>NC_137844.1:36722500-39270739 GCF_948465745.1 Chenopodium album
ATACTTTAAATGCCATGCTTTTGAACGGAGAAGCTGGCAGCTACGATTTTGCATTTGTCGATGCAGAGAAGAAAATGTATACGACATACTTCGAGCTGTTGTTGAAGCTTGTGAGGGTTGGGGGTGTTATTGTGATTGATAATGTACTTTGGCACGGTAAAGTGGCCGATCCCTTGGTGAATGATTCCAAAACTGCTAGTCTCAGGAGTTTCAATAATGCTTTATTTGAGGATGAACGTGTAAGCATCAGTTTAGTACCAATTGGTGATGGCATGACAATTTGCAGAAAAAAATGAGAATTTTTCCAACATTTTTTACTTATAGTCTATAGATGCTCTATATTTTAATCCTCCTGCTTTATCCTTTTCCTGAACTGTAACCATTATTACCACCATTATAATCATTGATGAGTTTTTTTTTCTAATTAGGAAATGGGAATAACACATAAGAATATAAGTATAATCATTATTTTTTTTGAGAAAGTATTAAAAAAAAAAAAAAAAAAAAAAAAAAAAAAAAATTGATGATTGGTACAGTCACCAAATAAGTAGTAGAAAATTGATGATTTTTTATTTTTTATTTTTTATTTTTTTTTATTTTTTTAAATATGGAAAGATTTCAAATGAGAACTTTTTGAACCTTTCTAATTAGGAAATGGGAATAACACATAAGAATATAAGTATTTTTTAAAAATGAATTTTTAAAAAATGTAAAGCGCGTCAGGTAGGGGTCGAACCTACGACCTTCTGCTTAGGAAACAGACGCTCTATCCACTGAGCTACAGACGCTTGTATTAATATCAGTTTCATATTTATGTTATTTAATTTAAATAATCTGATTACACTTCCAATTTCCCGCTAAAAGCAATTTAAACTTCTTCGATTTCAGATGAAAGAGAAAGCGAAGAATTCAGAACAACAACAAAAATGGAGGAAAACATCAACAATTTGAACAAATATCTAGCAAAATTCTGCAATAATCTTCAATTTACTTCTAGTGCTTTCAAACAATCCCTTGATCGTCGTCCAATTCCTCTCGGTATGATACCCACTTTCTTTCTCCTCTTTCTACTGGTTTTACTTTTACCCCTAATTTCTTGAGATTAAGTGTTGATTTTATGCTCAAATTGCTTAATTATGGTGTAATTCTTAGTTTTTGATGTTTAATTTTTGTGGGTGTTGCTCAGATTCGGCGTCGACCACTTTTATGCAATCCCTAAATCGTAGGGTTTCGGCTTTAACGGGGGATCTTAATTTGCTGGAATCAATGTCATTGGGAACTGTGTCGTTTGAAGAGCTTCTGGGTCACTGCAATGAGATTTATAAATTGAATCATTTTCATCTTCTTCACCTTCATTCCCATCTTCAATCTTTGGCCTACATTTCCCCAAGTAATTTTTTTTTTTTTTTTTTTTTTTTGAATATTTTGTGTCTTTGTTTGTTTGTTTGTTTTAATGGTGAAGTTAGGGTTCTACTGAGATGATTTTTTCAGTTTTTAAAGCAGATTGAGTGTTGAGTTGGGTGTTAATTTGAATTTTGTTATGTGGGTTGATTTTAATTATTAGGTGATGGAGTTGATGACCTTGAAGAGGATTTTATGGCTCAAAGTAGTAGTTGTGGTAATCCTGAACCAGAATCACCGTTCCCGGCTTTACGTTATGGGTCTACCATTAACAATGTGGATGCTGGTTCTTTGTATCCTTTCAATTCATTTTTAGTTTTTGTTTCCTATATTTATGTGTGTTTTCATGATTGGTTTTCGGGCTTGAATGTTTGTGCAATTGTGCGACTAATATCTATCTATGAGCTTTTGAATTTAAATGTAGCTTAAAAACTTTCAATTTGTTTTAATTATTTGTAAATATATATTGTGGTGAAGAGAATTGTTGTCCTTAACGAGTTTCAAGACTTGAAGGGTCTCCCAGCTTTCAAAACCTTGGATTATCTGAGATTAGTCTAGCTACACTTGCTTCTGGAGGTTAGTGGTCCACCATGCTTATTGATTGGAAAATTTGCTAATAGTAAATCTAGCATGTCCAGGCATTTGAATAATAAGATAAATGACGAGTTGCTTGTCTTTGCTTCAAATTTCTGTCCAGGGGTTCGCAAAAGTAGTGTGCCTGATAGTCCACCAAAGTAAGATTGCTATCTCTTGCCGGCTTGTGTCAACAATATTATTGGATTTTTGTCATTTTAGCTCACTAGAAATTCATGTTCTACTTATAATTTCAATAAACAGGTTACATCATAGATTCGAGGTCCAGAACCAAGATAACCCAAGCATTAATACAGTTGCTGGTAATGTCTCAAACCTGTCAGAATGCTTCATTCTAACTGTCTTAATAATGCCGTAAATACTTTTCTGGAGAAAGAATTCTAAGGTAGAAACATATTAAAAAATCTTTACAAGTCAAATACCTTTCTTTATTCTATGCAGAAGAAGAGAGAGATGAACCCAAGTTACGTGAAACTTCAAATATGATACTTGTTTCAAATGAAGACTATGAAAGTCTGCCTTCTTACATGAAAAGTGTGGCTCCGTGGAAGGTATGGTATTTGATATATACTTCTCATTGCGGATTCTGCTACATTGTGTACCTGACCCTCCATTGAATTGCCTTTGTCATTTGTTCGTGGTGTAGCTTTAAAGCTGGATTTTTTTTCTGATTTTTTCCCCAATAAGGCACTTAGCTAGTTAGCTTTGTCATTTGCTTGTGTTGTAACTCCAAGCTTTACAGTGCAAATTTTTTTATTGATCTCAGGTTGTGTAACTTTTTCTTTAGTCTGGCACACCCTCTCCAAATATATGTAAAGTTTGTCATCTTTTGCAGGATCTACAATCTGCAGTTGAGAAAATGAACTCATTCCTAAGCAACAAGGGAAATATGAAACAAAGCACCTTCTTCCATCCTGAGGAACTTGAATCAATGGGATTAGGTAATTCATTTGATTATTCTTTGATTTCTTTTCTCAAGAGTACATGTTATTGTCAATCATCCTCTGCTCATATCTATGTTTGGTTATGTCAACTTTGGTGGAGCTGCAGCAGTTTCGCAAATTCATTCAAGCATTTCCTTCTCTTCTCTGCCCCAGCCCTGCATGGTGCTTCTCTAATTGTCATTGGTCTTGAATTGAATCTTCTTGGAGCCTGCTAATTGCTTCTTGTATGACCTATAAACAAACTGAATTTTAAATTAAACTCTTAAATACTTCTGTTTCTACCTTTCATATAAAGCCCTAATGTTAAAAACAGCATTGTCTTTACCCAGTCTCTTTTCAAGGGATCACTAGCGCAGCTAATCCTCTCAACTTCTCTCATGATTAGTTACTTTTGTTCCAAAGCTAGCTCTGTGGCAGGATTAAAATACATAAAGCTAAAATTGCAGTTGTAGACATTCACAATTGTATGACTCACAAAGTTCAAATTTGGCACTTTGCTTAATTGCTTCACCTTTAACTTGATTGCAGGGACTAAAGGAAGATCATATGTCCTGCTGCTGGTGCGCATGAAGCGGCTGAATGTTGAGACTAATAATGGATTGATATCTTATAGAGTGCTGTAGAACATCTGTCACAATTATATATATAAGGAGGTGTTACAAGTATTTAACTGAAAAACACTCCATAGCCTGCAACTTGGTGACTTCTGCTGGCTATATTCTGGTTTGTTGTTTTCACAGAATTGTAATTATTGTAATATCCGGAGGAAACTCTGTTCAATTCATAAGGTTGCTGCCCTGTTTGCTTCACCTTCTCTTGTTTTTTTTTTGATGAATTCATACAAATTAAGAAAATTTTACTTCAAGAGTAATTAAGATTTAGGAGTGGTTGATCTATATTTGAAGATTAAATAAAAAAAACCACCTTCCTCCCAGAGTCCACCCAAAAGCTACTATGTACTACTATTTTTTTTTCTAGACTTGTGAGAATTGTGACTTTTATTTCGAGCTTTAGTTAAATTTTTTAATCTTATGGACAAACTCTGTAGAATAGTCATTAAATTTCAATCTTTTTACGAATTTTTAATAACTTATAGAGATAAAAGGCTGAAGAAATCGAGAAAAGTAATGCTCAAAATCTGTAAATTACTTACACTGTTACACGTTACAAATTAATAAAAAAAATTAAGTCAGTTTGATTGCGGTTTTTTTTTTTTTTTATTTTGGTTTGCTCAGGTCAAGTCTTTAGCTTAAATAAGTTCTGGTTATTTAAGGTATAAGATAATTTTGGTTCGGGTCCTTTGGGTTTCGAGTCTATTTGGGTCAATTAATTCAAGTTAAAGGTTGGGTCACTTTGGGTATCGGGTCTTGGGTCATTTCGGGTCGGGTCGTTTCAGGTCTCGGGTCAACTTCGGGTCGGGTCATCTTGGGTTTCGGGTCAAGGTCGGGTCAATTCCACTTCGGGTCGGGTATGGGTCAAGTCGGGTTGATTCGGGTTTTGGGTCAATTTCAGGTCACTATTTTCGGATCGATTTCAGGTCATGGGTCGGGTCATCGGGTCTGGATCAGGATTGCCAGGTCTACTATGTACTATATTTGGGTCCGGATTCCAGAGATGGCATAATGCACCTAAATTTTCAGTCAGGAAAGCTTACCAGTGGATTTTTTCAAATGTACAAAAGTTTCTGCCCCAGCCAGTGAGTTCTCTTCTCATCATATGGGTGACTACGATTTCCATCATATGATCTAGACACAACTACAATTTGAAAAGTCTACAGTACAAAATAGGAACGGAGTATTAGCATATTGAAAGGGAGAGGGTAGAAGATTGAAGGAATGGAAAGCGAATATTGATCCATATTTATTATAGTAGAGTAGAGTAGATCAAGTTATACACAATACGGTTTAGTTGAGTCGACCTGTATGGCTCAACAAATTTGGGTTCCAAGGGAGCCCTCCTAGGGGTTGTCTGGGACTTTAATATCTTTTATACTCTTCTTTCGTTTGCAATACAGTTCTCTGACTTGCAAAAAATTATGCTAAATCCACTACAATGTGTGCAAGGAACAACACTCTCAAACTCTACTCTTTTTTTTTTAAACACTACAAATAAGACATTCCCGGCAAAAGCAAAAACATTTGATTGAGACAATAAGCACTTCATTGGATGTGTAATCAACTTAAACTACAATCCACCGGTACTGTTCTCTTTACATAATCCTTAAAAATCAGGCATTCTCAGCCATTGCATCCAACCAGCCATTATACAAGACCCATAATATTTATGGCACTAACCAAGAGTTAGGATAAAAAAAAAAAAAAAAAAAAAAAGACAATACTATAACCAATTTACAAGCCTTTTCCAAAATCTTATATACTTCTAAAATTACATGAGACTCAATACATCAACAGCCTCTCCTCTAAGATAACCAATGTCGAACAGGAGATAGAGAATCATCAGAAAAGCTCAAACAAGATTGCATGCACCAAGGGGACAGCCCTAAAACTGGGAAAATTCACTTCCATCACGCTGCTTGAAGCTGATTCCCTACAAATACATCATCCAATTGAAAAACAGTTAAAAGCATGCCTCTAATGTAGTTCCAGGTGTGCTATAGCCCATCCCTTTTTGTATATTCCATTTGATCCATTGGCGAAAAGGCATTAAATATGTTTTGCATGTTTATGGCTAGCTCATCAAATCAGTTGTATATTTTTACTGGCTTCTCATATGCGTGACGATTCTGCAAAAGTAAATATACATAAACAATCACATTTCCACAAGTATCCAAACCAGGATTGAGGAAAACCTCAAGCAAGAAAATGAATTTAGCAGGGCAATCCATTAAAAAAAAAAAAAGGTAATCAAAGGTAAATTTTACCTGATTTGCTGTGTAAGCCCTTTTTGGAGTAGTATCAGTATGTTCCAACCCCAAGTACTGCTCCCAGGCACCATAAACATCTCTCCTCTGTCATAATAAATAAAAACAAACAAGAGAGAACTTCAGAAAATTTTAACGCAAAATTAACATTAATGTCATACTATCCAATATTGGACATACAATAGTACCTATTTTGGGAAAGTTTTTAAAAGAAAATAAAAAGAAATACATTTCATCACCAAGGTAACAAAACTCTACCTTCACCCCCTTCCCAACCCTTTTTGCATCACTATACCTCCAGCCCACCCCTGCTATCTATCTCCCACAAGAACCAGAAACTTGGTCGGAAGAGAACAGAGAGAAGAACGGGCTCAAAAACCTCTACCCTTAATCCCATTGTCACTTAACACAACCTAAATTCCCATACCTATCATCCCTTTTTTACTATATTTATTCAGCTGACAATTGCAAAGGTGTAAATGGAGGGGGTGGTGCTCCAAATGATAAGACTACTCAGTATGGAGATGGTACAATGGAGAGAGTGCTACTAAAACCTGGTAGGGGAGAGAGAGAGAAAGCTGTGGTGATGCAAGGAGTGCTGGAGTGAAGCTGAAAAGGTAAAGTTTGTTTTTATCATTTTGTGAGTTGATATAGTACATTGGTTATTGCTCCCTCTGTCCCATAATATAGTGCCCAACTCTTTTAGCGAGATCTTCAAGTCATACCTTTCACCATCATATTAACAAAAATTATGAAAAGTTGATATTATAACACTTCACATTAAGATGAACATAACAATATCTCACGACTACATTTATTATACGTAATATTGAAAATTTTTAGTCCGTAAACTTTGACCACAGATGAAAAAAGGCACTATTATGAGACCCAGGGAGTGAGAGTAATATTATCATCGGAATAATTTTTCCCAAACTACTTATTTTTTTAAATGGTGCTCCAAACTTTCTGTACAAGGTTAAAAATGGAACAGCAGACTAGTTTTTCGAGGACTCTCAACTAATCTATTCTACAAAAGTGTCAACTTCTGAAGACAATGAGAGAAAAGGACAGCAGAGAAAAGATACAAAACCTGAAAACGGCTGGATACAATGTCAGTATCCTGCAAATACTCTGGCCGACCCAGCGACAAAAAAGCAAACTTCCACTGCAGATGTAATATGGGATAAAAACGACCAATGATCAATAATTGAAGAATGTGTTATCTTAAGATGTTCATTCAAAGCCATTAGTTAACTTTGTAAGGCAACCATTATTGAATTATGGAACTCTAAGAGTCGGAGAGTAAAATGACTAGAAAGTAAGCTATAATAGTTCCTCTTACATTGCCCAGTTAGTGGCACAAAGGAACGACAACATACCTTGGAAAATTCTTCATCAAGAACACGCAACTTCTTCTGTATTCTCACTTTAATTTCAGCTAGTGTTTCACCTTCACGAATGACCAAGAAAAAGGGTTCCCCAAAGTTCTGCACTTGCTGAGACATAAAAAATACATGATCATCAGTATCACAGATGATGGACCAAACAAAGTACCTAACCAATATATTTAGTATGCCGACCGAGTTCTCAAATCCTCACCATCTGATTCTGTGCAGTCTCCTTAGTAAAATGGTAGACATGGATCAAACGATCATTAGGTTCAAGGTTCTTTTCATCTTCAGGGATCTGAAACCCAAAAAATCAATAATGTGAACCAGCACTAGAAATACACTCAAAAATGCAAATGTGATCGGTAAAAAGAAGATTAAAATAGCAATTTATGACAGAAGATAAGCAGTAAGATTTCAACAAAGAAAAAAACTACCTCCTCTGCACGCAATGTCCAGTACTGGTCATTTATATTTTCAATCTTTTCACTAGATGGAAAAATCTGCAACAGTAAAGATGATCAATTTGCATTCCATAAGTGTTCATTTATAACAAAACCAAAAGTACTTTCTACCATTAATTTCAAAACAAAAAACCAGCCATATCACAATAGATAAGGCTTGAAATATCACAAGCTATACCTTGTAAATCTTGTGGTAAAAAACTTCAAGTAATCTGAGCTCTGCATCAGGATGTGACAAATCCACCTATTCGCAAAGGAAAACAAAAAAATATATATATATATATAAGTGGCAAAGGAAATCGTCACCTTTTTTTAATTGCCATGACATGCAAATTAATGTCATGCAATGCTCAAAGGAAAACAACTAAAGCCCCTACAATACATTCCACTTGAGACGAGGTTTGGCAAAGTCATATGGACGCAATTTGTGGATTAACAGTGGAAATAATTAGCAAGTATTAAAACTGTTACTGTTCAATATTCTTGCATGGGGAGACCATACGAGAAGAGGGGGGGGGGGGGGGGGGGGCGGGCGGGCGGGGATTGCATTGGTGGCCTTATATTCTTGCATTATAGATTACGAGGCAAACTTTTTACAAAAATTTAAAAAAATAAATAAATACAAAAAGCCCTTGGTTCCAAAATTATATACTAACACTAAAGGTTTACGATTAATGGAACTATTATAAACTTAACCATAAAGATTCCATTTTAACCTTTTGAGATTTTTTATTATATAAAATTATCCATCATCCTTTCCAGCAGCCACCACCACCCATCACATGCACCAACCCCTATAAGCCAGAGGCTACCACATGCCAATTTAGCCAAATTTCATCAACCACCATATCTTCCTTCAACTGAGCTTCCCCCTGTTGCTGCCTCAAAGACTGTCAGTTTTCCAACCAAACCTTATGATACATTGTCCATCAATACCCTTAAGATTTCTCCTGAAATCTCTCAGCCAGCAAATAAACTTCATGCTCTTTCGGTCCATTATGGAAAGTCAATCAAACATCAGCAGCATAATCATCAGGCATACAAAATAACCTTTTATTCTCAAATTCTTCATGATAATTCCAAATATCTCTTCTTGATAGTTCCAACTCTCCCAAGTCCAACAATACACCACTGACGATTTCAAAGGGTAAGGAAAGTAAAGAAATGCAACCAAGTAACATAAAAAGATTGGTCTTTTTATACAATATAAAAATGTAGTGCCTTGTCTATTTTGTTTTCTAATTACTTTTAACTGAAAGTCTGACACCCTAAAATTTTTTAGGATTCTTGATCCTGGAGTTCATTTGTCATCAAAAACTTCAAATATATTCTAAGGTTTTTTTTTTTTTTGGCAGGGAGGGTGGAGAGAGGGGTTGGTTATGATTCCATAATTAGTCTGAGAGCTACATAACAGAAATCCTACCAGCATTATTTTAAAAGTTGAATCAAAAGCGCCTTTTTAACAACAATAAAGAATCTCAATTCAAAAAAGATGGGGTCAGCCAAGGTCCAAGATGTCAACCCCTATCAGCACTCAATACAACCTGTGTATACAATTTGAGCCTGGGGACCAAAAAGTTTCAAGTCCTGTATCTTTCCACCCAGATCATCTATTGACTTGATTACATGTAATATCTGCAATATTCCAACTCGCAATTCTTCAAACCAGTTCCACCCGATGTTAACGTTGAACATATCCAAACAGTAGTCAAATGCTCACTCCTTCACCTCAATTCACCTTCACTGTCAATCTCTTCATATTCAATCTCTTTCTATCATTTACAATTTCTCTCTCTTAAAAACCAGCTATCAAACTTGTATAACAACTAGTCCCATACTTTCCCTTCACCATCAAAAGACACATTGCATGTAAACAATAAAAATTTCCAAGGCTTTTCACTAGATCCTGCGAAAAAAAACACTTGGTCTCCATTCTTCTAGATGACAGACCCCAAATATACAACAGTCCCATAAAACTCACCCTTCACCAATCTTGACTGGAATCTTCCTCTGTACCAAATTCATACTCCAATACTCCACCTTACTACATCTCAGCGTGAACTCAAGCTTCCATAACTAGTATCCATTTAAGTGAAGGTTAAATTCAGTACTACAGGATAATTCATAAGCATTTCACAAAAAGAAGGCCTTAGTTTAATAGATATCGGCTAACTCAATCTAACAGTTATTTCAAATTTTCATTTTCCTCGTTGAAAGCATTTATACTGTCAATTCTTCTTTATTGTAGCGACACTGAGGGAGCAGGAGATAGGGCAGGTGCATGACAGGTTGATTACAGCATCAATACTTTACACAAAAATCTTCTTTTAACAGAAGTACAAAAAGAAACACTATGAATAAGATACATCGTGGCAAAATAAATAGCCTACAGCAACTAGGGGCAAAAGTGCACTCACCTTTGTCTTTAATTCATCAATTACATCACCAACAGTACTCTGCTTCGGTAATCTAATATTGTGAATTACCACCTATATAACATTGAATACTTTTTAGTTGAGTAAAAATTTATCAAAACGGCATAGGACAAAGTACAAAAAAAGACAAAAAGTATACAGCATTAAATATTGGCTTGTAATCACATTTATATATCAAATTGGTAATGAATACAATATGAACAATCTGACAACAAATCTTGGTCATGACATTCAAACATACCTCATCTTTTGTGGCATGATGAAATGCTACTTTAAGATTTTTTAGTCCTTGTAATTCTGGCAGAGGAATGTCAAGTGTTTCATAATACAACACATCAGAAGTCTGTCCAATAAAAATGACAAAACGAATATATTAGATGTCCACTTGACATAGTCCACGTAACAGGATATAAATAACAAAAAAAAAAAAAAAAAAAAAAAAAAAAAAAAAAAAAAAACATTAAGTTGAGATGTTTACATACAACCAAGCCGATTATGAGATCCAACAAGAAAGCAAATTGTTTGATTTTGTCAGGTAAAAAAAACAAAAACAAAAAAAAAAAGGTAACGCGTAATCATTCTTCTTCCTACATGCACATTTGTTTCTGACCATCTACAGCCCATCTTAATCCTTCAAATTGCATCAACTTTAGCTAAGTTATCGGAAACCTACTTTCTTAATACTAACAAACGTATCTGACCCTTATTTCAAACCTGGATCAGTATCGGGTCGTATCAACCCAGGTGCGAGGCCAAAACACCGTGTCCAGGTAATATGGTAATTGACTACAGTAATCGGGATACATAGTAAAAATGAAGAAAATTACTACATCGGATCTTAAAGCATTCAGGAATATAAATAATTTATATTGTCAAGGACAAAAACTAGGGGAACATAAGGCTGTCCCAAAACACCTATCAACTATGTGATATAACCAAGAATATCAACAATAAAACTTTTCAGACGAACTTCCACAAACTTGGCAAAGAACAAATAATACCTGCAAAAGCTTCCATCTACGTGCATCCCATACAATAAAAAAATTTCTACACTTAAGCAAAATTTATCTCCACAAAAAACACAGCAAAGCCATTTTCCCAACAAAGAAATGA
Organism: Chenopodium album; assembly: GCF_948465745.1. NCBI lineage: Eukaryota > Viridiplantae > Streptophyta > Magnoliopsida > Caryophyllales > Amaranthaceae > Chenopodium > Chenopodium album. The sequence goes on from NC_137844.1 coordinate 36,733,721, forward strand.
TTTCAAGAATTTTATAAATTTCAAATCATCATCAATACTTGAACTACATCATACACCAACTCCTAGCACATATCCCTCTTTCCCTTACTTACCCATGACCAATAAATTTACCCAAGTGACTATGTCAATAGAACATTATACAAAAGAGAACTTAAAAATCAATAAAATAAAAAAAATCAAAGACAAAAAAGTGTTGCAAGCAATTTAGGGCGGCTTTTTTTTTTTTTTTTTTCTCTTTTAATAAAACAAAATTCCGTTAGGTTTTTGACGACAGGTGGTAAAAAACAAATTTTAGAATTTTTTTTTGGTGGTAAAATAAAACTTTTAAAAGTTTTGGTGGTAAAAAACAATTTGTTGATTTTTTTTGGTGGTAAAAGTAAAAAAATCCATATAATTTTACTGCTTAAAAACCAATGGTGTGTGCCAACATAAGCATGGGTTTCATACATGCATTATTGCATTTATATAAGTCATATGCAAGCTATAAGTTTAACACAAGACTTCACTTTCAACGACTGACATTTACCTGATTGTAATGAACCAGCATGTCAGACAAATGATCTACTCCTCTATATTTGATAGGCTGAGGTTTAGGCTGCTGAGAGTAGCAATTATGAGATGTCAGCCTAATCTTTGAAGGATCGTCTAGACCAAGTCTCTGAGCAACTCTTTCAACAACTTCGTCATATGTATTTATTTTTGACCTTAATCATACAGCAAAAAAGAGGTCAGATAATTCAGTTAAAGTACAAACATGCAGAATTTTATAAGTCCTAGTAACACAAACTCACAATTCAAGGCAGAAATCATCTTCTTTGGGTCTCTCCAGAGATCGAAAATGGACAACCTGATAGGTTAAATCAAGCAAAGGGTTGGGTTAAAAAGCATGAAGAGCATGTTCTCACTCTAGAGGCCAAAAAAATAAAAAAGAAAGTTATCCTTAATTCACACCTATGACAGAAATGCGACACCAAACTACATTGAAAATGACTTAAATGGAAAGACAACATGGACAAAGACATAGTAACTCTGAAATAAAACCGTAAAAGAATGGTCAATGCCAATCTACATTGATAAATGCTCCAGAAAACAGATACGAAGCACCAAAATTATATACACAGAAAGTGACTGTGTAAAAGCAATGACTGGAATGAGAAACGACAAAACCAATCATAAACCACAAAGTGGGTGATATATATCCTTTAAACCCTAGAACTTTCCAGCATTGTAAACAATGTCTCAACTTACACAATCCTAGTGAAAGGAGGCCCAATTAAGGGATATGGCTAGTTGACTCTTGATAGATGCATCACATGACAAATCAACCAATCTCCACAATTATATCTTACGTTAAAAGGAAATAAGGGTGCATCGGTACGAAGAGTGAAAGAGTGGAATCATGGAGATGTTAAATGAGGTAGAGGGAGACCAAAAATGACTTGGTTGGAAGGAGAGTTAGGAAGGATATGAAGCATATCAATGTGCATGGGAATAAGGTATTTGACTGTAAGGGATAGATGAGAAAGATTTGTGTGGATGACAATACTGAATAACCACTTGGTTCATGTAGCCGACCCCACTTATAGAATTAAGGCTTTGATTGATTGAATCACAAGTAATATATACTTCCTCCGTTTCTATTTACTTGACTAACATTCCTAAAATGGAAATGTCATATTACTTGACCCATACTATATTTGATAAGCTTTTTGTAGATAAATTCTCTAAATTACCCTCATAAATTGCACATGAGGCTACTTCTAAGGGTAATAAGGTAACCCATGTGCAACAAGGCCCACAAAACTACAATTTCTCTCTCCTCTCCATAAATATTGTGCCCAAAGCTATGGGTCAAGTAAATAGAAACGGAGGAACTATATATAAAAGTGGTAGCTGGAAATTAATTAATCAGATAATTCAAACAATAAATCACAAACGACGGTTAAAGTGGAGTGTGTGAATAGTATAATTCAAACAATAAATCAAAAACAGTGTAGACGCTAAACAGCTTTAACAACTTATTACCCCAGTCAATATCATAGTTTGATTTTATTACCACACGCTAGTATGCTACAATATGACATTCAAAGGGGAGAAACAAAAAAAGAGGAGAAAAAAAAAAGTTTAAAATGCATTCCAGAACAGTTTTCACGTCATGGGCAGTTCATCATCTAATTTCATGTAGTCCTAGTGCACCCATCTAAATTCCCTAAATTCTCACAAACATAGGATTCAAAATTGCAGAAGCACTGTAAAAGTAGAAAGCTTTGTATCTGACTAGTGACACCTCACACACACACACACACACACACACACACACACACACACACACAAAAACACGTAAACTCCATTTTGAAAGTTCATCTTGAAGCCAGAAGTATTATTATACCACATGCATAAATAACATCGTACAAAAACTCATGAATCATGACAAAAAGAAAATATATATATATATATATATATATATATATATATATATATATATATATATATATATATATATACATATACACATACACCTCTTATGATGCTCAGGGATACAGATTTGGACTCGGATAATCCGAGTATAGGACACAGAAATATGATTTAAGTCCAAATTTCAGACATGGACTGGGGATATGAGCAATTACGGGGAAAAATATTCCAGATTATTTCCTATGACTTTAAAAGTCATTTTTCAATAAGAAAATTAGTTGGTAGAAAATTAAAATAATTAGTAAGAAAAAGAATTAATGAAAAGTTAATGAAGAGTGTAAAAACAAAACTACAAAGACTACATGGGAAATACAAACTCACAAATCAACAATCAGTAGACAGCATAAGATAACTTGAAAAGGCTACAACATGAAAAGTCAAATCAAAATAGTCCTCAGGACAAGTTCCTTTATACCTGACGATTGTGCACATACTCTAAGAACGATGGTACATCAGGATAACGGTATTGCTCCTCACTATCAATGGGAGGAACTTTCTGGTAACAGATAATATCACCATCTTCCAACTGAAATTCACAATAGGAGAAATGTCATAATGGAACATAGTAATGCTAAAGAAAGCACAGAGATTGTCGCATTACCTGACTCAACCTAAATGATGTTCTCTTGTCAAGGGGCTCACACATGACACATGGTTCGAACTTTATCTCCTATACATCAAAGATATGAAATTAAAACCCCAAATGACCAAATTAAATTTATAATAAAAAAATGCTAATGTTACATGGAGCAATCTTCAAAAAACTAACCTCAAAAAGTTCAATATCTTCATCAGGAGCAAAGCCAGCCATCTCATTTAATTTATTCAAAATTTCAGCTGGTTTACCAGTACTTTTGACAAAAATCCTACCTACATATCTGCCAAGATAAAAGTAACTTATTGCTGTTAGAACAAGACCAAAACTAACAGTTAGAAGTAAATCATAGAAAGGGAAAACTGACTACCGGAGTTCTTCTTTTTCAGGATCATAAAGCTTGAAAAAGAGCAAGATTTCATCTTTTGTTTTTTCTGGAGGAGCAATCGGTTGAAGATCCTGAGGAAATTAACAAAAAAAAAGTAGAATAAGTAAACAAAATCTATACTCCCACTGTCTTAGATTTAATCTCTAATGGTTAAGAAAATCCACTTTTTTGAGGAATAACAACAACTGAGCTAGAATTAAAACAAATATAGAAAATATTCCAAATTAATCTTAATAGTAAAATGCAATTTGAAGCTCTTACTAAACTGGGAACTCAACTTTCACAAGTTTTAAATATTAATATTGATAGTTGATAAAATTATAAAATTCAGATTAAAAAGAGACAACAATTCAAGGATAGTAGTAATACTAGTAGATATCAAAAAACTGTACAGACTACAAAAAATATGCAGGTAAACATACCGGCCCTATCTCTACTTCCAGAAACAGCTTTAGTTCTGCATTGTGCATCTTATTTGATGCCTCTCTCAATTGCCCTACCTGCAAAGTATTTACAGATACTAAGTTCCATAGATTCTCAAAAAAAAAAAAAAAATGGTACAAATTGATATTCATAACAATATGGACTAAACAAAAAATTAATAAGAATAATAATAATATTACTATTATAGAAAAAATAAATTGAGCATAATTCTGACACATTACTGTAATCATACATTTCCAAAATGCCAATAACAGCCTAATTGGAGATGAGGCAACAAAAAATAAGATCAAGCTGGGTATAATATAAATTAGAATATGCAACAACCAGTAACAACGGCTTAAGAACATCTCCAAAAACACCTTCACACTTGATAAATTGACTAAAATGACTTCAATTTTTTTTCCTATCCAGTCTCCAGGATAACCCCCTTAGAAGAGAGGAAAAACCATAAAGAGGCTGAAGAAGGCAAAAGGAAATAAAGGAAAAAGGAATAGGATTTTCTTGCATCTTAAATTTAGGCTTTGATAGAGAGGATTACATCCACATTTCTCTCTATCTCCTTACCTCCCAAAAAAGAAGGCCTTGCCGAATAACCTATTCTAGGGCCCCGGGGGGGGGGGGGGTGTTAGGGAATCCCCATCACAACCTCATACTTGTGAGATATAAACCCTTTCCACTAGCCTAGCCACGCTTGTTAACAACGCTCAATTTAGACTTGGAGATAGCTCATCATCCAATAAAGAAGAAAGCTTATGTAAGATACATAGTGCCTTTTTCATAATCACTGAGAGAGTATTGACAAAACCATAAAAATTGCTTCAATTGATTTCGAAACTTTTGGAACAGAGAAATGTACTCACGGCTTGGGTTTCTTCTTGTGCCGTCAAAGGTCGATTAGGCCGATAAGTGTGGTTTTGGCGCTTTGCCCAGATCCAATATCGCTGAAATTGAACAGGTATACCAAATTCTTTGGCAACCTCCTCCTAGACAAGTAGCATAGAAGATAAGCAAGTCATTATAGATAAAGCTTTTTTCTCATAAACAACACAAACAAAACTCAACAAACGGAAGAAAAAACAAGACACTATTCAGATTGGTCAGATAATGAAGATGCACAATAATATTTATGCCCCACCCTATTGTAGAAGTCCAAGTCTAGAGTCAATAGTTCATGGTATGTTACTCTGACTCTTCATTTAACCTCAAGTACCCATCTTAATCATTCTTGGAAAACAATATGACACTGATCCCCTTCATTTTGACCTAAATTTATGCAATACAACCCTTGGACATGTACTTATGTCTGACATTTTATAGCCAAATAACAGGGTTTAAAAACTGTTAACCCGAGGACGCATTTTGTTATCTGATTCTATAATTTGCAGTATGTATTATTGGACAAGTAGATATAAATGTTAATCACTTCCTTATTATTTAATTTCGAGTGTTACTTGGAGTCTTGGATTATGTCTTACAAAGTTTCTTATTTTCCACGTTAGATTTAAATTATTCTAGGACCTATAACTTTCATTGTTATGTCTCAGTTCATTTAAAAATTCAAATTAAATTAGTTAAATGATATGAAAGTTCCTCACCTCTATCAGTACACTAACATGCTATACGGCACAGAACTTCACAAGAAATCACAAAGGCTCATCATCAAAAAAAGTAACCACAACCAATCAGGAGTCAAGACTTCAGTTTATTGAAAGGTTCTGAACATATTCTAGAGGCAAAAAATTTGAACAGGAACAATTCAACATGTAATAAAGAGCTAGAATTTCATTAAAATCTTTTAGCATAGCTATCATCAAATGATAAAAAAGAAGATAAGATACTTCCACTGACCAGTCTAAGGCTGATAAGGGGGTTACACAGGTAAATTCCTGTGGTTAAATGACAGAAACTCTCTGATCATGTGATTAAATTTTCTTGTGAGTCGCATCAGATTCTTAAAATGTACTTATCACCAACAAACTCATATTATTACCTCAAGGGGCCTAAAATCTGACCACTTAACTTAAAATTACTGATGAAGGCTATTGCTAGTAGTTTTGACTTATGAGAATAGCTAAATCGGTAGCAAACTATCAAAAAAAAAAAAGTTTGCAAATAAGTATTATGGCTAAAAGCAATTTGCAATTAGACTAAGCACACCAATCAGGACCTTTCCAGGGGCAGAGAGAGTAAGAGGGTCATTAAAATTTATTTTTGGTAGGAGAGGGGGAGACAGTTACAAAGAGAGATCAAGTCATTACCTTGAATTGATTAAATGGCGTCTGCTTTTGAACACGAAAACTGCGAACTTTATCATGATCTACAAGATCAAAATTAATATCTTTTCCAATCTGTTCTGCAAGGTCATCATCTCTTGCAACCTATACGTATTAATCAATTGCTTCAACCATGCACCAATTAAAAAATGACAGTTACAATAACATGAGCCACGGAAAGAAGAATTTAAAAAAAATATATATAACCTTGATGATAGTAAATAGATGCGCCTGTGCTTTGTACCTCCTCTTGTCTTCTTTCTCTTCTTGCTCCTTCTTCAATCTTGTCTAATAATAATAACAATAAAATAATAGACCATAGAAATATCAGATAACATCATGAGTTCACAAGCATAAACCTAAAATTCTGTCACGAAACAGAGAAAAAAACTTTACCTGAAGGTGTTCAGCAATATCTTTCTCATCCACGTCACAAACCACTTTTTCCTTGTCACTCTCACGTATATACACAAGCATATACGCATTTGAATATTTTGTAAACTTGAAAGGCGCATTATTAAACCCTGGATTTGCTTGTGGCAACTGGACAACATAAAAAATAAAATAAAAAACTTAGTGTTCAAGCTACTCCACATCTCTGCTACAAACAGAAATTAAAGAAGCAGCAGAAATAACTCAGTGGTTTGCACTTTGTAACACATACCTCTTCTTCACCACCATATTGCTCTTCTAATACTCTCTTATTATCCTCTTTAGTTACCCGCTCATCATCAAATTTGAACCTGATTGAACGAATCGGATACATATCTTAAGCAATTTTAAGGCTTTTAGTTTAAGTAAAAAGATATGCAACATAATGTAACTAACTGTGAGTCACCAACAAACAAATTATGGTCCAAGGTCAAGAAAACACATACCCTCAAGATATAACATAAAGCAATTCATACATAGAATTAAGAAAAATCAAACGCATTTGAGAGGCATATGATATCACAAAGCAATTCATACATAGAATAAGCACATACCCTATGGCGCACCTAACTTTATGTGCACCCGGGTGTATAGAAAAAGTGTTGCATAATAAAATGTATCTAGCAAAGCTAGTTGCCAGAAAGCACTAAGCTACATAATTTCACAGGTATAACCCTGCAAAAAGCTACAACTAATTGTCTATTTAAAAAGAACCAAGTGATATCATATAATCTTGAAACGGGCAGTGTAAAAATGTCAGCTTTGTTTGAAATTCTATTCTCTTAGATTGCATCTAACTATAGCAAAGTGAAAAAGAAAAAGACTTGCAAGGCGAAACAAAGTTAATAACCATAATTCTTTATCCGATGAGTCTTCCATTTTTGAAATATTGATAGATGCAACTTCAGTTTCCCCTAAATGACAGCAGACCCCTCCCTAATCCAGGCAATGCATAGTTTTGCAACCTCCTCCAATATACATATCCTTTTCCTCAACCAATTGTAGGCAATATTTTGAAAGACCTCCAAGGCTCCAACCTAAACCCAACAAAAAAGCTGCTTTTATAAAACTCACCATACTCCCTTAGCACCTAGTCTTATCCCGACCCCCCCCCCCCCCTCCCCCAAAAAAAAAAAAAAAAAGAGCCTTAGGTCACTGGAAAACTTGGAAATGCGGCACACAGAGTAGATAAAATGTCCTCCTTTAGCCCCTGTTAGGCGGCCATGATCATCTGTACTCAGCTGTTGCAGGGTGGTAGATCTTAGAGTGAAGGATAAACATGTGTGCACATATTATAAATAGGAACTTGAAGTTCAAACCCGTTGAGATTGAAGATAACTCTATAACTATAGGATCAACTCTAGCATAATGGGTTTGTGCAGAAAGACCAAGGTATAAGTATCAGTGTGAAAGTAGCAAAAAATTAAATGAAGTACCTGGACAACTCATCAGCTTGGGAAAGAAATAAAGGTGGGGGGGATTTAGCAATATCACGTCAATTGAGAGTTTCAAGTGATATTTATGGGCTAATACTCTCTAAAATCCTAATTTGTTGCTATGCAATGACCCATATAACCACAAATTCGCCACACTTATGCTAGACCTATGAATAAAGGCAAAATTGGAAAGCCAACACAACAAAGTGAGATATTCTATTGAGCCTTACCTTGAACACGAAGAGGGTAGAAAGATAGAGCGGAGATGACAGAGTTAGTTAAGGAGAGAGAAGGTGACATCAGCAACAGCAAGTTGGCAGCACAAGACGGTAGAATTCTTAAGCGTGGAAGGTAATTGGGAAGGAAATTCAGGAAAGTGATTTTTATTTGTTCGAGCATTATACAGGTGATAAAGATACAAATGAGCTCCTCCACTTGGTCTTCTCTTTTTTTACCTTCTTATTTTTGTTTTCTGTCAGCCCCAAACTTCAAATTTTAATTGCCAATCTATTTGTTTCCTGACATTTAAGCCAAAGGAGAAGGGACATAGAGCAGAAAAATATGGTAAATTTAAGCCAAGGAGAAGGGACGTATAGCAGAAAAATATGCTCCCTCTGTCCCACAATTCTCACATATTCCTTTCTCGTCAACAATACTCAATACATTTCTAATTAGAGAAATGACCCCACTAATACTTTAAGTCATATCTCTTTCCACTGCTAAGATGTTGGGTCCCACACTCCCTCTCATTCAAAAAAAAAAAAAAAAAAAAAAAAATTCTATCACACATCTACTTTTTCAATAAAATAACAATTGATAACCAAACTACTAATTTTATAAAACTATGTGCCACAATAAGTGTCATGAGTATTTTAAGATGAAAAGAGTAAAATTTTTACAGGATATGATCTAAAAGAATTCAGCATGAGTTAAGTTGACTGAGTATTATAAATGAAACAGGCAAACAGGACAAGAGTATTAGGGGAATAAATCAGAATTCTCTTTGCATAAATACTTACCATTGGTCAGAAAGTGTTGGCCGGATAAAAGCATAATAATGCCCGCCATGGACTCCGCCACTATGTACCAAAACACTGTCAAAAAAATGAATAGTTAGGACTCAACAGCAAAGATGACAAAACAATTAAGAAAGTTGTACGGTAAAAGAAGCATGCTCATTGTTACAATTATCATTCTCAACCCTTCAACCATATGACTGACAACACACTATTACAAGTACCATATGATTGACAACACACTATTACAATTATCATTCTCAACCCTTCAACCATATGTAATACTTCAATAGTTGAGACAGTCACTGAGAAAAAACCAATGCTTTAAAATGAAAACCAAAGTACGAACGCGTATCTTGCAATAGAACTAGAGTATTACTAGTATTTTAACCTCACCATATTGCAAACAGTTCTGGAGTCTTATACTCCCTCTATCCCTAAAAAGTTGGCTTGGCAAATTAATAAAACTAAAGAATAGAGTTTAGGCTAATCTTTTAGGGACAAAGGGAGTATTATATGTATGCTTTAAAGTAATCATAATTAACATTAATCACCATGCCAGTACAGTAATACATATTTATTAGTAAAGTTTACAGTAGTATTCAACATCACAAGCACCACACGACCAAAAGAGTTGAGCAATCAGCTCCAGCTTCCAAAAGCTTAACATGATTATAATGCAGAAAATAGTGGAGTGGTTGATCTCTTAGCATCCTTGTGGGCCATATGTTGTAGCTACGGATTATAACAGAATCTTACAACTATACAAGTTCAACATCAGTAACTAAGACTTGAATGCATTTTAAATATATGACAACAAAATTCAATATTCCCACAAGCACAAGCACAAGCTGAAGAAATAAATGTCTGAATTAACTCAAAATAAAAATGACCATAAAAAACAAAAATTTAAATCATTTAAATAATAAGATATGGAGAATGACATCACACCTGTGAAGTACATATAGGTTTCGAACACTCTTATCAGCTCCAGGGGCTAAATATTTCCCATTTTCTCTGTCAAGGTCAAGCTGAAGTGGAAACTCATAGCGATCATTGATCTGCATTACAAGCACAAAACATAATAGAATATCTACATTTTAGCAACTTATGTTGCAAAAAAATGCAATTCAATCATATTCAAAATAAATAAATAAATCTCCACTACGTCATCACACCACCCACCTAACTCAACGGAACAAATCTTGTCCATAAGCAACAGGTGTACTCTAAATGAAAAGTTCTCACAATTAAAGTAAAATACCATGACCAAAATCCAGGAAAAATATTAGCTTATGATAACAAATCAGGTATTGGCTTTGCAGCTTTTGTGGCTTATGGCAATACACAAAAGAACAAAATATCAAGTTGTTTGCAAAAGAATATAGCATACTTGACATAGAATACGTGAAGAATCATACACTTTGGCAGAATAAGAAAACAACAAAAAGTAAATAAGTAGAACACAGGAAAGATAATAAGAAAGGACTCATTGGCAAAATAAAAGAGAATAAATGCGCCAATTTTCTCTTCTTGGAATGTTAGGTCACTTATACAACAAGCTAGCTCACTTTATCGTCTTTGCTTCAAAGCTCTAACACCTCTCACTCTGAGAAATGACTAATATTCTTTATATTTTGGCACAGACAAATAGCTAAGTTTGAGCACAAACAGAAAGTTTGAGCATGAGCAAGCAGCAACAGAAGAAGATACTAAAAAGAGGATAAATTGAGGAGGAAGAAACTGCACAAAATGAGTAATTACCTTTACCATAGTATCCCTCATAAAGTCATATTCAAACCTCTTGAGTTGGAGCTGAAGTACTGGAGGGAAATCAAGGAACAGAACACCTTTCTTAGCATCCTGAAACAATTTTAAATCATAATTAAACAACATCAGATTATCACATTCAGTGCAAAGACCTGACCACAAAAAAAAGAAAAAAAAAAAAAAAAAGAAAAAAGAAAAAAGAGTTGGTCTAATGCATTACCAAACCGGCTGATTCAATGCTTTTTGGATGATTCAGTGTTTAGCCTGACATATCAAAGTCTAAAACTCATGTCTTAATTATAAGTGTATACCCCTTATATTATACTCGGTCTCACACAGTAGTAATTACACTTTCCTTTTTTATCAATCTCAAATTAGTTTTCGCACTACCATTTTGGGAAAGGCCTCACTATTATTTTAAATTCTTTACTTTAATTCATCTCTCTTCTCACTACAAAAAAACTAGGGTCCCACACCCTCTCACATTCAATAAAATAAACCCTAATATCATCCATCACAGCCAGTTTTTCAATTAAAAAAAAAAATACAATATCTCCGTTTACATCTACCTTTACATTTAAATAAATAAAATTGATAGCCAGACAGAAATTTAGATAGCTTAAAAGCAGTTAAGCATTTCAGCATCTGTTTTTTGCATAAATTCTTAAACCCACGAGTCAAGCCAGGCTCAACAGAAATTAAAGAGCTAAGAGGAGATAAATGTTGCTTAAATTCAGCATTGTCCATTTTTTTCAGAAATCCCCAAAACCACATGATTGGCAATTTCAAGCCCAACCCCAAACCTTGTATTAGATTACTAAAATTAGCATCAGGCACTTAGATATTTGCAAAAGCACAAGATAATAATTTAGACTAGAGCTATGAAATTTTGACAATATCTAGTGACTAATGTCTATACCACATTGAAGCAATGAAGCGTCAAGTATTTGTTACAAGTATTTCAGCAAAACTGGTGAGTCCAAGTAATCGAGTCGAAATAAAGGATCCAAAATAAATCTGAATTTATAATTGGGATGAAAAGGACAACTTTTTAAAGGCAGCAAATAAATGTCACTCGTAAGCAAAGAGAAAGTTATACACAGTAAGAACAAACAGCTGCATCAAAAGAACTAACAATAAAGGGCAGCCACAATAGAGAAAAAGAAAGTCACACTAATGATATACTAATGGTCTTATCTACAGTAGAGCAACAAGCAATGGTCCAATTCAATAAGATAGATTGTAAACTAACGGTGACTCGCCGCATTGGAAGTTTTGTACGCGTTACATCCATTCTTTTATTAAAATTGACCAAAAGTATAATATTTGTTATATGGTTATAAAAAGTAAGTAATTTTTTGTTAACCAAATTTGTTAACCATCCACATTATGATAAATATAGGTAAGTTATGTTCAAAGAATGCTTTTTTAACTAAAAAGAAATGGAAACAAGGCTTAAACCCAGTAATGACTAATGAAAATTGTTATGGGAAAATAATCCACACGGTATTAGTCACGATTCATTCTATTTCACCATTACAACAATCGCAATCACATTCGCGATTATTTGCTATGGCCTGCTCCTTTTGTAATCTTCGCTTTCACAAGTTTCTCTTGAATCCTAAATATAGATTCAACAATCTTTCTTTTAAATTAGTGGAGGCCTCACTTTTCATCCTTAAATTCATTGTTTTCATCGTCTCCCCTTCTCAATCTTATTGCGTCCCAACTATTGAGTTCATTTAATTTCTGAAAATTTGGGAGCTTGATGACAGCAAGAGTTATGGAGTTATGTTTGTCATATACTTTCGATGTTCTTTTATAATCACAATGTTGGGAAATTTACACTATTCACGCACTCCTTTGGCCGTCTTTGGTGATTTACACATTATGAAAAAAAAAAAATTCTTATTCGATTCGCCTCGGTATATACTTTCACAACATTAACTTTTTATAACTTTAACTAAAATATAATTAAAGATACATAGTATAAAATGCGCGCTCATAAATGTGAAAACTCCAACGTTGCAATTTAACCACAAAAAAAAAAAAAAAAAAAAAAAAAGGCAGAAGAATGCATAATCTTGGCAGAGTTGGTAAACATGAGTAAAACTTTGTGAAGCGAATTGAAGTTTAGCGAAAATTGCCTCATGAGTGATAAAAAACAATCTTCCATATTGAAAGATGTGAAAAGGTAAAGAAAGATTCAGTTCAATTTTTAATGTGAGGAAGAAAAGTGCATTAAAGTAAATAATGGAAGAAATATTGGAAAGAAAAAAAAAAAAATTGGGCTGTAGTTATCACATAAGATTAATGATTTGATTTTGGATTTGAAAAAAATCAAATCAAAAGTGAAATTTTAAGGCTTGTTTGGCATCATTTTTTGTTTTCAGTTTCCTTTTTTGTTAAAACAAAAAACCAAAAACAGGAAACAAAAAAAATGATTTTCACTTTTCTATTGTCAGTTTCAAAATCATCATGATTTAAATAAATTTGACTAATTTTAGATTCATTATATGACATATATCGTATGATTTTGCAAAACAAATAACCAAAAAACAGAAAACAACAGCGATCCCAATTAAAAGCTGCACCAATAAGTCATGTTCAACCATTAAAGAGAGTGGCCAGAAAAACAGAACAATCTTGACACGTACTGATGTCAAATGGAGTAATCTTCAAGCCCAACAGCAAATTATGCAAAGACAGATTGAAGCTACACAGAAACATTTACACAACACCAAAATAAAAAACATTAAATGCTTAGAAGTTAGAACACACTATCTTTATGAAGTTTTGATTTTACTGCATTTCCATTCACATCTATATATACAAAGGTCAAGCTAATCACCACATACAAGGACACAAGAAATGCAACAGAACTACTGCATGTCAACAACATTCCATTCACAATTCATCCAAACAGCAGGCAGCAGCACTAGTAGATAGTCAAACACAAAATAAAGCAAAAAAGGTTCTAAAAAAGTTCTCAATGTAAGGGGAAAAAAAATTGCAATAGCAAAAGAAAACATTCCCAACACAAAAGAAAGAAAGTAGTCAAAGCAAGATACAGCAGGAATGTGAAACTGCTTAAAACATGAGGAAAAACAGATAGAAGCTCAAATCAACCAGTCTAGTTAGGTGCTTGCAAAACAACTTATACCTGTAAACCGTGTTCCTCGGCATGGTATTTATTATCGCCTTCCAGACGCTCGACTTCCACATACTTGTCAAATGAAGCATACACATCCCGACAACCTTTGACATCCAGCTGAAGATCTGACACCAAGAAATTACAAATTAAGAACAGAGATTGCTATCAATGACCAGAAACTCTCTTCATAGCGCAACCTGAATTCAAGAATATACCATAAAATGATTCCTTCCTCGTAGATTTATAGTCTACATTGACACATTCAATATAGTTCATATGATGCCCTTCAAACAATTTTTGAATAGTTCCCTCCACAACAGTTCCCTGATCCAGTAGCACAAACATAGTGTTTTGAGGAGTCAGCAAGATCTTTTGCAACAAGATCTAAAAAAATTTGACTTTAAGCCAATTTACCTTCATCTTATCTTCAAGCTTCTCACACAAAACTCTATTGAGTTCCTGTACATCATGTTGCATGAAAGAATCATATGTGTCCCATCCAAAAGACTTTGTTAATTCTTTAGTTGAGACACTTGTATCGTTATATTGAAGCTTGTAGAATAAACTTTGCAAAGCCAGAGGGATGCTATTAGTAGGGTTATCATTTTCAGTTGTTGGCATGTGGTAGACAGCCTGATACACAAGTACAATTGACTATTAATTCCATACAGAATTACCAACAGGTCACAGGCATGCTAAAAAGAAAGGTGAAAAAATTAAATGATTAACACCTTTCTGAAATAAGGAATATGATATAGAGTTTGCAGAAGGGAATTCATGTAGCAAGTAGCTCCCTGATTTTTGAGTCCAACACAGCCTGTCTCTTTCTTTGAGTCATAAGCCCAATAGTCCATGACACGACGAACAGCAACCTCAGCTTCGATGATTAGAGTATCATTGAGAAGATATCCCCTTGAAGGGTCATATACATCACTGAGAGGCATAAAAGATGTGAAACCCCAATCACTCTCTCTAGCGTTGAACTGATGCTGTGTCTCTGGAAAATTCAAAAAAATCAGAAAAGTGATTCATACTAGGTTTTCTCTAATAGTGTAACATGTCTCAAGGCTGCTTCTCCCCCCCCCCCCCCCCCCCAAAAAAAACCCCTTTAAAATATATAAAAGAAGAAAATAGAAATGTATCCATTAAAATCAACAAGCTTTACAACATATAGGCAAACCACAAATCTTCTAACTTCCAAGATATTTAGGTCACCCCATTGTTCTACATTTTCCATGGGGCCTTAAAACCAATATACAAACAGGAAAACTAGAGCTTGACTCACCACATGGTGGCCTATGAAATGCACTCACAAGCATACTGTTTGTGATTGAATGGATATCTCTAAGCTTCTTAGCATGCCACAGGATTGATATCAACCTATCATTAAAAATGCAGTAGCAGCTCTCTCTTTTATTCTTTTTTTTTTTTTTTTTTTGGGGGGGGGCCATCACATAGAACAACGCTACTCAGCATTGTCAACTGTATTAAAATACATGAACGCATTATGATAAGTAGGTCTCTCATATATGACATAATGCCTAATTGTTACATCTTCACTACAATACTTTTCACCAGAATCTATGCAGCATAAGTAATCACTATTAGCACACAAGAGGGACTGAGAGAGTGAAGAATGGAGTCTTCAATTTCTAACTATTGTATATCAAATTGTATCTCAACTATCACCATATACAAAATATTAAATAAATTTCCCTAGCAATACTGCAATGAATAAGAGAGATCATAAGGTCACTATACATAGAATTGTGCCAATCACTTTCATTCAGTAGCATACAGCAATCATATCATAAAAGTAAATTACATTAAGGTTCCAATGCCAACATGGATGCATTTATAGAAAGAAAGTAATTGACTATTCCCTTGTTTTCTCTTCAACCATTGCATCAAATTCAGGACATGGAAGCAAGCACAGCACCCAACAATTCAGAATAATAACATTGGCAATTATAGCATACACTAGAACATCCATTACCTTAGATAACTAATCAAAGAACTAAAATCTTCCAGCATTACTTCACAAGGTCCCTCTCACCCACACTTTACAAGGTAGTATATAATAGTATAAATGTATATCCCTAAGGTTCCATATAGTAACACTTTCATAAAAATATATATTCCGTGACTAGAGTCATAATTCAGCTTTGTAAACAGAGGATTCATAAAGCATGGTTTACTATTCCAACGGAGAAAGTAATATGGAAACGCAGAAGTCTCATATAATATTTATAAGAAATTTCTCATTATCAACATAACATTTTACATTCAGAAATACACTAAAGGAGGATAATACGGATAACTTAATGAAAGTCATTTTAAAAGAGGAAAAAAGAATTTCTATAGTGCATAAGCATGGAACTTCATACTCTCCTTTACATTTTCCTTATTGTTCTAAAAGGTCAATAATCCACAACTTTTAACTTAATATCTTCTCTTCTTTCTTTCTTAATCGTAGTAATTTCGATCACACTTTCCTTTGTAGAATAAATGAAGAGCCTATCATCTGCAAGTTCCATTGGTCTTGGCTACAATAATTGGTAGCAGGGAAGATGACAGGAGCAAAAGGTGTAATTTGTAGAATCATATCACATGGCTGGAAATGTGTTTTTTCTCATAAATTGTTCTGTAAAAAAAATGTTTATAAACAATTAATTATGGCCTATCCTTAACAAAATCAATTGTTTAATACCTTATCCAATATCTCCTCTACTGGTGAGAGTTATGATTGGGTATTTGGGTTGATAAGCAATCTCAACCATACATTTAATGTTGCAATTGACTTTACTACAAACAACTCCTTAAAATGCTTAATACCTTATCCAATACCCACCATCTTATTGTGTATATTCTTATACTCAACAAAACTCCCACCACCTTTTATGCTCTATTAAATCTATGTACCCAGCAGAAGTGGAAAGCAGAGTATAGATTTTTCCATTTCTCTCTACAACATATCAACACTTTGTGCTCCATCATAACACGTTAGCTTACTTCTTGTCACATAACATCCAATACCGATTTAATGCAGAGAAGAGAGTACAAAGGTATCAGCCCCCCTATTCCTTAGAGAATGCTCCACTTTCTATTTATGTCCCAGTTATGTTCATGCTAAAGAACACAACTATGAAACCAATTACATTACCTTACTAGTATTACAATTGTGTAATAGCATGCTTAATCTAGTCCTCTCCTAACTAGCTCATTTATAGAACTACGAAACCAAATACATTACCTAACTAGTTACTCATAATCTAGAAGGCTCAACTGTTAGACATATCAACATAAATATGCCCACTTTTGTGTTTACATAATGACATTCAAGTGAAGGACTAAAAGCAAGTAGCTATATCCATTCAAAGGGTAAAATATGAACCCGCCAAGAGTAGAACCAGGCATATACGTTAACAAAGTGAAGCAATACTACAGTTCAATAATATAGTCAAACATAAGTCACAACTGTTATGAGCCTCTAAACATCTTTCAAGTGGAATTAACTCAAAATATAAAGACTACAATTATATTAGCATAAGCACTGCCGTAAAAAATGTATATAGCTAGATTAGGATGGAGATAAAACATGAAAGGCACAACAAAAAAAATGTCCAGTGAGTACCTTTTCTAACTGAGTACTTTTGATGAGCTTGATTGACCACTAACAAGCTAAAAGCAGCATATCTACTCCAACCATACGGCAAAGCAGCAGCATCCGCAACATCAAGATACATTGACAAAAAATCCACATTATTTCCTTTTGGGAAAATCAAGATCCGCCTATCACAAAGAAGGTGAGTCAAAAGGCATAACAAAACAAACAAAATCGAAACAAAATGATAGGATAGACCAAATTACCATTTATAACCACCAACAACAAAAGGATCTGAGTAGTGCTTCTTAGTGTTTAACCTAGAGAAATTATCAATTGTCCATGTAAATCTTGAAGTTTGAGATTCCTCCGCTGCCTGATTCTCGGCCACATTATTAGCTTCTGCTTGTACAGCTACTAACAAAAAATGAAAAATAATTTACTTACATGGTCAAAAACTGTATACACTAGAAGCCGAAAACTATCATAGAACAAAGTTCTTATCCCCACTTCATCAAATAGTTGCTTCAACAGCATTCAATCCCATTCATCCCTCCCTAATCCCTAGTATAAGTTCACAACAAATACACTCCAAAACAAATTTTCAGAAAAAGAAAAAAGGACCAGATATTTGAAAGAAATTCAGTCCAAGTAAGAGCTCAACTGATTGTCAGGTTCCACCAAAATGTCAATACAATCAATAATCAAGAAGCGATAATTGATGAACACGGAAAAGCAATTAAGCGTGAATGATTAAACTAATAAAGACAGGAGCACAGGAGCTGATCTCATCGGATTGTTGCAACATCATTCAATGCATTTAAACTCCCCAAATAACATATGATAATGTTATAACAATGCTACTAAAAAATCCCAAAATGATACATTTCGATCACCCGTTCCAAATTCTGCAAAACTACAGCATACAAGAAAATCAAAATTCATAAACCCGAAACAACAAAGGTAATGGACCGATCCCACTTCCAAGAAAATAACCCAACAATCTAAAGAAAAGCACCAATTTGTCAAACCAGAGACCTTCCATAGGTTGAGGACCTTCGACGACGACATCCGAATGGGGCACAAGCATCTCCTCGTCTTCTTGCTGCAAACCAAAAACACGACTCGTCAGAAACCCCTGATCCCACTAAACCCTAGACCCAAAAAATCAAAATTCTCAATCAAATAACAAAATAATCGAAACCCAATTCACAGAAAAACCAAACAAACAAAATGCACAACAACCCAACTCAAATTAAAACAAGATCGAATCACCTAAAATTGCAGAAAATGAAAATCGAAGCAAAAAATGGGGAAATTTAATAACAAATTAAAATTGAAAAATTACAAACATACATCCAAAGGAGGCTGGGTCACCATAGTCATGGATTGATGGATGAATGAATCGAAACGAAAGAGAGAGAAAAACTCCGCCGATCAAGGAAGAACAGAAGAGAAGAAATCAAGATGAAATTTCTTGTAAAAGGGCTTTTGGGTTTTCGCTTCGAAGAGTGTATATTTTGTGAGTTTATTATTATGGGAGAAACAAACTTTCGACTATTATTTCATTCATTTTAATTAATCTGTCTTTTTTATTTTTTTGGATATTTTTTTTAATTTTTCATTTCTTTTGATATCTTTCTTGTTTTCGCTTTTTTCTATGCTAATGAGTTTGGATATAATTTTAATTATGGCTTTCCTCCCTCGTCAATATTTTATGGTCTCGTTTGATTGCATATAAAAATTAGGAAATTTTACAAAAAAACACCTTTTATAAGCAATTTTTTGTAAGAAACCATCTTATTAATTTTTTTTTTTGGCAATGACACACCTTAATCAAATTTTTTTTGTAAATCAATACCTTTAAGCCGGAAAATGAGGTTTGACCCCATTTTCCGGCGTTGACTACCCCAATCCACCCGCGAAACCACCTCTCTCCCCAGCCCCACCCACGAAACCATCTCCCTCCCCAACTCCACCCTCAAAACCACCCTTTAACGGTGTTGACCACCCTAAACACACCCCTTTAACGGTGTTGACCACCCTAAACACACCCCTTTAACGACTTTGACCATCATAAACCATCTTCTATAGCCCTAGCCACCCTTCTCCCCTCTACTGTCAACGCCGCCAACCCTAGCCGCACTCTCCCAACCCTAAATTAACACTCGAACCACCCTAAATCCAGATTTTGCGAGGTGGTGGAAAGAAGGGAGCTTGATTTCGTTGGTGGGGATGAGGAGGGGAGGCGGTTTCGTAGGTGGAGCTAAGGAGGGGGTTATTTTGTGAATTGGGCTGGGGAGGGGGAGGTTTCGTGGGTGGGGTTGGGGTAGACGCCGAAAAATAGGATTTAACCCCATTTTCCGGCATAAAGGTATGGTTTTGCAACACGTGGCAATATATCATAAAAAATTCGTTCAAATAAAAATATTTCGTGGTTAAAAAAAATCTTAATTTAAAATTTGGATTACATATTTTAAATACTTAACTAAACCTATATGAATTAAGGTTGAGTAACTAAAAGAAATGAAATTAATTTTATAATCATATTATTGTTAAAGTATACACATATAAGTTGGCAATTAATTCCTCAAAAAAAAAAAAAAAAAAAAAAAAGTTGGCACTTGAAATTTTAGAATTTATGAAAATGAATAACTCCTTTTAATACAACTTTATTGTTATAAGATTTGTTGTTGGAGTGATGGTTAAAGTATAATTTTAATGAATATGAGGTCATGAGTTCAAATACCAATGCTAATAAATTATAATTTTTTTTGTAGAAACATTGGTAATTAGTAATTAATAGTAGGTGACATGGCAACACGTGGCAAGATAACAATGCTTGCCATTGAGTTTTAATATTGATATATTGATTGGTGATGATTGATTGATTGATATTGATTAATAATAGGTATTATGACGGTTTCAAAAAAAGTAATAGGTATTACGACAAATATCAAATAAGGGATTACCTTGATGGATAAGGAGTTACCATTATGGGAAAAATGTAAGAACTCTTGCAAACAAGTGGAGTTAATCTTTTATAATTATATATATATATATACTTATTCCACGTGCCACCTTTTTCACGTTTGACATGTCAGCAATATGCGCCACATGTCATTATAAACATGACATGTCACTTTCACATGTATTAGGTTTGCATCTAAAAAATGCTTATAACAAGACTTGAACTCAAGACCAACAAGTCTTAGTTAAGAGTCTTACCATCTTTGCCATTTATTAAATGTGTTTTTTTATCCAACAAAATTATAGTTAACTTACATAAGTTAATTTGTGTCTTATTATACTATTTGTTTCCATTATGTAATGATTGAGTATGACAAATAAAAAATGTTTATAGCAAGACTTAAACTCGAAACCAACAAGTCTTACTGTCTAAACAGTTGAATTTGATTAGCAAATTAAACAATTACAAACTAGCAACCCGAGGCATCGCCCGGGCCACACATAAGTTATCTTATATATAATTGCAGAGTCAATTCACCACAGCCCTTCAAATCCCCAAAACTCAAATCTCAAATCTTATATATTAAAAAGCGTTCTTAAAACGAAATATGTGTCACGTGACACCCTTCACATGTATTAGATATATGCCACATCACCTTTCACAAGTATTATATGCCACATCATCCATCATACTATAAACATGTTTTAATGCAATAAAAATGTTTATTACAAGGTTTGAACACAAGACCAATAAGAAATAATCCAATGTTCTAACCATCTTTGCTATATTTTAATTATGTTTCATATTCAATTAAAATATACTAAATACTTTGTATTAAACACCAATTTGAGAGAACTAATTTAGTTACATAGCTATTATTGTTCACTTTTAATTTAATTATATAGTTTATATATTATAGGTCAAATAATATTGTTAATATTCAAATAAAATCCGGTGCATCGCGCGGGGTACACACTAGTTATTATTAAAACTCATGGCAATACATGTTATGTTGCCATGTGTCAATGGCAATATATGGTATGCCATGTGTCACATTCTCTTAACCAATGACATGACACTGAGTAATATGTATAGTCACATATATTTACTTATACAATTCTTAAAAACCAAAGCAACTAATTACTATTTAGATTAATGCTTTTAATAAATAAAAAATGAGATAAAACGTTTTACTCCGTAACTTTTAAGCTATCTATAAAAAACATCTCAACATTAAATGGTCATAATTATTAAGTAAAAAATCATTTTAGTTTTGGTAATACTTTGTAATTAATATGAAACTGATTATTAATATGGTTGGAAAACCCACAACCACTAATTGTGTAACATAATTACATCATAATTATTTATTATGATATGAAAAAAAATTTGTCTTTAATGTGACTCTTTGCAAATATTTTACTGTATCATAATTAGTTGCAATGAAATTGAAATGATCATGATTTTATCTTTAATTTTATATTACATTAGATAACTCGAGGCATCGCTCGGGCCAACAACTAATTTTGACTATTAAAAGTTATAATGAGAACCTAATGAATAATGAGAATTGAGAACTTATGAGAATCGTAGGATTTAAATGAAATGAGTGGATGAGATATAATCTCAAGCTATTTCAAAATCTTCTAATCAACTCCTTTCTCTCTCTACTTTTAAAAAAATAATTTCTCCCTCTACTTCCCAACAAAAGTAACGTTTAATGCCTTTGCTCCCTCAATTTTGTTCAAATTACTTCAATTTTAGATTTTGCTATGATTGTTCTAGAGATTTGAAGGCTAATTTTTTGATATGTGGTGAATTTACTACAAATTTCACTGAAAAATTCCTACACAAATCTACAAATTCGAGCACAAAAATAGGTATGATTAGATTAATCTAAAAATTGAAATTTCTCAGGTTTTTAAGTAGTTTTCTGATAAAATAATTTGATGTTGTTTGATAATTTGATGCAAAGTGACGACGTACATTTCTAAATTTAATGTTATTAGTAATATTTTCGAGGTTATGCAATCAAATTTAATTTCTGTGAAATTTGGTGAGTATGCGAACAAATTTATGTGAATTGAGTGAATTTTTGTTTTTGAGGTTGGTTATTGTAGTGCATTGATGACAGGGAGTTTTGAGGTTTAGAGGAAGCTAGGAGAGAAGGAGATAGCTGCTTGTGGACTGCTTTTTGTTGTTGTGGTGTAGGTTAGCGTCAGGTTTGGGGCGTGGTCCATAAGCAAGATTGATGAGAGGAGATTGTGAAGTGTTGTGTAGGTTGAATTTGTATTCTAGAATCTAAATAATTTTAAGCGGCCTTAAATATAATTCCACTAAAAGTAAACTAAATATCTTTGAAAGTAGACTAAATTGCTCCCAATGTAGATAATCAAGTAGTTTAGGAAAAATTGGCCGCAACAACACCAATTATGATAAAGGTACATGTAGCATCACAACCTTTTAAGGGTGCGAACTACATCACAAATTATGTAAATGGGTGCACATATTAGCATAAATGACACTAATGAACTAAGGTTCCATGGAAAAAAAAGTGGAATATTCATTATTTTATAATTGTTTAAACATTTTTTAAACTTACATGATTTTCCATCATGCATGACTAAATTAGCCTTCCCTTCTATTTTTTTCTTCTTCCATTTAAGCATTTCTTATCCTCCACTATTTAAGCGGATTCCTTCAAAAAAAAATTGTGTATTATTTTCCTTCACTTGCTTCTTCAATTACTTTTTTCTAATATCGATCTCACATGATTGACTTAGTTTCCTTTCGCTCTCCATTTAGTCATATACTAAATTGATGAATAAATAAATAAAAATCATTTGAAAACCTTTATTCTACCAGAGTTCGGGATACATAAGTAACTTTCTAATACCAAACCCCACAAAATAATTCAAAATACTTAATTCAAACAACAATTTTAGAATTGGGTTTTACGATATATATGCCAAATTGATTTTCTGGTTTTTGATGTACTACACTTTAATTGTGGAGGTTGAGAGAATAATTTAAAGGGAAAAAAATTAGTTATAATGGAAGAGGAAACTAAGTCAACCACATGAGATGTAAAAAAAAAAAGTAATTGAAGAAACAAACGATAGAAAATAATGGCGAAAACTTTCTAAAATAATTCAATTTAGCGGAGGAAATTGAATAGTGTTTAAAGTAAAACAATTAAAGGAAGAGAAGACTACTTAGTTACATGAGATGGAAAATTAAGTAGAATGAATTTAACAAAAATATATATAAATAAAAAAGCATTAAAAATATTTAAGATTCCACTTTCTGAAAAAATCTAAGCTATGCCAATGTCATTTATGTTGTTATGTGCACCCAAGTGCATAGTTTGTGATGTTGTGTGCATCCTTAAAAGGTTGTGCTGCTACACACTCCTTCGTCATAGTTGGTGTTGTTGCGGCCAATTTTTCCAATAGTTTATGGTTGAGGAATTTTTTTTCCTTTTGTAACAAGTAGATAGATTTGTGAAAAGAGTAAGTTAATTAGAATTATAAGTATATTTAATCCACTTGTATAATTTTAGGCTTGCATAGGGGTTGGGGTTCTTATTAATTAAAGTTAAAAGTATATTGAAATGACTTCAATTGTAAGAAATTTTGATCCTCTTGGGTTGAATTCTCAATGTTAAGCATCCTCATCAGCTTTCTTATATCTCAAATATATCTTTAATTTGCTTTAACTTGCTGCAGCTGTCCAAGAGCTCTATATATGTTGCTATCTCATTTTCTTATGTTAGAAATGCATTTACTACCTTCTTGCATATTGTTTCTAATGGCAAATACATTTGCTTCTTTTGTCTTGTGGTAACCTTGTGTTTCTGAATTTCTACTTTGTCAACATTATTAACATTTGATCAAATCTCTATTTTAACAACATTCTTCTCATATGAGATTAAATGCATATGTTTTTCCCATGTTCCTCATTCAAGCTTGCCGATAAGATAGTATTTTTACAAAGAATGTGCTACTATTAAAATTGATGTTGATAAGCCTGAAATTGATGATGGTTGTTTGAATGGTAAACTTGACTTGAATTGTGTTGCTCCTAATGCTCTAGACTCTTAATCAGATGAAAAATGTTTGATTTATCCGGATTCTGATGCAGTTTTGTGTAAAAGTAAATAAGAGATAATCTAAAGTGAATAAAAAAACCTTAAAGTAAACCTATTAGCTCAAATGGTAGAGAACTATGCATATAGGTGTAAGTTCGATTCCTACATATGTTATCTGTAAAAGTAAATACAAAATAAAGTTATTTAAAATATCTTTGAAGTAAATCTAAGTAACAAAAAGAGTAAATCAAATTAGCTCTAAAGTATACGAAGAATAAATTAGCTTGAAATGTTAAATGACTATGCAAACATTGGTTATAGCACAAAATCTTTGAGTCATTATTGACTTTTTATGTCCTAACAAGATAAGTTAATTGTTAAAAACTAAATATAGAGTTCAATGTAAAGGGTTTTAAGTTAAAAAATAAATAAAACAATATCTAAAGTAATAAAAAAAAAAAGTAGAAACCTAATTAAACAAACAATTAAATTTTATTATAAAGCCTACCCTTCACATACATAACTAAACTTACGTGGGATTCGAACCCAAATCTTTTATCTACCTATTGAGCTAGTAGGCTTATATATTTAACATTAAAGTAATAAAATATTACTCTAGAGTAATCAAAAGAATCAAAAGTAAATAAAAAAAAATCTATGCCCCAATTTATAATTATGAATGTATATGGAGGAGGGGCTAGGGAGGGAAGTTAATGGGCGTTAGAACGGCCGCATATTCCACACTCAATCAAACACGTTTATAAGCAAACACCTCACAAACCAAGCACAATGACAAGTAAGAGTTCGGTCCACAATGATCGGGATATAATCGCTAAAGATCTTAACACTCAAGCTAATTCGAAGTCTTTTGATGATTGGGGGTTTGTCAAGTAGACAAACAAACTACTTTTCTAAATCAAGTAATTAAAAGCACTAGGGAATGGGATTCACTCAACCATGGCACAATTAGACATATTGGGTGTAAAAGAGACAAGAGATAGCAAGGACTATATGTAAGACCAACCTCATACAATTAGGAAAACAAATTACACTCCTAAACTTAGATCCCTCATTAGTTTAGAAATAGGAGATACATAATCAAATTGCATTAAGTAATGACATACTTAATCTACATTTCCATGTCAAACTAAGCATAACATGTCATCAAGCTCCAAATTCAAGGGTAGCTAATCCTATCATGAAGAACTAACTTCTCCAAAGTTTACTTAATTAACCATTAGGTTGAGTTTCACCCAACCCAAGGACGAATCTAGAATTTATTTATAGATCGGGCCAAAGTTATAAAGTATTTCAATTAATAAAGCTATAAAGGAATATGAGTTCAAGAAGTCCACACGAAAAAAAAAAGAAATGTGCAAACAAGGGGAATTGAACCCCTGACCTTCCAAATCTATGCATTAAGTAACTAACCAACTAAACCAACTATATAACTTATATACTGTAACACTCTAATAATTCCCTCTTTAAACATGTAAATACCTTTAATAAAATCCAAGAGAATTACTGATGTGCTACCGCCACATGTTCAAACATCAAGGCTAATTCAGAATTTAGAAGTGGAAAAACTAACTCAATTAAAAATAAGTTTCAAAACCAACGATCAAAACCAAACTAAGTTTTGCAACTTGGAACCATTAAGGCCCTTATTCAAAACCCAAAATAATAAAAGTGATAGGTAAATGAAACCGAGTCTAAATAGATTCAAAAGTAAGAAATAAAGTAAACTGTGAATGGTAACCAACATTCCACTCAAAATCCCACCACCTTGATGTAAGTTCTGAACATGTAAAAACCTGTGATTAATCTGCTCCCCAATATTACAAGTGTAAAAATTGGATCGTCACAGGGTCATTGAAAGGCGAAGGCCATGACCAAAGAAAGACACACAAAAGCACGCAATCAGCAAAGCTAAGTACATACAAGCTACGAAATATAATAAAAATTCCCTAGCATGCTACTAATATTCAATCATCAAATACAACTTAATTATAGACTCGAACACATGACTCAACTGTTTACAAAAACTAAGACCTCACTAATTAATAATAGATAAATCATTTCATTTTATTCATCGGATTAAGCAAAAGACAAGGTTGTCCATCCCATGCTCCATTTGGAACATCAATAAAAGAAAAACCCCATGCCTTATTTCGAAAACATCAATAAAACATCCAACGACCACGGGCGCGACTCTGTGACCGTAGCTAGTATGAGATCTCATCTAACTCCTAGTTTTTGAAAAGTTGAAATAAGAGACTCGTAGATCAGACGGCCTTTAGAAAAGTGCACGGCTAATACCTCTTGTACCCTAACCCCTGATTGTCAATACTTTAGATGTGCATAAATCCAGAGTTTTATTGCTCATCCATCTTACACTTTACGTGATTTACAAGTTTAGAATTGGTGATGACTCATATGCAAAACAATATAATCAATCACATATCACATCATTCCAAGCAATCCAAATTTCCAATTCAATTCTTGATTTATTAGTGGCAAACAATATTTAGTATTGAATCCTTTAACTACCTCGGTGTATAAACACCTCAAGTGCATAGGGCACTTCAAATCCCGAACCTCGTCTTAAAAGACTTTAATAAACTCCCTCTACTCAAATCATAATTAATTCATGAAAGAGTATTAAAAATTAACCTCATGGAACCATTATCAAAATTAATTCCACTTATAGACAACTAAGAATCCATAACCTTTATTAATCATAACATATCCAATTGATAAGACAATCACTTATACATCATCCACAACCGTAGTCATATACTTATATCTCAAACATGCCTCATACACAATATACGGAAATCACAATATATAACCAAACAATTTAGTCCAGTCTTCTCTATACATGATACTAGGTTCTTGATACATCCCTAAACATGCATCTAAAGGCAAGGTTTCGTAACTCGTACGTACCTTGTATAAACGAGTTGGTTGGCCACTTAACCAACTAGAAATCACCTTCTATAAAGTCCTCTCTTAAACCAAACAATAACATCTCAATCAATACCTAATCAATCAAATTTACAGCAATACTAACTTACTTTAAAACCTTCAAAATCCAAATCAAACAACACTTTAAAACCTTCCCTTTAATTAAAATCAAAAGCTTATATATAGTTCTTTAAATTTTCTTCAAAATACCTTAAAATACACTCTTATACATGAAATTACAGCAAGTTTAAAGTTTAATAAAAATCTGAAAATTTATTTTATACATGAAACCTCAAAATTATAGTAATCTTTGAAACTACTTACATTATATGTTAAGTTAGTAGGCTTTAAACCCAAAAATTCACCAATTCAATGCATTTAGAGGCTTCAAAAACAATATCCCAAAATCTGAAAATTTGATTAAGTAATAGAATGTATAAATACAACAATTTAAACTTGAAATATATAATTGGAATTCAATTAATTTCATAAGAACTTAATCAAACCTTCAAACTTCACAATTTAAACCCTAAAATATACACAATTAAAATTTGAAAATTTATAACATAAATAAAATATGAAATTATAAGTTTAAGCTATCAAAAATATGAATTTGATACTAAAACTATAATCTTTATACCACAAAATCAAAACCCAAAACTAATACATTAAAATTCATACAAGGTAAATAAAACAAAGGGGGAAGGAGAAGAGATAGCCACGGTGGCTAGGCTGGTGGTCCACCGGCGAGCAGGGGGCGGCAGCGCCGGAATCCGACGGGCAGGGGTGCCAGTTCAAGCAGGGAAGCAGTGAGTGAAAACTCACGTAAAGAGGAAAAAGAAAGAAAGAAAAAGAAAAGAAAGAAAAAGGAAAAAGAAAAGAAAAATAAAGGAAAAAGAAAAATAATTGAAAAATAAAGAAATAAAATAAAGAGAAGAGAATTTACTAACCTTTTTGTGTGGGGAAAATTTTGGGGATGTATGGGGTATTTATAGGAGAGAGAAAGTTGTAGGGTAAGTAGGAATATTGGGCCTCATAAAAATAATGGACCAATTAAGAAATAAAAATGAACTAGGCTTTGTTTGTTTGGACATATATTGTAGAATTGACAATTAAAAAAAATCCTTTTGTAACAAAATCGTTTATCAACCTAAAATAATTTGAAATCTATAGAATAAATTCTGGGAAAAATACAAATAAATATTATTAATAAAATAAAATTTCATTTATAAAATATTTAAAAATACGGGGGATTACATATACTTTGCACAAGATTGTTCATTTATATGTATCAAAATTTGGGCATAGGGGGGCCAAGGCCCGGGTAGGCCCCCCTAGATCCGCCTATGACCCAACCCCTAGCAAAGAGGACTACTCACAACTCATTTCAAGTGACATGCAAACCAAGATTAGGGTTCTAACTAGTTCAATAATTGGGAAAGTGATTAACAACTGATAAAACTAACATTCAACAACAAATTATCAAGAACTAAAGAGATTTAAATGACATGCAATAACAAAATAAAATAAGAAATTAAGTAGAGAAAAGTGAAGAAAGTTACTAATTGA
Source organism: Chenopodium album (assembly GCF_948465745.1). Lineage (NCBI taxonomy): Eukaryota > Viridiplantae > Streptophyta > Magnoliopsida > Caryophyllales > Amaranthaceae > Chenopodium > Chenopodium album. The sequence continues at coordinate 36,762,905 of NC_137844.1, forward strand.
AGCTTCAAATGTTGAGTACAAATGTTGAAATCTTGAGAATAATCTTTGAAACTTGCTACTACAATGATTAATTTGAGGATTTCTAATCTAAAATACCAAAGATGATTGTTTCAAACTAAGATAAAGTTGCTAAGAACTATGTTATTGTTGCTTGTTTTAAAATGAACTAAAGGAGTAGTATTTATACTCCCCGAATTACATAGGTTAATCCGTCAAAAGAAAACGGATTTCCAGCGAGGAGCGCCCGCTCCTTATACATGCGCGCCCGCTCCCCCGTTCTTTAAATGTTAGCAGATTTAAAACTTCCTCTCAGGATACGCGCCCGCTCCTTGTTCTTTCAACATGAGGCAAATTTGAGCAAACAGGGAGGATCCTCCGCTCCTCTTATCTTAGATTGAGGCAGAATGTTGAAGTCTTGGAGGAGCACCCGCTCCGGCTCGGGTGCACGCCCGCTCCTCACAGGTTTAGAAACATGGCAGAAATATGTGAACTTTGCAGGAGCGCCCGCTCCACTAGGAGCAGCCTCTCCCTTCATCACTTTTTGCCTCTAATCTCGATCATGAACTTCCTTGCTTTGCCTCACTTCACCATTACCTGCAAATTATGTATACAAACACACAAGGAGGGGGACAAAGCCAAAACGCAACATTTATATAAAAAAAGGGGTTAAAAAGAGGGGAAAAGATTATATAATCAGGTTAAAATCACCATAATAAGTGGTCAAATAAACCACTTGTCAGAAGTCATAGAGATTAAACTTTCTACACACATTGTAAAGAAGTATAAAAATTTAGATGCTAAGCTCTTTCCACTTGCTTCTAGCATTAAATATTTATAGGCCGTTGTAGGGAATATTTTACGCATCCCACACTTGAGCCCCACCGTGATCATACACTTAAGCATGGTGGCGTCCAAAGGGAAGGAAGCTAGAGCAAAAGAGTCACTAACAAGTTTTAGGAACTTGTAAACCGTTCACAGGGTGAAGGTTACACCCCTTCACGATCCATGAGATCGCTAACTCCATAGTGGTCCGGAACCATAACTGGATATTCAGGGATGAAGGTACAAATCCAACCTAAAAGAGATTGAACCTGCCCTAAATATAGGCCTATTCTTTATTCTTCTCATATTCATGTGCGCTTTCTGACTAACATACAATCAATATATTAATCCTAAACCTGTTTAATCTATGCTAGTTGAATATTAACGCACAAACAAATCTATTATTGGCGATCACTTGAATTAAAATCACATTAGCCTAAAAAAGATTATTAATTATCTTATTAAGCGTGATTACAAGTACAAATTCCCTTTAATCCTGCAAGAGAGGGCGTGATCAAGCAATAACCATATTATCAAGCAATAAAATACTATTGATACAACAAGCATCATCATAATAACAATCTCATCAAAGCATAATAATATTAGCAAGATCTTAGGCATGATACTAACAAGATTAATAACAAATCCTAGCATGTCACTAAGCAATAAAGATCAAAGCTTTAGCCCTAACATGATACTAACATGATAGAAGAAATAGGAAGCAACCTAATCATGATACTAGAAAGCATGCTTTCTAAAGAAATATAACAATAAAACTACTTACTTTGTTGCCTCGTATCTCATTCAATCAAAACAATACACATGTTAGTAACTTCAAGGAAAATATTAAATCAAACAATTAATAAAAATAGTTGAAATAGGGATTTGAGACCAAACCCTAAAAAATTATCAACCTTTCACGTCTAGGGCGAAGGCAACTTCGAGCTTGGCTAGGTGTGTCTAAAACTCGTGAATGCGGTATTGTGTTTATGAAAAGGCTAGGCTTGAAAAGAGGGAGAAAGAATAAGCTTTTGCTTAAAAGAGAGAAGATAGAGAGATGGTGATGATTGTTGATGATCAAGCTTGTTGATGATTTAAAAACGAAGAATATCGACCCTATTTATAGAGAAAATAGTCCGGAAACGATAGAAAATAGTTAGACTTCGAATCGGAGTAAAACTGCTTCTGTTGCGGCGCGATAGGGTCCTGTCGTTTCGCGATGGAGAATGCGTTTTCTAAAATCCGTACGGAATCCTTAATATAATTAAATTCGATTAATTAAAGTCCGTAGTTATCTTTTAAAATCAGATTTAATCTTTTTAAAACTCTTGTTTTATTCCAAATAAAATTCTTTATCTTCTAAAACTATAATTATTAATCTTAATTCCATTAGAACTTAAAATAACCTTCTAGATTATTCTAGAAGATTAAAGTCAATCCTAATGACTTTAGAAATAATAATTAACTGGCCCTCCACTAGATCATTGGGCCGTATACAAAACTTGTTTCGAGCCTAACTTAGTATTTTGGCCATAACTTCCTCATTATTCATCGAAATTGGGCATATATTATATCGTTGGAAAGCTCTTTTCGAGCCCAATCCAACTACACTACTATTGGACCCTTATCATAGACCAAACTAAATTGGACTGGACATTTTCATAAATAGAGTACATTTTCGAAAACAAAAAGGAAGTATTTTTATTTAAAACAACCGCATCACAAGGCTTTTCACACTTTCACTTTGTTCGATAATCAATGATGTGAAAGATAATCATCACTAGGTTTGGTTTTTGGGGAGACACAATCAGGTGTCTACAGCCGTCGTCGAGCCTACCAAAGATAAATCCTATCTTGGACTCACTAACTAATAGCAAGGGTAAGAAAGCTCTAACCCAAGAGAAGCGTTGAATCAACCACCGACATACTACCGTTTAAATAAGCTAAATGAAGCCGATACTGGTTTGATTTTAAGTAACTTCTACTAGTTCAAATCAACTAAAAGCTACTGGGGAGATTAACAATAATATTAAGAGGGACCTAAGGCTCGGGTTACACCACTCAACTTCATCACAACTCACAATTAACATGCATCAATCAAGGTAAATTAGGGGAAGTCATCTAAGGCACCCAACTACTTTCTTAAGCTAGAAGGATTACTTGAATCATGAATACAACCTACTCTCGTGGTTACAAAGCATAAAGCAGTGTTAAAGCATAATCACGATGACATGCACTCCCTTTATTGGAAATCCCTATTCTTATGGCATTTCAAATCAATCTTTACCTTTTCTAAAAAATGAGAACCTCCCTATCGTAGCTTAGGAACAATATTTTTCTTACTGTTGAAAATGAATAGTGATAGGACTTTTTTTTCCCTTTCAAACAGTACAACTTTACATTCAGCTCACTCATCATTTCTATTCTCAGTTCTCACACTCAAAGCTATCTTCAGTATTCTAAAGAGAGAAAATATGTCCCTTTAGTATTCTTCACCACCTTTCGCAATGATGGTGACGGGCTCAAAACCACCGACAACCCTTTCCACGATGGTTATGTTCCTTCGATTCCTCCGGTTTCGGCACCGCGGTTGCTAAGGTTACGGTTGTGGAAGATGATTTCCCGATCTCCAGGTATAATTCTCTCTCTTTTCTCTTTCTTGTTCTAATTGATCCATTAAATCAGCTTCTAAGATATGATGATTGTTTTTTATAATCATCGAAAATCATTTCTCGATTGTTTAACCATTTACATAAATTAGGGTTCTAATTGGACTTGGATTTGAAAGATCAAAATCCCTAGATTGAAATATGGTTTGTTTCAGATTTTGGATTCTTTAGAATTGTCATCGCATAAACAACAAACCGGAGAAGGAGGTGGGGTTTTGTTTTGAGGTGCTCTGAAAAGCACTTTAATGGTGCTTATGAATTCAGGTATGAATATATGTTTTTGAATTTACATTAATTTGGGGATTTTTTCTGCAATTTGTTTAGGCAAATTTTCGCTGTTTGTTATCAATCAATTAAGCTTCATGTTGTTTATATGGATATTTGTTTCTGAGTTGAGTTGCGAGTTTTTTAAAATGAAAAATTGGATTTCTAGGGTATACTATTTCTTCCCAATTTGAGAGATGCTTTGATCGGCGTTTTTTGTGTGAGAATTGTTGAGTTTTTTAATTTCTGCATTTTTTTACTGTGGTTTTGTAAAATTTTGGAGTTTAGAGTAAGAAGACAATGATGAGGTCCAACAATGGTTTGGATGCGGAAGAGATGCGAGTTTTGTAAATTTGTTGCTTGTTCTGATTTTTCCGGGTTTGTTTGCTATGGGAGCTTAGTAAGAATATGCAAGTTTGACATGTTTTAATGTTCTCTATCGTCTGCATGATAAGCTAAATTAGTGTGCTTGGTTCTTTTTTTTTTTTTTTTTGGTTAACAAGAGGAAAAAAAAAGAAAAAGAACCAAGCACATTAATTCAGCTTGGTTCTTTTAGTTTTAATTTAATTGCTTGATTTATCAGGAAGTTGAGGGGACTAAAACCTAGTGTAACTAGATAATTGACGTGGGTGAAATTAGAGCTTGGGTTTCTATGAATAAGGGGCAAGATTATAATATTTGGGCCTAAAGTTTTGTAAAAAAAAAAAATCATAAAAATCTGGAGCTTTGGATGGAAATTGCTACAGGAATACAAGATTCCAGAAAATAGCTCATTAGTATTTTTTTAGGTGGCTTTGAAGTTCAAAATTTAAGCTTAATTGTTGTTTTGCAGGATTTTGAATTTTTGTAATTCCACCCAACTGGTATCTATGGTCTTGGATGCTTAATCACTGAAGGTTGATTTTACTCATACAATATATTTGTTCTTTTTATTCTTTTGTCTAATGATTCTAAATGAACTTTGATTAATCATAACTGATCTGTAGAAGAACATTTTGTAGGTTATTCCGAAGTATATTCTTTTTCTTTGATGATACCTTTTGCAGCTGCTTATTTCTGGAATTTTTTTCTTTAGAAGTGATCTTTAATGTTAAATTTAAATTTGGATAAAATTTAAAAAGAATGAGTAGATAAACATTGGTTATGACTAGAGTAGTTGATTTCAATTGTCGTCATCCTTTGATTTGAGGTAGTTGATTCGTATATATGTAGTAATAAACTGTACATTTTATTTCCTGAATCAGAGAAAATAGAGTGACGAGACTGAGAAAGTCAAGGGCTTTTCAGCAGAGACAATAACACCCTTTAGAGAAAGACTTATGATCTTAGGACGTCTAGTGAATGAAGAAGATCTCAGTCTGAGACTCTGAATGTAGTAGAGTTGTAGAGAAGAGCTACAATGCATACAATGAGAAATCTGTCCTGTCAAGCCCTAAGCATGAGTTTTACTCGGTAAGAAAATTTCGTGTTTTCATAACTATAATATGTGCATTTATATCATATGCTATGAAAATAATGGTTTTCTAATCTCTACAAGTCGTTGGTGGTAGAAGCAAAGTTTAGGAAAAGGGTGTATGTTGTAATCTTCCTTCAATTTCAGTTAATTATTTTGGTTCATACTTTACAATCTAAGTTACTCTTGAATTTGAAAATTATTTGTTAAATTATTTGTGAATTCAGTCTTTTAGTTGTATGCTGAGCTACTACTTTTGTGGCATCTTTTCCGTTATCATAATGAGATATTTGTTCATAAAGACAAGGATTGATAGATGTTTGCATTTCCTTAACTGAATTCTACTGAATAAGGATTTATCACCATAAAACTTGAAAATTTTTCCCTCCTTTTTATGACGGCTTGACACTTCTTTTGTTTTCTTAATTTATTGGTTATAACTATTCTATCTTTGTTTGTAATATGCAGGAAAGACAAGAGCTCATAATATCTGAGCTTGTCTTGTAATGTCTTTATATATTGAATGAGGAAAAGTGGCTGCTTAAAATAGATTAAAGCTCCCAAAAACATTATATCAGGTAGCTTTTATCACATTTGTTCAATAAAAAAAGGGTAGCTTTTCTCACAAACCTTAAAATAATTGTAGTTTTACATTACACTATGATATTAGAGGGATATGGTGATTATCAGTGACTACTTGCAAAAAAAATCAAATTTGTGTTTTTCCTATGTTCTTTTTAATGCAGTATTACGTTGGACTATGAAATGATAGTGATTACCGGAGACTATCAATCACTAGGCTCTTTGTTCTTTCATTCTTGTCTCAACTTAAAGGTTCTCAAGATATCAGGCATTACCATTGCAAATTTGTAATGAAGATTAGAAGAGTGCTCATTTTTTTTTAAAGATTTTACCGAACAAATTAGTGACTGAATCGCTAATTACTCGACAAAATCTTAGTTTATCAAGCCTAGGAATCATCTCAGATAGTAATTTATTTATCATTGTAATTGTGATTCTAATTTAAAAATATTTATTGGTTATCTATTAATGATAACGTTCACATATTACCTATGTTACTCGGACTAGGGTACCCATGCCCGACACGGGTACGTGTCCAAGTGTCCGACTCAACTATTTTGTGAAGATTTTCTACGATTTCTTGTATAATTGAAACTAACACATTTGAAAATGATCTTAGGATTAATTATGACTCATTTGGGGCTCAGTTCTTAGTGTCCATTGGAGCTCATCGATTTTAGTGGTTTTGGATAGGTATTCTTCTAATTTTATGGACATAAAGTCTCTTTTTATAGCTTTTTGTGAAATTTGATGAATATATCTATTTTACTTGACTTGAATATTTGGTTTTGAAATCAGGTCGTCGTCTCTCTTCTTCTCAAATGTTTCATATTAAGCTATATGATGATGCACCTGATTGATAGTATAAGCTTATGAGTTACAGATGAGTAGATAGAAACTTACATACACTTCTAGCTAATTCTTCCATGCATTGGCTACCTTAGCTTTTTCTTTGAGCCTTACTACTTTATATTATCTTCTTTTCTATCTGCAGGCTTACCTCTACATATGTCAAGCCACAATTCACTTTAGATTATGGTGCTTGTCGTGTCATTGTTTATGGTTGGAGTGCAGCATGATCCTAGAAAGAGAATTGATTCTATAACAATGTAGTTTCAATTGAATTCTTGTGTTGTATCTTCAAATATGACAACAAATTGTACAAATCGTGGAACACTGGACATCCTTGCTAACAAGGTAACACTTTTATATTATTTCAGCAATCAATGTAAAGTATATCTATACTATTTAACTTCAAATAAGTGCAAAGAGGGTTACTAACACTACTAGGGTGAATGTAATAAGATAGTCTTTACAGTCAATCTTGAATATTATCTGCAGTTAGCTGGTACCACAAAAATTCAGTACAAAAGTCATTATCCAAACCACTAAAGCCATGAAGATTATCTGCAGTAAGCCAGTACCACATGAATTTGAAAAAATTGTACATGAAGGACATAAAGACAGCAAACTAGGATTGTATAATCTTTGTCAATATGTTAGAAACTAGAAAGTGAATTAGTAATCTGGCAGCTAGAAACTTACTAAACTGAATGTAGGGGAGGAAATTCATACGTCAAATCTTTGTTATGCTTCCTTTATTACTTTTTGTAGTTTAAAAATATTTAGCTTATTTTGTGCTATTTTTTTTTAGTTCACAATACACTGCTTTAGGTCTTGTGATACCGAATACTTACTGGTTGATTTGGTGTTAGGTTCTAGCCAAGGACGATGAAAATAACGTCACAGCATTGTACATATGGGGAAAAACAAGAATAGAACTAGGGGCAAATAAACAGATGCAGCTAGAGAAGAGTTGGTCAAATTTCGTAAATATGTTCTTGATGACGGGGTTCTTGCTTAGCATGAAAAATCTGTAGCTAGAACCAGAAGGGGCATGACAAAGCAATGCTAGGACAAGAAACTAAACCCAAGAGATCTATTGTAAAATCTTCGAGGCTGCTTGATGTGTTTAGTTTATTGCAAGCTTACTTGTACCTTTTTTTTCCTGTGTAACTAGCAATTTGCTTTTTAAAGACTGCATACGTACTGTGGTGTTCATTAAATTTACATGTAACGTTTTCTTTACCTTTTGTTTCATTTTTCTTCACATTCTGTAAAATTTATTCTCAGAGTGTCTTTGCTAAATTTTCTTAGTATTATTTTCGAAAGTTATGACATGCTATTGTCTGAGATATACTGAAGTTCAGGTACTCTACAATGCATTGTTGTAGTTACAAACTTATATTTTGCTTGGTCAAATTGTTTGAAAATCTCAAGTAATGTCTTACAAAGGTTATGCAACACTGATCTCTAGCATGGTAATTTCTATTTTCAAATGATTTTGCATGGTTTTAGCCTTTAGGCCATAATAATAAACAAGATGGACCTGAAACCATGCAAAACCATTTACATTTGTAGTTCTAAGAGGGAATAGATAAGGGTTTTACACTATTTTTAACCTTTCAAAAAATAGAAGTTTTGCTTATAACCGTGTATCACATACATATATTGTTAATACAAAATTAGTCTTAAACTTATCTAACTAAAATCAAGATACCTAAATTAAATCAACTTTATCATTTTTATTTTTACACAACTTTACTATTAATTGAAATACAGAAATTACGATAGCTTGGGGTAGTGCGCGCAACACACGCGATACAACAACTAGTTAAGCATAAGTGTAGACACCTAAATATGTCTCCCCAAAACCAAACCCAGTGATGAATACCTTTCGCGTCATTTGATTATCGAACGAAGTGAAAGTGTGGCAAGTCTAGTGATGAGGATGTTTTATTAAAATATTTCTCTTTCTGTTTCCAAAAATATTTCTTTTCTTACTCTATTTATATAAAATAGCTAGTCCAATTTAGTTGGTCCATGATAAGGGTCCAATAATAGTGTAGTTGGATTGGGCTTGAAAAGAGCTTTCCAATGATATATTATAAGCCCAATTCCGATGAATAATGAGGAGGTTATGGATTAAATTAAATTGGGTTCGACATGATTTTTACATGTAGCCCAATGATCTAGAGGAGGGCCTATTAATTATTATTCCTAAAGTTGTTAGGATTGATTTTGATCTTCTAGAAGGTTCCTTTTAATTCTAATGGAATTAGGACTGTTAATTATATTTTAAAGATGTTTTATTTAGAATAAAATATGTTAAATCTGATTTCGAAAACTGCTCGGACGTATAATTACCTGCAACCGGTGTTAAAGGTAATTACGCGTGGAAAAGCGCGTTGACTTTTGGACCAGCGTAAGACGATTGAGTCGTCGTCGGGCGCTGACCTTCGTCGCCTGGCGACGAGCCTATTGTCTGGCGCTGACTCCTGTTGTTTGCGACAGGAGGTATTTTATTCCGAATATGACTTTCTTTGATCCCGTGCTATTTTTTTCTATAAATAGGGGTTGTATCTCCCTGTCAACAATCATCTAATTCTATTCTTTCTCCCTCTTTCTGAACCTTCCCTCTTACAAAATTCCTCATTCACAAGTTCTAGACACACCTAGCCAAGTTCGAAGTTGCCTTCGCCCTAGACGTGAAAGGTTGATAATTTCTGAGGGTTTGGTCCCAAATCTCTATTTCAATTAGTTAATTTAATTGTTTGATTTTATTATTTTCCTTGAAGTTACTAACGTGTGTATTTTGTTATTAGAAAGAGATACGAGGCATCGAAGTAAGTACTTTAATTGTTTTATTGATCTTTTGATACAAAAATCATGCTTAGATTATTTTGTTGATTCTTAGTATCATGTTAGGATGTTATATTGCTTCCTAGTATCATGTTAGTATCATGTTAGTATCATGCTAGGAATAAAACTTTGATCTTTAATGTTTAGTGACATGCTAGGGTTTGTTATTAACCTTGTTAGTATCATGCCTAGGATCTTGCTATTATTATTATGCTTTGAGATTGAGAATATTATTATTATGATGATTGTTATTATGTTGCTTGATGTTAATTATTGTTATTGCTTGATCACGCCCTCTCTTGCAGGTTTAAAGGGAATTTGTACTTGTAATCACGCTTAATAAGATAATTAATAATCTTGTTTAGGCTAATATGATTATAATTCAAGTGATTGCCAATAATAGTTTTGTTTGTGCATTAATATTCAACCAACATAGATTAAACAGGTTTAGGGTTAACCTATTGGTTGTATGTTAGTCAGAAAGCGCACATGAATACAAGAAGAATAAAGTAGAGGCCTATTATTAGGGCAGGTTCTATCTCTTTTAGGTTGGATTTGTACCTTCATCCCCAAACTTCCAGTCATGGTTCCAAACCTATTGGAGTTAACGATCTCCTGGATCGTTAAGGGGTGTAACCTTCACCCTGTGAACGGTTTACAAGTTTCTAAAACTTGTTGGCGATTCTTTTGCTCTAGCTTCCTTCCCTTTGGACGCCATCATGCTTAATTGTATGATCATAGTGGGGCTCAAGTGTGGGATGCTTGAAATATTCCCTACAGTTTTTGGCGACTCCACTTGGGAGGATTTCTATTTTAATTCCTAAAATGTTTTTTGGCAATGATTTAGATTGAGTGGATGCACTCGAAAAGTTCTAAGTATTTCATGTGCGTAATTTTGATTAACATTGTGGCATATGCATAAAAAGGTTCTCATTGGAAAGACCATCCGTAATGAGTCAAAAACATAGGATTTTTACACGTAGGAATCTAGGGAAATATCTTTCACAACTAAAGTCGAAATAATGCTTCCACTACCGAGCCAGAAATCTACCTTCTTGTTTCGACTAGTTTTCTAGTACTGTTTGCTCGATTTTACTTCCTGATCGAGTTTTTTCCTATTTTCTGAAACCCATATGTGTTCTACATATGGACATAACCCTCTGGGAATTCATGCTCCATCTACCCAATCGAGCGCTCCTGGTAACGAAGGGTACATCCGAGATTGTTGAATTCACCAAACCATGGAAGCGAGTTTAACTCGCGGGGTCCCATCCATACGCGCCAACCCTTCCAAAGGTAAGGCTCCCGCGCGGTGCATTCGGATTCATAACCATGGACCCTCTTTGACTAACCCATATCCTGAACTTTAGAGAAATAGAGCCATGGTTAGGTTGCAAACTCATTGCATCATACTGTGACTACATGACTACTTGCGCATTATTTGCTGTGCATACTCTATGTGTTTTTTCTAACCGTTTGTTTGACTTGTGTATGAGTTAAATAAATAAAATAATGACTAAAAGGACTTTGCTAATTTAATTAATTGATTAATTAATAAATTGATCAAACTTGACTTAGTACGACTTTTAGTCTAATTCCTTTTGAGTAAAATACTGGAAACAGTCCCAGGTCGATGTTCCATAATGGCGCAAAGATTTGGATTGTGGCGCCATACGCTATTGTCCGGTGTCAGGCGACGATTTCGTCGTCTGGCGTTGGCTGCCAGCGTCTGGCGACGGTACTGTCGTCTGACGACAGCCTGTAATTTTGCTCGAGTCTTCACGATGTGTTAGTTTAATCAATTTGCTAACACGGCCTAATCAATTTATTAATGGTAGTATTTATATTCAGTCCTTAATCGAGTCTAGGCACATAGTCCCATGGTCTCACAAAAAGAGTCAAAGTATGTCACTCACATTCACTATTAAAGCACACACATAACACGCCACATTTTGACCATGCCTAGAGAGTCTTCTATGCGCGTCTTTTTCCGTCATTTTTTTAGGGGGGTAAGTCAGATATTAATCCTCCAATAAAACCATATTTTCTTAAACCCTTACTCGGTCTTCAAAAATTACATCCCATTTTTTGCTTTTTTGCTTTTAAAATCAATAAAGGCAAAGCCAAATTCGAGTCAAGCAATTAAAATAAATAAATGGTTTAATTTACAGCGCTTGGTTAAGAAAAGAAGGGCGGCTAATCAAAGACAACAATTTCGTTCAGATACTCCTTTTTGACAAACCCATTACTCGGAAAAGGAAAGCCAAGAAGATCATGTCCACTCAAGAAGAAGTTAATGAACTCAAGAAGGATGTAGCCAACCTAACTGACTTGATGAAGAACACAACACTTCAAGTTAATGACCCTGTAAGGGAACAACAAATGGAGCTCATGCAAGAAAGCTTGAGCAAGATATCCAATGATTACAGGTTCCAAGGCATTAGCTCGTAAGGGGTCTTAGTGGACAAGGAACTTCTTGCGCAGAAATTCAATGCCACTGACATCCCTAAGTTCAAGGCAACAGACAATCCCAACTTCCGCTTAAGAGCATTTGAGACAATAATGAGTATTAAGGGGATAGATAAGAAAATTTTCCATACATTGTTTTCTTTATCACTAGAAACTGTCTCTCAACAATGGTTCTTTTCCCTTGACAAAGAAAAAACCTCTACTTGGGATGCCATTGTAAATGCTTTTATTGATAGGTACAAGTGCAATATTCAAGTTGAGACTAATCATAGGGAACTTGAGATACTCAAACAAAAAGAGAATGAAGGGTTCACTTCTTTCTTTAATAAGTGGAGGGAAACCTCTGCTAAGATGATTGAGGTCCCTACTGAAAAAGAGTCTGTGAGATTGTTCATCAAGAATCTCCAGGAAAAATACTCTAAGGATCTCAAATATCAAAGTAACTTGAACACCTTTAAGGCCGTCTATGACGTTGGAATTAATATTGAAGACGACCTTGCAAAACAAAAAGCTGCTAACACTAACTCCAACAGTGGCTGGAAAGGAAAGAAGAACGACAATCCTTCTTCTTCCAAAACTACCCACTCAAACAATGTTAGCACCTTTAATTTGAATGAAGTCCTTGTTATGAACAATCAGGGACAAAAGAAACCATTTAGGAGGAACTTTACTCCTATTGGTATGAGTTATGACGCCGCATTTGACCGTCTTCATGCAAAGGGTCTTATAACTCCCATTGGACCATTTGGGGATCCACCAGTCGAAAAGAGATCGGCTAATTGGAACCCCAATGCACACTGTAAATACCATCAAGGCAAGGGCCATCTTACTGAGAGTTGCTGGAAGCTAAAGGAAGCTATCCAGGATTTAATCGACAACAATAAATTACCAGTGCCGCCTGCAAGTAAGAAGCCAAGTATCAATAGTGCACCACTTTCTGATTCCTTGGCCATCTCTGATGAGGAAAATTCTGTCGATCCCTCATCTTTGATCAAACCAATTGAAGAAACTCATGCCCTTGAAGAAGAAGAAGAAGTATTCTTCGACGTCATGAGTGGACCGTCCCCAATGCAACAACCGCCCACTAAGGAAGATATATTGCTCCTTGTATATTCAGTAGAAAAATTTGTAGGCATGTGTAGAAAGATTCTTGAACGTACTGAATAAGAACAAAATAAACATGTCAACAAAAAGGTAGCATCAAGTACGAAGAAACCATTATCTCTTCAAGTAGTTGAAACACCAAAAAGGAGCCATAGGTCCTACACTCCAACTGGGACCACCTATGCAAACATGTTCAAAATGCTCTCCGAGGGTGGTAAGATTAAACCTCTCAAATCGAGACCATTTGAATCGCTAAAGAGGACGGATAGATTCTACTGTCCACATCACCAATCAGGAGGGCATATAATAGAACACTGTTTTAAATTTAAAGATTTAATTCAGAAACTGATTGATTTTAAAAAGATAGTCCAAATTCCACAAGAAAAAGATGCTACTATTAATGGAGTTTGGGACAGTGACGATGAGGATGTCTACCTTAAAGATTTGGAAGAGACTCCACTCTCCACAATATATCCGGTAGACGATATTTGGGATGAAGAAGATTCACCCATAGACGTCCTCACAAGGTCCGGGAGAATGCAACCTCCCATTACTGCGCAACAACCTATCCCTACAACTCAGCAAGTTCTCATACCTATCATAGAAGACAACGATGTTTTCAAGCAATTAAAGAAGACCAAAGTTGATATGAATGTATGGAAACTCCTAGCTACATCCCATCAACGTAGGTTGGCGGTAATGAACGCTTTGGACAAGATAGGAATTGATTCTGAAACCACTCCTGAGGGGTTGGCTAACTTTCTCACAAGTGATCCTCCTAGTCCCATAAATTTAATCACCTTTTCTGACAAGGACTTACCTCTAGAGGGTGATAAACACAATAAAGCATTAAATCTCACGGTAATTTGCAAAAGAATGAATGTCCTAATGACTCTTGTAGATAATTGATCAGCAATTAATGTCTGTCCACTCCGAACTGCGAGAATGTTAGGGATAAAAGATGAAGACTTGTCCCCGTATACACAGGGAATAAGTGCCTATGACAACACTCGTCGCCAAGCTCTTGGGACTATCATTATGAATGTAACGGCAGGAGTCATAGAACATGCCACTACTTTTCAAGTGGTAGACATTAAAGCCTCTTTCAACCTATTGTTGGGACGCCCTTGGCTTCACGATCTGAAGGCCGTCCCTTCATCCCTTCATCAGCTAGTGAAGGCTATAGTTGGAGGAATCCCTATCAAAATTGATGCTTCACCAATGAGGATCAAAGCCGTTGAGAATCCCATAATAAGCGGGGAGCACGATAAAGATGATGAGGACTTGTGGGGCTTTAACGAAGAGGTCTCCTTAATTGAGGAAGATGAAAGGACCCCTCTTCACTATGACCTCCACTCTAACATGACAGTAAACGCTACCCTTAAGAAACAAGGACACTTTCCCAGAATGACCCTTGGAAAGAAGAAAGGGATAGCAAAACAGGTGGGATTACCTAGTCTCCCTAAATTGGACACTTTTGGACTTGGTTTTGAACCAACTCCGGAAGATCTTAAGCGAGCCCGGGAAAAGGCAAACGCACGTAGAAACGCTCGTACCCAAAAGAAAGCAATCCCAATGGATCGTTATCCTCTTACTCTAAATGGGCAATTCATAAAAGAGGGAGAGAATTATCCATGCTATGAATTCCCTGAACCCTTTGTCAAAAATGGGATAAGACAACCTGGGTTCGAGATATTCTTGGATTGCAACTTTATAGACAATATTCCAACTCCCATCCATAAGGAAAAGGCACCCCCATTCTTTGACTTTAATGTTGTGGGACTCTTCTTTGGGTATGAGAAGAATGAGCCAACGCGTATCGAAGACAACTCTTTGCTCATTCAAACAGTATTACAGAGTGATAACTTTGACCCCTCCAAACTTATCACTCCAGTAGAGGGTCTAGTTCAAGGATGGCGAAAGACTGTCAAAGTGGCCACTCCAAGCGGAAGAAAGATCTCTATAACAATCGGACAAGGGCCAATGTTTGATGAATCGTCTGAGTCAGAGTCTGAGTTAGAATCTTCCCCTATTGAGTCTTCTAAGTCTTTAGTCGTAGCACCCTCTCCTAGCTCTTCTTATTTAATGTCTTCCCCTAGGATAGTCAATAATATAGTCCCAACGGACGTCTCTTTATTTGATGTAATGATTTCAGAATTCAATAATATGTCTTCTTCTGCTTACTCCTCGAGTCATTCTTTAACTCAAGATGATGAGCATTGCTTAACTAACAACGAAAGTGACAAAGAGATAATTAAAGCAATGGAAACACTTGAAAATAAAACACCGATAGTTGAGGATACTGAAGCGGTTGACATCTCAAAAGATCCAACCATTAAAAGGGAAGTTAAAATCGGACTAACACTTAATAAAGATGAAAGAACCGATTTTATTAATCTACTAAAAGAATTCATTGATGTATTCGCTTGGTCATATGAAGATATGCCAGGCATTAATAGAAAAATAGCTCAACACACAATTCCACTAATTCCAGGAATGAAACCTATAAAACAAAAGTTACGTCGAATGAAACCCGACGTAACCCTTAAAATAAAAAAAGAAGAAGTACAAAAACAAATAACAGCAGATTTTATCAGGGTATCCAAATACCCTGAATGGGTTGCAAATGTAGTCCCAGTTCCGAAGAAGGATGGAAGGGTACGAATGTGTGTCGACTATCGAGATCTAAATAAGGAAAGTCCAAAGGACGACTTCCCTTTACCACACATCGATATTCTAGTAGATAATACACCAAACACGCGCTTATCTCATTTATGGATGGATACGCAGGGTATAATCAGATCCTCATGGCAGAAGAAGACATGGAGAAAACAACTTTCATAACACCTTGGGGCACCTACTGCTACATGGTAATGCCATTCGGGTTGAAAAACGCGGGTGCTACTTACCAACGAGCATCAACTGCTTTACTCAATGACATGATGCACAAGGAAGTCGAAGTCTATGTAGATGACATGATTGTAAAATCAAAGGATAAACCAGGGCATTTGGTAGCCCTAAGAAAATTCTTTGAAAGATTAAGAAAATATAACATGAGGTTGAACCCATCTAAGTGTGCTTTCAGAGTCATCTTAGGAAAACTCTTGGGATATGTCATTAGCTCTAGAGGAATAGAGATAGACCCAACCAAGATCAAAGCAATCATGTAAATGCCACTGCCCAAAACCGAAATGCAAATTCGGGGATTCATTGGCCGGTTGCAATACATAAGTAGGTTTATATCTAAACTGACAACAATATGTGAACCAATATTCAAGAAGCTCAAAAAGAATGTGCCGGTAATATGGGACGATGAGTGTCAAAAAGCCTTTGAGAAAATCAAAGCCTATCTCGCTAACCCTCCTGTATTAGCACCAACACACCCAAGGATCCCTCTTAGGTTGTACTTAACAGTCACCAAAGAGACAATGGGGGCTATGCTCGCACAAGAAGTAGAAGGAAAGGAGAACGTCATCTACTATCTAAGCAAAAAGATGCTCGAGTATGAAATACGCTATACATCACTTGAGAAATTGTGCCTCACATTGGTGTGGGCCACAACCAAGTTAAGACATTACATGCTCATTCATACGGTCTTTGTAGTATCTCGAATGGATCCACTCAAGTATCTTTTCGATAAATCTACACTAAATGGGCGGATATCAAGATGGATAGTTAACCTAGCCCAATTCGATGTAAGGTTCATGCCTCAAAAGGCCATTAAGGGATCCGTGGTTTCCGATTTCTTAGCAGATTTCTAATAGAAGGTTCATGCCTCAAAATGCCCTGGCAAGACTAGCCTCAATGGTTAGGATTAATACAGACATTGAGTGAATGCCCTTAACAATAGAAAAGAGGCACAAACCGGCTTACATCCAAGCAATAGAGGATGATGAAGTAACCCAAGAGGAAGAAGAAGAAGAGGAAGAACCTTGGTATACGGACATCCTCAACTATGTCACAAAGGGAGAATATCCATCCCATGCTGACAAAAAGGCAAAACGAGCCTTAAGACTTTTGGCTTCCCAATATGTGCTCATTAACGACGAGTTACACAAAAGGGTACCTAAAGGTCGAGCTCTTTTGTGTGTTGGCAAAAAGGAAGCCCAAAGAGCTATGAGAATAGTCCATGAAGGGGTATGTGGAACACACGTAAATGGCAAAATGCTAGTCCAAAAGATAATGCGCGAAGGATATTATTGGACTACCATGAATAGGGACTGTCATCAATATGTCAAAAGATGCCTTAAATTCCAAATATATGCCAACTTGCAACATGTTCCTCCGTCTCTCCTCTACACCTACACATCACCATGGCCATTCTCAACATGGGGAATATACATCATGGGAAGAATTACTCCTCCAGGAACATGAGGCCATGAATATATATTAGTAGCAATTGATTACTTCACTAAATGGGTTGAAGCAAAATCATATGCCAAACTTACTGCAAAGCATGTAGCACTCTTTATCGAAAGAAACATCATTTGTCGATATGGAGTCCCACATGAAATGATAAGTGACAATGGAACTCACTTTCAAGCAGAATGTGAAGAATTGTTACAAAAGTATGGCATTAAACACCATCATTCTTCTCCGTATAGACCTCAGGCAAATGGTGCCATTGAGGCAGCTAATAAAACTTTAAAGACGATCATCGAGAAGATGACAGAAAATTACAAAGATTGGCATGACAAACTCCACTTTGCCCTGTGGGGTTATCGCACGTCAATTCGGTCATCAACAAGGAATACGCCATTTTCTTTAGTCTATGGAATGGATGCTGTACAACCTGTAGAGCTAGAAATACCTTCTCTACGCATCGCGTCAGAAAGTAGACTCGATGAAATAGAATGGACTAGAGCGAGATATGAAGAGCTAATTCTACTTGATGAAAAACGACTAGAGGCTCTACATCATACCCAATGTTATCAAATCCGTATGGCTAGGCACTTCAACAAGAAAGTAGGAGACTTGGTCTTAAAAACATTAAGGAAAAATGTCTTAGACCCAAGAGGCAAGTTTAGACCCAATTGGTCTAGGCCATACATTGTCAAGACTATCCTATCAGGAGGAGCTGCAAAACTAACTGATATGGATGGCAATGAGTTCTCAAACATGATAAATCTTGATCAACTTAAGAAGTACTACCCATAAGTACTAGAGTAGGACACTCAAGAGAGCTACGTTTGGCCTAATTCCTTAAGAAAGGATACGTAGGCAACCCTTATAGGGTGCGGCCACTTTAATTTTTGTAAACCTCGCATTCCAGCAAATCAACTCGGAGAAATTAGCGCAAAAATTTGCAAACGCATCCCAGAAAGTTGTTGCCTGACGACAAAAGTCAGTGTTGGCCGACAATAACAGCGTCTGGCGACGAAGATAGCGCCGGGCAGCATCGTCTTGCGACGAGGACAGTGCCAAGTAACGACGACCAACGTCTGACAACGAACCTAATTTTGGACGCCAAATTTTTCCGCATTAAACTGGGCAAATTTCGGTGTATTTTGGAAATTTTTGACTTCCGTACTCGGATATTTTTCAGAAAAATAATTAAGTGTTTTCATTGCTTTAATAAAGAGTGTAATGTAAATGTTAATTTAATTCAAAAAGCTGAAAATTGCATTAATAAAATAAAGTAAAATTACATTATTGATGGAATTTAAATAAAAGCTTAGAAAATAAATTGACTTAAAAAAAAAAATTAAATTTGTCTAATAAATTGAAAGTTAAGCAATACTCTAATCTTTCTTCTCTTTCTTTGCTCTCTTCCAATTCTTGTCAGCATCTTCTTCATCGTCCATTACTTTTGCTAGTAGGCATCCTTTTGAAGATCTGCATTCAATTTTGGTGTAAATAGTTTCTCCTTTAGCCAGTACACCATGTTTCTTCTCTACCCAAATCTTCTTTAATTTTCTGTAGCATCAGCTTTCCTTTTCTTTTTGCCTTTAGTAGTGTCTTTTTTCTTAGGCATCATAGGTGTTTTGAACTCAACTCTTTCACCTAAGCGTTCCTTAACAGGAGCTATCTTGTCTCCCAGGCGATTCTTCACATTAGTTCTACCTTGATTTTTCTTCTTATCCTTTTTAGGCTTATCAAGTAGCCAATGCTTCACATACTTGGACAAAGAAGGAGGAATCTTTTTGGTCACAACTTCCCATAAAGGCCTAGCACTCCAATAAGAATCAAATCTTCCCACTTCTTGTGAAATAGGGAATTCATAAGGACGACGAAAATCTCCGGAAGGAATGGTTTGAGTAAGGCCATACTGTCTTTTTACCCTACAGGGGTAATAAAAAGTCATTTTGGATAAGCTTGGAAGACGGCAGAAGGGTTGCTTGTTAACACCAACCATTTTCTCAATTTTCCACCACGGGATAATCCATTTGATAACACAATCACGAGAGGCGAATATTTTGCTCCACTCCCGGCGACCCATCTTTATGGAAAAACGCTTCTTTCGCCTCACAAAGCAGTTCGGAGTATATTTATCAATGTTGTCAGGAGGACTAATTAATTCTATTATCTCCATTAGCCACATCTGCAAAAATTCGATGCAAATAATTAGTATTACTATACGAAAATATATGTTTTTGATTTATGTAATTAAAAATATTATTTTTCTACCTGTAATAAAATTGGAGTGCCTTGAAAAGGTGCTTCCGGATTTTTCTTTAATTCATCCAAACTAAGCATTGTTTCTCCAACAATTAATGGCATTAGATTCCTCCCTGATTCAATTTGTTCCATCACAGATACTAAAATTGCTTGACCCTCATGGTTATTACCTCTAGTGAGGAGATATTGGCTAAGCATGCAAAAGAGAAAAACTCTTTTTCTATAAACATGAAAAGACTCAGAATATGGTCTGTCAAAGTAGTGGCGTGCAAATTCTTTCAGATTAATTACAATACCATCTACAATATTTGTTAGATCTCTGTCTTTCAGATTAAAGAAGCGCTCAAAATCTTTATAATAATATTCACTAATATTAGGAATTATCGCAAGATCCATGGAGGGAAAGCCTAGAATGGCACCAAATTCTTCCGGTAATGGACTAATTTCATCATAGCCTAATCTAAAGCAATGTGTGTCTGGATCCCAATATTCTAAGGTGGTATGAATAAAATTTATATCTATATCTACACCCTTAATACCATAAATACCTCCCATATGAAAGAAATCAAGCTCTTTTCTCTCCCTAGCAGTCAAAGAACGGCACCACTCACGAGTAAAATCACTAAAACTCTTAGACATGATTGCTTAAAGAGAATTAAAGCTATAACTATTTAATCTATTCGAAATATACCAAATTCGACAGATTTGGGGGCTATTTATGGACAAAACCGGTGCAGTTTGTTTTCCGAAAGGAATCGGAGAAAAAGAGTCTGTCGCCAGACGACAAGGACAGCGTCTAGCGACGAGGCTTGTCATCTGGCGATGAAACCAGCGTCTGACGATGACGCCAGCGCTTGGCGACAGATAGTCGGTTTGACGACGGCTTATGCGCGCTATGCAAACCATATGATTTCTTCGATTACGACTCGATTTTTGTGCATTGACTCTATGCCTTGACTTCTTTCAAACACTTTTTTCGATTAATTTAAGCTTCATTAATTTTAGGCTTATGTTAGTCAAAATTTTACTTTTTATTTTTTATTTTTTCTTTTTGGGGGAGAAAGTCGGATACCCTCCATTAATAATAGAAATGACGGAAATTTTTTGCGCAAAATTAGTCACAATTTTTTGCACACACTCACATGCACATAAAATAAAAAATAAAATGCAAAGATAAAATAAGCATAATAAAGTTGTATATACAATATGTCTAATGTAGAAGTCATACAAATTAGCAAAGTCCTATAAGTCAAATAAAATAAGCATAGGTTCAGCTATGGTGCCGGAGGACGCAAATGAGGAGGCACTCCCAAGGTATCAAAGAACAAGGTAGATCGTGGAGTATGCCCCTTACCGGCCCCAGGATCGCCAATAGTCGGGATTGACAGAGTAGGGGCAGCCCATCCAGGCTCACTATGAAGCCTAATAGCCAATGACTGAGGCTGCGGCGGCTGCTGCGACGACGAGCCAACCTCGTACGTCCCACCACCCCTTAAAGGAGTCGATGGCATGCCTCCTTGGCCTGTTGGCCTAGCATGTGCACCCTCAGATGAAGAGCCCGAACCATCTGGTCTCTTAGGAGGAGCCGTCTTTGATTGACCACCCTCACCCCTAGAAGAGGTACGACGACGCCTCGAGTCGGACCTCTCTCTCCTAACCTCAGGTCTCGTCCGGGTATGAGGAGGAATAGGCTGTCCCTACAAAAGTAAGCCATGTCAGATGCTAAATGAGTAAATCAAATCATAAGATAAGGATAAGAGAAATGCCTCTACATTGTCGTCACGACGACAAGAAGCCTCTCGCCATCATCGTCACTACCTCGCCAGAGAATTATCAAAAGACAAGTCAGTAGTGATCAACAATATATGTGCAAGTAAAAAGGCAAATAAATAACTCACCCAAGTCTGACGTCGTGGTATCGACTGCTTGATAAAGCGATAATCCGGAGGAGCTAGAGGAATCATCTCCTCAACAGGGCCATATATCCCTTTGTAGGTGATGGACACAGGAGGAGCAACAAACTCCGCGTATGCGTCCTACAAGATAAACGGAGTAATTAGTATCTTGGGGGCTACACAAGAAACGAATGTGCAAGATAAAGAGTACCTCCTCTCTGCCTTCTAGCAAAACAGGTGGTGGAGCCAAAAGCAGTAGCAAGGCCTTTGAATAGCATAGCTCCGGACGAGCATGCGTCCGCCAAGGCGTGCCCTCTGGCGCCCTACTCGTCAAAGTCCTCAACCTCGCCTTATCGAATATATGCTGAGGTGGACGAGTCGGAACAACGAAGGCCTCTGAGGAGTGTTGAATAGCCACTCTCTCGCCAAGATACACCACAGCATCATACGTCCCCTGGAAATAGCGACGCTGAGCGGTGTATTGCGCAGCAAGCGTAGAAACGTCGAAATCGGCCCACGGCCGAAACTCTACGGCCGACTCCTACAAGATACATACTCGTAAGACAAAATCCTACTAAAGGTATAAAGAGCAAGTATCTGAAGAACATACCAAGAGGATCAACTCTCGAATGCGCCTAGAAGTGAAATCTGCACTGTGACGACCTCCCCAACTGGCAGCAACAGGGAGCTCGCGAGGTGAAGGTCTCGCCGGCGCAAGAGATGGAAAGTACTCGTAGAACCAGATCTACGAAAATATAAAATGTGTGTCAACAGATGCTAAAATAAGTCTAGAGCTAACTTTAAAAGAAATAAAGCATACCTCTACGACTCTCCAAAAACTAGAAAGTGCGATATCTCCCTCGAAGGAGCTATGACGACTAGAAAGTCGCAGTCCGACTAGGAAGTCCGCATAGGCCAAGCTGGCCTAATCATACGACCCGACTAAAGCAAGGTCGCGAACAGCAGGCAGGTAGTAAAGTAGCACTCGACTACCTCTGTCAGGAGAAAAGGTCCCTGACAACAGGATAAGAGCAAAAATGCGCACCCGCTGCTCCGGAGTGGTCGCAGGATCCTGAAATCCTGCCGCAAGCGTACTCCGGCGAATGCATCTAGTGCTAAGCTGCGTCGGGTTAGCCTCAGCACAAGCCCGAATAGTGATAGGGCCCAACAACTCTAGTACCTCTAGAGAAAAGACTGTGATCTCGCTATCGAAAGGAAGCAGGACCGAGGTGAACTCCAATCCCGTAATGAGACTGAAGTCGATGAGGGTAACAGTCAGTTCACCCCAAGGAAAGTGAAAGGTGTTGGTGGTGTCCCAAAAGAACTCCACCAGAGCTCGGACTACCTAGTGGCTCTGTCCGAAAGAGTACATAGCTTGAGTGGCTCGCAGCAAAGGAGTCAAGCCACATGACTCCCATAGAAGGCGTAGACCGTCGTGGTAGCGGAAGTAGGTGTCGTACAAAGAGCCGATGGTCGTGTTGCCAGAACCATGGCTACGGACCCTCCTGTTGAGAATCCCTTGACGAACGCGCTCTGAAATGTGGAATTCGGGCGCGAAGTACATCATCCCACTCTGGAAACCTCCCTTGAGAGGAGGAGGTGCCTACGGGATCGTCCTCCCGACGAGTCTCCCTAGAACGAGAACAAGAACCCGAGCCTCGTTGCCTAGTCATGCTATATTATGCAAAATACCAGAAAATTAAGGTTCTATATTATCTAAGGTTTGCCTAGCCGCATGATACTATGTTCGTAAAAACAGAGTACGTAGTACTAAAACAGAGCACAATTTCAATCCGAGCATAAATAGCAAATTTCAGCAGTCAAACAATTTCTTGCAATACTATGATAAATATTGTGACAAATTTTGACAAAAATGGCTAGCAAAAACACGAAGAACAGGCCACATTGTTCTCATAAGCTCAAGAGGGTCAACAATGGCAAATTGCTCATTTCTTCACCAAATTGAGTAAAACAAGTCTCAAAGTGCTCTAAACATGATACATAAACATAATCCAACAATTTTAAAACATAAAATTCAATAAACAAAGAGAATTAAGCATAAATGGGTTCGATTTTTTTTGAATACCCGCGCATAAACATCTCTGAATTTAGCAAAAATTGAGTTAAGTTTGAGAAAAGCTTACATGGATCCGGAAAATAGATGAGACAAGCTTTGATTTGCAACAAATTTGAGCGAATTTGGTGGACAAACGAGCAAGAACGACCAAATTGAAGTTTTCGAGCGAAACGAATAGCAGTAGCAACAGCCACGACAAATGGGGTAGAAAAAGTTTTTATTTCGAAAACCCGACTCCGGCGCCAGACGACGAGTTCGTCGCCATGCGCTGGTATTCGTCGCCTGGCGACAGAGCAAGAATTCGGCGACAGTGCTTTCCAGCATGCGCTGGTGTGGCGACAGAACACTTGGCCCTCATTAAAGATTATGTGGACCTTATGCAGCAATTTTGGGTTCCTTGGTACGCCAGTTAGCCCCTATAAGCAATTTGACATGATTAAGTAATTGGCTTGATTATGATCGCAGTAGGTGATCGACCAGATAAAAGATCGTCTCACTTAGCTTAAAGCGCCTAAACTTGGGCTCATCACAAAGGCACCGACATAATGGTTCACAAGCAGAAAAATGCACCGACGTACTGGCACCGCGGGAACTTCAGCAAATATCACGGCAACAAAGTTCAAGCGAGCTTTAAGGATCGACAAGCGTTGGTCTTCGGTAATTTTCTTCGGAATATTATCTCAATAACTGAGGATGACTTCAAGCGGAGTTATCTTCGACGACGTTCCCTAGGATGTGGAAGGTTGTAAGAAAATTGAGGATGGCTTCAAGCGAAGTTATCTTCGACGGCGTTCCCTAGGATGTGGAAGGTTGTCAAAAATAGGAGGTGACTTCAAGCGAAATTATCTTCGACAACGTTCCCTAGGATGTGGAAGGTTGTCAAAAGCAGAGGATGGCTTCAAGAGAAGTGATCTTCGACGGCGTTCCCTAGGATGTGGAAGGTTGTCAGAAGCAGGAGGTGATTTCAAGCGAAGTTATCTTCGATCGTGTTCCCTAGCTTGTGGAAGATGGTCACAAGGCGGTAGAAGGTCGTTTCAGCCGAAGCAATCTTCGATAATGTTCCCTAGCTTGCGGAAGATTATCACAGCGGAAATTGGAGGCGGTTACAAGCGTGGAAGTCTTCAGACGATATCCCCTAGCTTGAGGAAGATCGTCAAACAAAAATCGGTTACTCCAGAGACGTGTGCTCGACGGTGCAAGATACACATTTCTTAACTCTTTTATCTGTTTTAACTAACGCTAGTTTACAGGTATCGGCGTTACAAAAATGATTTAGGATCGCAGAATGTTCTGAATCATTCTCCGTCCCTATCACTACTTTGACTTTTGTTTTCGAAACTTACGTTTCTCCAAACTCAGTCAAAGTGGGGGCTTCTGTAGACACCAAAATATGTTTCCCCAAAACCAAACCCAGTGATGAATAATTTTCGCGTCATTTGATTATCGAACGAAGTGAAAGTGTGGAAAGTCTAGTGATGAGGATGTTTTATTAAAATATTTCTCTTTCTGTTTTCAAAAATATTTCTTTTCTTACTCTATTTATATAAAAATAGATAGTCCAATTTAGTTGGTCCATGATAAGGGCCCAATAATAGTGTAGTTGGATTGGGCTTGAAAAGAGCTTTCCAATGATATATTATAAGCCCAATTCCGATGAATAATGAGGAGGTTATGGATTAAATTAAATTGGGTTCGAAATGATCTTTACATGTGGCCCAATGATCTAGAGGAGGGCCTATTAATTATTATTCCTAAAGTTTTTAGGATTGATTTTGATCTTCTAGAAGGTTCCTTTTAATTCTAATGGAATTAGGACTATTAATTATATTTTAAAGACGTTTTATTTAGAATAAAATATGTTAAATCTGATTTCGAAAACTGCTCGGACGTATAATTACCTGCAACCGGTGTTAAAGGTAATTACGCGTGGAAAAGCGCGTTAACTTTTGGACCAGCATAAGACGACAGAGTCGTCGCCGGGCGCTAACCTTCGTCGCCTGGTGATGAGCCTGTCGTCTGGCGCTGACTCCTAAACGACAGGAGATATTTTATTCCAAATATGACTTTCTTTGATCCCGTGCTAATTTTTCAATAAATAGGGGTCGTATCTTCCTGTCAACAATCATCAACAATCATCTAATTCTATTCTTTCTCCCTCTTTCTGAACCTTTCCTCTTAAAAAATTCCTCATTCACAAGTTCTAGACACACCTAGCCAAGTTCGAAGTTGCCTTCGCCCTAGACGTGAAAGGTTGATAATTTCTGAGGGTTTGGTCCCAAATCTCTATTTCAATTATTTAATTTAATTGTTTGATTTTATTATTTTTCTTGAAGTTACTAACGTGTGTATTTTGTTATTAGAAAGGGATACGAGACATAAAAGTAAGTACTTTAATTGTTTTATTGATCTTTTGATACACAAATCATGCTTAGATTTTTTTGTTGATTCTTAGTATCATGTTAAAATGTTATATTGCTTCCTAGTATCATGTTTAGGGTTAACTAATATTTCTAATATCATGTATATTATATGATGCTTCCTATTTCTTTCCTAATATCATGTTAGTATCATGCTAGGAATAAAGCTTTGATCTTTAATGTTTAGTGACATGCTAGGGTTTATTATTAATCTTGTTAGTATCATGCCTAGGATCTTGCTATTATTATTATGCTTTGAGATTGAGAATATTATTATTATGATGATTGTTATTATGTTGCTTGATGTTTATTATTGTTATTGCTTGATCACGCCCTCTCTTGCAGGTTTAAATGGAATTTGTACTTGTAATCACGATTAAATTCAAGTGATCACCAATAAAAGTTTTGTTTGTGCATTAATATTCAACCAACATAGATTAAACAGGTTTAAGGTTAACCTATTGGTTGTATGTTAGTCAGAAAGTGCACATGAATACGAGAAGAATAAAGTAGAGGCCTATTATTAGGGCAGGTTCAATCTCCTTTAGGTTGGATTTGTACCTTCATCCCGAACTTCCAGTCATGGTTCCAGACCTATTGGAGTTAACGATCTTTTGGATCGTTAAGGGGTGTAACCTTCACCCTGTGAACGGTTTACAAGTTCCTAAAACTTGTTGGCGACTCTTTTGCTCTAGCTTCCTTTCCTTTGGACGCCACCATGCTTAAGTGTATGATCACAGTGGGGCTCAAGTGTGGGATGCTTGAAATATTCCCTACAATAAGGGAGCTAACTCAAGTTCATCTCTCGATCCTTCATTGAGGAAGCTTGGATAAATAGTTCTAGCAATGGCCATATACAAGAACTAAACAATGAAATCACTTAATCTCAAGTAATTAACACCTCATAATTACTAAATTAGCACACGCAACAAATTCTTTGTAACTACATTGATGGTTTTACCCAAACCCTTGAAAATAGAGTACTCACAATCCATGCAAAATAAAGCAATTAAAGGGTTTAAGCAATTCATGAACAAATTCAAACTAAGAATTAAACTAATTAACTATCTAAGCATGCAAGAATTAAACAAGTAATTAACAACTAAGATAAGAG
Organism: Chenopodium album; assembly: GCF_948465745.1. NCBI lineage: Eukaryota > Viridiplantae > Streptophyta > Magnoliopsida > Caryophyllales > Amaranthaceae > Chenopodium > Chenopodium album. Next base: position 36,790,091 of record NC_137844.1, read on the forward strand.
AAGATAAAAGAGTAAGGAAAGAGGATGTTAATAGAAGCTTCAAACTTGAACAACAATGGTGGAATCATATCTTCTACAATGATTGAAATTGAGTTTTCCAAGCTAGTAATTAAAATCTAACTATGATTTGAGAGTTTTAATTTTCTAAGATTACAAATTAAGCTAAGAGAAAAGCTCTAAAAACTTTGATATCCGTACAAGGGGAGCCAAGGGGGTATATATATTACCCTCAAAACAAAAAAGACGGAGAAAACGAGGAAAGAGCCCGGAAGTAGGCTTGGACGTGCAAGGCTATGCACGGACGTGCCTAGTTTGGCACGAACGTGCAAAAGGGTGAAAAGGTGGGCAGTAGCTACTGCCAATAATCGAGCAGGTCTGCACGGACGTTCAAACATTGGCATGGACATGCCATTTTGTTGCACATCCATGCAGAATTCTCTGCCTATACAACTTAAATTCGGGAGGTTGTAACTTCTTTGTTTCTTGCCAAAAATGGATTTGTAACCATTCGTTGGAAAGCTCTTAAAACGAACTTTAATCTCCAATTTGAATCACTTTAAAACGTTGATAAGATTAAAAGTTATGGTCAGTTAAAGTTGATACTTACGCAAACAACCCTTCAAGGCTCTCTAAAAGCTTTTCATTTCTCTATTAAGGCACTCATCCTTCTTCCTCCATGGCTCTATCAACCAAGATTGCCCTTCTCCTTGCTCACTCATGCTTGATCACATCCATAGTGCTAAAAATAGATACATTTCATCAAAAACACAAACAACTCGTGAAGCATGGATGGTATAAAATTTGCATAAAAAAAGGATAAATAATGAACTTTGATGCCGAATAATAACCAAAACAAGGTTCAAAAGTACCCTAAAATCATGCCAAATAATAAGTTATCAAATTCCCCCAAGCTAAGCTATTGCTCATTCTCGAGAAAAATAATAATGTCAAACCAAAGAAGGGTAATAACTTGCTAGAATCTAAACAAGGAGGGGCAATAACATGGAAAATGCACATACACACTAATCCGCATTATATGAACCACAATCACTTTTAGCCTAGTGAGAAGCAATTTCAACATCTAAGTCGTCCTAGAGGACGAGTTTTTATCTACTGAGGGTTTCTAAATGAGCTAACCCCACAACTCACACAATCCACAACACATCGTCAAAAATCACACAATTTCAATTTTTCGCCCAAGTCAACTCATCGGGATATGAGACACAAGCAAGACAAGTGAGAAACTTTTAAAAATTACCAATCATACAAATGTACACATAAGTTGAGGGTAAAGAGGAGAACTAAGCAAGTTTGAACTAGGATACTTCCTTACACCTTTTACTAGTTCATTAGAGCATACCTAGATATTCCAAAGTTTGTAACAAGCCCTCTTTCGGTTATAAAATCTCAAAATGCTAGTCTACCTCCCAAAACGCATACCCAAGGCCCCTTAACTACACTCTAACTTGGGAATTTCAAAAGAAACAACAATGCAAATAAGGTTTGGGAGGCATCCACGAGTTGACCACTAAAGATGAGATTTTTTTTTAGAAGTTTTGGGGGAGTTTTTGTTCTTCCTTTTTTTTTCTATGCTCTTCTTCTTTTTTTTTTTTTTTTTTTTTTTTTTTTTTTTTTTTTTAATTTTTCAATGCTCTTGCCTCTTTTAACAGTGAATGGCTCTTTCTTTATTGAAAACCTGTGGCTTATTACGCCACTTATTACACATGATACAAGTAGAACCAATTCCCTAATAGAGTTTCATTTCGAGGAGGAAAAGGGGCACATCAAGGGCACAAGGGACTGCAAATTAATTCAAACATATCCTATTTGAGCAAATTAGATAATATCATATACTAGGTGTACAATTGAGCATTCACTGGCTTTCATTTCATATACACTAATGCAATCAAGATTAGTAAGCCTCTAAATGACCCCAACTTTTTCATACACCCTTCTAAAAGAACTAGTAGTAATCACTTAAGAGTCAAGCACGCAAAACATATAAGCATCGTCATTTAAGTCTCATACTTGGGCAATTTTTCAAATTTTTTTTTTAAATTATAGAAATAATTACACAACTAAATTAAATTAAGAATAAGAGGAAAAACAAAACTACACAACTAACTAAAGAGAAAGGAGAAGTATTCACATGATAAAGGACTTGGATTAAGGGTATTGGATTTCAAGGGAGCAAATTTGGATTCAAGGGTTTTGGATGTTAAGGAAAAGGGACAAACAACATGCACACACAAAAACAAACCAACGTGTCAAGAAGGAATGTAAATGACTCCCCTCCCCCTAAGCTATCATGAACATTTTCCCCAATGTTAGACTTTTAAAGCACATAAAGGGGGAGGAGAAAGCTTACTCAATTGTTTGGGCCACCTTGGGAGCTTGATCCTCCCGGATGCAAATGTTGATACATACCTCGAAACTCCTCCAACTTCATTCGAAGTCCTTCAAAACTCGTCCTCATGGTGTCAAAGGCTTTTGTCATGTCCTCGTTGGACTTTCAAACGGTCTCAAATTGGGTTTGTAGTTGCCTAAATCCGAGTTGTAGGTTGGCCATTTGTTGCTCATGACTAAGAAATGCCGTGGTAGCCTTCTTGTTGTTAAGATTGTTTTTGAAAAGGTTGTTGGAATGGTGGTTGTTGTTTTTGTTCTTGTTCCTCATCTCCTTGGGCTTGGTCATCTTCTCTACCCGGAATCCACTCAAAATCTGACTCAATGCAAAGATCTAATTTTCGGGGTTGTAAAGAACCGTGGCTTTCGGGTTGGGCAAGGTTGCATAAGGGCGCCTACTTACCAACCACGTGTAGGTATTATCCCCTTCTTCTTCCTCCAACCAATACATAGCTTTGAGGGAGCGTATGTCTAGTCTCGTTGGTCCGGAACGAGCTCCAAATCTGCAAAATTAAGATCAAGAAAAGCAGCAATAATAGTGATCATCTCCCCCAATTGTTATCACTCCACTCCCCGTGGTTACGTCATCTAGGTGTTCTACAAGCCAAGCCCCTAGATTCAACCTTTCGTCACCTTCACTTAAGTGCTAAAGAAAAAGCAACTCACGGTCAGAAACTACACCTAAACTATCTCCCCTAGCAAAAATAGTGTTAGCTATTAAGCGTTGGGATAGTCTAAAGGCGGAGTGTACTATGTCCGAAGCCTTGTCAGTCTTAGGATCTCTAGTAAATAGACGGGGGATTTTTCTCCAAAAATACCTCGGGTTATGCTTTTGGGAATGCTTATCCTTAGGTCCGAATTTGTCATCCGTTGGCCACCCAAATGCTTGGTTTACTTGTTCTATGGTCATCTTGCGATGGGTGTTCATCAATTAGAAGGTCATATATCGAGGGTTGTTGCGGTTGTCACGGTGGACAAATAGTGAGGAGATAAATTCTAAGGTAAGCCGTTTGTAGGTGTTTGCATGCATTTCTAACCAATTTGGAACACCGGTTTGATAGAATAGTTATCTAACATCATTCTCTACAGCTAAGGTTTCGACTACCTCATGGTTGTAAAATTTAGTTAGCCGGATTCGTCTCCTACTAATCTTAGGTAGTTGTTCATGAAATCGGAATTATTAAAGACAATACCTAAGGTATCCACTTGCGGTGGTTCGACGGTGGGTGGAGGTGGAGGGTTCCTAAGTCTAGTGGAGGAGGTGTTTCTTGGTTAGTTCCTCCTCGACATGATCAATTTTTTTTCTTCACAAACACCTCAAACAAGCACAACACCCAATAAACAAAGACCCGAAGCACATAAGGCTCTAAGTCTTCCACCTAACCAATACACAACAAGAACAAGTCCAAAAAACTTACCAACACATTCATAAAGTGAAAGACAATCCAAACACTAATATTATCAACAATTCAAACAAACAACTTTAGTGGCAAAATTAACTCATCCAAAATTACTACTTATACTATGAAAAACCAACTACCAACAATTATTCCAACGTTCACAATCCACCAAATTTTTCCAATTTTGATACTACTAAATAAGGGTAAGCACGGATCGGATATCCGATCCGAAACCCAGTTTCGGTTCAAATATCCGCAAGGCTGTATCTGGCCCGGGGTAGCTGGGGCGCCCACCTAGGGCCCCAAAATTTGAAACTCATTTTCGTAAAAAAAAAAATAAAAAATAAATAAATACTGAATATTACGAAAGCGCGTTTCTTCTTCCAGTTTATCAATTATTCCCTTAATAATCCCCTCACGTTAATTCCTCCTAGAAAATAGCCCCTTCATCTTTGGGAAGTTTAATTTGCCAAATTAATTCCCATAATCTAACTAAATACAACCGTATAATCTTCAATTTTCATCCATGAAATCAATTATTTGTATCATTACCTATATATTTTTTGATTTTTTATCTTCCTTCCCAAAATAATTCTAAAAAGATGATTTCCCCCATAAACGTTCTTCTTTGCAATCAATTTTCAACGTGTTTAAAATCTAAGAAATTTCCTATAAATTATACTGTTTCAATTGTTCTTCACATATCAATTTCTTTGATCACTTTTTTCTATTTATTTTAATTATTTTTTTCACCATTATTATGGAGTTTGGCTTCGACGTTCGAAGATGAAATCAGAAACGGTACAAGTATGCTATTAAGTCATCGGTAAGTTCTTAATTTTTTTTTTCCAAAATTTAAAAGTTATTAATTTATTTTAATTTATGAATCATTCAATTTTACATGAGAAGTTCTGAAATATTAATTTTATAAGATGCTATACGAGTTATCATTATAATTTATAAATTTATAATTTTCATAGGAATCATATTTTTCCAGTTAGTTCTCAATTTCTCATTTTTCTTGAATTATGATATTTGATTATTGATTATGAATTGTTAAATTGTCAAATGATAAATTTTTAATTATGATTTATGAATTATCAGTATCACAATTTGCCTAATTGTTGATTGATAAATTTTTAATTATGGATTAATGAATTATCAGTATCACAGTATGTCGAATTATCAAATGATAATTGATAAATGATATATTTAATGTATTATTCAATTATACTGAATTTTTAATTTGTAACATCAAAATTTATGTTATTGTAGGTGTTTGACGACTTTTGGACTTTCCGGCTTTACTACTAGTATCTTGCGAGATTCGGTGACATCATTCTTTAACTTTTTTGTATTATTTATTTTTAATAATGTTTCGAGAAAATATGCATTCGGTCCTGATAATAGGGAAAAAAGAAAACGAGCACAACATTTGATTGAATCTCAAAAAGGAGCATTAGATAAATTTTTTTTGTAGTAATCGAGTTGAAGAGTCTTCGAATAATTTGAATAATGATGATAATTTTTAATGATGCTCCGAATGATGTGCCAAATGTTTATGTTCCTAATGATATGCCAAATGTTGATGTTTCTAATGATAATGACCATTATAATGTCGATATGGGTATTAATGAGCACTTGATCCCTCCTTTCGATATCTATGATCCTAGAAATTGGGGTTTACTTGATGCTAAAACTAGAGATATTTTGATTGAAAAAGGACCTATAAGAGAGTTAAATCTCACATTTCCTATCGATATTTTTTCTAGGTATTTTTCATATTCTTATTTTATAAGAAAGTTGAGTAATGGAGAGACTTCGAACAGAAAATGGTTGGTTTATTCTAAACATGTTGATAAAGTGTATCGTTTTTGTTGTAAGTTGTTCACTTCTCAAAATAACAAAACTCTTTTAGCAAAGGAAAATTTGTTAATTAGTACCTCAAAAAGGGGTCTTTGCGAATTACTACCCCTAAAAAAAAAGTTGTTAATTATTACCCCTAAAACTGATTAATTCTAGCAACTACTACCTTTTTTACTAATCAGCCTACTTAAGCTCTTAATGATATCATTATTCATCTAAATTCTAATTAGTAGCTCTTAAACTTTAATTAATTAAATAAATCTAGCACCACCTTCCCACCACCATTGCACCACCTCCGGCGGCCCTCCTTTGGCACCTTAACACCTCCGACAGCTCATCCACCATGAAACCCACTCCTTCGCTCAATCCCCCACCATGAAACCTACCCTACCGTTCCCCCACCACAAGATCCACCCTCTTCTTGTTCCCCCAACACGATTTCCACCTCTATTCCGCTTCCTCGACACACAATTCCTACCCCCTTACATTCCATCACCACAAAACCTATCCTCCTCCCATTCCCCACAACGAAATAAAGCCCTATCACATGGCTGGGCTGTTTTCGGGGGCTAGAAGAAGGGAAGGGGCGGTAATCGGGGTTGAGGAGAGGTAAGGGGATGGGTTTTAAAGGTTGGGGCAAAGGGAGGGGCGGTAATTGCTGTGGATTTTGCGGTGGGAGTGAGTTTCATGGTGGATGACCAAGAGGGGGTGGATTTCTTGATGGAGGAGTTGCCAGAGGTGTTAAAGGAGGGCTGCTGGAGGTGGTGGGTAGGTGGTGCAAGGGTTTATTTGATTAATTTAGGTTTAAAAGCTATTAATTATAATTTAGACGAATAATGATGTCGTTAAGAGTTTAAGTAGGCTGATTAAGAAAAGGTAGTAGTTACTAGAATTAATCAGTTTTAGGGGTAGTAATTAACAACTTTTTTTTAGGGGTAGTAATTCACAAAGGCTCCCTTTTGAGGTAGTAATTAACAAATTTTCCTATTATTCATGACCGACATATTATGATGGAGTGAATGATTGGAAACATTTGAGTGAGAAACTTAAACTACATGAGAATAGGGTTGAACACTTGACTAATATGATATTTGGAATGAAACAAGATTGAGATTGAATAAGAACAAAGGCATTGATAAAGAGTTGCAAGCAGGGATTCTTAAAGAAAAGGAACGTTGGAGACAAGTTTTGATAAGAATAGTATATGTTGTTAAATGTCTTGCTAAACATAATTTAGCTTTTCGTGGATCTAATGGATAATTGTATGAGGATAATAAAGATAATTTTTTGGGCATGATTGAAATGATAACTAAATTTGAGTTGATAATGTAAGATCATGTTAGACGTATAAAAAGTCATGAAATTCCCTATCACTACCTTGGTCCTCAAATTCAAAATGAGTTGATTTCTCTTTTAGCCCATAGTGTTAGAACTTCTATGATAAAGATCATTAAAGAGGCTAAATATTTTTCTGTGATACTTGATTGTACCCTAGATGTGAGCCATCAAGAACAAATGACTTTGATAGTGCAACGTGTTAATGTGTCTTGTGATAAGATAAAAGTAGAAGATTTTTTTTTAGAATTCTTAATAGTGGATGATACATCTGGGTTGGGACTTTTTAATGAATTGTTAAATGTATGCAAGTCTCTTGACTTAGATATTGATAATGTTAGAGGTCAAGGTTATGACAACGGTTCTAATATGAAAGGAAACACCAAGGAGTTCAAAATAAACTACTTGGAATAAATCCAAGGGCTTTATATATGCCATGTTCTTGTCATAGTTTTAATCTAACTCTTTCGGATATGGCACATTCTTGTGTTAAAGCTATTTCTTTTTTTGGAATTGTGCAACATATATACACATTATTTGCAAGTTCTACAAAAAATTGGAAGATTTTAGTTGATAATGTTCCGGGTCTAACTGTTAAATCTTTGTGTAATACTCGATGGGAGAGTCGAATTAAAAGTGTTAAAGCTATTAGATTTCAAGCGCCTCAAATAAAGTTAGCTTTGCAAAAGTTGTATGAATCTAGTGGTAATGATGCTAAGAGTAAGAGTGAATGTGAAAGTTTGGCTAATTGTGTTGCAAGTTATGAATTTTTACTTGGCATTGTCATTTGGTATGACATTTTATTCACAATTAACATTGTGAGTAAGAAATTGCAAACTAAGTCTATGTGTATTGGAACTGCAATGAAGGAAGTGAAAGGTATTATTTTGTACTTTGAGTAGTATAGAAATAATGGCTTTGAATCTAGTATAAATATTGCTAAAAGCCTTGCATTTAATATGGATATAGAGCCTACACTTCCGACAAAGCGTCAAATATTTAGAAAAAGACAATTTGATGAAAATAATGATAATGATGAAGAAATACAATCACCCAAGGAATCTTTTAGAGTTAATGATTTTTTGGTGGTTGTTAATGTGGCAATAAACTCTTTGAAAAATAGATTTGAACAATTAGAGGTTTTTGAAAATACAATTGGATTTTTGTTTGATTTAAACAAATTAAAGTCATTAGACAATGATGAATTAAGAAATTCTCGCATCAATTTTAAGACTACTTTTTCTCATAATAATTTGTCCGATGTTGATGCAGATGATCTTTTTTCAGAATTAAAAGTATTGCAAATGACTTTACCAAATATGTTGATGTCGGCACATGAGATTCTAGAGTTTGTCAAAGATGCCAATTGCTTTCCAAATGCATCAATTGCTTATCGGATACTATTGACTATGTCAGTAACGGTTGCATCTGCCGAAAGAAGTTTTTCAAGTTGAAATTATTGAAAACTTACTTGAGATCATCAATGTCTCAAGAAAGGTTTAATGGTTTAGCTACTTTATGTATTGAGAGAACTATGTTATAGCATATTGATGTAGAAACTATTATTAATGACTTTGCATCTAGTAATGCTAGAAGGAAATGTTTTGTATAAGCGTTATTGTAATAATAAAATTCCTTAGCTTTAAAATAAAGTATTCGTTTTTTTTTTGAACACCCAATTTTTTCTCTTGGTAAATTCATTCAATCATTAGGTAACTAGGGCCCCATTTTTTTATCCGCCCCTAGGCCTCCAAAATCTCATAAACGGTCCTGGATATCCGTATCCGAAAATTCCTATATTTGATATTCATATCCGATCCGAAAACTTTCGGATATTTGAAATCTGGATATCCGAAAATTTCAGATTGGATAGCTCGGATATCCATTACCCGACCCTTTTAATAACTTTTTTTTTGAAAAAATCCTTTTAATAATATTAGACTCCGTATTATATAAATAATAATTTAATTGTAAATTTTTATTAAAAAAGGTAAATTAAATTAATTCTGCAACAATTCTCTAAAAATAAATACAGTAATTCATTGCAACTATTCTTGAAAAAAAAAAAATTCATTAACACCCATAACAACTTTTCAAATAGATTGAAATTTTTTTAAAAAATACAACATATAATTTTCACAAATTACAAAACAACGAAATTATACACAAACCAATTACAAAACAATTTTTTTTACACAAATCTAAATACAAAACAAAGAAATATTAAATGTCATTGAAATGAGGTTAAGAGGAGGGTTGTCGTCGCTCGTCGGTGTTGCGGGAACGGTTGTTGCTGTTGTTGATGACGATTGTTGGAGGAGGGTGTTGCGTGGGTCGCTTGTAAAGCAGCCGTGGTTGCGGTTGTTGATGACGATTGTTAGAGCTGTTGTTGCGGTTGTTGATGAAGATCGAAGGAGAGGAGGGAAGCTGGTGGAGTGGTTGTCGTTAGTTGTTGCAGAGATCGAAGAAGGAGACGAAGATGAAAAAGAAGAGATAGAGAGGGGTGGTGGGGTTGCAGTCGTTGCAGAGATCTAAGAGGAGGAAGAAAGAGAAGAGAGAAATGAGGATAAAAGAGAAAATTACAGAAAGAGAAGATAGAGATTTGAGAGAGAGAGAGAGAGAGAAAGAGGGAGGAGGGGCGGTGGGATTAGAGGATTTTGATTTAGGGTTTGTTAGTTTGGGTATTTGGGCCTTTGGGGGTATTTGGGCTTTTGAGGGTATTTGGGGTTTGGTGATTTGGATTTTTTTTTCAGATATCGGATCGGATATCCGATTTTTTTTAGATATCGGATATCCGAAATTCAATATTTCGATATCCGATGTCTGAGTTTTTTTGGATTGGATATCCGATCCGAAATTGATTTTGGATCGGCTATCCATAATTTTCGGAACGAATACGGATTAGATAATCGGATTTTCGAATTTTCAGTTAGTTTTGCTCAGCCCTACTACTAAACCAACAAATATCACAAATATTCAACAAATTGTCAATAATTTCAACAATTACTTACTTAAAATATTAACCAACAAGCACTTAAAATAGATAGTAAGAGCTTTAAATTAGAAAGTTTATACCGAAAATGTCGTGGGTGTAAACCCGCAAACGAACCTTTCTAGTACTCCTTGTTGTTGATTGAAGCTCCTTATTCACCCAATTTGCTAAGAAATTCAAAATTCAAGAAACCCCCAAATCAATTTTTAAAGTAATGGTTTGTGGAAGTTTTGAGATTTTAGGGTTTTAAATAGTGAAAAGGAGTAGTAATTTGTTGAGAATGTCGAAAGAGAGTGTGAGATTGTAGTTTAGATTAAAAAATTGAGTAGCAAAATGGTATTTTAAGGATGGAATTAAGGTTGGAAAGTAGTAGTAGTAGTAGTATGGAGTATGGAGAAGGAATGAGAAAGAGATGTAAAGTGAGAAAGAGGAGTGAGAATCGATGAGGAGGGGGGCTGCATGTGAGGGTTTAAATTTTTTCTTTCTTTTTTAAAAAAAATTAGAGTACGTCGTGCTACTACTGCTGCTGAAACCAGCTCCGTGTGGACGTGCAGAAAGTCGCATGGACGTGCAGGGTGGCACAAACGTGCTAAAGGGTCCAAAATGTTGATAGACCGTCGTCAAGCCTACCAAAGATAAATCCTATATTGGTTTCACTAACTATTACCAAGGGTAAGAAAGAATCGAATCTAAGAGAGGCTAAGGGGAGATTAACCACCGAGATACTACCGTTTAAATAAGCTAAATGAAATCGATATTGGTTTGATTTTAAGTAACTTCTACAAGTTCAAATAAACTAAAAGCTAAGGGGAGATTAATCATAATATTAATAGGAATATAAAGCTCGGGTTACACCACTCAACTTCATCACAAATCACAATTAACATGCATCAATCAAGGCAAATTAGGGGAAGTCATCTAAGGCACCCAACTACTTTCTTAAGCTAGAGGGATTACTTGAATCATGAATACAACCTACTGTAATGGTTATAAAGCATAAAACAAGTGTGAAAGCATAATCACGATGACATAAACATTCCCTTGATTGGAAATCCTTATTCTCATGGCATTTTAAATCAATTAAGCATAAGGGAGCTAACTCAAGTTCATCTCTCGATCCTTCGTTGAAGAAGCTTGGATAAATAGTTCTAGCAATGGCCATATACAAGAACTAAACAATGAAACCACTTAAACTCAACTAATTAACACCTCATAATTACCAAATTAGCACACGCAACAAATTCTTTGTAACTACATTGAGGGTTTTACCTAAACCTTAGAAAATAGACTACTCACAATCCATGGAAAATAAAGCAATTATAGGGTTTAAGCAATTCATGAACAAATTCAAACTAAGAATTAAACTAATTAACTATCTAAGCATGCAAGAATTAAACAAGTAATTAACAACTAAGATGAGAGAAGATTGAAGAGTAAGGAAAGAGAATGTTACTATAAGCTTTAAACTTGAACAACAATGGTGGAATCTTGTCTTCTACAATGATTGAAATTGAGTTTTCCAAGCTAATAATTAAAATCTAACTAATGATTTGAGAGTTTTGATGTTCTAATATTACAAACTAAGAGAAAAGCTCTAAAAAATTTGATATCCGTACAAGGGGAGCCAAGCGGGTATATATATTATCTTAAAAACAAAAAGGAAGGAGAAAACGAGGAAAGAGCCCGAAAACAGGCTTGCATGGACATGCCAAGTTTGACACGGACGTGCAAAAGGATGAAAAAGTGGGCAGTAGCTACTGTCAAGAATTGAGCTGGTCTGTACGAATGTGCAAATTTTGGCACTAACGTGCAGCCTGGCATGGACGTGCCATTTTGTTGCACGTCCATGTAGAATTCCCTGCCTAGACAACTTAACTTTGGGAGGCTGTAACTTCTTTGTTTCTTGCCGCAAATGAACTTGCAACTAATCGTTGGAAAGCTCTTGAGACGAAATTTAATCTCCAATTTGAATCACTTTAAAAGGCTGAGTAGATCAAAAGTTATGGTCAGCTGAAGTTGATACTTACGCAAACAACCCTTCAAGGCTCTCCAAAAGCTTTTCATTTCTCTTTTAAGGCACTCATCCTTCTTCCTCCATGGATCTTTCAACCAAGATTGTCCTTATCCTTGCTTACTCATGATTGATCACATCCATAGTGCTAAAAATAGTTACATTTCATCAAAAACACAAACAACCCGTGAAACATGGATGATGCAAAATTTGCATAAAAATAGGATAAATAATGAACTTTGATGCCGAATAATAACGAAAATAAGGTTCAAAAGTACCCTAAAATCATACCAAATAACAAGTTATCAAATATCGTACAACACATAACCTGTCTAGCTCCCTTATTTACAACACCCACCAAGACACAACACTCCACCCCCTGCGCCCTGACCACATATAACTACACCATTTTCACAATATGCACATAGCCACAAAGAAAACTCGCAATACGGTCATGACTTTTACCCAACAAAACAACTCCCCACGTAATCACTACGATCAAATCCACAAACATATACCGAACTTGGCTAATACAATCAAGTTAAAAGTAAATAAGACCATACTTTCTTCCTCGACATCACAAGCCTCAAAGGAACTTCAGCAACAGTGTTGGTTGCAGCAAGAACCATAACCAAATTAAAAACTAAACGTAATCACTATCATAAACTCAAAAGTAAAAATATAAGCTCAAAAAGTAAATTGCATAAGCAATACCGTAACTTAGTCTGAATTTAGTTATCACACATAAGCTAAATAATTAACAGAAACTTATAACTCTAAATATAATGACAAAAACAGATTGAATTTGAATAAAAATGAATAAAAATGAGCACATTTGTAAATCAACCAGTAAATCAAATAACCAAAATAATGACTGAATAACACAACTAAATTACTTAAAAGTAAATCAAAAGATGTTAAAAGTAATTAAAATAATCTAAAAAGTAAAATTCACTCAAAAGATTCATGAGATCAAGCTTGACATAAAAATTCTTGTAATAATAATGAATACTGGGTAAAGATCAGACAAATGAAATTAATAATTGTTAATACACTTGGTTGGAGAACAGATGGTGTCAAACATTTGCAAAAGTTAATAAAGAGAAATTTAGGATTACTGATCACTTGGGCAAAAACCAAAAAAAAAAAAAAAAAAAATGTCTACACTTGAGTATCAGGATCATTAAATATTTGTTATTTGTTACAAAAAAAAAAATCCATTCAATTCACCATATTTGACAACTCTCAATCTCTAAACACAGCTGATGTATTCTTAAGTATATGTTACTTATCAATTATCATATATTGAAAAGTAATTTCCCCAATTATGTAAAAATCACTAATCAATTGCTAACCCTAGGTCTAATCCATAAAAAAAGAACAATAATACAACCCAAATTTGAAAATCTTGGCTTCGCCCCTGGATGAAATACCATAAGAATATATTATATTTTAAAATAGAATCATCAAAGGTCTATGATGAATGAACAAAATGTGATTATTTTGAACATTTTTTAACTTGTGAATGAACATCTATATGTGTGAATATACACATATCCAAATGAACATTTATCATCGAATTCGAATAAAAATCTATCAATATTAGAGTTAAAATGTATGTAGTACTACCTCCGTTTCATATTTTTTGCAACTTTGGGGTATTATTTGTGAGATATAAAATATTCCAAAGTTGCAAAAAACATAAAACGGAGGTAGTATAGTATTCAAATGACGCTAATGAACATGTATTAATAATTTAATATGAAGTTAATAACATGTATTATTATAGTTTATGTGGATATATTCAATATGAGAATTAACATGTACGTATTTAAATTCAAATGAGCATTTTTTTAAATACCAGTAAATATTCATTTATATGTGAAGATCATAAACAAAACTAGGGTAATCATCTATCAAGACTGAATCCAGTAGATCTAAGGTAAGAGTGTCAATGATCATATACTAATATCATAATGAAAATCTATCAAAATGAATATGAACATTTATCGAAAAGTCATTTTCAATATAAAATAATTTAACTCTCAATAATTCTACAAAAACTCAAATAATTCAGAAACTTAGCATAATTATACTCTATACTCAATTTTCAATGGAAAAGAATTTCATAATTCCTTATGATTTTTTACATATGTAACACAAAATTCGTAAATTCCTTGATAAAATAAACTGAAAAATTGCACAAAATATAGTAGATTTTAATCAATTTTGCATAAAAATAAGTGTAATTATAGCATATTATGTTTTAAAACATATAATCGCCAATTAAATAAACTAAGGTTTATACACAAAATTGTATTAATTTAAAATGAACAAATTATTTACTCTTTCTCAGAATGTTGTTACAATTGAAGAATTTCTTCGCGAATGTCAAACCTTTGTAGTATTTTGAAGTAATTTGGAGTAATTTAAGATCGATATTGTTCGGATTTTTTGGTTTTGATGAGAGAAAAAGTCTAGAGAAATTGATGAAGAAGAAGGTTTTAAGGAGCGCCGTTGAAGACCGCTTCACTTCGAGCCATCTTCTCAAATCAGATGACAACCTCCTCATTCTCAAGGAGCGCTGTCGAAGATCACTTTGCTTCTAGCTATCTTCTTAAATCGGGTGACAACCTCCTCTTTCTCAGGGAGCGCTGTCGATCTGAAATGTGTTCGCGCGTCTCTGAACATAGGAGCTTTTAAAGGAAACGTCCATGTGTCTGTGAACAAAAGAGCTTTGGAAAGAATGTCCATGTGTCTCTGAACAAAAAAGCTTTTTTAATGTAATGTCCACACATCTCTGAACAAATAGCTTTAAAAGAAATGTCCATGCGTCTCTGAACAAAATAGCTTTTTGAATGTAATATCTACACGTCTCTTAACAAAGAGATTTTAAAAAAATGTACACCCGTTTTTGAACAAAAGAGCTTTTTAAAAGGATTGTCCATGCGTCTCTAAACAAAAGAGCTTTTTAAAAGGATTATCCATGCGTCGCTAAACAATAAGAGCTTTGAATGAAATGTCCACGTGTCTTTGAATAAAAGAGCTTGTAGAAAGATAAATGGTGAGAGTGTTCGATTGTCTACGAATAGAAGCTTCGATGGATTGGTGACGAATGGTGAAAGTGTTTGATTGGCTGCGAACAGAAGCTTCGATGAATTGATGTAATGAATGGCGATATTGCTCGATTGACTCTAAATAGAAGCTTCAATAAATAGGTGTATCTTGTAAAATTAAATATTGCTAAAGGACTTTGCTGGTGTTTTTCTTGGGGTTGACCCAAGACTTAGTGTACTTGACTCACTGTACTCAACTCGACTCGATGTGATATAACTTGATGTAGTGACAAGATATGAATCGATGTGCATGATTCGTGTGTGCATTGTGTTGTGATTGTGCTCGTAACTCGAAAATGCAGACAGGCAAATTTCTTCCGTCATTTTTGTGGAGGGTATGGACTTTCTCCCAAAAAGAAAGACGTGAAAAAGGATGAAATGTAGGGTGTTTGTGAAAACGAAGTTTTTGAACTTCCTTAAAAGAAAAGATGATTTGAATGAATCGAGTAATGATGCATGTTGAATGTGCTTAATCAAATGTATGCTTTAATGTTGTGTCTTATGGTGCAAGGATTGATGATCCAATGAAAGTGTTTGGATAACTTAGGCTCAGAGGCTTAGTACCTCATACTCTATGATGCGATGATTGTGATAATGAGTGATTCGAAGATGATAAGGCGTGCTTCAAAGTCATATCAAGATTTCATGACAAAGGGTTCTTAAGGGAAGGATTATTTGGCTACTTATTTGTGATGTGTGTAAGACTGACACTAAGGTTAGGCTACAAAGGCTAAGGGATGGAAAAATATTTTGAGAAGAGCCAAATGATGGTGGCTCTTAAGCTGGGTAGGTTAATGAAGTAGGGATTAAGCCCCTAAGTCTAGTTCTAAATGGATAGGGATGAGAATTGGAGATCCCTTGATATGATCATGCATGAATATGTGATGAATAATTAGTACGGCCATACCCTAATGTGAGGTTGCCTACGTATTCGTTAGGAATCAGGCCGAATGTAGCTCTAACCGAACCTCGCACAAGTGTGTGTACACCTCAAGGAGGTCTTTGAAGGGTTGTAACGGAGTTAGGCTAAAGGTTGAAGAAGAAAGAATAAAGGTTCAAGACCCAAAATAAGCCCCCAAGGTGTGCAACCTTGAGTTTCAATCTTGGTATTTATGTTGGGGTTTGGTGAGTCCGACTCACTACGGAAACAAACCCAAAAACAACACCGCACTCGCAATAAATAAAACCATAAAACATAATTAACTTAATGACAAGATTAAGATTTTAATTATACCTTTGACGTGTGCTTCGCCCGACCTCAAGGGGCTCTTACTTCGAAAGCTAGCCTCGAAATTATGACGACCTCCAACGGAAGTCCACCCACAACTCGAACACCGACAAGGGTCCAATGTCTTGGAGTTAGCAAGGCCCGACCTAAACCCGAGTAATTGAGTTAAAAGGTTTTCACAATGGTGATGCCTTTTTCAACTCTTGAGTTCAAAGGTTTTCACAATGGTGATGCCTTTTTTAACTCTTAGTCAAGTGAACAATCCCAAGCCATGCCTTGGCTATTTATAAGGAAAGCTTCCTTGTGAATTCCACTCATCTTTCAATGTGGGACTTTTTCATAAAAAAGATCCCACATGGAAAAATTGATGAATTCAACCCTTAGTTAAATAAACCAAGGAACAATTAACAAGTGTCACATGGTTAGGTGAGGACCACTTTCTCACTTGGTCCCCAAGGAAACTCACATGCATTGTGAGCTAACCATGTGTCACCTAACCTTGAGCCCCAAGTTGGGTTCGATTGGGCCACTTTCTTTTGGCTCGTGTCCATGACCCGTCACCCGGGTCCACGGCCCCCTTTTGCCACATGTCGCTGCCACCGTGGCGCGCTGCCAACGTGGCGTGCTGCCACATGGCGCGCTGCCAACATGGCACGCTACCACTTGGTGGCTGCCAACATGGCGGTTGCCAACGTGGCTTCCACATGGCGCTGCCACGTGTATTGCCACATGGCGTGCTGCAATGTGTGCTGCCACTTGGCACGCTCCTATTTGGTGCGCTTCCCTAGCCTTTCGCGTGGCTAGGGTTTTACTTGTTACTTGAAGCATTTTCCTGTCTCGCCAAATCTTAAATTTTGGCTCGACATTTGAGATTTGATTCCGACGCTCGGTTTCAACGCTCCAAGCTCGAATTTCCGACGTCTAAATATTAATTACTCGGTCGACTCATTAATTAATTCCGAATTAATTTTTCGCTTCGGCTCGTTAGTTGCTTGAGTGTGACCTGAAAGGTTAAGTCAAGGTTAAGCTGTAATATTAATTATACATTAATATTACTGATCGGAAGCGGCCTCCACCCAGGCATTCCAATCACTTGACCTCACTGAATAATTAGATTTCTAATAATTCCGAACCCCCTATCGGAATAGTACACTTATTCGAAGGACACCATTCCTTTCAATCTCCCACTTGTCCTTTCGGACAAGTGAGCTTTTAGTGTATAGCCCTTTTCCTATGTCGCTTAATGCCTCTTCATGAACTATAAGGTAAGATTTATTTGTCATCCTTATTACGTCTAGAAGTGTTTCTCGATTCCGAGTCCGACTGTCAATAAATAGATGATTTCTAAAATCCATCCGAGCACAGCCATGCATTTTACAGTCTCGTTCTACGAGAGGCCTTGTAAACAACAAAGACATCTTCCCTATTTTTTAATAGGGGGACATTTTCTGTCTTGTAATGTAGCTTATCTTATTAAGAGGACCTAGCCGCCCGAGTGATGCCGTTATAATCCCCTATTACGGCAGACGTTTGACAATCATCAAAGCGGACTAGTACTCAAACAAGAAAGCTCATAATACTCATGGTCGAGGAAAAAGGTTCCGATAGCAATAATGAGAAGTATACTTATGACGATTTTTAATCTCTTAAAGTATTCTCATAGGTCGATCCAGTATGGTTCTAAACTAATACCTATGTAAATGATTTATGACGATCATGTCCTTGTAGCAAAAGAAACGGTGCTATAAATCAAACTACACACTAATCTCAAATGGTCATTAATCGTCCATCGCTTAAATGACCTCGATTAGGGATAATTCTCGATTATAATATTCAATGTTCACTTAATAGGTGTTTCCTTACCAAGATTGGTCTTGATACCCTATTTTGAATATTCTAAGAATCGAATGGACTCATTATTTAATTTTAAACCACAATTAAATAGTCAACGGAGTGATAAAATTGCATGAAATATTTAATTACTCCAAAACCTGAATGGTTCATCTTATGATAAATGGTTTTTCCGAATGTTTTAAGAGTATCAATCTTTATAAAACATCTATAGAAATCGCACCCATTTCTAATATGCTTGATTTCTTTCATGCAATTGTGAATGTTGTCGTTCACTTATTGCATAGGTTTAGTTATACTTACTTTGCTAATCTTAGCACCTTCATTACTGATCACTTTCATAATATGATGATAAAATTTGAGAGTGCCATGGATTATATGTGATTTAGGATTTATTGTCCAAGTGATGGCTCCCGGCCACTCATTTTCATGATTGAGATCTTCAACTTGACAACCTACAATCATTAACGTTCAACAACGAACTTTCCATAGAACATCTTCTTTATTATCGCCATTAAGGCAACAATATTCTCAACATATATTTTAGTAGACTTCCTAATGATGGTTTGCTTGGGTTTCACTCCAAACAACTCACAATGATTTGGGATACCCTAATCACTTGTGATCATGGAAATTTACTTTAAATTCCCGCACATTACACATGGATACACATCCATGTTACCATTCTCAAGCCACGACTCATTGTTAGCTCGTGCTTATAAACGGCTTCCTTGTTAAGGATCTAATCCTTGTTAAGGTTTGTGCTTGCAACATCAATTCTCAAATTATATTTGTTTCCACAAGTCAAGAACTCATCTTGTTACTTATCCAAGTACTTTGGATGTTCTTGGCCATAATCTAACGTTCTATTACATAGATTCAGGTTGATTGGTACTACATACATACTTCACATTCTCTAAGAAAGTAAGTCGTGCGACGATTCCATATCATAGCGTACATGATGGATTAAGTTGCAGAGTAATTCTCAATCTTATTCCATCCATGTGACATTTTAGCTCATTCAGTTTCACTGAGTCTTGCTTAAATTGTTTGCTATGTGATATGGTTGAAAGTCTCTACTAGAGTCTTTCTTGTTTGACTTAGTATTTAGCCTAGCTCATACTTAGTTCAAACATTTACTTAGTTTTATACATACGGGTCGAAAGTCTTTCAAAGTCCTTCAATTCATGTTTAACATGGTAAATTCCTTTACACGTTCAAACATTTTATTAAGTCTATACAATAGATCTTAATACCCAATATGTACTAAGTATCGTCTTTTGCTTGGTCCATTGTCGAATATACTTTCAAATCTAAGCATTTAGCATTTGATAGTTAATTTACAACAGAGTTCGTAAACTTCTTATTGGACCTTACAAGATTTACTCTTGCTCCCACTAAACTTCTTATTCATAAGAGTTTCTATGTTTCGTCATAAGTCAATCTTATTATTAAATTTATGAAGAAACATGTTCCAATTCCTTTATACAATGCTTCATTTAATCACATAATGGATTCCTTGAGCTTGCTTTCAAATCTAGCATTTATTTAGATTTTCAAAACCCTTAGACTATTTTACAGTCACTTCCAAAATCCTATTTTAGGAAGGTGGTTTTGGTATCTATTTTGCCATATTTCATATGTGCAATTTTGCTAGAACAATCACGAAAAGACTTTAGCATTCCGATTGGTGAGTAGGTTTTTATTAAAATCAACTCCGTGAATTTAATTGTATCCTTTTCAACCAATCTAGCTATGTATGCATATACATTTCCACGTTTGTTAGTTTTCTCCTTGAAAACTTATTTGGGATCGACGGGTCTTTTACCCCTCATGCAAATTAATCTAGTTTTAAACATGATTTTCAAACATGGAGTCTATTTCGGATCTTATGGCCTCTAACCATTATTTGGAATTTTGGATTTGTCGTAGCTATTTTACAAGACATTATTCCCTTACTATCTAATAGTAAATAGTATGCTTGTAAGTCTTAGGTTTATTTCTAACTTAATAGAAAATTTATAGGATTCAATCCAAGCCTCTGGTGAATTTTATACCTATACGGGGTTATTGCATCAAACACTGAGTTTCAAGGCGCTTCCAAAGCCCTTTGATCATCTTGATCTTACTCCAACTTTTCAAAAGTTTTGTGAGTAATGAATTCTCTTTTAAGGAACTTGTTAAGTCCTTTTGAGTGTTCTTGATCAAGTATTCTTACGAAGCCCTTTTAAGGTCTTTCGAGATTCTCAGTTCTAGTTTGTTGCTAATCTCGATGGTTATCGAGTTTATTTTCCTCCCACTTTTCGTTTTGGAAACGTGTTACTTTCCAAAAAAACACCACTTAGAGCAACAAACTTTATGTTCTCAATTAGGTAGTGGAGGTTATGTCCGTAGTCTCACTTGAATGTTTACAAAGAGACATGTATATTGTCTTAGGGTAAAATTTCGTTGTGAAACAAACAGTTAGCTCCTACTTGAGCTATCTTAGCCTTTAATGAGCCATTAAGCT
Organism: Chenopodium album; assembly: GCF_948465745.1. Lineage (NCBI taxonomy): Eukaryota > Viridiplantae > Streptophyta > Magnoliopsida > Caryophyllales > Amaranthaceae > Chenopodium > Chenopodium album. Next base: position 36,810,802 of record NC_137844.1, read on the forward strand.
CCCACTGAACCACCTAGCTCTTGCTAAGCCGGTGAGCTCCCACTGAGTCACTTAGCTCCTATTGAGTCACTTAGCTCCCACTAAGCCAATGAACTCCCACTGTGGCTAAGAGTTTTAGACATATACTTGAAAAGACGTTTAGAAGTTAATTCTATCCATAACTGAATATGGAGTCCTTTCTTAGCTTTGACATTTTGTTTAGTGTAACATTAGTTTTGTGCAAATCTTTAAGAACTTTATAGGAAGGGGTGTGAACCATCATCGTTCGAGTCATTTTTAAATGGCATCGAGGTCTCCGTGAAGACACACTATGTTCTTTGTGGAGTTATTTATGAAAATTTCAATTTCATAACTTTGTGATGGTCACGCTTGGCTCAAGAAAACATCGCTCGATCTAATTTAGACGTTTTGATATCTTGCCAAGTCGATTCTGTACTTCACTAAACTCTTGAACTATTCAAGGTTAAGTTTGTTCACATTTGATGAATATAGCCATATTATTTCAAATTCTTTGTGAAACGTTGAAGTAAATGAATCCTCTTTAGCTTTCGGAGTCAATTGTCTAAACTAAGAACAATAGCTCTTTACTTTGTCGGTTTTAACAAGTAAGACTTGCTTGTCTTAGAACGATTCCGAATCGATCAACTATCAAGAGCCTATCTAATAGAGCCTTGAGTACGTTCTTGTCGATATGACATTGCTAAAGATGTTTGGAACGCAAATCATGCCCATGACTTTGAGCTTTTTCTAGTTTATCATGTTAAGAAAATTTTTCTTTATAATCAAGCATTCTTGACTCATGGTTTAGACAACCATGCCATTCAAATAAATTTGCAACTATTGCTCATTGCTTTGAATGTGAGTCTTTTCGTGTGTAAACGGATCAATTGCTGATTATGGAATATAATAATAACCATTATTCGTTCCAGCCTTAGCTCAAAAGGTCTTTAAACAAAGCATGTGACCTTACAACTGATGTAGCTCTCCTCGCTTCATTCTAAGCTTGTAACTCAATAGCTTAGATTATTTTCAATGGTTTGAGGTCACTTTCAAAGTGGAACACTCAAGCAGTATCTGATACTTGTGAAGATAATGAGTTGCTAAGTTAACTACAATAACATGAATTCTTTAGTATAATGGAATCTCATTCCTTTTCTTTGTTCCTCGTTTCCTATATTTCTTATCATACTTTATCTCATAATCTTTAAGAACCATTTCTTTAAGAGTCTTTGACTTTTATACTTTGTTAGGCATAATTAAGCATCTAACGTGCTGTAAAACAAAGTTCCATATTTTATTTATTTCATGCTTGAATTACTACATCAATGAGTCCTACTCATCTATGTATTGAGCGAAAAGATATGTTGGTTGTCAATATTGACAATTTGAGTTTGCAACTCAATACTTCATGTTTTATCAAAACTACCTAGTATTTTGAATACATGATGTCCAACCGTCCCTTCGGACTTATAAAAGTCATTTATGAGAATTGTATTTTTAGAATTGCCTTTCCTTTCTTTGAGAACCATTTTAAAAGATTTCCTTTACCAATCATGGAAAACAATATCGTTTGATTTGGAATTCTATAAATATAAGTGCAAAGTATAACCATTTATCAAGTAAATAACATAATAAGTTTGAAAATTAAAAAGTATTCACGCAAATTTTCAATCTTATTAAACGTCTTATCCACGCATTAAATTTGTCCCCATTTGGCGAGAATAAGTCGATTCCAAGATCCAAAGAAACAAAGAGTGGTTAAGCATGCTTTGGCTTGTCTTAACACTCAATATCCTAAAGTAAGCAACTCTTTGCTAATGGCTCCAAGCCACTCTTGGTTGAATAAATCGTCGCATCTAATGCTCTCTCAACAATTTATTCACTTTGCCACGGCATGTTAGGACTCCATCACTCATATCGTTGAGTACAACCAAAACCAACTTGTATGTGATGTCTTGCTTTGGCAAACCCATCGACATACCTTACGTATTCTAGGGAATAATAGTGATGCCTCACTTTGGCGTAGCTCATCACTACTCTCAATAGGTCGATAAGTGTTGTTTCGGAATGGCAATTTCACTCAATAATTTAGGGACCTAGGGTTTCTATGTTGGTTGATTTAAGTGAACTTAATTAATCATCACAACATTAGAAATCCTAAACATGCATCTAACATATAATTCATATATAAATCATCATAAATATATATCGAAAACATAAATAAAGATGCATTTGGCAACTAGCATGACCCCTTGAATTCTTCAAGTCTTCAAAAGGTCTTCTTTTGCAACTTCATGGCTTCGTCTTCCAAGAACCTCCGTCTTCAAGACTTGACCAAAATTATGCAACTACTAGTATCTACGATTAAGACTAATCTAAATATTAAGGTACAAAAATACTCAACGGTTCGCAGACCGTATTTAGATTTACAAAAATACATCACGGATTGTAGTCCGTATTTTCTATCCTAATTGGGCCCCACTAGTTGCTTTTTTTTTAAAACCTGTGAGAGAATATACATTCCATTCATCCATTCACTATTTGTGAATGACCCATGCATTTTACAACGATAAAACAAGTAACAATGCATAAACACGCGATAACTAGTAACTAATCTAGGTGGTTAATCCGATTAACACGCCTAATTAAAACTAGTCAAAGTTTTTTAACCGATTATGAAAATAAGCGCAATTAATAATTGAAGCTCCCACTAAATTCCGCATCCATCTTAATTAATCCAATTAATTAAGCCGGTAAACCCAATTATTTGCCAAAATTGAATTTTTGCGAATGCCGCTCAAAAACCGAGGCCTAGCCTCCAAAAATTTATTAAAATAATTAAAACCAAATTAAATTTAATAAAATAATTAAAATGGCAAAATAAGCAAACAAGAAGCCAACCGCATTCAAGTGGCTCACGCACTACATGCGTGCCATATGGAAGCCAAGGTCGTCTAGCAAACCTGGACTATGCGGCTTGGCGCATGTGCCTCCACCACCCCACATAGCACTAGCTAGGTCGAGCCTAGTAGCGTTTGCTACGGGTTATCTGGTGCTAGGCACATGCCCACGGCTGCTTGCCCCTTCGCACCAAAGCACCAAGCATCAAGCATGCTCTAGCTCACGACTAACGCATAGCCGCACCAAGCCTCGGCCAGCTCACTTGGCAGCCACATATGGGCTGCTATGCAGCCCGGCTAGCCAAGTGAGGCACTTATCTCGGTTTGCGTGCCTTAGCTTCGGGTTTCCAACCCGATTTTTGCGTGACTTTGCCATTAATTATAAATTAATTTTAGAACTAATTTAATGAGCAAAAATGAAAAATTAAACAATTCCAACTTTAATTAAAATTTCACAAAAAGTGCACACAATCAAAATTATTTCCAAGAACCATTCTTTAATAAAATTGGTTTAACTTGGTGCAATAAAATAATAAGGGCAATCACTCACTATTAATTTAATTAATTTAAATTAATCATGAGATTTTGACAAAATAAAAGGGAGTTGGAAACATGAACACAAGTTTAATAAAAATTCCAACTTTAATACTTGTGAATCCTTGAAAAATTATATCTTCCAATATGAAGATAAAACAAATTTCTATCACAAGTTTCAAACTTTATGATTCCAATCAACTTCATACATGATTAAATCAACAAAGTTCAACAAAATATCATGGAATTTAGAAACTCAAATTTTCAATCACTTAACATAATTAAAGATTGAATCTTTAGTACTTAGAAACATAAAGAACAAACATTTCACATTTAATGCAATTAGTGCAATTATGTGAAAAATAAAACCAAACTTTCAAACACAAATTACTACCAAGTAATCATACCTAAAGAGGTTTAAAATTGCATATAAAATAAGGATTGAACCAATTACATAACCACCATAAATATGCAATTAATTTTCAAGGTTAGAAAGACTTAAAATTTTTCGTCAAAACGAAAAATCCCTCGAAAAGTGCATTTCTGGTAGTTTTTTTTTGGCTAAAAACAGAGTCCTAATATGATAAAACCATTTCCAAAACGCCTTTTTCACCCAAAATTCACTATTTTTGGGTCGAAATTTGGGTTCGGGAGCTGAAGTCAGCTTTAATACGGGATTAAAATTAATAAACCGAGCTACTAATCTAATTAGCAACTTAAAACCAGAAAAATTAAGCCATAAAAACACCTTGAAAAATAGTATGATTTTAAAATAAACGAGCGAGGCTCCAATACCGCTGTTGGGGTTTGGTGAGTCCGACTCACCGCGGAAACAAACCCAAAAACAAGATCGCACTCGCAATAAATAAAACCATAAAACATAATTAACTTAATGACAAGATTAAGATAATAATTATACCTTTGACGCGTGCTTCGCCTGACCTCAAGGGGCTCTTACTTCGAAAGCTAGCCTCGAAATTACGACGACCTCCAACGGAAGTCCACCCACAACTCGAACACTGACAAGGGTCCAATGCCTTGGAGTTAGCAAGGCCCGACCTAAACCCGAGTAATTGAGTTCAAAGGTTTTCACAATGGTGATGCCTTTTTCAACTCTTGAGTTCAAAGGTTTTCACAATGGTGATGCCTTTTTCAACTCTTACTCAAGTGAACAATCCCAAGCCATGCCTTGGCTATGAATTCAACCCTTAGTTAAATAAACCAAGGAACAAGTAACAAGTGTCACATGGTTAGGTGAGGACCACTTTCTCACTTGGTCCCCAAGGAAACTCACATGCATTGTGAGCTAACTATGTGTCACCTAACCTTGAGCCCCAAGTTGGGTTCGGTTGGGCCACTTTCTTTTGGCCCGTGTCCATGACCCGTCACCCGGGTCCACGGCCCCCTTTTGCCACATGGCGTGCTGCCACCGTGGCGCGCTGCTAACATGGCACGCTGCCAACATGGCATGCTGCCACTTGGTGGCTGCTGCCAACGTGGCTTCCACATTGCGCTGCCACGTGTACTGCCACATGGCGTGCCGCCATGTGTGCTGCCACGTGGCACGCTCCTATTTGGCGCGCTTCCCTAGCCTTTTGTATGGCTAGGGTTTTACTTGTTACTTGAAGCATTTTCCCGTCTCGCTAAATCCTAAATTTTGGCTCGACATTTGAGATTTGATTCCGACGCTCGGTTTTGACGATCCAAGCTCGAATTTCCGACGTCTAAATATTAATTACTCGGTCGACTCATTAATTACTTCCGAATTAATTCGTCGCTTCGGCTCGTTAGTTTCTTGGGTGTGACCCGAAGGGTTCAGTCAAGATTAAGCTGTAATATTAATTATACAATATTACTGATCGGAAGCGGCCTCCACCCAGACATTCCGATCACTTGACCTCACTGAATAATTAGCTTTCTAATAATTCCGAACCCCCTATCGGAATAGTACACTTGTTCGAAGGACACCATTCCTTTCAATTTATATGCTTGAGGTTTCTAACTTTTGAGTTTATTTCTTTTTTGTATTTTAGCATTTGAGATTTGTATTTGAGTCTTCTTTGCATAAGTGTTGGCAATCCCGATCATGCGGTCCATCACTCACTTGGCATTCATGTTTCTTAAGCATGGTGACGAGCACTCGATAAGAGACACAATCTAAGACGTGTTCATATTAAGGACATTGGAACAGTACTTTCCCTTTTGCACACTTTTATTGCTTTTTGAAATTTTAAAACTCTAGAACTTCAGTAAAAAATCACTCAAGCTTTTATGCTTGGCTTTGAAAATTGCAAGTTGTACACCGTCCCATCCCCAAGCTTGGTAGACGTGGGTAAAAAAAAGAAAGAGCAATCGTTAGACAAGGATCAAAGTGGTTCATCAATGAAGGAGCATGTAATTGAAAGGGGTAAAGGTGATATGATGTGGCTACAAAGGGTGCCTTAAATCATTGGTATACCTTGGGTTTAGTTCGAATTTGATTTGAGGTTTTTGTTTAATGAAATGCAATGTTATGATCATATGCAAGGAAATAAATGTTCATTTTATTGAAGTAGAAAGGGTAAAAACAAACTCATGAAGAAAATATAAGAAATGACGGATGTTGCCTATGCTAGACTTATTGAGGGAAAAGGGAAAACAAGAGTAAGAAAATAACCATGAAATTTTTTCGTTGAAGCTGCCTCGTGCTTTGTGCTTATCATTACTTGACATTCTTGTCGCTCGGAGGAACATGAAGCCAATTCGAATCAATGATGTCTCGAATACGATCCTTAAGGATGAAGCATTCCTCAGTAGTGTGACCATTGCCTCAATGGTATTTGCAATAGGATTGAAGTTTGGATTCTAATAAGGAGACTGTATCTTAGGTAATAGATCGATCTTGGATTGGACCTATGGGATGAATGAAACCTTAGCCATGGAGATAGTCAAAAGCTTCATTATAAGTCATTCGTATTGGTGTATATTCGTCAATGGCCCGTTTTACCCGTCGCTTAGGAGCATTGAGATTTTTCTTTAATCTTTGATGGGAAGAAGAAGGATGGTCATTCTTTTCATTCTTCCAATCCAGGCGATGAGGGTTTTGTTCAATGACTGACATCCGATTCACAAGGTCTTCCACTATACTCATAAAGCTTGGCAATGGAATCTCGGAGCTTATCAACATCTTCTTTTAGATTTGCTGAGTTTTCTTTAGTGGCATCTAAGAAAACTTCTTCATCCTTCTCAATCGTGGTCACTTTGTTAATGGCAGTTATGTAGACTTTTTCGATCATGGGCTCATCGATAGATGTAATGAGGAGAGAAGGGTCAAAGACCATATGATCTTTTGTGATGGCTAGAGCCTCAGAATGTTTGTTATCATCAATCAAATCCTGAATAACTTCTTTGAGTTTCCAACATTCCTCAATATCATGACCTTTTCCTTGGTGGTACTTACATTGTTTGTTAGGATCCCACTTAGGTGGTCTAGCCTCCGGGGCTGGATCTTTGATGGGTCCTATGGGTATGACCAGTCCTTTGTGGTGTAGTTTATTGAAGGTTGTCTCGTAGATTATACCAAGAGGAATAAACACTATTTTTAACCTTTGGATTCGTTGCTTAGGAGTGTCTGTAGAAAGTATTTCATTAATGGGAGAGGAAGAAGAAGGATAATCATTCTTCTTTCCTTTCGCATTATTATTGTTAGCAGTTGCCGATTTCATAAGTTTATCTTCAATTTCGATGCCTATATTGTAAATGGCCTTAAAAGTGTTTATAAGTTGATATTTTAAGTGCTTTTTGTACTTATCTTGGAGATTTCTATTAAATATCTGCACATATTCCTTTTCATTTGGAACAACGATCATCTTTACGGAAGTCTCTTTCCACCTATTATAAAATGCAGTGAAGCCCTCATTCTCCTTCTACTTAAGGATTTCGAGCTCTCTATGATCAGTTTCTACTTGTATATTACACTTGTGCTTGTGAATGAAAGTATGCGTAATACCATCCCAAGTAGCCATTTTCTCATAGTCCATAAAGAAGAACCATTGTTGGCATACTGGTTCTAAGGAAAGAGAGAAAAGCAAGGGGAAGATTTTCTTATCAACCCCCTTAATTTCCATGATGATTTCAAAAGCTTTGGGATGGAACTAAGGATTGTCAGTGGCTTTGAACTTATGGATGTCAGTGGCTGATAACTTGTGAGGAAGAAGTTCTTTACCAGATCCCTTGGTACTCATATCAAGATACTTATAGTCACTAGAGATTTGACTTAGGCTCTCTTGGATTTGTTTTATTGTCTCAAGCTCAAGATGCTTGTTAGAATCTTCGACTTTCTCCATTCGTATAGTGAATCCTTTGACAAGCTCGACAAGACCCTCCATGGTATTTTCGAGTTTGTCAACATCTTCCTTACTAGTCGACATTGGTTTCTGCTTTCTTCGAATCGTGTCCTTGAATTCTTGAAGAAGATCTCTTGTGTGTGGGAGTTGCACTGTGATAGGCGTGTCGTGTACCTAACAAAAATAACCGAACTAACTATACTATGTAGTTGAGCAAGTAGGGGTCGAATCCCAAGAGACTAAGGACTAACTAATTAAATAGACTCAAATTAATACTAAGCAAGTAACCAATCAATATCGAGAAATCTATACTAGAACAATTACGAACTATCAAGCAACAAAAATTTTAATAATGAATTAATCAAGAACTAAAGACATTTAAGATTAAGTATTCCCACTAACATGAATCAATGCAATAGAACAATCCCTTTCCCTCAATTAAATCAATAATTATTCCACATGATAGATGCTCCCTGAAACGATACTAAGAGTTTCTTTCGATCAACTAATAGCTTCCCTAACATGAAATCATACCTAGTTTCATGGAATCATACATATTAAAGACATTGAGAACAACATCCTATAAGTGCTAGCAAGAACAATTAGCTATTTTCATGCATAAAAGCTCTTACTTTTAATTAAGGTTCTAAAATCAATTAAGAATCAACTTTCGTTGTAAACCTAATCACATTCAATAATACTATTTCTAGTTAATAATTGATAATAAAACCAACCCTAACAAAGAGGAATTATAAATTAATTAAATTGGGAATTGGGAATTAAATAACACATTAATCCACATTAGGGTTCAACCTAACCCTAGATTATGAAACTACTTACACATGATAGAAATAACAAGACAAATAGTTAAAGAAAACATAATAACAATAGAAAATTAAAGAGATTAAAGATGAAAGAGAAATACTTAAAATTGAATTAAGATGAATGCTTCAATAGAGTTCTATGTGTTCTCTCACAAAACAACGTAGAACAGAAAAGGCTATATTAAAAATTAGATGTTTTAAAATAGGGTTAAAACCTCTATTTATACTATCCTAAAAAAACGTTAAATAATAAAAATAAAAATACCTTCAGCGCACACGTACACGGCTGTGTGCTGCTGGGTACACGACTGTGTAGCTAGCCTCTACTTGATCTCAGATTTCATCATGTATGTGCACGGTCGTGTAAATAAGGGGTATATGACCGTGTAAGCAAACTTCATACAGAGATGGCATCACACGACCGTGTAGCTCATGGTACATGGCCATGTAGTAAACAGTCGTATTTGGAAACTATCACATGACCGTGTAGTTAAGGGTACACGACCATATAGCAGGAAAGCACGAATGGAAGAGTCACACGACCATGTAGTTTATGGTACACGACCATGTAGCATTATCTCCATCTAGCACTTCAATACACAACTTCTCATGACTTGCAAATCTCCTTATGAAGATCACCAATCTATCTCAAAATGTCATAGCATGCTCATCTTCACTCCAAATGCTCTACTTCATCCTGAAATCACAACATAACAACCAAACAACCAGAATAGAAGAAATCGAGTCTAACTTGGATAAGACATATAGAAACACAAACTATATGTTGAATATCTAAAGTATAAACATCCCAAATAACCCAAGAATAATGGTATAAATCCACTTATCAAATTCCCCAAGCTAGAATATTGCTTGTCCTCAAGCAATACAATATAAGATACAAGGGAAGTATAAGATAAGACCCCTTAGGAAATACACATGCCAGATTTTAGATTGTAAAAGTTGTTCAAACATAGAATTCAAACTCTGATAAGTCAATGAAAAACCACCATAGACCTCAAGCACTTGGAATGAGCAAACATCTTACCACACATCTCCCCTAAGCCAAACTCAGTCATATGCAAACAACTTCTCACTTTAGTTGTGTAAATAAAAATAAGAATCTCTCATGTGTTTAAAGGTATTTACATTCACACTCAGCCAATAGTTCATGCATGTTGACTCTATGTAATCTTCCTCTTTAGACTTGCCTCTCGTCTTTCTCCACTTCTTGGGGTGTCATATACACGAGGGTCATGAATACCTTGAAATAGGGTAAGCTTGGTTATGTAAGGTAGGGCGATGCCATTTGGGAATGTGGTGCTCAAAAATAAGAAAAATCCTATTCCCACTACATAATAATCATATAAAGGGTTCAAACCAACCTTATATCCTCCAAACAACAAACAAACAAGCCCCTTTTTCACACAATTCGATTCTCTCTTTCTTTCTTTTCAAGGCAAACACAAATTCATGACAAATATTGCCCTTCTTTTTTTTTTTTTTCATCACTTTTCTAGGTCAAAATTCATGAAATTTCAATTTTATTATTATTAATTTTCACTATTAAACTCTTCACTTTTTTTTTTTTTTTTTTTTTTTTTTGTTTTTTTAGAGCCTTAAACAAATATTGTCTTTTTTTTTCTTTTTTTTTTTGGCTCTATTCTTTTCAACTTTTTTTTTTCTTCTTTATTTATTTATTTATTTTTCAAATTGAAAGTACCACAACTCAAAGGGGCATAAATAGTACAATGATTCTCCATCAAAATAAACCTACAAAAAGGCACTAGGGCATATAATATAAGGCATCCAAGAAGGGAATCAAGGCTTAAATTGGTTCTCCCTAAGAGTTAATGTAAAAAAAAAAAAGTAAAACGAAAATCATAAACCTAAAAAGTTGAGGCTCTAATTAACTAATCAATCATTCCCCTATACACGTGTCTCAAAGTCTCGAATAGTGCTAAAGCAAGTCTAAGAATCACATCACATAGAGGAAAAGAAATCCAAACACTCATGAAAGAGATAGAGACTGGTGTGTGTGTGTATATATATATATATCAGTCTATAAGGCTAAAATACCTCACATGTTATCAAAGTTGCATGCATTAGCCGAGTCGGGGAGACCAATCTAGCCACAAACCAGTCTAACTCTAGGTCAATCAGTGCTATGGGTTTTAAAACCTTTTTTTTTTTTTTTTCCAAAGTTCTATTTCAAAAAACACATGCATATTTAGTTATCATCATCGGGGGTGTTTAGTATTATACCACAAGAGATGTTTATATCCCCCCAAGCTAAATACACATTGTCCTCAAGGTGTACATTAATGCATAAAATAAGAGAAAGGAAAAAATACAACACTCTAAGGTGGAGGAATGTCGGGAGCAATTTTAGGATATTCACCAGTTGCAACTCCTCGATGGTACATGACATGAATCATTCGTCTCATTTCCTCTTAAGATCGATGAAAGGCGTCAAGACACTCTGCAACATGCATCTGGAATGTAGCAAAAGAGGTCTCTAGCGTACGAAGTCTGCTTGATAAGTCACCGCCATTATGCTCATTTAAATCAACTCTAGGACCCATAACATTCTCAATTATAGTGTCAGGGGTATGCATATTACCATTAAGCTGAGGTTGTGGAGATGTTGCTAGAACAGGAAATTCTTAGGGAAACATCCAGCAATCTTCATCTTCTATAGAGGTGAGAGTAGCATTAGGGAGGGTGGCATAGTCTTTCTCATGCACCCGCCAAATGTATTTTCCTTTCGCTTCTTGAATATGGTCCATGTTTTTAAGGGATTGGAGATCAATTTAAACATTAGGAGAAACAGCCACGAGATTAGTACAATCATGCTCTAAGTGCTAAACTAAGAGAGTGACAATCCCGCCAATACAAATATTTCCAGTAATCCCATCCCCATCACGAATTTGAATCAATCTTTTCAATAGCCACTCACCACAATTGAGCATCCCAAACTCATCTGCATCTTGATTTAGCATCCACAACATTCTCAGCTCAGTACTATTAACTATTCCTGCATCCTTTCTTGAGAAAAAGATAGACGATACCATTCGGTGTGCATATCATAAAACAGGGTTAACAATGGAGATGGCTCGCGCGCAACTTGACATGTATTTCTTTTCATCAGTTATATCTTCCCAGAATTTCTTTTGATCATAGTTATCAAAATTGAAGTTGTCAGGGGTGATTGTGCCATATGGGTCCCAATTAAAAGCTTTAATAAACTCTTCTAGTGTGAGAGTATGAGAAGTATTAAAAATTTGGAAAGAAAGCTTAATATTCTCTTCTCCATCATCATCAGTGGTGACATGCTTCTCAAGAGAGGATAAAAATTCCAAGGTAAGACTCTCATATGTCAAGAGGTGCTTGTCAAGAAACTCAATCCAACTTATGGTCTCAAATAAGGTTTTCACATCCCCAGTAATTCCTAAGGCATCGGTAGCTTCTTTGCAGAAAAATTTTATAGGTTGAACACGCCTAGTACGCAATTTCTCATAGCGATCCATGTGAGATGGTTTAGAAAATTCAATGCCCATGGTTGGAATGGTCGGTGGTTTCACAAGGACACGAGTCGAGAAGCAGAGGGTGCATCTCGTCTCTTGCATTTCTTGGTGGCCATGGCGATGGAGTAGTAAAGAGAAGCTGAACAAATTCACGAATTGCAATTGTACTAGGAACTAGCAATTACCAACAAATTATCAATTTCCATTATTATTATCGCAATCCAGACCATAAGATAAGAAATTGCATATCAATAATAAGGGGGGTTCATGAATTCCGGTGAAATCTGCCAAAACCAATCAACAAAAATTGACAATATCAAATCTAAAGATGATTAAGAGGTGGAAAGACAGAGTATACCCAGATTATCGAGCTCCAAATCCTGCGTTTGAAATTATTGTGGCCCTTAAAATTGGCGAAACTTACTTGATTTCCCACCGAAATTGCTTCGAATCAGACTAGCAACAAAAATCACACAATATGAGTTAGGATAATTGTTGAGAAGAGTTGGAATTATGGTGGATGATGATAGAGGAATTTGCAGGAGGAAAAAGTGGGAAAAAACGAAAAAGAGGTGAGTTTATTAAATAAGGGTCTGACTCTTTTTCGTTTTTTACTTTTTTTTTTCGTTTTTTTAAAGAGAAAAAAATAAAATAAGATAAATAAGAAGAAAGAAACAAAATAATAATAAATAAATAAAATAAGATAAAAAGAACAAGCACCAATATATACTATATAGCAGTTAGAGAAAAATAGCACACACTATACATGGTCGTGTATCAAAATACACATGGTCGTGTATCAAAATACACACGATCGTGTATATTGCAGAGTAGTATTATGGCATATGGTCATGTAGTATCAAGTATACGGTCGCGTATGCTGCCATTGTATTATAATACACGAACGTGTAGCCCCGATTCCGTGGTCGTGTGCGATAGCTATACTTTACCTGCTGAGTGATTTACTCCACCTGCACTAACACACAAACACAAGGAGACAAAAGGGGGATTAAAAGATCTACCTAACCCACTATAAATAAAAGGAAAAAGCACTAGCTAAACTACTTATACACAAAGCTCTAAAATTCTAGCTAAAACTACACAGAAAGACGACTGAGTTTTTTTTTTTTTTTTTTTTTTTTTTTTTTTTAATAAAAAAAAAAGAAAAGAAAAGTGGGGAATTTGGGTTGCCTCTCAAAAAGCCCTAGGTTAAGGTCATCTAGCTTGACCACCTTTTATTCAATTTGAGTGAGGATCGAAAAGGGTAAAAACCGCTTTCCCTTCAATGGGTTCGCCATTAACCTCAAAAGAACCAGTATCGTCACTCCAAATTTCAACTAAACCATAGGGGAAAACCTTTTCGTACTTGAAATGGATCGGACCATCTTGATCGAAGTTTCCTAGGAAATAATTTCAAACTAGAATCATACAACAAGACCAACTCTCCTTCGTGGAACTCTCGCCTTAAAATATGCTTATCATGCCATTTCTTTGTTCTCTCCTTGTACAACTTTGAGTTTTCATAAGCTTCCATCCGAAGTTCATCCAACTCGTTAAGTTGTAGTAATCTCTTCTTGTCTGCTGCTTTAGCATCAAAATTTAGGCTCTTGATAGCCCAATACGCTTGGTGCTCAAGCTCAACGGGAAGATGGCAGGCCTTACCATACACCAATCAATATGGGGTTGTACCAATTGGCGTTTTGAATGCCGTTCGGTACGCCTAGAATGCATCATCAATTTTCATCGACCAATCTTTTCTTGTCCTTGCAACTGTTTACTCTAAGATAGCCTTAACTTCTCGGTTCGACACCTTGACTTGACCACTAGTCCGTGGGTGATAACCAATACCAATTCTATGTCGCACTCCATACTTCTTCAACATTTCTTCAAATCGATGCTCCAAGAAATGGGTCCCCTTGTCACTAATCAACACACATGGTAAACTGAAACGAGGGAAGATAACTTTCTTGAAAAACTTACTTACCACACGAGCATCATTGGTTGGAGTAACGATTGCTTCTACCCTCTTTAAGACATAGTCAACGACCACTAAAATGTATCGATTTCCATTAGAAGAAGGGAATGGTCCCATGAAATCTATCCTCCACACGTCAAACAACTCGACCTCGAGTATGTTGTTGAGTGGCATCTCGTTCTTCCTTGAAATGTTTATGGTCCGTTGACATATGAGTACACGTCCTTGAATAAAGTTGGCCAATAGAAACCACATTGTAAAATCTTCGTGGCCGTTTTTGTAGGACCTGCATGTCCACCACAAGGTAAGTCATGGCAATGTGAAATAATGTTGCTTACCTCAACTTCTGGGACGCATCATCTAATCGTATCATCTGCACATAGCCTATAAAGGAATGGATCGTCTCAAAACTGTCCCTTGGCCTCGTAAAAGAATTTCTTCTTTTGTTGAGACGAGTAGCCGTGAGGCAATACACCTGATAGGCTAAAGTCGTATCACTTAATCAAAAGTATTACCTAAGTCCTCTAACTAAAGTAGATAAGGAAGTAGGGTCGAATCCTCAGGGAAACAAGTCATTCTATTCCTAATTAATTAATATAATCTAAACTATTAAGTAACCAAAATTGTTGTTACTAAAAGGAATTAAACTACAAAGATTAAGAATAGGAGAAAATCAATTAATAAAAGGCCTAGGGTCACAGGTTCACCAATAATTAATATTCCGGGATAAAACATAACAATCAATAATCAACATTGCACAAATAACATGATTAACAGGCTCTCGCAATTTATTAATCAACATAGATTAACAGGCTCTCGCAATTTACTAGATCTAAGTTCCTATTGGAAACAGCCTTTAATATCAAATTAACATCTGCTTGATTCATTAATTCAACATTGTTATACTTTTACAATCAAATCACATCTGCTCGATTCATAATCCAATTGTAAAAGATTAAAACAATTCAATAAGAAATTATCATGCAATACCAATGGCCGCCCGATCGGGCTCGACTTTCCTCTTGGTCGTGCCTTGAGCTTTTCTTCAACTCCCTTGGGCTTCAATTGTCAAGGCCCAACACTTCTTCTTGGTTCATTGCTCGGACCAATTCTACGAACCAAGCCCTTAGTCACCGATATGATCGGTCTTGGGCTACGATCAACGGTTATGAATGTGCTACAAGCTCCAATATCTCGTAGTGGCCGGAAAACCATAGGAATTACCGACAAATCTAGGAAATTCCTACGAAACAAATGCCAACTCTACAAAACACTTGAAACCACACATTAGTACCAAAAGTATCTCCGAAGAGCTCAAATATGCATATAAATGACCGTGGCACGGGGGATAAAATAACATATTAAACACGAATATCAAACTCCCCCAAGCCAAACCCTTGCTTATCCTTAAGCAAGGCAATGAATCAAACAAATCATAACTTCACCCCAATTTAAAATCCAAAATCCATAATGCAACTCAAAGCCAATCCAACAAACATGCATCATAATCAATCACTCAAATCCATCCAATCACCTATCTTCCCTAACAATTGTCAAGTAGAGCAAACCACAAGAGCATATAGAATTCAAGACTAGTGCTCACACACTCGACTCTCATTTATGTGGCGAGTAAAATATGTACTCGATCGCTCTCCAATCAACCCCTTTAATGTGAACAATTCCCTCCCGAACTCACAACACTCGTGTGTTTAAAGAGATAAGCACTCAACCTAGATAGTCGACTCGGAATATATCAAGTCATCCCTTACATTGATAAATAACTACTTTCACATCCATACAATTCTATGCACAAAGGTCGGAAGGTCTTCAAAACTTGTAATGTAAGGCTTAGGTAAAGGGTAGGAAATATTTGGGAAAATGTGAGAGCAAAGCCATGCTTAAGGGAGCCAAATCCTAATAAAACCAAGGCAAAAAATAAATAATGACCAATCATCTCCAACACAACTTAACTCCACAAAAATTCACCAAACAACCAAATCGATACTAACAATATCACCATCACTTACAACTTAACTCATAAAGATATGATAATATAGAACTTGAGTGAATAAACAAACTTTGAATTATTTCTTTCTTTTCTTCAAACTTGAAATTTTTTTCTTTTCGAATTCTTTTTTTTTTCTTTTCTTTTGAGCAACCTTCACATAGAACATTTGAACATTGAAACAATTTATTTTTTTTGCTCTTTTTTTCTTTTTATCTCACATTGGAAATTTTTTCAACTTTGAAACAAAAATTCTCATTTTTTTCAATCACAATATCAAAAGAACTAACACTCATCTTATTTTCCCACATGTGCACACTATGTAGTGTGCAATTATGTGCACACTACTTCTCCCTCACCTCACTAATTATTAGCTCCCCTAAGCCAAGCTTGGGACTAGTAACCAATGGGGCTTAAATAGGCTTGTAATGTGGCTAAATGAACAATGAAAGGGCACAAGCAACAACATGGGTAGCAAGAAGGGAACAAATGTATCTAATATCGTCTGAAGGCCACCTAAAGAGAATGAACGCCTTCGTCCTCCTCAATGTGCATAACAATGAATCATATAAACATTACTCATAGTTGCAAACCAATACTCAAATTCATTGACATACCAGGAACTCCTAACCAAATCAACTAGTCAAGCACTATATTCATAAGCAGTTGGACAAAATTGACGCATCCTAAGGCTCCAAGGCAATCAAACACCAAATCATGACCAACTAATCCACAATGTTCATTATCAATAGCCAAGAGTTAAAAACAATTTTTATTAAGGGGCATAGGGAAGCATGATTCATTTTTTTTATTGGAACGTATTTTTGCATTTTCTTAAAAGCAATAAAACTAACCTAAGAAAGCAATAAAAAGAGAAAAGAGAGAGAGTAATACCATATATACAAAATCATCTCCCCCGAAGCCAAATCAAGCAATGCCCTCATTGCCTTGTGAGTGTAGCTGTGAAAAGCTACTCCTCATCATCATCATCCTTCTCCATTCGAGCATAACCGCTCTCACCTCCATGACTAAAGTCAACTCTTCCGTGACCCGAACAGCCTGCAAAATAGTTAGGATCCATATTACCCCCAAGCTCACCAAAAGGAACATCAGCCTCATAACCAAGGACGGAAGAATAGTCCACATAACTACCAAAAGCACCAGGGGTCGAATATCCTCCTTTAGGATATTGAAACCAATAGGGAACTAAAGCCTTGGGGGGAATAGCCCTTCGGCGTGCATAGTCATCATACATGGGGTATAAGCCCCTCCCTAGGTTCCGTTCTACATACCTCACCCGTCTATCTAGAGAAAACACCCTAGAGTCAAGGTTTTGGACTAAACTCTCTACCCTTCCTTGGCCCATCTCGATCCTATTAAGTTGGCTTCGAAAAGCCGAGAAGTCATAAGGTGCATTAGGATTAATGTTATAGTTGACATAAGAGGTAGGGATGTCACGCATGTAGGGTTGGGGTGGTTGTTGGAAATGGGGTTGTGGGTGAGGTGGAGATGGAGGTGGAGAATGGTGAGCCTCTTGTGCCTCTCCTAGATTACCTAACTCGAAGGTGTAGGTGGTTTTACCTTTATCAAACTTGGTCAAGTTGGGGTTAGGTAATGTAAAAGCTTGGTCTTTACCCGACTCCCTATGAATTATCCACCACATTTCATCTAGCCTAGTCACACTATGGGTCGGTTGGATCCAATTAAGGCTCCCTAAGTAGGTGAGGTCCATTAAGGTAGGGCCGTCCACACTCCTATGGTTATTGGGCATAAAACCCATCAATTTAATCGCTATGTGGGTGACTAACCCACCAAAATAGATAGGAGTCTTAGCTCTAGAGGCCTCGGCCGCCCTAGCACTACGTTGGAAGTGTTGGGCCATCCTAAGAGGAATGTTCAACTTCCCACACCTAGGGATCAAATATGAGGCCAAAAATTCCAACTCATCCCTCCTAACATTAGCGGGTTCATGCCTCCCAAAGATGGTGGAGGCCAACAAATCTTTGCCTAAATTTTTGCATGGGGTGGTGAATGATGGTCCCTTTGGCATGTTCGAGGTTTTCTAATACCTCCCCCTGTTGGGTTTTGATGACTCCGACTCATCGCGGAAAATAAAACCTGAGCCAAGATCACACTCACAATTAATATAATCAAAAGACATAATTAACAAGAATTAAGGAAAGGCGAAATTACCTTTGAAGCGTGCTTCGCTCGTCCACTGAGCTCTTACTTAAGAAAGCTTAAGTTTCGCAACGGGCGATAACCTCCTACGGTATCCACCCGCAACATGACCCCGACTAGGTCTATTACTTGGAGGTTAGCCAAGTCCGACCAAACTATTCGAGTAATTATGAGTTTAAAGGTTTTCTCAATGGAGATGCCTTTTCTAACTCTTACTCAAGTAAGTTTTCCCATACCCTAACTTGGGTATTTATAGGGTAATTCATGAGTGAAATCCTCTCTCCTATCAATGTGGGAGAGTTGGTAAAATTAATATTCTTTCTTTAATTTTAAATTAAAAATAAAATTAAATATCCAACAACTAATTTATCAACAAGTGGCACATTTAGGGGAAGGGTTAGGTAAGGACCATAAGGAAGGGAGGGGACCAAACTTAATCCCCAAGTACTCCCCATAACCGGCCACCTATACCAAACAAGGCACTAATGAGGCGCTGCCACGTAGCACCCACACTTGGGCACCAAAGGAGCTTGGGTGTAGGCTGCTACCTCGGCCGAGCTAGCTGCTGGCCTTGGCGTGGCAGCATGGTGCGCAGCTGCTGCTTCGGCCCAGCAAGCCACACACATAAGTGCGGCTGCTGCAGTGCCCCTACCCGCACACGCAGCTAGCAACTGCCCCGCACTCCCCGCAAGCACAGCTAGCACGATGGCGTGCAATAGCTGCTGCTACTATGTGCGTGCCTTGCTAGCTTGCTGGCGCGCTATACCAGCTGCAGCTATGGGCGTGCCATGCTAGCCTTGGTGCGCTAGCACGCACCAGTCAGCCTAAGCTCGGCTTGGTGCGCTTGCTAGCCACCTTGGCTTAACCGAATGCCCCTAGGCTTCGGTTTGCTCGGGGAATTCCGATGTTACGGGTATTTCGGTAAATTATTAATTAATTAGTGATTTTACCGTCTCGCCTTTTATTATTTCGACTCGACTTCCGATGCTCGGTTTCGACGCTCATAGCTTGAATTTCCGACGTCTTAATATTAATTACTCGAGTGACTCATTAATTCCTTCCGAATTAATTTGTCGTGTTGGTTCGTTAGTTGCTTGGGTGTGACTCAAAAGGTTCAGTCAAGATTAAGCTGTAATATTAATTACTTATTAATATTACTGATCAGAAGCGGCCTCCACCTAGGCATTCCGATCACTTGACCAACTGAATAATTAGCTTTCTAATAATTCCGAACCCTCTATCGGAATAATACACTTGTTCGAAGGACACCATTCCTATCAATCTCCCACTTGTCCTTCCGAACAAGTGCGCTTTTAGTGTGTAGCCTTTTTCCTATGTCGCTGAATGTCTCTTCATGAACTATAAGGTAAGATTTATTCGTCATCCTTAATACGTCCAAAAGTGTTTCTCGATATCCGAGTCCGATTGTCAACAAACAGATGATTTCTAAATTCCATCCGAGCACGGCCATGCATTTTCAAAGTCTCGCTCATCGAGAGGCCTTGTAAACAACAAAGACATCTTCCCTATTATTAGTAGGGGGATATTCCCAGTCTTGTAATGTAGCTTCTCTTACTAGGAGGACCTAGTCGCCCGAGTGTTGCCGTTATAGTCTCCATGTACGGCAAACATTTGACTAACATTTAAACGGACTAGTACTTAAACAAGAGAACTCACAATACTCATAGTCGAGGAAATAGGTTCTGATAGCCATAATGAGAGGTATACTTATGACGATTTTTAAATCTCTTAAAGTATTCTCATAGGTCGATCTAGTATGGTTCTAAACCAATACCCGTGAAAATGATTTATGACAATCATGTCCTTATAGCACAAGAAACGGTGCTATAAATCAAACTACACACTAATCTCAAGTGGTCATTAATTGTCCATCGTTTAAATGACCTCGATTAGGGATAATTTTCGATTATAATATTCAATGTTCACTTAATAGGTGTTTCCTTATCAAGACTGGTCTTAATACCCTATTTTGAATATTCTCATAATCGAATGGACTCATTATTTAATCCTAAACCACAATTAAATAGAAAACGGAGTGTAAATTGCATGAAATTTAAATTAAATTACTCCAAAACCTGAATGGTTCTTCTTAGTGTCTTACATTAAAATGTTCAAAATTAATTAAAACACTAAACAGGGAAATCAAAGCCAGTCTCCAACGTGCCTGATTCCCATTTCCTCAACGTGCTTATTGTGCTTCACTTGAGGCAAAGGTTTAGTAAGTGGATCGGATACATTGTCATCCATTCCAACTTTGCAAATTTTGATTTCACCCTCTGCTTTCCATTCTCTTATCATGTGAAATTGCCGCTTGACATGTTTGACCTTCTGATGCTCCCTTGGCTCTCTAGCCTGAGCAATAGCTCCATTGTTGTCATAATAGAGGGCTATTGGACCCTTGATAGAGGGTACAACATCAAGTTCACCAACAAACTTACGAATCCAAATAGCCTCCTTAGCCGCTTCAGCATCTGCCAAGTATTCAGCTTCAGTTGAAGAATCTGCAGTTGTGCTCTACTTGGCACTCTTCCAATTAAACGCTCCTCCATTTAGATAGAACAAATATCCAGATTGCAATTTGAAATCGTCTTTGTATGTCTGGAAGCTTGCGTCGGTATAACCTTCAACAACTAATTCTTCTGAGCCACCATATACCAGGAATTTATCTTTGTTCCTTTTCAGGTATTTTAGGATATTCTTGGCCGCAGCCCAATGCGCCTCTCCTGGGTCTGATTGGTATCGGCTCGTAGCACTCAATGCATACGATACATCTGGCCTAGTACATATCATGGCATACATGATCGATCCAATAAGCGAAGCATATGGAATCTGATTCATCCTTTCCCGCTCATCAGGTGTCTGTGGACACTGCTTCTTGCTTAGGGTTATGCCATGTGACATGGGTAGGTGACCTCTCTTGGCCTCCTACATGTTGAATCGTGCCAGTACCTTATCAATATAAGTACTCTGGCTCAATCCAATCATCCTTTTCGATATATCCCTATAGAACTTGATACCCAATATGTACTAAGCCTCTCCCAAGTCTTTCATTGAAAAACACTATCCAAGCCAGGCCTTTATAGACTCTAACATCGGAATGCTGTTTCCAATGAGCAATATGTCATCGACATATAAGACTAGGAAGGAGATGTCACTCCTACTGACCTTCTTTGTAAACACACGATTCATCTGGATTCTTGATAAAACCAAACTTGCTGATGGCTTCATCGAATCGCAGATTCCAACTTCTGCTAGCTTGCTTAAGCCCGTAGATGGACGTTTTAAGCTTACAAACTTTCCTAGAGTTGTTTTGGTCGACAAAACCTTCAGGGTGTGTCATGTACACATTTTCTTCCAAAAGCCCATTAAGGAAGGCGGTTTTGACGTCCATCTGCCATATTTCATAGTTGTAATATGCAGCAATCACTAGGAGAATCCGAATGGATTTAAGCATTACGACCGGAGAAAAGGTTTCATCATAATCAATACCATGAATTTTCCTGTAACCTTTTGCTACCAATCTAGCTTTGTAAATGAATACATTTCCATCTTTGTCGGTTTTCACTTTGAAAATCCACTTACATTCGATAGGTGTGTAACCCTCGGGTAAGTGATATGTCTATATTGTATAGTGATTTATCTCCATCCCTTGGTCATAATTAGTAGTGTTTTGGCTCTTTAGAGCCACTTTTATTACTAATTTGTGTTTTCTAGTGTTTTCGTAGTTTTGGTTGAGTTTTGTAGGAAATTGGACACTTGGAGCATTTTCCCGGGATTATTTGGAGCAACTACGAGCATTGGAAGAGCACGACCATCTTTCATAGCCCAAGGCCGGTTAGAGTTATCAAACCGGTGATTAAGGGCTTGACATTTGAGAAGCCGAGGCGTTGGACCGAGTGATTAAAGCCCCAAGGTGGAAATTAGCGTTTGGGCTAAGTTGTTAGCCCAAAACAAGAGTCTAAGATGCTCAGGTAGCTTCGCTCGTCCGGAAAGGGCCTCGCCCGAAGGTGCGCCCGGTCAGGCGGGGCGTAAGAAGGAATGAGCAATCCTTCGCCCGAAGGCGCGCCCGACCGGGCGCGAGAGAAGCTTCGATGGTGAAAAGGCGGGACCGGCCAGGCGGTGCTTCGCTCGACCGGGCGCGTGTCTTGGAGGAGTGTTTCTGACGATTTTTACTTAGTTTCTAATTAGGATTTTTAGGAGTTTGTATAAATACGTTTTAGGTGCTTTTGATACAATTACCTCTCTTCCATTAGTTTAATTTTCTCTTAAGCTTAAACTTCTCTCTTGTTTTCTCTCTCTACAACTTTGTTCCTTAATTCAACTCATTATTTCCGTTAACTTTGGTAACGATTTCTTATCTATTATTTTCAGTAATTTAATTTCTTTAATTCATCATGTCTTGTTGATTTGTTTTGATTAGCTTAGATTTAATTATGTGTGAGTAGTTTCCTTTCTAGGGTTTGTGGGGATCCATAAATAATATGAAGGGGTAATTTATTATTGTTGATTGTCAATGCTTGATTAATTTCCTATTGATTGATTTAATGTTATGCAATTAGATTAGGCATGGTTTAATTGTATGAGTTTTGCAATATTGATTCGAGATTCGAGAGATGAGAATTGATGTTTAGGCTTAGTTTCAATAGGCAGATTAATTTATAAATGGTTAAGTCGAGATTCGAGAGATGAGATTTAATACCGGTAGATTAACTCTATGATTGTAATACGTAGCGAAAGCCCTTTATGATTTGGTTAATTGATCCATTGATGATTGATTATTATGTTTTACCCTGAAATATTGTTTATTGGTGAACCTATACCCTAGGCTTTTATTCATTGATCTCTCCCTATTTTTTTTATCTCCCTTAGTTTATTTCATCACATCTATAATTTGGTTACTTAATAATTTAGATTATTTTAATTAATTAGGAATAGGAAGACTTGTTTCCCCGTGGTTCGACTCTTCTTCCATGCATAGTTAGAGGAACTTAGGAATTATTTTTGACTAGGTGATACGACTTTATCCTGTCAGTAAGTCAACCAAGTCCCAGACTTGATTTTCAAACGTGGAATCCATTTCAAATCTCATGGCCTCTTGCCATTTACCAGAGTCGGTGCTTGCCATCGCTTGCTTGTAGGTTGCCAGTTCGTCTCCATCCAGGATGTCCTGATTCTCGGTTAATACAATACCAAGATACCTATCAGGTTGAGACCTCGGCCTCTACGACTTACGTAGGGTAACGGACTGAGAATTTACATTGTCAGTTTGACTTTGCACATTTTGACCAGCGTCAACAGATGCTGTTTGAGCACTTTGACTATCAATCTGATTTTGATGCTCGTCCTCTCGAACTTCATCGAGTTCGATTTTCCTCCCACTTGTCATTTTGGAAAGGTGCTCCTTCTCCAAAAAGAGACCATCGCGAGCAACAAACACTTTGTTCTCGGATTTATTGTAGAAGTAATACCCTTTGGTTTCTTTAAGGTAGCCCACAAAGTAAACGTTATCAGATTTGGGATGAAGTTTGTCAGAAATCAATTTCTTGACATATGCTTCGTATCCCTATATCTTTAGAAAAGACAACCTAAGAGGTTTCTTCCTCCATAACTCGTATGAAGTCTTTTCTACAGCTTTTAATGGAGCACGGTTTAGTGTTAGTGCCGCAGTTAGAAGTGTGTGTCCCCAGAAAGAGATAGGAAGATCACTAAGACCCATTGTTGATCGTACCATGTCCAACAAGGTTCGATTTCTCCTTTCGGATACTCCGTTCCATTGTGGAGTTCCTGGAGGTGTCAATTCTGATAGTATACCTTTTTCTTTCAGATGGTCGTCGAATTCTTAGCTCAAGTATTCACCACCTCGGTCCGATCGAAGGGCTTTGATTTTCTTGCTAAGCTGATTTTCAACTTTACTCTGAAATTTTTTGAACTTTTCAAATGATTCAGATTTATGCGACATAATGTAGTGTTGAGTAATTAGGTTTTGATGATTGTAAACTAATGATGATTATCTATCTAACGTGTTTGTTAAGTTATGCATAGAAAGAACAAGTTATGCTTGGAACAGGATACAAGGAACCTGAGCAATGTCAAGTATATATATAAGGAACCTGAGCAATATATGATAAGTAATAGAGAAACAAGAATAATGATGAGTGTCATGGTTGATAAGCATGATGATGGATAAAGAACCATGAAGGTAACTATGTAAATAGGTGTTTGCATATGTTTGCTTCATGAGGTAAGTACACTATACATACATGAAACGTATATGTGTAGGAGTATTTACATAAGCTTTAATTTTAATCAGTTCTCTCACTTGAAGTTTATTTATGACAAACAAACTTCAATTTAATGTTTCTCTTAAGTGTTTGTGTGAAGACAGGAACTGACTTAGGTGAAGTCAATGGGTTAGAAAATAGAAGGCTTCAGGAGAAATAAGAGAGAATGAATGAACCTAAAGCAGGTTCTCCCACGAGAACCAAACCACGAAGGAACCTGAAGGTATTCTCTAACAAGATCCAGAAGGAACTTTCGGCAGGCTTTCCCACGAGAGCCGGAGCATGTTCCCTAACAGGTACATGAGGTGTTCCCTAACAGGTATACACAAGGAGCTTCCTAACAGAAGCATGACAGCAAGCTAAAGAGTGAAGCTTAGACTACGAACATGACAGCAAGCTAAAGAGTGAAGCTTAGACTACAAACATGACAGCAAGCTAAAGAGTAAAGCTTGGACTGCGAAGATGACAACAAGTTCTAGAATGGAACCTGGTCTGCGAGTTCCAATATGGAATGAAAAAGAGTGACAACAAGTTCCAGTTAGGAACTTGGCCTGTGGTTCCAGAAGTGGAGCGTTGCCCCGAGATCTAGAATACATCAATACTACAAGATTCCAGAACAAGAGTTTCAAAGAAACAACATGAAGATGGAGAAATCGAAATATATCGCTCTAGGATTCATGTAAGTATGTTGGACATAAAAGTCAGTCTGGAACAAGTCTAAAGAACCAAGGTGAACTCATGATAGTCAATGAAATTAGAATTACAGACTTATCAGGAACTCAGAGACTATTAGAGTTCTGGAACCTAATCGGAACTTAAGTCTGCACGTTGTTAAAAGTCGGTTTTAATGATATATATATTTACCTAATACGTGCATATCTTTTAGGGATTTGGTTTTACAGAATAAAGATATTTATTTTCTAATAAATCCCTTTTGGAAAAAAATAAGTTATTTTTGGAAAGTATTTTCGGCAAAAAGAAGTTTTGAATAAAATATGATTTTATGAAAAGTATATCTTTTGGAAAAAGATAAGCTAATATTTGGAAAATATAAGTTTGAAATAAAATCTAATTTTATGGTAAATATATCTTATTAATATTGACAGAATATATTCTTAACAAAAAGATATATTTTTGGAAAACTTATTTTTGGGAAATATCTTTTAAACATATCTTTTGATAAAACTTATCTTTTACGAAATGAATGATTTGGGTGTACTATATATATGCTCATATGTATTCATTCAAAGTTGAGGTTAACGAATTGCAGTGGTCGTGCTTAATGGTTTAATCCTTCACCACGAAGCTAAGTCAAACCTCCAGGTCAAGTTCCAGTCAGGTTTGGTTTCAGTTCGTCTAGTTAGTTCCAGACAGATCTCGAGTGTCCAGCATATTAGTTTTATCTCTTTATTCATTTATATGTATTTAGAGTTATTCTTTGAGATCTTGTAATTGGGAAAAAGGGTTTTCAGTGTTTTATGTATTGGGGTGTGAGAGTTCGTGAGGATTCTCGTTATTGTAATTGAGATATTGCAAACTGTGAGCTTCTAGGGTGAAGCCGAGTGAGCTTCTAGTGAGAGGTCGAGTGAGTAGTACTCAGGGAGTACGAGTGAATCTAAGTGAGGGGCTTAGGTTGGGTAGGATAGGGTCCTATCGAGTAGCAAGTTTTCGGGTAGGAACTTGTGAGAAAGGTCTGTGTATAATAAGATGTAACTAGGTGTTTTGCCGTATTATAGTGAAATGGTTGTGTTTGAATCCCTTGGAGGGTCGAGGTTTTACTTCCAGTTGGGCCCTAGAAGGTTTCCTCGTAAAATCTGCTTTGCACTCTTTAAGTTCCTAACTATAACTGTTTTATATTCCGCGAAAATTAGGTACTAGGAACTTACTACAATTCACCCCGTCCTTGTAGTATACTGATGTGTTCATTTTATATATATATTTATCCCCGTCCCTTGGTCGTAATTAGTAGTGTTTTTGGCTCCTACGAGCCACTTTTATTACTAATTTGTGTTTTCCAGTGCTTTGGTAGTTTTGCTTGAGTTTTGTAGGAATTTGCGTACTTGGAGAAATTTCCCGGGTTTTTCGAGGAGCATCTACAAGTATTGGAAGACCGCGACCGCTTTCGATAGCCCAAGGCCGATTGGAGGGATCAAATCGGTGATTAAGGGCTCGGTTATGAAGGTTTGAGGACTTGGGCCAAGTTCGGAGGCCCAAGAGTTGGAGATTTCGAAGCCCATGAGCATCGCCCAAGTCCACTCTCTCCGCCCGGAGGCGCGCCCGGTCGGGCGGGCCAAATCAACATGCGCCCGGTGCACGCGCCCGGCCGGGCGCGAGAAAGCTTTTGGAGAGGAAAAGGCGGGCCCGGTCGGGCGAGCCCTTGCCCGACCGGGCGCGTGTCGTTCCTCAGAGATGATTAGCTTTCCGTTTTGTTTTGTTTTAGCGTTAACTCTTGCTTAGTATTAATGTAATTCTATTAGGCAAGATTAGGATCTCTTATCATTATTATTACTCTAGTTTAGTTTTTCTCTTCCTTCTCTCTACTTAACTTTCTCTCTCTAGATTTTATTTTCCTTCTTGTTCCTCAACACTTTTGTAATTCCGCCGTCTTGGTACGATTTCTTCCTTAGTTAATTTCAGTATTTTATTCTTTCCAATTTCCTTCATGTCTTGCTTTACTATTATGTTTTGTTTAGTTTTAATTATGTCCGAGTAGTTTAATTCTAGGGTTTATGGGGATCCATAATTAATATGAAGGGATAATTTATTATTATTGATTATTGACTTTGCATGATAATTTCTTATTGAATTGTTTTAATTCTTTGCAATTAGATTATGAATCGAGCAGATGTAATTTAATTGTGAATGTTAAGCAATATTGAATTGATGAATCGAGCAGATGTTAATTTGATATTAAAGGCTATTTTCAATAGGGACTTAGATCTAGTAAATTGCGAGAGCCTGTTAGATCTATGTTGGTTAATAAATTGCGAGAGCCTGTTAATCATGTTATTTGGCGCCGTTGCCGGGGAAACGGTTTTATTTTTATTTCTAATTGTTTTTATAGTTTAGATTATTTTCTCTTTTGCCTCAAGGGACATTAGTTCTTTGAGGTAGTACTAATATCTGTTTTTTTTTTAGTTCTTTGTTTATGCCCAGGTGTTCCAGATCAGGTTACATTCCATTCGACCCTGAGATCGAACGCTCGTTTCATAGACAAAAGAATCTTTACAGGCAGATCTTAGCAGATTCCGGGAGTAGTGATATTCCTGGAAATCCATTACCTTCCTCTAGTGATTCGGAGCATTCTTCTGATTCAGAACTAGAGATGGGTACACCACCACCTCCACCACCTCGTAAGCTTAGCGATTATTCGCAACCATCGCTGACAGATTTTCCGCATCTTTCTCCTACGCCCGATCTCGAGGGAGTCCAGTTCGAGATCAAGCCCCAATTCATTACGATGATAGAAAGGAAGCAATTCAGTGGAGCAAAGGGTGAAGATCCTAATCTTCACATTGTAGATTTCTGTCAATACTGCAATACTATTAGGCAGAATGGGGTAACGCAGGATCAAATCAGGGAGATTCTTTTTCCCTTTTCTTTATGTGGAAAAGCTAAATTATGGTTTAATGGTTTGAATAGAGCTGCACTTGGTATTACTAACTGGGAGAATCTTGCGTTGAATTTTTATAATAAATATTACCCTGCAGAGAAAACAGCTTTATTGAGAAGCGCCATCCAGAATTTTGCCCAAGAGGCAGATGAAGAATTATATGAAGCTTGGGAAAGATTCAAGGATCTGCAGAGGGAGTGTCCCCACCACAATTTGGCGAAGTGGCAGTTGATTCAAGCTTTTTACAATGGTTTAGGAAATGCATCTAGGACAATTTTAGATTCCGCAGCTAGCGGTAGATTTATGAATTTAAATGTTGATGATGCAGGTCAGGTTATCGAAGATATGGCAATCCATAATTCCCAATATGGGAATGCTAGAGGCTTTGCTAACAAGGGCAAGCATCATGTTGATTCAGTCACTTTATTGCAAGCCCAGCTTACTTCTATTTGTCAGAAACTAGATAATCTTACTACTAACAATCCTAATTCTGTTGCTAATGTTTCTGCTGTTTCTAATAATGCTAATGATGCTTTCTGTGAAAATTGTGGAAGTGTAGGTCATTTTGAACAAGATTGCAGGAGTTCAATGGAGCAAGTTAATGCTTTTCAAACTTACAAGCAAAATAACCCATACTCCAATTCCTACAATCCTGGCTACCAGAACCATCCCTACCTATCTTACCGTAGCACCAATGTTCAAAATCCTCCACCTCCACAACAACCACAACAAGCACCCCCTC
Organism: Chenopodium album; assembly: GCF_948465745.1. Lineage (NCBI taxonomy): Eukaryota > Viridiplantae > Streptophyta > Magnoliopsida > Caryophyllales > Amaranthaceae > Chenopodium > Chenopodium album. The sequence goes on from NC_137844.1 coordinate 36,839,727, forward strand.
CACAACAGAAATATTACCATCCTCATGCCAATCAGAAATCCCCATCACAACCCCCTACTACATCTTCCGACCCTGCTTTATCAGAAATTAGGGCAATGCTGACTAATATGCAAAAGCATATGGAGAGTAGAGACCAACAGATTGACTCTATTATAGCCCATAATAAAGTCATGGACACCCAAATTGCCCAATTGTCTTCTACCCTTCAATCTCGTCAGCAGGGAGCTTTACCAGCGCAGGGAATGCAACCAACGGATCATGCAAATGCAATCACCCTAAGGAGTGGTTCACACTATGATGGGCCCCAAATGCCCAAAGAGGATGAACCTGAATTATCTGACATTGCTAATCCTGATTCCTTTGTACCAATTTCCCCTGCAGGGCTACAGGGTAAAATTCCTGATGCTAATATTTTTGATGATTCATTGCAGGGTACAACCCCAGGGAAGGATGCACCCCAGGAGAAGAGTAGGGAAGCACCACCAGTTATCAAGCTACCTTTTCCCAACCGTCACTTGAAGACTAAGTTGGATAAACAGTTTGGTAAGTTTTTGGAGGTTGTTAAAAATTTGCAGGTAACAGTTCCTTTCACAGAACTTATTACTCAGGTTCCTGCATATGCTAAATTTATGAAAGACATTCTGACTAGGAAGAGGGCCTTTAATGAGGTAGAAACCGTAGCATTCACTGAGGAATGTAGTGCACTTTTACAGAATAAATCCCCTCCTAAATTAAAGGATCCCGGTAGTTTTTCTATCCCCTGTCATATTGGTAATGTCTTCATTGATAAAGCATTATGTGATCTAGGTGCTTCTGTTAGTGTAATGCCATCGTCTGTTTGTGCTAAATTAAATATGGGTGATTTAAAAGTTACTAATATAACATTGCAAATGGCAGACCGTTCTGTTAAATACCCCTTAGGTATTTTAGAGGATGTACCTGTTAGAGTTGGTAAATTTTTTATCCCCGTTGATTTTGTTGTTCTAGACATGGCTGAGGACACGCAAATTCCCATTATATTAGGTAGACCTTTTCTCCATACTGCAGGAGCCATTATTGACGTCAAAAATGGTAAACTAACCCTTTCTGTAGGCGACGATAATATCACGTTTAAAATAGGGAAAGTTTTAAAAGGTCCAATGCTTGAAGAAAATTGTTATTTGATTGATGTGCTTGATATAATGGATGATATTTGTGAGGAAAGCTTACCACAGGTTCTTGCAAGGGACCCATTGGAGGAAATTCTTTGTGGAAATTTGTCTGCAGGTGACATGAGCGTATGGAGCAAGGAGGTGGACGATATAGAAAGAGCTCTTGCCACCGAGGAATCTGATCTTAATGATTGTGTGAAGGTATTAAATTTGGTTCAGGAATCAACACCTGCAGAGGTGAAGAAACCTGAACTAAAACCTCTCCCTTCCCATTTAAAATATGTTTTCCTTGATGAGCAGGAATTGTACCCTGTGATCATTAGTACTGCACTGGATGACCCACAAATTTCTCAACTTTTAGAGGTTCTCCGAACCCACAAAAGGGCAATAGGGTACAGTATTGATGATCTCAAGGGTATAAGCCCCGATTTTTGTATGCACAGGATACACTTAGAGGACAATTACAAGCCCTGCGTTCAACCCCAGAGGAGGTTGAATCCTAATATGCAAGAGGTAGTCAAGAAAGAGGTTATGAAGTTACTTGATGCAGGTATCATCTATCCTATTTCTGACTCTAAATGGGTAAGTCCTGTACAGGTGGTTCCTAAGAAGGGTGGGATGACTGTCGTTAAAAATGATAAAAATGAATTAATTCCCACTAGAACTGTTACAGGGTGGCGTATGTGCATTGACTATCGTAGACTAAATGTCGCCACTAAAAAGGACCACTTCCCTCTCCCCTTTATTGATCAAATGCTTGAGAGGTTAGCAAACCATAAGTTCTTTTGCTATTTGGATGGGTATTCGGGATTTTTCCAAATCCCGATCCACCCTGATGACCAGGAGAAGACTACATTTACATGCCCTTATGGCACTTTTGCATATCGTAGAATGCCTTTTGGTTTGTGTAATGCGCCTGCTACTTTTCAACGTTGCATGATGAGCATTTTTTCTGATTTCATAGAGTCTATCATGGAAGTCTTTATGGATGATTTTAGTGTTTATGGTTCCTCATTTGATGCATGTTTAATTCACCTAGCTAAAATCCTGAAAAGATGTGAAGAATGCAATTTGGTTCTAAATTGGGAAAAATGTCACTTTATGGTGACAGAGGGAGTAGTCTTGGGTCATATTGTATCTGATAAGGGCATACAGGTGGACAAAGCTAAAATTTCAGTGATTGAGCAATTACCTCCCCCAGTTAATGTTAAGGGAGTTAGGAGTTTCTTGGGTCATGCGGGGTTTTATCGCCGTTTTACAAAGGATTTTTCTAAAATTGCTAAACCACTAACTCAGCTTTTGCTTAAGGATGCCCCTTTTGTTTTTACTGACGAGTGTCTTGAGGCTTTTGACAGGATTAAGCAGGCTTTGATATCAGCACCCATCATATGTGCTCCCGATTAGAACCTTCCATTCGAAATTATGTGTGATGCAAGTGACTATGCTCTAGGAGCCGTGCTTGGACAAAGGAAGGATAAAGTTTTGCACGCTATCTATTATGCAAGCAAAACTTTAGATGAGGCCCAAGTCAATTATGCCACCACGGAAAAGGAGTTTCTTGCTGTTATATATGCTTTAGAAAAGTTTAGATCATATCTTGTTGGTTCTAAAGTCATTGTTTTTACTGACCATGCAGCGTTGAAATATCTAATAGCTAAGGCTGAATCCAAGCCAAGGCTACTCCGGTGGGTTCTTTTGCTCCAAGATTTCAATATTGAGATAAGAGACAAAAAGGGAGCTGAGAACGTAGTGGCAGATCACTTGTCACGTATCAGGTATGATGAGGGTAAGGATTCTCTTCCTATAGATGATTCGTTCCCCGATGACAACCTGTATGCAGTAGTAGAGAATCACCCTTGGTATGCAGATTTTGCTAATTATTTGGTGGGTGGTACTCTACCTCCTGACTTGTCCTACCAACAGAAAAAGAAATTCCTTTCTGATGTTAAACATTATTTTTGGGATGATCCTTTTTTGTTTCGTGAGTGTGCAGATGGATTATTTCGCAGGTGTGTTCCCGAATGGGAAGTTCACGGCGTCCTTACTAGTTGCCACACTTCACCCTATGGTGGACATCACGACCCCTCTAGAACGGTGGCCAAGATTAACGAGTCAGGCTTCTTTTGGCCTACCATGTTTAAAGATGCTAACACTTTTGTGCAGGCTTGTGACTCTTGCCAGAGGACTGGCAACATTTCGCGGAGGCATGAGATGCCCCAAACTGGGATACTTGAAGTTAAAATATTTGACGTTTGGGGTATCGATTATATGGGGCCGTTCCCATCTTCCAATGGGAATTGTTACATACTTGTGGCCGTCAATTATGTGTCCAAATGGGTTGAAGCCATAGCATCACCAACAAATGACTCCAAGGTAGTCATCAAGCTATTCAAGAGAATCATATTTCCCAGGTTTGGTGTCCCACGAGCTATTATTAGTGATGGAGGTTCCCACTTCCACGAGAGACAGTTGGACAACTTACTTAAGAAGTATGGTGTATATCATAGAACCGGGCTTGGTTACCATCCCCAAACTAGCGGTCAAGTTGAGGTCTCTAATAGAGAAATCAAGGCGATTTTAGAGAAGGTAGTAGCCAAGTCTAGGAAGGACTGGAGTATGAAGTTAGATGACACACTTTGGGCATACCGAACGGCATTCAAGACACCAATTGGTACTTCACCTTATAGGCTAGTTTATGGTAAGGCATGTCATCTTCCCGTAGAATTGGAGTACAAAGCTTTTTGGGCAATCAAGGAGCTTAACATGGATTCTAAGGTCGCGGGCAAGAAGAGACTTCTCCAACTCAATGAGTTGGATGAGTTTAGATTGTCGGCCTATGACAATGCACGCATCTACAAGGAGAAGACCAAGAAGTGGCATGACAAGAGGATCCTACCAAAAGAGTTTACACCGGGTGATAAGGTCCTTCTCTTTAACTCTAGATTGAAGATTTTTCCAGGAAAGTTGAAATCTAGGTGGTCCGGTCCCTTCACCGTCACAAAAGTGAACAAATTCGGTTCGGTGGAGTTGGTGAATAACAAAGGTGAAGAGTTCAAGGTCAATGGTCAAAGACTCAAAGTGTATCATGATGGTGCTACCATTAGGGATGTGGAGGAGACTCTCCTAACTCCACTTCCTAAATGAGCTCAAAGGAGGTAAAAAGGTCGTGCGGGACCTAGATAAACCAGCGCTTTGCGGGAGGCAACCCGTATTTTACTTGCTTTAATTTTTGTTTTTCTTTCTTTTTCTTATGAGAGGAGAGAGGAGGGAATTTAATGAGTTTTATGAGTTTTTGGTACAGTTTACAGGAAAGAGTTAGTCAAATTTTGAGGAAGAAAAAAAAGTTCGTCACAACTTGCTCTCGGGCCCGGCCGGGCGGAGTTTCGCCCGACCGGGCGCGAGAGTTGACGTATACGGACTAAAAATTGGCCCGACCGGGCGCGAGAAGAAGATCGAAAATCTTGAGAAATTGGCCCGATCGGGCAGTGAGACGCCCGGCCGGGCGCGAGGCGAAAGGAACCCTGGTCCCTCTGATCGCCCGATCGGGCGAAATGGCGCCCGACCGGGCGCGAGAGAGGGAGCTCATGACGAATGTGATCGCCCGATCGGGCGAAGCGGCGCCCGACCGGGCGCGAGAACTGAACTGAGTGCCAATCAAGATCGCCCGACCGGGCGCCCTCTAGCCCGGCCGGGCGCGCCTTCCCCATCTCTTTTTCTTCCCGTCTTCTTCCTCTTCCCTCATTTTATTTCTCTTCCTTCGGCTTTATCTCTCTAAAAACTCTAAATTTCCTCCGACTTCTCTCTAAGATTTCTCCTCCTTCTCTTACCCAAATCCAAAACTTTTTATATTTTCTTACTCCTCTCTTCATCCTCTACATTCCTACATAAAAAAATTCTACATTTCCACAAATTAAATTTTCGACTACTACCTAATGGCGGCTAAAAGGGCTCGAAATTTGCTCGGGGGTAGCTCCAGCTCGTCCCAACAGTACGATCCAGCTCTTCAACTCGCTCAGTGGCCGACGATCAAGATCGCGACGGCGGAGCAACGGGAGAAATTGGAGGTGCTCTACGGAAGAGAGGTAATTCCCTCACGGTGGTTACACCGTCCCACTTTAGAAGCTTTAGGTTTATATGGTTTTGTTAGGAGATTTTTAAACGATATTGGTATGCGTAAATTTGTAGATATGCATTATGCGACATACCGTGAATTAACTTGTGAATTTTTGTCTTCTCTTGTTATTCAAAACCATAAAAGTGGTCCTAAATTAATATTTAGGCTTAACAATAAAAATATCACTCTTTCTTTTGTGGAATTTTGTAAATTATTTGAACTGGAACCTGATTTGAACAGACAATGGAATGCTGAATTTAAAATGGAAGATGTTTATTTAGCTTTGACTGGCATTTCAAATGTTTCTGCTCAACATGCTAGTGCTAGGCCTATCCACCACCCCGTCCCTAAAATGTGGCAAAGATTTGCCGGTGTATGTTTCCTAGGTAGAAATGAACCCCATAACTGTCAGACCAATGAACTTGCTGTGATTGGCCATTACATTTTTGGGTATGAAAAACTGAACATCGCCCGGTACATTATTCACCACCTAGGTAGGCACGCTACGGCCAGCAACCACCACACTACCCCTATCCGTCTTGGTGGCCTTATCACTAGGATAGCCATCAAGAAGGCCGGTTTTGTAGAGAGTGGACCTCATAAGATGACCAACATGGGACCCGACACCTACATGACCTCTAGGTACCTTGAGGAGCTTGGGTGGTTGCGGGTAGACGAGAACCAGGTCACCCATTGGTGCATTAGGACAGGGACTGAACAACCCTTGCCCATTTTTCCTTTGCCCAACCCAGACCTGACCGCCTTTCCACCAGGGCAAGAGTCCTACACTTACGCCCTGTTAGTTGCCCATGCTAGGGGTGAGGATCCACAACAGGCCCAGGCTCAACCACAGCTCGTAGTTCAACCCATTCCACAGCCACCATCACCACCCCGACAGTCCCATTCCGCCCCTCACGGTGACTCTAACCCAGTTTGGGACTTGCAGAGTATTGGCCAGGCCATAGGCCGCATAGAGCAGACCCAGACCGAGTTCAGACAGATGATTGGTTCTGTCGACCAGAGGCTAGGCTACCTAGAGAGGAACCAGGGTAGGGGACTCTACCCCATTTATGATGATTATGCTCGTCGGGGCAACATTCCCGACGATGCTGTTTACCCAGACTGGTTCCAGCCCCCACCTCAGGGATATGATAGGGATCCCACTGCCCATGGTATTTACACAGACTATTCCTCGTTCCATGGGTACGACCAGGACATTCCTTTTGGGGGACCGCCGGGGGGGACTTTTCAAGCTAACTATTTTGGTGGTAGCTCTTTTGGTGCAGATGGTGCAGGTTCCAGTGGTGGAGCAGGTGGGTCCTCTCATATGGACCAGGATGAGGATGAGTAGCCAGCTGGGCTACTTTCGAGCCAATGAGGACATTGTCCGATTTTGGCTTGGGGGAGGATTTTTGGATTTGGTATATACTTTTCTCTTTCCTTTTCTTTATTTTTGTTTATTTTTGGTGTGTTTTGTTAGTTTAGATTTATTGCTTTTTAGTTTAGTTTATTGCTTTCCTTATATGAAAAATACAAAAAATTGAAAAATAAAAAAAAAATAAAAAAAAATACGAACCAATGAACTGTAAATCATGCTTCCCTGTGCCCCATACTTGAGAAAAATTGTTTTGATTCTTGGTATTTGATTGTGAGCATTGTGGATTTGTTGATCATGATTTGAAGTTTAATTGCTTGGATTCCTAAACATGCGTCAATTTTGTCCAACTACTTGTGAATATAGTGCTTGACTAGTTGATTTGGTTAGGAATGTGTGATTAGTTCCTGGTATGTCAATGAATTTGAGTATTGATTTGCAACGATGAGTAGTGTTTCATAACTCACTATTATGCACATGTGGAGGACGAAGGCATTTGTTCTTTTAGGTAGCCTTCAGATTTATTTAGATACATTTGTTCCCCTCTTGCTACCCATGTTGTTGCCTTGACTTTTTGTTGTTTATTTGCCACATTACAAGCCTATTTTGCCCCATTAGTTACTAGTCCCAAGCTTGGCTTGGGGGAGCTATTAGTGAGTGAGGTGAGGGAGTTTGTAGTGTGCACATTATTTGCACAATTGGGTGGGTTTGAGAAGTTATTTGTTCTTGATCATATTTTTATTTGATGAGTTCTATTGTGTATATATTTGGAAAATAAAAGTGTGATAGAAAAAAAAAAAAAAAAAAAAAAAAAAAAAAAAAAAGAAGTTCAAATAAAAAAAAAAAGTGAAAAAAAGAAAGTGAACTTCTAGAAAAGAAAAAAAAAAGAAAAAAAAAAGCAAAAAAAAGAGCAAAAAGAGAAGAAAAAGTGTTTCATGTTCAAATTATCTAAGTGAAGGTTTATCAAAAGAAAGGAAAGAAAAAAATTGAGTATCATTATAAATATTTGAGTTTGAGTTCTAAGCTTGTTTATTCACTCTTGTTCCATATTATCATATTTTTACGAGTGAAATTGTAAGTTTTGGGATTGATTTTTATGATTGGAGTATATTTGGTGGATTTGTGTTGGAGTTAGTTTTGTTGGAGATGTTATGATCATTATTTTTTATCATGGGTTTATTAGGATATGGCTCCCTTTTAGCAAGGCTTTTCTCTCACATATTCCCAAATTTATCCTACCCTTTTCCCTAACCTTACATTACAAGCTTTAAAAGACCTTTTGACCTTGTGCATAGGGTTGTGTAAATATGAAAGTGTTGTTTATCAATGCAAGTTATGACTTGACATATTCCGAGTTGACTATTAGGTTGAGTGTATGTCTTTTTAAACACACGAGTGTTGTGAGTTTGGGAGGGCATTGTTCACATTAAAAGGGTTTGGATGGAGAGCGATCGAGTACATCTTTTACTCGCCACATAAATGAGAGTTGAGTGTGTGAGCACTAGTCTTGAATTCTATATGCTCTTGTGGTTTGCTCTATTTGACAATTGTTGGGGATGAAGGGTGATTAGATGGATAAGATTGGTTGATTTTGAAGCATGTTCACTTGATTTACCTTGAATCGTTTGTGCTTGATTTTTATATTGGGGTGAGGCATGTTTTATTTGTTCATTGAGGAGCTCTTTGCTTAGGGACAAGCAAAGGTTTGGCTTGGGGGAGTTTGATGTGTTCATTTTATATATATATTTATCCCCGTCCCTTGGTCGTAATTAGTAGTGTTTTTGGCTCCTACGAGCCACTTTTATTACTAATTTGTGTTTTCCAGTGCTTTGGTAGTTTTGCTTGAGTTTTGTAGGAATTTGCGTACTTGGAGAAATTTCCCGGGTTTTTCGAGGAGCATCTACAAGTATTGGAAGACCGCGACCGCTTTCGATAGCCCAAGGCCGATTGGAGGGATCAAATCGGTGATTAAGGGCTCGGTTATGAAGGTTTGAGGACTTGGGCCAAGTTCGGAGGCCCAAGAGTTGGAGATTTCGAAGCCCATGAGCATCGCCCAAGTCCACTCTCTCCGCCCGGAGGCGCGCCCGGTCGGGCGGGCCAAATCAACATGCGCCCGGTGCACGCGCCCGGCCGGGCGCGAGAAAGCTTTTGGAGAGGAAAAGGCGGGCCCGGTCGGGCGAGCCCTTGCCCGACCGGGCGCGTGTCGTTCCTCAGAGATGATTAGCTTTCCGTTTTGTTTTGTTTTAGCGTTAACTCTTGCTTAGTATTAATGTAATTCTATTAGGCAAGATTAGGATCTCTTATCATTATTATTACTCTAGTTTAGTTTTTCTCTTCCTTCTCTCTACTTAACTTTCTCTCTCTAGATTTTATTTTCCTTCTTGTTCCTCAACACTTTTGTAATTCCGCCGTCTTGGTACGATTTCTTCCTTAGTTAATTTCAGTATTTTATTCTTTCCAATTTCCTTCATGTCTTGCTTTACTATTATGTTTTGTTTAGTTTTAATTATGTCCGGGTAGTTTAATTCTAGGGTTTATGGGGATCCATAATTAATATGAAGGGATAATTTATTATTATTGATTATTGACTTTGCATGATAATTTCTTATTGAATTGTTTTAATTCTTTGCAATTAGATTATGAATCGAGCAGATGTAATTTAATTGTGAATGTTAAGCAATATTGAATTGATGAATCGAGCAGATGTTAATTTGATATTAAAGGCTATTTTCAATAGGGACTTAGATCTAGTAAATTGCGAGAGCCTGTTAGATCTATGTTGGTTAATAAATTGCGAGAGCCTGTTAATCATGTTATTTGTGCAATGTTGATTGATTTATTGTTGTGTTTTATCCCGGAGTATTAATTATTGGTGAACCTGTGACCCTAGGCCTTCTTATTATTGATTTTCTCCCTAAACTTGATCTTTGTAGTATAATTTCATACTATAACTACAATTTGGTTACCTTGATAATTTAGACTATATTAATTAATTAGGAGTAGAAAGACCAGTTTCCCTGTGGATTCGACCCTACTTCCCTATCTACTTTAGTTAGAGGATTTAGGTAATACTTTTGATTAGGTGATACGACTTTAGCCTGTCATATACCATCTGAAATAATAGGTAGACATAGCCATATCTACTATAGTCGTCTGTGAAGGTGATAAAATATCGATGTCCGTTTCTTGTGGTGGAGCTCATTGGTCCACATACATTGGTGTGTATTAGACCCAACAAGTCACCTGCCCTTTCTCCCAACTTGGAGAATGGTTGCTTAATCATCTTGCCCAATAAACATCCTTCGCAATTCTCAAACGATTGCAAATCGAATGAGTCAAGAACACCTTCCTGTACAAGTTTCTTGATGCGTTTGATGTTAATGTGGCCAAGATGACAATGCCACAAGTATGTTTGCTTTGACTCCATGGTCTTAGCTTTCTTGGCGGTATTATTAACATTATAGACTTGTTTGTCTAAAGAAAGCACATAAAGACCATTTTCAGAATGTGCAATACCATATAAAACATTATCGAGATAAAATGAACATTCATTGTCCTTTACTCAAATCTCAAAACCTTTGGCGTCCAACGCCGAAATTAAAATAATGTTTTTGGTAATTTTGGGAAAATAAAAACAGTTTTCAAGTTCTAAAACTAACCCCGAGGGCAAAGACAAATTGAGAGTTCCTATGGATATGGCTGCAATTCTGGCTCCATTGTCGACCCGGAGTTCAACCTCTCCCTTCGCTAGCTTCTTAATGTTCTTTAGTCTCTGAGAATTGGAACAAAGGTGTGAGCCACATCCGGTATCTAATACCCATGATGCTAAGCTAGTGAAGTTTAAGTCTATAATGAATATACCTGATCCAGAAGCAACGGTTCCGTTCTTCTTATCTTCCTTGAATTTGAGGCAACCTCTCTTCCAATGTCCCTTCTTCTTACAATAGAAGAATTCGGAATCAGATTTAGAAGATGCTACCTTCTTCTCCTAGTTATCCTTGGTAGCCTTAGACTTAGGCAGAAAGGTGTTCTTCTTACCCCTGCCCTTAAAGCCTTTCTTCCTTTTTCCTGAGAATTTGAACGGCTTGCCCTTTTTTATCATGAGCATATCATGTTTCCCCTCATCCTTGAGCGTTTTTTCGGCTTGCTTCAACATACCATGAAGCTCGGTGAGGGTTTTCTCCATGTTGTGCATGTTATAGTTCATCTTGAACTAATCATAGCCTTTGTGCAGCGAGTGGAGAATGATGTTAATTGCCATCTCTGTTGAATACCCCGCATCAAGCCTTCCCGTGTTTTCAAATAATCCTATCATTTTGAGTACATGTGGGCTTACTGGCTCTCCTTGAGCTTACTCTGAAGGATCTGCCTGTGGGTTTCAAACCTTTCAATCGGGCCTGCTCTTGGAACATGTTCTGTAGCTCAGAAATGATCTCAAAAGCCGTCTCCTTCTTAAAGAAAATCTTTTGAAGCTCGGAAGACATTGTGGCCAACATGATGCATTTGGCATCCCGATTGGCAATTTGCCATCGGTTTAGGGCAGCCTAAGTCACCTCCTCATTGAGAGTCTTAGGCATTTCCTCAGCATGAGAACTATACACAAGTTCCTTTGCCATCAAGGAAATTTAGCCAACTCAATTTCTCCTTGTCGAGAATTGAGCGCAACGAGAATTGGTTGTTTGAGTTATTTGCAGACATGGTTCTACAATTGAAAGCATTTGAAATGAAAAACCATTCATAATACTTAAATAAGATTGAAAACATGCATTTTAATCAAACTTATTTAAACGTCTTATTCACACATTAAAATTGTCTCCATGTGGTGAGAATAAATCGATTCCAAGATCCAAAGAAACAATGAGTGGTTAAGCATGCTTTGGCGTGTCTTAAAACTCAATTTTCTAAGGTAATCAACTCTTTGCAAATGGCTCCAAGCCACTCTTGGTTGGATAAATCATCGCATCTAATGCTCTCTCAACAAATTATCCACTTTGCCACGACATGTTAGGACTCCATCACTCATATCGTTAAGTATAACTAAAACCAACTTGCATGCCCGGTATACCTTACGTATCCTAGGGAGTAATAGTGATGCCTCGCTTTGGCGTAGCCCATCATTACTCTTTATAAGTCGATAAGTGTTGTTTTGGAATGGCAATTTTACTCAATATTTTAGGGATCTAGGGTTTCTATGTTGGTTGATTTAAGTGAACTCAATTAATCATCGCAACATTTGAAATCCAAAACATGCATCTAACATATAATTCATGTATATATAATCATAAATATATATCAAAAACATAAATAAAGATGCATTTTGGAAACTAGCATGACCCCTTGAGTCTTTAAGTCTTCAAGGGACGTCTTTTGCAATTTCATGGCTTCGCCTTCCAAGAACCTCCGTCTTCAAGACATAACCAAAATTATGCAAACACTAGCATCTACGATTAGGACTAATATAAATATTAAAATACAAAAATACTCAACAGTTCGCAGACCATATTTAGATTTACAAAAATACATCACGGAACACAGTCCGTATTTTCTATCCTAATCGGGCCCCACTAGTTGCCATTTTTATAAAACCTGTTGGAGAATATACATTCCATTCATCCATTCACTATTTGTGAATGGCCCATGCATTTTACAACGATAAACAAGTAACAATGCACAAACACGTGTAAACTAGTAACTAATTTAGGTTGTTAATCCAATTAACACACCTAATTAAAACTAATCAAAGTTGTTTAACCGATTATGTAATTTAGCGCAATTAAAATTGAAGCTCCCACTAAATTCCGCATCCATCTTAATTAATCCAATTAATTAAGCCGGTAAACCCAAAATTTTGCCAAAATAAAATTTTTCTAATGCCGCTCAAAATCGAGGCCTAGCCTCAAAAATTTAATTAAAATAATTAAATTAATTACAATAATTAAAACGGCATAATAAGCAAACACGTAGCAAACCGCATGCAAATGGTTTGCGTACCTAGACTAGCTAGTGTGCACCTTTGCTAGACAAGGGTGCCTAGCACTCCTTGGACAATGCAGCTTGGTGCGTGTTCCCGCACCACACCACGTAGGACTAGCTAGGCCAAGCCTAGAAGCATTTGCTACGGGTTGCAAGGTGAAAGGCAACACACACAAGGCTGCTTGCCCCTTCGCAACGCACCAAGATGCATATACTCATAGCATACCCCCACACCACAAGGCCTAAGCTCACACCAGCCAAGCCACAGCCAGCCATGCCACGCACAGCAGCACGCGTGGCGCGCACAACACAATGTTGCTGCTGCGCTACACTGCTGCTTGCTTGCTGGCTGGCGCGCCATGCTGTTGGCAGTGAGCAGCAGCCACACAAGGGCAGCACGCACACTCGAGGCAGCCCCTTGGCAGCCACATGCGGGCTGCTATGCAGCCCGGCTAGCCAAGGGAGGCTTTTTCCTCGATTTTCGTGCCATAGCTTCGGGTTTTTAACCTAAATTTTGCGTGACTAAATAATTAATTCCAAATTGATTTTAGAATTAATAAAATGAGCAAAATGAAAAATTATTACAAGTCCAACTTAAATAAAAAATCATCAAGGTGCACACATAACCAAAATTATTTCCAAGAACCATTCTTTAATAAAATTGGTTCAATTTGGTGCAATAAAATAAACAAGGGTAATTACTCAGTATTAATTTAATTAATTTAAATTAATCATGAGATTTTGACAAAATAAAGGGGAGTTGGAATTATGAACACAAATATTCAAATAAAGATTCCAACTTTAACTTGTGAATCCTTGGAAAATTATATCTTCCAATATGAAGATAAATGAAATTTCTATCACAAGATTCAAACTTTATGATTCCAATCAACTTAATACATGATTAAATCAAAAGTTCAACCAAAAATTTGTTGAATTTAGTAACTCAAAGTTTCAATCACTTAAAATAATTAAAGATTGAATCTTCAGTACTTAGAAGCCTCAAAGAACAAATTTTTCACATTTAATGCAATGGATTTGCAATAATGTGAAAATTTTAACCAATATTTTAAGCACTAATTACTACCAAGTAACCATGTTTAAAGAGGTTCAAAAATACAAAAACATTAAGGAAAGAACCAAATACATAATCACCATAAATATGCCATTAAGATTCAAGGTTAGAAAGACTTAAAATTTTTCGTTAAAACATAAAATCCCTCGAAAAAGGCATTTCTGGTCAGATTTTGGCCTAAAGCACAAACCTTTATGGAAGAAAACATTTCCAAAACACCTTTTCCACCCAAAATTCACTATTAAGCGAAAATCTGGGTTCGGGGCCATAATCAGCTTTAAAACGGCTTTAAAATTAATAAAACCGAGCTACTAATTTAATTAGCAACATAAAACCAGAAAAATAAAGCCATAAAACACCATGAAATTATGATTATAAAATAAATGAGCAAGGCTCTAATACCGCTATTGGGTTTTGATGAGTCCGACTCATCGCGGAAAATAAAACTCGAGCCAAGATCACACTCACAATTTATATAATCTAAAGACATAATTAACAAGAATTAACGAAAGACGAAATTACCTTTGAAGCGTGCTTCGCTCGTTCACCGAGCTCTTACGTTAGAAAGCTTAAGTCTCGCAACAGGCGATAACCTCCTACGGTATCCACCCTCAACACGACCCCGACTAGGTCTATTACTTGGAGGTTAGCCAAGTCCGACCAAACTACCCGAGTAATTATGAGTTTAAAGGTTTTCTTAATGGAGATGCCTTTTCTAACTCTTACTCAAGTAAGTTTTCCCATACCCCAACTTGGGTATTTATAGGGAAACCCATGAGTGAAATCCTCTCTCTCAAATTCTTTGACATACCAGGAACTCAAACACACTCCTAATCAAATTAATTAGTCAAGCACTATATTCACAAGCAGTTGGACAAAATTGACGCATGCTAAGGTTCCAAGGCAATCAAACACCAAATAATGACCAACTAATCCACAATATTCATTATCAATAGCCAAGAGTCAAAAACAATTTTTATTAAGGGGCACAGGGAAGCATGATTCATTTTTTTCAAAGTATTTTTGCATTTTTTTTAAAGCAATAAAACTAACCTAAGAAAGCAATTAAAAGAGAAAAGAGAGAGAGTAATACCATATATAAAAAATCATCTTCCCTAAGCTAAATCAAGCAATGCCCACATTGCCTTGGGAGTGTAGCTATGAAAAGCTACTCCTCCTCATCATCATCCTTCTCCAACCGAGCATAACCGCTCCCACCTTCATGACTAAAGCCGGTTCCTCCGTGACCCAAATCACCTGCAAAATAGTTAGGATCCATATTCCCCCCAAGCCCCCCAAAAGGAACATCGGCCCCATAACCATGGACGGAAGAATAGTCCACATAACTACCAAAAGCATCAGGGGTCGAATATCCTCCTTTAGGATATTGAAACCAATAGGGAACTAAAGCCTCGGGGGGAATAGCCCTTCGGCGTGCATAGTCATCATACATGGGGTATAAGCCCCTCCCTAAGTTCCGTTCTACATACCTCACCCGTTTATCTAGAGAACACACCCTAGAGTCAAGGTTTTGGACCAAACCCTCTACCCTTCCTTGGCCCATCTCGATCCTACTAAGTTGGCTCCGAAAAGCCGAGAAGTCATAAGGTGCATTAGGATTAATGTTATAGTTAACAAAAGAGGTAGGGATGTCATGTATGTAGGGTTAGGGTGGTTGTTGGAAATGGGGTTGTGGGTGAGGTGGAGATGGAGATGGAGGTGGAGAATGGTGAGCCTCTTGTGCCTCTCCTAGATTACGTAACTCGAAGGTGTAGGTGGTTTTACCTTTATTAAACTTGGTTAAGTTAGGGTTAGGCAATGTAAAAGCTTGGTCTCTCCTACCCGACTCCCTATGAATTATCCACCACATTTTATCTGGCCTAGTCACACTATGGGTCAGTTGGATCCAATTAAGTCTCCCTAAGTAGGTGAGGTCCATTAAGGTAGGGCCGTCCACACTCCTATGGTCATTGGGCATAAAACCCATCAATTTAACCGCTATGTGGGTGACTAACCCACCAAAATAGATAGGAGTCCTAGCTTTAGAGGCCTCGGCCACCTTAGCTTTACGTTGGAAGTGTTGGGCCATCCTAAGAGGAATGTTCAACTTCCCACACCTAGGGATCAAATATGAGGCCAATAATTCCAACTCATCCCTCCTAACATTAGCCGGTTCATACCTCCCAAAGATGGTGGAGGCCAACAAATCTTTGCCAAAATTTTTGCATGGGGTGGTGAATGATGGTCCCTTTGGCATGTTGGAGGTTTTCTAATACCTCCCCATGTTGGGTTTTGATGAGTCCGACTCATCGCGGAAAATAAAACTCGAGCCAAGATCACACTCACAATTTATATAATCTAAAGACATAATTAGCAAGAATTATCGAAAGACGAAATTACCTTTGAAGCGTGCTTCGCTCGTTCACCGAGCTCTTACGTTAGAAAGCTTAAGTCTCGCAACAGGCGATAACCTCCTACGGTATCCACCCTCAACACGACCCCGACTAGGTCTATTACTTGGAGGTTAGCCAAGTCCGACCAAACTACCCGAGTAATTATGAGTTTAAAGGTTTTCTTAATGGAGATGCCTTTTCTAACTCTTACTCAAGTAAGTTTTCCCATACCCCAACTTGGGTATTTATAGGGAAACCCATGAGTGAAATCCTCTCTCTCAAATTCTTTGACATACCAGGAACTCAAACACACTCCTAATCAAATTAATTAGTCAAGCACTATATTCACAAGCAGTTGGACAAAATTGACGCATGCTAAGGTTCCAAGGCAATCAAACACCAAATAATGACCAACTAATCCACAATATTCATTATCAATAGCCAAGAGTCAAAAACAATTTTTATTAAGGGGCACAGGGAAGCATGATTCATTTTTTTCAAAGTATTTTTGCATTTTTTTTAAAGCAATAAAACTAACCTAAGAAAGCAATTAAAAGAGAAAAGAGAGAGAGTAATACCATATATAAAAAATCATCTTCCCTAAGCTAAATCAAGCAATGCCCACATTGCCTTGGGAGTGTAGCTATGAAAAGCTACTCCTCCTCATCATCATCCTTCTCCAACCGAGCATAACCGCTCCCACCTTCATGACTAAAGCCGGTTCCTCCGTGACCCAAATCACCTGCAAAATAGTTAGGATCCATATTCCCCCCAAGCCCCCCAAAAGGAACATCGGCCCCATAACCATGGACGGAAGAATAGTCCACATAACTACCAAAAGCATCAGGGGTCGAATATCCTCCTTTAGGATATTGAAACCAATAGGGAACTAAAGCCTCGGGGGGAATAGCCCTTCGGCGTGCATAGTCATCATACATGGGGTATAAGCCCCTCCCTAAGTTCCGTTCTACATACCTCACCCGTTTATCTAGAGAACACACCCTAGAGTCAAGGTTTTGGACCAAACCCTCTACCCTTCCTTGGCCCATCTCGATCCTACTAAGTTGGCTCCGAAAAGCCGAGAAGTCATAAGGTGCATTAGGATTAATGTTATAGTTAACAAAAGAGGTAGGGATGTCATGTATGTAGGGTTAGGGTGGTTGTTGGAAATGGGGTTGTGGGTGAGGTGGAGATGGAGATGGAGGTGGAGAATGGTGAGCCTCTTGTGCCTCTCCTAGATTACGTAACTCGAAGGTGTAGGTGGTTTTACCTTTATTAAACTTGGTTAAGTTAGGGTTAGGCAATGTAAAAGCTTGGTCTCTCCTACCCGACTCCCTATGAATTATCCACCACATTTTATCTGGCCTAGTCACACTATGGGTCAGTTGGATCCAATTAAGGCTCCCTAAGTAGGTGAGGTCCATTAAGGTAGGGCCGTCCACACTCCTATGGTCATTGGGCATAAAACCCATCAATTTAACCGCTATGTGGGTGACTAACCCACCAAAATAGATAGGAGTCCTAGCTTTAGAGGCCTCGGCCACCTTAGCTTTACGTTGGAAGTGTTGGGCCATCCTAAGAGGAATGTTAAACTTCCCACACCTAGGGATCAAATATGAGGCCAATAATTCCAACTCATCCCTCCTAACATTAGCCGGTTCATACCTCCCAAAGATGGTGGAAGCCAACAAATCTTTGCCAAAATTTTTGCATGGGGTGGTGAATGATGGTCCCTTTGGCATGTTGGAGGTTTTCTAATACCTCCCCATGTTGGGTTTTGATGAGTCCGACTCATCGCGGAAAATAAAACTCGAGCCAAGATCACACTCACAATTTATATAATCTAAAGACATAATTAGCAAGAATTATCGAAAGACGAAATTACCTTTGAAGCGTGCTTCGCTCGTTCACCGAGCTCTTACGTTAGAAAGCTTAAGTCTCGCAACAGGCGATAACCTCCTACGGTATCCACCCTCAACACGACCCCGACTAGGTCTATTACTTGGAGGTTAGCCAAGTCCGACCAAACTACCCGAGTAATTATGAGTTTAAAGGTTTTCTTAATGGAGATGCCTTTTCTAACTCTTACTCAAGTAAGTTTTCCCATACCCCAACTTGGGTATTTATAGGGAAACCCATGAGTGAAATCCTCTCTCTCAAATTCTTTGACATACCAGGAACTCAAACACACTCCTAATCAAATTAATTAGTCAAGCACTATATTCACAAGCAGTTGGACAAAATTGACGCATGCTAAGGTTCCAAGGCAATCAAACACCAAATAATGACCAACTAATCCACAATATTCATTATCAATAGCCAAGAGTCAAAAACAATTTTTATTAAGGGGCACAGGGAAGCATGATTCATTTTTTTCAAAGTATTTTTGCATTTTTTTTAAAGCAATAAAACTAACCTAAGAAAGCAATTAAAAGAGAAAAGAGAGAGAGTAATACCATATATAAAAAATCATCTTCCCTAAGCTAAATCAAGCAATGCCCACATTGCCTTGGGAGTGTAGCTATGAAAAGCTACTCCTCCTCATCATCATCCTTCTCCAACCGAGCATAACCGCTCCCACCTTCATGACTAAAGCCGGTTCCTCCGTGATCCAAATCACCTGCAAAATAGTTAGGATCCATATTCCCCCCAAGCCCCCCAAAAGGAACATCGGCCCCATAACCATGGACGGAAGAATAGTCCACATAACTACCAAAAGCATCAGGGGTCGAATATCCTCCTTTAGGATATTGAAACCAATAGGGAACTAAAGCCTCGGGGGGAATAGCCCTTCGGCGTGCATAGTCATCATACATGGGGTATAAGCCCCTCCCTAGGTTCCGTTCTACATACCTCACCCGTTTATCTAGAGAACACACCCTAGAGTCAAGGTTTTGGACCAAACCCTCTACCCTTCCTTGGCCCATCTCGATCCTACTAAGTTGGCTCCGAAAAGCCGAGAAGTCATAAGGTGCATTAGGATTAATGTTATAGTTAACAGAAGAGGTAGGGATGTCATGTATGTAGGGTTAGGGTGGTTGTTGGAAATGGGGTTGTGGGTGAGGTGGAGATGGAGATGGAGGTGGAGAATGGTGAGCCTCTTGTGCCTCTCCTAGATTACGTAACTCGAAGGTGTAGGTGGTTTTACCTTTATTAAACTTGGTTAAGTTAGGGTTAGGCAATGTAAAAGCTTGGTCTCTCCTACCCGACTCCCTATGAATTATCCACCATATTTTATCTGGCCTAGTCACACTATGGGTCGGTTGGATCCAATTAAGGCTCCCTAAGTAGGTGAGGTCCATTAAGGTAGGGCCGTCCACACTCCTATGGTCATTGGGCATAAAACCCATCAATTTAACCGCTATGTGGGTGACTAACCCACCAAAATAGATAGGAGTCCTAGCTCTAGAGGCCTCGGCCACCTTAGCACTACGTTGGAAGTGTTGGGCCATCCTAAGAGGAATGTTCAACTTCCCACACCTAGGGATCAAATATGAGGCCAATAATTCCAACTCATCCCTCCTAACATTAGCCGGTTCATACCTCCCAAAGATGGTGGAGGCCAACAAATCTTTGCCAAAATTTTTGCATGGGGTGGTGAATGATGGTCCCTTTGGCATGTTGGAGGTTTTCTAATACCTCCCCATGTTGGGTTTTGATGAGTTCGACTCATCGCGGAAAATAAAACCCGAGCTAAGATCACACTCTCAATTAATTTAATCAAAAGACATAATTAAGAAGAATTAAGGAAAGACGAAATTACCTTTGAAGCGTGCTTCGTTCGTTCACTGAGCTCTTACTTAAGAAAGCTTAAGTTTCGCAACGGGCGATAACCTCCTATGGTATCTACCCGCAACACGACCCCAACTAGGTCTATTACATGGAGGTTAGCCAAGTCTGACCAAACTACTCGAGTAATTATGAGTTTAAAGGTTTTCTCAATGGAGATGCCTTTTCTAACTCTTACTCAAGTAAGTTTTCCCATACCCTAACTTGGGTATTTAAAGGGTAACTCATGAGTGAAATCCTCTCACCCATTAATGTGGGAGAGTTGGTAAAATCAATATTCTTTCTTTATTTTTAAATTAAAAATAAAATTAAGTATCCAATAACTAATTTATCAACAAGTGGCACATTTAGAGGAAGGGTTAGGTAAGGACCACAAGGAAGGGAGGGGACCAAACTTGATCCCCAAGCACTCCCCATAACCGGCCACCTATACCAAACAAGGCACCAATGAGGCGCTGCCACATGGAACCCACACTTGGGCACTAAAGCAGCTCGG
The DNA here is from genome assembly GCF_948465745.1 of Chenopodium album. Taxonomy (NCBI): domain Eukaryota; kingdom Viridiplantae; phylum Streptophyta; class Magnoliopsida; order Caryophyllales; family Amaranthaceae; genus Chenopodium; species Chenopodium album. Next base: position 36,860,093 of record NC_137844.1, read on the forward strand.
GTGTGGGCTGCTGCCTCGGCCCAGCTAGCTACTAGCCTTGGCGTGGCAGCATGGTGCGCAGCTACTGCTTCGGCCCAGCAAGCCATGCACATAAGTGCGGGCTGCTGGCCAAGGCTTGCTGATATGCCTCTGCCCGTACACGTAGCTAGCAGCTGCACCTCACTCCCCGCAAGCACAGCTAGCACCATGGTGCGCCATAGCTGCTGCTGCTATGTGCGTGCCTTGTTAGCTTGCTGGCGCGCCATAGCAGCTGTGGTTATGGGCGTTCCATGCTAGCCTTGGTACGCTAGCATGCACCAGCTAGCCTAAGCTCGGCTTGGTGCGCTTTCTAGCCACCTTGGCTATACCAAATGCCCCTAGGGTTCGGTTTTCACAGGGCATTCCGATGTTAGGGGTATTTCGGTAAATTATTGATTAATTAGTGATTTTATCGTCTCGTCTTTTTTTATTTCGACTCGACTTCCGACGCTCGATTTCGACGCTCTTAGCTCGAATTTCCGACATCTAAATATTAATTACTCGAGCGACTCATTAATTCCTTCCGAATTAATTCGTCCCGTCGGTTCGTTAGTTGCTTGGGTGTGACCCGAAGGGTTTATTCAAGATTAAGCTGTAATATTAATTACTTATTAATATTAATGATCGGAAGCGGCCTCTACCTAGGCATTCTGATCACTTAACCTTACTAAATTATTAGCTTTCTAATAATTCCGAACCCTTTATCGGAATAATACACTTGTTCGAACGACACCATTCTTATCAATCTCCCACTTGTCCTTCCGAACAAGTGCGCTTTTAGTGTGTAGCCTTTTTCCTATGTCGCCCAGGATTTCTTTTTTCTATCACTCGATTTCTCCAATTTTGCGCTCGATCGGGTGAAACTCCCTTCAATTCTTCTCCTGCTTGCGCGCCCGATCGGGAGATTTAGCAGCTCTAAATCTCTTTTCCTTGCGCGCCCGATCGGGCGAGTTATTAGCACAAATTGCTTGACTTGCGCGTCCGATCGGGGCTTCTTGCCCGATCTGGTGATTTTACGCTCAATTTATGCTTCACTCTCGCGCCCGATCGGGCTTCTGCTCAATTCGAAGTACTCTTCTTGCACCTTTTTTTTTCTCTTTAAGTCTCCTTACTTGACAGCTCGAAACCTGCACAAAATCACTTTGAAAAGGTAAAATTGCACTCTCCTCACCTCTCTAAATTAAAGAAAAATAAAATAAAGAAAAACTAGTCTAAAAAGCAAGAAATACGGGTTGCCTCCCGCAAAGTGCTGGTTTGAAAATGTCCCGCACGACCATTATACTTAGCTCTAAGATGAGAGTGGAGTTAGGTGGGTTTCCTCCACCACTCCAACAGTAGCTCCATCATGATACACCTTCAGTCGTTGACCATTTACCTTGAACTCTTCACCCTTATCAATCACTAGCTCAACTGAACCAAATTTGTTCACCTTAGTGAAAGTAAAGGGACCCGACCACCTAAACTTTAGTTTTCCTGGGAAAAGCTTTAATTTAGAGTTAAAAAGTAAAACCTTATCACCTGGTGCAAACTCTCTTGGTGGGACCTTCTTGTCGTGCCACTTCTTGGTCTTCTTCTTGTAAATTCGTGCATTATCATACGCCGACAATCTAAACTCATCCAACACATTGAGTTGGAGAAGTATTTTCTCTCTCGCGACCTTAGAATTTATGTTAAGCTCCTTGATTACCCAAAAATCCTTGTACTCCAATTCCACAGGAAGATAACATGCCTTCCCGTACACTAGTCTATAAGGGGAGGTACCAATTGGTATCTTAAATGCGGTTCTATACGCCCAAAGTGTATCATCTAGCTTCATACTCCAATCCTTCCTTGACTGAGCCACCACTTTCTCTAGAATCGACTTAATTTCTCTATTAGAGATCTCAACTTGATTTCTCTATGATATACTTCATACTTCGTTAGAAGGTTGTCCAGTTGTCTTTCATGGAAGTGAGTACCTCCATCACTAATGATAGCTCGTGGGACACCAAAACTTGGTAATATGGTCTAGTTAAAGAGCTTCATAACCACCTTGGCATCATTTGTTGGTGAAGCAATGGCCTCGACCCATTTGGACACATAATCAACGGCCACGAGTATGTTACAATTCCCAATGGAAGATGGAAACGGTCCCATATAGTTAATACCCCAAACATCAAATATTTCAACTTCAAGTATCCCAGTTTGGGGCATCTCGTGCCTCCTCGAAATATTGCCGGTCCTCTGGCAAGAATTACAAGACATGATAAATAACCACGCATCCTTGAACATGGTAGGCTAAAAGAAGCCTGACTTATTAAGCTTTGCTACAGTTCTAGAAGGGCCATGATGCCCACCATATGGAGAGTTATGACAATGTTGTAGGATGCCATTCACTTCCCATTCGAGGACACACCTGCGAAATAGTCCATCTGCATACTCATGAAACAAAAATGGATCAACCTAAAAATAATATTTAACATCATGGAGAAACCTTTTCTTTTGTTGGTAGGACATATCCGGAGGTAGTATACCGCCTACCAAATAATTGGCATAATCGGCATACCAATGTCCTTGTGACACAACTACAAGGAGATAATCGTCAGGAAGAGAATCATCAATAGGTGTAGAGTCCTTACCTCCATTATACCTGATCATAGAGAAGTGATCTGGAACTACATTCTCTGCTCCTTTTTTGACTTTGATTTCAATATCAAAGTCTTGGAGTGTGAGCACCTAACGAAGGAGTCTAGGTTTGGTTTTCGACTTGGCAATGAGATGTTTTAATGCTGCATGATCAGTAAAAACAATATTTTTAGAGCCAACCAAGTATGATTTAAATATTTCTAAGGCAAAAATCACAGCAAGAAACTCCTTCTCTGTAGTAGCATAGTTGACTTGAGTCTCATCTAAAGTTTTACTAGCATAGTAGATAGCATGCAAAACTTTATTCTTCCTTTGGCCAAGCACGGCGCTTAATGCATAGTCACTAGCGTCACACATGATCTCGAGTGGAAGATTCCAATCGGGAGCACATATGATGGGAGCCGAAATCAAGGCTTTATTAATCCTGTTAAAAGACTCAAGACACTCATCAGTAAAATCAAAAGGAACATCCTTAAGTAGAAGTTGGGTTAGTGGTTTGGCAATTTTAGAAAAATCCTTGACAAAGCGGCAATAGAACCCCGCGTGACCAAGGAAACTCCTTACCCCTTTTACATTAACTGGTGGAGGTAATTGTTCAATCACTCTACCTTTGCTTTGTCTACTTGTATACCCTTGTTTGAAACAATGTGACCCAATAATACACCTTGTGTCACCATAAAGTGACACTTCTCCTAGTTTAAAACCAAACCACATCTTTTCAAAACTTTAGCGAGGTTAGATAAACACTTATCAAATGAAGAACCATAAACACTAAAATCATTCATTAAGACTTCCATAATAGACTCTACGAACTCAGAAAAGATTCTTATCATACAACGCTGAAAAGCGGCAGGTGCATTATATAATCCAAAGGGCATCCTGCGATAAGCAAAAGTACCATAAGGACATGTAAATGTTGTTTTCTCCTGATCATCAGGGTGAATTGGGATTTGAAAGAATCCCGAGTACCCATCCAAATAACATAAAAAATTTATAATTAGCCAATCTTTCCAACATTTGATCAATAAAGGAGAGGGGAAAGTGATCCTTTTTAGTGGCGGTGTTTGATGTACGATAGTCAATGCACATCCGCCATTCTGTTACAATTCTAGTGGGAATTAATTTGTTATTATCATTTTTTACTACTGTCATCCAACCTTTCTTTGGAACTACCTGTACAGGGCTTACCCACTTTAAATTAGAGATAGGATAGATAATACCTACATCAAGTAGTTTCATGACTTCCTTTTTAACAACCTCTTGCATGTTAGGATTCAACCTTCTGTGTGGTTGAATAACTGGTCGGTGATCATCCTCTAGGTGTATCCTGTGCATGTAAAAATCAGGGCTAATACCCTTTAGATCATCAATATTGTACCCAATTGCCTTCTTGTTAGTTTGAAGAACCTCTAGAAGTTGGAAAGTTTGTGGGTCATCGAGTGCAGTACTAATGATCATAGGGTGCAGTTCTTGCTCATCTAAAAATACATATTTTAAATGGGAAGGAAGAGGTTTAAGTTCAGGTTTCTTTACCTCCGCAAAGTACGATTTCTGAATTAAATTTTTCACCTTACCATTCTCATCAGGGCTAAGTTGCTCGTTTGATAGAGCATGCTCAATTTCATTCACCTCTTTGCTCTATATGTTAGTGTCACCTGCATTAAGTTCACAACATAATACTTCCTCCAAAGGATCTCGTGAGAGAACCTGAGGTAAGCTATCATGGCATATAAAATCAATGCAATCAATACTATAACACTTCTCCTCTAGCATAGGTCCTTTCATAACTCTCCCTAGATTAAATGTAATATTATCATCCCCAACAGAAAGAGTTAATTTCCCATTTTTAACATTTATAATGGCACCTGTAGTATGAAGAAAAGGTCTTCCTAAAATAATAGGAATTTGCGTATCCTCTACCATGTCTAAAACAACAAAATCAATAGGAATAAAAAATTTACCAACTCTAACAGGAACATCCTCTAAAATACCTAAGGGGTATTTAACAGAATGATCTGTCATTTGTAGAGTAATATTAGTAACCTTTAAAACACCCATATTATGTTTTAAACACACAGACGATGGCATCACACTGACACTAGCACCTAAATCACATAAAGCTTTAACAATAAACACATTACCTATATGACAAGGTATATAAAATCTACCAGGATCCTTTAATTTTGGTGGAGATTTATTTTGTAGCAAAGCACTACATTCTTCAGTGAAAGCTACAGTCTCAACCTCATTAAAGGCTCTCTTCCTAGTTAAAATGTCTTTCATGAATTTAGCATGTGTAGGAACTTGAGTGATTAAATCAGTGAAAGGAACTGTTACCTGCAGATTCTTGATGACCTCCAGAAACTTACCAAATTTCTTATCCAACTTATTCTTTAGATGTCTATTAGGTAATGGAAGTTGGATAGTAGGGCCTTGCACATCTCCACCCTTCTCTTGAGGTTTACCCTATGAAGAAATATCAGAAGAGTTAGTTTTTTCTAGAATCCCTGCAAGGTTAGTAACATTAGCATTTGGTACAAGGGAATCAGGATTAGCAATTGGTGTTATAACAGGTTCATCGTTTTTGGGCATAGAAGGCCCATCATAGTGTGTACCGCTCTTCAGAGTAATTGCATTAGCATGATCCGTGGGTTGTACTGGCTGCGATGGTAGGACTCCCTGCTGGCGAGTTTGTAGAGTAGAAGAAAGTTGCGCAATCTGATCATCCACGATTTTATTATGGGCTAAAATTGAATCAATTTGAGCGTCTCTACTCTCCATGTGCTTTTGCATATTTGCTAACATCCCTCTAATTTCTAACAAGGCAGGGATGGAGGAGTTTGTGATTGGGGTTTCTGGCAAGAGTTGGGATGGTAATATTTCTGCTGTGGTGGTGGTTGCTGTTGTGGTTGTTGTGGAAATGGAGGATTTTGCACATTGGTGCTCCAGTAAGAAAGATATGGACGGTTCCGGAGGCCAGGATTATAAGTGTTGGAGTATGGGTTATTTTGCCTATAGGTTTGGAAGGCAATAACTTGCTTCATAGATTTCCTACAATCTTGCTCCCAATGTCCTACAATTCCACAATTTTCATAAAAAGCTTCATTAGTATTATTGACAGCAGAAACATTAGCTACAGAATTACGAATAACAGTATTAAGATTATCTAATTTCTGGCTAATAGAGGTTAATTGAGCTTGCAAAAAGGATACTGAATCGACACTATGTTTGCCTTTGTTAGCAAAACCTCTAGGATTCCCATATTGGGAATTATGAATTGCCATATCTTCAATAACTTGACCTACATCATCAACATTAAGATTCATAAACCTCCCACTGATTGTAGAATCTAGAATTGTTCTAGATTAATTTCCAATCCCATTGTAAAAGGCTTGGATCAAATGCCACCGTGCTAAATTATATATGGTGGGGACACTCCCTCTGCAGATCCTTGAATCTTTCCCAAGCCTCATGTAAAGATTCATCTGGCTCTTGGGCAAAATTCCGAATTGCACTTCTCAATAAAGCCGTCCTCTCTACAGGGTAATATTTTTTTATAAAAATTCAAAGCAAGTGAATCCCAGTAAGTAATACCAAGTGCAGTTCTATTCAAGCTATTAAACCACAATTAAGCTTTTCCATATAAAGAAAAGGGAAAAAGAATCTCCCTAATTTGGTCTTGTGTGACCCCAGCTTGTCTAATGGTATTGCAATACTGACAGAAATCTACAATATGAAGATTAGGGCCTTCACCCTTAGCTCCGCTGAATTGCTTTCTTTCAATGATCGTGATAAACTAGGGTTTGATCTCGAATTGCACCCTATCAAGAGCTGGAGTAGGAGTAAGATGTGGAAAATCCGGCAGGGATGGCTGCGAATAATTGCTTAGCTTGCGAGGTGGAAGAGGTGGTGGTGTCGTCATCTCTAATTCAGGTTTTGAAGAAGCTTCCGAATCACTAGAATCAGATGGGGGTCCAAAGGTGGATTACCTTCGGAAGTGCCTCGTACCTGTCTGTAAAGATTCTTCTATCTATGAAAAGATCGTTCGATTTCAGGATCCAATGGAATGTAACCTAATCTAGAACCCCTGGGCATAAACACAGAACTAAACAAACAAATATGAGAAATATGTCTCAAGAACTTGCGTTCTTTGAGACGGGAGAAAATAATTTAGACTACAAAAACAGTTAGAAATAAAAATAAAACCGTTTCCCTGGCAACGGCGCCAAATTTTGATAGGCTAAATTCGTATCACCTAATCAAAAGTATTACCTAAGTCCTCTAACTAAAGTAGATAAGGAAGTAGGGTCGAATCCTCGGGGAAACAAGTCTTTCTATTCCTAATTAATTAATATAATATAAACTATTAAGTAACCAAAACTGTTGTTATTAAAAGGGAATCAAACTACGAATATTGAGAATAGGGGAAAATCAATTAATAAAAGGCCTAGGGTCACAGGCTCACCAATAATTAATATTCCAGGATAAAACATAACAATCAATAATCAACATTACACAAATAACATGATTAATAGGCTTTCGTAATTTATTAATCAACATAGATCTAACAGGCTCTCGCAATTTACTAGATCTAAGTTCCTATTGAAATAACCTTTAATATCAAATTATCATCTACTCGATTCATTAATTCAACATTGCTATACTTTTACAATCAAATCACATCTGCTCGATTCATAATCCAATTGTAAAGAATTAAAACAATTCAATAAGAAATTATCATGCAATACCAATAATCAATAATAACAAATTATCCCTTCATATTAATTATGGATCCCCCAAGAACCCTAGAATTAAACTACTCACACATAATTAAATCTAAAAAAATCAAAACATATGAAAAAGACATGATTAAGATTAAAGAAAGAAAATAAACAATAAAGGAGAGAAGAAGAAATACTGAAAGAAGGAAATATAAAATTGCACTAAAAGGGTAAAACTTGAGTTTAACAATAATCAGCAACTAAAATGCCTCTAAGGTTTTGAGTATGAAAGAGAATAATGAAAAACGTCACTAAGAAAAATTACAAAAAAACAAGTATTAATCCTAAGCTCGAAGATTAGCCAAGAACAAAACTCCTAAACCGCCTAAAATTACGCGCGCCCGATCAGGCGAAGGGCTGCCCGATCGGGCCCGCCTTTTTCCTTGAGTGCTCGTTTCTGGGCAGCGGCCTGTAGACACCTAAAAATGTCTCCCTGAAACCAAACCCGATGATGAACAATCTTTCACCGCCGTTATTGGTCGGGTTGAGTATATAATCCCGGGAGTGCTTAAAATTCATGTTCAATCAAAATCAGTTCGCAAAATAGTCAATGAATCAGTCCTAATATTTAGTCAAAGCATAGTCCAATTTATATTTTGGCCTGAACCTTTTTAACCCACTTCATATTATTTATTAATTTAGCTCGATTAATTAATAATAAACCTAAATAGCCCAAAATTATAAAACGACGCTTAAAAATGCTGAGCGTAATTAGGTTTAAAAATGTCCACCGTGTCAAAACATCATGTGCCCCGCTATGGTAGAATGTGCCGCGCCGGGGCATATTTTTCCGTGTCATGGTGCACATGCCGTGACACGGCATTATCCCGTGTTTTTTCCGCGTAAATCTTGAACCCGTTTTATCATTTTAGGGCCGCTACTTCCCCGTGTCACGCCAAATTTTGCCGTGTCGCGGCAGTCTGCTGACGTGTCACGGCCACAAAATTTAGGGTTTTGATCTTTTTAGGGTTCCGTGTGTTATCTCTACTCATTTTCCCTATAAATATAACCCTCATTTCTACAGTTCAGGGCATCAATTAATTCTCTCTTCTCTCTTCTATGCTCTAGCCTAAACACTAGCCTACCCTATTCTTTAAAAATACTTCCTTTAAGCACTCCAAGGAGTCTGTACTTTACCCAAGGTTCCATCCTTAAACCAAGGTGTGAAAGGTAGAACTGTTTGAGGGTTTGGCCCCAAATTAACTCTATTTAATTTAACTTTAATTATTGTTTTATTTATTTCCTTGAAGTTACTAACGCGTTTATTGTTTTGTAGTTGCAATCAAGCAAAATCAAATTAAGGAATCATGTTCCTTTTATTTCTATTATTTTTCTAACGATTTTATATTGTTGGATTGTTGTTAAATTGCTTCCAATATTAATATTTATATATTTATTGATCACCATAGTGCATGTTAAAGGGAATATGTAATTGAAAATCACGCCTAATAAGATAATTTGGACAACTGGTTTAGGTTCCTTTATAATCTTGTTGTTTAATCAAGTGATCACAAATATTTTAGAATTATGTGTTGCATTAATATTCAACCAATTTAGCCTAATAATAGTTTGGAGCAAATTGAATATTTGTTTATATGCCTTTGAGATCGCAGGAATTATTTTTAACTATAAGAATCAAGTAGAGGCTAATGCGAGCGAATGTGACTCCATGACTCACTTCGTACCATCATCCCCGATCCTCCTTTCGTGGTTCCGAACCATATGGAGTTAGTAATCTCATGGATTATGAATGGGGTGTAACCTTCACGGGTCAATCGTTGTTGCCTTTCGCTGTCCCTTTATCGTGGTTGCCTTTTATAATCCGTGAACGGTTTACAAGTTCCATAAAAACTTGTTGGCGGCTCCCTACTTGCCTTGTCCCTAATCGTACACGTTAATTCCCACTTCCTATGAGTGCCAAGCATATTCAAACATGCTTAACGTAGGCGCACTTCAAACGACGCTTACAATTTGGCAACTCCACTAGTGAGGATTCTTGGTTATTTATCGATTTGAGTGATCGGTATTTAATTAAGATGAGTGGATGAGACTTGAAAGATTCTTGAAAATAATCCTGTGATTAAATTGGCATTTTCGCATATGCATAGACATTTTAACGTCGTATTTCAGGTCTGTCCCGTAGGGAAAATTAGATAACCTGGTCGTGGAGGACGAAAATAGGGGCAACAGTCAGATTTCCTTACTACCGCGCCAAAGCAGAGCCTACTGTGTCATGGCACTGGACACCGTCAAGCGGTGTTTAGCACCGTGACATGGTATATTCTGCCGTCTTGCGGCAGTCCTAAAATCTTTCCAATGGCCTTATTTCTCTTCTTACAGTCAGCTTCCTTCGATTTTTTCTGAAAAAACGTGTGTTTTACATACGTCTTAGCCCCAGGGGATTTAAGGTCTATCAACCTAAAAACGCTCATGGCAATAAGGGTTCACCATGGAGTCGAGTTCCATTTCATCACAAACTCGCGGAGCCTCCCGTTGGCATACACCCTCAAGGGAGGCTACCTTGCAAACGTGTCCAAACTCTTAACCATGGTACCCTTTGACACCAAAAACCTTGACCATAGTTGAACATATATCTTGACCTTAGGTTGCGAACTTTTTCCATCGTGACTAAGTGCTATGTGGTTTATTTGGTGCTAACCCCATATGTGTTTGTTCATGTTGTTATTGGACTAACCTATGACCGAGGGTTTTTATTCCACATAGAACTTAATACAGACTTAATCGACTAAAATCTGGAAAATCACGAAACTGGACCCTGGAATTGTGCACCGTGTCACGGCAGATATGCCGCACCACGGTGTGCAATGCCGTGACACGGCTCCTTGTACCGTCTGACGGTAATGAGCACCGTGTCATAACGCACCATGACATGGTGCCTAGGAAAAGTCCATGTCAGTCTTTTTTTTTGGGTTTTTGTGTGTGCTTATGTGGTTCGTATGTCCAGTTTAGTACCACGTCTAGTCGTATGGTTATAACACGCGTCCATAACCTCACTTAAATACTCACAAGTCATGTCGAGTTCACACACTTTGAGTCGCACACCATTTTCATTCATAACCATACATTAGGAAGGTCTTGTCTTTTTTCCATTTTTTTTAGGGAGTAAGTTGGATGGTATCCTCCCATACATACTTTTTTTAAAAAAAAAAAAAAAAAAAAAAAATTTTGAAAAATTTCTTGCCTTCTTTCTTTTCCGGATGGGTCAAGGTTAAGTCTAGTCGTTAAAGGTGCATCTGTTTGTAATATCGCAGCACTTGGTCGAGAAGCAAAGGTAGATTGTTACGGTTCGAATCATTACCTCAACAACCTCTTAAACCTAAGAGGCATACGAGTAAACCTGCATCATCATCTCCACAAATCCATCTTCGTCTCGAGTCCATTTTGAGTTCATTCCAATGGCCAGTAAGGAAGACGTTGAGAACCTCAATAAGACCATTGAAGCACTCGCTGCTATGGTGCAAACGCTCACTACTAAAGTCTCCACCATGGAACAAAATAATGTCACTATAGATGCAATGGACAAGATCAAAGAACAAGTGAGCAAGATTTTTGAAGACTTCACCTACGTGGAGCAACCTACCACTTCTCCGAATGTCAAGGACAAGCTTTCCGAGAAGTTTTCTACTGCTGACATCCCAAAATTCAAGCCTACTGATAACCCCATATTTCACTTGAAGGCTTTTTCTGCAACTATGGCTCTCAAATGATTAGATGTAGCAATCTTCCCTACTGTGTTTCCTCTTTCCTTAGAGCATGCTTGTCAACAATGGTTTTACTCTTTGGATTCCAAGCATACTGCAACTTGGGAGAATGTTACTGAAAGCTTTATGAGTCGTTACAAGTGTAACATCCAAGCTAAGACTTTTGAACGTGAACTCTTCATTCTCAAACAGAAGGCGAATGAACGCTTCATTACATATCTGAACACGTGGAAAGAAACGGATACACTCCTAGTGGATCCTCCCAAAGAGAAGGAGATAGTTCGTCTCTTCATTCAAAATCTAACCCATAAATACAAGCAACATTTGAAGTTCCTGCCTTTGAACAACTTTAAAGCATTGTATGATATTGGGATCAATATTAAGGATGAGTTGATGAAGACTGCTGGTAGCAACAACAACAACACTTGGAAAAACAAGAAGAACGACAATGCTTCTTCTTCGTCTTCCAAGCCTAATAACACTGCCAACAACATTAACCTCAATGATGTGTTGGCCCTTAATGCTCCCAATCAGAGATTCCTAAGGCAAAGGAGGGTTTACACACCTTTTAGAATGAGCTATGACGCTGCTTTTGATCGCTTGCATAGCCAAGGATTGATCATGCCTATTGGGCCGTTTCCAAAACCCAGACCAGAGAACAGAACTGCTAGCTATGACCCTAATGCTCATTGCAAGTTTCACCAAGGCAAAGGTCTTACTACTGAGAAATGTTGGAAGTTAAAAGATGCGATTCAGGACTTGATTGATGCTAATCAGCTTCTTGTTCCTCCAGGGGGAAAGAAGCCTAATATTCAAACAGGTCCTCTTTTTGATACTTTGGCTATCATGGGTGATAAAATCTCCTTTGATCCGTCACTACTCATCCAATCTGTGGATGAACCGTTTCCAGAAATTGTTTTTGTTTCAAGCTATGAGGAAGTTAATGGAATTTGGGATAGTGATGACGAAGACGTCTATCTTAAAGGTATGGTTGGTTCATCTCTTGGCGCTGTCAACCATGAAGATAGCGAAAATGTTTGGGGGGACCTTGAGGTAAAGGTTCTCACCAGGAATGGAAGGTTACAGCAACCTAGTCCACCTCCACTTCCACCGCAATCACAACCAATAGCTAATCCCGTCGACCCTGTAAGCAATGATGTGATTAAGAAATTGCAAAAGACTAGGTGGAAATGAATGTTTGGAAGCTTTTGGCTACCTCTCATGAGCATCGAAAGACTGTAATGAATGCTCTTGTGAAGATAGGGGTTGACAGTGACATGACTCCTTAAGGGCTAGTCAGCTTTCTCACTGCTGAATTACAGAGTACCAACAATTTGATTTCCTTTTCTGATAAGGATTTGCCCCCGGAAGGGGATCAACACAACAAGGCCTTACACCTTAGTGTGGTGTGTAGACTGATGAATGTTCCCATGAGCCTAGTTGATAATGGCTCAGCAATCAATGTATGCCCACTACACACTGCGAAGAAGGTGGGCATAAAAGATGAAGAATTAATTCCCTCTACTAAAGGGATTCATGCTTATGATAATACTCACCATTAGGCCGTGGGTACTATCATGTTAAACATAACTACTGGAGCCATTGAACGTCGCACCAAGTTTCGGGTGGTGGACATTAAGGCTTCTTTCAGTCTGTCGTTAGGTCGTCCTTAGCTTCATGAGCTAAAGGCGATCCCATCATCGCTGCACTAGAAAGTCAAAGTCATAGTTGGAGGGATTCCAATCACCATTGACGCCTATCCTATGCGTATTCAAGTCATTGATACTCCTATTGTACATGTCGAACATAATGAGGAAGATGAAGATCTCTAGGGTTTCTCTCTAAAAGACGTTTTCATTATCGAGGAAGAAGAGAAGTGTCATCTCGACTTCGATCCTTATTCGCATACCAACATAAATGCAATTATGAAGAAGCAAGGGCATTTCCCTGGAATAACCCTTGGACTTAAGAAAAAGATGGCTGAACTTTGCGGCTACCCTGGTGCACCCAAGAAAGACACCTTTGGCTTGGGATTCAAGCCAACAAAGGAAGATGAGAAACAAGCTCTCTTGAAGATAAAAGCTCGTAACAATTCTCAAACCATGAAAACAGAAATGGCCATGGATCCTTATCCTTTTACTCTCAATGGCCAGTACATCAAAGAAGGGGAAGATTTCCCATGCTATGAATTTCCCGAGCCTTTCATCCACAATGGGAAACATGAGCCAGGTTTCGAGGTGTTCCTAGATTGTGATTTCATCGACGAAGGCGATGAGTTCTCAACAGCTGAGAAACCAATTAGTCCGAGTTTTGATAATATGAATATTATTCTTCTTTTCGGGCTGGAAAAGAATGAACCCAAGCTTATTGACAATGACAATTCTGAGCTCATTCAAGCCGTCATGTCGAGCAAAGATTTTGACCCCTTCGAGTTAATTGTCCCAGCTGATGGTGTTCTAAAGGGATGGGGCAAGACGGTGAAGATCACTACGCCGAGTGGAGAAAAGCTGGAAGTGACCACTGGTGAAGGCCCTATGTTTGATGAATCTGAATCGTCTGGGTCCGAGTCCGAGTCTGAGTCTGTTGATGAGTCTCTAGGATCTAAGGCCGACCCCCTTTCTGATGTTGAGTCTTTTTCTGTAGTTCCTCCTAGTGTTGAGCCTGTTGTTGAGTCTCCTCCTTCTATCCCAAATAATTCCGATGAGGTCGCAGCTGACCTCGCCCTCTCTGATGTAATGTTTAATGAATTCAATAAGATGAGTACCTTTGCTTACGATGTGAGTCATTCCCCTAACCCTGATCAATATTGCTTTGCTAATGATAAAGATGAAAAAGAAATAATAAAAGCAATGGAAGAACATGAAAATAAAACTACAATTATTTGAGATACAGAAACAGTTAATATTTCCAATAATACGACTATCAAAGAAGTTAAAATTGGATTAACACTAAGTCAAGAAGAACACAAAGAGCTAATTAACTTGCTTAGTGAATTTGTTGATGTATTTTCTTGGTCATACCAAGATATGCCAGGGATTGACAGGGATATAGCTCAGCATACGATACCACTCATTCCAGGTATGAGGCCTGTTAAATAAAAGCTACGCCGTATGAAGCCGGATGTGGCTCTCAAAATCAAGGAAGAAATCAGAAAGCAACTGGCTGCAGGTTTCATCAAAGTATCAAAGTATCCAGAGTGGATAGCTAATGTGGTTCCAGTTCCAAAGAAAGATAGAAGGGTTTGAATGTGTGTTGATTATAAGGATCTCAACAAGGCAAGCCCAAAAGATGGGTTCCCTCTACCTCACATTGACATTCTAGTCGACAACACAGCAAACCATGCACTCCTATCCTTCATGGACAGCTACGCTGGATATAATCAAGTATTGATGGCTGAGGAAGACATGGAGAAAACCACATTTATCACACAATGGGGTACACATTGCTATACGGTAATGCTATTTGGGTTGAAAAACATGGGTGTCACCTACCAAAGAGCAGCCATAGTATTGTTACATGATATGATGCATAAAGAGGTGGAGGTCTATGTTGATGATATGATCGTCAAGTCAAAAGATCGGCCAGGCCACATCATTGCACTTCGAAAGTTCTTTGAACGACTCTGCAAATACAACATGAGATTGAATCAAGCAAAGTGCGCATTTGGAGTTACATCAGGCAAACTCCTTGGCTATGTGATCAGTTCTCGAGGGATTGAAATAGATCCTACAAAAATCAAGGGAATTATTGCCATGTCACCACCCAAGACTGAGAAAGAGATTCGAGGCTTCATTGGAAGGTTGCAATATATAAGTAGGTTCATATCAAAACTCATTGTGATATGTGAACCTATATTCAAAAAGCTAAAGAAGAATGTTCCAGTTACATGGGATGATGACTGCCAAAAAGCTTTCGACAAGACCAAAGAATACTTGGCAAACCCACCTGTGTTAGCGCCAGCAATACCCGACTTTCCTCTTCGACTCTACCTTACGATCACAAAAGAAACGATGGGAGCAATGCTAGCACAAGAGATCGAAAGCAAAGAAAATGGAATCTATTATCTGAGTAAGAAACTTCAAGGTTATGAGACCAGGTGCACTCCACTTGAAAAGTTATGTCTCGCACTTGTGTGGGCCGCACAAAAATTAAGATATTACATGCTCACTCATACAGTTCATGTTGTGTCAAAGATGGATCCTTTCAAGTACTTGTTCGAAAAGGCAACACTCAATGGCAGATTATCAAGGTGGATAGTCAACCTTGCTTAGTTTGACTTGAAATTCGTACCACAAAAGACCATCAAAGGTTCTGCAGTTTCTGACTTCTTAGCAGATTTTCCACTAGAAGAAGTTGAGAAAGAAGAAGAAGAGTATGATTTCCCTAATGAGGATCTACTAATGACCGAGGATGATAACTGGACGCTCTATTTCGATGGAGCTTCGAACCAAAAGGGTTGTGGTGTAGGAGTCTTGCTCGTATCACCCAACGAAGAACACATCCCAATTTCCATGAAGCTCGATTTTGATGTCACCAACAATGTTACAGAATATGAAGCATGCATCTTGGGATTAGAAACAGCTGTGGCCTTGGGAATTAAGAAGCTCAGAATCTATGGCGATTCGTCATTAATTATCAACCAGATCTCCAAGAGATGGAAAGTGAGAAGCGAAAGTCTCTCTACATATCGAGCTCATCTGGAAACTCTCACGGAGCAAAGATGAAGTGGAATACACATATTTTCCTAGAGAAGAGAATCAGTTTGTCAACGCACTAGCTAAGTTGGCATCAATGGTGCGAATTCCAAGAGACACAATCCGGATGCCATTGACCATAGAAAGAAGAAATGAGCCAGCTTATGTTCATGCACTTGATGATGAACAAGAATCCCAAGAAGAAGACGGAGAACCGTGGTATACAGACATCCTTAACTATGTAACGAAGGGAGAATACCCTCCTAACACTGATAAAAGGGTACGCCGTGCTTTGAGGCTCCTGGCCTCACAGTATGTGCTCCTTAGGGGAGAACTCCATAAAAGGACTGGACAAGGGAGAAATCTCTTATGCATAGCTAAGAAAGAAGCGAGCAAAACCATGGAAAATCTTCATGCCAGAATATGTGGAACGCTAAATGTTAGTCCAAAAGATTCAACAACAAGGTTATTATTAGACTACCATGGAGAGAGACTGTCATGAATATGTCAAGAAATGTATGAAATGTCAAGTCTACGCAAATTTACAGCACGTTCCACCTTCACTTCTCTACACATACACTTCTCCATGGCCTTTCCCTACTTGGAGAATCGACATCATTGGGAAGATAACACCACCATGATAAGGGGGACACGAGTTCATCCTTGTAGCAATCGACTACTTCACCAAATGGGTTGAAGCTGCTTCATATACTAAACTCACAGTAAAACATGTAGCTCAATTCGTTGAGAGAAACATCATATGCCGCTATGGTGTACCGCAAGAAATGATCAGTGATAATGGGACGTATTTCCAAGCCGAGTGCGCAGAACTATTATAGAAATATCATATCAAGAATCACAGATCATCACCCTATAGACCACAAACGAACGGTGCGGTTGAATCGGCCAATAAGAATGTGAAAACTATCATCGAAAAGATGACGGAAAACTAAAA
This sequence comes from Chenopodium album, assembly GCF_948465745.1. Taxonomy (NCBI): domain Eukaryota; kingdom Viridiplantae; phylum Streptophyta; class Magnoliopsida; order Caryophyllales; family Amaranthaceae; genus Chenopodium; species Chenopodium album. Next base: position 36,876,888 of record NC_137844.1, read on the forward strand.
AGATTGGCCGAGCAAGCTACATTTCGTTCTCTAGGGTTATCGAACTTCCGTTCGTACATCACCGAGGGCTACCCCTTTCTCTTTAGTCTATGGAGTTGAAGCCGTACAACCAATAGAGCTAGAAATTCCTTCTCTATGAATCGCATTGGAAAGCCAACTAGATGAAGTCGATTGGATTAGAGCAAGATATGATGAACTAGTCTTACTTGACGAAAAACGCTTGGCAGCTTTGCATCATATCTAAACCTACCAACAGCGTATGGCACGTCATTTCAATAAAAAAAAGTCAAGACTAGGAATATCAAAAAAGGTGATTTAGTGCTTAAGGCACTGCGTAAAAATGTGCTAGATCCAAGAGGAAAATTTAGACCAAATTGGTCAGGTCCATACATTGTCAAGTCCATTTTGTCTGGTAGAGCGGCACAATTAGTAGATATGGATGACAACGATTTCCACAACTTAACTAATTTTGAGCAACTCAAGTAATTTTATGCCTAGTTGCATGGGTTCAAGACCCGATAGAGCTACGTTTGGCCTGATTCCTTTTAAGGATACGTAGGCAATCCCTCAAGGGGGCCCGCCCACTCTAAAAATAAAAGTCCTTTCTTCGTCAACATAACTGCAGCATATATTGAAGAAAATCGCAAAGCAACAACCACCGTGTCACGTTAAGAAAACTCCGCGACACGGCAGAAAATAATGCGACATGGCGGAATTTCGGTGAATATATGCAGCAGAAAAAGCACTGTGCCATGGCAGCATACGCCACGACACGACAAAGTTCACATCGCAGCGGCAGAAATTAATGCGACACGGCAGCACCGCGTCACGTTTAAACGTACCGCGACACGGCAAAAATTACCGTGACACGGGATGTTTACCGTGTCGTGGCAGATTTTCCAGGATTTTTGTTAATTGTTTTGTTCGATTCTTCCATTGCATCCGACTTCTTGACTCGGATAAAAAAAAACAAAAAGAAAAGGTCATGGTAAGTTTTCATTAAGACAAAAATAAATATGCTATTATTAATAAAATAAATTTTACTACAATTATTGGCATCATACGCCTTATTTAAAATTAAAACTTAAATCATAAAAGTAAAGCAATATTGGTCTAATTCTTCTTAGCCTTAGGAATTTCTTTCTTCTTTTCAACTAGGTCGGCCTTCACCATTAGCGTATCTTTTGTAGCTCGAACAGTCACACCTCTAGTTGAACTTTCACCCCTTTTGTAGTTCTTAGGTTGTTTCTCTCTATAAACCATCTTTTCCTTATCCTTTCCTTTCAACCAACACTTTTTCTTAGGCATGATAGGACTCTTAAACTCAATTCCTTGTGTTCTCGGACCAAGACGATCCTTAGGAGGTGCCTTCTTACTTCCAAGTCGTTCCTTCACATCACTGTCAAACTTACGTAATCCTACTCGCTCTCTCCTACTCCAAGGATTTAACCATGATTTGTATGAACTAAACAAAGGTGGAGGAGGTTGACTACTCGCAGAAACGGTCCACATAGGCCTTCCAATCCAATAGGTCTCATACTTGTGAACATTACTTTCATGCAATGATACTTCACGAGGACTATCATTATAGCGTGGAATTACTTGTTCAAGTCCATATTGTCGCATTAATCGGGAAGAGGAATAAAAAGTCAACTTTGACATACTAGGAACACGACAATACGGTGTATCATTCATCCCAACTATCCTAGTAAGCCTCCACCGAGGCACCACCCATCGAATGGAAAATTCTCTCTTCGCAAAGAACAATTTCCAATCATCATATGACATGTTTGTAGAATAATATTTATTCCTACGATCTAGATCATTGGGACCGTATTTTTCAATATCGTCGGGGGCTTCAAAGAGTTCCAAACGCTCCATCAACCAAATCTGAAGAAAAAAAAAATTTGATGGAGCACCATGACACGGCACACAGCACCGTGTCACGGCAGAAAGTACCATGACGTGGCGCCAGCCACCGTGTCACGGTCACAAAACAGAGGCCGTTTTTACCTGCAACAGTACTAGAGAGCTCTTCCTGGTGGCTTTCCGGTCAGATTTTGCTTCGTCGAGACCACGCAAAGTTTCTCCAAGGCAAGTAGGCATAGGGGATCTTCTAGATTCAACATGTTCAAGCACAGATGCTAAACATGTCCTACTCTACCGTTTGCAAATAAAATCTTGCTAAACATGCAAAACATATAAGGTCTCCTACGGTATACATGATATGATTTAGATAGGACGATTGAAATATAAATTTGCAAACTTTTCTAGATCTACTTCGTCACCACACACAATTTTATTTAAATCTGGATCTGTCAGATTAAGATGACGTTCAAAATCCTGGTAATAATATTCACGTAGAGTAGGCATTGCAACGAGAGTTCTAGCAGGGAAGCTAAAGATAGCACCAAATTCCTCCGGCAGAGGACAGATTTCATCATAATCGAACTTGAAACAATGGGTTTCCGGACCCCAATAATCTAGAGCTGCTCTCGGAAAATCGTGTTCAATTGCCACATGCCTTAATGCCAATATACCTCTGACATGAAACAATTCTAGCTCTCTTTTCTCTGCATTGGTCAAAGAATATGACCAGTCACACAATGTATTATCAAAATTCTGAGACATTATTATTGAAAAATGATATTCTAGCTATTTTATGTTTCGTAATTATTCATATCACGAATTAACTGGTCATAATTTATAGCCAAAAGAGCCTAGAAACGCAAAAAATTTATCCTGTCCCACGTGCAAACACGCCGTTGCACTATTCGCGCGCCGTGACACGGTAAAGTACACCGTGTCATGGGACTAATTGCCGTGACGCGGCAACTTATACCGTGACACGACAGTGGCCCTCGTGTCACGGTGGTCACGCGTTATTAATTTTTATCCTTGACCTATTTCTCCCGGATTTTTCTTATGTTCTCCTTCACCGTTTATCCTTCGAACTCTTGTTTCAAGAGTTTTATACCTAATAAAATTCTTTTTTTTAATTTATTTTATTTTTAATTCTTTTATTTTCGGGGAAGTTGTAAAATTTTTCCCATTTTTTATTTTATTTCTTTATATTTTTGGGGAATTTGTAAAACTTGTCCCATTTTTATTTCTTTTTATTTTTCAGGGAAGTTGTAAAACTTCTACCATTTTTATTTCTTTTTTTTTTTCGAGGAAGTTGTAAAACTTGTCCCATTTTCTATTAATTTTTAGGAAATTGTAAAACATATCCCATTTTCTTATTATTTTTATCTTGGGAAGTTGTAAATTTTTCCCGTTCTTTTTTGTCGTTTCTTTTAGGGAGAAAGTTGGTACCCTCCACTTACGAAAAAAAAACAACAACGTTTTTTCGCGTCATTAATAAATACACGATCACACACAAATAGTCACAAGCACACACTAACATACACACTAAACGAATAAATAAATGTCAAATGCATAAAGTGTGAATAAAATGTACAAGAATGAGTCATGGTACAAGTAGTGTCAATAAAACCCTCGGTCAAAACTCTCCAGATCCAGAAGAAGTAGGATCAGTGTCATCAGAAGACCGCGAGTAAGGGAATGGCGGACCATAAATACCCTCCATCATTCGAGTATGAGGAGTAGTGTCCTTACTAGTCCCCACAAATCTAGCAGAAGACATACTCAAAGCAGGATCTGTCCAGCTGGTAAACTGCGTAGACTGACTCCAAGATGTAGGAAGTGTCGGTGGAGGCATCGTCCCAGACAATGGAACCGAAAAAAAAGACTTGATCCACATGAGTGATGACCGGCCGAAACTCAGGCTGAAGGCTGGAATGGCTGGGAAGATGGGGGACGCTGCCACTGAGTCTGAAAGTGCTGGAATGGCTAAGAAGACTGAGGCTGCTGGGTCTGAGAGTGCTGAAACGGCTGAGAAGACCGAGGCTGCTGCCACTGAGTCTCCTAAAACGGCTGAGAAGACTGAGTATACTGCCACTAAGTCTGAAACCCCTGAAATGGCTGAGAAGTCTAAGGCTACTGCCATTGGGTCTGAGAATGCCGACGAACCTCAGGGGATCGTCTGCGGCGACTGGGCTCCCTCTCGTTCGAGCCTGTATGCCTCGAGTGCGAGCTGAGTGATGACCCGCCGAAACTCAAGCTGTGAAGGCTGGAATGGCTGGGAAGATGGGGGACAATGCCACTGAGCCTGAAAGTGTTGGAATGGCTGAGAAGACTGAGGCTACTGGGTCTGATAGTGCTGGAACGACTTAGAAGACTGAGGCTGCTGCTACTAAGTCTCTTAAAACGGCTGAGAAGACTGAGTACGCTGCCACTAAGTTTGAAACCCCTGAAATGGCTGAGAAGTCTGAGGCTGCTGCCATTGGGTATGAGAATGCCGATGAACCTCATGTGATCGTCTGCGGCGACTGGGCTCCCCTTCGTCCGAGCCTCTATGCCCGAGTGCGAGCGAGACCTCCGTCGCCTCCGTCGCTCCTGAAAAACACAAAATGAAAATATATCAGTGGTGTAAGACAAAACAAAAGGTAAACATGGGAAAACAGATGAATATACCTCGTGAACATCGCCTAAACCACTCTGACAACTCGCACCGTGTCGTAGCTTGATGATACAATGCTTTAGAGCATCAATCAACTTCATAAATCCCATCATATCCGAGTGCGTGACCTGGAAGCAAAAAATTAGTAACAAGCAATATTAAGAAGGATGAAGATATGTCCGAAAGCTTACTAGCTCGAACTCATCGGGCAGGGACTCCTGCGCCTGTCTAAAACCCTCCGGTGCATCAGCAATATGCTCCTTAACCATAACAATTGGCCCCGGGTAACAGATAGACTGAGGGGGACCTCGACCTTCCCCCTACGACGAACATTCGTCTAAAACATGATCGAATAATCAGGTCATTCGACGGTTTAAACAGAAACTATCAACAACATTCTCAAAGAAAATCTAACCTCCGGAAGACGGGGCAGAGAGCCAAGTAAGGAAGCAAGTCATGAGAATAATCGTCATCCATGCGCACAAGCTCCTGCCAAGAAAACTGATAGCGCTCTCTCCTATTCAGCAGCTTCTCCAACAAGCGTGAGTGCAACATCGACTCAGGTGGAGACAATGGCACCAAAAAACGATCAACGCCGTGCTGACGGACAACACGCTCTCCAAGGTAACAAACAAAACGTGATGTACCAAAGAAGACAGTACGACATGCCGAGCGCTCCAAAGCCTCGGGAAGGTCGGTCAAGCCAGCCCAAGGCCGATACTGGATCTCGACAGGGACCTGAAAACCATAACAGAATGCAGTGAATGCCGAAAAGTAACAAAAGTGAAAGAAATACACTGTGAAGTCGATCCTTACGCCAATGGTAAAGGTACCCCGACGCAGCAGCCCTCGAAGACTCGGTACTGACTCCACTCATGACTCGCCCCGGTCACGCCGAATGGCATCGAAAGGAAAATCGTGGACCGCTCCGCGACGCCGTCGAGGGGCTAATCCCGGAAAGTACTCATAGAACCACGGCTGCAACAAGAATAATCTCTAAGCACATGAGCCAAAGCGGTAAAAGAAAAACACGAAGAAGAAAAGATCGTCACCTCTAAGACTCTCCAAAGACCATAAACAGCAACAAAGGACAAATCGTTCAGCTTTCTACAGCCATGACGTAGCGACGAGAGCAGATCAGCGTACCCCACACTAGCCCAACTGAAGGATCCTATCTTAGCGATCCTGGTCAGAGACGGCATGTAACAAACTAGTGCGCGAGAACTCCTATCATGAGAAAGAGTCCCAGAATAAGGATCAAGATGAAGATCCGTACTCGCTGCTCAGGCGTCGTCTCAGCTATATCAAAACCATGGGCGAGAACAGAAGCCGTCTCTGATTGCCCACTCCTAGGACCACCCCGAGGAACCGGTCATGTCCTGATATGGTGAACAACAGGACCTAACTACTCCACTGCCTCATTCGCCCTCCAAGTGAGGTCAAGAATCTGCTGGAAAGGCCAATCGGTGAAACGCAAGCCGCTGATCATACTGAAATCTAGAGGAGTCACCGTCATCTCTCCCCAAGCGAGATGGAAAGTGTTGGTAGTATCCCAAAAATACTCCAACAGCGCTCAGACGACTATCGAACCACAGCCTCGGGGGCTGCGAAATCCTACAACTGCTGAATAAAAATCTCCTAAACCAGCAGACTCCCACAAGGAGTTGGTGATGGGATCCCCTATGATGATCTTGTATAGATAGGGAATCAAGTCTTCAGCTCCTGAGCCATGATGCAAAGTAAACCATCGACTATTCCAGTAAGCGGGCGATGAGAAATATGGTTCTCACGACAGAAAACCAACTCGTCTAGTGTCCACGAAGGTGGAGTCCACCTACCCCTACTCGTAGAGGGGTGAGGCTTGGTCTCCAAGGCATCATCTATATTCGTAGGAACCATGGGAGTGTCCTCTCGGAAAGCCTGACGCCGGCCACGAGTAGAAATATATCGATCTCGTTGTCTAGGCATGCTATTATGTTTAAACAAAGGATAAAAATCTAAATACTTAGCATCATTTCCTAAGTTATTTAGTTATTTATTCGAAAGCAGCTTAACAACTACTTTAACCTGCTTTTTCTATTATACGCTAAATTTTTACCTCAAGGCTAAAAATTGGCAAAATAATAGAATTATTTTTAGTAGTTAGTTTCTCCATGATAAACTAATACTACAGTTTTCCTAATCGCATGATACTATGTTCTCCATGACAATGTAGTACATACACAAAAACAGAGCATGTTTGAAATTGCACGAAAACAATAGATCGGCACATCATAGCATGTTGTACAAGATCTACAACAATTCAATCATCATTTCAAGTGCAAAGAAACAACAAGAACAACAAGAACACCATTCACGCACAAAGTAGTACCAAAAATGGTGATTTGCTCATTTCTTCACCAAATCATGCAAACTTGGTCTCAAATTGCTCACAAACCAACATACATTCAAGTACAAACTAATTCATGACAAGAATTTTGACATAAAACCTCAAAATAAAAAATCCCCAATTTGATTTTTCGAGGGTTTTTACATAAAATTGCTCATTTACAACGAAATTCAAGACAAAAAGCAAAGAAACTTACATAGATTCTTGTAGAGATTCGAAATTGAGAAAGCTAGCAAGAGATTTGATTGAATTTGATGGAGAATTGAGTGAGGAAAGCTCGAAAATGCCGACGGAGGACACGAACAGTAGCAGCAACAACATGAAATGAAGAAGGAGGCCAAAATTTTGAAATTTAAAGGCAAAACAAGAGCTTGTGACACGGCGTTATGCCCCGTGCCACGGTATTCGATGTCGCATGACGGTATGGCTGACGTGGCGCGGCAACAAAGCTTGTCAAACGGCGCGAATTTTGAGTAGATGTGATGACTGCAGCAGAAAACCAAGCACCGCGTCACGGACGGATATACCGTGTGACGGCAATATCCGTCGTGCCACGGCTTCCAAAAGTGTGACCTAGTGCACGCGCGGATCCGCCAGCGAATATTCCTGCAGCCTTTTGACCAATTCAACAGCAGAAAACAAGCCTACGTCACAAAGAATTATTATCGTGTCACGCACCAGGCTACGTGACACGGTATAAGCGCGAATATTCCGGCAGTTTTTTACCAATTCAGCAGCAGAAAAAGGAGCACGTGTCCCGAAATTTTTTGCCGCGTAATGGCAGAACATCCCGCGCCATGGCAACCGGCCACGTGGCACGGTGCTTGTTCCTGGAATATTCCAAGCATCCTTGACCAGTTCGAATTATTTTCCACAACTTTGTGACAATTATTTTTCCACCAAAAAAAACTTGTGGGAAATTATAACTATTTAAATGGTACCAAAATTACCATTTTACCCCTATTAAGTATCGAAGTCATATTTCAAGCACCTAATTTGGTCGGATAGTCGACTTGAAGGTCTAATCATCTACAGCCCATGTTCAGGGACAAGCGAACTATTTACGGCCCACGTTCGGGGACAATCAAACCATTTACAGCCCATGTTCGGGGATAATCGAACCATCATCATTTTAGTGATCATCTACCATGCGAAGACGATTCACGGCGCAAGGTTCTCGATACACAGAGACGTGCAATCTCATAATCAGACAAGTTTTTCCTCAAGCATGGAAAATTGTCGGTCGTTGTTACCTCTCAAGACGAAGAAATCAGCGATTATATCATCTGTCGACTTTCTCATGCATGGAAAGTATCTCAATGAACATTATCATCTATCGACTTTCCTCAAGCATGGAAAGTATCGCAACAAACATCATCCGGTGGATTTCTTCAAGCATAGAAACCTACCAAACTCATTTGTCACCGATACACTAGTGTCAAATACTGTCGTACATATTTGCCACCGATACACTGCTGTCAGATACGTATTCAATCCCTTTACTCTTTTATCTGTGGAACTAACATTTTTCTGCAGGTATCGGCGTATAAAGAGTAATTTAGGACCGCAGAACGTCTTAAATTATTCTCGGTCCCTATCGACTACTTTGACTATCGTTTTTGAAACTGACATTTCTACAAACTCAGCTAAAGTGGGGGCTTCTGTAGACACCTAAAAATGTCTCCCCGAAACCAAACCCGATGATGAACAATCTTTCACTACTGTTATTGGTCAGGTTGAGTATTTAATCCCGGGAGTGCTTAAAATTCATGTTCAATCAAAATCAGTTCGCAAAATAGTCAACGGATCAGTCCTAATATTTAGTCAAAGCATAATCCAATTTATTTTGGCCCAAACCTTTTTAACCCATTTCATATTATTTATTAATTTAGCCCAATTAATTAATAATAAACCTAAATAGCCCGAAATTATAAAACGTCACTTAAAAATGCTGAACGTAATTAGGTTTAAAATGAACTTGGACGCAAAAGTGGAAAAATGTCCACCGTGTCACAGCATAATGTGCCGCGCCACGGTGGAATGTGCCGCGTCGCGGCATATTTTGCCGTGTCACGGTGCACATGCCGTGACACGGGATTATCCCATGTTTTTTCCGCGTAAATCCTGAACCCGTTTTATCATTTTAGGGCCGCTACTTCCCCGTGTCATGCCAAATTTTGCCGTGTCACGGCCACTAAATTTAGGGTTTTTATCTTTTTAGGGTTTCGTGTGTTCCTTCTACTCATTTTCCCTATAAATATAACCCTCATTTCTATAGTTCGGGGGATCAATTAATTCTCTCTTCTCTCTTCTTTGCTCTAGCCTAAACACTAGCCTACCTTATTCTTTTAAAATTCTTCCTTTAAGCACTCCAAGGAGCCCGTACTTTACCCGAGGTTCCATCCTTAAACCAAGGCATGAAAAATAGAACTGTTTGAAGGTTTAGCCCCAAATTAACTCTATTTAATTTAACTTTAATTATTGTTTAATTTATTTCCTTGAAGTTACTAACTCGTTTATTGTTTTCTAGTTGCAAGCAAGCAAAATCAAAGTAAGGAATCATGTTCCTTTTATTCACACATGCTTAACGTAGGCGCACTTCAAACGACGCTTACATCACCCGATCGAGCCAATGGCCGCCCGATCGGGCCCAGCTTTTCTCTTGGTCGTGCCTTAAGATTTTCTTCAACTCCCTTGGGCTTCAATTGTCAAGGCCCAACACTTCTTCTTGGTCCATTGCTCGGACCAATTCCACGAACCAAGCCCTTAGTCACCGATATGATCGGTTTTGGGATACGATCAATGGTCATGAATGTGCTAAAAGCTCCAATATCTCATAGTGGCCGGAAAACCATAGGAATTACCGACAAATCCGAGAAATTCCTACAAAACAAATGCCAACTCTACAAAACAGTTGAAACCACACATTAGTACCAAAAGTAGCTCCGAAGAGCTCAAATATGCATATAAATGACCGTGGCACGGAGGATAAAATAACATATAAGACACGAATATCAACACCTGTGGACAAGAAATTAGCTAAATCAGCATACCAAGGTAATTCAATTTTAGAAAGGGCTAATAAATGTTCATCAGGGAAATAATCATAAAAAGGGAAGTCGTATCCATCCCCCTTATCGAGGAGGAGGCGAGAAAGATGGTCTGCAACGACATTTTCAGTCCCTTTCATGTCCTTTATCTCGATGTCATAGTCTTGCAATTGAAGGACCCAACGAATCAACCGCGGCTTGGCGTGAAATTTACTCATTTAATATCTTAATGCCACATGATCTGTATGAGTTATTACTTTTGAACAAACAAGGTAAGTATGAAAATTGTCTATTGCATAAATTACTGCTAGCATCTCTTTTTCTGTTGTGGCATAATTCATTTAAGCTGAGCTAAGAGTTTTACTAGGGTAATGAATAGCATGAAGTTTTCCATCCTTTCGTTGTCCCTTAACGGCCCCTTCCGCATAGCCACTAGCATCGCACATAATCTCAAATTGGAGGGTCTAGTCCGGGGGTTGCATAACAGGAGCGGAGATCAAAGATTCCTTCAACCTGTTAAAAGCCTCAAGACAAGCATCAGTAAATATAAATGGGGAATCCTTTGCCAAAAGCTCGGTTAGAGGTCGAGCTATTTTCGAAAAATCTTTAATAAATCGTCTATAAAATCCTACATGACCAAGAAAGCTCTGAACTCCTTTTACAGAATTAGGAGGGGGTAGTCGCTCAATAACCTCTATCTTTGCTTTATCAACCTCAATACCCTTATGTAATACCACATGGCCTAGAACAACTCCTTGTTGTACCATAAAATGGAATTTTTCCCAGTTTAAAATTAAATTGATCTCTTTACATCTATGGAGCACCTTTTTCAAATTTTCAAGACATACATCAAAAGATGTTCCATAGATAGAAAAGTCATCCATAAAAACTTCCATTGTATTTTCAATAAGACCTGAGAAAATTGCCATCATACCACATTTGAACGTGGCTGGAGCATTACATAATCCGAATGGCATTCTTCGATAGGCAAAGGTGCTTTAGGGACATGTGAAAGTAGTCTTTTCCTGATCGCATGGACGGATGGGAATTTGAAAGAGACCAGAGTATCCGTCCAAGTAGCAGAAAAAGAAAAACTTAGCCAAATGTTTAAGCATCTGATCAATAAAGGGAAGGGGAAAATGGTCCTTATGGGTGGCCTTATTCAACCTCCTCCAATCAATACACATTCGCCAACATGTAACAGTTTTAGTTGCAATTGGCTCACCTTTTTCATTCTTGACAACGGTCATACCTCCTTTATTCGGAATTACATGTACAGGGCTAACCCATTTACTATCTGAGATAGGGTAAATTATTCCTGCAACAGGCAATTTAAGAACCTTTTTTTTAACTACCTCCATCATATTTGGATTTAGTCATATTTGAGGTTCTATGGAGGAGGCATGATCGTCCTCAAGAATTATCTTATGCTCACAAAAAGATGGGTTAATACCCTTAATATCATCAATGGTGTACCCAATTACACTTTTATATTTTCTCAAAACAGTGAGCAATTGCTCTAATTTTGTGTCATTAAGCTCAGCATTAACAATAACAGGATATGTATTATTAGGACCAAGGTATGCATATTTAAGAGTAGAAGGAAGGGGTTTCAACTCTACCTCGGGAGGCGTAGTACTCTCCCCAACACTCGATGCACTAAGGACTTCCTTAACTGGAGTTGTGATTGGTTTGGCTTTTGCTTCCTCAAGTAGCCTCGTGTACTCCCTTGTTTCCCAATTTTCCTCATTGGTACTTCCCACTAACACCGTTTCTAGTGCATCATCTGCTTTTATCAAGGGAAGTTGCTCACGTTGTAAATCATCAAGGACATCCACTTGACAAATAGTCTTTCCCACGGAAGGAGTTCTCATAGCATTCAAGAGTGAATACTCCATTTTCTCGTCGCCCACCTTAAAAGTGATTTTACCATTCTTCATATCAATGATTGCACCTGTAGTGGCTAAGAATGGTCTACTAAGAATAATGGGGACATGTGCATCCTCTTCCATCTCCATCACAACAAAGTCGCATGGGATAAAGAATTTTCCCATGCGAAGAGGGACATCTTCAAGTGTACCCAAAGGAAATTTAACCGACCTATCCGCAAGTTGTAAAGATATGCACGTAGGCTTTAGTTCACCCATTTGAAGTCTCTTGCAAATAGAGAGCGGCATGAGACTCACACTTGCACCAAGATCATATAGTGCCTTGTTGATCTCTATATCTCCAAGTTTCACTGCAATTGAGTAGCTACCCAGATCACCTAGTTTCTTAGGAAGTGTGTTTTGCAAAATCGCACTACACTTCGCAGTCAACGCAATCGTAGCATTCTCCTTTAGTTTCTTTTTGTTAGAGAGCATATCCTTTAAAAATTTTGCATAAGATGATATCTCGGATATTGCATCTAAGAATGGAATGTTAATGTGAAGAAGATATCAAGAAATTTTCCATACCTTTTCTCTAACTTGGCTTGAACAACCAACCTTTGTGGGAACGAAACTTATGGCATATATAGAACAAGTGGTGGTTGAGTCAGTGCCTTTGGCTCTTCCTCGATTAGCTCAAGGTTGGATTTTTGAGGAGGTGGTTGCATAGGTTGTTGGACTAGAGGTGGTCTTTCTTGGAAACCAGGTGGTGCATTATAATTGTTGTTATGGGGTGGTGGTGGAGGTGGATTTTGTTGAGCTTGGGTATTCTTGTAAGAGAAATTTGGATGACGTTTCCAACCTTCATTATATGTGTTTGAATAAGGGTCATATGGCCTTTTGGAATTTGAAGTGTAGAATGCATTGGCTTCCTCGATCGACATTTCATTCGTGTTTTGTGGGCAATCAGGTGAAATGTGACCTTGTACATTACACATTTGATAAGTTACAGGTGAGCCAGAAGCTGCAGCTTGAAACTTATTAAACTTGCTTGTCAATTCCTACATAGAACTAGTAAAAAGAGTTAGAGCATTAACTTCAAATTTTCCTCTTTTCTTCACACTATTTCGGGCCACTAGGAGATAGTTGTCATTGACCACCATCTTCTCAATTAGCTCCTTGCCCTCAGTTGGGTTCTTAGTCAAGAGAGAACCCCCAGATGCAGCATCAATATAGATTCGAAACTCATGAGTTAAGCCATTGTAAAAGGTTTGAATCAACATCCATTTAAGAATACCATGGTGAGGGCACTGTCTCTGCAATCGCTTGAACCTCCTCCATGCTTCATATAGGGACTCATCATCTGACTGCCCGAAAGTAGATAACTCATTCCTCAACCTTGTAGTCTTTTCCTGCCCCAAGAACTTGATTAGAAAAACTTTTACCAGTTTGTCCCATGTGTCAAAATAGCCAGTATCTTCATCTCTCAACCATTCCTTCGCCCTATCCCGTAATGAGAAAGGAAAAAGGCGAAGTCTAATAATATCATCTGTAACACCATTTTGCTTCATAGTATCGCACTTCTCCAAGAAACTATCAATGTGACTAAAAGGGCAATCATGAGGTGTGCCTGCAAACAAATCATTGGAGATGAATTGAATGAATTGTGGTTTCAATTCAAAGTTCTGAGCAGTAACGGGTGGTCTGGCAATGCTAGAGAGGAGTCCAGTTGTGGTATCAGGAATACCATACTCCAAAAGAGATTCTATTCCTGGATCGACCATGTTTCTGTTGTTTTGATTCTTCCTTCTTCTTTTATCTCCTCGTCTCCTTGTAGTTGCTTTGATTTTAGAATCAAATGGTGTTAAATTGTTTGACCTTGAACGTCGATTTTGCATGCAACAAAGAACTAAAAGTAGAGAAATCAAAAAACAAGAGACAATAGCCAAAGCAACAGATAGAGCTCAGTAAAAACGAATCACAAATAACTAGAATGAAACCGTTAGTCCCTGGTAACGACGCAAAATTTGATAGGCGTGTTGCGCACCTAACAAAAATAACCGAACTAACTCTACTATGTAGTTGAGCAAGTAAGGGTCGAATCCCAAGAGACTAAGGACTAACTAATTAAACAGACTTAAATTAATACTAAGCAAGTAACCAATTAATATCGAGAAATCTATACTAGAACAATTATGAACTATCAAGCAACGAAAATTTTAATAATGAATTAATCAAGAACTAAAGATATCTGAGATTAAGTATCTCCACTAATATTCAATGCAATAGAACAATCCCTTTCCCTCAATTAAATCAATAAATACTCCACAAGACAGATGCTCCCTGAAATGATACTAAGAGTTTCTTTTGAACAACTAATAGCTTCCCTAACATGCAAGCATACCTATTTTCATGGAATCATACATATTAAATATTTTGAGAACGACATCCTATAAGTACTAGCAAGAACAATTAGCTATTTTCATGCATAAAAGCTCTTACTTTTAATTAGGGCTCTAAAATCAATTAAGAATCAACTTTCGTTGTAAACCAAATCACATTCATTAATACTATTTCTAGTTAATCATTGATATTAAAACCAACCCTAACAAAGAAGAATTATAAATTAATTAAATTGGGAATTAAATAACACATTAATCCACATTAGGGTTCAACCTAACCTTAGATTATGAAACTACTCCCACATGATAGAAATAACAAGACAAATAATTAAAGAAAACATAATAACAATAGAAAATTAAAGATATTAAAGATGATAGAGAAATACTTGAAATTAAATTAAGATGAATGCTTCAATGGAGTTCTATGTGTTCTCTCACAAAACAACGTTGAATAGAAAAGGCTATATTAAAAATTAGATGTTTTAAAATAGGGTTAAACCCCCATTTATACTATCCTAAAAAATCGTTAAATAATAAAAATAAAAATATCTTCAGCGCACACGTACACGGCTGTGTGCTGATGGGTACACGACCGTGTAGCTAGCCTCTACTTGGTCTCAAATTTCATCATGTATGTGCACGGTCGTGTAACTAAGGGGTACATGACCGTGTAAGCAGACTTCATACGGAGATGGCATCACACGACCGTGTAGCTCATGGTACACGGCCATGTAGCAAACAGTCGTACTTGGAATCTATCACATGACTGTGTAGTTAAGGGTAATTGACCATCTAGCAGGAAAGTGCGGATGGATGAGTCACACGACCATGTAGTTTATGGTACACGGCCATGTAGCATTATCATCATCTAGTACTCCAATACACAACTTCTCATGACTTGCAAATCTCCTTATGAAGATCACCAATCTATCTCAAAATGTCATAGCATGCTCATCATCACTCCAAATTCTCTACTTCATCCTAAAATCACAACATAACAACCAAATAACCATAATAGAAGAAATCGAGTCCAACTTGAATAAGACATACAGAAACACGAACTATATGTTGAATATCTAGAGTAAAAACGTCCCAAATAACCCAAGAATAACGGTATAATATCCACTTATCATATTGTCAGCCATTCTTTCGAAGGTTTAAGCCTAAAGTCTTCTAGGTTGAGCATATTCATTCTTTGGGAGTTGATTTTAATAAATTAAACCAGATTAATTAAGAAAGTTTTTTAGGTTAGTGTGTATGAATCGTAATTAAACATATGTACAAGAAACAAATCAAAACAATGGGTTAGTTTAATCACAAATAAGCTATGCACAAGTAGTCAATTAGTCACAACATGATGCATTGAGTTTGCAACCTAACTAAGGCTCTAGTTCTCTAAAGTCAAGGATTTTGGCGTCAAAGAGGGTCCATGGTTAAGAGTGGATTCATCTCTTGGAAGCCTAACCATAGAATGGTTGGCGCGATAGACGAGACACCACGAGTTAGACTCAACTCCATGGTTTGATGAACTCAACGAACTCGGATGCACCTATTATTGCACGAACCGTTTTTAGGGTGGACGGAGCGTGAATTCCCAAGGGCTAAGACCATATGTAAAACACATATAGGTTCAGAAATGTCAGAAAAACTTAATCAGGAAGTAAAATCATCAAGATAATATTAGAATCAGGCAAAACGCAAAGACAAAAGAGTGGCGCAGAATCGCCAAATTCTCTCGCTGGACGATAAGAACCATCGCCCTACGACGGCTCTATCGCCATGCGACAAGGGTGTCGTCTAGCGTTGGTTATTGTCTCCATGCGACAGTTCTTACGCTCTACAGCAATTTTAATCTTCGTTATTATTTCCGATTTTCGCAACGTCTTTTCGATTGTATTCGTGAAAAATATTTTCGGTTTTTCCTACGTGTATGACTATGTTTTGACGCATTATAGATGGTCTTTCCAATTACGTGCAAAGTGGAAGCTCAGAAGAACAGAATCTCAAGTCTCATCCACTCATTCTAATTAATTTCCAAACAAATTATTAATCAGAAATGGTCCCAAGTGGAGTCACCAAAAAACTGTAGGGAATTTTTAATGCCTCATCCTAGCTGGAAGCTCAGAAGAGCAGAATCTCAAAGGCCTTCAACAAAAGGGTCAAGCATTGGGAACTACTGATGAGTGCCATTTCATTTGATGAGTATTTAGGCTGTTTTTACCTTCTTTAATTTTCATAGATTTCTTTCTTAATAAATGCTTAGTTTTATACATTTTCTCTTTATTTTACCTTTTCTCTCTTATTTTGTGTTTTTATGGTTTTTCCAGTATTTTCTCCTTTATTTGCTATCTTTTCGTGGTTGTAGGTATTGTACGAGGTTCAAGTCTTGATATTGGTGGCCTACTAAGTTAGAAGATTCATTTGGAGCAAACTTATAGCATTGGAAAAGCTCAAGGTGCAAGGAAGTGGATGCTCTAAGTTCTAGTTTATGTGCTCTCAAGTCGCGCTCTCATGTAAAATGGTGTTGAACCCACCGTGGAGGCCTTTAGAAACTGCCACCCCCAATGTTCATCAAGTGGAGTGCACGAAGACCTTTTTGCGAACGCACGAAGCGGCGAAAAAATTAAAGAAACCCAGAAGAGCACCCGCAGATGCGCAACCCACGAGCACGAGCGCGCATGCCCCATGCGCGGGTGTATACCCCTGCTGCGTGGGTGCTCCTCCTTGTTTCTGGCTTCGCTCGATTTCGTTTCCGCGCCTTTTATAAATATTTATTTTAACCCAATTTTTGTAATTAGTTTTAGACATAATTTTGATCATAATTTTAGCTTAGTTGAGAGTTCCTCTCTCTAGTTTTAAGGTTAGTTTCAAGAGTAGATTTAGAGAGAAAAAGTGAGAGATTTCATTGGTGGTTTGAGAGATTGAAGATCCAAGGTGGCAATTGTATTGAATATCTCCATAATCAATCAATGAGGATTTCTAACTATATCTCATTTAATTGCTTTTTTTAATTTCGTGCTTGTTTGATTTGGTTTTGATGTTTGATTCTTGA
Organism: Chenopodium album; assembly: GCF_948465745.1. Classification (NCBI taxonomy): domain Eukaryota; kingdom Viridiplantae; phylum Streptophyta; class Magnoliopsida; order Caryophyllales; family Amaranthaceae; genus Chenopodium; species Chenopodium album. Next base: position 36,894,171 of record NC_137844.1, read on the forward strand.
TTAGTGTAATTGTTCTTCATATTTTGTTGATTCTTGATTTCTTAGTTGTTTGTTGATTAGATGATGACTCTTGAGTAGTTGCTTTGCTAGGGATTAGGTGAAAATTGTGTGATTGATTGATTGTGATTAATTTGGGAATTATGTTGATTGATTGTTGAGATTAAAGTGATTAATGTAAGCTTGCATGTGTGTAATTTGATTAGGCCTTGATAATTATGCTAGATTATTGCATTGTGATTTCTAATGATTCGACCCATTGATTTAGGAATTGCAATTATCGATTGGTTTGGATTGTGATTCTCCTAGTTTGTTATTCATAGAGACCACTAATTTAATGATTAGGAGATAGCTCTTTGATTCCAATTGATAGCTCTTGTCATTAGTCTTCACAACCATTGATTGGCATGTTCTTCCCAAGTTGTTGCAATTGTCATGATTACTTGTTAATCCCCATTCCCTAGTGTTTTATTTTTTTAGTTGTTTTTTTTTTGTTAGTTGTTAGTGTTACTTCTTCACCTTCGAATTTAACCTAGCTTAGGCGCACATTGAAAGCACTTAAACATAACCGTTCCTTTAAGTTCGACCCTTGACTTACCTCTATACTTGTATTTAGGTTTGTTAAGTGTTTATAAATTTTGTTTAGCTTAGGGAGGATTAGTTAACGACCTAGTTTTCCCCTATCAACTACTACCTGAAGACTTGGTTCTCAGAAAGACGGCAGCAGTAGGGAGAGGAAACTAACACGGAAAGTTGTCAGCAAACTAGGAAGGCCCTTTCCTCATCCATGAGCAAGTGGGGCCAGGTGCTTTCCTCCTCGCAGATCAAGAAGGTCAGGTATTAAGGAATAGTTTCAATACAGATGTGTTGAAGAAATATTTTGTTTAAAAAGCATATGGCTAAATAGAAGCTGGAAAACTTTGTTTAAATTATACAAAAACTTTGTTTAAGTTATGCTGTGTTAATAAAGGCAATTTAAGCCATTTAAATTCAATGAAATACGAGCCTCTACGTGAGGAGTATACTACGTAAGTTTACCTAAACATGTTCATTTATTAAAATTATGCTTTAGCATCATACACTAACATGCAGAAAACACCATAACATACGTAAAAGCTATCACGTCAAAGCTAAAAGCATCAAAATAGGATGCAGCAAGACATCGTTGAACACGCAAAGATCACGTTTCCCTAAGTTTGACCTACCTGCTCAAATTAAAATAGGGCACCACCACGGGAACGCCTGAGGAGGAGGCCTAACACGTTCAACATGAGTAGGGAAGAGTGAATGAAAGGCAAAAGAATAGGATGAGTAGGTATCACCAAGGTTCTCTTGGTCTCACCCAACTCACCTCTTTGTGGGAAGAGAAGAGGTAGATTAGCAATGAGCCTTTACGAGAGATAAGTTAGGAGCTTAAGCAATAAGTCACAGTCAAACAAGCTGAATGACATACACATAAGTCACAGCCAAACAAGCTGAATGACATACGCATAAGTCCCTATAAAATTCAAGTAGGTGACATAGCATACAAGCCCTCATCATGAAAAGATTAGTGGCATGAACTTAAAAGTCCCCACCCAGTGCAGTGAAGCAGAAGAATTAATAAAGCCCTATACAACCAAGTAAAGGAGCAATAAAGGCAAATGCAACAGGAAAACCCAACCTACGAGGTTTTACCTAGTAGAAAGAAGGGGTTGCTGAGTTAAGGTTTAGGTACTATTATACCATGACTCAGCAACAGACTGGAGCAAGCACATTGGCAATAAATTAAATAATAAGCCAAACAGAGATTCATCAGCCCAAACGTTCCTCAAAGGGCGAAAAAGGGCATTATCAGCACCAGCAGGGCACAACAAGGGGCAAAGAAAGACATCAATGGGCACCTCCCCAAACTCTATAGGTCCGGTGGGGCGGAAGGTACCTTTAGCTAAGATCGAGGTTGCAGAGAGTGGATTCTCAAACTCATCACTTAAGAACTGGTGAACACAGTGATTAAGTTCACTGGAATTATGAGTGCTAGTTGCCTTAATAACGTTCTCATTAAGAAGCCCAGTGTTGGTAGAAAGAGAAGCAAAAGGATCAAGCGCAGAAGAGGTATGAGCCCTTTTGGCAGTAGGCTGGTCGGCATCACCTGAGGGAGAGATCACACGATCATCCTCCAAGTCAATAACTGGATGATCCTGCTTATGTGAACCCCCAGGCTGAGAGTGCCCTCCCATGCTAGCACTTCACAGACGGCCTCGAAGCCTAGTGGAGCGGGGCGTGATCTTAGGTTGTTCCATGATAGATGCAACAGGTAGTTCGAAGGCAGAAGCCTCAATAAAAGGAGCAGCAGTGTCCTTAGCAGCAATGGTAGCACCAATGCTTGTAGAATAGAGCTAAACATGCTCAGCAGAAATTGTGGGTTCTCACCCACCGCAGCGTCAACTTCAACTTCCCTCTCGGGGGAAACTCAAAAATGTTGTCAGCAAAATTATCAGCGTTATCATTTTTGGGATCATCAGAAGCTTGATTCAATGGTTCACTTACTACGGAAGGCTGAGGTGCCACCTGGCGGAAAGTCGCAGCAGGGTGCTTCTTAGAAGAAGAAACACTCTATGCCACTAACGCCTCAGTCCCCGAAGTAACATCCTTAGGCCTATTGCGAATCTCCCACCGACTCCCAACAGTGGAAGATGAAGGCTCAGCCTCAGCACGACCAGATCTTGCCTGATCATCAGTAGTCACAGTGCCAAACAACACTCTCAGTTCAGCCGGAGCCAAGCGAATCTCACCCTTTAAAGCACCAGCATGGACCTCCAGGGTTTCAAAAAGCTCTAGTGGATTAGCAAGCGTGGTAGTGATGGGATCCTTCCAATTATCCTTTAGCCCGAGAATATGCCTATCTAGCTTGTCATAACCTGAAGAATCGGACAAGAAAAAAGGAAAGGCATGAGAACAAAGTGCAAACTGAAATAAGAAGGAGAAAAACACCTAAGAAAAAATAAAGACAAGGCTTACCAGACTCATGGGTAGAACATAAGCGCATAGTAGAAAGTTGTGCATTACCCACAATGTACAAAGAGCTGGGCAGCCAAAACTTCGGAAACTTTGAATCACCTGTGCCTGCTCCCTGTAGCGTGTCGAAAGCATCCGTCTCTCGGGCAAACTCAGAAGGAGAAACAGTAACTCTAGCAATGTTAGTACGAAACTTCCGGAAAATACGTGGCACAACAAAGGAAGAAGGGACTACAAACCATAAAAATTTTCCAGCCTAGGCCCTAAAGCGGCCAAGTTTGGGATAAAACAGAAATCTACTCTCCTTAGGGGCTACATAGTACCAGCCAGACTCAGAAGAACCAGAAGATGGCCTCTTTAGGCTCATCAAAGAATTGAATAGGTGCAGCGACTCAAGATACCGTCGAAATCACAGAAACCACAGCAAACATATCAAAGTGTGTAGGGAAGCGGGGTGCAACAGGGCAATTCAAAGGTTAAAAGCAAGAAAGACCTTATCTAAAGTAGGGTCCAGGGGAAATCACAAACCCAAGTCTAGATAAGAAGCAAAAACAACAATGTGATTAGCAGAGGGAGCAGATAGTTTAGAACCTTCAGCTGGTAAAACTAGCTTGTAGCCCGAGTCAAACCCGTAAAACTTCTGACCTACAGTGGCCAAATCCAACCTCTCAGTGCCTTTAGGACCATAACACCTCTCATCAAGGAAGAAATCAGACTCGCCCTCTTCCACGGGCTCCACAACGTAAGTGGGCTGGCAGTTATGAAAAGCACGCTCACTGGGAGACCCAGCCACCTCACTCATGTTCGCAGCTAGAGGGGGAGATGGTGAAGAAGTAGCAAAACGGCCACCCCACACTACATAGTTATCAAACTGATTCACATCAGCCATATCATCAAGCCATGCAAAACTATTTAAAGGCTAAACATGGGGAATGAGGCTAACAAGAGACACATCAGGAGGATTAGCTTTAACTTGGATAGCTAATAGCTTATGGCGCATTGCGCGCATCCTCAAACGGATAAGATGAGGCATGGGAACCCCATTGTGGGTAAGTACCCTTTCACAATAAGGATCAAAGAAATCAGGACAAAGCATGGACCGAAAAGGGCGAAAAGCATTGCCGTCAGCAGGACGACTACTGCCCGACCTAGACTCAGTAGGCGGAGTCACAGCAGTACTCGCCCTGCCCTCAGCAGGAGCATGATCTCCTGACATAACTACTTACAAGGGAATAAGGGGAAAAGCAGGAGAAGTAAAGGAAGTGCGCACAGAGCGCTCACCTGAGTGAGACAACTCAGGAGAATAATCTGACTCAGTGCCCATAAGAGGGTCACTCACATTCTAGCTGTCAGTTGCATTAGACATCCTAAGATCTACAAAGACAAAAGGCCTCCTAGAGAAGGTGAAAAGAATGGGATGCCTAAAAAATCAAAATCAGTCAAACCCCAAGAACAAGAGTAGAGGAATAACAACAAAAAATTGAGGAAAAGAATCGAGAATACAGATGCAATAACAAGAAAAAGGTGAAAAGAACTATGTAGAGATAGTCAAATTCAACCAAAAAGGCACAATCTTGCGAAGAAAAATTCAAAAAAGAAGAGAAATCGGGCATACAAATATAAGAAAAGGCACAAAGAAAGTACATGTAGACACCCAATTGTGTCTCCCCAAAACCAAACCCAGTGATGAGTACTTTTCATGTCATTTGATTATCGAACGAAGTGAAATTTGAAAGAGTCTCGTGATTCCCCTGTTTTAATTAAAAATACTTCTTTCTATTTTCAAAAATCTTTCTTTTCATACCTTATTTATGAAAAACGTCCAATCCAATTTAATTTGGTCCATGATATGGGATCAATAATATTGTAGTTGGATGGGGCTCAAAAAGGGCTTTCCTGCGATATATTATAAGCCTAATTTCGATGAATAATGAGGAAGTTATGGCCCGAATATTAAATTGGATATTAAATGAGTTTTTATGGGTGACCCAATGATCAAGTGAAGGTCTGTTAATTATCATTCCTAAAGTCATTTGGAATTACTTCAATTTTCTAGAATAATCTAGAAGGTTATTTTAAGTTCTAAAGAGATTAGGATTAATAATTATATTTATATATATTTAAGAAAAGATAATGAATTGTAGTTGAAATAAAACAAGTGTTTTAAAAATATTTAATCTTATTTTTAATGGTAAAGTACGGACTCTAATTATCCCAATTATATTGAAAAAAGGACTCTTTACGACAAAATATTATCCCGCAGCACCAGACAGGTCCATCGCGCCATGATAGGCCTGTCGCGCCGCGACAGAGCCATCGCGTCGCGATAGCCCTGTCGCTCCGTGATAGGAGCAGTTTCACTTCGATTGGAATTCGATCTTCTCTGATCATTTCCGAATGTTTTTCTCTGATGTTTTTCTCTATAAATAGGGTCGTATTTCCCCGTTTTCAATCTTCAACAATCATCTTTCTATTCTCTCTCTCTCTCTCTACAAGCTAGAAGCTTATTCTTTCTCTTGATTTCTAAGCCTAGCCTTTTCAAAACACCATATGTCCATCACGAGACCTAGACACACCTAGCCAAGCTCGAAGTTGCCTTCGCCCTAAACATGAAAGGTTGATAATTTCTGAGGGTTTGGTCCCAAATCCCTATTTCATTTATTTAAATTAATTGTTTGATTTAATATTATTATTGAAGTTACTAACGTGTGTATTGTTTTGATAGAAAGAGATACGAGGAAACAAAGTAAGTAGCTTTAATGCTATATATCTTTAGGAATCACGCTTAGATTATTTTATTTCCTAGTATCATGTTAGGATGTCTTTATGATTCCTAGTATCATGTTTAGGGTGTTAACTAATATTTCTAAAATTATGTATGTTTCTGGTATCATGTTTAGGTTGCTTCCTATTTCTTCTATCATGTTTGTATCATGTTAGGGCTAAAGCTTTGATCTTTATTGTTTAGTGACATGCTAGGCTTTGTTATTAATCTTTTTAGTATCATGCCTATGATCTTGCTAATATTATTATGCTTTGATGAGATTGATATTATGATTATGATTTGTTGTATCAATGTTATTATGTTGCTTGATGTTATTGTTATTATTGCTTGATCACGCCCTCTCTTGCAGGTTTAAAGGGAATTTGTACTTTAAATCATGCTTAATAAGATAATTAATAATTTGAATTAGGCTAATATGATTTTAATTCAAGTGATCGCCAATAATAGATTTGTTTGTGCATTAATATTCAACCAACATAGATTAAACAGGTATAGGATTAATATATTGATTGTATGTTAGTCAAAAAGCACACATGAATATGAGAAGAATAAAGTAGAGGCCTATTTAGGGCAGGTTCAATCTCTGTTAGGTTGGATTTGTACCTTGATCCTCGAATATCCTGTCATTGTTCAGGACCACTATGGAGTTATCAATCTCTTGGATCGTGAAGGAGAGTAACCTTCACCCGGTGAACAGTTTACAAGTTCCTAAAACTTGTTGGCGACTCTTTTGCTTTAGCTTCCTTCCCTTTGGATGCCACCATGCTTAAGTGTATGATCATAGTGGGGCTCATGTGTGGGATGCTTAAAATATTCCCTACAATTTTTGGCGACTCCACTGGGGAGGATTTCTATTTTAATTCCTAAAATTTATTTTGGCAATAATTTAGAATGAGTGGATGAGACTCGAAAAGTTCTAAATATTCATGTGCATAATTTTGATTAACATTATTGGCATAAACATAAAAAAGGTCCGTATTGGAAGCACCATCCGTAATGCATCAAAACATAGGCTTTTTACACGTAGGAAATTTGGGAAATATCTTTCACAACTAGAATCGAAAAAACGCTGCGAAAATCGGAAAATTCTAAGAACAAAGAAAATTGCTGAGGCATGTAGGAACCATCGCTGAGATAACAGAGCCCATAGCAGTGCTGACGTCTGCCTTATTGCTTTGACCGATTCTAGTACTGTTTGGCCAATTTTACTTCCTAATTGAGTTTTTTTCTCTTTTCTGAAACCCATATGTGCTCTACATATGGCCATAACCATCTGGTAATTTACGCTCCATCTACCTAGTAGAACGCTCATTGCAACGAAGGGTACATTTGAGTTTGTGAATTCACCAAACCATGGAAGCAAGTTTAACTTGCGGGGTCCCATCCATACGCGTCAACCCTTCCAAGGGTAAGGCTTCCCGCGATGCATCCAAACTCATAATCATGGACCCTCTTTTGACTACCCTTATCCTTGAACTTTAGAGTACTAGAGCCATAATTAGGTTGCAAACTCATTGCATCATATTGTGCTTACTTAACAACTTGTGCATCTCTTGCTTGTGCATGCTTGTATGTGTGTTTAAGCTAACCGTTTGTTTGACTTGTGTATGAGTCTAAATAAACTGATTAATTACTATATATGACTTTGTTTAATTAATTAATTAATTAATGATTAAAGTTTAACAGAAATGAATAAACACGACTTAGCATGACCATAAGCTTACCCTTTTTAAAGCAGAACTCTGGAAATAGGTGCAGACTGACGTTTTAGTAATGACGTGAAGGTTTAGCCTGTGGCGCGACACGCAAGTACCCAGCGCGACGCGATAGCAATATCGCTCCGCGATAGCTCTGGCGCGACGCGACATTGCCATTGTTTGCGCGATGGTCTAGTTTGTTGCTTGTGTTTTCGCGCCAAGTCTTTTTCATCAATTTACTAATAATCGTAGTCATATTCAATCCTTAATCGAGTCTAGACACATATTTCCATGGTCTTACACAAGTGTCAAGTATGCCACTTTTACTCACTATTTTAAAGCACATACTTTATGTATGTTTCACTACGACCATGTATAGAGAGTCTTGTGTGCGCGTGTTTTCCATCATTTTTATTAGGGGGGTAAGTCGGATATTAATCCTCCCAACATAACCATGTTGTTTAAACCATTAAACTTGATTCCCAAAAATGCACCCCCATTTTTTGCTTTTTTGCCTTGTAAAACCAATAAAATTCAAAGCCAATTTGAGTCGCGTCATTAAAAAAATCAATGGTTTAATATTACAGCGCTTGGTCAAGAAGAGAAGGACAGTAAATCAAAGATAACACTTTCGTTCAAGTTCTACTCTTCGAAAAACCCATCAGACACGGAGAAAAGTTCGTACTAATGGCTACCCAACAGGAAGTCGATGATCTAAGACAAAACATGACTAACTTGACCGAGATGTTCAAAACTCTTGATCTTCAAGTCAACGACCCTACTAAACAGCAACAGCTTGAGCGTATGGAAGAAAGCTAGAGTAAAATTTCCAACGACTACAAATTTCAGGAATTAACTCACAAGGGATCTTGGGGGACAAGGAACTTCTTCCGCAGAAGTTCAATGCCAATGACATCCCTAGATTCAAGCCAACTAACAACCCCTATTTTCATTTAAGAGCTTTCGAAACTATAATGAATATCAGGGAAAGTTTTTCATTCGATGTTTTCGCTATCTCTAGAAACCGTTTGTCAACAATGGTTCTTCTCCCTAGACAAAGAGAAGATCTCTTCTTGGGACTCTATAACAAACGCTTTCATTTATAGATACAAGTGCAACATTCAAGTTGAAACCGACCATAGAGAACTGGAGATGTTGAAGCAAAAGGAAAATAAAGGATTTACTTCCTTCTTCAATAAATGGAGGGAAACTTCCTCTAAGATGGTCGAGGTTCCTACTGAAAAGGAATCTGTGAGGTTTTTCATCAAGAACCTCCAAGAAAAGCACTCGAAACATCTCAAATACCAAAAGCAATTTGAGTACTTTTAAGGCCGTCTATGACATAGGAATCGATATTGAAGACGACCTTGCAAAACAAAAAGCTGCTAGCAACTCCAACAGTGGCTGGAAAGGAAAGAAGAATGACAATCCTTCTTCTTCCAAAACTAACCACTCAAACAATGTTAGCACCTTTCACTAGTGGAAAAAAGTTCATTTGTAACACCTCAATTGTAACGAGCATAATTAAATCTGTTACAAAAAGATGATTCGTAATGGGCAATATATAGGTCCGATGCAAATAACTAATATTTGTAACGAGTGAAATTTGACCGTTATAATAAATAGTATTCGTAACGGACAGAAATTTGTCCGGTACAATTACTGCTCTAATCGTAACGGCCAAATAAGGTCCGTTACAAATCGATCACGTGTTAGGACTAACATTAGGGTTTTACTTCGTTTCTCCCATCAGCCGTTTTCCTTCCTCTCCTCTCCTCTCTCTCTCTCTCTCTCTCTCTCTCTCTCTCATAGTCTCACATCTCTCTTTCGCTCATTCTCTCTCCTCAATCTACAATTTTAAATTGCAAATCTTCGTTATTTAGATCTGAATTGTGAATTTCTGTCAACTTATTTGGACCAATTATTCGAAGATCGACGTTTCGAGTATGATTTCTTTGGTATTCGTCCATGGCTAATTTCTGAAATCTGATTCAAAGCCATGATGCTGAACCTTGAGTAATTCACCTTCGTCAAAGCTCCATTGTAGAAGCTTATGAGCTTTAACTCCTTATTGAAACAAAATCAGAGGTAAATTTTGTTTTTTCTTCATTTATTAACCATTGAGTATCAATTTTTCAGGTCATTATAGTCAAATTCGGGATATTTTGAGGTGAATTATTGAACTATTTGTTATATTGCTCAATTTATTAAAGATTATAACAACCAATTTTGCTGCTAGAATTTCTTATGTGCATTTGACGTTGATAATCTTGAGCAAAAAGAATTTAATTTGATTTTTGGAACCTGATTTTAATGGGTTTAGGTTTAATAGTCGGTCTTCTCGGAGCACCGAAGCTCATTCGTGGTCCTGCCGCCGCCATCCAAGCCGCTATGCACCGAACCAATCGATTTGATTCCACTATTAATCGAAATCAGTCCTTGAGATTTTCACTCTAGAGTATATTCGTAGGGTTCAAGAAGATTCTGGGGAAGAATTTTCCCGTAATCCTTGGGTTTTTGCCCTAGATGTTCTTCGCACTCATGGTACTTTCATTCTACTTATCATTTTAATGGTTTTCAATTTTTGTATGTTGGTGTATTGCGTTTTAATTTGCTTGATTTAGGCTTTATTGTTTTGTGCAAAATTAGGTGTGGTTGATATTACCCCTTTGCGTGCTATCAAAGTGTGTGAATGCTGATAGATTTGATAAGGTATTGAACTTTATCTTTTAATGTGTTCAAATTTGCAGTGATTGGTTTGTTTAGTTTGTGATTGGGATGAAGATGATTGTAGTAGGCTGCATAAATTTAGCCCGTTCGAGTGTAAATGAACTTTCTTTTCAGTGCATTGTAGAAAACATGTGAATCTTTTGAGTATTAATTTTGGTTTGATCGAATCAAAACATAAAACCAATCTACCAGAAATGGCAAAAATTCAGGGATGATATGGGTTGTTGTTTACAGTGTAAATGAAAGAAAACAAGGAGATGTTAGATAAACTTAACAAGGCTACTGAAAGAGTACAACTTGCTATGAAAGAACTAGCTGATCTTGAAAGGCAAGAGCTTGAAGCTCAACAAATGAGGAAATACATTAATCAACTCGAAACTCGAGCAACTGAGGTCTCACTCTTTAATAATTATTGTTGCATTGGTTATTCATTAGTTGGAAATTTTAGGATTTATTTGTTTGGTTTTGTCAAAAAAAAAATTTGCCAATATGAATGAATATAATAGTGATAAACCTTAGTTATCTGACATTTCTGCATTGGTTGTATTGCTCGCGAAATGTTGGTTGTACTCTTTTAGTGCCATCTGGCTATGGGGCATACAGCACTGCTCAGGTTGCCTACAGTCAAAATGCTGCTGCTACTACGACTTCAGGAAATTCCAATAACGGTGAAAATCTTGGCACACCTACCCTAAAAGAGAATAATATATTCCCTGGACAGCAGGTTGGTTTATGCTCTATTTAGCTTTGTATTTGTTCGTTAAAGTATATTTTTGCTTTAGTTTTGAAATTGAGTAGGTATGGTAAATATGACAATATTCTTACAATTGTTGGTCTTTGGGGAAATCAAAAAGCTCGGTTTTGAGTAAAATCTCAAATTAGCCCTTGTTTCTTTCGTATTTCCTTTAGTCATGTTCATTTAGTTTGATAATTTGGTTACGGTGTGCTGTTATTGAAACACGTCCCAATATGCCTATATGCCAATTCTAATACTTGTGTGGCTGGCTCCTTGTGCTAGTATATTATTCTGGTATATATATGTTAGTCCTCTCAACATAAAGTCTGAGATCATCCTCTCTTCACTATATATATTTTTTTTCTCATATATTTGTGCGATCCAATCCATGTTATTGTAAATCAATTAGAACTCAGTCTTACTGTCCTGAATTTAGTTCCTCTTATGCCAGGTCTTGCTACATTGTGTGGAGGATCCCCTTTAGAGTTCAACTCAGCAAGTTTCCTATTGCATGTTGTGGATGGAGCGTTCTTTGTGTTCCAGGATCTGTTTATATTCACTTGTGTGGAGGATCCCCTTTAGAGTTCAACTCAGCAAGACTACTTTGTACTTACTTTCAATACTACTTCCTATTTTGCTACTTGAGCAGCACCAAATTTGTAAATTTTACTAGTGTTCTAAGGAAAAAAAATTGTTGTTTCTTGGTTTTTTTTAATTAGTTTTGTGGCCAACTGTACTAATTAAAAATTGTGGAATAAATAAAAATTTACATTGAATAATAAGCACAAAATGCCGACAGCCTAGCAAATTCTGCTGGGATTTTTTTTTTAATTGAGGCTAAATGTATTTGTAACGGGTAGTTGAAATGCCCATTACAAATACGTCGTTATTTGTAACGGGCACTTGAAATGCCCGTTATGAATAACGGGTTATTTTTAATGGGCACTTGAAATGCCTGTTACAAATAACGAGTTATTTGTAACAGGCAGTTGAAATGCCCGTTACAAATAACCCATTATTCGTAACAGGCAGTTGAAATGCCCGTTACGAATAACCTGTTATTCGTAATGAACACTGTCCGTTACTAATAACACTGGCTATCCGTAACGGTGGCATATGTAACGCCCGCTGCCCGTTACGGATAGGCCTTTTTTGCTCGTTACGGATAACTATTTTTCCACTAGTGTTTAACTTGAATGAGGTCCTTGCCATGAACAATTAAGGGAAAAAGATGCCATTTAGGAGAAACTTCACACCTATCGGCATTAGTTATGACACGGCGTTTGATCGACTTTATGCTAAAGGTCTCATAACTCCTATTGGACCTTTTGGAGATCCACCAGTCGAAAGGAGGACGGCTAGCTGGAACCCCCAATGCACATTGCAAATATCACCAAGGAAGGGGCCATCTCACTGAGAATTGCTGGAAGTTGAAGGAAGCTATCCAAGACTTAATTCATAGCAACAAACTTCCATTGCCTCCTACAAGCAAAAAGCCAAGTATTAATAACACTCCACTTTCAGATTCCCTGGCAATTTCTAATGAGGAAAACCAGGTTGATCCATCATCCCTCATCAGACCAATTGAAGAAACTCATGCTATCGAAGAAGAGGAGGAAACCTTTTTCGATGCCATGAGTGATTGCCCCCTAGGAGAACAACCTGCCACTAAAGAGGAGGTATGGCTCCTCATAAACACAATGAGGGAGGCAATAAACATATGTCGCGAGGCCCTCAACCATGCAAAGATGGTTCAAAACAAGTGTATCATTGAAGAAATGATGCACAAAGACCACTAAAAGAAAGTCATTTTCTTTCAATGTAGTCAAACCACCCAAAAGGAGTAACAAAGTCTATACGCTTATTGGGGGTTCCTATGTGATTATGTTCAAAATGCTATTCGAGAGTGGAAAGATTAAACCTCAAACCTCTCAAGCCAAGACCATTTGAATCATTGAAAAGGACAGATAAGTTCTACTGTCCATTCCATCAATCAGGAGGACATACCACAGAACAATGTTTCAAATTCAAGGACCTAGTCCAAGGATTGATTGACAATAAAAAGTTGATTGGTTCAAATTCGACTAGAAAAGGATGTTAGCATCAATGGAGTTTGGGAAAGCGATGATGAGGATGTCTATCTTAAAGATGTGGAAGAAACTCCACTTTCTGCAATCTATCCAGTAGATGACATTTGGGATGAAAAAGATTCACCCATAAACGTACTCACGAGATCAGGAAGGACGAAACCTCCCATCACGACCCAACCTATTCCTACCAATTAACAAGTTTCTATTCCAATTATAGAAGACAATGATGTTGCCAAATAATTGAAAAAGATTAAAGTAGAAATGAAGGGATGGAAACTCCTAGCCACATCCAACGAGCATAGGCTCGCAGTAATGGATGCCTTAGCAAAAGTAAGGATGGATTCAGAAACCTCACCTGAAGGTATGGCTAACTTCCTTACCAGTGATCTTCCCAGTCCCATCAACTTGATCACATTTTCTGACAATGATTTACCTCCTAAAGGTGATAAACATAATAAAGCCTTGAACCTCATAGTGTTTTGCAAAAGGATGAACGTTCCAATGACCCTTGTGAAAGTGGGTCGACAATTAATGTTTGCCCACTTTGAACCGCAAGAATGTTAGGAATAAGAGATGAGAATCTGTCCCCATCAACACAAGGCATAAGAGCTTATGATACACTCGTCGTCAAGCTATTGGGACCATTACTATGAATGTCATGACAAGATTCATTGAGCATGCTACTACTTTTCAAGTAGTATATATTAAGGCTTCTTTCAACCTATTGTTAGGACGCCCTTGACTTCAACACCTTAAGGCTGTCCCTTTATCCCTTCACCAACAAGTCAAAACCATAGTTGGAGGAGTTCATGTCACCATCGACGCTTCCTCTATGAGAATCAAAGCAATTGATAAACCAATCATAAATGTGGAGCACGATGAAAACGATGAATACTAATGGGGCTTTAATGTCAAAGAGGTCTCTTTTATTGAGGAGGATGAAAAGACCCCTCTTTGCTACAACCTCCATTCAAACATGATAGTCAATGGTATTCTCAGAAAACAAGGACACTTTCCTAAATGACTCTAGGAAAGAAGAAAGGAATAGTAAAGCAAATGGGACTGCCTGGCCTCCCTAAATTAGATACTTTTGGACTTGGTTTCGAACCGACTCCGGAAGACTATAAGGGAGCCCGGGAAAATTTCAATGCACTGAAAAATGCTAATACCCAGAAGAAAGCCATTCCAATGGATAACTATCCCCTCACTCTAAATGGACAATTCATAAAAGAGGGTGAAGATTATCCATACCACGAGTTCCCCGAACCGTTTGTCAAAGATAAGATAAGACAACCAGGGTTCGAGATATTCTTGGACTGTAATTTCTTAGATAAGATCCCAACTCCCATCTACACGGAGCAAGCACCTCCATGCTTCAACTTCAATGTTATGGTTCTCCTCTTTGGGTACGAGAAAAATGAGCCTAAGCATGTCGACGACAATTCCGCGCTTATCCAAATGGTACTACAAAGTGAAAACTTTGACCCTTCAAAGCTCATTACTCCAGCGGAAGGATTAGTTCAGGGATGGTGAAAGACTGTGAAGGTGACTACGCCGAGTGGACGAAGAATTTCCATCACCACAGGACAAGGACCAATGTTCGATGAGTCTAAATCGTCTTAGTCTGAGTCTGAGTCTGAGTCTGAATTAAAGTCCTTTATAGTTAAGTCTTCTAAGTCTTCTATGGTTGCGTCTCCTTCTAGTTCAGAACCTACTCCTAGGATAGTCAGTAGTCAAGTCCTAACGGATGTGTCTCTTTTCAATGTAATGGTTTTAGAATTTAATAACATGTCTTCTTCCGCTTACTTCTCGTGTCATTCTCTCACCCAAGATGATGAGCATTTGAAACACTTGAAGATACAACACCGATAATTGAAAACACCGAAACGGTTAATATTTCAAAGGATTCAACTATTAAAAGAGAAGTTAAAATTGGTTTAACCCTTAATCAAGAGGAAAGAACCGATTTAATAAATCTACAAAAAGAATTCATCGATGTTTTCGCTTGGTCATATGAAGATATGCTAGGAATATATAGAGAAATTGCTCAACACACTATACCACTAATCCCAGGAATGAAACCTATAAAACAAAAGTTACGTCGAATGAAACCCGACGTGGCTCTTAAAATAAAAGAAGAAGTGCAAAAACAAATAACTGCAGGTTTTATCAAGGTATCCAAATACCCCGAATGGGTTGCAAATGTGGTACCAGTTCCTAAGAAGGATGGTAGGGTAAGAATGTGTGTTGACTATAGAGATCTAAATAAGGCAAGTCCAAAGGACGACTACCCTTTACCACACATCGACATTCTAGTAAATAATACATCAAATAACGGGCTTTTCTTTTTTATGGATGGATACACAGGCTATAACTTGATTCTCATGGCTGAATAAGACATGAAAAAGACTACCTTCATAACACCTTGGGGCACTTACTGTTACACGGTGATGCCGTTCGGGTTGAAAAACACGGGTGCCACTTACCAAAGAGCAGCGACTGCTTTACTCCATGACATGATGCATAAAGAGGTTGAGGTATACGTGGACGATATGATTGTAAAATCAAAGGACCATCCAGGACATCAAATAGCCTTAAGGAAATTCTTTGAAAGATTAAGAAAATATAACATGAGGCTAAACCCAGCCAAGTGTGCATTCAGAGTCACCTCAGGGAAACTCTTAGGCTATATCATTAGCTCTACAGGAATAGAAATAGATCCAACCAAAATCAAAGCAATCATGTCAATGCCGCCGCCCAAAATCGAGAAACAATTCGAGGACTTATTGGCCGGTCGCAATACATAAGTAGGTTCAAATCTAAACTCACTACGATATGTGAACCTATATTCAAGAAGCTTAAAAAAGATGTACCAGTAATATGGACGACGAGTGTTAAAAAGCCTTTGATAAAATCAAAGCCTATCTCGCTAATCCTCCTGTATTAACACCTGTGATTCTAGGAATCCCTCTTCGATTGTACCTAACGGTTACCAAAGAAACAATGGGAGCTATGCCTGCACAAGAAGTAGAAAATAAAGAAAACGCCATCTACTACTTAAGCAGTGAGATGCTCGAGTATGAAGTTCGCTACACACCACTTGAAAAATTGTGCCTCGCATTAGTGTGGGCCACAACCAAGCTAAGACACTACATGCTTGTCCATACAGTGTATGTAGTATCTAGACTGTATCCTCTAAAGTATCTCTTTAAGAAATCTACACTCAACGGGTGAATATCTAGATGGATTGTCAACTTAGCGCAATTTGATGTAAGGTTCATGCCTTAAAAAGCTATCAAAGGATTAGTGGTTTCGGACTTCTTAGCGGATTTCCCGATTGAAGATTCGACACCAATGCACGAAAACGACTTTCTAGACGAAGGCTTAATGGTCACAGAAGATGATACTTGGACATTATACTTCGATGGGGCATCAAACCAGAAAGGATGTGGTGTAGGAGTACTATTAGTCTCACTTAAGGAAGAACACGTCCTAATCTCAATAAAATTAGATTTCGACATTACCAACAATGCTGCGGAATACGAAAAAGCCTGTGTGGTAGGCCTTGAAACTGCTTTGGCGTTGGGAGTAAAGAAACTACGCATATTCGGAGACTCCTCCCTCATCATCAACCAGATCTCTAAAAGATGCAAAGTAAGGAGTGAAAGTTTAGCCCCTTACCAAACATACTTAGAAACCCTTACTGACCAACTCGAGAAGGTAGAATATACATATCTAGCAAGATAGGAAAATCAATTTGCTGATGCCTTGGCAAAACTAGCCTCGATGGTTAGAATTCCTAAGGAAATTGAGCAAATGTCTTTAACAATAGAAAAGAGGCATAAGCCAGCTTATATCCAAACTATAGAAGACGATGAAACCGTTCAAGAAGAAGAAGAAGAAGAGGAAGATGAGCCTTGGTACACCGACATCCTTAATTATGTCACAAAAGGGGAATATCCACTTCATGTTGACAAGAGAGCAAAACACGCTCTAAGACTTTTGGCTTCCCAATTTGTGCTAAAAAATGATGAGCTAAATAAAAGGGTACCAAAAGGCATAGCTCTCTTATGTGTAGACAAAAAGGAAGCTCAAAGGGTGATGAGAATAATCCATGAAGGAGCATGCGGAACTCATATGAATGGAAAAATGCTGGTCCAAAAGGTAATGCTCCAAGGGTATTATTGGACTACCATAAATAGGGATTGCCATCAATATGTAAAAAGATGCCCTAAATGCCAAATATACGCAAACTTGCAACATGTTCCACCATCGCTACTTTACACCTATACATCTCCATGGCCATTCTCAACGTGGGGGATAGATATCATTGGGAAAATCACCCCTCTTGGGACAGGAGGCCACGAATACATCCTTCTTGTGATTGATTACTTCACAAAATGGGTTGAAGTAGTATCATATGCGAAACTCACCGCAAAGCATGCAACACTCTTTATCGAAAGGAACATCATATGTTGATACGGAGTCCCACATGAAATGATAAGTGACAATGGAACTCACTTTCAAGCGGAATGTGAAGAATTACTGCAAAAATATGGCATTCAACATCATCACTCTTCTCCATACAGACCTCAAGCAAAAGGCACAGTAGAAGCAGCCAATAAAAATTTAAAGACTATCATCGAAAAGATGACGGAAAACTACAAAGATTGGCTTGACAAACTCCATTTTGCTCTTTGGGGTTATCGCACGTCAATTCGCTCATCCATAGGAAATACGCCATTCTCCTTAGTATATGGAATGGACGCCGTACAACCTGTAGAATTAGAAATACCTTCTTTACGCATTGCGTTAGAAAGTAAACTCGATGAGGTTGAATGGACAAGAGCAAGATATGAGGAGCTAATTCTACTCGATGAAAAGCGACTAGAAGCTCTACATGATACTCAATGATATCAAACTCACATGGCTAGACACTTTAACAAGAAGGTCAAGACAAGAAACATCAAAGTATGAGACTTGGTGTTGAAAGCATTAAGGAAAAATGTTCAAGATCCAAGAGGAAAAATTAGGCCTAATTGGTCTGGACCATACATGGTCAAAACCATTCTATCAGAAGGCGCTGCAAAACTAACTGATATGGATGGTAATAAGTTCTCGAACATGATGAATCATGACCAACTTAAGAAATTCTACCCATGATCGCTGAGTTTTATACTCAAAAGAGCTACGTTTGGCCTGATTCCTAAGGAAAGGATACGTACACAACCCTTTAAGGTGTGCGACCACTTTTAGTTCTACAAATATCGGATATTTACATTAGGACGTTGAATCAGAATTAGCATCGGACAAGAATTCAAGCCATCGCGCCACGACAAAGACTGTCGGCGCCGCGACAGGAGTGTCGCGCCACGATGGAACTTTATTTCCAGCGTCGCAAAATTTTCATCAATCTGGGCAAGTTTCGATGAATTTCGGAAATTTTCGACTTCCGTACTCGAATTATTTTTTTTCCAAAATTATTTTAAGTTGTTTTCCATTGCTTAAAATAAAATAAAATTTTTATATAAAAGTTGATTTAATTTTTAAAGCTGAAAATTGCATTAATAAATAAAATAAAAAAAATTACATTATTAATGGAATTAAAGAAAGTTTTAAATAAAATTGACTTAAAGTTAAAAATTATCTAAGAAATTGTAAGTAAAGTAATGTTCTAATCGCTCTTCTCTTTTCTAGCCCTTTTCAAATTCTTGTCTGCTTCCTCTTCATCATCCATCTCCTTCACAAATAGGGACCCCTTAGATGATCAGCATACAATTTTAGTAGAGATAGTTTCCCCCTTGGCCATTACAACAATCTTTTTCTCAACCCAAGCTTTCTTCTCTACAGAGTCAGCTTTTCTTTTTTCTTTGCATTTAAAAAAACTTTTCCTTTTAGGCATCATAGGAGTCTTGAATTCAACTCTTGAACCTAGGCGATCCTTAGGAGGAATTTTCTTATCCCCTAGACGGTCTTTAATGCTTGTTTTGTCCTTGTTCGTGTTTCAAACTTTGTTTTTGTCCTTTTGAGATCTGCCAAGTAACCACTGTCTCACATCTCTAGACAAAGGAGGAGGAACTCTATGGGACACAACTTCCCATAAAGGCCTAGCGCACCAATAGTCATCAAATTTTTTCACATCTTGAGAAACAGGAAATTTATAAGGGCGGCATGATCTCCTGAAGGAATGGTTTGAGCAAGACCATATCGTCTCTTTACCCTAGAAGGGCAATAAAAAGTTAACTTTGATAAGCATGGAATTCGGCAAAAGGGTTGAGCATTGACACCGATCATCTTCTCAAATCCACCAAGGAATGATCCACTTAATGGAAAAGTCGAGAGTTTCAAAGATTCTACTCCACTCCCGATGCCCCATTTTTATGGAAAAGCGCTTCTTCCTTCTTACAAGGCAATTAGGAATATATTTTTCAATATTGTCAGGAGGGTTAATTAGCTCTAGCCTTTCCATTAACCATATCTACAAAAATTCAATGCAATAAATTATTATTACTATACAAGGTTATATATTTTTTATTTCTGTAATTAAAAATATTGATTTTCTACCTGTAATAAAATTGGAGAGCCTCGAAAAGGTGCTTTTGGATCTCTTTTTAGCTCATCTAAGCTAAGCATTGTTTCTCCAACGATTAGTGGCATAGGATTCCTCTCGACATCCACTTGTTCCATGACACAAGCTAAAGTAGCTTGACCTTTATGCATACTACCGTTAGTGAGCAAATACCGGCTAAACATACAAAAAAGGAAAGCTCTTCTCTTATAAACATGAAAAGATTCCAACTTTGATCTATTAAAATAAAAAGATGCAAACTTTTTAAGATTAACTTCAGTGTCATCGACTATGACTTTCAAATCATTACCCTTGAGGTTAAGAAATCGCTCAAAATATTTGTAGTAATATTCATCTAACCTAGGAATTACTGCGAGATCTAGAGAAGGGAAGCCAAGAATGGCACCAAATCCTTCCGGCATAGGAGAAATTTCATCATCTCCTAGTCTAAAGCAATGGGTATAAGGATCTCAATATTCTAAGGCGGTATGAATAAAATCTATATCAAGATCTACCCCAATAATACCATATAAACCCCTCAAATGGAAAAAGTCAAGTTCTTTTCTCTTTTTAACAGTCAGAGAACGACACCACTCACGGGTTGTATCACAAAAAATCTTAGCCAAAACTACTTGGTTGGGAATTAATAAGCTAATATTTTTATTGTTTCGAATTATGCTGGAATTGGCAGATTTGGGGGCTATTTATAAACAGAAATCGACGCAAAACAAATTCCAGTCGAATTCGGGAAAATCAAAATTATCGCGCCGCGATAAGGCTGTCACGCCGCGATAGGTGCATCGCGCCACAACAGCCTTTATCCTCTGCGACAGATAAACGCGCTATACCGAATGCATTTTTTCGATTTAGCTCGATTTGTACTTTGGCTCTACGGTTTCTTAACCCCTCAAGACTTATTTAATTTTATTTTTTGGCATTCTTTTTCAAACACTTTTTCCATATTGATTATTTTAAGTTTAATATTAAGCATATTTTAGTCAAACTTCATTTTATTCTTTCATTTTTATTTTTGGGGGAGAAAGTCGGATACCTTCCAAGATAATAAAAATAATGACGGAAATTTTTTCGCAAAATTTATCACAATTTTTTCACAAACACACATGCACATAAAATAACATAAAATGAAAAATAAAAATGCAAAGGATAAAAAACTACGTAGTAATACTAGTGTAGACAACTGATTGTGTCTCCTAAAAAACCAAACCCAGTGATGAGTACCTTTCATGTCATTGAATATCAAGCAAGGTGAAATGTGAAGAGTATCGTGAATTCTTCTGTTTTCTAAAAAGTTTTAATAAAAATAAATCATTCTGTTTTCGAAAATCATTCATTTCGTATCCTATTTATGAAAAACGTCCAAAAAATTTTAGTATAGTCCATAGGGTCCAATCATTTTGTAGTTGGATGGGGATTGAAAATACCTTTCCAATGATATAATATAAGCCCAATTCAGAGTTATAACGAGGAAGTTATGGTCAAAATACTAAACTAGGTCTAAACAAGTTTTATGTGCGACCCAATTATCATGTGGAGGGTCCATTAATCTTAATTATGTTTCTAAACCAATTAGTATTAATTAGAATCTTCTATAAGTTTCTAAAAGATCTTAATTATCCTTTTTGAAAAGATAAGATTAAAAAATATGAAATTGAATAAAACTTCACTTTTTTAGAGTCCTTGTTCTGTGCGAAATGGAATATGTTCAGATATTATTTTCATGATTCATAATTTTTATCCAAATCTTATATATTTGGATAGATTTTGAAATTATCTTTCCAAAGATATATTATAATATTAATTCCGAGATATAACGAAAAAGATATGAATGAAATACGAAACTCTATCCAAAACTGACACCCTTCCACTATTTCGGCCATATCTTTTATTCTACAAAAGATTTTAATCTGATTTTAATTGAGTTGGAAAATAGAATTCAAGATCTTTCCAACTACACATTATATAACTTATTTCAACTTCTGGATCAAAAGTTATGATAAAAACAAAATCCGCAAAAAACTGTTTTTATCGCGCCACGATAGTCCTTATCTTACCGCGTCAAAAGGAATTTTATTTCGATTCAAATTCTAACTCTTTTCTAATCGTTTTCAGACGTTTTTCTCTATGAATAGAGTCGTATTTCCCCATTTTCAATCATCAACAATTATCTTTCTATTCTATTCTCTCTCAAAGCTAGAAGCTTATTCTTTCCCCCTTTTTCTAAACCTTGCCTTTTCAAATACAATATTCCTACTTCACGAGACTTAGACACACCTAGCCAAGATCGAAGTTACCTTCACCCTAGACGTGAAAGGTTGATAATTTCTGAGGGTTTGGTCCCAAATCTTAGTTCAATTCTTTGATTAGATTTACTATTTAATATTTTTATTAAAGTTACTAACGTGTGTATTGTTTTGATAGAAAGAGATACGAGGTAACAAAGTGAGTATTTTTATTGCTTTATTCCTTTAGAAAGCATGCTTAGATTATTTTAATTCTTAGTATCATGTTAGGATGTCTTTATGATTCCTAGTATCATGTTTAGGGTAATAACTAATATTTCTAATATCATGTATGTTTCTAGTATCATGTTTAGGTTGCTTCCTATTTTCTTCTATCATGCTAGTATCATGTTAGGATTAAAGCTTTGATCTTTATTGTTTAGTGACATGCTAGGATTTGTTATTAATCTTGTTAGTATCATGCCTAGGATCTTGCTATTATTATGCTTTATTGAGATTAATATTTTATGATGATGATGATTGTTGTATCAATAATGTTATGTTGCTTGATATATTATTGTTATTGCTTGATCACCCCCTCTCTTGCAGGTTTAAAGGGAATTTGTACTTGAAATCACGCTTAATAAAACCACTATGGAGTTAGCGATCTCATGGATCGTGAAGGGGTGTAACCTTCACCCTGTGAACGGTTTACAAGATCCTAAAAATTGTTGGCGACTCTTTTGCTCAAGCTTCCTTCCCTTTGGATGCCACCATGCTTAAGTGCATGATCATAGTGGGGCTCAAGTGTGGGATGCTTGAAATATTCCCTACAACTAGTATGTATATACATCGCATAAAAGTCAATAATATAAAAAGTCCTATATAGTTAAAAATAAATAAGCACAGGTAAAACTATGGCGCCGGAGGACGAATGCCGAAGGTATCATAAAACTACAATGTCAGTGGAGTCACCTATTGTCCAGCATCAGTCTCTCTAGCCGTAGGAATCGAAAGAAGAGGACCACCAATCCTGGCTCAGCCTGCAGAGGCTCCTGTCGCTACGGCTGCTGCGACGAAGAACCAACCTCGTACGTCCCACCGGCCGTGAAAGGAGCAAGTATCGGCGTACCCTGACCAGGTGGTCTCATTGCCACACCCTCAGAAGAAGATCCAGAGTCGTCCAAGACAACAATGTGAACTGACCCTCTCTCCCGTCCCGGTTCTCAACCGAGGTACGACGGCGACGTGATCCGGATCTCTCCCTCCTACCCTCTGGCCTTGAACGAGTATACGATTCGGAGGAACAGGCTGAAAGGAAACAGTAAGCCAAGTCAATAAAAGAAACAAAAGGCAAACATAATTGTAGGGAATATTTCAAGCATCCCACACTTGAGCCCCACTGTGAACATACACTTAAGTATGGTGGCGTCCAAAGGGAAGGAAGTTAGAGAAAAAGAGTCACCAACAAGTTTTAGGAACTTGTAAACCGTTCACAGGGTGAAGGTTACACCCCTTCACGATCCATGAGATCGCTAACTCCATAGTGATCTGGAACCATGACTAGATATTCGGGGATGAAGGTACAAATCCAACCTAAAAGAGATTGAACCTGCCCTAAAAATAGGCCTCTACTTTATTCTTCTCATATTCATGTGCAATTTCTGACTAACATACAAGCATTATATTAATCCTAAACCTGTTTAATATATGTTGGTTGAATATTAATGCACAAACAAATCTATTATTAGCGATCACTTGAATTCAAATCACATTAGCCTAAACAAGATTATTAATTATCTTATTAAGCGTGATTACAAATACAAATTCCCTTTAAACCTGCAAAAGAAGGCGTGATCAAGAAATAACAATAATAATATCAAGCAACATAATAACAACAATCATCATAATCATAATAATCTCAATCTCAACAAAGCATAATAATATTAGCAAGATCCTAGGCATGATACTAACAAGATTAATAACAAATCCTAATGTCACTAAGCAATAAAGATCAAAGCTTTATCCCTAACATGATAGAAGAAATAAGAAGCAACCTAAACATGATACTAGAAAGCAATAAAAGCATCCTAACATGATACTAGGAATTAAAATAATATAAGCATGCTTTCTACAAAAGATATAGCAATAAAACAACTTACTTTGTTGCCTCATATCTCTTTCTAATAACAAAATACACACGTTAGTAACTTCAAGGAAAATATTAAATCAAACAATTAATTTAAATATTTGAAATAGGGATTTGGGACCAAACCCTCAGAAATTATCAACCTTTCACATCTAGGGCGAAGGAAACTTCGAGCTTGGCTACGTGTGTCTAAGACTCGTGAATGCGGTATTTTTATTTGAAAAGGGGAGGCTTAGAAAGACGGAGAAAGAATAAGCTTCTAGCTTAAGAAAGAGAAAAGAATAGATGATTGTTGATGATCAAGATTGTTGATTATTGTGAATTAATAAAAACATGGAAATACAAAACGATCAGAAAAAGACCGAATCCTATTTGGAATAAAACTACCTCTGTCGCAGAACGACAGGGTCCGGCGCGACGCGGCAGCCCTGTCGCTGTGCGACAGCCTTGTCGTGGCGCGCTAGTTTTATCGCTTCGCGATGATTCACGAGTTTTCTAAAAATCGTACGGAATCCTTAATCTAATTAAATTCGATTAATTAACGTCCGTACTTATCTTTTAAAATCAGATTTAATCTCTTTAAAAACACTTGTTTGAATCCCAATAGAATTCTTTATTTTTATAGAAGATATAATTATTAACCCTAATCCCATTAGAACTCAAAATAACCATCCATATTATTTTAAAATCAATCCTAATAACTTTAGGAATATTAATTAATGGGCCCTCCACTAGATCATTGGGCCATAAAACCATTTCAGGCCCAATTTAGTATTTTGGCCATAACTTCCTCATTATTCATAAGAATTGGGCTTATAATATATCATTGGAAAGCTCTTTTCGAGCCCAATCCAACTACACCATTATTGACCCTTATCATGGACCAAAGTTCATAAACAGAGTACATTTTCGAAAATAGAAAGAAAGTATTTTTGTTAAAATAGAAGCATTCACAAGTCTCTTTCACATTTTCACTTCGTTCGATAATCAATGACGTGAAAGATATTCATCACTGGGCTTGGTTTTGGGGAGATACAATCAGTTGTCTACAATAATACAAGATGAGAGTCATAACTCTGTTGCACCACCATCCCGACGGCGTGATGCCTGATGGCTCAACCTCACTAGCTGATAACGAAAGGCGTTCATAGCTCTCGCCATCCTCGTTACCACCTCGCGAGTACACTATAATAGAAAAAGATTAGAAACAATCAAAATTTACATACAAACGGAAACAGGAGATAAACCTACCCAAGTCTGATGTCGAGGGATCGATCTCTCCACTAAACGCCACTCCTCAGGAGTCGGAGGTATCATCTCCTCGACCGGCCCATAAGACCCCTGATATGTGATGGACATGGTTGGAGGCACAAACTCCGCAGCATCTGCAGCAGCCTATGAAAATAAAATTCCAACAATTAAGCATCACTGGGGGCTACCAAAAGATAAATCAAAAGGTGCAAAAAACACCTCCGCTTCCTCTGATATGGAAAGTGGTGGAGCCAACCGCGGCAAAAGCCTCTCAGCATAATACTGGTTTGGGTGGCTGAACCTCTTCTAATCAACGCCATCTAGCGATGTATCCATATGAGTCTTAAGACTCTTCTGGTCCATCATATTCACCGAAGGACGAGTCGGAACAATGAAAAACGCAGACGAGTGCTGGATCGCAACTCTCTCGCCCAAATACACCACGGCGTCATACGTCCCCTGAAAATAACGCCACTGAGCTGTATACTGAACAACACACACGGGAACATCCAATCTGACCCATGGATGTAAAACAAGCTCAGGATCCTGTAAAAAGAGACATCCATAAGACAGAGTCCTACAAAGAAGAGTAAACGAAAATAATGGTAATAATTCATACCACCAGAAGCGAATTTCGCACGAGTCTGGTAGCAACCATGCCAGGATAACAACCTCCCCAACTAGAAGCAATGGGGAGCCCTCGAGGCAAAGACCTAGCCAGAGACAAGGTTAGAAAGTACATGTATAACCAAACTTGTAATAACAGAGAAGAATCACCAAAAGATAGCTAGCATGGAACAGTCAGTTCTATTTGAGGAAAACAAGAGTATACCTCTACGATCCACCAGAAACTAGAGAGGGTGACCTCCTCATCATAGCTCCGATGACGACAGGCGAGCCGCAATCTAAGCAGGAAGTCAGCATAAGCCAATTTGGCCCAGTCAAAGGTCCTGACCTGTCTAAGGTCGCGAAGAGCAGGGAGGTAGTAGAGCAACGCTCGGCTACCCTTGTTAGGAGAGAAACTCCCTAACAGAAGAATCAAAACAAAGATGTGCACCCATTGCTCCAAGGTGGTCGCATCATCTCAGAAGGCCTCCACTAGCAGAAATTGGCGGATGGATTTCGGCCGCTCATTTGTACCGACCAAGACTCAGCACGAGCTCAGATAACGATAGGGCCTAGTAGCTCGTCCACCTCTGGTGAGGAAAGAGTAAGGTCTCTACCAAGAGGAACAGCAGTCGACCGGAACTCCAATCCGATGATGACCGAAAAGTCGAGGGGAGTGATAGTCATCTCGCCCTAAGGAAAATGGAACGTGTTGGTGGTGTCCCAAAAGAACTCCACTAAAGCCCAAACTAGGAAATGGCTCGACTGCAAGGAGAAAAGCGTCTGCGTAGTCTGGAGTAGAGGAGTCAAGCCGCATGATTCTCAAAGCGCGAGCAGCTCCATGTTGTTGTGAAAGTAGGTGTCGTACAGATGACCAATGTCACTGTTGCCTGAGCCATGGCAACGAACTCGATTGTCGATAATGCCACGCCAAACGCGCTCTAAAATGTGAAAGGTGGGCGCAAAGTACAAAGTACGCCCATCCCACTCAGGGAACTGCCCAAGACTGGTGGACATACCCTCGCCTGCGTCGAGAGGCTCGTCCTCTCGGTGAGCCCCACGAGAGCGTGAGCCGGAACCACAACGTCGAGCCATACTAATTATGTTCCAAACATGAAGATAGTAAATTAAAAGGTTCTACAGTATCTAAGGTTCGCCTAGCCATATGATACTATGTTCATCAAAAACAGAGTACGTAATACTAAAATAGAGCATGTTTTTTGTTCAAGCAATAACAACATTTCTGAGCAGTCAAACAATTTCTTACAATATTATAGCAAATATTGTGACAAATTAAGCACAAAGAGCAAGCAAAAACATGAAGAACAAGCTACATTTTGTTCACGAACTCAAGGTGCCCAACAATGGCAAATCGTTTGTTTCTTCACCAAATTGAGTCAAACAAGTCCCAAAACACTCCCAAGGTGATATACAAGCATATACAAGAAATTTCATGGCGAGAAATTCGACAAACAAATCAAAACAAGCAAGTTCATTTTTTTTCCGGACATTGGCAAAGAACATGCACAAAATTCTTCCAAATTGAAAGGATTTAGAGCAAAACTTACATAGATCAGCAAACTAGAGATTGAGAGCTTCTATTTGCAACAAATTTAAGCGAATTTGGTTGAGAAATGGCCAAGAAAGAGCGAAGTAAAGTTTCGAGTGAAACCGAGCAAAAAATGAGGCAAACAGCGAAAAAGGAAGGAGAAGGGGTTTTATTCTGGAAAATGCGACTCTATCGCGCTGCGACAGGATTGGCGCCCTGCGATGGTATGTAGAGACACGCGTCGGCTCTCCTTCCTTCAATGATACAATTCTTGGGCCCCATAAGTAACTTATGTGGACTTTAAATCAACATTTTGGGTTCTTTGGTATGCTAGTTAGCCCCTATAAGCAAATTGATATGATTAGTAGTCAACTCGATTACAATTGCTGTAAGAGATCGGCCTGACGATGGTCATCTCACTTTACTTAAGCGCCTAAGTATTGGCTCATCACAAGCACAGAGGTATTGGTTCACAAGCAAACGCAAGAGCCAAAGTACCAGCTCATTACATCTACAAATACGCCAAGGTATTGGCACAGCAAAAGCATAAGCAAAGCAATTCACAGCAAACATTCAAGCAGAGCATCAGCAGACTGAGAATCGCAAGGTAACGAGGTCTTCGACGACTTTCACTAGGGTGTAAAATTTGTCAAAAATGATCGAGTCGAGGTATAGACGAGATTTAGGAGACAGCTACAAGCAGTGGTCTTCGGCGATGTCTTGAGGTACAGAGGAGATTGTCTACAGTGACGAAGTACTGCCGTGGCGAGGTACTGCCACACCAACTGAAGATAGCTACAAGCAGCGATCTTCAACGATATTCCCTAGCTTGTGGAAGATTGTCACAGCAAAACTGAAGATGTCTACAAGCAGCGGTCTTCGATAGTGCTCCCTAGGATGTGAAGGATTGTCACAACAAATGAAGATAGAAAAACACTATTACCTTCAGATGGCGATATTCCCTAGCTTGTGGAGGTCGTCACAACAAAATGCAGCAACAAATCGGTTACTCCAAAGACGTGTGCTCGACGGTGCAAGATACGCGTTTCTAACTCTCTTATCTGTTTAAATAACGCTAATTTATAGGTATCGGCGTTGCAAGAATGATTTAAGATCGCAGAATGTTCTGAATCATTCTTCGTCCCTATCGCTACTTTGACTTTTGTTTTCGAAACTTACGTTTCTCCAAATTCTGTCAAGTAGGGGCTTCTGTAGACACCCAATTGTGTCTCCCCAAAACCAAACCCAGTGATGAGTACTTTTCACGTCATTTGATTATCGAAGGAAGTGAAATGTAAAATAGTCTTGTGATTCCCTTGTTTTAATAAAAATACTTCTTTTTGTTTTCAAAAATCCTTCTTTTCGTACCTTACTTATGAAAAATGTCCAATCCAATTTAATATGGTCCATGATATGGGTCCAATAATAGTGTAGTTGGATGGGGCTCGAAAAGGGATTTCCAGCGATATAATATAAGCCTAATTCCAATGAATAATGAGGAAGTTATGGCTCGAATATTAAATTGGATATTAAATGAATTTTATGGGTGACCCAATGATCAAGTGGAGGGTCCGTTAATTATCATTCCTAAAGTCATTAGGAATTACTTTAATTTCTAGAATAATCTAGAAGGTTATTTTAAATTCTAAAGAGATTAGGATTAATAATTATATTTTTACATATTTTAGAAAATATAAAGAATTGTAGTTGAAATAAAACAAGTGTAAAAAGATTTAATCTGATTTTTAAAGGTAAAGTACGGACTCTAATTATCCCAATTATATTGGAAAAAGGACTCCGTACGGCAAAATATTATCTCGCAGGACTGTCGCGCCGCGACAGGACCATCGTGCCACGATAGGCCTATCACGCCGCGATGGGAGCAGTTTTACTTCGATTGGAATTCGATTTTCTCTGATCATTTTCGGATGTTTTTCTCTATAAATATGGTCGTATTTCCCCATTTTCAATCATCAACAATCATCTTTCTGTTCTCTCTCTCTACAAGCTAGAAGCTTATTCTTTCTCTTGATTTATAAGCCTAGCCTTTTCAAAACACCATACGTCCATCATGAGACCTAGACACACCTAGCCAAGCTCGAAGTTGCCTTTACCTAAGACGTGAAAGGTTGATAATTTCTGAGGGTTTGGTCCCAAATCCCTATTTCAATTATTTAAATTAATTATTTGATTTAATATTTTTATTGAAGTTACTAAAGTGTGTATTGTTTTGATAGAAAGAGATACGAGGCAACAAAGTAAGTAGTTTTATTGCTCTATATATCTTTAGGAATCATGCTTAGATTATTTTAATTCCTAGTATCATATTAGGATGTCTTTATGATTCCTAGTATCATGTTTAGGGTGTTAACTAATATTTCTAATATCATGTATGTTTCTGGTACCATGTTTAGGTTGCTTCCTATTTCTTCTATCATGTTAGTATCATGTCAGGGCTAAAGCTTTGATCTTTATTGTTTAGTGACATGCTAGGGTTTGTTATTAATCTTTTTAGTATCATGCCTAGAATCTTGCTAATATTATTATGTTTTGATGAGATTGATATTATGATTATGATTTGTTGTATCAATGTTATTATGTTGCTTGATGTTATTGTTATTGCTTGATCACGCCCTCTCTTGCGGGTTTAAAGGGAATTTGTAATTGAAATCACGCTTAATAAGATAATTAATAATTTGAATTAGGCTAACATGATTTTAATTTAAGTGATCGCCAATAATAGATTTGTGTGTGCATTAATATTCAACCAACATAGATTAAATAGGTATAGGATTAATATATTGATTGTATGTTAGTCAGAAAGCGCACATGAATATGAGAAGAATAAAGTAGAGGTCTATTTAGGGCAGGTTCAATCTCTTTTAGGTTGGATTTGTACCTTCATCCCCGAATATCCAGTCATGGTTCAGGACCGCTATGGAGTTAGCAATCTCTTGGATCGTGAAAAGGTGTAACCTTCACCCTGTGAACGGTTTACAAGTTCTTATAACTTGTTGGCAACTCTTTTGCTTTAGCATCCTTCCCTTTGGACGCCACCATGCTTAAGTGTATGATCATAGTGGGGCTCAAGTGTGGGTTGATTGAAATATTCCCTACAATACCTTTATGAAGGAAGTCGTAGAGGAACAACGACACAACAACAATGGCGACACCAGAGAGCCAAACAAGAAAACGGGATTTCAAACTACAGTAAAAAAAGATAGGAATCTCAATGTAAAACGAAGAGCGAGAGAAAATAGGTAAATAAAACAGAAAAACAGAGAAAAGGCAATAACAAAAAACTGCGAAAGAAGCAAAAACTTACAACAATAATGAAGGAGCAACGAGCGCCGGCGAGAAAGATGGAAGACAAGAGATTTCAAAATTGAAAGAAGAAGATGAAAAGTGAGAGTGAAAAAAAATGAAGAAAGTACAAAAGGGGGGACAATGAATTAAATGGGGAAGTTAATGGATGGTTAGCTAGACAATAAAGCCAATTCGCCATGTCACTTCAGTAAAAATAAAATTGTCCCTCAGATGATTGACACGTATCCCACTAATGCAAAAAATTGTTCCCGCCCAAATATTAAAAAAAAAATCACCAATCATTTCTCAGACTTCAGCGGGAGTGATCGAAATTCCTCCCTGCAAGCTCGTCATTTCTCAGACTTCAGCGGGAGTGATCGAAATTCCCCCCTGCAAGCTCGTCATTTCTCAAACTTCAGCGGGAGTGATTGAAATTCCTCCCTACAAGCTTGTCATTTCTTAGACTTCAGTGGGAGTAAGGGAAACTCCCTCAAGCAAAGTCAAGCATCGTCATCGCACGGAAGCACACTCCTACTCCGCACTTTAAACATCACCTTAAGCCTCAAAATTGTGTGACCAATCTTGAGACTTAAGGGGCTAGAGGTATGTAGGAAGACTTAGTCAGACGACCTATTAAGCAGCACTGACATAAGTGTACGTTCAAAACATCTAGCATGAGTAACCTCATACCACCTCTTGAGGGGCTAGTTTTATGGGATAGCTCCTGTTGAGCTATTCCCTCTCAGTTGAACCCGTCTTAAGAGGACAGTAGGATCTAGACAAGAGTCGGCATAAGTAACCTCATACCACCTCTTGAGGGGCTAGTTGTACGGGATAGCTCCTACTGAGCTATCGCCGGGCTCCTGGCTTCACTCTCGAGGTTTGCAATCACCGCTGGAGGAGAGCCCAAAGGGGCCCCGACAGTAATCAGCCCGCGGGCTAAGCTAGTGGGACTCCACTTGAAGAAGACCACACGCCTATAAATATGAGATAAAGTACAACTGAAAATAGGTTAGACACACATTCTATTACATCATCTATCTCTCTAAGTACACTTTCTCTCTCTCTAAACACATTCTGACTTAAGCATCAGAGGGGGGTTCCTCGAGCCACCCCCGAGGGCAGTTTACGTGTGTTTCTTTGTGCAGGTCATCAATTGGACCCAGCCCGTGCTAGCCAGAACCCTTGGATCCATACCCGGAACAGTGATCATACTCGTTCTATCTCTGGCCAAGACATGGATCCGGAGCGGATCCCCTTCAGCATACCATTTTTGCCTCTCCTCCGCCTAGCTGTCCTCAAGCGGCGATAAAGGACCATCACTGCTCTCTTCAGATATGGACCCAGAGGCGGTCTTTCCCCCGTCTCTCCCAAGAGAAGTCTCACCCTCGTCCTTAAAGCCAGAGATAGAGGCGGCCTCTTCACCGCCTTCATGTTCGAACTCCACTTCTTGGGAGCTATAAGCAGAGATTGCTTCCTCGCTGTCTCCCTCTTTAGATTCGTCCAAGATCCTATTGCTTGGCGTGCTGGGTGCACCTATGGAGAATTCGCCTCTTGGTCAATCGACATTTCTCCCTTCTCAACCGGTATAACCTCATCAGACGGCACTTCTAAAGTGTCATCTTTCTGTATTCGTCTTTGGGCCGTCCGTTTTACTCGAGCCATTGTGTCCTGCATAGACGCAGAGACGGTCGGATTCGGGGATGAACAAGGCTGGTCCAGACATCCAAAACCGGCACCCCCGGTCCTAGACTCAGCTGTACTAGGAAACTAGCTGACTACTAACCTAGGATGTGCCGTGTGTGCTGATGGTAAATCTATTTATTGAACGAATTATGCACAAACGGAAAAAATATGAAAGAGCTGAAAAGGGGAGAGACGGTACCTTAAGATTTGTTTCTTGGAAGGGTGTCAAGCGCTGACCGGCTGTATTAAGCGGGCAGAAGAGCAGGCGGCTGTTTGTGAAAAATACAGAGATGATGGGTAGACTCTCTCTTTCTCTCTCTCTCTCTAGAACTCTTGGATTTTCTCTCTCTAAGACTTTTTTAAAATGTCCAAAATGAGGGGGGTAAAATTCTATTTATAAAGGGGTAAATTTAAGGGCAACCCCGTAATTTCCTCAGAAGGTGAACAGTTAAAATTGATTCACCAGTGGCTGAATGACAAGTGTCACAGATGCCACGTGGTGTGCCACGTCACACCTGTGAGGGGCAAATGTTTTGGGTAAAAATTACTCAGGCCATGTGGCTCTATCAAAAGGTGACACGTGTCATCCAAGGAGAGGTTCAAATGGACCTATCTCTATTCGACACGTGTCCTTCCTGATTATTAGGGGAAGGGCGGCCTTCATGGCCCAAAACCCGAGAAAGCGGCACAGCCCAATCATTCCTAGGTTTCCGTAACCTAGGACAAGGGCACAAATCCCGATGACCCTATAAATAGGGAGATTTTTCCCATTTCAGGGGCAGTTCAATTATTACAACCCTTGAATTCTCTCACATCAGATAAAACACCTGATCTCGAAATCCAAGAAAATCTCACTTTTACCTTTTCCACACCTTTTTACAATCTTCGAACCCATTCTAAGTTGATCGTCGGAGGCGAAACTCCAACCACCCGGAGTTTCCGTTGTTTTACAGGTACACAAAAAACCCCAATCTAGGTGATGTAACTCTCCCGAGGGACACAAAAAACCCCAAAACAATAATCATAGCATTCAATATGATACAAAACTTTTTATGGTTGTAGACGAATAAACAATAAAATTGCTTGTAATAGGTAATGTCCTATTAGCATATTGGTGAATACCTATTACAAAAACAAGATTTAAAATTTCGTCTTCTTTTTATTTGGGATCTTCTTCGATGATCTTCTCCACGAACCCGGATCATAAAAAAAGTGAAAATTTAAGATTTACGAATACATATAATCGCAGATTTCACATCCCTTTATTGAGATTGTCCAATTAAAAATGTAATATTTAGGATTAAGAAACAACCCAAATTCGCACGAATCCCGATTTTCGAAAAAAAAAAATTCCCAGATAGTGTGTAGATCGGAATGTGTTCATTCTCCTTTGATGCATGAGTGAATTTAAGGGACAAAAATCATGAATTAGTGGTTAATTTCATCCATAGATGAAGAACCTTGAACAACATTGAAGAATAATGATGTACAATTTTATTTTAATCTTTTTTTTTTATTTTATTAAAAAGTGATTTTAATAAAGTAATTATGAAATAAAAAACATTTAAAAATCAGAAATTAAATTTTTTTTAAAAAAAAAATCAAATGAATTAAAAAAGAAAAAAAAATATATAAAAGAGACTTGACAAAGTATTTAAAATAAAGGAAAAATCAATCAATAAAATTTAAGAATAGTGATTTTTATTTTTAAAAAATTTTGGATATATGGTAAATATAAAAATAACTTAGGGGTATATGGTGAAAAATCCGTAAAATTTTTATAGAATAATATAGTGATTGTGAGAGTGAATGTGTGATCCCTATAACTTAAAATACTGTAGGATGGAGTAAACTCTAAAAACCCGCTCTTTGTCAAAAAAAAAAAAAAAAAAAAAAAAAAAAAAAAAAAACATTCTCAAAAAAAAATGGAGCAAATAGTAAAGGACAAAGAGGTAGAGTAGTAGAAGCCTAGAAGGTAGAACTAGAGAGAGCGCATGAAAAGCACGTGTCTAAGATAACGACACCTTAGCAAGTTAGCTAGCAACTCAAAGAATATACACCAAAATCCCTCATCAACCAACTTTGGCAACTTACACAAACTACACCAAAAAGAACCACACTCTAAAAAATGGAGCATACAACACCATCACCACCAGGGGAGGAGATGGTAGGGAGCGGTGCGGAGTCAGGTAGGCAGGCGCAGGAGCACGAACACGAGCCGTTGATGCTACCGCGCAAGATGATCAATGTCATGGTCGCGTTGGACGATAGTGATGGTAGCTTCTATGCTCTTAATTGGGCACTTGCTAATCTTCTTAAACCCAAAACTATACAACCCAACTCAACTACTACTACCACCACTACTACGCCGATTGAAGAAGAAGGTTGTATGGTTTATTTGGTTCATGTTCAACACCCTTTTAACAACTATGTCTACCCTGCCGGTGCCGGTTTACACACTGGTATATTGTCTATCTTCTCTTTATTTGATGCTACTATTGGATCATTCTTTGGTTCTTAATTTTACATGAAATTCAACTAATGCTACCTCGTTATCCAAAAATCTATTTTAAAAAGTAGTTCATGAAAGTGGTAATTATGAGTGCATCATATCAACGCCAATTTAGCATAGCAATATATATCGTCATCATTTGCTTTAAATTTGTTCTTATATCACTTAATTGATAAGTATATTGGTGTCTCTAATTAAAATTTGAGAGTTGTTGCATGTGTTTATCGAAAAGATCGAGCTATTGACTCAGACTACGCTTGGGGACACAAAGAAAAGTCAACATACATAGAAGTCAAGAATCAGAGTGATAAAAGTATGTAAGCCCAACAACAATAATTAGAGATCAGATCATACATCAATTGCATTTAGATTATTAGGCTGATGGTATTTAAGTTGATTGCTTAAATTTATAGAGATCTAAGAGATAATTAAAGGTTTTTTTTTTTTTTTTTAAAGAAAGATAATTCAAGGTTAAGCGATTCCTAAATTTAATTAGGAATATATAATATTGTCCCGACTTTAATTTGCATAAGCTACGAGACATATATTTGACCATTAATATTTTTTGCCTCGTATAAGAATAGATCTTTTTTAATATTTTTAACTAAAAATTTCTCCTTATAACTACAAGCCTACAAGGCCATAGTCCGTGGTCTTGGAACTCTTAATTCGGAGGATTCAATCAATTTTATTTGGTCACTTTAGAGACAACAAGCTAAGGCAATGTGTAGTCGTGTAAACCATGAGTAAATTAAAACCGTAATTAATTATATATACGTTATTTTGCAAGTAAGCAGATGCGCCTATGTATATAGTGAAATCATTATTACAGTATTAATACATATGCTAACTTTGGTATATATATTGGATTCATGTGAATTAGCTGCTTTTGCTGCATCATCTGTGGTAGAATCTGTAAAGAAAGCACAAGCAGAGGTTTCAGCTAAAATCCTTCAACGTGCAATCTCAATCTGCAAGCAAAATATGGTAAAATTCCGAGCACTTTACTATGTTACCGTCCACAATGATGTAATGATCCTCTTTGTTGTGTACGTAGGTTCGAGCTGAAACTTTGATTTTTCAAGGAGATCCCAAAGATGAGATTTGCAAAGCAGCTGAACAAACACATGTTGATATGCTAGTCATTGGCAGTCGTGGTCTAGGCGGATTAAAGAGGTAATTAATTAATGAATTTACTCATTGGTGTATCATGCTTAAGTTCCTATAACTAATTTTACATTGCATTATTCACAATAATTTTTGTTCGTCTTAATAATGCATACATAAACCTACCTTTGAACAATGATTGATTTGCACCAAAAAGGCCAAGTGTACATGTTTCTATGCAAAAATGAAATAAATTAGGGTCTGTTTACTGAACTGAAGCGAACTGAGTTGAACTGAACTGAATTGATTGGAGCTAAGCTAAGCTGAACTGAACTGTATAGAGCTTAAATGAATATTTTATGAGAGAATGAAATTAGGAGCTGAACTGAACTGATTGGAGTTAAACTGAACTAAACTGAACTGAAATTAAGTTGAAGTGAACATGCATGCCCTTAAAGTAGAATAATGGGTCGAGCAAAAGAAACTGATAGAGTACATTACATATAATTCAAATTGTTACACGATGAAGGACAATAATAAAAAAATTTAAATGATTAAAATGGGTTGAATAAATAGTCGACTTTTTAGCTTTCAAAACTAATACAATGGCAATAAGTTTTCTTATAACTCTTTTTGTTTTGATGGTACACAGAGCATTTCTTGGAAGTGTTAGTGACTATTGTGCACACCACGCTTGTTGCCCAGTCTTGATTGTGAAGCCACCGAAGCATATCAAGTAAAGATGAGACCAAGCAAGAAGAAAATGTTATGTACCGAGTATATGTACTCTGATATGGCAAAACTATAAGCTAGTAATTGTGTTACGTTAGTTTGTATCTCCTAAATGTCAAGTCTCCATGGTATAACAAAATCGGGTATTATGTATGTATATACGATGAACTAAACAGCGCTTGTAATAGTTTACCAACATTGGAAGTATATATATGGAGGCAACGGAACAGGGCGTGCATTATGGTGTTATGTTATGTAGTTTATTGTAAACCACAAATTAGTTTCTTTCATCACGTTTGTTGTAAGCTATGAATTGAAGTAGTTTTTTCATGTCTTTATATGATTTGTTTCCTAAATTAGTGGTATTAATTTTAGGAGATAATTTAGTAGTTGCATTATACCGTCATTATCTATACACAGAAATCAATAATTGCCAAAGTTGGCACCCCAATTTGTGTATTACTAAGTTAATGAGTGATGTCTCATTAGTATCATCCGAAAGTACAGTTGTATGTACTTGTATATAGGCTTGGTCTGATTCGGTGCATGCATTTTAACACAATCTAATTTGTTTGAGCTTATCTTTTCTGATATTTATGGTGTGAATATGTGATTCATGATTGCATCATTTGTAATTTGCATGGTGTGGGATAAATCACGAGTTTCTTCCTTTGTGACGTGTTGGTTCACTTTACTTATTAAGTCAGGTGTAATCTCGTGTAGGTTTTTTCCAATTTCCATGAGCTGCCCATTGATTTAATTTCCTAAAATTTACTTTAATTATTTAATTGTATTATACCCCCTTGTTTTATTATTTCTTCTTAATTAAGGGCATGTTCTGACTAAACTGAACTGAATTGAATATTTTATGAGAGAAGGAAATTAACTAAACTGAACTGAATTGAAATGAACTGAACTAAACTGAAAATAATCTGAACAGAACAGGCCCTAAGATTAAATTCCTACTGTAAACTTTATGTGGCAAGTACCACGTGATTAAACAGCCAAGCATTAGCTTAGGCTCTGTTTGGTTCATTCGATTTTGTCTTAACGACTTTCATTAATTTATACAATATGAACTTATATATTTTTTTTAGTTGTTACCTCCACACACACACACACACATCCCCCCCCCCCCCCCCTTTTACACCATTTTGTCTAAATTTTTATTTCTATTTTTAATTAGGGTTTGTTTTCTTCAGCTTAATTTCAATTCAGTTCACTTCCTAATTTCCTTCTCTCACAAACAATTCAGTTTAGCTCATTTCAGTTCAATTTTGTAAATGAGAACAGGCCCTTAGTTGACACTTTTTTACTTCTGATTCATATTTAAGAAAATACTCCCACAATTATATGAAATATTGTTCTATATGACACTTCTAGCTGTGTATTTTCTAAATATCAATTTTTTTTTTATGCTTCCTCCATTCCCACTACATAGAGGAAGGCTAACCCACTGCAGCTGACGGCGGATTGAGGCTTAAACTATGATTAAAATTAGGCGCTTGGTGCATAGTCATTCCGGGTCCACGCATGTTGAAGATAGTTGTTATAAAATTGATAGAACCTAAAATGGATGAAACACCAGATAGATGAAGACTAAAAATTGCTAAATCAACTGCTCCTCCAGAATGGCTGGTAATACCACTTAAAGGCGGATAGACCGTCCACCCAGTCCCGCTACCCACTTCTACTAAGGCTGAGCTTAATAGGAGCAAGAGACTTGGGGGTAACAACCAGAATGAAATATTATTGTACCATTGGGGGAGTCCATAATACGAAGTATTATTTTTTGTACGTTGTAGAAAAGGACTAGAGCGAAAAATAAAAATACAAAATTTGCTCATGTGATCATAAGCAATTAAGCATATATTAAAGAAATGAGGGGTAAAAAGTAAGGATATATTGAATATTTTCTAAAATGGGTATATGGTGCAATTATATTTATAAAATTTTGGTAAAAGGGAAATTAAATGATGCACTATTAAATATAGAACGAAGGAAGCATAAATAAAAAAAAATAAAAAAAAAAAAAAAAGTATTTTTACAAATTAGAACGTATCAAGGACCTGTTTACTTCAACTTAATTTCAGTTCAGTTTAGTTCAGCTCCTAATTTCCTTCTCTCAAAAAATATTCAGTTCAATTCAGTTCAGTTCAGCTCCAATCGGTTCA
This sequence comes from Chenopodium album, assembly GCF_948465745.1. Classification (NCBI taxonomy): domain Eukaryota; kingdom Viridiplantae; phylum Streptophyta; class Magnoliopsida; order Caryophyllales; family Amaranthaceae; genus Chenopodium; species Chenopodium album. The sequence continues at coordinate 36,933,083 of NC_137844.1, forward strand.
GTTTAGCTCATTTCAGTAAATGTGAACAGGCCCCAAAATTGTTTTTTTATATCATTTGTTTATCTTAGTGTCCAAATAATATATAGATTGACAAATTGTCAATTTAAAATTTTAAATTTTGATCAATAATATTTTTAGTAATCATGAATTATAAAAAGTAGACATTTGAAAAATATACAAGACGAATCTAAGAAACACTCATATGATAATGTTTCATTCTAATATACTTCGTACTATATATAAAGCACAGGCAATATTCAAAATGATGTACTCCACTCTCTATGTTTAGTTTGTCGGATACATTTGTCAACGTAAAATTTTAACTAATACTTCCTCCGTTTCTTTATAGTTGCAACACTTTCTTAAAATGGAAATGACATAATAGTTGCAACACACTATAAAAGGTAGGTGAATATTGTACTTTATCTTTATTTAAAGCACATGGTCTACTTAATTATCCTCCTAACAACTTTTTAACCCTATTTTAAATGTATTATATCATATACAATAACTTTTGTATACATCCGGTGTACAGTAATTTACTGTACATCGGGGGTCACTTTTTATTAATTTAGGGTCATTTTTACAATTTTTTGGGTAACTTTATCAATAAAGTATAAATACTTTGTAACATTTATTTATGTTAGGGTAACATTTATCAATATTAGGGTAACTTTTGCTTATTTTAGGGGTAACTTTATAACGGATGTACAATATTTATTGTACATCCGATTTATTTAAAAGTTTGTGTATCATGTAAGGTCCACTTTTTTTAAATACCATGATATAATGTGTGTTGGACTATGAAAAAACGGAGAAAATAATAGTTTAAATTTAATATTATTTGAAATTGCGTGCTATGTTCAATCTTATATATTAAGTAAAAATATTGGTCAAAATTGTGTGTTTGAATAATCCTAAAGTCAAAGCGAATAACTTAAATAAAAACGGAAGGAATACGAAACAAAAACAGTAAAGATACTCTGTATGTAGGTACGTTAGCACATAGCAGGAGTCCGAAATGTGGTACACGTGTTAGGTGTAGGGCCATTTGCATGAGCTGCCCATTGTATTTCCCTGAATACTATGTTCTCTTAACTCATCTTCCCATATATACAGCCCTAAATCAATCCAAGAAAAACAATTTGTCTTGATCCACTTTCCAAATAATTACTCTGAAAAAAAATAAAAATAAAAAATCATTCTAAATAACAAAAACATACCGAAGAAAAAAAAAAGGAAAAAATGAAGGTGATGATAGCACTTGATGAAAGTAAAGGGAGTTTTTACGCTTTGAACTGGGTTTTATCCAATGTTTTGAAGCCTGTTATTTCAACTGAAAATGAAGAAAGGGAGAATTTGGTGTACTTGGTTCATGTCAACCTTCCTTTCCAAACTTATGTCTATCCTGCCGGACCTGGTTTGTTCTCTTCTATCTTCTTTCTGTTTTTTTTTTTTTTTTTTTACAGCTCATAATCATAATGATAGAAGAGACGATTTGAGGCTATTTTAAGATTGTTTATTTCAGGTATTTGGCAAAAAAAAAGTTTTCAAGTACTCGTATATTTTCATGATATCAACCTTCTTACAAATTTTATTAAAAAATAAATAAAATAAAAAACATTTTTTTTTTTTGACGCTAGAAGGAGGGGTCGAACCTCCGACCTTGTGGTTAACAGCCACACGCTCTAACCAACTGAGCTATTCCAGCTTTTGATGTCATATTATCGTAATAGCTTATTTATTCTTAGTTTTTGTACTTACAATACGGAGTAGATAAATAGATTGCAAGTAAAGCATACAGAGTACTTCGCAAATTTGGCTCATTGGCTGTTCTTTCAATGAGTGGTAGTCCATTTTAATTAAATTGTGCAATTATTTCTAAATTGAGCATTAAATTAAATATCTATAAACTGAATATTGTGTCATTGTGTGTGACAATGTATATGCAATTGCTTATACGACAATTTCTGTCTTACAATCTGTTAAAGTTCATTTTAATTAAATAAATGGTGCAATTTTGTCAAAATAAATAAATAAATGGTGCAACTACTTCAAAACAGAGCACTCTATAAGTCTGTATCAAAGATCTAAAAATTGTATATTGTGTGTAAATTTGTATATGCAGTTGTTTATACGACAACTTCGGTCTTAGAATCTGTTAAGCACGCACAAGAGCAAATATCGGCAGGTATATTCGCTCGTGCTATGAAAAGTTGTAAGGATTTGAAGGTGAGTACAAAATTAATCAAGGAGTATGTGCTCTTAGCTTAACGCAGTATTATCAATGATAACACTAACTTGATAAATTAATTATGGATTAACAATGTTGAACATAGATTAAAGCAGAAGCATTGACTATGCGTGGTGAACCAAAGGAAGTACTTTGTCAAGTTGCTGAACAGAAGCAAGTTGATCTTTTGGTTGTGGGTAGTCGCGGTCTTGGTGTGCTGAAAAGGTGAATATGTTAACTTTACTTTACTCCTTATAAGCTAAATGTTACTCCATGTCCTTATTTGTTTGCTCCATTGCTAATATTTAGGTCAAATTTTGATAATCTGATCATTAATTCTCGTTAAATTATAAGAGATTATATAATTAAGTGGAATCTTGTTGGATTCATCTCAATGTATATTTTATTATCTATTTTTTTTATAATTTTCATGCTTATAAAAATAAAGATACATTCGTTTGAAGACGCTTTTTGGAGACCGTGAAAAGTCAAATGGGGCAAAAAATAAGGGACGAAGAGAGTACTTATTGTTGCACTTTTTATTGGCAAACATTAGAGGGTGATACTCGAGAACTTGGGTTGAATACTGACATGCCATTGCCGTTTGTAGTTCTCTCCATGTATTAATTAGGTTATGATAGATTGATAAGCTTTGTGGATAATATTTAGGTGAAAACACATATTTTAGTTGAATTCAAATCACATAGTTAATTGAAAAAATAACAACATTTTTAGTTTTAATTTCTACTATTATTAGAAAAGTTATACATCCTATAGTACTTCTTTTGTCTCTATAAATTCACCTTATTTTGACTTTTTTTTGTGAGATAATCACCGTTCAAAAAAGAAAAACCTTTAAATGTGGAAGGGGCTTAGGAGTAATTTAGTTTGCTAACTACCTATAATGTGAATATAGTATAATTATGATTTGATTTCTTTATTTATTTGTTGCGAAAATAATTCTGAATTTCTGATCGATCTCTAATATAATGATGTACCTACAGGGCCTTCCTGGGAAGCGTCAGTGATTATTGTACGCATCATGCACATTGTCCTGTGCTGATTGTAAAGCCGCCTAAGGAGTTCATAAACAATGAAGAAGTGCCCCAAAAAACAGCCGCCTAAGACGACGAAGAAACTCTAATATACAAGAAATATAGTTATTTGCTTGTATCTTTTCTTGAATATGTAAGTGTTGGCTAGTATGACTGCAAGAGAACAGTGTCTCATACTCTGAATTGTGTGTGTAGTTTTTTCTATTGTTGGACAAATATAGGCTACAAGCTAAGTCATATGAATTTTCTCTTTATAATAATACTTACAGTTTACATATTTTGATATTTATAGGGTTTGTTCACAGTGCTGTTTAAGCTGCATAATATAGGCTACAAGTCTTATGTATAGAGAAAATGATTTTTTGACGATTATTGAAAATGCCTAGCATGAGCTTAAATAGGCAAAGCAAATTACACAACCTAACAAAAGTTGCCGCTAAATAGCATAACAAATCAGCAAATTATCTATAACATTCTAAAAAGAGAAAACATGCTTTGGGCTTACAGGGTATTGCTATAGTAATTTATTTTCATATAATTCCCTCCGTGTCCCAATTCTCATACTCCCTTTCCTTTTTTTTTTTTTTTTTTGGTATTTTTTGTTTAGTTTGGTGGGTGAGAAATAGAGCCACACCTGACACCCCATGCCAATTTGTTTGTTTTGGATTCTTATTTACGTAGTATTTAACTGCATCAACTTTTTTTTTTTTACTTCATCTTTTTTGCCATTTTTCTTATATTAACCTTTTGTTTTTGAGTTACGCTAGTAAAAATTCGTGATATGTTCGTATTTGGTCTCGTGTCAATTTCGTATTGCTCTCTAATTTTATCAAAAATAACGTAAATTTTTTTTATGTTTTGTTATCATAAGGAAAAATTAACCTTTTGCTTTTGAGTACGATTGACAAAAATTTGTGTCACGTTCTCGTTTGGTCTCATGTCAATTTCTTGTTGTTTACTAAATCTATCAAAACTAAGTACATGTAAGATAAACATAATTTGACTACTTTATCTAAATAAGTCGCTTTCAGATTGGTTTCATGTCGCCGCTTTTGACTGATGGAAAGCATCTCTCTTTTGTCCCTCCTGACCAAACCTGAAAAATTGTCGTGTTGACTCACAATTATTTTCCCATTTACGTTTATTAATGTAAATATCTCTAATTTCACATCAACAAAAATAATTAAAATTGGATATAGATAGGGAGATAAATACTACTTCCCTTATTTCACAATTATTTTCTCATTTATGTTTAATGGATGCAAATATCTTTAATTTAACATTAGAAAAATTATTTTTAAAAAGAAACACTATATTATCATTTTTAATTTACCAATATCAATTATATACATGTTGTTGAAATGTCTCAATGTTAATTTTATTACTAATATAAACAATTTATTAGTATTTTTACATGTTGATTATTAGATACATTAATCGTTAAAATGTAGTGTAAGTTGGGTTAGTAGGAGAGAGAAATAATAAAATATTTATGCAAGTGGGAGTTAGTGGAAGAGAAAAATAATAAAATAGTGGTAGACCCTTACCAAATTAGAAGTTTTGCAATTATTATGAAACGGATGTAAAAGAAAAGTGTTGCGATTATTACGAAACGGATGGAGTACCATTTTGTAATTTTTTTTTTTTGAATTAACCTTACACTACTCTCTCCGTATTTTTTTTTTTTTGAATAGCAAAAATATTTCATTAATTAAAAGTCATACAACATTTATAATAGAGATTCGACGTTAACAAATACATAAGATATTAAATCAAATAAAATTTTCCTTCATAAAAACTACGATCGTCGAGTAGATCTTGCACTGTGGAACATCTCCCGCTTATATTGCTAGAAAATACAGCCTTATTGGAGAGACAATCTAACGATCCTTTGAAGCCGCGAGGATGTTTTCCTTCTAATTCATATGTCTGTATTCGAAAACTTGATAACTTTTTCACCAATGAAATAATTTCACGACAATCCATTAGATCTAATATCATGGATTTAAAACTAAGAAATTTCTCCCCTGAAATGAGGAGATAAACCTTGTCTTTCGAAGGAGACCGGAAACCCTTTCTTTCGAGGGAGAAAATTTCCTCCTAAAGGAGGACGCATTATTATAAACCTAAAAAAAAACTTTAAAGAAACAAGAATTGAGGCTTTCCACTGGTTAAAACCCATGGAAGCCCCTTCAAAATTCAACAATGGAGGCTAGGGTTTAGAGCAAGGAAGGAGGAGATAGGCTTTTATGAAGTTACGCTCTCCGTAAATAAGTAAGTGAAACGATTCTCTTTTGCATAATGTATGTCAATGCAAAAATTTAACTAATTAAGTAAAAATATAACAATTGCATATTAATAACCTATTCAATGAGACGATTCTAACAACTACCTACAATATTATATTTATTCTTATGTATAAATCACAAATATTAGTCAAAGTGAATTAGATGAAATATTTAAAACGTTTCAATTCACTTATTTAAGTACGGAGGGAGTATCATTTTTTAGTTACTTCATATCCATTATACTCATACATGTCGTCAAAAGTAGTTTATGTATTTAATAGGTTATGTCACTGTGCAACCTTTTAGGATAACACCCTCCACGTCCTCCCCTCCCCCCCCCCCCCTACTCTATCTTTTAAACTCTTATAATTCTTTTGATTTCGGCAATGCTTATCCTCCGTATCCTCTTCCATCTTTATATTATGATGTATTACATAATAATACTCTGTAAAATTGATCGCAAGTTAGTAAACACAATTTTTTATTCGTGTTTGAGGTAAGCACTTGAAAGTTTGTACTTGTCCTTTTTTTTTATGTGATGTTAGATACGAAGTATTTTACGATTACTAATGAGTATTTCATAATGCCCTATATCCATAATAATTGACACATTTTGACTTTATTTATGTTATCTTTTAGAGCACACCACCCTAATAATGTATCTATATGTCGCATATATCTTCGTATTAATATATAAAATTAATATTGCATATACTAATACATATATTCTTAGATTGTTTAATTTAGTGATATATCCTTTACTAAAAAAAATAAAAAAAAAAATATATAAAAAAATAAAAAAAATTATGACAACACATGTATCTTAGAAGAGAAAGTAATAATTAATGAATGAATTTTCAAATATAACAGTTGAAAAATAAGTGAAACTATTAAATTATAAATAGATAAATGACCAACAATAAAAATAGCAATGTTAGACTACTATAAGATGATCATTGTACAAAATCAATCATTTGGCAAAAAGGGGCACAATGGAAACTTTTTCGATGCACTCTTGAATTATTTACTAAGTTAATTTATTGAATCAAATTAAGATGATTTACGAATATGAGACAATTATATGATATACTTAGCATTTAAATAAATTATTAACATTTTGTGTGCAGTATTAGGATGAATATATTTACACATACTATTACTAATATAAATTATTTATGCCAATATATTTTATGCCTGCAATTGTAAGTGGGTATGTAATAATCCATTTTTTTCGCAAGTGCCAATATATATATATATATATATATATATATATATATATATATATATATATATATATATACTCACATGCCAAAATTAGAGGGGGGGGGGCAGAATATTTGGGTCATGTGCCCCTCACATGCCAAGGTCAACGCCGGAATGTTCAGTCAACGTTGAGAATCCAGCAACAGGTGTTATCTTGCAAAAAAAAAAAAATCCAATTTAGGTGTGTTTTTACAAAAAAAAAAATTATAAGGTGGTTTTTTCCCAAAAAAAAAAAAAAAAAAAGTGTTATAAAAGGTGGTTTTTGACAAATTTTCCAATTTTTTTATGCCTAAACCAATGCAACCAATTAAGAAGATTTATATCCAAAAAAAAAAACGTTAGAATTAATAATGGAATATTGTAATAGATTTTTTGTAAGTAACCTAATTATATGAGATTACTTTATGATCTTTACAAATCTTATCAAATCGTTTATTGATTTTTAATTATTACCTTTTTTAGGCGCAACTATATATATATATATATATATATATATATATATATATATATATATATATATATATATATATATATATATATATATATATATATATATATGAAGTATTTTGTTTACAAAAAAAAGTGTGACTATACATAATCTAATCTAATATATAAAAATAAAGTAGACATTTTTCGGGAGTATTTGGCGCGTCAAATAAGAAAAGGTATTATTTTGTACGATGAAAAATTAGATTAATAATTTTTTTTAGAATTAAAAAATTTACTCACCACCTAAGCAAAAGTGAGGAATAAGATTTAAGAATTTTGACACATAGGTAAAAACAACGAATAGAGAATAATTAAAATTTAAATCATTTTTAAAAACCAATAATTATCTTCTCTAAAAAAAGAAAAAAAACAAAAAAAAACTAAGTAATAATTATCTTTTTACATATATTGATGCAAATTTTTAATCGCAAATATCTTCAATCTCTCCCTAGAAAATATTGTAAAAGTTTGATTTTAATAATGTACTCACCGAGACGAATAAAATTAAATCTCATATGATTAATTTCCCATAATATTTTTTAGTTAAACGATTATAAATGAGACTAATATTTTAAAAAGAACGAGTATATTAAATAAACGCATAGGCAAAAGACTTATTTTGATCAATAAAAAACGAGATTTGTCATTTCTTTTTTGAATTAAAAATTTAAATTGTCACATAAGCAAAATTAGTGAATAAGGTTTGGGATTTTAAATTCAAGCGTCACATAAAATAAATAAAACAACAAAAAAATAACTTTAGTGTTAAAATTAAAAAATTATCTTATAATATTAGAAATTTTATATATTTAATGAATGATCTTTATAAATATACACAATTTTAAATTAAATAAAATGATTACTAGAACCGTGCATCGCACGGGCTTACATCTAGTATATAATTAAAGTAGGCATTTTTCGGGAGCATTCAGTGCGCCACATAAGAAAAGGTATTATTTTGTCCAATGAAAAATTACATAATACTTTATTTTAGAATTGAAAATTTTACTCGTTACCTAAGCAAAAGTGACAAATAAGATTTAAGAATTTTGACACATATATAGGTAAAAACAACGAATAGTGAATAATTAAATTTAAATTATTTAAAGATAAAAAATAAAAAATAAAAACTAATGATTATCTTCTCTCAAAAAAAAAAAAAAAAAAAAATAAACTAAGTAATAATTATCTTTTTTTTACATATATAGATGCAAATTTTTTATCGCAAATATCTTTAATCTCTCCCTAGCAAATATTATAAAAGTTTGATTTTAATAATGTACTCATCGAGACGAATAAAATTAAATCTATATAATTTTCCATAATTTTAAATAGTTAAGAGATTATAAATGAGACTAACATTTTAAACATAATGAGTATATTAAAAAAAAAAACTCATAGGCAAAAGACTTATTTTAATCAATAAAAAAAAAACAAGATTTGTCATTTTTTTAATTAAAAAAATTAAATTGTCGCATTAGAAAAATTAATTAATAAGGTTTGAGATTTTAAATTCAAGCGTCACGTAAAATAAATAAAAGAACAACAGATAACTTTAGTGTTAAAATTAAATAATTATCTTATGATATTAGGAATTTTATCCATATATCTAATGAATTATCTTCATAAATATACAGAATTTTAAATTAAATAAAATAATTTACTAGAACCGTGCATTGCACGTGCATTGCACGTGCATCGCACGGGCTTACATCTAGTATATACTATTTTTTTCCTAAAAATAAGCAATCAACGGCTAATTATTATCATGCAGGCAATATTTTTTTGTAAATTAATCTTAAATTTAACACATGTCATTATTAACTTAGGGCTTATTTGGCATCGTTTTTTATTTTCAGTTTTCATACAAACAATCATTTCTCATACATCTAACATATATACAAAGAGAACTGTATAAATAAAGTTACAAAGTCCAATAGTTTGTTTACTAGAACAACCTACGAAAGGCCCCATAATAAAAAAAATAACATGAATTACATACATTAATACAAGTACATATCATGAAAGATCCAAACTCAACTAAAAATCAAAACAATTATATTAAGGAAAATATAAGTTAGAGTATAACTAATTTAGCAGTTGGAGGTAGCCACTTATTGAACTTTTGAGCTTTCTTTCTATAATCACGAGGATTCTTCTTACTTTTTAGCTTGCATTCTATAAAGCCAACGACAAGCTACTCAAGCAATGGAGAAATACTGACCAAGTGCTGACCAAGTTCCATTTCGGAGGAACCTCCACTAAATTTCAGCATCTCAATGAACTTGAGGCTTGGATGACGTACTTCTCCAATAATGTTAAGTAAGTTTTGGTGATAATCATCCTACACAAATACAAATTCAGTTTAGCACATAATAATAAATTGAAACACAAATGTATATTGGAAAATTTGTTGAAAACCATCTTATAAAAACCATGTTCTTTTATTTCGCTGCTTCTGCTCGCAATCAATTGACTTCTCCTTTCTGCAACTGAAGCTCATCATTCCCCCTTCAATTCGCAATCAATTGGGTGACCTTTTCCCCCTTTCTTCGTTATTACGCTGCAATTCAGAGCTAATTTCGCTGCTTCAATTTCGCCAGCAATTGGGGTTATTTCGCTGCTTCAATTTCGCTGCAACTCAGAGCTAATTTCGTGTGAAGCTCCATCAAAATCACATCAAACACAAAGGGAAAACGCAATTCAGGCAAGCATCTATACGAATTTCTTTATTTTTTAAAGTTTGAACAATTACTTTGAATTCGAAAATTAGGTCCTCAATTTCGAAAATTTGGGATGCATTTTGCGATTTATTTTATAGCAATTTTTGTTTTGCGATTTATTTTATAGCAATTTGTGTTTTGCGATTTGTTTATAGCAATTTGTGTGTTGCTATGTGTTTTATGCGAATTTGAGGATTCGTTTTGTAATTTGTGTTGTGATGTGTAATTGTTTATGGGGTGTGTTGTCAGGTAGGATGACTGTTGTTAATTCACGAAAAGAAGGAAGTTCATAGCATGCAAACGGAGAAGATGAAACATGACTAATGAAACAGAGAAGATGAAGAGTAGGTACATGGAAATAAGAATGGTTCAACTGGGTTTGCAGAAGGAACAACTAGGAGTACTTGGTTTGCAGAAGGATCAACTAGGATAAAGATGATGTACAGGGAAACATGAATGCTACTAAAATTGTTTCTTAGTTTCATTTATTGAATTTGGTGGCTTTTAGGAGAACTAATGGTGAATGTAATGGTTCAGTTTATGTACTATGTTGACCTGTTGGTCTATAAATGAAAATGAATTTGAACAAGTTTATGTTATATGTTGCAAGTGGTTTAATTGATTGGCAAAACTAGCACAAAAGGATGTTTGTCATTGCATTCATCAAAATATTACATCTCCATAGCATTTGTTCTTGATCATAAAACAAAAAATCAAGTCAAACACAAAGTTTTGCACATCAAAGTACATAAATTTAAGCTCTTGAATTTGTTGTCACTTGAGATGATATGGCACCAGATGTTGATCCTTGTGAGGGGTGCAGTTCCTGAGATTTTGATATGAGAGTAGCAAGTGATGTTGTCTTTTTTCCTTTCTTTGTTGATGTTTTCTTAGGTGCTGGTGGTGGAAGTATGGTGTTTGCCTTGCCTTTTGAAGTTGAGGTTGTTGCTTTGGTCTTTCCTTTTGAACTTAATGTTGCAGGTTTCTTCTTCTCTTGAGTAGTTTTTGAATTTTTCTTTGTTACAGCAGTAGTAGCAGGTTGAGTTGAGGAAATAGAGACTTGTGTTGCAGCAGGTTGAGTGGTGGCACTAGGTTCAACAACAGGTTCAGTTGTTGTAGGTGCAGAACTCGATCTTGGTCTACCTCCCTTACTCTTTGGAACCATTTGTACACTTGGGTTTTGACAAGTACTGTAATAATGGCCAAGCCCTCCACATTTAGAGCACCTATTCTGCTTCTTTGCTCTTTTCACTAGCTCTCTCTCCTTGTCCTCTCCGGGTTCTTTTACTCTCTTTTTTTTGCTCGGCCTCCCTGGTAACTTTCTAAATGGAGGGGGTAAGGGTTGAGGCAAGGGTGAAATTTCCCATTGGTTGATTCCTGGCATTCCTTTAAAGATAGGGGAATAGGTGGCAGTGTATGTGCTTACATGGTAAGCCGGATGCACAAATTCCTCATAGTTTAGCCTTCTCTTCACAATGCATGCCAACATGGAATCCCCATAAGAGTCCACCTATAGCACCCACAAACCTTACTCTGCAAATTAACCACAAATGTATCCTTCTCATCATCTACTTCAAATTCATGTACATCTGCTTGGTTCACTCTCATAGAAGAAACCTTTAAAAGACCATTTTCAGTCATTTTCACAACACTTGGCATGATGAGGCCATGAAAGTTCCTTAACCCATCTCTTTTTGCTGAACATCGTTTCATTACGTATCTCCTTATCCACTCCATAAGGGAAAGTATGGGTTTTGTCCTTGCCTCTCTAAGTACATTATTAAAACTCTCACAACAATTGTTTAGAAGCATTCCAGATTTAGACCTAGAGCTGAACGCATGTCTAGACCAATTACAAGTTGGTATTGCATCTAAATATTTAAATGCTTCGACATTGAGACTTTTAATGTACTGCATATGTTGCTGAAAATGATGCTACATGATGAAAAAGATAACAAATCAATTACAAAATGCACAAACATACAAGGTAAGATTGATGACATAGTAACACAAATAAATAAATAAATAAATAAAAAATGTAATAGTGGTACCTTTGTGGACGACCTGGCAACTTTCCAGAAACTTTCTCTATAAATTTCTCCAGGAAATTTTGACTTAAAGTTGGTCCAAATGTGTCTACAGCAAAACCTTATTTCTGCACTAGGCACCACACTACTAAAGGCATCCAACAGTCCCTAATTAAGTAGAAACAAGATATGTAAGGTATCAAATATATAATTTGCAAATGCAAAAACAGATTAAGGAAAGAAAGGATATGTAGTTGAATAAATACCTTTTGTCTAACAGGCATATAAGTCACCTCTTCTTCCTTTTCATGTACCCAAGTAATTGAGGCAGCAACTGAAGCTAGGTCTTTGACTAACAACTCAAGAAACCACTTCCAAGTTTCTGCATTCTCTATCTCCACAACAGCCCAAGCAACAGGGAAAATGTTGTTGTTTCCATCCTTGCCTACTGCCGTGAGCAAGATCCCTGGGTATTGCCCTCTCAAGTGTACCCCATCTACTCCTAAAATAGGCCTACATCCAGCCATAAACCCTTCTTTGCAGGGCTGCAAACAAATGTACATTCTTTGAAAAAATGGAGGTGGATTCTCTATCCCAACCACCTTCACAATTGCAGTACTCCCTGGGTTGTACTTCACTACTGCATTTGCATAATCCCATACTCTTTTGTATTCTTCAGATGCATCACCAAACAACATCCTCAAAGCTCTTTGCTTTGCATAGTAAGCCATGTAGTAGCCAATTTCAACTTGTAACTCCCTAGATGATCTACTTATGAATGCCTTCAACTTCATGGAAGGATAATCTCTCCAATCTTCCAAGTATCTCTCGGCTAGATCCTGTGAGGTAACCTTAGAATTCACATGTTGATGGCCACACACATGGTTCAGTCTGAAGCTCTTGATTTGGAAGGTATCCTCATTCTTTACTTTTCTGCAATGAATTCTAAATCTGCATTTCCTCTTGCTATTACATTTGCATAAAATCCTTCCTTTCTTCCATGGACAGTTACACCTTCTGGCATAGTACGCTGAAACCCTCAAGTTATCATTGCACAAATAGTAGTAGTCATAGCCATTCTCAATGGCATGCTGCCTCAAGGCTTTCCTAAAAACTGAGTTTGATGGAAACTTCAGTCCAAGTGTGAAATTTATGGTCTTCTTGAAGTCAACTTTAGGATTAAAAATTGGATAGACACCCCCTTCATCATCAGACTCAATCTCACTTACATTCTCCCCATCACTGTCATTAAGGTCATCATCAGGGTGTAATCTGACCACATCATCCTCAGGCACATCATCTTCTTCGTCATCCCCTTCATGTTCAACATAAATCTCTTTGGACCCCCCAAAGCTATCAATCACCCTCTCACTGATATCTTTATCAACATGGGCAGCAAATAAATCATCATCACTATGGTCTTCATAGTCTTCATCACTCAAATAAACATCGTAACTATCATCATTGTCATTCTCACCATCTATGGCCTCATTACCCTCAGGTATGACTAGCTACTAATTCTGAGCTCTCACCTTGGATCTGAATATGATGCTTTTTTGTTTTGGAAAAGGTTTGAAGTTTTTGCCTTCTGGGTACTGTTCTGGGTTTGAAAGGGTGTTTTAAGGGTGCAAATTAATCTCAAATCTAGGGTTATATTCCCCCCCCCCCCCCCCCTCAAAAACATCATCTTTTTGAGATGGGTCCACAGCTATATTCTTTGATGACTCACTAATATTTGCTGAGTCAACAATATGGTAGATTATGTACCATCCATCCTTCTCTGGTGCATTTAAAAATTCAAGAATATCTGCATCACTCTTTATCTCTTTTCTACCAGCAAACAAACTACTATCTCTCTTCCTATGCCATAATTGGCCTACTTTCTCATACCCTAATTCCTTTGTAATCCAGTATGCAAATTCAAAATAGCATACTTCATCCACATTTGGATGCAAAGATACCCCAAAATAGTTGCTGTCACCTCTCTCATATGTTGTTTTCGATTTTGTTGTCACAAATTCACCTCCATACATTAACCTAATGTTAATTTTCGTCATTTTAAAACCTGATACAAAGACATATGCACTAATTTCATATTTTATTTCAACAATTACTTGTTTAATGGGCATTAAAATTTAAAAATTAACAAGTGTTTAATCAACATTAAAAATTAAACAATATCACCATTATCATGTATATAATACTCCCAAAACATTGTTTTTATCGATAATCACCAATTTCAACAACTAAATATATTAAATTGAAAACCTAACTATGACACCCAACCATGAAAAAAGTCAATTTGGTACCTGGGTATTTGTATAATGGTTTATTTGGTCCCCCCACGTTGTCTTCTTCCTTCTGCAAGTTGGAATTTGCTTCAGTTGCAGAACGGAGAAGCCCAATTGATTGCGAGCAGCAGCGAAATAGCAGAACAGGGAAGTGATTGGAGGGGAAAAAAGGGGGAAAAAAAAGTAGGTTTTGTGGTCATGTGAGGTGCACATGCTATAGTCAACGCCGGAAATATAAGTCAATCGTCGGAATCCGGGGAGTGGTGGGACTTAACAAAAAATTTTTAAAACAGGTGTGTTTTGACAAAAAATTTTATAAGATGGTTTTCAACAAAATATGGTTTTTATAATATGGTTTTCAACAAATTTTCCATATATATTTATCACCAAGAATATAGATAGATCACCTCATCAGGATCAGGATCCACCTCCACCTTGTTCAGCTACCAAAAATACGTAACAGAATTAGTATGAATATATACAACTATAAAATCAGATCAAAGGAGTTAGAATTAGTATACAACTATGTATTAAGATAAAAGGAATTATACACTATACAGATACATCAATACACCAAATCTTGCGTAGAAATTAAGTACGGAACCCAACATTACAACCACAGTTCAAGTTCAGCAAACTGCATCGACATTTCAAGCCCCAACCTTCAATTATTGAACACGACAATGACAAGGTGACTTATACTACCTCCGTTTCATATTAGTTACATCTTTCGAGTACTATTTGTGAGATATAAAATATTCCAAAGTTGCAACTAATATGAAATGGAAGTAGTACATGAAATTCGAAAGAGTGATCAAGGAAGTGTAGGTGTGGACACTGAAGAGAGATGCCAATGCATAGGTGGGTGATAGGTCCAGTAAATTCCTTAACCCTCACTTTTCTGAACATGAGATAGATAATCTTAACTAAGAATCACAAGGAATGCTTTAATTTTACCTTAATTGAAAATTTCTGCAGGGATGGAGCAGCCTTTATCAGCATGATTAACCAAAGGTAAGGGTGAGAACTCCAACAGTCTGGTTCCACTTCAACTTCCAACTGCTCAAGCTTTATGAGTTTAGGAAGTTCCAGCAGGTAATCTACGGAGCATTCTTCTACGCCAGAATCGATATCCAGCTTAAGCCTCTTGAGTTGAGAGATGCAATTGATAAAAAGCCGAGCTCTATTGCTTAGGAAACTTGGGCAGTATGAAGAGCCTATAGAAAGTTGAGATAAAAGGGGAACATAATCTAGTTCAAGGCACTCCTCAAAATCACTATTGTATCGCAAATATATGAGATTTGGTGATGAAATCTGAATCCTTCTATAAAAACAATCGACAATCTCTAGGCTCTTCAACTTAGAGGATTGTGTGCAGACTCTAATATTATGCACAAAACTTGATTCCCACACAGTTAAGCGCTCAAGAGATGGACAGTTCGACAGAATACAGTCGATAACCTCCCCCGAAACATTTATAGACTTAGAGCAAACATCTCTAAGGTTATGTATTTCAGAATACTTATGTATAGCTGGAAAAGTGTAATTTTTGAGACTAATGCCCAATGATGAAAAGTCCAGATGAAGGCGAGTAACCTTGTTTGTAAGCGCAATTTGAACCCACCTATCGATGGCTTGATAACTACTACCAGTAAAGGAATTGAAATTGAAACGAATAGTTAGCTCATCGAATGTTGGCTTAACAACTTCCAAAATACGACTTATTCCCTTTGCTAGGATGGGTTGTCTTAACCTTAGTCTAAAATCATAATCATGTGTAGCGGGATATGAAAAGATCGATTTGGAGCCAATGCTTTCAGTCCATAAGTTGCGCCATCTACGGGAAAGGGCACTTGTTGCCACAGCTTCCTCAAGGACAATCGAGACAATATATGACACACAATAATATCATCGCTCAACCGGCCGAAATTGTCGACTACACTCGGGCACTGCACATGAAATCAGTGACGCAATCAATATAGAGTACTTGTATATGACAACCAAATAAGTTATTGTAATAAAACAATGACAAGTTCACCTTTCGCAATGGTAATGGCACTGGTTGCCATGTTCTTGGAGCTGTCTTATTATTAGTCTTGCGCTTACTGCTACGGTTACGCTTAGGTGATTCCGCGTCATTATATGATATGACATGAATGAATGAAGTTAATTTATAAAAAAATAAAAAAGAAAAAAAAAATAAAAAAAATAATAATGAATGAAGTTAATTTAACATACATGGATGGATGAATAGATGATAGATTGATTGCACCTGGAGATTTTGACTATTACTAGGCTACGACCTATTCGACATTATGTTTGGGTATTGTCCAATTTATCAAGTTTATTTATGTGCATGACTGACAAGTCGGTGTTAGCTGCATATTGGTTGTGAATGATAATATAAGAAGTAAGTTTTAAGAAAACTTTAAATTTTTTTTACGCCTGTCAATTTATGTTTTATAACATTAACTAGTTTTGTACCCGTGCGGTGCCCTGTTTATTTATTGAATTTTAAGATAAAACTTTCGATCTAAGATATACTCCGTATTTGTTATTTGATGAATTTTTTACTCGTGAATTTATAATCACTTAACAACCATACTTGTAAAATAAAGATATGAGTGATAGAGTTTGGACTATCTAGTAGTTCTTGAAAGTGACACAATTAAGTAGCACTGTCAAAGCAATAAGAAGAAATCGGTTTGGAGTTGTATCTGTTTTCATATTGTTGGTTGAAATTTGTAGGATAAGTTGAGATTTTAATGTCTTTAATTTTAGCTAAGATGGGAGAAGTGTTTCAGATTAAAGTGTTTACCTAGAATGTTGGCTTTGGCAGAAGTATAATTTAGGGTTGTAAGAGTAATAATGTCAAAAGAACAGTTGTCTAAAGGTGTGTCTCTTTTCATTTTCTTTGAACAACAATTTAGAGAAAGGTTAATTGCATATTAAGACTTAAGAGACTGGTTATGTTGGTTATAGTATGTAATTACATGTATATTTGATTTCTTTTTTTTTTTGGAAAGGAGAATGGCCGCCAAGTGTCGTTGTCTCTTGACCTGGCTAAAAGTTTAGCTTGTTACCCCGTGCGATGCCCGAGTTGTTTATTTAATTTTAAGATAATTTTTTTTAAAAGATGTGCCAAGTTTTTAAAATGTATCATTGATATAAAATTAGTAAGGAATTGATGTGTTTTATAACAATTCTTGACCCGTACCCTTAAGTGACTCAACCCGAAATAACCCATAACTCAACCCAATTGACAAGTTTACATACAATAATAAAATCATATTAGATTGTGAAGTATTTTATTTCAATCGATTAGAGTATACTATAAATGAATGTTGCACGTTTTGAACTACTTCCTTCACTCCAAAAAAAATTTTAAGATATAAAATTAAATTTATATAATAAGTATTTAATTATTGTCTACGTGGCGCGACTTTAGTGAAAAGTTAAAACGCAAAATTAATGCCATTGTCTCGTGTATTTTATCATAAATAAAACTCTAAACCAACAATTTTATCCTACAATTCTATCCAAATTCTATTGAAAATAAAATTCTAAATTAATTTTTTTTTATCTTACAAAATTTATCCCAATTTTATCCTAATAAAAAAATAAATTTTTTATTCATGAAAAATATATCCAAATAAATCCTACGTGTCATACTACTATTTAAGTGTTGCCTACATGGTGCGACACTTGGCGAAAAGTTATAACGCCAAGTGTCGATATCTCGTAACCTGGCTAAAAGTTTAGCTTTATATATTAGTTATATGATATGATATTTTAAAAATAATTTTCATAATATGATATTAATCCATCTGTAAAATGCCTACTCATTTAAAAAAAAATTACTCCGTATTTAATTATCTCTTTTAATACTATCAAACATAAAAAGGACAAAAAAAATCATCTCCCTTTAACGGTTTCCGTCAAAAAAACTATTAATTGTTACTTTTCAATCGTTTTTTTTATAAAAAAAAAATCCTCAAATTCTATGCCAATAATCTATTCAACTAACGTTTATAAGGGTCATTTTGGCTTTTAAGATTTGAGTTTAAGGTTAAAATTGACACAAACATATTGAAAATAATTTGGAACAGTTAAGTAATTGATAAATCAATTTAGCTACATTTAATAGTACTCGATCTATTTGCCAGAGCACAAACGTACAACAATTTTTTTTTTTTTTTTAAAGAAAAACATACAACATATTCATTTCATGCAATTCAAAGTCTTAGCTGTTGATACACTAAATTATATGGAGTAACACAAAAAGAGCTTAAGTCATATCATTTTGCAAATAACATCAATAATCTCAAACCATTTTTAGCAAAATTCTAAAAATAAAAGCTGAAGAAAGCATTGAAAATAAATTTTTAAAAAAAAAACATACCGATCGGAACTCTTGCCGCAACAAATTATAGACCCCAATGCCATACCCGTCTTTCTCTCCTCTCAAAAAAAATTTCCCACAAAAAGAATGATTTTTTTCCACAAAAATTAAAGAAACGCAGAAAAGAAATTGAAACGCATTTTACACTACACCCAAAAAACCCAGAAAATTAATTTTGATTATATATAGTACCATAACCAAATAAGGAACCACCAATAGCAGCAACAATACAAGCAATGATAACATAAGATGTCACCTTTTCTTTGTAATCTTTTGCTCTCTCCTTCGCCACTCCCACCGCCCCCATCGATGCTCCTGCCATTACCGCTCACCTTTTGCTAGAATGAATGAATATATATATATATATATATATATATATATATATATATATATATATATATATATATATATATATATATATATACGTACATCTTTTTTTTTTCTCGATAACAAACAAATAAGAAATGAGGACAAGAGAGAAGAGGAAAGGAAGGTTAAAATTATGTTAGCTGTTACTTGTACTAGAATAACTTGTATAAATAAACCCAAACATTGTTTCCACCATATAGTTTTAGAAATTAATAAATAAATCATGTTACATGCATGTAAAGATGGGCACGGGCCGTGCCCGTGCCGCCGCGGGCCGTGCCTGGCCGTGCCGGGGTGGTGCCCGTGCCGTGCCGTGCCGTGCCGGCTCCGCGGCGTGCCGTGCCGTGCCGTGCCTGGGATTGGCACACCCCAGCCCACGGCACGGCACGGCCCACGTGCCTAGCGGGCCGTGCCGTGCCGGGCCGCGGGCCAAACCGTGCCGTTTTTATTTTTTTTTTTTTTTTTTTTTTCTTAAAAAAAAAAATAAATGTTAAAAAAAAACGAATTAAAAACAAAAATGCATATAATAAAAAAAAAATACTAGTGCGATAATCCGAAAACACAAAAAATTGAAGAATAACTTATTTTATTATATGACGGTAGCCGACTAGCCGGTACGAATATACGATAATTCAATAATACAAAATTACAAAATAAGTAATGATAATTAAAAATCGTACAATAGTGTATGAATATTGAATAACTTCATTTATTATACGGAATACGAAGTTCGATAATACAAAAAGAATACAATAGTGTATAATGTAAATATGTAATCATGTAATTATTATTGGTCGTCTTCGTCTTCGCCTTCGTCTTCATCTTCGTCTTCGTCTTCGTCTCCTAGAGGTTCAAGTTCATCCGCCAATTGAGTGGATTGAGAACTAAAAGAAGTCGACGTTCCTTCATCGTCGTCGTTTTGTGCATAAGTACGATCTTGAGAACGAGTTTCGGCATCCAACCAATCCTTGAAGCAAACACACATTTCAAGTGTTTCGGGTTTTAGTCTTGTTCTTCTATCGTCTAGAACTCTTCCCGACGCACTAAAAGCTCTTTCGGAAGCAACGGAGGAGACTTGGATAGCAAAAATATCACGAGCCATTGCCGATAAAATTGGATGTTTCACGACTTGTGATTTCCACCAATCGAGGATGTCGAGGCCAAACTTCTCTTCATCGTCCATGCCTTTCATGAAGTCGTAACTTAAGTACATTTGCAACTCCGAAACATCGCTTTGAGTTCTCCTAGATGATGATGATTCTGTACCTGAATACTTAGACATCAAGTTAGCAGCTTGTGCAAATAAACCTTTGGCCCGTTTACTTACATTTTTGGATGTTTGAGAAGGGGCAAATCGAGACACGGTTCCATATTTACTTTCATAAACATTATATAAATTAAAAAACTCATCCGTCACCTTAGTCTTAAAAGTTTCAACATCACCTTCAAAATTCATGTTACTATAATAAATATCAATTAATAAAAAGGTGCCATCATATTTTTGTCTAGGATCTAAAATGGAAGCAAAAATATAAATCATAGGAATATCGGTGTAATATTTACGCCATTTATCCTCCATGGATGGAAGATATCCACGATAAGCATGTTCTGATCGGTGTTCCGCAAAAAGTTGTGCAAGTAAACATGCATTGCTAAGAAAAGAATGAGCACAAGGATTATATACAGAAGAAAAACAATGTGTCATACCATATAGTAATTGTAAAAACTGCATATATTTTTCACAATTAACCCAATCATCTTCAAGTAAAGCATTTTGTGGATATTTCATATTATAAAAAAGTGTTAAATGAACCTTGTACTCGATTGCCCGACTCAACATTTCATAGGTGGAGTTCCACCTAGTTGGACAATCCGGTGCTATTTTTATGGTTTTAATCCGTTGTTGCCTGCAAAAACCTTTCCATTCTTGCCATCTCATGTTAGAGCTATTAATAGTGCAAATAGCACTCCGTATTTTGTGATAAAATGGACCAATTGCTTGTGTTCCATCCTTCACACACAAGTTAAGAACATGACAAATGCATCTAACATGAAGTGCTTCTCCATCTAATACTAAATCGGTTAATTGGGGTTTAACCAAATTCGCACTATATGTCATAGAAGTTGCGTTATCGAAAGTCATAGACATGATTTTATCCCTAAGACTATATGCATCAATAGCTTCCATTAAATGATGTGAAATGTTAAGACCGGTATGAGGGTATTCAAGCATTTTGAAATGAATGATGCGTTTTTGTAACATCCACTCATTATCTAACCAATGACAAGTAACACATAAATAATGAAGTTGGTACCCACTATCCCATGCATCGGCGGTTAAAGAAACTCTACTAGGAAGATTAGCTAATTCATTTACTAATCTTAATTTGTACTCTAGATAAGTCTTCATGGCAGCAGATCGAACGGTTTTTCGGGAGATTTTTTTGTGTTTTGGTTGTAGTGCTCGGTTAATATAGTTGTTGAAGGCATCATTTTCGGCGAAAAGAAAAGGTTGTTCTGCATGTACAATCATTCTCCCAAGTTCATCCCTATCTCTCTCGTAATTGTAAATGAAACCTTGTGGGTGGAATTGAGAAATTTTAGGTTGGGTTGGATCACTAGATGGTCCACCACATTTTTTTGTATGCCTAGTAAGGTGTCCCGTCCCTCCCTTGGTATCGGCCGAGAAAATTTTACCACAAGTCCGACACTTGCATTTTTTTCCATCTTTACTTAATTGATAATGTACCCAACATCCACTCTTTCTTTTGGTTTGAGCAAAATCCTCTTCGGTACACCACTCTAATATGTTAGGATTATGGGTGGATGGTTCACTCGACCCGCAAGCTTGTGTTTGGCTACCTTGGGAAGGAGGAGGAGGAGGAAATTCATATTGTTGAAATTGGGTTTGTTGAAATTGGGTCCAAGGAGCCATATCATCCATTTGTTCTTGCCCTCCCGTGTTTTGGGGATGAAAGAAAGGGGTGGAAGTGTTTGGAAAGGGCATGTTAGGAGAGGGAAAGGGCATGTTAGGGGGGGACATTGAAGTGTTTGGGTTTGGTGATTCCCTACGTGTTGACTTGGCTTTTCTAGAGGAGGAGGAAACGTTCGGGTTTGATGCCATGATTAATTAATAATAATAACACAACTAACAATAACAAAGTAACAATTAACAACAATGAGATCAATGAGAATAAATTAGTAAGTAGTTTTTATATAAATTAAATTTTCAAAAATAATTATAATAATAGTAGATTACTTGGATCAATGAGATCCCAGGTAGGAGAGGTTAGGAGCGACGTTGTCCAGAGCCCAAATCCCGCCTTAGACAGATTTCAACAATCCAAATAACCCACAATTAAAATAGAAAGTAGTTTTTATATAATTAAGTAGTTCCAATAATAATAATAATAATAATAATAATAATAATAATAATAATAATAATAATAATAATAATAATAATAATAATAATAATAATGATAATAAATTAATAATAATAACAATAATAGTAACAATAACAATAACAAATTAAAATAAAGTTGAGTTAGATCTTACAATGACGCTTCAATGCTTTCCCAAATTTATAATTTCCCGAATTTTTAATTTCCCGAATGTAAATATAACAATTTTTTTTTTTTTTTTTTTTTTTTTTTTGTAGTAGACTAGTACAAGTAATAATAGTAAAAATGTAAAATTTATAAGAGAGTAGGAATTTTTTTTTCTTTTCACAAAAGAGAGGAAGATTGTATGTTTTTTAGGAATTTGAGAATTGAGAATTTGGGAGTAAGAAAATTAGAGAATAAGAGAGAAGAGATGAGTTGATGAATTGTGAAAATTTTGGAGGAAAATATGAGGTATTTATAGGGGATTTGGGTGGGAAATGGGGTGGAAAATATGGCCGTTTATAGCTGTTGGAAAACGGCCATAAACGGCCATATTCCAACGGCTAGTGGCACGGGCCGTGCCGTGCCGTGCCGTGCCTGGCCGTGCCGGGCCGTGCCTGGCCGTGCCGGGCCGTGCCACGTGCCGTGCCGGCGGGTCGTGCCGGCGTGCCGGCCCACGTGCCGGCCACCGTGCCGCCCGCCGTGCCACGGGCCGTGCCCGTGCCGGTCCCAAAAAAGTTGTTCACGGCACGGCCCACGGCACGCCGGCGTGCCGCCGTGCCGTGCCGTGCCGGCCACCGTGCCCGTGCCGGGCCGTGCCGGAGTCGTGCCGGGCCCGTGCCGCCCGCGTGCCGGCACGGCCCGTGCCCATCTTTACATGCATGTATTGCCATTGGACTAACATAAAAGATAATTTTTTCCCTCTCATAATGGATTGACTTCATAGTTTCTTTTACACAAAACTTAGCTTTGAATCTTGGTATTATATAAATAAGTCAAAGGTCAAAGCTAAATACAAATAATTATTGATGATTCAATAACGTCAACTTCCAATTTGAAAATTTTATAGTTTTCACTCTACAAACAACAAAAATAAACTAAATCTAAGTTTTTATAAAAGTTAGATGATTAATTTAATGATAACACTTACTGGGTACTCCACACTTTAAAATTGCGTAAAACCTCTTCCCGTAGACGCTCCACCATTGTTGTCAGCCCTCGATCTAGCATCAACATTTGTGATAACATTTAACCTTCAAATTTATCATTGAACCTACTAAATCAAATGAATTCACATATGATTAGCCGTAGAAAACCATGAAAAATCGTTGGATAAAAGATGAGCTTAGCTTCTTAGTTTTTACTTCACTATAATACTTCCTCTTAATCTAGATGGAAGAAGAAGTGTGCCACGTGATGGGTTTATATCCATTAGATGATGACAATGGTTAGGTGAGATACTGTAGCAAATGAATTTTTGCTTTTTTTTTTCTTTCTTTTTTTTTTTTTAAAGAAATGAAGTTTTACCTATGATAGTAAGTAACCAAAGTCCTTAGACTAATTTCAGAATGTGACATAAATAATTAGGATTAAAATGAGTTAAATAAAAGTATGAATTAAAATTAGAAGGACAAACAAAGTTAGGATTATTGATGTTAATTTTCCGTAAAAAGTGGTCTCTTTGTTAAACACCACATGCGTAAGAAATACAGTATCGTAGAGTATATTTAATGACAAACCAACGCACAACCTTTATCAATGTCATTTCCAAAGTTCACCTAATTTTAAAATTTGATCCCTTTTCAAAGTTCATCCAAGTTTAAAATTATCCCAAAAAAAAGGTTAATTATTTTTGTCGTCTTTAATTGGTACTTTGATTTATAAAACAAAGAAATTAAAACAAACTTAAATACTTTAAAGAAATTAATACAAATGCTAATACATCTTTAGATTATTGCAATACCATCCTTTACAATTTAAATATTCTTTTGTCATGTTTAGAGTCTTAAAAATAGCAAACTACTTATACTGAATATGTTACGCAAATAAAAGTGATTGTCAATTATTGCATACAATGATTCTTTATTTTAAATTAATATGTCCTACTTTTGTTTTATCAATTTTTTCTATTATTTAGTAATACTAGATATGTCAAATAAAATCAGAATTAACGACATGAAAAGACCTCCGAAACGTGCGTACGTTCTTCCTGTCCCAACGCTTTGTGAGCATTGTGGAGCAAAATTGTTCAGAGATGAAACAATTAACCTATGTTGCAACCAAGGGGAGATTCGACTTGCTCCTATCCATATACCAGATAATCTGCGCAGCCTTTTTCTGTCATTAGACAGCAGCTCTGACAGTTTCCGCAAATACATTATTTTATACAATAACATGTTTGCGTTCACATCTTTGGGTGTGAAAAAAGACAAGAAATTAGCACAAAAACATCATGGTATTTACACTTTTAGAGTTCAAGGATGAGTTTATCATTACATAAATGATATGCATCGAAATGATGAGCAACCACGGTATCTACAACTATATTTCTACGACAAAGACGCCGAGTTTCAACATCGGGTATCGATGTTTAAAAATCTCGATCCACATGTTATTGGCCAATTAGTGCGACTAATGGAGCTAAATCCATATGCCCAATTTTTTCGGTCACTCAAGGATGTTAACATGACTGACACAAGTCACATTATAATCCGATCTGATCCAAATCAAGATCAACGCACTCACAACGCACCTACTACTTCCCAAGTTGCAGCAATTTGGTTGGAAGACGCAGGTTCATCTGCTCCACTTGAGCGCGATATTGTGGTTCGTGCACACTCAGGTGTAAACCATCATATACTGCATTATTATGGATGCTATGATCCATTACAGTATCCGCTTTTATTTCCTTACGGACAAACTGGTTGGCATCGACGCATATACAGATATAAAACAAAGTATAAAAAACGACAAGAATGTCCTACGTTTCCAATTAATGAGGTTCTGGTTCAGACTGTTGACGATCTGCTTGAAGCTGAAGAACAAGGTGCAACTACTTACCAGTTTACATGTAAACAAGGTTTCTTTTAAGTAACAAAAAAAAAAATATTCCCTTTAATTCAATCTGTTGTTTTTTTAATGTAGGAATTCACTCTTCTGTATCTGAGAAAAAGGTTTCTTGTAGAGAGTACTACTGCTATCGATTACAGATTCGCATAAAAGATTCTTCCTTTCTTTTGAGATGTGGCTGTTTACTACAACAGTTCATTGTTGATATGTACATCAAAATTGAAACTTCACGTTTAGAGTTTATTCGCCGTAACTAGGATACAATCAGAGCTGAACTTTACAAGGTATTCTCGACAGTTTGTATACCGGTATCTTACACAGCTCAAATATTGGACGTGGCTTTATTCTCCCTCCATTGTTTATTGGGGGTCCACGAGATATGCGGCGAAGATATCTTAACGCAATGGCTTTAGTTCAGCATTACGGCAAACCTGATATTTTCTTAACCATGACCTGTAACCCATCATGGCCTGAAATCACAGACGAACTGATGTCAACCGAAGAGGCACAAAATAGACCCGATCTAATTGCTCGAGTTTTTCATGCAAAACTAGCAGAACTAAAAAAAGACATTGTTCAAAAGAAACTGTTTGGCGAGGTTGCAGCATATGTTTACGTGATTGAATTTCAAAAGAGAGGATTACCACAAGCACACTTTCTTATTATTTTAGAGTCATCCGCTAAGATTAGAACTTCGTATCAATTCGATGAACATGTTTGTGCAGAAATACCCGAACAAGAACATAATCCTCATCTTTACGAAGCTGTGTTAAAGCATATGATGCACGACCCCTGTGGAAATGATAATCCAGGAAATGTATGCATGCGGAATGGAAAGTGTAAAATTCATTAGCCCCGAAGATTTTCGGAGACAACATTAACGAGTCACAACTCATATCCTATGTATCGACGCCGTGATGATGGAAAAAAACATTTGGTACGAAAAGTACAGCTTGATAATAGGTGGGTAATACCGTATAATCCATATTTACTTGCAAAATATGATTGCCATATAAACGTAGAAGTGTGTTCTACAGTGAAAGCTGTTAAATATTTGTATGAATACATATACAAAGGTCATGATCGAGTTGTTTTCGCACTATCTAACCCCGACGACATTAGCATGGTAGGTGACGAGATCTCATCATTTCAAAAAGTAAGATGGATATCACCACCAGAGGCTGCTTGGAGGATTTTCAGATTCCCTTTGAATAGCATACATCCACCCGTTGTTTCACTACAAGTGCATCTGCCGAATATGCAAACAGTGACATTTCGTGCACAAGAAAACTTACAAAATATTGCATCCGCTTCGGCCAGCCAACGAACTATGCTAACTGCATTCTTTGAGACCAATCAAGTTGATGCTTTTGCGTGTACGTTACTGTACCAGGAATTTCCTCAACACTACACATGGCATCCAAAAAAGAGTGAAAAATTCTGGCAACGACGTTGGTCGAAAGCTGCTACGATTGGGCGTATTGTACATGCGCATCCTTCAGAAGGTGAACGCTTTTATTTGCGGCTATTGCTTGCAAGCATTCGTGGTCCAGCCTCTTTTGATTATTTGCTGACCTTTAACAATATAAAATATTCTTCATTCCGAGAAGCAGCATTCCAACGAGGTTTACTTGAGGCAGATGACTCTATAGACAAATGCCTACAAGAAGCTTGTCAAATTCAGATGCCATTTGCCTTGCGACGACTATTTGCTACATTTTTAGTACACTGCAATCCTGAAGACCCTAACAAATTGTGGGAAAAATATTACCAATACCTTTCTGAATATTACAACCATAGTTTCCCTACAGACAAAAAAAAGGCTCGCAAACTAACTATAAAAAGCATTTGTTACCTTGTTGAATCGATGGGAAAATCTTTCGACGCTTACAATTTTGGCTTACTAGAACTCAAAGAAGACGAATTTGAAATAGGAATGAAAGAAATTGAGGAAGAACTTCATATTCATGTACGTCCAGAAGAAATAAATGCAATTGAACTGCTTAATTGATGAACAGAAACTTGCGTACAACACTATCTACAATAAAGTGTTAAATAATAAACCAACTGCTTTCTTTGTGGACGGGCCTGGTGGCACTGGAAAGAGTTTCTTATATTCTACATTACTTGCTAATGTAAGAGCAAAGGGAATGGTTGCTTTAGCAATTGCGAGTTCTGGAATTACTTCGGGTCTGTCTGGAGGTAGAACTGCAAATTCTCGGTTCAAAATCCCTCTTGATGTTGATGAGATTCCAAGCCCCGGTATTTCTAAACAAAGTGCTCTAGGACAACTTATTCGTCTTGCAAGACTTATTTTATGGGATGAAGCACCAATGGCAAAGCGTCAAACAATTGAATACTTTGACAGATTACTACAGGATGTATGTTCGAATCAACAAAAATTTGGAGGAAAGGTTGTTGTATTTGGTGGTGATTTCCGACAAGTATTACCTGTCGTACCGAAAGGGAGTCTGCGTGAAGTTGTTGCAACGAGTTTTGTGATGTCCCCCTTATGGCATGAGCTCCAGAAAATCCACTTAACACAAAACATGAGAGCAATTAACGATTTACCTTTTTGTAACTTTGTGTTGCAAATCGGAAATGTCATGCCTCCTTATGAAGATGGGAAAAATATAGAGTTACCGAAGCCATTAGTTATTCCGTACGACAATGAACGGTCATCTTTGCATCTCTTGGTAAACAGTATCTACCCCGATATAGCGAATACGACTTCTGAATCATTCTTTGCAACAAAGAGAGCTATTTTAACCCCCAAAAATGAACATGCTGCAAAAATAAACTCTCTATTAGTTCAACAACAGCCAGGAAGAGCTTATGAGTACAGAAGTTTTGACGGGTGCACAGACCACTCCAGCGAACAATATCCAACTGAATTTCTAAACAGCCTTTGTCCGTCTGGTCTTCCGCCTCATCATTTAACTTTGAAGGTAGGCAGTCCAATAATTTTACTTCGAAATATGGACTCGACATCAGGCTTATGCAACGGAACAAGATTAGTATGCAAAGCATTTTTCCCTAATGTTATTGATGCTGAAATTATTGTTGGACATCATTGTGGCCAACGGGTTTTTATACCTCAAATCCCGTTACAGCCGTCAACTACGGATAAGTACCCATTCAGATTTACCCGCAAGCAATTTCCAATCAATCTGAGTTTTGCAATGACCATCAACAAGTCTCAAGGTCAAACACTTGATAGAGTTGGCATATATTTACCACAACCAGTTTTTTTCTCATGGTCAGTTATATGTTGCATTGCCTCGTGCTAAGAAAAGTAAACATGTTCAAATATCGGTAAAGCCCACTACGGATGAATTAGATGGATGGAAAAGAACTAAAAATGTTGTATGTTATAAGATTTTAAGGTGCGCTGGAATATTGTAAACCACTCTTTTTAAAGATACGGTATTAGCAGAAGGTTAACACACTTATTTTTTCTTTTACTCTACATTATACAATATTGTTGTTATTTTATTGCTCATAACATGTACTGACAATACATTAATGACAGGTTCAAAGCATAGTGCAGAACAACATAATGGCTACTCAACAACTTCCCCTCGTCGGACTGACAGACTAGAGCCGAAACTTTACTGTGACCGCTACATTAATAAAGAAGCACCTGGCAAAAAATCTCGCGCAGGAACGACAAACTTACAGCAGCTTATTTTTGAAGACGCAGAGGTATATCATATACAATTTGTAGAATATTAATTATGTCAACATATTTAACAATTACTTAACATTGAAATTGCCAGGGAACACAAATGAAGGCTGTGATCTTTGAACGAGATATTATGTTTTTTCATAATCTTCTTGTTGAAGAGAGAGAATACAAAATTACCAACCCTATCATAACTCGCACACCTGACATGTTTGTTAGAGACAACCAGTTGTATCAGATGACGATCAATTCTGCAACAAGAATTTCTGACACTCGACAAAGACCTGAACCAAGTTCATACTTTGTTCCACTTAATCGGGTTCTGGATTTAGTTGGCAGTACTGATCGAATAGGTAAATATTACTTATTATCTATTAAGATGTTGTAATTACTGTAGGTGCATCGTAAATACACATGAATTAATTGACATATACAATTATGTTCGTTGTATTTTTTTCCTAGATATCATTGGAATTGCTATTCACATACACGATATAGAAACCATTCGCTCCAAGAGTTCCGGACTGCCTAATGAAATGCGTAGGATTAAGATCATAGACTCCAAGTACGTGTATATATTACAATAATGTAAATTGATTTTCCAATACAAGAGTACTCTAACTTAATTACAATTATTCTTGTTCAACATTTAATTTCTTGTACTTTTTGCAGCATG
This sequence comes from Chenopodium album, assembly GCF_948465745.1. Classification (NCBI taxonomy): domain Eukaryota; kingdom Viridiplantae; phylum Streptophyta; class Magnoliopsida; order Caryophyllales; family Amaranthaceae; genus Chenopodium; species Chenopodium album. Next base: position 36,963,036 of record NC_137844.1, read on the forward strand.
GATCCTGTTATGTTATCAGCGTGGACCACTTTGGTCCACAACGAAGTTGCTGATGTTGCTTCAATTATAGATACGATGCTTGTTATAGAAGTTTCCCGCGTCAAAGCATCAACTTTCGACGGTATATGATATGAACAAATAGTTATAAAATAATAAATACGCTTTCATTAACTACCTACGTCATATATGTTTACAGAGGGTTCGTTCAATACAACTTTTTCTTCCTTCCTGAAAAGTAACCCAAGTACTCCACAAGCGCAACTTCTCCGAGATTGGTAAACCAAACTTCTCAACTAATTCTATTTGTGTATTAATTATTACTTAACTTACACTGTTGATTTACAGGGCGGTGAATAATAAAGATCAAATTCGAATCCTCCAAAATTCACTTGCAACTAGAGTAGCAGAAAGTTCTCAGCAACCTGAATTAGTAATTCCAATCTCACAATTATCTGAGCAAGAGGTAAATTACATAGTATGTTTCATTACACAAATTAAAAGTGAACAATATAATATTTTGTATAACTATATCGTGCATTTGTTTTGGTACAAGTCTGGAAAAACTGTACGGATCTTCGGACGAGTCATTGACATTACAAATAAAAACAGCATTGTATACAATGCATGCAATGTCTGCAACAAACGATGTGAAACTGAAATAGGATTAGTGTTTAACTGTCGCGCTTTTAGCTCCCCACACGTAGGAACGTCCGAACCACGGTAATTGATATACCACTACTAATAATATAGCATACAATCATTGCTTTTGTTTATCCTATTAAATATCTAATCATGCGTAATTGTACACATTGTAGAACTGTTCTGCATATTACTTTTGCCGACGATAGTGGCGACATACCAATCACACTTTTTGGTCATCTTGCTGAACAACTGATACATGATGATGCTAATCATATGGTTGCGCTCACACTACAAGTATGTATGCTTTGACTTATTACTATTACCTAACAATTGCAACTTATAGTAAATTCAAAACTACAAACACACTTACAAGAATCATTAATCATTTTATACACAATTACAGGAAAAAAGATCTCTTGTAGACAGTTGCATTGCAGCTTTGAAAGACAAGGAGTTTACCATAGAGATGATCACATACATGTTGGGAGAAGGATTTCAACAGCTCCGCTGGAAAGCTAAACGCATAATTGAAGTTTAGATGTATGATAACTTTAAGAAATGTTTATGAACGTATGTATGTGTATAATTTCACGCTTTTATTATGAACTTTAAATTGTTTCCTTAGACAATTATAACTTGACAATGTATAATAAATAATGTTTGTTTGTATACATATGTACTTTTACATGTAGATTTACATTAAATAGACTTTTGCTTTACGTATTTACCATATTTTAATGCTTCACTCTACAGCATAATAAATCCTGTACAATTTATTGGGATACCAAATACGTAGAATTAATACAATATATTCTAAGCACATAGGATTGAAATAATAAATTATAAATGAATACAGACGGACGCACGAAGACGGACACACACACACACACACACACATACGTGTAAATTGTACAGTTTACACTATAGCACGCTTGTGCAACATACATAAAACATAATACATGTCTGACATATTTATTGTAAAACATTTTGGGTTTTGACACGTATATTTGAAACTCAATACGTAATAAAAAGATCACTACAAGGTTTTTAAAGTATGCCTATAAATAGAAATACAAACTGAGATTTTCTCTCAAAACAATAGCTACTACAAATTAACTTCATACATAAAAAGTTCATTAGCTTACGTTAAAATACTACGTTCTTCACCAGCACATAATGGATGAACCACGGAGAGTTCTGGAAACAAATATCAAAATAATTCTGCACGATATACTACTTCAGTTGAGATTACCTCGAGCAGAATTCGGTATATATGCTGTCACCGACATGAAATAAAAGCTTTTATAGATATAAATGGTATCCCTAATGTCCCATGTCCTATACGATTTATTAGGACACCAGCCACGCAAATTGGTCCATCACAACAAAATGCTGCTAGACAAGCACTCAAATTTCTCCAGCAAACTTACAATATAGATGTTGGCGACTACAACTACTATCAATTGAAATTAGAAGAACACAATCATAAACAACTTTTACAACAAATGTCAACAAATTTTACTAAACTCAAACTTTAAATTATATTTATACGATATATACATATGTATAATCTCTAAAGTTTATATTATGTATAATATATTTATGTAAGGACTTTTATAACATATAATTATTTAGATTAGTGTGTGTGTGTGTGTGCATATATATATATATATATATATATATATATATATATATATATATATATATATATATATATATATATATATATATATATATATATATATATTATAGGTTTTACAAAATTTAAATATTTGTTTTGCAACAAGTTTTACTTATGTAATACAATAATTGTATTGTAAAAATAAAATAATATATTCAGTTTGTACATCTATACTCTTTCTCTTCCAGCTTTTTCATATTTCGTAAATATTTGTACAACACTTCAAACTATCAAACATCAATTGATAAAAAAACCTATTTAACAATACTGGTGAAAATGAGATCACTCATATTATAGTAGATTTACTTTATAGAAAAAAAAACGCAGAAAGTAAAAGAAATCAATTACTTGGGTTTAACTTTGTAGGTAGTAGATGATAAACCATAACAATAAAGGAATTAATTAAAAACATGACAAATTTGATTGGTTAAATAGACATATAATTTAATGTTGTATGTATATATAACATGAACTTATTGCATTACTATATAAATTTTTTATTTTTCTGTCTCTCATAATTGATGCATTTGTAATTGTCTCATGTATTTTCAATTTAATGTACTAATTTAATTTTACATATACAAATAATTTAAATTCATAATTGTTTAAATATGTATACTATCCAAACATTTATTATACACCACATGAATCGTACAAATATGTAACCATTAATGAAAAGAATATTCATAATAGTTGAAAAGCCTCATCAAATCGTAAACTGATAAATAAATAATACTCCATAGTAATAATAACAAAAAAAATACTACTATAAGATGATAATTGTAAGAATTATATGGAAAAAGGGCCCACTAAGGGCCTGTTCACATTTACTGAAATGAGCTTAAATGAACTGATTGGAGCTGAACTAAACTGAGCTGAAATGAATATTTTATGAGAGAAGGAAATTAAGAACTGAAATGAACTGAACTAAAATTATGTTGAAGAGAACAGGCCCTAAGGAAGTTTCTATGATGAAAACATAAAACCACTCTTGAATTATAAAACAAGTTAGTTCTTTCCGTACTTATAATTTTGTTTACATTTTATATATATATATATATATATATATATATATATATATATATATATATATATATATATATATATATATATATATATATATATATATATATATATATATATAACATCATTAGATATATTAATAGTTAAATATATGTATTGACAACTATACTGTATTTCGTATGTATATATAATCAATTTAATCTATATTATTTACTTTATAATTCCTCTGTTTTCTTTTAAATGCAACATATCTTCTTTGCACATATTTTAAGAAATAAATTAAGTAATGTAAACGGACAAATTATTCAAAATAATTTATACACGTAATATTTGAATAGCGCATTTATAAAAGTGATTTTTTTATACTGAAATACGAATACATACACTTAATAATAGAATGAAGAGAGTAAATATTATTTGTTTATTTTTAAAGTTGGTTGACGCGTGCGTAGCACGCGGCGATCCAACTAGTTTAGCTAAATAAAAGTAACTAACTTACAAAAGATAAATACTCTCAAAAGATAAGTACTACTAAAATGATAAGCTAGCTAACTAAGTCAACTATTATCAAAAGGAAAAGATTCTTAACTATCCTTTATTATTATGAATGTTTCCATTGTTGGACAAATGGACAAACATATTCGTTTGGCATTACTATGTTGTTTAGTTTTTTGTTTTTCAAAATCATATGATGATATATACTTGTATCATATAATGAATTAAAAATTAGTCAAACTTATTAAAATCATCATAATTTTGAAAACTGACAACAAAAAAGTGAAAACACATTTTTCTTGTTTTTTGTTTTTTAAAAAAAAACAAAAAATTGAAAATAAAAAACTATGCCAAATAAACCCGGCTCCTTTTTGGGGTTTGATTTTTTGTGTTTTTTTTTTAATTGAAGAATGGTAGTTTGGTAAGGGTCTTTTTTTCAATAAATAAATAAATAAATAAATAAATAAAATAAGAGAATTGTGATTTGGTAATTAAAAAGGGTGTGAGTTGAGATTTTTCTATTTGTATAGATAGAAATGTGAGTTTAGTAAGTTAAATAAATTAAAGGGTCACAAAAATTAAATGATTGTTTTCAAAAAAAAAAAAAAAACAAAAAACAAAAAAAAAATAAATGATTTGGGTGCATTCTTTTTACCTATAATTATTTTAATTTAATTTATGGAACAATTGAGAAAAAAATAAAATAAAGTGAGCATATAACAACAAATTAAATTATCATACATAAGGTTGTACAAATGTACAATGCATGAGTTGGTCATGTGAGAGTTTTTTTAGGTTCAACATAAATTTTTATATGTAGCTGGTCACATCGTGTGATCAATTATTATAGGGGTTGCTTCATCAGTGTTATAAGAGTTACAAGGTCAATATAACAGGGGTTACTTGGTCAATGTTATAGGATTTACTAGATCAGTATTAAAGAGGTTACGATCAATATTATAGGGGTTACTTTGTTATTATTTTATAAGTGGTCACACGATTTAGCCAACAGCACACAAGACGGGTTGTTAATTGATAATACAGTTTGGGGTTGATGACAACTTTTTGGTAGCATGTTGATTATTCCACTAAATATACCTCATGAGTCATAACTAATCCATCAAAATGAGTACTTTATCTATTTATTTTAAATTACAAGAGATTTTACATTATTCACACTCCTTTAATTACCACCTATTATGATTTATATGTTAAAAAAAACATAGATTTTGGTTAGATTTGTCTTGATTTGTACTAATCAAAATTTATGTTGTGACAAGCTTGAAAACCCCAACGTTGCAATTAAAAAAATGGATAAAGTATTACAAAATAACCTTTGTTTTTTATACTCACTCCATTTCGAAATAATGACACACTTTCTTCTTTTGAGCGATTTTCATTTTTTTTTAAATGTAAAAATACAAATTATTTATTTAGTCAAACTAAGTTAGGTTGGGTTCAAGTCGAATCAAACTGGTGTCGAGTTGAGCTCAGGTGAAGATATAAGTCATAATAAGGGGTCGTTTGGTTTGCACGGGTAATTGTAATGGAATGAACAAAGGGAATGCAAGGGAATGGAATGAAACCCTTTTCATATGGTATGTTGTTTGGTTTACAAAAATCACCACCACCACCCAAAAACCCATCTTCCCACTTCTTTAGCCACTCCACCGCCCAGCCACGACCTCCCCCATCCCTCTCCGCCCGTCGTCGAACCTCCCCCATCCCTTTCCCTCCATCATCGAACCTCCCCCACCCCTCGCCGCCACGCAAAACTTTCCCCTGCCTGCGCAAAACCCTAGAAAACGATCTCCTCCCTCTAAAATCGCCGGTCGTCCCTTCCCTTAGCCACCAAGTTTCGAGAAAACTCAATCTTGCTTTGTCTTGAGGTTCGATTTCTGGGTCTAGTCGAAGATGCGAGTGACTTCCGATGAGGAGAAATGGAGATGCGAGTGTGTTCTGGTGAAGAGAGATGAAGATGCGACGAGTTCCAGCGAGGAGTGGGGAAGCTGTGGCGAATTCCGGCAAGGGGTGGGGAGCTGCTGCGAGTTCCGGCGAGGAGTAAGGAAGCTACGGCGAATTCCAGTGAGGATTGGGGAAGCTGCAGTGAATTCCGGCGAGGAGTGGGGAAGCTGCGACAAATTCCGGCGAGGGGTGGGGAGCAGCGGCGAGTTCCGGCGAGGTGGCTGGGCGGTGGGGATAACTAGTTGTTGGTGTATGTATGGTGGTGTAGTGGTGGCTTAGAAAAGGGAATGGAAAAGTCTAGAGGGTGGGGAATTGATGTGGACTGATTTTGAGTAAACTCAAAGTTAAAAAAGGTAATAGGAATGAAAAAATTGACAAATAAACGGCAACAAAGGGAATGCGACATGTTCATTCCCTTTTCCTTTGATTATTAACCCCAACCAAACGGCCCCTAAAGCTTAAACGAGGGATATAGGTTTTGCAAAGGCAATTCGGGTCGGTTTTCAAGACCTCTAACAGTAAAATCAAAATGTCTGCCGAATAGAGTAGAAGCACAAATTGGTGGTAAATTACCTGAGATTGAAGGATTTCCAAACTTTGCTGCGATGTTAGAAGCTAATGCCATTTTCATAGAGAGAACAAACTCGTTGATCTTCGAGGATAACATTGATACTGCAGATTCTGGAACCCTACCTCAATCAATCGTAAGCTCCCATTAATTTATTTTCTTGCTTTTTAAGTACTTTTTATTCAATTGATTGTTATTTAGTCTTGTGTTATATATTGAGATTCAATGTTCGTTCAAAACCTTTAAATTCAGGTTTTTTTTTTTAGCTTTTTAATCGGAATTACATTATAAATTCAATAGCCTTTGTTAAATGTTAGTTTTCCATTGATGTGTCTAATAAATGTTTTGCTAATTTCAATGTTACCGTTTTGGCTTTTTAATTTAGATTTGGTTGTTTAGAGTTTGATCGTATTACCGTTTTGTAACGATTGAAGTCGAATCAAGAGCTTATTAATGAAGTGAATTCAATGATGGGTAACAATTGGTATTGTGGGTGTAGACTTGTAGTTGAAGTTGCTCAAATTTGGGATATTTGATCAATTTGTGGAAACACGATGACACCCGATTTTGGTCAACATTTTATGTATAAGGTGTTTGAAATCTGAAGTAGGATTGGTTTATGAGAAGCTCAGATGATTTCTGTCATTACTTAATCATTCAGGAATCAGGAAAGCTTTGTGGAATAGGAGTCTTTACTATAACAAAAATTTTGGAGTGTGTTTAGCATCATGCTAATGGTTTCGGGGATTCTTCTTGTATTGTTGATCTTGGTAATTATATCATGAAAGGCTAAAGCGAGACTATGGAAGGGAGAGTAGGAGGAGAGAGAGAGAGAGAGGTGGGGGGGGGGGGGGGGAGGAGTAGCGAATAAGGAGAAATAATGAGATTCTGAACGGTAAAATGTGGAAGTTTCATTGAAAAGAAAAGTGTTCTAATGATTTGGGGAAGCAATAAATGCAAGTACACAAAATAATATGGGATGAACAATTAGACAAAGTATTTCCTCCCCCTACACTAGCTGGATTAAACTAAATCATGCGTTTTGCTAGGTTGTTACTTCAAGAGATGGTGTTTTTTTAGTAAATATAACTGAAAGCTGTATTTTTGCCATGGTAAAGATTAAAGAAGGCATTGAGGTTCTACTTAATTATTAGTTTTGCCATGGTAAAGAAGGCATTGACAAGCTGTATTACATGATTGTTGCTTCAAGGTGGGTGACTCAAACACCTTAGCAGTCTAGTCATATAATGTCAGCTTAGTAGAAAAGTTAGGAATTTTTCTGGGCCATATTAGTATATTACAATCTTACGGCAAATAGTCTGTTGTTGAGAACTGAGGATGTAGGCATTTGAAAATCCATTTCAGATGGGTAGCACAATTTCAAGTCCTTGGTTGGTATTAAAGTTGAAGGTGGTTCAAGAGTTCTATTTTACCACTAAACACTCAAATTCCTGATTTGTTCGGATTCTCCCTATTTAAAGAGGTCATTATTTCTGAGGTGGGTCCATCCTTGTTCTGTGAGAGATGCTCTCGTTTCTTACTTTCCTCATTAAGGACAAAAAAAGGTTGGTTTGTCAAAGTGTGAGAGATTATTATGTATTTCTGTTGGAGATCTGCCGATCTGGTTATGCAATAGAAAGAAAGGAGCCTGCAGATTTATGAGGGTTTTGCTTTTGTTCTGTGAGAGATGCTCTTGTTTCCTACTTTCCATATATAGGTTTCATGATATTTGAGGGTTTTGTTTGGCTAAATTCGAGTTTTAGTTTCTGATCATCACTTGACCCTTTTCTTGATTTTGCAAACATATTGCTTTATGATAGCTTGAAGGCATGAGCCTATTTTCTTAGTCCTCTTTTGTACATTGGTGACATCTTCTTGGTGTCTTTCTAATATAAAAATTTGCTAGTCTTCCAAAAAAAAAAAAAAAAAAAAAAAAAAAAAAATCTGTTAGCATTTCAGGTGTGTCATTTAAGTTTTTGGAAAAAGTTGGTGATTACGGAAACAGAAACAGAAGGTGGTGTTGTCAAATATATCATTGTTTCCTGGATTTGCCATTGTCTTATAACTGTAATATATATCGAACTTTCCTTGCGTCCTTTGGCTCTAAGAAGAATACATTTAGGTCATCAAAGTCAATATTTGCAGCTTTTCTTGGGGATATTGTTTGGTTGCTTTACTAAAATTAGATACTATTTTTTAATTTATTGTACCAGTTCATTAGAACATATATGAAATGTTACAAAACTATGAAATTCCCTTTTGTAGTTGAACAGATGCTGATTTAATGCCCTGGCTTGAACTTTTTCTTTTCCAGATCCATTCTAAATACTTCATCTGTTTTTTTTTTTTTTTTTTTTTTTTTTCAATAATTATTGCAGTTTTTACCTTTTTTGGATGTTTCAAATTAATTGCAACATTACCTTGTTTACCTAATGTTTTTGGATATGGTTACTGTAGTCCAATTAAGTTTACCCAACTTTAAATCCAATCAGCCCATCCAAAATCAAAGTCCACTTATTTCAGCTTGATCAGGCTTTTTCCCAAGTGAATAGAAAACCTATATTGGTTAAAAAAAAATCTGTAAAAAGCCTAAATACATTATCATTATGTTTTAAAGCAGATGATATATATTCTAAAATTTGGAATTTTAGTTTGGTGGTTGGACAATGTAGATTGATATTTGAGTCTAAAATTAAATCTGCATTATGTTGAAATTCTGTTATTGGGTAATTTGTACTGAAACAGCGGATTTGAACTTTGTTTGAAACACTTGCTCCCATAGCTGTTGTAACCTTGGAAAGATATGTAATATTGGCGACAATATCCTAAAACTCCCTCCAATTCTGAAACACAATGTGTACTGCTAATGCTTCGTGTTATTAAGGTTGTTGGATTCGAACCACAACAAGATCTGGCGCAACCAGAAGTATCTGTGGAACCCACTTTACCAAATCCCATACAACCCGATTCCAAATCAGGCATCATAGAAGAGAATGTTGTCCTTCGAAAGCTTCTTGTAAGTTTAAACGACAATTATTATACTATTATTGTGTTTATATTATTTATGACAACATTTGACTTGTTTAATTGAATTAGCGCAAAAGGAGATATTTTGACTGCAGAGATGGAAGCTCATATATAAAAGCACATGCAGTCAACTCCCCTGCACAGAAGTTAGAGTCACCATGTTATGTTTGTGGACAATTTCAGCATACTGGGAAGAGATGTCCCAAGGTGGTGTATAAATCTTATTATAGAACTATTGAGTTGGCCATAAATTTTGGATGATACTTTTGGCTACACTACTACTTTATTCTTAAACCATGGGTGTTTAGCCCACTATGTTTATAATTGTAATTATCATTCTTTTGTAAATGACTGTATGCTAATCCCTTATGGAAAATAGACCTCCCTCCCCCCAACCAAAAAAGCTTTCTTTGAACGGTCATTACTCATAACTTTATGTTTACTTCTTTATAAATTGGGCCTTTTGATTATTTAGGGTATTAATAGAACGCGATCAATTATATTGTCCTATTAAATGAGTTTAGTGCTTAAGTTAATTCATCAACATTTTCTTGAAACTTTTCTCTACTAAGCTGAATATCACTTCCAGCGCCGTATTTGCTCTACTTGCAAAAAAAGAGGCCACATTGCTGTAGATTGTCCAGTGAACAACAGTGAATGTAATATCTGTTTAAGATGTGGGGAATCTGGGCATGAACTCTTTTCATGCAATGTCGAATACTCTCCTGATGATCTTAAGGTGAGTTTGACTAAACATTAGTTTTCTTTCTTTCTTTTTTTTTTTTTTTTTCCTTTCCTCCCTTATGATGAGTACTCGATACTAGTTATTTTGTCATGCTTCACTGCTGAGATTAGCTTTTCCATGACAGAATTTACAGTGTTATATTTGCAATGAACTTGGACACATTTGCTGTGGTAATTATTCCGACATAAGTGTAGCAACTACCTCTTGTTATAATTGTGGCATATCTGGACATTCGGGTTTGGTAAGGCTCCTTTAACCTTTCAGTATATAATCAGTGTATATCTTCTGCATTAGTGCAAGACAGTGAGGCATATGGCTGACCAAAATTTTAATTTGTTCACTTGACAATCTTTTGTGAAGCAATGCCCAAAACCGAATTTGGATAAGTCTAGTTCGTGTCCTCCTCCTATATGCTACAAATGTGGAGACGGTGACCATGTTGCAAGAAGATGCCCAAAAGATGTCGGACTGTCAGCACGCAATAAACGTCGACAGGTGGGTTACTCAGTTACTGGCCTTGCTGCTGAATGTAGTCTCAAGTTCTGTGTCAACCCACCCCACCCCCAATTGGGAGAAATGGCAAAGGGGATTTACGTTAATTATATAATTTTATATATTAGCCTTTATTTTCTGAAAACAAAAGCAAAAGGGGATATCAGAAAAATTAGGTAGAAGCTTATTTGTAACTTGACCAATGCAACAATTGTTTTCTGGCTTTGATGTTTGCAGGCTTCTGAGTTAGATTTGGAATTGGACGTAGATGGCAACCAAAGAACAGCTAGGAGAAGTAAGACATATAGGCACAGTAGAGTTAAGAAACAAAAGATGAAAAGGTTATTAGAGTACATGACTGTATAGTATACATTAATTTGAGCCTGGGGAGTTTCAGTATTTTGCAGGTTGTGAAATCTCTCTCTCTCAAGTAGTGTTTTATTCCTGCAAACTTTCTATCATACTGCTCTTGATGTAACATATATTGATTTCTTCCATGTAAAAGGAAAATTCGATTGATTACTAATGGAGTTAAGGGTTAAATAACATCCATATTTAAATTATTCTCTTTATACTCTCCTCTCTTTATTGGTATCTCAGACTCAGAGTTGTCATTATGTACAAAAATTGTGGCCTTTCTTCTACACAATGTTTTGCAAAAGTGCCCACCTTTCCCTTTCTCCTACGTGAACTAGTTCGAAAAATATTAAATTTCTTGAGAACTCAAATTTACCACAAGTGTATGGAGAGAAGCAATAGCAATACACGAGGAAGGATGGGAGATGTGGAGGTCACGATCATTGTGACTGAAGACACTAATTTAAATTTATGTATATTCTTTCTATCAGAAATAACTATTAGATGCAACATTTTATTGAAAACTATTTTAGGTTGATAATTGGTGTTGTCAAGATTACTCGTAAAGGCTTCATAACATCCTGTTTTTGTAGCATTCCAAATGCAAGAATTAGCTTCAATTAAACATAGCCCCACGCCCTCACCAATAACGATCTTTATAAATATTTTTGAAACGACAAGCTCGGTATAACCAAGCTTTCATGCCATATTTGATTTTGTTTCTCGAGTCCCAAAGAATGAACAAGGTGATTCCTCAAAGATGAAGATAATCGCAGCAACAGGAAAAAGTGTAACAGCAGATTATTCAACATACTAGATCAATCCCATGGTGATTGATTATATCATGCTCGGTATAAAAGCGAACTGCAGGCTGTGACATTTGAGCAAGAAATCCAAGAAGTTGCAGAAGATTCTTCATACATACTAGAAAATTTGCATCACTATAAACTTACGTGCCTAAGTGGCTTGATTGAACAAATAGAATCAGTTAATTCATAGTTAACAGGAAGCTTGTGCCTTTGATTGTTTTCAACTTTCTCCGATGCCTAAATTATAATTTTAAAAAAAAAAAAAAAAAAAACACAAACTATACATATGCCCGCCATACACTGAAGTTCCAGTATACAAAATTCTGATTAAAGGCATCGGTCATGTCTTTGAGGAAGTTAGCCTATGGGTGAATCCGTGAATGCTTTATCCCTGTCATCACAAAATTGCAAGAAACATCAAGACAGAGCAATCACCTAGCAAACTAGGCTAGCAGTCCTATCTTATGATTCTGTGAATAGCAAGCAAAGGAACTTTCACTTTGAATTTATACCTGTTGTGTCATCAAAATTTCGACAGCTACATCCAAATCTCCGTCAGCTGCAGCTAGGGCGACTTCAACTTGCGTCTGAAACAACCATGGTTTCTTGTTAGCATTAACATATTTCATCTATGTATGTGCTTGTATGCTTCAGTGAGTAAGATCAGTGATTTTGAACAACAGGTAAACCAATTCGGCAATTCCTCTAAGCCACTCAACTAGAACAGAAATGATTTTACCTTATCGAATCCCATTGAGACAAGCTTTTGGATGTCTTCTTCAGATACACCGAAAGCCTGCAAAAAAAGATTATTTAGTGGAAAAAAATAACATATCAGATCCAAGTCTAATATCACAGACAAACCTGTTGCTGCTGCGGAGAATTGATTGGCTCTGTGACACTATTTGCAGCAGGCGGCCTGAAATCCCATGATAAATTATGCAAGGAGTTATTACTGGTTCTCTATGCAAATCCCTTAAAATATATTTGGACATTTTAATTTGGTAAAAGAAGAGAGGAAAAACAAGAACATTTTCCCTAGTTTATCACAAAACTTAGAAACAAACTAGAGCATAATCAACAATTAATGTCTTTCAGTAGTCGGTAACAATGACCAGGTCCATTTAAATGAACCTCAGCCATACTTTGATATTCCAGGGGAAAAAGATCAATCCTCAATTTAGTCACTCCTAAAAATCATTACAAAATTACAACAAGTACATATGCAAAAAGAAGAAATTATACTGCAGTACTAAACATTAATCATCAAATTTCAAAGAGATAGGTGCAGTTACACCTTTCACCTCCTGAATTTATTGCTGCCATGTCTGGTCGACTGTTTGAGTTAGCATTGTCCAGAAGCCTGGTCTGCAAGTTTGAATCAGAGGCTATGCCAGGAACCATCTCACTTCTCGGAGCGCCAAGAGTCCTCCCCCTACCAGGAAAGCGGGAATCTTGTGTCGAGTCTGTTGACTGGACATTTTAAACTATATTAGATGAATAACAATGTTTTCAAAAAACAAAAAAACAGATGAATATCAAAATCAAACTGAATAATGTTACAATCCAGAAAAATAAAGATAGTACATGTTTCACATTTGTTAACAAGCGTGAGGCAATAAGCAAAGCACAAAATTATTGAGGGGATTATGACTTGTAACTCAACCAAAAGACGACAAGGCTTTTTAAATAATATATCTGATTGAAACTTGAACAAGCACTAATATACTTTAACACACAAAATTATCTGTCCTGCAAAGGGTGGTCTATGAAACAGGAGAGTCGAATGTACAAGGCACGAACTCTAAACTTGTGCAGAGGAAGCTGTACATTTCAAATGGTATGAATAGTGAAATATGTTGAGGAAGATAAGCAGCATAAGAAGCTTGCCAAGATTGTGAGTCATAGCAAAGGGCAGGCATTATCAGAAAATGATCCAGAACCAGTTACAGAACCTAAGTCCATCATAAAAAGTCTGAGAGAAGGTGATAACTCGGCAGATTTAAAAATCCTACATTTTTAGAACTCAAAGCTGCATTCTCATTTCCTACAAAACTATTTCGGCTGGCACAGGTTTTCAAATCGTTAACAAATCACTGTGCTCGATAATAAGATGAGCAGTGGTGTTGATTGGTGAGACAAAAAGGTCAAACTATAAGCAGCACACTCTTATTAAAGCTAACAGTGGATTGAGTTGGCATGAAATCATAGTCAATTAAAATAATACTTGATTGGTTTGACTTACTAAATCCATCCCAACAGTTTTGACTTACTAAAATTCTTTTTACAAAGTATAAGTTTCCAAGAATCTTGAATGCAGTCACAACTTGGGTCATCAAGAAGCACAGGATGACAATATGATGTAAAGTACGAGCAACCCACCCCTCAAAACAATATAGGAAAACTTTTCAACTTAAACAAACAAGTTTCACCAAAATATATTCAATCTGCAAAATTATTTAAATACAACTTAATATCACCTTTTCAGAATTTAAGATTTGTTCAACAAAATCCAATTCTAAAAAAGAAAATCCCCTTAGAATTGTGATTGCAATTTTTAAAAAGTGTTTGTGAACTTGTGATTGCAATTTTAATAATTACTCTCTCTATCCCATGTAATCTTGTTCTTTTCAGCACAAGGATTAGCAATATTTCAAAGAAAAAACAGTATAGTTCAGCAAACATCAGTAGTTAGAAACTTAGAATAGAATCTAATAGAATCAAGTTTTAATGTCCTTAAAGAAAATAAAAACAAAATAATTCATTTGATACCTATGCAAAAGTCTACAGACAAGTTTGTTATGTTACTATTGGAAAATCTTTGCATTCTAGATACTGTTTGATGACTAGTTATGGTTGACTGGTAGTTACACTGTTACAGTACTAGAATTTTATTTTTCCCCTTAATTTGTGAGCAGTAAGTATCTGATCACTAAAAAATTTATCAACTATCCAATGGGCCAATCTTAATCACACAAGTCCACAACTGAGAAAGAAAATGTACAAGACAAGCCAAAAAGCGATAATTCTCAGAGGCCAAGCTCAAACCTGAGAAGAGGTATCCCTCTGTGGCATCAATGAAGACAGATGACTCCATAGATTTGTCGTAGCTGAGCCACTGCTCCAAATAAAATAGAAAAATTAAAAAGTACATATCAGGACCAGGGTTGAGAAGAGTCAATATAGCCAATTACACAACATACTACTTTACCTTGAAGTGGAGTTCGGATTAGTATATGTAGGTATGTATCCTGAAGGGTTCCCGCCTGTGCATAAGATGAACTTGGGTCGCCTCACACAAGCTGACTGAATGGCACAAAGATACAGCTCAGTTTCCATAATAATAAAGATAAACTGGGGTCTTTACTATTTTGGAAGAAGAGAGTGAATGTGATAGATGAAATGAGAAACGCAGTAAGTGTGATGATGTTCAAGGCTTCAAGCTTTGAGAAGCTTGATTTTCTCCCAGATACAACTAAAATACAATGAAACACTCAATCATATTTTCCATATCTCTTATTTATAGAGCTAACTAACTTGCTTTCTCTCCAAACCAGCTATTTTGTACTTCCAATATAAGCCCTTCCCTATAACCAATGCAAAACAAACGTAAGGTATACATTTTTCATCACAATTACAGAATGACATCAATTAGGATAAAAAGCATATAGAATGATCCGATGATCATTATCCTCTAGATCCAGTATTTCTCTTTTACTGGAAAGAAAGTCTGAAGTTAGTGACACTCAACATTAGCTATACTGAAAAACTTTCAAACCATAAAAATTGAGGTCTAGATACCAGAAATACTTCATGGAATAACCTTTCACTTAAGTTCCATAGTATGTGACAATGTGACAATTACTTGAAATAATAAATCCCCTCCAATTCTTTAATCGCAGATAAATGAATATAACTCTCTTCACCTCTGTCAAATGTTGATGCTGAATATCGAAAAAAAATTGCAACACATGTTTCTTTTTGCTCAAATTTCCATTTTTCTGAAAATAAGTTTCCGACTAAAAACAAAAATTTTGTATGTCAACAACAAAAAACATAAGAACTTCACATCACAGATTGTGTTTTCAGAAATCAAATCATGAAATCCAGGTGTAATGCTATAATTATACATTTAAATGTAAGAGACAAGGCCCGACAACCCTCAAAAGGAAAAGGAAAAGAAAACTAACACAAGGTTATCAGGCTCACTTCATCCCACACTTTATCTTCAATTATACCTTTTATAGGGATGCTAGGTCAAAAATGTAAAAGTGTAGCACGATAACACATAGAGCGATATGTACTTAACAGTTAACACAGACTCAAAACAAACATTACATCCAAAGAAATCAAAGTAATTTTAGTAGTTGAAGACATTGTCGACAAAAAATGCTTGCAAGTTAGAATTGGAACATTCTTGTGACTAGCCACCAAGGCACCAACTTGCAAAAAACACAATCTTGAGAATAGAAGATAACGAAACTCCTAATTACATTACATTGACCAAGACCTTCAGGAGCCAAAAAAATACATCGCATGCTAAAACTACCAACAGACAGTTGATCAGAATTTTTAAAAGTCCGAACAACAGAAAGGCAAACTCAAAATACCTGAATCTACTATTCTACTGTACTTTTTATCCCATTTAAAAGCTGAAATAACATGCACTCCCTCCATTATATCCACTTTCTGTTTTGAGGTGTTTTTTGTTCTACCCACTCTACTTTATTCTATTTTTAAGAAAACACCTTTTAATATATTACCCCCTAACCCCACAGTATATAAACCTTTCCACTCGCTTCTTATTTTATTCACTTTTTTCTAACAGCCACACATTTTTACTCCATTATTCCATTTCTCTTACTTCATCCCCCTTTTTTTTTCTTAAAACCACTCACCTTTCTGAAATATTCCTAAAAAACAAACATAAGTAGTTAAAGTTATCATGGAGAAATACTCACAAGCCATGTTGAACTCTCAATGCCAGAAAAGAAAGAAGTTCCAGGTATTACAAGGTTGAATAACCCATAAGTATCTGTCACATACAAATTTGTCATAACACAATGATCAGTAAGTTGGACCTCCATAACATTGCAAAATAGGAGTGCAAAGAACAATAAAGATCACAAGACAATAACCAAACTCATCGATGTGTACTGAAACTCACAAGCAAACCCAGATAAAATGCCAGAAAGATGCCCAAGTAACGAAATATTAGTCAAGAGTAGCTGAAAGACCAACAACAAGATCCAGGGATACCTGCCAAATATTTAAAAAATAAAATGATAGCAATTTTCAATACTATGCACTTGTATTAGATAAGAAAAAGACAGTAATGAAGTTTGAAACAATAAAAACACAGAAGCATGACGTTCAATTACCATTTAGCAGGCACATTGAAGAGCCCAAACACACTGCATGAAACATGGGAATGTCAGAAAAATTGCAATTACTGCAAAAGGCATAAACGAACAAAGATTGACCCACAAACCAACCTTCGGGAGTGAACTCCACTCAAACTAGTCTCTATGACAATCATAGAAAAGAGAATTCCTGAGAAGCCTATGGCACACTCATTCATAAGAAATGAGTAAGGGTACAATGGGTTGTATGCTACCAACAGTGTGATAAGAAGATGAAGTACAGCATTGCTTAGAGCCAATAACAGCACCGTGTACAATAGGCGTACAGATCCCATGATCCTTTCCAGCTCAGGACCCAGAGGAACTAATGCTAACATATTGAAGAAGAGATGTAGGAATGAACCGTGAAACAAAATGGAGGTATATATCCTGTAAACTGTAGATGCAAAGAAAAAAGAAAATGCAAGTCAATGAGAATGATGGAACCTTTGCAATAATTTGCCAATTATTACTGTCAATCAGTATAGTCAGATATGTACTTTTAAAAGGAAATTAAAAAAAAAAAAGTCATGGTTATTTCATCCTATACAGGTTCTCTCTCTCTCTCTCTCTTCCTGCACATGACACCACAATTTTGGGCTACAGTGTTGGGATCTCTTCTCTAAACTACCTTTTCAGAAGATATTCCAAAGATTCAAATAGGCATAAACATAGAATCAATCACCTTCAGAGAATCAAGGAGACTCACCTGGTGAGTTTAATTGCAAATCACTCTTATATGGAAACCTAAGGTCCCAATACAGGGAAATGCTTATGCTTGGACATCCTTTTGGATACACTAAATACTACAGAGTTATGAAAAGGACCAACTTCAAAGACCAAAGAAAACCTTTTTGACTGTTTATATTTTTGCACGTGTAACAAGAGCTCTCATGTCAATAGTACACTTTTCCCTATACAAATTTGTCTCTATCAAAAGCATGCATTTCACCAATAAACCAATCACTGAAGTGGTGTATTTGACAACACATTTATTTTTAGTTTTGACAGCTACTTGAAAAAAATGCAACTTTTTTCCTTTTAGGGAAATGTCCTAAGAGCTTTGCAAAACCTTATTTGGGACGCAGGAAGTATGGTTTCCTGTTGGAGACAAGAGAAAATAACTCCCATCTTGAGGGTTGGAAGATAGCTACACATTTGTAAAATCAGCATTTCTTGTTGTTGGGTTAAAGAGGGGTCTGTCATGCATCTACTTTCCAGCATTCTCAGCTTTCAAATTTAGTTTGTGTAACTCGTTCCATTTTTGCACCACAAACTTTAAGCTCAGTAACAAACTGCATCTTAAACTTTCCACTGAGACAAATTGCAACCTTAACTTATTGGTTGTTAAAAATTCCATTAGTTTGACTTAATAGTTAATACTATTCAACTTCCATAAAGATTTCCTCCCTCAACCTCCAGGCGGCCAGGCCTCACCCATGACAGAGGATTTAAAAAAACAAAAAAAAGATAGCCAAAGCTAACAAGAATTACAAACCACATCAGAGACAGCAAAAATAAAGAAAGGGAAACCAGAAATGAGCTGGATGTCAACATCTATAAAGGCTACAGAAATAAAAATTAGTGATTAAAGGTCTATATCATTGCATATTATAAACACAAAGAGGTCAAATAATCATCACCTTTCACTCAAAATCTTAGTACAAAGCCAACTTGATACCTTACCTCAATGATGGAAAAAAAAAAGTAGACTTGTTAATTAACAACTGGAGTTTTTCCAGGACCCTCAATAATCTAAAGTTGTAATTAGGGTCTTAAGTTTCCCTGCACCCTAACTCTCCCAATGAAAAAAAAAAGAAATGGAAAAAGAGAAGTGATGTAGACCAACAATAAAATAGAATACAATGGGATGTTGACATGTCCAACCATATACTATAAATTGAATATCAATTGATGTCAACCAGAGTTTCTAAACATTCACATTTTCTGCTGAGCTCGCCCTATGATGACAAATCAGAACGTACCTTGAAACTGTGATATGATTGCTGAAGGCAAAAAGCATATCCCCACAAATGAGTCATAACCAATCAAAAGGCAAACCAAGTAGATGGCTGCACAAACAGCAACCACAGCAGATGTGATGAATGGAATCCCTTCCCACCATTGATTAACCCGAGTAGTTACACTAGCCTGTACACATAAGAACATGAGCCCAAGTTTAATAAGTGTATATTATAATATTATTGACTATATCCAGAATTTCCAGAGTAGAAACAAAACATGAATCCTCATACAGTCCATACATATATATGTCAATCCATCAAAAGGATAATGCAGTAGGGAGAGTGGAAGAAGTACAGACTCCACAGAGGATGCAGAAAATGGAGAAAATATAGGTGTCCATTTGCTACCAAAATCTTATTTGGAGAGTTTTATTCTACAAGTTCTATCATACCAAACAAGTATTTGTATAATTTAAGCAACATATCCAAACTCAAATCCTATCATTTTGTTGAATGTATAATGTCAAGATATATAACCATATCCTTATTGGATTTTAACCCAATCAATTGAAATAAGAGGTAAGAGCTAAGCAATTCAATTTACTGATATTATATTCTATAAGTTCAGATCAAGCAATGTATAGTTAAAAAATCAGTTAGTTCTTCCTATTCATTGGCTCTAGCCATAACTAAGTTCTTTGATTAATTCTATTAGTTCTTCTCTATCATCATAGTTTAAATTTCATTAGATAGAACCATAAACATTCCTCTCGAAGAACCATTAAGAGAATGTCAAAAAAAAAATCCATGTTCTATACGATGCCATAACTAACAGAAAGAGCTCAGCACCTTTTCATCAAATTTACTTTGAGTTGAAATTTTCGACGGTATTGGCAATGGCATTTGTACACTTAAACAAAGGACTCACATTTTGTATTCTCTATTAAGTGTCAAAAGGAAATGCATTCTTCAAAACAAACCATGTGTTACTTTTCCTCGTCCCCTTCGATTTTGCCTTATAAACACCTCTTATTTGGTATTAGAATCCATTACATTTACCACATTTTACATAGTACATGTTTGCATGATTTTCTCCCAATTTGAGGGTATGAATTCCACTAATTAATTACCCACATAAGATTCAAATACACCAACTATCAATTCATTTAGCATAAATCAAGGACCCCAATTTGACATTTACACAAAATAAAATACAAATATAAACTAACCCCCAAACAGAAAAATCCAAATTCAAAACAAGCACAAAAAATGAAGTAAAAATTCATGAAATATAATCTTGATCATCAATTGCAAAACCTCAGTAAAAAAAATTGAAAGAAAGAATTGAAGTAAAAGTATTACCTCGGAAACAATGTTGGGCCTCATTTCGTTGGTTAAACAGAATTCAGAATAGTTGAAGAAGTGATGAAAGCTCAACAGTATTCTTAGATCAAAATTCCTCTTTATAAAGTTGTTTGATTTGTTGTTGAAGTCACAGTTTATGTTTCAGGTGAAAGGATCTTTCTGGGGTCTTCTCAACCGGGTCGGTCTATGTTATGGGGTTATGGCACCCGTCACAATACTTTCTCAATATTCGATGAGCAAAACTATCCGAAAATTCGATGTACATCCGATCCGAAAAATATGCATATTCGATCATATTCGATCCGAAATTAAGTTTGGATGAAAAAATTAGATATCGAATCGGATATCAGATACTCAATTTTGGATTTTGGATATCCAATATCAAAAAAAAAAAAAAAAAAAAAAAAAAAAAAAAAACTTTTTCATTTTATTTCTCACATTACATAAGGTGTAAAAGAGGCAAAACCCAAACCCTAATTTCATTCCCTCAAAACCCATACCACCATCGCCTCTCTCTCTCCTAGGGCTGAGCACGGATCGAATATCCATATCCGAAAACTCTGATATTTGATATTCGTATCCGATCTGATATTTTCGGATATCCGATAAATCAAATATCCGAAAAATTCGGATCGGATAATTCGGATATCCAATACCCGACCCTTTTGATAATATACTTTTTTTTTAATGATATTGTTAAAATTTAATGGCAAGTTTTATTTGTTTTTAAAGGCAAATTGATACTTAATGCTGTATTAAATTCTATAGAGTCAATTTCAGGCCTATTCTTGATAATTTTTATGGCAAAACTGAAAAAATAAAAAGTCAAGAGAAACGAAACTTGTATACATTTAGGGGGCGTTTGGTATAGTAATTTTAGATGTTGGAAACGGATTCAATTAAGTGTTTTCATTTCCAGTTGTTTGGTATGGGTTAAAAAAAAACACCTACCGTTTTCGGAGAGTAACAAAATCCCCCAATTTGTTACTCTTGACAAACTAGTGGAAACAAAATATATTTCCTTAATCACAATCTACTCAAATTGTTTCAATTCCACTAGGATACCAAACACATAGTAAGGGTAACGTTTATCATTACCCTTTTCCCCTACTTATTTGAATCCTTTCCGTTTCATTTACGAGGTTTATACCAAACACCTCATTGGGGCATTTGGTAGCAAATTAGTAAATGTAAGGGAATGGAAACAAATTAGGAGGGGAAAGGGTAATATATAGTGTTACCCTTACTAGTTGTTTGGTATTACTAAGGAAACGTAAACCATTATAACCAATCCGTTTCCTCTTGTTTAGCATAGATAACTTGGAAACAAATAGCTTTCCTTTTATTTATTTTTTTGTCTTGGCTAACTTTTGCTACACATTATGCAATGTAGAGCAATACTAATTACCATTATATATGTGTGTGTGTGTGTGTGTGTGTGTGTGTGTTTTGAAACCAATTATCATAATATATCATATGTGATATAGGAAAAGTCACATAACTTATTGATTACAAAAGCATTGAAATTCTAGTATTCTTTAAAAAAAAAAAAAACATTCAAAAACTTTATCCAACGGTTGAATTCACATCATCTTCTTCATCACTCTTGATATTCAATGGTTGCTTATCAAGCTCTTGATCCATAGCTTCTATATCATCAACGGACGACTCACTTGTATCTCTGGTATTATCGGTGGTTCTTCGATGTGATTAACATCGGTACAAGGACTATGCTGTTTAAGGCATTATAAAGGAACCTTTTCCGATGACTGCATACTTACAACATGACAAGATATCTACACTTTCATGACGTACTCCAATCTTTAACTTTAATCGATGACGATATAACCTCCGAATCTACATCAACCACAAGCTTAATTATACTTAAAGACAACAATTTAACTAAAGAGACCAAATAAAAATGTGTGAATCATCAAGCAAAATCATAAACGTTATTGAAATCAACATAACAAAACTAAATGATGCTCTATGACACATATAACCATTCATCCATTAGAAAAATATTTTTTTGGCGCAATCCGAAAACCTCACCCATGGAACAGATGAGGACAGTTAAAACTTTCACCAAAGATGACATAAAACAAAATAAAAAACAACTAAAACTGCAAATTTTTATGAGGTTATATGATCCCATTTAGCATCAAATACGCGTTACAAAATTCTAAATTAACAACTACCACCAAATCAAAATTCTAAATTAGCAACTTCCTAAGGCACTTTAAATCCAAAAATAATCCCCAACTATACAATCACCCCCACCAAAATCATAGGGATAAAATTGGAGGAAAAACACAAAATAACCAGCAAATAAACATTGTGACTGTTAACAGGAGCAAAATTCTTAACAGAAGAAATTCTTCGAGCCAAGACTTAATCCAAGTCCAAATTCAAGCTCGTAATCATCAGAATCCTCAAAATTAACATTCTAATGATGATGATGGTAGTTGGTATGGTGTCGAGTAGAGTGAAGTAAAAGACTAGGTACTAAACTATTGCTAAAGTTGCAAATTGAGTACTCAACTTTCACATGTTGCAGTTAGAGTACTAAACTTTGTACTCAACTTGTTTTACTTGTTGTAGCAGGTTGCAAGCATTTAATAACTAATTTTTTTTTTCTAGATACCTTAAAGTCTGAGATCATTCATTTAGATCAAGTACTAGGCATAATTGCATATTGGAAAATCAATATGAACCCTAATTCCATTAAACGATTCAAAACCAAATTATTGAATTAATCTTCAAATCCAAAATCCCAAGATATTTAATTTGGGGTTCCCAGAAAAAGGGAGGGATTCGTCAAAATTAGGGTTCAAATTCCAGAAAAATGCAATTAGGTGACCTTAACAAAAATTATGGGAAATCATAACTTTGAGCAAATTCTTGAGCGCATTGCTAAACAGGGTCAACCCATTATGCACAAACATAATTGACGAGTTAAAGTTCTCTATGTAGTATGTCTCCCACCCTTTTTGATTTTTTTCCTCACTTTTTTATTCAGTTTGTTTAATGTAAATGTGAATTTTGTTGTTTTGGTTTCCACATAACTGTAAAAATTCCAAATGTGTTGGTTGTTGAAGGATTGGATTTAATATTTCTATTAATTCATATTGTTGATTGTTGAAGCATGGTTGTGTTTGTAGGTGATTGTTATTTGAACTTTAGGTTTTCTTTCGAGTTCAATGGAATGTGGTAGGAAGGTGTAGATGTTAGATGGTTGTTGCTATGAGACTTTTTTAGGTGATTGTGGCATTATTATAAAATCTGTTGGTTTTTGTTTTGTTGCATTGCTGTTCTTGATGTATAAACTATGGATCAGACTATAATTGAATTGTAGCTTGTAGATCATGTGCATTTTATAGCACTCTTGAGCCTTGTCCCCGCTGCCGAACCTCGTGCCATTGTACACAGGTTCGAGAAATAAAACTATGATGTGCAGTTGAGTATACAAGATGAAACAATTCAGGTTTGTAGCATCTGATTAAACTCTGTTATCCTATACTAGGGTCAAGCAATCAAGCTGGAGAAAGCACTCTCACACACAAACATACAATGTTTATTTTTCAGATTGTGAAAACGTAAATTATGTGTGCTGCTATGCTTATAATCTTTTGGGTTTGCTTGGATGTTTTATTTCTATATTACATCTCATCAACTTAATAGAAATTCACTTGCTATCCTTGAAGTCCCAAAAGGAATGAACTTGTGTGTCTGGAGAAAGCATCATATCCCATTTACCAATGTTTAAATGCATTTTGCTCTTTTTTTTTCTGGGTTTAACCGGTTATAACCTGTTATTCTAAGTTACATGGTCGGAATATTCTCTCTAGCAAGTATTATCCCTAAGTTTAGTACCCATTTTGCTACTTCTGAAAGTTGAGTCCCCTATTTGCAATAACCATGATAGTTTAGTACCTAGTATTATACTTCACTCGTGTCGAGTATGGTGGTTTAGGTTAGCTGCTCAACCGTAGCCTACGCTACAAAACACCCTAACTAATTAACTAAATTTGGCCCTAAAAACCCGTAATTTCTAAAAAGACGCAGTGTAGATCGAAAATAATAGTAAACTCAAACCAAAATTCCCCAATACCGTGGATCAAAAATAGCAATCAACAAATAGATCGAAAATAGCAATCAACAAATAGATAGAAAAATTAGATCAAATAGAATTCGTCAAAATACAAATAATTAAACTGAAAAAAAAAAAAAAAACAAATTCAACCCAAAATTCAACACAAATTCAAAATCTAGGGTTTTTTTAACAAAATTTGATAGATAACAAACCTATGATGGTTAAGATTGTTGATTACTGGAAATTCGAGGTAGGAAAACCGATCATCTTGAACGAAATCTGAAGATTGGATCGATCAAAGTTGAGAATTTTCTGGAGAATCATGGAATTAGAGGAGAGAGAAAAAGGGTACGTTGTGTCTTTTGGGTTAGAGGAAAGTAAAGTGATTTGTTTCCTGGATTTTTCACCGGAAACAAAGTGGTGGAATGGGTTACCACCTAGAAACGGTTTTTGTTATTTTACTTGTTAACCAAACACATTCTAACGGAAACGGTGACTTAATTCCCTTTCCACCCCTATAAAAAAATCCATACCAATGTATCTTGACATTCATGACTGAATAATCAAACTCATAATTATAAAGTACAATTGTTCATATATTTTGAATCTAATGAACCTACAAATATCAGAATGTAACAACCCCACAAATTTCTAAATATAACAAACATACGAACGAGAAAGAGGAAAGTCACCCCCGCTGGAGGAGATGATTACTCTTATACAGAGTACAAAAATCCAGTGTGGGTTTCGATGATTTCTAGAGTGGGAGTGGGATTTTAGTCTTTGAAAGTCTGAGATCTGAGAGGACAAAAATAGAGGAGAGAGAGAGAAAGGAAGAGAGGAGAGAGAAGAAGAAAGTGGTGGTGGGGGGGGGGTGATTCTGCATTTTTAGGGAATAAATGAAATAAGGGTTTAGGTTAAGGTTTGGGCTTGGGCCTAGGAGTTGATGAATCAGTATACAGAAAAAAAGTAAGTTGTTTTTTTTGGATATTTTTTCGGATATCGGATATCCGAAATCCAATATTTCGATATTCGATTTTTTCGGATCGGATATATCGATTATCCATAATTTTCGGATCGGTGGCGAATCGGATTTTTGGATTTTCAGATAGTTTTGCTCAGCCCTACTCTCTCCTTTCTCTATATCTTTTCTCTCTCCTCTCAGATCGCAAATCTCCTCTTCTACGGTAGGCCAGCAGCGTCTTCCTGCTCTTTACTCTCTTGCTCTCATTGTTGCTTCACCAGCAGCACGACTTCACTTTCTCGCTTTCACTGTTGCTCACGGCTTCACTCTCTCGCTTTCGCTCTCACAGTTGCTAGCTCACTGGTCATTCATTCTCACTTCGCCTCACTAGATGCTCATATGAGATCTACACTTCTTTATATAAATTTTACAATTTTTTGGGTTTTTTTTTTATTTATTTTAGATTCTGATTTTATACCAAATTAATTTATGGGTTTTTGTCATTTGGTTTTTTTTATTATTTATTTATTTATTTATTTATATACTTTATTCAACTAGTATGTTTTAAATCTTTAATTTTAGATTCTGATATTTGTGGGATTACTATATTTTTGAATTTTTTTGGGATTATTTGGTTCAAATAATATGAAGAATTATAGCTTGTAATTATAGTTTTGATTTTGCAGTCAAGATGAAATGTATACTTTAACAATATTATTCACTATTTATTCAATTTATTCTAGTAAAAAAAACCCATATTATTAAAATTGTCGGATATTGGATATTCGAACTATCCGATCCTGAATTTTTTGGATATCCGAAAAATTTCGGATCGGATACGGATATCAAATATTTGAATTTTCGGATACGAATATCCGATCCATGCTCACCCCTAGGTTATCGCACCCGTCACACTACATTCCCAATATCCGATTGTAGGGAATATTTCAAGCATCTCACACTTGAGCCCCACTGTGATCATACACTTAAGCATGGTGGCTTCCAAAGGGAAGGAAGCTAGAGCCAAAGAGTCACCAACAAGTTTTAGGAACTTGTAAACCGTTCACAGGGTGAAAGTTACACTCCTTCACGATCCATGAGATCACTAACTCCATAGTAGTCCTGAACCATGACTAGATATTCGGAGATAAAGGTACAAGTCCAACTTAAAAGAGATTGAACCTGCCCTAATATAGGCCTCTACTTTATTCTTCTCATATTCATGTGCGCTTTTTGACTAACATACAATCAATATATTAATCCTAAACCTGTTTAATCTATGTTAGTTGATATTAATGCACAAACAAATCTATTATTGGCGATCACTTGAATTAAAATCATATTAGCCTAAATAAAATTATTAATTATCTTATTAAGCGTGATTTCAAGTACAAATTCCCTTTAAACTTGCAAGAGATGGCGTGATCAAGCAATAACAATAATATCAAACAACATAATAATATTGACACAACAATCATCATCATAATAATAATCTCAATCTCATTAAAGCATAATAATAATAGCAAGATCCTAGGCATGATACTAACATGATTAATAACAAATCCTAGCATGTCCAAACAATAAAGATTAAAACTTTATTCCTAACATGATACTAACATGATAGAAGAAATAGAAAGCAACCTAAACATGATACCAGAAACATACATGATATTAGAAATATTAGTTAATACCCTAAACATGATACTAGGAATCAATAAAAGCATCCTAACATGATACTAGGAATTAATATAATCTAAGCATGCTTTCTATAGATATATAGCAATAAAATTACTCACTTTTTTGCCTCGTATCTCTTTCTATCAAAACAATACACACGTTAGTAACTTCAAGGAAAATATTAAATCAAACAATTAATTTAAATAATTGAAATAGGGATTTGAGACCAAACCCTCGGAAATTATCAACCTTTCACATCTAGGGCAAAGGCAACTTCGAGCTTGGTTAGGTGCGTCTAAGACTCGTGGATGCGGTATTGTGTTTAAAAAGGCTAGGCTTAGAAATCAAGAGAGAGAAAGAAAGAATAAGCTTCTAGCTTAAAGAGAAAGAATTGTTGATGATTGAAAACGAGGAAATAACGCCTCTATTTATAGAGAAAAACATCCGGAATGATAGAATAGAGTTAGAATTCGAGTCGAAGTAAAACTGCTCCTATCGTGATGCAACAGAGCTATCACGACGCGATAGTCTCCTCGCAGCGCGATGGTGCGGCTATGATAAAAAAGCTGTACGGAGTCCTTTCCCTAATATAATTAGACGATTAAACTCCGTATTTATCATTAATTTAAGATCAATTTATCATTAAAATATTTGTTTTATTCCAAATTAAATTCATTATCTTTTCTAAATAAAATAAAAGTAAAATTATTAATCCTAATTCCATTAGAACTTAAAATAACCTTCTAGATTATTCTAGAAGATTAAAGTCAATTTTAATAACTTTAGGAATAATAATTAATGGGCCCTCCACTTGATCATTGGGCCGTATATAAAATCATTTTGGGCCCATTTTAGTATTTTGGCCATAACTTCCTCATTATTCATCGGAATTGGGCTTATAATATATCGTTGGAAAGCTCTTTTCGAGCCCCATCCAACTACACTATTATTAGACCCATATCATGAACCAAACTAAATTGGACTGGACATTTTTCATAAACAGGGTACGAAAAGAAATATTTTCGAAAACAGAAAGAAGTATTTTTATTAAAAACAAGTGCATCACGAGACTCTTTCACATTTCATCTCGTTAGATAATCAATGACGTGAAAGATATTCATCACTAGGTTTGGTTTTGGGGAGACACAATCAGGTGTCTACACCGATCAAACCTTTTTTTTTATGACAAAAAGAACTAGATAAAGAAAAAAAAACAAACTGAAGCATAAGGGTGCTTATTGATCGAGTCGATCACGAGCTAATGGGTGCTTGACTCGACTCGATAACTTTTTACATGTACTCAACTCGTGCTCGCTAAAGTTTTGAGCCAATAAAAGCTACTCGACTCGTGCTCGTTAAAGTTTTGAGTCGAGTCGAGTAGTTCACGATCTGCTTGTTAAAGTTTTGGCCTTCTATGATTATATGCCTTCTTTTTATTTTATTTTATTTTTGTTTAAATTATATTTTTTCTTTTTATATATATTTATTATTAAATATTTACTCTTTCTTTTTTAACATAAATTAACACTTATTAAGTGTCAAATTTGCTTAAACATGGTAACTTTGTTTGTAAATTCTATATTAATAAAATATTTTATCGATTTGTTCACGAGCTTATCGAGTCGAGTTAAATCTTGCTCAACTCGTGCTTGTTAACGTCTCGAGTCGAGCTAACTCGAGTCGAGTTTTGACCTGGCGTTCATCGAGTCATGTTCAAGTTGATCGCGAGCTACTTAACTCAATTAGCACCCCTACTAAACACTTAAAAAGACCAAAAAAAACAAACGCCGACGACGCACATGACAGCCAACCAATGAGCCGGACCAACCCACTGACGAGGGACCTTACGAAGCTCATAGACTGAAAATCGCAAAAACAAAGTCTGAATATCTTGAAGTAGCCACAGACAAGAAATGTTAGGATCCCGATCATCCCAAAGAGGAGAAAATAAGACCGAACAATCAGTATAAATCAGCAAACGTTTATAACTACGACAATAAGTAGCACGAAGAGCCCAGAAACAAGCTTGTAACTCAGATCGAGTGCAAATCTACAGAAGAGTGACAAGCTCTTGAACTGCCCCCCAGCATAAAGGTTGTACCAACTTCCCCAAATATCCATCCAACCCCTACACTACCATCTTGAGCGTTCCACACCCCATCAAAAAGAAGACGGGCATCAAAGGAAGATGTGAGGGAACTGTGTAAGCAACAAGAAGTAGAATTCACCAAAGCTCCACAAGTAGACCTCTTTGAGGAATTAATCAGGCCGATTAAATTTCGTGCCAAAGAACTCCGAGATACCCGGTCCTACATTATATAAAAGATCATAGCTGGAGATAACATAACATGGTGAAATATTTTATGATTACATGCAATCCAGACCGCCCAATAGAAACAAAAAAATGTGACCATGTCATTCCACTTCTTTATAGTACGAAATTCTGAAAGGCTGTCAACAAACCAAGCAATGAAAGGTTTGTCATGCAAAAGGGGGAATGACGAAGAATTCTGAATAGAAGGCTAAAGGGAAGAGATGAAGGCACACTCTCAGAACAAGTGGGCTGGAGTTTCGAGATCACTGTAGCAAAACAAACAAGTTGGATCCACCGGAATACCCCTAAGTTGCATAGTCCCAGAAAGGGGTAACTGTAGGGAATATTTCAAACATTAACTTTAAGTCCCACTGTAATCATGCATTAAATCATGGTGGCATCTAAAGGAAAGGTAGCTAGAGCAAAAGAGTCGCCAACAAGTTTTAGGAACTTGTAAACCGTCCACAGGTGTGAAGGTTACACCCCATTCACGATCGCAGAGATCGCTAACTCCATAGTGGTCCGGAACCATGACTGAATATTCAGGGATGATGGTACGTATCCAACCTAAAAGAGATTGAACCCGCCTAAATAGACCTCTACTTTATTCTTATGATATTCATGTGCGCTTTTTGATCAACATACAATCAATAAATTAATCCTAAGCATATTTAATCTACGTTAGTTGATTATTAATGCACAAATAAATCTATAATTGGTGATGACTTGAATTAAAATCATATTAAGCCTAAAATCAAATTATTAATTATCTTATAAAGCGTGATTTCAAGTACAAATTCCCTTTAATCCTGCAAGAGAGGGCGTGATCAAGCAATAACAATAAATTTAGAATAATCAAGCAATGTATAATTATAATTGACACAACAATTATCATAACAATATTAGCAAGATCCTAGGCATGATACTAACATGATTAATAACAAATCCTAGCATGTCACTAAACAATAAAAATCAAAGCTTTATCCTAAATATAATACTAGGAATTAAAATAATAATCTAAGCATGATCTCTAAATGAATAGAGCAATTGAATTACTCACTTTGATGCCTCATACCTCTTTCTATCAAAAGAATACACACGGTAGTAAACTTCAATAAAGATTAAATAAATCAAATAATAAGATTGAAGTATAGATTTGGACCAAACCCTTGGAACTATCAACCTTTCACGTCGAGATCTAAGGAACCTTCGAGCTTAGCTAGGTGTATTCAAATCTCGTGAATGAGGAATGGTGATCAAATCAAGAAGAATCAAAGAGATATATGTGATGAGTTTAGGCTAGGCTTAGAAAATCAAGAAAGAGAAAGAAAGAAATAAGCTTTAGCTTAGAGAGGGAGAAGAGATGATGGTTATTGGTGATCAAGCTTGTTGATGATTGAAAATGGAGGAAAAATCCACTATTTATAATTTAAAAGAGGGTCGAACGATAAAAAAAAAAGAGTCAGAATTTGAATCGGAATAAAACTCCTTTTATCGTGACACGAAGAGTCCATCACGGCGTGATAGAAAATAATTTTTTTGCGGCTTTTGTTTTTATCATAACTTTTGATCCAGAAATTGAAACAAGATAAATAATATATCGTTGGAAAGCTCTTGAAGTATTATTTTCAACCCAATTAGAATTATATTAAAACCTTCTATAGAATAAAATACGTGATCGAAATAGTGGAAGGGTGTCAGTTTTGGATAGAGGTTGGTATCTCAGCCATATCTTTTTCGTTATAACTCGAAAATGGTATTATAATATATCATTAGAAAGATGATGTCAAGGGCGAGGCACGAAAATCATATCTGAATATCTTTCAATTTAAACGAGATTAGGATTTTCAAAAAGAGGAGTTTTATTCAATTTCAAACTCTTGATCTTTATCATTTAGAAAGGATAGACTAGAACCTTCTAAAGACTACTAGAATCTCATAATAAATCCTAATTGGTTTAGGAATGGGATTAAGGTTAATGGACCCTCCACATGATCATTGGGTCGTAGGTGGGGCTGAGCAAAACTACTCGAAAACCCGAATAACCGATCTGTAACCGTTCCGAAAATTAGGGTACCCGATCCGATAACCATAACGGTTCGGGTACCTGTTCCAATAATTTGTTATCGGGTATGGTTATTAGGTATCATTTTAAAATTAACGGTTACCCGATCCATTCCGATAAGCATTTTTTTGCTTTTTTTCCCTACTTAAATCTATTTTTTTAAAATCTAAACTCTTACTTTAATTTATAATTACTTTATAATATCAATGATTAGTAATATTATTAATAATTTGGTCAAAATCATATGATATTGTTGTTAATTAGTGATAAATTATATCAAAATAACTACATAATTAAGTTTAATTATTATTATTGGATATCTTATTAGGTACTCGATAACCGATCTGAAAATCCGGGGCGTTCCTCATAGAAGCCGCCGGGTTGACCCGGTACCCGAACTTATCGGTCGGGTTATGGATATCACTTTTAGGGATTTTGGTTATCGAGTACTCGAACTATTAGTACTAACGGTACAGGTACCCGTCCCATGCTCACCCCGACTTAGGTCCGGTTAGGGCTTAGTTTATTATTTTGGCCATAACTTCTTCGTTATAAGTCGGATTTGGGCTATGATATATCTTTGGAAAGCTCTTTTCAAGCCCATCCAACTACAAATTTTTACCCCTTGATAGAGAACACTGCCTGCACCCCCTACCCTCCGAGCGTGCCCCCGCCCTCGCCTATAAATTTTTTATAACATGTTCATTTCCGCATTGGTAAATGTTCATTTATGTATAATTAAATGTTCATTTTTATAACAAGGAGTTTTTGTTCAAATCAATATATTTTCTGAATTGAATTTTAAGATTTTTCAATAAATAAATATGAGAGAAAATTTATTAATAAGGATTACTTGCATTCAAATCATTTTTATTATAAGAAGTATTGCGTCATCCAATGTTCATTTTTATTTATTTGTGTTTCAATAGATGTTCATTTTTATATAAACAAAAGTTCATTTCAAGAGCTATGTGTAAGTTTCATATAGTAAGATGTAGGCAAATACATACGTCTTAGATTACTGCTTATTTAATAACAATAATAACAAATTTCTATACAGCTATACTATTACATGTAATTATTTCAAAAACGTGAAAGTGTACCAAATGTACATATGTGTATTGTTAAATGAACATTCTTTGTTACATTTGGTATAATAAAGTGTGTTTATATGTATCCTCCTAGTTGCACCTCTAATCAGGGGCGGATCTTGGTTAGGGCAGGTAAGGGCCCGGCACCCCCTTAAGCATATTTAAGTTGATTATAAGTAATATGATGTCTAATAATTACAAATAAAATGTTGTGGCATAGTGGTTAAGTATTGTTATTTTTGTACAAAAGGTTGAGGAATCAAACCTTGGCCCCCTTAACTTTTTGGCCTAAGATCAGCCACTGCCTCTAATCATATATTTGTGTGTTTTCCATGAAAAATTAACCTGAGCACAATATATATGTCGCCTTCAACTTCCTTATTTGATCATCCTGTATAATAAGAGATCCATCTGTAGCAATGTCAATATTGGTACTTTCGGCATCCAAGTAGGGGTATACATCCTCATAAAACGCACATCCCTTGACACAAAAAATTCCTTTTTATCTAAGTCAAACAAATACCATCCCTTCTTCCCAACGGAATACCCAAGAAAGACACATTTTCGACTACGGCTCGCAAACTTATCACCTTTTGCCTTTTGATTATGTGCAAAACACAAGGAACCAAACACACGCAATTCACTAAATAAAGGTGGGCTGCCAAATAACATTTCATAAGGGGTTTTATTGTTTAGAAGGACAGATGGTGTTCGATTTATGACATGAGATGCCGTAAGAGCACACTCCCCCCAAAAATAAATTGGTAATCCCCTGGAAATGAAGGGCACGAACAATATTGAGAATGTGTTGGTGTTTTCTTTCTACCCTGCCATTTTGTTGAGGGGTACCCACATAAAAGGTTTGAAATAAAATACCTTGAGCCATGAAATAATTTTTCAAGTAAAAAATTCGGTGCCATTATCACTCCATATAATTTTTATTTTTTTGTGAAAATTGTCAATCAATCATGGCTATAAAGGACATGAACATCTATGTTTTATCAATCAATAAATATATCAAAACCGCACGAGAATAATCATCTACCAATGTCAAAAAATAATGAACACACAAGATAAGGGTTCGGCATACGACCCCCATAAATCACAATGTACTATCTTAAAAATACGAGATGCTTTATTTTCACTTAAAGGAAATTTGTCTCTAGTGTGCTTAGAATGATGACACAGTTCACAATCTTTATTTAAATGACCCCTATAATTGCTAAGAAAAGGGAGAAGCTTTACAACTTTCTCGGATGGGTGCCTCAATCTTCTATGTCAAAGCTTCAAGGTGGATGATTCTTCGACAGATACGGCAGCAATTGACGCCTCCTCCCGGAATAAAGTAGTATAGTCCATCCTTGAGATCACCCGTGCCAATCACCTCCCTTGTGTGTTGGTCCTATGTAGTACATATTGTAGAGTTAGTTATGACTTCATAATTACTAGTAGAGCACAATTGTGAAACCGAAATTAAGTTACAGTTTAATTTTGGAACATAAAGAACATTATGAAGAGTAATGTTATCTATTAATTTAACACCCCCCCCTCCTGTATGGCAACAACATTTTGACCATTTGGAAGACCAACATTGCAAGAAGGAACATCACGCACATCCAACAAGCAGGAATGATTACAAGTTACATGATGAGAGAAAATGGTATCAATAATCCACTCACCATTCACATGATGGGATGGGGGCTGAGCATTACCCATAACGTCCATAATCGCTTTCCACTACTCGGTAGAGAGAGGCGGAATATGGGAAGTAGACGTGGGAGCATAGCCAAGAGTGTTATAGTCAGGGGTTATAGCATTGTTTGGAGTATAGCATTAGCCTTGACAGGAGTGCCCCACCCTTGACCAGATGAAGGGGGAGTTAGTTGAAGCACCATTTCCACGCCCCATAGACCCTTTATTGTCCTCCTTCAAGCCACATTTCTCAATGTACCATGGAGGGACACCATATTTTTCGAAACAGGTTGTAGCATCATGACCTGTCTTTTGACAATAGGTGCACAACAATGCAACCTTCTCTGCACGCGAAAGACATAGCTTCGACCTGTTTTCCATTCGAACCACAAACCCAACAACCTCAGGTGGTTCTTCTTTGAGGTTAGCAATTCCCTTAACACGTTCCTCTTGACCAATTGTTTGGAATGCTCTATTCAAGGAAGGTAAGAGACCTTGGGATAATAGATTAGAGTGAAGAGCGGCATAAAAATCAGAGTATAGCCCAATTAAGAACTGTTGAAGACGGTCACCCTCACAACTATTAGTCTGCTGTTTTCCAACATCACAAGTGCACTTACCGCACTTGCAACTGATCAATGGCTCATGTTTATCAAGCTCATCCCATAAGACCGAGAGCTTGCTAAAGTACACCACAACTGGCATAGATTTTGATTATTCACATTGGTTGATTTCGTATTTAATTTGTTGGAATACGAGGGCCATTAACAAGGCCAAATCGTTCGTGCAAATCATCCCATAGCTTCTTTGCATTGTCATAATTGGATAGCATAAAGTTCACCTCCGGATCAATTATGTTCATAAACCAAGACACAAGCATGCAATGTATCGTCACCTAATCATCTTTCGTGCAAGGGGGGTGATGCTTGTGATGGTGCCGTCAAGAAATCCGAATTTCCTCCTGGAGGACACCGCTATATAAAAAAGTCTCTAAGAGGTAATAAAGTCTCCTAGGTGATCTCGGGGTCCAAGATAGAATGGGGAATTAGGCTCGATTTTTGGTGGTGGTGGTGGTGGATTTTCACCGCCAGCCATGACTTAAGGTGTGGAAGAAAAAAAAAATTATATTAGCAGTAAGGGTTGTGATACCATGACAAGATGAATGCTCCAAAAGCTTCCTTCTATTATTCCACCATAGCATATATTTATACAACTTCTCTCCTTGAGCTAGAAGGAAGAGATCTTATCAAATTAGGAAACTTATCATACTAGCCTAAAATAAGAATATAATAATTATAGCTAATAAATATATCTTTGCCTAACAATAAGATACTATAATATCTTTTCCTAATAAGAATCAATTAAAATCAATAAATTATTTCTTAATAAAATCAATAAATTATATTCTTAATACAAGTTTTTCTAAACAAAATATATTTATCAAATGACAAAAATGTAAATAAATTAACAACTTTTTGTCATATACGGGTCGCATAGCTTTTGATTTATTTACCAAAATGCCATATTGACTAGACAAAATGGCAAAAATGTGAAAAAAAAACCAACAACTTTTTGTCATATATGGCTCCCACGGTTTTTTTATTTTATCTACCAAAATGTCTTGCTAGCTACTCAAAATTGTTGATTTAATTATGATTCTACCACTTGATAAATAAATTTTGTTTATGAAGGAGATAAATTGGGGCTTCCTTCATAACCGATATAATTTATATAAAAGAAACTAATTGAAAATATTATGCAATACAATATGTCAAGTTGTTTTTTTTTTTTTTTTTTTTTTTTTGAAAAAAAAGGGGAAATTCTCTTTGGTATTCTTCAATTTTATAAAATTCTCAATGATGAACAAAGTTTTATAAAATTATCTTTGGTACTCATAAACTTTTTTACACTTATTACTCATGACATTAATTGTTAGATTTAATTAAAAATTTAACTATAGTTAGATTTTTTTTTTAACAATTAAGTAATAATATTTAACTATAGTTAGTTTTTTATTATTTTTTTTAACAATTTAATAATTATATTAGAATAAAAAAAAACCAACCACCCCTTTCCCCCACTCATTGCCTAGCCCCCCTGCCGGCAGCCGGCGCCCCTACCCATCCTACAACGCCGAAGACACACCCCTCTCTCTTTTCCCCTATTTTCCGTCCGTCCTCACCCCCCCCCCCCCCCCGCCCAAACCCTAACAATCAACCCGAAACCACTCAAAAACCCAAGACCACCCTAAAGCCAGAAACCCTAGAAAACGGGTAAAACGGATTTTAGGGAGGTTTCTTTTGAGTTGTTTTAGGTGGGTTGTTCGAGTTTGGGGGGAGGGGGTGGAAAACAGGGGAGGGGAGAGGCGGTTTTTCGATCGATTTGGGGTGTAGGGGGGAAGTCGGGTTTTGGAGAATTGGGGAAGAGGTGGGTGGGCAGTGGGAATGGGGAAGGGGTAGGGTGGCAAACCGTGGGTATGGGGAGAAGGTAGGGACGACGTCGCCGATCGCCGGTAGGGGGGATGGGTGGCTAACGGGGATGGGGCTTGGCCGCCTGGGTAGTGGGTGGGGGAGGGATGGCTGTTTTTTAAAATTTTAATATAATAATTAAATTGTTTAAAAAAAATTAAAAAATCTAACTATAGTTAAATTTTTAATAAAATATAATAATTAATGCCATAAGTAATAAGTATAAAAATTTTATTAGTACCAAAGATAATTTCATAAAACTTCGTTCACCACTGAAAATTTTATAAAATTGAAGAGTACCAAAGAGAATTTCCCTTTTTTTATATAGTACATAAAATATTCATATATGAGACAAGCAAATCATAGAGTGACACTTGTCGGCTCCACATTGACTCGCTTTTCTTATACATACATATATAAAACAAGTGAATCATAGAGTGACACTTGTAGCTTCACATTGATCCGCTTGTCTTATAGTATAATATATTTTGATTGTTGATTTATTCACGATTCTAGCACTTGATAAATAAATTGTGTTTATGAAGGAGATAGATTGGGCTTCCTCCGGAATCGATATAATTTATATAAAAGAAGCTACTTAAAAATATTATGCAATCATAGAGTGACACTTGTTGGCTCCACATTGACTCGCTTTTCTTATACATACATATACTAGACTATCTCCGTGCGGTGCTCGATTTTAATAAAAAAAAAATTATAGTATAGAACTCATATATACAATGAATCTTTTCAATTGTCATAAATTCATTGGAAGAAGACTTCTTAAAAGAAATACATTGAATATCAGTGTTAAGGAATTAAGGAGAGGGAATGATATATCTTTAAATCAAAAGAAAGGAATAGAGTTGCTATTCAATTTACTATACTTCGATTTTCTAGATTAAAAGTTGTTGAAATAACTTACTTAGCTAGTTAACGAAGTATCACACAAAAGAAAAAAAAAAAACTATCACAAAAAAATGACATCATCAATGGTTATAGACAAGAATAAAAAAACTATTCATATAATTTGACTTTTGCTACCTCACAAATACATCAATTTCACTTTTGCTACCTCGGAAAAATTTTATTTTATTTTGCTACCTGACAGTTACACTTTTTTTAAGTTTTGCTACCACTGAACGGAATCCGTTAAGGAATCCGTTAAGTGGGTCATAATGACACGTGTCGCGTTATTATTGGCCCAAAAAAATAAAAAAAAAAATAAAAAATAAAATTTTAAAAAAAAAGTTAAAAAAAATAAAAATAAAATAAAAAAAATAAAAAAAAAAACCTAAACTACCCAGCCACCACCCCCGCACCACCCCCGCGCCACCACCCCCTTCCCCCACCTCACCGCACCCCTCCCCGAAGCCACCAGCCGCGTCGCACCACCACCCCCTATCCACCGGAACCCTTCCCCTCCCTTTCCCGCAACCGCCTCGCCCCCAAAAACCACCAAACCCAAAAACGCACCACCACCCCCTACCCAAAAACGACCACGAATTTGGCCTTAAAAGGCCGAAATCGGCCGATCAAGGCCACTGAGCCTCAAAATCGGCCAATTTCGGCCATTTGTGGCCAAATTCGTGGCCAAATTCGAGCCATTTCGGGATTTAGGGTTTTTGGGTTTGGTGGTTTTTGGGGCGAGGCGGCTGCGGGAAAGGGAGGGGAAGGGTTCCGGTGGGTAGGGGGTGGTGGTGCGACGCGGCTGGTGGTTTCGGGGAAGGGTGCGGTGAGGTGGGGGGAAGGGGGTGGTGGTGCGGGGGTGGTGCGGGGGTGGTGGCTGGGTAGTTTAGGTTTTTTTTATTTTTTTATTTTATTTTTATTTTTTTTAACTTTTTTTTTAAAATTTTATTTTTTAATTTTTTTTTATTTTTTTGGGCCAATAATAACGCGACACGTGTCATTATGGATTCACTTAACGGATTCCTTAACGGATTCCGTTAAGTGGTAGCAAAACTTAAAAAAAGTGTAACTGTCAGGTAGCAAAATAAAATAAAATTTTTCCGAGGTAGCAAAAGTGAAATTGATGTGTTTGTGAGGTAGCAAAAGTCAAATTATCCAAAATTTTAATAAGAAAG
This sequence comes from Chenopodium album, assembly GCF_948465745.1. Lineage (NCBI taxonomy): Eukaryota > Viridiplantae > Streptophyta > Magnoliopsida > Caryophyllales > Amaranthaceae > Chenopodium > Chenopodium album. The sequence continues at coordinate 37,002,019 of NC_137844.1, forward strand.
TCACACAAATACAGTTTTGAGAAAAGATGATATCAACAATGTTTTGTTTAGTAATAGTTAATAGATAAGACAAGAAAATCAATGAGTGACTCTTGTAAGCTCCACATATATTGATTGATGATTGATTGATGCCTAACAATAAAATTGTTTTTTTTTCACAAAAAACAATAAAATTGATTAAGTCTCTATTAAAATAATTATTTTATCTCAAATTCTTATACTCCATATATAGTTAGTCACACGGTGTGACCACCTTACATATAAGTACTTAATTAAGTAAACGGGGTTACGACAATAATCAAATGGGGTTACATTGATGGATAAGGGGTTACTATGATAGATAAGGAGTTTTTGTAGTGGGAAATTGGGATTACTCTTATAAGTGAAATTAATGTTTCAACAACAAATAAAAAAGAATAGCGATTACTCGAATGAACAAATGAAATTATTTATCATTTTTAATTATTTGATGTTAGTCGTATAATAATTTGGTGTTACTCTATAGGAAATTTAAAATTACCCATAACTATAATGGAAGTAACTCATATCAACAAATAATTATTTCGGTGTTTTCACCATCTACCCTTGAGTTTTTTGTATATTCACTATATACCCATGAAAATTTTCAAATTCACCATATACCCTTGAGTTGTTACAAAAAATCACCATATACCCCTAATGACAACAAGATGAGTGGAATTTGATTAACCTTAGATCTCTCCCTCCATCCCTGAACCAACTCCTCTCCTTTGTCCAATTCCTGAAACCACTCTAAATCTTCATAACCATATCTGTATGATTAATTTTGAGGATAAGAAAAGGAAATTTGGGGTGATTTTGGGGGTGGGGAAAAGAATTGTGGGTAATTTTGAAGGTAATTGATATGTCTATTTTATATAGTGAATTACCCCCATCCCTTGGTCATAATTAGGAGTATTTTTGGCTCTTTAGAGCCACTTTGATTACTAATATGTGTTTTCTAGTGTTTTCGTAGTTTTGGTATTGTTTTATAAGAAATTGCAGATTTGGAGCATTTTCCTGGAAATATTGGAGCCACTACGAGCATTAGAGGACCTTGACCATCTTTCATAGCCCAATGCCGTTTAGAATCATCAAACCGGTGATTAAGGGCTCGACATAGAAGGAAACGAGGCATTGGACCGAGTGATTAAAGCCCCAAAGAGGAGATTAGAGTTTGGACCGAGTTATAAGCGCAAACGAAAGTCCAAGTAGTGCCCAAGACACCGCCCGATCGGGGGCGGCCTCGCCTTGAGGCGCGCCCGACCGGGCGAGGTGGAAAAATGAGAGTCAGCGTCGCGCCCTGCCTCGTGCCCGACCGGGCACGAGAAAAGAATTATGGAAGAAAAAGGCGGGCCCGGCCTGGAGAGATGGCGCCCGATCGAGCGCGTGTTTTGGAGAGGAGTTTCGTCGTTTTCTACTTAGTTTCTAATTAGGATTTTAAAGCTTTGTATAAATACGTTTTGTTTAGTTTTGATACAATCATCTTTTTCATTAGCTAAATTCTCTCTTACTTAGTTTTAAGCTTAGACTTCTCTCTTGTTTCTTTCTCTACAACTCTTTGTTTTATACAATTCATTATTTCTGTTAACTTTGGTAATGACTTCTTCTCCTTTTCAGTAATTTAATTGCTTTGATTCATCATGTTTTGCTTAATTGTTTTGATTAGTTTAGATTTTATTATGTGTGAGTAGTTTTATTTCTAGGGTTGTGGGGATCCATAAATAATATGAAGGGGTAATTTATCATTGTTAATTGTCAATGCTTGATTAATCTCCTATTGATAGATTTAATGCTATGCAATTAGATTAAGCTTGGTTTAATTGTATGAGTTATGCAATATTGATTCGAGATTCGAGAGATGAGAATTGATGTTTAGGCTTAGTTTCAATAGGCAGATTAAGTTATCAATGGTTAAGTCAAGATTCGAGAGATGCGATTTAATACCCGTAGATTAATTCTGTGATTGTAATACGTAGCAAATCCCTTTATGATCTGATTAATTGATGCATTAATGATTGATTATTGTGTTTTACCCTGGGTTATTATTTATTGGTGAGACTATCCCCTAGGATTTCATTATTTGATTTTTCCCTACCTTAATCTCTTTAGTTTAATTCTTTTTACAACAACAATTTGGTTACTTAATAATTTAGATTGTTTTAATTAATTAGGAATAAATTGACTTGTTTCATGTGGTTTGACCCTACTTCCCTTTCTACGTTAGCTAGAGGACTTAGGAACTATTTTTGATTAGGTGATACGACTTTAGCCTATCAAAATTTGGTGTCGTTGCCGAGGAAACGATTTTATTTTTATTTCTGATTGTTTTTGTAGTTTAGATTATTCCCTTTTGTCTCAGAGAACGTAATTTCTCTAAGACAATTTGATGAGTGGCATTCATGCCACGATTAAGGGCTCATTTTAACGGTTTTTCCCATGCTTGTAGCTTGTTTGTACCCTCTTTCTTTCCCTTATTTCCCCTTTCTTTTGTTTGTCTTATTTTCTAGTTTTACCTCATTTATCCATTTTCTACCATGGTTTCTTTGCTTTCGTTCTATAGGAACCGTTGTGTTGAAGAGAAGAAGACCTTGGGCTAAAGAGAGAGCGCTGGGCGCCCCCTTGAGAGAGCGCACATGAGCCTTGCGCGGACGCGCAACATTGTGAGAAGGCACGCAAATCGAGAACTCAAAGAGGCCAAGGCAGACTGTTTTGCGCAACCACTGAGAAGGCCGGCACACATGTTGCGCGGGTGCACAACACTTTGAGAACCCGTGCAGATGGAGGAAGAAGAACATAACAAGTCAGGAACTTTTGCGCGACTGCTGCGCGACCCTTGTGCGGGCGTGCAAGTCTATCTGGGTTTCCTTTCTCCGTACCCACAAAGTTGAGGGCACGCCTAAGTTGGAGAGAGCGCGCATAAGCTCTGTAAGAGCGCGCATATGCGTGCGCAGGCGCCCATCAATGGGTTCTAAGTCATCGAATTCTTCTTTTCTAAACACCTATATATAGTCCGTACTCTCCTTTTAATGTAATTAGATTAGCTTAGCTTAATTTTCTGATTTTTACCTTAATCTAGAGAGAGAAACATCCTTAGTTTTGGCATTTTAGAGAGAGAAAGTGTGGATTCCTCCATTGTTGAGCTTGGATTTTGAAGAAGAAGCTTAATCAACATCTTTGTAGAATTTCAACTTCAATAAATGAGCATTTCCTTACTCTTTTCTCTTTATTTTGCTCTTTGATGTTATTTTAGATTGCTTTTGCCTTGTTAATTACTCATTAATCATGCCTTTGCTTGTTAATTTCATGATTGACTTGTTAATTGCTATGGATAATGAGTAGTTCTTTAGCCAAGGGTGTTGGGATGATGTAGTTGGAATTTGTTCATGCTTTTGGTTTAGGATTTGTAGGGAATATTTCAAGCATCCCACACTTGAGTCCCACTATGATCATACACTTAAGCATGGTGGCGTTCAAAGGAAAAGAAGCTAGAGCAAAAGAGTTGCCAACAAGTTTTAGGAACTTGTAAACCGTTCACATAGTGAAGGTTATACCCCTTCACGATCTATGAGTTCGCTAACTTCATAGTGGTCCTGAACCATGACTGGATATTCGGGGATGAAGGTACAAATCCAACCTAAAAAAGATTGAACCTGCCCTAAATAGACCTCTAGGTGTTCTTCTCATATTCATGTGCGCTTTCTACAATCAATATATTACTCCTAAACCTGTTTAATCTATGTTAGTTGAATATTAATGCACAAACAAATCTATTATTGGAGATTACTTGAATTAAAATCATATTAGTCTAAATAAAATTATTAATTATTTTATTAAGCGTGATTTCAAGTACAAATTCCCTTTAAACCTGCAAGAGAGGGCGTGATCAAACAATAACAATAATATATATCAAGTAACATAATAATATTAACAAATTATATATGAATTATTCGTAAATTAACAAATAACATGAAAATATTCGTAATTTAACAAATAACATAAAACAATTCGCGAATTAACAAATTATGTGAAAACAATTCGCTAGTTAACAAATTATGTAAAACAATTCATTAATTAAAGAATTACGTTAAATTATATATAATTTGACACAACAATCATCATCCTCATAATCTCGTCAAAGCATAATAATATCAGCAAGATCTTAGGCATGATACTAACAACATTAATAACAAATTCTAGCATGTCACTAAACACTAAAGATCAAAGCTTTATCCCTAACATGATACTAACATGATAGAAGAAATAGGAAGCAACCTAAGAATGATACTAGGAAGCAATAAATAACATCCTAACATGATACTAGGAATTAATAAAATATAAGGAACATAATTCCTATAGAAAAAAATAATGAAACTATTTACTTTGTTGCCTCGTATCTCTTTCTATCAAAACAATACACATGTTAATAACTTCAAGGAAAATAGTAAATCAAATGATTAATTTAAATAATTAAAATAGGGATTTGGGACCAAACCCTCAGAAATTATCAACCTTTCATGTATAGGGCGAAGGCAACTTCGAGCTTGAATAGGTGTGTCTAGAACTCGTGAATGCGATATGGTGTTTGTAAAAAGGCTAAACTAGAAAGAGGGAGAAAGAATAAACTATTGCTTAATAGAGATAAGAGAAAGATGATTGTTAATGCTTGTGAATAAATAAAAACGGAGAAATAAGATCCTATTTATAAGGAAACAGATCCCGAAACGATTAGAAAAAGATCGAATTCCATTCAGAGTAAAACTGCTCCCATCAGGTGCGACAGTGTCCATCACGACGCAATGGTGCAATCGTGGCGTGACAGCTCTATCGTGACGCGATGGCTCTGTCATTTCGTGATGGTTCACGCATTAAATCAAAGCCATACAGAGTCCTTAATCTAATTAAATTAGACCAATTAACGTCCGTACTTATCTTTTAAAATCATATTTAATTCTTTAAAAACACTTGTTTTATTCCAAATAAAATTCTTTACTTTTCTAAAAGATATGATTACTAATCCTAATTCCACTAGAATTTAAGATAACCTTCTAGATTACTCTAGAAAATTAAAGTCGATCCTAATGACTTTAGGAATATTAATTAATGGGCCCTCCACTTGATCATTGGGCCGTATAAAAATTATTTTGGGCCCAATTTAGTATTTTTGCCATTACTTTCTCATTATTCATCGGAATTGAGTTTATAATATTTCATTGGAAAGCTCTTTTCGAGCCCAATCCAACTACACTATTATTGGACCCTCATCATGGACCAATCTAAACTGGACTGGACAATTTCCATAAAAATAAAGTAAGAAAAGAAATATTTTCGAAAACAGAAAGAAGTATTTTTAGTAAAATAACCGCATCACAAGACTTTTCACATTTCACCTTGTTTGATAATCAACGACGTGAAAGATATTCATCAGTGGGTTTGGTTTTTGGGGAGACACAATCAGGTGTTTAGAGAAGCCCCCACTTTGATTACATGATTCAAGTTGATTGTGATTAAAGTCTTTAATTACTTGCTTGATGTTCTTCGATCTTCTTGCAAAGTGCACGTTGTTAGTTGATTGAGGGTGAATTTATGCTAAATGAAATGATAGTTGACTTAGCTAAGTTCATTTGTATCGATTATTACTTGATTACACCTCCTAATATATGGTTCTAATGTGACAAAATAGAGGCTATGTTAGGAGAAGCCAATTGACCCCGACAGGTGGCTAGATTGGATCCCTTATATCGATATTCAAGCATGTTTAGTTCATGATTGGTTTGTTTCCATGTTATTGCATGTTCAATTAAAACCTACACCTACCCATTTCCCTTGGTGTTCTCTTTATATTGTCTCTAGTTCATTTCACTCTTAGCTTTAATCTCTTAGATAATTTTGTTTCTCTGTCCCGAGATAGCTTAACTGATTAGTAGTGATCGCGGTGTTTAGCTCCTCCCTGTGGTTCGACCCCTTACTTCATTTATATTCGTATTGGGTTTGTTTAGGTTATGTAAATTTTATTTGATTAGAGATAGAAATTTCACGACGTGTTTATTCCCTTGACACAATTCTCATATTTATTGTTTAGTTCTTTGTTTATGCCCAGGTGTTCCAGATCAGGTTATTCCCATTCGATCCTGAAATCGAGCGCTCTTTTCATAGACAAAAAATCTATACAGGCAAATACTGGCGGGTTTAGGGGGTGATATTCCTAGGGACCCTCCATCTGATTCTAATGATTCGGAAGCTTCTTTAGAACCAGAATTAGAGATGACAGCAAATCCATCTCGCAAGCTCAGCGATTATTCGCAGCCATCCCTGATGGATTTTCCACATCTTGCCCCTACTCCAGATCTCGAGGGAGTACAATTCGAGATCAAACCCCAATTTATCACGATGATCGAAAGAAAGCAATTTAGTGGAGCTAAGGGTGAAGACCCAAATCTTCATAATTGTATATTTCTGTCAATATTGCAATACCATTAGGCAAGTTGGGGTCACGCAAGACCAAATCAGGTAGATTCTTTTTCCCTTTTCTTTGTGTGGTAAGCTAAATTGTGGTATAATGGATTGAATAGAACTACACTTGGTATTACTGACTGGGAGACTCTTGCTTTGATTTTCTATAATAAATATTACCCTGCAAAGAGGACAGCTTTATTAAGGAGTGCAATTCAAAACTTTTCCCAAGAGCCAGATGAAACTTTATATGAGGCTTGGGAAAGATTCAAGGATTTACAAAGAGAATGTCCTCACCATAATCTAGCACAGTGGCAGTTAATCCAAGCCTTTTATAATGGGATTGAAAATTCATCCAGAATAATTCTAGATTCTACAACTAATGGGAGATTTATGAATCTTGATGTAGATGATGCAGGTCAAGTTATCGAAGAGATGGCAATTCACAATTCCCAATACGGGAATACTAGAGGCCGACTTTGCAAACAAGGGAAAACATAGTGTCGATTCAGTATCCTTTTTGCAAGCTCAATTAAATTCTATTAGTCAGAAATTAGATAACCTTAGTACTGTTTATCCTGCTTCTGTAGCTAATATTTCTGCTGTCAATAATACTAATGAAGCTTTTTGTGAAAACTATGGATTTGTAGGTCATTGGGAGCAAGATTGTAGGAATTATATAGAGCAAGTTAATTCCTTCCAAACCTATAGGAAAAAATAACCCATACTCCAACACCTATAATCCTGGCCTCCAGAACCATCCATATCTTTCTTACCGGAGCACTAATGTGCAAAGTCCTCCACCTCCACAACAACCACAACAATAAGCACCACCACCACCAACAACAGAAATATTACCACCTCAACTCTGGCCAGAAAACCCAATCACAAACTCCTCCTCCATCTACTGACCCTACCTTGTCATAAATTAGAGCTATGCTAGCAAATATGAAAAAGCACATGGAGAGTAAGGATGCTCAAATTGAATCGATCTTAGCCCATAATAAAATAATGGATAATCAAATTGCACAAATTTCCTCTACTCTGCAAACCCACTAGTAAGGAGCCCTACCATCGCAACCAATACACCCTATGGATCATGCTAATGCAATTACTTTGAGGAGTGGTTCACACTATGATGGGCCTTTTATGCCCAAAGATGATGAACCTATTACAACAACGATTGCTAATCCCGATTCCCTTGTACCAAGTGCTAATGTTACTAACCTTGTAGGGCTCCAGGAGAAAACTAACTCTTCTAATGTTTCTTCGCAGGGTAAATCTTAGGACAAGGTTGGAAATCTGCAAGGCCCAATTATCAAACTTCCATTCTCAAATAGACATTTGAAGAGTAAGTTTGATAAGCAATTTGGTAAGTTTTTGGAGGTTGTGAAAAATCCGTAGGTAAAAGTTCCTTTCACTGATTTTATCACTCAGGCATATGCTAAATTTATGAAAGATATTTTAACTAGGAAAAGGGCCTTTAATGAGATAGAAATTGTAGCTTTTACAGAGAAATGTAGTGCTTTATTGCAAAATAAATCCCCTCCTAAATTAAAGGATCCTGGTAGTTTTTCTATCCCTTGTCATATTGGTAATGTCTTCATTGACAAAGAACTGTGTGATTTGGGTGCTAGTGTTAGTGTTATGCCATCGTCTGTGTGCTCTAAGCTTAACATGGGTGATTTAAAAGTTACTAACATTACTTTGCAAATGGCAAACCATTCTGTTAAATACCCCTTAGGTATTCTAGAGGATGTCCCTGTCAGAGTTGGTAATTTTTTTATCCCTGTTGATTTTGTTGTTTTAGACATGGCTGAGGATACACAAATTCCCATTATTTTAGGTAGACCTTTCCTCCACACTATAGGAGCCATAATTGATGTTAAAAATGGAAAACTAACCTTTTCTGTCGGAGATGTAATATCACTTTTAATTTAGGGAAAGTTTTGAAAGGTCCTATGCTAGAGGAAAATTGTTGCTTGATTGATGTGATTGATGTAATGGATGTTGATTTGTGAATATAGCTTACCACATATTCTTGCAAGGGATCCATTGGAGGAAGTTCTTTGTGTGAATTAACTACAGGTGACGCAGGTATTTGGAGTAGAGAGGTGGATGCAATAGAAAAGGCTTTTGCTATAGAATAACTTGATCCTAAAAAGAGAAAGAAGGTAGTAAAATTAGTTCAGGAATCAAAACCTACAGAGGTCAAGAAACCTGAACTAAAACCTCTCCCTTCTCATTTAAAATATGTTTTCTTGACGATATCCACAAAGGGCAATAGGGTATAGTATAGATGATCTCAAGGGTATTAGGCCTGAGTTTTGTATGCACAGGATACACTTAGAGGACAATTATAAGCCATGCATTCAACCCTAGAGGAGGTTGAATCCTAATATGCAAGAAGTAGTCAAGAAAGAGGTTACGAAATTACTTTATGCAGGTATTATCTATCCTATTTTTGACACAAAGTGGGTAAGTCCTGTCCAGGTGGTTCCTAAAAAGGGTGGGATGACTGTGATAAAAAATGATAAAAATGAATGAATTCCCACTAGAACTGTTACAGGGTGGCGTATGTGCATTGATTATCGTAGATTAAATATCGCCACTAAAAAAGATCACTTCCCTCTCCCTTTTATTGATCAAATGCTTGAGAGGTTGGCTAATCATAAGTTCTTTTGTTATTTGAATGGGTATTCGGGATTTTTCCAAATTCCAATTCACCCTGAAGATCTAGAAAAGACTACATTTACATGCCCTTATGGTACTTTTGCTTATCGTAGAATGCTCTTTGGTCTGTGTAATGCCCCTACTACCTTTCAACGTTGCATAATGAGTATCTTTTTTTATTTCATAGAGTCTATTATGAAAGTTTTTATGGATGATTTTAGTGTGTATGGTTCTTCATTTGATATGATGCATGTCTAGTTAATCTCACTAAAATCTTGAAAAGATGTGAAGAATGCAATTTAGTCTTAAATTGGGAAAAGTGTCACTTTATGGTGACAGAGGGAGTAGTTCTTGGTCATATTGTATCTGATAAGGACATACAAGTAGATAAAGCTAAAGTTTCTGTGATTGAGCAATTGCCTCTACCAGTTAATGTTAAGGGGGTTAGAAGTTTCTTAGGTCATGCGGGGTTTTATCGTCGCTTTATCAAAGATTTTTCTAAAATTGCTAAACCACTAGATTAGCTTTTACTCAAGGATTCCCCATTTGATTTTACTGATGAGTGTCTTGAGGCTTTTAACATGATTAAGCAAGCTTTGATATCGGCACTTATCATATGTGCTCCTGATTGGAATCTTCCTTTCGAGATCATGTGTGATGCCAGTGATTTTGCATTAAGAGCCGTGCTAGGACAGAGAAAGAACAAAATTTTGCATGCTATTTATTATGCAAGTAAAACTTTGGATGAAGCCCAAGTTAATTACGCGACTACAGAGAATGAGTTTCTTGCTGTGATTTATGCTTTAGAAAAATTTAGATCATATCTAGTTGGTTCTAAAGTTATTGTTTTTACTGACCATGCAGCTTTGAAATATTTAATAGCCAAGGCGAAATCAAAGCCTAGGCTACTCCGTTGGGTTCTCTTGCTCCAAGATTTTGATGTGGAAATTAAAGACAAAAGGGTGCAGAGAACGTTGTGGCAGACCACTTGTCACGAATCATGTATGATGAGGGTAAGGATTCTCTTCCTATAGATGATTCTTTCCTTGATGACCACTTGTATGCAGTTGTAGAGCAACACCCTTGGTATGCCGACTTTGCAAATTATTTGGTGGGCGGTACTCTACCTCCCGATGTGTCCAACCAACAGAAGAAGAAATTCCTTTATGATGTAAAACATTATTTTTGGGATGATCCTTTTTTGTTTCGTGAGTGTGCAGATGGATTATTTCGCAGGTGTGTTCCCGAATGGGAAGTTCACGGTGTTCTCACTAGATGTCACAACTCACCTTATGGAGGACATCATGGTCCCACCAAGACAGTTGCAAAGATCAATGAGTCGGGTTTGTATTGGCCTACCATGTTCAAGGACGCTCACTCTTTTGTTCAAGCTTGTGATTCTTGCTAGAGGACTGGCAACATCTCGCGGCGGCATGAGATGCCTCAAACAGGTATACTAGAAGTTGAAATTTTTGATGTTTGGGGTGTTGATTACATGGGACCTTTTCCTTCTTCAAGAGGAAATCGCTATATCCTTGTTGCCATTAATTATGTATCCGAGTGGGTTGAAGCCATCGCCTCACCTACCAATGATGCAAAGGTGGTCCATAAGTTATTCAAGAAAACTATTTTTCCTAGATTTGGAGTCCCTAGAGAGATTATAAGTGATGGAGGATCTCACTTTCATGAGCGGAAGTTAGACACCCTTCTCAAGAAGTATGGTGTATACCATATGACGGGTTTAGCTTATCATCCCCAAACTAGTGGCCAAGTTGAAGTTTCTAATCGTGAGATTAAGGCCATTCTAGAGAAGGTGGTAGCAAAATCTAGGAAAGATTGGAGCGATAAGTTGGATGACACCCTTTGGGCGTATAGAACCACATTTAAGACCCCAATTGGTACTACCCCTTTATAGACTTGTGTATGGTAAAGCATGTCACCTTCCGGTGGAATTAGAGCACAAAGCATATTGGTTTATTAAAGAGCACAATTTGGATGCTAAGCTAGCAGGAGAAAAGAGACTTCTACAACATAACCAATTAGATGAGTTTAGGTTGATGGCCTATGATAGTGCACATGTCTACAAGGAGAAGACCAAGAGATGGCATGACAAGATGATCCTTCCAAGAGAATTCAAAAAGGGTGACAAGGTTTTGTTGTACAACTCTAGACTTAAACTTTTCCCAGGAAAGTTAAAGTCAAGGTGGTCGGGTCCTTTTACTGTGAAAAAGGCAAACAAATTCGGTTCTGTGGAATTAATTGATGAACATGGTGGTGAGTTTAAGGTATATGGTCAAAGAATAAAGTTGTACCACGAAGGGGCTACGATTGGTGCGGTTGAATTACTTCACCTAATCGATTCCGTTCCATCTTGATCTACATATGATTAGAAGGTCGTGCGGGACCTAGATAAACCAGCACTTTGCAGGAGGCAACCTGTATTCTCTTGCTTTTTAGAGTAATTTCTTTCTTTCTTTTTATTTTGTGAGAGGAGAGAAGAGGGAATTTAATGTGTTTTAGAGTATTTTGAACAGGTAGGAGAAAAAGAGTTAGCCAAATTTAAAGAAAAAAAGAGAAGAAAAATCAGACTTAAGTACTATAGAGCGCCCGACAGGGCGAAACTCCGCCCAACCGGGTGCGAGAAGGAGTCCATATATGAAGAAAATCGCCCGACCATGCGCGAGACTAAAGAAGAATTAGAGGTAAAAATCGCCCGACCGGGCGATACTTGTAGGGAATATTTCAAGCATCCCACTCTTGAGCCCCATTGTGATCATACACTTAAGCATGGTGGCGTCCAAAGGGAAGGAAGCTAGAGCAAAAGAGTCGCCAACAAGTTTTAGGAACTTGTACGTTCACAGGGTGAAGGTTACACCCCTTCACGATCCATGAGATTGCTAACTCCATAGTGGTCTGGAACCATGACTGGATATTCGGTGATGAAGGTACAAATCCAACCTAAAAGAGATTGAACCTGCCCTAAAAATAAGCCTCTACTTTATTCTTCTCATATTCATATGCGCTTTCTGACTAACATACAATCAATATATTAATCCTAAACCTGTTTAATCTATGTTGGTTGAATATTAATGCACAAACAAAACTATTATTGGCGATCACTTGAATTAAAGTCACATTAGCCTAAGCAAGATTATTAATTATCTTATTAAGCGTGATTACAAGTACAAATTCCCTTTAAACCTGCAAGAGAGGGCGTGATCAAGCAATAACAATAATATATCAAGCAACATAATAATAATTAATACAACAAATCATCAACATCATAATCTCATTAAAGCATAATAATATTAGCAAGATCCTAGGCATGATGCTAACAAGATTAATAACCAATCCTAGCATGTCACTAAACATTAAAGATCAAAGATTTATTCTTAACATGATACTAACATGATAGAATAAAATAGGAAGCAGCCTAAACATGGTACTAGAAAGCAATAAAGAACATCTAACATGATACTAGGAATTAAAATAATATAAACATGATTTCTACAAAATAGAGCAATAAAATTACTTTGTTGTCTCGCATCTCTTTCTATCAAAACAACACACACGTTAGTAACTTCAAAGAAAATATTAAATAGTAAATCTAATCAAAGAATTGAAATAAGATTTGGGACCACAAACCCTCAGAAATTATCAACCTTTCACGTCTAGGGCGAAGGCAACTTCGAACTTGGCTAGGTGTGTCTAAGTCTCGTGAATGCGGTATTGTTTTTGAAAAGGGAAGTCTTAGAAAGAAGGAGAAAGAACAAGTTATCTGTGCACACCTGATTGTGTCTCCCCAAAAACCAAACCTAGTGATGAATACCTTTCACGTCATTGATTATCAAACGAGGTGAAATATGAAAGAGTCTCGTGAATCTCTCTATTTTTAATAAAAATAATTCATTTCCATTTTCGAAAATCATTTATTTCGTATCCTATTTATGAAAAACTTCCATTCCGGTTGAGTTTGGTCCATGATAAGGGTCCAATAATGGTTTAGTTGTATGGGGATTGAAAAGACCTTTCCAACGATATATTATAAGCCCAATTCCGATGAATAATAAGGAAGTTATGGCCAAAATACTAAACTGAGCCCAAACCGAGTTTTACCTATGACCCAATGATCATGTGGAGGGTCCAAAGGTTTAATCCCATTCCTAAACTAATTAGGATTAATTATAAGCTTCTATAAGTTTCTAAGAGATTTTAATTATCCATTTTTGAAAAGATAAAATTAAAGAATTTGAAATTGAATAAAACTCCTCTTTTTGAGAATCCTTGTTCTGTGCGAAATGGAATATGTTCAAATATTATTTTCGTGCCTCATAATTTTTATCCAAATATTATATGGTTGTATAGATCTTGAAATTATCTTTTCAATGAGATATTATAATATTAATTCCGAGCTATAACGAAAAAGATATGAACGAAATACAAAACTCTATCCAAAACTAACACCCTTCCACTATTTCGGCCATATCTTTTATTCAACAAATGATTTTAATCTGATTCTAATTGGGTTGGAAATTAGACTTCAAGATCTTTCTAACGACATATTATATGCCTTATTTAGACTTCTGGATCAAAAGATATGATAAAAAAAAATCCGCAAAAAAACCTATTCCATCACGAAACGATGGCCCCATCCCATCGCGTCGCGATGGACCCTATCGCGCCGCGATGGCTCTGCGACAGAACCAATTTTATTCCGATTTGAATTCTAACTCTTTTCTAATCGTTTCCTAATGTTTTTCTCTATAAATAGGGTCGATATTCCCCGCTTTCAAATCAATCAACAATCATCATCTCTTCTCTCTCTAAAAGCAATAGCTTATTCTTACCTTCTCTCTCTTGATTTTTAAGCCTTGTCTTTTCAAAATACAATATTCCTCATTCAAGAGACTTAGACTCCCCTACCAAGCTCGAAGTTGCCTTCGCCCTAGACGTGAGAGGCTGATAATTTCTGAGGGTTTGGTCCCAAATCCCTATTTTAATTATTTAAATTAATTGTTTGATTTAATATTTTCATTGAATTTACTAACGTGTGTATTGTTTTGATAGAAAGAGATACGAGGCAACAAAGTAATTCATTTTATTGCTATATTTTTATAGAAAGCGTGCTTATATTATTTTAATTCCTAGTATCATGTTAGGATGTTCTTTATTGCTTCCTAGTATCATGATTAAGTTGTTTCCTATTTCTTCTATCATGTTAGTATCATGTTAGGCTAAAGCTTTGATTTTTAATGCTTAGTGACATGCTAGGATTTGTTATTAACCTTGTTAGTATCATGCCTAGGATCTTGCTAATATTTTTATGCTTTATTGGGATTGAGATTATGACGATGATGATGATTTGTTGTATCAATATTATTATGTTGCTTGATATTATTGTTATTGCTTGATCACGCCCTCTCTTGCAGGTTTAAAGGGAATTTGTACTTGAAATCACGCTTAATAAGATAACTAATAATTTGGTTTAGGCTAATATGATTTTAATTCCAGTGATCGCCAATAATAGTTTTGTTCGTGCATTAATATTTAACCAACATAGATTAAACAGGTTTAGGATTAATATATTGATTGTATATTAGTCAGAAAGCGCACATGAATATGAGAAGAATAAAGTAGAGGCCTATTTTAAGGGCAAGTTCAATCTCTTTTAGGTTGGATTTGTACCTTCATCCCCGAATATCAAGTCATGGTTCCGGACCACTATAGAGTTAGCGATCTCATGGATCGTGAAGGGGTGTAACCTTCACCCTGTAAACGGTTTACAAGTTCCTAAAACTTGTTGGAGACTCTTTTGCTCTATCTTCCTTCCCTTTGGACGCCACCATACTTTAGTGTATGATCACAGTGGGGCTCAAGTGTGGGATGCTTGAAATATTCTCTACACTATCGTTTAAGAGAGAGAAGAGAATAGAAGGATGATTGTTGGTGATTTAAAAACAGGGAAAAAGACCCTATTTATAGAGAAAATAGTTCCGAAACGATCAGAAAAAGACCGAATTCGATTCGGAGTAAAACTGCTCCCATCGCGGCCGACAGGGTCCACTGCGGCGCGATGGAGCTGTCTTTTCGCGATTGTCCACGCGTTAACTCAAGGCCGTACGGAGTCCTTAATCTAAGTAAATTAGATTAATTAACATCTGTACTTATCTTTTAAAATCAGATTTAATCTTTCAAAACACTTGTTTTATTCCAAATAAAATTCTTATATTTCTAAATGATATAATTAATAATCCTAATTCCACTAGAATTTAAAATAACCTCCTAGATTATTCTAGAAGATTAATGTCAATCCTAATGACCTTAGGAATGATAATTAATGGGCCCTCCACTTTATCATTGGGCCATATAAAATCATTTTGGGCCCAATTTATTATTTTGGCTATAACTTCCTCATTATTCATCGGAATTGGGCTTATAATAAATCGTTGGAAAGCTCTTTTCGAGCCCCATCCAACTACACCAATTATTGGACCCATATTATGGACCAAAGTAAACTAGACTGGATATTTTCCATGAATAGAGTAAGAAAAGAAATATTTTCTAAAACAGGAAAAAGTATTTTTTTTATTAAAACGACCGCATCACAAGACTTTTCACATTTCACCTTGTTCGATAATCAATGACGTGAAAGATATTCATCACCGGATTTGTTTTTGGGGAGACACAATCAGGTGTCTACAATACTCCCCCCGACCAGGCGCGAGAGTAGAGAAAAACTTGGGCAAGAAATCGCCCGACCGGGCGAGACCCCGCCCGATCGGGCGCGAGAGGCTAGAAGTATTTTAAAGGAATTCTCGCTCGATCGAG
Organism: Chenopodium album; assembly: GCF_948465745.1. Lineage (NCBI taxonomy): Eukaryota > Viridiplantae > Streptophyta > Magnoliopsida > Caryophyllales > Amaranthaceae > Chenopodium > Chenopodium album. The sequence goes on from NC_137844.1 coordinate 37,017,991, forward strand.
TGAAGGAGCGCCCGATCGGGCGCAAGACTTAACGACATCGATGCCGAATTATCGCTCTATCGGGAGAGATGGCGCCCAACCGGGCGCGAGCCCAAGCATCAATTAATCATTAGATCGCCCGATCGGGCGAAGGGGCGCCAGACCAGGCACGAATGCTTATCCACGGCCGTCCCTTTTCTTTTTCTTCCTTCTTCTTTCTTATTTCTTCTTTCTTCTTTCTTTTCTCCATATTTTCTCTTTCCTTCATACTTTCTCTCTCTAAAACCTTTAATTTCTCTGATTTCTTCCTAAGATCTCCTCTCCAAATCTCACCCAAATCCAAAAATTTTTACATATTCTTTCTCCTCTCTTCATCCTCTACAATCCTACACCAATTTTGTTCACTTTTGAACAAATTTTTTCCAGACCCACATTCTCACATGGCTTCAAAGAGGGCAAGGATTCAAGGGGGATGTGGTTCGGGTTCGAGTTAAGCATATGACCCGGAGTTGCAGCTCAAACAATGGCCAACCATCCAGATTACGACCTCAACTCAAAGAGACCGGCTCATCAAGCTCTATGAGCGTGAGGTAATCCCTTCTCGGTGGTTACACCGACCCACTCTTGAATCTTTAGGTTTATATGAGCAAGTTAGGAAATTTATGAATGATATTGGTATGGGGAAATTCATTGACATGCATTATCCGACTTACCATGAATTAACTTGTGAATTTTTATCCTCTTTGCATGTTGATCAAACTAAAAACGGTCCAAATTTTCATTTTAGGTTAAACAATAGAAATATTAGTTTGACTTATGTTGAATTTTGTAAGTTGTTTGATCTTGATTCCTAACCCCCTACCGCTTGGCATGAAAATTATAAAATGGTAGATATTTACAATGTTCTAACGGGTTTACTGACCCTAAATGCCCAACATGCTAGTGCTCGACCTATTCACCATCCCGTCCCTAAAATCTTCCAAACATTTTCGGGGACTTGTTTCTAGCTAGACATGAACCACATAATGCACAAATAAATGAAATAGAAATTATCGGCCACTATATCTATGGGTATGGTAAATTGAACATTGGTAAATATATAATTCATCACCTAGGTAGGCATGCCACCACTAGTGGTGGCGCGATTAGGACCCCTATCCGACTAGGGGGCATCACCACTAGGATAGCGGTAAAGAAGGTCGGGTTTAGTGAAGCTAGGAGTGAGGGTTTCACTAATTGTGGGGTGGGGGAGGGGACACTCTCATGAATTTGTGATATTTGCAATGGTTAGATTGGATTACAGTAGAACCAACCCCCCAATGGTGTGTTAGGATAGGATCGAACCCCTTGGCTATCTTCCCCCTTCCTAACCCCGAGCTGACTGCCTTTCCCCCTGGGCAAGACTCCTATACATATGATATTTTAGTTACCCATGCCCAGGGGCAAGCACAACCACCACCTCAAGCACCACAGCCACAGCCGATGGTGCCACCATCCCCTCCTCGAGACACTAGACCACTCCCCACGCAAGATCCCGAGACTATTTGGGACATGCAGAGTATAGGTCAGGCTTTAGGTCGCATAAAGCAGACCCAGGTTGACCTTAGGAGGATGGTGGGCTCCCTAGACCAGAGACTAGGGTATGTTAAGAGGAATCAAGGTAGGGCCCTCTTTTCGATGTACGATGACTATGCTCGTCGGGGTGCTATTCCCAACGATGCCATTTACCTGGACTGGTACCAGCCACCACCCTAGGGATATGTGGATCCCACCTCCCATGGCATTTACACTGACTATTCTTCTTTCGCCGGCTATGGCTAGGATTTTCCTTTTCGGGGGCCGGGGGGCATGCTAACCCTAATTATTTTGGTGGTAGTTCTTCCGGTGGTGCAAGTGGCAGTGGTGGAGGATATGACGTTATGGATGATGATGGTGAGGATTAGCCATGTTGGGCTAATTCCCGAGTTAATGAAGACATTGTCTGATTTTGGCTTGGGGGAGATTTTTGGATTTAGGTATCTTTCTCTTCTTTTTCTTTTATTTTGGTGTGTTTAGTATAGATTTATTGCTTTCTAGTATAGATTTTATTGCTTTGGAAAAAATTGAAAAAAATACAAAAATACGATCCAATGAATGATAAATCATGCTTCCCTGTGCCCCATACATACATAAAAATTCTTTTGATTCTTGGTATATGATGATGAGTATTGTGGATAGGTTAGCTATGATTTGATGTTTGATTACTTGGATGCCTTAACATGAGTCAATTTTGCCCAACTACTTGTGAATATAGTGCTTGACTAGTTAATTTGGTTAGAAAGTATGTTAGTTCCTGGTATGTCAATGAATTTGAGTATTGGTTTGCAACTTTAAGTAGTGTTTATATGACTCATTATTATGCACATTGAGGAGGACGAAGGCGTTGTTCTTTTAGGTGGCCTTCAGACGAAATTAGATACATTTGTTTCCTTCTTGCTACCCATGTTGTTGCCTTGACTTTTTGTTGTTTATTAGCCACATTACAAGCCGAATTTTTTCCCATTGGTTACTAGTCCCAAGCTTGGCTTGGGGGAGCTATTAGTGAGTGAGGTAAGGGAGTTTGTGGTGTGCTATTTATTTGCACAATTTGGGTGGTATTGAGAAGTTAATTGCTCTTGATTGTGATTTATTTTTTGTGATTTTGAAATTCGAATTTTTCTTGAAAAAAATAAAGCATGATGTTGAAAATAAAGAGAAGTTCAAGAAAACGAATGAAAACAAAAATTAGTGAACTTCGAAAGAAAAAAAATGATGAGCAAAAGAAAAAAAAAAGTGAAAAATGTTCAAATGTTCTAATAAGAGGGTTTAAAAGAATAAGAAATATTGAGTTTCAATGGAAAAAAATTTGTAAGCATTATTTATTTCAAAAATTTTGTTTAGTTCGCTCAAGTTCTTAACTATTATATTCTCATGAGCGATTTTTTAAGAGTTGGGAGTTGTTGATTGAATTGGATGTTTGGTGAACCTTTAGTTGGGTTGATTAATGTTGGAGATGGTTCATATGGTCATTATCTATTTTGACCTTGTTCTTGATTGTTAGGATTATGGCTCCCTTAAGTATGCTCTACTCTCACATTTTCCCAAATATTTCCTACCCTTTTACCCTAGCCTTACATTACAAGCTTTAAACACCTTTCAACCTTTGTGCATAGAGTTGTGTGAATGTGAAATTAGTTTCTTATCAATGTAAAGAATGATTTGATATATTTCGAGTCGAATATTTAGGTTGAGTGAATGTCTTTCAAACACACGAGTGTTGTGATTTGGGAGGGCATTGTTCACATAAAGGGGTTAGGATGGAGAGCGATCGGATACATTTTATATCCGCCACATAAATGAGAGCTGAGTGTGTGAGCACTAGTCTTGAATTCTATATGCTCTTGTGGGTTTGCTCTATTTGACAATTGTTAGGGGAAATGAGTGATTGGATGGATTTGATTGGTTGGCTTTGATGCATGCTTGTTAGATTTTCCTTGAATTGGTTATGCTTGGTTTGGATTTATTTGGGGTGAAGTATGTTTTATTTGTTCATCGATGAGCTCTTTGCTTTGGGACAAGAAAATATTTGGCTTGGGGGAGTTTGATATGTCTATTTTATATAGTGAATTACCCCCGTCCCTTGGTCATAATTAGTAGTATTTTTGGCTCTTTAGAACTACTTTTATTACTAATATGTGTTTTCTAGTGTTTTTCGTAGTTTTGGTATTGTTTTATAGGAAATTGCAGATTTGGAGCATTTTCCCAGAATTATTGGAGCCACTACGAGCATTAGAGGGCCTTGACCATCTTTCATAGCCCAAGGCCGGTTAGAATCATCAAACCGATGATTAAGGGCTCGACATAGAAGGAAATGAGGCATTGGACCGAGTGATTAAAGCCCCAAAGAGGAGATTAGAGTTTGGACTGAGTTATTAACCCAAACGAAAGTCCAAGTAGTGCCCAAGACACCGCCCGATTGGATGTGTCCTCGCCCTGAGGCGCGCCCGACAGGGCGAGGTGGAAGAATGAGAGTCAGCGTCGCGCCCGACCAGGCGCGAGAAAAGCATTATGGAAGAAAAAGGCGGGCCCGACCGGGCGAGATGGCGCCAACCAGGTGCGTGTTTTGGAGAAAAGTTTCGTCGTTTTCTACTTAGTTTCTAATTAGGATTTTTAAGCTTTAAATAAATATGTTTTGTTTAGTTTTGATACGATCATCTCTTTCATTAGATAAATTCTCTCTTACTTAGTTTTAAGCTTAGACTTCTTTCTTGTTTCTCTCTCTACAACTCTTGGTTTTATACAATTCATTATTTTCGTTAACTTTGGTAACGATTTCTTCTCCTTTTATTTTCAGTAATTTAATTGCTTTGATTCATCATGTTTTGCTTAATTGTTTTGATTAGTTTAGATTTTTATTATGTGTGAGTAGTTTTATTTCTAGGGTTGTGGGGATCCATAAATAATATGAAGGGGTAATTTATTATTGTTAATTGTCAATGCTTGATTAATTTCCTATTGATTGATTGCTATGTAATTAGATTAGGCCTGGTTTAATTGTATGAGTTATGCAATATTGATTCGAGATTCAAGAGATGAGAATTGATGTTTAGGCTTAGTTTCAATAGGCAGTTTAATTTATAAATGGTTAAGTCAAGATTCGAGAGATGCGATTTAATATCGGTAGATTAATTATGTGATTGTAATACGTAGTGAAAGCCCTTTATGATCTGATTAATTGATGCATTGATGATTGATTATTGTGTTTTACCCTAGATTGTTATTTATTGGAGAGACTATCCCTTAAGCTTTTATTATTTGATTTCTCCCTACCTTAATCTCCTTAGTTTAATTCTTTTTACAACAACAATTTGGTTACTTAATAGTTTAGATTATTTTAATTAATTAGGAATAAATTGACTTGTTTCCCTATGGTTCGACCCTACTTCCCTATCTGCTTTAGCTAGAGGACTTAGGAACTATCTTTGTTTAGGTGATACGACTTTAGCCTGTCAGTAATGGAATGTATTTAGGGTGGTTTTGAGTCATAATTAACCCTAATGATTGATAAAGTTAACAATCAATAGTCATCAAGGGTATATTGTAACAACTCGGGGGTATATGATGAATTTTAATAAGTTCATGGGTATATGTAAATAAATAAAAAAACTCAAGGGTATATGGTGAAAAATCTGTAGTTATTTTTTTAATAAACAAATGTGGACACACCATGTGATTAGCCACACGTACTGTGTGTGTGTGTGTGTGTATATATATATATATAATCACATATATATATGTGTGTGTGTGTGTGTGTGTGTGTGTGTGTGATTATTATGATATTATTTTTGAAATATTATTTAAGTATTATAATTTTTTCCGTTGGGACCCATTTTATAGTTTAGAACAGGGCTCCGAAATTTAACGGGACGACCCTGCCCTAAGTATAACAAAAGTACAACAATTAACTCATACTCAATAAATGTAAAATCATGATTTTTGCACCTTATGCAAGAATACAAGAACTTCCTAATTTTGTTGCTAATGTGATTAAAAATAACCCATAGACGGTAGTTGTATACAAATTATGAATTTGTAATTATAGTTCTGATATTTTTCTAAAGTGGTACATTTTTGTGTACTATTATGCACGTATACTTGTAGGAAATATTTCAAGCATCCCACACTTGAGCCTCACCGTGATCATACACTTAAGTATGGTGGCGTCCAAAGGGAAGGAAGTTAGAGCAAAAGAGTCGCCAACAAGTTTTAGGAACTTGTAAACTGTTCACAAGGTGAAGGCTACACCCCTTCACGATCCATGAGATCATTAACTCCATAGTGGTCTGGAACCATGACTGGATATTCGAGGATAAAAGTACAAATTTAACCTAAAAGAGATTGAACCTGCCCTAAATAGGCCTCTACTTTATTCTTCTCATATTCATGTACGCTTTCTGACTAACATACCATCAATATATTAATGCTAAACCTGTTTAATCTATGTTTGTTGAATATTAATGCACAAACAAATCTATTATTGTCGATCACTTGAATTAAAACCATATTAGCCTAAACAAGATTATTAATTATCTTATTAAGCGTGATCACAAGTACAAATTCCCTTTAATCCTGCAAGAGAGGGCATGATCAAGCAATAACAATAATAATCAAGCAACATAATAATATTGATACAACAAATCATCATAATAATCTCAATAAAGCATAAAAATATTAGCAAGATCCTAGGCATGATACTAACATGATTAATAACAAATTCTAGCATGCCACTAAACAATAAAGATAAAGTTTTATCCCTAATATGATACTAACATAAGAGAAGAAATAGGAAGCAGCCTAATCATGATACTAGATTGCAATAAATAACATCCTAACATGATACTAGAAATCAAAATAATATAAACATGCTTTTAAAAGATATAGAGCAATAAAACAACTTACTTTGTTGCCTCGTATCTCTTTCTTATAACAAAATACACACGTTAGTAACTTCAAGGAAAATATTAAATCAAACAATTAATAATTGCAATAGGGATTTGGGACCAAACCCTCAGAAATTATCAACCTTTCACGTCTATGGCGAAGGCAACTTCGAGCTTGGCTAGGTGTGTCTAAGTCTCGTGAATGCGGTATTTTATTTGAAAAGGGGAAGGCTTAGAAAGAGGGAGAAAGAATAAGCTATTAGCTTGAGAGAGAGGGAGAAATAATTAGATGATTGTTGATGATTTTCCATGAATAAAAACGGGGAAATACGACCCTATTTATAAGAAAAATAGCCCGAAAATGATCAACAAAAGACCAAATCCCATCTGGAATAAAACTACCTCTGTCGTGGTGCGATAGCTTTGTCGTGGCGCACTAGTTCTGTCGTTTCGCGATGGTTCACGCATTTTCTAAAATTCGTACGGAATCCTTAATCTAATTAAATGCGATTTATTAACGTCTGTACTTGTAGACACCCATTTGTGTCTCCCCAAAACCAAACCCAGTGATGAATACCTGTCACGTCAAACCATAATCGAATGAGGTGAAAGTGTGAAAAGTCAAGTGTTGCGGTTTAGTTTTTATTAAAATCCTTCTTTCTGTTTTCGAAAACCCACTCTATTTTATGAAAAAATCCAATTCAGTTTATTTTGGTCCATGATAAGGGTCCAATAATTGTGTAGTTGTATGGGGCTTTAAAAGACCTTTCCAACGATATATTATAAGCCCAATTCCGATGAATAATGAGGAAGTTATGTCCAAAATACTAAACTGGGCCCAAACCGGATTTTACCTACGACCCAATGATCATGAGGAGGGTCCAAAGGTTTAATCCTGTTCCTAAACTAATTAGGATTGATTAGAATCTTCTATAAGTTTCAAAAATATCTTAATTATCCTTTTATGAAAAGATAAGATCATGGAATTTGATTTGAATATAAACTTTCCTTTTTTAAAACTTTCCTAATTCTATTCGGATTTAAAGATGTTCAAAGATAGTCAGATATTATTTTCGTGCCTCATATATTTTATCCAAATTTTATATGGTTGGATAGATCTTGAAATTATCTTTCCAATGATATATTATAATATTAATTCCGAGCTATAACGAAAAAGATATGAAAGATATACGAAACTCTATCCAAAACTGACACCGTCCTACTATTTCGTCCATATCTTTTTATCTACAAAAGATTTTAATCTGATTCCAATTGAATTTGAAATTACACTTCAAGAGCTTTCCAACGACATATTATATGACTTATTTGGACTTCTAGATCAAAAGATATGATAAAAACAAAATCCGCAAAAGCTGTCTCTGTCGCCAAACAACAGGCTTGTCGCCTCGCGACAGACTCTGTCGCCTGGCGACAGGATAAATATCTGGCGACAAGGTCGGTTTGTTAACGACAGAGTGGAGTTTTATTCCTTATCAAATTCTATGATTTTCCGGACTTTTTCCTTATAAATAGGGTCTCAAACCTCCGTTTTCTCATCAACAATCAATTCTCTCAATCAACTCTCATCAATTCTCATCAACTTTCATTAATTCTCTCTATTCTCTCTCTAAGCAATATTGCTTAATTCTTATTCTTTCTCTCTTTCTAAACCAACCTTTTTACAAACAATATTCCGCATACACAAGACTTAGAATCACTTAGCCAAGTTCGAAGTTGCCTTCGCCCTAGACGTGCAAGGTTGATAATTTCTGAGGGTTTGGTCCAAAACTAGTCTAAACTTTATTTAATTTGATTTTAATTTAATTCTTTAATTATTGTTTATTATTTTCATTGAAGTTTACTAACTTGTGTATTTTGTTATTAGAAAGAGGTACGAGGCTTCAAAGTAAGTAGATTAGCTTACTCCCTATTTCTTTCACAATGTAGATTGCATGCTTATTATTGTTTAATATTCCTAGTATCATGTTAGGATGTTATTTTATGCTTCCTAGTATCATGTTAGGATGTTATTTTATGCTTTCTAGTATCATGTTTAGAATGCCTTTATGCTTTCTAATATCATGTTAGTACCATGTTAGGTTTAAAGCTTTGATCTTTATTGTTTAGTGACATGCTAGGGTTTGTTATTAATCTTGTTAGTATCATGCCTAGGATCTTGCTATTATTAAGCTTTATTATGCCTTATCATGCTATTATCATCATTATGATTGTTATTGATTTATTTATTATGTTGCTTGTTTTATTATATTGTTATTGCTTGATCATACCTTTTATGATTGTTAAAGGGAATTGGTACTTGAAATCACGCTTAATAAGATAATTATTAATTTGGTTTAGGCTAATGTGATTTTAATTCAAGTGATCGCCAATAATAGTATTATTTGTGCATTAATATTCAACCAACATAGATAAACAGGGTAGGTTCAATATAATGTTTGTATGTTATTCGAAAAGCGCACATGAATACGAGCAGAACAAAGTAGAGGCCTATTTTATAGGGCGGGTCCTTTCTTTTGTAGATTGGATTCGTACCCTCATCCCCGGACCCTATTTGGTTCAAGACCTTATGGAGTAGTTGATGGTCCTTTTGGATTGTCTTTTGGGTTTACAAGTTCCTAAAACTTGTTGGCGACTCTTTTTGCTCTTTTTCTTTCCCTTTGGAACGCCACCGTACTTTAGTGTATGATCACAGTGGGGTTCAAGTTTGGGGTTATCGTAATGCTTGAAATATTCCCTACAGTACTTATCTTTTTAAATTAGATTTAATCTCTTTGAAACACTTGTTTTAATCCAAATAGAATTCTTTATTTTCCAAAAACATAATTATTAATCCTAATTCCACTAGAACTTAAAATAACCTTCTATATTATTCTAGAAGATTAAAATCAATCCTAGTAACTTTAGGAATATTAATTAATGGGCCCTCCACTAGATCATTGGGCCATATAAAACCATTTCAAGCCCAATTTTGTATTTTGGCTATAACTTCCTCATTAATCATCGGAATTGAGCTTATAATATACCTCAATATAGATACTATCTCATGTATGGATGAATTGTAATCAATTACAGATTTGAAATCCTGGAACAGTAAATTTGTCTAGTCAAATAATTCCTTAAGAAGGAGCACCCTTTTTTGGTGTCCAAATCTTTGAAATCTTCAACCATCATGTACTCGGTTTTAAGGCCTTCATGTAAATGATGCCTTAATAACACTAAGACTTTTGCCTTATCTTGTTCAGTTACAGGTTTTACATCCGTCATTGCAGAAGTGGTAATATAAGTTGTTTGATCAGAGGGAATTTTATTTTCTTTAACAGTGTGCTTCAAGGCTTGAGCTTTCAAATTCATCATTGCATCTACTTTCCATTCCAGAATTTTCTTCCTAGATAAATCTAAGATGTCGAACTGTCTTTTCATAAGGTCTTCCATTTTAGCTACAATAAATTATGTGATAATTAATTTATAATAATAAATCATATGTACAACACATATGTTTAATTCTTTCATATTTATAGTTAGGTTAATAAAACACATGACAATTAAATTTAACAATAATAAGCCATAAATAATATATTTCTTTCCTCCCCCTTGGTTTAATATTGTGAGTACGTAATTATATGATTAGGCAAGAATAAATCTTGTTATTAGTTGCAAAAACAGCAAAACGACAACAATAACAGTAGTAACAATAATTATAAAATTATGACGGTGATTTTATACAATGATGATTTATAGCAACAAAACCTCATTATACAACAAAAACAATCTTTTAATCTACTAAAACGACAAAATAAGTGAGTTTTACTTGTACATAATAACAAAAATCAATATTGCTACTAATAAAACTACAAACGCCGTAATTAGAAGGAAATATTGTTTTATCTTTCTTAAATCTTCCTCAAAAGTGAAGGTGTGGGTGTTTTGGTTGCCGTCGTCGGGGAACATATCGGAGAAGAAGAGGTGAAAAATTTTGGGTGATTTTTAAATAAAAAGTGGGAAGGGATAAGGGATTTGTGGTGAAATCGGGGGAAAATCTGCCTTTTATAGAGGTAGGTTTATCTGTTATTTTTCTGTGCAACTGTAAAAATATCATATAATAATCTAATGTACTGGCAAAAATTACGCTCCAAATATAAATATTTATAATTGTAAAAGGTTATCACACTGGGAATGCAAGACATACTGGTCCAAGAGCCCTAATATCTATAAAAGATCATGGGTTCAAAAATGGAAAGAAATACAAAAAATACGTAAAAGAAAGAAAAATAATAAGTATAAAAAGGCCCAAGCAAAATACCAACATGAATAAAACAAAGGAGGATAGTAATGAATTCATATTATTTGTTATAAATTTTTAGAAGTAGGTACTCCCTCCGAGTTTTTTTAAGTGACACACTTTGACCGATACGTAGTTTTAGGAGATTTTATTGACTTTAATAAAATAAGATGTTAGTGGGGTAGGTTGGAGGAGTGGGAAATGATAAAGTAAAAGAATGTGAGAGGAAGTGGGGACCATGAAAGGAGTGAGAAATGATAAAATAAGAGATAGTGGGGTGAAGATATATTATTAAAATGTAAGGAATTTCTAAAAGAGGAAGTGTGTCACTTAAAAAAAAACGGTTATTTAAGAAAAGTGTGTCACTTAAAAAAACACGGAGGGAGTATAAATATACCTGACTAAAAAACTGTGCTGATGACGTGTTAAAGTTTTACCGATAGAAAGTTTTGATTTGGAGTAAAAGAAAGAAATGGTAGTAGTATTGCTCCGGTAATTTTGCTTGTGTTATTCACAGTGGTGAACTTGCCTTTTTAATTTTTATAGGCAAATTTTCTTATTAAAATATTTAACATGATTGCACTAGTTTACATTTATTGTACTAGTTTACATACTCATGTGAAGTTCACTTGCAATTTTTCTCAACAATATTACTAGCACCAAACCTTTTAACCTATAATGCCACAAAAATCTTCCCTCCTAAAACACCCTAGTTTGCACCAATCAGTCGAATGTCGCCCTCATCTTAATCAACCTTCCATAAAACATGTAATACCATAAAAACACTCACCTTTTCTCTCTTATATTTTCAGATTAGTGTGAGTTTATGAATTATTGAGCTACATTCCTACATACTATCGTTAAGACTATACTCTTTTATGTTCTTATAAACTTTTAAAAAATTTAACAAGAATAATCCAACTTTTCCTCCGTTCTCTCAAAACAATCCCACTTGGAATAATCCAACCTTTGCTACCCATTTTCTCATAACAACCCTTGCAGGTCACCTTACCCGTACAACCAGTTGCCAATCCACGTGTCACTTTATTATTGGCTAAATTTTGATTTTTGATTTTAATCTTTTAATTCTAAAAAAAAAATTGCTTTCTTCTTTCTCCCTCATCTCCTTCCTGCTCCCATCTTTCTCCCCTTTCATGGCCACTGTAAACCCCATCTACCACCACCACTTCCATGGTCACCATTAACACCATCCACCACGCCCTACTTCCACCACCTAGGTAGGAAAAAAACCCACCCCCACCCAACACCACCTCACCAAATCGGCTAAATCCTTCACCGACCATTACCATGAGCACGGAGTATCGCCACTACTAGAGTACTAGCCCCACTCCCTTGCACCACCAACCCACAACCACGTTTCTTTGCACCACGAACCAACAACAAATCACTAACATCATCTTCCCAATTAACACAAACAACAATAATGAAACTACTCCAGCAAACAATCACCCACTTTGTTCAAAGAAGAAAAAAAATCGAATTCTAAAACAAAACCAGAAATCAATTTAGGATTTTTCACTTTCAATTCATATAAAGATTTTCAAATTGTAGGGGTTTGGGTTTCATTACTATCATTAGTATTGCAATTAGTTGGGGTTTTGAGGTGGTTTCAGGCCAAATAGGGTGGCGACGGGGGTGGGTTGTAGTATCTTTTGGTGGTCGGAGGAAAAGTTGGAAAGGGGGTTGATTGTGAATGTGGGTTCGAGGGAAGAAGAAGATGGGTGTGGTTGTGTTTGTTGGTGGAAAGGCATTGAGGGAGGAGGAGGAGAGAGAGGGGAAGCCATTGTTATGGTTGGGGCTAGCATCCATTGATGTCAGTAAGGACTAAGGAGATTGGAGGAGAGAATAAAGAGGGAAAAAAAAGGAAAAAAAAACCCCTACCTGATATCCAGGTAACCGGTCACATAGGCTTGTTATCAGGAATAATCTAAAGGTGGGATTGTTTTGGAAGAATGGAGGAAAGGTTGGATTATTCTTGTTAAGGAATACTTTTCAATAGCTATACTAAAATTGTAGCCATTGTAACTACTTTTAATCTCAACCATTTAAATATTAAAGATTAATCTTGTCCATTTATATATTTGACTTTTACATTAAAATAAAATTACATAATTTCAAAAACTCATCGAAAGGAAATTTATTTTTTGATATTATTATGGTCAACTTAAATCAACGGTCCTAATTCACATAATGATAATCTATGGTGTAGATTTTGTTTTTATAATGACTACAATTTTATTGTAGTCATTGCAAAACTGTCCTTCTTGTTAAATTTTCCTAAACTTTTTTTTAGTTCACCTCAAAGAAAGACAAATTAATAGGATCCTTACTTGAGTGCTTTCCCTTAATAATGCTCAAAAAAATTGCAATTCCATAAATACAACCACTTTTTTTTTATCAATTCCAAATATACTGTCTACTTCAGCGTATATTTTTTTGTTCGATTTTATCACAAGGCCGCTACTTCAAATAGCGAGTTAGATAGGAAAGCCGCTACAAGTAGCGGTTTCCACCTTATAATAAATATGCCAGTACATTTATTAAAATAAAATTAAAAAAAAAAAAAGAAAAAGAAAAAGGCCCAACGTCCCTTTCTCTCTCCTGGCGTTCAAACCAAAGTTCGATCATTCTCCATTGCTAATCCTTTGCTCACACTTTATCTGACTCAAACTTTATCTTTCAATTTCATTATCTCACAACCTGTAGGTTGGTGGGTTTTTGAATCAATTTGGGCATAGATAATTTAAGTTTGGGAAATTGATTATCTTGCATTTCTCTCTCTCAACCCTAAAATTTTAATCACTGCTATGGCCCACAGCCCCAGCCCTGAGGGTAGGCGGGGAGTGCCATGGCCTAGGGCCCATGGCCAATGGGGGCCCAAAATAATATATTACCTCAGCTTTCATAAAATTATAATAAATAAATTAAAAAAAAAAAGACAACACTCTTTAATCCTTCGCCGTTCGCTTCACTTCAAAATTGTTGCAATTCCCACTATATCCAATTCTCTCAGCATTAAATACAAGTAAAAAACTTCATTTCCCACCAAGTAAATTAATGGGTCTTGCCTTTCACTCTTATCATTTCCCCAAATATTTTGATAATGTAAATGAAATTATGGGAATGTTATAAGCACTTAAAATATTGTTAAAAACTATTACTCGTAAAAGACTACACCAGTCATTAGCTTCAATTATACTCGTACATTTTAATTATCCTATTATGAATGAAAATAACAAAATCATTTATTTAATCATCTCATTGAGTTGTTTGCCTGTATTTGTGTCCACTAATTGTGTTTATTCTCTTTCAAATTCAGATAAAGTTTCTCTCTCCTTTCTTTGTTTTTATCCATGGATAATTATTGGGAATTAGTGTTTAATTTAGATACTGTAGTTTTAACTTTTAAATTAACAAACTTATGATCAAGTATTCAACTTTATTTTAAATCTATGTAATTAAAAAATATTTCAATTGTTCATACTCTTAAAATATACTACGTAGTATAGCAATATATCATAGTTACAATGAAACATTGTTCTTATTTACTCCGTAGTACACAAAACTATGTCTAGATTAATAGCTAAGTGTAATACGGAGTAATATGGAGTATGCAGTATATTGTATATATTGTACTAGAGATTGCTTTTTTTTTTCTAAGGGCCCTTATTTATGATTTTGCCTAGGGCCCATAAAATGTCAGGAACGGTCCTGATGGGCCAAGTAATGTCGTCACCACCACCATCGTTGTGCCATCGCGGCCATCACCACCGTAGCTGACCGCTGCCTCATCGTCACAAGATTTTCCGCCACTAGGTTAATACTGTATAATGTGATTTTTTTATAATTACAGTTTGTAAGATCTAACAAAAATAAGATTTGATTTTTTTTGTTTTAGTTTGATTTAATTTAGAGTATTATCAATCAAAGCTCAAATTTACTTTTTTTTTTTTTAGTTTTATTTTAGTTTGATTTAATTTGGAGTATTATCAATCATGTAGCTTGATTTCAGTATGCTCTTCTGAAATTGTCCCTTGAATATAATAGATTTGATAGCTTATTTCAATTTTTTTTTATTATTTTTTTTTAATTTTTATTTACGTAAAATGGAAAACCGCTACTTCAGTTAGCGATTCTGCGCATTTGGAAACCGCTGATTGAAATGGCGATTTTGGGTTGAACCGGATGAACAAAAATCGAATTAATGCTTAGATGATGACGTGGACAATATAATGGGAATTTTTAAAAGAATGGCTGCATTTATGGAATTACAATTTTTGGGAGCATTATTGAGGGAAAGAGTTCTCCTTACCTTTAGATAACAATCCAATTCATTAAAAAAAAAGAAAAAAAAAAAAAAGGAAAAACAAGTCAATTGTTGAGTTCAATTCGTGGTTCATGAATATTTTAGTCAATATCAGAACTTTAATTATTGGCTCCACACATTAAAACTCTACTCATATAATTCTTCTTGTTGAGTAGATGACCAAAATTACTAGAAAGAAAAGGAAAATATAAGATATGGTTTGCTTATTGCCACAAATCAAGGGTGTGTATGAACCTCACAAAGATGTCTTATCTCATCTTGTTACACTTCAATAAGACAAACTTTACATTTTTTATGTTTTTTAGATCAAATTTCATTCACGACTTTCAAGGCATTCAAACACATTTCAAACATCCACCAAACTTCAAACCACAACCCTTTTGTGCGACGGCGCAGCCGTGACAACCGCTGTCACTCTAGGCACTTGCAACCTCTCCTTTCTTCCACTAATTCTTATTCCTTCTTGGGTTCTTTCTCTCTTTAAAGGTTAAGGTACTATTTTTTTTTTATTTTTTATTTCCTCTTATTTCAATAAATATATTATGATGTTAAGCATTACTTTAGTTGTATTTGTGTCAATATTTTTGATGGGTTTTTGAATTTTGAAATACCCTTTTGTTTTTTATCTTCTTTTTGTATTTTGTTTGTTTTTAATTTGTTTATATGCAAGCGGGTATGTGTAGATTTTGGTGAAATGTTGGTTAAATGTTATATTTGCTGAAATGATGTGAATTAATTTTAGTAGGCATTGGAAGGTGGTATCAGACTATTAGAGCAAATAAGCAATGTCATGTACTATACAATTTTAACTGTATGTATGTATATTGTGATAGAGTTATGAGAAAGGTTATGAGAAAGAGAATGTTGGAAAGCTTAATTATATTGATGTAATTCCATGAGTATATATACTACATAAGTATGCAATATAATACGACTAGACACATTAGAGTACTTGTCTAGGTACATTAACTAAGAATAAGGGATATCTTTGACCATCAACCTAAAGAGTAAATTAAGGAATAAATCAAGGGATCATTATCCTTTACACGCCCCCGCAAGATGGACGTCCAGAATGAGAGGCCGATCTTGATTATAATTCGCAAATCTTGTTAGGAAGTGAAGTGTAGGTGATGTGAGAAGGGTTGCATCGCATTGTGATTCTCCGGGAGGGTTTGGAGAGAGGAGAGTATTAGAAGTAGTTTTTTTTTTTTTTTTTTTTTTTTTTTTTTTTTTTTTTTTTTTTTGCTAGCATGTGCTTGCAACATATGGGAGAAGAATAAAAATATTGGGTTTCCTTCATAACTATTGAAGGCGAGATAGAAAAAAATATGATGGTGTTGATGGTGGTTTAGAACGGAAAGAATGTTATGTTTCTCCATAATGATTTTGGAAAAAGAATTTCATGTTTGGCAACACTTGGTAGGTAAACTACGGGATGCCGAAAAGGGATTGTTTCTCCGGAAGGGGTTTGGAGAAAAAAAAAATTGATAATTGACATCTCTTGGTATACAAAATACGGGGTGTCAAAAGAGTTGAGCGAAGTGTGATTTTGGTTTGAAGCTTTCCGGGAAGGAAGTTTGATATGGTCACCATCATTTGTCGGCGTCGGCAAAGGGTTTTGATAGTGTAACCATGGTAGTAGCGGAAGCAAGAAAAGATGGATCAAAAGCTCATGATACCATGATAGAGTTACGAGAAAGAGAATATTGGAAAGCTTAATTATATTGATGTAATTCCATGAGTATATATACTTAATAAGTATGCAATATAATACGACTAGACACATTAGAGTACTTGTCTAGGTACATTAACTAAGAATAAGGGATATCTTTGACCATCAACCTAAAGAGTAAATTAAGGAATAAATCAAGGGATCATTATCCTTTACATATTGTATTACTTTTGTATATTGGAATGAGGATATTACCATCTTACAAAGGAGCTAATGTATTTGAGGGGAGTAAAACGTTCAATTGTATGTTCGACTGCATTCGATTAAATGGTGATGAACTGAATTGTTATTTGTTAATGGATTTAAGGAGGTTTAAAGAATTGCTATGAAATTAGCTTAGAAGATGAAGTTTGGTACATAATCTGTTTGGAAAGATTGTGTAACGAAGTAGAGTCGTCTTCATCTATTTAATGCTATAAATTCTTCTTCACGTCTTCACCTATTCCTTATGTATACAGTTGGTATGTCATTAATCAATTTGAACATGTATTGTTACTCATATGTTTCCGAATTCCTAAATTTGCTACTGTCTGAATCTGCACTTACATCAAAGTTAAAAATGATAGCATATTGTTGCATTTTTTTGTTGCAGATTTGGCATTTGAGGCCCCTTGTTTGCGCTACATATGGGTTAGCTTTCAGTTATGGGATTAAGGGAAGATGGATGATGGGTTTGACTGTGACTGGCTCTTTGCTTTACCAGTTCATTGGAAGATTATTAATTTCCTTCCAATTATATCTACATGATTCCTGCAAAAAAATTATATCTACATGATAGTCAGGTTAGGCCTGTTGGTTGGTGCTTCTATCGCAGCCTACACTGTTAGGCAGGTTAATGTCAGAGGTCCAAAGTCATCAAAGTCCTCAGTTAAACGTAAAGGTATTTGTTGATATAAGAATTTATTTGCCTTAGTTAATTTTGTATCAGTCTTTGTCAATCTATGTCTTATGAGACGAAGCTATCTTCAAATTAAATTTCATTAGCTAATGATACAAACTGTATCCAACTAGAGTTGACACTTTTACTGAAGTTTCTATCAGATCTGACTTGTGCCATTATTCATTTGCAAATTTGTAATACAGTAAATGATCAAGAGGTGCAAGAAAAGGAAAATCTTGATTACGCAAATATCAGCAGCAATGAGAAGGTAATATTGCAATCTTGATTAGATTCTTTACTATCAAGGTGGCTCTGCTGTATCAGTGTATGTATTAATGATGAAGCATTGCTAGATGAATTACTGAGTCCTCAATTTTATTGTGCAGGAGCAAGAAGAAGAAAAAGAAGAGGTTAAACTAATAAGCGGGGAGATAAACCCTCCCATTGTTGATACATTTGACATTGGAGAGGATGAATTCGAAGAGCTTTTATCAGGGCAGATGGACTTTCCTGTACCAGATGCTGAGAAAGGTGCAAAGGCTGATCGTCAGCGAGTTTATGAAGAAGAGATGGCAAACAATGCAAGTGAACTAGAACGGTTGCGCACTCTTGTACAGGAACTAGAGGAAAGAGAAGTACGACTAGAAGGGGAACTGCTGGAATATTATGGTTTAAAAGAGCAAGAGTCTGATATAATGGAGCTCCAACGGCAACTCAAGATCAAGACCGTTGAGATTGATATGCTGAAGGTTAACATTAACTCTCTGCAAGCAGAAAGAAAAAAACTTCAAGAAGAGGTTGAGCTAGGAGCTTCTGCTAGGAAGGATCTGGACTTGGCAAGGAAGAAAATTAAGGAGTTGCAGAGGCAAATTCAGCTAGAAGCTAATCAGACGAAGGGCCAACTTTTGCTCCTTAAACAGCAAGTCAGTGGATTACAGTCTAAGGAGGAAGAGGCCTACAAGAGGGATTCTGAAGTTGAAAAGAAATCTAAAGCTGTTAAACAATTGGAGGCCGATTTAGCAGAGCTTAAGAGAAAAAACATTGAGCTTCAGCATGAAAAGAGGGACTTGTTGATTAAATTAGATGCTGCCGAAGCCAAAGCAGCTGTACTTTCCGACATGACAGAGGTCAGGAGTTTAAAATCTTTTTCAATCTGCTCAGCTCCCTAAAAAGAATGCTATTAATTTTTTTTTAACATATCTTTATCTATTGTTTCATTGTAGATGATAGTTTTTACTTGGTTGCATTGAGACTTTTTGTATACGTAAAAATAGGCTCTGCCTTTTTATCACTCCTGGATCGGCAAGAGAACACTTGGTATTTTCCAGTAAACTAAGTGTATATTGTGCATGAGACTAAATGGGGTTTGTGGTGGTGAAGGAACTACAGTGCAGAGAGTTATTGTTATTTATTTTGTTTTGTGTTCAGTTATTGTGAAAATGAACTTGATTTAGTCACTAGATATAGTTAACTTCAGTATACATACTGTTCTACAGTTAAGTTTGTGTAAATGAAAAATGAAGTTCCATGTGTTATTGCTATCAATTATCAAACTTTCTTGTACTTACACTGGTTCTGTGCTTCTGCAGACTGAAATGGTTGCAAAGGTTAGAGAGGAGGTCAATGACTTAAAGCATGCAAATGAAGATTTGCAAAAGCAGGTTGAGGGACTTCAGATGAACCGGTTCAGTGAAGTTGAAGAGTTGGTCTACTTACGTTGGGTGAATGCGTGCTTGAGACATGAACTTCGAAACTACCAGACGCCAGCTGGAAAGATGTCTGCTCGTGAGCTTAGCAAGAACTTAAGCCCTAAATCTCAAGAGAAGGCCAAACAGCTCTTGTTAGAATATGCCGGCTCAGAACGTGGCCAAGGGGACACTGATCTTGAAAGCAACTTCTCTCAACCATCTTCTCCTGGAAGTGAAGATTTTGATAATGCTTCGATTGACAGTTCCACGAGTAAATACAGTAGTTTAAGTAGGAGACCAAGCATTATACAAAAGCTAAAGAGATGGGGTAAAAGCAAAGATGATTCAAGTGCACTTTCATCACCAGCTAGGTCTTTCTCAGGAGGCTCACCTAGGAGCAGGGCTAGCATGAGTCAGAAGCAAAGGGGGCCACTGGAATCCTTGATGCTAAGAAATGCAAGTGACAGCGTTGCAATAACCTCATTTGGGAAGGCAGAACAGGACATGGATGGATCTGAAACTCCAGATCTCCCCCGCATTAACACCCGGGTTCCTTCAAATGATTCATTGAATTCTGTTGCAGCTTCATTTCAGCTGATGTCAAAATCTGTCGACGGAGGCATTGATGAAAAGTATCCTGTATACAAAGACAGGCATAAACTGGCATTGGAGAGAGAAAAACAGCTCAAGGAAAAAGCAGAGCTAGCAAGAGCTGAAAAGTTTGGTGATAAGTCAGGTTTGAAGCCTGAGTTTAAGGCGATTAACAAATCTGCAGCTTTGCCTCCAAAACTTACTCAGATAAAGGAAAAGGTACAGGTTCCTAGCAATACAGGTGATCAATCTGGTGATAGTAAAATGGCTGATTCTTCAGTGGTGAGCAAAATGAAACTTGCAGAGATTGAGAAAAGGCCTCCGAGGGTACCACGCCCCCCACCAAAATCATCTGGAAGCAACGCTTCAAGTGGAAATGTTAATGTGTCCAGTGGAGTACCATCAAGAGGCCCACCACCACCCCCACCGCCACCCCGTGCTCCTGGTGCACCTCCACCTCCCCCTCCACCCCCAGGCGGCTTAGCAAGAGGGACTGGAAATGATGACAAGGTTCACCGTGCTCCTGAAGTTGTTGAATTTTATCAGAGCTTGATGAAAAGAGAGGCAAAGAGAGATACAACAAGTCTGATATCAACTACTTCTACTACAGCTGATGCAAGGAGCAATATGATTGGTGAAATTGCGAACAAATCCACCTTCCTCTTAGCAGTACGCCTTATTGTTTTTCTAATAGTTGTCATTTTCTTTGTTTTGTGTTTGGATAGTCTTCATGGTTTCTTGACTGATAAAATTGTGTTTCATTTTGATGTAACCAGGTAAAAGCTGATGTTGAAACTCAAGGTGATTTTGTTCAGTCATTAGCATCTGAAGTCCGAGCTGCTTCTTTTGTTGACATTGAAGATCTGGCTGCATTTGTGAATTGGCTAGATGAAGAACTTTCCTTCTTGGTATGTCCATGGTTATTTCTTTTATTTTATATGCTTGACCTCCTAGTTTCAATACTAGTACAAGTTCTGTATGACAGTACGTATGTTCTAAATAATCAAAGTATATTATATTGCTGCTCTTGCAGTGGCTAAATGAGCTTCCATATAAATGTGCTGTGATTCAGAAATATGTCTTTTGTTTATGTAATATTGTGAATAAGAAAACTAACCTACTCATCTATGGATAATGAGTTTCTTGTAATCTCTTGGCATAATTCCTATTGCAACCTAACTTGACTTAGTCCCTATCTCGATCTTCTGAAGTCATATAAAGTCATATAAGCTGTTCTTCACTTGACCATACAAAATGAAAGCATATTGCAATTTGTTTAACCACAACCAGTTACCCTGTTTTAATTTTTGTTATGGCTATAAATGTTTTTAAGTCTTAGTTTTACTTATGTTGGGTTTAGGTTGATGAGAGGGCAGTTCTCAAGCACTTTGATTGGCCTGAGGGTAAAGCTGATGCTTTAAGAGAGGCTGCTTTCGAATATCAAGATCTGGCAAAGTTGGAGAAGCGTGTTTCATCTTATGAAGATGACCCCACCATTCCATGTGACAAGGCTCTCAAAAAAATGTACTCATTACTTGAAAAGTAAGTACTAGTACTATAACCTTTCTCTAGTCAAATTGCAAATAAAGCAGAGCATAATGTTGCCGAGTTCATCTAAAATGTTGTATAAATCCTATATATTGGAATGAATTTTGCACTCAGCTTTAGTAGCTTACTTGGACCTCATTCATGGAATTTCTTCATCCAGGGTTGAACAAAGCGTGTATGCATTGTTGCGCACACGTGACATGGCTATTTCAAGATATAAAGAGTTCGGAATTCCAGTGAATTGGTTGATGGACTCAGGAATTGTTGGCAAGGTAACAATTTCATGACTAGAAACTGAACTTTCACATTTGTTACTGTTAATATTATATTAAGAAGATTATTTGGTTGATTTTCATATTTTTCAAGTTTAATATTGAAAAAATCTACATGATTGAGGTTTTTTATTATTAAATATCGGTATCTGCATTCAGATCAAGCTATCATCAGTACAATTAGCAAAGAAGTACATGAAGCGTGTGGCAACAGAACTTGATACACTCAGTGGTCCGGAAAAGGAACCAAACAGAGAATTCATACTCTTACAAGGCATTCGGTTTGCTTTCCGTGTACACCAAGTATGTTCCTGTTCTGCATTAACTTACTGGTGTGACCTTATTGCTAAATATTGTAGCTGCTGAGTATCATTGAGATCGTTCTAGCTGAAGGTCCCATTACAATAATACTCAAGAAATGTCTTTTAACCAATCTTACTTTGATTTTCCTTGCTGTAGTTTGCTGGAGGTTTTGATGCTGAAAGCATGAAAGCATTTGAAGATTTAAGAAATCGCGCTAACACACAAACGAACGAAGATAGTAAGCTGGAAATCTGAGTGGTGCTCTAATGTTACTCCTTGAACAGAATATTTATTTACAGTTATCTTGTACATCTTACCATTATTTATAAACTTCAGGAATATATTAGCAATTTTATACAACGTTAAGTTTTTTGAGGTCAAAAGGAAAAAAATGTACTTGTACAAGCAAGAGGTTCATAAGTTCATTCCTAATAATCTTGATCCTTGTTTTGCTCCTACTACTCCTCCTGCTTATGCTACCTAATTGCTTTGGCATGAATGAATTGAGACGAGGTGAACTGTGTCACTGGCTATCAGCTGCTTTTAAAGCCTAATGAAAACTTTATGGTGTGGACTGTCAACTGTTGTACCGAAAACAGTCCTGAACTTAAATTGTCTCTTTTAGATTCTATTGGCATAGCTTTGACGAAACTCAGCTGCCATCTCAAATACCTGAAGGCAGCCTGATTGCACTGTGCTACCTGAATATCCTGGACTTATTTCAGGTTCGAGAAGCTTGAAGTCCTTGAACCAACTTACCTTTCTCTTCTTGTCATTTGCTGGGAGGAAGTGCAGCTAAGTTTCAACGTCTAGTCACCAACAATGATAACTATGAGATGCAAGTTCACAAATGAGCCTGGACTCTTGAAGGAAAGATATGAAAGTTTAAATTAAAGCTAGTAATGTAAAGAACTTGTAGGTTGAACATTGTTAGGTTTAATCTCGATTCTATTATCTAACCTACTTGATTTCATGACTTGCATGATGAACATGGCTAGAGCTCCACTCAAGTAAACGTTTAGTGTTCTTGTTTACGTGATTAACTTTTGTTTAAGAAATATAATTCTAGCAAATTAAGGATCCATTTTGAGAGGCTGCCCCAATTAATCTCCACTTGGAAAGATGCAAAGATATTGAATGACACTTTTCGCATCAAGCTTGAAGCGGTGGAGATGAGATGTGTTCGAATATGCTTATATTGTTTTGACTATGAAAGTTGTGTTAATTATGTGAATATTGTGTGTTTATGGATCTTGATAATTGTTGTAGATGCCGTATGACTTATTATTAATTATATTCCTTATCCTCTAAAAGGAAAAAAAAAAAAAAATCCTTATAGTTACAAACTTACAATCACTATAACTAGAAAATGCTATAAAGAAACTAAAAATAGAAAATACAAGCGAAAATACAACATTAATTACATTGATTTGCATGTGATTTTGTCATGCAATCTTAAATTAATACTTCTTCTGCTTTTTATTAGTTGACATATTTCATTTAGGTACGTTTGCCAATACATACTTTTAAATGTAAAATATCTTTAGTTATGTATTAGCAAAAATTATGAAATTATAATATTTAAAACTAAACATTGAGATGAATCTAACAAGACCTCAAATGATTATGTGTTTATTTAACATTAACATTAAATCTCAAAATGAAGTCAAAGTAGGTTGTGTCAATTGTACAAAAAATCAAAACGTGTCAACTAAAAAAAACGGAGGTAGTACCAAATTAGAAAATGTATTAAATGTTTATTTAAAGCCCTGAGGGCTATATTTAACATTACCCTATTTTTTTTTTAAAACCACATTACCCTAATAATTATACTTAAAATAATAACAATTAGGATTTTTCTACATTATACAGTTATACTTCTCCCTTTAGTTTTTCATTTTCTACATTGTGTGCAAACATTTAAATGGTTACAAAATTAGAAACCATTTTATTACCCAAACGAATTGGCTTGACAACGGGTACAAGTCATTAATAGTTTAAAAAATTCGAGTATGTTCAATTTTTTTTTTTTTTTTTTTTTTTTTTGACAAGAGTATGTTCAATTTCAGGTTTACAAAAATCGATTCGGATTGATTTTAATTTTTTTTTTAAAAAAAAAAAAAAAATCTAAACACAAATAAATGACCGCCGAATTGAACAACCGAATATACTCATTTCTTTCCTTTTTAAACTTTTTTTTTTCTTTACAACAAATCGACAATGGCAGGTAATATTATTACGAGTACTTAATTCACCCCTTAATTATCATTAGAATGAATAATGTAATTTATTATTTAAATTAAATTTCGTAAAACTAAAATAAAAACAAAAACTTTCGTTGCGTTTCTCTCTCCTCTTTCCCCCCTTTTGGCCAGGTTGTCTCTCAATTTCTTCATTTTCTCTTTCTTGCTCTTGTTCATTCAAAACCCAAGTCAATTAATTTCTGAAATACACCTCTATATTTTTTGTTTTATTCCAAATTCAAAAAAGCGGCAATTTTTATAGATCTCCCACTTCAATTTGAGGTTCTACTTTGCTGAGGAAGAAGAGGGTTGAATCTGTTTTCAGCCCATCTACTGATACAATGAACAATCTACTTTCGGTAATTTCAATTTAATCTCTTTTTGAGTTTTGGCAATTACCCTTTTGAATTCAATGTGGGATGTAATGATATGTAATTTTTTGATATGGGGTTTGTTAATTTTTGATGTTTTAATTTGATCATACTGTTACAATAATTAATTGTTATCTGGGGCTATTGGTTTAATTGATTATATAATTCTGCATTGTATGAATTTTTCTAATTTTTTTTTTAGTTGATTTTTGGTTTGATTTTAACGGGGTAGTATTTGATTAAGCTTGCCATTTTAAGGGGCTTTTGATCTGGTTCTTTTTTTTTTTTTTTTTTTTTTTTTGGTTTGATCAATTTTGTACTGAGGCGTGAAATTTGGGAGCTTTATCTGATTAAAAGATGATTGGGGTTTACCAAATAAACTTATGCGCCTGCCAATGGACTTATTTGCTCGTCAGACACTTAAGGTGTAGAAGCTAATGGGTACTTTTGAAGTCAATGTTTGGTTGAGCTTGCATCTACCAAAACTTGAGACTCTACACCTTTATGAATTGAGGTTTGTAGGTACAGATGTGATGAAGATTCTTACTTCAGGTTGCCCTGTTCTTAAAGAGCTGATGATTAAATATTGTGAAGGCATAAAAGAGCGATATATAGATTCTCTGACCTTGGATAAACTGAAAATATGTCTGGAGAACCAATTTATTGCTGTCAAAGCGCCAAATATTAGATACCTTGATATAGCTGTTGATGGGTCGAGATATGAAGTAAGCAACCTTAGTTCACTTGTTGAAACCAGGATTTGCTTAGATGATTATGAATACGAACCTTGGAAACTTGAACTTATCAGAAGAATCTCTTAAACTTATGGGTTGTTTATCTTGTTCATTTCTGTCGTAGATTAGTCAAAGAGGATATGTGAGCTTCTGTATTGTTCTATCTGGATCTCTAGACCTGACATAGTGGAAATAGCTTTGTTTAGCCTGATTTATCCGGAAATTACTGTAGGTCTTGTTTAATTTGATTTAACTAGAATGGGATTTTTGAAGGCTGAATGGATCAGATTTTTAAGATTTGCTATGTATTTTCCATTGTTTATGGGTAACAAGAACGTTAAGCTGCACAACACTGCTTTGTCCTAGTATTTGCAAATAATCTAGTGCCTTGCCCGATTGCCCATCCTGAAATTGGGGTAATCGCACATGAAGATAATAGCATCTTTTTCTTTGCGAGAGTTTATAGACTTCTTCAATCAGTTTTATGTCATTGGTCAAATCACTTGTTTTTCAGATTTTCCTTCTCATAGCTCTAGATTTAGGTGCAATCTTATCCCCACTTATTAGGGTTTCTTTTGAACTTAGTTAGAGGTCTTTAGCCTTTATATCTTCTTGCTCATAGAGTCATAGTGCTGTATAATTCATTTTTCTTTTCATAAGTGCTTGTATCTATCATAAATTAGCAATTTTATTATTCTAGCACGCACTCATACAATTTGCCTGCTAATCTATTGCTCTTTTGACACCAAAATTGTCCTAGATGCTAAGGTCTTACAAAGATTTTTAAGTGGACACAGTTCATCTTTCCCTTTTATGTTGATGTGTGTGTGAAGTTGTGCCTTTTGTCTTCTTTCCTATTTTAATTAACATGGTTTTAACCTGTAGGATTCATTTGAGATCCCGCGCGGGGAATCATCGCGAGGTGGTGATCTTGAGATGGGGGAAAATCTTCAAAATTCAGGAGAATTGGGTTTGCAAATTTTCTCTAAGAAGGTATATATTTCTGTTCCTTAGGTTTTTTAATTTCCTTATGTAAAATATTCCTTTGTGCGCTCATTTATTTTTCTGTGGAGGAGATTGGAGACATTCTTCCAATCAAGTAATACAGCTTGATCTCATGTTGTAGATGGGAAATATTATGTTACTCTTTTTCTTCATCACTTTAATAACTGAACTACTTTTTTTTCAGGTTCAAGAGATAGACAAACAATATGAGAAACTCAACGAGCTTCTTAGAAAGCTCCAGGTAATTAGCTGTACTTTCAACACTGCTTGGCAAAGTTTTAGTATTATACGTTTTTGTGCAAGGAATAGAAATCATTGATGCCTTTCATCTGACTCGTTAATTAATTTTGCATGCAGAATGCTCATGAGGAGTCAAAAGCTGTAACAAAGGCTGCTGCTATGAAAGGTAAACTCTAGTTCCCTGTGATTGTATATGCATGTTCTTATCCTTTTGTAGTCTGCTGAAGTCCTTGTGATTGGCTAGAAGTGATTGTTCTCTCCTTTCAAGTTTATTTAAGGAAGGAAACTAATTAGTTGCTACCCACATATGTGACTTGAAATTAGGTTTCTGGTTAGATACTCATTATCCTGTAATTTTCTTTCAGTTCTTGTATTCTCCTTCTATAGAGTTCAGAACTAATGCATGAGCCCTTCTCTGAAATGAAGGTTTTTGAATTCCATGTTTAGGTTTTAAATGCAGACAGTTTAGGGAAAATATAAGTTTAAGTTTGGTTCTTTTAACCCCTATAGGGAGGGGAAAATCCTTTTTTTGAGCTTTCTACATTAAGGCTTTGATGGTTTGTGTTTGTATAATTTACAGCAAGGCTTGAAGGTTTCATTTAATTTGTATTGCCTCTATTTGTGACAACTGTTGGTCCTCCTGTCATTTTTTTCCTCTTCTAGAATTTTAATTTTCTTTCTTTCAAAAAGAAATAGAAACTTACCATTATATAGATTGCATTTTGAAAGGGTAAGGACTTTCTTGATGGTATATGTGCTTTTACTTATGAATACGGGCAATAAGGCTGTAAATCTGTAATTTATCTTTCTGTTGTATGCTAGGAATAGTACATAATCATGCTTTTTAAGTCTGCTTTCTGAAACTATGTGTACGCGCAACCTTATTTTTTGCAATCCCTTATCTGAAGCTATCAAGAAGCGCATGGAGAAAGATGTAGATGAAGTCCAAAAGATTGCCCGGCTTATTAAGTCAAAAATAGAAGAACTTGATAAAGACGTAAGATGCTTTAGTTTATTTGGTTGACTTTATGTCTTTGAATATCTGAGCTGACCTTTCTTTCTCTTCCAGAATTTTTCTAGCCTGCAGAAGCCTGGATGCGGAAAAGGAACAGCTATAGAGCGCACCAGGTCAACACAGACAGTGTAAGTCTTGTGTCAGATGATGCTCAATTATGTGTCAGATGATGCTCATTTTTGTGTGGCCTCTTTCCACCCTATACTTATTCTTTTCTCCTCAAATTTCCTTTGGACTTTATTGGTTTGCATAATTGCATTTTAGTGCATTTACTCGGTAGAAATTAGAGTAGCTACATGGGAAACTTCAAATTTACCAAAACGAACCTCGAAGCTCATTCAAATGTCTTCTTGTGGACTATAAACTTCTGTGAAGTATGGGTTGTATGCCATTGGCTGAACCACCTAGAGTAATTACAGATTTCAATTATGGTTTGAATTCCCAGCATGCAGGTTTGTAATAGATATCAGAATGAGCCTTGGTTGGCCCTATAAAAAAAAAATGTTTGAATGCCTGATTCTAAGAAGGATCTTCCTGTAGTTTATATGTGCCTTAAGTGGTGCTAGGGTTCCGGTGAAAGAAATTAATTTGAGAATTAAAGCTTCGGAATTGGAATGATTTTAGAGATGCATAGAACTGTACTATCCTTTTGTAAATTTCTCTTAATACTCCTGTGTAAACTGATTCTTTGGTAGCATTAAGTTCTGGTCATTTATCATTTCCCATGAATTAGAATTTTTAGTACTTAAACCTTAGCAAAATTTTCATTTGGGATTCCAATGAAGTTTGTTGTGCTCAATAATAGTGATTGCTATCTTGTTTGCAGTGCATTAAAAAAGAAATTGAGAGATAAGATGGCAGAGTTTCAGGTAATGTCAAGTTTTCAGACGAGAGCCAATTTTTTATTTGTTGGATTTCTGCTTACTTCTATTCTCTGCAGACATTACGTGAAAATATTCATCAAGAGTATCGAGAAGTTGTTGAGCGTCGTGTTTATACAGGTTCACTTTTTGGCTTGCTGATAACGAATTTGTTAATCTTTATCCTTGAAGCTTTGATGATGATTTGATGATATATCTTTGGTTTTCTATGCTTCACAGTAACGGGTCAAAGAGCTGATGAAGAGGTGAATTGTTATTTCTTGCGATAAAATTATGACCCACTAAGCTGCAAGTTTTTTTTGCTTAATTGTGCGATACTCATGTTTACTTGCAGACAATAGATCAATTAATTGAGACCGGTGATAGTGAACAAATCTTTCAGAAGGCAATACAAGAGCAAGGCCGTGGTCAGGTGTGTCTTTTAACCCTGTTTTATTTTCTTTAAATTGAGCAGTTAGATCGCAGAATCACCCTCTTAGTGTCTTAGCTCTGTAGGAAAAATTACTGCCGGAAAATACCCTGGCAGTGGTGCATAGCTTGTCATGCTGCCATTTGTTGGGTGATTTTAATCAAAAAAAACTTTAGCCCAACACTTGTAAGGTTTCGAGAAAATTCAGATTGCTGTCTGGGTATAGTTATGATGTACCACTGGTATTCTAAAAGATTATTGTAATACATTCTTTTATAGGTGTTGTAAATGGCTTTTAAGCAAAGGGGTTGTAAACTACTAGATGCTTTGGAAGATAGTGTTTTTTTCCCCAGATTTATATACTCTCTACATTAAAATCAGAAAAGTCAATAAGTACTAGGGATTATAATCATTCATGAGAAACATTTGTAATTATATATCCATAAAATTATTGGGAATACTAAGAACAAGTGATTAACTCATTCGGATGATTGGGCATTAATTTCATATTTTAATCAAAGCAACTTGTTTGTGCTATATTTTTGAGGATCTTATTTGCATATTTTCTAAACTTTTGTTCATGTATTGATAAACCTTCTTGTCAATCTGTTTCTTTTTTATTTGCATGCCCAACCTCATTTTGAATTCTTGACTTCTACTTTAGTCTCTTTTTAGTTTTTTGTAGTGTATAGTTGTGTAATGTATAATAACTAGGCTCACCTGGCTCTAAGCTGTTTTGAAATTAGGCTACTCATTACTCTAGTTTGGTATATTAATTTTCTTGTACAGGCTCATTTGGTCAAATTGTGGGGCTTAACTAATGGAACAGGCCCCATTTTGCATGTCAAGACCCACCTTGGCTAGCTAAACAACTTTATGGTTCATACTGACATAAGTTTTCATAGATGGGCTTTAGTTTGCTTAATGAGAAATATAAGCTATGCACATCTATATTTGAACGAGAAAAAAAAAAAATAAATTTTTTTTTTAACCCTGTACTCCTTTAGTTCATAAAGTAGCATCAGATAATCCCAATTCCTCATAGTTAGGATTTGATATGATATTTTTAAAATTTCTTCATAAGTTCATAGTAGTATGATCATTTTCTCACTCTCATTTTTTAATTTTAGTATGAATAACTAGAAATAAAAAATGCAACAGCTGTATATCATGCAATCTCAAAACACCGTATATGACTATTACTTCCAGATGTAGTGGGTAATGATTATTGGTTAAATGTTTGGGTCTTAAGTTTTTCAGTCTATTTTTAACATTAATATCAATCAATCAATCAAAGCCTTAATCCCAAAAGTGGGGTCGGCTAACATGAACCAAATTTGATTATTCCGTGTAGTCATCAACATAAATCTTTCTCCTCCATCCCTTACGATCCAAAACTTCATCCTCACGTAAATCCATGCACTTCATATCCTTCCTCACTCCTTCCAACCAAGTCATCTTTGGTCTCCCTCTTCCTCGTTTAATCCCTCCATGGTCCCACTCTTCCACTCTTCGCACCGGTGCACCCTCGGGTCTCCGTCTTACATGTCCAAACCAACGCAGACGATTTTCCCTTAATTTATCTACAATGCCCGCCACACCTACTTTCTTGCGAATAACCTCATTTCTGATTCTATCTCTTAAAGTGTTTCCACACATCCACCTTAACATGCGCATTTCCGTAACCTCCATCTTTTTAATATGCTCTTTCTTAGAAGCCCAACATTCTGTACCATAGAGCAACACTGGTCTTATGGCAGTCCTGTAGAATTTTCCCTTCAACTTTAAGGGAATGCTGCGGTCGCATAGCACTCCCGTGGCCGCTCTCCATTTAAGCCACCCTGACTTAATCCTGTGGGTCACGTCTTGATCAATGTCACCATTCTTCTGGATGATCGACCCTAGGTACTTAAAACATTCACTCATGGTCAAATCCTTTCCATCCAAACTCACCACTTCATTGCTTGTCCCCCTCTGAGTGCCAAAACGACATACCAAATATTCAGTCTTACTCCGACTTAGCTTAAACCCTCTAGATTCCAACCTTTGCCTCCATTGCTCCAACTTGACATTAACCCCATCCTTAGTCTCATCCACCAAAACGATATCATCTGCGAACAGCATACACCATGGAACCTCATCTTGAATTGGTCTAGTTAATTCGTCTAGAACCGTTGCAAAAAGAAAAGGGCTTAATGCAGACCCTTGATGCAATCCGATTGTAATAGGGAAATCTTTTGTCAACCCTCCGCATGTCCTCACATTTGTTGACACATCCCGATACACATCACATTTTTAACATTAATATCAGTTGCATAATTGTATATCTACTTATCCATGCCTGCAGATAATGGATACACTTGCAGAAATACAAGAGCGCCATGATGCCGTAAGAGATGTAGAGAGAAAGCTGCTCGAGCTGCAACAGGTATATCCATTAGATTTTTGCATGATGTTGTTGGTGCTTGTTTGTGTTCCCTTGGGGATTTAAACTCCCGTGAGAAGTGTAATTTGATGGGAAATTGCCTCCCTTGTGAACTTTATAGGAAATGGCACTCTTGTTTGCTTGACATTAGACAATGAAATTTCAACTTCCCAAGGAAGTCCCACTTCTCCCATTTCATGCCAACCAAAATCATGTCAAATATGCAATACCACCCGTCTTTTGAAAGCACCTTGCAGCTGGTCACTTGATAATTGCATGAACGTCAGATTCTACTCCTTGTCTGTGCCCAGCACTCAGTTAATCCACAATTTCTTTTGAAAGTGTGGTGTGAGTGCTATTGGATGACTATACTTGCACCATAGAACCTGTCTGCACAAAGTTATACCCAAGTAGTCATTTTTTGAATTTTGCTAAACCAATCTATTCTTGAGCTGATTGTTACTGTGATACTTAGTTGAGTATTAATGATCTCATCAGCTTCAAAGCTAAGGTGGTCATGAACCTCACTTTCCAACCAACCTTGCAAAACTTTGTCTAGCCCTCCACAGTTGAAGCATTGCAGCCTCTTTTCATGGTGAAATCTCGTGAAAATTTGGCACTCTCAAAGTCTCAATTTACCCTTATCTCTCCTAACACTCAATTTCTAGTCGCCTAGTCTACCGATACATTACATATATTTGCTATGGCTTCATGCTCTTAAAATTTTAGTTTCAACCTTGATTAATTGAACACCTCAAAATTTCTTCCACTTTTTTGGGAAATATATATTACAAATTTGACGCTGTATATCAGTAGACAACTAACTAGACAATATGGCATCCCTATAATAAGCAGCGAGTAGTTCTGATGTTTTTATTTCCTGTATGCAGATTTTTATGGACATGGCTGTTCTGGTAAATGCCCAGGGAGATTTGCTTGACAATATCGAAACACAGGTAAAGTGAAACGAGAGAAAGCAGTTTCTTTCCAAAATAACAAAAAGAAAGCTATTATTTCCACGAGAATTCTGAGTGTATCTATTACTAGGATACTTTTTTTTTTTGATGGGTACCAGGATAATTATTATACTAATTGCAATCCATTATGGCATTCATTCCCCTTTTCTAGGTTTCAAATGCTGTAGATCATGTAAACACAGGAAACACAGCATTGCAAAAGGCAAAGAGCTTGCAGAAGAACTCACGTAAATGGATGTGCATCGCAATTATAATCCTTCTTATCATCGTTGCTATTGTCGTACTGGGTGTACTCAAGCCTTGGCAAAGCAAGAACGGTGCTTGACCTGCTTCCTTTCGTACATTCTATACATATAACAAGATCATGTGAAATCCTTGTCTCCCCAAAAAACAAAATAGGTAAAAAATTGATTTTGTGAGTTTATTCTCCTTGTAACTTCATCAGCTTTGTGTGAATCAGTAGTTCCAATATCTACAAACCCATATTTTGCCCTTTGTTTCATGATGCTCAGACCTATTATGATCCCTATATCCCTTTTATTTTCTCTTCCGATCGCCCTGTGTATGTAATTTTATTCTCTGTGGCATCACAATTTTCATTTATCTTCTGAATGCCTTGGACTAAAAGTAATTTCAATTTTCTTCTCATCTTATTTTTTTTTTCCATCATCTGGATTGTGTAATCATTGATCAGAAAGACAGTACAACTTTGCTTGGGCAAATACAAACCTGAATGGCTGAATATGCTGCTATTGCAAACAAAACAGTAGTCCAGTCAAGATTTGTTTATATTTTACATGATTTCTTATTGTTAAAATTTTACATTACTCACACACACTGTTAATTTCGTTATGTGAGATTTTGTTAATTTTGTCTTGATATATACGGAGTAGACAACACTGTTCACTCCATAGGACACCTCAAAATCAAAATATGTATAAAAATTTAACCATCAACACTGACCACATCTTCATAGGAAGCGATCTTTAATTATATCCTTCAATTCTACAAATACAGCTGCTATTTCAAGATGCTACAAATTCAATTGACCTCTTTTAATTAATTTAGTTACTATTACAAAGATTATTGACCACAATTTACATCAACTAATTAAAATGACCTTATAGAATATTAAGACATGATTCTTATGACGCTTCTTCTAAGCCAAAGTTCATACATAACCATATAAAAAGCATCAAAATCAAGAGGAGAATTATTCCACTGAAAATGCTTCCTAACCTTAAAAACATTAGCTTGCAAAACTGAGTATCTCTTTGGGCTTATACTTTGTAAAATTTTCTTCAAGTTAGGGATGTCTGAAGATGTAATAACAACGGAAAAACTGTTCCAATTTATGATGTCCATGAAGGGGAGATCATAGTAGTCCGCTAGTATGACCGGTACACATCCATAGTAAAATGCATCCCCTACGCGAGCTGTGTTTACCTCGAATCCCTTAACGTGTAGGCAGTATTTGCTTCCTAGGAGTTGTTCCGAGTATGGTGTTTTCAACCTTCCCCCGCTAACAAAGATGGAGGAGTCATTTTCCCATGTTTGCACCACTGCTTTTCGTAGTGGTGAGTTTGCTGTTCCGGCAAAGAAGGCCAGTTTCTTTCTGATGAGTATCAAGAAATTATGTAAGAAAAATATGTCAGATTTTTTGTAAGGTGTAAAAGCAACATACGACAAACATATGCTATGTTGCAAAATGTCTTCAATTTTACATGGCGTAACAAGTTAATGTATATTTATTGGAGTAAGAAACAATAAATGAACATTTGCACTTTCTTTTAGTTAAAGTTGAAATGTTTTTCCAACACTAGCCAATGTTGCACCATTGACATGAATGTTCATAATGATATTTTAAAATTGCACCAAAAAAATAAAAATAATGATATTTTAAAACGAACAATAAATATTGTAACACGTCTTTCATTCTTAAGTACGAAATATATATATATATATATATATATATATATATATATATATATATATATAATACAGAATAATTATTAATTCTTACCTTTTAGAATGTGAAGCAAGATCTAGAGGCTCTTCCTGCCTTGGCCAAATTTGTGGGAGGGAAACATCTTTATGAGTAAAATAATTGGTAAGAAAATAACTAGATGAGCAAACTACTTGGATAGCATTACTTTTCACTTGATCAACCTTCTCCATAGCAACCCTACCAATAGAATGGCAAGCAGCATAAAAATGATCCGCACCCCCAGTTCGATTCCAATACGGGTAGTTTTGAATAATGTTGGTCATATAGTTAAGGATAAAATCCGAAAGGCCACCAACTCCGATCTTTCGATCAAGCCTCAAGCTAGCAATGGAGAAGGGTAAGAAGAAGAGGTCTGCTTCTGAGGGATCGTTGGTGACGAAATGGCTCTTGAAGAGTACATTCTTGAAGTATGCTTCGCTTGCATAGTTACCGCTGGGTTTATAGTGATCATCTGTTGGAAGTAGGGCATGAGCAAAAGGTTCATCTTTTTTGTGTGGATAAATGTAGATTTTAAGGGTTTTTTTCATTTCATTGTAGTTTTGAAAGAAGATTTCTTTGTCATGGTAAACTTCTTCTTCATACTTTGTCTTGTGTGGTTTATTCATAGAGGGTCCTAAAATGAAAACATAAAAAGGATCAACTTTAAAAAGATGGTATAAACTAGCAAGAGGTAAAAGTAACTTAAGAAAAGGGAAAATTTTTTTACGAAATGTTTAAAATCAATACAATAGCTAGTAGAACAAGTGATAGCAAGAAAGGAACATTAACTAATTAAAATTACAAATACAACGGTAAATTTTTAATTGCTACTGTATAAAGAATTTAGTCCATAGCATGGGCAGACGAGTAGTTTCGTTGAATTTATTTTTGTCCTTACAGAAGGACTTCTTATCTTAGTGCGTTTGCATATGATATCTCAATGCGGTAACTTATTGTTCCTTGCATTGTTAATTTTGTCATATAATCATACAATTCCTCTTTTTCTACGGAGAACCCCCAACCCTCTCCTCCAACCCTCCTTACGTACACCCCTCTCCCTACCCCAGAATAAAACACAAGTATTGTCCACGCTACTGATGGAAAATACAGTTACTAATGGAAGACGTTAAGTAGCTGATTCGAAATTTCACTAATGTTGATTCGCGCCACATTTATAGAGAGGGTAATAGAGCGGCAAACTATGTTGCTTCATTTATATTATTTGTGATAAATTTATACTCGTATAATTGTTGGTTTATACCCGTTAAATTCTAACTGCTACATTTTCTTCATTACATTTATTGAAGATATCATCGTATTGGATACACAAAAATAGAATTGAAATGGAAACGTACACAAACACACCACAATCAAATGCTAATTACATCAATAAGTCAATTGAGTAAACCATGTTCTCCAATTCCTTACGTAATATAATAACGATGTTTAACTTCGTCTTCTTGTCTATAAATATATTTCAAAATTAAAAACAACCTTTCAAGTCACTTTCATGCATCAACTCAATAAAATGCAATTCTGCAAAGAGGACAAGTACAATAATTTTGGAAAATAATTATTTTTCTGTTTTGAGAGTAACATTTTATGATGTTTTATAAAAGGTTTACTTTCCTTTTTTCGCTAGCAATTAATTTCAATTATTCTTGCTTGTGGAACTTCGTAGAAAAACCAACAATAACTTGTCAAAACTTTGAGATTGACATAATTGTACTTTTGAAGGAAATTAATTGTAAGATCCATAATTCAATACCAAAATTATCAATATATGTATCACTTGTATGTAACAAAACTTGGATTATTATGCCGACAATTAACTTATTGCAAGACATAAAATATTATACTCCCTCCGCTTTTATTTAATTGTCCTATTTGAAATCTTAATTTAGAGATTCAAATGCTTATAAAATCTAATCTTTTAATAATAAATATTTACTTTAAATCAAGTCTGTGGAATCTTATTTTATTCATCTTGAATTTTATTTTTCAAAGATTTCTTATAAACATGGCTTGAGTTACATTTTTATTATAACAATTTTGCATTGAAAATAAACTATGCAAGAAGTTAATAGAACGAACAAAAAGTATCACAGAGAGTAATAAAAGTAAGCAGTCATCTTAAAAATAATAATTTAGATTAATAAAATAAATTAATATAAGTTCTTAAAATATCATAACTTTTGACAATATAACAAAAATGTTTTATGCTTATGATGGCCCTTGTTCAAAATTGACTAAGGGCCTGTTATCTTTAGCTTATTTTCAATTTAATTCAGCTCAGTTCAGCTCTAATAAGTTCAGTTCAGTTCATTTCAGTTCAGTTTAGTTCAGTTCTTAATTTTCTTCTCTCATAAAATATTCAATTCAGTTCATTTTACTTCAGCTCCAATAAGTTCAGTTCAGTTTAGCTCAGTTCAATTAATCAGAACAGGCCCTGATAAAATACCAAGATTATGGGCTAAGTTTTGTGTAAAAGCCGTGAAGTCACTCCTTATGAGAGTAAAATATAGTATCTTTTAAGTTATTCCAATAGCTATACAATCATATAACATGATTTATTTATCTAATTTATTAAAGTATATGGTAAAAACAGTATATTACCTTTGTTCTTGAAAGTACGTCTCACTTACTATTCATGTGGTCAAAATAAAATAACTTTGACTATATGTTATAATTTAATAATACAAATAAATTAGCATGAGTTATCTTATTAGATTTCCCTTATTATAAAGTTTTTATATATCAAATTTTTATAATTTTCACTTATACATAGCCGAATATAGTCATGGTCAAAGATGTGTTTATTAAAGACCGCGTAAATGCAATAAGTGAGTCAAATTTTCAAGAACGGAGGAAGTATGTTTGAATTTAGAAGTTATTCGATCTAATACACGTAACAACTAAAATGTCCTCTAAATAAAGTAACAAATAACAAATAACAAGTAACATGATATACGTACGAAGTGTATATCTAGAGGCCAAACATTTCAATGGTTGGTGGAAAACGACCTTCCAAATTATACTCTTGTTGTATTATATAATATTACACTTACATAAAACAATTTAGCATCAAATATACAAAATTCAGTTGGTCCAATAGTAAATTCACTCTAATATGATTCGATATAGGCCGCCAAGAGATAAAACTATTGATCCCTTCTATATTAATGCCAAATGTCCTTTGATTTATAAAAACAAATCTATTTTATAAACCATATTAATGCCAAATTGCCAACTATATATAGTATTTAATTGTTAATTAGTGATGTATGGCCCGTGGTTTGGGTTATTGCTTTGAATATTACATTATATTATTTGAGTTCCAAAATATATATTACTAGTAGCTGTTTTCTTAAGAAGTGTAGAAAAAGGTACAAAAAGGTTAGATAATGTAGACAAAGCTCAATATATATTGCTAGGACTTGACCAACTAAACAAAACTAAAAAAGTAAACAAATTTTATAAAAATTCGTACATGGACAGTATTTTATAGTTAGTAAATCATAACATCAATACAATATCCAATTATTTTATTTACACTTTTATTTTTAATTTTTACTAATTTAGAATCAACTTCTAATTTAAACTATTTCATTAACTTTGACGGAATAATAATATGTGGGCATGTATTTTTGAAAGTTGTATGGTAGTCATCGTTAAAATGACTATTATTGTAGTATTGTACTAATTCTTTATTAGCTGACTTTTTATTTATTTTTTTTATGTCAATTTTAATTATAAATGTTTTTTTTTCTTATTTTAAAATTTTACTTTTAATTTTTTTTATATCTTTATACTTAATTTATGAATTTTTTTTAATATAAGTAATAATAAAAACTGAATTTTCAAAAATTAACTAGGAAAATCATAAAAAAAAAAATTCAAAAATTATTTCAAAATAAATATTTGAATTTTAAAAATCAGATAAACGAATTATAAGTAATTTCGGTTTTTGACATTAAAAATAAATTAAAATTAAATCAACCAATAAAAAATTAGTATAAGGTAGCCATTTTTAGCTTTATGTTATATTCATTGTTTAGGAGACTTAAAAGTCTACGGAATATCTATAATTTACATGCATATATTTACCTCAAATCAGAGGGAAATTAAATGGGGATATAACAAGATATAGAGTAAGTTTACATACGTAATCTTTTAATTAACTTTGGATGATTAGCTCATATAAAAAATAAAAAGAAAATTAATACAGTACTAGAAAATGGAATACTAGCAAAGTAGCAAATAATAGAAATAAATGTAATAAATTAAATAATAGAAAATAAAATATATACTTACGTTTTGGTGGAGAGGTTAACTTCTTCGGTATCTCTGAATTTTCTTGAGTATCATTAACAATCAAATGATCATCTTCATTAACATTAACACTACTCGAATCACGAGTCTCATCGAGAATTCGAGTAATCGGAGGACCACTTTGATCCAAAAATGTTACTAAATCATCACTAATACTATTATTTTGCTTTGGTAGTTCTACAACTGTAGGAGTGTCAGCAGGAAAAATTTTTGTAAGATGAAAGAAGTTGTCAAAGGTGTAAGACATGTACAAAAGGATGAGAAAGCTAGTTACACAAGCTAAACATATCGGTAGCATGGACAACGGAGGCGGTTTTCGATGTCGTAGGTTGATGCACCATTGTGTCAACGACAATGGTGCCATGTTTGATTGAAAGAGAGGGAGATAGAGAGGAAAAGAAAAGAGGTTTAAGGTCAAGTAATAATATATATTTAGAAGAGACGTGCAAATTTAATTTAAAGCATAAGATGATAAAATAGGTCTATATTTTTTATGAGGGTATCATGAAAAGCACATGTATATGTGATTCTTGACTAGTATTAGTACTTAATTAGTGTATATTTTAAGTTTGGTTTTTGTAGTTTTTTTTTCCACCTAATTTCTCCTTAATATTGGTAAGGTGGCCTAAGTGGGCTTAGCTTGGTTTTGGACTAATTACCCTTATTTAGATATAAATTACGGAATTAAGAGGTGTATGAGGAGTTTACCACTAGTTAATTCGATTTTTGTTGTTAATTCATACAAGTATAATCCACTACCTCGATCTTAAAATACCCACTATTCTAGAGTCTAGACTATTAGAGCAACATATTTCAGTTGATTACTATTCACAAACATAGAAATTTTTAATATACGCGCAATTCGCATTGCCTTACTATTTCAATCAATATTTGAAACTATGTTCTCAAATTGATGTTGAATTTTATGATAAAACTATACTATGTGTCGATTAAATACAATTTTAAAATATAAATACAATTAATGTTTTATTTCATTTATGTATATATGTTTAGTTTGTTTTACATTTTGTGCGCATAAATAGTAAATACAATTCTTTTTCCTTCTCAAGTATTCATTATCAAATAAAACTCAGTAAATTTGTTTTACATTTTAAGCGCATAAATAGTAAATGAACATAATTTTTGTGAAATATAGGGTGCATTTATAATAATGGATTTTTAGTAACCATATACGAAGAAGTACTACACATTTTCACCAAAAAAAAAAAAAAGAAGTACTGCACATTAGTAAACGTCGGCCAAAATGGACTAATTGAGCAATTAAAGCCGTGGTTTAATACTTGAATTGGTATGAATCAACCTTCTATAATATCAACAATAGGCCAATACCTATGACATGGGACCAAGAAGAATATTTATGCAAGAAAATTCTAAATTCAAGGACTATATATTTGTGCATATGTTTTATTGTATTCATGGGCCAACTATTAGCCGTGTGTATTAAATATATAAATATGCGGTCAATAGCAAATACTCCTTATTGAATATTGAGCAAGGAAAATTATTTCACCAAATCAGAATAAAAAGAATCAAAGACTTTCGTTCTATGGTGAAATTATTAAAGACTAAAATGAGACTTGTTAAGTTGGGTAAAAATTAGTCACTTGTATTTTTTGCTCAGTTTACAATTAATTAACCTCTTATAGCTATTTTAATGAGATATGTTATAAGGAGTCCAATCACGCAATTTATAAAACATAAATAATGTTTAACAACATTGATCTATGTATTAATTTTATTTTGACGAAATCGATGTATTAAATATTTTAAGGGTGGTCAAATGAATAAAAATGCATAGCTTTCTTTTAACTTTTTTAAGAAAAAGGTTATACATAATTCTTAGGGCTACATATAAGGAGATAAGAGTGAAAAATAAATAAAAATATAACATTAATTACAATATTTTGCGAGTGATTTTGTAATGCATGCATTCCTAATTTAGGGCCTGATCCGATTTGCTATAAACAATTGAACTGAATTGGACTGAACTGATTGGGGATGAATTGAACTGAACTGGATAGACCTGAAATGAATTGTTTAGGAGAGAAGAAAATTAGAAACTGAATTGAAATTAAGCTGAACAGAACAGACCCTTATTACTGTACCAAATAAGATAACATATTAAACAATAAAAAATATTTATTCTTAACCCTAAAGGCTACTTATAGCATTGCCTTAATTTTAATTTACAAACTTATAATAAAAAAATCTATTAATTTTATTTACATCGAAATCAACCGTACCTCGTTAATCTACTAACACTTGACAATTGACTTACCATTGTAATGTATGGTTGGTGCACCCGGTTAGACAAAAAAAGGTGGAAAGAACATTAGGTGTTTGAAAAAAAACATTTAGTTGTTTGAAAAAGTACATGTTTGTTTTTAACAAACAACATGCATTACTAAGGGCCTGTTCATATTTACTTAATTTTAGTTCAGTTCAGTTCAGTTCAGCTCCAATCAGTTCAGTTCAGTTCAGTTCAGTTCAGTTTCAATCAGTTCAGTTCAGTTCAGTTCAGTTCAGCTCTTAATTTCCCTCTCACATAAAATATTCATTTCAGCTCAATTCAGTTCAGTTCAGTTCAGTTCCAATCAGTTCAGTTCAGTTCAGTTCAGCTCCAATCAGTTCAGTTCAGTTCAGTTCAGTAAATATGAACAGGCCCTTAATAATATAAAGACATTACAAAAAGAACATGATATAAACTTTATTAAAATTTCATGAAAAATTGCACATTAACGGAA
Organism: Chenopodium album; assembly: GCF_948465745.1. Lineage (NCBI taxonomy): Eukaryota > Viridiplantae > Streptophyta > Magnoliopsida > Caryophyllales > Amaranthaceae > Chenopodium > Chenopodium album. Next base: position 37,059,474 of record NC_137844.1, read on the forward strand.
AAACTCTTTACCAAAGATTTCATTTCCCCAAAAATAGTTTTCTCTCTCTCCAAAAATTCAACTTTCCATAATAATTTTATTTTCCTCTCTCAAATTATTTTCAACTAAAAATAAATCAAGATTTCATTTTCAAATTTTAAAATTCAAAATAACATATGTTAAAAGAACATAATAAGTTAAAGAATATACATTAAAGAATGCGTTACCTTAAAGAACATATGAACCATCTTTCCAAAAAAAAAAAAAAAAAAAAACGAGTCAAATTCAAAGAACATACGAGCAAAACTAAAAGAACATATTTTGTATTATGGAAAGCCAAAAAACATATTTAATCAACATATGTTAAAGAACATAAGTATAGAAGAACATATTATCAAACATATATAGGTATGTTCTTTGTCAAACACAAACATGTTCGTTTTCAAACACTAGCATGCACATTCTTTTTCAAATACTAACATGTTCTTTTTCAAACACTAGTATATTTTTTTTTTCTTATTCGTTAAAATATGCCTAATGTTCTTTTCGGACGCACTATACTATTTTCACCATTATTGTAGGCTTGAGAGGAACAGTGACGCACCAAAATATGTAAGTCTATTGTTTATGGTACTTTTTATTTTTTTGTTGAAATGATACTTTGTTAAAGATGAAACTTTACTCATAAAAAGATGGTAGATGGATGAGTTATGCTCCAAAATTAATGTAAAATTGGCGCAAACTAAATCGGCTATTGAACAATCTTAAATCTTGTGGTGTTGAATACTTTTGGATTACACTGCAGAGTATGTAATTGCTACATTTGACTTTTTCTTTTTATATATATATATTTTGGTGAAATTGTATTTGAGAATATAAATTGTGTTAGTGTGTTTGCCTATTTTAATGTATAAAGTTAGATATAAAAGAAGCTTTGATAAAACCAGCAGTACATACTAAAATAAATGGTTACTCGTATTATTTATTAACCAAATATTCTTATGTCGAATTTGATTGCTTTTAAAACAAAAACAAGACATTTTTACATGTATGCTAAGTAATTCATGTCATACTTTTGTCAACTTGAATTATAATGAACCAATTTTGAAAATTTGATACCAATTTGTATCTGTATTGATATCCATGCATGCATTGTGTATATAAAAAGGACTTGTATTTATAAAGTAGTCTGCCTATTCGCTTTTTTTTTTTTTTTTTTTTTTTTTTTTTTTTTTTTTTTTTGTGATGACATGAATTTTATGGCTTACTGACTACCTAAATCTCAATATATTATATATAACGTCCCTCATAAAAAAAATATCAAGAATTATTAGAAAAAAAAAAAAAATTATGTTGATTGGATAACTAGGTCAACGTAAGAGATGGTGAGAGTTGGCAAATTTTTAAAAGTGAAAGATACATATCAACTTCTATCATTATTTGTAGTTACAGAATTTGGAACAAATTATGCCAACATTATAAGAAACGTACTAGTATTACAGATTTGTCTCTATCCAACTATTCATCCAACTCACAACTCTTAATCATGGAGACATGAAGTAATTAATAACAACATAGTACAAATAATTATTATTGAATTAGTATTCTAATGTGGTTGAATTGAAATGGTAATTTTGAGATCTGTCTAAAACTAATTAGCTTAAAAAGATGAATAAATCACATTCTTCACTATTAAATTAAACAATTAAACTAACCAAATTGTTACCTAGGGCCTAGGCTAATTTATTACAAAGCTTGTTAGACCAGGTTAACATGTATAATACGAGTGACTGATTCTACAAAAATAATTATGAAGATTCAATTCCAAGCAATTTTTTTTTTTATTATTATTATTATTATTTTTTTATTAATCTAGTTTAGATGAGGTAAAATAAGGGTTGATATATTCCTATAAGATAATACTCCATAAGAGTTGATAATTTTTGAAGCCTTATATTACACACAAATTCTTATATGTGGCCAGCCACATGATGTGGCTACTTCACATAATCACATACTATAAGTTGATTAATTAAGTAATAGAGGCCCGTTGATGAGTAAATGAGGTTACCTTAATGTATATAGGTTACTTAATGAGAAAAAAGGGTTACTCTCTTAACTATGTAGAATTATTCCTTTAAGTTTTAAAACAAAAGAGTAGGGGTTATCCGACCAAACAAATAGGGTTACTTATTTCTAAATTACTTTATTTATTCGTATAATAAATTTGAATTACTTTTATGGACAACATGGTGCTACTCTTATCAAAAAATGAGATTACTCATACATTTAAATGAATATTACTCTTATAAATCAATGTAGCCACACCGTATGGCTAGCTAGCCACATACAAGACCTGCCCAGTTATCGTGCAAAGTGATTGAGTTCATAAAATTCGAGGATATTAAGTTAGTTTGAAAAGGAGTAAAATTTAAAATTAGATTTGCTTTGTATTAACCCCGTTTATTAGGTGTGTTTTGTGGTGGGAGTGTGGGACTGAATGGACCAGCTCAAATCGATACATATTAAAGCAAAAACAATACTCGTAATATTAAGGAGTACTCTTTTTATCCCTATTTTTTTTTGCTCAGTTGTCAAAAGTTGGGTCAAACTTTAACCATGAATTCTTGTTATTCTACAAGACATAATATAGTCACGTGAAATTTTATATATATTTTATTAATGTCAACTCTTTATAATTTTATGTGTATGAAAATAGAGATATAACATTTTAATATGTGTGAAAACTGTGTAAAGTTAAATGGGGCAAAAAATGGGGATAAAGGGAGTGCTTGATATGGTACGGGGTAATAATAATGAGTATAACATACTGTTAGTAGTGTACATGCTCATGCTCATGCATGGAGGTTCCCCACCTCATAAGTCACAACTAGAGGTGTTAAAAGCTACTCATTCATCCAATCCGATCTAATTCATAATTATAATAATAATAATATTACTATCGGGGTTGGATTAGACTATGAATGGTAAGGCATACCGTTCTGTTCTTTGCTACAAATTGGGTGTTCCGTTGTTCTCGGTTTCAGCACCGTGTTTCGCTTGCTCAAGGGTTTTCGATGGGGATATATTTGGAGATCATATAGTGTCATGTGCTGGAATGGTGGGTATTAAACATCGCATAAAGTTGTTCGCGACACCCTTATTGATATTTGTTTTCGGTCCAGGATTTCTGCGAGAAAGGAAGTTAACGTTGGGTTGACTGGAGGCAACGATGGGGCTCTTCGACCTGTAGATGTGTTGCTTTATATATTCTTGGGATAGAGGCCTTGATGTGTTTGTTGACTTGACGTTGGGTTCAGGAGTTTGCAAAGACTTAGGATATAGGTGCTTGTGCAACTGCTCACATCTTCAGCGGGATCGGGTTCGCTATAGCTAGAGAAGTGGGGGAGGGGGGAGGAGATTATATCTCGGCTCCCCACTAATTTCTTGTAAATTGATTGACTTTGTAGGTTTTTGTTAATATTTTTTATATAATAATAATAATAATAACAAAATTAGTAATAATTATTTCGGGGTTTTTTGGGATTCCCTCGGGATACTGGTCTTGAATACGGCCGGATGGACACGGACCCCTGCAAAATAACGAATGTTCTAATATTCGCCTACGACGATCAAGTTAGTGATCGGAAAACGAAGTAATTTAGAGAGAGAAGTTGGAGCTATTCAATGCTCTTAGAATGTTATGTCACAATCCACCTCTCCTATCATAAATAATTGGGGTATTTATAGAGGTGGAAAAGTGTACCTGTAGGGAATATTTCAAGCCATTAACCCAAAGCTTGAACCCCACTGTGATCATACACTTAAGTATGGTGGCGTCCAAAGGGAAGGAAGCTAGAGCAAAAGAGTCGCCAACAAGTTTTAGGAACTTGTAAACCGTTCACAAGGTGAAGATTACACCCCTTAACGATCCAGGAGATCGTCAACTTCAAAAGGTCTTTAACCAAATAGGGTTCGGGGATGAAAGTACAAATCCAACCTAAAAGAGATTGAACCTGCCCTAAATAATAGGCCTCTACTTTATTCTTCTCGTATTCATGTGCGCTTTCTGACTAACATGCAAACAATAGGTTAACCCTAAACCTGTTTATCTATGTTGGTTGAATTTAATGCACAAATAAACTATTATTGGCGATCACTTGAATTATAATCAAATTAACCCTAAACAAGATTATTAATTATCTTATTAAGCGTGATTACAAGAACAAATTCCCTTTAAACATGCATAAAAGGCGTGATCAAGCAATAACAATAATAAGCATCAAGCAACATAATAATCATCATAACAATTATAATCATGTTAATAATAAAGCTATAATAGCAAGATCCTAGGCATGATACTAACAAGATTAATAACAAATCCTAGCATGTCACTAAACAATAAAGATCAAAGCTTTAGCCCTAACATGATACTAACATGATATTAGAAAAGAGTAAAAGGCACCCTAAACATGATACTAGAAAGAATAATAACATCCTAACATGATGCTAGGAATTAAACAAATTTAAACATGCTTTCTACAAGAATAGAGCAACAAGATTACATACTTTGATGCCTCGTATCTCTTTCTAATAAAAAAATACACACGTTAGTAACTTCAAGGAAGATATAAAATCAAACAATTAAATTAAATAATTGAAATCGAGATTTGGGACCAAACCCTCAGAAATTATAACCTTTCACGTCTAGGGCGACGGCAACTTCGAACTCGGCTAGGTGTGTCTAGATCTCGTGAATGCGGAATTTTGTAAGAGGGAAGGTTTAGAAAAAGAATAGAGAGAGAAAGCTTCTAGCTTTAGAGCGAGAAAGATGATTGTTGATTGTAGATGATTAAAAACGGAGGTTCAGGACCCTATTTATAAGAAAACAGTCCGAAAATAGGTAGAATTTGATAAGGAATAAAACTCCACGCTGTCGCTGCAAAACCGACCTTGTCGCTAGGCGACAGGGCCTGTCGCGTGGCGAAAACCTGGATTTCTACGCGCTTTCAACACGGAGTCCACATATGAATCAAAATCGATTTGTAAAGTCCGTATGAAACTGAAATCGTATCTTTCATAAAATAATATTTTTTTCCAAATAAAACTTATCAAAATATAATTATTAATTCTAATCTTATCAGGATTAAAGAGAACCTTCTAGAGAATTATAGAAGACTATAATTAATTCTAATAACTTTAGGAATAATAATTTACATTGGGCCCTCCCCTAGATCATTGGGCCGCATGTAAAGATCAAACCGGGCCCAGTTAGTATTTTGGCCATAACTTCCTCATTATTCATCGAAATTGGGCTTATAATATATCGTTGGAAAGCTCTTTGCAAGCCCCATCCAACTACACTATTATTAGACCCTTGTCGTGGACCAAACTAAACTGGATTGGCTGTTTTCATAAAGTAGAGTTATTTTTCGAAAACAGAAAGAAAGAATTTTTAATAAAAACCAACCGCAACACTTGACCTTTCACACTTTCACCTCATTCGATAATCATTCGACGCAAAAGGTATTCATCACTGGGTTTGGTTTTGGGGAGACACATTTGGGTGTCTACAGTACCCCTTACGGTTAGTGACCTAGGATGACGTAACCTGATTGGCAGCGCAATCAGGAATGGACATGTGTCCACCCAGGGCGTCGTTTTGCGGCTTTCTTGGGATTTGAGCCTCCTGATGTAAGGAGTCTCCTTTTTCTCTCTTTTCAAGTGCTCGTTTAGGGTTTTAAATGTGTCATCTTCTTATAGGGATTCATGTTGCCCTTTAATTGGGTCATGTGTCACTATGGGATTGAACCACGTGTTAGGGGTATTTTTACCTTAACAATTTCAGGGATTGGATTCGGGCCTAACTCGCACGAAGAAGGCCCGACGTCCTCTCTGGGATCAGTGCTCCTCCCTCTTTTTCGAGAAGCGGCCCCGGCTTCGCTATTTTCCTGGCCCTGACCGGCTCGCTGGTACGTCGCCCCGGCATTCTTTAGACCAAACGACATCACCAAGTTTCTCACGCGACAAGGCAACTGAGAAAACCGAATTCGCCCCAACCTCGAATTCGGAAACAGAGGGGTGCCTTCGGGAACGCGGACACAGGTGGTGCATGGCTGTCGTCAGCTCGTGCTCCCATCTATCCGATCACGACCACCAACTTGACTATTTCAGAGTCAAGAAGGTGTATCAAGGGGGTCGTCGAGTGCCCATCAATCCTAATTGGATTCCCTTGGTCGACTGGCTTAGGGATTCACTATTTATGTCGTCGTTCGGCCTGCTTCGAATAATGCCCGAGGTGGACTTTCGAGCCATGACTGTCTGAGTAATTTTTTAATTAAATATAATCTAAATCTTTGTTCTCTCTTTTTGACAGAATGAGCCATGTCTCAGCTTGACCCAGAGAAGAGAGGAGAAGTTGATATGAACGACTTCAACTTGGAGCGTCAGCGGCTCTTGAGGCAAGAGTACCAGGCGGCCTAAGGGGTACGAACTCATTTTCAGTTCATTCCTTCTCACTTTATTTTTTAATTTTTTTTTTAATTTTTATTTTTTTGCGTCCGATCTGCTATGTGTTAAAGGACATCCATCTCACTTTTACTCGGACGTTCTGGCCTTTTCCATCCTGGCCGAGTAGTTATGCTTGGGAAGGTTATTCCTCCCACTTTTACTCAGACAGGGCGCATAGACTAAAGCATGTTGAGCTAATATGCTTGGAAGAGTTATACTTTCTTTTTCTATTCGGCCAACGATTCTGATCCATCTTTCCTTGGTTTTACTTTTCAGTCAGCTACCCCGAAGCCTGCAAGGAAGCGGTCGGCGTCCGCTTCAAAGGACGAGGGGTCGTCCAAGTTTGTAAAATCTCTACGTCCAAGACCTCCTCAGGGGCGCAGGCGGCCAGGGCAAGGTCGCAGGTTGCCAAGGAGCAATCTACAGGAAGAGAAACCCAGCTGCCACCTAGTGGGGCCTCCAAGCCCTCGGAGCCACAACCGACTGAAGTGGCCCGAGAAGAGATCATCCGTAAGGACGAAGAAGGAGAGTTGTCCCTGAACCAAACTGCCGGCAATGACTCAACTTCGCATGTCAAGTACTTGGGGACTCCACCAACGGGTTCCCAAGTTGACGAAGGCTAGGGCAAATGTCTATGCCTAGGGCAGACGAGCAGCAGCCTACGCCTACTTCTACTCAGGAGGGGCGTCTGAAAGCACCCTCCACTTTCTCGTAAGGTACTCGTCTAGTTCTTTCTTGAGATTTTTAAAGTTAACTTTTACATCAAATTCTCTAACTTGTATTTTTCCGCAGATATTGCCGAAGATAGGGGTGAAAGTGATTTAGAAGAAAATCGAAAACCGAACCAAACCGAACCAAATTAGAAATTCGGTTTGGTGTGGATCGATTCCAAAAAATCAAAACTGAAATATTTCAGTTTGGATTCGGTTTGGGGTTTTCAAAAACTGAAATCCAAACCGAAGTTTTAAAGCCCAAAGATTCTTAGCCCATTTCCCCTACATATATATAGTAAAATCTTAAATTTTGACTTCCCCTCTTTCATTCTTCTCATTTCTCATATTCTACGGCATTCCTTACCAAAACCCTAATCCTCCATTCCTCCCTCACCACCTCACTCACTACGGCCACCACGTTCCTCAGTCCGTATCTCACCACCAATTTCCTCAGTTCGATAGTTCGTTTTTGTGCTTCCTCAAGTCGCTCGTGTTCCCTCACCATACTCCCTCGCCACCACTTCACCACCGCAGCGCCGATCACCACCACCTCTTTAGTAAATTAAAGGTAAGTGTAGGGAATATTTCAAGCATCCCACACTTGAGCCCCACTATGATCATGCACTTAAGCATGGTGGCGTCCAAAGGGAAGGAAGCTAGAGCAAAAGAGTCGCCAACAAGTTTTAAGAACTTGTAAACCATTTACGAGGTGAAGGTTACACCCCTTTCACGATCACGGAGATCGCTAAATCCATAGTGGTCTTTAACCATGACTGGATATTCGGGGATGAAGGTACAAATCTAACCTAAAAGAGATTGAACCTGCCCTAAAAATAGGCCTCTACTTTATTCATCTCATATTCATGTGCGCTTCTGACCAACATACAATCATTAGGTTAACCCTAAACCTGTTTAAGCTATGTTCGTTGATTATTAATATACAAACAAATCTATTATTGGCGATCACTTGAATTAAAATCATATTAGCCTAAACAAAATTATTAATTATCTTATTAAGCGTAATTTCAAGTACAAATTCCCTTTAAACCTGCAAGAGAGGCGTGATCAAGCAATAACAATAATATATCAAGCAACATATTATTAATAAAACAAATCATCATCATCACAATATTCTCATTAAAGCATAATAGCAAGATCCTAGGCATGATACTAACATGATTAATAACAAACCCTAACATGTGACTTAAGCAATAAAGATCAAAGCTTTAACCCTAACATGATACTAACATGATATAAGAAAATAGGAAGCAACCAAAACATGATAATAGAAAGCAATAAATAACATCCTAAAATAATACTAGGAATTAAAATAATTTAAGTATGCTTTCTAAAGATCTAGTGAAATTAAATTACTCACTTTGTTGCCTCGTACCTCTTTCTATAAAAATAATACACACGTTAGTAACTTCAATAAAAATATTAAATCAAACAATTAATTTAAATAATTGAAATAGAGATTTGGGACCAAACCCTCAGAACTATAAACCTTTCACATCTAGGGCGAAGGCAACTTCGAGCTTGGCTAGGTGTGTCCAAGTCTCGTGAATGAGGAATGTTATATTTTGAAAAGGCTAGGCTTAGAAATCAAGAGAGAGAATAAGCTTTATCTTAGAGAAGAAAATAGAATTGATGATGATTGTTGATGATTTTAAAACGGGGAATATCGACCTTATTTATAGAGAAAAATCGTCCGAAAACGATCAGAAAAGAGTCAGAATTTCAATCGGAGTAAAACTAGTTTTGTCGCGACGCGACGTGACAGGCCTGTCGCTGTACGGAGTCCATTTTTCAATGTAATTGGGTTAATTAGAGTCCGTAATTATCTTTAATTACAATCAGATTTAATCTTTTTAGAACACTTGTTTTATTCCAAATAAAATCCTTTATCTTTTCAAAATCAAATAAAAATATAGTTATCAATCCTAATCCCATTAGAACTTAAAATAACCTTCTAGATTATTCTAGAAAATTAAACTTAATCCTAACGACTTTAGGAATAATAATTAATGGGCCCTCCACATGATCATTGGGCCCTCTATAAAATCCGGTTTGGGCCCAACTTAGTATTTTGGCCATAATTTCCTCGTTATAACTCACAATTGGGCTTATAATATATCGTTGGAAATATCGTTTCAAGCCCCAGCCAACTACACAATTATTGGACCCATATTATGGACCAAACTAAACTGGTCTGGATGTTTTTCATAAACAGGGTACAAAAAGAAATATTTTTGAAAAAAGAAAGAATTATTTTTAAAAGCAGAGGGATTCACGAGGCTCATTCACATTTCACTTTGTTCTATAATCAATAACGTGAAAGGTACTCATCACTAGGTTTGGTTTTTAGGGAGACACAATCAGGTGTCTACAGTAAGAATTCTCATTTCACTTCTCTTTTCCTGTTTCTCTTTAAATTGGTGAATTTGATGTTTTATTCTATTCAAATTAACGAATTTGATGTTCTATTATGTACGAATTGGTGATATTCCTTTGTTTCTTTGTCCCTATAATGATGTTTTGTGAATAGTCGTGTGTAGTTCGAAAAGCATGCATATATGATGTTCGAATGGATGAATACTTAAGACTTATGTTCTTTTTGATAGATTGATTGGTTTGTGAGCATCTATTTTGTTTGATTTTTTGGTTTTTAATAGTCCCAAATTTGCTGTTGATTCTCTGGTTGTTGAATATGATGTTGAAATGCTGACTTGTTGTTCATATGTTGCATTTTTAGTTTATGTGTTGATTTATTATTTTTTCCTGTTTTAAATCAGAATGTCTACAAATATGGGTGACGTTGAAGGGGATGTGCCTCATGTAAATGAGGAGCATCAATATGACAATGAAAAATCCAAACCCAAAAGGAAGAGAATGAAGGATCATTCTGAAGTTTGGGAGCACTTTATCAAAGAAGAAACACCAACTGGAATGGAAGCACGTTGCAAGTACAGTGGTTTGAGATACAAGTGTGGTACAAAGAGAAATGGCACTAGTCCATTGTGGGATCATATAAATAGATGCCTTAAGTACCCCTACAATACTCCTAAAGATTAAAAACAAAGTTTATTAACTTTCAAAAGTAATAAAGTTGAAAGTGGTGGTACTAGTGGGTTGTCTTATGTGAAATATGATCCAGCATTAATTAGAAAAGCTTTATCTTACATGGTTATAGTTGATGAATTGCCTTTTAAGTTTGTTGAGGGAGTAGGTTTTAAACATTTTTGTAATGTTATGGAGCCTAGATTTCATGTTCCTTCAAGAATTATTGCGGCTAAAGATTGTTTTGAAACCTTTTTAACTGAAAAAAGAAACTTGAAAATGGCATTAAAAAAGTGTAATTCAAGGGTTTCTTTGACAACTGATACATGGACATCTATACAGGAAATTAATTATATGTGCTTGACTATTCACTTTATTGATAATGAAGGGAAATTGCAAAAAAGAATTCTGAATTTTTGTTCTATATCAAGTCATAAGGGTGAGGAAATTGGAAAAGAAATTGAGAAATGTTTGCTTGATTGGGAGCTTGAGAAAGTATTTTGCATAACTGTTGATAATGCTAGCTTAAATGATACCGCAATAGGATATATGAGAAGGAAAATAAATGGTTGGAAAATCGAGGTTCTTAAGGATAGGTTCCTTCATATGCGTTGTGTTGCACATATTGTGAATTTGGTTGTTTTCGATGGCTTGAAAATTGTTAATGAGTCTATTACTCGTGTGAGACATGCTATAAGATTCATCGAACAATCCCTTGCTAGGCTGTCAAAGTTTAAAAAATGTGTTGTGGATGAAAAAATCAACTCCAAAAAGTTGTTGTGCCTTGATGTACCTACTAGGTGGAACTCCACCTATTTAATGTTGGATGTTGCTTTGGATCTAGAGTTTGCTTTTGAGAGGTACTCTGAGGAAGACCCTCTTTATGTGATTGAGTTAAATGAGAGGGAGGGGAAGGGTTGCCCTAATTCTAAGGATTGGAAAACAGTGAGATGGTTTTCTGAATTTTTACAAGCCTTTTATGATCTTACCTTGCATGTTTCTGGTTCTTTGCATGTGACTTCCAATTTTTTTTTTCCATGAATTGGTGAGTGTTGCTGTACTTTTGAAAGATTTGGTTACAAATCAGGATTCGGAGATGTGCCTTATGGCTAGTAAAATGAAGGAAAAATATGACAAATATTGGGGTGATCTGGAGAAAATGAACATGCTGATTTTTATTGTTATTGCTCTTGCTCGTTACAAGTTAGATTATGTTGAGTGGATGATAACTGAAATTTATGATTCTATGCTTGCATCTGTTTTGGTGAATAATTTGAAAGAGGCTTTGAATACTTTGTATGAGGAGTATCGTGTTTCTTCTAGTGATTTGATTAGGGAGGAAGTGTCATCAAGTAAGGATGGTTCCCAATTTTCTCCCAAACACAAGAATATTGAGGTTTTGAAGAGTAAGTATAAAAAAAAACAAGTGTGAAAAAGATGGAGATGCAAAATTTGATTTAGACAAGTATTTGGAGGAGGATATAGAGGAGGAATCTGAAAATTTTGATAATTTAGGATGGTGGAAGTTTAATAGTGCTAGGTGCCCTACAATGGGGAAATTGGCACGTGATATACTTGTTGTCCCTATCTCAACAGTAGCTTTTGAGAGTGCATTCAACACTGGTGGTAGGGTTCTAAACCCATTTAGGAGCTCCTTAACTCCGAGGGCCGTTGAAGGACTTGTTTGTGCTCAAAATTGGCTACGTTCTTCTCCATTTCCTAATATAGAAGAGGGTTTAGAGGAAATTGAAGACCTTGAAGAAGGTAATATAAAACAACAATTAACATATGTTATTTTTTTTTTCATTATTTCATATATATTAAGACTTTTTGTAAATTACCACCCTGAAATGTAACATGTATTGAAATAACCACCCATTTTTGTTGAAATTAAAAATAACCTCCCATATTTTACAAAACTGTAGGTTTTACCACCCTGACCTATACTCCGGCTAGTTTTCCGAGCATGTGCCCCACAATTTCATTATGAAGAACCCTAATTTCCAATTCAAGTTAAATTGAATGAATCAAACAACGATTGCATCATTAAATTCCTAATAAAACACATTCCAAACAACAAATATCGTATAACTTGAATTCTATTTCATTAAACATTGCAAAATAACTACAAAAAAAAAATAAAAATTAAGTGCGTTCTTCATTGCTGTACAAATTGGTGTAAAAATATTTAAGTGTGTTTTTCAAAGGATTCGCTTGTCAATTTGCAAAACTTGGAGTAAAAATTGGTAGAACTTGTGGAAAAAATGAAGAATTTTAAGTTTGGGAGTAGTTTGTGAAACAAGGGAGGAAATAAATCGAGAAACAACTTTTATATAAAAAAAAAACAGCCATTATGTGGGGCCCATGCTCGGAAAAATGGTCGGAGTATAGGTCGGGTGGTAAAACCTACATGTTTTGTAAAATATGGGTGGTTATTTTAATTTCAAAAAAAAAGGGTGGTTATTTCAATACATGGTACATTTTGGGGTGGTAATTTACAAAAAATCCTATATATTATGTAACTTGTTTATTTTTTAAATGTTAAACTTGAAGAATATGATCATTAATTGTCCAAACCCAGACTTGGTTGAGCTTGATTGAATGCTTGAAGAGTTAGCTACCAAGAGTTAAGCTGCCATGTTGAAAAAAGTTGCTACCAGTTGAATGAATCTGATTCCATGTTGATTTTAGCTTCTGCCATGTTTTTAGTAGCTGCCATGTTGATTTTAGCTGCCATGTGGACTTATTTTATTTTTAAGACTATTATTATGTCTGTAATTTTATTCTAATGGCTGGACAATTTTTTTTTTTTTTTTTATTATGCTTTTTCCTAAAGACTTAAGTGTTGTAATTCATGACATTATGGTTGTGGAAGCTTTTTCTTAAAATTTATGCAGTTGTTGATTTGTTCAGGAACAGCCACAGGTACAAAATTTAGGCCTTCAAAAAGGCCAAAACTTTAGGTCCAATTAGAAGCCCAATTTTTTAGGACCAAAACAATAACCCTAAAAAATTCGGTTTGGATTGGATTTATTTCTCAAAACCGAATTATTTCGGTTTGCATTGGATTGGATTGAATCCAAATTCGGTTGGGATTCGATTTCAAAAATCCAAAACCGAAATAATTCGGTTTGGATTCGGTTTGGGGTAAAATCCAAACCGAATACCGAACTTTCACCTTTAGCCGAGGAGATGGATGTTCGACTCCCTAACTCTTCGTTGACAGGGGCTGAACGTAAGGCTATCTAGGAGGCCATGCTGAGGGCCGTCCTAGCCGAGACGTAAGATAAATTTCGAGGCATCCGTGATGGGCACCTCAGATCCATGATCAATAGTTGCTTTGAGGTATCTAAGTTTATTTCAAACATCGACACTTAGTTTATTTATTTTTATTCTTTCATCTACTGACTTGCCTCCATTCGTCCCCAGCTTCTCCTTAGGATCTTTGCCTTTCAAGATTGGCGTCTACAGCAGAGGCGCGAGATCTAGTCAGCCTGGGATGACATTTGGCGGATCAATGACGAGAACACCGGCCTGTTGGCTTTGGAGAAGATCCGGCGCGAGACTACCCTTAATGCAGTGATTGAGAAGGCGGCCCAACAGAATGAGGACATCGTCCAATTAGGCGATGCCCTTAAGAAGGAGTGGCTGGTCCATGAAGTTCTCGCCAAGGAGAGGGACGAGGCAGTCTCCCAGGCGGTCGAATGTAAGGATCTGGCCGAAGCTTCGGGGAGGCTCAAGGCCGAGCGGGAGACCAACCAGGAGGTCTTGGAGACGGCACTGAAGGCCGGAGAAGAGCGTGGCTAGGAGGCCGAGCGCCTTAGAAAAGAGGTTGAGGAGCTGAAGGAATAGCTCAAGGTAGATTTAACATGCCCCTTTTGGGGGTGAGATGCTTTTTCTCAAGCAACTTTGCTTTTATTTTTAGGCGGCTGCATCTGCTATGCCTAGCCTCACCCAGAGGCCGAGCAGCAATGCTACAAGCAATCTTATTGTTATTTTTATTCGGCATTTTTTCTTAACAATAGATAAACATACTAAATAAATTGTAAGAATTTAAGAAACAATGCTCGACTTTTTCATTAATAATGTCAAATTTACATCGTTTCGGCCGTTCGTCTTTAATTACATCGCTCGGCCATTCAAACCTAGTTGAATATTCAAATTTTGGCTAAGAAAAGAAATAAATTAACATCATATTTTTTTTCAAGTGGTCCTTATTCCATGTACGAGGAATAGGATGGCCATCTAAGGCTTCGTGACGTTAGGTACCATCTCGCACTTCTTCTCTGATTCGGTGAGGCCCTTGCCAGTTTGGGGCTAACTTTCCATCTTCATTGGCTAGGCCTGTTGCTTCCATTTTCCTTAAGACCAAATCTCCCATCTTTAGCAGCCGTTTAGACACTTTGCGATTATAAGCCCTCGTCATCCTTAGACAATAAATTTCATGTCTAAGTGCCGCATTGCCCCTAACTTCTAGAAGGAAGTCTAAGGCGGTCTTCATGGCCTCCTAATGGGCCGATTCATCATATAACATCACTGGAAGAGTAGGCTCATACATTTCAATCAGGAGCACTGCTTCAACACCATAGACCAGAAAGAATAGGGTAACCCCATTAATCTTTTTGTTGTCGACGAATGGACCATAGCACATTGACCAACTCATTAGCTCATAGGCCGCCAGCTTGCACTTGATACCATTGAAGATTAACTTTTTGTATGCTTCAACTTGGCCATTTGCCTTTGGGCGTTCGACCGAGGAAAATTAGTGTGTTATGCCTTGGTCACTTAGCCAATCTTTGAGTTGGCCGATCTTAAACTGAGGTCCATAATCGAACACCATTGACTGTGGGACACCAAAACGTGTGATGATGTTCTACTAGATAAAGGCAGAAACATCTCTCCATTTAATCCCTCGGACGGCCTTAGCTTTAGCCCACTTTGTGAAGTAGTCTACAGCTACTAACACATACCGCCTCTATCAGGATGTAGGAGTATGTGGCCCTAAGATGTCCATGCCCCATTTTGCAAAGGGAAGTGAACTGCTTATGGCCGACAAGCTATTTGCTAGACGGTAAATGAGGGTTGCAAATCTCTAGCACTTGTCACATTTTTCACCAATTCCATGGCGTCCGAATTCATGCTCGGCCAAGTTTAGCCCAGATGGGTAACTTTCTCAGCTAAGGCTCGTTCGCCTATGTGTGATCCGCACTGCCCCTGATGGAGGTCGTCCAACACATTATGCCCCCTTTAAGGCGTAATACATTTAAAGTATGGTTTCACAAAAGCTTTCTTGAACAAGTTCTCTCCCTTCATCTCGAACCACGTTGCCTTTTTTTTCATCAGCCAACCCTCTTTTGAATCGTCAGGAAGAATTCCATCCTTAAGATAGGAGATAATATCGTCCATCTAGGTGTAGCTTCTACCAATGATTAGCACATGCTCGGCATCTATACTCCTTTTTTCCTTGAATTCTCACAACACAAATCTTGGAGTATCACATGACGCCGAGGAGGCTAGCTTGGGGAGGGCGTCCACCTGATGATTCTCGGACCGGGGGACTTGTTGCAGCGTGAAGTGCTCTAGGCTCTCGGCTTCATCCTTCACCATTTTTAGATATTTTATCATTACCGGTTCCCTAGCCTCGTAGTCACCATTCACCTGGGTGACTATCAGCTGGGAGTCTAAACAAACATCAATCTTTGGTGCCCCGGCCGCCTTACACATTTTAAGGTCGGCAAGAAGGGCTTTATACTTGACTTTGTTATTGGAAACCTGGAACTGAAATCTCAAAGCATACTCAAACTTGTCTCCTTACAGAGATTAACAAATGACACCAACGCCACATCTGGTTGCTATTGCACTTCCATCCACAAAAACTTTCCAAATCTGATCCCTTGTCAGATGTGTCATTTAAGCCAAGAAATCTGCGAAGGCTTGACCCTTAATTGATTTTCTAGTTTTGAATGTGATATCAAATCCTCTCAACTCTAAGTCCCATTAAAGCATTCGGCCACTGGCCTCTAATGTTGTAACGACTTCTTCAACTGCTGGTCCGTGTAGATGATGGGCGTTAGAACGGTCGCACATTCTACACTCAATCAAACACATTTATAAACAAACATCCTACAAACCAAGCACAATGATAAGTAAGAGTTCGGTCCACAAGGAATGGGATATGGTTGCTAAGGATCTTAACACTTAAGTTAATTCGGAGTCTTTAGTGATTTGGGGTTCATCAAGTAGACAAACAAACAATAGTTCTAATTCAATGGATTAAAGACACCAGGGAGTGGGATCTACTTAACCAAGGTAATTAGAATAGATAAGAGATAGCAAGGACTATATGTAAGATCAACCTCATGCAATTAAGAAACAACTCACACTACTAAACTTAGATTCCTCATTAAGTTTAGCAATAGAAGATACATAATCAAATTGCAATAAGTAATAACATACTCAATTCAAATTTCCATATCAAACTAAGCATGCCATGCTATTAAGCTCCTAAATCAAGGTTAGCTAATCCTATCATGAAGAACTAACAAGCAATCTCATACAATTAATTTAATTGCAATACAGACATCAGTACTTATCCCACATTTACATAACTAACCAATAGGTTGAGCTTTACCCAACCTCTAGCAAAGAATACTACTCACAACTCATCTTAAGTGACATGCAAACAATGATTAGGGTTCTAACTATTTCAATAATTGGGGAAAAATGATAAACTAATGAATAATCAAGAACTAAAGAGATTCAAGTGACATGCAAATACAAAATGAAATTAGAAATTAAATAGATAAAGAAGGAAGAAATTACTAATTGAAACTTCAAATGTTGAGTAAAATGTGCCAAATCTTGAGAATAATCCTTGAAACTCACTATTACTGTGATTAATTTGATGAAAACTAAACTAAATTACCATAGTGGATTGTTTCAAACTAAGAGGAATTGCTAAAAACTATGCTACTGTTGTCTATCTCACAAATGAACTAAAGGGGAAGTATTTATACTCCCCGAATTACATAGGTTAATTCGTCAAAATAAGATGGATTTCCAGCAAGGAGCGCCCGCTCCAAAATGAGGAACACCCGTTCCTTAGCTAGGAGCGCCCGCTCCGACCAGCTGCGCGCCTACTCTTGCTTGCCTTAGAAGAAGTCAGGATTCAAGTAATCGGGGAGGAGCGCCCGCTCAAGAGGTTCTACATGCCCGCTCCCCTGTTCTTCAGCATATGGCAGATTTTACTTGCTAGGGGAGGAGCGCCCGCTCCAAGGAGGGTGCACGCCCGCTCCTCCCTGCTTTAGCGTTGTGGCAAAAAGTTTTGGAGCAGTAAGGAGCGCCTGCTCCAAATAGGGAGCACGCCCGCTCCTCATAGGATGGGGTCTTGGGCAGAATGTCTTGATTTCGATGGAGCGCCCGTTCCTAGAGAGGTGCACGCCCGCTCCACCAGAAGTGGGCTCTCCTTTCTCTGTTTTCATGCCTTGAACACCATTTCATGCTTTGATTTCTTGTCAAATTGAGTCATAACACCTGCAAAACATGGACAAACACATACAAAGAGGGGGCAAGGCCGAGACACAACTTTTATATACAAAACGGGTTAGAAAGAGGGGAAAGGATAGCAAAACCGGGTTAAAATCACCACAATAAGTGGTCAAATAAATCACTTATTAAATCCCCCCAAGCTAGCCAAAAGCTTGTCCTCAAGCAATTCACATTGTCCAAAAACAAACTAAAAGATCAATTTACTCAAAGAAAAGCACATGCATAGATACAAGAATCCTTAAGCAATAAAACTCATGCATGAGGTATTTGCCTAAGATCAACCACGGTTATGACTAGTCAAGGCCTAGCTAACCTTCCTGAAAATACTCAACGTAGGTCTATTCAACACATCTTACAGCGTCCCTATCACAAAGTTCCAATCCCCCCTAATGGTAGTGTCTCGTGACTCCTCGAAGGAGCCGGAAAAACATAGATAAAGCAGGTTTTAAAACACTCGACATCTCAATGAAAAAGTACCCTCTCTATATGCTTGTGAATCAACTCCCTCCACCGACAATGGCTTCTACTACTCTACTAACATTACAAAACTCAAGGATTACGGAAAAAAGTTAAGGCATAGAGAAATCTAGAAGTGTTTTGCAATTAAAGTCAAGCTAAGATGTATAACACTAAGAACAAACCTAAAGAGGTTTCTAACTTTGACCTAAATTACAAACTATGAATAAACTCAAAACAAAAACGCACCCCCAAGCTTGTTTAATTGCTAGGGTGGTGGCTATTCATCACTTCTTTTCTTTCTCTCTCTCTTTTTTTTTTTCAGCATTTTCATATTTTTTTTTCAAACTTGGACATTTACATCACAAACTACTAATTAGAATGGACTAAAGATTGACCTAAAGAAACAAGAATGATATGCCTTAACTTTTTATGAATAAACAATACATAACAACCTTCATCAACACTAAGAGCAATTAAGGCCGCGATCTTGGGAGTTGAGACTCAAGTTCTCAATCTAGGTACTAAATAAAAGTGGATCCTTGCCACTCATTCAAAATGTAGTAGGCTTGAAAAATATTAAAACCTCACTTTTAAAGACAATGTGGGATCAAATACTACCTTTCGGGGTTCAAATTCCTTTAAGATAGGCGACACCATCTTATCACAAACCTAGACTTTAAGTCTCGTACATTCGGTAAGGTTATTCTCATACTAGCCTAAACTAGCCAATTCTATGTTCAACCAAGGGCATCTAAACCATGCTCGAAATTTTATTAAAAAAGAAAGAAAGTATCCACCACATACAAGCCAATATCATCATTGCAAACCGATCAAAGGCAAAATAATTTTTTTCTATTTTTCAAAGCTCAATTTTCCATTTTTTTTTTATTTATTTTTATTCTTTAAGAGAAAGCTGAAAATGGGGGATAAGAAAACTAATTAAAGAATTTGGATATTAAGGGTGGATATTAGGGGTTTGGATGTTAGGGAATTGGATATTAGAGGGGTAAGAAGATAAGAAGAAATTTGGATATTAGGGAAAAACCAACATCATCAATCATCACAAATCAATCATCAAAGCATCATCAAAGAGACCAAAAGCAAGCCAATCATACCATGCATTCAACCATCACACTAGCCAACCAATAAATATACCAAAGCTAATCATAGAAATAAGATGCTCCAAAGCACACATATAATGGAGAAGTGAGACAAATACATCAATATGCAATTGTTCTAGCCTGGCGTGCCATATTATCATGAATAGAACAACAACCAACCTAAAATAGGCACGCAATCTAGAACATAAAATAACATGAATCCTACCACAAGTCCCAAAGGATAAGCTAAGCCTTTCATGCCAAAAATTCCACATACAAACTCAAACTTCTCCATACATTGCACAAAAGCATCACATGAAAGCACATATCCTATCAAAACCGAAAACTACCATACACAAGGACCTCAAGACCTCCCCCAAGTTAGACATTTGATTACCATTCCCACAAAAAGTGAATACAATGAAAATATCTCCCCCCCCCAAACTAAAACAAGACACCGGCCTTGGTGTTACAAATGATGGGAAGGAAGAGAAGGGAGCGGTAATAACAAATGAGTAAAGGCTACTCCCAATCATCCTCCCTTGGCGGCGATGGGATGTAATTGTATTTTGGGTCTATATCACCGGAATAGGAGGGTTGATCCACGTATGGAGGAAGATCATAGTTGGGGCTACTTCGGTAGTGACCGAAATCCGATGCACTACTAATGCCCCAACCACCATCATACCCAGGTGAAAACCAAAAGTATCCCCTTAAGGGGTGGTTATCGATCTCCTTGGGAGCCATATTACCACATGTCTCGGAGACGTGGTAATAAGAAGGGT
This sequence comes from Chenopodium album, assembly GCF_948465745.1. Classification (NCBI taxonomy): domain Eukaryota; kingdom Viridiplantae; phylum Streptophyta; class Magnoliopsida; order Caryophyllales; family Amaranthaceae; genus Chenopodium; species Chenopodium album. The sequence goes on from NC_137844.1 coordinate 37,079,628, forward strand.
CCCCCCTAAAATCACAACCCCCGGGTTATGTATAATCATAGGGAGGGAAGGATTGTAACTCCGAAATGGAGCTACAAGGTACTTGCCAATAAGATTAGGTGGGTTGGGTGTTGTTCTAACCCGGAACCGGCCCCTCTTGAACGGGGCGGTGAGGATAGTTGACATAGGGGAGAAAGTCTCCCCTCTCAACTTGGTTTTGATAGGACATTTGGGAGACATAGCTTTGGTATTTATTTTCTTGTAGAATTCTTTGGTTGGTAAGATTTAGATGGTGAAAGGCCGATTCAAGGTTGAAGGAGGAAGAAGAAGAGGAGAGGCCGCCCATAAAGTTAGGAATGGTGGAAATGCTATGGCGGCAGGGTTGAGATGGTTGGTCAAGGTCGGGAACATTCCCGGGGAGTGGCTCACTTGGCACTTACCAAGTGTTCCCCAAGGTGTTCATTACCGCCACATTAGGGAGAATGCAACGGTGCTTACCCTTAACCAACCAAGAGTATGTGGTCACATTACCCCGGAGTTCCACAAGCATGTGCATTGAGGCAAGTCCAGGAATGTGAAGGACATTGAACTCATTCACCGAGGTCAATTGGTCAACCTAATTGGTGAAGCCCAAAGCCTTGGCAATTATTGTGATCATCCCACCATATTTTATCTCCCCTCTCAACTCCATACTCCTCTTTATTTCAAGGCACCTTTTGATAAACATGTACCCCATATTCACGTTACCCTCAAGATCCCCCTCAAATCGGGAAGCCATGAAGAGGCATTTTATCTGCTCTTTGGTTAGCTTCCCGAGGTCTTGCGAGAAGCAAGCGTACCCCATAATTCTCATGAATATATGGAGTACGGGGTGGATAATGTGTTTAGCGTGGCTAGACATGGTTGTGAAATTAGGGTACCCCGCGATAGAGTTCCACCAATTATACTCCTCGTAACTAGAGAGGTAGAAACTATCGGGGTCGTCAATTTGATTATACACGGGCCATTTAAATATTTCATTGAGGCGAGTTAAGGTTAAAGTTTTTTCTTGATTGAACGTTTTAAACTTAGGGCCTGTTCTCGTTGAATGAAATGAGTTGAACTGAACTGAAATGAACTGAATTGAACTTATTAGAGCTGAACTGAACTGACTTATTAATAAGTGATTTTTAACTACGGATTAATGATCTTTGATTATTTATTATTATATATATGTGTATATACAAATATACATATTAAAATATTTAAGAAAAATATACTATATAATTAAAATATTTATGAAAAATATATTAAAAATATGGAACCCCAAAACATTTTAAAAACCTATATTATATAATTAAAAAATAAAATATTAAAATGACAAAAGAACACAAAACACTTTGTAAAAAGTTATCAAAATTAAAAAAAATAATTAAACCAAAAAAAAAAAAACATAAAACTGGAACGAATTTAAATAGAGCCAACCGTCTACCAATCTCTTTATATTCCAATTAATAACTGATCAGATATGAGATTCAGTTCAGAGTAATGCTGAGGTAATGGAGCCGCTTGTTGGACAAGAAGAAGACGAAGAACTAACCGATTATGAAAACTAGTTTAAGTTGTGTAGTACTCTCATTTTGTCAATGAGTTTAACAGTAGAAATGTGTATCAAAAAATATAACCATTTGAACAATGAATTGTTTCAAAATTATTATTATTATTATTATTATTATTATTATTATTATTATTATTATTATTATTGTTATCATCATCATCATCATCATCATCATCATCATCATCATCATCATCATTATTATTATTTTATTGTCGTTGTTGTAATATAAGCTTTAAAGTATAAAATTTGGTTTTATATCATTAGCAATATCATTAGACATAAACTAAACTGAATTGAACTGAACTTTTTAGAGCTGAACTGAACTGAACTGAAATTAATCTGATGAGAACAGGCCCTTAATCTCGCACTCAAGAGGCTCTCCCTCACCATTGATTCGGCGCATAGTTAGGGTGGAAAGGAACTCGAGAGTAAGCGATTCATAGGTTAGCTCCCTCTTCTAAAGGAAGTTTAGCCATCCAAAATTTTCGGCCACTCGCCGAATTCCATCATCTATACCTAAGAGTTGGCAAACTTCTTAGCCATAAAATCTTGTTAGAAGGATTTTTTGTTTGGAAAGCTCAGAATGATACTTTTTGAATTTTTCGGGAATTTTAATGGAATGAGGACCATTGCTTTGGTTTTGTGTTTGGCTTTGGTTTTGGTTTTGGTTTTTGGTGGAACGGTTCTCATTTATTTGGATGCCGGAAGTCTTTCTCTTCTTTCCTCCCGCACCTCCAAATAATCTAAGAACCATTTTGACAAATGTGAGAAAGGGTTCAAGAAGGGTCACTCAACACACCTCACACAAACACCAAAAATTCACCACACACAACCTCCTTAACTTCGAACCCCTGATTAAAATCAAGTACCCGTTTAAGAAATTTCAAGTATATATATTCCAACACAACCAACAACTATTTCCAACACAAAATTCACAATCAACAACAATTCCAATCTACTCACAACACTTCAAAACCACAACAATCACAACTTTTAATCACCAATTTTACCACAAGATCAAACTAATTTCAAACACAATAATTCTCAAATTCCCAAGAAATCATGATTCATACCTGTAGACACCCAAATGTGTCTCCCCAAAAACCAAACCCAGTGATGAATACTTTTCACGTCATTGATTATCGAATAAAGTGAAAGTGTGAAAAGTCTAAGTGATGCGGTTGTTTTAATAAATATATTTCTTTCTGTTTTTGAAAATATACTCTGTTTATGAAAATAGTCAGTCTAATTTATTTTGATCCATGACAACGGTCAATAATAGTGTAGTTGGATCGGGCTCGCAAAGAGTTTTCCAACGATATATTATAAGCCCAATTCCGATGAACAATGAGGAAGTTATGACCTAAATACTAAGTTGGGCTTGAAATGGTTTTATCGCCCAATGATCTAGTGGAGGACCATTAAATATTATTCCTAAATTTATTAGGATTGATTTTAATCTTCTAGAATAATCTAGAAGGTTCTTTTAAATTCTAATAGAGTTAGGATTAATAATTATCTTTTTGGGAAGATGATGAATTTGATTTGAAATAAAATAAGTGTTTAATTATGATAAATCTGTTTTTATAATTGATAAACGCAGAGTCTAATTGCTTAATCATATTAGGAAAAGGATTCCGTACAAAAGCGTGTTTTATCTTTTGAACCAGCGCCAAACGGCAGCCTTGTCGCACGACGACAGACCCTGTCGCCATGCGTAATTCCTGTCGTTTTGCGCTAGATCCTGTCGTTCGCGACAGGATATATTTTATTCCGATTCGAATTCTAACTCTTTTCTATCGTTTCCGGACTATTTTCTCTATAAATAGGATCTTTATTCCCCGTTTTTATGGACCAACAATCAACAATCATCTTTTCTATTCTCTCTTAAGCTAACAACTTTTCTTTCTCCCTCTTTCTAAGCCTTCCCTTTTCATAAAAATACCGGCATTCACAAGTCCTAGACACACCTAGCCAAGCTCGAAGTTGCCTTCGCCCTAGACGTGAAAGGTTGATAATTTCTGAGGGTTTGGTTTAATATTTTCCTGAAGTTATTGACGCGTGTATTTGTTATTAGAAAGAGATACAAGGCATCGAAGTAAGTAATTTAATTACCTAATTATTCCTTTAGAAAGCATGTTCATATTGTTTTAATTCCTAGTATCATGTTAGGATGCTTTTATTGCTTTCTAGTATCATGTTTAGGTTGCTTCCTATTTCTTTTATTGTGTTAGGATCATGTTAGGAATAAAGCTTTGATCTTTAATGTTTAGTGACATGCTAGGATTTGTTATTAATCTTGTTAGTATCATGCCTAGGATCTTGCTATTATTATGCTTTGATGAGAATATTATGATGATGATTTGTTGTTATTATGTTGCTTGATAATATTGTTGTTGCTTGATCATGCCCTCTCTTGCAAGATTAAAGGGAATTTGTACTTGTAATCACTCTTAATAAGATAATTAATAATTTTGTTTAGAATAATATGATTATGATTCAAGTGATCGCCAATAATAGATTTGTTTGTGCATTAATATTCAACCAACATAGATTAAACAGGTTTAGGGTTAATGTATTGATTGTATGTTAGTTAGAAAGCGCACATGAATATGAGAAGAATAAAATAGAGGCCTATTTTTAGGGCAGGTTCAATCTCTTTTAGGTTAGATTTGTACCTTCATCCCCGAATGTCCAGTCATGGTTCCAAACCACTATGGGGTTAGCGATCTCATGATCGTGAAGGGGTGTAACCTTCACCCTGTGAACGGTTTACAAGTTCCTAAAACTTGTTGGCGACTCTTTTGCTCTAGCTTCCTTCCCTTTGGACGCCACCATACTTAAGTGTATGATCACAGTGGGGCTCAAGTGTGGGATGCTTAAAATATTCCCTACAATTTTTTGGCGACTTCGCTTGGGAGGATTTCTATTTTAATTCTTAAAATTTATTTTGGCAATAATTTAGAATGAGTGGATGAGAGTCGAAACGATCTAAGTATTCATGTGCGTAATTTTGATAGACAGTATTAGCTTAAGCATAAAAAAGGTCCGCATTGGATAGACCATTCGTAATGCGTCAAAAACATAGGATTTATAAACGTAGGAAATTTAGGAAATATCTTTCACAACTAGAATTGAAAAAACGTTGCGAAAAACTGGAAAATTCTAAGAATAGAAAGCTGCTGAGGCATGTAATAATCGCCGCCGAGAAAATAGTGTCAGCGCAATGCGATGGCTCTATCGCCTTGTGATAACAATGTCGTTTGGCGGCAGGGTCATCGTCTGGTGACGGGCCCTGTTGTCTCGCGCCAGGTTCTTCCAATACCGAGCCAGAAATCTACCTTCTTTGTTTCGACCAGTTCTAGTACTGTTCGCTCGATTCTACTTCCTGATTGAGTTTTTCTCACTTTTCTGAACCTATATGTGTTCTACATATGGCCATAACCCTGTAGGATTTCACGCTCCATCTACCCAATCGAACGCTCATGGCAACGAAGGGTACATCCGAGTTTGTGAATTCACAAAACCATGGAAGCAAGTTCAACTCGCGGGGTCCCTTCCACACGCGCCAACCCTTCCAAAGGTAAGGCTTCCGCGCGGTGCATCCGGACTCATAACCATGGACCCTCTTTGACTAACCCGTATCCTGAACTTTAGAGAACTAAAGCCATGGTTAGGTTGCAAACTCATTGCATCATATTGCTCTTACTTGACTACTTGTGCATTCTTTGCTTGTGCATAACTTGTGTGTGTTTACACTAACCGTTTATTTGACTTGTAAATAAGTCTAATAAACTAATTAATGATTAAAGGACTTTGCTTAATTAATTAATGTTAATATGAGTAATTAAAGTCTTAATAAATTGATCAAACTTGACTTATTACGACTATAGGCTTGTCCTCTTAGAGTAAGACAATGGAAACAGACCTAGACTAATGTTTCAGCAATGATGCAAAAGCCTGGTCTGCGGCGCGACACGCTAGTGTCCGGTGTTATGCGACAGCATTTTCCCATCGCGCTGGTCCTGGTGTTTGGCGACAGTTCGGTTGCTTAAGCGACGGTCCAGTTTTTTTGCTCGAGTCCTCACGTTGAGTCTAATTAATCAGTTTATTAACGGCAGAAGCTATATTTAGTCCTTAATTGAGTCTAAGCACATAGTCCCATGGTCTTACACAAGTGTCAAAGCATGTCACTTTCACTCACTGTTAAAGCACACACTTTGTATATATGTTTCACCTTGACCATGTCTAGAGAATCTTGTGTGCACGTGTTTTCCGTCATTTTTTTTAGGGAGGTAAGTCGGATATTAATTTTAATCCTCCATTTAAACCATACTTGTTTTACAGTAATTGGTCAAGAAGAGAAGGGCGGCTAATCAAGGATAACGCTTTTGTTCAAGTCTTACTTTTTGGTAAACCGATTTGTCAAAAGAGAAAAGCTAAGAAGATAATGGCAACTCAAGAAGAAGTCAATGAACTTAGGCAAAACTTGGCCAATTTAACTAAAATGATGAAGGTTATGGCTCTTCAAGTCATTGACCCTGTGAAACAGCAACAGATGGAGCGAATGGAGGAAAGCTTGAGCAAGCTCTCCAATGACTATAAGTTCCAGGGCATTAGCTCACAAGGGGTCTCGGTGGACAAGGAGCTTCTTCCGCAAAATTTCAATGCCAATGACATCCCTAGGTTCAAACCAACTGACAATCCTTATTTCCACTTAAGGGCTTTTGAAACTATAATGAACATTAAGGGGATTGATAGTAAAGTCTTTCATTCTTTATTCTCATTATCTCTTGAAACCGTTTGCCAACAATAGTTCTTTTCTCTTGATAAAGAAAAGATCTCTACTTGGGATGGAATAGTGAACGCTTTCATTGATAGATACAAATGTAACATTCAAGTTGAAACTGACCATAGAGAACTTGAGATGTTAAAGCAAAAAGAGAATGAGGGTTTTACTTCTTTCTTTAATAAGTGGAGGGAAACTTCTGCTAAAATGGTTGAGGTTCCTAGTGAAAAAGAATCTGTAAGGATGTTCATTAAAAACCTCCAAGAAAAATATTCTAAGCATCTCAAACATCAAAGCAATTTGAACACTTTCAAGGCCATTTATGACATAGGAATTAATATTGGAGATGACCTTGCGAAACAAAAAGCTGCTAACAACTCCAACAGTGGCTGGAAAGGAAAGAAGAATGACAATCCTTCTTCTTCCAAAACCACCCACTCAAACAACGTTAGCACCTTTAATCTAAATGAAATCCTTGCTATGAATAATCAAGGAAAAAAGAAGCCATTTAGGAAGAACTTTACTCCTATTGGCATGAGTTATGACATCGCATTTGATCGCCTTCATGCAAAAGGTCTTATAACTCCCATTGGGCCATTTGGAGATCCACCAGTCGAAAGGAGGACGACTAATTGGAACCCCAATTCGCATTGCAAATACGATCAAGGTAGGGTCCATCTTATTGAAAATTGTTGGAAGCTAAAAGAAGCTATTCAAGATTTGATTGATAGCAACAAACTTCTATTGCCTCCTGCAAGCAAGAAGTCAAGCATCAATAACGCTCCACTTTCAGATTCTTTGGCTATTTTTGATGAAGAAAGTCATGTTGACCCATCATCCCTCATTAAACCAACCGAAGAAGCCCATGATATCGAAGAAGTGGAGGAAACCTTTCAATGACATGAGTGATTTCTGTAATACCCCGTAGTTTTAAAACGTATTTTCTAATTAATTAATTAATTAGTAATTTCTAAAAAGGGTATTTTAGTAAATTTATTATTTGGAGCCAAAATAATATTTGAATTTTGGCGCCAAAATTATTTTGAAAACTAATCATTATTTTGGATAAGATTTATTATCCATTTATTTTATTTAAAAACCGGATTATTTATATATATTCTGGATATTTTAATTAAACAAAATTATATTTTATTATGGCCGAAAATTCCTAATTTAATGACTATGATTTTCGGATTATCTATGTATAGAAAATCTGATTTTCTTAGTTATTTTATTTAGTGAATAATTGGAATTTTATTAATTAATTATTTTATACAATAAATATTATTTACACAATTATTTTTAATTCCTTAAAACTAGCAAATTAATTCCCTAAATATCTAAAGCCACCATGATGGATTTTTGGGTGACTTATTTTGGTAAATTATATATTTAATTATCTCCTTAAAATCTCTTATTTTCCTTAATTTTATTTCTCCATCTTTTTAATATCTAATCATCATATTTTCTTGCCATTCTTTCTTCTTAATTATTCCCCAAGTAATTCCAATGTCCTTATTATTTTTCATGACATACATACATTCCATATTCAATTATACACAATCACCTTAATATCCAAACTTTCCTTAATTCTTTTACTCACTTCTCCAAGTAATCTCTTAAACCCTACTTACCATAATTCTTCCCACATTCTCTTGCCATAATTCTTGCATGAGCTAGCCTATAAATACCCCTTCATACCTCTCATATTATTCACACCAAAACTCAATTCTCTTCTTCTCTCTCTTATTCTTCTTTTCCCTAAACCTTTTCATACTTTTCTTCTCCTCTTTTCATACAAATATTATCCCGTATACCTTTGAAATCAATTTTCGGGCACTTCAGGTCTGTTTTTGGGGTATTTATGTTTCACAGAAGATTGTTTCTCTCGAAAAATCCTTGAGGTTAGGCTCAAGAATCACCCAATTCGGAGTTATATTGAAGGAGTTATGACCTCTGCAAGTTCTGCCTATTCTTTCCTACGAAAATTCAATTCTCTTTAAACCTATTCCTTTATCTACTTCATGGTTAGTTTTCTAAAATAAAAATACCTATTTCAAAGCTATAATTTTATATTAAAGTATTATTTTAAAAGAGTTTTATAGTCCATGCACATTAGATTTGAGTTTATGTTGTGATAACCTTATGGTTATGTTATTTGCAAGGTGTATTTGTGATTGAACTTTAAAAGTGCGAAGTGTTGATTGATATTCGGAATCAAGGTTCTTGACGTTCTTTTCGTGTGGTTTTTCTAGCAAGGATCAAGGTACGTTTAGGTGGCTAGATACCTTTAAAAGTAATTGGTTTGAATAACATGTTTTACATGATTTGATTGGTGATTGAATTAAATTGATTTGAATTATGATTTTGAAATAAATTTTGTTTGAAGGTATTGATTTTAATAAAAGTATTTTGAATGATTGATTTTTAAATCATGTTTTGAATGGTTTGAATTACTTATCATGTTTAAATGAAGGAATTGATTTTAAAAGGTTGTTGAATTAAATAAAGGGTTTTTCAAGGAAGAGTTATTGATTTTGAAAAGTTATTAATATGAGATTTTATCCTCAAGTATCTATTTAAAAGGTTTTGATTTTCAAAGTATGTGGAATTATTAAAAGGAGTTTGAATTATAATGGAATTTATTGGATATTAAAAGGATTTATTGAACCATTGAATTATTATTATTAATGCTTTATAAGCATGTTGGTAATCCCACTATGCGGATTTGGTTTATTGATAAGGCCTTGGACTTTGTATGACCGGGTCTTTCCTCAAGAATAGCCTTGTAATATAAGGAGACTAGCTTGGGGGGTGTGCACACTTGGGTGAGGAATTGGATTAAAAGAAATTGGTTCTTAATAAAGGAATTGATTTTATTAACTATTATTTTGAATATTGAATCATTGGAATCGGTTTTGGAATAACGAGTTTGAAATTATTGGATTAATTATTGGAATTGATTTTAAAAGCATGTTTGCAATAAATTGAGTTTACATTACCTTGCACTTATCGTACTTAGCATAATTTGCTAATCCGTATTTCTTATTTGTTTTGGTTCGCCCTGTTTACCGTAATGGTAAGCAGTGTTGACTATTTTCAGGTGGAGTCAATAATTGAGCATATGGAGTCCCGGAAATGGTTTCACCTAGATTAGGAAGTGTTGGTCTTGTGTCTTTATTTTGAGTACTCATAACAATGTTACTACTTTTATAAGTATTAATAAAAGAAAGTTGAGTTTCCGCTGCAAGTTTTGTTATTAAGTTAAGTATTTTTGAGTAGCCTTGCGTAATCACGCGACGGTAACACTCCTAAGTCTATCTCTACGGTATAATTATACGTATTATACTAGTATTTCCGTAGAGGGAGATTTGGGGGTGTTACAAAGTGGTATCAGTTTTAATGTTCCTAAAAAGATTAAAATTGGGAATAATAAAAATTGTGGGTAGACTTAAGAGGGCATATAGGATAGATAGAGTTTCGCATTTGTGTGAGAGTCAAAAGCTTTATTTTTACATAAAAACTATTTTCCTATTTGTGGAAAGATGAAGGAGAAAAGGATTCTCGAGTTTCTACGGAGGCCTATAATGGGTACGACTCTCTGTCTAGGAAAGACTCGCCTCAACGTCGTAGGTAACTTTCCTGGGAGACGGGGGCTCAACCGTCCTATATCTTGATTCAAGTACATTATTATTATTTTCGAAAATAAAAAAAATTGAAATTATTTGAAACTTGAGTATGCGATTATGTGTGCATTAAGGTTGGTGTTAAAACACCTTAGAGTATGGTCTAGGGTCCGAAATTTTTGGGTTATTACCCATGGTTGGGTGATCTTGAGTTATGCTTGGTTGATTGAGAAATGAATTGCTTATTGAAAATGGATTTTGAATTGAATTGTTTATGTGATTTAGCATTGAATTAATTGTTTTGCATGTGTGTGTGAAACAGATGGAAAGGATTGATGAAATGAGACAAAATTACTTTAACTTGCATTACTTGAAAGATATTGGAGCCACAGTTATTGAGTTCAAAACTGGAATTGTTACTCTGGCCTTAACCCTTTATGAGAAGAATAATCTGGATATGTGATATGTGGCAAGTATTTGGATCATACGAGTTTTACATGTGGTCAATATGGCTGAGTTGTTATTTTGAGATTAAAGGATTTGATGATTACTATGGGATAAATGAGAAGTTATTTTGGATTGTTATCATGAATATTTGAGGATTTGTGCTATCAAGTCTTTCCTAATTTTTGGAATATGATTTATGTTGAGCAAGGAAATATTATTTGTGGTAATGATGAGCTGAGTTGAATTAGTTCTATATAAGTGTTGGAGTAAGGTATGTATTTTTGGGAGATACGAATTGGATATTAGCATTAATTTATGATCGTTTGTATCTAAAGGTGGAAAGTATTCCATATTGTGTGAGGATGAGTATTGTAGTGATTATTTAAAGCAAAATTGTTGATGGTTGAATCTTTGAAGAAACTTAATACAAAAGTTAGAGGATTTTGAGTCAATTAAAGTGAGAGGATGTATTTGAGATAAAGGTATTTGTTTTAAATCGAAGTTTATTTTGAAGAAATAATACCTTGTGAAGGGATTTATTGATGTTAGTTAAAGGAATGATTGTTTGGATGGTTACTTACAGGATTTTACTCTAAAGGATTGACGACAAAGTTAATTGATATAGAGAAGTTATTAATGATGGAATAATCAATGATTGCATTGAGATATTAATGAATTGCCTTAAAGATGAGTTATGGACTATAACAACCAGATTGAGGAATTTGAAGTTATGAGAAAAGATGATCGAGTTTTTGAATGTTTAAAACGAAGTATTATGAAGTGACCAAGAGTTAATGATTACGATTTAAGGATGTGTTACCAGGATTTATGAATGTGTTGGGGAAATTGTAAATACTTTTGGAGGATACCTTGAGACAAGTTACCAATCTATAGGCGATAAGAAGGTCAGGATAAGATGTGTTCCTTTTATGCTTGGTACCTATGACAGTGTTTGCTATGAATTGAAGTTGAATATGTGATTATTGAGTTTCTTTATGAAAAAGTAAGACTTTTATTAAAACAAGTATTTTACTACAAGTATGCAAAATGAATTTTCAAATATGCAGTTTTCAAAATAAAGTTTTGTATTCCTTGTTTTTAAATAATTGATTAGATTGAAAACTTTCATAGATCTTTTAAAATCTTCTATTAAGTATTTTGATTTCAGTTCATACCTTGTAATTAAATATATATGAGACTTTTACAGTGTTTTCAATGATTTCTCCTAATGTAAGTATTTTAAATTTTTTCGAATGACTCATGAAATATTTTACGAGTTTTCTCACTAGCCACTTTTGTAAACAAATCATTTTAAAACCTAAACTCTTTGGGTGTTTGAAACTTGTTGGTTTTCCTTACTTTGATTGATGATTGTTGTGTTAATATAGTTGATTTAATGAGTTAAAGTGTTGGTCGAGTTACGGGGGCGTATCTCCTTTTAAGGGGGGTAGAGGGCGATAGAGTTTCACGCGTTTGCTTTTCGAGTCATTTATGAGTAAATTTGAGTCTTTCTTGAGTTAGTTATGATCTTGAGTCTGGTTAGGATGTGCATGAGTCTAAGAATTTAAAATCGATTTCTTTTTATTTTGGCTAAGTTTCGGGATGAAACTTCTTTTAAGGGGGGTAGACTGTAATACCCCGTATTTTTGAAACGTATTTTCTAATTAATTAATTAATTAGTAATTTCTAAAAAGGGTATTTTAGTAAATTTATTATTTAGAGCCAAAATAATATTTGAATTTTGGCGCCAAAAGTATTTTGAAAACTAATCATTATTTTGGATAAGATTTATTATCCATTTATTTTATTTAAAAACCGGATTATTTATATATATTCCGGATATTTTAATTAAACAAAATTATATTTTATTATGGCCGAAAATTCCTAATTTAATGACTATGATTTTCGGATTATCTATGTATAGAAAATCTGATTTTCTTAGTTATTTTATTTAGTGAATAATTGGAATTTTATTAATTAATTATTTTATACAATAAATATTATTTACACAATTATTTTTAATTCCTTAAAACTAGCAAATTAATTCCCTAAATATCTAAAGCCACCATGATGGATTTTTGGGTGACTTATTTTGGTAAATTATATATTTAATTATCTCCTTAAAATCTCTTATTTTCCTTAATTTTATTTCTCCATCTTTTTAATATCTAATCATCATATTTTCTTGCCATTCTTTCTTCTTAATTATTCCCCAAGTAATTCCAATGTCCTTATTATTTTTCATGACATACATACATTCCATATTCAATTATACACAATCACCTTAATATCCAAACTTTCCTTAATTCTTTTACTCACTTCTCCAAGTAATCTCTTAAACCCTACTTACCATAATTCTTCCCACATTCTCTTGCCATAATTCTTGCATGAGCTAGCCTATAAATACCCCTTCATACCTATCATATTATTCACACCAAAACTCAATTCTCTTCTTCTCTCTCTTATTCTTCTTTTCCCTAAACCTTTTCATACTTTTCTTCTCCTCTTTTCATACAAATATTATCCCGTATACCTTTGAAATCAATTTTCGGGCACTTCTGGTCTGTTTTTGGGGTATTTATGTTTCACAGAAGATTGTTTCTCTCGAAAAATCCTTGAGGTTAGGCTCAAGAATCACCCAATTCGGAGTTATATTGAAGGAGTTATGACCTCTGCAAGTTCTGCCTATTCTTTCCTACGAAAATTCAATTCTCTTTAAACCTATTCCTTTATCTACTTCATGGTTAGTTTTCTAAAATAAAAATACCTATTTCAAAGCTATAATTTTATATTAAAGTATTATTTTAAAAGAGTTTTATAGTCCATGCACATTAGATTTGAGTTTATGTTGTGATAACCTTATGGTTATGTTATTTGCAAGGTGTATTTGTGATTGAACTTTAAAAGTGCGAAGTGTTGATTGATATTCGGAATCAAGGTTCTTGACGTTCTTTTCGTGTGGTTTTTCTAGCAAGGATCAAGGTACGTTTAGGTGGCTAGATACCTTTAAAAGTAATTGGTTTGAATAACATGTTTTACATGATTTGATTGGTGATTGAATTAAATTGATTTGAATTATGATTTTGAAATAAATTTTGTTTGAAGGTATTGATTTTAATAAAAGTATTTTGAATGATTGATTTTTAAATCATGTTTTGAATGGTTTGAATTACTTATCATGTTTAAATGAAGGAATTGATTTTAAAAGGTTGTTGAATTAAATAAAGGGTTTTTCAAGGAAGAGTTATTGATTTTGAAAAGTTATTAATATGAGATTTTATCCTCAAGTATCTATTTAAAAGGTTTTAATTTTTAAGGTATGTGGAATTATTAAAAGGAGTTTGAATTATAATGGAATTTATTGGATATTAAAAGGATTTATTGAACCATTGAATTATTATTATTAATGCTTTATAAGCATGTTGGTAATCCCACTATGCGGATTTGGTTTATTGATAAGGCCTTGGACTTTGTATGACCAGGTCTTTCCTCTAGAATAGCCTTGTAATATAAGGAGACTAGCTTGGGGGGTGTGCACACTTGGGTGAGGAATTGGATTAAAAGAAATTGGTTCTTAATAAAGGAATTGATTTTATTAACTATTATTTTGAATATTGAATCATTGGAATCGGTTTGGAATAACGAGTTTGAAATTATTGGATTAATTATTGGAATTGATTTTAAAAGCATGTTTGCAATAAATTGAGTTTACATTACCTTGCACTTATCGTACTTAGCATAATTTGCTAATCCGTATTTCTTATTTGTTTTGGTTCGCCCTGTTTACCGTAATGGTAAGCAGTGTTGACTATTTTCAGGTGGAGTCAATAATTGAGCATATGGAGTCCCGGGAATGGTTTCACCTAGATTAGGAAGTGTTGGTCTTGTGTCTTTATTTTGAGTACTCATAACAATGTTACTACTTTTATAAGTATTAATAAAAGAAAGTTGAGTTTCCGCTGCAAGTTTTGTTATTAAGTTAAGTATTTTTGAGTAGCCTTGCGTAATCACGCGACGGTAACACTCCTAAGTCTATCTCTACGGTATAATTATACGTATTATACTAGTATTTCCGTAGAGGGAGATTTGGGGGTGTTACAATTTCCCTACAGGTGAACAACCTGCCACTAAAGAAGAAGTATGGGTCCTCATATAAGCAATGAGGGAAGCAATAGACATGTGTCGCGAGGCCCTCGATCACGCAAATATGGTTCGAAATAAGCATGTCATTAAAGAGGTGACGCCTACAGAGACTACTAAGAGAAAGCCATTTTCTCTCCAAGTAGTCGAAACACCCAAGAGGAGCAACAAGCCTTACACTCCAATTGGGACCCCTTATGCAAATATGTTCAAAATGCTCTTTGAGAGTTGGAAGATCAAACCTCTCGAGCCAAGGCCATTTGAATCGTTGAAAAGGACAGATAGGTTCTATTGTCCATACCATCAAACAGACGGACATACCATAGAAAATTGTTTTAAATTCAAAGATCTAATCCAAGGATTTATTGACAATAAAAAGTTGGTCCAAATTCCACCAAAAAAAGATTTTAGCATCAACGGAGTTTGAGAAAGTGATGATGAGGACATCTACCTCAAAGTTATGGAAGAAACTCCACTTTCCACGATATACCCAGTAGATGACATTTGGGATGAAGAAGATTCACCCATAGATGTTCTCACAAGATCAGGAAGAATGCAACCTCCCATCACTACACAACCTATTCCTACAACCAAACAAGTTCCCATACCAATCATAGAGGACAACGATGTTGTCAAACAACTTAAAAAGACTAAGGTCGAAATGAACGTATGGAAACTATTAGCCACATCCCGTGAGCATAGAGTTGCAGTAATGGATGCTTTGGCTAAAGTAGGGATAGATTCTGAAACCACTCTTAAGGGATTTCCTAATTTTCTCACGAGTGATCTTCCGAGTCCCATCAATCTAATCACCTTTTCTGACAAGGATTTACCTCCGGAGGGTGATAAGCACAATAAGGCCCTAAACCTCACAGTAATCTGCAAGAGAATGAATGTCCCAATGACTCTTGTAGACAATGGGTCAACAATCAATGTTTGCCCACTAGGAACTGCGAGGATGTTAGGAATAAGGGATGAAGACTTGTCTCCATCTATACAAGGAATAAGAGCTTATGACAACACTCGTCGCCAAGCTCTTGGGACTATTACTATGAATGTCACCGTAGGAGTTATAGAACATGCTACTACTTTCCAAGTGGTAGATATTAAAGCTTCTTTCAACTTATTGTTGGGACGCCTTTGGCTTCATGACCTTAAGGCCGTCCCTTCATCCCTTCATCAACAAGTAAAGGCTATAGTTGGAGGAGTTCCTATTACAATTGATGCTTCCCCAATGAGAATCAAGGCAATCGATAAGCCTATCATAAATGTGGAGCATGATGACAACGATGAAGACTTATGGGGCTTTAATGCAGAAGAGGTCTCTTTTATCGACGAAGATGAAAAGACCCCTCTTTACTACGACCTCCATTCAAATATGATAGTTAATAGCATACTCCGAACATAGGGGCACTTTCCTGGAATGACTCTAGGAAAGAAGAAAGGAGTAGTAATGCAAACCAGATCACCTGGCCTTCCTAAATTAGATACTTTGGGACTTGGTTTTGAACCGACTCTGAAAGACTATAAGCAAGCCCAGGAAAAGGCTAATGCGAGCAGAAAACACTCGTACCCAAAAGAAAACAATCCCAATGGATCAATATCCTCTCACTCTAAATGGAAAATTCATAAGAGAGGGTGAAGATTATCCATGTTATGAATTTCCCGAGCCCTTTGTCAAAAATGGGATAAGACAACCTAGGTTGGAAATCTTTCTGGATTGCAACTTCTTAGATGACATCCCAACTCCTATCCATAAGGAGAAAGCACCTCCATGCTTTAACTTTAATTTCATGGGACTCCTTTTCGGGCACGAGAAGAATGAGCCAAAATATGTTGAAGACAACTCCGTGCTCATTCAAACAGCACTACAAAGTGAAAGCTTTGACCCTATCACTCCAGTAGAGGGATTAGTCCAAGGATGGTGAAAGATTGTGAAGGTAAATACACCAAATGGAAGGAAGATCTCCATAACAAGAGGACAAGGACCCATGTTCGAAGAGTCATCTAAGACAAAGTCTGAATTTGAGTCTTCCCCTATCAAATCTTCAAAGTCTTTAGTTATATTACCTCTCCCTAGCTCTTCTACTTTAGCACCTACTCCTAGGATAGTTAGTAGCCAAGTCCCGACGGACATTTCCTTTTTTGATGTAATGGTTTCTGAATTCAGTAATATGTCTTCTCTCTCTTACTCCTCGTGTCATTCTTTGACCCAAGATGACGAGCGTTGCTTAACTAACAATGAAAGTGACAAAGAAATAATTAAAGCAATGGAAGTACTTGAGAATAAAACACCAGTAATTGAAGATACTGAAACAGTGGATGTCTCAAAAGATCCAAACATCAAAAGAGAAGTTAAAATCGGACTAACCCTTAATAAAGAAGAAAGAACTGGTTTAATTAATCTACTAAAAGAATTTATCGATGTATTCGCTTGGTCATATGAAGATATGCCAGGAATAAATAGAGAAATAGCTCAACATATAATACCACTAATTCCAGGAATGAAACCTATAAAACAAAAGTTACGTCGAATGAAACCCGACGTAGCTCTTAAAATAAAAGAGGAAGTTCAAAAACAAATAATTGCAGGTTTAATTAGGGTATCTAAATACCCCAAATGGGTTGCAAATGCGGTGCCAGTTCCAAAGAAAGATGGAAGGGTAAGAATGTGTGTCGACTATAGGGATCTAAATAAGGCAAGTCCAAAGGACGACTTCCCTTTACCACACATCGACAATTTGGTAGATAATACAGCGAATCATGCGCTTCTCTAATTAATGGATGGGTACGCAGGGTACAACCAGATTCTCATGGCCGAGGAAGATATGGAAAAGACTACATTCATAACACCATGGGGCACTACTGTTACACGGTAATGCCATTCGGGTTGAAAAACGCGGGTGCCACTTACCAAAGAGCAGCGACTGCCCTACTACATGACATGATGCACAAAGAAAATGAAGTCTACGTGGATGATATGATTGTAAAATCAAAAGATCATCCAGGACATCTAGTAGCCTTAAGAAAGTTCTTCGAAAGGCTGAGGAAATACAACATGAGATTAAATCCATCTAAATGCGCTTTTGGAGTCACCTTAGGAAAAATCTTGGGATATGTCATTAGCTCTAGAGGAATAGAGATAGACCTAACCAAGATTAAAGCAATCATGTCAATGCCGCCGCCCAAAACCGAGAAACAGATTTGAGGATTCATTGGCCGATTGCAGTACATAAGTAGATTAATATCCAAGTTAACCACAATATGTGAACCAATATTCAAGAAACTTAAAAAGAATGTGCCAGTAATATAGGACGACGAGTGTCAAAAAGCCTTTGAAAAGATCAAAGCATACCTCGCTAATCCTCCCGTATTAGCACCTGCGCTCCCGGGAATCCCTCTTAGGTTGTATTTAACAGTCACCAAAGAGACAACGGGGGCCATGCTCGCATAAGAAGTTGAAGGAAAAGAAAACGTCATCTACAACTTAAGTAAAAAGATGCTCGAATATGAAGTATGCTACACACCACTTGAGAAAGTGTGCCTCGCATTAGTGTGGACCACAACCAAGTTAAGACACTACATGCTCGTTCATACAGTCTATGTGGTATCTCTGATGGATACACTAAAGTATCTCTTCGAGAAATCTTCACTTAATGGGCGAATATCAAGATGGATAGTCAATTTAGCCCAATTTGATGTAAGGTTTATGCCTCAAAAGGCTATCAAAGGATCAGTGGTCTCAAACTTCTTGGCGGATTTCCCAATAGAAGATTCGACACCACTACATGAAAATGAGTTTCCAGACGAAAACTTAATGCTTACAGAAGATGATACTTGGACATTATACTATGATGGAGCATCAAACCAAAAGGGTTGTGGTGTAGGAGTATTATTAGTTTCGCCTAAAGAGGAACATGTCCCAATCTCCATAAAGTTAGATTTTGACGTTACCAACAACGCTGCAGAATATGAAGCATAGGTGGTAGGCCTCGAAACAGCTTTGGCATTGGGAGTAAAGAAACTTCAAATATTCGGAGACTCTTCTTTGATCATCAATCAAATTTCTAAAAGAGGGAAAGTAAGAAGTGAAAGCTTGGCCCCTTACCAAACATATCTGGAAACTCTTACCAATCAGTTAGAAAAGGTAGAATACACATATCTACCAAGAGAGGAAAATCAATTTGCTGATGCCTTGGCAAGACTAGACTCAATGGTTAGAATTCCCATGGAAATTGAGCAAATGCCTTTGACAATAGAAAAGAGGCATAAACCCGGTTACATTGAAGCTATAGAAGACGATGAAGTAATCCAAGAAGAAGTAGAAGAAGAAAAACCTTGGTATACGGACATCCTCAACTATGTCACCAAAGGGGAATATCCACTCCACGCTAACAAGAGAGCAAAACAAGCCTTAACACTTTTGGCTTCCCAATATGTACTCATAGACAATGAGCTACACAAAAGGGTACCTAAAGGTCGAGCTCTTTTATGTGTAGGCAAAAAGGAAGCCCAAAGGGCAATGAGAATAGTCCACAAAGGAGTATGTGGAACTCATGTGAATGGCAAGATGCTAGTCCAAAAGATAATGTGCGAAGGATATTATTGTACTGCCATGAACAGGGATTGTCATCATTATGTAAAAAGATGTCCTAAATGCCAAATATATGCTAACTTGGAGCACGTTCCTCTATCACTCCTTTACACCTACATATCCCCATGGCCATTCTCAACATGGGGAATAGTTATCATTGGAAAGATCACCTCTCCTGGAACAGGAGGTCATGAATATATCCTGGTAGCAATCGATTACTTCACGAAGTGGGTCGAAGCAGCATCATATGCAAAACTCACTGCCAAGCATGTAGTACTCTTTATCGAAAGGAATATTATATGTCGATATGGAGTCCCACATGAAATGATAAGTGACAATGGAACTCACTTTGAAGCATAATGTGAAGAATTGCTACAAAAGTATGGCATTCAACATCATCACTCTTCCCCTTATAGGCCTCAAGCAAATGGTGCAGTAGAGGAAGCTAATAAGAATTTAAAGACCATCATCGAGAAACTGGAAGAAAATTACAAAGATTGGCCTAACAAACTCCATTTCATTCTTTGGGGTTATCGCACGTCAATTCGCTCATCAACAGGAAATACATCATTTTCCTTAGTCTATAGAATGGATGTCGTACAACTTGTAGAGCTAGAAATACCTTCCCTATGCATTGTGTTGGAAAGTAAACTCGATGAAGTCGAATGGACTAGAGCAAGATATAAGGAGCTAATTCTACTTGATGAAAAACGACTAGAAGCTCTACATCATACTCAATGTTACCAAACTCGTATGGCTAGACACTTTAACAAGAAGGTCAAGACAAGAAACATTAACGTAGGAGACTTGGTATTAAAGCCATTAAGGAAAAATGTTCTAGATCCAAGAGGCAAATTTAGGCCTAATTGGTCTGGACCATATGTTGTCAAAACCATCCTATCAGGGGGTGCCGCAAAGCTAACTGATATGGATGGCAATGAATTCTCAAACATGACAAATCTTGACCAACTTAAGAAGTACTACCCATAATCACTTGAGTAAGATACTCAAAAGAGCTACGTTTGGCCTGATTCCTTAGGAAAGGATACGTAGGCAACCCTTTACAGGATGCGACCACTTTAATCTTCACAAAAGAAAATTCTTCAACGTAGAATGAACGACGCGCAAAAATTGAGTCTAGCATGACACGCCACATCTGTCGCACAACGGCAGGAAGCAGCGCATCGCGACAAGCACATCGTGATGCGACAAATTCAAATTCGCAGCACCAGAAGCTCTACATGAAGATGGGTGAATTTCGGTGTTTTTTGGAAATTTTTGACTTCCATACTCGAATAATTCTCGGAAATAATTCAAGACGTTTTCATTGATTTAATAAATTTTTAATGTAAAAGTCGGTTTAATTTAAAAACCTGAAAATTGTAAAAATTACATTATGGAATTTTAATAAAGCTTAAAAATAAAATTGACTTAAAATTAAAACTATCTAATAAGTTGAAAGTAAAGCAATGCTCTAATCTATATTCTCCTTTCTAGCCCTTTTCCAATTCTTGTCTGCCTCTTCTTCATCATCCATCACTTTTTCTAGTAAACATCCTTTAGAAGATCTACACTCGATTTTGGTGTTGATAGTTTCTCCAATATCCATAACATCGTGCTTCTTTTCAACCCACACTTTCTTCTCTACAGAGTTGGCTTTTCTTTTCTCTTTACCCTTAGTAGTATTTTTCTTCTTAGGCATGATAGGAGTCTTGAATTCAACTCTTTCACCCAAGCGCTCCTTAAGAGGAATTTTCTTATCCCCTAGGCGATCGTTCACATTGGTCTTACTCAGCTTTCGGGATTTGTTCTTGTCCTTTTGAGATCTACCAAGTAGCCATTGCTTCACATCCCTAGATAAAGAAGATGGGACCTTTTGGGTAACCACTTCCCATAAAGGTCTAGCACACCAATAGTCATCAAATCTCTCTACATCTTGTGAAACAGGAAATTCATAGGGACGACGAAGATCACTAGAGGGAACAGTTTGAGCAAGACCATATTGCCTCCTTACCCTAGAAGGGTAATAAAAAGTCAACTTTGACAAGCTAGGAAGACGCTAAAAAGGTTGACTGTTGACACCAACCATCTTTTCAATTTTCCACCAAGAAACGACCCACTTGATGGCAAAGTCGCGAGTTCAAAAATTCTACTTCACTCCCGGCGGCCCATCTTTATGGAAAAGCGTTTCTTCTGTCTTATAAAGAAATTTGGTGTATATTTGTCAACATTGTCAGGAGGGCTAATTAATTCAAGTCTCTCCATTAACCATATCTACGAAAATTCAATGCAAATAATTAGTATTACTATACAAAATTAAATATTTTTTATTTCTGTAATTAAAAATATTAATTTTCTACCTGTAATAAAATTGGAGAACCTCGAAGAGGTGCTTTTGGATTCTTTTTTAATTCATCTAAACCAAGCATGTTTCCTCCAACAATCAAAGGCATTGGATTTCTATCTGATTCAATTTGCTCCATGACAGATGCTAAAATCGCTTGGCCCTCCTGAATATTACCACTAGTAAGGAGATATTGGTTTAGCATGCAAAAAAGAAAGGCTCTCCTCCTATAAACATGAAAAGACTCAGAGCATGGTTTGTCAAATAAAAACGTGCAAATTCCTTCAGATTAACCACATTCCCATGCACTATATCTTTTAAGTCCTTGTCCCTAAGGTTAAGGAAACGCTCAAAAAATTTATAATAATACTCGCTTACTTTAGGAATTACCGCAAGATTTTGGGAAGGGAAGCCTAGAATGGCCCCAAATTCTTCCGGTAAAGGACAAATTTCGTCATAATCAAGTCTAAAGCAATGAGTATCTAAATCCCAATACTCTAAGGCGGTATGAATAAAGTTTATGTCAAGATCTACCCCCTTTATACCATATATACCCCCCAAGTGAAAATAGTCAAGCTCTTTTCTCTCCTTAGCGGTCAAAGACCGGCACCACTCACGAGTAAAATCGCTAAAACTCTTAGACATGATTACTTGATGAGAAATAGAAGCTAGAATTATTTTTAATGTGTTCGATGTATACAGAATTGTAGGGAATATTTCAAGCATTACCCCAATATTGAACCCCACTGTGATCATACACTTAAGCATGGTGGCGTCCAAAGGGAAGGAAGCTAGAGCAAAAGAGTCGCCAACAAGTTTTAGGAACTTGTAAACAGTTCACAAGGTGAAGATTACACCCCTTAACGATCCAGGAGATCGTCAACTCCAAAAGGTCTTGAACCAAATAGGGTTCGGGGATGAAGGTACAAATCCAACCTAAAAGAGATTGAACCTGCCCTAATAATAGGCCTCTACTTCATTCTTCTCGTATTCATGTGCGCTTTCTGACTAACATGCAAACAATAGGTTAACCCTAAACCTGTTTATCTATGTTGGTTGAACTTAATGCACAAGAAAACTATTATTGGTGATCACTTTAATTATAATCATATTAGCCTAAACAAGATTATTAATTATCTTATTAAGCGTGATTGCAAGTACAAATTCCCTTTAGGCATGCATAAAAGGCGTGATAAGCAATAACAATAATATATATCAAGCAACATAATAACAATCATAAATCATAATTATAATCATAATCATAATTAAAATAATTATCATAATCATGTTAAAGCATAATATTAATAGCAAGATCCTAGGCATGATACTAACAAGATTAATAACAAACCCTAGCATGTCACTAAGCATTAAAGATCAAAGCTTTAGACTTAACATGATACTAACATGCTATTAGAAAAGAGTAAAAGGCACCCTAAACATGATACTAGAAAGCAATAACAACATCCTAACATGATGCTAAGAATTAAACAAATTTAAACATGTTTTCTACAAGAATAGAGCAATAAGATTACATACTTTGATGCCTCGTATCTCTTTCTAATAACAAAATACACGCGTTAGTAAATTCAAGGAAAATATAAAATCAAACAATCAAATCAAATAATGGAAATAGAGATTTGGGACCAAACCCTCAGAAATTATAACCTTTTACGTCTAGGGCGAAGGCAACTTCGAACTTGGCTAGGTGTGTCTAGATCTCGTGAATGCGGAATTTTGTAAGAGGGAAGGATAGAGAGAAAGAAAGAGGATTGATGATTGTAAATTGAGGATTGATGATTGTTGATGATGATTTATTGTGAATGAATAAAAAATGGAGGTTCAGGACCCTATTTATAAGAAAACAGTCCGGAAATAGGTAGAATTTGATAAGGAATAAAACTCCACTCTGTTGCTGCAAAACCGACCTTGTCGCTTGGTGACAAGCTCTGTCGCGTGGCGACAATCCTGTCGTTTGGCGACAAGCTCTGTCGCGTGGCGACAAGGCTTGTCGCTTGGCGACAGCCTGGATTCCTACGCGCTTTCAAACACGGAGTCCACTTATCAATCAAAATCGATTTGTAAAGTCCGTATGAAAACTAAAATCGTATTTTTCATAAAATAATATTTTATTCCAAATAAAACTTTATCAAATCTAAT
The DNA here is from genome assembly GCF_948465745.1 of Chenopodium album. Taxonomy (NCBI): domain Eukaryota; kingdom Viridiplantae; phylum Streptophyta; class Magnoliopsida; order Caryophyllales; family Amaranthaceae; genus Chenopodium; species Chenopodium album. Next base: position 37,103,301 of record NC_137844.1, read on the forward strand.
TATTAATTCTAATTCTATTAGGATTATAGAGAACCTTCTAGAGAATTCTAGAAGACTATAATTAATTCTAATAACTTTAGGAATAATAATTAACAGGAAGCTTGCATCGGTATAACCTTCAACAACTAATTCTTCTGAGCCACCATATACCAGGAACTTATCCTTGTTCCTTTTCGGGTACTTTAGGATATTCTTGGCTGTAGTCCAATGCACCTCTCCTGGGTCTGATTGGTATCGGCTCATAGCACTCAAGGCATACGATACATCTGGCCTAGTACATATCATGGCATACATGATCGATCCAATAAGCGAAGCATATGGAATCTGATTCATCATTTCCCGCTCATCAGGTGTCTTCGGACACTGCTTCTTGCTTAGGGTTATGCCATGTGACATGGGTAGGTGTAGACACCCATTTGTGTCTCCCCAAAACCAAACCCGGTGATGAATACTTTTCACGTCGAATCATAATCGAATGAAGTGAAAGTGTGGAAAGTCTAGTCTTGCGGTTAGTTTTTTATTTCTCTTCTTTCTCTCTGTTTTCGAAAACCTAATTTATGAAAATAGCCAATCCAGTTTAGTCTGGTCCATGGCAAGGGTCCAATAATAGCGTAGTTGGATTGGGCTCGAAAAGAGCTTTCCAATGATATATTATAAGCCCAACTCCAATGAATAATGAGGAAGTTATGGACAAATTACTAAACTAGGCCCGGTTCGACCTTTATATGCGGCCCAATGATCTAGAGGAGGGCCTATTATGATTCCTAATGCAATTAGGATTGATTATAGTCTTCTAGAATCTTCAAGAAGGTTCTTTTGAATCCTAATGTGATTAGCGTTGATAATTAAGAAGTGTTTTAAATGAAATTACAGTTTTACCCCTCGTGCGCTTAATTTTATCAAAAATATGAAAATGTGTGAAAAAACTGCCTGCAGCGCTGCACCACAGGCCTTTCGCGCGGCGACACTCCTGTCGCTCGGCGACAGAGGCTTGTGTGGCGACAGCGTCGTGTTTTATTCTTCTTGAAACTCTGATTCTTTTTTGTCATATTCCGGCTGATTTTCGTTATAAATAACCTCCTTTAACCTCCGTTTTTTTATTATCAACTATCATCTACGACCAACTCTCATTAAGAATTTCTTGATATTCTCTCTCTTTTTCTAAACCAACTTTTCACAGGCAAAATTCCGCATTCACAAGATCTAGACACACCTAGCCAAGTTCGAAGTTGCCTTCGCCCTAGACGTGAAAGGTTTGATATTTGTGAGGGTTTGGTCCCTAATCTCAATTCAATTATTTGATTTAATTGTTTGATTTATTATTTTCCTTGAAGTTACTAACGTGTGTATTTTCTTATTAGAAAGAGATACGAGGCATCGAAGTAAATACTTTAATTGTTTAATTGATCTTATGATATAGAAATCATGTTAAGATTGTTATTTTGGTTCCTAGTATCATGTTAGGATGCTTTCCTTAGTATGATATTTAGGGTGATTTGCTTATATCAATTATGATTTCTAGGATGCTTCCTATTTTCTTTCCCAATAGCATGTTAGTATCATGTTAGGGCCAAAGCTTTGATTTTTTTATTGTTTAGTGACATGCTAGGATTTGTTATTAATCTTGTTAGTATCATGCCTAGGATCTTACTATTATTATGCTTTAGCGTTAACATGATTATTTTAATTATGATTGTTATTATGATTATAATTATGATGATTATTATTATGTTGCTTGATATTATATTTATTGTTATTGCTTGATCACACCTTTTATGCATGTTTAAAGGAAATTTGTACTTGTAATCACGCTTAATAAGATAATTGATAAACTTGTTTAGGGCTATTATGATTATAATTCAAGTGATTGCCAATAATAATTTTATCTGTGCATTAAAGTTCAACCAACATAGATAAATAGGTTTAGGGTTAACCTATTGATTGCATGTTAGTCAGAAAGCGCACATGAATACGAGCAGAATAAAGTAGAGGCCTATTTTTAGGGCAGGTTCAATCTCTTTTAGGTTAGATTTGTACCTTCATCCCCGAGCACCAGTCATGGTTCCAGACCTATTGGAGTTGACGATCTCATGGATCGTTAAGGGGTGTAACCTTCACCCTGTGAACGGTTTACAAGTTTCTAAAACTTGTTGGCGACTCTTTTGCTCTAGCTTCCTTCCCTTTGGACGCCACCATTCTTAAGTGTATGATCACAGTGGGGCTCAAGTTTGGGGTAATGCTTGAAATATTCCCTACAGTAGGTGACCTCTCTTGGCCTCCTGCATGTTAAATCGAGCCAGTACTTTATCAATGTAAGTACTCTGGCTCAATCCAATCATCCTCTTAGATCAATCCCTATAGATCTTGATGCCCAATATGTGCTAAGCCTCTACCAAGTCTTTCATTGCAAAACATTTTCCAAGCCAGGCCTTTACAGACTCTAACATCGGAATACTGTTTCCAATGAGCAATATGTCATCGACATATAAGACCAGGAAGGCGATGTCACTTCCACTGACCTTCTTGTAAACACAAGATTCATCTGGATTCTTGATAAAACCAAACTTACTGATGGCTTCATCGAATCGCAGATCCCAACTTCTGCCAGCTTGCTTCATCCCATAAATGGACTTTCTAAGCTTACACACTTTCCCAGCATTGTTTTGGTGGAAAAAACCTTCAGGCTGTGTCATGTACACAGTTTCTTCCAAAATTCCATTGAGGAAGGCGGTTTTGACGTCCATCTGCCATATTTCATAATTGTAATATGAAGCAATGACAGGACAAAGTCGTATCACCTAGTTAAAAATAATTCCTAAGTCCTCTAACTATGCAGATAGGGAAGAAGGGTCGAATCACAGGGAAACGAATCAATTTATTCCTAATTAAATTAAATAATCTAAATTATTAAGTAACTAATTTATTGGTATGTAAAGAACTAACTACGAAGATTAAAGTTTTAGAAGAAAATCAAATAATAAAAGCCTAGGGTATAAGTTCACCAATAAATAATATTGCAGGGTAAAACAAATTAAACAATCATCAATGCATTAATTAATCATATCATAAAGGGCTTTCGCTACGTATTACAATCACAAAATTAATTTACCGGTATTAAATCGCATCTTTTGAATCTTGACTTAACCATTTATAAATTAACTTGCCTATTAAAACTAAGCCTAAACATCAATTCTCATATGTCGAAACTCTAATCAATATTGCAAAACTCATACAATTAAACCAGGCCTAATCTAATTGCATAGCATTAAATCAATCAATAGGAAATTAATCAGGCATTGACAATCAACAATAATAAATTAACCCTTCATATTATTTACGGATCCCCACAACCCTAGAAAATAATGTACTCACACATAATTAAATCTAAACAAATCAAAGTAATTAAGCAAAACATGATGAACAAAAGCAAATAAATTACTGAAATAAAAAGGGAAGAAATTATTACCAAAGTTAACGGAAATAATGAGTTGAATTAAACCAAGAGTTGTAGAGAGAGAAAACAAGAGAGAAGTTTAAGCTTAAGAGAAGATTAAACTCATGAAAGAGAGATAATAGTTAAGAGAAGAGATAATCCTATCAAACAACTAAAAAAAAACGTATTTATACAAAGCTCCTAAAAATCCTAATTAGAAACTAAGTAAAAATCGCCGGAATTAAGCTTCAAGACACGCACCCAGTCGGGCGCCATCTCGCCTGGCGGGGCCCGCCTTTTCGATCCTCAATGCATCTCGAGACAGGGCGAAGAGTGCTTCATTATTAGGGTGGTACACAGTTTGGTTTGGTGAGATTTAGGGGTGAAACCGCACTAAACCGCAATTATGCAGTTTTAACTTTTCCCAAACAATACCAAACCGCATTCGTAACCAAACCGCACCAAACCGCAATTTAACCGCAATTTTTGGTTTGGTGCGGTGCGGTTTGTGGTTTAACCGCAATTTTTGAAAGGATAAGAACACCTGCTCAATTTTATTAACCTAAATAGCAACATACAACAATCAATAATATGGCTTTCATCTAACTTAAATTAACCATACAACCATACATAAAGTTTATCTTTATACAACTAATTAATAAAATCCAAATATCAAATAGTTCTAATTACTTCACTAAAAGAAGAGTACAATAATAGACAACAAGGATCTCATGATGAGCACATTAAACGATTACATCCCTCGATCTTCCAAGTGATCTTTGCGAACATTGTGATGCATCTCATCTACTAAGTACTCATATGGTAACCTACACAATGGGAAATAGAATTAGAGTAATGTTATGTAAAGTGGAATACTTTGAAGTTAAAAAAAGAATGCTTATTCAATTTAATGATGTAACTTACCTCAATCATATGACATCTTACGCAATGTCAATAACGGAAGGAACTAGACTCATCTTACTGATATCTACAATAAAATAATAACATATATTAACTTTGAAGATTAAATAATTATAAGTTAACATATACTAACTTTAAAGATAAAATAATTATATGTAAAAGGCAATATAGGTACATACCCTTTTCTAAATTTTCAATGTCCTCAATGATTTCTTCAACAATATTTGGTGATGCTCGAAGCCAATCTTGACTACAAATGAGCCCTTCTACTACTTTAGGAGACAATGAACTCCTAAATGCATCAAGTACTCGACCTCCTGTGCTAAAAGTACTCTCAGATGCAACTGTAGAAACCGGGATAGCCAACACATCACGAGCTATCAAAGAAAGAGTAGGGTACCGTCCACTATTAGATTTCCACCACTTTAGAATATCAAAATCATCCACATCCTCCTTTGGTTCCTCATCTAAATACTTTTCTAATTCTGATTTGGATTCTCCATCATCTTTAGTAGCTTTATGTTTTTTATATCTAGCCCTTATAATACCTTTATTTTGTGAACTTGTTTCAGCACTTGTTCTTCCAGCACTAGTTGAACCCCCACCTTGACTTGAAGCTAAATTAGTAGCTACTTCAGAACCTTTATACTCATCAAACATATCCTTAATAGCTTTTTTAACACGGGTGCACACAACCAAAGCTACGTCACTCTCATACATTTGAGAGATCCCATACTCTACACATTCCCATTTATATCGAGGATCAAGAATTGTAGAAACAAACATCATCACATTAATTTTTTAGGATCACCCCAATACTTGTCACATTTTTCTTTCATTTTAAGAGCCATGTTCTTAAAATCCTCATTCGAACTTTCACACCAATCCTTTAAGAGGCAATCCACATCAGTGATCTCATGAAAATAAGTGTTGGAAGTAACATACAATGACCAGACACACGCATAGTTAAGTTATAGAAAGCTTCTAACAACTTTAACAAGTTCCTAACATGGTTCCAGTCATCTGAACTTGGTTTTCCTAACCCTTTCCCATAATCATCTTCATCCCACAAATCATCATTGTAATGTGCATCTTCCCCAACAAACCTTTCAAAATCATTCTCAAATTTCACAGCGGTTTCAAGCATCAAATAAGTGGAGTTCCATCTAGTTGGAACATCAAGACGCAACATGCTTTGAGTTGAAATTTTTTCTTCTATGGCACATTTTTAAACTTTTCAACTCTATTACAAGATGACTTAACAAATCTGACCGCATTTCGAACACGATGAAATGAATCATTAACCAATTTTAAACCATCTTGGACAATTAGATTCATAATATGAGCAATACATCTAACATGCAAAAATTCCCCTTTTAAAATACTAGTTCCCCAATTGTTAATCCTTTTATTCAAATAAACAAGAACAGTGTCATTTGAACTTGCATTATCAACAGTAATAGTCATAACCTTTTCAATACCCCATGCAAGCAAGCACTTTTCAATATCCTTACCAATGGCTTCCTCCTTATGACTAGAAATTGGACAAAAGTTTAATATTCTTTTGTTCAATTTCCAATCAATATCAATAAAATGGACAGTAACACACATGTAGTTAATTTTTTGCAATGAGGTCCATGTGTCGGTTTTAATACATACTCTCCTACAATTAGTCTTTAGAAAAGACTTTAATTTCAATCTTTTATCAACAAACATTTCATAACAATCCTTAGTTACTGTAACTCGAGAAGGAACATGAAATTTATTGGACAATTGTGAGAAAAAATAATTAAACCCTTGTCCTTCAACAAATCTAAATGGAAGCTCATCAACTATGATCATGTATGCTAGAGCTTTCCTACACAAGTCATAATTGAAATTCTAAGTTTTCAATTTTCCCTCTAGTTCCCCATTTTCATTTATAGAAGATTGGAAGCTTAGTTGGGTTTGCTTAGGGTCTGAACTTTAAAATTTGTTGCTAGGATTGTTCGCAAATTTTTTCAAGTGTGTCCTATAAGTGCTAGTGCAATTAACTCGAGGATTACATTTGTAAGGCGTACCACAATAGTTACACTTACACCTCCCAATACCTTTGTCAGTATACTTGGTGAAGTGTTCCCATATGCATGACCGTGATTTTGTGGCCTTCCTCTTTTGTTTGGGCATATCTTCCTCCTTTACAAATCCTTCTTCATCTTTCTCGTTTTCATCCTCGACAGGAGAAGCTCCAATACTGTCCTCAGTAGTAGACATCTAAGCATGACATTCAATCCATCAGATGGCTGGAATTATAACAATAATAAATGCAAATAATAAGAAATTAAAGTAGTCAAACCATAAGACTTACATTACAAGATCTAGTACTAGAATCCGTGGTTGATAAAAGCCACAAATGCAAAGCAACAATCACTGATGTCTGACTGAGTTGCTGGAAAAATAATAATAATAATAAAAAATAAAAAAATAAGTCTAACAATACAATAAAAAGCATTTGAAAGTAAAACAAATTGTAAGCCTAAGACATTATATCATTATTCTCATACTCTTGAAAATGACCATCATATACACAATCTAATCGAAAAGGGTAAAAATATACAATTAATTGAACTAATTAATGAATAACCAAATATATAATTAAACTAATTAGTTGAAATCTAACATATAATTGAAAATTTGTACAACAAATTACACTACATAAAATCAAATATACAATTAAGCATACCCACATAATTATTCCCTAAAAACTCCCCAAATCCTATACTTCATTGTAAAATTATTCGCTAAAAACTCCCTAAATAAAAATAGCAAAAATAAAAAAAAAATAAAAAACATACCAATTAGGTGAAAAAAAAAAGTAGATCTTGCTATGTTTTAGATCTTGTGATATGTATCTTCAAACCTTCAGTAGTAATGGAAGGGGAGAGTTGGTTCGTTGGAGGCTGTAAATGGAGGGTTTAAGGCAGGACTGCAGGAGGTAACAAAAGTGAAAGAAAGAGAAAGTGGCGTGAGTGAGTTGATGAATAAACTGATAAACCCTAGTATATTTTTTTTAACTTGTATTAATGTAAAATGATTTTTTTTTATGAGTTAAGTTAGTTATTTGTATAAGCTTCCATTTAATTCGTATACTATTGTATTTTATATAAATGCGGTCTATATATGCGGTTTGCGGTTGTGCTGTTTGCGGTTAAAACCATAAATCGTATAATTGCAGTTTGCGGTTTGGTTTGGTTTTATTTTTTGGAAAACCAAACCAAACTGCAATAATAAGGTTTGGCAAAATAAAAAACCAAACCGCAAATTTTAAATCGCAAACCAGACCAAACCGCAAAATTACGGTTTGGTTTGGGGTTTGTTCCGGTCTAAACCACACTCTGTAAAGCCCTATTCATTATCCTTCAGCCCCGCCCGGCCGAGCGCGCCTCCAGGCGAGGCCTCATCCGGACGGGCGAAACCTTAGGCTCTTCTTTGGACTTCCGTTTGGGCTATTATCTTGGCCCAAACACTAGTTTCCTCCTTGGGGCTTGAATCACCCGGTCCATAGCATCAGCTTCTCATATTTCGAGCCCTTAATCACCAGTTTGATGACTCCAACCGGCCTTGGGCTACGAAAGATGGTCGTGCTCCTCCAATGCTCGTAGTTGCTTAAAATAAACCCGGGAAAAAGCTCCAAATATGCAATTTCCTATAAAACATAACCAAGACTACGAAAACACTTGAAAGCACAAATTAGTAATAAAAGTGGCTCTAAAGAGCCAAAAATACTCCTAATTATGACCAAGGGACGGGGGCAAACCACTATATAAAATAGACATATCAAACTCCCCCAAGCCAAACTTTTGCTTGTCCCAAAGAAAAGGGCTCATCAACGAACAAATAAAATATACTTCACCCCAAATCGATCAAAACAAACATAACTGATTTAAGGCAAATCCAACAAGTATGCATCAAAACCAACCAATCAAATCCATCCAATTGCTCATCCTCCCTAACAATTTTCAAATAGAGCAAACCACAAGAGCATATAGAATTCAAGACTAGTGCTCACGCACTCAACTCTCATTTACGTGGCGGATATAAAATGTATCCGATCGCTCACCATCCCAACCCCTTTATGTGAACAATGCCCTCCAAACTCACAATACTCGTGTGTTTGAAAGACATACACTCAACCATAGTCGACTCGAAATAAATCAAATCATTCTTTGCATTGATAAGCAACTAATTTCACATTCACACAACTCTATGCACAAAGGTCGGAAGGTCTTTAAACCTTGTAATGTAAGGCTAAGGTAGAGGGTAGGATAAATTTGGGAAAATGTGAGAGTAAAGCCATGCTTAAGGGAGCCATAATCCTAATAAAACCAAGGCCAATAATAAATAATGACCAACCAATCCCAACACAACTCAACTCTTCCAAAAATTCACCAAACAATAATCCAATCATATCAAAAATTTCCAACATTTACAATTTCACTCATAAAAATATAATAAGGTAAAACTTGAGTGAACAAACAAACTTTGAATTCTTTTTTTTCAAACATGACCTTGAATTTTTTTCTTTTGAAACCCTTTTTCTTTTCTTGAGCAACCTTCAATCAAAACACTTGAAAATTGAAATATTTTTTCTTTTGCTCTTTTTTTTTTCTTTTCTTTGAAGTTCACTTTTTTTTCTCCTTTTTTTTTCTTGAACTTCTTTTTTTTCACTATCATGCTTTATTTTTTCTCAAGAATTTCAACTTTCAAAAACAAAACACAATCAAGAACAAAACAACTTCTCATAACCACCCAAATTGTGCAAAAAACAAGCACACTACAAACTCCCTCACCTCACTCACTAATAGCTCCCCCAAGCCAAGCTTGGGACTAGTAACCAATGAGGCAAAAATCGGCTTGTAATGTGGCTAATAAATAACAAATAGTCAAGGCAACAACAAGGGTAGCAAGAAGGGAACAAATGTATCTAAATTATTCTGAAGGCTACCTAAAATAACAAATGCCTTCGTCATCCTCAATGTGCATAATAATGAGTTATACAAACACTACTCAAAGTTGCAAACCAATACTCAAATTCATTGACATAGCAGGAACTAACACACAATTCCTAACCAAATCAACTAGTCAAGCACTATATTCACAAGTAGTTGACAAAATTTACTCATGTTAAGGCATCTAAGCAATCAAACACCAAATCATAGCTAGCCTATCCACAATACTCATCATCGTATACCAAGAATCAAAACAATTTTCATATGTATAGGGCACAGGGAAGCATGATTTATCATTCATTGGATCGTATTTTTGTATTTTTTAATTTTTTTCAAAGCAATAAAATCTATACTAGAAACCAATAAAACTAAACTAAACTAAACACACCAAGAATACCAAAAATAAAAGAAATAGAAGAAGAAAGATACCAATATCCAAAAATCTCCCCCAAGCCAAAATCAGAAAATGTCCTCATTGGCTCGGGAATTAGCCTAGCACGGCTAATCCTCATCCTCATCCACCGGGTCAAATCCTCTGCCGCTGCCACCTGCACCACCAGAAGAGCTACCACCAAAATAGTTAGGGTTAAAATTCCTCCCCGGAGGCCCCCCAAAAGGAATGTCTTGGCCATATCCATGAAAGGCCGAATAGTCTGTGTAAATGCCATGGGAGGTGGGATCGACGTATCCCTGAGGTGGTGCCTGAAACCAATAAGGGTAAAGAGCATCGTCAGGAATAGCACCCCGACGAGCATAGTCATCAAACATAGGATATAAAGCTCTACCCTAGTTTCTCTCAATGTACCCTAACCGTTGGTCTATGGAACAAACCATCTGCCTAAGCTCCCCATAAGACCCCTCAATACGGCCTATAGCCTGTCCGATACTCTGCAAGTCCCAAACAGTCTCGGGACCGTGCCTAGGGGGTGGTGGAGGTCCATGATGTGGCATGTGAATCAGTGATGGTGGTGCCATATCCTTAGGCTGTGGCACATGGGGAGATGGTGGTGGTGATGGCGCTCGCCCCTGGGCATGGGAAACTAAAAGGTCATAGGTGTATGTCTCTTTCCCAGGGGGAAAATCGGTCAACTGGGGGCTAAGTAGGGGAAAGATACGCAATAGGTCATTTCCTATCCTAACACACCAATGGGGGATTTGCTGACAATCTAGCTCAATCCAATCCAAACTCTACAAATACCTAGTGGTCATATAAGTATCCCCCCCACAGTTAGTGAAACCCTCAGCCCTAGTCTCACTAAATCCAGCTTTTTTAACCGTTATCCTAGTGATAAGGCCTCCTAATCGAATAGGGGTTCTAGTGGTGGTACTAGCGGTGGCATGTCGACTCAAATGGTGTATAATGTACCTACCTATGTTCAATTTACCAAACCTAAACACATAGTGACCTATTATAGCTAGTTCATTGGTTTGAGCGTTATGTGGTTCATACCTACCTAAAAAACTAGCATGTTGGGAGTTTGGGGCCGGTAAACCAGTTAGAACACGATAAATATCTTTCATTTTGTAATTTTCATGCCAAGTGGTGGGGAGTTCCAATTCCAATTCAAACAATTTGCAAAATTCAATATAAGTTAAACTAATATTTCTATTGTTCAACCTAAATTGCAAATTAGGACCATTTTTAGTATTAACAACATTCAAAGAAGATAGGATTTCGCATGTTAATTCACGATATGTAGGATAATGCATATCAACAAATTTTCTCATTCCTGTATCATTCATGAATCGTCTAACATGATCATATAAACCTAGAGATTCAAGAGAGGGTCGGTGAAGCCACCGAGAAGGAATTACCTCGCGCTCATAGAGCTTGATGAGCCGTTCCCGTTGGGTTTGCGTGTAATACGGATCGTCGGCCATTCCCGAGTTGTAATTCCTGGTCATATGCTTGGCTTGAGCTTGAACTGCGCCCCCCTTGAGTTCTTAACCTCTTTGATGCCATTGTTGAGAATGGGTTTGAAAAAAACTTGTTCAAAAGTGAACAAAATTGGTATAGAAGTGCAGAGGGTGAAGAGAGGAGAAGGAATATGTAAGAATTTTTGGATTTGGGTGAGAAATGGAGGGAAGATCTTAGAGAGAAGGTAGAGGTTTTTGAGTTTTTAGAGAGATAAAGAATGGAGGAAAGAGAAATAAGGAGGAAAATGGGTCGGTGGTGCCGCGCCCGGTCGGGCGCCAACTCGCCCGATTGGGCGAACCAACCTTTGAAATTTTTCGACTCTCGCGCCCAGTCGAGCGGAGGTTCGCCCGATCGGACGAATAAAGTGGTTCGTACTCGTCAACTCTCGTGCCCAGTCGGGTGCGCCTTCGCCCGGTCGACGAAAACACTTGAATTTTTTTCTTCTTCTCGCGCCCGGTCGGGCGAGAATTCTTCTTTTCTTGGCTTCCTCTCGCGCCCGGTCGGGCACGCTACAGCAAAGAGGGTCCGATTTTTTTTTCTTCTTTACTCCAAATTCGGTTAACTCTTTTCTCCAAACCTGTATAAAAACTCTGAAAATCATTAAATTCCCTCCACTTTCCTCTCACAAGAAAAAGAAGGAAATAAAACTAAACTAAAAAGCGAGAAAGTACGGGTTACCTCCCGCAAAGCGCTAGTTTATCTAGGTTCCGCACGACCTTCTTACCATATGTTTATCAAGATGGGACAGAATCGATTAGGTGAAGTAGTTTAACTGGACCAATCGTGGCCCCTTCGTGGTATAGCTTGAGCCTTTGACCATTTACCTTGAATACACTACCATGATCATCGTATAATTCCACAGAACCGAACTTATTTGCCCTTTTTACTGTAAAAGGACCCGACCACCTTGACCTCAACTTTCCTGGGAAAATTTTAAGTCTAGAGTTGAATAACAAAACCTTATCACCCTCTTTGAACTCTCTTGGAAGGATCATCTTGTCTTGTCATCTCTTGGTTTTCTCCTTGTAGATGCGTGCACTATCATAGGCCATCAACCTAAACTCATCTAACTGATTAAGTTGTACAAGCCTCTTTTCTCCCGCTAGCTTAGCATCTAAATTGAGCTCTTTAATAGCCCAATATGCCTTGTACTCTAATTCCACTGGGAGCTGACATGCTTTACCATACACAAGTCTAAAGGGAGTAGTACCAATTGGGGTCTTAAATGCGGTTCTATACGCCCAAAGAGTGTCATCCAACTTATCACTCCAATCATTCCTAGATTTTGCTACCACCTTCTCCATAATGGCCTTGATCTCACGGTTAGAAACTTCAACTTGGCCACTAGTTTGGGGATGGTAGGCTAAACCTGTCCTATGATATACACCATATTTCTTGAGAAGGCTGTCTAACTTTCGCTCATGAAAGTGAGATCCTCCATCACTAATTATCGCTTTAGGTACTCTAAATCTGGGAAAGATGGTTTTCTTGAAAAGCCTATGGAGGATCACCTTGGCATTATTGGTAGGTGTGGCAATGGCTTCAACCCACTTGGATACATAATCAACGGCGACAAGTATATATCGATTCCCTCGTGAAGAAGGAAGAGGTCCCATGTAATCAACACCCCAAACGTCGAAAATTTCAACTTCCAATATACCTGTTTGAGGCATCACATGTCGCCGTGAGATGTTGCCAGTCCTCTGGCAAGAGTCACAAGCCTACACAAAAGAGTTGGCATCCTTGAACATGATAGGCCAATAAAATCCTGACTCATTGATCTTAGCCACCGTTTTGGTGGGACCATGATGTCCTCCATAAGGTGAGTTGTGGCATCTAGTAAGAACACCGTGAACTTCCAATTCGGGAACACATCTGCGAAATAATCCATCTGCACACTCACAAAACAAAAAAGGATCATCCCAAAAATAATGTTTAACATCAGAAAGGAATTTCTCTTTCTGTTGGTAGGAGAAGTCAGGGGGTAGAGTACCGCCCACCAAATAATTTGCAAAATCGGCAAACCAAGGATGTTGCTCTACGACTGCATACAAGTAGTCATCAGGGAAAGAATCATCTATAGGAAGAGAATCTTTACCCTCATCATACCTGATTCGTGACAAGTTGTCTGCCACAACGTTCTCTACACCTTTCTTATCTTTAATCTCCACATCAAAGTCTTGGAGCAAGAGAACCCAACGGAGGAGCCTAGGCTTTGATTCCACCTTGGCTATTAAGTACTTCAAAGCTGGATGGTCAGTAAAAATAATAACTTTAGAACCAACTAGATATGATCTAAATTTTTCTAAAGCATAAATCACAGCAAGAAACTCCTCCGTAGTGACATAGTTAACTTGGGCTTCATCCAAAGTTTTGCTTGCATAGTAGATAGCATGCAAAACCTTGTTCTTTCTCTTTCCTAGCACGGCTCCTAATTGTAAAGTCACTGGCATCACACATGATCTCGAAAGGGAGATCCCAATCGGGAGCACATATGATAGGTGCCGATATCAAAGCCTGCTCAATCCTGTTAAAAGCCTCAAGATACTCATCAGTAAAAATAAATGGGGCATCCTTGAGTAAAATCTGAGTTAGTGGTTTAGCAATTTTAGAAAAATCTTTGATAAAGCGACGATAAAACCCCGCATGACCTAAGAAACTTCTAACCCCCTTAACATTAATTGGAGGAGGTAATTGCCCAATCACAAAAACTTTAGCTTTATCTACCTGTATACCCTTGTCAGATACAATATGACCAAGAACTACTCCCTCGGTCACCATAAAGTGACACTTCTCCCAATTTATAACCAAATTGCATTCTTCACATATTTTCAAAATTTTAGTGAGATTAATAAGACATGCATCAAATGAAGAACCATACACACTAAAATCATCCATAAAGACTTCCATGATAGACTCTATGAAATCAAAAAAGATACTCATCATGCAACGTTGAAAGGTGGCAAGGGTATTACACAAACCAAAGGGCATTCTATGATAAGCAAAAGTACCATAAGGGCATGTAAATGTAGTCTTTTCCTGATCTTCAGGGTGAATTTTGAATTCGGAAAAATCCCGAATACCCATCCAAATAGCAAAAGAACTTATGATTAGCTAACCTCTCAAGCATTTGATCAATAAAGGGGAGAGGGAAGTGATCTTTTTTAGAGGCGATATTTAATCTACGATAATCTATGCACATACGTCACCCTGTAACAGTTCTAGTGGAAATTAATTCATTTTTATTATTTTTTATAACAGTCATCCCACCCTTCTTAGGAACCACCTGAACAAGACTTACCCACTTTGAGTCAGAAATAGGATAGATAATACCTGCATCAAGTAATTTCATAACCTCTTTCTTGACTACTTCTTGCATATTGGGGTTCAACCTCCTCTGGGGTTGAATGCATGGCTTATAGTTGTCCTCTAGATGTATCCTATGCATAAGAAAATCAGGGCTAATACCCTTGAGATCATCAATAATGTACCCTATTGCCCTTTTGTGGGTTCGAAGAACCTCTAAAAGTTGGGAAGTTTGTGGGTCATCAAGTGCAGTACTAATGATCACAGGGTATAGTTCCTGCTCGTCAAGAAAAACATATTTTAAATGAGAAGGGAGAGGTTTTAGTTCAGGTTTCTTGACCTCTGTAGGTTTTGATTCCTAAACTAATTTTACTACCTTCTTGCTCTTTATAGGATCAAGTTCTTCAATTGGGAGAGCTTTTTCTATAGCGTCCACCTCTGTATTCCAAATACTCGCATTACCTGTGGTTAATTCGCCACAAAGAATTTCCTCCAAGGGATCTCTTGCAAGAACCTGTGGTAAGCTTTCTTTACAAATATCATCCATTATATCAATCACATCAATTAAACAACAGTTTTCCTCTAGCACAGGTCCTTTCAAAACCTTCCCTAAATTAAAAGTGATATTATCATCTCCAACAGAAAGGGTTAGTTTTCCATTTTGCACATCAATTATGGCTCCTGCAGTGTTGAAAAAAGGCCTACCTAATATAATGGGAATTTGTGTATCCTCAGCCATGTCTAAAACAACAAAATCTATAGGGATAAAAAATTTACCAACTCTGACAGGAACATTGTTGTTTCAATGAATACTACAAAAAGGGGGGGTTGAATTGTAGTATGACAGAATAGTCAAACTTTTTGCGGAATTAAAACTAAGTAAGCTAGAGGAACAAAAAGATAAGCTAAAGGAACTAAAAAGTGCAAGAGAGATTTTTACGTGGAAAACTCCTTGGCCCTAACAAGGAGAAAAACCACGACCACTTGGGATTTTAGGAAAAGAATCTTCACTAGAATAGGGCAAATGGACCTATTACAAACTAAAGACTCTAACTTCAAGTTCCTCAACGAACTCAAAGCCCCGAGGAACAAGTCACTAAACTTGTCACTCTTTTCTTTCTCTTTCTCTTCTCTATCTCTCTTCTCACTTCTCTTTCTCTTCTCACTTCTCTTTCTCTTCTCTTTCTTTTCTCTTTCTCTTCTCTTCCCCTTCTCTTTCTCACAAATAGAAGTTCACTCAAACTTCCGAATTTCCCAATACAACTCGAAAAGATTAACTCTAGTATAAGAACATTAGAACACTCTTTTTCACAAGTGTGGAATTGGCTCTTGACTCGATTAAAGAAAACAAAGGATGAAATCTTAGTTGAGCAAGGGTAAATTTTTCCAACTGAAATCAACAACTATTTATAGACCAAAATTCGTTTAGGAAAAACCTCTTTGTGCAGCAAATCCATAACGCCACTACTCCAACCCACTAAAAAGATCATGTCCTAAATTCAAGGAACACGAACTCCTCAATGTGCTTGACCATGATATGAAGAAGATCATGGGGAGTAGGCCGCAAGTTTTGGAAAACATAAAATCAGATTTTATTTGTTAAAAAGATATTTTTGAAAATCAGAATAAAATAAAATCCTTTTAGTTAGAAAAGATAAACGTTGAAAACTGTTTTCCTAAAAACATGCTAGCACTATTTAGACCAATTCCAAACAGCAATTTTCGAGTATAATTCTATCCTTATACTTACATAAATCCTAAAATATAAAAATATATTTAGTCTTCATGTTCTCTGATGAAGCTTCTACTCCGAGGCTTCTGTTCCTTAAGGGGAACTTCTCTTCTCTGGTGAAGCTTCTGCTCTGAAGCTTCTGTTCCCTGAGGGGAACCTTCTCTTCTCAAGTCTTCATTTCTGAAGCACCAGTTCCTGCAAAGGAACTTTTCTTTTTGAATAGCTTTGTTTCTGGATTTCCTATTCCTCATGGTATCTTCGCAAGACACTTAATTCTCCTAGTCTTTGCAACTGATCACACATCAAACAATCAAGCTCTTATTAGTTTGTAAGTAAGTGAGGTTGTGTCATCATCAAAATCATTAAGTCCAACAAACATCCTCTAAAATACATAAGGGGTATTTAACAGAACGGTCTGCCATCTGTAAAGTAATGTTAGTAACTTTCAAATCACCCATATTAAGTTTAGAACACACAGACGATGGCATAACACAAACACTAGCACCCAAATCACATAATGCTTTATCTATGAAGACATTACCAATATGACAAGGGATAGAAAAACTACCAGGATCCTTTAATTTAGGAGGGGATTTATTTTGCAATAAAGCACTACATTCCTCTGTAAAAGCTATAGTTTATACCACATCAAAGGCCCTTTTCCTAGTCAAAATATCTTTCATAAATTTAGCATATGCAGGAACCTGAGTGATTAAATCAGTGAAAGGAACTGTTACCTGCAAATTTTTCACAACCTCCAAGAACTTACTAAATTGCTTATCAAACTTACTCTTCAAATGTCTATTTGGGAATGGAAGTTTGATGACTGGGCCCTGCTGTAGGGAATATTTCAAGCATTACGATAACCCCAAATTTGAACCCCACTGTGATCATACACTAAAGTACGGTGGCGTTCCAAAGGGAAAGAAAAAGAGCAAAAAGAGTCGCCAACAAGTTTTAGGAACTTGTAAACCCAAAAGACAATCCAAAAGGACCATCAACTACTCCATAAGGTCTTGAACCAAACAGGGTCCGGGGATGAGGGTACGAATCCAATCTACAAAAGAAAGGACCCGCCCTATAAAATAGGCCTCTACTTTGTTCTGCTCGTATTCATGTGCGCTTTTCGAATAACATACAAACATTATATTAAACCTACCCTGTTTAATCTATGTTGGTTGAAATTAATGCACAAATAATACTATTATTGGCGATCACTTGAATTAAAATCACATTAGCCTAAACCAAATTATTAATTATCTTATTAAGCGTGATTTCAAGTACAAATTCCCTTTAAACCTGCATAAAAGGTGTGATCAAGCAATAACAATGAAATAATATAATATCAAGCAACATAATAATAAACAATAAATAATGATGATAATAACATGATGAGGCATAATAAAGCTTGAATATAATAGCAAGATCCTAGGCATGATACTAACAAGATTAATAACCAATCCTAGCATGTCACTAAACAATAAAGATCAAAGCTTCAAACCTAACATGGCACTAACATGATATTAGAAAAGAGTAAAGGCACTCTAAACATGATACTAGAAAGCATACAAATAACACCCTAACATGATACTAGGAATATTAAAAACATCCTAACATGACACTAGGAATATAATCAAATCTAAACATGCTTTCTACATTGAAAGAGGGTAATAAGATTACATACTTTGAAGCCTGGTACCTCTTTCTAATAACAAAATACACAAGTTAGTAAACTTCAATGAAAATCAATAAATAATTAAAGAATTAAATTGAAATCAAATTAAATAAAGTTTTTACTAGTTTTGGACCAAACCCTCAGAAATTATCAACCTTTCACGTCTAGGGCGAAGGCAACTTCGAACTTGGCTAAGAGACTCTAAGTCTTGTGAATGCGGAATTGTATTTTGTAAAAGGTAGTTTAAAAAGAGAGAGAAAGAAAAGAATTAAGAAAGAGAATTGAGAATATTGTTTGTAGATGATTGTGAATAATTTCTGAAAACGGGAATTCGGACGCTATTTATAATGAAAAATAATCCGGAAAAACATAGAATTTGATAAGGAATAAAACTCCACGCTGTCGCCAGGAATTGACTCTGTCGCGACGCGACAGGGTCCGACAGACCTGTCGTTTGGCGACAGCCTGTATTAGCGCGTTTTTCTTCACGCGGAATCCGATCTTTAATCAACTTGATCTACGGAATCCGTACAGAATATAAAATATATTTTTAAGATAATAAAACCATATTTTATTCCAAATAAAAATCTTTTTAAAAATAATTAATTATTAAATCTAACAATATTAGAATTAAAAGGAACTTTCTAGAAACTTCTAGAAAACTATAATTAATCCTAACAATTTTAGGAATAACAATTAATATTGGGCCCTCCTCTAGATCATTGGGCCGTATTAAAATAAATAACTGGGCCCAGTTTAGTATTTTGGCCATAACTTCCTCAATATTCATCGGAATCGGGCTTATAATATATCGTTGGAAAGGTCTTTTCAAACCCCATCCATCTACACCATTATTGGACCCTTATCATGGACCAAAATAAACGAAAATAGACGTTTTCAAATAAATAAGGTCATTTTCAAAAACAGAGAGAGGAGAATTTAATTAAAACTAAACCGCAACACTCGACTTCCGAATCACTTTCACCTAATTCGATAATAACACAACGTGCAAGGCATTCATCACTGGGTTTGGTTTTGGGGAGACACAAATGGGTGTCTACAGAAGCCCCCACTTTGACTGAGTTTGGAGAAACTTAAGTTTCGAAAAACGAGAGTCAAAGTATCGATAGGGACGGAGAATGATTCAAAATGTTCTGCAATTCCAAATCATTCTTATAACGCCGATACCTGCAAAACTAATCATTTGTTAAAACAGATAAAAGAGTTAAGAAACGCGTATCTTGCACCGTCGAGCACACGTCTCTGAAAGTAATCATTTTGCTGTTGCTTCATTTGTTGTTTGTGACAACCTCCACTGTTCCTCGTGAACGCCATCCTTGAAGATAACCATATGTCGTCGCCTTCAATATTCTTGGTAACAATCCTCCACAGTATTTCGGGAACATCGTCGAAAATAACTGTATGTCGTCATTTCCTGGGTGTGGCAATATGTCACCACAGCAGTATGTCGCCGCTATAGACAATCTCTTCTTTACCTTGAGAGACCGCCGAAGGTGGCCTTGCTTCGCCATCTCCACTATTTGTGACACTACCTCGTCACGACCGTACTTCGCCGCTAAATAATTCCTCTCTATGTTGAGACATTGCCAAAGAATCACTTTACCTATTGACCCTTAATATCATTATTTATCATTGTTTTTTTTATATATATTTGTGCCGGTACTTTGGTGCTTTTGCCTTTGTAAACCATTACTTTGGTGCATCTATTGAACCAATATTTCGGTGCCTTTATTGAACCAATATTTCGGTGCCTTGAACCATTATCTCGGTGCCTTGAACCATTATCTCGGTGCCTTATTACGAGCCAATACATAGGCGCTTTAAGCTAAATGAGACGATCTTCATCAAGTCGATCACTCAATGCATTTTCGATCAAGCTGACTAAATCATGTCAATTGCTCAAAGGGGCTAACTGGCGTACCAAGGAACCCAAATTACTAAAATGGACCCACAAAACCATAAGGAAGAGCCCAGCACTCTGTCGCCGCTCCAGCGCTGATCAGAAGTGCCTGTCGCGAGCTTTTACATCTGTCGCCACGCGACAGAGTCTGTCGCCTCGCGACAGAATCGGGGTTTTAAACCCGTCTTCTTCTTCTTTCTCATTTCGCTGCTCTGCTTCACAAATTTCGCGAAAAACTTCAAATTACTCGTTTTTGCTCATTTCTCAACCAAATTCGCTCAAACTTGTTGCAAATTGAAGCTTTTCTCATCTATTTTCCCGATCTATGTAAGTTTTGCTCAAACTCTACTCGGTTTTTGATGAATTACGCGTTATAATTCGCGAATTTTTGAAAAATTCGAAACTCATTTTGCTTAATTTGCTTTGCTCGTTGAATTTTATGCCTTGAATTTGTTTAATTATGCTTGTATATTACTTTGGGAGTATTTTGAGACTTGTTTGACTCAATTTGGTGAAGAAATAAACAATTCACCATAGTAGGACCTCTTAAGGTCGTGAAGAACAATGTGAGTCGTTCTTTGCATTTTGACTGCTTTTACTTGTACAATTTGTCACAATATGCATCATATGTTTGCAAGAAATTACTTATTTGCTCAACGAACACTTCCATGCTTGTTTGAGATTTTGCTCTGTTTTAGTACTACGTACTCTGTTTTTTTTTTTAACATAGTATCATGCGGCTTAGGCGAACTTTAGATACTGTAGAACCTTAAGTTTAATTACTTTTACATACTTTAGCATGGCTAGACGACGTGGTTCCGGTTCTCGGTCGAGGGACACGCATCGAGAGGACGAGCCCACCAGCGAGGGCGAGGACGTGCCTTCTACTTCCGGGCTGGGTGTCATGCCTGATTGGGACGAGCGCACTCTATTTCACGCGCCGGTTCATCATCTGTCGGAGAGAATCCGACGAGGTCTAGCGAGTGGGAGGACCCGTAGCCATAGCTCGGGTAATTCCACCATCATCTCCCTGTACGACAACTTCATCTGCCACGATGAGGGGCTTCGCCGTCTTTGGGAGTCATGTGGGTTGACTCCTCTGCTGCAGGCCACTCGGGCCATGTTTTCATACGATGGGGGTAACCCCGTCGTCCGAGCTTTGGTGGAGTTCTTTTGGGACACCACTAACACTTTTCACTTTCCCTGGGGTGAGATGACAGTCACTCCAGCTGACTTTAGTCTCATTACGGGGCTAGAGTTTCAGTCTACTCCTCTACCTTTCGATGCTGGCATTACCGTTTACTCGCCGGAGGTTTTGGAATTATTGGGGCCGATCGTTATTCGGGCCCAGGCTGAGGCTTAGTCGGGACAGCTGAGTTCCCGATGTATCCGTCGCGGCACGCTGGCTGCAGCTTTCGAGGATGATGCGACTACCCGAGAGCAGCGGGTGCGCATCTTTGTGCTGATTCTGCTATCAGGGACATTTTCCCCTGATCGAGGTAATAGAGTACTTCTATACTACCTGTCCGCCGTTCGCGACCTCCAGTTGGTCGGGACATATGACTGGGCCAGCATGGCCTATGCTGATTTTTTACTAGGCTTGCGGCGCTCCTGTCGTCACAAGGCCTTGTCTGGAGAGATAGCCCTTTCCAGTTTCTGGAGGGTCGTAGAGGTATATCTCCTTTTCCCTATTTAGATTTCAACTCTAGCTTTAGAAGTACCATTTTTACTGATTCTCACTTTGGTATAGATTTGGTTCTACGAGTACTTCCCTTCTCTTGCGCCTGCGAGGCCTTCTCCTCGCGTGCTCCCCATTGCTGCTAGTTGGGGAGGCCGCAGAGGTCCGCCGGAGGTGCTACGCCTTCGAGAGATGATCCTCACGGTGGGTTTTTCTTTAAATTCTTACTTTCTCTTTTATCACCTTTTAGTGTTAGTATCTTACTTAGTGATGTTTCAGGAGCCTAGCCCGGTATATCGGCCTTGGGCTGCTTTTCCTATCCCTGCGCTGGCGGCGCAGTACACGGCTGAGCGTCGTTATTTTCTGGGGACATATGGCGCGGTGGTCTACCTAGGGGAGAGGGTGGCCATCCAGCACTCCTCGGATACTTTCGTTGTTCCCGCTCCTCCACCTCGGCATATGTTCCACGATGCCTTGCAGCGGGATCGTGCTGGTGGGCCTTCGCGAGGTACTCCTTGGAGGTCACACGTTCTCCTCGAGCAGAGCTATGAGGAGGACCTGCTACCGTTGCTAGCGCCGGCTCCTGTCCCTTCAGAGGAGGCAGCGGTATGCTTTTATTCGTTTAGTTTATCTTTCTTAGGTAGCCCCCAAGTATCTTTCTAACTTTTACCTTTAGCAGGCTGGTCCTAGGGAATTCATCCCTCCGAGGATGTCTATACGCTACCAGGGTACGTATGGACCGATCGAGGAGCTTATTCCGCCAGCTCCAGAGGGAGAGCAGTTTGTGGAGCGGTCTATTCCTCGTCACCAGACTCGAGTAAGTAGTTTTTCTTGTTATATACCATCCTTGTGTTGGGCTTTATAATTGTTATTGACTTTGGCTATTTTGGCAGTTCTCTCGTGAGGTGGTGACGGCTATGGCCAGGTGCATTGACGCCTTTCGCAGCCAGCTTGTGAGGTTGCGGAACCGTGCTACCTGTCGTAGCAACGACGCTGAGGAGGTATTACTTTTACTTTTACTGTTTTTGGCTTTATTTTCGTTGCATTTGCTAACCTTGATTTACTTTTGCAGGGGCAGCCTATTCCTTCCCCACGCACTCGATCGAGGCCCGAGCCTAGGAGGGAGACTACTAGGTCTGACTCGAGGCGTCGCCGGACTACTTCTGGTGGTCGAGGTGGTCGTTCTGAGGCCGCCGCTGTAGAGGATTCGGCGTCATCACCTGAGGACATTCCGACCGGGCCAACCGTTCGAGGTGGGATGGGTGGTGGGACATACGAGTTTGGCTCGTCGTCGCAGCAGCCTTTGCAGCCCCAGCCTCTTTCCGTCGGGTTTCAGGGCGAGGTTAGATGGCCTGGTCCTAAGCTGCAGTTCGCGCCGCCTGGTGGTTCAGGGGGCGATGATGGACATACTCCACGGAGTAGGACATTTTTCGATACATTCGGCATCCCTCGCGACTTGCGACCTCCGGCGCCATAGCTGTACCTGTGTTTATTTATTGTTTGACTTTTGTAGGACTTTGTCTATTTTATTTATATAACTTATGTACCAGACACTTGTATATATATACATTTTATTATTTATTGAACATTTTATTTACTTAGTTTGTTACTTTATAATGAATGCATTGTGTATGTAAGTGTGTGAGAAAGTGTAATTTTTGCGCAAAAATTTTTTCCGTCATTTTTAATATTAATGGAGGGTACCGACTCTCTCCCCCAAAAAAAGAAAAAAAGGAAAATGAAGGCAAGCTTAAAATTAATTAAGCTTTACTATAATAATGATAATAATAATAATAATAGGAGTAATAATAATAATAATAATAATAATAAAAGTAATAATAATAAAAATAATAAGAATAATAATATTGAGGGTATGAGAAGAGGAGTAGAACAGTAAGACAAGTCAAAGTCGGAATCAAATACGTAAAAACACGGTTTCCTACGCGCAATAGGTGACGCTGCTAAGGAATAAACTGGCGCCGCGTAAACCATCCTGTCGCCACGCGACAATTTTGTCGCCTGGCGACAGACGCGCTTTCCCGTTTCCTACAGGAATTGAAGTCTGTCGTGCAGAAAAAGTTATAAATAGCCCCCGAATCATCTGTTTACTGCATAATTTAACCAGCTTATCAAATTGTTAATTAACTAGTAATCATGCCTTTAGCTAAAAGAACCTGTTGTGGGTACATGGATGAATGGTGTCGTCACTTAACTGCTAAGGATAAAAAAGCATTAGATCTTTCTCATATGGGGGGTATGTTTGGAGTCAAGGGGATGAGTCTTGATATTGACTTTATTTATTCTGCCATAGACTATTGGAATACTGATACTCATTGTTTTAGATTTTTTCATGATGAAATATGTCCTTTACCGGAAGAATTTTGGGCCATCATAGGTTATTATTCTACAGACCTTGCGGTAATGCCTAGGATCAATGAATATTACTATAAAGATTTCGTACACTTTTTTGATTTGAGGGGGACGGCTTTGAAACACATAGTGCATGGTAACATAGTTGATTTGACAGAATTTGCACATTATTTTTATGATAATCCCAATCCCGATTTCCGTGTCTATAAAAGAAGGGCTTTCCTGTATTGTTTATTTAACCAATTGCTCTTAGTGAGTGGTAAAGATAATGAAGGGCAATCGATAATTATATCTGTTATAGAACAAGTTGAATCTGGGAGAAAACCAATGACATTAATTGTTGGAGAGACTATGTTGTGGTTAGATACACTAAGAAAAGATTCAAGGGCACCTTTAAGAGGTTCTCCAATTTTATTACAGGTATAAAATAATATTATTATTAATTTATCAAGAACTAAAGAACATTATTTTTACACTGTAATGTTAATTTAAATACATATTTGCAGATATGGCTCATGGAGAGACTGAAGCTTATTAATCCTCCCGATGATATTCACACATATGTTCCAAATTGTATAGTCCGCCGAAAGAAACGATTTTTGAAAATCGGTCGCCATGAGTGGAGCAAGGTGTTCACTGCCGGTGACTTTACCATAAACTGGATTGTTCCTTGGTGGAGGATTGAGGCGATGATTGGTTGTAGTAATCAAGCATATTGTCGTCTCCCGAGCTTGTCGAGACTAACCTTTTACTTTCCTTGTAGAGTCATGAGACAATATGGTCTCGCACAAACCATCCCTACAGGAGATCTTCGCCGTCCTTATGAATTTCCTGTGTCACAAGAGATTGAGCGCTTTGATGGATACTGGAGTGGTAGGCCCTTATGGGAGGTGATTACTCATAAGGAACCACCTTGCTTGTCAAATAAAGTGAAGCAATGGCTTGATGGAAGATTCCAAAAATTTCAAGAAAAGACCAATGTGAAGGATCGTCTAGGTGACAAGAAGGTCCCTGCTAAAGAACGCCTAGGGGAAAGAATTGAATTCAAGACTCCTATTATGCCTGGAAAGAAGAGTGCCAAGAAGAATCAAGGAAAAAGAAAAGTCGACTCTATTAAGAAGGAAGCTTGGGTAGAGAAGAAACATGGAGTCCTAGCGGAAGGAGAAACTATCTATACTAAAATAAAATGTAGATCTTCTAACGGTTGTCTCCTAGCGAAGGTTATGGATCAAAGAGGAAGAGAATGAAGACACAAATTGGAAAAGAATGAAGAAGGAGAAAAAGGATTAGAACATTGCTTTTCTTTTGATTTATTAGACAAAGTTAATTTGTTTTAGTTAATTTTCAGCTTTTATTTTATCAATGATGTCCTTTCTTTATTAATCAATAAAATTTCAGCTTTTATTTTTAATTAACTTTCAATTAGAGCAATGAAAACAATTACAACATTTATTTTTCGGAGAATTAATTCGAGTACGAGAAGTCGAATAATTTTCCAGAATATGCGAAACTGGTCTAGACAGTCGCAGAAGACTGGCGCTGCTATCTGATGCACTGTCGCTGACGATTGGGCTCCGTCGCCTGGCGACAAAATTGTCGTCTGGCGACAGAGACTATCGTCTGGCGCCAGTTTAGAAATTTTGCAGACATGAGTTTTTTACTTCGGAGATACAGAATCTGAAAAGATTAAAGCGGCCGCACCCTGTCTGGGTTGCCTACGTATCCTTTGCTTAAGGAATCAGGCCAAACGTAGCTCTCTTGAGTATTTTACTCAAGTACTTATGGGTAGTATTTCTTAAGTTGGTCAAGGTTTGTCATGTTTGAAAATTCATTGCCATCCATATCAGTTAATTTAGCCGCGCCTCCTGACAGGATTGTTTTAACAATATATGGCCCAGACCAATTAGGCCGGAATCTGCCTCTTGGATCTAAAACATTTTTTCTTAATGCTTTTAATACCAAGTCCCCAACCTTGATATTTCTAGTCTTGACCTTTTTGTTGAAATGTCTAGCCATGCGGGTTTGATAACATTGAGTATGATGTAGAGCTTCTAGTCGCTTTTCATCGAGTAGGATTAGCTCTTCATATCGTGCTCTAGTCCACTCAACTTCATCGAGTTTGCTTTCTAACGCAATGCGTAGAGAAGGTATTTCTAACTCTACAGGTTGTACGGCATCCATTCCATATACCAAGTTGAATGGCGTATTTCCTGTTGATGTTCGGATTGACGTGCGATAACCCCACAATGCGAAGTGAAGTTTGTCAGGCCAATCTTTATAATTTTCCGTCATTTTCTCAATGATCGTTTTCAAATTCTTATTAGCGGCCTCAACTGCTCCATTTGCTTGAGGTCTATACGGGGAAGAATGATGATGTTGAATACCATACTTTTGTACCAATTCTTCACATTCTGCTTGAAAATGAGTTCCATTGTCACTTATTATTTCATGTGGGACTCCGTATCGACAAATTATGTTTCTTTCGATAAAGAGTGCTACATGCTTGGCGGTGAGCTTAGCATATGATTGTGCTTCCACCCACTTTGTGAAGTAATCTATTGCAACCAAGATGTATTCATGGCCTCCTGTTCCGGGAGGTGTAATCTTTCCAATTATGTCTATTCCCCATGTAGAGAAAGGCCATGGTGAAGTGTAGGTGTAGAGAAGAGATGGTGGGATATGTTGCAAATTTGCATAAATTTGGCATTTTGGGCATCTTTTTACATATTGATGACAATCTTTATTCATGGTAGTCCAGTAATATCCTTCTCGCATTATCTTTTGGACTAGCATTTTGTCGTTCACATGTGTTCCGCATATACCCTCATGGATTACTCTCATAGCCCTTTGAGCATCTTTTTTGTCTACACATAATAGAGCTCGTCCCTTAGGTACCCTTTTGTGTAGTTCATTTCCTATGAGTACAAACTGGGAAGCTAAGAGTCTTAATGCTCTTTTCGCTCTTTTGTCAGCATGAGGAGGATATTCTCCTTTGGTGACATAATTCAATATATCTACGAACCATGGTTCCTCCTCTGGTTCTTCTTCTTGAATTACTTCGTCGTCTTCTATGGCCTGAATGTATGCTGGTTTATGCCTTTTTTCTATGGTTAAAGGCATTTGCTCAATTTCTTTAGGTATTCTAACCATTGAGGCTAGCCTCGCCAAGGCGTCGGCAAATTGGTTTTCCTCTCTAGGTAGGTAAGTGTATTCCACTTTTTCTAATTGATCGGTGAGAGTTTCCAGATATGTTTGGTAAGGAGCTAAACTTTCACTCCTAACCTTCCATCTTTTGGAGATTTGATTAATAATTAGGGATGAATCCCCGAATATCCGGAGTTTCTTTACACCTAGGGCTAAAGCGGTTTTGAGGCCTACCACGCATGCTTCATATTCAGCTGCGTTGTTGGTGACGTCGAAATCTAATTTGATGGATATAGGGACATGTTCTTCCTTAGGTGATACTAATAAGACTCCTACGCCGCACCCCTTTTGGTTTGAGGCTCCATCAAAATATAGAGTCCATGTATCATCCTCTGTCATCATTAAATTTTCGTCCGGGAATTCATTCTCTTCTAAGGGTGTTGAATCTTCTATTGGGAAATCTACTAGAAAATCCGAGACCACTGATCCCTTAATTGCTTTTTGAGGCATAAACCTTATGTCGAATTGAGCCAAATTTACTATCCATCTTGAGATTCGTCCATTAAGTGTAGATCTTTCGAATAGGTATTTTAGGGGATCCATTCGTGAGACTACGTAAACGGTATGCACGAGCATGTAATGTCTCAATTTAGTTGTGGCCCACACCAACGCGAGGCACAGCTTTTCCAATGGGGTGTAGCGTGTTTCATATTCGAGCATTTTTTTACTTAAGTAGTAAATAGCATTTTCTTTGCTTTCTACCTCTTGTGCGAGCATAGCTCCCATTGTTTCCTTTGTGACGGTTAAGTATAGTCTTAAGGGTATTCCGGGGAGTGCTGGGGCTAATACGGGAGGATTCGCAAGATAGGCTTTGATCTTCTCAAAGGATTTTTGACACTCATCGTCCCATATGATTGGTACATTTTTCTTGAGCTTTTTGAATATTGGTTCGCATATCGTGGTTAACTTGGATATGAACCTACTTATGTATTGCAACCGGCCAATAAATCCTCGAATTTGCTTTTCGGT
Organism: Chenopodium album; assembly: GCF_948465745.1. Classification (NCBI taxonomy): domain Eukaryota; kingdom Viridiplantae; phylum Streptophyta; class Magnoliopsida; order Caryophyllales; family Amaranthaceae; genus Chenopodium; species Chenopodium album. Next base: position 37,131,416 of record NC_137844.1, read on the forward strand.
TTTGGGCGGTGGCATGGACATGATTGCTTTAATTTTGGTGGGATCTATCTCTATTCCTCTAGAGCTTATGACATAACCCAAGAGTTTCCCTGAGGTAACTCCAAAAGCACATTTAGAGGGGTTTAATCTCATGTTGTATTTTCTTAGTCTTTCAAAGAACTTTTTTAAGGCTGTTGGATGTCCTTGGCGGTCTTTTGATTTTACAATCATGTCATCCACATAGACCTCCACTTCTTTATGCATCATATCATGGAGTAGGGCAGTTGCTGCTCGTTGGTAAGTAGCACCCGCGTTTTTTAACCCGAATGGCATTACCGTATAGAAATAAGTACCCCAAGGTGTTATAAATGTTGTTTTCTCCATATCTTCTTCGGCCATGAGGATTTGATTGTATCCTGCGTATCCATCCATAAATGAGAGAAGTGCATGGTTTGCTGCGTTATCTACCAAAATATCGATGTGTGGCAAAGGGAAGTCGTCCTTTGGACTTGCCTTATTTAAATCTCGATAGTCGACACACATTCGAACTCTACCATCTTTTTTTGGAACCGGGACAACATTGGCGACCCATTCGGGGTATTTGGATACCCTGATAAAACCTGCAGTTATTTGTTTTTGTACTTCTTCTTTTATTTTAAGGGCCACGTCGGGTTTCATTCGACGTAACTTTTGTTTTACAGGTTTCATTCCTGGAATTAACGGTATAGTGTGTTGAGCTATTTCTCTATTAATGCCTGGCATATCTTCGTATGACCAAGCAAATACATCGATAAATTCTTTAAGTAGATTATTAAATCGGTTCTTTCTTCTTCGTTTAGCGTCAGTCCGATTTTAACTTCTCTTTTAATGGTTGAATCTTTTGAGATATCAACCGTTTCTGTATCCTCAATTATTGGTGTCTTATTTTCAAGTGTTTCCATTGCTTTAATTATTTCTTTGTCATTTTCATCATTAGTTAAGCAATGCTCGTCATCTTTAGATAAAGAAAAACAAGAGGAATAAGGGGAAGAAGACATATTATTGAACTCAGAAATCATTACATCAAATAAGGACATGTCCGTCGGAACTTGATTGCTAACTATCCTAGGAGTAGAAAAAGAAGGTGAGGGTGCTACAACTAAAGACTTAGAAGACTCGATGAGGGAAGACTCTAACTCTGACTCTGACGACTCTTCGAATATTGGTCCTTGCCCTGTAGTTATTGAAATCTTCTTTCCATTTATAGTAACTATCTTCACTGTCTTACGCCATCCACGCTCTTGATCTTCTATTGGAGTGATAAGTTCGGAGGGATCGAAATTTTCGCTTTGGAGAACTGCTTGGATGAGTGAAGAATCATCTTCCGCATATCTTGATTCGTTCTTTTCCCTTCCAAAGAGGAGTCCCATGACATTAAAGTCGAAACAAGGGGGTGCTTTTTCCTTATATGTTGGGGCTGGGATCTCGTCTAGGAAACAACAATCCAAAAAGATTTCAAATCCAGGCTGCCTTATACCATTTACAACAAAAGGTTCAGGAAATTCGTGACAAGGGTAATCCTCTCCTTCTCTTATAAATTGCCCGTTTAAAGTGAGAGGATATTGATCCATGGGTATTTCCTTTTTTTGTATACGGGCATTTCTTCGTGCTTTTGATTTTTCCTGGGCTCGTTTAAGGTCTTCGCGGGTTGGTTCAAAACCAAGTCCGAAAGTATCCAATTTAGGGAGGCCAGGTAAGCCCATGTGTTTAGCTACTTCTTTCTTCTTTCCTAGAGTCATTCCAGGAAAGTGCCCTTGTTTTCTTAGGATAGCATTTGTTATCATGTTTGAGTGGAGGTCATAATGAAGAGGGGTCCTTTCATCTTCCTCTATTAAGGAGACCTCTTCGCTAAAGCCCCACAAATCTTCATCATTTTCGTCGTGTTCCACATTAATTAGTGGATTTTCTACTGTTTTAATCCTCATAGATGAAGCATAAATGGTTATTGGAACGCCTCCAACTATAGCCTTTACTTGTTGATGGAGAGACGACGGGACGGCCTTTAAATCATGAAGCCAAGGGCGTCCTAATAGCAAGTTAAAAGATGCCTTGATATCTACTACTTGAAATGTAGTAGCATGTTCAATTGCGCCTGCAGTTACATTCATAGTGATCATCCCTAATGCTTGACGACGTGAATTATCATAGGCTCTTATTCCTTGGGTTGACGGGGATAAATCCTCATCTCTTATTCCTAACATTCTTGCGGTTCTAAGTGGGCACACATTAATTGCTGAACCGTTATCCACAAGAGTCATAGGGACATTCATTCTTTTGCATATGACTGTGAGGTTTAGAGCTTTATTGTGTTTGTCACCTTCCGGTGGTAGATCTTTATCCGAAAAAGTGACCAAATTAATTGGACTTGGGAGATCGCTCGTGAGGAAGTTTGCAAGTCCCTCAGGAGTGGTGTCCGAATCTATGCCTACCTTAGCCAGTGCATCCATGACTGCGACTCTATGTTCTCGAGATGTGGCTAAAAGTTTCCATACATTCATTTCTACTTTGGTCTTTTTTAGCTGTTTGACAACATCGTTGTCTTCTATAATAGGCACGGGAATTTGCTGAATAGAAGGTATGGGTTGTGTTGAAATGGGGAGTTGTATTCTTCCGGACCTAGTGAGGACGTCTATGGGTGAATCCTCCTCGTCCCAAATGTCACTTACTGGGTATATTGTTGATAGAGGAGTTTCTTCAATGTCTTTAAGGTAAACATCCTCATCATCACTGTCCCATACTCCATTAATCATGGCATCTTGTGGAAGTCGAACTAACTTTTTCTTATCAATCAAACGTTGAACCAAGTCCTTAAACTTGAAGCATTGCTCTATTGTATGTCCTCCTGATTGATGATATGCACAATAATATTTGTCTGTCCTTTTCAGCGATTCAAATGGTCTTGGTTCGAGAGGTTGAACTTTTCCATTCTCGAAGAGCATTTTGAACATGTTTGTGTATGATGTCCCAATTGGAGTATATTTCCTATTGTTCTTTTTGGGAGTGTCAATTACTTGGAAAGGAAATGGTTTCTTTTGCTTAAGGGGGGGTTTATTTTTAAGCAACTCATTTTTCTCTTTTATGGCCTCGAAGGTTTGTGAGATTAATTCTTTTAATTCCGAAAGTATTAATGTCAATGCCAATACTTCTTGCTTAGTTGCGGGTTCCTGACCGGAGAATTCGAGAGCATCTTCAAAGATTTCTTCTTCAATGGTCTCGATAGGCTCTATGAGGCTAGATGGATCCTCTTGGTTTTCTTCGTCGGAAATAGCCAAAGAATCCGATAGCGGTGCAGTATTGATACTTGGTTTCTTACTTGCAGGAGGTAATGGGAGCTTGTTACTATCAATCAAATCTTGAATGGCTTCCTTTAATCTCCAACAATTCTCTGTAGGGTGACCCCTACCTTGGTGATATTTGCAATGTTCATTTGGGTTCCAGCTAGCCGTTCTCCTTTCGACAGGTGGGTCCCCAAATGGTCCAATAGGAGTTATAAGACCTTTTGCATGTAAGCGATCAAATGCGGTGTCATAACTCATACCAATAGGAGTATAATTCTTCCTAAATGGTTTCTTTTGTCCTTGATTATTATTCATTTCCAATACTTCATTAAGAGGAAAAGTGCTAACATTATTTGAGTGGGTAGATTTGGATGAAGAAGGATTGTCGTTCTTCTTATTTTTCCAGCCACTACTTGAGTTGTTATTAGCAATTTTCTGTTTAGCGAGGTCATCTTCAATGTTAATTCCAATGTCATATACCGCTTTGAAAGTATTTAAGTTGCTTTGATATTTGAGATGCTTAGAATATTTTTCTTGGAGGTTTTTAATGAACATCCTGACGGATTCCTTTTCACTAGGCACTTCAACCATTTTTGCAGTGGTTTCCCTCCATTTATTGAAGAAGGAGGTAAAACCCTCGTTTTCTTTTTGTTTCAGCATTTCTAATTCTCTATGATCGATTTCAACTTGTATATTGCATTTATATCTTTCAATGAAAGCGCTCACAATAGATTCCCAACTAGAAGTTTTTTCTTTATCAAGTGAAAAGTACCACTGTTGACATATAGCTTCTAAGGATAGTGAAAATACAGAATGAAATGCCTTTCTATCTATCCCCTTAATACTCATTACAGTTTCAAAAGCTCTTAAATGAAAATAGGGATTATCCATGGCCTTGAACTTAGGGATGTCATTGGGATTGAACTTTTGTGGAAGAAGGTCTTTATCCACCGAGACCCCTTGGGAGCTAATCTCTTGAAATCTAATGTCGCTGGACAGTTTGCCCAAGCTTTCCTGGATTAGGTCCATTTGTTTTTGTTTTTCAGGATTATTTATTTGCAGTGATAGGTTTTACAGCATTTCAGCCAAGTTGGCTACCTGTCCCTTGACTTCATTAAGTTCTTCTTGACTAGCCATTGCCTTCTTAGCTTTCCTTTTCCTACCGACTGGTTTGTCGAAAAGTAAAACTTGAACAAAAGTGTTGTCTTTGATTAAGCGCCCTTCCTTTCTTGACCACGCGCTGTAATTTAAACCATATTTGTTTTAATATTTGACTCTAATTGACTTGACTTTATGTTTAAAAGATTTAAAAGAAAAAGTGAAAAAATGGGTTATATATTTTAAGGGAATTTAAAAATTGGAGGATTAATATCCGACTTACCCCCCTAAAAAATGACAGAAAACACGCATTCAAGACTCTCTAGACATGGTCATAATGTGACAAACATGTTATGTGTGTGCTTTATGTGTATGTGAGTGACATGCTTTGACTACTAGTGTATGACCATGGGACTTTAAGTGCCTAAGCTCAATTAAAGACTTAAACATGGTTTGAACCATTAACAAACTGATTAATCCGATTAGTAGACTGTTAATTAAACTCGTCGTGATGACTCGAGCAAAAGGACTGGACTGTCGCTTAAAACAACAGGACTGTCGCTACGGTTTAGAGCCTGTCGCCAGACGACAAAATTGTCGCCAGGCGACAGACGCTAAACTGCAGCGCCACAGTCCAAATTCCTGCGCCATTGCTGGAACATTAATCTGGACTGTTTCCAGCAATTTTACTCTAAATGGGCATGCCTAAAGTCGTACTAGGTCGAATCGATTAAATTATTAGCCTTTAATTAATTCAAAATTAATTAATTAATTAGACAAAGTCCTTTTAGTCATTATTCAATTTATTTAGTCTTTATCACAGGTCAAACAAACGGTTAGCACATATATAATAAATACAAGCAAGGGTGCACAAGTAGTTCACATAGTCACAAGATGAGTTTGCAACCTAACCATGGCTCTAGTTCTCTAAAGTTCGAGGATATGGGTTAAGTCAAAAAAGGTCCATGGTTAAGAATCCATATGCATTGCACACAAGCCTACCGAGAGGGTTGGAGCGAATGGACAGGATTCCGCGAGTGCGAGATGAAATCGGACTCGACTCCATGGTTTGGTGGATTCACAAACATTACACGTACCCAAATCTGAACTTTGCACATGATCGTGGGATATTCCATTGGGCAGGTGAAGTAGGAACCCCCAGAGGGTTATTTCCATATGTAGAACACATATGGGTTCAGAAAAGTGAGAAAATGACTCAATCAATAAGCAAAATCGAGCCAACAACACTAGAAATGGTCAAAGCAAGAAGACAGACCCCTGGCTCGGTATTGGAAGAACTTGGCGCCAGACTACAGGGACTGTCGCCGCAAAAAAGCTTATGTCGCCAGGCGACAGAACTGTCGCCAGGCGGCAGAAACTTTTTACGGGCGACAAGCCCTATTTTCTAGACGCTAGTTCCTACATGCATTGGCAAGTTTCTGTGTTCTTCGAATTTTCCAGATTTCGTATTATCATTTCTATTCTAGTCATGAAAGATATTTCCCAAATTTCCTACGTGTAAAAATTCCTATGGATTGATTCATGGGGTACTCCCATGAGGACCTTTTAATGCATATGACAATAATGTTAATCAAATCACGCACATGAAATACTTAGAATTTTTCAAGTCTCATCCGCTCATTCTAAATAATTGCCAAAATTTAATAAATTTCAGGAATATAAATAGAAATCCTCCCTAGTGGAGTCGCCAAAAACTGTAGGGAATATTTCAAGCATTACGATAACCCCAAACTTGAACCCCACTGTGATCATACACTAAAGTACGGTGGCGTTCCAAAGGGAAAGAAAAAGAGCAAAAAGAGTCGCCAACAAGTTTTAGGAACTTGTAAACCCAAAAGACAATCCAAAAGGACCATCAACTACTCCATAAGGTCTTGAACCAAACAGGGTCCGGGGATGAGGGTACGAATCCAATCTACAAAAGAAAGGACCCGCCCTATAAAATAGGCCTCTACTTTGTTCTACTCGTATTCATGTGCGCTTTTCGAATAACATACAAACATTATATTAAACCTACCCTGTTTAATCTATGTTGGTTGAAATTAATGCACAAATAATACTATTATTGGCGATCACTTGAATTAAAATCACATTAGCCTAAACCAAATTATTAATTATCTTATTAAGCGTGATTTCAAGTACAAATTCCCTTTAAACCTGCATAAAAGGTGTGATCAAGCAATAACAATGAAATAATATAATATCAAGCAACATAATAATAAACAATAAATAATGATGATAATAACATGATGAGGCATAATAAAGCTTGAATATAATAGCAAGATCCTAGGCATGATACTAACAAGATTAATAACCAATCCTAGCATGTCACTAAACAATAAAGATCAAAGCTTCAAACCTAACATGGCACTAACATGATATTAGAAAAGAGTAAAGGCACTCTAAACATGATACTAGAAAGCATACAAATAACACCCTAACATGATACTAGGAATATTAAAAACATCCTAACATGACACTAGGAATATAATCAAATCTAAACATGCTTTCTACATTGAAAGAGGGTAATAAGATTACATACTTTGAAGCCTGGTACCTCTTTCTAATAACAAAATACACAAGTTAGTAAACTTCAATGAAAATCAATAAATAGTTAAAGAATTAAATTGAAATCAAATTAAATAAAGTTTTTACTAGTTTTGGACCAAACCCTCAGAAATTATCAACCTTTCACGTCTAGGGCGAAGGCAACTTCGAACTTGGCTAAGAGACTCTAAGTCTTGTGAATGCGGAATTGTATTTTGTATAAAGGTAGTTTAAAAAGAGAGAGAAAGAAAAGAATTAAGAAAGAGAATTGAGAATATTGTTTGTAGATGATTGTGAATAATTTCTGAAAACAGGAATTCGGACGCTATTTATAATGAAAAATAATCCGGAAAAACATAGAATTTGATAAGGAATAAAACTCCACGCTGTCGCCAGGAATTGACTCTGTCGCGACGCGACAGGGTCTGTCGCGCGGCGACAGACCTGTCGTTTGGCGACAGCCTGTATTAGCGCGTTTTTCTTCACGCGGAATCCAATCTTTAATCAACTTGATCTACGGAATCCGTACAGAAGATAAAATATATTTTTAAGATAATAAAACCATATTTTATTCCAAATAAAAATCTTTTTAAAAATAATTAATTATTAAATCTAACAATATTAGAATTAAAAGGAACTTTCTAGAAACTTCTAGAAAACTATAATTAATCCTAACAATTTTAGGAATAACAATTAATATTGGGCCCTCCTCTAGATCATTGGGCCGTATTAAAATAAATAACTGGGCCCAGTTTAGTATTTTGGCCATAACTTCCTCAATATTCATCGGAATCGGGCTTATAATATATCGTTGGAAAGGTCTTTTCAAACCCCATCCATCTACACCATTATTGGACCCTTATCATGGACCACAATAAACGGAAATGGACGTTTTCAAATAAATAAGGTCATTTTCAAAAACAGAGAGAGAAGAATTTAATTAAAACTAAACCGCAACACTCGACTTCCGAATCACTTTCACCTAATTCGATAATAACACAACGTGCAAGGCATTCATCACTGGGTTTGGTTTTGGGGAGACACAAATGGGTGTCTACACCTGCACATCTCCACCTTTGTCCTGAGATTTACCCTACAAATAAACATTAGAAGGATTAGTTTTCTCTTGTAGCCCTGCAGGGTTAGTAACATTAGCATTTGGTACAAGGGAATCAGGATTAGCAATAGGTTCATCATCCTTGGGCATAGGAATCCCATCATAGTGTGAACCACTCCTTAGAGTAATTGCATTATCATGATCCGTAGGGTGGATTGGTTGCGATGGTAGGGCTCCTTGCTGACGGGTTTGTATGGTAGATGAAATCTGCGCAATTTGATTATCCATAATTTTATTATGAGCTAGGATTGAATCAATTTGTGCATCCCTACTCTCCATGTGCTTTTGCATAGTTGATAGCATCGCTCTAATTTCTGACAAAGCAGGGTCAGAAGATGAGGAGGGTTGTGATTAGGTTTTCTGGCCAGAGTTAGGATGGTAATATTTTTACTGTGGTGGTGGTTGTTGTTGTGGTTGTTGTGGAGGTGGAGGATTTTGTACATTGGTACTCCGGTAGGAAAGATATGGATGATTCCGGAGGCCGGGATTATGTGTTAGAGTATAGGTTATTTTGCCTATAGGTTTGGAAGGCATTAACTTGCTCCATGGAACTCCTACAATCTTGCTCCCAATGTCCTACAATTCCACAATTTTCACAAAAAGCTTAGTTAGTATTATTGACAGCAAAAACATTAGCTACAGAATTAGGAATAGCAGTACTAAGATTATCTAATTTCTGGCAAATAGATGTTAATTGAGCCTACACAAAGGATACGGAATCAACATTATGTTTCCCTTTGTTAGCAAACCCTCTAGGATTTCCATATTGGGAATTATGAATTGTCATATCTTCGATAACATGACCTGCATTATCAACATTAAGATTCATAAACCTCCCGCTAGCTGCATAATCTAGAATTATTCTAGATGTATTTCCAAGCTCATTGTAAAAAGCTTGAATCAACTGCCACTATGCTAAATTATGGTGGGGGCATTCTCTCTGCAGATCCTTGAACCTTTCCCAAGCCTCATATAGAGTTTCATCTGGCTCTTGGGCAAAATTTTGAATTGCACTCCTTAGTAAAGCTGTTCTTTCTGCAGGGTAATATTTATTATAAAAATTTAAAGCAAGAGTTTCCCAGTCAGTAATACCAAGTGCAGTTCTATTCAAACCATTAAACCATAATTTAGCTTTTCCACATAAAGAAAAAGGAAAAAGAATCTCCCTGATTTGGTCTTGCGTGACCTTAGCTTGCCTAATGGTACTGCAATACTGATAGAAATCTACAATGTGAAGATTAGGGTCTTCACCTTTAGCTCAACTGAATTGCTTTCTCTCGATCATCATGATGAATTGGGGCTTGATTTCAAATTGCACTCCATCAAGAGTCGGAGTAGGAGTGAGATGTGGAAAATCCGTTAGGGATGGCTGAGAATAATCGCTAAGCTTGCGAGCTGGAGGAGGTGGTAGTGCTTCCATCTCTGATTCAGGTTCTGAAGAAATTTCTGAATCGCTAGAATCAGATGGGGGTTTCAAAGGTGGATTACCTTCAGAAGTGTCTCGAACCTGTCTGTAAAGGTTCTTCTGTCCATGAAAAGATCATTCGATTTCAAAATCGAATGGAATATAACCTGATCTAGAACCCCTGGGCATAAAAACAGAACTAAACAAACAAATATGAGAAATTTGTCTTAAAGAACTTACGTTCTCTGAGACTAGAGGGAATAATCTAGACAATAAAAAAAACAATCAGAAATAAAAATAAAATTGCTTCCCCGGCAATGGCGCCAAACTTTGATAGGATAAAGTCGTATCACCTAGTCAAAAATAATTCCTAAGTCCTCTAACTATGCAGATAGGGAAGAAGGGTCGAACCACAGGGAAACGAATCAATTTATTCCTAACTAAATTAAATAATCTAAATTATTAAGTAACTAATTTATTGGTATCTAAAGAACTAACTACAAAGATTAAATTTTTAAAAGAAAATCAAATAATAAAAGCCTAGGGTATAGGTTCACCAATAAATAATATTGCAGGGTAAAACACATTAATCAATCATCAATGCATTAATTAATCATATCATAAAGGGCTTTCTCTACGTATTACAATCACATAATTAATTTACCGGTATTAAATCGCATCTTTCGAATCTTGACTTAACCATTTATAAATTAACCTGCCTATTGAAACTAAGCTTAACCATCAATTCTCATCTATCGAATCTCGAATCAATATTGCAAAACTCATACAATTAAACCAGGCCTAATCTAATTGCATAGCATTAAATCAATCAATAGGAAATTAATCAGGCATTGACAATCAATAATAATAAATTAACCCTTCATATTATTTATGGATCCCCATAACCCTAGAAAATAATCTACTCACACATAATTAAATCTAAACAAATCAAAGCAATTAAGCAAAACATGATGAACAAAAGCAAATAAATTACTGAAATAAAAAGGGAAGAAATTATTACCAAAGTTAACGGAAATAATGAGTTGAATTAAACCAAGAGTTGTAGAGAGAGAAAACAAGAGAGAAGTTTAAGCTTAAGAGAAGATTAAACTCATGAAAGAGAGATAATAGTTAAGAGAAGAGATCCTATCAAACAACTAAAAAAACGTATTTATACAAAGCTCCTAAAAATCCTAATTAGAAACTGAGTAAAAATCGCCGGAATTAAGCTTCAAGACACGCGCTCGGTCGGGCGCCATCTCGCCTGGTCGGGCCCGCCTTTTCGATCCTCAATGCATCTCTCGCCTCCGGGCGAGGCCTCATCCGGACGGGTGAAACCTTGGGCTCTTCTTTGGACTTCCGTTTGGGCTATTATCTTAGCTCAAACGCTAGTTTCCTCCTTGGGGCTTGAATCACTCGGTCTATAGCCTCGGCTTCTCATATGTCAAGCCCTTAATCACCGGTTTGATGACTCCAACCGGTCTTGGGCTACGAAAGACGGTCGTGCTCCTCCAATGCTCTTAGTTGCTCCAAATAAACCCGGGAAAAGCTCTAAATACGCAATTTCCTATAAAACATAACCAAGACTACGAAAACACTAGAAAGCACAAATTAGTAATAAAAGTGGCTCTAAAGAGCCAAAAATACTCCTAATTATGACCAAGGGACGGGGGTAAACCAACATATAAAATAGACATATCAAGCAATCGCCAAGATGATCCGAACGAATTTAAGCATTGCGACCGAGGAAAAGGTTTCACCGTAATCAATACCATGAATTTACTTGTAACCTTTTGCTACCAGTCTAGCTCTGTAAATGAATACATTTCCATCTTTGTCGATTTTCAATTTGAAAATCCACTTACATTCGATAGGTGTGTAACCTTCGGGTAAGTCAACCAAGTCCCAATCTAGATTTTTAAACATGGAATCCATTTCAGATCTCATAGCCTCTTTGCACATTTTGACCAGCGTCAACAGATGTTGTTTGAGCACTTTGACTGTCAATCTGATTTTGTTGCTCGTCCTCTCGAACTTCATCGAGTTCGATTTTCCTCCCACTTGTCATTTTGGAAAGGTGTAATACCCTTTGGTTTCTTTTGGGTAGCCCACAAAGAAAACCTTGTCAGATTTGGGGTGAAGTTTATCAGAAATTAATTTCTTGACATATGCTTCGCATCCCCATATCTTGAGAAATGACAACCTTAGAGGTTTCTTCGTCCATAGTTTGCATGGAGTCTTTTCCACAGCTTTTGATGGAGCACGGTTCAATGTTAGTACCGCGGTTAGAAGTGCGTGTCCCCAGAAAGAGATAGGAAGATCACTAAGACCCATTGTTGATCGTACCATTTCCAGCAAGGTTCAATTTCTCCTTTTGGATACTCCGTTCCATTGTGGAGTTCCTGGAGGTCTCAATTTTGAAAGTATACCCTTTTCTTTCAGATGGTCATTGAATTCTTGGCTTAAGTATTCACCACCTCGATCCAATCGAAGGGCTTTAATTTTCTTGCCAACCTGATTTTCAACTTCACTCTGAAATTCTTTGAACTTTTCAAACGATTCAGATTTGTGCAACATAAGGTAGACATATCCATATCAACTATAGTCTTCTGTGAAGGTGATAAAATATCGATGGCCGTTTCTTGTGGTTGTGCTCATTGGTCCACATACATCGGTGTGTATTAGGCCCAATAAGTCACCTGCCCTTTCTCCCAACTTGGAGAATGGCTGCTTTATCATCTTGCCTAATAAACATCCTTCGCAATTCTCAAACGATTGTAAATCGAATGAGTCAAGAACACCTTCCTGTATAAGTTTCTTGATGCGTTTGATGTTAATATGGCCAAGACGACAATTCCACAAGTACATCTCATTTGAATCAATGGTCTTAGCTTTCTTGGTGGTATTATTAAAATTATAAACTTGTTTGTCTAACGAAAACACATAAAGACCATTTTCAGAATGTGAAATACCATATAAAACATTATCGAGATAAAATGAACATTCATTGTCCTTTACTCGAAATTCAAAACCTTTAGCCTCCAACGCCGAAATCGAAATGATGTTTTTGGTAATGTTAGGAACATAATAACAATTTTTAAGTTCCAAAACTAGCCCGGAGGGCAAAGACAAACTGAGAGTTCTTACGGATACGGCCGCAATTCTGGCTCCATTGCCGACCCGGAGTTTAACCTTTCCCTTCGTTAGCCTCCTAGTGTTCCTTAGTCCCTGAGAATTTGAACAAAGGTGTGAGCCACTTCTAGTATCTAATACCCATGATGCTGAGCTAGTGAAGTTTAAGTCTATAACGAATATACCTGATCTAGAAGCAACGGTTCCATTCTTCTTATCTTCCTTGAATTTGAGGCAATCTCTCTTCCAATCTCCCTCCTTCTTGCAATAGAAGCATTTGGAATCAGATTTAGAAGATGCTACCTTCTTGTCCTTGTTATCTTTGATAGCTTTTGGCTTATACGGAAAGGTCTTCTTACCCTTCCCCTTGAAGCTTTTCTTCTTCTTGGCTGAGCATTTGAACGACTTGGCCTTTTTTATCATGAGCATATCATGCTTCCCCTTATCCTTGAGCGTTTTCTCGGCTTAATTCAACATACCATAAAGCTCGGTGAGAGTTTTCTCCATGCTGTGCATGTTATAGTTCATCTTAAACTGATCATAGCCTTTGTGCAGCGAGTGGAGAATGATGTCAATTGCCATCTCGGTTGAATACCCTGCGTCAAGCCTTTCCATGTTCTCAAATAATCCTATCATTTTGAGTACATGTGGGCTAACCAGCTCTCCTTTCTTAAGCTTACTCTCAAGGATCTGCCTGTGGGTTTCAAACCTTTCAGTTCGGGCCTGCTCTTAGAACATGTTCTAAAGCTAAAAAATGATCTCAAAAGTTGTCTCCTTCTCAAAGAAAGTCTTCTGAAGTTAGAGAGACATAGTAGCCAACATGATGCATTTGACATCCCGATTGGCAGTTTGCCATCGGTTTAGGGCAGCATGAGTCACTTCCTCATTGGGAGTCTCGGGCATTTCCTCATCAAGGACATATTCCTTTTGCTCTTACATGAGAAATATACGCAAGTTCCTTTGCCAATCAAGAAAATTTGGCCCACTCAACTCCTCCTTGTCGAGAATTGAGCGCAACGAGAATTGGTTGTTTGAGTTATTTGCAGACATGGTTCTACAATTGAAAGAATTTGAAATGAAAAACCATTCATAATACTTAAATAAGATTGAATTCATGCATATTTATCAAACTTATTTAAACGTCTTATTCACACATTAAATTGTCCCCATTTGGTGAGAATAAGTCAATTCCAAGATCTAGATAATCAATGAGTAGTTAAACATGCTTTGGCTTGTCTTAACACTTAATATTCTAAGGTAAGAAACTCTTTGCTAATGGCTCCAAGCCACTCTTGGTTAGATAAATCGTCGCATCTAATGCTCTCTCAACAACTTATCCACTTTGCCACGACGTGTTAGGACTCCATCACTCATATCGTTGAGTATAACCAAAACCAACATGCACACCCGGTATGCCTTACGTTTCCTAGGAGTAATAGTGATGCCTCGCTTTGGCGTAGCCCATCACTACTCTCAATAGGTTGGTAAGTGTTGTTTTGGAATGGCAAATTTTACTCAATATTTTAGGGACCTAGGGTTTCTATGTTGGTTGATTTAAGTGAACTTAATTAATCATCGCAACATTCAAAATCCTAAACATGCATCTAACATATAATTCATATATATAATCATAAATATATATCGAAAACATAAATAAATGATGCATTTGGCAACTAGCATGACCCCTTGAGTCTTCAAGGGTCTTCATTTGGCAACTTCATGGATTAACGCGCGTAATTAAAATTAGTTGAAGTTGTTTAACCAATTATGTCATTAAGCGTAATCAAAATTGAAGCTCCCACTATTTTTCGCATCCATCTTAATTAATCCAATTAATTAAGCCGGTAAACCCAAAATTTTGCAAGTGCCACTCAAAACTAAGGCCTAGCCTCCAAAATTTAATTAAAATAATTTAAATATAATTAAAATTGGCAAAACGCAAAATTAGCATAGCACTAAAACCCCTAAGTCCCTAACATCAAGCCTTTCGGCTTGGTGTGCTAGACACTGGGGCATGGGTTCCTAGTGAGGGGTCGCGCGCACAGCCGTGGCCCGAGCCAAGCGTCACACCCATAGCCTAAAGCATCGCATATGCGTTATGCTCCCTACAGGGCGTGCTTGCGACTCGTGGCCACGAAGGCCACATGAGCTTGCTGCTGCAAGCAAGCAGCACACCCGCACACACAGCCACCCCTACGAACCAAGCAGCGAACCACACGCACAGCCGCAACTAGCAACGCACGCACGGCCGCAGTACGCATGCTGCTGCTGCCGCCTTGCTGCGCATCAGCCACGCACTTGAGTGTCGTATGCACCAAGCACAGCCAACCCTTGGCAGCCACATGCGAGATGCTGTGCAGCCCGGGTGGCCGAGGGTGGTTTTGCCTTGGTTTGCGTGCTATACTCTCGGGATTAATTCCGAATTTTTGCGTGTCTTATGAAATGTATTCTAAATTAATTTAACGAGCAAAATGAAAAAATATAACAAGTCCAACTTAATAAATTCATTCAAGTGCACAAAACCAAAATTATTTCCAAGAACTATTCTTTAATAAAATTGGTTCAACTTGATGCAACAAAATGAATAGGGCTATCTCAACATTAATTTAACCAACATAAATTAATTATGAGATGTGACAAAATTAAAGAGAGAGTTGGAATTATGAACACAAATATTCAAATAAAGATTCCAACTTTAACTTGTGAATCCTTGAAAATTATATCTTCCAATATGAAGATTAATTAAAATTCTATCACAAGATTGAAACTTTATGATTCCAATCAACTTAATAAATGATTAAATCAAAAAGTTCATACATGGACTTTAGTAACACAAAGTTCCAATCACTTAACATAATTAAAGATTGAATCTTTTGTACTTATGAGCCTCAAGAAACAAACTTTTCACACTTAAAGCAATTTATTTGCAATTATGTGCAAATTTGAGCCAACTATTAAGCACCAATTACTACCAAGTAATTATGCTCAAAAGTGGTCTAAAATTGCAGAAGCATAAAGGAAAAAACCAAATGCATAATCACAATTAATATGCCATTAAGATTCAAGTTTAAAAGATTTAAAAATTTTCGTTAAAACGAAAAACCCTTCGAAACAGGCATTTATGGCCAGAATTTGGCTTTTTCGCATTCCTAAAAGGTTCAGAATGTTTCTAGATTATCGATTTCACCCAAAATTCAGTAGTCTTGGGAAAAAATCTAGGTTTCTGGAGCCAAAGTTCTTAATAAAACGAGATTAAAATTAATAAAATCGAGCTACTTATCTGATTAGCAACATAACCAGAAATTAAATCATCTTAAACCCTTGAAAATTTTTTAGTTACAAAAAAAAGTGAGCAAGGCTCCGATACCGCTGTTGGTTTCGATGAGTCCAACTCACCGCGGAACAAAACCCGGCCCCAAAACCCGCTCATAATTAATATAACTAAAACGACATAAATAACAAGAAAGAGAGAAAATACGATCTTACCCTTGCCGCGTGCTTCGCTCTCAATCGAAGCTCTTACTTCAAAGCCAAGTCTTGCAAGCGCAGAGACCTCCTACAGTATCCACCTGCAACTCGACCCCGACTGGTCTCTTACTTGGAATTTAGCCAAGTCGGACCAAAACACTACTCGAGTATTATATGAACTTAAAGGTTTTCTCTCAAGTGGAGATGCCTTATTGAGTTCCTACTCAAGTGACTTTCTCCAAATCCCAAGGTGGGTATTTATAGAGAATGTCATGAGAGAATTCCACTTTCCCGTCAATGTGGGAGAGTTGGTAAAATCAATTTTCCCTTTTTATTTTTAAATCAAAAATAAAAGAAAATAGCAAACAACTAATTAATCAACAAGTGGCATTATAAGAGGAGAGGTTAGGTGAGGACCACAAGGGGAGGGGGAGACCAATCCCTGATCCCCAAGACTCCCAAAACCACCCTCTCTCATTTCTCTCGGCTCCAATGTGTGGCTGCACATGGCAAGCCATGCCTTGGCCGCTAAGCAGCCTTGCTGGCGCTTGGTGCGCGCGGCTAGGCCTGCTGCTGAGCGCACGCATGTGTGGCAGTGCTGCTGCCTCGGCCCAGCACGCCTCGCATGCTTGCGGGCTGCTGGCCGAAGGCATTGCGCGCCACACTGCTAGCAGTGCTATCACGCTAGCGCGCTACTAGCTAGCTAGCACTGCTAGCTTGTTGCTGCTGCTGCTCGCGCATGCTAGCACGGCTTTTCTAGCCATGTGCTAGCAACAATGCTAGCAGTGCTAGCTAGCATGCCATAGCACCAACCAGCTAGCTTAGGCTCGGTTTGGTGCGCATGCTTGCCACCATGCTATCCCAAGTGCCCCTAGTACTCAGTTTACTCGGGGCGTTCCGATGCTATGGGTATTTTTGTGAATTGTTGATTAATTATTAATTTTACCGTCTCGTCTTTTATTAATTCGACTCGATTTGCGACGCTCGGTTTTGACGCTCCTAGCTCGATTTCCGACGTCTAAATATTTAATACTCGAGAGACTCATTAATTCCTTTCGAATTAATTTGTCGTGTCGGATCGTTAGTTGCTTGGGTGTGACCCGAAGGGTTCAGTCAAGATTAAGCTGTAATATTAATTATGGATTAATATTACTGATCTGAAGCGGCCTCCAACTAGGCATTCCGATCACTTGACCTCACTAAATAATTAGCTTTCTAATAATTCCGAACCCTCTATCGGAATAATACACTTGTTCGAAGGATACCATTCCTATCATAGGGCAGGTTCAATCTCTTTTAGGTTAGATTTGTACCTTCATCCCCGAATATCCAGTCATGGTTCAGGACCACTATGGAGTTAGCGATCTCTATGATCGTGAAGGGGTGTAACCTTTACCTCGTGAACGGTTTACAAGTTCCTAAAACTTGTTGGTGACTCTTTTGCTCTAGCTTTCTTCCCTTTGGATGCCACCATGTTTAAGTGCATTATCACAGTGGGGTTCAAAGTTGGGTAACTTGAAATATTTCCTACACCGTCACTCCCCTTTTTCCTACCCCCTTTGTACGATTGCCTTTAGGGAGCTTCGGTGTGGTCGGATTTCAAGGTTTCAAAAGGTTTTATGGTTGGGGGTCTAAGGTGTTGGGTGTAGCCGTGTAGGGGGTTTCTTTGGTGGCTAGAATGTCGGGTTTAGGGGGTTTCGGGGTGGTTGGGTAGTTTGTTTTTGGGGTGGTCGGTTTTTGGGGGTTTGGGGGTGCCTAAGATATCGACTTTTGAGGTTTTAGGGGTGATCGATTTTAGGGGGCTAAGTGGGGGTGCAATGTTTACATGACAGGGGTAGGGTTGGAAGTTCGAAGGTAAGGACTGGTGGGGGTGGGGTTAGGCCATGGGGGTCTGATAGTTGTTATGGAGGTATGGTGGTTGTGATTATAGAGGTCTGCGGTTGGAGATAGGAGGTAGGCGGAGTGCTTTAAGCAATAAAAAAATAGAATTAAAAAACTTAACATGTTTAACAAGTTATAGATAAAAAGGATCGTTTTGAGCAAATGAGGATTAAATGTGAGATTGTTTTCATATTATCTAGATGTAGGATTGTTTTGAGAAGAAGTGACAAATGTGGGATTATTAATATTGATTTATGCAAAATTAATTGGATGAATACAAAATTAATTAAGCATAAAAGAACCTAAGAGACTGGTTGTTATATATAAAAAGTCTTTTTTTGGTTTAAAAGAGTAAGCAACGGGAATTTGGCATTAATATGGCAGCATCTAACTGGTTATCTATAACAATCGGTCTCATGATCAACAATTTTTTTAGGGGTAGCACTTGCTCCCCCTTGTTCCTTTTGTTGGGTTTCGATGAGTCCAACTCACCGCGAAAGAAAACTCGAGCCAAGACCACACTCACAATTAATATAACCACAAGACATAATTAACTTAATTAACAAGAATTAAGGAAAGATTGATTACCTTTGATGCGTGCTTCTCTCGTAATCCGAGCTCTTACTTAGGAAAGCTTTTAGTCTCGCTCGCGCGAAGACCTCCCATGGAAATCCACCCGCAACTTGACCCCGACAAGGTCCAATGCTTAGAGGTTAGCTAAGCCCGACCTAATACTCGAGTAATTATATGTGTTTAAAGGTTTTCTCAATGGAGATGCCTTTCTAACACCTTACTCAAGTGAACAATCCCAAGGTATGCCTTGGCTATTTATAAGGAGTGCTTCCTTGTGAATTCCACTCATCTTTCAATGTGGGACTTTTTCACAAAAAGATCCCACATAGAAAGAATGTTGAATTCAATCCTTAGTTAAATAAACCAAGGAATAACAAAGTAACAAGTGTCACATGGTTAGGTGAGGACCACTTCCTCACTTGCTCCCCAAGGCAACTCACATACATTGTGAGCTAACCATGTGCCACCCAACCTTGAGCCCCAAGTTTGGTTCGGTTGGGCCACCACCTTTAGGCCCGCGTCCATGACCTGCCACCCGGGTCCGCGGCCCATTGCCACATGGCATTGCCAACGTGGCATGCTGCGACGTGGCGCGTTTTCACTTGGTGGCTGCCACGTGGTGCACTTCTATTTGGCGCTCTTCCCTAGCCTTTCGCGCGGCTAGGGTTTTTACTTGTTACTTGAAGCATTTTCCCATCTTGCCAATTCCTAAATTTTGGCTCGACTTTTAAGATTCGATTCTGACGCTCTAAGGTCGGAATCCGACATCTTTGTTCACAATACTCAAGTGACTTATCAATTCCTTTTGGATTAATTCGTCAAGTTGGATCGTTAGTTGCTTGGGTGTGACCCAAAAGGTTCAGTCGCTGTAATATTAATTACTTATTAATATTATTGATTGGAAGCGGCCTCCACCTAGGCATTCCGATCACTTGACCTCACTGAATAATTAGCTTTCTAATAATTTCGAACCCCTCTATCGGAATAATACACTTGTTCGAAGGACACCATTCCTATCAATCTCCTACTTGTCCTTCCGGACAAGTGTGCTTTTAGTGTATAGCCTTTTTCCTATGTCACTTAATGTCTCTTCATGAACTATAAGGTAAGATTTATTCTTCATCCTTATTATGTCCAGAAGTGTTTCTTGATATCCGAGTCCGACTGTCAATAAACAGATGATTTCTAAAATCCATCCGAGCACGGCCATGCATTTTCATAGTCTCGCTCTTCGAGGGGCCTTGTAAACAACAAAGACATCTTCTCTATTTTTAGTAGGGGGGCATTCCCTGTCTTGTAATGTAGCTTCTCTTACTAAGAGGACCTAGCTGCCCGAGTGTTGCCGTTATAATCCCCTTTTACGGCAGACGTTTGACTAACATCAAAGCGGACTAGTACTCAAACAAGAGAGCTCACAATACTCATGGTCGAGGAAATAGGTTCTAATAGCCATAATGAGAAGTATTCTTATGACGATGTTTAAATCTCTTAAAGTATTCTCATAGGTCGATCTAGTATGGTTCTAAACCAATACCTGTGCAAATGATTTATGACGATCATGTCCTTGTAGCACAAGAAACAGTGCTATAAATCAAACTACACACTAATCTCAAGTGGTCATTAATCGTCCATCGTTTAAATGACCTTGATTAGGGATAATTTTCGATTATAATATTCAATGTTCACTTAATAGGTGTTTCCTTATCAAGACTGGTCTTGATACCCTATTTTGAATATTCTCATAATCGAATGGACTCATTATTTAATCCTAAACCATAATTAAATAGCAAACGGAGTGATAAAATTGCATGAAATTTTAAATTACCCCAAAACATGAATGGTTCATCTTATAATAAATGGTTTTTTTGAATGTTTTAAGAGTAACACTCTTTATAAAACATTTATAGAAATCACACCCATATCTAATATGCTTGATTTCTTTCGCGCAATTGTGAATGTTGTCGTTCACTTATTGCATAGGTTTAGTTATAATTACTTTGCTAATCTTAGCATCTTCATTACTGATCACTTTCATAATAAGATGATAAAATTTGAGAGTGTCATGGATTATATGTGATTTAGGATTTATTGTCTAAGTGATGGATCCCACTCATTTTCATGATTGAGATCTTCAGCTTGACAACCTATAATCGTTAACATTCAACAACGAACTTTCCATAGAACATCTTCCTTATTATTGCCTTTAAGGCAACCATATTCTCAACATATATTTTAGTAGACTTCCCGATGATGCTTTGCTTGGGTTTCACTTCAAGCGGCTCACAATGATTTTGGGATACCCTAATCACTTGTGATCGTGGAAATTCACCTTAAATTTCCGCACATTACACATGGATGCACATCCATGTTACCATTCTCAAGCCACGACGCTTCTTAGCTCGTGCTTACAAATGGCATCCTTGTTAAGGATTTGATCCTTGTTAAGGTTTGTGCTTGCAACATCAATACTCAAATAATATTTGTTTCCATGCGTCAAGAACTCATCCTCACACTTATCCAAGTACTTTGGATGTTCTTGGCCATAATCTAACGATTTATTACATAGATTCAGGTTGATTGGTACTATATACATACTTCAAATGCTCTAAGCAAGTAAGTCGTGTGACGATTCCATATCGTAGCGTACATGATGGATTTAATTGTAGAATGATTCTTAATCTTTTCCATCCACGTTACATTTTAGCTTATACAGTTTCACTGAGTCTTGCTGAACTGTTTGATATGTGATATGGTTGAAAGTCTCTACTAGAGTCTTTCTTGTTTGACTTAGTATTTAGCCTAGCTCATACTTAGTTCAAACATTTACTTAGTTTTATACATACGGGTCGAAAGTCTTTCAAAGTCCTTCAATTCATGTTCAAACATTTTATTAAGTCTATACAATAGACTTAATACCCAATATGTACTAAGTATCGTCTTTTGCTTTGTCCATTGTCGAAAATACTTTCAAATCTAAGCATTTAGCATTTGATAGTTAATTTACAACAGAGTTCGTAAACTTCTTGTTGGACCCTACAAGATTGACTCTTGCTCCCACTAAACTTCTTATTCATAAGAATTTCTATGTTTTTTCATAAGCCAATCCTTTTATTAACTTTATGAGAAAACACGTTCCAAATCCTTTATGCAATGCTTCCTTCAATCCCATAATGGATTTCTTGAGCTTGCTTTCAAATCTAGCATTAGTTAGATTTTCAAAACCCTTAGACTATTTTCATAGTCACTTCTAAAATCCTATTTTAGGAAGGCGGTTTTGGTATCTATTTTGCCATATTTCATATGTGCAATTTTGCTATAATCACGAAAAGACTTGAGCATTCCGATTTGTGAATAGGTTTTTATTAAAATCAACTCCATGAATTTAAATATATCCTTTTCAACCAATCTAGCTATGTATGCATATACATTTCCACATTTGTTAGTTTTCTCCTTGAAAACTTATTTGTGATCGATGGGTCTTTCACCCTTTATGCAAATTAATCAAGTTTTAAACATGATTTTCAAACATGGAGTCTATTTCGGATTTTATGGCCTCTAACCATTATTCGGAATTTGGATTTGTCATAGCTATCTTACAAGGCATTATTCCCTTACTATCTAATAGTAAATAGTATGTTTGTAAGTCATAAGTTTATTTCTAACTAAATAGAAAATATATAGGATTCAATCCAAAACTTTGGTGAATTCTATACCTATACGGGGTTATTGCTTCAAACACTGAGTTTCAAGGCGCTTCCAAAGCCCTTTCATTATCTTAATCTTACTCCAACTTTCAGAAGTTTTGCGAGTGATGAATTCTCTTTTAAGGCAATTGTAAAGTCCTTCTGAGTATTCTTGATCAAGTATTCTTACGAAGCCCTTTTAAGGTCTTCCGAGATTCTCAGTTCTAGTTTGTTGCTAAGCTCGATAGTCATCGAGTTCATTTTCCTCCCACTTGTCATTTTGGAAATGTGTTACTTTCCAGAAAGACACCACTTAGAGCAACAAACATTATGTTCTCATTTAGGTTGTGGAGAAAATGCCTGTAGTCTCACGTGAATGCTTACAAAGAGACATGTATATTGTCTTTGGGTAAAAGTTCGTTATGAAACAAACAGTTAGCTCCCACTTGAGCTATCTTAGCCTTTAATGAGCCATTAAGCTCCAACTGAATCACTTAGCTCTTACTGAGCTAGTGAGCTTCCACTGTGGCTACGAGTTTTAGACATATACTTGAAAAGACGTTTAGAAGTTATTTCTATCCATAACTGAATGTGGTGTCCTTTCTTAGCTTCGACATTTTGTTTAGTGTAACATTAGTAATTTATGCAAATCTTTAAGAGTTTTATAGGAAGGGATGTGATCCATTATTGTTCGAGTCATTTTTAAATGGCATCAAGGTCTCCGTGAAGACACACTATGTTCTTTGTGGAGATATTTATGAAAATTTCAATTTCATAACTTTCTGATGGTCAAGCTTGGCTCAAGCAAACATCTCTTGATCTAATCTAGATGTTTTGATATCTTTCCAAGTCGATTATGTACTTCATTGAACTCTTGAGCTATTCAAGGTCAAGTTTGTTCACATTTGATGAATATAGCCATATTCTTTCAAATTCTTCGTGAAACGTTGAAGTAATTGAATCCTCTTTAGCTTCCGGAGTCAATTGTCTATACCAAGAACAATAGCTCTTTACTTTGTTGGTTTTTAACTAGTAAGACTTGTTTGTCTTAGAACGATTTCGAATCGATCAACTGTCAAAAGCCTATATAGCCTTGAGTACGTTCTTGTTAATGTGACATTGCTAAACATGTTCGGAACACAAATCATGCCTATGATTTGAACTTTGTGAGTTTTCATGTTAGGGAAATGTTTGTTTATAATCAAGCATTCTTGACTCATGGTTTAGACAAGCATGCCATTCAAATAAATTCGCAACTATTGCTCTTTATTTTGAGTGTGAGTCTTTCAATGTGTTAACGGATTGTTTGCTGATTATGGAACGCAATAACCATTTATTTGTTCTAACCTTAGCTTAAAAGGTCTTTAAACAAATCATATGACCTTACAACTGATGTAGCTATTCTTGCTTCATTCTAAGCTTGTTAGTCAATAACTTAGCTTATCTTCAATAGTTTAAGGTCACTTTCAAAGTGTAACACTCAAGCAGTTCTAATACTTGTGAAGATAATGACTTGCTAAGTTAACATAAACTCTTTAGTAGAAATGGGATCTAATTCCTTTTCTTTGTTGCTTGTTTCCTATATTTCTTATCATACTTTATCTCATAATCTTTCATAATCATTTCTTTAATAGTCTTTGACTTTTATACTTTGTTAGGCATAAATAAGCATCTAATGCGCCGTATAACAAAGTTCCATCTTTTCCTTTAATTTGTACTTGAATTAATACATCAATGAGTTGAAATCACCAGCGTATAAAGCGAAAAGATATGTTGGCTGTCAAGTATTGACAATTTTGAGTTTCCAACTCAATACTTCATGTTTATCAAAACTACCTAGTATTTTGAATACATGATGTCCAACCGTCCTTTCGGACTTGTAAAAGTCATTTATGAGAATTGTATTTTAGAAATGTCTTTCCTTTCTTTGAGAACTATTCTAAAAGATTTCCTTTACCAATCACGGAAAATAATATAGTTTGATTTGGAATTCTACAAATATAAGTGCAAAGTATAACCATTTATCAAGAAAATAACATAATAAGTTTGAAATTTAAAAGCATTCATGCAAATTCTCAATCTTATTAAGCGTCTTATCCACGCATTAAATTTGTCCCCATTTGGCGAGAATAAGGCGATTCCAAGATCCAAAGAAACAATGAGTGGTTAAGCATGCTTTGGCTTGTCTTAACACTCAATCTTCTAAGGTAAGCAACTCTTTGCTAATGGCTCCAAGCCACTCTTGGTTGGATAAATCGTCGAATCTAATGCTATCTCAACAACTTATCCACTTTGCCACGACATGTTAGGACACCATCACTCATATCGTTGAGTGTAACCAAAACCAACTTGCATACCCAGTATGTCTTACGTATACTAGGGAGTAATAGTGATGCCTCGCTTTGGCGTAGCCCATCACTACTCTCAATAGGTCAATAAGTGTTGTTTTGGAATGGCAAGTTTTACTCAATATTTTTTGGATCTAGGCTTTCTATGTTGGTTGATTTAGGTGAACTTAATTAATCATCCCAACATTCGAAATCCTAAACATGCATCTAACATATAAATCATACATATATATAATCATAAATATAAATATCAAAAACATAAATAAAGATGCATTTGGCAACTAGCATGACCCCTTGAGTCTTCAAGGGACGGCTTTTGCAACTTCATGGCTTCGTCTTCCAAGAACCTCCGTCTTCAAGACATGACCATAATTATGCAAATACTAGTATCTACGGTTAGGACTAATCTAAATATTAAGGTACAAAAATACTCAACGGTTCACATACCGTATTTAGATTTACAAATATACATCACGGATCGCAGTCCGTATTTTCTATCCTAATTGGGCCCACTGGTTGCCATTTTATAAAACCTGCGGGAGAATATACATACCATTAATCCATTCACTATTTGTGAATGGCCCATGCATTTTACAACGATAAACAAGTAACAATTCACAAACACACGAAAACTAGTAACTAATTTAGGTCGTTAATCCAATTAACATGCCTAAATAAAACTTGTCAAAGTTGTTTAACCGATTATGTATTTAGCGCAATTAAAATTGAAGCTCCTACTAAATTCCGCATCCATCTTAATTAATCCAATTAATTAAGCCAGTAAACCCAAAATTTTGCCAAAATAAAATTTTGCCAATGCCAATCAAAACCGAGGCCTAGCCTCAAAATTTAATTAAAATAACTAAAACCAAATATAATTAAATTAATTAGAATAATTAAAACGGCAAAATCCGCAAAATAGCATTGCCTTAAAACCCGGGGCTAAAGTGCCAAGTGTGGGGTTGTGCACATCGTGCCGCAAGCACGCATCACACCCCACACGCACTCTACCACGCATTAATGCACTACACTTGCTCGCATTACACACACTCACACATGCGCACCATGTTGGGTTTCGGTGAGTCCGACCCACCCCAGAATGAAACCCAAGCCAAGATAACACTCACAATAATTATAACCATAAAGCATAATTAACTTAAACAACAAGATTAAGAAAGAGATTAATACCTTTGGCGCGTGCTTCGCTCACTAATTGAGCTCTTACTTCGAAAGCTCTTAGCCCCACTCACACGAGGACCTCCAACGAAGTCCACTCGCAACCCGAGCACCGAAAATGGTCTATTGCTTAGGAGTTAGCTAAGCCCGACCTTAAAACCTGAGTAATTAATTGTGTTCAAAGGTTTTCACAATGGTGATGCCTTTTTCAACACTTACTCAAGCAATTTTCCCAATACCCCAAGTTGGGTATTTATAGGGAAATGCAAGAGTGAGAAAAGCTCACCCATCAATGTGGGAGATCTGATTTTTTCATTTTATTTTAAATCAAAAATAAAATTAATAATCAAGCTGCTAATAAATCAACAAGTGGCATGCTCACAAGAGAGGTTAGGTGAGGACCATTTAGAGAAAGGGGGGCAAAACTTGCTCCCCACTCCTTCTCAAATAGCCGGCCAACACAACACCAAACACCCAATTAGTTCGCGCCACGTGGTAGCCCCACACTTGGGAACCAATGCACCCAAGGTGGGCTGTCATTGCTGCTACTCCCCTTTCGGCCCAGCAGGCCTAGCACCATGTGTGTGGGCTGCTCTTGGCCGAAGGCTGTTGCTAGCAAGCTACGCACCATGTGCGGGCTGCTAGCTGCAACATGCTAGCACGCCACGCACTAGGTGCGGGCTGCTAGCCGCAGCTTGCTAGCAAGGCGCAGCACAGCACGCCATGCTGCTGCTAGCTGCTGCGGGCTAGCGCGCCATGCGTGCTGGCCCTGCTGCTAGCTGTTGCAGCATGGCTGCTAGCAAGCACGAACATGCGCGCTTGGTGCTAGTGTACTGCTGCCAGCCTAGCTAGCCATGGTGCGCTAGCACGCACCAGCCAGCCTAGGCTCGGCTTGGTGCGCTTGCTAGCCACCTTGCTAGGCCATATGCCCCTGGCACTCGGTTTGCCCGGGGCATTTCGATGCTAGGGGTATTTTAGTAATTTTGTTGATTTATTAGTAATTTTCTCGTCTCGTCTTTCCTTATTTTCGACTCGACTTCCAACGCTCGGTTTCGACGCTCCAAGCTCGAATTTCCGACGTCTAAATATTAATTACTCGGTCAACTCATTAATTCCTTCCGAATTAATTCGTCGCTTTGGTTCGTTAGTTGTTTGGGTGTGACCCGAAGGGTTCAGTCAAGATTAAGCTGTAATATTAATTATACATTAATATTACTGATCGGAAGCAGCCTCCACCCAGGCATTCCAATCACTTGACCTCACTGAATAACTAGCTTTCTAATAATTCCGAACCCTCTATCAGAATAATACACTTGTTCGAAGGACACCATTCCTTTCACACCAATCCTCGCACGCACCAAGCGCATAGCCCTTATTCCTCGGCAGCCACATGCGGGCTGCGTGAGCAACCCAGCTGGCCAAGGGAAATTCGTGGCTATTGTGCCTCGGTTTGCGTGCTAGTGCCTCGGGATTATTTCCCTATTTTGTGTGACGTTTCTAATTAATTTTAAACTAATTTTAGAATTAATATTTTGAGCAAAATGAAATTAAAACAAATCCAACATAATAAATTCATCCAAGTGCACAAAACCAAAATTATTTCCAAGAACTATTCTTTAATAAAATTGGTTCAACTTGATCCAATAAAATGAATAAGGCAATACTCACTATTAATTTAATTAATTTAAATTAATCATGAGATTTTGACAAAATAAAGGGGAGTTGGAATTATGAACACAAATATTCAAATAAAGATTCCAACTTTAACTTGTGAATCCTTGAAAAATTATATATTCCAATATGAAGATAAATGAAATTTCTATCACAAGATTCAAACTTTATGATTCCAATCAACTTAATACATGATTAAATTAGAAGTTCAACCAAAAATTCATGGAATTTAGTAACTCAAAGTTTCAATCACTTAAAACAATTAAAGATTGAATCTTTAGTACTTAAAAGCCTCAAAGAACAAATTTTTCACACTTAATGCAATGGATTTGCAATTATGTGAAAATATAAACCAATCTTTCAAGCACCAATTACTACAAAGTAACCATGCTTAAAGAGGTTTAAAATTGCAGAAAAACTAAGGAAAGAACCAAATACATAATCACCATAAATATCCATTAAGATTCAAGGTTAGAAAGACTTAAAATTTTTCGTCAAAACAAAAAATCCCTCGCAAAAGGCATTTCTGGTCGGATTTTGGCCAAAAACACAGTCTTAAAAGGGTAAAACCATTTCCAGAATACCTTCTTAACCCAAAATTCACTATTTTTGGGCGAAAACCTGGGTTCGGGGCTGAAGTCAGCTCTAATACGGGCTTAAAAATAATAAAACGAAGCTACTAATCTAATTAGCAACATAAAACCAGAAAAATTAACCATAAAAACACATTGAAAATTATGATTATATAAATAAAAGAGCAAGGTTCTGATACCACTATTGGGCTTCGATGAGTCTAACTCACCGCGGAAGAAAACCCGAGCCAAGACCACACTCACAATTAATATAATCACAAGACATAATTAACTTAATTAACAAGAATTAAGGAAAGATTAATTACCTTTTACGCGTGCTTCGCTCGTAACCCGAGCTCTTACTTGGGAAAGCTTTTAGTCTCGCTCACGCGAAGACCTCTTACGGAAATCCACCTGCAACTCAACCCCGACAAGGTCCAATGCTTGAGGTTAGCTAAGCCCGACCTAATACTCAAGTAATTATATGTGTTTAAAGGTTTTCTCAATGGAGATGCCTTTTCTAACATCTTACTCAAGTGAACAATCCCTTGCCTTGGCTATTTATAAGGAGTGCTTCCTTGTGAATTCCACTCATCTTTCAATGTGGGACTTTTTCACAAAAAGATCCCACATGGAAAGAATGTTGAATTCAATCCTTAGTTAAATAAACCAAGGAATAACAAAGTAACAAGTGTCACATGGTTAGGTGAGGACCACTTCCTCACTTGCTCCCCAAGGCAACTCACATGCATTGTGAGCTAACCATGTGCCACCCAACCTTGAGCCCCAAGTTGGGTTCGGTTGGGCCGCCACCTTTTGGCCCGCGTCCATGACCCGCCACCCGGGTCCGCGGCCCGTTGCCACATGGCATTGCCAACGTGGCACATTGCCACTTGGTGGCTGCCAACGTGGCACGCTGCCACCTTGGCGCGCTGCCACGTGGCACGCCGCCACCATGGTGGCTGCAACGTGTGCTTCCACGTGGCGCGCTTCCCTAGCTTTTTGCGCGGCTAGGGTTTTTACTTGTTACTTGAAGCATTTTGCCGTCTCGCCAATTCCTAAATTTTGGCTCGACTTTTAAGATTCGGTTTCGACGCTCTAAGCTTGGAATCCGACATCTTTGTTCACAATACTCGAGTGACTTATTAATTCCTTTTGGATTAATTCGTCGCGTCAGATCGTTAGTTGCTTGGGTGTGACCCGAAGGGTTCAGTCAAGATTAAGCTGTAATATTAATTACTTATTAATATTACTGATCGGAAGCGGCCTCCACCTAGGCATTCCGATCACTTGACCTCACTGAATAATTAGCTTTCTAATAATTCCGAACCCTCTATCAGAATAATACACTTGTTCGAATGACACTATTCCTATCACCTTTATGGGATCTGCCCCTGTTTAAACTTGTTTGTTTAAGGAAGATCATGGAAATGGATACCATACATTAAAGAATGGTAATAAATAGGCGGAAACATTAAGGCATATTATAAGTAATTACACCTTCTCACAAGACACTCAGTAACAACCTTAACTATTAAAGAAAGGACCAACTCTACCTAAAGCTTAAGCTTATATTTTAAGCCCAAGATCTATTTGTATACTCTATAACGCCTCCTCGAATGAGAGCCCTTTGGGCTTGAAGTATGGATGCAACATGGGATCCCTCATAACTAGTGCAAAATATTCCACTTGAAGCCGTGACCTTTGTGTCACAGTTACTTTTGAACCATCAACCATGTTAATTTTCAGGAAAACTCTTTTTGACTTTGGCTGAGTTGTCTCTAACATTAATAGACTTCTAGAATCTGCTGTCAAATTGTAAAACACTCGTAAAACATAATTCCTCCATTTTTATTTAGTTAACGCATTTCATTTGGCACACATATTAAGGAGAAGTGAGAAAGAAAGGTTGAAGATAAAAATACCCTTATACTTACCCACCCACCCTTACCAGCGAGTTAGCTACTGTACCACTAACGAGCACCTTTCTTTCTCATCATCACCATTCACCATCATTCTCTCTCCTCCTCTACTAACGGTTTGCACCTCCATTATTCTAGATCATCTCACCTCTAAGTTTTATTTCTTTCCTCCTTTTAGCAATTAAAACAAAAAAGCACAAACTATCTGTCTAATTCTATACGATTGAAGGTTTTATCCTCTATAGCATAGAGGGTTTTGGGCGGCAGTGGTTTTGGGAGGTGGCATCGTCGACGGCGTGGTTGGGTGGAGTTAAAGGAAGCAAGGAGAAGCTTTGGGGATTTTAATTTATTAATGGGGTTTTATTTGGGAAATTGGGTATGTTACAACAATACAACTTACAAGGAAGAGAAGAGAGAGAAGTGGTGATGGTGGTGGCGGTGGTGGTGGTTGTTGTTGTTGTGATTGTGATGGTCTCATGGTGATGATTTGATGATGGAAGTGGTGGAGTAGGGAAGGTAATGAAGGAGTGAGAAATCAGATTATTTGCTAAAGGGAGGAGAGAGAAGATGAGTTGGGAAATTGGGAGGATAAAATTGACATTTTAACATATAAAACTTACCTAAAATAAGGTCGTGTTAACTAAAAGGAAAATCTTCCAATTGCAGCCATTTAAAGTTTGGTTATTTATTCAGTATTTTTGGTGAGCTATCCAATTACTGTTTGCAACTTGCTCTTACTGTTTGTTAAGAAAATTACACATGTACCCCTCAACTATTACATGAAAAGACGCACGTACCCCTCCACTGGTACTTGAAAAGACAATTATACCCCTAGATAAACAAATTTTGTTTATTTGGGGAATTAACTGGGTATAGCTCGAAAATTTGTAAATAATAATCCCAACTTTGCGCCATTTTCTTTTAATAATCCCAACTTTGGATTATTCTGGAATAATTCCAACTTTTGGGATTGTTTGCTTTCTTCAATCCTAAACCGGCCAACAAAAGTCAATGACCTGCTATCATAAGTCATGTGACACGTGTCACATTGTGATTGGTCCAAAAAAATAAAAAAAAAATAAAAAAAAACTTTTTAAAAAATTTGAAACCCCCACTCAGCCCCTCCACCACCGCCCACCGGAATCCCAAACCCCAGCCTCAACCTCCTTCAATCCCCTTTACCCCACCGGCAAACCCATCCCAACCCTCCCGGCTCTCGCCGCCCAGCCGCCACCTCCTCCCTTCCCGTAAACCCCCTCTCTGTCCTCGAAACAACCAACGAAAATCCTCCACTGCCACTCCAAAAGCCCACGAAACCCCTCCCCCGCCATCGAAACATCTGGGCCAAGAATTTACAGGTAAAAGAGAATGAAATTGCTACACTTTTGATCGAGAAGTAGGAGGTTGAGAATTCGATTGAGCAGCTTCAGGCTTCGTTGAGGATTTCTGAAGCTAAGGTGAATCAATTAGAGGAGAAATTAGTGGTTCGTTGGTGTTATGGAAGGAGGGCGATGGGTGGTGGGTAACAGCATAGGCGCAGCACTGGGAGGGGTAGGGGCGACCTGCCGGCGTTAAGAGTTGGGTGGGATTTGGTTGCTGTGACAACCGTAAAGGGGTAGTGGGGGCTGGGTGGGATTTTCGACCACTGCTCCCTCATATCCATCCGTTTCCGCCTCCTTCTCCGCCGATTTTTGGCCTCTCTTCCCCGTCCAATTCCAACAACCCCCTCCCTCGATGGTGCGGCTGGGCTGGGTGGACAAGGAGGGGTGGGGGCTGGTTTTTTTTTTAATTAATATTTTTGACTAATTAGGTCTCTATATGTGGCATTTCTGTAAAAAAATAAATAAATTAACATTTTCAACCGGTAATAGGTCAAAGGGATTGAAAAAAGCAAACAACCTCCAAAGTTGGAATTATTCTAGAATAATCCAAAGTTGGGATTATTTAAAGAAAATGAAGCAAAGTTGGGATTATTATTTACAAATTTTCCAAAACCTTAAATGATCATTTTTCAACACGCAAACCGATGAAAAAATTGAATTAGATTGCAATTTACAATTTATAACAACTTTTGAACTGTAATTTGCAATTTTTTTTAAAATGACTGTAATTTGCAAAATACAAACTTTAAATGACTGTGATTTGTAAATTTTCCTAACTAAAAAGAAATTTTCTAAAAAGGAATGTGTATCTAAACATGGGCACGGGCCGTGCCCGTGCCGCCGCGGGCCGTGCCTGGCCGTGCCGGGGTGGGGGCCGTGCCGTGCCGGCTCCGCGGCGTACCGTGCCGTGCCGTGCCTGAAATTGGAACACCCCAGCCCACGGCACGGCACGGCCCACGTGCCTAGCGGGCCGTGCCGTGCCGGGCCGCGGGCCGAACCGTGCCACCCTTCTTTTTTTTTTTAAAAAAAAAAAAATAAATGATAAAAAAAACGAATTAAAAACAACAATGCATATAATAAAAAAAAATACGAGTGCGATAATCCGAAAACACAAAAAATTGAAGAATAACTTATTTTATTATATGACGGTAGCCGGTACGAATGTACGATAATTCAATAATACAAAATTACAAAATAAGTAATGATAATTAAAAATCGTACAATAGTGTATGAATATTGAATAACTTCATTTATTATACGGAATACGAAGTTCGATAATACAAAAAGAATACAATAGTGTATAATGTAAATATGTAATCATGTAATTATTATTGGTCGTCTTCGTCTTCGCCTTCGTCTTCATCTTCGTCTTCGTCTCCTAGAGGTTCAAGTTCATCCGCCAATTGATTGGATTGAGAAGTATGAGAACTAAAAGAAGTCGACGTTCCTTCATCGTCGTCGTTTTGTGCATAAGTACGATCTTGAGAACGAGTTTCTGAAGGAATTGTGTCTTCGATAAGTGCAATTACTAGATATATCAAGGATCACTATTATGGAGATAATAAGTTCATTCTATTGGGGCGTCATCCTCTGTTGCTAGACTATGAGAGATAATCTTTGGGCTAGTCAAATAGCCCAAAACCCTTTAGAATGGATCCTATATTGGTCACACACAAGGGTATTGGGTTAAGCAAGTTAGAGGCCCATTAATGGGCCTCATGAGCAATCAATTAGTCATAAGCATGAGTGGGCTAAGTATAGTTTGAGTGGGATTAGGAAGTGGGCTTGGATTTGGACTTGGGCTATTATTTAGAGATATGATCTATAAATAATAGCCTTGCCTAGGGTTGAATATAGAGGTCACAATTAACAATACAGTGAATTGTGAATCAAGCAACCACCATCCAAAGGCCCTCATCCTCCCTCTCACACACGCACGCCTCTCCTCCCCTCTCACCCACGGCCGGCCACCCCTAGTGGCCCTCGTGGTGTTGCGCGGTGGTTCTTGCCTGGTTGATCGTTCGTCCATCTCCGTAGAAGGTCGATAGAAGTGTTCTTTCGCGACTAACTAGCATTAGTGGAGGTCTTAATCTGTGCCCGTGGACCAAGTAGAGGAATCGCATTTGAGGTTCTTTATCTCCCCATTGTTCTTGCTCGATCGCCGTGGAATCACGCTTCAAAGGTATAATTCTTACTTCTTTATGTGTTATGCATGAGATCATTGGTTTGGTGCTATATGAATATGATTCATGTTAATTCCGCATTTAGTACCTATAATCTCCTACAGTGGTATCAGTTAGCCTCTTGCATCTACATATATTGAGTAATAATTCTTTGATAATCCACAATTTTAATTCAATTAGGAGGGAGAATATTTAATTATGAGTCAATTGTTATATTAAATGTGATTTAACAATATAGAATCATTAAAGGTGTTTAATTTTCTCCATATTAACCATAAATTTGATCCGAATTTGCCCTAATAAAAATCGAAATTCGAACCCCTAAAACCCTAATTTCGAAATTTTCGAAATTTAAACCCTAATTTGTGAAATTTGTGTTTAAATTTTGATTTAATTCGATGGTAATATGTTTAAGGAATTTAATCTATTTGATTACATGTTAAAATTATGAATTTTTCATGGTCAAATTATTTAATTTAAGTGTTAAATTAAATTGGGGATTAATTTCATCAAGAACCCTAATTTCAAAATTGAATATGATTTAATTTTGGAATTAGATGGACCACATTAAGTTTTAATTAATTTTTACAAGAGTTGTTTTGATTAATTAAAATATTTTTAAAAAAAAAAAAAAGGGGAAACAGCAGCAGCACCGCGGCTGGGTGGCGCTGCCACGGTGGTGCCGCTGCTGGTGATCCAGGAGGGAGGGGGCGGGGCTGGGTCAGGCAGCAAGGAGCAGCGCAGCAGTGCCGCAGGCTTGCGTGTGCTGCTGCTGCTGCTGTTCCTGCGTTACTGCAGGGGCAGCAGCCACCGTGGCCGGCTCCGGCTGGCCACACCACGGTGGCTGACGTGGTTCTTCATAAAAAAAAAAAAAAAAATTTATTTTATTTTAGATAAAATCAGATTTCAAAGTTTTAAAAGATAAGTTTAAATTTTGAAAAGATAATTAACAAAATTAAAGTTGTTATTTTTGTTAAGTTTGGATAATTATGGAGCAAAAGATTCTATAAGGATAATAATTGATTAAATAATGTAATTATCTCATAATTATTTATGGATAATAATTGATTTAAAATATGTGATTGGCAAGTAATTAGGATAGAATTCCTAAATTATTTAGGATAATCATGGAAAATAAATATGATTTATATTCCATAATTTCAAATAAGATTTGATTCTATCTCATACCTAAATTAAAATATATATGATATTTTATAATTGGTCATGATTAATATGTGATATTATCTAATTACAGTAATTAATTAAAATATGAGATATTTATAGCCATGTTTCCTTTATTATAGACATTCGATGTTGTAGTTTAGGAAAGCATGATGAGTGATTTATTACATGGCACTTTATAATATATGATATTATTTATTGCTATATATAGACTAGTATGGCCCATAGATTCTAAAATACGATCTGCGCATCGTGATGTATTTTTGTAATCTAAATGCGGTCTTCGTACCGTTGAGTATTTTGTAATTTATTTTATTTTATTTAAATAGTAGATAGAATAGAATAAATTTACAGGTTGCAGTTGATCCAAAAGCCAATGAAGTGAAGGCCCAATGGAGCAAGATGGATGAGATCCATGAAGATCCAAGTGGGAGCATTTTACTTTATTAGTTTTCTTAGGATTAAGGGGCCATACTATGTCATGTTTTATTGCATTAGTAGATTATGCATGTTTAGGTTTATTTATGTTGCTTGATGATGCGCTAGAGTTCACTATATAATCACAACATAATAAATCCAGATCCCAGTAATATTGAGGCAGCTTTTCCAATTAAAAACCCGATGAAACCTTTGACATTTGTGATGGGTCATGCCAAAGCTGGGCATCATAATTTTCATTGGGGAGTGGGGGTAGGACAAATTCTACACTTTTAATTGGTTATACTCAACAGGGTTACCTAAAGACAAAGTTTAGAACCTTGAAGCTAAGGGTAATAATTAAACATGTGATGATTAATTATTCAACCAAGAATTACAAGAGTTGTAATCAGTAAAGAGTTTACTCACCTTGAAAATGTAATAGTTGATGGCAGGGCCAAAGTCCGGTTAATTATTGCACAAATAAAGGATCTTGGAATCATTTTATTCAATAGGGATCATTTAAATATTGAATGAATGCTTTAAAGTTACCAATAAATTCTAAATTACTTATGGTACTTTAAAGTTATTAAACATAATTATTGAATTTTTCCTCGTTTTGTTTTTGTTTGTAGATGAATAACTTATATGACAACACAGATTTACCAATGAAACTCAATTTAAGGCTTAATCTCAGAAATTACAGGCAATGGGAGGGCGAATTGAGAAATGTTCTCACAAGTTTCAAGCTTGATGCTCGCCTATATGTACCCGTTGAGAACAAGTGTGCTCCTGGTCAGGACCCTGAAATGCATGCAAAATTAGTTTTGGATGCAATAAAGGTCAAGAACCTAATACTGGAATCTATTCCAAACTGTTGGTACAATAGGTTCAGACGGTATGAGGTGACCAACTTATATCAATGTCTTCGTGCTATCTGTAGGGGTGGCATGGGGGCATTGGGTAGTGGAGGTGTCAACGATCCAAATGTAAGAGAGATCGTTAACTCGATCCCTCAGATTTACTATTCCTGGGCTGACAGTTTAAGGTATGAGACTTACCGGATTCATGGTAAGATAATGGCAAAGAAACTCTTGCCTGGTCAGTCTGTGAGGAACCATGTTAATGAATTGGTTGATATGATCAACCAAATGGATGTCCTCGGGAAACCGATCGATGATGACTATGCACGTGACATTATCTTGTTCTCGCTCCATGCTGGTTTTGACATTGTGAGACTTTCTCATAATGATGAGGGATCATCAGCAAATTTGATCAACATCTTACTTAACCATGCTGAGGAGTTCCTGATAAGGAGAGATTGCCAGTGCTTCTATTGTGGTGGATGGCAAGTCCATACACCAGGGTGTCCCCATTATGCACCAGTGAAAACAGAAGGTAAGGTGTTACTTGATGTTTTTGTTGTAGAAATTAATCTTACTTCATCTTCCACTTGGGTATTTGATACCGGTTGTGGTGCTCATATCGTCAATGACGTGCAGGGCTTGAAAGGAAGTAGGAAGCTGGATCCAGGAGAAGTGACACTTCGAGTAGGAAATGGAGCAAAAGTTGTTGCACTTGCTATTGGGAGTTATCATTTGAGACTACCTTCTGGATTAATTTTAGTACTTAATAACTGTTATTTCGTTCCCAGCATTACTAAAAACATTATTTCAGTTCCAGTTTTAGATACTGAAGGCTTTTCATTTGAAATAAGAGACAAACGTTGTTTTATTTCAAAAGAAAACATGTTATATGCTAATGCTAAGTTAATTAATGGTTTGTATGTTTTAGAATATACAACTCATGTCTACAACATTGATCATAAAAAGCAGAAAACAGATGGTTCAAACCCAACTTACCTATGGCATTGTAGGCTTGGACATATTAACCAAAAGCGCGTCCAGAAATTACATAAGGATGGACTCCTTTCTTCTTTTGATTATGAATCATTTGAAAACTGTGAGTCATGCTTGCTTGGGAAAATGACTAAGTCACCCTTTACGGGTATAGGTGAAAGAGCTAGTGACCTTTTGGGGCTCATACATACAGATGTGTGTGGACTAATGAGTTCAAAATCTAGGGGTGGATTTAGCTACT
Organism: Chenopodium album; assembly: GCF_948465745.1. Taxonomy (NCBI): domain Eukaryota; kingdom Viridiplantae; phylum Streptophyta; class Magnoliopsida; order Caryophyllales; family Amaranthaceae; genus Chenopodium; species Chenopodium album. Next base: position 37,168,590 of record NC_137844.1, read on the forward strand.
TCATTACTTTTACTGATGATTTAAGTAGATATGGTTACATTTACTTAATGAAGCACAAGTCGGAAGCCTTTGAAAAGTTCAAAGAATTCCAGAATGAAGTACAAAACCAGCTTGGGAAGACAATTAAGGCACTACGATCTGATCGTGGTGGCGAATATCTAACCCAAGAATTTGATGAACATCTGATTAATTGTGGAATAATTTCACAATTAACCCCTCCAGGGACACCTCAATTAAATGGAGTGTCAGAAAGGAGAAATAGGACTCTACTTGATATGGTTAGGTCCATGATGAGCTTTACTGATCTTCACATATCATTCTGGGGATATGCATTAGGAGCGGCTGCAAATATACTAAACAGAAGCCCGTCCAAAGCAGTTGAGAAGACACCATATGAATTATGGACTGGAAGAGTTCCAAAATTGTCTTATCTCAAGATTTGGGGATGTGAAGCCTATGTAAAACGTTTACAAGGCGATAAACTACACCCTAAATCAGACAAGTGTTTCTTTGTGGGCTACCCCAAAGAAACAAAAGGGTATTACTTCTACAATCGCGAAGATGACAAAGTGTTTGTTGCTCGCGATGGTGTCTTTCTAGAAAAGGAATTTCTATCTAGAAAGCCAAGTGGGAGTAAAGTGGTTCTCGAAGAAATTCAAGACGAGCAACAAATGGATGTGGATAACACCACATCAGAGGCGAGGGCGCATGAAACGATTAATCATGCGTCGGAGCAAGCTAATTCCACCAGCGAGACTCCTATCGTCCCACTTGAATCTAATTCATGCGAAAATCTTCAAGGAGTTGGAGAGAAAATTTCTACTGTTGCTCCTACCCCACGTAGGTCTGACAGAATCAGAAACAAACAGTTTGTCGATGTTCTGTTAACTGAGGATTCTGAAATCTTCTTATTGGAGAATGAGGAACCCACAACCTACAAGCAAGCTTTGGTGAGCCCCAACTCAGATAAATGGCTTGAGGCCATGAAATCCGAAATGGAGTCAATGTCTGAAAACAAAGTGTGGACCCTAGTTGACTTGCCTAATGGGGTAAAACCCATTGGTTGCAAATGGGTCTACAAGATTAAAACAGACAAGGATGGAAATGCCTACATCCATAAAGCAAGACTAGTTGCAAAAGGGTTTAGACAGATTCATGGTATTGACTATGATGAAACCTTTTCCCCAGTAGCAATGCTTAAGTCCATTCGGATTCTTCTAGCGATTGCCGCATTCTTCGATTACGAGATATGGCAGATGGATGTCAAAACCGCATTCTTGAATGGGTTCTTGAAGGAGGAAGTGTATATGACACAACCTGAGGGTTTTGAAGATCCAGAAAATCCTAGAAAGGTATGCAAGCTTGAGAAATCCATTTATGGATTAAAGCAGGCATCCAGGAGTTGGAATCTTCGTTTTGATGAAGCAATCAAAAGGTTTGATTTTGTCAAAAGTGAAGAGGAACCTTGTGTATACAAGAAGTTTAGTGGGAGCAGCATAGTTTTCTTAGTCTTGTATGTAGATGACATACTTCTCATGGGAAATGACATACCAATGCTTGAATCAGTCAAGGAATGGTTGAAGAGTTGTTTTTCCATGAAAGACTTAGGTGAAGCTGAGTACATTTTGGGAATCAAAATCCATAGAGACAGGTCTCGAAGGATGATTGGACTAAGTCAAGAGACTTATATTGATAAGGTTCTTGACAGGTTCGAGATGACAAACTCCAAGAGAGGTTTTCTCCCCATGTCCCATGGCATTACGCTCAGTAAATCTCAATGCCCGGTTATGCCAGATGAGATGAGACGTATGGCTATCATTCCTTATGCTTCTGCAATAGGATCGATAATGTATGCCATGATTTGTACAAGGCCGGATGTTGCATATGCTCTAAGCATGTGCAGCAGGTTTCAGGCAAATCCAGGTGAAGCACACTGGACAGCTGCCAAGAACATCCTTAAGTACTTGAGAAGGACGAAATGAATGTTTCTAGTGTATGGTGGCGAAGATGAGTTGGTTGTCAAAGGTTATACGGATGCGAGTTTCCAAACAGACAGGGATGACTTCAGATCTCAATCTGGATACATTTTCTGTCTGAATGGAGGAGCAGTGAGCTGGAAGAGTTCGAAGCAAAGCACTGTCGCAGACTCTACAACAGAATCAGAGTATTTGGCTGCTGTTGAAGCAGCTAAGGAAGCTGTTTGGATAAAGAAGTTCCTGACTGAGCTGGATATTGTACCAAGTTCTCAAAAGGGTATCGAGATATATTGTGACAATAATGGAGCTATTGCTCAATCCAAGGAAGCTAGGTCACACTTCAAATCCAAACATGTAGAGAGGAAGTTTCACCTCATTCGAGAGATCGTTGACAGAGGAGATGTCAAGATGAGCAAAATTCACACGGATGAGAACATCGCTGATCCGCTTACTAAACCCCTTCCAATGCCTAAGCATGAGAAGCATACTAGTGCAACTGGATTGAAGCGAATGGTGTAATTAGAAGTTGTTTTTGTTTTGAGAAAACAAATTACATATGTAATACATTTATTTGCAGAATTATGTTTAATCAGAAATTATCTTTTCTCTTATTTAATTGTGGTTTCAATATTAAATAAAATGTCCAAAATAATTATGGATTGATGGGCTCATCAGGTTATCTATTCGATAGAGACCTGGTGTATGAAACCCCACAGGTGAACAAAATCCACATATTATTTAAGTTCCTAGTTCGAAATCATTAAAGTGGACATAAATGATTTCAATGAATGGACTAGCATGTAAGATTGATTGGATAGCTCGGTTTCATGGGCTATAGGAGCATAGTGATGAGGCTCGGTCAATCACATGGATATGCATGAATGATGCAGGATCGAACCATAGACCTACTTTGAATTTCAAGTATAGAACTTCCGGATATATTAGTGGATTCCTTTGACATGAGTGGAACATTGGTTTCATTCAATGGATGAAATAACTGTGGTACATTCAAACGTCTTCCCGTAACTGGAGATTATAAAGGGTGTTTCCTGGTTGTTTCAGAAGTTGAGTGGGAGCTTTGGTTGCCACAAGATTGGATAGAGTCTTCCTATTAAATTAGGAATGTGTCATGTTTTGGCCTCTTGAAGAGGGAGAATTCAGAAAATGCATGGCCGTGCTCAAATGAGTTATATAGTAACCATTTGTTTTGTAATTCTAACTCGGATTTCAAGAAACGATTTGTAGATTAATATAGATCGCATAAGATGCAATCATATTATCAAATCGACACAAAATGACTTAAGGAATTTGAATATTGCGCACTTGTCTCAGACAAGTGGGAGATTGAAGGAATTGTGTCTTCGATAAGTGCAATTACTAGATATATCAAGGATCACTATTATGGAGATAATAAGTTCATTCTATTGGGGCGTCATCCTCTGTTGCTAGACTATGAGAGATAATCTTTGGGCTAGTCAAATAGCCCAAAGCCCTTTAGAATGGATCCTATATTGGTCACACACAAGGGTATTGGGTTAAGCAAGTTAGAGGCCCATTAATGGGCCTCATGAGCAATCAATTAGTCATAAGCATGAGTGGGCTAAGTATAGTTTGAGTGGGATTAGGAAGTGGGCTTGGATTTGGACTTGGGCTATTATTTAGAGATATGATCTATAAATAATAGCCTTGCCTAGGGTTGAATATAGAGGTCACAATTAACAATACAGTGAATTGTGAATCAAGCAACCACCATCCAAAGGCCCTCATCCTCCCTCTCACACACGCACGCCTCTCCTCCCCTCTCACCCACGGCCGGCCACCCCTAGTGGCCCTCGTGGTGTTGCGCGGTGGTTCTTGCCTGGTTGATCGTTCGTCCATCTCCGTAGAAGGTCGATAGAAGTGTTCTTTCGCGACTAACTAGCATTAGTGGAGGTCTTAATCTGTGCCCGTGGACCAAGTAGAGGAATCGCATTTGAGGTTCTTTATCTCCCCATTGTTCTTGCTCGATCGCCGTGGAATCACGCTTCAAAGGTATAATTCTTACTTCTTTATGTGTTATGCATGAGATCCTTGGTTTGGTGCTATATGAATATGATTCATGTTAATTCCGCATTTAGTACCTATAATCTCCTACAGTTTCGGCATCCAACCAATCCTTGAAGCAAACACACATTTCAAGTGTTTCGGGTTTTAGTCTTGTTCTTCTATCATCTAGAACTCTTCCCGACGCACTAAAAGCTCTTTCGGAAGCAACGGAGGAGACTTGGATAGCAAAAATATCACGAGCCATTGCCGACAAAATTGGATGTTTCACGGCTTGTGATTTCCACCAATCGAGGATGTCGAGGCCAAACTTCTCTTCATCGTCCATGCCTTTTATGAAGTCGTAACTTAAGTACATTTGCAACTCCGAAACATCGCTTTGTGTTCTCCTTGATGATGATGATTCTGTACCTGAATACTTAGACATCAAGTTAGCAGCTTGTGCAAATAAACCTTTGGCCCGTTTACTTACATTTTTGGATGTTTGAGAAGGGGAAAATCGAGACACGGTTCCATATTTACTTTCATAAACTCTATATAAATTAAAAAATTCATCCGTCACCTTATTCTTAAAAGTTTCAACATCATCTTCAAAATTCATGTTACTATAATAAATATCAATTAATAAAAAGGTGCCATCATATTTTTGTCTAGGATCTAAAATAGAAGCAAAAATATAAATCTTAGGAATATCGGTGTAATATTTACGCCATTTATCCTCCATGGATGGAAGATATCCACGATAAACATGTTGTGATCGGTGTTCCGCAAAAAGTTGTGCAAGTAAACATGCATTGCTAAGAAAAGAATGAGCACAAGGATTATATACAGAAGAAAAACAATGTGTCATACCATATAGTAATTGTAAAAACTGCATATATTTTTCACAATTAGCCCAATCATCTTCTAGTAAAGCATTTTGTGGAAATTTCATATTATAAAAAAGTGTTAAATGAACCTTGTACTGGATTGCCCGACTCAACATTTCATAGGTGGAGTTCCACCTAGTTGGACAATCCGGTGCTATTTTTATGGTTTTTATCCGTTGTTGCCTGCAAAAACCTTTCCATTCTTGATATCTCATGTTAGAGCTATTAATAGACATAATAGAATTCCTTATTTTGTGATAAAATGGACCAATTGCTTCTGTTCCATCCTTCACACACAAGTTAAGAACATGACAAATGCATCTAACATGAAGTGCATCTCCATCTAATATAACATCGTTCAATTGGGATTTGACCAAATTCGCACTATATGTCATAGAAGTTGCATTATCGAAAGTCATAGACATGATTTTATCCCTAAGACTATATGCATTAATGGCTTCCATTAAATGATGTGAAATGTTAAGACCGGTATGAGGGTATTCAAGCATTTTGAAATGAATGATGCGTTTTTGTAACATCCACTCATTATCTAACCAATGACAAGTAACACATAAATAGTGAAGTCCGTACCCACCATCCCATGCATCGGCGGTTAAAGAAACTCTACTAGGAAGATTAGCTAATTCATTTACTAATTTCAATTTGTACTCTAGATAAGTCTTCATGGCAGCAGATCGAACGGTTTTTCGGGAGATTTTTTTGTGTTTTGGTTGTAGTGCTCGGTTAATATAGTTGTTGAAGGCATCATTTTCGGCGAAAAGAAAAGGTTGTTCTGCATGTACAATCATTCTCCCAAGTTCATCCCTATCTCTCTCGTAATTGTAAATGAAACCTTGTGGATGGAATTGAGAAATTTTAGGTTGGGTTGGATCACTAGATGGTCCACCACATTTTTTTGTATGTTTAGTAAGGTGTCCCGTCCCTCCCTTGGTATCGGCCGAGAAAATTTTACCACAAGTCCGACACTTGCATTTTTTTCCATCTTTACTTAATTGATAATGTGCCCAACATTCACTCTTTCTTTTGGTTTGAGCAAAATCCTCTTCGGTACACCACTCTAATATGTTAGGATTTTGGGTGGATGGTTCACTCGACCCGGAGGCTTGTGTTTGGCTACCTTGGGAAGGAGGAGGAAAAGGAAATTCATATTGTTGAAATTGGGTTTGTTGAAATTGGGTCCAAGGAGCCATATCATCCATTTGTTCTTGCCCTCCCGTGTTTTGGGGATGAAAGAAAGGGGTGGAAGTGTTTGGAAAGGGCATGTTAGGGGGGGGGCATAGACATTGAAGTGTTTGGGTTTGGTGATTCCCTACGTTTTGACTTGGCTTTTCTAGAGGAGGAGGAAACGTTCGGGTTTGATGCCATGATTAATTAATAATAATAACACAACTAACAATAACAAAGTAACAATTAACAACAATAATAATAACAATAACAATAACAATTAATTAGTAAGTACTTTTTATATAAATTAAATTTTTAAAAATAATTATAATAATAGTAGATTACTTGGATCAATGAGATCCCAGGTAGGAGAGGTTAGGAGCGACGTTGTCCAGAGTCCAAATCCCGCCTTAGACAGATTTCAACAATCCAAATAACCCACAATTAAAATAGAAAGTAGTTTTTATATAATTAAGTAGTTCCAAGAATACAATAATAATAATAATAATAATAATAATAATAATAATAATAATAATAATAACAATAACAATAACAATAACAATAACAAATTAAAATAAAGTTGAGTTAGATCTTACAATGACGCTTCAATGCTTTTCCAAATTTATAATTTCTCGAACTTATAATTTCCCGAATTTTTAATTTCCTGAATGTAAATATAACAATTTTTTTTTTTTGGTAGTAGACTAATAAAAGTAATAATAGTAAAAATGTAAAATTTATAAGAGAGTAGGAATTTTTTTTTTTCTTTTCACAAAAGAGAGCAAGATTGTATGATTTGTGGGAATTTGAGAATTGAGAATTTAAGAGTAAGAATATTAGAGAATAAGAGAGAACAGATGATTTGATGAATTGTGATATTTTTGGAGGAAAATATGAGGTATTTATAGGGAATTTGGGTGGGAAAAGGGGGGGGGGAAAACTAGCCGTTTTAGAGCTGTTGGAAAACGGCCATAAACGGCTAGTTTTCCAACGGTAAGGCACGGGCCGTGCCGTGCCGTGCCGGGCCGTGCCACATGCCGTGCCGGCGGGTCGTGCCAGCGTGCCGGCCCACGTGCCGGCCACCGTGCCACCCGCCGTGCCACGTGCCGTGCCCGTGCCAGAATCCGGATTTTTGTTCACGGCACGGCCCACGGCCCACAGGTGGGCCGCCGTGCCGGGCCCGTGCCGCCCGCGTGCCGGCACGGCCCGTGCCCATGTTTATGTGTATCTATACATACTTTTTTCAAAAATATAGCTTATAAACCTTTTATAATGTCGGGTTATATTGTGTTGTGTCATCGTATTGTGTTGTGCCGTGATATGTTCTGGTCCATGTCCATCCCAATTTGGCAATCCCCTCCGTCTTTACCCATATATCCACCATCCCCATTCCCCAACGGCCAACAATGAAAAATCAACAAAATCCCATTTAACTATTCAATAGATATTTAAGTTGAAACATATTTCTCCAAATTGAAGATGAAACTATGCCGTTTAATCAGTAGGACTTCAAGCTTCTCATTGAGAAAGGTATGTTCTGGGTTAAATTAGTACTCAACTCAGGGAAACAAAGGACTCTACAGAAGAATATTTCCAGTAGGTAAACCCAGTGAATCACCTCCACAATTCTTGATCAATGGATTCAAGAGGGTCTTCCTGTTACTCAGAATGAACTTCGTGTCATTATTAAACAGCTTCGCCATTTTCGCCATTACCAATATGCTCTTGAGGTCCATAACTCCATTTCTCTCACTCTTTTTTTCTCTTAGTTTGTTTCATATGTTGGGCTTTGATAAAAAAAAATAATTTTTAATTTTATTTTGTTGTTCTTTGTTTTTAATGTAATGTACATTAATAAAGCTTTAATTGAGGTTTTTTTTATATAGTTTGTTTATCATGGTATGATTTACAATTGGTTATGTAATGAGTTTCTGAAATTTAATAGAAAATAAGTGCCCAAGTGACAGAGTCCATGACTTTGATTAGGGTTGTCCACTGTTTGAGATCTGTATCTATGGTTAAATGAATTTGGGTAATATAAGTATTTGTTTATGTTAATCATGACTCATCATTTTACCTCGAGTACCGGAGATGTGGGTATGTCATTTAGACACTTCATTTTGAACAAAAATTGTGGAATCTTGTATAAAGTTGCCGTGTTTGATACTTGAATGTGTGCCTGTATCAGATACTTCTAGCCGAGTCTAAGTAACATAGGTCATGGCCCCTCATGGGTTTTTGTTGATGAATATGCTCTACAACTATACAAGTGCATTGTCTAGTTGCTTGTAGCTGATTGTGGGTCTTTGGCTAGCAATAAGCCAATAAGTAAGCATCCTCTAAAAAAGAGGTTAGCATATTATGTCTGGTTCTTGTCTTGTGAATCATTTGGGAACAAATGATTCGATGCATTGTCATTTGGGTTCTTTTCAATGACTTGAGTACAACATATACAACAATTGATTTCTCTCTTATACTCAAACTGCGGTTTTCTGCTTGGTCTAGAATCCAATTGATAAATGAATTAAGTGGTTGTATGAAATAGTTTTTAATGGCTGCATATTAGTTATTTTTTTATTTTTTTGTAAAAGACTGCATATTATATGTCCGAAATTCCACCATTTAATGTTCTTAATCCATCTGGGAGATTCTGATATAACAATTAATTCAAGAATGATTCAAATAATTTACTAGTGGATATTGTAAATAGCATCTAACTAACAATAGTTAAAATTTGGATGGCAATCTTTGCTGGCTATTAACCTCTGCCTGCCCAACCTCTTGGAAAGGTTGGTACGCTGGTAGCGAACTTTTCTTATATTTAACATTTTTGTAGACAACTCATTACTTACAATGTCCTAGACTCCTAGCAAAACTGTATAACAAGTCTACTAAACACTAATCGAGGCTATTAAGCCAAATCTTATAGCAGGTCAGCAGCCCTATCTGATCAAGAGCTAAGGCAGAGTTTATGAGCCATTGCCATCTGCAGACTCGATAACGAAGTGGAAAAGGGCAAAAAAAAAAAAAAAAATACATAATAAATACAAATAGAATAAAATTTTAAATAAAAAACCCATCACAGTGTCGCATTGTTTTATTCATAATACACCATTTTCTTTGCACAAAACAGTATTGTGAGAACTTGATGTCTCAGAATTTCGATTGTCAAAAGTCTAAATTTAATCGATTGTACTATTGGATATTTCTTATACAGCATGTAGATATCAAGTCATCTCAAATTCTCGCTGTAATGCCATTAACCTTTTCTTATATTCTCTATTCTCTTTAAGAATCAAAGTAATGCCTAAATCAAAAGGCTTGTTACTTGGTGGGTCATCTAATGCCAAAATAGCATGTAAAAGCCATGCTAGGATGCTCTTAACAAGTTTAAAAAGGCTCTATGCTTGATAGGTGGATAGTGTGCCTAGGGAGGTAAGCAGTAGAGAAAGAGGAAGGAGATACAAATTTAATGAGGTAGTATATCAAGAGGGTAGTGCTAAGTGATTGCTGTGTTTCTCAGCATCACGGATCATCCAATCTCAAACCTCATTCTGAAAGTGTAACTGGGTAGAACTGCTCTCCAGTTTTCTGTACTTACTTAAATAAGATATTGCATTCTTGCAAGTTGCAACTGTTATAAGTAGTAACTTACCTCATTGCTTGTTATTATATTTCTAGATAATTTGTCCATAACTGTACATAGTTTTAAGTAGGGTTGTTTCTTGTCCGATTCCTAATCTGACTGTGTTGGAAATAAGAAAGCAAAACTAGAATAGTAACGTTGAATTAAGCTAATGCTATTCTCATTCAAATAAACTAATAACAAATCATGCCTTATATAGGCTACAAAAACTGACAAAATAAATAAAAGAAACTAATTAGCATGCAAATCCTAACTCCTAAGTACGTGGGATGGTTGTTGATACTTGATAGTGCCCATAATTCTAGCCCACTACTACCACTACTAACTTCCTAGTTTGACTAAGTAAAAGCAATATTAAAACTAAATATCTAATTAACTAACTTTGAAGCACTAACTTTAACAGACTGCCCTTTTTTTTTTTTTTTTGGGGGGGGGGGGGGGGGGGAGCAAGCATTCTGCACTGTATGAATTTAGTGATACATAATTTTGTACTGTCATAAGATTTTAGTTCACCCACATAACTGTAGCAATTAAGCCTGACAAGTGTTTTTTTTTTTTATTTTTTATTTTTTATTTTTTTTTATTATTATTTTTTTATTTTTTAATCTACATTTGAAATGTCACATTTAACATAATATAAAACCATATATGGTCTAGGTGTGTTGGGGAAAGATATAAACAAAGATGGATTGCCTTCTCTTTATATGCGAGCTCATTGATTTTAAGCAGGTCATTAGACTTGATTGATTGAAATTGGACTTCTTATCTGCTGTTGCCAAAATAGGCAGTGTATTTCTGCTAAATAGAGTAAACACCTTAATGAAGATCTGTAGATCATAAAGCACTTTGGATTAGAAGATTAAATGTAATTCAGGTAACATTTGGACCTAGACAGTTTTATGTATTTTGTTTTTATAAGTCTGATACAAGTCAGAGCTCAAATCAGTTGAAATGTATATGTAAAGTGATGGTAGGGTAACATACATGTTATTGTGGACATGCTTCTGTACTTGTACAAATAATTAGTGATAATGATTGCTTTTTCAGTTCTGATGTGCAGACGTGGTTATTGTGTAAGATTTAAATAGCGTGATTCAGGACCTCTTAGAAATTGACTTTCAATAAGGCTAGCTCTTTCGTGTTTCTTATTTTACTAGACAGCGGCCTTGCATATATCGTATTTTCATAATTTATCAGGTTGGTCGCTAATGTTTTTATCTTTTAATTTCATTTCTTCTCTGTAACAGGTATCCAAATGGATGAGCGACAAAAGATACATGCATCTCTTAATTGGCGATGTTGCTATTCGTCTAGATTTGATTGCAAAGGTCCATGGAATTGAAGCAGCAGAGTATTACTTTAATAATACTCCAAAGCAGATGAGGACAGTTGAAGTTTATGGTGCACTTCTCAACTGCTATGCACATGCAAAATGTGTGGATAAAGCAGATGCTATCATGCATAAGATGAGGGAATTTGGATCTGCTGTAAATACTGTGAATTACAATGCTATGTTGAACCTTTACTACCAAACAGGAAATTATGAGAAAGCAGATGCCTTGATTTGTGAAATGGAGTCAAAACATATAACATTTGATAAAGTCACTTATGGCATCCTACTGCATATTTCTGGAGCTGATTCCGATGTTGAAGAAATTGAGAAAGTTCTGACAAGAACAGAATCTCATACAGAGTCCAATATTAGTTGGAAAACATATGCTGATGCTGCAAATCAATTTCTTAGAGTAGGATATGCAGACAAGGCTTTGGAGTCACTTAGAAAATCAGAAAAGTTGATACTTTTAGAAAAGAACAAGAATAAGGCTTTTTCATGTCTCCTTACTCTTTATGCAACAGCAGGAAATAAGGAAGAAGTGCTAAGAACGTGGAATGAATGCAAAAAAATTATGGTGGTTTACAACAGAGACTATATCTGCATCCTGCGCTCAATATTGAAGTTTGATGACATTGAAACGGCTGAAAATATTTTCAAGGAATGGAAAGCCAGTGATCTCAACAAAGATATCCGTACTCCAAATCTCTTGATCAGCTTTTACTGCAGAAATGGTCTAGTTGAGAAGGCTGAAGCCTTAATAGAGAATGTGATTTCGGAAAATTGGGAAAAACCTAATGCATCAACATTGTTTTGGATGTCATTAGGTTATTTCCAGAGGAATCAGATGCAAAAGGCAGTGGAAGCAACGCATTCTGCTCTCCTGAAATTTAAGGCTGGATCAAATTGGAAGCTTAACAAGGAAAACACGGTGGCCTGTCTAAAGTACTTGAAAGATGAAGGAGATGTGGACCGATCAGGTGAATTTGTATCCTTACTCAAGGACAAGGGATTTATATCAGAGGAAGGAAGTCACCAGTTGTTTGGTTATTTTCTGATAAATATGCATTTGATGATGAATCACTCGCCAATGTTTTAGATGGGAATGAAAACTGTATAAAGGTGCTGAACTGATCAAAATATGTGCTTTATCATCAGAAAACGAAATAGGAAATCGTTATCGCCCTCCAATGAAAAACAAGATGTGGTTTTTTTGTATTGCGGGTGCATTGTGTACAACTGTGTTAGTCATGCCAAAAAAAACAATGGAAGCAAAATTTGTGGGGGTTTTCTTTGGTTTTTTTTTATAAATTCATTAGCTAGATGCATAAGATTTACTCGATTATAAAACTCTAAGTATAGTGTATACGTGCCTTAACAAATTGTAATTGATACAATTATCTTGATGTTCTACTTATTGGACATAAAAATGCTAACATTGCATATTCTCATGGACACACATTAGACAAACTATAACTTTGTACTCGTATTTGTTTGATTCGTTAGCTTGGTTATAGTTTTAAGTTTTAACTTAAAATTTTGATTAAGCAGAATTTTCAAATTTGGGATATTTTTGTGATGTTGGATTAATTTGAAAATACGGAGTATAATACAGACAATGCATGCACATAGAACTAGTAAAAAATAAGGCAAATAGCATAAACCTAAATTTTAGGTCTTGTTTCTTCACCTTTATACAATAATATTACTATTTTGTATTAAAAAAAATAATAAAATATTTACTATAAGTAATTTGAGTTCAATAAAAAATAGTTTCATGTTTCCAAAAAAAAAAAAAAAAAAAAAAAAAAAAAAAAAAAAAAAGTTCTTAACTTATAGAGATGAGACCAAAATGTGAATTTTATATAGAGTACATATAGTTGATTATTAAGCCTTTATTCTCTTCATTTTTAATTAATACTGTTCAAAAAAATAATTTAAGTTAAGCTAAAATAAGTTTATTTAAGAAAAAATAAGTTACTTTTAGTAAAAAAAAAAAAAAAAAATGAATATTATCAAAAATATGTATAATATGAAATCATATAACTAATATATAAAGCTAAACTTTTAGCTAGGCTACAAGACAGTGACACTTGGCGTTCTAACTTTTCGCAAAGTGTCGCGCCACGTTGAATAGATTTAGATAGACTTCATAGTATAAAAAAAAATTAAGTTTAGAATTCTATTTTCAATCAAATTTGGATAGAATTTTAGGATAAAATTGTTAATTTAGAGTTTTATTTTCGATAAAATACCAATATTTCATATGTACAAATTGAATTATAATTTAATTTAAAAAATATTTTAGATTATAATTCTAAGAATTATTATATAAATTTTTTTTAATATCATAATATTTTTGTAGCGAAAAAAGTGGTTCAAAACGTAAAACATCCATTTATAATATATATATACTAATCGGTTAAAATAATATACTTCACTATCTAATATAATTTTATTATATCAATTAGGGTCGGGTCATGAGTCATCTTGATTGGATCGGATCACAGGTTACAGACCAAGAAATGTTCAACCCTTCCCCAAAGCTTTGGGTTTGGGTCAACTCAACGGGCTTTAAACATTTTTTTTTTATTTAATTTATTTTTTGCTAATTTTAAATTTTTTTTTTATGTCATTACATGCCTACTAGATAGAAAATCGTCACAAAATTACATCAAATGCTAACTAATTTTGTATCAATGATATATTTTAAAATTTTGACATATAGATTAAAAATTTATCTTAAAAATTAATATACAACACGGGCATCGCACGGGGCACAAAACTAGTATAAAATATAATTTCAATTTATAAAAAATTAAAGAGAATATAACTTTATTGTGATTTTTGGTGTTTTCACCCAATTCACCCTTTGTACTAATTCAAATTTAGGGCTCAACTCTAGGTGGTTAGATTCCAAACCCCTTTCAATTATTGTTGTGGGGGATTAAACATGCGATCTAGTAAAACTTCTATCACTACTGCACCAATAGCCAAGTCTTACTCTAATGCGAAATAGAGCGAGTACATTCACGTAGAGTTGTCAAAAGCTGACCCGACCCGAAATACCGACCCGAACCCGATTATTAACCGACCCATCTAAACTCGAAAAATTGGTGACCCAAACCTGACCTGACCAGATCTAAAACCAACCCTAGACCCAAGTATGTGAGACCCGAACCCGAACATGAACCAACTTGGAGATGACCCGACCCGAATGTAACCCGTAAATTATTGACCTGAACCGAACCCGACTTGAACCCAAAATTGACCCAAACCCGTTTTAACCTGTCAAAACCCGAATTTAACTCGACTTGTTACTAACCCGACCTGAATTCAACCCGACTCGTTCCTAACCCGACCTGTTACAAACTCGACCCGAAATCAACTTGACTTGTTATTCACCCGACCCAAATTCAACCCGACTTGTTATCGACTCGGCCCGAATTTTACCCGACCTATTACTAACCCGACCCAAAAATTCAATTCAATCTGTTACTAACCCGACTCGAAATCAACACGACTTGTTATTTACCCGACCTAAATTCAACCCAAATTGTTCCTGACCCGATTTCAAATCACGTTAAATTCAATTTAGACCACCTTATTATTGTTGATCAAATCATTTTGTCTAGGGAGACCAAGTCGGTCCATGCCAGCAAAAGAAAGGAGCATCATCCCCAAATTTAAGAGTTAAATATAGTACATATTTATTGTATGGTCAAAGGAGATAATTATCTTCCTAAATTATAGACTATATAGTTCCCTAATATGTTGCCATATATATTATAGTCAAAGTAAATAATTAGCTTGATAAAAATGATAATTATCTATCTATAGTTAGTTAAACCCGAATATGACCCGACTTGGAAATGACCCAACCTCATTGTAACCCGCAAATTATTTGACTTGAACATAATCCGACTTGAACCCGAGAATGACCCGACTTGGAAATGACCCAACCTGATTATAACCCGCAAATTATTGACTTGAACCGAACACGACTTGAACCCGAGAATGACCCGACTTGAAAATAACCCGACTTGATTATAACCCACAGATTATTGACTTGAACCGAACCCGACTCAAACCCGAGAATGACCCGACCTGATTCTAACCCGCAAATTATTGACTTGAACCGAACCCGACTCGAACCCGAGAATTACCCTAACTCGTTTTAACCCGAATTAAATCCGACCTATTGTTCACCCGACCCAAATGTAACCCGACCTAAACCCGACCCAAACCCGATAAGATGTAAGACCCGACTCAAGCATGACCCAACCCAAACCCGACCCGCATAGGTTACAGCATTAACTCGAATTGACCCGACCCACTCTTACCTGATCCAAACCCAGCCCGTTTACCCGAATTAACAGCACACATTCAAGATTCACTAGAATCATGTCGAAAGTGACCCAAACCCAAACTAAACCCACAGATCCGAATAGCCAGCCGCCACAACCTGTTCTCGAAAATAAACGTTGCTGAAGAAACTCAAGTTTCCATTTCGTATCTTTGCTTTCCTCACTCTTCTAATTCCCACAATTAAACATGGATTCAACTCAAAACCATGAAATTCAACCCAAAATTCAGTCTGAAACTCTGAAAATTGAACAACAACAAGAAGAAGAAGAAGAAGATGACGATTCACCAACTCTTAGTCCCTTCGCTTTGGATGCACTCAAAGAGTTTTTAGCTTCACAATCGATTTCTAAAACAATTGAAGAAAAGCCAGAAGAAAACAATGGTGAAATTGAATTGCCGTTGTTGTCGGAAGATTGGCGGTTGAGTCAGTTTTGGTACTCCCCTCAAACCGCCATTACTGTTGCTTCAGAAGTTTTCACTCTCTTCTCTCAATTGAGTAGTGAGGACCCTGATGTTCTTCCTTCTGTTGCTTGCATTTCTTGCCCCACTTTGTTTATTTATCTTAAGGTACTCAATTTGTATACCCCATTATTTTTTTCTAATTATTATTGCTGTTTGATTTCTGGGTTTTTTCTTATTTGTTTGGAATGTCTTGATTATGAATTATGATGCATTTTGTGTAATTTTGCTGGTTTTTTTTTTTTTTTTTTTTTTTTTTTATTTTTTTTTTTTTTTTTTTTAATGTATTGTTTGTGTTTTGTGCTGAAAATAATACAATATGAGATTGGGAATTTTATACTCTTACGGCCCGTTTGGTAAGTGATAATAAATAGTGGTAATGCCGTGTTAATGCTAGTTCACCCCAAATGATAAGGGTTTGATGAATTTAGTGTGCGAATGGATTAATTAGGGGTATGAAGAATTATGGAAGTATTATCTAAACATGTTTGAATTGCTATAATGAGCTGCCCTTAAGGCTTATGCTGAGGTTGGGATTTCGTGTTTTGAATTCAGAAATGTGAATCAAAGCAAAATGTTGGTTCATACAATTTACAAGTGGTTCAGATGCCCTAGGTACGGGGTGAGATTGGTTGACATAAAACCGAGAGGTAGGCAGTTAACATGCTAATGTAACAGGAGATGATAGTTTGGTAATTAGAGACTGTTGGTGATGAATTTGTTTTTTGGACCAGGAAAGGTCTAAAGATGAATCCAGCTATACTAGGTTTCAGAAGGTTTCTAGAGGTCCTGATTCAGTATTTGTTATTTCTTTTCGCTATTTATTTGTTTGTTTTTTAAAGCTTGATTTCAACGGTAGCCTGTACCAGAATTCTTCTGCTAGTGTTGCTTTCTTGCCTTGTTATTTGCTAATCATGGTTTTCTTTTGCTCAAATCAGACCTTTTGTTACTTTCCATGTCGTTCTTTAGTCTTTTCAATCATGTCCGTCAGTCTGTATTCAGTGGTTGAAAGCTTCCCTCCATGGAAGTTTTCATTTTTGTTTAAAATTAGAGAAATTGATGCAGCAAAGTGTGAAATAGGATTTTCTCACAACAACCAGAAAGGTATTGTATCTTATATGTTGTAAACTGTTGTAACTAGGACTCTGTATAAAAGGGCTTAGTATACCGAAGTTTCTGAGTGCTTTATCTCCCTCATTGACTGGGAGCAAGAGCAATAGAGGTTTAATGCAACTCTTCCTATGGATTTTGAATGCAGATTTATGAATTACGATGTCTTCCACTTCCTGCCTCCTGAATTTGAAGCCATAGAAACCAAGACTATTTGCTGTTTCAGGTTTTATATTAGTTGGTTGTCAACTTGTGATGTTAATAGTTTCCTTTCTGTGCTTCATGTCTACTTGAATTACAAGCAATAAGAAAATGGACTCAGTGAAAGTTTTTTTTTTTTTTTCAAACATGATTTTGCTCCTTTTTTTTTTTTTTTTTTTGGCTGCTGCCTTTATAGTCTACATTATAAATTCCCTCTTGAGTGTCTCACATATGGATTTTCTTAGTAGTTGTTTTTGAGATGTATCCAAGGAACTTAAATCCTTCACTAATACATTGTTTGAGGGTTTTATTTATTTATTTATTACATGTCCTTTTTTGTTGTATGGTGATGTTATACTGCTATGATGATTTATTGCCGTGTGTTCCACTTATTTTTGCCTCTTCATCTAGTTGTAATTTCTCAATGTATTACTGTTTAAATTTCAGAGATTGTATCCAACTATGTCTGTGCAACTTCTGGAATATGACACACGTTTTGAACAATATGGAAAGGATTTTACATTCTACGATTACAACCTACCAGAAGATTTGCCACAAACAATGAAGCAGACTTACCAGATTATAGTTGCGGATCCTCCTTATTTGGTAAGGATTACGTTGCTAAAACTTCGACTAAATTATACTTCCTTTGTTCCTTTGATATGGCAACCTGGAGGGGAATTGCACTTCCCTAAGCACAATTCAACCTTAAATGTTTTTTTATCAAACGATAAAATTATAGAAAGTTGATGTTGCGAAAGCATACATCGAAATATATCTAACAAGACCCACATGACTATATCTTTCATTCTTTCCTTACGAATGAATTGTGTAATTAAAGAGTTATATTTGAATAGTGTTAAAAGTGTAAACGTTACCATATTTAAAAACAAGATGAAGTATGTTTTTCTCTCACATTGCATTTTTCTTCAATCAGATAATTTAACTCAATTCCTGTGTGGGTTTAAGATACATTGCTGGTCTTGTCAAAAAAAAAAAAAAAAAGATACATTGCTGGCACTAGTCTAGGGTATGAAAGCTGTTATGCAATTTGGAAAAAAAATTTATTCTGCTAATTTATGGACAATCACCAGTCCTCCACTACCTATTATTTATCCTCTACAACATTCTCATCTATTAATAGCTTATACTCCTAAGATATGAGGCTATATTATCCTCACCATATTGAAACTTATTTTAGGTCTAATAAGTTTAAATGAGATAAGTGCTAATAAGATAAAAATAAGGTAAGTTAAGATGAGGGTTGATAAGTGCAAACAAACAAACAAACAAAATAAAAAATTGTATGGGTTAGTAAGTTCCTATAAGGTCTAATAAGGTCCAATAATAAGATAAAGTAATATATATAAGATAATATAAGGGATTTTAAGTTCTATTAAGTTAAGTTCAGGGCTAATAAGATAAGTGTAATTTAGGAGAAGAGAACACTATATCAATAATCGAACATCAAAGATTTTGGGTTGCCATTATTTAATAGAAAGTAAAGTAGGGCATATTTTCGTGTCAAGGTGGAAAAAAGTTACATATACTTAGTGCATTCACATTCTGCTTACATCTGCTTATTTTCTCTTTCTTCGAGGAAGAGTGAGGAATGCTTGAAGAAAGTTGCTCAAACAATACCATTTCTTGCTAAACCTGAGAAAAATTTCTTGCTTCTGCTCACTGGTAAGCTTCTCCATGACATGTTACTTATTATGTGACCACAATTTTCATATTAGTAATCATTTTTACTTGGTCTGTTCTGTTATTTTGGTTGTTTGGTTTCTGTTGCATAGCCTTATTCTAAAAGTATTGAATCTCCTTCGCAAATAATTCTGTTGGGCATCAACAACTAAGGGCGTGTTCTCATACGATTATTTTCAGTTCAGTTCAGCTCTAATAAGTTAAGTTAAGTTAAGTTCTGTTCGGTTCAGCTCTTAATTTCCTTCTCTTATAAAATATTCAATTCAATTCAGTTCAGTACAATTCAGTTCAGTTCAATTCAGCT
The DNA here is from genome assembly GCF_948465745.1 of Chenopodium album. Lineage (NCBI taxonomy): Eukaryota > Viridiplantae > Streptophyta > Magnoliopsida > Caryophyllales > Amaranthaceae > Chenopodium > Chenopodium album. Next base: position 37,187,788 of record NC_137844.1, read on the forward strand.
CATTTCAGTCAATGAGAACAGACCCTAATCTTATACTTCCTCCGTTCTATTAATATTGCAACAAGGATGAAATTACGCATTCCAAAACACATTTTATATTCTAAATATCTGTAAAAGTTGATACTGTGAAAGTATTTTATGAGACGAATCCAACAAAATCCCGCATGACTATATTTTGCTTAACGTATAAATCATATTATATGGTCAAACAAGAGTGATGAATAGTGCAAAAAGTCCATTGTTACAATATTAATAGAACGGAGGAAGTAGCTTTTATTTGAAGATCTTCTGTTTGTACTAAATTATTTGTTTTCTTAGGCCTCACCACTATATACTTTCAATTGTTGAACTGAAGATATCATGAATGTGCTTTGATGCTGAAACAAGAAAAGTATCATATAATTTTTCCATAATAAACATAGCAAGTTAGAATTCTGCATGCTAATTTATTTTCTTGTTTGTTTGTATCAATATTCAATAGGTTGTCATATCTTTAGTTACTATGATATACTCAGGGCTTATAATAACCCTAGCTGGCCTAAATAAGCTGGACTTACCTTGACTTGGGATAGCTTGGCTAGTTGGCTCACCAAACAACTTAGATTAGAGATTAAAGGCTATTAACTATGTCCATACTTGTCGAGCTTGGAAATTTCAGGTTTGGCTTGGATCATAACCTTACTCAAGCTCGAGTAAAGCTTCAACCAAACATGTGCTCTTGCAATTTTAAATGTTACTATTAATCTTATGCGAGTAGAGATAAAGATAGGTCCCCCAACCTTTGCCCAAAGTGGCAACTTAGTCCCTTTAGTTTCAAAGGTGGCACTTTGGTCCCTCATTCTGGATGGAAACTTCTATAGCTAACAAAAGTGCTAATAGTTATTAACTTGTACACCCATGTTCATTTGTTGATATAATTTTTTTTAAATAATTATCAAAACATTAATAAGAAAAAGCTATTTAATAATAAAAACACAAAAATATTCAATAACAAAAGATTGATATGCTATTAGTTATATCTTTATTGTTGAGTGAAGTTGTAACTCGTGATTTATCTAATTTATACACCTTGGTTTTAATGCCTAGTTGAGAAATTTTTAATGGTAGCCTTTTGCTTTTGACTTTTATCATTGGTAGCCAAACTTGAATTATCATTGGTAGGCTTGTATTTTTTATCTTGACGTAATATAGCATTAATGAATGAGATTGGTTAAATATTCCTTTAAATTTAACTGCAACTAACTAGAGTTAAATCATTTACCCTCTTTCTAAACGCTCACCTCCCTCTCACAGTCTCACCCCAAATCTCAGCTTTTCCACCATTAATAATCTTGACTTTCTCTTTCCACCATTAAACCCCCACCTCTCTCCTGCACTGAACTCACTACCGTCACGCCCATCATACCCCCACCCTCTTTTCTTACACCGCCCACAGCCCACCAAAACGATTACCAACCATCACCACTCCCCAGGCCAAATTTTCTCTCCTCAACACCCAACTTCAATCCTCAAAATTTTACCATCACCTATTATAAACAATTTTGATGTGCTTATGAATAAATTTCACATCAACATCCAAAATCTCCACTTCTTTTGACCCTTTAACTACCCAAATACATACCCGCTTCCTCTAATTTTGCGTCATCTTCTACCTCCCACTATAGCCACGACTCTCTCCTCGACCTATGTTACTCCATCCCTTTGATGCTATCTTTGGGTTAACCTTCAGTCCTTCATTTTAAGTCTAACTGCACCTAACTAGATTAAGCATTTACCCTCTATTTAATCCCTCATTTCCCTCTCACCCCAAATCTCAGCTTTTCCACCATTAATAACCTTAACTTCCCCTTTCACCATTAAACCCCACCTCTCTCTCCAATACCGTCACTCCCACCACCAAATTGTCACGCCCATCATATCCCCACTCTTTTCTTCCTCCGCCCATAGCCCACCAAAACAACTACCAACCATCACCATTCACCACTCCCCAAGCTCAAATTCTCTCTCCTCAAAACCCAACTCTGATCCTAAAAATCCCACCATCACCTATTATAAACAATTTTGATGTGCTTATGAACAAATTTCAGTATTTCACATCAACATCCAAAATCTCCACCTTTTTTTTACCCTTTAACCACCCAAATACAAGCCCACTTCCTCCAATTTTGTGTCATCCTCTACCTCCCACTATACTACTATAGCCAGTAGCCACCACTCTCTCCCAACCTCTATCACTCTCTCTCTCTCTCTCTCTCTCTCTCTCTCTCTCTCTCTCTAATGCTATCTTTGGTCAACCTTCATTTTAAGATCCAAACCTTAATGGGATATTAAATTAATATTAATAGGGAATTAGCCTTAAATAGCTTCTATAACTCCCCTCCATTGTTGTGAATAAGGGTCGACCCTAGCTAGTAGCTTGAGTGTTATACTATCATTTGAGGCAATAATGATGAGCATGTCTTGATTAGTTGAGTGCTTTTTTTATAAGGAGAATGGGGATGGAGGAGAGAGAAAGCGAATGGGTGGGGAATGTGGTTATGTGGGGTTGACTTGGTAGGTGGTTATTTGTTTATTTATTTATTTATTTATTTTTAAAAATCACTTCATTGATAAAGTTAACATTGGTATATGATTGTTAGATATAACTGATAATTTAACCACAAACCATCTCTAATGTCACATGTGACAAATTGTAAAAGGTTTAAGGTTATCAATGACAATCCGGAAAATGATTGGCTACCAATGATACTAGTCAAAAGTAGAGGGTTGATGGCTACCAATGAGAATCTCCTTGTCTAATTTTAGTGCTTTTTTTTATAGGCATCTAATTCTTGAGTCTAATTTAAGTGCTTGTAAATTTTTAAGCCAAATTTTGATGTGTTCAGCTTGCTTGTGAAGCTCTTGAACCACATTTGACTGAGTTGAGCCTTAAGTGGCTTGGCAGCACATGCATTTGGCTCCCCTTTTTTTTATTCAATAATAAACACAATTGAGTATTCATTTTGGGTGCAGGAGAGGTTCAGAGAGATAGGGCGGCGAAGTTCTTGGGACTGCATCCCTGTGGTTTCCATCCGGAGCACTCCAGCAAACTCGGGAATGAGTTCAGGGTTTACACCAATTACAACCCTGGTGAAAGGTTAGGAGGCTGGGATTTGGAAGAGTAAAATATGTGATAGGTTCATAACTCAAACTTATAGCCAATGCATTGTACTGCAGTTTAGAAGAAATTCTGTAGCACTATTAATCGCTGTTATGCATTAAACTGTCCACCCCCTCCCCAAAGAAAAGGTAGCAATGCAGCTAAGGGATTTTGTTTTACGGTTTGAATTTCAGTAACTGTGAATTCAAACTAAATTCTGCTGGAAATTGTTTGGGAACTATTACAAATGGGCACTAATGATCCAACCACAACATTGTACAAAAGGATTATACAAATAATTTACAGGTTCATTACGCAACCAAGAGCAAATTACACGCTACGTGTCAAGATTTGAACCCGGATCCATTGGAATATGAACAAGAAGTCATACCATCTTTGCTATCTTATACTTTTGGACTTTTGGTTATTCATTCTTCTTAAATATAGTTAATGTATGCCACTAGTTTTTTTTTTTTTTTTTTTTTTTTTTGTACAAATTATTTTCTTCAACTTAATTTATAATAATTCTAGTTAATGTATTTAGGATTATTATAATACATGAAAACTATAATACAAAGTACAGTAAAGAATATTTAACGTATAGTTCCGGGGCATCGCTCATGCTAGACACTAGTTGTAGATAAAATTAGGAGAATTTTTACAAAAGTGAGTATTAAATCTATACTTCTATACTTATATATTAAAAAGCGTTCCTATTAATGTCTATGTAGCACGTATATCCATTATGGCACTATCATCATGCCACATCATCATTTCACACGCCACATCATCATGAAGAAGTGTAAATGAAAGGTTGTGAGCCACATAACTTTGCCTAATAACTATTACCTCTGTCCCATGCCATAATATAGTTTTTGTTTGTGTTTTGTCGTGAAAATTAAGAAATAGGAGGAGAAAGTAGATGAAATATATCAATAAAAGTGAAAAGTAAAATTTTAGACAAAAGTTACAGAGAAAGTGGAAAAAAAATAAAGGCATATGCAAAACACATGGATAATGAATGAAGTACAATGAATAAAGTAAAAAAAAAATTAAAAAATGAGGGTATAATGGTTTTTAGATACTATCCAAAAATGAAAATAAGAATAACAATTTAGATGTTTAAAATAGGAAAACAAGAACTATATTATGAAACAGATGGAGTATTAAAAAACAATAAATGTACAAGAAAGAGAATTGTGTAAAAAAAGGGTGGTGTGAGCCACATTCTTCTTTATCAAATATAAATTCACGTACAAAAGGAAGAAAAAATTACGGGAACCACTATCAGTGATAGACTGATAGTGTATTTTGTACAAGTAAAATTTCAGTAAATTTTTTTAAGCATCACTGTTTAATTTTGTGCCACTGAAACTCCATTGATGTTATTTGACAGCCCAATAAAACATCTCTAAATTTGCAAAACACGGCTCACCGTTAACCGTTTGGAATGTCTCGAAGTTTCTTTACTTTGAAAAGTATGAGTATTTGATTTTTGAGTTTGCGAGTTGTTGACAAATGAGTCTTGTCGTTGATGTTGGTGAAAGTGACTGTTGTGAGTGTAAGATGTGACGGTATGTTTTTTTGGGACCTAACAAAGTAAACGAAGAATTAAGGATTGTATAATACTCCCTTTTTTTTTTTTTTATTATTTTGCTAGGAAGTTAATGCTTTTTTTTTCTAGATTTGTTATATATTTATTTCGTTTTACTTTAACTGACGTGTTTTGACTATAAATACTATTCATGTAAATTATTTTGGCATCCTTTAATGACTTGTAATTAGGCATTTTTTAATTAACAATTGAAGACATTAATGTTTCAGATCATTGATTTACTAATGTGTTTGAGAAAGTGTATCTACGAAAATGAAATCGAGAAAAATACTTGATATCCTTCACCACTCTTACCGTACCATGGGTGACTACTACCCAAAAATAGAGGTGGTAATTCTGGTGTCTAGGTCAAATTCGATAAGATCTAGTCGAATTCTTTTCAAACTTAAGTCATGTTAAATTATTATGTCCATTCTTCTCAAAAAAAAAAAATAAAAAAAAAAAAATTATTATATCCATACATGTCAAAATTTGATTGAAATTTTATTCAAATTAGTTCTAAACTAGTTTTGTGCCCCGTGCAATGCCTGGTATGTTTATCGAATTTTAAAATAAAACTTTTTATCTAATATATATATGTTATTTGAATTCCCTACTGGATTAATAATTACTTGATAATCATACTTGTTCGTTTTCTCTTTTCATTTTATCTGATATATATAGGAAACGTTGGTTGCATGTTAAGATTAAGAGAACTGTTAAATATAATCACATGTTTCTTTGATTTTTTTTATTTTTTTCCTAAGTATTATTGAAAAAAAAAAAAAACTTTTTTTATCCAACTAAATTTATATAAATTTTATTGAAAATAAAACACTAAAAGAACTTTTTTTTCATCTTACTTAGGGTGTGTTCTATTCACTTGACTTTCACTGATCTAAACTTATCTCTAATTTATCTGAACTTATCTAAACTTATTAGACCTTATTAAAAGTTATTTTAATTGTCATTTATACTTGGATAACCCTTATCAGAACTTATTAAACCTGAATTAAACTTATCTGAACTTATTACACCTGAAATAAGTGAAAATAAGGTGAACAGAATACACCTTTAATCTATCCAACTTTTTTTTTTTTATCTTAATCTACAAAAATATATTCTAATACATTTTATATGTCATAATAATAATAATAAATTGTCACTTATGTGTGTGGCACTACACTTGACAAAAAATTAGAACGCCAAGTATCGTTGTCTTAAAGTCTGGCTAAAAGTTTTATTCTTAAAATGTTTATATAATTTTGTACCCGTGCGATGCCCAGGTTGTTTATGATAAACATTTTATCTATACATGCCAAATTTCAAAATATATCTTTGATATAAAATTAATTAATTGAAGTGTTTTGTGACGATTTAAATTATGTAGTAAACATATAATGATTAATAATAATATTGATGAGAATGTTTGATTAAAAAAATTATAAATTATTTTTAGCAAAGTAAGCTTGAAGTATTATACATTTCTAAAAATTTGTTCTAAGCCCGTTTGGTTGACCCAAACACGAAAATTTGGGCTAGGGTTGAGCATTTCTTGACCCCGTGACCTGAAGTGACCCCGACCCGAATTGACCCGTGACCCGTCCCAATTTACAGGTCTACATACAATAATATAAAATCATATTAGATTGTGAATTATTTTATTTCAATTAATTAAAATATATTAAGTATTTTATTTCAATTAATTTGTACATATGAAATATTGGTATTTTATTTAAAATAAAACTTTAAACCAACAATTTTATCTTAAAAGTCTATCCAAATTTTAATGAAAATAAAATTATAAACTAACTTTTTTATCCTACAAAATCTATATAAATGTATCCTACTTTTTTATTCAAAATAATCCTTATTTGTTGCTAATATGGCACGACACTTGGCAAAAATTTGGAACGTCAAGTGTCGCAGTTTCGTGGTCTGGCTAAAAGTTTAGCTTTATATATTAGTTAGTTGTTTTTTGCTCATGCGATGCCCGGCTTGTTTGTTGAATTTTAAGATAAACAAAATATATACGGAGTATTTTATTTGAAATTCCTACTCATGGATTAAAAATCACTTGAAATCCATGTTTGTAAAATAAAAATATGGTAATACCACTCATAAAGATATGTGGGTGATTTTGAGAAAGAGTTTGGGTTGGTAGTTCTTGAAAGTGATGCAAGTAGCATGGTAAAAGCAATTAGAAGAAATCAATTTGGAGTCGCACCTATTTTCATATTATTGGATGAAATTTCTAAAATAAGTTGTGATTTAAATGTCTTTAATTTTAGCTAGATGGGAGATCAATATGAATTCAGAATACTTATGTATGATTTCCTCCAAAGTCTTCAAATTTTGGTGGATCTTGATTTAATTTTTCTAATATCCGTAATGTAGAGTTTGAAATATTTGTTAAGTCGTTTATTAAAATATATAATAGAAGTAAATGGATTTATTTTGAAGTAACGAATATTATGATAATAGAATAATAAATTTATAAGATAATTATGGAACCGCCCGTCTTGTGTGTGGCTGGTCATACCATGTAGCTGGTTGTAATAAGAACAAAGTAATTCTTATAACACTAATCGAGTAATCCCTATAACACCGATGAAATAACTAACCGACTAAGTAATCCCTATAACACTAAATAATCCCTGTAACATTGACCGAATAACCCCCTATAACACTCACAAAGTAACCCCTATAATGCTAACCAAGTAAACCAATAACATGACCGATTAAACCCTAAATTATTAAAAAACACTAACGGAGTAACCCCTATAACACTAACTAAGTAACGTTTGTGACACTAATCAAGTAACCCTCACTATGGCTAGCCACATATAAGAATTTGTGATTATTGAAAGTTATAATTTAACTTCTTTTTTTTTTTTTTTTTTTTTTTTTTTTTTAATAAAGTTATACTTACGTAGTAATTTAAAGAAAGCAAATATTAAAGTAGAAAGTTGTAATCTCTTTTCAGAGAGGAAGGCTGGTTGTATGTTAAGACTTAAGAGAACGGTTATATATACTATAGGTCTCTTTGATTTTTTTTTTTTTTTTTTCCTTTTTCCTTTTAATTTGTATAAAATTCTAAACCAAAAGTTAGGAAATAAAACTCTAAAATAACTTTTTTATCCTATTAAATCTATCCAAATTTTATTGAAAATAAAACTTTAATATTTTTAACATTTGAAAAAGCTACTCTAAACGCTACCTCTACCGCTAGCCGATACTAGAACCGCTACCTTGGCAAACACTCTCAAACTTTTTCTGATAGCGTTTATCACTACCTCAAACACTACCACCAAACAGAACCTAAAATAACTTTTTTATCCTAATAAATCTATCTAACTTTTTTATCTTGTTAAAAAATATTCAAATAAATCACAAGTGTCATACTTTGAATTAATCGTCGCTTACGTGACGCGACACTAGGCGAAAACTTGAAATGTCAAATGTCACTATCCAGTGATGTGGCTAAAAGTTTAGTGTTATGTATTAGTTATAATGTTATATGATATGATTGCGTTGATTGAGTGAATTTTTAACACCTCTACTACACAAGGGTGATGGGAAGATGACTTACCCTCGAAGTTTGAGGCTTCAACCGCGTCATTTTTTTCCTACGCAATACACTCGGAAACTCGAAAATTTCAACATTCTACAACACGTCATATTCCAGTGACCCTATACGTACGCAATTTAGGTGACAGCATCGTCTTTGACGTGCCACGAAAGTGTCTATCCCTGAAATGACCAATCCCATGAAGCTGTGAGATTGTAACAGGTGCAACCCCTGTAACACTACTACACACCCAAAATATATAAATAAACCACTCTTACAATACTATTTTTAGAAATATTTCTATCTTCTCTCTTAAATTGTCATCGTTAATCACAAGTCAAGAAACCAATGAACACACTAGAATCTCAAAAGGTTTGATTACTTTTTTTTATTTATTTATTCTTTTGATATTAATTAATTTATAAATCCTTGTTTTTCATGATTAATTTTATGCTGATTATTTTGTTGTATGATTATTTTAATTGTTCAATTGTTTATTACATGAGTTTGATTTTATTATAGTTGCTAGATTTCATTTCTGGGGAATTCAGCTGGAATTCTGTTATCAGGCTATATGTTGCTGATTTATATATCAGATTTATTATATATATATATATATATATATATATATATATATATATATATATATATATATATATATATATATATATATATATATATATATATATATATATATATATATATATATATATTTGGGGCTGAATTTGAGAATTTTAGGAATAAGATCATATTGGATCATTCAATGACAGATTTTTCTGATTTTTATCTGATTTTATGCTGGATTTCTTATATTATTGTTCTATTCGCGATTAATTTTTGTTTTTCATTAGCGAATTATAGATCCTTGGACAATTTTTTTAAAAATTGATTGGTATTGTTTGATCATAATTATGTAGAATTGACTGAAAAAAACAATCTGATGCTGTATTATTGCTTCTAAATTAATGAAAATTTGAAGCAGCTGCTGTATCTGGGATGACCAATTTAAGGCATCTTAGCTTTTGCTTATTGTTTTGTGGCATCTTAGCTTTTGCTTATTGTTTTGTGAAAATATCGTAAATATTGCATTTGTTTGTGTTAAATTACATTAACTATTTCATGAATTTTGATTGAGTAAAATGAAGTATCTAATTGTCATACCAAAGTCCTAGTGTTGAGCACTGGACTCGGATATTTGCCTTGAAATGAAGCGTCGGAATAACATAGAAATGGAAGTGTTATGGTAGCGGGTACATTGACGTATATGGTATTGGATTGGATATGAAATTTTGATGAGTTAATATGTTTTTAATGAAAATTATATCATTTTCTTTGCAAAATAAGAAAGAAATAATATACAAAATATCATTTTGTGCTCTGAGTTTGATTAGCATTTAAATTTCACAAGTTGCTTGCTTAATTGAGATTGATGTTGTGGTGAATATGTCCTGCAGGAAACTAACATGGGCGATGCATCTGAATTTGTTATGGTCGAAAAAGAGGAACTGCCGTGCCATAAAGATACCAATGTTGTAGAGAAAGAGAAAGAGAAGTTAAAAGAGTATGATGTGCCTATACATTGTGAAGTAGAAGAAACAGAGAAAGAGAAGTTGAAAGAGTATGATGTTCCGATACATGTTGAAGCAGAAGAAACAGAGAAAGTGGAAAAGAGTGATAAACGCGAACAAGAAGATGAAGAAATAAAGAATACAGTACAGGAGAAGAGTGCTGGTGATCCACGTGAGTGGGAACGAGAAGAGGAAGTGAAGAGTGCTGAGAAGGATAATAAGAAAGGTAAAGAAAGGAAAATTAAGGAGCAACAGCAGCACCCGAAGACTGAAGATCAAAAAGAAGAATCAGTGCAGCAGCAGGTGATTGATAATGATAACAATAAGAAAAGGAAAAAGAAGGAAGATGAGGTTAAGGATGGTTCTAAGGACGGAAAACAGAAGGAGAAAGCAAAGGAAAAGAAAAATAAGTCGGAGAAGAAAGTTGAAAAGAAGGAAAAGGCAGCCGATAATGAAGATGACACAGCTGAAGAATCAGATGAAGAGTCGGAAAAGAAAAAAGACAAGAAAGGAGACAAGGAGGAGAAGAAAGACAAGAGTGTAGAGGTAGAGTCTGAAGATGGAAAAGTGAACAAAAAAGACGACAAGGACAAGAAGAAAAAAAAGAAGGATGAAGAAAAGGATGGGCAGAACAAGAATGAGCAGGATGGAAAAGTAAAGGAAAAATCAGAAGAGAAGAAGGAGAAAGAATTGAAGAAGAAACAAAAAGATGAGAAGTCTGAAGTTGAAGGTGAAAAAAAGGAGAAGAAGGATGTAGTTGTAGGGTATGAGAAGAATGAACCTAAGAAAGATAAGAAAGTCAAGAAAGAGAAAGCAGAGGAATCAGAGGAAGAACTAGCAAAGGATAAAGACAAGAAAGGAGACAAGAAGAATAAAAAGGTTGATAAAAAGCATGTAGATGAAGATGAGGTGAAGGTAGAGTCAGGACATGAGAGAGAGAAAGAAAAGGACAAGAAGAATGGGAAGAAGAATAAGGATGATGATAAAGGTAAGAAAGAGAAGAAAATAAAAGAAGGTCGCGAGGAAGGATCTACGGAGGAAGAAGGGAAGGACAAAAAGAAGGAAAAGAAAGATAAGAAGCACAGAAGCAAAGACAGTGAAGGGGAGAATAAGGATGAGGTAGACTCAGAGGAGGATGAGGTGAAAAAAGATAATAAAGGCAAGATAAAGAAGAAATCTGAGTCTGAGAAAACTAGAGAGTGTGCAGAAGTAGGAGAGGAGCAGGACAAAAAGGAAGAAAAGAAGGAGAAGAAGAAAGACAAGACAAAGCATAAGTCTGGGGATGATTCAGAGAGAGAATCTGAAGTGGAAGGGAAAAAAGAAAAATCAGAAGGAAAAGTGAAAAAGAAGAAAGATAAGAAACTGAAGGATGAATCTCATGTAGAAGATGACTCATCAGAAGAAACTGAGAAAAAGAAGCAAAAAAAGAAAGATAAGAAAAAACCGAAGGATGATGATAAGAAGTGCAAGGATGAAATTGCTTCAAGGGAGATAATTAGTGATAAAGATTCGGAAGATATTGATGAGGAGCAGCAGAAGAAAATCAAAAAGAAAGAGAAGGTAAAGAGTAAAAAAGACGAGGGAGAGGATAAGGTCAAGGATCTTGTGAAGCTAAAGAAAAAGCTAGGAAAGGTTGAAGGAAAGATAGAAGCACTTCTTATTGAAAAGGCCAACCTCGTGAGTCAAATTAAAGAGGCAGAGGATAAGAATCATGCATTGCTCGACACAGTCAAAGAAATACAGGGTGTTACTTCCACAGTTCAAACAGGAAAAATGAAGGAGGTGGCAACAAATAGCAATGATCATACAAACAAACATGAAGATGCAGTAGTACTTGTAGCTAAGGATGTAAGGATTGAGAAGGTAGAGAATGAGCACTTTGTCATTCCTGAGAAGTGTAAAGATGTAGCCATTCAAGAAGTTGAAACTCAAGCACCATAGGATTTTATTCAGATTGCTTGGAAAGAAGATGAAGATGGTTGGTGAGACATTTGTATTCTATGTCGTTTTTGTTTTATGTATACTGTGAGTTTACTTTGTGTGAAAACAATTTCTAAGAATGTATGAAATGAATAAAGTAAATTTTGGATCAGACGATTTCCTATATACTTAATTTTCTTTAGCCGAGAGTAGTTTTTAGTCCTCATCTTTGATCTATAGAATATTTTCACCAATTCCAGCGTCAGATGGCAGCATAATCTTTTCTATTGTTTTTTATTTCTTACATCTGCATTGAGCCTTTGTATCATAATCATAAGTCACTCCTATGATTCATTTGTTGATCATTATTACACAATTCTAGCATTCAGACCTCAGTTGGTAGCTACATTTTTCCAATTCTATAGTCACATGTACTTCGACCATTACACATTATTTTCTAAGCTGAGCTCAGTGTGCTAACTTCTGATTGTACAAACGGGTCATGGAGCTACTGCATGCTGTAATTTCAATACCCCATTTTGGATGAGGAAGCTACTCCTGCGAAACGATAGTTTGGGAGGACACTTCACTTTATCAGAAGAATATTTAACCTGATGAGGACTCTCCCTGATTTTATGCTTTCATCAGGTTTTATTTGTTTATTTTTTTTAAATTCTTATTCAACCCAAATACAGACCATGAGAAGTCTAACAGCAGCATGACTCTTAGAATTCTATGTACTGCATCATCAATTCTGCTCGTTGAGATTTGATTATACTTTACCAGGTAGGTTAGGTTTAAAATGAATTCTGAACAGTTGTAAGGAACCATGATCTGCAACGTTTACATACGAAATGTTGTATTAGAGCATGGTAAGTTAAGATATTAGACAGGTTTATGCCGTAAAGTGCCAGAGTTTATATCAGAATTGAGCTCAAAGCTGGAGTTAATTACCATATCAATGCCGGCATGAATTCCCTCTAGTACAGACTTTGGATAGTCAGCATGTGGTGGTGAAGTAATCCTGTTGAGGCCTTGCCAGTCGGATGTAACAAATTCCTGCCATTGTTCGTATTTAAGAATCAAGAGTAACTAGTTAAAATCTGAATGGAAATATGGAAGAAGCTTATGTTTGATTGGTTAGCTAGAGAAAAGAAAACATACCCTGAATTTTAGTGTGTTTTTAAGGAAACCAGTAATGAGATTATAATTAGAATTCATCTTAACACCATTCCAGCTGGACTAAGAAACCATGACTGTAGATACACCATTGATAATCGTGTTGTAGTAGCCAGGCATGTGAATGCTGAGCAACCCATGAAAGTCTATAACTGTGTTGTTCTCGTTGATCCCGTCTGTAGTGCCACCATCTCCCACATAGTGCTTAGCACAAGCAGCAACCTTGTTCCTGAATATAAACAGATCATCAAGCCATGAATAGCATGAGAAACTCAAAACATATTATCCAAACTCTTCATGGATAATGTTACTAATTATTTTTATTTTTTTTTTAAAAAAAAATAATAAATAAATAAATAAAATAAAATAAATAAATAAAAGCTCATAACATATAATCCAAACTCTTCGTGCTGTCTTGTTGATTTCTTTGCTTGGTCTTCGAAATTGGAGGTAACATACATATGGTGTTTTACAAAGGTAATATTGCAACCTGAAACTAGGCGGTATGTATTGTTCATACTCTGATAAAATTATTTAGCTCTCATGTTATTTATGTGACTAACGAATCACGGATACTGTCAACAAGAGAAACAGTCTAGTAAAAAGATCATAGCACGGTTGTTTCAGATTATCTACTACATTCTATACCCCCTCAACCCTTCCAATACATCATCCCCAATCAGTCACTGCCTTACTGACATAGCCTACAATTCAAATATGACCTTTTTTTTTATAATACCATATGATATTTAGTGAGATGATTCTATTAATTATTCAACTAAACACTGTCAACCATGTTTCAGGATTTTGGTTTCCCAGACTTTAAGCAACTTGAGAAATTTTATATTTGCAAATTGAACGTAGTATATCAAGTGGTTTTATTCAACTTATAATTAAGTCACTGGTGGATTTGTGGTCCAGATTACTCTTCTGTCATACCATGAATTAGGCTCTTCATTTTTTACCACTAAACCATAGTTTATTATACCCGACATACTTTTTCAATCCACGTTTCCTAAACATTTTCTCTAATGACCATAGGTTACAATTGATTAATGCTTAGATTTAGGTTACGAAATCAGTATAAGAATTTTCTCACAAAATTATAAAGTGGCAACAGATCAACTTAAAAATTGTATGAAACCATGAGTCGAGAATGTATCCAAAAAACATAATAGTTTTGCTTTTATTTACAAATACTGCCATTCGACTCGAGAAGAGGGAACTGGGGCTTGGCAGGGAAGTATTCCTAGTAGTTCTGTACTTTGTATGTGTAAGCCTGTAAGGTCTTGAATTGGAAACAAATAAACCACAAGATTATATACGACATACCGAAAACTGAACTACATTAACTAGCGAAGTCTAGTAACACCTTTAACTTCAAATACAATCTAGATTTAACACAGGTCAGTTTTAACACGAGTTGCAAAAATAAACAGATTGATCATTATAAGGATCCAAAATTCAACAATGAAAGTCTCAAAAAATTTGATTGCACATATTTCATCCCATAAACAAAACTACTCGTCTTCTTGGCTGCGCAGGCGGGCAAGCTTGTTAGTGACTACTACATCAAGCTGGGCAGCACGCTCGACAATATCCTTTCTCTTTTTGGTAGAGATGTTGTGTGCAATCTCAGCACAGTAAGTCCTGAAAATAGGCAATATACCAGTCACAATCAGAAAATACACCACAAAAAAAGAACAAGGTGAAACAGTGTAAGGATACAGGGTTAAAAGCTATGCAGTGATCTATTACCTGTTATGCATCATTAACAGCTCAAGGTCACCAACATTATGGACGACGAACTTCTTAAACCCGTTAGGCAGAAAATGTCTGGTTTTCTTGTCACTTCCATACCCAATGTTTGGCATCAAAGTGACACCCTTGAACTTTCTACGTACACGGGAATCTATACCTTTTGGGCGTCTCCAGTTAGTCTGGAAGGTACAGCCATTCAGATTAATGAGAATTGGGTGGAAAATCGAACAATTGAAGTGTTAAGAGCTCTCTAGTGCACATAAAATAAAAGGGTATACTTCAAAATACACCCTGAGTTGCTAAAATTACAGAATACAAATTAGATTACAAACTTGAAAACAAATCGAGAAAAGAACACATTACAATTAGTTTCAAGCATTAATATCAAGTTTTAACCAACCATAATCATAAGCAAGTCATAGAATTCAATTCACGCCCTGAATTTCAAATAACATCAAAAATCAAATTATGCACAATCTACTAAAAATTTTGGATTAGAATTTCACATTGGGGTAGACATGAATAATCCAATCAACTTTACAGGACAAACTAACTAAAAAGTCTGAGATCAACATTAGGCCAAGTCATAATTGAAAACTAAGGTGCAAACTTCATACCTTCACGCATATCTTCCTGTCACTCTGAGGTCTCTTAAATTGTTTAACCCTCTTCTTGACAATTTTTTTGTCGAGTTTTGGGACCGCCATTGCTAATTTCTACAAAATTTACCAAAAATAAACCAAACTTTGAAATTAAATTCAAAATTAAGAGGAAACACAAAATTATGTGCAAAATGCAGGAAATTAAGTGAGCCAATGAAGATGAATATAGGAGAGAAAAACTCGAGTTTACAACAAAAGTTAAAACATACATTCAACAAGAGTATAAGGTTATTGTGACAATTTATTAGTAGAAGCATACAAAAAATTAATCAACCTATATCATAAGCTCGAAGACATGAAAGAAAAATGCAACCTTGTTATATATAATCAATAATTTGCAAACTAATGAAAATCAATTGTTCGAGTAACTTAAAATTTGGTTGTAACTTGAAACAGCAAACAAAATTGATCATGTAAGTAAAACATAATTTTAATCTCTAACCTAAGCCATTACTCCATTAGTATAAATTTACCCACGAATTTCATACAATTTATCATGGCAAACGCCCAAATAATTTTCTAATTGTCAAGAAAAATACTCCATGAAAACATGTAACACATAAAATAATTTATCAAATTTTATGAATCATTGCAAACGTATAATTAATTTATTAATTTTTCTAATTATCACGGTCTATAAATCAAAGCATTAATTGATTAAGCGAACTCAACAGATGAATTTGACATAGAGGAGAAACCCTAGTAATTATTTAACATTTCAAAACCTAAAAAAATAGTCTATAAATCAAATCGTACATCTAATTTAACAGATAAATTAACAAAGAGCATTGATTCACTGATTATTGAACATTTCAAAGCGTTTTAAATATAGAAATTGAAAATGTGAATTTATATAATTTAACAGTAATATCTAGAAAAAACAAGAGAAAACTCGTAAGATTGATATTAAACAAACAACTAATAAGCATGAAATCAAACAAAAAAGAAGAACAAACGCAATAAATCAACATCATGAAAAAATGAAGTAAGATTGAGAAGAAGAGAGGGAAAAACCTGATAGTTGCAGAGAGAAGATGGGGTAGTCGGAGGCGCAAAGAGTAAAATGGAGTGAGAAAAACCTGATGTTTTAAAACACCTAAAACCCTAACCTTTCCACAGGCCCATTTTAACACCTGCCTTTTTCATTTTTGGTCCATCAATTATTGGAACCGGTTTGGGTTTGGGTTTGGGTTGGGGTAGGGTGGGATGGGTAGAAAAAATAGACAGGTTAAGGTTGGGTTCGTGGGCACGGGTTAGGTAGGTTGCGGATAGGTCAAGCTGAGTTTGTGGTCATTGGGCTTGGCAAGTGTGGCTCATGTGGGTTAGTGGGTTGTGTTTGTAAATTTGGGTAGAAGTGATCAAAAATCGAATCGGTCCGAGCCTTTGAATAAAATATTTTGCCCAAACCCTCAAAATAATGTCGTTTTATTTTGCAAGTGGATTTTTGTGCTTTTTTTGGTTGGGTTTGAGTTTTGAACTCAATTGGTCTTATGTAGCTAAGGTACCTACAATACCTTATTGATTCGTATTTGGAACAGGGATGTAGCTTCTTGTGGAGAAGTATTTGGAGCTCTAAAGCTCTAATTAAGGAAGGTATGGTGTGGCGTGTGGGGAATGGCGAGAACATCAATATCTGGTCAGACCCTTGACTCATTGATGACACAAGCAGATTTGCTACAAGCCCTCCACCTGGGAATATTTCAAAGGTCAGTGACATTTTTAATTTTGAGACAAATGGATTGGAATTTGGACCTTATTCGTGAGAATTTTAATGAGCGTGATTGTCGTTGTATTCTTTCCATCCCCCTCCGTGAGAGTTTGTCGAGTGATGATATTACATGGGCTTTCTCTAAAACCGGCTTGTACATTGTCAAATCGGCTTATATGATCGGGAAAGGTTGTGATTTAGATAAGTTTCATAATGCTTGGGTCGACCTGTGGAAGTTAAATGTTTGACTAAAGGCAAGAAATTTCCTCTGGCGTTTCTGCACAGAGACTCTTCCCGTTCGTAGTTTGCTGCGATACCGTCATTTAACTGAGAATGCTCTTTGTCCGTGGTGCAAGAAAGAGGATGAAACCTGGAGACATATTTTTTTTATTGTGACAGAGTAAAGAACCTGTGGACTGATTTGAATTGTGACGTGTTGAGGTCTGATGGTAATATGAATTCAGCTTGTGATCTCATTGAGAGTTGGAGAATGGCCAAAGGGGATGTCAAATTTCAAGGGGTTTATCTTATGTGGGGCATCTGGCAAGACCGCAATACTAAGGTATTTCAAGGCATTTCAACTCCAGCTTCTGTTTTGGTTGCTCGTGTGTGTAGGTGGTTAGAGGAGAATGAAAAATACAAAAATGCCATATACTACTCCCCTGCTGCTGCACATTCGGTCAGCTCGAAGTTATGGCGTCCTCCCCCTGATGGAATGATTAAAATCAACACTGATGCTTCATTGGCTGATGAAGGTTGGGTTGGTCTTGGCGTGGTAGCACGCAATCACCGTGGTGAGGTTCTCTTTGCAGCGAGCAGAAGAGTTCGAGCGTGATGGCAGGTAGAAGTAGCTGAAGCAAAGGCAATTGTGTTGGCTTGTAAGCTCGGCCTCAGATTTGGTTATGAGAAGGTGATTATTGAATCGGACTGCCAGGTGGTCACTAATCGGTTGTCAAAGGGGGCTGCTTACCTCACAGAACTTGATGTTGTTCTTAGTGATGTTATGCGAGTAAGCTCTTCTTGTACTCAGGTCCAGTGGTCTCATGTTCAGCACGAAGGCAATGAGGATGCTCACAATCTTGCACATTTTTTCCTTGTAATGGAGAGCAAATCTGGGAGAGTGTTGTTCCCATGGAAATCTCACCTTATGTACTCATGGATTATCTCAGTATGAATGATTAAGCTTGCATTCCCCTCAAAAAAAAAAAAAAAAAAAAGGTAGCTGCAACACCAGCCCATTAAAGAAGCCCAATTGATAAATGCACCAAATTGTAAACGCGACCCCAACTCAAACGCAGCCCACCCACACAAATTTTACGGAAAATTTGTCACTTCCCAACAGCCATATATTTTTTAAAATATGATTTTTTTTTTTTTTTTAAAAAAAAAAAAAAAAAAAAAAAAAAAAAAAAAAAAAAAACCTTAAATATGTAGTATAATCTTTTTAAATAAACCGTTTAGTCATTTCAAAATTAAATTTCTGAATTTAATTTCTTATCCTTGTGATTTTCTCAACCTAACAATCAAACAAAATCCATTCTCTCTCCTCTATATGATTTGGATACGTTATGTTCATAGAATGTTTTGAAATTTTACAGAAAAATCGTTACTTCCCAACCACCATATTTTTTTTAACTAGGGTGCCCTCCGCGCGAATCACTAGCTTTTGCGGAGAAGTTGTATTGGTATGTATTTACACATTTAGTTTGGGTGGTAGACCTGTTAATTTTAATACGTATTATTTGGTTTATGTGCCTATGTGGTGAATTTGTAGAAGTATAAGAAAGTCACAAAAACCCTTATTAACAATTATTTTTTAAAACCCTCAAAAGTTTAACAGTGTTATATCAAAACTATTATTAAATTATATTTAATTGATTTGCATCCCTTCATATTTTTAGCGGCAATTGTTAGTTTAAAACTCTTAATTGATGTACATGTTTCAATTATAATTAGTATAATATTTCTAGCGTGTATTTTTTCAAAGGAATTTTTTGTGAGCTTTGGTCATACGAAGTAATAATATGTAAAATGTTGTAGCTAAAAACTTTATAATGTAAAATCTTTAATGTTCTACGACGACCATTTAATATCTATATCAATACTAAAGGAGGAAATTCAAGTTACTCATTTTGAGTAACATGATTTGTTACTCAAAAGGCATGCTGGTAATTTGCACTGGTAATTAGTAAGGGCATAATTGTCTGGGCTCACTCATACAGTCATACTAAAGCTATAACCAATTAGTTATATTTTTCCTCTTAAATTCTCTCCATAACTAATACCAACTTTTTTTTCCTAACATCCATTTCCCTAAATTTTAGGATTTTTAAGTTCTTTATACCTCTTGATAATATACATCTGCTGAAATATCACTGTACTATTTAATATGAATCTCATTCAAATTCTATAACGTTATATATATGTACATTTCAAAAGCTGATAAACCTTAATAATAGTGCAATTAAAGGATGATAAGATAGTAAATAAGAAGAGCAACTATGAAAGAGTAAAAATAAATAGTCTCTTGGTAATAAACCATCTCTTCATACGTATACAATTTTTTTTAAATAATAATAATATCATATGAAGTGTAAAGCATTAGAATTTTTTTTATTTAAAAAAAAAAGCATTACATGTTTTTTGTTAAAAAAAATCGAATTAATTGATAATTTATGTTTAATGAAAAAAAAACATTAAATGTATTAATGATAGTAAACATATTATTGAGGGCAAAAAAGTAAATACACATTTTTTACACAATTTTGTACACATTTTTTAGGGTATAGTTGGTAGCACACTATTCCTAAGAGTTATTTATGAAAAAAAAGCATTAAATGTATTAATGATAGTAAACATATTATTGAGGGTAAAAAAGTAAATACATAATTTTTACAATTTTTTAGGGTATAATTGGTAGCACACTACTCCTAAGAGTTATCTTCTACTTTTTATAAGGTAGGGAAATACAAGTTTTTTTAAAAAAAATCTTTTAGCCTATATTAGTGCATGTTTATTATTTGGATAGGTTATGTTCGTAGATTGTTTTGAAATAGTCTTAATGTTCATAAAATATATTCATATTTTGAATGCTTATGTTCACTTTTTGAAATGCATATGTTCATATTTTTATGCATATGTTCATTTTTTGAAATACATATATTCACTTTCAGAGAACCACTGCATATGTTGCATATGTTCATATTTTGAATGCGTATGTTCATTTTCTACAATGCATATATTCACATTTTTAATGCATATGTTAATATCTATACTATATATTAAAAGGCGATCCTAAAGAAGTTTAGATGCCACGTGACGCTCTCCTCAAGGCGTTCCTAAAGAAGTTTAGGTGTCACACGCTCTCCTTATTTAATCCAATTTTCACTCCATGTCTAAAAATATGGTTCTTATAAGATTTGAACCCACAACCTCAAGTTTAAATTCCAACGTGTTAGCCACTAAGTTATTACCATATTACATGTCATTCAATAAAAATTAAATATTAATAAAGATTTTTTTCATGGAAATAATGCAATAACTCGGAGCATCATGATAAGTGGTTTATTTGACCACTTATTGTGTTGATTTAAACCTGATTTTGCAATATTTTCCCCTTTTTCTAACCCGTTTTGTATATAAATGTTGTGCCTCGACCTTGCCTCTGTTGAATAATTTAGAGTATTTAAGACAAATTCCATGTTGTTTGATTAATTACTTAGGATATGGTGTTGTAATTAATTAAACAAGGATTAGAGCATGAACATTACCCAAGTAGCAGCAACATAGCTCATTAAATTGAGCCATGAAAGTTCAATTGAACACAAATGCAAAGAAGAAGAAAGCCATTAACGCAACCCGATCGAGTGGTGGTAGCCCAATCGGGCGCGTGAGCGTTGCTATTTCTTGCTGTTTCACCGCCCGATCGGGCCACCACCATTCGATCGGGTGCGCAAGGATGATTGATTAAACGCTGGTGTTAGCCCGATTGAGCGGTGGCTGCCCGATCGGGCCCGTACATGATATTTTAGTGACGCTGCTTTACATTCGATCGGGCTTTCATCGCCCGATCGGGCCCGATCAGTTTTGGGAATTTAATGCCAACATTTTTTACGGTTATTTGGTGGTTCTTGATGAAGGAATTGTGTCTTCGATAAGTGCAATTACTAGATATATCAAGGATCACTGTTATGGAGATAATAAGTTCATTCTATTGGGGCGTCATCCTCTGTTGCTAGACTATGAGAGATGATCTTTGGGCTAGTCAAATAGCCCAAAGCCCTTTAGAATGGATCCTATGTTGGTCACACACAAGGGTATTGGGTTAAGCAAGTTAGAGGCCCATTTATGGGCCTCATGAGCAATCAATTAGTCATAAGCATGAGTAGGCTAAATATAGTTTGAGTAGGATTAGGAAGTGGGCTTGGATTTGGACTTGGGCTATTATTTAGAGATATGATCTATAAATAATAGCCTTGCCTAGGGTTGAAGTAAAAAAAAAGTCACAATTGACATTACAGTGAATTGTGAAACAAGCAACCACCATCCAAAAGACCCTCTTCCTCCCTCTCTCACACGCCACCTCTCTCCTCACCTCACACCCACGGCCGCCACCCCTAGTGGCCCTCGTGGTGTTGTGCGGTGTCTCTTGCCTAGTTGATCGTTCTTCCATCTCCATAGAAGGTCGAAAGAAGTGTTCTCTCACGACTAACTAGCATTAGTGGAGGCCTTAATCCGTGCCCGTGGACTGAATAGAGGAATCGCATTTGAGGTTCTTTATCTCCCATTGTTATTGCTCGATCATCGTGGAATCACGCTTCAAAGGTATAATTCTTACTTCTTTATGTGTTATGCATGAGATCCTTGGTTTGGTGCTATATGAATATGATTCATGTTAATTCCGCATTTAGTACCTATAATCTCCTACAGTGGTATCAGTTAGCCTCTTGCATCTACATATATTGAGTAATAATTCTTTGATAATCCACAATTTTAATTCAATTAGGAGGGAGAATATTTAATTATGAGTCAATTGTTATATTAAATGTGATTTAACAATATAGAATCATTAAAGGTGTTTAATTTGCTCCATATTAACCATAAATTTGATCCGAATTTGCCCTAATAAAAATCGAAATTCGAACCCCTAAAACCCTAATTTCGAAATTTTCGAAATTTAAACCCTAATTTGTGAAATTTGTGTTTAAATTTTGATTTAATTCGATGGTAATATGTTTAAGGAATTTAATCTATTTGATTACATGTTAAAATTATGATTTTTTCATGGTCAAATTATTTAATTTAAGTGTTAAATTAAATTGGGGATTAATTTCATCAAGAACCCTAATTTCAAAATTGAATATGATTTAATTTTGGAATTAAATGGACCACATTAAGTTTTAATTAATTTTTACAAGAGTTGTTTTGATTAATTAAAATATTTTATTAAAAAAAAATAAATAAATAAAAAAAAAAAGGGGAAACAGCAGCAGCACCGCGGCTGGGTGGCGCTGCCACGGTGGTGCCGCTGCTGGTGGTCCAGGAGGGAGGGGGCGGGGCTGGGTCAGGCAGCAAGGAGCAGCGCAGCAGTGCCGCAGCCTTGCGTGTGCTGCTGCTGCTGCTGTTCCTGCGTTACTGCAGGGGCAGCAGCCACCGTGGCCGGCTCCGGCTGGCCACACCACGGTGGCTGACGTGGTTCTTCATAAAAAAAAAAATTTTATTTTTTATTTTATTTTAGATAAAATCAGATTTCAAAATTTTAAAAGATAAGTTTAAATTTTGAAAAGATAATTAACAAAATTAAAGTTGTTATTTTTGTTAAGTTTGGATAATTATGGAGCAAAAGATTCTATAAGGATAATAATTGATTAAATAATGTGATTATCTCATAATTATTTATGGATAATAATTGATTTAAAATATGTGATTGGCAAGTAATTAGGATAGAATTCCTAAATTAGTTAGGATAATCATGGAAATTAAATATGATTTATATTCCATAATTTCAAATAAGATTTGATTCTATCTCATACCTAAATTAAAATATATGATATTTTATAATTGGTTATGATTAATATATAATATCATCTAATTACAGTAATTAATTAAAATATGAGATATTTATAGCCATGTTTCCTTTATTATAGACATTCGATGTTGTAGTTTAGGAAAGCATGATGAGTGATTTATTATATGGCACTTTATAATATATGATATTGTTTATTGCTATATATAGACTAGTATGGCCCATAGATTCTAAAATACGATCTGCGCATCGTGAAGTATTTTTGTAATCTAAATACGGTCTGCGTACCGTTGAGTATTTTTGTAATTTATTTTATTTTATTTAAGTAGTAGATAGAATAGAATAAATTTACAGGTTGCAGTTGATCCAAAAGCCAATGAAGTGAAGGCCCAATGGAGCAAGATGGATGAGATCCATGAAGATCCAAGTGGGAGCATTCTACTTTATTAGTTTTCTTAGGATTAAGGGGCCATACTATGTCATGTTTTATTGCATTAGTAGATCATGCATGTTTAGGTTTATTTATGTTGCTTGATGATGCGTTAGAGTTCACTATAAAATCACAACATAATAAATCTAGATCCCAGAAATATTGATGCAGCTTTTCCAATTAAAAACCCGATGAAAACCTTGATCGTTTGTGGTGGGTCAGCACTCAGCAGAGCATCATAATATATCTTGGGGAAGTGGGGGTAGAACTGCATAACTACACTTTTAATTGGTTATATTCAACAAGGTTACCTAAATCGTTTAGAACCTTGAAGCTAAGAGTAATAATTAAACATGTGATGGATTAATTATTCAACCAAGAATTACAAAGAGTTGTAATCAGTAAAGAGTTTACTCACCTTGAAAATGTAATGGTTGATGCGGAGCTTCACTCTGGTTAATTATTGCACAAATAAAGGATCTTGGAATCATTTTATTCAATAGGGGTCAATTTAAAATTGAATAAAATGCTTTAAAGTTACCAATAAATTCTAAATTACTTATGGTACTTTAAATTTATTAAACATAATTATTGAATTTTGCCTCGTTTTGTTTTTGTTTGTAGATGAATAACTTATATGACAACACAGATTTACCAATGAAACTCAATTTAAGGCTTAATCTCAGAAACTACAGGCAATGGGAGGGCGAATTGAGAAATGTTCTCACAAGCTTCAAGCTTGATGCTCGCCTATATGTACCTGTTGAGAACAAGTGTGCTCCTGGTCAGGACCCTGAAATGCATGCAAAATTAGTTTTGGATGCAATAAAGGTCAAGAACCTAATACTGGAATCTATTCCAAACTGTTGGTACAATAGGTTCAGACGGTATGAGGTGACCAACTTATATCAATGTCTTCGTGCTATCTGTAGGGGTGGCATGGGGGCATTGGGTAGTGGAGGTGTCAACGATCCAAATGTAAGAGAGATCGTTAACTCGATCCCTCAGATTTACTATTCCTGGGCTGACAGTTTAAGGTATGAGACTTACCGGATTCATGGTAAGATAATGGCAAAGAAACTCTTGCCTGGTCAGTCTGTGAGGAACCATGCTAATGAATTGGTTGATATGATCAACCAAATGGATGTCCTCGGGAAACCGATCGATGATGATTATGCACGTGACATTATTTTGTTCTCGCTCCATGCTGGTTTTGACATTGTGAGACTTTCTCATAATGATGAGGGATCATCAGCGAATTTGATCAACATCTTACTTAACCATGCTGAGGAGTACCTGGTTAGGAGAGATTGCCAGTGCTTCTATTGTGGTGGATGGCAAGTCCATACACCAGGGTGTCCCCATTATGCACCAGTGAAAACAGAAGGTAAGGTGTTACTTGATGTTTTTGTTGTAGAAATTAATCTTACTTCATCTTCCACTTGGGTATTCGATACCGGTTGTGGTGCTCATATCGTCAATGACGTGCAGGGCTTGAAAGGAAGTAGGAAGCTGGATCCAGGAGAAGTGACACTTCGAGTAGGAAATGGAGCAAAAGTTGCTGCACTTGCTATTGGGAGTTATCATTTGAGACTACCTTCTGGATTAATTTTAGTACTTAATAACTGTTATTTCGTTCCCAGCATTACTAAAAACATTATTTCAGTTCCAGTTTTAGATACTGAAGGTTTTTCATTTGAAATAAGAGACAAACGTTGTTTTATTTCGAAAGAAAACATGTTATATGCTAATGCTAAGTTAATTAATGGTCTGTATGTTTTAGAATATACAACTCATGTCTACAACATTGATCATAAAAAGCAGAAAACAGATGGTTCAAACCCAACTTACCTATGGCATTGTAGGCTTGGACATATTAACCAAAAGCGCATCCAGAAATTACATAAGGATGGACTCCTTTCTTCTTTTGATTATGAATCATTTGAAAACTGTGAGTCATGCTTGCTTGGGAAAATGACTAAGTCACCCTTTACGGGTATAGGTGAAAGAGCTAGTGACCTCTTGGGGCTCATACATACAGATGTGTGTGGACCAATGAGTTCAAAAGCTAGGGGTGGATTTAGCTACTTCATTACTTTTACTGATGATTTAAGTAGATATGGTTACATTTACTTAATGAAGCACAAGTCGGAAGCCTTTGAAAAGTTCAAAGAATTCCAGAATGAAGTACAAAACCAGCTTGGGAAGACAATTAAGGCACTACGATCTGATCGTGGTGGCGAATATTTAACCCAAGAATTTGATGAACATCTAATTAATTGTGGAATACTTTCACAATTAACTCCTCCAGGGACACCTCAATTAAATGGAGTGTCAGAAAGGAGAAATAGGACTCTACTAGATATGGTTAGGTCCATGATGAGCTTTACTGATCTTCCCATATCTTTTTGGGGATATGCATTAGGAGCAGCTTCCAGAGTACTAAACAGAAGCCCATCCAAAGCAGTTGAGAAGACACCATATGAGTTATGGAAAGGAAAAGTTCCAAATTTGTCTTATCTCAAGATTTGGGGTTGTGAAGCCTATGTAAAACGTTTACAAAGCGATAAACTACACCCTAAATCAGACAAGTGTTTCTTTGTGGGCTATCCTAAAGAAACACAAGGGTATTACTTCTACAATAGCGAAGACAACAAAGTGTTTGTTGCTCGCAATGGTGTCTTTCTAGAAAAGGAATTTCTATCTAGAAAGCCAAGTGGGAGTAAAGTGGTTCTCGAAGAAATTCGAGACGAGCAACAAATGGATGTGGATAACACCACATCAGAGGCGAGGGCGCATGAAACGATTAATCATGCGTCGGAGCAAGCTAATTCCACCAGCGAGACTCCTATCGCCCCACTTGAATCTAATTCATGCGAAAATCTTCAAGGAGTTGGAGAGAAAATTTCTACTGTTGCTCCTACCCCACGTAGGTCTGACAGAATCAGAAACAAACAGTTTGTCGATGTTCTGTTAACTGAGGATTCTGAAATCTTCTTATTGGAGAATGAGGAACCCACAACCTACAAGCAAGCTTTGGTGAGCCCCAACTCAGATAAATGGCTTGAGGCCATGAAATCCGAAATGGAGTCAATGTCTGAAAATAAAGTGTGGACCCTAGTTGACTTGCCTAATGGGGTAAAACCCATTGGTTGCAAATGGGTCTACAAGATTAAAACAGACAAGGATGGAAATGCCTACATCCATAAAGCAAGACTAGTTGCAAAAGGGTTCAGACAGATTCATGGTATTGACTATGATGAAACTTTTTCCCCAGTAGCAATGCTTAAGTCCATTCGGATTCTTCTAGCGATTGCCGCATTCTTCGATTACGAGATATGGCAGATGGATGTCAAAACCGCCTTCTTGAATGGGTTCTTGAAGGAGGAAGTGTATATGACACAACCTGAGGGTTTTGAAGATCCAGAAAATCCTAGTAAGGTATGCAAGCTTGAGAAATCCATTTATGGATTGAAGCAGGCATCCAGGAGTTGGAATCTTCGTTTTGATGAAGCGATCAAAAGGTTTGATTTTGTCAAAAGTGAAGAGGAACCTTGTGTATACAAGAAGTTTAGTGGGAGCAGCATAGTTTTCTTAGTCTTGTATGTAGATGACATACTTCTCATGGGAAATGACATACCAATGCTTGAGTCAGTCAAGGAATGGTTGAAGAGTTGTTTTTCCATGAAAGACTTAGGTGAAGCTGAGTACATTTTGGGAATCAAAATCCATAGAGACAGGTCTCGAAGGATGATTGGACTAAGTCAAGAGACTTATATTGATAAGGTTCTTGACAGGTTCGAGATGACAAACTCCAAGAGAGGTTTTCTCCCCATGTCCCATGGCATTACGCTCAGTAAATCTCAATGCCCGGTTATGCCAGATGAGATGAGACGTATGGCTATCATTCCTTATGCTTCTGCAATAGGATCGATAATGTATGCCATGATTTGTACAAGGCCGGATGTTGCATATGCTCTAAGCATGTGCAGCAGGTTTCAGGCAAATCCAGGTGAAGCACACTGGACAGCTGCCAAGAACATCCTTAAGTACTTGAGAAGGACGAAAGGAATGTTTCTAGTGTATGGTGGCGAAGATGAGTTGGTTGTCAAAGGTTATACGGATGCGAGTTTCCAAACAGACAGGGATGACTTCAGATCTCAATCTGGATACATTTTCTGTCTGAATGGAGGAGCAGTGAGCTGGAAGAGTTCGAAGCAAAGCACTGTCGCAGACTCTACAACAGAATCAGAGTATTTGGCTGCTGTTGAAGCAGCTAAGGAAGCTGTTTGGATAAAGAAGTTCCTGACTGAGCTGGATATTGTACCAAGTTCTCAAAAGGGTATCGAGATATATTGTGACAATAATGGAGCTATTGCTCAATCTAAGGAAGCTAGGTCACACTTCAAATCCAAACATGTAGAGAGGAAGTTTCACCTCATTCGAGAGATCGTTGACAGAGGAGATGTCAAGATGAGCAAAATTCACACGGATGAGAACATCTCTGATCCGCTTACTAAACCCCTTCCAATGCACAAGCATGAGAAGCATACTAGTGCAACTGGATTGAAGCGAATGGTGTAATTAGAAGTTGTTTTTGTTTTGAGAAAACAAATTACATATGTAATACATTTATTTGCAGAATTATGTTTAATTTGAAATTATTTTCTTTTCTTATTTAATTATGGTTTCAAAATTAAATGAAATGTCCAAAATAATTATGGATTGATGGGCTCATCAGGTTATCTATTCGATAGAGACCTGGTGTATGAAACCCCACAGGTGAACAAATCCACATATTATTTAAGTTCCTAGTTCGAAATCATTAAAGTGGACATAAATGATTTCAATGAATGGACTAGCATGTAAGATTGATTGGATAGCTCGGTTTCATGGGCTATAGGAGCATAGTGATGAGGCTCGGTCAATCACATGGATATGCATGAATGATGCAGGATCGAACTATAGACCAAACTTTGAAGTTAAAGTATAGAACTTCCGGATATATTAGTGGATTCCTTTGACATGAGTGGAACATTGATTTCATTCAATGGATGATATAACTGTGGTACATTCAAACGTCTACCCGTAACTGGAGATTATAAAGGGTGTTTCCTGGTTATTTCAGAAATTGAGTGGGAGCTTTGGTTGCCACAAGATTGGATAGATTCTACCTATTGAATTAGGAATGTGTCATGTTTTGGCCTCTTGAAGAGGGAGAATTCAGAAAATGCATGGCCGTGCTCAAATGTGTTACATAGTAACCATTTGTTTTGTAATTCTAACTCGGATTTCAAGAAACGATTTGTAGATTAATATAGATCGCATAAGATGCAATCATATTATCAAATCGACACAAAATGACTTAAGGAATTTGAATATTGCGCACTTGTCTCAGACAAGTGGGAGATTGAAGGAATTGTGTCTTCGATAAGTGCAATTACTAGATATATCAAGGATCACTGTTATGGAGATAATAAGTTCATTCTATTGGGGCGTCATCCTCTGTTGCTAGACTATGAGAGATGATCTTTGGGCTAGTCAAATAGCCCAAAGCCCTTTAGAATGGATCCTATGTTGGTCACACACAAGGGTATTGGGTTAAGCAAGTTAGAGGCCCATTTATGGGCCTCATGAGCAATCAATTAGTCATAAGCATGAGTGGGCTAAATATAGTTTGAGTAGGATTAGGAAGTGGGCTTGGATTTGGACTTGGGCTATTATTTAGAGATATGATCTATAAATAATAGCCTTGCCTAGGGTTGAAGTAAAAAAAAAGTCACAATTGACATTACAGTGAATTGTGAAACAAGCAACCACCATCCAAAAGACCCTCTTCCTCCCTCTCTCACACGCCACCTCTCTCCTCACCTCACACCCACGGCCGCCACCCCTAGTGGCCCTCGTGGTGTTGTGCGGTGTCTCTTGCCTAGTTGATCGTTCTTCCATCTCCATAGAAGGTCGAAAGAAGTGTTCTCTCGCGACTAACTAGCATTAGTGGAGGCCTTAATCCGTGCCCGTGGACTGAATAGAGGAATCGCATTTGAGGTTCTTTATCTCCCATTGTTATTGCTCGATCATCGTGGAATCACGCTTCAAAGGTATAATTCTTACTTCTTTATGTGTTATGCATGAGATCCTTGGTTTGGTGCTATATGAATATGATTCATGTTAATTCCGCATTTAGTACCTATAATCTCCTACACTTGATTCTATAATTCAATTGATATATATATATGTTTGAGGTTGGGAATGAAAAGTTACGAAGAGTAACTCCATTTTTCATTCTCATAATTTTGCAAAAGTATTTAATTAATTATCATCATAATTCCAAAGGCTTTTATACATTGTTTTGTAATCATCCTACTAGTGATTACAATTGTTCTTCGTTGTATCTCCTTAGTAAATTTCCGTGATACCCGGTTGTAGTATAGGGTCGGAATTATACTTTTGGGAAAGTGATGCCGTTCACGCCTCGAAGATTTTTCCGTTCTCATTTGTTTGCTATTTTTGTGACCCTTGTTCATACAATATCTTCTACAATCCAAAAGTATAATTCACAAAGATGGCAAATGTTAAGGAATTGATGACCAACATTCAAAAGTTGGACAAATTCGAGGGAGTTGATTTCCAAAGGTGGCAGAAGAAGATGCATTTCTTCTTGACTACAATTGGAGTGGCTTATGTTCTTGCTACACCGATGCCCGAGGAGAAGGAGGAGGGAACTTTGGATGAAACAAGGAAACGCAACAAGTGGGAGAATGACAATTACATTTGTTGTGGCCATATACTCAATGGTATGTCTAATGAACTCTTTGATATCTATCAGTTTAATGATTCTGCTAAGTCTTTATGGGATGAATTAGAGGCTAAATATATGGCTGAAGATGCTTCTAGCAAGAAATTTCTTGTTAATAAATTTAACAATTATAAGTTTATTGAAAGTAAGCCAATTATGGAACAATTTCATGAGATACAAAGAGTATTAGGAAGTCTTAGACAGCATAACATAGTTCTTGATGAGACCTTTGTAGTGTCATCTATTATAGACAAATTGCCTTTTTCTTGGAAAGACTTTAAAAGTGGTTTAAAGCATAGGAAGGATGATGTTAACCTTGAGAGTTTGGCTTCTCACATCCGGATTGAGGAAGAAATCCGGGTGCAAGAGGGAAATAAGGATGCAAATCCTAGTTCTACTACGGTAAATGTAGTGGAGGATGCCAAACAAAATATGAGAAAAAAGGGTAATGACTCAAACAAAAATAAGGGCAAGAAGCCTAAGTTAAGCGGTGATGGTTCAAAGTCACGTGCTTGTTGGGTTTGTGGAAAACCCGGTCACTTCAAGAAAGATTGCACAATCTGGAAGAAAAAAATGAGCAAGAAGAAGGCTCAAGATGGGAATGGCAATGCTAGCCAATCCCAAGACAAACAAGGTAAATCTTGTGCACAAATTTCATTTAATTCATTTATGAATTATATGTGTATCATTTCTGAAATCAATTGTGTACAGGCTGATTGTTCGTGGTATATCGATTCGAGAGCATCGAGGCACGTGTGCAAGGATAAATCATTGTTCAAGACCTTCTTGGAGGTTGATGATGGAGAAATTCTCTATATGGGCAATGACTCTACAGCTAAGGTGCTTGGTAAAAGACAAGTGGATCTAGTCTTTAGTTCGGGAAAGTCTCTTATTTTAAGAGATGTGTTGTATTCTCCTGAACTTAGGAGGAATCTTGTATCCGGTGCGATCTTGAATCGATTAGGTTTTAAGATGGTGTTTGAGTCAGATAAATTTATTTTGTCTAAAGGAGGTCAATTTGTAGGACTTGGTTATTTGTGTCATGGTATGTTTAAGTTAAGTATTTCAAATACTTTGAATGATGTTGTGTATGTTATTAATGATAACTCTTCTCTATGGCATTTGCGACTTGGTCATGTTAATTATAAAAAGTTATATTTTATGTCTAAGCATGATTTGATACCCATGTTTGATCAAAGAATAGAGAAGTGTAAGACATGCATGTTAACCAAAATCACAAGGAAACCATTTCCTAAAGTTGTTGAGAAAAATACTTCATTGCTTGATTTAGTGCATAGTGACTTGTGTGATTTTCACAACACACCTTCTTTAGGGAATAAAAAATATTTGGTAACTTTTATTGATGACTATTCAAGGTTTTGTTACATTTATTTGTTATTCTCTAAAGATGAAGCCCTTGACAAATTTAAAATCTACAAAAATGAAGTAGAATTGCAAATCAATGGAAAAATTAAAAAGCTAAGAACTGATAAAGGAGGTGAATACTATGACCCAAGTTATTTCCAATCTTTAGGTTTAGTACATGAAACTACCACGGCATATACACCACAACAAAATGGTGTAGCGGAAAGGAAGAATAGGACACTAGAAGAAATGGTTAATTCTATGTTGTCATATTCAGGTTTAAGTGATGGATTTTGGGGTGAAGCCGTTTTAACGGCTTGTTACGTGTTAAATCGTGTTCCCATGAAAGGGAAAGATGTAACCCCATATGAGCTATGGTATAAAAGGAAACCAAACTTGAGTCATCTCAAAGTTTGGGGTTGTAGGGCAATTGTAAAAGTGCCGGAACCTAAACGTAAAAAGTTAGGTGAAAGAGGAGTTGAATGCATTTTTATAGGATATGCTGATCATAGCAAATCCTATAGGTTCTATGTAATAGAACAAAATGGCTTTTGGTCGGTTCACACCACCATTGAGTCAAGGGATGCATTGTTTGATGAAAATCGATTTTCTTCAATTCCTAGACCAAAGGACATAACTCTAAATGCCAATGCTCAAAGTCTTGATCAAATTGTCATTGATCAAGAGGTGGATGACCAAACTCATTTAGAGGAGGCATCTACATCATCATCACAACCTAGGAGAAGTGAGAGGGCAAGGAAAGAAAAATCTTTTGGCCCGGACTTTCATGTGTACTTAGTTGAAGGATCAAGGGAATCTGTTTCAACACAATTTCCATACATTTTTAATATAGAAGATGATCCTTTGACCTATGATGAGGCTATGAGGTCTCGTGATGCTCCATTTTGGAAAGAAGCTATTAATGATGAGAGGAATCCATCATGGGAAACAATACTTGGGTTTTAGCTACTTTACCACCAAAATGTAAACCAATTGGATGCAAATGGATCTTCAAAAGGAAATTAAGGATTGATGGAACAGTTGAAAAGTTCAAAGCCCGGTTAGTGGCACAAGGTTTTACACAAAAGCCTAGTATCGATTATTTTGATACATATGCACCAGTTGCTAGAATCTCAACTATAAGGTTGTTGATAGCACTTGCGGCTATCCATAAGCTTGTGATCCATCAAATGGATGTCAAGACAACATTCTTGAAGGGAGATCTAGAGGAAGAGGTTTACATGCGACAACCGGAAGGGTTTGTTGTGGAAGGTCAGGAAGGAAAGGTTTGTAAGTTGATTAAATCTTTGTATGGGCTAAAGAAAGCACCTAAGCAATGGCATCAAAAATTTGATGAGGTTGTGTTATCTAATGGTTTTAAGTTGAACAATTCAGACAAGTGTATTAATAGAAAATTTGATGACAATGGTAAAGGTGTCATAATTTGTCTATATGTAGATGACATGTTGATCTTTGGAACTAATTTGTCACAAGTTGAAAAGACAAAGTCGTTCCTTAGTTCAAAGTTTTCCATGAAAGACATGGGAGAAGCGGATGTCATCTTGGGCATAAGGATAAAGAGGGAAAAAGGAAATTTGATCTTGTCACAATCTCATTACATTGAGAAAGTGCTCAAGAAATTCAATGTGAGTGAAGACACTACTTCTCTTTATTCAACACCTATGGATCCTAGCATAAAGTTGATATCTAACGAAGGTAATGCGGTTTCACAACTTGAATATGCTAAAGTAATAGGTTGTTTGATGTATGCCATGACAAGTACTAGACCGGATATTGCTTATGCAGTTGGTCAACTGAGTAGGTACACTAGCAAGCCTAGTATGCTACATTGGCAAGCGGTCCGACGCTTGTTGAAGTACTTGAAGAAAACCAAGGAGTTTGGTTTGTCTTATAGCGGATATCCTTCAGTTGTAGAAGGGTATTCGGATGCAAGTTGGATCTCTAACAAACATCATTCCTCCACAAGTGGATGGGTTTTCTAATATGGGGGAGGTGCCATTTCATGGGCTTCAAAGAAGCAAACTTGCATTGCGGACTCCACAATGACATCAAAGTTCATTGCTTTGCATTCGGCTGGTAAAGAAGCCAAATGGTTGAAGGATCTCATGTTTGAGATTCCTTTGTTGCCAAAACCGATATCACCAATAGTGATACATTGTGATAACAATGCTACCTTGGCAAGGGCTTATAGCCAAGTTTATAATGGTAAGTCAAGGCACATTGGAGTACAGCATAGTTACATCCAAGGGCTTATCAAGGATAGTGTGATCACTATTGATTATGTTCGAACGGATCTAAATCTCGCCGATTGTTTTATAAAGGCATTGGCTAGAGATGTTAACAATAGGATGGCAATCGGTTTAGGATTGGAGCCCTAAATAATCACAATTAGGAGAATCTCAACTTAACGCCCAATAAGACGTTGGGTCTTAAGTTCAATGAGATCAATTCTCCTATTTGATGATTGGGAACTTGTTTATTCATCCAAGGTAAAGTTCCGGTTTACTGTGATGTAAAGAGGTTGTTTTAAACTTAATAGAATTCCTGATAAAGTGCTTTGGTCACAGGAGCATGTTGGAAGTCTACCTATGTAAGTACGAGGTTTAGCCGCTTCAAGAAGCTATTAGGGACATAGCTTTGATGTACTTATGAATAGATATGGACACATGGCTTATAGTGTCAAGCTAATATGTATTTAAGTAACTAACTTGTCTATGTAATGTCTTCAAGTTTTCAATATGTGTTGCTTTTGGTACAAATGTTTTACGATACCAAATGGATACGGATTCTTGAATTGTATGTTACACTAAGTGGAAGTTCAAGTCTTTGTACACTTTCATTTATGCATAAGATTGTTTTGTGATGATAATGCTATTTGCAATGAGTCTTGTTTAATACTCTAAATGGGGGAGGATTGTTGAATAATTTAGAGTATTTAAGACAAATTCCATGTTGTTTGATTAATTACTTAGGATATGGTGTTGTAATTAATTAAACAAGGATTAGAGCATGAACATTACCCAAGTAGCAGCAACATAGCTCATTAAATTGAGCCATGGAAGTTCAATTGAACACAAATGCAAAGAAGAAGAAAGCCACTAACGCAACCCGATCGAGTGGTGGTAGCCCGATCGGGCGCGTAAGCGTTGCTATTTCTTGCTGTTTCACCGCCCGATCGGGCCACCACCATTCGATCGGGCGCGCAAGGATGATTGATTAAACGCTGGTGTTAGCTCGATTGAGCGGTGGCTGCCCGAGGGCGGGCCCGTACATGATATTTTGGTGACGCTGCTTTCCATTCGATCGGGCTTTCATCGCCCGATCGGGCCCGATCAGTTTTGGGAATTTAATGCCAACATTTTTGAAGGTTATTTGGTGGTTCTTGATTCTATAATTCAATTGATATATATATGTTGGAGGTTGGGAATGAAAAGTTACGAAGAGTAACTCCATTTTTCATTCTCATAATTTTGCAAAAGTATTTAATTAATTATCATCACAATTCCAAAGGCTTTTATACATTGTTTTGTAATCATCCTACTTGTGATTACAATTGTTCTTCGTTGTATCTCCTTAGTAAATTTCCATGATACCCGGTTGTAGTATAGGGTCGGAATTATACTTTTGGGAAAGTGATTCCGTTCACGCCTTGAAGATTTTTCCGTTCTCATTTGTTTGCTATTTTTGTGACCCTTGTTCATACAATTTCTTCTATAGCCTCCTCTTTGTATGTGTTTGTCCATGATTTGCAGGTGTTATGACTCACTTTGACAAGCAATCAAAGCTCGGAATGGAGTTTAAGGCAAGATAACAAAGAAAGGAGAGCCCGCTCCTAGTAGAGCGGGCGTGCACCTCTCTAGGAGCGGGCGCTCCATCGAAATTACAACATTCTGCCCAACTCCAAGCCTGTGAGGAGCGGGCGCTCCTAGCTGCTCCGATACATTCTGCCTTAAGGTGAAGCAGGGAGGAGCGGGCGCTCCTCCCCTTGAAGATTGAATATGACTTTATCTGAAGAATAGGGGAGCGGGCGTGCAGAGCCCTTGGAGCGTGCGCTACTCCCCGAAGTTTTGAATTCTACCTTCTTCTGTTGATGTTAGGAGCGGGCGCTCCTCACTCTGGAGCGGGCGCTCCTCGCTGGAAATCCGTCTTATTTTGACGGATTAACCTATGTAATTCGAGGAGTATAAATACTTCCCCTTTAGTTCATTTGAGAGTTAAACAGTAGTAGTATAGTTTTCAGCATTGCCTCTTAGTTTGAAACAATCCAATTTGATAATTTAGCTTAGTTTTCCTCAAATTAATCATTATAATAGTGAGTTTCAAGGATTATTCTCAAGGTTCAACACATTGTACTCAACATTTAAAGCTTTAATTAGTAACTTTCTTCTACTTTTCTATACTTAATTTCTGATTTTATTTTGTCATTTCATGTTAATTTAGTCTCTTTAGATTTTGATAATTTGTTGTTGGATGATAGTTTATTCATTAGTTAATCACTTTTCCCCAATTATTGAAGTAGTTAGAACCCTAATCTTTGTTTGCATGTCACCTAGAATGAACTGTGAGTAGTCCTCCTTGCTAAGGGTTAGGTGAAGCTCAACCAAATGGTTAGTTAAGCAATCTTGGGAGAAGTATTGATGTTTGATTTATGATTAAATTGATTGTATGAGGTTGCTTGTTAGTTCTTCATGATAGGATTAGCTACCCTTGATTTAGGAGCTTGATAGCATATTATGCTTAGTTTGACATGGAAATGTAAATTGAGTATGTCATTACTTATTGCAATTTGATTATGTATCTTCTATTGCTACACTAATGAGGGATCTAAGTTTAGTAGTGTGAGTTGTTTTCTAATTGCATGAGGTTGATCTTACATATAGTCTTTGCTATCTCTTATCTATTTTACTCCCTATTTGCCTAATTGCCATGGTTGAGTGGATCCCATTCCCTAATGTCTTTAATCACTTGAATTAGAACTATAGTTTGTTTGTCTACTTGACGAACCTCAATTCACTAAAGACTTCGAATTAGCTTAAGTGTTAAGATCCTTAGCAATCATATCCCGTTCTTTGTGGACCGAACTCTTACTTATTATTGTGCTTGGTTTGTGGGATGTTTGTTTATAAATGTGTTTGATTAAGTGTGGAATGTGCGACCGTTCTTACGCCCATCACATCGCCCGGGCCTAACACTAGTTTTTAATACTTATAATGCGTATGTTTCATAATCATTTTATTTAAATTTCTTCAATTTTCTTGTGCTCATAATTAAATACCTTATGTTCATAATATTTGTAATGTATGTTCATTCTGTAGGAGGAATTTAAAAAAAAATTTGAAGAATCCTTCAAATTCACAAAATCAAACAAAAATCATCACAAATCGACAAAATTCATTTTTTTTTACAGAAATTATCTTGATCGAATTGGCACAACTATTGTAATTATTAAAACTCTAAAAATTGAATAATTATCTAATTAATTTTGATTAATCATAAAGAAAATGATTATTGATTCATCATAGAGAAAATAATTATTAAATTGTAACATGATTGAGAATCTAAATACTACAAAAAAAACCAAAAGAGAGAGAGAGAGAGAGAGAGAGAGGAAAGAGAAAATGATTAAAAATTAAGCAATTCAATTAATATTCACATTACCAAATTATAAATTTAGAAACAATTACAAACTCAAACACAAAAACTAATTTTCATTGATGATCTCATTAGGATTAACAACCAAATCCATAATGATACAAAGAACTTAGGAGAGAGAAAATGTCAAATGAAAGAGAAGAAAGAGGAGAGAGAAAATATTAAATGAAAGAGGAGAGAGAAAATTGTGATCAAAATTATAATATGAAATTATAGTAAGAGAATCATAGAAAAGGAAAGAAAAAATTAAGAAAAAAGAAGGTTGTTGCAAGAAGAAGGTTAAGGAATTTTTAGGAAGAAGGGTGCAGTTGTGTTTCATCAAGTATGTGCTGTGTTTGAGGAGGTGATGCAGCTAGCTTAGCTGCATAAGCGTGCAACTAAAATATGCCTTTTGAACTAAAAGTGCGTTTTAATGTTTGCCCAAACCCATACTTTTTCAAGCCTTTTAAGAAAAAGTCAAACCAACACATAAAAAGTCAAAATCAAAGCAAATTTAACTTCAAAGTAAATTACAACATATATTCATACAAGTTAAACAATTAAATAGCCCTTTCAAAACTAGGGATGACAAATCAATCCAAGTTCAATTCAAATCATACTTGGACCTTCCGCCAAACCTGTTGGGTTTCGAAAAGTCCGACTTTCCGCGGAACAAAACCCGACCCTAAGACCCGCTCACAATTAATATAACTAAAAAGAATAATTAACAAGATAAAGAGAAAAGACAACATTACCCTTGATGCGCACTTCGCTCGCTTGACGAGCTCTTACTTTGAAAGCTTCAAGTCTCGTACATGCATAGACCTCCAACGGAAATCCACCCGCAACTCGACCCGTCCGATCTCTACTCGGAGTTTAGCCAAGCTAGACCAAAAATAAACTTACTCGAGTTTTAATGAACTTAAAGGTTTTCTCTCTTTGCTTATTGAGTTCAACTCAAGTGGGTTTCTCAAATCCCAATACATGAGTATTTATAGAGAATTGCCACAAACATTCCTCTCTCCCATCAATGTGGGAGAGTTGGTAAATATCATTTTTCCATTTTATTTTTAATTCAAAAACAAAAGAAAAAGGAAAGCAATAATTAATCAACAAGTGGCAAGCAAGGAAGGAGAGAGCAGGTGAGGACCACAAAGGGGGGGGGGCGACTAAAGCCTTGCCCCCCAAGGATCCCCAACCACCTCACACATGCCCCAAACCGGAGCCACTAAACGCCCGCCAGTTGGCGTTGCCAGCCTTGGGCACTAAGGCTGCCTAGCTGGCTGCCTGGCCCCTTGGCTGGGCCTGCCAGCTAGTCGCATGGGCCAGCAGCACTCGCCAACAAGCCTCCAATAATGCGGGCTGTTGGGCGCTGCTGCCAGAATCTCTCGCGCGCCATGGCTAGCTGGCCAGTGCACCAGCCCGCACATGCGCGCAGCAAGCCACGCATGCAATGTGGGCTGCTGATGCGCTTGTGTACGGCTAGTGCTGCTAGCATTGCTAGCGATGTGTGCACTAGATGCCTGCTAGCCATACGTACCCAGCACCCTTGGCTTGGTGCGGTATGCATGCTAGCTTCTGTGCTAGCACCATTGCCCCTAGCACTCGGTTTGCTCGGGGTATTCCGATTCTAGGGGTATTTTGGTTCTTTGTTGATTAATCGATTTTTACCGTCTCGTCGTCTTATTAATTTGACTCGACTTCTAACACTCGGTCTTGACGCTCCTCGCTCGATATCCGTCGTCTATGTTCATAATACTCGAGCGACTCATTAATTCCTTTCGGATTAATTTGTCGTGACGGATCGTTAGTTACTTGGGTGTGACCTGAAGGGTTCAGTCAAGATTAAGCTGTAATATTAATTATACATTAATATTACTGATCGGAAGCGGCCTCCAACTAGGCACTCCGATCACTTGACCTCTCTGAATAATTAGCTTTCTAATAATTCCGATCCCTCTATCTGAATAATGCACTTGTTCGAAGGACATCATTCCTATCAATCTCCCACTTGTCCTTCCGGACAAGTGCGCTTTTGTGTATAGCCTGTTTCCTATGTCACTTAATGTCTCTTTATGAACTATAAGTTAAGATTATTCGTCATCCTTATTACGTCCAGAAGTGTTTCTCGAAATCTGAGTTCGACTATCAATAAACAGATGATTTCTTAAAATCCATCTTAGTACAACCATGCATTTTCACAGTCTCGCTCGTCGAGAGGCCTTGTAAACAACAAATACATGTTCCCTATGGTTAATAGGGGGACATTCCCAGTCTTGTACTGTAATACCCCGTATTTTTATACGTATTTTATTTTAAATAAGTGTTTTGTGAGGTATTTAAATAATTTGAAATGAATTATTAATGGAATTTTAATTATTTATTTTAAATAAGTTTGGAAATATTTTATAAAAGGAAAGTTATATTTAATTAATTATTATATTAAGTTGGGATTTATTTTAGGAAAGTTTTATTTTAGTTAAGTTTTATTAGGAAAGGGATTAGTAAAGATTAAAAAAGGAAATTTTAGGTAAGAAGGGTTTCTAGAGAAAGGGGTATAAATATTCAACAATTGGGAAAATTAAACTTTGCTTAGAGTGGAGAATACCCAAGGTAAACTTTCTCTCCCTTCTCCTTTATTTCTTTTTCTTTTTCTTTCTTTTCCCCTTCCCTTTTGCACGCACCACCGCCGGCCACCACCACACTATCGATGGGCCGCCGGCCACCATTAGCAGCTGCCGATAGCAGCGGCGAGGCCACCAACAGCACGGCAGCAGCCGGCTGTGGTGCCGTGGCTGCTGTCCGGCCACCATTTGAAAAAAAAATTATTCCTTTTTTATTTTCTTTTGTTTAATCCTAGATCTAATTATTGATTATGAGTTTTATGATGATTTTATGATGATT
Organism: Chenopodium album; assembly: GCF_948465745.1. Lineage (NCBI taxonomy): Eukaryota > Viridiplantae > Streptophyta > Magnoliopsida > Caryophyllales > Amaranthaceae > Chenopodium > Chenopodium album. The sequence goes on from NC_137844.1 coordinate 37,228,065, forward strand.
GATTTTAAGTATGATGCAAATTAATTTTCAGATTTTAATTTTAATTAAAAAGCCCCAAATTTGAAACCCTAGATTTATAAATAATTGATTATTGGAAGAATATGATTTAGGGTGTTTTAAACCTTTAATTTGAGGATTTTAAAGCATAATTACAGCAAGTTTTCATGAATTAATATTGCTGGAAATTTTGTTAGAAAGCTAAAAATTATGTTTCTTGAAGGAATTTTGACTACCCATTAATTGGGATTAAAGTAAGAGGTTTTAAATTAATTTTCAGTTTGTTTTAATTAAATTATGAGTGGTTTAATAAGAGTATATATTGCTGGAAATTTGTGTGGAGTAGATTTTAATGCCATATTATGATTTTTGATTGTAGGAGACTTCCAAGTGAGTGATTTCTATTAGACGTGGCGATTTTAAGATCGTATTCAAGGTACGCTCGCGTACTTGGTATTTATTTGGTGATGTAGGAACATGCTAGGCTTCGAATAATTGATTCCAAATAGTATCCTGATAGATTTTGATTGAAATTTATTATTTGGTTGAATAATGAAGCATGGATTATTTGTGATAGATTAGTAATTGAAAATAATTATTTGGCATGTTGTATATGAACCACACTTTTATTATTGGCATGATAGAGAGCATGTTTAATTAAACTAAATGTTTAATTTGGTTTGGAATATTAAAAAGGAATTTTATTATGGTTCATATAATTTTTATTGATGCTATAAGCATGAGGAAAGAGCTATTTAAGTGTCTATGTACACGAGGAATAAATTATGTATTAGTGCCGAAGTGCACTTAAGGTGTTTTTAACACCGAGGGATAGGTGTCTTTGACACCGAGGTAGAATAAAAAGGGTTCAACATTAAATATTATGTGGTCACTAAATATTAAAGAATTAAATTGGCATGACGTAATGTTTGAATAATTATGATGATTGAATTGTGTTATGGTTTGAGAGTCATCACCAAGTCTAATAATATGTAAATAACGTAAAGTGAAAGAGATTACGCACCAAAACTCTTGGAACGTATATACCTTGAGTATGAACATATGGGGGAAGTTATGGGGTTTTATATTTAACCATAACTTCTACTAGGAGTACAAGACGCTGTATTTTCCTTTTATTATTATGCGTATGAATTCCGCCACTTATGAGTGGTTATTTTATAATGGCACGGTTAGCTCCCGTGTTAGTACCCCTTTATTGGGGCAGGTTAGGGGGGGAAAGCCGTTTGATGCGTAATCAATGCTAAATGAATCATTTAGTTATTTAATTGAGAAGTCTTATTGTATGTTGTGTGTTTGTAAACAGGTGCAACGAGGTAGGTTGTGTGTTGATAGGTGAAAGCATGTTAGTGTGTTTAATTACGCTTATGTACTCAGCTTTGCTGATTGTGTGTTTGTTGGCCTTGTCTTTACCTTGGCCCTATGATGACCCATTTTTAATGGAGAGTAGTGGAAACAACTAGAGATAAGCTTTTCAGGTGATGAAGCATATTCATGATAGGCATGTGTGAAGAGCGAATCATGCTAGTTTTCATAAGTTTATGACATGTTTATTGCTTTAATTATTTTATTATATTATGCCTGTGAGACTAACGCAAGAATTTTTAAAGTTGGTTTGGTTTGTTAAGGGCCTACAATGGTTCCAAGTTGTAGGTTGACTTTGTTTTACTTTGGTTTGACTTTACTTTCCTTGGTTGACTTTTTAAATTGAGTCGTTTTGAATGTTTTTAAAGATAGTCTTCCGCTGTGTGTCTTTGATAGTTGCCTTAGCCATTTTCACAGTGGCGGTAATGTCTTAGATTTTCCTATTTTGAGTTTTTAACAAGAGCAAAACAGGTATTTTAAAAGAAAGGAATTTCTAGGGTGTTACATGTATTGTCAGCTTCTCTTACTTAGAGGACCAGGCTGCCCAAGTGTTGCCGTTATAATCCCCATGTACGACAGACGTTTGAAGAACATCAAAATGGACTAGTACTTAAACAAGAGAACTCACAATACTCATGGTCGAGGAAAGTGGTTCTGATAGCCATAATGAGAGGTGTACTTATGACGATTTTTAAACCTCTTAAAGTATTCTCATAGGTCAATCGAGTATGGTTCCAAACCAATACCCGTGCAAATGATTTACGACAATCATATCCTTGTAGCACAAGAAACGGTGCTATAAATCAAACTACACACTAATCTCAAGTGGTCATTAATCGTCCATCTTTTAAATGACCTCGATTAGGGATAATTTTCAATTACAATATTCAATGTTCATTTAATAGGTGTTTCTCTATCCAAGACTGGTCGTGATATCCTATTTTGAATATTCTCATAATCGAATGGACTCAATATTTAATCCTAAACCACAATTAAATAGAAACACAATGATAAAATTGCATGAAATTAAATTACTCCAAAATTTGAATGGTTCATCATAGTGTTTTACATTAAAATGTTCAAAAATTAATTAAAACACCTAACAAGGAAATCAAAGCCAATCACCAACGTGCCTGATTCCCATAGCCTCAACGTGCTAGTTGTGTTTCACTTGAGGCAAAGGTTTAGTAAGTGGATCGGCTACATTGTCGTCTGTTCCAACTTTACAAATTCTGATTTCACCTTCTGACTTCCATTCCCTTATCATGTGAAATCGCCACTTGACATGTTTGACCTTCTGATGTTCCCTTGGCTCTCTGGCCTGAGCAATAGCTCCATTGTTGTCACAATAGAGGGATATTGGACCCTTGATGGAGGGTACAACATCAAGTTCAGCAACGAACTTACGAATCTAAACTCCCTCCTTAGCTGCTTTAGCAGTTGCCAAGTATTCGGCTTCAGTTGTAGAATCTGCTGTTGTGCTTTGCTTAGCACTCTTCTAACTAAACGCTCCTCTATTTAGACAAAATAAGTATCCTAACTGCGATTTAAAATCGTCTCTGTCTGTTTGGAAGCTTGCGTCGGTGTAACCTTCAACAACTAATTCATCTGAGCCACCATATACCAGAAATTTATCCTTGTTCCTTTTCAGGTACTTTAGGATATTCTTGGCTGCAATCCAATGGGCCTCTCCTGGGTCTGAATGGTATCAGCTTGTAGCAATCAAGGCATACGATACATCTGGCCCAATACATGTCATGGCATACATGATCGATCCAATAAGCGAAGCATATGGAATCTGATTCATCCTTTCTCGCTCATCAGGTGTCTTTGGACACTGCTTCTTGCTTAGGGTTATGCCATGTGACATGGGTAGGTGACCTCTCTTGGCCTCCTCCATGTTGAATCGTGCCAGTACCTTATCAATGTAAGTACTTTGGCTCAATCCAATCATCCTTTTAGATCTATCCCTGTAGATCTTGATGCCTAATATGCACTGTGCCTCTCCCAAGTCTTTCATTGAAAAACAATTTCCAAGCCAGGCCTTTACGGACTCTAGCATTGGAATGCTATTTCCAATGAGCAATATGTCATCGACATATAAGACTAGGAAGGCGATGTCACTCCCACTGACCTTCTTGTAAACACAAGATTCATCTAGATTCTTGATAAAACCAAACTTACTAATGGCTTCATCAAATCGCAGATTCCAACTTCTGCTTTCTTGCTTTAACCCATAAATGGACTTTTTAAGCTTGCATACCTTCTGAGCATTGTTTTGGTTGACAAAACCTTTAGGTTGTGTCATATACACAGTTTCTTCCAAAATTCCATTGAGGAAGCAGTTTTGACGTCCATTTGCCATATTTCATAGTTGTAATATGCAGCAATCGCTAGGATGATCCGAATGGACTTAAGCATTGTGACAGGAGAAAAGGTTTCATCATAATCAACACCGTGAATTTGCCTGTAATCTTTTGCTACCAGTTTAGCTTTGTAAATGAATACATTTCCATCTTTATCGGTTTTAATTTGAAAATCCATTTTACATCCGATAAGTGTGTAACCTTCGGGTAAATCAACCAAGTCCCGTACTTGATTTTCAAACATGGAGTCCATTTCAGATCTCATGGCTTCTTGCCATTTAGCAGATTCGGAGCTCGCCATAGCTTGATTGTAGGTTGCCAATTCGTCTCCATCCACTACTGTGATGTCTTGATTCTCGGTTAATACGACACTAAGATATCTATCAGGTTGAGACTTTGGCCTTCGTGACCTACGTAGGGTAATGGACTGAGCATTTGCATTGTCGGTTTGACTTTGCACATTTTGACCAACATCAACAGATGTTGTTTGAGCACTTTGACTGTCAATTTGACTTTGTTTCTCGTCCTCTCGAACTTCATCGAGTTTGATTTCTCTCCCATTTGTCATTTTGAAAAGGTGTTCTTTCTCCAAAAAGACAATATTGCAAGCAACAAACACTTTGTTCTCGGATTTGTTGTAGAAGTAATACCCTTTAGTTTCTTTTGGGTAGCCCACAAAGAAAACCTTGTCAGATTTAGGGTGAAGTTTGTCAGAAATTAATCTTTTGACATATGCTTCGCAACCCCAGATCTTGAGAAAAGACAACCTAAGAGGTTTCTTCATCCATAATTCATATGGAGTCTTTTCTACAGCTTTTGACGGAGCACGGTTCAATGTTAGTGCCGCGGTTAGAAGTGCGTGTCCTCAGAAAGAGATAGGAAGATCACTAAGACCCATTGTTGATCGTACCATGTCTAGCAAGGTTCGATTTCTCCTTTCGGATACTTCGTTCCATTGAGGAGTTTCCGGAGGTTTCAATTCTGAAAGTATACTATGTTCTTTCAGATGGTCATCGAATTCTTGGCTTAAGTATTCACCACCTCAATCTGATCGAAGGGATGTAATTTTCTTGCCAAGCTGATTTTCAACTTCACTCTGAAATTCTTTGAATTTCTCAAATTCTTTGAATTTCTCAAATGATTTACATATGTTTGACATAAGGTGTAACACCCCCAAATCTCCCTCTACGGAAATACTAGTATAATACGTATAATTATACCGTAGAGATAGTGTAATACCCCGTATTTTTGAAATTTATTTTCTAATTAGTATTCTCTTAAAAAGGGTATTTTAGTAATTTATTTTACTATTTGAATTTTGGAGCCAAAATGATATTTGAATTTCGGCGCCTAAAGTATTTTAAAACTTAATTATTATTTTTTGATTTTAGATAAGATTTATTATCCATTTATTTTATTTTAAAAACTGCATTATTTATATATATATTTCGGATATTTTAATTAAACAAAATTATATTTTATTATTTATTTAAAGGGCCGAAAATTCCTAAATTATTAACTATGATTTTCGGATTTTCTATGTGTAGAAAATCTGATTTTCTTAGTTATTTTATTTAGTGAATAATTGGAATTTTATTAATTAATTATTTTATACAATAAATATTATTTACACAATTATTTTTAATTCCTTAAAACTATCAAATTAATTCCCTAAATATCTAAAGCCACCATGATAGATTTTTGGGTGACTTATTTTGGTAAATTATATTTTTAATTATCTCCTCAAAATCTCTTATTTACCTTAATTCTATTTCTCCATCTTTTTAATATCTAATCATCATATTTTCTTGCCATTCATTCTTCTTAATTATTCCCCAAGTAATTCCAATGTCCTTATTATTTTTCATGACATACATACATTCCATATTCAATTATACACAATCACCTTAATATCCAAACTTTCCTTAATTCTTTTACTCACTTCTCCAAGTAATCTCTTAAACCCTACTTGCCATAATTCTTCCCACATTCTCTTGCTATAATTCTTGCATGAGTTAGCCTATAAATACCCCTTCATACCTCTCATATTCTTCACACCAAAAACCCAATTCTCTTCTTCTTCTTTTCCCTAAACCTTTTCATACTTTTCTTCTCATCTTTTCATACAAATATTATCCCGTATACCTTTGAAGCCAGTTTTCAGGCACTTCTAGTCAGTTTTTGGGGTATTTGATGTTTCACAGAAGATTGTTCCTCTCGAAAAATCCTTGAGATTAGGCTCAAGAATCACCCAATTCGGAGTTATATTGAAGGAGTTATGACCTCTGCAAGTTCTGCCTATTCTTTCCTACGAAAATTCAATTCTCTTTAATCCTATTCCTTTATCTACTTCATGGTTAGTTTTCTAAAATATAAATACCTATTTCAAAGCTATAATTTTATATTAAAGTATTATTTTAAAAGAACTTTATAGTCCATGCACATTAGATTTGAGTTTATGTTGTGATAACCTTGGTTATGTTATTTGCAAGGTGTATTCGTGATTGAACTTTGAAAGTGCGAAGTATTGATTGATATTCGGAATCAAGATTCTTGAGGTTCTTTTTGTGTGGTTTTTCTAGCAAGGATCAAGGTACGTTTAGGTGGCTAGATACCTTTGAAAGTGATTAGTTTGAATAACATGTTTTACATGATTTGATTGGTGATTGAATTAAATTGATTTGAATTATGATTTTGAAATAAATTATGTTTGAAGGTATTGATTTTAATAAAAGTATTTTGAATGATTGATTTTTAAATCATGTTTTGAATGGTTTGGATTACTTATCATGTTTAAATAAAGGAATTGATTTTAAAAGGTTTGTTGAATTAAATAAAAGGTTTTTCAAAGAAGAGTTATTGATTTTGAAAAGTTATTAATATGAGATTTTATTCTCAAGTATCTATTTAAAAGGTTTTGATTTTCAAAGTATGTGGAATTATTAAAAAGGAGTTTGAATTATATTGGAATTTACTGGATATTAAAAGGATTTTATTGAACCATTAAATTATTATTATTAATGCTTTATAAGCATGTCGGTAATCCCACTATGCGGATTTGGTTTATTGATAAGGCCTTGGACTTTGTATGACCGGGTCTTTCCTCAAGAATAGCCTTGTAATATAAGGAGACTAGCTTGGAGGGTGTCCACACTTGGGTGAGGAATTGGATTAAAAGAAATTGGTTCTTAATAAAGGAATTGGTTTTATTAACTATTATTTTGAATATTGAATCATTGGAATCGGTTTTGGAATCATGAGTTTTGAATTTATTGGATTAATTATTGGAATTGATTTTAAAAGCATGTTTGCAAATAAATTGAGTTTACATTATCTTGCACTTATCGTACTTAACATATTTTGTTAATCCGTATTTCTTATTTGTTTTGGTTCACCCTGTTTACCGTAATGGTAAGCAGTGTTGACTATTTTCAGGCGGAGTCATGAATGAGCATATGGGAGTCCTGGGGTTTGCTTCACCTAGTTTAGGAATGTTAGTCTCGTCTTTATTTTGAGTACTCATAACAATGTTACTATTTTTTATAAGTATTAATAAAAGAAAGTTGAGTTTCCGTTGCAAGTTTTGTTATTGAGTTAAGTATTTTGAGTAGCCTTGCGTAATCACGCGGCGGTAATACGCCCAAGTCTATCTCTACGGTATAATTATACGTATTATACTGGTATTTCCGTAGAGGGAGATTTGGGGGTGTTACAGATAGACTTAGGCGTATTACCGCCGCGTGATTACGCAAGGCTACTCAAACTTACTAAACAAAACCAATACTTTGCAGCGGAAAACTTCAATACTCTTCTTTTATAAATAATAGACTATAAATAGTAACCATTATCATGAGTACTCAAAATAAAACACAAGACCAACACTTCCTAATCTAGGTGAAACCATTCCCGGGACTCCATATGCTCAATTATTGACTCCACCTGAAATTAGTCAACACTGCTTGCCATTAAGGTAAACAGGGCGAACCAAAACAAAATAAGAAATACGGATTAGCAAATTATGCTAAGTACGATAAGTGCAAGATAATTAAACTCAATTTATTAGCAAACATGTTTTTGAAATCAATTCCATCCTTTCCAATGATTTGACCAATAATTCTAACTTAAAATTCCCAAACCAATTTCAATAATCAATATCAATAGTCAGTTTAATAAACCTATTCCTCTTTAAAACCAATTCCTCACCTAAGTGTGTACACCCCCCAAGCTAGTCTCCTTATATTACAAGGCTATTCTTGAGGAAAGACCCGGTCATACAAAGTCCAAGGCCTTATCAATAAACCAAATCCGCATAGTGGGATTACCAACATGCTTGCAAATCATTAATAATAATAATTCAATAAATCCTCTTTAAATCCAATAATTCCAACTTTTAATAATAATAATTCAAACTCCTTTTTATTTAATTCCACATGCTTTCAAAATCAAACCTTTTAAACATGAACAATACTTTTAATTATTTAAGACATGATATAAAATCAATACTCAAATTTAATTATTAAAATCAATTATTCAAACATACTTTTATTTCATAAATCATAATTCAATTCAATTTAATTTAATCATCATAAAATCATTCAAACATGCTTATTCAAACCAATCACTTTCAAGGTATCTAGCCACCTAATGTACCTTGATCCTTACTTAGCAAAATCACACAAAAAGAACCTCAAGAATCTTGATCGAACACACCCTATAAATAAATATAACCTTAATCAATATAAGGTTAACAAATAATCACAATAATTAAATTAAAAACCCCCAATTATATGTACATGAACCTTTTAAATTAATTTTCATAAACATCATTAAAAATCAGATTTTATATAATTAAAACTACTCATAATAATTTTTATAAATCCCCCATAATAATAATAATAATAATTGAATAAGAGAAGAGAAGAAGAAAATATAAGAAACCATGAAAAAGAGAAGAATTGGATTTGTGTTGGAAAGAATAGGCAGAACTTGCAGAAGCTATAACTCCTTTGATATGACTTCGAATTGGGTGATTCTTGAGCCTAACCTCAAGGATTTTTTGAGAGGAACAATCTTCTGTGAAACGTCAATACCCCAAAAACTGACTAGAAGTGCCCGAAAATTGGCTTCAAAGATAAACGGGACGATTTGTGTAAAAAGAGGAGAAGAAAAGAAAAGAATTGGTGTGAAAAATGTGAGAGGTATGGAGAGGTATTTATAGGCTAGCTCATACAAGAATTATAGCAAGAGAATGTGGGAAGAATTATAACAAGTAGGGTTTATGAAATTACTTGGAGAAGTGAATAAAAGAAATATGGAAAGTTTTGATATTAAGGTGATTGTGTATAATTAAATATAGAAGGTATGTTTGTCATGAAAAATAATATGGCAAGGAAGATTACTTGGGGAATAATCAAGAGGAATAAAGGTAAGAAAATATGATGATCAAATATTAAGAAGATGGAAAAATAGAATTAAGGAAAATAATATATTTTAGGGAGATAATTAAAAATACAATTTACCAAAATAATTTCCCCCAAAATAATACAAGAGGGCCGAAAATCTTGAGCTTTCCATAGCTCAGATTTTCGGATTCCCTTAGTAGTATTTAGGAAGATTTTTGGTCGGTTTAAGGAATAAAAATAATTGTTTAAATAATATAGAATAATTAATTAAATAATTAATTAATTAAATACCAATTATTCACCAATAAATAACTAAGAAAATCAGATTTTCTATACATAGAAAATCCGAATTTCCTAGCTAAATAAATGGGAATTTTCGGCCATTTAATATAATTAATAAAATATAATTTTTCTTTAATTAAAATATCCGAAATATATAAATAATTCGATTTTTAAAATAAGATAAATGGATAATAAATCTTATCCAAAATAATAATTAGATTTCAAAATACTTTTAGCGCCAAAATTCAAATATCATTTTGGCTCCAAATAATAAATTTACTAAAATACACTTTTTATAAAATAATTCCTAATTAATTAATTAGAAAATACGTATGAAAACACGGGGTATTACATAAGGTAGACATATCCATATCTACTATAGTCGTCCGTGAAGGTGATAAAATATCGATGATCGTTCCTTATGGTTGTGCTCATTGGACCACATACATCAGTGTGTATTAGGCCCAATAAGTCACCTGCCTTTTCTCCCAACTTGGAGAATGGTTGCTTTATCATCTTGCCTAATAGACATCATTCGCAATTTTCAAACGATTGTAAATCGAATGAGTCAAGAATACCTTCTTGCAGAAGTTTCTTAATGCGTTTGATGTTAATGTGGCCAAGACGACAATGCCACAAGTAAGTCTCATTTGACTCAACGGTCTTAGCCTTTTTATTGGTATTATTTACATTATAAAATTCTTTGTCTAACGAAAGTACATAAAGGCTATTTTCAGAATGTGTTGTACTATATAAAACATTATCGAGATAAAACGAACATTCATTGTCTTTTACTCGAAACTCAAATCCTTTGGCGTCCAACGCCGAAATTGAAATGATGTTTTTGGTAACATTAGGAACATGATAACAGTTTTTAAGTTCTAATACAAGCCTGGAGGACAAAGACAAACTGAGAGTTCCCACGGATATAGCTACAATTCTAGCTCCATTACCGACCTAGAGTTCAACCTCTCCCTTCTCTAGCCTTCTAGTTTTCCTTAGTCCCTGAGAATTGGAACAGAGGTGTGAGCCACATCTGGTATCTTATACCCATGATGTTGCGCTAGTGAGTTTAAGTTTATAACGTAAATACCTGATGTAGAACCAACGATGTCGTTTTTCTTATCTTCCTTGAATTTGAGGCAATCTCTCTTCCAATGTCCCTTCTTCATGCAGTAAAAACATTCGGAATCAGATTTAGAAGAGGCTACCTTCTTCTCCTTGTTATCTTTGGTAGCTTTTGACTTAGGCGGAAATGTCTTCTTACCTTTCCCCTTAAAGCCTTTCTTCTTCTTGCCTGAGCGCTTGAATGGCTTGCCCTTCTTGACCATAAGCATGTCATGCTTTCCCTCATCCTTGAGCGTTTGCTCGGCTTGCTTCAACATACCATGAAGCTCGGTGAGGGTTTTCTCCATGCTGTGCATGTTATAGTTCATCTTGAACTGGTCATAGCCTTTGTGCAGTAAATGGAGAATAATGTCAATTGCCATCTCGGTCGAATACCCCGCATCAAGCCTTTCCATGTTCTCAAATAAACCAATCATTTTGAGTACATGGGGGCTAACTGGTTCTCCTTTCTTGAGCTTGCTCTCAAGGATCTGCCTGTGGGTTTCGAACCTTTCAGTTCGGGCCTGCTCTTGGAACATGTTTTGAAATGTTCTGAAGTTCAAAAATGAACTCAAAAGCCGTCTCCTTTTCAAAGAAAGTCTTTTGAAGGTCGGGAGACATAGTGGCTAACATGATGCATTTGACATCCCGATTGGCAGTTTGCCATCGATTTAGGGTAACATGAGTCACTTCCTCATTGGGAGTCTCGGGCATTTCCTCATCAAGGACGTATTCCTTTTGCTCTTGCACGAGAACTATATGCAAGTTTCTTTGCTAATCAAGAAAATTTCTGTTTGGTTTCAATGAGTCTGACTCATCGCGGAAGAAAAACCCGAGCCAAGACCACACTCACAATAATTATAACCATAAAGCATAATTAACTTAAACAACAAGATTAAGAAAGAGAATAATACCTTTGGTGAGTGCTTCGCTCACTAAAAGAGCTCTTGCTTCGAAAGCTCTAAGCCTCGCTCACACGAGGACCTCCAACGAAGTCCACTCGCAACTCGACCCCCAAAAATGGTCCAATGCTTAGGGGTTAGCTAAGCCCGACCTAAACTCGAGTAATTATATGTGTTCAAAGGTTTTCTCAATGGAGATGCCTTTTTCAACACCTTACTCAAGTGATTTTCCCAATACCCCAACTTGGGTATTTATAAGGAAAGGCAAGAGTGAAATTTGCTCTTCCATCAATGTGGGAGAATTGATTTTTCCATTTTATTTTTAAATCAAAAAAAAAAAATAATTATCAAGCTACTAATAAATCAACAAGTGGCACATTTAGGAGAAGAATTAGGTGAGGACCACAAGGAAGGGAGGGGACCAAACTTGATCCCCAAGGAGCACACTATGGCCAGCCACCTTGCATCTCCCATACCCAACCACCGGCTGCCACGTGGCACCCCAAGAGGAGCACCAAGGCAACCGGTTTTGGGCTTGCTACCACGGCCCAACTGCTGCGGCCAAGGCGCGGCTTGCGGTTGCAGCCTCGGCTCAGCTAGTTGGCCTTGGCGCGGCTGCTGCCCCCTTGGCCGGCTGCCATGGATGGTACTTGCTAGCCGTGGTGTGCTAGCATGCACCAGCCAGCCTAGGCTCGGCTTGGTGCATTTGCTAGCCACCTCGGCTTTTACCAAATTCCCCTAGGCATCGGTTTGCTCGGGGCATTCCAATCCTAAGGGTATTTCGGTAATTGTTGATTTATTAGTAATTTTACCGTCTCGTCCTTTATTATTTCGACTCGACTTCCGACGCTCGGTTTCGACGCTCCAAGCTTGAATTTCCGACGTCTAAATATTAATTACTCGGGCGACTCAATAATTCCTTCCGAATTAATTCGTCGCGTCGGTTCGTTAGTTGCTTGGGTGTGACCCGAAGGGTTCAGTCAAGGTTAAGCTGTAATACTAATTATACGTTAATATACTGATCGGAAACGGCCTTCACCCAAGCATTCCGATCACTTGACCTCACTGAATAATTAGCTTTCTAATAATTCCGAACCCTCTATCGGAATAATACACTTGTTCGAAGGACACCATTCCTTTCAATCTCCCACTTGTCCTTCCGGACAAGTGCGCTTTCAGTGTATAGCCTTTTTCCTATGTCACTTAATGTCTTTTGATGAACTATAAGGTAAGATTTATTCGTCATCCTTATTATGTCCAGAAGTCTTTCTCGATCCCGAGTCCGACTGTCAATAAACAAATGATTTCTAAAATCCATCCGAGCACGACCATGCATTTTACAGTCTCGCTCTTCGAGAGGCCTTGTAAACAACAAAGACATCTTTCCTATTTTAGTAGGGGGACATTCCCAGTCTTGTAATGTAGCTTCTCTTACTGAGAGGACCTAGCCACCCGAGTGTTGCCGTTATAATCCCCTTTTACAGCAGACGTTTGACAACATCAAAGCGGACTAGCACTAAAACAAGAGAACTCACAATACTCATGGTCAAGGAAATAGGTTCCGATAGCCATAATGAGAAGTATACTTATGACGATTTTTAATCTCTTAAAGTATTCTCATAGGTCGATCCAGTATGGTTCTAAACCAATACCTGTGCAAATGATTTATGACAATCATGTCCTTGTAGCACAAGAAACGGTGCTATAAATCAAACTACACACTAATCTCAAGTGGTCATTAATCGTCCATTGTTTAAATGACCTTGATTAGGGATAATTCTCGATTATAATATTCAATGTTCACTTAATAGGTGTTTCCTTACCAAGACTGGTCTTGATACCCTATTTTGAATATTCTCAAAATCGAATGGACTCATTAATTAATCCTAAACCACAATTAAATAGCAAACGGAGTGATAAAATTGCATGAAATTTAAATTACTCCAAAAAACTTGAATGGTTTTTCTTAGTGTCTTACATTAAAATGTTCAATAATTAACTAAAACACTAAAAAAGGAAATCAAAGCCAGTCTCCAACGTGCCTGATTCCCATTGCCTCAACGTGCTTGTTGTGCTTCACTTGAGGCAAAGGTTTAGTAAGTAGATCGGCTACATTGTCATCCGTTCCAACTTTGTAAATTCTGATTTCACCTTCTAATTTCCATTCTCGAATCATGTGAAACCGCCGCTTAACATGTTTGACCTTCTGATGTTCCCTTGGCTCTCTGGCCTGAGAAATAGCTCCATTGTTGTCACAACAGAAGGCTATTGGATCCTTGATAGAGGGTACAACGTCAAGTTCACCAATGAACTTACGAATCCAAACAGCCTCTTTAGCCGCTTCAGCAGCTGCCAAGTATTCGGCTTTAGTTGTAGAATCTGCAGTTGTGCTCTCCTTGGCACTCTTCCAACTAAACACTCCTCCATTAAGATGGAACACATATCCAGACTGCGATTTGAAATCGTCTCTGTCTATCTGGAAGCTTGCGTCTGTATAACCTTCAACAACTAATTCCTTTAAACCACCATACACCAGGAATTTATCCTTGTTCCTTTTCAGGTACTTTAGGATATTCTTGGCCGCAGTCCAATAGGCCTCTCCTGGGTCCGATTGGTAACGGCTCGTAGCACTCAAGGCATACGATATATCAGGCCTAGTACATATCATGGCATACATGATCGATCCAATTAGCGAAGTATATGGTATCTGATTCATCCTTTCCCATTGATCATTAGGTGTCTGTGGACACTGTTTCTTGCTTAGGGTTATGCCATGTGACATGGGTAGGTGACTTCTCTTAGCCTCCTCCATGCCGAATCGAGCAAGTACCTTATCAATATAAGTACTTTGGCTCAATCCAATCATCCTTTTCAATCTATCCCTATAGATCTTGATGCCTAATATGTACTGGGCCTCTCCCAAGTCTTTCATTGAAAAACACTTTCCGAGCTAGGCCTTTACAGACTCTAACAACGGAATGATGTTTCCAATGAGGAATATGTCATCGACATATAAGACTAGGAAGGCGATGTCATTCCCACTGACCTTCTTGTAAAAATAAGATTCATCTGGATTTTTGATAAAACCAAACTTACTGATGGCTTTATCGAATCGCAGATTCCAACTCCTGCTAGCTTGCTTCAGCCCATAAATGGACTTTTTAAGCTTACAAACCTTCCCAGCATTGTTTTGGTCGACAAAACCTTCAGGTTGTGTCATATACACAGTTTCTTCCAAAATACCATTGAGAAAGGCGGTTTTGACGTCCATCTGCCATATTTCATAATTGTAATATGCAGCAATTGCTAGGAGGATCCGAACGGATTTAAGCATTGCAACTAGAGAAAAGGTTTCGTCGTAATCAATACCATGAACTTGTCTGTAACCTTTTGCTACCAATCTAGCTTTGTAAATGAATAAATTTCCATCTTTGTTGGTTTTCAACTTGAAAATCCACTTACATCCGATGGGTGTGTCACCCTCGGGTAATTTAACCAAGTCCCAAACTTGATTTTCAAACACAGAATCCATTTCAAATCTCATAGCCTCTTGCCATTTAGTAGAGTCGGTGCTTGCCATCACTTGCTTGTAGGTTGCCAGTTCATCTCCATCCATAATCAGGATTTCTTGATTCTCGGTTAATACTATACCAAGAAATCTATTAGGTTGAGATCTCGGCCTTTGAGACCTACGTAGGGTAACGGACTGAGCATTTGCATTATCGGTTCGACTTTGCACATTTTGACCAACTTCAACAGATGTTGTTTGAGCACTTTGACCGTCAATCTGATTTTGTTGCTCGTCCTCTCGAACTTCATCGAGTTCGATTTTCCTTCCACTTGTCATTTTGGAAAGGTGCTCCTCCTCCCAAAGGACACCATCGCGAGCAACAAACACTTTGTTCTCGGATTTATTGTAGAAGTAATACCCTTTGGTTTCTTTTGGGTAGCCCACAAAGTAAACCTTGACCGATATGGGATGAAGTCTGTCAGAAATCAATTCCTTGACATATGCTTCGTATCCCCATATCTTTAGAAAAGACAATCTAGGAGGTTTCTTCGTCCATAACTCGTATGGAGTCTTTTCTACAGCTTTTGATGGAGCACGGTTCAGTGTTAGTGTCGCAGTTAGAAGTGCATGTCCCCAGAAAGAGATAGGAAGATCACTAAGACCCATTGTAGATCGTACCATGTCTAACAAGGTTCGATTTCTTCGTTTAGATTCTCCGTTCCATTGTGGAGTAGCTAGAGGTGTCAATTCTGAAAGTATACCCTTTTCTTTCAGATGGTCATCGAATTCTTAGCTCAAGTATTCACCACCTCGATCCGATCAAAGGACTTTGATTTTCTTGCCAAGTTAATTTTCAACTTCACTCTGAAATTCTTTGAATTTTTTCAAATGATTCAGATTTGTGCGACATGAGGTAGACATAACCATATCTACTATAGTCGTCTGTAAAGGTGATAAAATATCAATGTCCATTCCTTGTGGAGGAGGTCATTGGTCCACATACATCTGTGTGTATTAGACCTAAAAAGTCTTCTGCCCTTTCTCCCAACTTGGAGAATGGTTGCTTAATCATCTTGCCTAATAAACATCCTTCGCAATTCTCAAACGATTCTAAATCGAAAGAGTTAGGAACACCTTCTTGTAGAAGTTTCTTGATGCGTTTGATGTTAATGTGGCCAAGACGACAATGCCACAAGTACGATTGACCCTTAGCTTTGGTATCATTATAAACATGTTTGTCTAAACACACATAAACGTGTCATTCCATAAATATAAGCAAGACATAAAATATATGTCTTGTGATCAAAGTCAAAATGACGTCCAACGCTAAGAGATCAAAATATGGTTGATAAAACTAAACAAGTTTTAATTCTAGACAAGACATGAGATTACAAGCTTTCTTTGGACAGATTATCTTCATCTTCCACTTGTGTACTTATATCCACTTAAAAAGCATCGCTCACTTTGTTCCTGAAATAGGAGTATATAGTGAGCTAATTTTCCGGTATCTAATACCTTATAAATTGCTTATATTCAAGTTTAAAGATGATACCTGAGATCGAGGCTCTTTTTCCTCTCGCCTCATCTTCCAGGTACATGCTACATTATCTCTTGTAGTGTCCTTGCTTACTACAATAGAAGCAGCGCATCTTAGCATTGTTCTTGAACTCCTTCATCTTAGGCCTCAGAGCAAATTTAGCCCCCTTGCAAGAATAGGTTTTCTGAAGCTCTTGGATAACTTCCTCTAAGGACAGTGTGTTCCGTTTGGCGATAAGTCGCATCTTTAATGCAACATAGCCCGAGTGGAGTGAGCCTAGAAGCATGTGATCCGCTTGCTCATCCTCCACCGGTTTGCCAATTAGCTCCAAGTGGGTGAATAACCTTGTCATCTTAAGCACATGGGCTTGAAGTGGCATCCCGGGTCTAAGTCTTGCACTATAGACCCTAGCCCATACTTCTTGCCTCTCTTTCATGAGACACCCATATTACGGTGGCTTGATCCTCATGTTAGAGAGTGACCTAGTCACTTCCTCCATATGACCATCATAGTTGCCTCTTATGCTCTTCCTGACCCTCAAATTGACTACATCCTCTAGAGCTTTGAGGAGCATATCCGAAAAATAGTTGGAGAATTTCCCCTTCCATTGTTCCGGAATGGAGTTTGCCATGAGTCGCGAGACTCTCTTGCAATCATAACTCCACTCCTCATGAGCCTCATCGCTCATAACCCCTTTTGAGTAAAAACTCGGGATGGGCGTATCCAGAATATGCTCTAGGTAGAAATTTCGGAGGGTCTTTCGGAGTTCTTCTTCCCATTCCTTAAAGTTCACCAAATTCAAGCAAAATGGTAACTTTTCGGGAAGTTCCGGGCATATTAGATTGTTGTTGATAGTTGAAGACATGATTCTACAATTGAAAGAATTTGAAATGAAAAAACCATTCATAATACTTAAATAAGATTGAAATCATGCATTTTAATCAAACTTATTTAAACGTCTTATTCACACATTAAAATTGTCCCCATTTTGGTGAGAATAAGTCGATTCCAAGATCCAAAGAAACAAAGAGTGGTTAAACATACTTTGGCTTGTCTTAACACTCAATCTCCTAAGGTAAGCAACGCTTTGCTAATGGCTCCAAGCCATTCTTGGTTGGATAAATCGTCGCATCTAATGCTCTCTCAACAACTTATCCACTTTGCCACGACATGTTAGGACTCCATCACTCATATCGTTGAGTACAACCAAAACCAAATTGCATACCCGGTATGCCTTATGTATCCTAGGGAGTAATAGTGATGCCTCGCTTTGGCATAGCCCATCACTACTCTCAATAGGTCGATAAGTGTTGTTTTGGAATGATAATTTCAGTCAATATTTTATGGACCTAGGGTTTCTATGTTGGTTAATTTAAGTGAACTTAATTAATCATCACAACATTCGAAATCCTAAACATGCATTTAACATGTAATTCATATACAAATATTCATAAATATATATATATATCGAAAACATAAATAAAGATGCATTTGGCAAATAGCATGACCCCTTGAGTCTTCAAGTCTCCAAGGGACGGCTTTTGCAACTTCATGGCTTCGTCTTTCAAGAACCTCCGTTTTCAAGACATGACCATAATTATGCAAATACTAGTATCTACGATTAGGACTAATCTAAATATTAAGGTACAAAAATATCCAACGGTTCGCATACCGTATTTAGATTTACAAAAATACATCACGGATCGCAGTCTGTATTTTCTATCCTAATCGGGCCCCACTAGTTGCCATTTTATAAAACTTATGAGAGAATATACATTCTATTCATCCATTCACTATTTGTGAATGGCCCATGCATTTTACAACGATAAAACAAGTAACAATGCATAATACACGTGTAAACTAGTAAATAATTTAGGTCGTTAATCCAATTAACACGCCTAATTAAAACTAGTCAAAGTTGTTTAATTGATTATGTAATTTAGTGCAATTAATAATTGAAGCTCCCACTAAATTCCGCATCCTTCTTAATTAATCAAATTAATTAAGCCGGTAAACCCAAATATTTGCCAAAATTAAATTTTGCAAATGCCGCTCAAAAACCGAGGCCTAGCCTCAAAATTTAATTCAAATTAATTAAAACCAAAATAATTAATTAAAATAATTAAAACGGCAAAATAAGAAAACATGAAGCCAACCGCATTTAAGTGGCTCATGCACTAAGTACATGCCATATGCAAGCCAAGGTCGTCTATCAACCCCGGACTATACGGCTTGGTGCATGTGCCTCCACCACCCCCACATAGCACTAGCTAGGCCGAGCCTAGTAGCGTTTGCTACGGGTTACTTGGTACTAGGCACACACACTAAGGCTGCTTGCCCCCTCGCATCAAGCACCAAGCAACGCAAACCACCCGCTCAAGCTTGCACCAGCCACACAGCAGCACGCACGGTGCGAGCGTACAGCACCATGCTGCTGCTCGTGGCTCCTTGGCGCGCCATGATGTCGGCAGCAAGCAGCAGGCACGCACATGTGGCCGCATGCAAGCTCAGGGCAGCCCACTTGGCAGCCACATGCAGGCTACTATACAGCCCGGCTAGCTAAGTGAGGCTCTTGCCTCGATTTGCGTGCCATAGCCTCGGGTTTCCAACCCGAATTTTGCATGACATATAATTAATTCTAAATTAATTTTAGAACTACTTCAATGAGTGTAGGGAATATTTCAAGCATCCCACACTTGAGCCCCACTGAGATCATACACTTAAGCATGGTGGCATCCAAAGGGAAGGAAGCTAGAGTAAAAGAGTCGCAAACAAGTTTTAGGAACTTGTAAAGCGTTCATAGGGTGAAGGTTACACCCCTTCACGATCCATGAGATCGCTAACTCCATAGTGGTCTTGAACCATGACTGGATATTCGGTGATGAAGGTACAAATCCAACCTAAAAGAGATTGAACCTGCCCTAATAATAGGCCTCTGCTTTATTCTTCTCATATTCATATGCGCTTTCTAACTAACATACAATCAATATGTTAACCCTAAACCTGTTTAATCTATGTTGGTTGAATATTAATGCACAAACAAACCTATTATTGACGATCACTTGAATTATAATCATATTATCCTAAACAAGATTATTAATTATCTTATTAAGCGTGATTACAAGTACAAATTCCCTTTAAACCTGCAAGAGAGGGCTTGACCAAGCAATAACAATAATAATATATCAAGCAACATAAAATAATCATCATCTTAATATTCTCAATAATGCATAATATTAATAGCAAGATCCTAGGCATGATACTAACAAGATTAATAACAAATCCTAGCATGTCACTAAACAAATAAAGATCAAAGCTTGATTCCTAGCATGATACTAACATGATTAATAATAACTCCTAGCATGTCACTAAACAAATAAAGATCAAAGCTTTATTCCTAGCATGATACTAACATGATATAAGAAAGAATAGGAAACATCATAGAAACATGCAAGATATTAGAAATCTTAGTTATTACCCTAAACATGATACTAGGAAGCAATAAAACATCCTAACATGACACTAATAATCAAAGCATGACTTCTATATCAAAATAATAACATGGATGCCTCGTATCTCTTTTTAATAACAAAATACACGCGTAAGTTCAAGGAAAATAATATCAATTAATTAAATCAAATAATTGAAATAGAGATTTGGGACCAAACCCTCAGAAATTATCAACCTTTCACGTCTAGGGAGAAGACAACCTCGAACTTGGCTAGGTGTGTCTAGAACTTGTGAATGTGGAATTTTGTAAGAGGGAAGGTTTAGAAAAAGAATAGAGAGAGAAAGTTTCTAGCTTTAGAGAGAGAATAGAGAGTGATGATTGGTGATTGTAGATGATCAAAAGCAGGGAGATACGACCCCTATTTATAGAAAAATAGTCCGAAAATAAATCAAGTCCTATTTGGAATAAAACTGGCATCTGTCGCGAGGTGACAGGATTAGCGCCAGGCGACAGATGTTATCGCCAAGCGACAGACTCTGTCGTTTGGCGCTAATTAAAAGATAAAACGCGTTTGCACGCGGAATCCTCGCCTTAATATGATTAAGCAGCAAATTCCGTGTTTATCAAATTAAAATCAGGTTAATCATAAAACAGTTATTTTATTCCCAATAAAACTCTTTAAAATATAATTATCAATCCTAATACTATTAGAATTTAAATGAACCTTCTAAATATTCTAGAAGATTAAAATCAATCCTAATAACTTTAGAAATAATAATTAATAGGCCCCCTCTAGATCATTGGGCCGCATGTAAAAATCATTTCGGGCCAAATCTAGTATTTAGGCCATGACTTTCTCATTATTCATCGGAATTGGACTTATAATATATCGCTGGAAAGCTCTTTTCGAGCCCAATCCAACTACACTATTATTGGACCCTTATCATGGACCAAACTAAATTGGACTGACTATTTTCATAAATAGAGCACATTTTCAAAAACAAAAAGAGAGACATTTTAATAAAAACAACCACATCACTAGACTTTTCACACTTTCACTTCGTTCGATAATCAAATGACGTGAAAGTATTCATCACTGGGTTTGGTTTTGGGGAGACACATTTGGGTGTTTACAATGAGCAAAATGAAAAATTAAACAAGTCCAACTTAAATTAAAAAATTCATTAAGGTGCATATAACCAAAATTATTTCCAAGAATCATTCTTTAATAAAATTGGTTTAACTTGGTGCAATAAAATAAATAAGGGCAATAACTCACTATTAATTTAATCAATTTAAATTAATCATGAGATTTTGACAAAAATAAAAGGGAGTTGGAAATATGAACACAAAGGTTCAAATAAAGATTTCAACTTTTACACTTGTGAATCCTTGAAAAATTATATCTTCCAATATGAAGATAAATGAAATTTCTATCACAAGATTCAAACTTTATGATTCCAATCAGCTTAATACATGATTAAATCAAAAGTTCAACCAAAAATTCATGGAATTTAGTAACTAAAAGTTTCAATCACTTAAAACAATTAAAGATTGAATCTTTAGTACTTAGAAGCAACAAAGAACAAATTTTTTACGCTTTAATGCAATGGATTTGCAATTATGTGAAAATAAAAACCAAACTTTCAAGCACCAATTACTACCAAGTAACCATGCTTAAAGAGGTTTAAAATTTCATATAAATTAAGGAAAATCCAAATACATAACCACCATAATATGCCATTAAGATTCAAGGTTAGAAAGACTTAAAATTTTTCGTCAAAACGAAAAATCCCTCGAAAAATGCATTTTTGGTCGTTTTTTTTGGCTAAAAACACAATCCTAAAAGGGCAAAACCATTCCCAGAACACCTTTTCCACCCAAAATTCACTATTTTTGGGTGAAAATCTGGGTTCTGGGCTGAAGACAGCTATAATACGAGCTTAAGATTAATTAAACTGAGCTACTAATCTAATTAGCAACATAAAACCAGAAAATTTAAGCCATAAAAACACCTTGAAAAATATGATTATAAAATTAAATGAGCAAGGCTCCGATACCGCTGTTAGGTTTGGATGAGTCCGACTCACCGCGGAAGACAACCCGAGCCAAGACCACACTCACAATAATTATAACCATAAAGCATAATTAACTTAAACAACAAGATTAAGAAAGAGATTAATACCTTTGACGCGTGCTTCGCTCACTAAAAGAGCTCTTACTTTGAAAACTCTAAGCCCCACTCACACGAGGACCTCCAACGAAGTCCACCTTCAACTCGACCCCCGAAAATGGTCCAATTCTTAGGGGTTAGCTAAGCCCAACCTAAACCCGAGTAATTATATTGGTCAAAGGTTTTCTCAGTGGAGATGCCTTTTTCAATACCTTACTCAAGTGATTTTCCCAATACCCCAACTTGGGTATTTATAAGGAAAGGCAAGAGTGAGATTTGCTCCTCCATCAATGTGGGAGAATTGATTTTTCCATTTTATTTTTAAATAAAAAAAAAATTAATTATCAAGCTACTAATAAATCAACAAGTGGCACATTTAGGAGAAGAATTAGGTGAGGACCACAAGGAAGGGAGGGGACCAAACTTGATCCCCAAGGAGCACACTATGGCCAGCCACCTTGCATCTCCCATACCCAACCACCGGCTGCCACGTGGTACCCCAAGAGGAGCACCAAGGCAACCGGTTTTGGGCTTGCTGCCACGGCCAGCTTCTGGGGCCAAGGCGCGGCTTGCGGCTGCAGCCTCGGCCCAGCTAGTTGGCCTTGGCGCGGCTGCTGCCCCCTTGGCCGACTGCCGTGGCTGGTACTTGCTAGTCGTGGTGTGCCAGCATGCACCAGCCGGCCTAAGCTCGTCTTGGTGCATTTGCTAGCCACCTCGACTTTTACCAAATTCCCCTAGGCATCGGTTTGCTTGGGGCATTCCGATCATAGGGGTATTTTGATAATTGTTGATTTATTAATAATTTTACCGTCTCGTCCTTTATTATTTCAACTCGACTTCAGACGCTCGGTTTCGATGCTCCAAGCTCGAATTTCCGACGTTTAAATATTAAGTACTCGGGCGACTCATTAATTCCTTCCGAATTAATTCGTCGCGTCGGTTCGTTAGTTGCTGGGTGTGACCCGAAGGGTTCGGTCAAGATTAAGATGTAATACTAATTATACGTTAATATTACTAATCGGAAGCGGCCTCCACCCAGGCATTCAGATCACTTGACCTCACTGAATAATTAGCTTTCTAATAATTCCGAACCCTCTATCGGAATAATACACTTATTCGAAGGACACCATTCCTTTCAATTTGGCCTACTCAGTTTCTCCTTGTCAAGAATTGAGCGTAACGAGAATTGGTTGTTTGAGTTATTCGCAAACATGGTTCTACAATTGAAAGAATTTGAAATGAAAAACCATTCATAATACTAAATAAGATTGAATTCATGCATATATATATCAAACTTATTTGAACGTCTTATTATTCACACATTAAATTTGTCCTTATTTGGTGAGAATTAGTCGATTCCAAGATCCAAATCATCAATGAGTGATTAAGCATGCTTTGGCTTGTCTTAACACTTATTACTCTAAGGTAAGCAACTCTTTGCTAATGGCTCCAAGCCACTCTTGGTTTGATAAATCGTCGCATCTAATGCTCTCGTGACAATTTATCTCTTTTGCCATGACATGTTAGGACTCCATCACTCATATTATTGAGTCTAACCAAAACCAACATGTATTATGATGTCTTGCTTTGGCAAACCCATCAACATACCTTACGTTCCTATGAAAGTAGTGATGCCTCGCTTTGGCGTAGCCCATCACTATTCTCAATAGTTCGGTAAGTGTTGTTTTGGAATGACAAGTTTTACTCGATATTTTAGGGACCTAGGGTTTCTATGTTGGTTGATTTAAGTGAACTTAATTAATCATCGCAACATTCGAAATCCTAAACATGCATCTAACATATCATTCATATATATATAAGCATAAATATATAACGAAAAGATAAGTAAATGATGCATTTGGCAACTAGCATGACCCCTTGAGTCTTCAAGTCTTCAAGGGTCTTGATTTGCAATTTCATGGCTTCGTCTTCCAAGAAACTCCGTCTTCAAGACATAACCAAAATTATGCAACTACTAGTATCTACGATTAGGACTAATCTAAATATTAAGGTACAAAAATACGCAACGGTTCGCAGACCGTATTTAGATTTACAAAAATACATGACGGAACGCAATCCGTATTTTCTATCCTAATCAGGTCCCACTAATTGCCATTTCACAAAACCTGTAAGAGAATATACATTCCATTCATCCATTCATCACTATATGTGAATTTCCCATGTATTTTACAATGATATACAAGTAACAATGCACAGATACGCGTAAACTAGTAACTAACTTAGGTGGTTAATCCGATTAACGCGCCTAATTAAAACTAGTCAAAGTTGTTTACCGATTATGTAATTAAGCGTAATTAAAATAGCTCAAATAAATAATGAAGCTCCCACTAAATTCCGCATCCAATTTTAATTAATTCGATTAATTAAGCCGGTAAACCCAAAATTTTGCCAAATTAAAATTTGCAAGTGCCGCTCAAAACCGAGGCTTAGCCTCTAAAAAATTTAATTAAATTAAATAAATATAAATAAAATAATTAAAACGGCAATAAAGTGCAAAATACATAGTCGACCGCACGCAAGTGGCACGCGCACCTAGACTAGCTAAGCACGCACCATTGCTAGCCACAGCTGCCTAGCAGCTCGGGCAATGCGGCATAGTGCGTGCGCCCGCACCACACCAATGCAGCACTGCTAGGTGCGCCCGAGGGCATCCTAGCAGCGTTTGCTGCAGGCTGCAAGGTGCGAGGCAGCATGCAGCCCGGCTGGCCGAGAGATGCTTGCGCTATTGTGCCTCGGTTTATGTGCAAGTGCCTCGGGATTCCCGATTTTTTCGTGTGACATTTTTAATCAATTCTAAATTAATTTTAGAATCAATATTTTGAGTAAAAATGAAAATTAAAACAAGTCCAACTTAATAAATTCATTCAAGTGCAATAACCAAATTAATTCCAAGAACTATTCTTTAATAGAATTTGGTTCATCTTGATGCAACAAAATGAAGGGCAACTCTCACTATTAATTTAACCATCATAAATTAATCATGAGATTTGACAAAATTAAAAGGGATTTGGAATAATGAACATAAATATTCAATGAAAAATTCCAACTTTAACTTGTGAATCTTTGAAAAATTACATCTTCTAATATGAAGATTAATTAAAATTTAATCACAAGTTTGAAACTTTATGATTCCAATCAACTTAATAAATGATTAAATCAAGAAAGTTCAATAAACAATCATGGAATTTAGTAACACAAAGTTCCAATCGACTAAAATAATTAAAGGTTAGATCTTTAGTACTTAAGAGCCTCAAAACACAAACTTTTCACACTTAAAGCAATTTGTTTGCAATTATGTGAAAATTTGAGCCAACCATTAAGCACCAATTACTACATGGTAATCATGCTCAAAAGTGGTCTAAAATTGTAGAAGCATAATGGAAAGAACCAAACACATAATCACAATTAATATGCCATTAAGATTGAAGGTTTAAAAGATTTAAAAATTTTCGTGAAAACGAAAAATCCCTCAAAACAGGCATCTCTGGGCAGAATTTGGCTTTTTCACAATCCTAAAAGTGTCAAATTGTTTCCAGAACATCGATTCCACCCAAAATTCACTAGTCTTAGGTGAAAATCTGGGGTTTGGAGCCAAAATTCTAATTAAAACGGGATTAAAATTAATAAAATCGAGCTACTAATCTAATTAGCAACAACAACCAGAAATTAAATCCATTTTAAACACCTTGAAAATATTAGTTACAAAAATAAATGAGCAAGGCTCCGATACCGCTGTTGGGTTTCGGAAAGTCCGACTTTCCGCGGAACAAAACCCGACCCCAAGACCCGCTCACAATTAATATAACTAAAAAGCATAATGAACAAGATAAAGAGATTAGACAATAGTACCCTTGATGCGCGCTTTGCTCGCTTGACGAGCTCTTACTTGGAAAGCTTCGAGTCCCACACGTACGTAGACATCCAATAGAAATCCACCCGCAACTCGACCCTTCCGGTCCCTACTCGAAGTTTAGCCGAGCTAGACCAAAAATAAACTTACTCGAGTTTTAATGAACTTAAAGGTTTTCTCTCTTTGGAGATGCCTTATTGAGTTCAACTCAAGTGGGTTTCTCAAATCCCAATACATGGGTATTTATAGAGAATTCCCACCAACATTCCTCTTTCCCATCAATGTGGGAGAGTTGGTAAAAATCATTTTTCCATTTTATTTTTAATTCAAAAACAAAAGAAAAAGGCAAAGCAATAATTAATCAACAAGTGGCAAGCAAGGAGGGGGAGAGTAGGTGAGGACCACAAGGGGGGGGGGGGACCAAAGCCTTGCCCACCAAGGATCCCCAATCGCCTCACACATGCCCCGAACCGGAGCCACTAAATGCGTGCCAGCTGGCGTTGCCAGCCTTGGGCGCCAAGGCTGCCCAGCTGCCTGCCTGGCCCCTTGGCTGGGCCTGCGAGCTGGTTGCACGGGCCAGCAGCACGCGCCAGCAAGCCTCCAATAATGCGAGCTTCTGGGCGCTACTGCCAATATCTCTCGCGCGTCATGGCTTGCTGGCCAGTGCACCAGCCCGCACATGCGCGCAGCAAGCCACGCACGCAATGCGGGCTGCTGGTGCGCTTGTGTGCGACTGGTGCTACTAGCATTGCTAGCGATGCGCGCGCCAGCTGCCTGCTAGCCATGCGCACCCAACACCCTTGGCTTGGTGCGGTATGCATGCTAGCTTCTATGCTAGCACCATTACCCTTAGCACTCGGTTTGCTCGGGCCATTCCGATGTTAGGGCTATATTGGTTATTTGTTGATTAATTGATTTTTACCGTCTTGTCGTCTTATTAATTCGACTCGACTTCCGACGCTCGGTCTCGACGCTCCTAGCTCGATATCCGCCGTCTATGTTCATAATTCTCGAACGACTCATTAATTCCTTTCGGATTAATTCTTCGTGACGGATCGTTAGTTGCTTGGGTATGACCCGAAGAATTCAATCAAGATTAAGCTGTAATATTAATTATATATTAATATTACTGATCGGAAGCGGCCTCCAACTACACATTTCGATTACTTAACCTCACTGAATAATTAGCTTTCTAATAATTCTGAACCCTCTATCGGAATAATACACTTGTTCAAAGGAAATCATTCCTATCAAAACCCATTTTTGTTTCCAAGTAAACCAGTAATATGATGTAAGAAATGAATTATAATAAAAACAACACAAGCAATTATAAGTATAGCACGCAAATAAAGCGGATTTTTCGAATTAACGGACAGGATTCAATTACTAAAAAGATGACTTGGTTTGGACTCAGTCTCAAACCAAACGAATTTGAATTCAAATGTGAGTCCAAGGTTTGATTATTAAGCAAATCGAATATGGATTTAGCCTTATCTAATCCGAATCCGATTTGTTGTCATTCCTATTTAAAATTTAAAAATTCAAATAAAAAATATTCAAAACTCCAAAACAAGTGTTACTATTATATAATCAAACAAGTGTGACAACGATCCACATAAATGAGAAGTAATGGAACAAGTTGGTTAATCATGTTCTTTTAGTTTTTAAGGCGTCTTCTACTATTTGTGAACGGATTGACTCCTTACATACGAGATTTTAATGGAAATCTGGGGAGTCATCATTTAAGGGTGTAGCTTTGTCTTCTTTGGTTGCCATTCATTTGCCCAAAGGTTTAGGGAGTCTTGGTTTACACTGTCTTTTCAACAATTTTAACCTCGCTTTATTGGCTTAGCAAATTTGACGTCTCATTCATTACCCCAACTTTTAATGTCTAGAGTTTTTAAGGCAAGATACCCTTCATTGCTTTCGATGTCTCCGGCCATTTTTGGTACTCGGCCTTCTTGGGGAAGTCGTAGATTGTTAGAAGGCAAGAAAGTTTTATCTCGAGGTTTTGTTTGGAAGGTTGGGTCAGGTGTGCGGGTTAATATTCTTTGGTGATGATTGGTTACCTAGAGTCAATGTTGCCTTTAAGGACTCGACTTTTGTGCGGGAGAAGCCATCTTTTGTTTCTGAATTATTGGATGCTAATTCTAGTAATTGGAATTCATCCCTAGTTAGAGTCTTATTTCTGGATTCTACTGCAAAGATTATTTTGGGTTTGGGAAGCAAGGCTGAAGTAGAATATTGACGATTTTGTTTATTGGAAATTCACTAGGGATGGTTCCTTTTCCACTAAGTCTACTTATTGTCGGTTGGTTTCCCAATTTTTATGGGATCCGGGCAGTCCGGGGGGGGACCACTACGGCTTGTCAAATACTACTTGATTGCTTCTTCTTCTTTAGTGCCTTCCTCGTCCTGGTGAAAGCGTCTTTAGGGTTTTTCGATTCTTCCTAAATGGAAGATTTTTGCCTGGAAACTTGTCCACAATGCGTTGGCTACAGCTGCCTTACTTGGTTTATGAGGGATCCCTGTTCATCTAGGTTGTGTATTTTGTAATCAGTCTGTGGAAACAACAGTGCATTTATTTTGGGATTGCGGATTCACGAAACTGATATGGTCCTCTAATGGGCCCTTGTGGTTGATACCTCATCTACGTTTTCGTAGGAAGTTTGGTTTGTTGACCTTATATCGCGATTTTCGAGTTATAGGGACTGGGAAGGGTTAGACTTTATCTTTAGTTTATGTTGGGTTATTTGGTCAACTCGGAATAACTTCCTCTTTTGGTCGGAGGTTTATTCTCCTTATTCTATCTTTGCCCTAGTCGAGAGTAGGTGGAACGAAGTCGGAATTGAATGCTCGTCTTTTGGTTGCTTCAATTCTTTGCTGTCGTTTGCTCCTCCAGGGTTTCCCTGTCTTTGGGGGTTCATTGTCTTCAAGGGGACTTGGATTCTGTTTGTGATATTTGCCTACTTTTTTTTATGGTGCTTGGGAACGGAATACTCATAGGGCAGGTGTAGGTTGGATGTTTAGGGACATGTGTTCCTCTTAGTGTATTGGTGGGGGTGCGCAGGCTTTTGTTGTGAACTCTGCTCTTCAGTCGAAATTGAAGGCTTGTTTATTTGGGATTCGTCATGTTCAGCAACAGGGTTTTGCTCGTGTGTTGCTAGTGATTGATTGTGCTATTATTCCTACTCTTCTGTTTGGGCAAGCTCACTAAGGTATCTCTGTTATTTGGTTGATTCAGGAGATTAGGGATACTATATCTTCTTTTCAGTTATGTCAGATCAATCTATAAGGTTCCTCGTTTGATGGTCTCCTCGACACACGCCTTTGCGGGAGCGGCTCGTGATTTACTTAGTTTTTGCTTTTAATTTGTTTGTTTGTGTCAAAAAAAAAAAAACCAACGAGTAAATAAAAATTCTTCTAATAACCACAGAAAACCCTAATATTTATAACACCCCTCGAAGTCCATAACCACAAGATCCAAATTTCTCCATCAACCTCATTTCAAATTAGGGTTTTAGATTTGTAGGGTTATATCATTTCCGCCTCTTTCTCTCTCACTCTCTCTCTTTCTCTCTCCTCGGAGATCCTGCAACCATGGCGACCCAGATGAGCAAGAAGCGAAAGTTCGTCGCTGATGGTGTCTTCTACGCTGAACTCAACGAAGTTTTCACTCGTGAGCTTGCTGAAGATGGTTACTCTGGTGTCGAAGTTAGGGTTACTCCTATGCGCACTGAGATCATCATTAGGGCTACTCGTACCCAAAATGTTCTTGGTAATTCTAATTTCCCCCCATGTTTTAGGGTTTTTCATTTCATTTGATTCATTTTTTTGCGATTTTGATTTGGGTTTTTGATTGGGTTAGGTGAGAAGGGAAGAAGGATTAGGGAGCTGACCTCGGTTGTTCAGAAGAGGTTCAAGTTTCCAGAAAATACTGTTGAATTGTATGCTGAGAAGGTTAACAACAGGGGTCTTTGCGCTATTGCTCAGTGCGAGTCTCTTCGTTACAAGCTTCTCGGTGGTCTTGCTGTCAGAAGGTATATAAAATGTTTCAACCTTTTTTTTTTTCAATTGAATTTTAGTTTTGATTCGTTTAAGTTATCGTCCAAATTCTAAAGTTATCAACTTTAGTGTTTCTTATACATTGGAGCATTGATTAATAATGTATTGTTTGATTGTTATTTAGGGAAAAATGAATAATTATGTAACTTGTTTCATGCTGAGATCCTGCAAAATGTGCTTATGAAATGGAATTTGATTTATCTTGAATTTTCCCGATTTTAAATTGTTGTATAGAAGTTTTGTAATGAATTTATTTGTTAATGGGTTGGTTAACATATTTGCTAAATATATGTAACCTTGAATGTTTTTATCAGAATTATGTAATTATTATGCTTTCTTTTTTTGTTGAGTTTCTGTTTGTTTAATGACAATGTCGCTGCCAAATCTGATTAGTTTGCATTGAGGCTCTGTTTGTTTAATGACAATATCGCTGCCAAATTTGGTTAGTTTGCCTTTGTTTGAATGTGCAGTTTTAGATGTTAATCTGGTTAATTGTTTTGCTTTGTGTGATATGTGCATTGGTTATGTTGTCTTCTTGTAGCTTGTTGTATGTTGTATTTTCCATTTTAATATCATTCATTGAACATTAATTATTGTCATCCATAAAGCAGATTGGTTCCTCTGTACCTGTTCTGTGTCGGAAGGTGACTAGATTAAAACCATCCTCCATGCTTTATCCTCGTGAAATAAGTTGATTATTCACGTAAAACCTGCTAGAGGGCACATCTATTAAGCCAGCCTTAATAACCTGTTTTTTTGCTTTAATTTTGTATGAATAATTCATAAATAGTGAGCTATTTTTTGTTTTAAATAATAGTGATTTGTTGTTAAGATGATAGATTTCTAATGTTCTGTATAAGGTCATGTTGTACAATAAGTGTTTATACCCTTCAATAAAGGAATTAAAAACCGAAATCAACAGAAAGTACTCCGTATCTTAGAAGAACGATGTTTTGGCTCAATATTTGTATTTCAATATTGTGATAGACTATCTTTGATATTGCTTGTTTATCTTGTTGCCAGTAATATGTATAGGGTTATGTGCTTAGTAACTTTTGAATGTGTGCTTAAAGGATATGTCTAACTTTCATGTTTTGTTAATTGCTTGTGTGTGGAAATGATGTTTTTTTATCTCATGTCTTCTACAAAGTTGGTCTTTCTGTACCAATCTTGTGTCGGAAGTTGACTATATTGAAGCCCTTCTCTTTCATTCTCCTACTGAGATATGTTAGTTTTCGTGTAGTATTGTTAGTGAGGGCACAAGATATGGTTATTATTTCCTTGATTTCGTTCGTTTTTTTTAACTCTAAAAAGATTTATTCTTTGGAAGTGTCGCAGTGGTGTGCTTTATTGATCATGTGATTGATGTCTAAACAATTGGCGTGAACCCATCTGATCTAGTCTTTTTTGGTTCCTAGAATTGTTTGTTGTGTACTCTCCATGAAATAAAATTTCATCTTATGAATAATTCTCTCCTTAAACATGCAACAGTTTCTGGCTCTTTGATTTTTCCTAATTCTAACTTTTCTGGTGGGTGTATGATTGTCTCTTTCAGGGCATGTTATGGTGTTTTGAGATTTGTCATGGAAAGTGGTGCCAAGGGTTGTGAGGTCTGTTAATAGTCTCCTAGATTTACCCTGTATAGTTTGCATTTGGCTGTTCCTTATAATTTACCTTTTGTGTTTGAATAGGTCATTGTTAGTGGAAAATTGAGGGCACAGCGTGCTAAGTCCATGAAGTTCAAGGATGGATATATGATTTCCTCTGGTCAACCAGTTGTTGAGTACATTGACTCAGCTATCCGACACGTGCTTCTTAGACAGGTAATCTGAACGTGCAAAATATGAATTTTGTATGGGTTATCTTTTGTAATTGTGGTGTCTTTTGTTGATATCTAATTTGGTAATGTATTGGCTCAAAACAGGGAGTGCTTGGAATTAAGGTTAAGATCATGCTTGACTGGGATCCCAAGGGAAAGATTGGACCTCAAAAGCCAATCCCTGATGTTGTTGTTATCCTCCCACCAAAGGAAGATGAGGTTTATGCTAGGGTTCCAGTTTTGGCGCCAGAAGTTGATCTTGTAGATTCCAGTGGACCAGTACCTGTTGCCGTTGCATAAGCAGATTCACTTAGTTTACATTACCTGTAGTCCTCATTTTAGGTTTTCTTTCGTTTCATGTCAGCTTAATGTTAATCTGTTGCTGAATTTCAGCAAAGATTGTACAAAGGCGTCATGGAGCTATTGCATGCTGTAATTTCAATACCCCATTTTGAAAAAAGTTCTTTGTTGGCTTTAAGTTTGGGAGGACACTTGATCTTATTAGAAGGATATTTAGCCTGATGAAGGACTCTCCCTGATTTTGTGCCTTCATCAGGTTTTTATTTTTTAAAATTCTTATTCAAGTCAAATACAGACCATGAAAAGTCTTAACAGCAGCATATATGAAAATTTTGTCATAGCAAATTAGCAACCAAGAGATACCAGAATCTAGTCATAGCACTAAAGTAGTCAATTAATGTAATCTGATTAACGTTTTTTTTTTATTTTTTTATTTTGTTGCTTCATTGTCTTAAAATTGGAGTTGTATGAAATGATGCATATGTAGTGAATAAAGTTTTATAAATTTGGCTAGGATTTGGAAAATTTGCAAATTGCAGTCATTTAAAGTTAGTATTTTGCAAATTGCAACTATTTGCTAAAAAAAATTGCAAATTTTAGCTTAAAAGTTGTTCTAAATTGTAAATTGCAAATTGCAATCCAATTTAATTTTTTCATCGGTTCGCGTGTCGAAAAATATTCGGTTAAGGTTTTAATTGAGTTTGAAATTGGCAACAAATTAACGTAAGTGCAATTTAGAATTTATAAGAACTTTTGGGATATAATTTGCAATTTTTTTTTTAAATGAATGCAATTTTGATTGAGGCTCGAACTCGAGACTTTAAGTGATATCAAGCTGCTTACCACTTGAGTCAACTCTTGATTGCGTGTTAAAATGCATATTTGTTTTGAAAATCTGGTACATATTATTTCCTGAAAGCAATTAAGTAAACTCTGACTCTAAATTCTTTTCATAGCTTTGGTTAAAGTAGAGAGTCTAAGCCGTAAATTAACATTCTAGTGAGTCTTTGGTCGGGATTCACCGGAATCAACACCCAATGATTTTCTCATAGTCACCACAGTTGATTTAGATTTCAGGAGTGCTAAAGCAGTAGAATCATTTAGGATTGTAAGTAAGAAGTGTTTGATATTTGTTTTTAGTTGGATATGATGCTGTCATTACCGTCCTCTTTTATTTGATTGATAGCATGGTGAAGCTTGCTACTATGCTGTCAAGTGTTTGAGAAGACGCGGAAATGGTGTGAGTGTGTGATCAGCATGTCTTCATTAGGATTCATACTTTCAGGGGATAATTGGACATATCCATGCCCTGGCTGCTTGTATGTACAGTATGGAGAAGCTGCAGTGAAGGTACATGTCAACTATACCCCAACAGTTTAAATAATAGTCGAGATTGTTAAGTTTTACGTGGTCTGAAAGTGTTATTATATTAATAGACATTCGTAATTCCTCGATATCTTCATTAGCAATCCCTTCGATTCATTAGGAAAAAGTTAATTGTTTATCAGTAAGCTCATTATGCAATGTTGATAGTTCCATCAGTTATCCCATATGTGCCTTTGTCTGTTCCCTCATATGAACCATTAACCTCATTGCTTATCAGCTTATTGGTCAGTAATGCAACTCTAAAAGCATATCGTAGTAACCCTATTTAAATCCATCGTATTATTAAATAATGGTGAGGCGTGCCAATCATCACATATAAGAATTTGTGATCATTTGTATTTTGGAAATTAGGAATCATTTTTCTTAATTATCATTTTTTTATCTATAGAAATCACTCTCATTGGGGGGAATTATTAGTCGAAGTTAAACAGGGGGTTCAACAGCGTTTAAAATAATGTTGTGGACAAAACAAAGTTGGGACGCTCTAAAATCCAGTAAAATTGAACAAAATTTTTAAGAAAAAGGCCATGCTTTCCTTGTGAGTTGTAACATGGAAGATTTAGTTGACTGTGGTATATTATTCTCAACAACAATCAGTAAACAATAAGATGGATCACTAGGAATATAAATCAAGGCCTAAGGCTACCCTAGCTGAATTCTAGTATTCCTTGCTAGGCTTCGTGGTTAATCCGAATCCGAATGGGAAAAGTGGGTCATAGTGAGGATCACCCACATTCATAGGGAGTTGATCAACACTCTTGAACCATGTTCTAGGGCTCTTCCCTGTGAAACCATAATCACCAAACAGAACATCAGCAACACCCTGACCCTCAGTTCCTGGTAGCCAAGCAGCTACAAGGGCATTCATCTTGGAAACATATGGCTCGATAACAACAGGCCTGCCTGAGATGACAATGACAACACACTTCACCGCCCCACATACATTTTTAATGGTGCTGTAGCCGGGGTCAGCTATCGTTAGATTCATGCTGTCTCCGAATGTCTCAGCATAAGGGGGTTCGCCCACCACGACTATAGCATAGGAGAATTTATTGGACTTGACAAAGTTGCTATCAGGGTTCTCTTGGTACACTACTTTTGTCTTGGGATCAACTGTGCTCTTAATTGCTGTAAGGATCGTGGTCCCTGATTATTTCAGTAAAGTTGCGATTAGTCGCATGTCAAAAAAAGCTCATCAAACTACAAAGAAACAAGGAGTAATACAGTACACTCAAATGCACAAA
The DNA here is from genome assembly GCF_948465745.1 of Chenopodium album. Lineage (NCBI taxonomy): Eukaryota > Viridiplantae > Streptophyta > Magnoliopsida > Caryophyllales > Amaranthaceae > Chenopodium > Chenopodium album. Next base: position 37,262,861 of record NC_137844.1, read on the forward strand.
AACGCGCAAGTGAAAGCATAAGTTAACTACTATACCGTCCAAGATACTGTAATCGACTGCCTGATCAATTTTTACCCTATAGAGTGCACTGATTGATCAATGATAAATTTAAAACTTGGTGTGATTAATACTTCTTCAATGCTGAAACAGCTTAGATTTGTTTTAGCTCAAAAAAATTATATCTATTTATAAATATTTTTATACTTTATTAATTAAAAAAAAAAATTAAATATAAGCAAGGGATCTTTCTATGGAGTGAAGGTCAAAGTCTCCCATCAAAGTCATCACCTCAAAATATTAAGTCAAAAGCATAGGGTACCTGAATCTGGCTAAATTTAGTAAAAATATACCGAAAATAAGGAACATGGAGAAAATTATTACATCCACATGGTTGAACTATTATAAAACTTGGTCTAAAATCGAAGCACATGTTATGGCTGTAGAGTTGCAGGAATGTGATTAAAGAAATCGGCAGTGAAGTGCAGAAGATATTACCTTCAGTGAGGTTGTTTCCACTGAGTCCTTGCCACTCAATAGTCCATCCACCACATTGGTTACCCAGATTGTCAGCATGGCTTCCAGCAACAAGTATCTTCTGCGCTTTCTTAGGAAGAGGTAGCATTGGCTTATCACCTTCCTGCCCGTTCTTCAATAGCACCAGTGATTTCCTCACAGCTTCCCTTGCTATTTCTCGGTGTGCCTGTTTTATTCAGTAATGAGCATATAAATTGATGTTTCATTGTACAGAGGACTAAACAAATGAATGAAAACTTATTAGAACACAAACCTGACTTCCCAGCTGGTGGACTTGGCTGTTATCAGCCAATGGGTACTCGAATAAACCCATCTGAAACTTGACTCTTAGAATTCTATGTACTGCATCATCAATTCTGCTCATTGGGATTTGATTATCCTTTACTAGGGAGGTTAGGTTACTAATGAATTCTGTGTAATTGTAAGGAACCATGATCTGCAATGTTTACGTACGAAATGTTGTCTTAGAGTATGGTAAATGAAGATAACAGACAGGTTTTATGCCGTAAAATGCCAGAGTATATAGCAGAATTGATTTGAAAGCTGGAGTTATAATAACCATATCAATGCCGGCGTGAATGCCCTCTAGTACAGACTTTGGATAGTCAGCATGTGGTGGTGAAGTAATCCTGTCGAGGCCTTGCCAGTCGGATATAACAAATCCCTGCCATTGTTTGTGTTTAAGAATCAAGAGTAAGTAACTAGTTAAAATCTGAACAGAAATATGCATGGAAGAAGTTTTTGTTTGATTGGTTAGCTAGAGAAAAGAAAACATACCCTGAATTTCAGTGTGTTTTTAAGGAAACCAGTAATGAGATTATAATTAGAATGCATCTTAACACCATTCCAGCTGGAGTAAGAAACCATGACTGTAGATACACCACTGATAATTGCGTTGTAGTAGCCTGGCATGTGAGTGCTGAGCAACCCATGAAAGTCTATAACCGTGTTGTTTTCGTTGATCCCATCTGTAGTGCCACCATCACCCACATAGTGCTTAGCACAAGCAGCAACCTTGTTCCTGAATATAAACAGATCATCAAGCCATGTATTATAGCATGACAAACTCAAAATACATAATCCAAACTCAAGCTATTTTCTTAAAATTTGAGTGATTAAATTATGTCTGATTGATTTCTTTGCTTGGTCTTCGTAATTGGAGGTAACAATACATATGATGTTATCCATCCATCACAATGCCTATACAAAGGCAATATCATAACCTGAAACTGTGGTATGTATCATTCATACTCTGATCAAATTATTTAGCTCTTATGTTATTTATAGGATCAACGAATCACAGATACAGTCATAAGAGATACACAGTCTAGGAAAAAGATTATGCCGCGGTTGTTTCAGATTATCTATGTCCCTTCAGCCCTTCCAATTCAGTCACTACCTCACTGGCATAGCCCAGAATTCAACCATGACTTTTTTTAAGCCATATGACATTTAGTGAGTTGATTGTGTTAATTATTCAAATAAACACTCTGTCAACCATGTTTCAGGATTTTGGTTCCCCGGACTTTAATCAACTTGAGAAATTATATATTTGCAAATTGAGCTCATATATATCAAGTGGTTTTATTCAACACATATAATCAAGTCATTAATGGAATTGTGGTCCAGATCACTCCTGTCATGCCATCAATATAGGCTTCATCATTTGACCAATAAACCATAGTTTATTGTATCTGACATACTTGTTCAATCCACGTTTTCTAAACAATCAGAAAAGAATGCTAGCGGATCCAATCTAGATTAGCCATCATACTAGACTATGAGTACATTCCAAAATTTTGTTTCAACAAAGTGCTATTGTCTTCGTCCTATTTTATTTGCCTCATTTTCTTTTTAGAGCGTCCCAATTTACTTGCTCCATTTCGTTTATAAATGTACTTAATTTTTTCTCTCTTAACTTTTTCACTTAAATAAAATCATGTGCAATTGGTTATTGAGCAAATAAATTGAGACAGACAAAGTAAACGTCTCATTTACTAATTGCAAGAATCTAGAAAATTATTACTACTTTTTCTTTAAAAAAAAAAAAATTCAGCCATAATTTAAATATACACTATCAAGAAGAAATGTAATTAAAGGCACAACTTAAGATAAGGTTGTTACTTGTTAGTAATAGATAAGGCATTTGGGAAAAGAGTAATGTTGCAGATAAGTCAAGATAGTAGAGAAAATTCATCTTCTAAAGTCAGTGAACCAAAAATTCAGTAACAGAAATATGAAAAGGACAAAGTTGCAGAAAAGAACTTACTGTCCACCAACAAAGGGTACACCCTTTCTTGAGTTGTGTGGGATTTCACCCTGTAAACCTGGTATAATCTCAGTCATTTTTTGGACTATTTTTGGATCTTCACTATAACTCTCATAACATCTACCCCATCTTGGATCTCTGCATACCTGTTAAAAAATGTATAATGTATAGTTATATAACTGAATATCTGAAAATTATTGCTAATTTGAATTTGCCTATTACTCTGAAATTATCAGTTTATTACTGTATTAGCTGTTAATGATCAAACATACTGCGATACAAGGTGCAAAAACATAAGGAATTCCGGTAGCTCTAACTTCCAATGCAGTTGCAGCACCAATTCTCTTAACAAGTTCAGGGTCCCTGATTCATACATACATAGAGAGTTCATCGCAGTGTATTAGAATATTTTATATCTCACAAATAACACCCAAAACTTGCACATAATATGTAACAGAGGTATTTTAGATGTTCCAAACTTCCAGGCATAAGTGAACTATTTCTTTTTTAATAAAAATAATGATCATTCTCTATTGCTTTCCTTAAAGCTGAGCCCCAATAACCACCAATCCACTTTTCAATCACATGAATTTTGTGCAAAAAGTAAAAGTTAACTATGGAACGGAGGGAGTAAACATTAAGGCTAGCTAATAAGTACTCCATAACAATTTAAATTACCTAGTAGCACCCAATCCAACATTGTGAGGGAAAACAGTGGCCTTGTAGACATTGTTGTGACCATGAACTGCATCAATCCCATAAATCATAGGAATACCGAGGCGAGTAGAGAGAGATCCTTGTTGGAACTCATTCACCATTTTGATCCAAGTCTCAGCAGAGGCCTGTGGAGCAGGAACACTCCCTCCTCCACTTAGTACACTCCCTGCAATATCGAACCACACCAAAATTCAACGTTCTTTAGACATCGAAAAAATAACAAACATTCTAAAACACAATAGAAATTAGCTACTTCATGTCAAATGTTATGTAATTTACCAATGAAGTACTTGCTCATGACATCGCCGGAGGCAACACTCCTTTCAATCTGAGTCATTTGGCCAATCTTTTCCTCAAGTGTCATACGACCCATAAGATCACGAATTCGAGCATTGATTGGTTGCTTTGGATCTTTGTATTTCACATACTCTGCATTTGCCAAAGTTGTGCAGCAACATATAGACAGCAAAATTGCCACCCAATAAATGGGATGCATTGCCATTTTGCTAATTTAAAGAAGCCTTCTTTTTCTAGTTCCCTTCAAATAAACAATGTAACAAACATTTGAGCTAAAATCATATGTAAAATGACGCTTAAAAATACATGAACTTGGATTTCTATATGATATTTATTTTCAAGATCTCATTTGATAATTTAATGTTCCCACGATTTCCCATCCCACATTGTCTGCATAAACCAACAAAATATCTTGAAAAATACCTTACAATAATGATATGGGACCATACACTATAATGATTATGTTACGCGGCTTATGCCCACAAAAAATCATGCATTAAATCAAAGCAACTAAGGAAATAAAAATTATGAGAGAAATTAGGTACCACCTTTCCATTATGGAACCTCGAACGCTATTATAACTCTGTTTTGGAGTATATAGGTCTATAAAAAAAAAATTAAAAACTCGTGTTATAGACATAATTCCATCTCAGGTCTTAAGTACCACCTCACTAATCCAACTAATGGGATATCATGGACACTAAACTATTATACTCCGTAAAACTAGTAAATCATCCTAACATACTATATCATATATATGCAATAAATTCAGCAGCTAGCAATGCAAATTAGTACTTGTATGAGACAAAAGAACCAAGTATAATAATTAGCATTAAAAACATGTACGATACTGTACATTCTACTTAAAACTTTGAGTAATGCTTGATTGAAAATTGAAGTTATCAAGAACTTACAAAAGAGAGAACTTTCAGGCTTACAACATACAAAGGAAGTAGATGAGAGAAAGAGAGAGGAGTTGAATGAGAAGTGAATAATAGTGAGTTGGAATGACATATATGTATTTATAGAAAGTCAGATTTTCTTACGTGCTTCCTCGTCTGATTTGATTACTGTTGAAAGGTCCAAAATGAGGAATTATATTATCTTTAGTGACACCTACATAAATGTGACTTAGATTAATTATATCCAAATTATTTTATCATAAATATGTTCTACAATTCTAATATTTTATTGTCGTCAACATTTTCTAATAATTGGTCATTCTTATCCTTATATAAATTATTTTGCTTGCTCGTTAATTATGGATCTTGATCGCCTTTTATGGTGAGTATAATAAATACGAAGTGTCATACTTCATTTTTTATAATGCTAGCAGTCTAGCACTATATATGATTTTTGCTTTACACGGAGTACTAATTTTTATCATATATGACGGTCGACCTCTTTATGTCAAATTACTTGCAATATTTTATCTATTTGCATTATCCACACAACTCTTTTTTTATTGGATAATATTTGAAAGCAAATTTTTGTATGTAAGTTGATAAATTTTTTTTATTTTTATCTTTATTTTTATTTTATTTTATTTTATTTTTGACAGAATGTAAGATGATAATTTTACAATCAGTGAATTCAACATAGCAATCCCATAATCAATCAAATCACAATTTTCCCAATTATCATAAGATTTTATTCTTCATTATCAATCTTCCCATCAGCAAATCAACAATAAGGAGTACCTAATTAATTTATAAAAATATTCCCTTTTTTACAAGATTTATAAAAATATTCCTTTGAATTTCATTGTTCACTCATGTATTGTATACAAATATTCAAGAGATTGTTAATTTTGTTATATACACCCGGGTATACGATACAACTAAAGATATTTGTGTTGCTCATTTGATGATGATTAAAAAAAGCAATAATCATCGAAATGAGCAAATAAGACCTTTGGGTGCACCGTACACCCGGGTACATATAACAATTTCTACAATATTCACCTTCTCTTCTTTTTACATCTCACGATTTTTTTTATCCTTTCCTTTTTTTTTATTTTTTATTTTTTTATAAGCATAAGTCATTTTATTTAATAACGAATTGATCGAAAATTAACGTAGGTTGTATTAATTGAATAGATACTAAAACTACATATTATGTGTGATATACTTTTATCCATTGATTTAGATTTAAATTTTCGACATATTGGACATCTTTATTCTTAACTCATAAGATTTAAATATTTAATGATGTAAATTATTTTAATTAATGCATAACTCACGCATCATGTGATAGAAAAAATTTATACTCTATACTTATGACTTGTTCATATTTACTGAATTGAGCTGAACTGAACTGAAGTGAACTGATTGGAGCTGAATTGAACTGAACTGAACTGAACTGAACTGAACTGAACTGATTGGAGCTGAAATGAACTGAACTGAGTTGAAATGAATATTTTATGAGAGAGGGAAATTAAGAGTTGAACTGAACTGAACTGATTGGAGCTGAACTGAACTGAACTGAACTGATTGGAGCTGAACTGAACTGAATTGAAATTAAGTAAATGTGAACAGGCCCTTAGTATTTAAAAACAAAAACCAAAGTTGTCAGATGTCCTTCTCCCCCTTTACTTTTCTCTAGAATCCCTCTATTTTCTTAGGTTTACATAAAACTTTTCCATCTCCCCCACTTTATTTCTAATTTTCTCAATAGCTCTTTATATTCTATAACCTCTACTTGTTCAACAATTGATTTTATTAACCTTCTCCTCTTCTCCCTCTATCTTTCAATTCCATTTAATCACATTAGTCATTTAATTCATTAACCTTTTATGTTCCCCAATATCTAATATAAATACAAAATTTCAATGAAATTTTTTTTCCCATCACAACCTAAGTTCCAAAATTTAAAAAAAAAAAAGCAAAGTATAAATCTCTCTAAATTCTATGTAGAATATTACTATAGCGAGCTGAGGAATGTAGGATAATACATTTTAGTGGTAGCCAATTAAATATGAGATTATTAGTTTCTTTTAGAGTTAAATAATTTAAATGACACGCAAGCAAAATTGGCGAATGAGATTTCCTTGTTTAAATTAATTAAATATAAAAATACTATCTTTTGATATCAGGAATTTTATTTAAATATATAACAAATTTTAGCACATAAATATATATATATAAAAATTATTTTAAAATATTCAAACAAACCTATGCATCGCATGGGCTTCATCTAGTCAATATTAATTTTGTAGACATAAATATACATAATTTTTTTTTTGTTGAACTACTTGATTTATAGAAATTATAATATTACAAATTGATCTTTTGGGATATTCTTGCCGTAAAACAATTTATATCATTCTTATTTAGTTAACTAATTGAATGGATTTATCTTAGTGTAATCATAATGATAGCAATATCAATTATTAGCAGATACAATATTTGATTCTAGAATATATAAGATGCATATAGTACGTATTTTTTGATAAAAGATGCATATATTTTTATTATATAAACTATGCATATAATTTTATTCTCAAATAATAGGATGTATCTCAATATTAAACCACGTTTGGCAGCAACATTATTGTAATTTTTAGGGAAATTCTTTTTGGTAACACTATAGTTTTCATTTTTCTCAATGGTAAATTGCAAAAAAAACTTATTATCTCCGATAAACTTTAATTAGTTATAATTTTTCAGTGGTAAAGTTAATGAAATAATTTAGTTAATTCTTAACCATGGTTAAGATTTTTTTTAAATTAAAATATTGAAATTCCTAAAATATCCCTACTTTACACTAAAATGCCTAAAATGCCCCCACTTAAACCCAACCTATCATCATCTTCATCCTCTCTTTTTTCATCCTTACCTTTCGTTTTCTGAACAAGTTCCAGTGTTCCACCCAATCACCACCGACCAACCACCTTTCCCCTTCCTCCACCCATGTCGGCACCCGCACCTAGCCATTCCCCCGCCGGTGTGCCAACCACCCCTACCCCTGCCGCATCTCTTCTTCCCCTTGAACCACCACCACCCTCTCCCCAAATTTTTGTAATTGATCTTCAAATTGCAGAAATCAAATTGTTAGTCTACCCCACTGATCTTCTTGTTGTTGCTATTGTTGTTGTATTTAGGGTTGAATTTAGGGTAAACTACTGAAGAATTGTCCTACAAAATAATCAGAAAATCAAACCTTGCAATTAAATTTGGGGAAATTAGGTTGATAATCAATTGAATTGGGGATTTCTATGCTCAAATTGACGGGTTGCTGCTATCTTAATTGAAGTGGGCTAGTGACGATTTGTGTATGGTGCTGTCGTGAGGAGCTTTTGTTGGTGGCGAATGGTGGCAAGTACGACTTTGATTTTTGTTGGCTGCCACCAATTGCTATCGCTGTAGTGGGTGTTTGCGATTGTGGAGCGGCTGATATGTGGGTAAAATCGGAGCAACACCACTGATTGCGGTGGGTTATGGACTGAGGTTGGTGGTTGAATGGCGAGGTAGAATTGGTGAAGGTGGATGTTGACTGTAGATTGGTGGAGCAGGGGATATGTGGTGAGTTGGTTGTTATTGTGATGCGTGGACTAGAGGGATGAGATTGGTGATGTGGGGTGAAACAGGGGGTGACGGTAGGTTGTGGTCAGGTGGGTAGCAAGGTTGAGTGGAGGTTGGAGATGGTGGGTGACAGTGGTTGTGGTCAGTTGGTGCGGCAATAGTTGAGACTGTGTAATGGTGGAATGGGCTGGTTTGAAGGGGAAGGTTCTGGGCGATGGCGGTGGCAGTGGCAGCTAGGTGGTAGCTATGGTTGTTGGGTGGTGGTTCTGGTTGCTGGGTAGTAGTTTTTGGGTTGAATGATTTTGGATGAAAAGCTGGAATAAGATTAGGGTTAAATTAGTCATTAAGACTTTAGTTAACTAAGGTTAAGCTTATAATTTCATTAAGTTTACCATTGAAAAATTATAACTAGTTAAAGTTTACCAAGGAAAATAAATTTTTTTGCAATTTACCACTGAGAAAAATAAAAACTATAGTGTTACCAAAGAGAATTTCCCTAATTTTTAAGAAACTTGATTGATTATCAAAAATAATCTCGGAATGTATGTAGTTTACCTTTGGAATAATAATAATATAATATATATATATATATATATATATATATATATTTTTTTTTTTTTTTGACAAGAAGTAAATAATATTAATAAAAACTCTAATATGATCAAAAGTTATCCAAAACAAATAAAAAGTTACCCTGCTATGAAAAAAAAGTTACCCCAATGTAATGAACGTGATCTATGTTTAATGATAAAGTTAATTTTTTAAAAATGTGTAAAAATCAAATGTTGGTGAGTGAAAGTAACTACATTACCTTTATAAAACATATATCAATGTTTATTTAAATTAAAATCATATCATCATTAGAGTTACCATACAAAAGTTAAAAGTTATTAATTACCCTAAAAATGTGGTTCGATGTACACTAACAATATTAATGTAAATCGGGTGTACATAAAAGTTTTTGTACTTTGTTGTGATTTTTTTTGTCTCTACACGGTCCATGCTAGACATTTGGGGAATACAACGCGCTTTGTGTACGATTGACCACACCATCTGGCCGCTTGTACATCGAACAAAGTAACCCTATAACACTGACTGAGTAAATCCTATTGTAATACTGACTAAATAACCCCTATAACACTAACGAAGTAACCCCTGCAATCACATATGAAAGTTGGTGTGGTCTCTATGTATTAAATAGACAATTTTATTTACACTAGGTTAATTTTTGTTTATGTTCATGTAGCTTTTGATTATTTTAAAGTAAATTTACAGCTGATAGTAAACATTTATTGTAAACCTAATATTTTAAAAAGTTTGTGTCTACATTATGAGATGAAGAGAGTATGATTCATTGTGTTGATCAAGATAATAGTACACATGAAGGGTAATGTACTTAGTATTAGTCTATTGGATATGTGAATCGGCTTGATTCATTCTGATCCAAAAGGGAAAATATAATCAAGATATTAGAGGTGATCATTTACGGGCTTGGGCGGGAAACGGACCGGGCTTATAGTTCATACTTTGTCCAACGGGCTTAAGCTAGCAAACTCAATCCCTTTTATGCCGGCTTGACAATTTGTCCATACCCGCCCTATTAACCGGGACGGGCTTGTCCGCTGGCTAACGGGCTTAAAATCATAGTTCTTATTTTATTGTTTTTAGGACTTTGTTTTAATTATTATAAACACTTAGTAAAATTTTTATTATTTATTTATGTTACGATTGCTTTGATTAAGTTGTCTGATATGTCTACTTTATATAGTGGTTTACCCCCATCCCTTGGTCATAATTAGTAGTGGCTCTTTAAGAGCCACTTTTATTACTAATTTGTGTTTTCTAGTGTTTTCGTAGTTTTGATTGAGTTTTGTAGGAAATTATTGGAGCATTTTTCCGAGATTATTTGGAGCAACTACGAGCATTGGAAGAGCGCAGCCATCTTTCGTAGCCCAAGATCGGTTGGATTCATCAAACCGGTGATTAAGGGCTCGACATATGAGAAGCCGAGGCATTGGACACCAAGTATTCAAGCCCCTTAGAGGAAATTCGGATTGGGTTGAGTATCAAGGCCCAATCGAAGTCCAAAGAAGTGCCCAAGTGGCCTTGCCCGGTCAGGCATCCTCGCCTTGAGGCGCGCCCGACCGGGCGGGGCGGAAGAAGGAACAACCAGTCCTTCGCCCGAGCTCGCGCCCGACCGGGCGCGAGAAAAGTGTCCTTGATGAAAAAGGCGGGCCCGATCGGGCGGTGCTTCGCCCGACCGAGCACGTGTCTTGAAGTTAATTCCGGCGATTTTTACTTAGATTTTAATTAGGATTTTGATGTTTTGTATAAATACGTTTTAGTTGCTTTTGATACAATTACCTCTCTTTCATTAGTTGAATCTTCTCTTAAGCTTAAACTTCTCTCTCGTTTCTCTCTCCACAACTTTGTTCTTTAATTCATAATTTCCGTTAACTTTGATAATGCTTTCTTCTCTATTATTTTCAGTAATTTAATTTCTTTAATTCATCATGTCTTGTTTATTTGCTTTGATTAGTTTAGATTTAATTATGTGTGAGTAGTTTCCTTTCTAGGGTTTGTGGGGATCCATAAATAATATGAAGGGGTAATTTATTATTGTTAATTGTCAATGCTTGATTAATTTCTTATTGATTGATTTAATGCTATGCAATTAGATTAGGCCTGGTTTAATTGTATGAGTTTTGCAATATTGATTCGAGATTCGAGAGATGAGAATTGATGTTTAGGCTTAGTTTCAATAGGCGGATTAATTTATAAATGGTTAAGTCAAGATTCGAGAGATGTGATTTAATACCGGTAGATTAATTCTGTGATTGTAATACGTAGCGAAAGCCCTTTATGATCTGGTTAATTGATGCATTGATGATTGATTTTTATGTTTTACCCTGGAATATTATTTATCGGTGAACTTATACCCTAGGTCTTTATTAATTGATTTCTCCTTACTTTAATCTTCTTAGTTTAATTCTTTTTACAACAACAATTTGGTTACTTAATAATTTAGATTATTTTATTTAATTAGGAATAAATTGACTTGTTTCCCTGTGGTTCGACCCTACTTCCCTATCTACTTTAGTTAGAGGACTCGGGTAATTTTTTTTTAATTAGGAGATACAACTTTATCCTGTTAAAATTTGGCGCCGTTGCCGGGGAAACGGTTTTATTTTTATTTCTGATTGTTTTTGTAGTCTGAATAATTTTCTCCCGTCTCAGAGAACGCAAGTTCTTTGAGAAAAAATTCTCATATTTGTTTGTTCAGTTCTGTGTTTATGCCCAGGAGTTCTAGATTAGGTTACGTACCATTCGATCCTGAAATCGAACGATCTTTTCATAGACAGAAGAATCTTTTCAGATTAGTACGAGACACTTCTGAAGGTATTCCACCTTTGGAACCCCCATCTGATTCTAGCGATTCGGAAGTTTCTTTAGAACCTGAATCAGAGATGAGGGCACCACCACCTGCTCCATCTCGCAAGCTTAGCGATTATTCGCAGCCGTCACTTACGGATTTTCCGCACCTAACTCCTACTCCGGCTCTTGATGGAGTGCAATTCGAGATCAAGCCCTAATTTATCATGATGATTGAAAGAAAGCAATTCAGTGGAGCTAAGGGTGAAGATCCTAATCTTCACATTGCAGATTTCTGTCAGTATTGCAATACCATCAGGCAAGCTAGGGTAACGCAAGACTAAATCAGGGAAATTCTTTTTCCCTTTTCTTTATGTGGAAAAGCTAAACTGTGGTTTAATGGTTTGAATAGAACTGCACTTGGTATTATTGACTGGGAAACTCTTGATTTAAATTCTTATAATAAATATTACCCTGTAGAAAGAACAACTTTACTAAGGAGTGCAATTCAAAACTTTGCCCAAGAGCCAGATGAAACTCTATATGAGGCTTGGGAAAGGTTCAAGGATCTGTAGAGAGGATGTCCCCACCATAATTTAACATAATGACAGTTAATTCAAGCTTTTTACAATGGGCTTGGAAATACATCTAGAACAATTCTAGATTCTGCAGCTAGTGGGAGGTTTATGAATCTCAATGTTGATAATGCAGGTTAAGTTATCGAAGATACGTCAATTCATAATTCCCAATATGGGAATCCTAGAGGGTTTGATAACAAATGAAAACATAATGTTGATTCCGTATCCTTTTTGTAGGCTCAGTTATGATCTATTTGCCAAAAACTAGATAATCTTACTACTATTCCTAATTCTGTAGCTAATATTTCTGCTGTCAATAATACTAATGAAGCTTTTTATGAAAATTGTGGAATTGTAGGACATTGGGAGCAAGATTGTAGGAGTTCCATGGAGCAAGTTAATGCCTTCCAGACCTATAGGCAAAATAACCCATACTGCAACACTTATAATCCTGGCCTCCGAAATCATCCATATCTTTCCTACTGGAGTACCAATGTACAAAATCCTCCACCTCCACAACAACCACAACAACAACCACCAACACAGCAAAAATATTACAACCCTAACTCTGGCCAGAAAACCCAACCACAACCCTCCTCATCTTCTGACCCTGCTTTGTCAGAAATTAGAGCGATGCTATCAAGTATGCAAAAGCACATGGAGAGTAAGGATGCACAAATCGATTCGATTATAGCTCATAATAAAATTATGGACAATCGAATTGCGCAGATTTCATCTACCCTACAAACCCGTCAGTAGGGAGCCCTACCATCGCAACCAATCCACCCTACGGATCATGCTAATGCAATTACTCTTAGGAGTGGTTCACACTATGATGGGCCTCCTATGCCCAAGGATGATGAACCTATTGCTAATCCTGATTCCCTTGTACCAAGTACTAATGTTACTAACCCTGCAGGGCTACAAGAGAAAACTAATCCTTCTAATGTTTCTTTGCAGGGTAAATCTCAAGATAAAGGTGGAGATGTGCAGAGTCCAGTTATCAAACTTCCATTCCCAAATAGACATTTGAAGAGTAAGTTTGATAAGCAATTTGGTAAGTTCTTGGAGGTTGTGAAAAATTTATAGCTGACAGTTCCTTTCACTGATTTAATCACTCAGGTTCCTGCATATTCTAAATTTATGAAAGATATCTTGACTAGGAAAAGGGCCTTTGATGAGGTAGAAATTGTAGCTTTTACAGAGGAATGTAGTGCTTTATTGCAAAATAAATCCCCTCCTAAATTAAAGGATCCTGGTAGTTTTTCTATCCCTTGTCATATTAGTAATGTCTTCATAGATAAAGCATTATGTGATTTGGGTGCTAGTGTTAGTGTTATGCCATCGTCTGTGTGTTCTAAACTTAATATGGGTGATTTGAAAGTTACTAATATTACTTTACAGATGGCAGATCGTTCTATTAAATACCCCTTAGGTATTCTAGAGGATGTTCCTGTTATAATTGGTAAATTTTTTATCCTTGTAGATTTTGTTGTTTTAGACATGGCTGAGGATACACAAATTCCAATTATATTAGGTAGGCCTTTTCTCCACACTGCAGGAGCCATAATTGATGTAAAAAAATGGAAAACTAACCCTTTCTGTTGGAGATGATAATATCACTTTTAATTTAGGGAAGGTTTTGAAAGGACCTATGCTAGAAGAAAATTGTTGTTTGATTGATGTTATTGATATAATGGATGATATTTGTGAAGAAAGCTTACCACAGGTTCTTGCAAGGGATCCCTTGGAGGAAGTTATTTGTGGAGATTTGACTGCAGGTGATGCAAGTATTTGGAGCAACAAGGTGGATGCTATAGAAAAAGCTCTTGCCATAGAAGAACTTTATCCTGTCAAAATTTGGCACCGCTGCCGGGGAAAACTAGTTCAGGAATCAAAACCTGCAAAGGTTAAAAAACCTGAACTAAAACCTCTCCCTTCTCATTTAAAATATGTTTTTCTTGATGAGCAGGAACTATACCCTGTGATCATTAGTACTGCACTTGATGACCCCACAAACTTCCCAACTCCTAGAGGTTCTTCGAACCCATAAAAGGGCAATAGGGTACAGTATTGATGATCTCAGGGGTATTAGCCCTAATTTTTGTATGCACATGATACATCTAGAGGAAAATTACAAGCCATGTATTCAACCCTAGAGGAGGTTGAATCCTAATATGCAGGAAGTAGTTAAGAAAGAGGTTATGAAATTACTTGATGCAGGTATTATCTATCCTATTTCTGACACAAAGTGGGTAAGTCCTGTTCAGGTGGTTCCTAAAAAGGGTGGGATGACTGTGATTAAAAATGATAAAAATGAATAGATTCCCACTAGAACTGTTACAGGGTGGCGTATGTGCATTGACTATCGTAGATTAAATATCGCCACTAAAAAGGACCATTTCCCCCTCCTTTTTATTGATCAAATGCTTGAGACGTTAGCTAATCATAAGTTCTTTTGTTATTTAGATGGGTATTTGGGATTTTCCCAAATTCCAATTCACCCTGAAGATCAAGAAAAGACTACATTTACATATCCTTATGGTACTTTTGCATATCATAGAATGCCCTTTGGTTTATGTAACTAACAGGGGCGCGCTTCTTTATTAAAAAAAAATGTGATATGTCCATTTTATATAGTGTTTTACCCCCATCCCTTGGTCTTAATTAGTAGTGCTTTTGGCTCTTTAGAGCCACTTTTATTACTAATATGTGTTTTCTAGTGTTTTCGTAGTTTTGGTTGAGTTTTATAGGGAATTGCACTCTTGGAGCATTTTCCCGGGATTTTATGAACCGACTACGAGCATTGGAGGAGCACGACCATCTTTCGTAGCCCAAGATCGGTTAGAGTCATCGAATCGGTGATTAAGGGCTCGACTTATGAGAAGATGAGGCATTGGACCGAATGATTAAAGCCCCAAGGAGGATATTTGGTTTGGGCCGAGTTACAAGCCTAAACAAGGACTCCATGTAGCTCGAAGTATCACCGCCCGGTTCAAGGGTCTCCGCCCGAAGGCGCGACCGATCTGGCGGTGCCTCGCTCGATCGGGCGCGAGAAGAGAAGCTCACGAAGGAAAAAAAGGCGGGCCCGATCTGGCGGTGCCTCGCCCGATCGGGCGCGTGTTTCTGAGGAGAAGTTTAAGCGTCGTTTAAGTTGTTTTAACTTAGGATTTTCGAGCTTAGTATTTATACGCTTTTGTTAAGCGAGTTTAGTATTCTTTTCTCCCTTTTCCTTACTCTCTCTGTCTTTCTCTCTCTAACTTTTCTCTCTCTCTCTCCTATTAAACTCTAGTACTATTTTCTCTCTCTACAACTCTTTATTTAATTCCATCTCTTGTTTCCTTCAACTTTGGTAACAATTTCTTCTCCTTTAATCTTAGTTATTTATTCTCTCTCTTTCATCATGACTTGTTTAATTTCTTTGTTTAGTTTATATTTAATTATGTGTGAGTAGTTTTCTTTCTAAGGTTATGGGGATCCATAAATGATATGAAGGGGTAATTTATTATTGTTAATTGTCAATGCTTGATTAATTTCCTATTGATTGATTTAATGATATGCGATTAGATTTGGCCAGATTGAATTCGTATGAGTTTAGCAATATTGATTTGAGATTCGAGAGATGAGAATTGATGTTTAGGCTTAGTTTCAATAGGCAGACTAATTTATAAATGGTTAGGTCGAGATTCGAGAGATGAGATTTAATACCGGTAAATTAACTCTGTGATTGTAATACGTAGCGAAAGCCCTTTATGATCTGATTAATTTATGTATTGATGATTGATTGTTATGTTTTACCCTGGAATATTATTTATTGGTGAACCTATGCCCTAGGTCTTTTATCATTTGATTTCTCCCTACTCATATTCTTCGTAGTATAGTTTCTTTAAATAACAACTTTTGGTTACTTAATAATTTAGATTATAATAATTAATTAGGAATAGAAAGACTCGTTTCCCTGTGGATTCGACCCTACTTCCCTATCTATTATTAGTTAGTGGTTTTAGGAATTACTTTTGATTAGGTGATACGACTTTAGCCTGTCATAATGCCCCCGCCACCTTTCAACGTTGCATGATGAGTATTTTTTTTTCTGATTTCATAAAATCTATCATGGAAGTCTTTATAGATGATTTTAGTGTGTATGGGTCTTCATTTGATGCATGCCTTGTAAATCTCGCTAAAATTTTGAAAAGATGTGAAAAATGCAACTTGGTTTTAAATTGGGAGAAGTGTTACTTTATGGTGACAGAGGGAGTAGTTCTTGGTCATATTATATCTGATAAGGGTGTACAGGTAGATAAGGCTAAAATTTCCGTGATTGAGCAATTGCCTCCTCCAGTTAATGTTAAAGGGGTTAGAAGTTTCTTAGGTCATGCGGGGTTTTATCGTCGCTTTATCAAAGATTTTTCTAAAATTGCTAAACCACTAACTCAGCTTTTACTCAAGAATGCCCCTTTTATTTTTACTGACGAGTGTCTTGAGGCTTTTAATAGGATTAAACAGTCTTTGATATTGACACCCATCATATGTGCACCCGATTGAATTCTTCCTTTCGAGATTATGTGTGATGCAAGTGATTTTGCATTAGGAGCCGTGCTAGGACAAAGAAAGAACAAATTTTTGCATGCTATTTATTATGCAAGTAAAACTTTGGATGAAGCCCAAGTCAACTATGCCACTACGGAGAAGGAGTTTCTTGCTGTGATTTATGCTTTAGAAAAATTTAGATCATATCTAGTTGGTTCTAAAGTTATTGTTTTTACTGACCATGCAGCTTTGAAGTACTTGATAACCAAGGAAAAATCAAAGCCTAGGCTCCTCCGTTGGGTTCTCTTGCTCCAAGACTTTGATGTGGAGATTAAGGACAAGAAAGGTGAAGAGAACGTTATGGCAGACCACTTGTCACATATCAGGTATGATGAGGGTAAAGATTCTCTTCCTATAGATGATTCTTTCCCTGGTGACCACTTGTATGCAGTTGTAGAGCAACACCATTGGTATACTGTTTATGCTAATTATTTGGTGGGTGGTACTCTACCTCCTGATTTATCCTACCAACAGAAAAAAAGTTCCTTTATGATGTTAAACATTATATTTGGGATGATCCTTTTTTGTTTCATGAGTGTGCAGATGGATTATTTCCCAGGTGTGTTCCTGAATGGGAAGTTCACGGCATTCTCACTAGTTGCCACAACTCACCTTATTGAGGACATCATGGTCCCACCAAAACGGTGGCCAAGATTAATGAGTCGGGTTTTTATTGGCCCATTATGTTTAAGGATACTAACACTTTTGTGCAGGCTTGTGACTCTTGCCAGAGGACTGGCAACATCTCACGGTGGCATGAGATGCCTCAAACTGGAATATTGGAAGTTGAAATTTTTGATGTTTGGGGTGTTGATTACATGGGATCGTTCCCTTCTTCAAGAGGGAATTGTTATATACTTGTTGCCGTTGATTATGTATCTAAGTGGGTTGAAGCCATTGCCAAGGTGGTTCATAGGCTTTTTAAGAAAACCATCTTTCCAAGATTTGGAAAGCCTAGAACTATAATAAGTGATGGAGGATCTCACTTTCATGAGCGGAAGTTAGACACCCTCCTCAAAAAGTATGGTGTATACCATAGGACAGGTTTAGCCTACCATCCCCAAACGAGTGGCCAAGTTGAAGTTTCCAACCGTGAGATCAAGGCCATTCTAGAGAAGGTGGTGGCAAAATCAAGGAAAGATTGGAGTTATAAGTTGGATGACACCCTTTGGGCGTACAGAACTGCATTTAAGACCCCGATTGATACTACACCCTATAGACTTGTGTATGGTAAAGCATGTCACCTCCCGATGGAATTGGAGTACAAGGCATATTGGGTTATCAAAGAGCTCAATTTGGATGCTAAGCTAGCGGGAGAAAAGAGGCTACTTCAACTTAATCAACTAGATGAGTTTAGATTGACGGCCTATGATAGTGCACGTGTCTACAAGGAGAAGACCAAGAGATGACACGACAAGATGATCCTTCTAAGAGAGTTCTAAGAGGGTGAGAGGGTTTTATTGTTCAAATTTAGACTCAAACTTTTCCCAGGAAAGTTAAAGTCAAGGTGGTCGGGTCCTTTCACTGTTAAAAGGGCAAATAAGTTTGGTTATGTGGAATTGATCGATGAACATGGTAATGAGTTCAAGGTAAATGGCCAAAGACTTAAGCTATACCATGAAGGGGCTACGATTGGTGCGGTTGAATTAATTCACCTAATCGACTCCAGTTCATCTTGAGTGACATGTGGTAAGAGGGTCGTGTGGGACCTAGATAAACCAGCGCTTTGTGGGAGGCAACCCGTATTTTCTTGCTTTTTAGTTTAGTTTTCTTTCTTTCTTTTTTCTTGTGAAAGGAGAGAGGAGGGAATTTAATGAGTTTTATGAGTTTTTATATAGGTTTGGAGGAAAAGAGTTAGCCAAATTTGGAGAAAAGAAAA
Organism: Chenopodium album; assembly: GCF_948465745.1. Taxonomy (NCBI): domain Eukaryota; kingdom Viridiplantae; phylum Streptophyta; class Magnoliopsida; order Caryophyllales; family Amaranthaceae; genus Chenopodium; species Chenopodium album. The sequence continues at coordinate 37,281,620 of NC_137844.1, forward strand.
GAAAAAAAATCGGACTCTTAGTGCTGTAGCACGCTCGACTGGGAGATGCTTCGTCCGACCGGGCGCAAGAAGAAGTTTGAAAAAGTGAAGAATTCGCCCGACCGGGCGAAGTGGCGCCTGACCGAGGGCAAGAGATGGAAACTTTTAAAGGGTTGGCTCGCCCGATCGGGCGAGTTGGCGCCCAACCGGGCGCGAGAACGACAAAAATCAAACATTTAGATCGCCCGACCGGGCGCGACCTACCGTCCCTCTTTTCTCCTTCTTCTTTCTTCTTTCTTTCCTCCTTATTTCTCTTTCCTCCATTCTTTCTCTCTCTAAAACCTTAAAAACCTCTACCTTCTCTCTAAGATCTCCTCTCCAACTCTCACCCAAATCTAAAAAATATTTACATATTCCTTCTCCTCTCTTCATCCTCTACATTTCTACACCAATTTTTTTCAATTTCAAACAAACTTTTTCCAAACCCATATTAAAAAATGGCGTCAAAGAGGTTAAGAACACAAGGGAGGCGTGGTTCAAGCTCAAGCCAAGGTTATGACCCGGATTTGCAACTCCCTCAATGGCCGAGCATCCGAATCACAACGGAAACCCAATGGGAACGGCTCATCAAGCTCTATGAGCGCGAGGTAATCCCTTTTCGGTGGTTACACTGCCCTACTCTTGAGTCTTTGGGATTGTATGATCATGTTAGAAGATTCATGAATGACATAGGAATGAGAAAATTTGTTGACATGCATTACCCTACTTTTCGTGAATTAACATGTGAATTCCTGTTCTCTTTGAATGTTGTTAATAGTAAAAATGGTCCTAATTTGTATTTTAGGTTGAACAATAGAAATATTAGTTTAACTTATATCAAATTTTGTAAATTGTTTGACTTGGAATCCAAACACCCCCACCATTGGCATGAAGAGTACAAAATGGAAGATATTTACCGTGTTTTAACTAGTCTACCGGCCCCAAACTCCCAACATGCTAGTGCCCGACCTATTCACCATCCCGTCCCTAAAATTTGGCAAAGAATTTCGGACTCTTGTAATCTAGGAAGGTATGACTGTAGGAATTTCACAAATCATATTCGTTTGCACCTAAACAGGATCTACAAGCATAACACATAAAGAATCACATAATACATACCTTTGACGCGTGATTTCCATAAGCGATTAACTGTCAAATAGGGAGATAATAGAGCCCAAGCGTTGCTCCTCTACTTAGTCCACGAGATTCGAATGAGCCGTCCACCAATACTAGATTGGTCGAGTGTAGGAGGAAAACCACGATCACCACCTATGCGGACAACTGTCCACCACCACGAACCATCACCACCGTGCACACACCACCGGCGCACACCAAGAAGGACGGACGAGAGTGAGAGAGAGTTTGTGAGGGGTTGGCTTGTGTTTGTTAATTAGGGTTTGATCTATGATCCCTGAATGTTACGTTCAACCCTAGGCACCTAGTCTATTTATAATCACATTATAACTAGACTAGGAAGCAAGCCCAATCCACCTAAACTCTTCCATATGGCCGGCCACCTAGAGGGAGAAGGCCCATCATGGGCCTCTTCCTCTAATGCTCAATCTAGGCCCTTTGTGTGACCTTATAGGATCCGTTTAATTGGATTTTAGGCTATTTTACTAGCCCAAAGATCGTAAGTACCTCTAGATATGATAATACGACGACCCAAAAGAACGAACTTAATTATCTCCATAATTTATTCCATTATATATCTAGTAATTGCACTTGACGAAGACATAAATACTTCAAACTCCCACTTGTTTGAGACAAGTGTGTAATATTCAAATTCCTTAAGTCAATGTGTGTCGATTTGATAATATGAATGCATCACATGTCGATATCATATTAATCTACAAATCTTTTCTTGAAATCTGAGTTAGAATTACTAAACAAATGATTACTGAGTAATACATTTGAGCGCGGCCATGCATTCACTGAATTCTCCCTCTTCAAGATGCGATGACACATTCCTAATTAAATAGGTAGACTCAATCCAATCTCATGGCAACCAAAGCTCCCACTCAATTCTTGAAGTAACCAAGAAACATCCTTTATAATCTCCAGTTACAAGTAGACGTTTAACTCATGTCAATCAATGTTCCACTCATGTCAAAGGAATCCACTAATATATCCGGAAGCTCTATACTTGAACTTCAAAGTAGGTCAATAGTTCGATCATGCATCATTCATGCATATCCATGTGATTGACCGAGCATCACTATGCCCATATAGCCCATGAAACTGCTCTTTCCAATCAATCTTACATGCCAGTCCATTTATTGAAATCATTTATGTCCAATTCAATGATTTCAAACTAGGAACTTAAATAATGTATGAATTTTGTTCACCTATGGGGTTTCATTCATCAGGTCATCAACCTGATGAGCCCATCAATTCATAATTATTTTAGACATTTTATTTAATTTCAAAAACCATAGTTAAATAAGATTGAAACTTTGTTTCAATTGATAAACATAATTCTGCAAGTTGATGTATTATTTATGTGATATGCTTTCTCAAAACATATACAACTTAAACTACATAACTTGATTCAATCCAAGAACCTTAGTATGACTCTCATACCTTGGTTAAGGAAAGGGTTTAGTAAGTACAATTCAGGAGACATTCTCATAAAAATGAATTTTGCAACTTCTAAATTTTAATAATAATATTCATCTCCATACACTAAGAACTTTCCTTCATCCTTTTACTAGGAATCATAAATTTCTAATTGCATTCCAATGTTACATTGGATTTAGATTGAAATCTATCATCACTTGTTCTTAAAACATGTGAATCAAATAGACGAGTACAGTCCATGATATGTATGATGCTTCTTTTGCAAAATGCACAAGGAGTATCACTCAAAACCTTAATTTCATCAACCTTTCTCAAAGCATTGAATCTTTAAGCAATGTAATGTTGAACATCATAAAAATCTTATCAATATAAGCTTCTTAACCAAACTCAAACATCCTTCGAGACCTATCTCAATAGATCTTGACTCCCAAATGCACTCATCTTCCTCTTCAAGGGTTTTCATACAAAATGCATTAGCCATTACTTGACCCTTCAAGCAATGAATAATTGTTCTTTGAACTAGACCAAGAAGACTTCATAGCTCCCACTAAACATCTTGTATACATAACATTTTCATTTTATGAGAGCATCAAATGATTTGATTAACTCACAAAATTAAGAATACTAACTCCATGATGCTTTCTTTGATCCATAAATGAACCTCCTATACATCCTTAGGATTATTGGATTTTCAAAACTATTCTGATTGTATCATATACAAGTCTTCTTTCATGAACCATTTCAAGAAAGTGTTTTTGAAATCCATCTACCAAGTCTCATAAGGTAGAAATCACTAAAATATCTTTAATAGATCTTGGCAACATGACTAATGTAAAGGTTTCATCGTAGTCATAGTCATACTATGAATTAGTTGAATCATTTAACAAGTCTTTGCTAAATTAGAAAACACTTTTCTTTCTTGTCTGTTTTGCTTATAATGGGTCTCACCCAATTAGGCAAATTAATCATGTGTCATACACTTGGTTACAGACTTAGAATCTATTTAAGATTTCCATGGTTGTTAAACCACTTGGAGTTCTAACTTGTCAAATCATCTTTATTACTTGCATAATCATAATGTTCCAAAATCAATATTTTAAAACTCTTAGTCAATATGAAATCATATTTCTTTGGCTAAGTTTCACATATGCTAGTCATCATTGTGGGTTTTTATACAACAATTGAAACTTATACAACAACTTTGTTTAGTCTTCAATGAGAAACGACAATAGAGGATGTGCACTTGGAATGTACTACCTTTGACACATGGTTATTATTCCCATTACACTTAATGAGACCACGCGTTGTCATTTGTAACATGAGGTGAATCATGCTCATATTGTTGCTTTTATTCGATTATTTCTCGAATTTCTTCAAGATTTTCAAACATACTTTTCTTGAAATCTTTCAAGACTTTCGAACTCTTTCAAGATTCATATACTCCCATTTGCCTTTTGAAGAGGCACATTTAGCATAGGGTGAACCAACCATGGTTTGAACCATGTTTGTTTGTTTCTTTACTCGAACTCTTTTGAGACTTACACTACTCCCACTTGACCTTTTGGAATTGACATGTTTTCCATAAGGGCACCTACTTAAGCAACAAACATTTTGTGCTAAGTATGACTTATGTAGTAGTACCCCGTGCTCTATATAGGAATTGAACGTGCATTAAACGATTTAATACAACTTTCATTTCTTGATTGTAGAAAGACTTTATAAGAACTTTTCTTATCCATATCACATATTAAGCCTTTGCTACATTTTGATTTGACATATGTAGTTTTGTTTAGTTTTGTAGCTTATCTTAAAAGTATATCCCTTGAATAATGGTTGGAAAATAGGTAATTTTCATCCATTATCAAAATATATCTTATATACATTGGTAGTTCCTTTATAAACACTTCATAAGGTTTTCAATCGTAATTTGCTGTAAAACGATTTCACAACTCTTGGATGTTTATCAAGGTTTTGGCTCAAATTCTCATTATTACGACCATATCGCAATAAATTGAATATATGTTGCCAAGTAAATGTCTTGACTCAAACTTTCACAATTACAATCATATTGTAATGTAATCATTATCTTGTCAAGTTAATATTGAACTTCATACTGAACCTTTTGAACTTTTCAAAATTTTCACACTGTAGCTTTAACTAAGCACAAGTGATCACATTACAAATGAAGTTTCATTGTTCGTCTCTAGCCTTTGAACCTTTGGTTTTCTTACATCGGTATGTATTCGACCTTGAGTTCATATCATCATTTCTCTAAATGGTGACTTTGTCAAAATTTTCAAATTAAAATGAAGTTCACATATATCAATAGATTCATAATCTTATGATACTGAAAGTCCATCCCTTTGGATCTTCCGCATGCAATGTTCATTTTTCATTCGAATTTATTAACATTTTAGAGACAAATTATATATATATATATATATATATATATATATATATATATATATATATATATATATATATATATATAGAACTGGTTCATCTATATCTACCATATAGAATTTTTAAACCTATTTAGCTTTTCAAAACACATAGTGACTCAATAAAGCATAGAATAACATTTACTCCATGTTTTTTGAATCTTTAATGCTTAGTCATTACTAACATTGAATGGTATTTCGATAATGGCAAGAATAAATAACATTTACTTAATTTTAACTAATAACTAGGTAAGGTGAAAGTAAGCTTCTACTTGTAAAGTTGCAACCTTTGCTTCTAGACTTGTAGATTCTACTTGTGAAATAGCAACATTTGCTTCTAAACTTGTAGATTTATTTCTCCCTTAGCCATACTTCTTCATTTAGTTCAACCACATTCTTAATGAGAGTGAACTAAATATGACATCATATGTCCAAGAAGTAGTAATTTGCTAAATCAATTTCTATAATATACTTCTTTAATTGGAACATTTCCATCCTTTTACCTTCCAACTGTATGAGGTAGTTTCTAATCAATTGGAATTGGTCCATTTAATTGGAAACATTTGTTGTTCATAGCAACTTTTAGCATGTAAGTAGTTCTAGGTTTGAGAAGTAGCAACTTGTTTGCATTTCTTGGCCTATAACTTCTTAATACAATCCTCATATATTCTTAAAACCTTTCCATTTGAGCCACTTAGAACATTTCTCTTAGGTTTAAAATGATGCTTTGCTTAACTTTTAAGCACTTTTCATGATTTTGCTAAGTCTATTCAATCATTATTCATATTAGAGTTTAATCAACTATTTAACTCTGTATGAAGTGGATGAAGAATAATGTCATTTGATCAAATTTTGATCATAGAGATTTCCAATCACTTTCTTATTTTCAATCATTTTGAAGACAAGAGATTTTACTGGACTTCTATACTTGTCTTTTAGAGGATTTGCACCTCTCATCTCATTTTAACCTTTGAAACACTTTTCAAAATGAAGATGTGTTGGCATTTTACTCAAACATTTTGAATAAAACCAACTTAGACATGTGACATGGGTTTCTAAAACTTGTCTTTTAGAACCATCTTAGCAAAATTGGAATATAGGTTTATGGATTATCTTTTAACCTTTTGAGAACGTTTCTCAACTTTATTTTCAATCGAGGAGATTATATATAATTATAAAATTAGAAAGAAATATTACTCACTTAATAAATGCAAAATTCAATTATGTTTAATAAAATTTAAAGTACCATAAACGATTTAAATATGTTACTTTAAAACACTTTATTCAATATTATGTGATCCCAATTGAATTTTAAGTGATTCCATGACCCTTTATTCGTGCAATAATTGACCGAACTTTGGCCCTACCATCAACCATTACATTTTCAAGGTGAGTAAACTCTTTACTGATTACAACTTTTGTAACTCTTGGTTGAATAATTAACCATCACATGTTTAATTATTAACCTTCGTTTCAAGGTTCTAAACGCTTTAGGTTACCTTGTTGAGTATAACCAATTAAAATTGTAAAACTTGATTTACCCCAACTCTCTCAAGATATAAAATGACACCCAGCTTTGGCATGACCTATCATAAATATCAAAGGTTTATTGGGTTTTTAATCGGAAAAGCAACCTCAATATTACCGGGACCTAGATTCATTATGTTGTGATTAATTTAGTGAACTATAACGCATCATCACAAACATCAATAAAATCTAACATGCATAATATACTGAATGCATAAGCAAGACATAGCATGGCCCCTAATCCTAAGAAAACTAATAAAGTAAATGCTCCCATTTGAGCCTTCATGGATCTCATCCACCTCGCTCCTTTGGGCCTTCACTTCATGGGCTTCTTGGATTAACTGGAACATGTAATATACCTATTCTATTTACTACTTAAAAAAAATAAATGAAATTACAAAAATACTTTATCGGTTCGTAGACCGTACTTAGATTACAAAAATACATCACGATTCGCAGATCGTATTTAGCAATCTACTGGGCCATACTAGTCATTATATAGCAACATAATATCATATATTATAAAATTGCCACATAATAAATCACTCATCACACTTTCCTAAACTACAACATCGAACGTTCATAATTAAGAAAACACGGCACCTAAATATCTCATATTTTAATTACTGCAATTAGATAATATCATATATTTTTCATGACCATCAATAAAATATCATATATTTTAAATTAAGCATGAGATAGAATCAAATCTTATTTTAATCTTAAAAGATAAATCATATTTATCCTCAAAAATTATCCTAACAAAATTAGGAAATTCTATCCTAATTACTAGCCAATCAAAAAAATTAAATCAATTATATCCTAAAATAATTATGGGATAATCACATTATTTAAATCAATCTTTATCCTTTTGGAATATGCTTAAAATATCCTAACAAATCCTATCCAATATTAACCACTTTAATTATGGATAATCATCAAAATTAACAAATTTAAATAGGGATAATATCAAATTTAAAAACTTTTGAAAGATTTGATTTTATCCCAAATAAAAGATTTTATTTCAAAATTATTCTATTTTATCCCAAAATAAATCATATTTATCTTGAAATATTTTTAAATAAAAATAATAATTAAATTTTTTTTTTTTTGAAAAAATGGGGCTGAACCGTGGCTGAGCTAGCTGCCCAGCCAGGTGACTGTCACTGCTGCAGCCAGGCTCACAGCCCAGCCGAAACATCAACCCTGCCACCAAGACCAGGCCGAAGCCCAGCCTCAACAGCACCAGCTGTCGCAGCAAGGCCGGAGCCCAGCCGCGCAACCAGGCAAAATGTCCAGCCATGCCACCAACCACCGCCCTCACTACCCCTCTTTTCGACCACCTGGACAACCGCTGTGGCCCACCTAACGGTGGTTCGACAACCCAGCCACGGTTGCCCCCTCTCAAAATGATCCCTTTTTTTAGATTTAATTTAATTAAACAAATTTTGTAAAATTAAATTAATTAGGTCTTTTGAATTAAAACACAACATTTATGCCTAATTCAATTTTGAAATTAAATTCATAATTCAATTTCAAATTTAGGGTTCTTCACAAAATTAATTCAAAATTTAATCCAACACTTAAATCAAATTATTGACTATACAAAAAAATCATATTTTATGTATCAAATCAATCCAATTAAATTTATAAAGCATAAAACTTCAAAAATTATCAAAATTAAGCACAAAAATCAAAATTTAGGGCTTTATTTCAATCAAAATTTTCAAAAAACTAGGGCTTAATTCGGATTTTGCTAAGAAAAATTGAGTTATTTAAATCACATTTAAACAATTCCAAACCTATAAATCTCCATTTAAAATAAATATTGAACCATAATTAAATTACTCTCCCTCTTAATTGAATTAAAATTTGTGGACATCAAAGATTTATGATCAATATGCGTAAATGCAAGAGGCTAACTGATACCACTGTAGGGTTTTAGGTACTTAAATGCAAAATTTCACGAATCATATTCGTTTGCACCTAAACAGGATCTACAAGCATAACACATAAAGAATCACATAATACATACCTTTGACGCGTGATTTCCACAAGTGATTGACTGTTAAATAGGGAGATAATAGAGCCCCAAGCGTTGCTCCTCTACTTAGTCCATGGGATTCGGATGAGCCGTCCACCAATACTAGATTGGTCGAGTGAAGGAGGAAAACCACGATCACCACCTTTGCGGACAACCGGCCACCACCACTAACCATCACCACCGTGCACACACCACCGGCGCACACCAAGGAGGACGGACGAGAGTGAGAGAGAGTTTGTGAGGGGTTGGCTTGTGTTTGCTAATTAGGGTTTGATCTATGATCCCTGAATGTTATGTTCAACCCTAGGCACCTAGTCTATTTATAATCACATTATAACTAGACTAGGAAGCAAGCCCAATCCACCTAAACTCTTCCATATGGCCAGCCACCTAAAGGGAAAAGACCCATCATGGGCCTCTTCCTCTAATGCTCAATCTAGGCCCTTTGTGTGACCTTATAAGATCCGTTCAATTGGGCTTTAGGCTATTTTACTAGCCCAAAGATCGTAAGTACCTCTAGCTATGATAATACAACGACCCAAAGGAACAAACTTAATTATCTTTATAATTTGATCCATTATATATCTAGTAATTGCACTTGACGAAGACATAAATCCTTCAATGAGCCCCATAACGCACAAACTAATGAACTAGCAATCATAGGACACTATATCTTTGGATACGATAAATTGAATATAGGTAGATATATTATCCACCACTTGAGTAGACATGCCACTGCTAGTACCACCACTAGGGCCCCTATCCGATTAGGAGGCCTTATTACTAGAATAGCGGTTAAGAAAGCCGGGTTTAGTGAGGCTAGGCCTCAGGGTATCACTAACTGTGGGGGGGATACCTATATGACCAGTAGGTACCTTCAGAGTTTGGATTGGGTAGAGTTAGATAGCCAAAAAATTCCCCATTGGTGTGTTAGGGTAGGAACGTAGCCTCCTTTGCATGTCTTTCTCCTCCCTAACCCCCAGTTAACCGTCTTTCCCCCTGGGCAAGAGTCTTACACCTATTATGTCTTAGTTGCCCATGCCTAGGGGCGAGCACCACCACCACCACCCCATATGCCTACACCTCCCCCTAGGGAAGATCCCGAGACCGTTTGGGATTTACAGAGTGTAGGACAGGCCATAGGCCGTATTGAGGGGTCTTATGGGGAGCTTAGGCAGATGGTTGGTTCTATAGACCTACGGTTAGGGTACATTAAGAGAAACCAGGGTAGAGCTTTATACCCTATGTTTGATGAATATGCTCGTCGGGGTGCTATTCCCGACGATGCTCTCTACCCCGACTGGTTTCAGGCACCACCTCAGGGATACATCGATCCCACCTCCCATGGCATTTATACGGACTATTCGGCCTTTCATGGATATGGCCAAGACATTCCTTTTGGGGGGCCTCCGGGGGGGACTTATAACCCTAACTATTTTGGTGGTAGTTCTTCTGGTGGTGCAGGTGATAGCGGCGGAGGATTTGGCTCCATGGATGCGGATGATGAGGATTAGCCGTGTTGGGCTAGTTCCCGAGCCAATGAGGACATTGTCTGATCTTGGCTTGGGGGAGATTTTTGGATGTTGGTATCTTTCTTCTTCTTTTTATTTTATTTTTGGTATTTTTTTTGGTGTGTTTAGTATAGATTTATTTCTTTCTAGTATAGTTTTTATTGCTTTGAAAAAATACAAAAAAATTGAAAAATAAAAAAAATACAAAAATACGTTCCAATGAATTATAAATCATGCTTCCTTGTGCCCCATACTTAAAAATTGTTTTGATTCTTGGTATATGATAATGAACATTGTGGATAGGTTAGCCATGATTTGATATTTGATTGCTTGGATGCCCTAACATGCATCAATTTTGTCCAACTGCTTGTGAATATAGTGCTTGACTAGTTGATTTGGTAAGGAATGTGTTTTAGAGCCTGGTATGTTAATGAATTTGAGTATTGGTTTGCAACGTTCAGTAATGTTTGTATGACTCATTATTATACACATTGAGGAGGACGAAGGCATTTGTTCTTTTAGGTATCCTTTAGATGAATTTAGATACATTTGTTCCTTTCTTGCTACCCATGTTGTTGCCTTGACTATTTATTGTTTATTAGTCACATTATAGGCCGATTTTTCCCCATTGGTTACTAGTCCCAAGCTTGGCTTGGGGGAGCTATTAGTGAGTGAGGTGAGGGAGTTTGTAGTGTGCTTGTTATTTGCACAATTTGGGTGGTAATGAGAAGTTGTTTTGTTCTTGATTGTGTTTTGTTTTTGATGGTTTTGAAAGTTAAAATTCTTGAGAAAACATAAAGCATGATAGTGAAAATAAAAAGAAGTTCAAGAAAAAAGAAAAGAAAAAGAATAAGTGAACTTCAAAAGAAAAAAAAGAGCAAAAAGAAAAAATTGTTGAATGTTTAATGTTCTAAGAGAAGGTTGATCGAAAGGAAAAAAAAATGAGTTTCAATGAAAAAAAATCAAGTTTGAAATTTAAAGTTTATTTATTCACTCAAGTTCTACATTGTTATATTTTTATGAGTGAAATTGTAAGTGTTGGGAATTATTGTTATGATTGGAGTCGTATTTGGTGAATTTTTGGTGGAGTTGAGTATGTTGGAGTTGTTTGGTCATTATTTGGCTCCCTTAAGCATGGCTTTACTCTCACATTTTCCCAAATTTATCCTACCTTTTACCCTAGCCTTACATTACAAGCTTTAAAGACCTTCCGACCTTTGTGCATAGAGTTGTGTGAATGTGAAATTAGTTGTCTATCAATGCAAGGAATGATTTGACATATTCCGAGTCGACTATTAGGTTGAGTGTATGTCTTTTTAGACACACAAGAGTGTGAGTTGGGAGGGCATTGTTCATATATAAAGGGGTTAGAATGGAGAGCGATCGAGTACATCTTTTACTCGCCACATAAATGAGAGTTGAGTGTGTGAGTACTAGTCTTGAATTCTATATGCTCTTGTGGTTTGCTCTACTTGACAATTGTTAGGGAGGATGAGGGATTGGAAGGATGAGATTGGTTGATGTTGAAGCATGTTTGTTAGATTTGCCTTGAATTGGTTGTTCTTGATTTTGATTATTTGGGGTGAGGCATGTTTTATTTATTCATTAATGAGCTCTTTAATTAGGGACAAGCAAAGGTTTGGCTTAGGGGAGTTTGATATATCTATTTTATATAGTGGTTTACCCCCGTCCCTTGGTCATAATTAGTAGTGTTTTTGGCTCTTTAAGAGCCACTTTTATTACTAATTTGTATTTTCTAGTGTTTTCGTAGTTTTGGTTGAGTTTTGTAGGAAATTGCACACTTGGAGCATTTTTTCGGGATTATTTGGAGCAACTACGAGCATTGGAAGAGCATGACCATCTTTCGTAGCCCAAGGCCGGTTGGAGTCATCAAACCGGTGATTAAGGGCTCGACATATGAGAAGCCGAGGCATTGGACACCGAGTATTCAAGCCCCTTAGATAAAATTCGGATTGGGTTGAGTATCAAGGCCCAATCAAAGTCCAAAGAAGTGCCCAAGTGGCCTTGCCCGGTCAGGCATCCTCGCCCTGAGGCGCGCTCAACCGGGCGGGGCGGAAGAAGGAACAAGCAACCCTTCACCTTAGCTCGCGCCCGACCGGACGCGAGAGAAGCGTCCCTGATGAAAAAGGTGGGCTTGGTCGGGCGATGCTTCGCCCGACCAGGCGCGTGTCTTGAAGTTAATTCCGGCGATTTTTACTTAGATTTTAATTAGGATTTTGATGTTTTGTATAAATAAGTTTTAGTTGCTTTTGATACATTTACCTCTCTTTCATTAGTTTAATCTTCTCTTAAGCTTAAACTTCTCTCTTGTTTCTCTCTCCACAACTTTGTTCCTTAATTCATAATTTCCGTTAACTTTGGTAATGATTTCTTCTCTATTATTTTCAGTAGTTTAATTTCTTTAATTCATCATGTCTTGTTTATTTGCTTTGATTAGTTTAGATTTAATTATGTGTGAGTAGTTTCCTTTCTAGGGTTTGTGGGGATCCATAAATAATATGAAGGGGTAATTTATTATTGTTGATTGTCAATGCTTGATTAATTTCCTATTGATTGATTTAATGCTATGCAATTAGATTAGGCCTAGTTTAATTGTATGAGTTTTGCAATATTGATTCGAGTTTCGAGAGATGAGAATTGATGTTTAGGCTTAGTTTCAATAGGCGGATTAATTTATAAATGGTTAAGTCAAGATTCAAGAGATGCGATTTAATACCGGTAGATTAATTCTGTGATTGCAATACGTAGCGAAAGCCCTTTATGATCTGGTTAATTGATGCATTGATGATTGATTTTTATGTTTTACCCTGGAATATTATTTATCGGTGAACCTATACCCTAGGTCTTTATTAATTGATTTCTCCTTACTTTAATCTCCTTAGTTTAATTCTTTTTACAACAACAATTTGGTTACTTAATAATTTAGATTATTTTAGTTAATTAGGAATAAATATACTTGTTTCGCTGTGGTTCGACCCTACTTCCCTATCTACTTTAGTTAGAGGACTTAGGTAATTCTTTTGATTAGGAGATACGATTTTATCCTGTCATTGTCTTAAAAATTTCTTGATAAAAAATGATAAAGAAATTTTTTTAAAAAAAAATTGAAATTGTGACATATGTTAGTGAAAATTATGAAAGAACTTATATGATAAGTCTCCGATGATAAAATATATATATAAAAAAAATAGTTATTGTAGCTAATAAAAACTTAGAGTCCAATACACTTTCTTTGTATTTTTTTTTCTATAAATATGTATATAATTTAACAAACTAAAAAAATTTATCAAATTATTTTTATCAAAAGGGCCGAATGGGCTAGCGAGCGGTACAAATTGCCTTGTCCATGTCCGCCCATTTATATTAGCGGGCCGGCCTTAGCCCATCCAAATATTCAAATTTTCCCAAAATTGTTGTCCAAACCCGCCCATTTTATAGGCCATGTAGGGCGGGTTTAACGGGTTGCCCGTCCATGAACAATTCTATGAGATATATAGTGAAAAAATCGGCTTTTTTTATATCTTTTTTTCAATTTTTTATATTCAACAATGAATTGAAAAGATTATACGTAGTATTAAGTAATGTGATAAATGGGTACACATTATTGTGATTAACATCGTCATGATGAAACTATAAATAATCAATTTTTGTAAAGGATTTAACTATTAGGCATTAATCTAATTATAGTTTAATTATTGTGAAATTTAATAGTTGAACTTTGTAAACCGTGCAATTGCACGGGTACTATACTAGTTTCATACTATAACGCTGCTTCTTGTTTGTATGTCGTTAAGTAATTTTTTATAGGATGGAGGAGGTGGGTCATTATTTTCAGCATATTAAGTGCACTCTAAGAGAAATTGATTTGGTAAAGAGCTTTTTATTTGATTTAAAAATATAAAATTATGACAAGTTTTGATAATTAGTTTTTTTATACGAATTAAATGATAACTTATACACAATCCGTGCGTAGAACGGGTCCAAAAGCTAGTTACTTTAAAAAAGTAGGGGTTAATGAGAAGAAAGAAACCCACAATTGCTCCCCTCTCAGAGTGAAAATTTCATCATACACCCGGTCAAAATACATGAGTTATAAAAAAGCGGAAAGAACATTGTATACAAATACAAAGTATACGAGCAAAAAAAAAAAAAAAAAAAAAAAAAAAAAAGAAAAAAAAAGTCACAACGATTCTCCACTTGATTTAAAAGATTGATTTGTTATTTTTGTTCCTTGATTCATTAATTATATTCCATATTACTTTTGATAAACAAAATTTCATTTTTTTGTTAAGATAAATAAATTGGGTTTATAGATTAATGTTATTTCAAAGTTGATTTTATCGTTTTGATGAATCATTTAATTAAAAGATCGATATAATTGACAAATTCGTTGTTGAGAGAAAAGGTATTTTCAAATATTTTTTGTTATCAATTTTTATGTTTTGGTGTCATTTTCTAAGGTTGAAGATGATGTTCTTCCTATTTTGATGAATGTACTTTTATCATTTTTTTAATTGCAATAAAATATGTTTTTTTAAAATCTGATTAATATGTTCTTTTAGTATAAACTATATGTTCTTTACAATACGAACAATGTTCTTTAAGGTAATATATATTAATCATGTTCTTTGGTTATAATAACACAAAATATGTTCTTTGGGTATAATAATACAAATTATGTTTTTTTACTTATATAATATGTTCTTATATTTTGAATTTCGATTTTTTAAATTTAAGAATGAAATTTTGAATTATATTTGTGTAAAATTAATTTTAGATAGAGAAATTTTTGATATCTGAATATTTTCTGATTCAAATGTGATATTTTGAAATGATTTGACATTAAATTATTGGTAAAACTCAATTCATAATTATGTTTTACCTTTTTGATAATAAGTATTTCATAATATACTGTATTCTTTATATTTCAGTGATGTGTTCTTTTATAAATTCATGATGTACTTTATAATTATTTTCTATGTTCTTTCCGGTTTAATTTGGATGTACCATGCGCATGGTACACCCGGGTGTACAAACCACCAACTGCTCTTGGAGTGCCACATCATATCAGCAGCCGCGTGATACCTCATTAAAGACCATTTTATTATTACACTTTTGGTAATATCCCAATTGAAGCGATATTATGTACTAATTGAAAATATTTAATTTACATAAGTAAAAAATAATATTCTCCCAAATATTCATACATGTCAAAGATAATAACACGATATTATGTACAAAAGTAAATGACCATTATAGATGATAACATGATCTTATACACGTATGTTATATCTTATATGCGATCATATTTTATAGTGTTTTTTTCATTCTCATTCTCTTACTCTATTAGAGCTATTATTTTTCATATTTTGATATTGTTCTCCTTGATATGTTTGTTTTTGTTTTTGTAGGAATAGGGCTCGATTTGCTCGATTATCGGTTTGGTCGCGAGTTAATTCTTCAAGGGAGATATTTAGCATGCAAGAAAAGGCATGGTAGCCTATTCTACAACCTGTCTGTGGCAGATTACGTACTCCCCGCCACAACTCACTTGTGGCCATCCTGAGCTTTTTGATGTGCTATTTTGATTCCTAATTCCCAATTTTATTAATTCATAATTCTTCTTAATTTGGTATAGTTGGTTTTATTTTCAATAATCAACTAGAAATTGTTTTGCAATAAAAGTTGATTTTTAATTAATTTTAGAGCCCTAATTAAAATTAAGAGTTTTTATGCATGAAAATAGTTAATTGTTCTTGTTAGGATTTATATGACGTTGTATTATTGTTATCAATGTCTTTAATAGTATGATTCCCGAAAATAGGTATGATTGCATAGGGAAGACACTTTTTGATCGAAAGAAACTCTTGGTATTATTATATAGAGAGCATCCGGCATATTTATTGATTTAATTATAAGAAAAGGATTGTTTTAGTGTGTTGATTCGTTTTAGCGGGGACACTTATTCCTATATGTTTTTAGTTATTGATTTATTCCGGATTAATTTGTTGCCAGACTTTAGATTTTTATAATTTCATATATTTGTTTGAGTACTTGCTAAGCTTAAATTCAAGTCAATTTAATTACTTTGAATCAGTTAATGTCTTGGGATTCGAACCGGACCCTTGCTTGCCTGACTACATGGTAGTTGGTCTTATACTCTTATTAAGTAATATTTTTATTAGGTGTGCAACACGTCTATTAATAGAATAATACAAAATATATTGAATCTTATTAAAATAGATATCAAACCTTATTAGAAATTATTTGAACTTATTGGACTTGTTATGAGTAGTATTTAATGGTGTGGATTTAAGAGTTAGAAAATTCTCTTCTAGAAAAAAAGAAAAGGAAAACTCTCTTACATGGAAAGAAAATAATGACTTTGATGTGTTTATTAACTTGTGTAGTTGTGTGTGCTTAATCGGTGAGCCCTACACCCTAGTGTAGGTAGGAGTACCTACACGCCCTTGTAAACGACGTGTTTAGCATGCTACCCACATCCCATAACCCACTAACCTACAGTAACTACCCACCAAATCATTTTCTCTCTAAAACTTTCTTCTTCATTTCTCTAGACTTTCTCTCTCATCAAAACCAAAAAATCGGAACCAAAACTGCTTCAAAATACTACGAAATTGCTTCAAAATACTGCTAAATTGCTTCAAATGTCTGCCATTTGCGAAGAACGAAATTCAATAATCGCAACAACATTCACAGAAAGAGTAAGTAATTTGTTCATTTTACTGCACTTTTTTGTACGAATTCTAGTTTTTCTATTTTATTTTGAAATCACATGTTTAGATACATAATCTAACTTGATTAGAACTATTTTTATGCAAAAATCATTAAAATCTACTATGTTTGTGTTGTTTTTGTAGAACCGAAAAATATGTTTCGGAGTAGAGAGATAAAGAGAATGATAATTCAAAGAATAATCCTGTTCGTTGAACACAACAAGGCAGATTCTGAAGAAACGTAAGTAATATTTCAAATCAAAGTAAAATTGTTACTTAAATAAAGTTTTTATTTCAAAAACTTTAACAATTTATTTAAAAATAGAGCCGATGATGACAAACCTATTTAAACAAGAGTAGAAAAACTAAAAAAAAAATTGCGAACAAAAGTCTCAAGTTGTAGATCTAGAACTTTTAAAAGATATTAAAAAGTCTAATGGTATATGTAGACACCCAATTGTGTCTCCCCAAAACCAAACCCAGTGATGAATACCTTTCATGTCAATTGATTATCAAACAAAGCAAAGTGTGAAAGGTCAAGTGTTGCGGTTGGTTTTTATTAAAATTCTTTCTTTCTATTTTCGAAAAATAACTCTATTTTATGAAAACAGCTAATCCAGTTTAGTTTGGTCCACGACAAGGGTCCAATAATAGTGTAGTTGGATGGGGCTTGCAAAGAGCTTTCCAACGATATATTATAAGCCCAATTCCGATGAATAATGAGGAACTTATGGCCAAAATACTAAACTGGGCCCGGTTTGATCTTTACATGCGGCCCAATGATCTAGGGGAGGGCCCAATGTTAATTATCATTCCTAAAGTTGTTATAATTAATTATAGTCTTCTAGAATTCTCTAGAAGGTTCTTTTAAGTCCTAATAAAGGATTAATAATTATGTTTTGATAAAGTTTTATTTGGAATAAAATATTATTTTATGAAAAATACGATTTCGGTTTTCATACGGACTTTATAAATCGATTTTGATTCATATGAGGACTCCGTGTTTGAAAGCGCGTAGGAATCCAGGCTGTCGCCACGCGACAGACCCTGTCGCCTGGCGACAAAGTCGGTTTTGCGGCGACAGCGTGGAGTTTTATTCCTTATCAAATTCTACCTATTTCCGGACTGTTTTCTTATAAATAGGGTCCTGAATTTCCGTTTTTCAACAACGATTCACAATCATCATCATCAATCATCTATTCTCTCTAAGTTCTCATCTCTCTAGCTTTTCACAAACAAAATTCCGCATTCACGAGATCTAGAAACGCCTAGCCAAGTTCGAAGTTGCCTTCGCCCTAGACGTGAAAGGTTATAATTTCTGAGGGTTTGTTCCCTAATCTCGATTTCAATTATTTAATTTGATTGTTTTGATTTATATTTTCCTTGAAGTTACTAACGCGTGTATTTTGTTATTAGAAAGAAATACGAGGCATCCAAGTAAGTGCTTTAATTGTTTATTGATATATAGAAATCATGTTTAGGTTCCTATTTTGATTCCTAATATCATGTTTAGGGAAAAGGTTATAATATCAAATATGCTTATTATGATTCCTGCGATGCTTCCTATTCTCTTTTCTAATATCATGTTAGTATCATGTTAGGGCTAAAGCTTTGATCTTTAATGCTTAGTGACATGCTAGGATTTGTTATTAATCTTGTTAGTATCATGCCTAGGATCTTGCTATTATTATGCTTTATTTTTAACATGATTATCATGATTATTTTTATGATTATGATGTTTATTGTTATTTCTTGATCACGCCTTTTATGCATGCCTAAAGGGAATTTGTACTTGTAATCACGCTTAATAAGATAATTAATAATCTTGTTTAGGGCTAATATGATTATAATTCAAGTGATCACCAATAATAATTTTATTTGTGCATTAAATTCAACCAACATAGATAAACAGGTTTAGGGTTAACCTATTGTTTGCATGTTAGTCAGAAAGCGCACATGAATACGAGAAGAATGAAGTAGAGGCCTATTATTAGGGCAGGTTCAATCTCTTTTAGGTTGGATTTGTACCTTCATCCCCGAACCCTATTTGGTTCAAGACCTTTTGGAGTTGACGATCTCCTGGATCGTTAAGGGGTGTAATCTTCACCTTGTGAACGGTTTACAAGTTCCTAAAACTTGTTGGCGACTCTTTTGCTCTAGCTTCCTTCCCTTTGGACGCCACCATACTTAAGTGTATGATCACAGTGGGGTTCAAGCTTGGGGTTAATGGCTTGAAATATTCCCTACAGTATACATGTTAACATTTCTACAATTTTGAGGTAATATATGAACATATACTGAATTATAAATGTTCATTTGTATATTTGAATTTATTTGAGTATATATTTGACTTTATATGCCTAAATAAAAAATGTTCATTTTTATGATATGTTATGCACATTTATGAAATGCATAAATATTCATTCATTTGAGTTGAGAAACCGACTTATTCATTCTATGAAATCTTTTGATCATTTATGAAATTCATAATGTTCATTTACATATATATGTTAATATTGGTTCATTTTAGTTTACATATATATTTATATGCCTAAATAACGAATGTTCATTTCTTTTATACATTATGCACATGTATAATATTGATAATATTCATTTCAATTGTATGCATTAAAACTAATATCTTACAACCAATCTATATTGTAGTGATGTCCAAAGTGACACATTTGATATAAGATGCACATGAAATTGAAGACTATGCAGTTGTTTTGGAGAAGATAAAATGGCTTAGCAACGCTGATTATACAAACTGCGGAGTATACATTATTAAGCATATAGAAACCTTCATTGCTAAGCTTAATGAGAGTTGGATTTGTGATTTGAAACCAAACAGTGTAAGAGTGATAAATGTTCAATAATGTAAGATATATTGTTCATTTATAAAACAGTGTATATAATTAACATTTATTAATTCATTTTGTTCAACAGGTGGACCAAATTAGGAAGCTAAGGATGCAAAACTAATGCTATTTGAAGAAAAACACTAAATCTAGGTTAAAGTTAACTAGAAGATAAGTAAGAAAGTTTGCAAAGGTGTAGTACGTGTTATATGCTCATTTATGAATGTGTATATGTTCATTTATGAATGTGTATATGTTCATATCTTATGTATAGTTTTATAGATGTTTTTTTTTAGAGGAAAATAGACTTATAGATTTTATTTGTTAAAAAAATTATTATAATTGATATTTCATTTTAATCTTTAATTTGTATGAAAATAATATTTTTTAGGTTTTATAAATTGGTTGTTGGTTCTTTACTTTTGTTCATTTTCAAATTGATAAATAATCATTTACATATGTTGAATTTAAAAAAAAAAAACAATATACTAAAAAAGGTACTATATAGAAACAAATTCTTATGTCTTTAACATAATAAAAAGAAATTCAACATTAAAAAATTAGTAGTTATACCAACATTTTTAAAGTTCTAATATACTAACTTATTCATCTTTATTAGCCAAATGTTTAGCTACATTTGTATCAAAAAGGCTAACAACCTGTCATACTTAGAAGAAATTTTTTAGATCAAGAAGAAATTTTTTAGATCAAATTGAACATTTCTTTAAACACTTGAACAATTTTGAACAAGAGCACCTTGATCATTTATTGGAACTGTGGGAGGAATGATGAAAACACAATTTCGCAATCACGATCAAAATCGGCAAAGGAAGAATTAGACATTGATGATCAACAACGATTATCAAAATCGTAAAAATTAAACTGGAAAATTAGTATAAAAATCAAATGAAGAAGCTGAATTGAGCAGAGAGAATGAAGGTATTACAATCAACTGAGGAGAGAGAAAATATAGGGTTTTAAATCATACATATACATAGCTTGAATGATAAGAAAGGAAGGAATTAAAAATGGTAAAATTTTCAGTGTATGCCATGTGTGATTAAAATGTTTTGGACCTAAAATATATGGACTTGGTCATGGGCTGGTGGCTATGATAGTAATTAGTTGGACTTAGCACTTAGGCAAGTGACACACACGCACATATGTTATTTTCAAATTAATAACTATCATGTCAATCTGTATATGTTCGTTTAATTGGCAAGATTTCCTTTTTTTAGTTTTTCCATTTTCTCACTCAATGTTTCACACAAAAATATGTCCATAGAGAATATGGAGTAGATAATTAATGTTAACACTAAAAATAGCCCGGTGTAATTTTGTTAAATTGACCCTAAAATTTTAAAGAAAAATATTTTACTAAATTATAACTTTTATGATAAAATTGAAGAATAGATTATTGACTAACAAGTTTTCTCATTACTTTGTATAAGTAAATTTAATAAATTGGGGTCCTTTTATAGTAGTTTCACTTGGAAACCCTGTGCAATCGACCACCGTCATATTTTAATTTGTAATTCTTCTTTGTATTTAGTTTAATTTGTATTATAAAAGGATTAACATGACTTACACTAATGTTATTTTAGGTAAATCACACGCACCGCCCTAACCTTAGCAGTCACTCATATCACTAAGGGTCTGTTCACATTTACTGAACTGAACTGAACTGATTGGAGCTGAACTGAACTGAACAAGATAGGGAAATTAGGAGCTGAACTGAGCTGAACTGATTGGAGTTGAACTGAACTGAACTGAAATGAAATTAAGTAAATATGAACAGGCCCTAAATTATTCATGATGTAGCATTTTGTGGACTTGTAAAATGTGGTGTAACCTTCCATCTCACAAACAGTGCGACACAGGCTTATTTAAAAAAGTTTATGAAAATTAATGTAGGATATTAAGATAAAAGTTGATGATAATATAGCTATTTCATTGTACTCCGTATTAAGCAATCCGCATTTGTTTTTTTCAAGTAAAAAATTTAGAGATATACTGTTAATTGAATACACAAACAATTGAATGGTTTGAAAGACAAAAACAAATCGTATGAATTTGAAGCACTAATTTTATGACTATATGCCTTGTTTTGTTGAAAGAAACAAATATGGAGTAGATTTAGAGAATTTAATTATTTGTAGTTGCAATTATTATCAAAAAACTGAAATCACAAGGTCAATAAGTTAAAACATGCACATATAAAGTAAATCACACTTATACAACATAGAATACAAATTTTAGTTTATGTATTCACTAGTAAACTACAATAATCGATCAGTTTTTGAGGGCAATCTCCTAATGAAATTGATGGCTGGCGAAGGAGCGCGATCTCTAAACATTGGATGGCGTAGGTAGTAGAATCCTGAAGCCATTGCTACCATCTTTGATGGAACCAAGTACAATATAATTGCCACCACAAAACATAGCCCAACAAATATCCCCGTGGCCCGAGGGTCGCGCCATGTCACGAGTGCTTGTATACGTTCCCCTTGTGTGGCTAAATCACCCAACACGGTTTGTACTCGTGCACCTAGTGTACGGAGCTTATCGTATCGTGCACGAACAACCTCCGATGGTCTATTGCTTGGCATTATGTCGAATTCCTCGTCGAGCTCATCACGATCAATGTTTTCGGCTAATGAGATCTTAGGATCGAAATGGGGGAGAGGGTCACGGGACCGGAACCTATAGTTCCATGCACCAATTACAAAGACATAGAATGCCAATGTAGGAATAATGAGGTCAGGAAACCAAACTAGCATTACTAGTAACGCGTGCACAAGTATAGTAGATGTTGGGTTTTTCCATGTTCTTGTATCTTCAATCCATTTGACAATATCAATTACTCCAGCAACCAAGTTTATAATTCTAAACCAATTGGCTCGAACTTTTCTCATGCTAAAAGTGTGGGAGTCTGCATCTAGCATATACCGAACCACTTCTTGTCTAAGGGGTGGCTCGGATCGTGATAGATGCACGGCTAAGATCTTAACAGCCGCGATTCTTAACATCTCTTGTTGTCCCGGGGCAAGAGGCTTGATGTGGTGCATCAGAGGTAATAATGGTTGAGAGTAGACTTGTAACACGTCTAGATTAGGCGTGCTTCTTACAAATCTTACAGCCAACTCTATGTCACCCATTTTTTTTAACCCCATTGGAGTTAATGTAAGTAAGGGGTATGAATTTCGGTACACTTTTCCGGTATGTAGGGTAGAGATACGTATACGAACCTTCCCAACTCGTGAATCTAGACGTGAAACATCTAAATGTTCATCACTTTCAAAACCACCTGAACTATCGAACACTCCAATTGTCAGTACCGTACAAGGGTCATATACTTTCCATGTGTACTGCTCATTCCACTTTGGATCCAAACAATCAGACACGGTACGAGTACGAACCCACTTAGGACCGTACTTAGCTATAGCATATGCATCGATAGACCCTTTACCATTCACCGCCTTTGCCGGGAGAAGATTGGTACACCCAATGATCCCAAGCTCTACCATCCCTACGGCAGGCTTCCACAATTGCCTCGCCGTAGGGCGGTAATCGCTACACGTATGAGCAGCCTCCTCCATCACATGGTACCCACCATCAAAACACAACCTCAATTGAACTCTTGCTTTATACACCTTCTCATCGCTGTTGGGATCATCAAATGTGAACCACTTACCCACCACATTTCGATCATCCACCCGCCTCTCAATTGTTGTCAAAGCCACTCGAACAACCCCAACAACGATCGACCCCTTTGGTCCACGATACTCCAATGTAAACACCAACTGATCCCCAAATGGCTCGGCCGCAACAAACATCAAGTCCTCATTCCAAGCTGGCGAGCCATTACGGCTAACTGCCGGTTTCGTTTTCAAAACTTGGATCCCAAGTTGAGCCTTAACTTGAAACATGGACTCTTTAGGTGCAAACAAGATATCTTGAGCATCCAATATAGTTGCTCTTAAGTACCACAACTTAGGAGACAAGTACACCTTAGCCCTTGAATTCACATTCCCAGCCGTATCAGTCTTCCAAGCCTCAGGAAACGATTCATCCGCCTGAGTACCTACCCACGTGGCAAGCATCAAGTCACCCATATTGGCCCCATCTCCCTCGAGACGGTACCACTGCGGGGCCAACGGACTATCCGGTGGGTCCCGCAGTGGAATCTCAGTCGTATCAAAACATATCCCCCCTAAGAACTCTCTCATTGACAACCCCTCGGTAGGATCTGCCGCACCCGGATTCAGCGGGTCCCACACCGAGACCTCTAAAATGGCAGAAGACTCCGGCGAGTCTCGCCCGAAAGCGAATGTCTGGTCCCACTCGAAGAAGTTAGTTTTCCTAGCTGGCTTGGAAACTACACGGTTGTTAGAAACCACAATCTTCACTACTGGACACCCATTAGTAGGAAGTGACCTTGCCTTGACAACACGTACAAAAAGATAATGCATCTTCTCCACTAGATCAAACGTCGATCGTTCGATTGGAATACTCTCGAAAGAAGCCGTCGACACCGTTCTTGAGATCGCCGGCGTCGGTGGCATCGACGGCGGCGGTCTCATCCCGATGTCGTCGGCAACTTTAACTTCTGATATTGTACCGGAAACCGTCGACGCCATTACTTCAATCTCCGGTGGTGGGTCCATCATCGGCGATGAAGATGGTTCTACTGGAAGTAATGGTGGTAGTTCTTCATCGTCTTTTTTATCATCACTTTTTATTTTCTCCTCTTCAGGAGGTAACGGTGGTCCATCATTAGGTTGCTTAGCTGACACGTCACCACCCGATTCCGGAGCTGCTGACATGTCAGCAGGCGGCTCCTCTTCTTTCTTCTCCTCTACAGGAGAAGCTTCCACCGGTGCCGGACTCTCTGACACCGGTGGAGGTGTTGGTGATGGTGGTGGAGGTGAGGACGCTTCGTCCGAGTAATAAATCTTCAAACCAATCTCACCTTGTATCCAACTCAAAAGATACTTCTTCTCTAGGGTAAAATACATCAATGCCTCCTCACCTTTCCTAACGAACTGAGTCGAGCTCGAGCTGAATCGAACCCGACCCAAGTGGTTATGCCTACGAGTAGGACCATAATTCTTATCATGGTAAACATCGATCTCAAGGGTGTCACCAAATACGGTGGAAGGTCCACCCATGTTGAATTCAAGGGCCTCATTCCAACTCGGGTTGAGGTCCTTGATGATTGTTTTCGTGCGCTTTCGTTGGCCGTAGAAGTCGATGACGACGTAGGGACTAGACGTCCCATGACCGTCTTTTGGTAGAAGGTTTCTTGCGTCTACTACTTCTACTATTAGTTTTCTCACTGTTGCCATAATTTTTTTGGTAGGGTGTAATTTTATTGCATGGTAAGGAAGAAAATATTATGTAATATGGACTTATGCATTGATATAATAGATTGGAAATTAAACAAAAATTTATAATATTTGGGAAAGTAATAATGGAGGGGAATAAAAGCAAGTAATATGAATCTTAGAGAAACGGGAGAACAAAGTAATAAAAAGGAGAAAATAAAAGAAAGGGATGTATGAAAATGAAACAAGTACTGATAATTTTAGGTTGAAATTGTGAAAATAATGTGGTTAATTAGCAAGCTGATTAAGGTGGAATTGAAGAAGAAGAAGAAGAAGAAGAAAAGAGGAAAGGTGGTATTGTGAGGAAGTGAGTTTTATAGAGGAGAAATAATTACAAAAGCTAAGCAAAAGAAACGAGTAGAAAATTAAAAGAGAAGAATGACATGCAATTTTATTTTTTATTTTTTGTGTGTAAAGAAAGGACAATATAATTAGATTAAGTTAACTTCATGTGCAAGTACCTGAACCAAAGAGAGTCCATCTTTTTTTGGCCTCTTTTTAACTTTTACTTTCGTCACATATATTTATATGTAGCATTAAGATAACTTTGTTTGTTGCTTGTGTAATTTCAGTTTAATTATATTAATTGCTAATGAAGACTTTTTTTTTTTTTTTTTTTTTTGAAACCAATTGCTGATGAAGACTGATTATACTCAATTTGCCTCAAATCATCTTTTTGTTTGCCTTGGATATATATATTAAGAAACTTAGTAGGATAGATGAACACAAATTTTTTTGGTACATAGTGGGAAAATATAAATAAATAAATATGCGTAGTACATAGATCAATAGATGAAAAAGTACTTCAATAATGAGTAAAATGTGTTAAATTGAATACAAGAAGATTATTTGAGAGAAATTATATATTTTTGTGTTGAAGATTTAAATGGTATGTAAAAATTTATATTTACTTTCGCATACACACATTTTTCAGACATTATTGCTGTATAATGAGACAAATAATCATGAATTCATTACTATTTTAAAAATTATACATTGGAACTTCTTATTTTCAGATGAAGGGAGTTTATCTTCTTATTTACATTGGTACATATGGTAACTTATAATTTATAAACCTCTGATCAAATAGATAACCCTCCCCAAAAAAAGTACTTGTAAGTAACGAATGAAGATCAATATTAAGTAGTGCAAAAAGTTCATATACATTTAAAATAGGAAATAATAAAATGCAACTTTATTGAAATTAAGAATCTCTTTTGAAAACTTTATGGTTGGCTTGGCCAGCTTTAAGATGCAAAAATAAGTGTCTATTGAATAATGATAAATAAAAGAGAGGTAGAGATTGGTATAATATTGGTAAATACCAAAGCTTTTTCCAAAGATATGACTAACTTTAGTGTCACCGACTGCTGTTATTTTGTCCCCTCCTATCTCTTTCAATGTTCTTGTGTTGGGAGGATTTATTTTTAGTTTTCAATAAAGCTGAATTGTTGGATCCAATTCTTCAACACTCTTTTTCAATTCACACTTAGCTTAGCTTCTATGGACGTGAAAATCATCTCTAGTGATACTATCTTGTGATGTGCAGTGGATTAAATAATGATTCGATTGCATGTCGATGTTTAAGTTTGATCATGAAATTATGTAAAAGACGTGTTAGTATCACTAGCAAAGTATAAGAAAAAAAGAGTTCACATAGTTAGCTTTGTCTTTGCTTAAAGAAATTATTTGTTAACTAACACCAAATATCACTTGCAATAAAACAATTTTATATTTTTTTATGAGATCGTTTCAATATAGAGTTTAAGTGAGGAATTTTCTCGACCCCACAAATATGAGCACATATAGTCGTATAAACCTCCATTGCAATCAAGCTTCAAACATGAGCATCCATCACAAGGCTTTTAAATTGATGAGGGGCCAAAAATGTAGTAAACTTTTATTCAATGATTCAAAGGGCCGTATATTTCCTTGAATTATGCAAAGGGTATGAAGATGGTACGCTTTTTGAAATGACCAAATGATTAACCAAGCATTCACAACACGGTTTTGGCTACGAGTCAAAAAAACACAAGCAATGAAAATAGGAAAATGATGTTTCTTGCAACACATCTTTTGATGAATAATATTATTATTATGCAATTAACGAAATTTAGATTATTGGTTTTCTTGTAGAGTATTGACGAATCATCATGAATGATTGAATGGTTAAGAAGTCTTCCCTTTTCAAGTATTGCTCTGCAAACACAAATTTGCGGAGTTTAAAAGTTATAAGTAACAACAGAATTTTTTGCATCTTTTTTTTAGTTAAGTAATTGCATAACTAATTGAGTCCGTTTTAAATACTTGCTCCATTTTTTCATACGCGGAGTTTTAAAAGAAATTGAAGAAAGTAATAAAATATAGACATAGTGGGGTTAGTGGAAAGTAAATTGGAGGAGAGAGAATCTAAAAGTAATAAAATTGAGTCCCACTAGTTGAGAAAAATGAATTTAATATTATAAAAGCTTTCCAAATAAAGAAATGAAGCTAGTATTTAAAAACGACCGCAAAAAGAAAGTGAATCAAGTATTTAAAAACGGAGGGAGTATATAACTAATTGATGGTCTGACACTCTACAGTCATATTAACTTTCCTAAGAATCTGTAATGTTAATACTCAATACTATGACTATCTTAACCAAAAATTTATATGGAAGTTACTTTTAAATGGCATTAAGAAGTTATCCATTCACATCTAAGCGTTTTTATATGCAATGAATGATGATCTATTTATCATGTTGTACTACATATTCTATCTTCCTCCCTAAAGATCATGCCATAATGATGATTTAAATGATTTAAACTATGCACTCTTTTTATAAGGTATCAAAAGTTGTACTGGCCTTGTGGTGTGGACGAGGACTAGACAACGCGTTTATAGGAACAACCAAACAAGGGCATCGTTGGTGGTTATGTCGAGCATGATTATGCTGCTTTTGTTGGACTAATGGTTACATATATTGATGATTGTGGAGGTCCAACTGCTGATCAATATATATATATATATATATATATATATATATATATATATATATATATATATATATATATATATATATATATATATATATATATATATATATATATTGATGATTGTAGACTAATGCTTTTGTTGGACTAATTCAATCTAGAAAGAGATTAATATGCAACGATGCAACAAGTTCAAAAAGCTGTAATTATAAGATTAGTCTACTGGATATGAAAAGAGGATCTGGAAACAGTTATTTGTAGGATTGTAGACAAAATTGAAGATGAACGTGCTTTTTGAAACAAAATCGTATATATAAGCCGAGTAACTGTCGTAAAGTTTTGGCTACTCAATGAAGAATTGCCGAATAAGATTAGAGAAATTATGGTTTTGTTCTTGACAAAACATAAACTAAGTTCGACACCTGAACAAATAAACCAGCTTCGGATGGTTATAGACTACACCTATACAAATATATTTAGATTTTTAACAATAAATAACACTTCATACAACAATAAATCTGAACCCGTTCATACAAGTTATTATGCATATTTGGTACTGTATGTATTATACATAACTAATCACCTTCAAGCACCAAAATATAAAATAGATAAAATTACTAACTGCTTTAATAATCGCCTCCAAGACAAACAAGCAGTTAGTCTGCATCAGCAGAAAAGTCAGGCTCTGGAGGTTTAGGTGGTTTTACCAGAACACTAGAAGCCCGGGAGAGTCGATTACGATGAACCCCACGAAGGGCATTTGCAGCAAACCTTGATACAAGTAAGGTGGCTCCAAGGCTATAAGAGCCACCACCGCTGCCACTCTTCATTGAAGCTTCAGCTTCTTCCTCTTCCTTGAGGCGCTGCTGC
This sequence comes from Chenopodium album, assembly GCF_948465745.1. NCBI lineage: Eukaryota > Viridiplantae > Streptophyta > Magnoliopsida > Caryophyllales > Amaranthaceae > Chenopodium > Chenopodium album. The sequence goes on from NC_137844.1 coordinate 37,310,586, forward strand.
TCCATCAATTTTCTCTTCAAATATCGACGCCAAGCAGCTTGAATAAAGCGAGCAGCCCATGTTCTCCACTGCTCTGAGTAGAACCTGAATGTATGTTGAACTTGTCTACTATGAAGACGCCTAAATTGACTCGCTACAAATTTGAGCTCCTCTGCTTCAAGGGCAAAGGCTTCAACTTCTGTGATGGCTCTCACAGTTCGAGTAGATGATGGAAGGTTAGACCCAGATCTGGGATCCAAAGCCCAAGTTAAAAGCTCATCTCCACAAAAGTCGCCCTCTTTTAATGAACTGCGGTTCAAAAATCCACTTCGACCGCCATCGGTTGTCTCACTCTCAAGGCGACCACGAATAATGAAGAGCATTTCATCAACTGGATCACCTTCCCGAAGAATGTATGTTTTCTCAGTGTATAAACTTGGCTTCAAACGTTCACAGATTGCATCCAGCAACCTCTCGTCCATATTTTCAAACAGAGGGACCTATAGAAATGTCGGAGGCTTTATAAGTATATTGCATGAAAGAGTAATGGGTGGATATCGTTCAATTGAAAAAAAAAAAACTAAACTTCAACAAACCATTTTGGTTTTTATAATGAGAAAAGCATTAGTTGTCGAGTTTAAAGATAGACAACCTACAGAACAAATAAATTTGTGAAGTTCACCACCAAAGAAGACAATAGAACCATGACTGTAATCTAAAACTATTCTAAAGCAAAAAAAACTACTCCCTCCGTCCCATAATGTAGTTCCTGCTTTCCTATTTTAGAGAACCAAAATGTTGTTCCTGTTTTTATTTTTGGATAGTATGTAAAGACCATTATACCCTCACTTTTTTTAACTTTATTCATTGTACATCCTAATTTACCCTTGAATTTTGCACATGCCTTATACTTTTTTCCACTTTCACTCTCTAAACTTTTGTCTATGATTGTACTTTTCACTTTTATTTATGTACTTTATCCACTTTTTCCTCCTATTTCTTAAATACCGTGAAAAAACACAAACAAGAACTATATTATAGGACGGAGGGAGTATTAATTTTTTTCTCTCCTACTACCTACGATTTCCCTCAATTATAGGAAGGTTTTAAGTTGGTTCTCCTTAATTATTTTCTTTTAGCTGCTACTTTTTTCTTTATCTAAAAACAAAACATTTATCTCATCTGTTTTACACTTGTTTGTTAAAAAAAATTGTAAAGTTGATATTTTTTAATCAACACTCTCTTAACAAACTTCGAAAATTATTGTAAATACATGCGTTAATTAATTAAATTGATAGATAAGAAAGATAAGGTTAGTTTTGATTTTGCTTGGAAAAAAAATAGTTTTTATTATTAAGCCCGCACGATGCACAGGTTAATTTTGTTGGTTAAATACAAAGTACATGTTTTTCAATTAATGAATTTTACTATTATGTATTTAAATTGTTCTTATATATAAATATATATAAACAAATTTGGAGTCTACCTTATGAGCAACCGAACATTTTGAACATTAAAAAGAGACAAAAGACTCAAAGTTAATTAAAGATGTGTCAACTTAATTTGTGCTTGATTACAATTGGATCATAAATCATTTACTACCAGATGTGTACTTTAAACTCTCCTACTTTAAACAAGCATTATTAGTGGCATGCCAAGAAGACTGATAGCATAGAGAAATTTTAATAGACATTAGGCCTCAATCATACCCCTTTTTTCAAATACATCTAATCTAAAGCATAAAAAAACTCAAGGACCTTGGAAATATTTAGCTAGACTAAAAGTTGCTGAAATCTAATACAGGAAAATACATAAACCCAAACTATTTTAGAAAGAACATCATATAAGACAATATTTTGCATGGTATAGGTTCTATTCATCAAATTGCAATAATAAAACACTTCAGTACTAGTTGAAACTCCAGTGACAGACACTATGTTTCAAGAGATTTTATTAGATTCACATGAGAAAGAAGCACCAATGAAATGAGCTACTCAGAAACTTAATATTTTGCTAATATGAACTTTATATGTCCAAGGGCATCTCATCCTTCATAGTTTAAACTGATGAATTAAAAAAGCATTCTCTGTTGATGTCTAAAAAAGGTTTCTAACCCCAACCATTCAGATGTTCTCATAGATCAAGGATACCAATAATTTAATCATGTATCAAGGTAACAATGTAAAAAATCAATAAGCAAGAATGGAAGCCAAAAAAGGGAAGGAAATTACCCTTCTCACTAGCTTAAGACACAAATGACGCTTAATGTCCCTCCTGAGATCCTTAGGTAGACTAGTGACCAAGCTCTCTTCATCAACACCACGTGTTTCCAACCATTTGTATTGGTCATATCGTCTAACACGTTCCCTGAGTTCCTGAGGCAGCAAACGATGATGCATCCACTGCTCTGAATCACGCCTTTTGACCCTCATCTCTTCAAGTCGAATGGTAAGAGATTGAAGATAAGTCTGCAAGAAGAGCACAAAATCAAATGACTTTAATCAACCCTATTTTCTACCAGTTTATTGGGTTTAGGTTGAGTCACTTTAGGCTAGAAAACATTTAAATCAAAAATAATACCAGTGTAATTAGTTATATCTCAGGTCAATATCAGATTATATAAATACTCACTCAAGTCACAGTTTAGTTCAGGTCTATATTGAAAATTGATTCAATAATTTTGGTTTAAGCCCATTTATCAACATTTTTGCGTTCTCTTTGCACAAAAAATTGGTTCGAGTTAATTGTCTTAGAATCAGGTGCTCCAAAAGCCTCAAAAATAGATTTTATACAGCAAAGGGCCAGTTCAAAGTTAGTCTAAAAGCTCAGAAAATTCAACTGGATTATTAGAATACGAATTTGCAGATCAGGTTAGAATTTGATCCAGTATCCCCTGTTCCAAGATTGGGTTATCAGTATGTATACAACTTTCAGGGTGACTAAGATCTGCAAAGACACTCCGAATATTGGAGACAAATAACTTTTCCTTTCTTTAATAAAGATACTATAATTATAGATAACAACATTTAATTCCAGATTATTGTTACCATAGCTAGCTGATAATTTTAAAGAAGTCTACAGAACTTCTGCTCTAATAAACTTGGTAACTAAGACAGATAGCTAGTGAAGCATTATACAACAGGGGTTGAACAAACGCGATGTTGAATGAACCAAAGCTCAAACAACTTTTTGAACTAGGCACCACTCTAACTAGGGTCAGGCTGGACATCTTATACAAGCTTATAAATAATTGGTAATCAATTGTATATGAATATTCTAGTTAAAGCTATAAAATCTTACAACTAAGGCAATCATCTTTCAATGAAGAACATTGTTACATACAGAGTAATAATATAAGCATGGGAAACCAGGCCACAAGAGCTTCCTAACAAGATTAAATTATATTTAGTATTAGTTATTTATCTGAATATTACCAATCAACAGTGCAAAGAGGAACGTTGTTAGTTAATAATATAAGCATGTCAGACAAGGCTACAAGAGCTTCCTAACAAGCTTTAATTGTATATTATTAATATTAGTTATTTACCTGCATATTACCAATCAACAGTGCAAAGAGGATAAGCCCAAAAATGGCAAGTGCAATGGAAAATATGACCTCTCCCGGATAGGTGCTGGTTTGAAGTCCCTGTCCTAGTGTACTGAAACATATACAGATAAAAATAAATCACCATGAAATGTTAAGCCATCAAGTATTAAAAAATGTTGTCAATTATTCTTACTTCCGCCGTTTTTTAATACTTGCAACACACTTTTTTCACGATAATTAAGAAAAGCGGGCCTCATTAAAACACTTAAAATGAGGTAGAGAGATTGTTAGGAGTATAATAAAATGGGCCATGAGCTTTAAATAAGGGTAATAGTACAGCTTTCAACGAATAAAAACTTTCCAATTATAGCGTGTTGCAAGTATTGTGGCAATTCCATTGTAGAGACATGTTGCAAGTATTAAAAAACTGAGAGTATATGAAAAGCCAAAAAAAAGTAGGAAAAAGAAAAAGAAACTTGAATCACATCAGACAAAGAACAAAATGCAAAACAATTTTTGGTACCAATTAACTACAAAGGTCCATCAATGAGCACTAAGTACGCTGTGAGATCTGTGCACAGAACTTGACAATTTACAAACACAAATATAGTGTTAACCACACACAGTGAGCAGGTGAAGCAATGATTGCTGAAGCATTAATTAAGCCTAGTTGATAATTTAGCCAATAACCTATCCTAGTATATTACTTTCTGCACTCACAAAAATATTACTTACTGCAGTCAGCTAACAACTCAAATTATGTTTGTCTGTTGATTTAAGATACCACTATAAAAAAACCTTCTTCCCAGTTCAATTCTGTAACCATTATTGAAAGACATTCTCACTCTTATGTCTCATCAATCACCACCAACAAAAAATTACCAACCACCACCCACCTATTCTCTCTCCATCAACACTATATCAAACTGCCACCATGCATAAAAGCTCATGAACAAGCCTGGAATCTTGACTCACACCTATGGACATGTCAGCAATATCTCTAACAGAACCCTTAGTTGTCCACCAGCTAGCTGTGAAGCACAAAAACTCTCATGAGGTCACAGTACCTAGTTGCAAAACTTAAATTCTTGGAAGCATAAGGAAAATCAAGGGGCAACATTTTCTCTGAATGTCGATTAAGTTTATTCCCCTCAACAATATTTTACAAGTCACTAGAAGGTCACCTTTCCAAAATATCTATGAATAAACCAAACTAACTTTAATACACTCATTTTTCATACTCTCTTAATAAGCAAAATTATCCATATGTTGCTTTAGGTTTTGTATTTCCACATTTACTGGTTATACTGCATGAATATTGCTAATCCAAAATTCAAAATTTCTGTTTCTCGTTGCCGTGCAACATAGGAGACTAGCAAGCCGCTGTGACATAAACATACTCTACATTATTTTATTGCTAACATAAATTGATTTGAAGTACTGCAAATTGAAATCCTCCCTTCAGAAATCCTATTGGCAAGGGAGTTTCTGACATAAAAGTGGCTATAGCACCAACTATATAATACTTCACGATTTGGGTTGTATTACACTTTAAATAAATAGAACAGAATAGAATATAATATAATAGAGATCATTGAATAGATCATAATATATTAAGTTTAATTCTTAACAAAGAAAGATGATGGGAAAAGTTAAACACTAGTGACTTTGAAAACAAAACACATTGATAGACTTTTCCTTATAAATATACTATAAAATTTGTAATAAAAAATTAAAAAAAAAATTAAAAAAAAAAAAAAGAGAAGAAGAAGAATATTGGGTTGATGAAGGAATTTAAAATGTATAATTATTGAAAATTTTGATGGAAAAACATTAATTGATAGTTTGAGAATGGTGTGAGGTGATGTAATGACAATATCTGAGCATGAAATCAGTTACAAAGTTCAAGAAAGGACAAATGTAGCAACACCATATAAACTAAGGTCATCTTACACCGTATTTACCTCAAATTTTGTAGGCCCCACCATAAGCAGTAACAGTATTTAGATATAAAGCTACTTGATGAGAAAATGCCAGATGTCAAAGCCTGTGCAAAAATTCCAAAGTCAAATCCGTCATCATCATCTTTCCCAGAGCAAGTGGCAGAAAGAACTTTTTCACTCATATTGCTCCATGTCTGATAGCCTTGTGATTGCTGATCGTCACAATACAGGAAATTATAGCTGCAGTTTTTGTTATTACCATAACAAACTTTCTGCCAGCAAGAATCATTACGCTCCATACCTAGAAGATACCATAAAGCCCCAACTATCTGTAATAATTCCATTCAAAAAAGTCACAGTTAATCTCAGAGTTTAATAAAAACAAATCGTTAGAGTTATAGTGAAAAGTATTTCATATGTTTTTTGTCATTATGTACAAGATGTTTCAGTTTATTCAACATGCACCAAAGATCATAGAGCATTTACAAAATTATTGATTAAAAAAAATAACAAGCCACATACACACTACATATACATTATTCCTTAAGAGAATTTTAGTAGCTTACGACTTCCCAAACCCTAGTATTCAGAGGAACCAAACAATTGGTTGCAGTCAGTCATTGTTATTTCCATCACATGCAAAAAAACGATAAAGATAGAACAATACCAAAAACTCAAAAGTGAAAGCACAGTAGTCCACATCCATGATAACATGTTATAAACTTATTAAAAACAACCATCAAATGACATTAATTGCCACAAAGATGTCACACATTCATAATAAAACAAGAAGAATATTTTTGGCCAAGCCTTTTGGTTGATAAATTTAGGACTGAAAAGCGAGACAGAGTTTGCTTGTTCTTGCTGAAACATAGGCATAAGTAGATAATTATAGTGTTTCATTTTTAAACCTAAATGCGTCCAGCGCATGCGGTCAGAATATTGTAATAACTCATCTAGACCTCAATACCTCATATCTTACCATCTTTATGCTAGGGCATAAGCTTGTGATAAATCTCCACTTTAATTTTATTAGATTAGTTTGTGTCATTATGTGTAGCACAGCAGAAGTTTGTATGAAAAGGGGAAGATTAAGGCCACATTTGGTTGAATATGGGCATTCAGCCATAGGAAAAAACCATGCATGGAAAGTTATATTTCCTAGGAAATACTATAATCGTTTTTGGTTGACATAAAGGAAATAGTTTCCAATGAATTAACTTCCTACATTTTGTTCGGTTAACTTTATGTAATTCCTATGTATTATAACAACGTTAACTAATTTCTCAAATTTTTGGGAGCAATAATGTAATTTCATCCAAAAATAAATGTGGGAAGTTTGAGTGGCCAAGGTAGGGGTGAATACTTGAATTCCTATGTTTTTTAGGACTTCCAATTTCTCAAGAGATTTCAACTTCCTAACTTGTTACTTTGTTATGCTAACCAAACAAATACCCATTTATAAATTTCCCATGCATTTGTATTTCCCCCATAATTTAGTGTAACCAAACAAGGCCCAAGAACGGTAGAGACATTTAAAAAAAAGGTCGGTCACAGTGCCATGGAAACGGATTGTAATAGATGGATAGAGCGGATCGCAACTAATGCAGTGTGAATTTCTTCAGAAGATTCACATTAATCTTTTCAAGTCTTAAGTAAATCTTTGAAGTTTAAACAGTATTTTTTCAAAAATAAAATATAAACTTATCATAATATGAGTGAGTAGTATACTTGGTGAACAAATAATTCCTTGAATATCATGTTTTAACTAAAACACTTTTGGGCAATTTATTAGACAAAAGAATGGATTTGACAGGATAAAAAACATACTAACATGGCAAGTCACCGTCACATAATGACATAATGTGCGAAGCGAGGAATTATATGTGACTTGTCGCGGGGGGCATAAAGGGGTTTTGTGGAATGGATAATCCAAAATCTATAAATGACTGACAATTCTGTAACAGAAGGACCAAGTTATAAATCCATGGTAGAGAGAGAGAGAAAGAGAGAAAGGAGTAATTCAAAAGTTACATCTCATAACTTATCTTAAAGAAGCAATCTAAGCCCCCAAATGCTTTAGAGCAATTCTATCAAAACATCAAATCCATCTTCTAATTTAAACTTTTAAGTAGCAAATGTACAACTAAACACTTCGGGGGCGTTTGGTTGGTGTATTTTTTGGATTGGAAACGGATTCGATTAAACAGATACCATAATCGTGTGTTTGGTTAGAAGGCATTGTAACAATTACCATTAGTTAAGGGTAATGGTTACCCCTCATTTGTTACCTCTCAAAAACTTAGGGTAACAAATACCCTTACCCTCCTCAATCACAAAATTCCTATTTCTCTCCTTCATTCCCAACATTTCATTTTCTCTCTCCTCTTCTCTCTACTAGCTATCTACACTGCTAGCTGCTCTCTTCTGGTGAGGCATGAGATTGAGGCTTTGGATCTTCATCATTCTTGCAATTGTTTGTAATTTTTTTAGCTTTTAACTATTTTTTTCATTTATATACGTTGATTTTATTTGCTTTTGGTTGAAAATTTGTCATCAAAAACTATTTTGTGAGTAAATTATACTATTGTTGGAACTTTTGTGTAAATATTTGTTCAACATTATTGATAATTGTTGATTATATTGGGGTTTTGGTTAGCTGATACATTATTTTTGTTCAATTTTGTATATTGCATTAATGCCTACCAGGTGTTTGATGAAATGCTCAATAAAGTTTGAGTGCTCTTTTCAGTTTTTATCCCGTCTCTCTCCCTTTTCATTCTATCTCGCATATACTTTGCTTAATTTATTGATTCAATAATTGTGAGTCAGGGTAAAATTTTTAATACCTTTTGCATGATTAGTTATTAGCTACCAGGTGTTTGATGAAATGCTCAATAAAGTTTGAGTGCTCTTTTCAGTTTTTATCCCGTCTCTCTCCCTTTTCATTCTATCTCGCATATACTTTGCTTAATTTATTGATTCAATAATTGTGATTCAGTGCAAAAATTTTAATACCTTTTGCATGATTAGTTATTAGCTAATAGTGATCATCAATTTAGTATTATAGCTCACTTGTTTTTATGGTATTATAATGATCGTATGTAACTCAATCAAGTAAAATTGCTTATATATTAATAGCAAAAACTTCCTCTCATATAAGTAGTTGCATTTTCAAGATTTCTTTCTATCAGGTAAACCAAACAAAAACAAAGGGAGTAAAGTTTAACTGATTCCTTTTCATGGTTAAACCAAACAAATGAAAAGGTAATTATTTAAATGATTCATTTCCCCCCTCTTGTTTGTTTCCTTTCCACTCCGTTTCCATTATCCGAACCAAACGCCCCCTTAAAGTAACCTACATGGTGGCCACGGGCCAACTTAAGTCTTTGCCTCTAGGTTATTGTATTATTTGCCAATAAGGTACAGAACTCAGTCCTCCCTGTGAGGTGGCTGGGGCTAACTTTTTGGTTATACTAATGGAGCCTTGATTGTGCTATGCTTCTTCAATTTTCATAAAGTTTAAGACTTTTGTGTAGCAACAGTAAAACTAAACACTTTTAGTTATCTACTGCTGGCCAACTTGAGCACTTGTCTCTAGATTATTTTATTATCTGCCAGAAAGGTACAAAACTTAACCCTAATCTATTTCTTCACAGTGAGGTGGCAGGCACTATTTATTAAGTAAGCTTATTGGGTAAAAATAAAGCCTTAATTGTGCTACGCTTCTTTGTGAGGCTAACACAAGTATGACAGACTGGTTTTAGGATGAGCAAAACCAAAGAGTACAATTGGACATCTGCATATCTGGTGGTGATTTAAATGTTGTAGTAAAAGAGTAGAAGAAACAATCAACCCATTTTCTATAATGGGATGTTCTGGGTCATTTACAGCTTGTTTGGGTACAATTACAGGAAGGGGAGGGAAGAAAAATTCAACTCCAGAGTCAAGAATAAGAATTTCAACACGGAGTCAACTTGGACAAACTCATCTCGTCTCTTCATAAGAGCTATCATCAAAATCAGAAATTATTTTCACTCCCAAAAATTTTTTCTGTGTTTTTTCTTTCTATAATATTCTTGCAAAAAACACAATAAATTAGGTTTGACAAAGAAAAAACCAATCACAATCGAAAGGAAATTGATGAAGATGGAAATGTTGACAGTTAATTTTCTGGTATTGATGATCATGTTTTGAGTTAAATGGAAATTTCGGCTTTGAGGAGCTTCATCTGGATTGGACTTTAAGAACTTCAATTGATGTCCAATAAACTTTCTATAATTTTCTTGCCAAAAAAATCAATAAATTAGGTTTGACAAAGAAAAAACCAGTCACATCGAAAGGAAATTGATGAAGATGAAATGTTGAGGGTTAATTTTCTGGAATTGATGATCATGTTTTGAGTTAACTGGAAATTTTGGCTTTGAGGAGCTTCATCTGGATTGGACTTTGAGAACTTCAATTGCTATCCGATGATTTCAGCCTCCATAGTTGGCTAGCTTCTGTGAGCCGAGGACGAGGACGAGGACAAAGAAAGAGGAGAGAGTGGTTTGTTTGGTTTTGAGAGAAAATAAAAGGGTAAAATTATAATTTCGTGATAATCAATTTGTATAATTAATTTTCCTTCCAAATCTTTCTAAATTTGAAAGACTGTATTCTTAAACAATTAATAAGAAATTCTCCTTCCATATCCCTCCCCTCCATTTCCTTTTCTCTTACAAGGGCCAGGAACAGCCCCCCCCCCCCCCCCCCCTACCCAAACCACTGTAACATATCACATTGCTATGACAACAAATCCCCTAGCCCCATATGTGGGTAAAACAAATAAAAGGCCACATGCCTCTTAGGTGGACATCATCTTGCATTAAAACCCAATTACTTTTTCCCTCATCAGACAATCTACTTAACCAACAAAGAAAAATTGAGAACAATAAGAGAACATAGACCTACAGCCAAAACAAAAGTCTTAGGTTAAAGCATTTACTTACATGGCTACAGAGCATGTAGAGAAGCAGATAATATGCTGCACCAGCCCACGCAGTTTCAGCAAAAACACCTGATGTCCTTTTCAATTCTGAAAAGAGGGGAATGATTCTAACAAATCTAGGGATATATTGAATCAGGACTATAAAAAGCAACGCCTGTTTGGTAGCATATACATCAGAACCTTTCAGCCTCCGTAGATACCTCCATATAACAATCTGCCAAAGGAGCCCAAAAGAAAAGGAAATCAAAAGGGAGAAACAACACAGAATTTGTCAGAACATGCTTACTTCTTACTTCTGGCCCAGATTTCACAAATACTACCTCCGTTTCATATTATTTGAAACGATTAGACATTTTTCCTCTCTACTTTATGTCAAATCATAGCAAATAATATGAAACGGAGGTAGTATTTATTTTCACATCATCACAGTAAGACGGTGAAAAAGTACCAAATTACCAATGAAAGATACTTTTCAAAGATTTATCTTTCAGTTTTTCCACTAACTTTTTGGCTACAATCCAAAATGAATACAAATTAAAAAAAAAAAAGAATATATATATATATATATATATATATATATATATATATATATATATATATATATATATATATTAAAAAAAAAAAAAGCACAATATAAAAGACATTATCCTAATGAAAAAACTGGATGCAAATCCTTAATCAAATTTGACGAAAAAGAGAGAAAATCACCAGCAGCATTCAACCCCATAAAAGTATGAAAGACTCAGGTCAATATCATTTAAGAAATCTGATGTATAGAATCTGGTCTCTCTCAGATCATTTGCAGTGCATATACTTGTAAAAGATCTATTGTCTTAATTCATTTCTAGTCACACTTTTCATTTGAAAGCCTAAAGCAATAAAGTGAGAAAGACTATGCTTTAGTAACAATTCTAGATAACCTGGTACCCAAAAAAGATTGCAAACCCATCACCAAAAACAGTAATGGAAGAAAGGGAGGTATTCAACTGCTCTCCACCTCCAGCAATGCTGCCAAGTTGAAATCAAGCATGGTCACATGAACTTCACTAGCTGCCCTCTCAGACAACTTCATTAGCTGCCCTCTCGGACAACTTCAGTACAGGAGCATTATATTCTTTTTAGTACAATATATTAGATATAAAAACATAATAAAGTGTAACACGGCTTCTACATGCTTCAGTAATTGAAGGTGTTAAGCAATGTTAGACAGTATGTGCTTTGATTTAATTTGTGGTTGAGGAATCTCTCTCTCTCTCTCTCTCTACACATGCATCAGATAATACCAGTTTATAAATTATTCATAATTTGCTATTATTATATCTTAATCCCCTTCCCAAAAATGAAAAGGGAAAAAGAAAAAAAAAAAAAAAAGTATCACATTTTTGGCCCCCTTAAAGCTAATTTATAGTTTTATACACACACTAAGGCATGATACTTATGGCACAAAAATCAATGCAGAGCGTACAATTAATACAAAAGAAAAAGTGATAAAAAGAAATCCAAACCTGTGGTAAGGGCAGCACGGAGAGGAAATCAATGATGAAATAGCCCAGCAGATACCGCTTTGCAATCTGAGCAGGATTGATGACAAGTTCACCCCGCCCAAAAACTCTAGATGATGGAGCAATATATGCAGTTCGGAATTGAAGAGCCATACGAATGAGGTAAAAAACATCTATCACTGTACGCACTGTAGTGGCTGCAACAGCCAACTTTCGGTCTATGCCCAGACAGTTCAGCTTTGGATTGACAATTGGAAGAAAGAAGAAAAAGGGATCCACAGAAACCGAAAAAATACATGATGCCACAAATAGTTTATTCCAAAGTAGCAGAAATTTATCTTGTGGGTCAAAAATCTTTTTCTCGGAGACTTTTAAATCCTCAGGAAATACTGCTCGAGAAACCCCAAATCTAAGCGATCTACCAATAGAACGGAGTCCTTCCGAACCTCTCATCACACCTTTCTTAAAAGAATTAGATGATCTGTTGATTGCATAATTGTTATTATTATTATTGTTAGCACAATTAAGCCCCTCAATACCAAATCGACATTTATTCACTCCAGCGGCAGCAGGAGACAGTGAAGCTGTTGAATCCAAATCATCCAACCTACACGAAACAGAAAAATATAAATAAATGAAAATAAGAGCAGCCAAAAGCATCATACTCGTATCCACATTAAGTGCACTCAATCTATCCAGGCCATTCAACAACTTGTGTGCTAATGATCTTTATGTTCGCCTGATTAGCTAATTAGTCTAATTGACAAAACAAAAAAGGGCATCAAGTATTATATACAAGAATCTGGAATAAGTCACTAAACTTCAAATCTCTTTCAAAGTGCAGTCAAAGCAGCTTACATCAGTACTCATGATCAGGTGTTAGCCAAAATGTCATATTGCTATCCAGTCTAGCAAAAAGCTTTTAATAAAGCGCTAATAACCAATTACTTCATAATATGTTCCTCAATAAAAAAAAGATCAAGATCATTCCATGATGCTCAACATTTTAATTTGCTATCTGACATACACATAGGTGAAACAGTGATGAGTTAGAGTACAACAACATGTTTACTACTAAACCTCTTAGGACCACATAATGACAGCATAACACGTATCCCCAGTCTCCTGGTCACATTATACCGTATTATGCATTTACTTCAATTTTGTGGAGTGGAGTAACGATAACAACAGTCAGAATAAATCTTCTAAATCAAAAAACATACAAAAACAAAACCATCCAAGGTGCAATATAGGCAAATTCAAAGATTTAAAACCATTGCTGCAAAATTAAGACATTTCAAAGAGAAGAATCATAAAATGGGAAATAAACATATCATGTCTGCACTTCTTTTTATACTGTTTCTCTTATACTTGGATTATCACAAACAAATCACCGGATTCGCTAACTCGCCCAACCAACCCGGAAAAAGGGTCACAATAATTTTATTTTATTTTTTTTTTTTTTTTTAAAGGGTAAGGTCTATCAATATGAAAATAACAAAGCCACAAATTCATCACAATACAGTAAAGAGCAAAAGATAAAATTACAGATAATTGCTACCTGACAAACTTATCCTTCTGACCATAACCACAATCGAACATCATTGGCAGTCATATACATGAATAATCATTGGAAATCATATACATGTATTTCAACCCTACAACCAAAAAAACAGCAACAAATTAGTGAAATGATGAACCCCCAAACAACAATCATGATCATACAACCTTATTTTTCATTGTCAACCAAAACAACCCTGTCAAATCATGCTAAAACAACTTATAATTACAAGGATCCATCAAAAAAAACCCAAAATTATCCGATCTACATCAGAAAATGGGGTTGTTACCCAGAAAATTAATTTTAAAAACTGACCATAAATAAATTAACTAGTCAAAAAAATCCAGAGAAAAAAAGGGAGTTGAAGAAACATACATGGGTTAGAAAAAAAGATTGAATTTTTGAAAAGGGGTTTTAATTAAATTTTGTGGGTAGTTGAAATCTCGTGAAGTTTGGGACTTTAAATGAGTTCAATTAAGAGTTTGAGCAAAGTTGACTAGAAATATTGATGAGTCAAGAAATTGACAGGAAAAAAGGTTTAGGATTTGATAATATGAGGTGGACAAATTGAAGCAGCAATTGAGGAAGAAGAAGAAAGTAAAGGTCAACCCAGAAAAAAGGGGGTGAAATGAAGAAGATAGGCAATGAGAGAGATGATATTTTGCGGAGGAATGAAGGTGGTGACTGCCGGCCGCCGGTGTAACGACTGGGTATGCACAAGTTTTACTGATGTCTTTTTTTTTTTTTTTTTTTTTTTTAATAATCTAAAAGACAATTGAAAGACCAATTATCCAAATAGACAACGTCTTGTATTTGGATAGTTTGACAATTTAGACATTTTTTTCTTTTTTTGAAAATTCAAAAGAAAACTTGAGCGATTTTGCTGAATAATGCTAAAATTCAGATTAATTCTCCATGTTAGTCAGTTTAAAAACTATTTTTTACAATACCGTCCATAAAGGATCGGTTCCTAGATTTGGAATTTGGCAGTATTAAAACTGTTGACAATGTTGGCGGTTCTATATATAGAACCTCTAATACTATTAGCGATTATAAGTTGAAGCTACCTAGTTTATTTTAGCTTTCACTTATGCTAGATTATATAATATCACTAACGATAAAACCTAATTATATAGAATCGCTAATGGTATTAGAGGTTTTACATAAAGAATGTTAATACCATTGAAGGTTCTATTCATAGAACCTCTAGTACAATTAGGTTGTATATTAGTTAAAACCGCCAACAATGTTACAAATACCGAACCTTGAAACCAAGCATGCGTGGACGATATTGTGGGAAATAGTTTTTAAACCAATGTATATAAGGATTTAGTTTATGTTATTACATTAATTTGGGTAATCACTCAAAAAATTTGAACACCACTTTTTTTTTTTTTTTTTTTGTAGGAGGACCCTGCCAGATACCAACTCTCACAATTTTTTCTAGTGTTGTATATGTGGATAGACACTTAGAAGTGATGATAGGGTAACGAATTCCACCCCTACCTACCACGGGAGGATTCAACCTACTGACCTCTAAGGTTTAAAGAGAGAATCTCTTAACAACTACGTACACCAGACCTTTCTTGGTAATTGAATATCACATACATAAAAGAAAGTACAAATGCAGAATTGTTATGTTATACTGTACATAACATGACATTTGCATGAATATTTTAAAAGTTTACATTGGTACCATAGAGCTTTGATATACCATGATAGTGAAATGATACTATAAATAGTTATAAAATGATTTTAAAGATGACTACAATGACTTACTTTTAAAGCTAATATATGTAATAATGATTGTGAAATTATATTATTAATAGTGTCATGGTATTATAAATAGTTACAATGGTACTAAAATGACTATTATGGGTGAGCTAAAATATTGGGTACCCAGTTTCTTCTAATATTCGTTTCGGGACCAATATTTGTAATACCCTATATTTTTATATATTTTATAAATTATTTAATTAATTGTAAAATATATTTTTAGGTCAAATTATTTTAATTAGAGGATTAAGTAATACAAGGTTTAATTTTTGAGTCAACAATTAATCAATCCGAATGTAGCACATCTTCATTGTGAACCCAATCATCTTATTTTTACATATGGGCCAACTATTTTATCCATTAAGTCTATTATTATTATGAAGCCCATACCTACCCTAACTTACTCTACACTATAAATACTTCATCAATCAATAATCAGTAATAATAACTTAAAACTAAAACAGACACCAGGAGTGACATGTGTCACATCATGGTGCTGTTTTTTCCCTTCAAAACTCCCCTTCTCTTTTTAACCTTTTTTTTTTTTTTTTTTGTTTTGTTTTTTTTTTTTTTAATATTTGATTCTATAATAATATCATTCCAAATCTTTTATATTATCTTTATGACAAATATATATTCCTTTTTATTTGGTGTTTATAATTATTCTATATACAAATAATTATTTCAACTCCTTTTTAACTATCTTTTAAATGGAGTATTATTAGATTTTGTCAAAAAAGTTATAATAAAGTAATTCATATAATAGATGTTAAAGAAATTACTTTAAGCATAACTTAATTTTTTTTTTTAAATACCTCTAACTAATATTTTATTTCAATTTCAATTCAGTATAACTGTATATGCAAGTTTTTTTTTTTTTTTTTTTTGGTTGGTGTTTAGAGAGCCATAAGGGCGGGGTGAGAATCGATCCCAAGATCTCCCTAGATTCGGGAAGGAAGCTCTAACCACTTGAGATATCGCTCACTCTCATGTATTTAAGTTAATTACAGTATTGTTTATGAATTTTACTACTATACGTACATATTATCACAAATTAAGATTTATAGGGTATGGTATAACTATAAAATAAATGTTGTAGTGTTTGACATATGATTTTTTAAATATAAAGCTGATATATTACTACCTCCATTAATTGTTATGTGCAACTTTGGGGTATTATTGGTGAGATATAAAATATTCCAAAGTTGCACATAATATTTAACGAATGTAGTATTTGTAATTTTGTGTATGTCTGCACTTTTGCTAATAGTTTTAGTGGAGATATTAGTTTGTTGTTTGATTGATTTTTGATGTTTGTTAAAAATACATTTATAAATAAGTATTCACTAATGTGGCCACTAGACCCGATCAAACTAAAGCCCTACTTGAAAAATTCTCGAGTTTGGACAGCCTAAAAAATCCATTTTTTAGATAATTTATTGCTTTGCTTATTAATATAGATTATGACATTATAATTTCTATATATTTGATTTGTATGTTGTATCAAATTTTTTTTTATTGGATATAATTAATTTTCTTACTAAAATTAGACTTGCCGTGTATGGCATGGCCTTAAGCTAGTTTATCCCCAAAATTTTCCCACACAAAGTCAATAAGTCAAAAGGTTAGTTTTCTTCTTATTTTTCCTTTTTCTTTTCCCTTTTTCTTTTTCTTTTTTTTTTTCCTTACTTCTTCTCTTGTTTTCCTCCTTGTACGTGAGAATTGGATCAAGTGAATCCAATTCCACTTAGCGCTGCCACGTCACCAATAAGGTCGGCCCACTACCCGGAGTTCGGCCGCCCAACCTGCCGTCGGCGACCAGCTAACCACCACCACCACCGTGTCACCTTTTTCCTCCCTTCTCTCTCCTCTTTTCATTCTAGATATTTTGATGATTTTATTTATGGGATTTGGTTTTAATTATTCAAAGTATGTTTGATTAGTATCATAATTATGTTTTGTTGGTTTAAAAGTATAATTTTAGATTATTATTATTATTGTATTATTTTTCAATTTTATGATTTTATAAAGTTAGAATATTTGATTATTAAAGACTTGATTTTAGGGTTTTTATACAAATTAATTTGGGGCTTTTATATACCCAATGATTTTATGGATAATTTAAGTATAAAGATGTATTCTTGATGGTGTTTTAATGGGTTTTGATTATTTTAAAAGTGCTGAAAATTGATTTAAAGTACTAGTTTTGATGATTTTATTAAAAGGGTTAAATTACCCATTAAAAAGGGGATAAATTAGGGGTTTTAAATAATTTTCAGATTATTATAAGTTGTTTAAAGTGAGTTTAAGTTGCTGAAAATTGTGTATACAAGGGCAATTAATATAGTATTATTGTCCCTTTATGTAGGAGACTTGGTTCTAGAATTGTTGTAATGTACTCGGCTATTTTAAGAGCTTATTTGAGGTACGTACACGTACTCGGAAATTTTTTAAACGTGTAGAAACATGCTAGGATTTATTTGAGTGATTTCAAGTTAGTGTCATGCTAGGAATTGGTTGGAATGGTTGAATTGAAATGAGATTGGTGATTTGAATTGGGTTGATTGAATTGAGAATTGTTTTGGTGAATTATTTGTAAAGCATGTTTGGTTGAAATAAATTATTTATTAGATTGGTGATTGAAAATAGTTAATTTGGCATGTTGTATATGAACCACACTTTAATTATTAGCATGATAATGAACATGTTTAATTAAACTAAATGTTTAATTTGGTTTGGAATATTGAAAAGGAATTTTATTTTGGTTCATATAATTTTTATTGATGCTATAAGCACGAGGAAGGAGCTACTTAAGTGTCTTTGTACACGAGGAATAAATTATATTTTGGTGCCTTAGTGCACTTAAGGTGTTTCTAACACCGAGGGATAGGAATTGTGGCGCATTATGCGTTTAAGGCATCTTTGACACCGAGGTAGATTAAAAAGGGTTCAACATCTAGTATTATGTGGTCACTAATTACTCAAGAATTAAATTGGTATGTTGAATTTTTGAATAAATATAATGATTGAATTGTGTTATGGTTTGAGAGTCATCACCAAGTCTAATAATAATATGTAAATAACGTAAACTGAAAGAGATTACGCACCAAAACTCTTGGAACGTATATACTTTGAGTATAAACATATGGGGGGAGTTTTGGGGTTTTATATTTAACCATAACTTCTATTGGGAGTACATGACACTGTATATTCCTTTTTACAATTATGCGCAGGAATTTCGCCACTTACAAGTGGTTCTTTTATACTGGCACGGTTAGCTCCCGTGTTAGTACCCCTTTATTGGGGCAGGTTAGGGGGAAAACCCGTTCGATGCGTAATCAAGCTAAATAAATAAATCAGTTATTGAGGGTCATGTTGAATGTTGTATGCTTGTAAACAGGTGCAACAAGGTAAGTTGTGTTATGATAGGGTGAAAGCATGTTAGTGTGTTTTATTTACGCTTATGTACTCAGCATTGCTGATTGCGTTTTTGTGTGTTTTGTTGGCCTTGTCTTTATCTTGGCCCTATGACGACCCATTTCTAATGGCGAGTAGTAGGGACAAGTAGAGAGGAGTTTTTCAAGTGATGAAGCATATTCATGATGGGTATGAGTAAAGAGCGAATCATGCCTATTTTCTATAAGATTATGATGTGGTTTATTGCTTTAAATCTTTAATTAATATATTATTTTATGCTTGTGAGACTAACACAAAGGTTTTTAAGTATTTGTTCGGTTTTAAGAACGGCCTACAATGGTTCTAAGTTGTAGGTTGATTTCGTTTGACTTTGGTTTGACTTTACTTTCGTTTGGTTTGACTTTTATGTTGACTAGTTTTTGAATGGTTTTAAATAGAGTCTCCCGCGGTGTCTTTGATAAATGCCTTAGCCGTTATCACGGTTGCGGTAATGCCTTAGAATTTCCTGTCTCGTGCTATAAAAAGGGTAAAACAAGTATTTTAAAAGAAAGAAATTTCTAGGGAGTTACAAAGTGGTATCAGAGCCTAGTTGAGATTTTTATTACCACTAAAGCCAAAAACGTGTTTTAAAGTGTTTTGTTTAAACTTAGCCAAGTGTTTATTTAATCAAGTAGTTTTAAAAGAGAGTTTATTTAATTTATTTTAATTCTAAGAGGATCGAAAATTTATTTTTATAAAGGTCTGAATTTTTTTTAGTTGGGGACATTCGAAATTTTTTTAAGGTGTCCGAAAATTATTTTTTGTAGTGGCTGAATATATTAGCTCTTTTTTGGAACTTATTTTCGAAAATGATTTTAAAAAGAGGAGTCAAAAATACTTTTAGTTTGCTCATTTTGCAGGAAAGTGAGGATTGAGGTAAGAATTAGGTGTTAAAAGCTTTTAAAAGCATGTTGGTGAGCTTGGATAGGAAAGAATTTGGGCATATTAGTTAGAAATAATCATGTTCTTGTATGCATTAATATTTAGGTTGTGATACTTGCTCATGTGAATTGATTTCTTGTAAGCATGTGATTATGTGATTAGAAATAAGTGAAATTGTTTGATCGAACATTGAACCCAATTCATGCAAGAACTGTATTATTTACATTCTTTGGGAAGGGAATTCTTTTCTAAGTCTTCTCCTTTACAAAATTCCGATCTTTCCAAGCAAACATTCTCAAATTGGTACTCTAGTTAAGAAAGCCAATGAACATCCATTTGACTATGTCAGGAAAATTCGTTTCTATTGTTCACACATGAGCGATGTCTTAGGAGACAAGCACTATGACCTTCCTAATCGTGTTTCAGCTATATAATTCACTGTCTTCCAGACGAACCCCATATCTTGATGTCAAAGCAAAGTTTTTAGATTATTACTTACCTGGGGACATCCCAAATTACTCTAAATACCAGATTATTATGGACAGTGGTACCCTGATTACAGATACTTGATTTCTCATTTCCATATATAATAATTCAATCCGGAATGATTCCCTTTTCACTAGTCATCAATCAGGAAATTCTTATCCACCATAGAGTAATCAAGAAGGAATAGATAGAGGGTAAGAGAAAGGAGAGCTAATAGATGAGAGTAACCATATTGTTAATAGTTTTATTATGGAGATCTCAAATCCAAATCCACCCTTAACTCCAATTATAGTTGACATTTCATCTGACGATGAACAACAAAAAAATGAAGAGTTTATTCAAGTAGAGAAAATTCTAGAGAAGCCTGAACCAATAGAGGAGGAAGATGACCCTGAATTCGATCCTGGAAGCTACAAACAATTGAAGGACAAGAAAGACAATCTCCGAAAGGACTAGATTTTTGTAGTTTCTTTTCTCCTAGGATTTTTAGTTACATTTTCGCAATTTAATTATTCCCTTTTTCATTAAAGTCATAAGTGGCATGGCCACAGTGAGTCAATAAATCTTTTGAGTTGTGTACTGACAGGGTAAAGTCGTATCACCTAATCAAAAGTATTACCTAAATCCTCTAACTAAAGTAGATAGGGAAGTAGGGTCGAATCCACAGGGAAACTGGTCTTTCTATTCCTAATTAATTAAAATAATCTAAATTATTAAAGTAACCAAATTGTTGTTTTTAATATGAAATTATACTACGGAGATTGAGTTTAGAGAGAAAGTCAATAATAAGAAGGCCTAAGGTCATAGGTTCACCAATAATTAATATTCCGGGATAAAACATAACAATCAATAATTAACATTGCACAAATAACATGATTAACAGGCTCTCGCAATTTATTAACCAACATAGACCTAACAGGCTCTCGCAATTTACTAGAACTAAGTTCCTATTGAAAATAGCCTTTAATATCAAATTAACATATGCTCGATTCATCAATTCAAGATTGCTAAACATTCACAATCAAATTACATCTGCTCGATTCATAATCCAATTGCAAAGAATTAAAACAATTCAATAAGAAATTATCATGCAATATCAATAATCAACAATAACAAATTATCCCTTCATATTAATTATGGATCCCCATAAACCCTAGAATTAAACTACTCGGACATAATTAAATCAAAGTAATAAAAATAATTCATAAGGAATTGAAAGGAAGAAATTACTGAAATTAATTGAAATAGAAATCGTACCAAGACGGCGGAATTACAAAGTAGTCAAGAACAAGAGTAAGGTAGAGAGAAAAGTCTAGAGAGAGAAAATATTAAGTAGAGAGAGAAAGTAAAAGGGAAAGAGTAAGTAAAAATAATTATCCTAAAACGTACTTAAACAACTTCTAATCAAAACTCCTAAATAGAAACTAAGTGCTCGTCTAACAAGCTCCTCCAGAAACACGCGCCCGATCGGGCGGCCCGATCGGGGGCGCCTTTTGCTCGTAGCCCTTTGCTGCGCACCTCGCCCGATCGTGCTAGGCCTCGCACGATCAGGCGCGCCTAGCACGATGGCTCTTGATGCCTTTGCTTTGCCCGATCGGGGCTATGCTTGCCCGATCGGGCCCTTGTGGCTCCTCGAGGCTTTGGACTTCCGATTGGGCTCGACTCCTCGGCCCAATCCGGATCTCCTCTTCGGGTCTTGAGTAATCGGTCCAAACCTCGGTATTTCAAATACCGAGCCCTTAATCACCGGCTCGATGGCTCTAGCCGGCCTTGGGCTTCAACGACGGTCATGCTCCTCCAATGCTCGTAGTTGCTTCATAAAATCCCGGGAAAATGCTCCAAAGGTGCAATTCCCTACAAAACTCAACCAAAACTACGAAAACACTAGAAAACACATATTAGTAATAAAAGTGGCTCTAAAGAGCCAAAAACACTACTAATTATGACCAATGGACGGGGGTAAACTACTATATAAAATGGACATATCAAACTCCCCCAAGCCATGGCTTGTGAAAGTATAGCAATATTGAATTGATGAATCGAGCAGATGTTAATTTAATATTATAGGCTAATTTCATTGAGACTTAGATCTAATAAATTGCGAGAGCCTGTTAGATCCATGTTATCTATGCAATGTTAATGGTTGATTATTATGCTTTACCCCGGAGTATTATTTATTGGTGAACCTATACCTTAGTCTTCTTTATTATTGATCTTCCCCTTACACTTATTCTTCGTAGTTTAATACCTTTCCATAACAACAATTTGGTACTTAATAATTTAGATTATATTAATTAATTAGGAGTAAAAATATTAGTTTCCCTGTGGATTCGACCCTACTTCCTTTAGCTACTTAATTAGAGGATTTAGGTAATACTTTTGATTAGGTGATACGACTTTAGCCTGTCAAAATTTGGCGTCGTTGCCGGGGAAACGGTTATATTTTTATTTCTGACTGTTTTTGTAGTCTATATTATTTTCCTTCGTCCCGGAGAACATAAGTTCTTTGGGACAGTTCTCATATTTGCTGTCTAGTTCTTTGTTTATGCCCAGGTGTTCCAGATCAGGCTACATTCCATTCGATCCTAAGATCGAGCGCTCTTTCCATAGGCAAAAGAATTTATACAAGCAAATACTGGCGAGTTCTGGTGGTGAAGTCCCTAGAGACCCTTCATCTGATTCCAGCGATCTAGACACCTCTTCAGAATCAGAGTCAGAGATGGGAGAAATTCCACCTAAAAAGCTCAGCGACTATTCTCAGCCATCTTTGGCGCATTTTCCCCACCTTTCTCCTATGCCAGATCTCGAGGGAGTTCAATTCGAGATCAAGCCCCAGTTCATTACGATGATAGAAAGGAAGCAATTTAGTGGAGCTAAGGGTGAAGACCCAAATCTACACATTGCCGACTACTGTCAATATTGTAACACTATAAGGCAAGCTAGGGTCACGCAAGACCAAATAAGGGAGATTCTCTTCCTTTTCTCTTTATGTGGAAAAGCTAAACTGTGGTTTAATGGTTTAAATAGAACTGCACTTGGCATTACTAATTAGGAGACTCTTGTTTTGAATTTTTATAACAAGTATTACCCTGCAGAGAAGACAGCTCTATTGAGAAGCGCAATACAGAATTTCGCCCAAGAGCCAGATGAAGCACTATATGAGGCTTGAGGGAGATTTAAGGACCGCAGAGAGAGTGCCCCCATCATAACTTAGCACAGTGGCAGTTGATACAAGCTTTCTACAATGGGATCGGAAATTCTTCTAGAGCAATTTTAGATTCTGCAGCTAATGGGAGGTTCATGAACCTCAATGTTGATGATGCAGGTCAGGTTATCGAAGACATGGCGATCCATAATTCCCAATATGGGAATCCTAGAGGTTTTGTAAACAAAGGAAAACACCACGTCGACTCTGTATCCTTTATGCAATCTCAACTAACCTCTATTTGTCAGAAATTGGATAATCTTACTACTGCTAATTCTAAAATAGCTAATGTTTTTGCAATTGATAATAATACTAATGATGCTTTCTGTGAAAATTGTGGAATTGTAGGTCATTGGGAACATGAGTGTAGGAGTTCCATGGAGCAGGTTAATGCTTTTCAGTCCATCAATTTGAATAATACCCCTAAAAGCCCCATGTTAGAGGAGAAGTGTTTTAAAATTGATGTGGTTGAAAATTGCTCTAATGAGCCCCAAGCTCTTGTTAAAGATCCCTTGGAGGCGGTATCGCGTGTTGCATCTTCTACAGGTACAACTAACCGATGGAAAGAGGAGGTGGACGCAATAGAGAGAGCCTTATACTGTGAAGGCCTTGGTTTTGAAGATAAGAAGGTGGAGATAGGTGCTCAAGTGGCAGAAACCGAGCTTATGTTGAGAGTCCCGCCAGACCACGTTGTGATAGCTCAACCAAGTGACAAATTGAGACAACCAACGGTCAAAAAGGGGTCTCAACCGAACAATAGCAAAGTACCGTCAGTCCAAGCCAATGAGAACCCACCCGATAGGGTGAATTGGCTCCTTACCGGGCGTGTTAGAAAGTTAAGCCGCGGATTAAAGATCGCTCAATCGGGTGAGGAACCACCCGACCAGGCAAGAGGCCAAGGGGCTTAACTTCTTAACTAGAACATGGTAAGAGGGTCGTGCAGGACCTAGATAAACCAGCTCTTTGCGGAAGGCAACCCGTATTTCTTGCTTCCTAGACTAGTTTCCCCTTTTTCTTATTTTTATTTTTTCTAGAGAGGTGAGAAGAGTGATATTTTACCATTTATAAGTGTTGTTGTACAGGTATGAATTTGACAGGTAAAAAGACTTAGAAAAATTTGAAGAAGAAAAGAAATCGGAGAAAACATGAAATTCCAGGGCTTGGTACGGGCCTGATCGGGCGCGCAAGTGAAGCAAAAATCGCAGAAAAATTCGCCCGATCGGGCGCGCAAGCAAGGCTGATTTCTGAGCTATTTTCGCCCGATCGGGCGAAGCTTGCCCGATCAGGCGCATTTTTGTGGAAAATCGAGTGAAGGAAAAGATATGTAGGGCGAAGCTCGCCCGATCGGGCGAGCAATTTGGCGAAATTGAGCTTCGTGTTCGCGCCCGATCGGGTGAAGCTTGCCCGATCGGGCGCGCATATGGATATCTGGAAATTTAAGGTTTCGCCTGATCTGGCGAAGCTTGCCCGATCGAGCGCGCCATCAGCCACGACCCCCTTTAACTTCTTTTCTTTTCTTTCTTTCCTCACTTTCTCCTTATTTCATCTTCTTCATCTTACTTCCTCTCTCTAAAACCTCCATTTTCAAACCTTCAACTCACACTTCAATCCTAGATCTCCTCCAATTCTTCCATCCAAACTCAAAAATTCTTACATTTTCCAACTCCTCTCATTTTCCTCTACAATCTACACTAAATTTTCATCACTTTCTCTCAATTTTCACTCAAACCCTAAGAGAGAGAGAGAAAGCTTCAATTCCTACTATTCTACAAAGAAAATGGCATAAAAAAGGTCTAGAATGAAAAGGGGTGAAGGATAGAGGCCACAAGCACCTAGCATTGACCCGGAGTTGCAAATTCCGGGGTGGGAGAGGGTGGTCATCACCACCCAGGAGCAAAGGCAAAGGATGCTCAACCTCATCTCACGGCAAGTAATTCCTACCCGTTTTATTCATCATCCTACGCTTTCTAGACTAGGAATTGATAAACATGTTGAAAAATTATTCAAAGGAATTGGCACGAGTGGTTTGTTCAAATTACATTATGATACTTATGATTATTTAACCTTAGAATTCATTTCTAGTTTTAATGTCATAAAATCAAATGCTTTAATTTCTCATGTTCAATTTCGATTGTTTAATAATGATATTAGATTGTCTTTGAAAGATTTTGGAAAATTGTTTGATTTGAAAGCCGATAGACCAATTGAACCACCCCAAGACAACTTTACTTTTGTCTACCACGCCCTAACGGGGAATCCTAACTTGAACCTCCAACATGCCAAGGGCACTTGGATTCAACATCCCGTGCCAAAGCTTTGGCAACGGTTTGTTGGCCTTACCATCTTTGGGAGGCATGAACCGGCGAATGTGAGGAGGGATGAACTAGAACTATTAGGGTCATACATAATTCCTAGGAGTGACAAGCTTAACATAGTTCATAGGATGGCCCAACACTTCCAAAGGGTGGCCAATGCGGCCGAATCGGGTAGGTCTAGGGTCCCAATTTACTTTGGTAGGTTAATAACCCACATAGCGGTCAAATACCTTAGTTGGACCCCTAGCGGTGATGGTAAGGTAGCCGGACCAACCCTAATGGACGCACCCTACTTAGGAGGCCTTAATTGGATTAATGTGATAGGGGGTGAGACTTGGTGGGTGATTCATAGGGAGTCGGGTAGAAGAGACAACGCTTTCACCTTGCCTAACCCGGCCTTGACCAAATTTGAGAAGAGTCTTCCCTCTTATACCTTTGAATTAGGAGACCAAGGGGAGGCCTAAGCACACCACCAAGCACCTCCCTCACCACCACAACATTTCCACCAACCATCACCCCAACACTACACACATAACATTCCTACTTCCTCAACCAACTACAACATCGACCCTAACGCCCCATATGACTTTTCGGCTTTTAGAAGCCAATTGGATCGGATAGAGAGTGGGCAAGGGCGGATGGAGGGTATGGTTAGGAATTTGGACACTAGGGTAGGAGCCCTAGATGCTAGGGTTGGGGTTGTGGAGAGGAACTTAGGGCGGGGTTTATACCCCATGTACGATGATTATGCCCGTCGGGGGGCTATTCCCCCCGAATCTCTTGTCCCTGATTGGTTCCAATATCCCCAAGGGGGATACACGGACCCAAGTGCCTACGGTACCTATGTGGACTATTCATCGGTCCATGGATATGGGACCGATGCTCCTTTTGGTGGGCTTGGGGGGAATGTGGACCCTAACTATTTTGCAGGTGGTTCGGGTTATGGAGGTGGTGGTTCGAGCCATGGAGGGGCCGGTCCTAGCCATGGTGGTGGCGGCTATTCGAGGATGGATGAGGATGAGGAGTAGGTTACACTCCCAAGTCAATGAATGCATTGCTTGATTTGGCTTGGGGGGGTAATCTTTCGCTTGGTAACTCTCTTTCCTTTCTCTCTATTTCCTTGCTTTCTAGTGTAGTTTTTATGCTTTCTAGTTTAGTTTTATTGCTTTCCTTATTTGAAAAACACAAAAAAATCAAAAAAAATTAAAAAAATCAAAAAAATACGTTCCAATGAATTGTAAATCACGCTTCCCTGTGCCCCTTACTTGAGAAAAATTGTTTTGATTCTTTGTATTTGATGATGAGCATTGTGGATTTGTTGATCATGATTTGAAGTTTGATTGCTTGGATTCCTAAACTTGCGTCAATTTTGTCCAACTACATGTGAATATAGTGCTTGACTAGTTGATTTGGTTAGGAATGTGTGATTAGTTCCTGGTATGTCAATGAATTTGAGTATTGGTTTGCAACTATGAGTAGTGTTTCATAACTCATTATTATGCACATGTGGAGGACGAAGGCATTTGTTCTTTAGGCAGCCTTCAGATTTATTTAGATACATTTGTTCCCTTCTTGCTACCCACGTTGTTGCCTTGAATTTTTATTGTTTATTAGCCACATTACAAGCCTTATTTTCCCCATTGGTTACTAGTCCCAAGCTTGGCTTGGGGGAGCTATTAGTGAGTGAGGTGAGGGAGTTTGTAGTGTGCACATTATTTGCACAATTTGGGTGGGTTTTGAGAAGTTATTTGTTCTTGATCATATTTTTGTTTTGATGAGTTTAAAATTGTATATTTCTTGAAAAAAATAAAAGTGTGATGGAAAAGAAAAAAAAGAAGTTCAAAGAAAAGAAAGTGAGAAATTTGAAAAAAAGTGAACTTCTAGAAAAAAAATGAAAAAAAGAGCAAAAAGAAAAAAAAAATGTTTGATGTTCAAATTATCTAAGTGAAGGTTGATCAAAAGAAAAGAAAAAAAAAAAGTTGAGTTTCAATGTAAATATTTCAAGTTATGAGTTCAAAGTTTGTTATTCACTCTAGTCTATTATTATCATATTTTTATGAGTGAAATTGTAAGTGTTGGGATTGTTTATGTTGTTTGGAGTAGTATTTGGTGGATTCTTGTTGGAGTTGGTTATGTTGGAGTTGGTTATGTTGGAGTTGTGTATGATCATTATTTTTGGTCATGGGTTTATTAGGATATGGCTCCCTTTTAGCATAGCTTTTCTCTCACATATTCCCAAATTTATCCTACCCTTCACCCTAGCCTTACATTACAAGCTTTTAAAGACCTTCCGACCTTGTGCATAGAGTTGTGTAAATGTGAAAGTGTTGCTTATCAATGCAAGTTGTGACTTGACATATTCCGAGTCGACTATTAGGTTGAGTGTATGTCTTTTTAAACACACGAGTGTGTGATTTTGGGAGGGCATTGTTCACATAAAAGGGTTGGGACGGAGAGCGATCGAGTACATCTTTTACTCGCCACATAAATGAGAGTTGAGTGTGTGAGCACTAGTCTTGAATTCTATATGCTCTTGTGGTTTGCTCTATTTGACAATTGTTGGGGAGGAAGAGTAATTGGATGAATGAGATTGATTGATGTTGAAGCATGTTTGTTTGATTTACCTTGAATCGTTTGAGCTTGATTTTTATATTGGGGTGAGGCATGTTTTATATGTTCATTGATGAGCTCTTTGCTTAGGGACAAGCAAAGGTTTGGCTTGGGGGAGTTTGATATGTCTATTTTATATAGTATTTTACCCCCGTCCCTTGATCATAATTAGTAGTGTTTTTGGCTCTTTAGAGCCACTTTTATTACTAATATGTGTTTTCTAGTGTTTTCGTAGTTTTGGTTGAGTTTTGTAGGGAATTGCACCTTTGGAGCATTTTCCCGGGATTTTATGAAGCAACTACGAGCATTGGAGGAGCATGACCGTCGTTGAAGCCCAAGGCCGGCTAGAGCCATCGAGCCGGTGATTAAGGGCTCGGCATTTGGAATACCGAGGTTTGGACCGAGTATTCAAGACCTGAAGAGGAGATCCGGGATTGGGCCGAGGAATCGAGCCCAGTCGGAAGTCCAAGCCTCGAGGAGCCACAAGGGCCCGATCGGGCAAGGCAAGGCATCAAAGGGCCATCGTGCTAGGCGCGCCCGATCGTGCAAGGCTTAGCACGATCGGGCGAGGTGTGCAGCAAAGGAACTACGAGCAAAAGGCGCGCCCGATCGGGCGGCCTCTAGCCCGATCGGGCGCGTGTTTCTGGAGGAGCTGAATTTGTCGAGGCACTTAGTTTCTAATTAGGATTGTTAACTATTTCGTTTAAGTACGTTTGAGGATTGTAATTTACGACTTACTCTTTCCCTTTTACTTTCTCTCTCTACTTAGTATTTTCTCTCTCTAGACTTTTCTCTCAACTTTTCCCTTGTTCCTTGATTACTTTGTAATTCCGCCGTCTTGGTACGATTTCTATCTTAATTAATTTCAGTAACTTCTTCCTTTCAATTCTTCATGTCTTGTTTAATTGCTTTGCTTAGTTTAGATTTAATTATGTCTGAGTAGTTTACTTTCTAGGGTTTGTGGGGATCCATGAATAATATGAAGGGGTAATTTATTGTTGTTAATTATCAATGTTAGATTAGTTTCCTATTGATTTATTTAATGCTCTGTGACTAGATTTGCGCAGATCTTTTATGCATGAGTTTGACAATATTAATTCAAGATTCGAGAGATGAGAATTGATGTTTAGGTCTAGTGTCAATAGGCAGATTAATTTATAAATGGTTAAGTCGAGATTCGAGAGATGAGATTTAATACCGGTAGATTAATCCTGTGATCGTAATACGTAGCGAGAGCCCTTTATGATCTGGTTAATTGTTGTATTGATGATTGACGATTATTGATTATTGGTATTGCATGATATTATCTTACTGAATCGTTTTAACGCTTCACAATCATGGCTTGTGAAAGTATAGCAATATTGAATTGATGAATCGAGCAGATGTTAATTTAATATTATAGGCTAATTTCATTGAGACTTAGATCTAATAAATTGCGAGAGCCTGTTAGATCCATGTTATCTATGCAATGTTAATGGTTGATTATTATGCTTTACCCCGGAGTATTATTTATTGGTGAACCTATACCTTAGTCTTCTTTATTATTGATCTTCCCTTTACACTTATTCTTCGTAGTTTAATACCTTTCCATAACAACAATTTGGTACTTAATAATTTAGATTATATTAATTAATTAGGAGTAAAAATATTAGTTTCCCTGTGGATTCGACCCTACTTCCCTATCTACTTAGTTAGAGGATTTAGGTAGTACTTTTGATTAGGTGATACGACTTTAGCCTGTCAAAATTCCCAAGCCAAATCAAGCAATGCCCTCATTGACTTGGGAGTGTAACCTACTCCTCATCCTCATCCATCCTCGAATAGTCGCCACAGCCATGGCTGGGACCGGCTCCTCCATGGCTCGAACCACCACCTCCATAACCCGAACCACCTGCAAAATAGTTAGGGTCCACATTCCCCCCAAGCCCACCAAAAGGTGCATCGGTCCCATATCCATGGACCGATGAATAGTCCACATAGGTACCGTAGGCACTTGGGTCCGTGTATCCCCCTTGGGGATATTGGAACCAATCGGGAACAAGTGATTCGGGGGGAATAGCCCCCCGACGGGCATAATCATCGTACATGGGGTATAGACCCCGCCCTAGGTTCCTCTCCACCACCCCAACCCTAGCATCTAGGGCTCCTACACTAGTGTCCAAATTCCTAACCATACCATCCATCCTCCCTTGCCCACTCTCTATTCGGTCCAATTGGCTTCTAAAAGCCGAAAAGTCATATGGGGCGTTAGGGTCGATGTTGTAGTTGGTTGAGGAAGTGGGAATGTTATGTGTGTAGTGTTGGGGTGATGGTTGGTGGAAATGTTGTGGTGGTGAGGGAGGTGCTTGGTGGTGTGGTTGGGCTTCTCCTTGGTCTCCTAATTCAAAGGTATAGGAGGGAAGACCCTTCTCAAATTTGGTCAAGGCCGGGTTAGGCAAGGTGAAAGCATTGTCTCTTTTACCCGACTCCCTATGAATCACCCACTAAGTCTCACCCCCTATCACATTTATCCAATTAAGGCCTCCTAAGTAGGGTGCGTCCATTAAGGTTGGGCCGGCTACCTTACCATCACCGCTAGGGGTCCAACTAAGGTGTTTGACCGCTATGTGGGTTACTAACCCACCAAAATAAATTGGGACCCTAGACCTACCCGATTCGGCCGCATTGGCCACCTTTTGGAAGTGTTGGGCCATCCTATGAACTATGTTTAGCTTGTCACTCCTAGGGATCATGTAAGACCCTGATAGTTCTAGTTCATCCCTCCTCACATTTGCGGGTTTATGCCTCCCAAAGATGGTGAGGCCAACAAACCGTTGCTAAAGTTTTGGCACGGGATGTTGAATCCAAGTGCCCTTGGCATGTTGGAGGTTCAAGTTAGGATTCCCCGTTAGAGCATGGTAGACAAAGGTAATGTTGTCTTGGGGTGGTTCAATTGGTCTATCGGCTTTCAAATCAAACAATTTTCCAAAATCTTTCAAAGACAATCTAATATCATTATTAAACAATCGAAATTGAACATGAGAAATTAAAGCATTTGATTTTATGACATTAAAACTAGAAATGAATTCTAAGGTTAAATAATCATAAGTATCATAATGTAATTTGAACAAACCACTCGTGCCAATTCCTTTGAATAATTTTTCAACATGTTTATCAATTCCTAGTCTAGAAAGCGTAGGATGATGAATAAAACGGGTAGGAATTACTTGCCGTGAGATGAGGTTGAGCATCCTTTGCCTTTGCTCCTGGGTGGTGATGACCACCCTCTCCGACCCCGGAATTTGCAACTCCGGGTCAATGCTAGGTGCTTGTTGCCTCGATCCTTCACCCCTTTGCATTCTAGACCTCTTTGATGCCATATTTTTTGTGAATTTGTAGAAATTGAAGCTTTCTCTCTCTTAGGGTTTGAGTGAAAATTGAGAGAAAGTGTTGAAAATTTAGTGTAGATTGTAGAGGAAGATGAGAATTGGAAAATGTAAGAATTTTTTGAGTTTGGATGGAAGAATTGGAGAAGATCTAGGATTGAAGTGTGAGTTGAAGGTTTGAAAATGGAGGTTTTAGAGAGAGAAAGTGAGATGAAGAAGATGAAATAAGGAGAAAGTGAGGAAAGAAAGAAGAGGAAAGAAAATAAAGAGGGCCGTGGCTGATGGCGCGCCCGATCGGGCAAGCTTCGCCCGATCGGGCGAGTTTCCAGAAATCTGGACCCTTAGTTGCACGCCCGATCGGGCGCGAACACGAAGCTTGATTTCGCCTAATTGCTCGCCCGATATTTCTTTTCCTTCACTCGATTTTCCACAAAAATGCGCCCGATCGGGCGAAATTAGCCCAGAAATCTGCTTTGCTTGCGCGCCCGATCGGGCAGATTCGCCCGATTGGGCGAATTTTCTCCGATTTTTTTGCTTCACTTTCGCGCCCGATCGGGCGAGCCTCGCCTGATCGGGCCCGTACCAAGCCCTGGAGTTTTCTCCGATTTCTCTTCTTCTTCAAATTTTCTAAGTCTTTTTACCTGTCAAATTCTTACATGTACAACAACACTTATAGATGGTAAAATTTCGCTCTCCTCACCTCTCTAAAATAAAAATAAAAAATAAGAAAAAAGGAAAACTAGTCTAGAAAGCAAGAAATACGGGTTGCCTCCCGCAAAGCGCTGGTTTATCTAGGTCCCGCACGACCTTCTTACCACCTTTGAGCTCATTTTGGAAGTGGAGTTAGGAGAGTCTCCTCCACATCTCTAATGGTAGCACCTTCATGATACACCTTCAACCTTTGGCCGTTAACCTTGAACTCTTCGCCTTTGTCATTCACCAACTCCACCGAACCAAACTTGTTCACCTTTGTGACAGTGAAGGGACCGGACCACCTAGACTTCAACTTTCCTGGAAAGATCTTTAATCTAGAGTTAAAGAGAAGAACCTTATCACCTGGTGCAAACTCTTTTGGTAGGATCCTCTTGTCATGCCACTTCTTGGTCTTCTCCTTGTAGATTCGTGCACTATCATATGCCGCCAATCTAAACTCATCCAACTTATTGAGTTGGAGAAGTCTCTTCTTACCCGCGGCCTTAGAATCCATATTAAGCTCTTTGATCGCCCAAAAAGCTTTGTACTCCAACTCTACGGGAACATGACATGCCTTACCATAAACTAGTCTATAGGGTGAAGTACCAATCGGTGTCTTGAATGCTGTTCGGTATGCCCAAAGTGTGTCATCAAGCTTCATACTCCAATCCTTCCTAGACTTGGCTACTACCTTTTCTAAGATCGCCTTGATTTCTCTATTAGAGACCTCAACTTGACCACTAGTTTGGGGATGGTAACTAAGCCCGGTTCTATGATACACACCATACTTCCTAAGTAGGTTATCCAATTGTCTCTCATGGAAGTGGGTACCCCCATCACTAATAATAGCCCGTGGAACACCAAACCTGGGAAATATGATCTTTTTAAATAGCTTGATGACTACCTTAGAATCGTTTGTTGGTGAAGCTATGGCTTCTACCCACTTGGACACATAATCTACGGCTACAAGTATGTAACAATTCCCATTGGAAGATAGGAACGGCCCCATATAATCGATACCCCAAACATAAAAAATTTCAACTTCGAGAATCCCAGTTTGGGGCATCTCATGCCTCCGCGAAATGTTGCCAGTCCTCTGGCAAGAGTCACAAGCCTGCACAAAAGTGTTAGCATCTTTAAACATGGTAGGCCAAAAGAAGCCTGACTCATTAATTTTAGCCACCGTTTTAGTGGGTCCATGATGTCCACCATAGGGTGAAGTGTGACAACTGGTCAGGACGCCGTGAATCTCCCATTCGGGAACACACTTGCGAAATAATCCATCTGCACACTCACGAAACAAAAAAGGATCATCCCTAAAATAATGTTTAACATCAGAAAGGAATTTCTTTTTCTGTTGGTAGGACAAGTCAGGAGGTAGAGTACCAACCACTAAATAATTAGCAAAGTCCGCATACCAAGGGTGATGCTCTACAACTGCATACAGGTTGTCATCAGGGAATGAATCATCTATAGGAAGAGAATCCTTACCCTCATCATACCTGATTCGTGACAAGTGGTCTGCCACTACGTTCTCTGCTCTCTTTTTATCCTTTATCTCAATATTGAAATCTTGGAGCAAAAGAACCCACCGGAGTAGCCTTGGCTTGGATTCCGCCTTAGCTATTAGGTATTTCAAAGCTGCATGGTCAGTAAAAACAATGACTTTAG
Organism: Chenopodium album; assembly: GCF_948465745.1. Taxonomy (NCBI): domain Eukaryota; kingdom Viridiplantae; phylum Streptophyta; class Magnoliopsida; order Caryophyllales; family Amaranthaceae; genus Chenopodium; species Chenopodium album. The sequence continues at coordinate 37,344,564 of NC_137844.1, forward strand.
AACCAACAAGATATGATCTAACTTTTTCTAAAGCATATATAACAGCAAGAAACTCCTTTTCCGTGGTGGCATAGTTGACTTGGGCCTCATCCAAAGTTTTGCTTGCATAATAAATAGCATGCAAAACTTTGTCCTTCCTTTGTCCGAGTACGGCTCCTAGAGCAAAGTCACTTGCATCACACATGATTTCGAATGGAAGACTCCAATCGGGTGCACATATGATGGGTGCCGATATCAAAGCCTGCTTAATCCTGTCAAAAGCCTCAAGACACTCGTCAGCAAAAATAAAAGGGGCATCCTTAAGCAAAAGCTGAGTTAGTGGTTTAGCAATTTTAGAAAAATCTTTGATAAAACGGCGATAAAACCCCGCATGACCCAAGAAACTCCTAACTCCCTTAACATTAACTAGGGGAGGTAATTGCTCAATCACTGAAATCTTAGCTTTGTCTACCTGTATGCCCTTATCAGATACAATGTGACCAAGGACTACTCCCTCTGTCACCATAAAGTGACACTTCTCCTAATTTAAAACCAAGTTACATTCTTCACATCTTTTCAAGATTTTAGCAAGGTCAATTAAGCATGCATCAAATGAAGAACCATAAACACTAAAATCATCCATAAAGACTTCCATGATAGACTCTATGAACTCAGAAAATATGCTCATCATGCAACGTTGAAAAGTAGCAGGTGCATTACATAAACCAAAAGGCATTCTACGATATGCAAAAGTGCCATAAGGGCATGTAAATGTAGTCTTTTCCTGATCGTCAGGGTGGATCGGGATTTGGAAAAAACCCGAATACCCATCCAAATAGCAAAAGAACTTATGATTTGCTAACCTCTCAAGCATTTGATCAATAAAGGGGATAGGGAAGTGGTCCTTTTTAGTGGCGATATTTAATCTACGATAATCAATGCACATACGCCACCCTGTAACAGTTCTAGTGGGAATTAATTCGTTTTTATCATTTTTAACAACAGTCATCCCACCCTTTTAGGAACCACCTATACAGGACTTACCCATTTGGAGTCAGAAATAGGATATATAATACCTGCATCAAGTAATTTCATAACCTCTTTCTTAACTACCTCTTGCATATTAGGATTCAACCTCCTCTGGGGTTGAATACAGGGTTTGTAGTTGTCCTCTAAGTGTATCCTGTGCATACAAAAATCAGGGCTTATACCCTTGAGATCATCAATACTGTACCCTATTGCCCTTTTGTGGGTTCTTAGAACCTCTAGAAGTTGGGAAGTTTGTGGGTCTTCAAGTGCAGTACTAATGATCACAGGGTACAATTCCTGCTCATCAAGAAAAACATATTTTAAATGAGAAGGGAGAGGTTTTAGTTCAGGTTTCTTCACCTCTGCAGGTTTTGATTCCTGAACCAAATTTACTACCTTCATACAGTCATTAGCATCAAATTCCTTGGTGGCAAGAGCTCTTTCTATGTCATCCACTTCCTTGCTCCATATGCTCATGTCATCTGCAGACAAATTTCCACAAAGAATTTCCTCCAAGGGGTCCCTTGCAAGAACCTGTGGTAAGCTTTCCTCACAAATATCATCCATTATATCAAGCACATCAATTGAATAACAATTTTCTTCAAGCATAGGACCTTTTAAAACTTTCCCTAAGTTAAATGTGATATTATCATCGCCAACAGAAAGGGTTAGTTTACCATTTTTTACATCAATAATAGCTCCTGCAGTATGGAGAAAAGGCCTACCTAATATAATGGGAATTTGCGTATCCTCAACCATGTCTAAAACAACAAAATCAACAGGGATAAAAAATTTACCAACTCTAACAGGTACATCCTCTAAAATACCTAAGGGGTATTTAACAGAACGATCTGCCATTTGCAAAGTTATATTAGTAACTTTTAAATCACCCATATTTAATTTAGAACATACAGACGATGGCATCACACTAACAGAAGCACCTAGATCACATAATGCTTTATCAATGAAGACATTTCCAATATGACAAGGGATAAAAAAACTACCGGGATCCTTTAATTTAGGAGGTGATTTATTCTGTAAAAGTGCACTACATTCCTCAGTGAATGCTACAGTGTCTACTTCATTAAAGGCCCTTTTCCTAGTCAAAATATCTTTCATGAATTTAGCTTATGCAGGAACCTGAGTAATAAGTTCTGTGAAAGGAACTGTTACCTGTAAATTTTTCACTACCTCCAAAAACTTACCAAACTGCTTATCCAACTTAGTCTTCAAGTGACGGTTGGGGAATGGTAGCTTGATAACTGGTGGTGCTTCCCTACTCTTCTCCTGGGGTGCATCCTTCCCTGAGGTTGTACCCTGCAATGAATCATCAGAAATATTAGTATTAGCAATTTTACCCTGGAGCCCTGTAGGGGCATTTGGTACAACGGAATCAGGATTAGCAATATTAATTAAATCAAGTTCATCCTCTTTGGGCATTGGGGGCCCATCGTAGTGTGAACCACTCCTTAGGGTAATTGCATTCGCATGTTCCGTAGGTTGAATTCCCTGCGCTGGTAGGGCTCCCTGCTGGCGAGCTTGTAGGGTAGAGGACAATTGGGCAATTTGGGTGTCCATGACTTTATTATGGGCTATAATAGAGTCAATTTTTTGGTCTCTACTCTCCATATGCTTTTGCATACTGGTCAGCATTGCTCTAATTTCTGATAAAGCAGGGTCAGAAGATGTAGTAGGGGTTTGTGCTGGGGCTTTCTGGTTAGCATGAGGGTGGTAATATTTCTGTTGTGGAGGGGGTGCTTGTTGTGGTTGTTGTGGAGGTGGAGGGTTTTGAACATTGGTGCTGCGGTAAGATAAATAGGGATGGTTCCGGTAGCCAGGATTGTAGGTGTTGGAGTATGGGTTATTTTGCTTGTAGGTTTGGAAAGCATTAACTTGCTCCATTGAACTCCTGCAATCTTGTTCATAATGACCTACACTTCCACAATTTTCACAGAAAGCATCGTTAGCATTGTTAGTAACAGCAGAAACATTAGCAACATAATTAGGAATAGTAGTACTAAGATTATCTAATTTCTGGCAAATAGATGTAAGCTGGGCTTGCATAAGGGTTACTGAATCAACATGGTGCTTGCCCTTATTTGCATAACCTCTAGTATTCCCATATTGGGAATTATGTATTGCCATATCTTCGATAACTTGACCTGCATCATCAACATTAAGATTCATAAATCTACCGCTAGCTGCGGAGTCTAAAATTGTCCTTGATGCATTCCCTAATCCATTGTAGAAAGCTTGAATTAACTGCCACTTTGCCAAGTTATGGTGGGGACACTCCCTCTGCAGATCCTTGAATCTTTCCCAAGCCTCATATAATGCTTCATCTGGCTCCTGGGCAAAGTTTTGAATGGCGCTTCTCAGTAAAGCTGTTTTCTCTGCAGGGTAATATTTATTATAAAAATTCAAAGCAAGTGTCTCCCAGTTAGTAATACCAAGTGCAGTTCTATTCAAACCATTAAACCACAATTTAGCTTTTCCACATAAAGAAAAGGGAAAAAGAATCTCCCTGATTTGGTCCTGCGTTACCCCATTCTGCCTAATAGTGTTGCAGTATTGACAGAAATCCGCAATGTGAAGATTAGGATCTTCACCCTTAGCTCCACTGAACTGCTTTCTTTATATCATCGTTATAAACTGGGGCTTGATCTCAAACTGGACTCCCTCGAGATCAGGTGTAGAAGAAAGATGTGGAAAATCCGTCAAGGACGGCTGCGAATAATCGCTAAGCTTGCGAGGTGGAGGTGGTGGTGGTGTACCCATCTCTAGTTCTAAATCAGAAGAGTGCTCCGAATCACTAGAATTAGGTAATGGATTTCTAGGAATATCGTTACTCCCAAAACCTGCCAGGATCTGCCTATAAAAATTCTTTAGTCTATGGAAAGAGCGCTCGATATCAGGATCGAATGGAATGTAACCTGATCTGGAACACCTGGGCATAAACAAAGAACTAAAAAACAGATATTAGAACTACCTCAAAGAACTAATGTCCTTTGAGGCAAAAGGAAAATAATCTAGACTACAAAAACAATTAGAAATAAAAATAAAACCGTTTCCCCGGCAACGGCGCTAAATTTTGACAGGGTAAAGTCGTATCACCTAATCAAAAGTATTACCTAAATCCTCTAACTAAAGTAGATAGGGAAGTAGGGTCGAATCCACAGGGAAACTGGTCTTTCTATTCCTAATTAATTAAAATAATCTAAATTATTAAAGTAACCAAATTGTTGTTTTTAATATGAAATTATACTACGGAGATTGAGTTTAGAGAGAAAGTCAATAATAAGAAGGCCTAAGGTCATAGGTTCACCAATAATTAATATTCCGGGATAAAACATAACAATCAATAATTAACATTGCACAAATAACATGATTAACAGGCTCTCGCAATTTATTAACCAACATAGATCTAACAGGCTCTCGCAATTTACTAGATCTAAGTTCCTATTGAAAATAGCCTTTAATATCAAATTAACATATGCTCGATTCATCAATTCAAGATTTCTAAACATTCACAATCAAATTACATCTGCTCGATTCATAATCCAATTGCAAAGAATTAAAACAATTCAATAAGAAATTATCATGCAATATCAATAATCAACAATAACAAATTATCCCTTCATATTAATTATGGATCCCCATAAACCCTAGAATTAAACTACTCGGACATAATTAAATCAAAGTAATAAAAATAAGTCATAAGGAATTGAAAGGAAGAAATTACTGAAATTAATTGAAATAGAAATCGTACCAAGACGGCGGAATTACAAAGTAGTCAAGAACAAGAGTAAGGTAGAGAGAAAAGTCTAGAGAGAGAAAATATTAAGTAGAGAGAGAAAGTAAAAGGGAAAGAGTAAGTAAAAATAATTATCCTAAAACGTACTTAAACAACTTCTAATCAAAACTCCTAAATAGAAACTAAGTGCTCGTCTAACAAGCTCCTCTAGAAACACGCGCCCGATCGGGGGCGCCTTTTGCTCGTAGCCCTTTGCTGCGCACCTCGCCTGATCGTGCTAGGCCTCGCACGATCGGGCGCGCCTAGCACGATGGCTCTTGATGCCTTTGCTTTGCCCGATCGGGGCTATGCTTGCCCGATCGGGACCTTGTAGCTCCTCGAGGCTTTGGACTTTCGATTGGGCTTGACTCCTCGGCCCAATCCGGATCTCCTCTTCGGGTCTTGAGTACTCGGTCCAAACCTCGGTATTCCAAATACCGAGCCCTTAATCACCGGCTCGATGGCTCTAGCCGGCCTTGGGCTTCAACGACGGTCATGCTCCTCCAATGCTCGTAGTTGCTTCATAAAATCCCGGGAAAATGCTCCAAAGGTGCAATTCCCTACAAAACTCAACCAAAACTACGAAAACACTAGAAAACACATTTTAGTAATAAAAGTGGTTCTAAAGAGCCAAAAACACTACTAATTATGACCAAGGGACGGGGGTAAAATACTATATAAAATGGACATATCATGTACGTTATTCGAACTTATTTCATTTGATTTTCCTATCAATTTCTTCCTCAGCAACAAAATTTTATTCATTTCCTTGCCGATTAATTCATTTTACTGCCAAATAATTCATTTCATTTCCAAATTATTCATTTCATATTGCTGCTCCAATGAGTCATTTCTTACTCAAACATTCCAATAATTCATTTCTAAACTTTGGGAAACCATGGGAATTTTTTTTATTTATTTATTAATTCCAAGCTATAACAAAAAAGATGAGAAAGAAATACGAAACTCTATCCAAAACTAGCACCCTTCAATTATTTCGGCCATATCTTTTTATCTACAAAAAATTTTAATCTGATTTCAATTGGGTTGGAAATTATACTTCAAGAGATTTCCAACGACATATTATATGTCTTATTTGGACTTCTGAATCAAAAGATATGATTAAAAAAAATCCGCAAAAAACTGTTCCATCGCGAAACGATGGCCCGGAGCCATCGCGTCGCGATGGACCCTATCGCGCCGCGATGGCTCTGCGATAGAACCAATTTTATTCCGATTCAAATTCTAACTCTTTTCCAATCATTTTTGGAAGTTTTTCTTTATAAATAGGGTCGATATTCCCTGTTTTCAAATCATCAACAATCATCATCTCTTCTCTCTCTAAAAGCTAAAGCTTATTCTTTCCTTCTCTCTCTTGATCTCTAAGCCTAGCCTTTTCAAAATACAATATTCCTCATTCACGAGACTTAGACACACCTAGCCAAGCTCGAAGTTGCCTTCGCCCTAAGCGTGAAAGGTTGTTAATTTATGAGGATTTGGTCCCAAATCCCTATTTCAATTATTTAAATTAATTGTTTGATTTAATATTTTTTATTGAAGTTACTAACTTGTGTATTGTTTTGATAGAAAGAGATACGAGGCAACAAAGTAAGTCGTTTTAGTGCTATATTTTTATAGAAAGCATGCTTAGATTATATTAATTCCTAGTATCATGTTAGGATGTTATGTATTGCTTTTTAGTATCATGTTTAGGTTGCATCCTATTTTCTTCTATCATGTTAGTATCATGTTAGGGCTAAAGCTTTGATCTTTAATTTTTAGTGACATACTAGGATTTGTTATGAACCTTGTTTGTATCATGCCTAGGATCTGGCTAATATTATTATGCTTTGTTAAAAACTTGAGATAGAGATTATGATGATGATGATGATGATTTGTTGTATTAATTATTATTATGTTGCTTGATATATTATTATTATTGCTTGATCACGCCTTCTCTTGCAGGTTTAAAGGGAATGTGTACTTGTAATCACGCTTAATAAGATAATTAATAATCTTGCTTAGGCTAATGTGACTTTAATTCAAGTGATCGCCAATAATAGTTTTGTTTGTGCATTAATATTCAACCAACATAGATTAAACAGGTTTAGGATTAATATATTGATTGTATGTTAGTCAGAAAGCGCATATGAATATGAGAAGAATAAAGTAGAGGCTTATTTTTAGGGCAGGTTCAATCTCTTTTAGGTTGGATTTGTACCTTCATCACCGAATATCCAGTCATGGTTCAAGACCACTATAGAGTTAGCGATCTCATGGATCGTGAAGGGGTGTAACCTTAACCCTATGAACGCTTTACAAGTTCCTAAAACTTGTTGGCGACTCTTTTGCTCTAACTTCCTTCCCTTTGGATGCCACCATACTTAAGTTATGATCACAGTAGGGCTCAAGTGTGGAATGCTTGAAATGTTCCCTACAATGAGTAATTTCTACCAAAGATGGTCACTTGGTTGGTCAATGGGAAAGAACGATGATAATTTTAAGGATGGAATGAGGTTGAACATTAATAGCACAATGAGTTAAGTTTAATATCGTGTGTTTTTAGCCGGTGATTGCATTTGCATCGTTATGATTTGAGTAATCGAGAATCTTTATTCTTAGAATAAATTCATAGTAGTTCATTGAGGATATTTTGTACTTTTTTTTTAGGATATGGAAGATAATGCGAGGGGATGTAAACAATTGTGTGGGTTTTGGATGGAGAAAGAGGAATTTCAAATAGTACTTGTTGCAAAAAGGAAGGCACAAATTTGGACCAAGGAAAGATGAAAGCTGTTGAGGATTAACCTACACCTTATGGGTGTTGGAGATTCAAAGTTCTTGGTTTAGTATGTCATGAGTGGAAGTAGAGAGGGATTACATAACGAAGGGGTTCTAGTGTGAAATTTAAAATCTCATGAGGAGCACAAGAATGAAAAGTGTACTTTTGTGAAAGAAGGATGTGGACATTATTAATTGAGATGGTTAGAGCCATTAAGAAATACTAGTTGGACATTCATTATCACGAAGGGAAGGCCTACGCAGTTGGAACTGTCGCAGTCGAAAGTTGAGTCTATAGTGAATACAATGATTGTAATTTGGAATTTGTTTAAGAGATGGAAAGGTTTAAGCTTGAAATAGTGGAGGAAGAGATCATTAGAGAATCACTACGAAATTTGGTAAAGGAAGAAAACTTTGCATAATTTGAGGAGATGAAGGAAAGCTAATTTCGAGTGTTGGAGTTGATTGAAATTGCGAAAAAGTTAATCAAGGAAGGGTAATGACATGATAAAGTCGTATCTCCTAATCAAAAGAATTACCTAAGTCCTCTAACTAAAGCAGATAGGGAAGTAGGGTCGAACCACAGGGAAACAAGTCAATTTATTCCTAATTAATTAATATAGTCTAAACTATTGAGTAACCGATTTATTGTTGTAAAAAGGATTAAACTAAGGAGATTAAAGTAGGGAGAAATCAAATAATAAAAGCCTATCACCAATAAATAATATTCCAGGATAAAATACAATAATCAATCATCAATGCATCGATTAATCAGATCATAAAGGGCTTTCGCAAAGTATTGTAATCACAGAATTAATCTACTGGTATTAAATCTCATCTCTCGAATCTTGACTAAACCATTTATAAATTAACCTGCCTATTGAAACTAAGCCTAAATATTAATTCTCATCTCTCGAATCTCAAATCAATATTACATAACTCATACAATTAAACTAGGCCTAATCTAATTGCATAGCATTAAATCAATCAATAGAAAATTAATCAAGCATTGACAATTAACAATAATAAATTACCCCTTCATATTATTTATGGATCCCTACAAACCCTGGAAATAAAACTTCTCACACATAGTAAAATCTAAATTAATCAAAACAATTAAACAAAACATGATGAACCAAAGCAATTAAATTACTGAAAGTAAAAGGGGATGAAATCGTTACCAAAATTAACGGAAATAATGAATTGTATAAAACCAAGAGTTGTAGAGAGAGAAACAAGAGAGAAGTCTAAGCTTAAAACTAAGTAAGAGAGAATTTAGCTAATGAAAGAGATAATCGTATCAAAAGTAAATAAAACGTATTTATAAAAAGCTTAAAAATCCTAATTAGAAACTAAGTGAAATTCGTCGAAAAGACTCTCCAAAACACGCGCCCGGTCGGGTGCCATCTCGCCCGGCCGGGGCCGCCTTTTTCCTCGAGGATACTTTTCTCGCACCCGATCGGGCGCGAGAGCTCGTCTCTTCTTCTTCAGCCTCGCCCAGTCGGCGCTCCTCAGGGCGAGGACGCATCCGATCGGGCGGTGTCTTGGGCAATCCTTAGACTTCGATTGGGATTCAATTCTTAGCCTAATTCGGATATCCTCTTCGGGGCTTTATAACTCGGTCCAATGCCTCGGTTTCTCCTATTTCGAGCCCTTAATCACCGGTTTGATGAGTCTAACCGGCCTTGGGCTATAAAAGATTGTCAAGACCTTCTAACGCTCGTAGTGGCTCCAATAATTCCGGGAAAATGATCCAAATCTGCAATTTCCTATAAAACAATACCAAAACTACGAAAACACTAGAAAGCACATATTAGTAATAAAAGTGGCTCTAATGAGCCAAAAATACTCCTAATTATGACCAAGAGACGGGGGTAAATCACTATATAAAATAGAAATATCAGGTAACACTTATATTTATGAAGATGGAACCTTGGTATAAGAAGGAAAATGGTAAATGTGATGAATTTAAAAAGAAAACTCATGGAGGGTGGACACAACTCATCATATTTGGGTGCACCCACAAGGAGAAGCTAAAAGTGTATGAAGAGTAGAGAAATCGTATTGGCAGCCTTGAATGATTAATGAACTGGTAATAATGTGATCAAACATTGGATTTGGCAAGAAGTAAAGGTTGAGCATAGAAGAACCAAGATGATTATACATCCATTTGAGATACGGGTAAAGGATAATATTTGCATCTCAATGGATTTGAATGCAAATTGATCTAAGTTAAGAAAAAAGAATAATGTAGTTGAATTGCAGTGGATGAACTTGTAGGAAGTTATGTCAAGAAGGTGATGAAGCTCCATGGAGCACCTACAAATGTTGTCATAAACGACATAGCTCTTTTGAAATTTTGAAGAAGTGTGCCAAGAACCTTGGGTGAACGTTTGGAAATAAATATCGTGAGAAAAGACATATTAAGGGCCTTTATAATGGATTTTCAAGGAGATTGAAGAGGCATTTTGGACTTTCTTGAATTATTATAATAACAGTCTCTGTGCATAGATATGACACAATTTGAAATTTTTCATGAGAAGAAGTCAAATATGTTGAGTAACGTAAGTAGGATAAAGGTTTAAAACCCCAATTACGTAAGGTTATAGTATAACGAGTGATATTAAAGTGAAGCTTGGGATTGTGCATAACAATCACATGAGTTACACGGATTTAAACGTAAAAGAGGACATATTTAAAGTTGTGGACAAGGAATTTGTAAAAGTTAACCCAAGATACGAGCCATGAGATTTGATATAGAAGAGAAATGGAGACCAAAGTGTTCATGCTTATACGAGATTTGGGAAAGGATTGGTAAGGGTGGTTAATAGACTAGCCATACAACGACCTTTGTAAAGTACAAGTGTTTTTGTATGTCCCAAGTTAGGAAAAGTGGTGCGATTGTAATCTCGAATTTATTGAGTTAGACCAATGTTGAACTTACAAGAAAAATTTGTAAGGATTCTTGACACAAAGAATGCATAACATTTGTTTATTAAACGGATGCTATGGAATGATTTAAGTAGGATTGATGTATTGATTATTCCACGAGTACTAATTATCGCTCACTCATGACTTCTTAGTATGAATTGAGTAAAGGATTGGTTATACGGCAAGTACACGCAACATGGGTGTCAATAAGTTGAAAGTAATATGGTCTAACCAAGGATTGAATGAGAAAGGAATGACTTAAGTTGTCTAAGATGATTTGAGTGGAGTTACGAGGACGTAACTCGTTTTCTTTAAGGGGAGTAGAGTGCGGTAGAACTTCGCGCTTTTTCCCTTATTTCTAGTACTTTTAGTACTTTTTAAGTCAGTTTTACACTGACTTTGTCGTTTTGTTTGGATAACTTATACACTAGTTGTGTGAGTTTGTATTTAAGGGTGTAGATTATAGAGTAGTTTGTGTAAATTTGGGAAATGGATTTGTTATCTTACACACTAGTTTGTGTAAGTTGGTTATTTTGCACACTAGTTTGTGTGTGAGTGAATCGATGAGGTAGAAATTAAGTATCATAAGAGTACATCAACTAAATATATCAAGGAATTTTTGAAAATTACAAGCGACCTTTTTCTTGTTTTCTTTCCTAAGTTTTGGGACAAAACTTCTTTTAAGGGGTGTAGACTGTAATACCCCGTATTTTTATAAATTTAATAAATTTTTTAATCAATTGTAAAATATATTTTTGGGTCAAATTATTTTAATTAGAGGATTAAGTAATACAAGGTTTAATTTTTGGGTCAACAAATAATCAATCCGAATGTAGCCCATCTTCATTGTGAACCCAATCATCTTATTTTTTACATATGGGCCAACTATTTTATCCATTAAGTCTATTATTTTTATAAAGCTCAAACCTACCCTAACCTACTCTACACTATAAATACTCCATTTATCCCCAAAATTTTCCCACACAAAGTCAATAAGTCAAAAGGTTAGTTTTTTTTTCCTTATTTTTCCTTTTTCTTTTCCCTTTTTCTTTTCTTTTTTTTTTCCCTTTTACTTCTTCTCTTATTTTCCTCCTTGTACGTGAGAATTGGATCAAGTGGATCCAATACCACTTAGTGCTGCCACATCACCAATAAGGCCAACCCACTGTCGGAGTTCGGCCACCCAACCAGCCGCCGACGACCAAGCACCATCGTGTCACCTTCTTCCTCCCTTCTCTCCCCTCTTTTCATTCTAGCTATTTTAATGATTTTATTTATAGGTTTTGGTTTTAATTATTCAAATTATGTTTGATTAGTATCATAATTATGTTTTGTTGGTTTAAAAGTATAATTTCAAATTATTATTATTATTGGTATTATTTTTCAAATTTTACGATTTTATAAAGTCAGGGTATTTGTAGACACCTAAAAATGTCTCTCCAAAACTAAACCCAATTATGAACAACCTTTCACCGCCATTATTGGTCGGGTTGAGTATTTAACCTTTGGAGTGCTTAAATCCATATTCATTCCCAATACATTTCATAAACCAATCCATTCCTAGCTCATTTCCCTAAACCATAACTTACTTTCCACTTTTCGTGTCCAAATCACAAAATCGAGAGAAAGTGATTTTTTGGCCCTATAATTTTTATCCAATTATTATTTGGTTGGATAGGCCTTTCAATAAGCTTTCCAATGATATATCATAAGCCGAACTCCGATTTAAAACGAAGAAGGTACGAGCAAAATACTAAAATCGGCCCAAAACCGACATCCTTTCACTAAAACGGCCATATCTTAAAATATACAAATTATTTTGACCTGATTCTAATTGGGTTGGAAAGTAGACTTGATAAGCTTTCCAATTATATATTATATGCATTATTTCGAGTTACAGTTCAAAAGTTATCGTTGTTTTAAAAATGCGTAAAAAACTAGAATTACCGCGCAACAGCCAAAATGCCGCGTCGCGGCAAAACATTACGTGGCACGGTGCATATTGCCGTGACACGGTACTCTACGCTGTATCACGGTGCTTTTTTTGTGTATTTTCCGCATTTTCCTCACACATATATGTATTTGGACGTAATTTTAGGAAAATTGTTAATCATGACACGGTGGCATTTACCGCGCCACGATGGGAGCTGCCGCGTCATGGCATCTTGTACTGTGTCACGGTACACATACCGTGACACGGGAATCTTTCGTGTTTTTCCCGCGTCCGTACCTGCACTCGTTTTATCTTTTAGGGCAGATATTTCCCGCGTCACGGTATTATGTACCGTGTCACGGCACGTTTTGCCGTGTCGCGGCAACCTCTGCTGTGTCACGACGCCTCAAAACTAGGGTTTTATCTTTTTAGAGTTCCGTGTGTTTCCTCTACTCATTATCTCTATAAATACCCCCTCCTTTTTACAGTTCGGGGCACCAAAAATCATTCTCTCTCCCTCTACACCAACAATCATTCTCTTCTCTCTTTCTCTCTTGATTTACCCTAAACCCTAGCCACCTTATTCTTCCATAATACTTCCCCTAAACACTCCAAGGAGTCCATACAACACCTGAGGTTCCGTCCTTAAATCAAGGCGTGAAAGGTATAATTAACTGAGGGTTTGGACCAAATCAACTCTACTTTTAATTTAATTTAATTTAATTTCAATTTGATTTATACTTTTATTGAAGTTACTAACAATTTATTCATGATGTAGCAATTTTAAGGAACACGCAGAATGTGAGTAATTAATCACTTAATCACTCTTATTTGTATTCTTATTGCTAGTATCATGATTAGGTTTATTATGATTTTATTTGACTAACAATTTATCGTTGAATTGCTTCCAATATTAATGTTGATTTTTACTATATTTGTTGATCACTATATTGCATGTTTCAAGGGAATATGTAATCGAAAATCACGCCTAATAAGATAATTTAGACGACCGGTTTAGGTTCCTTTTTAATCTTGTTATAAATCGAAGCGATCACGATATTTTAGAATTATGTGTTGCACTAATATTCAACCAATTTAGCATAATAATAGTTTGGAGCGAATTGAATCTTTGTTTACATGCCTTTGAGATTGCAGGAATCACTTTTCGCTATAAGAATCAAGTAGAGGCCAATATTGGCGAATGTGACTCCATGACTCACTTCGTACCATCATCCCCGATCCTCCTTTCGTGGTTCCGAACCATATGGAGTTAGTAATCTCATGGACTATGAATGGGGTGTAACCTTCACGGGTTAATCGTTGTTGCATATCGTTGTCCCTTTATCGTGGTTGCCTTTTATGATCCGGGAACAGTTTACAAGTTCCTTAAAAACTTGTTGGCGGCTCCCTACTTTCCTTGTCCCTAATCGTATTATGTCAATTCTCACTTCCTAAGAGTGCCAAGCATATTCACACATGCTTAACGTAGGCGCACTTCAAACGACGCTTATAGTATTTAATTATTAAAGACATGATTTTTAGGGTTCTTATACAAATTAATTTGGTACTTTTATATACCCAATGTTTCTATGGATAATTTAAGTATAAATATGTATTGTTGATGGTGTTATAATGGGTTTGATTATACTAAAAGTGCTGAAAAAATTTATTTAAAGTACTAGTTTTGATGGTTTTATTAAAAGGGTTTAATTACCCATTAAAATAGGGATTATTTAGGGGTTTTTAAATAATTTTCAGATTATTATATGTTGTTTAAAGTGAGTTTAAGTTGCTGAAAATTGTGTATATAAGGGCAATTAATATAGTATTATTGTCCCTTTATGTAGGAGACTTGGTTCGGGAATTGTTGTAATGTACTCGGCTATTTTGAGAGCTTATTTGAGGTACGTACGCGTATTCGGAAATTTTTTAAGCGCGTAGAAACATTCTAGAATTTATTTGAGTGATTTCAAATTAGTGTCATGCTAGGAATTGGTTGGAATGGTTGAATTGAAATGAGGTTGGTGATTTGAATTGGATTGTTTGAATTGAGAATGGTTTTGGTGAATTATTTGTGAAGCATGATTGGTTGAAATAAATTATTTATTGGATTGGTGATTGGAAATAGTTACTTTGGCATGTTGTATATGAACCACACTTTTATTATTGGCATGATAATGAACATGTTTAATTAAACTAAATGTTTAATTTGGTTTGGAATATTGAAAAGGAATTTTATTATGGTTCATATAATTTTTATTGATGATATAAGCATGAGTAAGGAGCTACTTAAGTGTCTTTGTACACGAGGAATAAATTATATTTTGGTGCCTTGGTGCAATTAAGGTGTTTCTAACACCGAGGGATAGGAATTGTGGCGCATTATGCGTTTAAGGCATCTTTGACACCGAGGTAGATTAAAAAGGGTTCAACATTTAATATTATGTGGTCACTAATTACTCAAGAATTAAATTGGTATGTTGAATTGTTTGAATTATTATAATGATTGAATTGTGTTACGGTTTGACAGTCATCACCAAGTCTAATAATAATATGTAAATAACGTAAAGTGAAAGAGATTACACACCAAAACTCTTGGAACATATATACCTTGAGTATGAACATATGGGGGGAGTCATGGGGTTTTATATTTAACCATAACTTCTACTAGGAGTACAGGACGCTGTATATTCCTTTTTACTATTATGCGCAGGAATTCCGCCACTTACGAGTGGTTCTTTTAAACCAAAACGGTTAGCTCCCGTGTTAGTACCTCTTTATTGGGGCAGGTTAGGGGGAAAACCCGTTCGATGCGTAATCAAGCTAAATAAATAAATTAGTTATTTATTGAGGGTCATGTTGAATGTTGTATTCTTGTAAACAGGTGCAACAAGGTAAGTTGTGTAATGATAGGGTAAAATCATGTTAGTGTGTTTTATTTACGCTTATGTACTCAGCATTGCTGATTGTGTGTTTGTGTGTTTTGTTGGTCTTGTCTTTATCTTGGCCCTACGATGACCCATTTCTAATGGCGAGTAGTAGGGACAAGTAGAGAGGAGCTTTTCAGGTAATGAAGCATATTCATGATGGGCACGTGTTAAGAGCGAATCATGCTTAGTTTCCATAAGATTATGATGTGGTTTATTGCTTTAATTACTATATTATATTATGCTTTTGAGACTAATGCAAAGGTTTTTAAGTGTTTGTTCGGTTTTAAGAAAGGTCTACAATGGTTCCAAGTTGTAGGTTGATTTCGTTTGACTTTACTTTCATTTGGTTTGACTTTTATGTTGACTAGTTTTGAATGGTTTTAAAGAAAGTCTTCCGTTATGTGGTTTGATAAATGCCTTAGCCGTTATCACGATGGCGGTAATGCCTTAGAATTTCCTATCTCGTGCTTTTAAAGGGTAAAACAAGTATTTTAAAGGAAAGGAATTTCTAGGGTGCTACAATATTGTAACCAAATCATCACAGGTTTCAATTCCAGTTCATAGATTTTCAAAACAGTACCCTGTGGAACCGTTTACAAGTGAACAAGACCTGAAATTTATATTATAAACAATACAAGTCAAACCCAAGTTTAATACAGTATACTTCCTCTGTTTTTTTTAGTTGACACCTTTCTATTATCACGCTTGCCAGTGCATGTTTTTAACGATTAATATCTCTAATTATCAACATTGTAAAAGTATAAAAAGTGAATATTAATAAAATTTAAATTAAAGCGATTCAAACAAGATCCTACATGAATATTTTTTATTGTACCTATAAACCACAAAAGCGAGTCAAAGCGTGTTGTGTAAATAGTGTAAAAGTCAAACGGTGTCAACTAAAAAAAACGGAGGAAGTAGTAATTAGGCTTGAGCAAAAAGAAACCAATGGGCCAATGCTTGCATTAATATAAATGAAGTCCAAGCCCATTTCTCACAATCAACCCAAAAATGGTTACATATCTCACTCACTATTTCTCTCTTAGATACCAAAGACAAAGACACCACAAAAGGCAAGTTCGCAATTACCAATCTGATATGCTTCCCATCTAGGGCTACCCATTTTAGATATTCGAACCAATCTGATCTTGATAAATTATGTTCAATGAATGCCAATTAAGCAACAAAATATTTTAAAGCAGAACATGAAAAAGAAATTTCAATATTGTTTCTCGTCGCAAAGTAATACATCTGTGCATTAGCACAAAGTGCATTTTATTTAACAAACTAGCTTATGTCCCATACAACGCACATATTTATTATGAATTACGACATCAATTAATTCTACAATAATTCACAAATAAAATGATTATATTATAAAATATCAATAATATAAATTGAATATTATACCTAAAAAGGTTTAAATATAACAAAGCAAACATCAAGCTTGGTAATTGGTTGATACTATAACCATCCTTAGTTAACAAAATATGAGTGACATATTATTGTAGACAATAATATTTGATTTTTTTTAGTAAGTACTCCATATAGTAGGGAGGATTGTTTTATTGAAAAAATTGATTTAAACAATCAAACTTTTGGCCTCGTCAAAATCAATCAATCCAACCTTTATTCACAATAATCCAAGCTTTGGGGGTGTTTTTTTTTTTTTTTTATTAGGGCAAAGTGACCTGTTACCTATTATTAGCTGACCTTGTGTTAGTTAGTAGTTGTTTTTCATTTATTAGTTGGTTGCACGTCAAGAGGGATGGGAACTTCGTAGCCCACCATATTGCTTAGTTAGTGCCGTGTGGTGTTGAACAATGTTGGGAAAATCATACTCCAGGTGAAAATTCCCCGTATGTACTTTTGGACTCTCTTTCTATTTACGTCTGTTTCACCAAATGGCACTGAACACTTTAATAATTCACCAAATGCCATCAAGCTTTTCAAAATTCACCAAATGCCACCGAGTTTTAAAAAAATTCACTGAGTACCATTAATGACTAACGACCATTAACTCCGTTAGTCATTAGGGTTTAATCATGACACATGTCACAATATGATTGCTTCATTTTAATTATTTATTTTAATTAATAAAAATTAAAAAAAAAAATTCGATTTTCATGACAAAATTTATTCGGGTAAGTGTAGGGAATTATTTCAAGCAACCCTCACTACTTAAGCCCCACTATGATCATACACTTAAGTATGGTGGCGTCCAAAGGGAAGGAAGCTAGAGAAAAAGAGTCGCCAATAATTTTTAGGAACTTGTTAACCGTTCACAGGGTGAAGGTTACACCCCTTCACGATCCATGAGATCGCTACTCCATAGTGGTCCTGAACCATGACTGGATATTCGGGGATGAAGGTACAAATCCAACCTAAAAGAGATTGAACTTGCCCTAAATAAGCCTCTACTGTGTTCTCCTCATATTCATGTGCGCTTTTCGATCAACGTACAATCAATATATTAATCCTAAACTTGTTTAATATTAATGCACAAACAAATCTATTATTAGTGATCACTTGAATTAAAATCATATTAGTCTAATTCAAATTATTAATTATCTTATTAAGCGTGATTTCAAGTACAAATTCCCTTTAAACCTACAAGAGAGGGCGTGATCAAGTAGTAACAATAATATCAAGCAACATAAAATATTGATACAACAAATCATAATTATCAAGACAATATTCTCATCAAAGCATAATAATATTAGCAAGATCCTAGGCATGATACTAACAAGACTAATAACAAATCCTAGCATGTCACTAAACATTAAAGATCAAAGTTTTAACCCTAACATGATACTAGCGTACATGATATAAGAAATAGGAAGCAACCTAAACGTGAGACTAGAAAGCAATAAAAACATCCTAACATGATACTAGGAATTAAAATAATCTAAGCATTCTTTCTAAAGATATAGAGCAATGAAATTACTCACTTTGTTGCCTCGTATCTCTTTCTATCAAAATAATACACACGTTAGTAATTTCAATGAAAATATTAAATCAAACGATTAATTTAAATAATTGAAAAAGGGAATTGGGACCAAACCCTCAAAAATTATCAACCTTTCACGTCTAGGGCAAAGGCAACTTCGAGCTTGGCTATGTGTGTCTAAGTCTCATGATGGACGAATGATGTTTCGAAAAGGCAAGGCTTAGAAAGAATAAGCTTCTAGCTTTGAGAGAGAGAAAATAGAAAGATGTTTGTTGATGATTGTTGGTGATTGTTGATGATTGAAGACGGAGAAATACAACCCTATTTATAGAGAAAAACATCCGCAAACGATCAGAGAAGATCGAATTCATATCGCGGTGCGATGGTGCTGCTAGATAATTTTTGTTGTACGGAATCCTTTTTCCAATATAATTAGATATTTAGAGTCCGTACTTTATCATTAAAATCAGATTAAATCCTTTTAAAACACTTGTTTTATTTCAACTAAAATTCTTTATCTTTTCTAAAAATATAATTAAAATATAATTATAAATCCTAATCTCTTTAAACCTCAAAATAACCTTCTAGATTATTCTAGAAAATTAAAGTAATTCCTAATGACTTTAGGAATGATAATTAATGGACCATCCACTTGATCATTGGGTCGCCCATAAAACTCATTTAAGATCCAATTTAGTATTTGGGCCATAACTTCCTCATTATTCATCGTAATTGGGCTTATAATATATCGTTGGAATGTTCTTTTCGAGCCCCATCCAACTACACTATTATGGGACCCATATCATGGACCAAATTGCATTAGACATTTTTCATAAATAAGGTACGAAAAGAAAGATTTTTGAAAACAGAAAGAAATATTTTTATTAAAAACAGAAGCTTCACGAGACTCTTTCACATTTCACTTCGTTCGATAATCAAATGACGTGAAAAGTACTCATCACTGGGCTTGGTTTTGGAGAGACACAATTTGGAGTCTACGGTAAGGTTTTGGGGGTTATTTTAACCCTTTATGGATCCTAATTAAGCTCGAAATTGGCAAAAAAATAACGCAATTACCCTGTTTTTTTTTTGTCAAAAAATATCTCGTTAGCGAGTCATCATTTTTTAACCATGAAAATTAATCGTGTGAGGTTTTGGAAGTTATTTTGACCCTTTATGGGTTCAAATTAAGCTCGGAATCGACAAAAAAATAACGTAAATGCCTTGTTTTGTGTGTCAAGAAATATCTTAATTAGCGAGTCGTTTCTTTAACCATTAAACTGGTCGGTTAAGGTTTTAGGGGTCATTTTTTTCCTTTAAGGATCTAATTTAAGCTCATATTTTGCAAAATATTAACGTAAATGCCTCATTTTGCGATTTTTACGGTAAAAAAATTACGATCTTAACACGTAAAACAGAACATTTACATTATTTTTGCCAATTGCGAGCTTATTTTAAACCCATAAAGTTCCCAAATGACCGCCAAAAGCTTACCTTGACAATTTACACAGTTAAAAAAAACGACATGCTAATTGAGATATTTCTTGACACATAAAACGAGGCATTTACGTTATTTTTTTGCCAATTCCGAGCTTAATTTGATTCCATAAAAGAATCAAAATAACCTCCAAAACCTTACCCGATCAATTTTTATGGTTAAAAAAAATGACTCGTTATCGAGATATTTTTTGACACACAAAACGGGGAATTCACGTTACTTTTTTTGGCCAATTTCAAGCTTAATTTTAATATGTAAAGGGTAAAAATAACCCGAAAACTTTACTCGAAAAATTTTCGTCACGAAAATCGAGAAAAAATGTTATTTTTATTAATTTAAATAAATGGTTAAAATGAACCAATCATATCGTGACATGTGTCATGCTTAAACCCTAATGACTAACGGAGTTAACTCGTTAATCGAGATATTTTTGACACACAAAACGGGAAATTTACGTTATTTTTTTGCCAATTCTGAGCTTAATTTGAACCCCTTAAACCCAATTCTGAGCTTAATGGGTTCAAATTAACCCCTAAAACTTTACTCAGAACACTTTTCGTCACGAAAATCGAGAAAAAATGTTATTTTTTATTAATATAAATAAATGATTAAAATGAACCAATCATATCGTGACATGTGTTATGCTTAAACCTTAATGACTAACGGAGTTAATGGTCATTAGTCATTAATGGCACTCAGTGAATTTTTTAAAAATTCGGTGGCATTTGGTGAATTTTGAAAACCTTGATGGCATTTTGTGAATTATTAAAGTGCTCAGTGGTTTGGTGAAATAGTCGTTCTATTCAATTTAAGCACTAACTTTCCTTTAAAAAAAAAAGGTAATTTTTTTTATATCCTTTTCAATTTTTTTTAAAAAAAAAGGATTAAAAAATAATTTCTTAGCCACTCACTCCAACCCCTCCCCCCACCCCGACCAACCCTCCATTTCCTTTTTTGACCACCTCAACCCCCACCTCCCATTGTAGGTGTCATTTGAAGCGCGCTTACTTAATCATGTATGAATATGTTTGAAGCTCATAGAAAGCGGGATTTGACATAGTACGATTAGGGACACAATTAGGGACAAAGTAAGGTATGGAACCGCCAACAAGTTTTTTAAGGAACTTGTAAACCATTCACGGATCATTTAAGGCAACACGAAAAGAGATAATGAAAGGCAACAATGATTAACACGTGAAGGTTACACCCCATTCATAATCCATGAGATTATTACTAACTCTATATGGTTCGGAACCGCGAAAGGAGGATCCGGATGGTGGTACGAAGTGAATCATGGAGTCTCATTCGCCGCATTGGCCTCTACTCAATTCTTATTGTGAAAATTAATTTCTGCGATCTTAAAGGCATACGAACAAAGATTCAATTTTCTCCAAACTAATATTAGGCTAAATAGGTTGAAAGTTAATGCAACATATAATTCTAAATATCGTGATCACTTCAATTAAACAATAAGATTGAAAAGGATCCTAAACCGGTCATCTAAATTATCTTATTAGGCATGATTTTCAATTATATATTCCCTTTAAACTTGCAATATGGTGATCAGTATACTAATAAAATCATCATCAACATTGGAAGCAATTCAACCATAACAACAACGATTAATATAAGACAAAAATCATCAGAAATATAATAGGAACAAAAGGAACATGATTCCTTACTTTGATTGCGTTTGCTTGCAAGTATAAAACAATAAACACGTTAGTAACTTCAAGAAATCAATAATAAAATGGAAATTAAATCAAATGAAAGTAAAGTTGATTTCGGGCTAAACCCTCAAGCAGTTCTACCTTTCACTTCTTAGTTTAAGTTTATGATTTCGAGTAAAGTACGAACTCCGGGAAGTGCTTAAGGGACGAATTTTGAGAATTAAGAAGAAAATTGTTTAAGCTAAAGCATAAGAAAGATAGAATTATTTGGAGCCTAGAAACTGTATGGCCTCGTATTTAGAGCTGTCAATTCGGGTAAATAAGTTGGGTTTGGGTTGGGTAAGTGTGGGTCAGGTCAACTCGAGTCAGGTCAATTCGGGTTAATGTCGTAACCTATGTGGTTCGGGTTTGGGTTGGGTCAGGCTTGAGTCGGGTCACGTCGGGTCATACATCTTATCGGGTTTGGGCTAGGTTAATAACAAGTCGGGTTACATTCGAGTCGGGTGAATAATTGGTCGGGTTTAATTCGGGTTTTCACGAGTTAAAACGTGTTATAAGGTCATTTTCGGATTCGAGTCGGGTTTGGTTCAGGTAAATAATTGCGAGTTATAATCAGGTCAGGTTATTCTCGGGTTTAAGTCTGGTTCGGTTCAAGTCAATAATTTGCGGGCTATATTCAGGACGGGTCATTTCCAAGTTGGGTCATTCTTGGGTTCAAGTCGGTTCGGTTCAAGTCAATAATTTGCAGGTTCGGTTCAAGTAAAGACAAAATACTTTCAACATTAACATAGATTAGTTTTAGCCTTACGAAACTGTGACTTTTTAATAAGTAGATTACAATATATATAGCATTTATCATTATTTAGCTAGTCAATATCTACAATAATAAAGATGTATAAAATAATCAGTTGAGTTGATTTCGGGTCTAGTCAATTACAAGTCGTGTTGATTTCGGGTTAGGTTTGTAACAGATCGGGTTGAATTTCAAGTCGGGTTAGTAACAGGTCGGGTAAAATTCGGGTCGGGTTAGGAACATTTCAGGTTAGTAACAGGTCGGGTTTTGACGAGTTAAAACGGGTTTGGGTCAATTTTGGTTTAGGTCGGGTTCGATTCAGGTCAATAATTTACGGGTTATATTCGGGTCGGGTCATCTCCAGGTCGATTCATGTTCGGGTTCGGGTCTTAAATACTCGGATTAACTCGACTCTAGGGTTGGTTTCAGGTCGGGTCAGATCGGGTTCGGGTCACCATTCTTTCGGGTTCAGACGGGTCGGTTAAAATCGGGTCTGGGTAGGTATTTTTGGTCGGGTCAGCTTTTGACAGCTCTACTCGTATTTATAGAGGAAATAAGAAGGGTGCAGCTAAAACCCTAAAAATGAGGCGCTGCAAAAAAAATAAATTGTCGCGGTATGGTACTAATTGTCGTGTCACAGCAAATCTGCCGTGACACAGTAATTAAATCGTGGCTCGGCATGTGATTCTATCATTTCTGGAAGTCAAAGTGTTTTATAAGATAAAACCGGGTCAAGGAAATAGCCATGTTGCGGCAATGTCTGCCGTGGCACGACATAATCTGCCATGGCGCGGCAATTCTGCCGTGGCACGACATATGCATTTTTCTAGAATTCCGTCTAAATTCATTTTAATCTTTTATTCTACATTAAGTACGGGATAATTAGGTGTCGTTTCAGCGTTCCAGTTTTATTTCAGGTTTAGGGTTTTAATAATTATTAATCCGGCTTAACTAATAAATGAAATGAATTAAAATAGTTTGGGCTGAAATGAGGGTTGGACTATGCTTTGACTAAATACTTAGACTGATTTACAGAATGTGTTTGACTTGAATATGGGTTTTAAGCACTCTTGAGATTAAATACTCGACTGACCAATAATGGTAGTGAAAGGTTGTTCATAATAATGTTTGGTTTTAAGGAGACATTTTTAGATGTCTACACCCATCCCCCTCGCTCATTTTTCCAATTTTCCACCACTCCCACCCACCTACCGCCTCTCCTCCACCCCCTCCCTTGTCCTGTTTTTGACCACCCCCACCGCTATCGTACTTGTTCCCCCCCCCCCCTCCATTTTCCAATTTTCGACTATCACCATCACCGATTGGTAAAATATCGATCAGCACCACCAGTGAATGGCCCACATTAACGACCCACATTGTTTTAAGGTATTTTAACCCCCTTTATAGACAAATGAGAGGCTGGAAAGTGGCCAAATTATAAGCCTCCATGTGGTATCCTACTCAGCTAAAAAAGTCCAATATGAGCATGACACGTGGCCTAAAGAGAGATATCAAATAATGAAGGGCTCAAAGCCCATTAACAGGAAGAATACCTACCATAAAGCATACCCTAAGACACGTGTCAACCACGTATAGGGAAGTCGATCTTCCTAGGCTATGAAGCGCTAGGAGCATGATCTCCCACTTCCCTATAAATACCCCATAATCATATGACGGGAATAATATTACACAATTACCAAAGGCACACTGCCCAAAAATTGCTTTTACTTCTCTCTATTTTCTCTCTCTAAACTTCCATTATAGGTCACTAACTTGATTGTCGGATGTGGATCTTCGATAAACCAGATATTCATTGTTTTGCAGGTGTTCAAGCTATATAAGTGTAGCATTCCGGATATATCTCCTGAGGGAATCCATACCCCCCTTTAGGTTATCCCAAAAACCCCTGAAACAACCACCACAAGCCATAAGCCCTCAACGCCAACTGTAATAGCCCGTATTTTTATACATATTTTATTTTAAAACATTATTTTGTGAAATAGTTAAATAATTTTAAAAAGTTTATTTTAATTAAAAGTCCATTATCATTTATTAAATCATTTTAGAAATATTTTGTTTTATTATTTGGAAACTTTTGGGTATATTTAATTTACAAAGGAAGTTTTAAAGAAAGTTAATGACTACCTTGAATAGGAGTAGGAACCATTAAAGGTAGAAAAGGAATTTAAGTTAGGAAGGTTTTGAGAGAGGAAATAAGTACCCATCATATGATCAAATTAAAATTTGCCCAAGGTGGAGAATATCCAAAGGTAAACTCTCTCTCTCTCTCTTTCATTTTCTTTCCACTTAATTTCCCCCTCCCCCTTTTCTTCTCACCTCACATGCACACCATCACCAGCATAGCCGAGCGCTGCCAGCACAAGGCGGCAGCAGCAGCCAGCCGCGGATAGGTGCTGCTTCGGCCACTCTCCCCTTCTTCTTCTTCTTCTTCTTCTTCTTCTTCTTCTTCTTCTTCTTCTTCTTCTTCTTCTTGTGTTTGGCCCTTATATATATAAATAAAAAAACATTTCCTTTTGTTTGTAATTTAATCTAGTTTTGATTTAATTAATGATTTTGGTTATGTGTAATGATTTTAGGGAAATTCCCAATGGTAGCCTCCAACTATTGTTTATTCCCAATGGTAGCCAATTTTTTTTTTATTGAATTCTCAATGGTGGCACTCTACTTTTTAAAAGTTGCAACTGTAACCTTTATTATGCTTTTCTGGTTAAATTCTGTTAAATCTAACCTTAATTTAAACCAAGGTTAATTTTATTTTTGTAAAAAAATAAAAATAAAAAATAAAACCACTCCTCCCCCTCCACTGCCCAGCCACCCTCCTCCCTCCCTCCACTGCCGAGCCACTCAAATTTAACCCCCTTACACCAAAATTACAAACCCATCAATTTTTTTGTATACTTAAAAGCAATTACAGATTGTTGAAGACCAATTGTAGCTATATTCCAAATTGGGTGGTCCAAAGTTGACCCACCATCATTCATCGGAGCTCGCCGGAGAAACCCCTCTTCTCTGGTCGGTAAAACAAACCCTTAAGATGATTTTACAAGTCGTAGAAGAAGGAGATTTCGATAATAAAAATAGTAGATTAGTATCGATTAAGAAAGCAGCTATATGATTATGAGAAGACGACAACGACAATGGCGACGAAGGTAGTAGCGGAGGAAAAGGAAAAGGGTCGGGATTTCCATGAATGATGGGGTAGCAGTTGATCGAATAACAGGGTTTGGTGATGTTTTCACAACTTCGTAAGAAGCAAGAAATGACGCCAAGATTGTGAGATTTTGCCATTAAAGGAGCTTCAAAGGGATGAAAATGGCAGAATTGTGTTATATTATCGTTGTGGGCTGGTTTCGTTGACTTGAAGGGGTGGAATTGCGGTGGAAGGGGGACAGAGAGAGGGTGAGTGTACCATGGAGTATGGAGGGTATTGTGGTGGAGGGCTTGGGATTGGAGGTGGAGGTGGCTGCCATAGAAGATTTATGAAGGGGAGGAGAGAGAACGGTTAAGAGAGAAAATGATTGACCATAGTTTAAGTTAACAGATATTTAATGAGGTTACAGTTGGAACTTTTAAAAAGTAAAGTGCTACCATTGATAATCTAAAAAAAATGGCTACCATTGGAAATAAGCAATAGTTAGAGGCTACCATTGAGAATTTCCCATGATTTTATGATGTTTTAATCATGATTAATATGTATATAATTTTCAAATTAAGTTTTTGAATTAAAAAGCCTCAAATTGAAAACCCTAGGTTTCTAAATTAATGTTTATTGATGGAATTTGATTGTATGTAGTTGATTAAAACTATTGAAATTAATGTTTCAAACTCAATTACAGCAACTTTAAGAGTTTTTATAATGCTAGAATTTTTTATGTAGAGGCTAGAATTATCTTTCTTGAAAGGATTTTTCATTACCCATTAATTGGGAATAAAATTAGGTGGTTTAAATTAATTTTCAGAATGTTTTAGAAGTTTTAAAAGTGATTTAAAGAGTGTATATATTGCTAGAAATTTAATATGAATAAATATTAATGTCTCTTTGTAATTTTGGGTTGTAGGAGACTTCCGAGTGAGTGATTTTGTATAGTCATGGCGATTTTGAGATCATATTCGAGGTACTTTCGCGTACTCGGTAATTATTTAAGTGTGTAGAAGCATACTAGATTAGGCTTTGTTTAATTAATTCCAAGGTAGTATCATGATAGCTATTGGTTGGAATTGTTGATTGGATTGATTTTGGTGATTTATTTTATGAAGTCTGAATTATTTGAGGTGAATTGTTGATTGGAATTAATTATGTTGGCATGTTAATTATGAACCACACTTTTATTATTGACATGATTGATAACATGTTTAATTAAACTAAATGTTTAATTTGGTTTGGATTATGAAAAGACAATTTTATTATGGTTCATATAATTTTTATTGATGCAATATACATGGGAAATAAGCTATTTAAGTATCTATGTACACGAGGATTAAATTATATTTTGGTGCCTAAGTGCCTTTAAGGTGTTCTAAACACTGAGTGATAAGATTTGTAGTGCATTATGCGCTTAAGGTGTTATTTAACGCCGAGGTAGTTTAAAAGGGTTCAACCTAAAATTAAATGTGGTCACTAATTGTTCAAGAATTAAATTGATATGTTTGATTGCTTTAATGATTATTATGATTGATTGTGTTATGCTTTGAGTCATCACCAAGTCTAAAAATATGTAAACAACGTACGTAAAGTGAAAGAGATTACGCACCAAAACTTTTGGAACGTATATACCTTTAGTATGAACATATGGGGGGGATTATGGGATTTTATAATTAACCATAACTTCTAATGGGAGTACAGGACGTTGTATTTTCCTTTTTATTATGCACATGAATTCCGCCACTTACGAGTGGTTCTTTTATACTGGCACGATTAGATCTCGTGTTAGTGCTCCTTTACTGGGGTAAGGGGGAAACCCGTTCGATGCGTAATCAAATTAAATAAGCAATTTAGTTATTTATTGGTCGATTATGTTGTGTGCTTGTAAACAGGTGCAACAAAATAAGTTGTGTGATGATAGGATGAAAGCATGTTAGTGTGTACTGTTTATGCTATTGTACTCAGCATTGCTGATTATATGTTTGTTTGGCCTTGTCTTTATCTTCTCCCTATGACAACCCATTTCTAATGGTGAGCAGAGGGGACAAAGTAAAGAGAAGCTTTTCAGGTGATGAAGCATATTCATGATATATGGGCATAAGTGAAGAGCGAATCCTGTTTTGTTTCCATTAGTATATGATCTGTTTTGTTTGCTTTATTTATTATATATTTGCTTGTGAGACTAACACAAAGCTTTTAATATTCGTTTTGGGTTTTGAAGGGCCTACAATGGTTCCAAGTTGTAGGTTGACTTTGTTTGACTTTGGTTTGACTTTATTTTATTTTATTTGACTTTTTGAGTTGACTTGTTTTGAAGGGATTTTAAAGTGAGTCTTCTGTTGTGTGTCTTTGATAATTGCCTTAGCCGTTATCACGGTGGTGGTTATTTCTTAGAATGTCCTATTTTGTATTTAAAAAGAGCAAAATAGGTATTTTAAAGGAAAGGAATGTCTAGGGTATTACACCAACACCAAGTCGTAACCCTAAACTCGCGTCGTGCAACGTCGGCTTTATCCACGACAACTTATTCTCAGCCTCGGCTTTGTCCATGGTTGCTTCAGACTCTGATCTTGGACTCCAGGGTAGGGATGTCTACATTAGATGGATATTCCCTAAACTGATCCACCTGCTTAAAATAAATGAACGTAAACCCGAAATAAATGGATGAAAAGCGGGTGATGGATGAAGTGGATGATGGATCGGATTGGATTGGATTGGATTGGATGTGGATGATGATTTTTTCACCCGTTAACCATCCACCCACCCGTTTAACATATATAATGATTTTTAATCTAAGAATTTTAATTAAAAAATTGAAATATACAAAAAAAAAAAAATACTTTATTTATTGTTGCAAATTAAAAAAATTTCAATAATATGTAGTTCGTGCTTCCTTTTTACTCAAAAAATAATAACTTTTAGTAGAAATAACCATAAATTAAATTTTATGTGAATTTTTTTATCGTAAAATGTTCATCCATTAGTCACCTGATCCACTGGTTTCATCCACAGATTACGGATGGACGTATATGGATGATAGGTGAAACGGATGATGGATGGATGTGAATGGGGCGATTGAAACGATGGATGGATGCGGGTGAAGCTCCACCCAATCAAAATCCAATCCATTGCCATCTCTACTCTAGGGTTTCTTCTTTTCGAGATTGGGTGAGCAAGGTTTCAAGGGTGAGATTTTCTTGGGTGGGGTGGCTAAGAAATCGAAATGATGTTTTTGGGGGTTGTCGGAAATTCAGCAGGGAAAGGAGTAGTTGGTCGGAAACTGAAAAAAAGGGTCTAAATTCATCGAGGGGGAAAGAGAAGAAGAAGAATAAAGAAAAACGCGGGGGGGGGGGGGGGGGGGAATGTTATGAAATAATAAGCGAATGACTATTATCCCATGTACTATCTAGAATATTGTATTTGATCTTATTCAAGGGTAAACCCTAGCCCTACGGTTATGTATATCTTTTTCCTTACAAAAAAAGGGGTAATGCCATATATAACCCATAGGGTTATAAATAAGCATTTTTTCCAATTTAGTATTAATTTAGCAATACATGACTAAATAAGCTTTAAGTGTTACACTCTACTTTGTAAAGCAAGTGTTTTTTCAAGTACTTTATTAAACTTTATTTAAAACTACTAGTCATATATTAATAACTTAATATACTATAAAATATATGATCTCCTCACATATCCGTTATTATTGTTGTTGTTGTTATTGTTATTATTATTATTATTATTATTATTATTATTATTATTATTATTATCAAATCTTTACTTTTTCATCAATAAGATATCACCTCTATTATCTTTTCTTATTATTTTTAAATATCTCAAATACCCTAATAAATCAAATTACTAAATACTTTATGTCGTTCAACATGTAACTAAAGGCGACCAAAAATTCAGGCTGGACCAGGCCTTAACATCAAATGTCAAGCCCAAATCCATAAAAAAAATAGCGGGATTTTTAGGTTATATTCGTAACAGCTTTGGCTTTTTAACTCTAGAAGGGTTCTTTATGCTTGTTCAAACCAACCCTTTTCGGGTTTTTTCTTTTTTTTTCCCAAAACCAACCCTTTTCGGGTTAGACTGTAATTGATCACCTCTATCATAACATTTTAAACAAATAGAGGAAGTATGCATAATTTTATGTGGATCGAGTTTTGGGAACTGAAAGTGTGCAGGTTGCACCCATATAGGTTATTAGAATTACAAAATTTATGGACGCGTCACATGCCAGATAAATATTCAGTTTGTTTATTTTTATAAATGCATAACTTTACCAGTGTAGATTTTTATGTGGATGAACTAAATTTTTTAATATTTTACTCACTCCGTATGTAAGTAGTGTTTCTTGGGAATAAAAAAAGATTAAAAAAAATAAAGGTTGTTGTATCTAGGCAATGTAAAAATATTTTTTAAACAAATGTTGTTAAGGAATTGCAAATTCCTATATCATGTAGCGCTCTCTTCCTTTTTCTATGAGTCTTAATTTATTGATATCAAATCAAATCATATTGAATTTTATAATTTACATTAAGAAAATTTTGACTTTTACCACCAAAAAAATCAAAAAATTGTCTTTTATCACCAAAATTTCTAAAACTTTTATTTTACCAAGCTCATTTCTATAATATAAGGGGTCTCGTCTCGGACATTATGTCAAAAACCTAGCAGATTTTTTTAAATTCTTCGATTTTCGTATCAAACGCATGTTCTTTAGGGATTTTGGGGGCCTTTTGGCCCTAAGGATCCAATTTGAGGTCAGGATCGACAAAAAATGTTTGGAAATGCCTCGTTTTGTGTGTTTTAAAATACCTTGATTTGCGTAAAACACGCAAAACGAGGCATTTCCGATCATTTTTTGTCAATTCTGACCTCAAATTGGTTCCAAAGGCCTACAATGCCCTCCTAAACATCTGAAGAACATGTGTTTGCGCACAAAATTCGAAGAAATTTTTTTTTTAAACCATTAGATTTAACGGTTTTCTTGACGTTAGGTGGTAGAAAACAATTTTTAGAATTTTTTTTTTTTGTGGTAAAATAAAAATTTAAGAAGTTTTGGTGGTAAAAAACAATTTTTTGATTTTTTTTTTGTGGTAAAAGTCAAAATTTCCTTACATTAAAGTATAAACAAAAAAAAAATATTACGAAGTGTTTTTAAATATAAGAACAAAACATTGTATAATGAATCATTTTCAAAAACCAGAGGATCGAATAATAAAATAAGCTTAATTAGTGTGTGTACAATGAGTGGGTTTTGAGAAAGTATACGTGGTACACTTGAATGTATTAGTTAATCTTCCACCGTCTTTTTTAAATCACAACAGTTTTCTTTTAAAGAAGTTTCATATTAATCGCACTATTTCTATAATAAGTATATTTATACTCTTTTTATTTGTGTTCACACATCAAATTCTCATATTACCCTTCCGTTTGATATTTACCCTTGTTACCTCACTTTTAATCTCTTTCCTTTGTTTCAAGTCACATGGGCATTTTTGTTAAATTGTTCATTTCGCAAACTTTGTGGCTCATTTCAAACGGTGTAATTAAAAAATGAAAAAAACAGAGGAACTATAAATTAGCGTAAAATACAGACACATTACATGCTAGATATGCATGTATGACACCAAATATGTGATATATGTGGAGGCGTGTTTTGTGCGTGTATACACCCAAAATTGTTCGATATCGTCAAGACGATTATTTTTTATTAACGAATTTGCTTGATATATAGGGTATTTCGTATATGCAGTATAAATAAAAGGATTGGTTGTTGTTATATCAAAAACTACATGTCTAACAAACGCATATATCTTGTAACTTTATACATCAAAAAGTCATATATTGACCCTAAAGTTGAAATTTGATTGATTTGGATTAAAAAATAAATAAATAAAGTCATATGCCGCTATCACGATAAAATAGTTGAGTTGCGGATGCTAAGATTTTATTAAACAGGTAATAAAATTAATAAAATAGATAAAGTTTAGAAATATAAAACTTTATTTCAATTTAATTCATACATTTCCTGCAAGAAATGAGTACATTTTAAGACGCATAGAAACAAAGCAACATCATTCTTAACATTTGTTTGGATTAGTTTTGAGCCCTTTTGGCAATCTCTGCATCAACCTCCTCCAACTTCACTTTACCTAAGGCAGAAATAGCATGTGACTCTTCCAATGATAAATCATCCATTTTTGTTGTCCCATTCATGAATGAAATGAGCAAGTTTTCCATCTCGAGTCGATGATTTTTCTCTTTCAATTTGAGGAGCTTTTCTTGAAGCATTTCAATTTGTTTTTTCTTAAACAAATTCTCTAATTCCATAGCCTTCTCACTTTGTTCTTTGTCATTGTTGGGATTAAATATGACAAGAGTTTTTGCCTTGTATTCAGTTGACAAAACATCTATCTCTTTCACAAGATCGCTCATAAGGCTTTCAATGTTAGTGTTTGCATCAGACATGATTGATGTAAATTAGAGTGTTTCTAAGAAGGATGGGATGTGAGTTTTATTTAATTAAACACGTTAGCCTATTTATAGAGGATCATTTAATGTTATGAAGTTATTTGTTTTTTTTAAAAAAAAAATCAATAATGTTATGACATTTTTAATGTAAAAAAAAAAAAAAAAAAAAAATCATTGTTGAAAAATTTCCTTAAATTGCTTGACAATGTTGTTGGGAAAATCTCCTTACTGATTTCTTACCAAAGTTAAAATCATTCAATTAATAAATGACGGTAAGACTGCATACCTTTTTATATGAGTTGATGTAACGGAATTATTCATACTAATTGCAGTATAACTTATTTAACCAGAAATATATACTTGTAATGGAAAGAAAAAAAATATTTAGTCTTCTCCTCTTTTTTTTCCCTCGACTAGGTCATTCTTAAACTTTAAGGCTTTCTCGACCAAAATGTGCTATTTTCAGATGTCTCACATTATATATGTTTTTGTCTTTAGTTTCAATAAAATTACATTGTCGAGAGTAGTCAGTTTGAATTAAGTTATATATATGGACTGATACTTAATTTTATGGAATTCTTTCTCATTCGGCACTTCCTAAATACATAATTAACGTAAGGAGAGGAACCCTAATCATGCATCAATCCTCACGTTGTTTCAATTTAAATCCACTATTTACGGGTAAGACACTTGAAATGTAACACCCTAACCCCAAACAATTTAGGGAGGGGCATATTGTCACGAAATGCGCATCAAGGGCCAACAACTGTCCCCACAAACCAACACAAATCCTTTCGGCGCATTTTGTCCTCACTCATGCGCACCCCGGGAAAACTTTCCAGGAGGTCACCCATCCCAAGACTACTCCCAGCCAAGCACGCTTAACTGTGGAGTATTTTAACATATGGGCTCCCTAAAAGGAAGATGCATCTTATTAATATGAGTAGTATATCAAACTCCATTAAAGCAATCATGAGGGGTACTACATGGAAAATGAAAGGGAATTAAAGAGTAAATTAAAGGATCACAACCATTAAAGCGTCCATATGCGATGGGAATTGAATTCCTAACCACAAGCTTTAATATATATATATATATATATATATATATATATATAGTCTTTCTAATTAGACCAAACTTAACTTGGTAAGTGCGTATTAATTAATGACAAATATTTTTATTGCACATATCATATATACATTCTCTGTTCTTTTAATATTACAAACATGACAATGAATAACACATAATAAAGCACATTAATAAAATCTTAAATTTCATATTGGCTATAAAAATTACTACATATAAAAAGTTTATATAGTGAGCTAATAACCTAGATATCAAGACAAACTAACAGATCCCTATAATATACACATGTTTATATATCTCGTACTAGAAGGAATAATATACACAACAAAAAAAATTCCTCATATTTCTCTCTATATTTAATACATTATCAACACCATACCTCTAATTGAAACAATTAAGTTAGTTCGATCAATTCACAAATATATAGTTGAATATACCTAGCCACAAAAGTGAATCATTTCCAACCTTGCAAAACTCAAATATGTTGCTCTTGATATTACTGGAAAAAACCATTTGTCTAGTTTAAGTGTTATATGTTGAAATACACTTAGATGCAAAAGAACTTGGGGATACTATCAAAGATAATAATAATAAAGCAACAAGCTAAGACAAGGCAAAAGCTATGATATTCCTTTGCTATTACCTTCATGAAGACCTTAAGACTGAGTACTTAACTGTTAAAGACCCATAAGTCTTTTGGAGTAATCTAAAGGAGAGGTATGACCACCAAAAAAGTATGATATTACCAAATGCTCATTATGATTGGCTACAGTTAAGATTACAAGATTTTAAGTCTGTGAGTGAATACAATTCAACCATGTTTAGAATTACATTACAATTGAAATTTGGGAGAGAAATTAAAATCACGGATGTAGAAATTTTAGAGAAAAAAAAAACATACTCTACATTCCATGCAAACAATGTTGTCCTGCAGACATAATACTGTGAAAAGGGTTTCAAAAAATATTCTAAATTGATATCTTGACTCTTTGTGGCTGAGAAAAATAATGAACTATAAATGAAAAAAACATGAATAGCGCCTAATTGGCTCTACTCCATTCCCTAAAGCGAATGCAACATCCCATAGTGGGAAAGAGCAAAAGTCTAGAGACCACGCCAGCATTCATGGTCGGGGTCGTGACCGCGTACATGGATATGGTCGCGGTTGAGGTGGTCATTTTAGGTATCCATGCTCTCACCAGAAGTGGGAGAATAAATACGAAAACAAGAATGAAAAAAGATAAAAATGTTAAAGGCCATTGGTCTCGTGTGTGTTGTACACTAAAGCACCTTGTAGACCTTTATCAGCAGTCAATCAATCAGATTTGAAAGAAAGTGGAAACAAATTTATATGTATGGTATGAACGAGCTGAGTTGAGCCGAGTACTACCTTGTTCATGATCAAGTTCATTTAACTTAAGCGAGTTCGTGATCTTGGGCTTTTAAGCGAGCTTAAAAGTTGTTCAAACTCAGTTCATATAGTACAACATAGAGCTCGTGAACGGTTTATCAGCGGCGTTTATTCAAATGAGTTGATAAATGAGCTCTTTTCATGAACAAGATTAATTATAAACGAGTTTCTCTAATAAATGAATTTAGTACTTTTGATATTTGAAAATCTCACAATAACCATAATAATTAAATCTTAATTATAAAATTTAGATTTAAATTATCAATTGTTAATAGGCCAATAATTTATTAAAAAGTTATAAAATGATCAATTTACATCAAAGCCTTCACATAAAAGCCCTTTTAATCTTCGAGACATCACATCTTATCATATCAAGCGAGTAGCTCATGAGTCGTAAACATAAAATAAACGAATTGTTCATGAACATAAATAATAAGTTGTCAAGAACTTATTTGAACGAGTATATCTATGTTCAATTTCAAGCTCATTTATTAAATGAGATTTAGAATCTATTCAATAATCTATTAAATAAACAAACATGAATGAGCTTCAACCAAGCTCGAACCCAATTAGTTCATTGATCAACTTGGTTCATTTACAACGACCTATTAAAGCATACCTTCAATTCAGACATAAATAAATTCAATCAACATTGAATTAAAAGGGTTACCTCCTGTAGACACCTGATTGTGTCTCCCAAAAAACCAAATCCAGTGATGAATATCTTTCACGTCATTTGATTATCGAACCAGGTGAAGGTGTGAAAAGTCTTGTGATGTGGTCGTTTTAATAAAAAAATACTTCTTTTTATTTTCGAAATTATTTCTTTTCATACTCTGTTTATGGAAAATGTCTAGTCTAGTTTATTTTATTCATCATAAGGGTCAAATAATAGTGTAGTTGGATTGGGCTCGAAAGAGCTTTCCAACGATATATTATAAGCCCAATTTCGAGGATAATGAGGAAGTTATAGCCAAAATACTAAATGGGGCCTGAAATGAATTTTATATATGGTCCAATAATCAAGTGGAGGGCCCATTAATTCTCATTTCTAAAGTCATTAGGATTGATTTTAATCTTCTAGAACAATCTAGAAGGTTCTTTTAAATTCTAGTGGAATTAGGATTAATACTTATATCGTTTAGAAAAATAAAGAGTTTTATTTGGAATAAAACAAGTGTTTTGAAAGATTAAATCTGATTTTAAAAGATAAGTACGGATGTTAATTAGTCTAATTTAATTAGATTAAGGACTCTGTACGGCTTTGAGTTAACGCATGGACCATCGCGAAAACGACAGCTTCATCGCGTCGCGATGAAGCCATCGCGCCGCGATGGAAGCAGTTTTACTCCGAATCGAATTCGATCTTTTAAGGATCGTTTCGGGACTATTTTCTCTATAAATAGGGTCTTTATTCCCCGTTTTCAATCATCAACAATCATCTTTCTAATTCTTTTCTCTCTCTTAAGCAATAGCTTGTTCTTTCTCCCTCTTTCTAGCCTAGCCTTTTTACAAACACAATACCGCATTCACAAGTTCTAGACACACCTAGCCAAGCTCGAAGTTGTCTTCGCCCTAGACGTGAAAGGTTGATAATTTCTGAGGGTTTGGTCCCAAATCCCTATTTCAATTATTTAAACTAATGGTTTGATTTAATATTTTTATTGAAGTTACTAATATGTGTATTGTTTTGATATAAAGAGATACGAGGCAACAAAGTAATTGGTTTTATATCTTTAGAAAGCATGTTTAGATTATTTTAATTCCTAGTGTCATGTTAGGATGTTATTTATTGCTTTCTAGTACCATGTTTAGGTTACTTCCTCCTTTCTTCTATCATGTTAGGGTTAAAGCTTTGATCTTTATTGCTTTGTGACATGCTAGGATTTGTTATTAATCTTGTTAGTATTATGCCTAGGATCTTGCTAATATTATTATGCTTTCATGAGATTGAGATTGTTATTATGATGATGATTGTTGTTATTATGTTGCTTGATATTATTATTGTTATTGCTTGATCACGCCCCCTCTTGTAGGTTTAAAGGAAATTTGTACTTGTAATCACGCTTAATAAGATAATTAATAATTTTGTTTAGGCTAATATGATTTTAATTCAAGTGATCGCCGATAATAGATTTGTTTGTGCATTAATATTCAAACAACATAGATTAAACAGGTTTAGGGTTAACCTAATGATTGTATGTTAGTCAGAAAGCGCACATGGTTCCAGACCACTATGGAGTTAGCGATCTCTAGGATCGTGAAGGGGTGTAACCTTCACCCTGTGAACGGTTTACAAGTTCCTAAAACTTGTTGGCGACTCTTTTGCTCTATCTTCCTTCTCTTTGGACGCCGTCATACTTAAGTGTATGATCACAGTGAGGCTCAAGTGTGGGATGCTTGAAATATTTCCAACACCCACTTATAAATCAATCATAATTAATTCATAAAAATAAATATGCATGATTTCATTCTATCCCATCAATCAACTCTTATGAAACCAAAAATAAGTATCAATCATCTAGTATATAATCAATTCACTCCTTATTTTAATCACTCAAATTAAAACAAATTTTCTCTCTGTCTCTTTGTCTCTCAAATGTATGATCATTTTACACATACTTTGTAATATACTTTCCATTCTTATTACTTGTTATTGATTGTCTTCGAACTATACAATTAAAAATTCCACTTACTTTCATAATTACAATCTTACAAGTTACAATTATCATGCATTTGATAGCTCTATGTAATCTATTTTACATTCTTTGTTTTCAATCCCTAACATAATTAAATATTTTTTTTAAAAGTAATATAATCGATCAAAATTTTAAATTTTCACTACTATTCCCTCCGTTTTTAAATACTTGTTCTATTTCTCCATGTGCGGAGTTTTAGGAGAAATTGGAGAAAGTAAAAAAATGTAGAAGTAGTGGGGTAGGTGGAAGAATAAAAAAA
Organism: Chenopodium album; assembly: GCF_948465745.1. Lineage (NCBI taxonomy): Eukaryota > Viridiplantae > Streptophyta > Magnoliopsida > Caryophyllales > Amaranthaceae > Chenopodium > Chenopodium album. The sequence goes on from NC_137844.1 coordinate 37,381,952, forward strand.
TTGTACAAAGCAAAAATATTGGAGAAAATTGGAGGAGAGATAACAAGAAATTGATAAAATACGATTAATGGTGAGTCCATTAGGTGAGTGAAATTAATTAAATATTGTAAAAACTTTCTAAATAAGGAAATGGAATAAGTATTTAAAAGCAGCCGAAAAAGAAAAGTGGAGCAAGTATTTAAAAACGGAGGGAGTAATATTTTGTATGAACCAAAGCGGCAAATATGATATTCATTTTTTCCTTGCTACTCCAATAATTCTGTATTCGTATATATATACTCTTACACATTATAATGAATATATTAGCTATAAATTTTTGATTTTTTTTTATATCACATATGCTATTGAATCAATCACGCAATAAATATATATTCTATCAATCTCATCTACATATCACAATGCATGACAAAATTTTCAAAACACAAAATTAAATTATGAGGTAGCAATTAAAAATAGAGTTATTCCCTCCATTTCTTATTGTTCTTCGCACTTTGCTCAATATTGTCTCGCAAAAAGATTTTAAGTGAGAAAAATAATATGAAATGGAGGGAGTAAATTATTTGTGATTAATACTACAAAAATATCATTTGAAAAATCTATTCTATTAAAAATTACTAAAACAAAACGTTGCTGACATCATCATTGTCCACATGTCACTTTCATAATAAAAATTTTCCCACCTAAATGCAAAGATGTGTCATTTTTTTTTTTTTTTGGTGGAGCTATCATATTTAATAATTTTGAAATTTGAATAGAATATTCTACATTACAACTACAACCTATCAATTTATCCTTAAAAAATGAAAATTTTTAAGTAACACACTAATAAATAGACTCCTACAATGAAATATGTATTAGGCGAAGTTGAACAAGTATTATATCATAATTTTGATGAAGATCTAAAATTTTAAAAGTACAGATATTTTTGTACAAGGTGCATAATTCTTATTTGTACTTATCCAATTTTTTTAAAAAAGTACAAATTATAAAAATAGATTTTATATCAATCGTGCATCACACAGTTCTAATCTAGTTATTAATAATCTAGCATTATTTATAATTAATACAATATAAAGTATATGACAAAAGAAATTAGTTTTTTCATAAATTTTTAATTTGTTTTTAAAATCTCAATTATGATAAATTAATATCGGTAAACTTTAAAATCTCAATTATGATGAATTAATACCGGAATGGTGTGGCAACTTCACATAATCACATATAAGGCAATTAATTAAATAATAGGGGGTCACGGTGATAAACAATTGGGTTACCTTAATGTATGTAGGTTACTTAAATGAGAAAAAGGGGTTACCTCTCTTATAAAAGTGGAATTATTCTTTCTTTTTCTTAAAACAAAATAATAAGGGTTACTCGAACGAACAAATGGGGTTACTTTCTAAATTGCTTGATTTTACTCGTATAATGAATTTGGGTTACTTTTATTCATAACATGGGGTACTCACATGAAAATATGAGGTTACTCATACATATAAATGAAGATTACTCTTATAATAAATCAATGTGGCAACCTTTTAAAAATTGTTAAAAGTACTACCTAGCGGAAAAAATCATACAATTGAATTGTTATAGATATTTTCATAAGTGTATAATATTTGAATTACTCGTTCAGGATAAAAGCCTAAAATGGGGTATCTACCCATTAGTTAAAATATACTTTAAAAATTTATTGTAGGGTAACAATTTTACAATGTTAAATATGAATTTGATAATATTGTTTGAATTACATCACGCGTGCATAAATACCTAGACATTAGTAATTATCATCAAAATTTGCAAGTATTGTGTGTAAACAACTAGTCAATTTAGTCACGTTCTCCTCACCTTATTCATATTAATTCGTGGTTGGTGCACCATGTGCGTGGTGCACCCGATACAAAACGACATCCCCGAAAACATAAAACGCAGACTCCTCGCAAATAAAAAAAAGGCGGAAAGAACATTAAGAAGCATTGTAAAGAACATGGGTTTATAAATAAACATAAAGGCTTTGATAAAAGAACGGGAGAAATGGGGTGGAGGTTTCATTTATTTTCGGAAAATAACTAACCCATATCCCACCTTTTTGGTAAAAAATTTGGGTAAAAATCATTTCCAAAGCAATCATTTTCTCTCTCTAGAACTTTTCTCTCTATCTTCAATTTTTTTTCTATTTTTCAAAAAATTTCAAAACAGCAAAACTGTTCATCTCCAAAGTGAAACCCCAGAAAAAAAAAATTGAACTTATTTCAACAATTCAACCTTCAAACTTGAACAAATGGCAGATTTTAGTAAAATGTAAGTATAAATTTTGTACATAAAAATTGTTTTTCGTCAATAATTTTGAAGTTAAAGTGTTTAATTTTGTGAAATTGGGGTTTTTAAAAAAAAAAAAAAAAATTAAAGCAATGAAGTACAAGTTGTTCAAAAAGAACAGTTGGAGGAGAAAGAAGAATAGCAACAAAGCCAAGTGGAAGATAACTAAGCAAGGTTAATTTTTCAAACACTAGCATGTTCTTTTTATTCCATGTTCTTCAAAATATGTCTAATGTTCTTTTCGGGTGCCATGTTCTTTGTCAAACACAAACATATTCTTTTGTTGAACACTAGTATGCATGTTCTTTTTTAAACACTCGTATGTTTTTTTTTTCTCATGTTCTTAAAATAAACGTAATGTTCTTTCTGGGTGCACTATACTATTTTCATATTCATATATATAATATTCAAAAAAAAGTTCAAATCATTAAAATAAAGTTTTAATCTTTAAAATAAGTACTTAGATATAATAGAGAATCAGTGAAAATAAATATTAATCTTTTAATATAATTTACATTTAGGAAAAAAATAATTTAATTTAACAAAAATAATATCAATTCAGCAAAAATAAAATCAGTCTAACAAAAATAAGGCAAAGAGAACAAGGTCTTATTAACAAAGTATGTAGATTGGATGTACATCTAGCTAAGATTTTCTTTTTTTTAAGGACCCTAATATTGCACAGGTTAACACTTGAGAATGTCTAGAGAGGGAGGATCGATAAGGAAATCTTCTACCATTTAAGCATGTGATGAGGATAATCGAGCTCGAATTACTTGTGACCTCAAAGTTAGTAAACCAAACTAAGATGCAATAGACTCGATGTTCTATTATTCCTCTTGAATCTAGATCTAGCACTAGTGCACTACTATACTACAAACCTAATATTCGTACATACAAGTAAACTTCGATCCGGGGTTTTGGGTATCATCGTACCTCGTATGAGTCTATGACGTTGAACTAAGTTTGTTACTTGTTAGCATCCATTTAAAACATTTGAAGTAAACTTGCTTACTTGCACAAGGGATTACTATTCTTTCTTTGCATTGGCTAATATCAAAAATAACATAGCACAAAAAATAAATAAATAAATAAAAATAAAAAGTAATTAGAATTCTAGTGAAACAACAAACAAGAGATTACCTCAAACCTTGAGATATCATATAAGCATGCATATAAACGGAAGATTGGCTAATGTGAGGAATGAAGCCTGGTCCGAGATCATTAACATACACTTCTCCCTACTAGTTAATCTCACCAAATATATAAAGTTTATATTACAAAACTTTATAATAAAATGGTGAGATTAATGATAATAATAATAATAAGTAGAAAAAATAGAAGAAGATCTTGGATCTGACTTCATTCCTTACAAGCCAACTTCCTAGCTAGCTTCTTTGATCATAATCTTCAATACTTACATTTGTGTTTTACTTGGAATTTTATTCTCCTAAAAATCATTTTATATTGAGTTTTTCGTCAAAACAGATAGAGCCGTAATGCGGGTAGCCAGCTAAAAGCTGCTAGATAGCATAAATAGGTACACAATTTCATGCAAATTATGTAGAGCTTGAGAAAAAGTATAGAAAAGAGGGTGTAAAGTGTAAAGTGTAAAGAAAAGTTGTAGTAGATGTGGAAATCACATGAATTCGACAATAGGTCACCATTTACACTTAATAAAAACAAAATAATAAAAAATAAAGTTGTTTTAGGATTTTGGAATTGTATTGTTGTCTTATTATTAAGAATTTTGCTTTTCTATTATTTTAGTATTCATTTTATATTTTTATATATTTGTAAAGTTTTTTTTGGAAGACTTTTGTTGGGTGTTAGTAGAAATAGGGAAGCACTGAAATTAACGAGGTCAGATCCAACAATTATGTATGGAATGTCGGGCATGCTTCTAATATTTCTTTGTTTTTCTTGTTTTTATTAGTTACATTTTTTTTAATTATTATTATATGGTAGGGAATTTAAGTTGCTTCCTAAATTTGGCATGTGTGAAATAATCTAAATTTTCTTTGATTTATTTTTATGTATAACACTATCATGTAACATGTCGGGGTAGAGCATGAGATATAAGTTGTTTAGAGCTTAACATTCAACCAAGTAACTTGATCATAGAACATATAATACAATACCACACAACAATCATGAGCCAACGATCCTAGATTGTGTACAAGTGAAAAGGGTTGTGGCTACCTCGAACATACAATTTTAGGCTAATTATTTTGGAAAGAAAATACTCGAGTCCAAACTTTATATGATTTGTATATCAAACTCATTATAACCGATTCATTCTTTAGAAGGGTAAATGAAGGAGAAATCTCTAATCAATAGTCCTAACTTGACATTCAAAGAGTTAGATTTTTAAAGTGATTTTAAGATAATCCAACTCCCCAACCTCATGGGGGAGAGTTAATTGTCCCTATTATTTTATTTTTAAATTAAAAGGTGAGAGAAAGGATATTATTTTCAAGGGTAAAAAGAAGAAAGAGGGAGAAGCATTTGTAGTTCCATGGACCCAAGACAATATTGAGCATTGAGCTTGATCTAAGAGTTTCATAAGACCCTTTCTAATGGTGAGACTTGAGTGAGTTTTTTTAGGAGAGAAAGAGTATTTTTTGCAAAGGATACCAATAAGTTGGTATCTAAACTTAGCAACTCCAAAAGAAAGTTACTAAGTTTAGATACTCAACTTTGAGTCTCATTTGACAATAAGTGTGGGCCCTTATCAATATAATAATATGTTTTGTAATTTATTTAAGTTTTAATTTAATTTTTTTTCTAAAAAAATCTTAAAATATGATTTGGTGGGCCATAAATTGAAAGTGACATTAGTATGCTTTAGAAAGTCTCACAATTAGGAAATTAGACTTCACATGAGTTGCTAAATTGAGAAGTGGGTTGAGTATCACCATTGGAGGTAAAAAAACAACTCATTTTGTATTTCAATACTCATAGTTGAGTCTCACCATTGGAGATGGTGTTAAGGTAATTCGAGATACTATAGTAGCTAAACATATATATGGCCTAAGTCTGACCACTTCAAATGAGATCAATTGACTTGATATGCAGAAAGGTTAGAGAGAAAAAAAAAATTCAATTGACTTTAGAAACACCAACAATTAGGGGTGTGCAAAATTAAACTTAGACCGAAAAATTGGATTTGAATCGGATTGGAAAGGACTACATTGGATCAGTCTAGTTAAAACTAAGAAAAGTGCAATTCCAAGTTTTTACATTTATACAATTGAGCCAAAAACTACCAGCTTACTCTTTCTTAAAGCTGTCCATGGTCAAAAGAGTATAGAACACTGCTGTCGTCAAGGATGAGAATGCTGGCGCTTGGGCTCCCGTGTGTCTCACTGTCATCCTCGAATATCCCTCCATTTTCGAAGACCTTATTGTTTGGTAATGTGAGGGATTTTGGTTCTTTTCTTTTTTAAAACCAACCATTTGCTAATTAATCACATACAACTTGTTTGGGCCAAGTCCATTGTCCTAAGCCCATTGACTTGTAATTACGAAAATACCCTTTCATGATCCAGCCCATCATTAGTCAAAGCAAAGTACGGATTTACTTCTAATCTGTCCAACTAAGTACAACTTCTGCCACCTGAAAATACATCTATAAATAGCTCTCCAATCATTAATGATAGTAACTTTTTCCTAATTCTCTAACCTTCTCTCTCTACTTTCTCTCTCTACTTTCTCTCTCTAAAGTCCTCTCTCTCTACTTTCTCTCACTAGAAAGTACATTCGCTGACTTAAGCATCGGAGGGGCTTTCCCGGGTCACACTCCCGAGACAGTTAACCTTCTCTCTCTTTTGCAGGCCTAGCTCTCGAACAGCAAGGCGTAGCTGAGGGAAATTCGGACACTCATTGGACCTAGCTCTAGGACATCTTGATATCATTACCCGAACACCGAGGAGTATTCTGTTTCCAGAAACACAACCTATCTCAAATCAAATCAAACTGGGATTATCAAGTCCAGACTGGTCTATACAGGAATTACTTGGGTCCAGTCCCCAGCCTAAGAAATTTGGTAGTTCCAAATCCTATCTGGTGCAGTCCTGAACGCAGGATATTACTAGAGGAATTGCCGCAGTAAACGCTGTTTAGAAACTAGAAAGTAATGCAATGAGAAACAAAAAAAGCACTTTGGGTGAAAATACACACCGCTATTATTTCACTAAATGTAAAATTTAGATTCACAGTTGTAACATAAAAGTGTTGATATGCATACATATTAATATCATAGCCTACCCTAAGCAAAAAAAAAAACCTCTATAAAGGGATTGATTATACAAGCTACCCTATGAACTTTCAGTCAACCACAATTTTTTTCCGCCAAGATAATAAACCTAGCTAAGTGAATATACAAAGGATCTGTACAGTCTGAGAAAGAACAGAAAAGGTGGTATTCAGAAGTCTAACCTGCTAAAGTAAATAGACAAAACACTAACTTTGGTTTTTTACGATCCTAACACTGCTATAGAAGCGCCTGAAATCCTTTATTGCCTTCTCTTCTATCTGGATGGAACGGATTGAAGATGTTAATTCCACCTCGGGTTTGTACCAACGGCTTTGCGTGCCAGACTCAGAAGGTGACCCCTGACCAGTAGTAACTGCAAATCCAGTTGTCTTTGTTTTTGGGCTATGAGAAACAGATTGATTTTTACCCTGTTTAAATGGAGCAAAAAAAAAGCAAAAATTAAGAGCAGTGAATAAACAGGGCTGGCATAGATGACAGTAAAAAAAATGGTTATTAAAACTTAAAACGAAGCAGAGCTATGAATTGCATTAAAGAACAAAGAAATGCTTTATGAGAAACTGTCAGGAGAGAACTCATGTTAAAAACTAATTTCAACTTAACCTAGTATACATGAACACCAAACTAGCCAATTTTGCTTACCATAGAAACTGAAAAACAAAACTCCAAACACTAACAGTAAAAAAGCAGAAACAGATAAGCTAAAAACGTCAAATGCTCATTAAAAGAGTTGTGGACACTTTAGCACTATATGTATCACAAGAAGTTACCATTTCCATATTTGACCATCCAAAAAAATTTTGATTTTTCCAAGATAGTACACAAATGGTATATTTAAGCTTCTCTTAACCCAACCATAGGCCAGGTCTATATCTGCAAAAACTTATTCCAAAAAGTTCACTATAACACAAATAAATAAACCTAGTATAAACATGCACATCAGCAAAAATACAACATAAAATCAGCCAACATAAACAAGACATTTCATTTTTCCATTTCTTTACTCACCCTAGAAGGAGAATGAGAGGCAGCAAGTGTAGAAAAATAAGACAGCAAAAAAAGAATTACAGGGCAACTTAGTGCCATAATGGTACCTGCTGCATTTGTATGTCCCTGAGAGAAGGCCTTGAAAGATGAGGTGGGGTCCCAGAAGCAGCCCAAGGAGGAGTATTTTTATCTCCATCAGGTAACAGTGTTGTGCGAGCAGGCACCACTGGAATCGGGTTAGAGGCCAGCAAAGAGCTCAACAAAAATTTTCCACTGCTCCTATCAGGTAGCTCTTCTGGTTTTTCTTTATTTTTAATAGGCAGATTATTGAACAATTTGCTTTGCTCATTTTGGATCTCACGGAGAGATGCAGACATCTTTGAAACCTTAGATCCACCCCATGCTGGCCCTTCACATTTGGGTGACGGTGGTGGTGGACTAACAACTTTGCTAGGCTCTTCAAGAGCACCACTCAGGAACATGGAGAGCCCTCCCTTGAGTATCTTCTTGCTCTTCTTCTTCATTCCCACCACCAATGAGCCTTTACTCGTACCCACACCAGGAGAGTCTTTCTCCTGAGAGAGATTTGGGAAGCCTTTAGTAAATGAATCTTCAGGTTCAGCAGGAACCTATATTGCCAAAATAATATATAACTCAGTAGACTAATATAAAAACTGATCATATTCCTGTAAATAAAAACAAGCTCATCATTGTAGTCATCAATCGAAAATTATGGAATAAATTACATGACATATACCTTGAGGTTTAAATTGATCAAACTTAACTTACAAAACCATATTCTCCTTCCGTGCCTAAATAAAAGCCCCATTTATCCCTAATTTCTTGTCCCTAGATTCAAATCTCTATTTTTCAAGTGGGTGGGGCCCACAATCCACTAAGTTCTTTATTTATTAACTTTTGTTCAACAAAATCATGTAACCCCACTACAATTTCTTACTTCCCCTAAACTTACCAAGTTATTCCCACTAATTTTTTTAAATTAATAAACTTTGATCAACAACTCCCCACAAATCCTCTCCTAAAACCTCGTGCCCAAGGGAAATGAGGCTTTGTTTAGGGACAAAGGGAGTACAAATTAATAAGGATCATATACACTAAACATAGGACGATCAAACAAGTTCTTAATTGTTATAGTAGATCAACAGCTGCCAAACACTTTTGTTCATTGACTACCTTGTGATCTTATGCAGTAAGAATGTTATTTCACTGCCTGATTAGGGCTTAAGGTTTTTTTTATCATTGTTCAAAACACACAACTCAATAACTAAGCAAAAACCTGAAAACTGTGATGCAAGAGCTATCTTTGATCAGAAAAGAGCACAGATTATAAAGAAGATGCATTAAAAAGATCACCTTCCCCTCCGTCAACTTCGACAAATTGAGGTCCACGACAGCCTTCACATGGTTAGATTCCAATTCGGTACCAGAATAAGCTTCTGTCTGAGATTCCTTCTGTCTACTCTTTCTCCTCTGCTTCTTTGGCATCCCTGCCTTAGAGACCTTGCCATCTGATACCACTGAAACTGATGACTTTGCTATTGTTGTCTCGATAGGAACACCCAGCTCTGCAAGTGAGCTCTCTAGAGCAGGCCGTGTTTCCAGCTTTGCAATCTGCTGATCATCAAGAATGTGTCCCTTAGACTGCTTTGCCTCAAGAACCTCAATCTGTTGCAACTTTTTCCGCAGTACTCTTATTTGCTTGCTTACTTCCTGATTTGTAACAATCATAGGTTGCAAAAAATTATCTAATCTGAAACAACCAGCTTTCTTTGCACTATCAGTAACGGTGAGGCTATCCCTGGTTCTTGGAGACTCACTATCACTATTCTCCTCTTCACTGTTTAAAACAGCAGGAAAAGTAGCTGTTGGAGTAGGGAGTCTACGATGACTCCATGACTCAGATGATCTCACATCCAGCACTTTCTCAATGTGAGCTAAAATTTCCAGTGAGGCAGTAGCAACAGTATTCAATGAAGCCGTAAAAATGTAGTCAAAATTGCGAATAACAATTTCCTGCAAGTACAATTTCTACATCAGATAATGAATTATATCATCCTATATATCTACAGATTATATTTCAACGCTAGTTTATTAAGAACATACAAGATAAAAACTTAATTAATTTTTTTTTTCAATACTATTTCATTATCTTTCATTTTTTTAATGCTCCCTTTGTCCCAAATTAATCATCACGACAAGCTTTGCATACAAAATTATGTGATAAGTTGTTGGCTTATCTATTCTAGAGTAATAGCTTAGGGTGTGTTTTGTTCACCTGATTTTCACTGATCACAACTTATCTTTATCTGAACCTATCTTAACTTACTTGAACTTGTTAAAACTTATATTAGTTGTAATTTGAAATTGGGTAACCCTTACCAACCCATATCACAATTTATTTTTCCTCAACTAATCCTATCAGAACTTATGAGAGAATAAGTAAAAATAAGGTGATCAGAATAGGGCCTTAGTGTGACAAATTGTATTGCTAAATGACTATATTATGAGAAATTCAAAAACAAAACAAAAAATAAAAAATTCATCGCCATATTTACTCTTTCAATAACTATTTCAGCAGTAAAGTTAGCTATCAATTTTTGAAATTTATGAATTGGATGGCTGACCATACAATTACGGAGTACAAGAATACAAGCAACAATATATGGTGTTATACACTCTAAACCAAGGCATGTAGTAGAGATGAGAGGGGGGGAAAAGATGCTAGAAGTTCGAGCTCAACTATTCCAGCAATTCTGATTTCAATAGTAAAATATCTAACATATGACTCTGAGTAAATGCTCAATGTTATACCAATACTGGTAACCTCACTCTATTCTCATATATGTTATATGACCAAAGCCGTACAGACAGTAAAATTCAACAATGACATATCAGCTATGTTGCAATAGAAAAGAGGATTGAAACACAAAAAAATAAAAATAAAAATAAAGATAAAAAAAAAAGGGAGGTTTTTGAGCATAATTTAATACTAAAATTACCTCACAGTACTTCCGAAGATCACCTGCTTCCAACGTATCTGCAATTTCCAACATTTGCAAAGCATTTCGTGGCGCTACCAAACACTGCGCAGCTACTTTCTCACAAAGGCCCTTTAAACTAGGCACAACCTTGTCACCAACATTTTCCATTTTCAAACCAGATTTAGCATTGTCAGACTCCATGTCATTGTACATGAATCCCTCATCCAACTCTCCCAAAACATCACTGACAGCAAGGCTTAAATTTTCACAGTCCTTTACTGCATTGACAGGATAAGCAGGATGATAAGTTGAGCCAACAATCAGTAGATGTGTTTCACCCACAGAAACTTTAGTTGCCCTTTTCACACCGTGAAGCCTAGTAACTTCTGGCAGCTTGTCCTTAGCTTTCTTCCCATCCCACATGTAAATGTCACCAGCCGATGTAACTGCACCATGCCAATACTTACCAGCAGAAATACTGACAATTTTTTTTCCATTAAGATAACATACCTGCGTAAACGAAGGCAAACGGATAAAGAGGTATTAATAAACTAACAATCTGCTATAACATTGTGGTCAAATAAAAAACCTCGTGTATTTAGAATACCAACCTGCTGGCATTTGAGGTCAGGATCAGATGAAATCCAGTAAAATAGTGCCCCATCATCAGTTAAAGCCATGCTATGCACCATTCCTGTGGCAATAGAAACCACGTAAAGCCTCTCCATTCTGTGAAACTTCATTAAAGCATTCCCATTTTTCTTCAAATTCCTAGCAATAATCACGCGTCTCGGTGTTACAAGTCGATGACCCCAAGTGAACACCTACAGCCAACAGAAACAATGAAAATTTACGAACCCAAAAATAATGCCAGCTTGGCTAAACTTGCATACCTCCCCATCTGCTCCTAGGACCACTGTATGATATTTTGCAGCGGAAACTGCCGTAAAGAACTTTCCTTTCAAATATTCAACCAGCCTTGGAGTATTATTGGAGCTCGAGTTAGATGTACCATAACCAAGTTGCCCTTCCTTGTTGCAGCCCCATGTGAATACTTCACCAGTCTCAGAAACAGCAGCAGTGTGTTTATTTGCCGCAGCAACAGCCACTATTTTTGACTTAAGAGAACTAACCCTACGAGGAGTTGGTTGGGTGTCCACAGAAGCATAGCCAAGTTGGCCCTCTGAATATATAGTTCACAAGAAAGCCAAAACACGACATACATAAGTTACAACAGAGGCAAGAAAAAAGTAAGAACATGATTCTGATGATAATGCAAATTTAGGCAAACAAACATCAAATGAACAAACTCAGAGAGTAAATGAAAAGCAATTTACACCCACTAATCACTAACTTTACACATCAGCTATACCTCTATTGGATCCCCAAGTAAAAACTTCACCACTTTCAGTAGCAATTACTGTGTGGTGTTTAGCAGCTGCAACTGCCTTGACACGTCGAGAACCAAGGCCTGAAATCACTTGCCTTGGTGTTATAACTGCAGCTTGTCCACTACAAGAAGACAACAATATCAGAATCTCAACATTGAACTATGGACCACAGCAGCCAGAGCACACACAAGATGCAAAGGTAGTTATAATACAATTAATGTGGTTGCAAGCTCATCAACTTTCAATATTTCAATGTTTAGCATTGGACAATTAAGCATTCATCTATAAAAGGCCAGGAAAATCAATTCACTGAAAACAGATTCTACAGCTATCAGCAGTAAAAAGTAAACAGATACGGTGTTTAGTGTTTACAATGCATAATCACATTCAGAGGGGTCTTATTAGAGCAATTTGCGATTCCAAAAAACAGGTTCAAATATTCAAACATTACTGGTGAAAACAAAATTAACCCTACAGCCTCATCTCCCTTGCCACACCATGTAGAAAGTGTCCCAACAACCACACATTTGCTGCTTCAGGCTACAGTAAGGTGTGTGAGTACTTAAAAAAGTGAATTGCAATGGATACAAACCTGAGCAAGGTGGATGACCATTCATCACTCCACACAGGCACACAGTACCTGGCAAAATGAAAATTGACCAAAAGTCCAAAATTTTCCCACTACTTATCTTCGTTGATTATTTTAGATATATCAGGCTCACTAGTTCACTTGCTTTCTTCCTTTACTCGAGCCCTCTCATCAGCATCTCCAGTAACCAACCCTTGGTCCTTGTCGAAAACTCTCACAAAGAATCCCTTTTGCAACTCATCAATTCTTCCATTTTTCATTATTTTAAAATCAAAAACCCTAACAACTGGACTTCTCTAGGTAACAAGCCCTTAACTATCATGAATCATAAACTCATAACCATGAAATATCAAAAATTATTCTTGATAAACATACAAGACTAATTTAACCAATGGAAATACTTCAGCAAGACATAAAAATTACAAATTACATGATGATTACTTAAAAGGAAAAGGGGGGGGGGGGGGGGGGGGGGGGGGGGGGGGGGGTCAGAATCTTTACCTATGAATGTCAAACTCAGGATGTCCAAGGCGGCCACCCCTTCCAAACCCCCAAGTATAAAGCTCCCCATGGCCGGTGACTGCTACACTATGAAACTTTGAAGCAGAAATCAACTTAATAAACGAACCATGAAGTGCGTCCAATTTGCAAGGTAACTTTTGTATATGAGCATTTCCAGTTCCAAGTTGGTAATTAGTACCACTTCCCCAGCTTAAGACTTCAGTAGTAACTGTGCAAGAAAGAAAAGTACAATTTAGTCATCCTATCATATCAATGCAAGAATTCCTAAGAACGATCACTAAGAGGCAAAACCACAAACCTGAAGCATGTTGATTGCCCAGAATCTGCGACAAAGGTCCAGAAAGGAGATCGATAGGGGTTCGTAATTTGAAGTCCTCTATAGAGATTGATGCACCAGACTGAAGAAGGACACCTGCCACAGCAAAGTGGCCAAAATAAAGAGCCCTATGGAGACTACTCCATCCCGATTCTCCATCCTAAAAGACAAGCTGCCTAAGTAAGAAGAACAAGAGAGCAGAGAATAATCTAAAGGTCATCCATTCTATTAAGCATTCGAATTCCTTTGAATAGTGTAATTAAGAAAGGACATTAACAATGGATAACAAGAAAGAAAATAAAGGTTTCCAAGGCTGACATCAATGCAAATAATTTATCAGCAACTGACCCACACATGCAAATCCAAATGAAATAACATACATTGACAGATACTAAAAACGTGGTTCAAGTTAGATTTTTTTCACAATGCATATACTAATATCCAAGCTTGAAAAAGGACGACCCAACTCCCAACTTAACTAGAATAGAGGTAAATCTTATAAAGACAGAGTAAAGAGGAATAACTCACCCTAGCATCAGGGTCAGCACCTGCTGCAAGTAACCTCCTCACGATAGGAATGTGATTTCTCCAAGTAGCAATGTGAAGAGGAGTAAGGCCAAATGCATTCCTTGAGTTGATATTACCACAATTTTTTTTCAGTTGAGTTAAAGCTAATTCGACATCGGCTAAGCAGCCCTCCTTCACAATAAGCCATATATCTTTCTGAGTCCCAACTAAAACAGATTTGCGCCCATGGCTTTGAGGACTTTGCTTATGCCCTCGGGGTGAGAGAGAACCTTCCATTGACAGTATTTTGAGCCAAAAAGCTTCTATTTGAAACTAATGAAATTTGAATCCAAGATACTTTAACTAGGAATAGCCTTTAGGAAATTGAGAAAGAAAATGGTACTTCAAAACCAAAAATAAGTCGGAAAAGAGATAGCAACACAAGGGCTGTGTCCCTCTAAGAAACTTGATGCAACTAGTCCATCACTCCATCTCAATAATTATTTCAAAAAATTGCTTGTTGAAGCATCAGAAAATCTCAGCCATAGTTTGAATTAAAGGAACTATCACAATATATAATTTGTCAACGACGAAGCCCTTGACCTAACTGTTTTCTCATCATATTCTACAGCAGAGTTACAGAAAAATCTGTTCACGCTTCAGATGCTGGTTTTCAGTTTCTCATCACACATTTTGACTTTTTGAGGCATCAATATCTCTACAAGGGTTAAAATGTGCTGCATATAAAAAAAAAAAAAAAAAAAAAATGAGTTAAGACGGCTAGGCCAGCCCTTGTTGCAAAATTAAGCAGCTTAAGAAAATGTAAAATAAGATCCACAAGTCGACAGTCCGTTTGACTAACCAGGAAATAGTATTCGGAAAACCTAATAACCAACATAAAAAGAGAAGGATCAAACGTGTGTCAGCTACAAACAAAAAAAAAATACAGATTGGGACAACATTCTTGGAGACAAATTGCAGTTTAGAACCTCAAGCTTACTACTGTATAGGTGCATTTAATTTTTCTTAAACACATGTATGAAACAAATTTCGGATTAATGCAAAGCACAATATAAAAGGGCAAACAAATGTCTCAAGGTGGTTCATACATTGCTCTTGATCACAATCTCACAAACAAATATTGCACAAATATACAGGACTATAAACATACGCATTAATACATTACTGCCATTCAGCATACTTCACTTCACCCAACAAGAGTGTAAAAATTACAAACCTTATGATCATCCCTCAAAGTTTTCACATACAACAGTATGGAATACTGCCAAACATATCTTGCACTCAAAGAACTGAATCAAATTCCATTTATAAAAGCATCACTTCAAGATCACAAATACAAACATTTCGAATTTCCGGTTTTCGGTCAGATAAATGCATTTTAAGTAGTTGTGAGTCTTGTGACTTTTAGGGACCCTCTTAACTACTGCGATTGCCAACCAAATTACCAAACGAGTAAATTCAACAACAAAACTACTTGAAAACCCAATTCCAGCAAAACCAACTAAACTAACAAGACAATGCTGCAAGTAACGCCAATAATTCCAGAAAAAAAATTAAACTTTTACATAAAAATTGATAAGAATTATCATAAAATTACATTAAATTGATCATCTAATCACAAAACCCAGATCAAATACAGGCACATTGGATCCACCCTCTTGAAATCAAACAAATCCCAATTTAGAAAATTACCCATTTCAGATAAATTTGCAGGAAACAAAATTAAAAAAAACAAAAAATAATTATTAAAAAAAGAAACAAAAATTACCCATTTGAGATTAAAAAAAAAAAAAAAAAAATTACCTGAGATAATTTGGTGATTTGAGAACGGCAAGAAGGATAAAAATGAGCAAATCAGCAGAGGAGTAATTATCTAATCCCTCATTATTTTAACTTCCTTTTTTCTTCTTTGAATATCACGAGCTTCTATAATATTAATAATGGTGTTTATAAATCCCAAAATTTGTGTTCACAAACAAGAAGAGAAATAGAGAATCAGAATATGCTTTCAAAACCAAAGAGTATAAACGGAGAAAACATTGGCATGAGAGAGAAACCGAAAGAATGGGCAAACGAGATACGGGTCCAAGAGCCTAAGGGTAATTTGGGAATATACCAATTTCTGTTTTTTTTTTCTTTTTTCTGTATTTTTTTTACTAATATGCTCATCTATGGTGAATTTTACATGAAAATTTTAAGGTGCAGGCGGTTGTACCTTGTTTGGTACAGGTAAAAAATGCAAAAAGAACATGTAACTATTTTGTAAAGAATATACCGTTAATTTGTAAAGAACATATAGTTATTTTGTAATGAATATCCAATTTTATATATATTTTTTCATATTTAAAGAACATCTATAATATTAATAAAGAACACGATAATATTATGTAATAAACATTATCAATATATAACCACCATAATTTGAAAATAGACAAAATTCAATAAACATTTCACAATAAGCAATGAACATTATGTCGCAAATAAAAGTACATTACACTAACTATCAAAGAACATAAACATATGCTCTTTTCAATTTTTTTTTTTTTTTGGTGCAAATATGTTCTTTTCACATAGGTATATATATGTTCATTACATTTTGATAGTATGTTATTTTCACTCTAGGTATATGTTCATTACATTTTAATAGTATGTTCTTTTCACTATAGGTATATGTTCATTACTTTTATATATCATGTTCTTTCCTACAAAACGAATGTACGTTTTACCGTACAGGCGCCTGTAGGAACCAATTATTGAATTTTACATACATCCGGGCACACAATATACCTAAGTTTATCTTTTGCTCATTTGATAAATCTAATTAGTAGGGGTGTAAATGAGCCGATACATTCCGAAATACTCATATTCGCGAACAACACTCGGTCAAAATTCATTTGTTAAGTAACAACACAAGGTTGAACAAAAATCTTAAGCTCACTAGATAAATGAATAAAGTTCAAACAACATCATGTGCTCTATGATGCTCGTGAACAACTTGTTTAAGTTCATTTATAAGTTTGTTCACGCTTAATTATAACTCAGTCAAAACTCGCTCTTCCTCGAAAAATGTCTATTATATTAAAAAATACATTATTATAGGAGGTATCATGTCTTTTACCCATATAGATATTTGAAAACAGACAAATAATTTCATCCTATATAGGCCTATAAAAACTCTAAATTTACCTTTTTCCATAAAAAGAATGAAAAGTTCTTATATGAAATTAAGTGTATGCATTAAAACTTAAAAGATATCATATTTTTATTGATGAATTAGGACTCGTTCTTCAAGCTCAAGATTAACCTCAAAATTAAAAAAAAACCACGTTCGCGAACAAAGCTCGAACAAGCCTAATCCAACGAGCCAAACTAGAACAAGATTTTTAAAAGCACATTTAAGCTCAAGATAGCTCGCACGCTAATATTTCTTATCAAGCTTAGCTTAAGCAGACTAAAACTTGGCTCGACTGGGATCGTTTGCAGCCCTACAAATGAGCAATATAATCATCCTTTAATTATCAAAATAAGTGAAAAAATACCTTGAGTTCACCATGCACTTGAGTGTATATAACAACATATAGAGTAGAGGAATAAGTCCATTTAGATGTCACATATATCAAGTACGTATAAAGAAAAACCTAGCCACCTCTTCCTTTTTCTTTCTATTTCACTTTAAGGTCCAAAAAAAATTAGTGTATTATAGGTCGGAAATACCCGAAATTTTAATTCTACATTCGTTGAGTGTAGTAAGTGTCCCTATAGTGGGTTTTGTTAAAGTTCAATTTTCTGTTAGTAGAGTACAAGTTATTTCTTATGCGGAGTCAAAAAGGTGGTTAATCTATCATTTTGCTACAATCAGATGAATCAAACGAAAATTTTCTTGACATACATCTACAACATATTGATAGCCCATCTTACTGATAGTATATGACTTTTTATCAATAAATGAATCTGTTTTAAAAAAACTCCAGTTGTCTCCCCTCAACAGAAAAAAAGTCCACTTGTCCTTAAAAATATGCCTTTTATAAGGAAAAAAATTGCCTTCATTTTATTATCTAAATGATCCATACTTTCATTTTACACCTTCATTTTTAAATAATAATATGCTTGGCTGTTATTGCGTTTGTATATTTCAACCCCTTCATTTTTTTTTTTCCAAATTTATTATCATCCGGCCACTACATTAATAGCTAATCTCTACCACTAATTCGTATCCATTGCTCTAGCTATTACCCACTATTTGACTGTATAAAGCTACTCTGTACCGCTAATTTTGTCGAGCAGAGTCCTAAAATAATTGACACGATCAATTTGTACTAAGTCAATACACTAGCTCAATTTCTTTAATATCATATTTGTAAAAATATTAAAATTTTAATTTTAAAACTGTATCCCTACCTTATAAAAAATACTCCGTATAAGATTATTTTTATAAATAGTGTGCTATCAATTATATCCTTTAAAATGTGCATTTACATGTTTACCCTCATTAATATGTACAAAATTTATCTTGCTTTCATTAATATTTATAGCTTTTTTTTTAGGAATGCCTTTTTTTTGCCTTAATTAATGTTGATTGTTGTTGTTTTTTTTTTTTTTTTTTACTATTTAAAATAGTGTGCGGGCATTTTTAGCCCTAATATATTTATTTTACATATTTTCCTTCATTAATATAACCAACAATTAAAAAAACCTCACCGAAGATGGCTAGGTATAGTGTTCGCATCGGGCGCATTAGCCACCCTAGTCTAAACAAAACTACTACATATTTAAGTTTCAAATATAATATTTTTAATATATAAATCACAAATACAACCAAAGTTTGTAAAAATAACCAAATGAATAATAATAATAATAATAATAATAATAATAATAATAATAATACAGATGATTAAACAAAAAAGAAGAAATGTGAGTGTATATATTAGATTATAAATGGACATAAATATCCTTAGTATTTCTTTGTAAAGAAAATTATTATATTATTTGAACGTGAGGTCGTGAGGATGATCTCATTTGTATTTGTACAAACTAGAATGTTTGATCCAAACAAAAAAATAAAAAAAAAATTAAAAAAAAAAGTTGATAAAAAAAGACAAATGGCGTGCAGGAGACTAATGGTCCGAAAGAATTTGGGATTTCTTCAATTGTTTTGGCCATCCTTTTTCATTAATATAGATTTTTTATTTTTTTTTCCAATCTAATTTAGCTTTTTTTTTTTTTTTTTTTTTTTTTTTTTTTTGACAAAACACATTTCTTTTTGGCTTTTTTTTTTTTTTTTTGTTGAAAAATGCATGAAAACTTTGATGCGGTGTGCTTGATGCATGCTCCACGTAGCTTGTTTGCATGACATACACAACATCTATAGAAAGCTCTTACTCAAGATTTGACATTTCCAGAACAAGCGTGTGGATAATTTAACTTGCTTCGTAACCCTCCGTTTTCTTTTTAATTTACTTTTTTTTTTCTTTAAATGTTTCTTTTTAATTTACACAATTGTAAATTTCTTTTTCTACCAAGCTAAGCTTGGTTTAACGGGGAAAGATTGTATCTTCTAATCTTAAGGATGATAGTTCAATTCTCACTAGAGGCACTTTGAGGGTGGGGATCCCTTATCCTTTTCCCCCTCACTTTCAATGTATCTGACCCGCAAATGCCGGATCAAAAAAACCGCGAGGATTGAGGTTTGGTGAGGGTCTTTCTCTTTACCTTTAAAAAAATAAAATAAAATAAATAAATAAATGTAAATTTCTATTTTTGAAATATCCCACCACTTTTACTCTTGCAAATATTGATTGTCGCATCCATAATGTAATTAGAGCATACTCGTGTTGAAGCATGAGATATGTTATTCGTAAAAGAAAACAACACAAAATGACCGTTAAAATATACCATAGATTCTAGATTTCCGTGAAAAACGGAGGTGAGTAAATTCAAAAAAGACGGGAGTATTTTGGTTTTTTGGCAACCAGACCAAGCATTTAAAAATTTTTAGAGAACAAAATATTTGAATTTGCAAATTATCCCTGGTTTTTTCATCCTTCGCAAGGCTGGGCTGCAACATCACATTGGACTTAAACTTATGTAAGGTTGCTTGCACAAATAAAAGGAAAAGTAGAAGGAGACTCATGTTCACAAGAGCTTCCTGTATTCAAATATGGAGTATGAATTGATACATTGCACGAATTGGTCCAACCTAATCAACATTGAATGTAATTTATACACAAAAATAACACGAGATACCATTAATCAACTTATAAGGCATAAAGAATATAGTGTTTGGGGGTGACAAAATTACAGGGATATTTTCAAATCAAAATCTCCGGTTTTACAAAACAAAGATCACAAGCTTAGTCCTGCTACTTTTACCTGGGAAATGAACAAAGATGACACAATCTCCAGGACGATACTTAAAGGCTGCAGCATTGCAGCATCTCAAGTATGTCCCTATATTCTACTTCTGACATGACATCTTACTTCGGAATTTGCTTGAAGATTGATTGGACTAGGGATAATCATGCATTGAGAGAATCAACTTAGATTGCTCACTTGTAGTAGTACAGGATTTCTGGCTATGCAGCTATTGGATCCTGCCATTATAATAAATTTTAAGCACATAGTCGAACATAACCCAGAACACGGCGAATGATGAAACAACAAAACAGCAGAGAGCTTTGATAAAAACTGAGAAGAGGGAGTAGTGAGAAGAACTTACCTTCGCTGTAAGATTTGACATAGCTGTGTGGAACTTCTGTCTGGTTTTCGTACCAGCAACATGACCAACCTTTGAAACTTTGCTAAAAGCACCATTAAACCATGCAGCTCCTGCAGTAACATACCTGTACAGAGCAAAACCAGAAATATTTACCAATCGAGTTACAAATAACATGTAACATACCTGTACAGAGCAAAACCAGAAATATTTACCAATCGAGTTACAAATAACATTACTCCATAATTTATTGTCACGTGACCTAACGTTACATTTATACATTCCTTATCAAAAAGAGGGGGCAGGACATTCTCCCAATTTCTTATCCCTACTTTCATTTTATATATATTTTTTTTCAAGAGAATGTTTTCCAACAGCTTACAGGTATAGTTTCTCAAATTTTAATTTGAATATGTTGGTCAAATATAAGAAACTGCACATAACAGACCGCCTCTAACCAGTCTATAGTGAGAATTTGAAAATGTCGGGCATTTATAGCAGCTTTAGCCATAGAAGTGTTTAAACTATGCGAGTGACTGCAACAAACTGATGTTACTGATCTAAGTAAGTGACAGAAGAGCTAGCATATGACCCCACTGAACCCAGAGGTACCAAGGTTGAAAATCATAGGTAGGGTTTCCAGCTTACCCTTCACCCCCCCCCCCCCCCCCCTCTCTTCCAATCTTTATAAAAAAAAAAAAGGAAAAAGAAAAGGAATGCAAGTAACAAGAATCAATACCGGCTTGACTTGACAGCTGTTCCTGTATCGTTTAATTTCCTCTCTGCTGCAAATAAGGCTGCCATTGTTTTGTCAGAGACTTGAAGCTTTTGGTCCACAGACTTCACTTTTTCATTAACGGCTGAAATCCCAACAGTGAGCTTCTCGGTGAGTCCAACTCTTTTGTCAAAGGAACTGACCTTGGCAGATGCGCTAGCTGTTAGCCGATGCTTCTCATCAAAAGCCTTAGCCTTATTCACAGCATCTTGCCGCATAGCAGAGCCTTTAGCTATCATACTGGAAACAACTTCTTGTGCTTTATTAACATATGCTTTACCAGATTTAGCCTGTCGTCATATCAAACACTTTTAGCCCCAACAACAACACATAGAAAATAATCAGTATATAACATTATTCTTAAACATTAAGGGCATGCAATCTGGTAATGGAGTTTGCTGAATTTAACTGTTCAGAGGCATGGTTGTATGTGGTCCTGTATTACCATACATTGACAACATACAGAAAGCAAGAATAATGACTTGATAAGTCCAGATACTTTGTTTCACATTACAACAAGTGCATATTAGGGACTCTAATGGAAGGGATATATTCACTTGCAACGGAGTACATTTACAAAACTGTCCCAAAACTCCAAAAATGGGTTTTAATTTTTCCAACAAAGACATGGATCATGAATTGTAAATCTGATGATAAGCATATTGATTAGTGACATCAATTTATAAAAAAAAGCATGTTGGCAATGAATAAGATAAACTTTTTTCCTATACCCAGGGTGCCCTGGTGCTCACCTCAGCATTAATGGATGTATCTTCAACATTTGCTGTGCTCACAGTATTTTCGACTGTTCTTACTTCCTGAAGAAAATATAATCAGTGATGAAGAATGAAGATACAGTCATTTTGGTTGCAGATGTTACAGTTCAGTTCAGTGACAATTACCGTCTCAGGCTTTAGAACATAATTTTCTGCAAGAGAGATATTCACAATGCGGTCAACTAAAGTTGCTCCCTGCAAAACAAACAAAAATAATATTAACCAAGGTTTGAGGGCCATAAAGCTTCAAGCTTAAACAGTTAACGGATCATTAGTATGGCATGTGTCAGCAAACTGGCAAAGTACATGGATTTGTGTTACGGATGCCTTCATAATTACAGTTAGATTCCAAAAATTACAAAGCGCATAAAAATTCGCTTAAACAGTACTGATGAAGCAGCTTTATGGTTTTGTTTTCACTTAATTTCAAGTTAGTAAGCTACAATAGGCCAATGCTAGGAATTTTGTTGGTTGTTAAAATAAATGACAATCTATATACTATGATATTGTGTTGTCTCTTAAGCCAACCAACCACATGGTGCGTCTTATCTTTCGATGGCTACCGTCCACACAGGATGCCCCCTGAATTTACACAATCACCTAATGTTCATTGAGTGGAGAGCCCGACAAATGCTCATGATTTCCACCATCAATTAACCCAAGGAGAATTAATGACTTTTAAAAGCAAGCCAAATATAAAAGGATGTGTACTTTATATGCAAAAAGAAATAGAATAAACAATTAAAAACACACAGAGGAACAAAATTCTCACAAATGTCATCCTTCACTCTACCTTGAATCCCATCCAATATTCATGATCACTTATTATATTGGCACTTTGAAAACCAATACACCATTTGTTATAGCATAGGAATGAGTTTTTCTGTCTATAAGAATAAAACATATATACACAATGTATTTGTGCAATGCGCGAGTACAATTCTAGTTTAGTGATTAAATGCTATTAGCTGATTCTTACAACATATCTTGGAATAACCATCTAATTATTTTGGCAAGACTAATTAGTCAATTGGGTAAAGCTTAGACAAGATTGCATTTATCAAATTGCCAGTACAACTAGAGCTATTTACAAAATAAAAACTATAAAATTCCTCTCAGCTCGAGCACTCACACACAAAATGGAAAAAAGGAAAAGCTGGCTACCTTCATCCATCCAAACAAGTGCTTCACCCTATTTCTTTCTTTCTAGTAACAAAATGTGAAATTTCTGAATGAAATAACACATAATTTACAACAAGCATTAAAAAATAGATTTGTCTAGGCAGCCTGAAAGGCTACTTGATCTCTATCCCACCAACTACATGAACTGTGCAACCACAAAATCCTTTCTTACAGTGTTTTAGGTTTTCCCAATAGTTTGGTTCCTCTTATAAGTGTTTATAACCTGAAAAGGTCTTTGACTTCTTTCACTGAAACAAAATCCAATAACACTTTAGCAGCTTGTGTTTTGATATTGCTGCACGATTGCAAAGTTGTAGCTTTTGTAAGATTAAGAAATAAAAAAGTCTGGGAGTGATATCAAAATTAAACCAGAATCTTGACATGCATTTTGCAGTATATATAAGCAAAAAGTGGACACATTGGGAAAATGAGGTAATTCAAATCAAATTGGGTGAAGGAATTAATAAGTTCACCTCTTTCCATCATGCTTAATTGCTTATAACTAAAGGAGTCAAGGACCTCATAGCAGAATAGAATTAGATCATTGTTTTTTGCTTTGGCTTTAGTTAAGGCATCCAGCATAGCCTTGCATAGGTTCATGGAAAGGTGCATACAAGGGGGAGCAGAAACATGAGTTAAAGTCTAATAACAGCTAACCACAGTTCTCACACAGCGAAGTGGCAATAGAGCACAAGAGCACCTCTAAAGGTGAATCAATATGGATCTCACTTCAAATTTGCTAGCCAAAACAAACTTTTTTGACAACCTCAAACCCTGCCACAGAATATATTGAGAGAACTTCAATCCATGGATCATGGCATTGGCATCATTGCTTTTACAGCTTAAGAGTAGAAAATTATTATTGTTGATGCATAATATCAGCATAATATTGAATATCAACACGTAGATGCTCATAGGAACTCAAGTTAATTTCTTATGCTGGTCTACAAATAAAAGAAAGGTGCTTATAAGTGCATCATAATACTTAAACACCTCTGAAGACCCCTTGCACGTATTAAAGAGGTATCCAACTGCAAGCTCACTTGGGCACCATGTCTATTGATACAAATAAAAATATCAACTCCCCTTACTAACCATTTAGTACACTTAAACAGGTGGGTTAAGTTGTTCAACATAACAGACTATCAGTTTTGCAAACTAAATTAATAGCTTAAAAAAAGTGAAGAAAGAAAATTTCCACTATAGGGAGAATTAAGGCTGTCAAACGGGTCGTGTCGTGTCGGGTTCGTGTTCGTGTTGATATTAAACGGGTTGAAAAACCCTTGACCCAAACCTAATAAACGGGTTGAAAACCCTTGACCCAAACCTAACCCGCTTATTAAACGGGTTACCCGTGTAACCTTTTACCCAAATAGTATGTAGTAAACTAATTAATATTCAAAAAAAAAAAAAAAAAAAAAAAAAGACATCATTAGTTCATTAAAGATACTACAACAATTTTAAGTTAGTAATTTTAACAATATATACCACAAGGGTTTAAAGTTAGTAGTTTTAACTATATAACCATACATAAGAATTGTTTCAAATTAACCGCAAAATTAGATTTAATTTACAAAAGATGAAAATTATAATTTTTTCGCCAAATTAACCGCCAAAAAATTACCAAAATGTATAAATGGTGTCAAGGTAATTTACAAAATTACAAGTTTTGAATAAAAATTTTCAGTTTTTTTTACTACTCAATTAATAGATTAAGCGTGTCGGGTTCGGGTTGACAGGTTGTCGTTCAACCCATTTATATAATCGGGTTATGCGTGTCGGTTTCGGGTTGAAAATTTCAACCCAAACCTAACCCGTTTACTTTCGTGTCGTGTCCGTGTCGACCCAATTATGTAAACGGGTTGAGAATTCTTGACCCAAACCCGCTTATTTCGTGTCGGGTTATCGTGTCGTGTCAGCTTTTGACAGCCCTAGGGAGAATAGTTTAATAGTATAATACTAAACTCTACTTATAGCACATTGATTAACTTATATGTGGAATCTATTATTATTTAAGCTTGTCGTGCCTTAAAATGGTAAGTTTAATCATAAAATGTAAAGGTTATATGACTCGTTGATTGGCCCTTAATAGGCCTGTCCTTTCTCCACTGTTCCTGGTAGCTATTCATCTAGAATTCAAGGTACATAAAGGGCAGACATTATCAGCATGTGCTAATGCAAATTCCAAATCCAAGAAAATTCACAAACCTTTCAGCCACATATGCACGAGTATTTCGGCCTCGCATCACCATGTAATAAAACTATCAATAGTGACACTGCCAAATTGCAAACTCCATGATCAACAATGCTTCCAAATTCCAAAAAAATTCACAAACCTTTCAGCCACATACGCACAAATTTTTCGACCACTCACATAATCACATCACCAAGTAATAAAACTACCAATAGTGACACTGCCAAATTGCAAACTCCATGATCAACCATGCTTTAGCCACAACGTAGACTTCTAAGTTTAAGCAGAAGATGGCTATCAGCCTCCACAAGTCAACCGTCAACCAATACTTCAAGTTGAGTGTGAGCATTGAGCTCCAATTTATTTCCAGGGAACAGGAAAGCTCTAGTTCAGGTACTTGGGCAATATCAATTCTCCTCTAGCAAATTATATTACAGTCTGAAATCCAAGTAAGGAGCTCAAAGCCTCTAAGGTTACCTTTCCAGCTGACATATCAAGACTGTAATCATCAGCTCAAGTCACTTTCACACAACTAAACCCAAAAAAATTCCCCATTCTGTTCTCTATAGAACTTAATTGTCTACTGCAAAGCCAAGTTCAGTTCAAAAGAATGTTCGGCACATTGCACACGCCACAGGGCTATACAAAATACATAAGTGATCCTACATTTGCAGTCAGATTGTACATCCAAAATTACAATTTATTAAGATCATTAACCTTCTACAAACTTTCTCCAATGTTAGCACTCCTCATTTTCCTACTTAACAAAGACATGAGTAACTATACTAACTACAATATTCACTTTGTTTCAATAGACTCCACACTATAAAATCAAGTGCAGTCTCATTAAGCATAACAATCAGCAAAACTCCACAATACAGTCTGCATTCTTCAGTATTTGCGGTTAAAGGTTACGAGTTCAAATAATCCCTTTCCTCCTTAACCCTCAACTAATTAATAATAAAAAATAAATTATAATTTTACAAACAAACAAGAAAATAATAATAAAAGAAAAAAATTAAATTAAAACAGATATTAAATGAAGTTCAAAATTAATATGCAAATAAGGAAATACAATATACCGATAACAGCAAGGCGATTTCAAGAGCTTTCTCTTCTTTAAAAGTAACAAATGCAGTCTTTGAGTTAACTGATTCACTGCACCCAGAAATTAATGGAGTTAAACAAGAAATACCCATTAATTAATTAATGATAAATATCCAAATTTAGAAGAGTAACAACAAACCGTTGAATCTCAATGTGTTGAATTTCACCAGAAAATGAGAAGAAATCATAAATTTCTCTCTCAGTTGCTAGATCTGACAAGTTTCCAACTTTAACTGTTGTAGTCTGACAAAAAAAATAGCAAAATTTAATCAAAAAAATTCAAATATAATACTAAATAAATGAAAGAATTAGCAAAATTAAAATGGGTTTTGTTTGAATTTTGTGATACCTGCATTATTAGCAAACAAAAGGGATTTTTGTCTGCAACACAGAGGATTTTTTTGAATATTTTCTCTCTCTCCTGAATATTTGGGTGAGCTAGTAATTGGCAATTACAGAGTGGAGTTGGGGGTTGCTTTTAAGAGTTTTAAAAAGGGGAGAAAGACAACTCATATAGAAGAAATAGCACTCATTTCATTGCCACATTTTGAATATACCTTAGTTGACTACTAGGGATTGAGTTGGACTCTTGGAGCAAGGCAGCCTTCTCCTGACTAGATGCTCCATTGCCCCAATAAATGTTAATTACTTTCTTCGTTCCTTGTATATGTCTCATATTGGTAAAAAAAAATAAAAAATTATGTAATTAAGGGTCTGTTCTCTTCAGCTTATTTTCATTTTAGTTCAATTCAATTCACTTTGCTTTAGCTCCAATAAGTTCAGTTTAGTTCAATTCTTATTTTTTTTTTTGACGAGAAAAGCAAGAAGTATTATTAAGCTGAAATAGAGTCAGCTGCAAGAGCAGCAATTACATCAGTAGGAGCTTCTTCAAACCACACACGCATATCAACATACTTCTTACTTAATTGAGCTAAAACATGAGCAGCAAAATTTCCTTTCCTACCAACATGTGAGAATGCAATGTAATGGCATTTCTCAGCAAGATGCAGGATGTCATTTACTATGAGGCCAAAATAAGATTTGTCCCTTTTCTTGCTACTTAGGCGTTGAATCAACTTCAAATTATCAGATTCTAGTATGAGACTAGTGAGACCAGCTTCGATAGACACCCCAAGGCAGTGCCTAGCAGACAGGGATTCAGCGATATCCACATCATAGCAGCCCTCAATTTTAAGGCAAGTAGAGAGCATGACCTCTCCAACACAGTCCCTAACTATACCACCCAGGCCAATTGCTTCATTCTTGAAGACTGCAGCGTCAGAGTTCAGCTTGTAATAACCAGGATTGGGAGCAGTCCAACGATGAGGAGTTTCATTTCTGCAGTTTAACTCAGAAGCCAGGGAAGCGTTTGCCTTCTCATATTCACCAACCATACTTGCAGCTTTGCTAATCACTTCTTCAATCTGAATTTCTTTTCTCTCAAAGCACCAAGCGTTCCTTTTTAACCAAACTCCCCAGAGAATACACCAGAATAAATTCCACCATTGCTTGTTCTTTACCAACCCACCCATATTTGAGCACCAAGAAAATAAAGACTGAATATTATCATCTTCAAAACGAATTCTTAAGGGGGACAGGTACCAGCAAGCTCTAGCAGCATCACAAAGAAATAGAGAATGAACAATAGTCTCAGAGGCTTCCCCACACATCGGGCAGATGTCACACTCACATATCTTTCTTTTCTTCAGATTATGGCGAACATGGATAGCATTTTGTAGCACCCTCCACCCAAAGTGCCTAATTTTTTGGGGAACATGAGCATTCCAGAGGTTGTGCCAGAGAGAGGAGTTAGGGGGGGCAGAAGTCGACACCATGGTGTTCCACTTTGCTTGCAAGTCACTAAAATAAGCACTTCGCACCGAGAATTCTCCATCTTTTGTATGGTGCCAAGTCCAATTATCATCCTCTCCGTAGAGAGCAATTGGAATCTTGAGAATTTCCATGACTTCCCACTCCGAGAAATGGGCTTTGAGAAGGGTGGAGTTCCACTCCCCATTACTGATCAGATCAGCAACACGGGAAGGGGCATTTTCAGCAATCTGCCCTCTATGCAACACACGGAAATTTGGCAGGGTTGGAACCCAGGGGTCATTCCAGACATTCAAAGTTGAACCCGAACCAATCAGCTTCCTAGCACCCCTAGAAATCAGATCCCTCGAGGACATTAAGGACCTCCACGTATAGCTGGCATTACAGGGCACTTTAGCATCCATTAGCTCAGAGTTTGGGAAGTATTTTTGCTTGAGAGTCTTAGTCATTAAAGACTGAGAATTATTCAACAAGCGCCATACCTGTTAGCCAGCATTGCTTTGTTGAAAATATGCAGATCACGCATCCCCATACCCCCATCTTTCTTGGAGAAGATCATCCTTTCCCACGCTACCCAGGCAGTCTTGCGCTCCTCTTTTTTTTGCCCCCAAAAGAAATTGCGGCACATTCTTTCGATCTCATTGAGGATACTAGACGGGATGTTGAAACATTGCATAGCGTAAGTCGGAATTGCATGAGCAATAGACTTAATAAGAATCTCACGTCCGGCTTGAGAGAGAAAACCCTCCTTCCAACCTTTTAACTTCTTCCATACCCTATCTTGAATGATAGAAAAGATCCGTTTTTTTGAGCTTCCAAGGTAAGTCGGGAGCCCAAGATATTTGTCATGTCCTTCTACAGCCTTAAAGGTTAACTTCGATTGAAGCAAATTTTTCTTTTCCGGCTCAATGTTTCGGCTAAAGGACACTTCAGATTTTTCCATATTCAATTTTTGGCGCGAAGCCGTCTCATAGGTGGCAAGGATATCGAGCACATTCTCAACTTCATCTTCATTAGCCCTAACAAACAAAAGGTTATCATCGGCAAAAAATAAATGAGAGATGGGGTCCACTTTTTTCCCAATTTTAACACCATGGATGATCTTCCGTTTCTCAGCATCTCTAATAAGGGCGGAAAGGCCTTCAGCACAAATAATGAACAGAAAAGGTGATAGGGGATCACCTTGCCTAAGTCCACGCGAGGGGCAAAATTCCCTAGACGGTTGCCCATTGACAAGGATTTTGAAGGAAGCACTTTGCACACACCTCATTATGATATTTACATAACTTTCGGGAAATCCAAGCTTCAACATCATACTCTCAAGAAAACACCATTCAACCCTATCATAGGCTTTGCTCATATCCAACTTTAGACCAAGGTGACCCATCTTCCCGTTTTTTTCTTTCTCAAGTAGTGGAAACATTCATAAGCAACCAGTATATTATCAGTGATCAATCTTCCAAGAACAAAACCACTTTGTGATTCATGAATAATATTCGGGAGAACAAGCTTTAATCTGTTAGCAAGGACTTTTGCTACAATTTTGTATAAGACATTGCATAAGCTAATTGGTCTATAATCAACAGGAGACTCACAATCTTTCTTTTTTAGAATTAAAACAATGTAAGTCTGATTAATAGAGCCAATCTCACCCCGTTATTTAAAATTTCGAGCACACGATCAATCACATCACTACCCACAATACTCCAGAATTTTTGATAAAATAGAGCACACATACCATCGGGTCCGGGAGCCTTCGTGGGGTGCATCTGCTTGAGAGCAACACGGATTTCTTCACCTTTGTGAGGCGCATTTAGCATTGTTTTCATTGCATCAGGAACATTTGGAATAACTTTGTCAATCACACTATCCATTTCCACTTGATGGGAAGAGCCAAAGAGATCCTCAAAATGCTTCGCAAAAACCTCCGAAATATGGTCCTCATCTTCATACTCATTCCCTGCCTCGTCTCGAATTTTGCCAATGGAATTTCTTTTACGCCTTTGTTGAGCTTTATTGTGGAAAAATTTTGAATTTTTATCCCCATTCTCGAGCCATTCTTGCCTACTACGTTGCTTCCAATATATTTCTTCCCTTTCTTCTAGCTCATCCATTCTTTCATCAATAGCTCGCATTTGGGCAATATTTTCAGGCGAAGGCTCACCCTCCATCAGTTGAGTCATACGAGCTTTGCAGTCCCCCATTTCCTTGGCAAAGCTTACCAAAGTATGCTTTGCTCCATCCACCAAGATTTGCTGCTGTGCGCTTGATATTTTGCATGACATCACCCCCTCCTTCCCATGCTTGTTGTATAATGTCACCACATGATTCCTCTCTAAGCCACATCTCCTCAAATCTGAAAATTTTTAACTCTTTTTTTCTTTTTTGGAGCATGAATGCGGGTTTTTATACAAAGAAGAATCGGGAGGTGATCCGATTTTCTCTTCTCGAGATGAGTAACAAAGCTTCCAGGAAATAGTTCTCTCCATTCGTCATTTGCAATGTAACGGTCAAGTCTCTCTTGGACATTACCCTCCTCTTCTCTGTTATTTGACCACGTGAAGGGAAAGCCCACATAGCCAAGATCACCTAATCTGCAGTTATCCATAGTGTCACGTAGAATAGTGGCTTCAGCAAAATCAAAGTCATCACCCCCTTTCTTCTCATCCGACCATAGCATCAAGTTGAAATCTCCACCAACAAGCCAAGGCGTGCTATCATCAGTTTTGAGACTTAGCAGAAGGTCACCTGTTTTTTGCTTATTTTCTGTTTCGGGATAGCCATATATTCCGGTGAAGCGCCAAGTTGCAGCCCCCTCATACTTGATTATAGCATCAATGTGATTTTGAGAGTAGCTTTTTATATCAACATCCCATTCCTCTCTCCAAAGAAAAGCAACCCCTCCTTTTCTTTTTCTTCCACTCCCTTCACAGCCTACTGCCAACATTCCCTTACATCTCAGCTTATTTTTTATTTTTTCCATCTCATACACACTCAGCTTTGTTTCTTGTAAAAATATCATGCCCGGGTCTTCAGTGATGACAATGCGACGGAGCGCATTGACCTTCCGGAGGCTGCCCAACCCCCGACAATTCCAAGATAAAGTGTACTTCATTGTTCACCGAGAGCCCAAGGAGTGGGGCCCGCCACATGTTCATCCATGATTGTGTCATAGTCATCACTATGAGTATCACTGAGTTTTGCTTTCTTTGTGCAGCTATCTATCATATCACTCTCCTTCAAGGTCACACTATCATCTTTGCTCTTTCTCACTGTCCCAATCATCTTATTACTTTGAGAAGTTGTCACATTTTTATCACCAGAAGGTTTCTCACGTTTCTGGATTTTAATGCGAGTAGATGGTTTTTTTGGAGCATTGTTCACAGGGGCGTATAACAAAAAGTTTGCCTTACTTACTTGGTTATCATCACTTTCCTTTTCCATAGCAATGGTGTCAGATTTTTCCGTCATAGTAGTGGCAGCCACGATTGCACTTTCAACTCCCTTCTCTCCATGCTCTCCACTAACTTGCTCTGTAACATTTAAATTTTGTAACTCCCCAGTCAAGTGTACATTCACAACTTCCTTTTCCTTCTTCTTAGGCCTGGTGGTAAACAGTTGTCTTGCACAAGAGTTGCTGCTTGAATTCCCTTGAGAATTCTCATCAAGTTTGCTACTTTTCCACGGGGAAGCCTTCAACCATCCACCATAAGTAAGCTGTGGATTATCATCATCCCCACACCCCTCGCAATCCTTAACTCCATGCCCAAGTTTTCCACATAAATAGCAAAACAAAGGCGGTTTCTCGTACTTTACCTCAAAGAATTCTTCACACCCTCCTCGCATTTTGACTTTAACTTTTTGCAGGAGCGGTTTGTTAGCATCAATTAGCACTCTAATCCTGACAGACTTATCAATTCCCATACAACCCGAGGAGTCGAGCTTGACAAATTTCCCTATTTTGTTACCAATTGCTTCAACATTTGAGGAGTTCAATCTCCCCTTTAAAGGAAGATTATACACCCTTGCCCACATAGGTATCTCACAAAGATTAACATCCAAAGGCTTGATGTTATCATCAATATCTCCTAGAATTACGGCATGACGATCAAAGTGCCATGGTTGCCCTTCCACAACATTCATTTTGTCTTTCCAATGATAGAATTGAAAAACAAAAGTATTTTTGCCTATGTTACTGACATCTAACCCATGCTTTGGTTGCCATACATTCTTCATCGTCGCGATGAAAGCGTTCGCATTAATGCTCCGATTTGTCCATACCTTTCCTACCAATCCTAACTCCACCCTAGCATCCTCATCCTGTTCTGCCTCCACTACCCATTCAATGGCTTCCTCCTCCTCCTCCTCCTCCTCCTTATTCTCTCCACTAGCATCCTTCTCTTCTACTATTTCTTCGGTAGCCGAATTGCCTACTATTATAGTTTCAAGGTTTGTGTTTATTATTTGTGTTGAATTTTGCAGTGTTTGATGTTATGGTCGATCAAAAATTCGAGACAAAGCAATCAAATTGAAGAAAAAACCTTCAAAAGAAGGAAACCCTAGTAGGAAACTAGACAAACCCTCCCAAGGAGAACCTAGAGGGAACCCGTTCAATTCTTAATTTCATTATCTCATAAATTTAAAAAACCCCTTACTAGAAGAAGTGGAGAAAATAAGTGAGTATTCGTATTAAATAAGGCAAAAGCTAACGAACATTAAAAAAAAAATTAGATTACACATTTACATGATTAAAAGTAGAGTTATTAAATTGAAATAAACATTAATTAAGATGTTTCAAAAAAGAAAAAAAAATTACGACAATTGAAGCATGATTTTGGCATACATTCAAAAATTTAAACTTTGTACTGTAGGGAATATTTCAAGCATTATGATCCCAAACTTGAACCCCACTGTGATCATACACTAAAGTACGGTGGCGTTCCAAAGGGAAGGAAAAGAGAGCAAAAAGAGTCGCCAACAAGTTTTAGGAACTTGTAAACCCAAAAGACAATCCAAAAGGACCATCAATTACTCCATAAGGTCTTGAACCAAACAGGGTCCGGGGATGAAGGTACGAATCCAATCTACAAAAGAAAGGACCCGCCCTATAAAATAGGCCTCTACTTTGTTCTGCTCGTATTCATGTGCGCTTTTCGAATAACATACAAACATTATATTAAACCTACCCTGTTTATCTATGTTGGTTGAATATTAATGCACAAACAAAACTATTATTGGCGATCACTTGAGTTAAAATCACATTAGCCTAAACCAAATTATTAGTTATCTTATTAAGCGTGATTTCAAGTACAAATTCCCTTTAACAATCATAAAAGGTGTGATCAAGCAATAACAATAAATATATCAAGCAACATAATAATAAATCATAAACAATAATGATAATAGCATGATAAGGCATAATAAAGCTCAATAATAATAGCAAGATCCTAGGCATGATACTAACAAGGTTAATAACAAATCCTAGCATGTCACTAAGCAATAAAGATCAAAGCTTTAAACCTAACATGGTACTAACATGATATTATGATATTTAGAAAGGATTAAAGGCACCCTAAACATGACACTAGAAAGCATAAAATAACATCCTAACATGATACTAGGAATTAAACATTAATTAACATGCTTTCTACATTGAAAGAGAGAAATAGGGAGTAAGCTAATCTACTTACTTTGAAGCCTCGTACCTCTTTCTAATAACAAAATACACGAGTTAGTAAACTTCAATGAAAATAATAAAGAATAATTAAAGAATCAAATTGAAATCAAGTTAAATAAAGTTTTGACTAGTTTTGGACCAAACCCTCAGAAATTATCAACCTTTCACGTCTAGGGCGAAGGCAACTTCGAACTTGGATAGGTGATTCTAAGTCTTGTGAATGCGGAATTGTGTGTAAAACCTAGTTTAGAAATAGAGAGAAAAAATAAGCTATATTGCTCAAGAGAGAGAATAGAGAGAATTGATTGGGAGAATAGATGAGAGATGATGAATTGATGAAAGTTGATGAATAAAAACGGAGGTTTGAGACCCTATTTATAAGGAAAAAGTCTGGAAAATCATAGAATTTGATAAGGAATAAAACTACACGCTGTCGCTAACAAACCGACCTTGTCGCCAGAAATTTATCCTGTCGCGAGGCGACAAGCCTGTCGTTTCGCGACAAGACAGTTTTTTGCGGATTTTGTTTTAATCATATCTTTTGATCTAGAAGTCCAAATAAGTCATATAATATGTCGTTGGAAAGCTCTTGAAGTCTACTTTCAAATGCAATTGGAATCAGATTAAAATATTTTGTAGATAAAAATATATGAACGAAATAGTGAAAGGGTGTCAGTTTTGGATAGAGTTTCGTATATCTTTCATATCTTTTTCTTTATAGCTCGGAATTAATATTATAATATATCATTGGAAAGATAATTTCAAGATATATCCAACCATATAAAATTTGGATAAAAAATATGAGGCACGAAAATAATATCTGACTATCTTTGAACAAGTTTAAATCCGAATAGAATTAGGAAAGTTTTAAAAAAGGAAAGTTTATATTCAAATCAAATTCTATGATCTTATCTTTTCAAAAAAGGATAATTAAGATATTTTAGAAACTTATAGAAGATTCTAATCAATCCTAATTAGTTTAGGAATAGGATTAAACCTTTGGACCCTCCTCATGATCATTGGGTCGTAGGTAAAATCCGGTTTGGGCCCAGTTTAGTATTTTGGCCATAACTTCCTCATTATTCATCGGAATTGGGCTTATAATATATCGTTGGAAAGGTCTTTTAAAGCCCCATCCAACTACACCATTATTGGACCCTTATCATGAACCAAAATAAACTGAATTGGACGTTTTCATAAAATAGAGTGGGTTTTCGAAAACAGAAAGAAGAGAATTTTAATAAAAACTAAACCGCAACACAAGACTTTTCACACTTTCACCTCATTCGATTATGGTTCGACGTGAAAAGCATTCATCACTGGGTTTGGTTTTGGGGAGACACAATTTGGTGTCTACATGTACCATTTTAGAAAATGTTTTAAATAATTTTCAAAAGCCTTGGAGACACTCGTTAGCAAGATCCATTAAAAAAAAAGTATGGAATAAACATAAAATGACAGCTTTAGAAGATGTAGTAGTGAGCCCGTGATGAAGTGAGAGGCTATTGAGCCTCTAGCCCTACTAGGCTAAAAAAAGAAATTTTCATTCTTTTATATTACGATAGAAAACTACTCATAGTAAATAATCATATTAAAAACAAACAACCTAATTAGCAATAAATAGTGATCCCACAATTTATTAAGTTTCTATGTAAATCTCTATTGTATAAGCCAAAGAACATGATAATGGTGTTCACCCAAAAATTCAAAGATGTTCTAACTCTTTTAAAATTGCCTGTGTATATAAATTTAGAAACTTAAAGCACGCATCACGTGCATATAAATCTAATTCCGCTTAGTTTTAATGGAAAATTTGTCAAAAATAAGCAAACCTTAACTTAGAATAAGTTGACCTTTATGTGGTATTTTCTTTAAATTGACCAAATTACTTACAACGTACCAAACAAGTCACTTTAATTTCCTCTTCTTTTGTGTTAATTTTTTTTTCAAAAAGTCCCCCACCCCTATCCAACTAATGGGGAGAAAGAAAGGGGCAATGAGAGAGGGGAGGAAAAGAGTGAGGGTGGGGGACGGTCGGTTGTCAGGCAAAGGAAGAGAAAAAGTGGTGGGCCGATAGTAAAAAAAAAAGCGTTTTTTTTTAAGAACAAAAAAATAAGAATAATTAATTTTAATAAAAAAATTTAAATAGAATCAATTGTATTATGATATGCGGTATAATTTATACTAAACAATCAGTTACCCTCTAAAATTACCTAGTTACAACTCATTTTGGGAAGATACCATATAAAAGTGACTTATTCTTCGTTAATCAAAACGTTGGCTTATTTGAGCTAACACTACCCAATAATAAGTCTCCTTGTTCTAGACAAGCTTTCCTTTAAATATTAGGTAAAACTACCCACTAACAATTTTCCTCCATGTGGACATCAGATTGTATCTCCCCAAAAACAAAACCGAGTGATGAGTACCTTTCACATCTTTGATTATCGATTTAGGTGAAAGTAGAAGAGTCTCGTGAATTTCCCTTTAGCCTTAACCATTCCCAACCTTTCCTAAAGTGTTTTAATTCAAAATCATTTATTTCGTGCCTATAAACCCAAAATCATTTGTTTCGTGTCCTTAAAATCATTCATTTCGTGTCCTTAAAACCATTCAATTCGTGTCTGAATCTTAAAAAAAAGTCCAAACCAAATTATTTTGGTCCAATTATTGTGTAGTTGGATGGGCTTGATAAGAGCTTTCTAAAGAAACATTATAAGCCCAAATTCGACTTAAAACAAATAAGTTATGACCAAAATACTAATCCAAGCCCAAACTGAACCTAGATCTACCTTACCTACGACCCAATGATCATGTGAGAGTCCAAATACTTTAATCCCAATCCTAAACCAATTAGGATTCATTAGTAACTTATAGAAGTCTCTAGAAGTTTCTAATCTATCCTTTCTGAAATATAAAAGATCAAAGAGTTTGAAATTGAATAAAATTCTTATTTTTGATAATCCTTGTTCAATTTGAATTTAAAGACGTTCAAATATGATTTTCATACCTCATGATTTTTATCCAAATATTGGATGGTTGGATAGCCCTTGAAATTATCTTTCCAATGATATATCATAATCTCAATTCCGAGCTATAACGGAAAAGATATGAACGAAACACCAAACTTTATCCAAAACTGACACTATACCACTATTTCGGTCATATCTTTTATTCTACAAAATATATCAATCTGATTCTAATTGTATTGGAAATTAGACTATAATATCTTTCGAGCGATGTATTATTTATCTTATTTCGATTTCTGGATCAAAAGTTACGATAAAAATAAAAACCGCAAAAACTGATGTCTATTGCGCCGCGATAGTCGTGTCCCATCGCGCCGCGACGAAACCTGTTTTACTCTGATTCGAATTCTGACTCTTTTCTGATCCTTCAACCCTTTTCTTCCCCTATAAATAGAGGTCGTTTCACTTCATTTTCAATCTTCAACAAACTTGATCAACACCAACAATCATCAATACTCCTCTTTAATATTGTTTCTCTCTCTTGATTCTTTTCTTAGCCTAGCCTAAACACATCCCAACACATCCTTGTTACTTTTCACAAACAAACACCATACCTCCTTCACGAACTTTGAATACTCCTAACCAACTTCAAAATTGCTTTCGATCTCGACGTAAAAGGTTGATAGTTTTGTGGGTTTGGTCCCAAATCTATATTTCTATTATTATTTGATTTATTGATTTAATCTTTCTTGAAGTTTACTAACATATGTATTTTTTTGATAGAAAAAGATACAAGGCATCAAAGTGAGTAATTCAATTACTTAATTATTCTTTTGATATAGAAATCATGTTTAGAATTTTATATTAATTCCTAGTATCATGTTAGGATATTGTTATGATTTCTAGTATCATGTTCCTAGTATCACGTTTAGGATAAAGCTTTGGTTGTGGTTAATACCTATTGTTCTACTCCATAAATTTCTACTCCATCACGTGTAGCACCCCCAAATCTCCCTCTACGGTATTATTAAAAAAATACGTATAATTATATCGTAGAGATAGACTTAGGCGTATTACCGCCACGTGATTACGCAAGGCTACCAAACTTACTAAATAAAACCAATACTTTGGCAGCGGAAACTTCAATACTCTTTTATTAATTAAACCATAATAATAACCATTGTCATGAGTACTCAAAATAAAACACAAAGACCAACATTCCTAATCTAGGTGAAACCATTCTCGGGACTTCATATGCTCAATTATTGACTCCATCTGAAATTAGTCAACACTGCTTACCATTACGGTAAACAGGGCGAACCAAAACAAAATAAGAAATACGGATTAGCAAAATATGCTAAGCACGATAAGTGCAAGATAATTAAATTCAATTCAGTAGCAAACACGCTTTTAAAACCAATTCCAATACTTAAACCAATAAATTTCAATCCATGATTCAAAACCAATTCCAATATTTCAACCATTCCAATAATTCAATAATAATAAAACCAATTCCTTTAAAAACCAATTCCATTAAATATCCAAATTCCTCACCCAAGTGTGCACACCCCCCAAGTTAGTCTCCTTATATTACAAGGCTATTCTTGAGGAAAGACTCGGTCATACAAAGTCCAAAGTCTTATCAAATAAACCAAATCCACATAGTGGGATTACTAACATGCTTATAAAGCTTTAATAATAATTATTCAATAATTCAACAAATCCGTTTTTTAATAATTCCAATATAATTCAAACTCCTTTTTATTAAACTGCGTATGCTTTCAAAATCAAACCTTTAAATCATGATTAATAATTTAATTAATCAATACATGATATAAAATCAACCTTTAATTTATTTATTAAAAACAATCCTTTAATCATACTTTTTATTTCATAAACCCTAGTTCAATAAAATCGCAATATCAAGATCAATCTATTAAAAACACACATTAAAATCATACGTTATTTCATAAATCATAATTCAAGTCAATTTAATTCAATCACCAATGAAATCCTATAAAACATGTCATTCAAACCAAATCACTTTTGAAGGTATCTAGCCACCTAAACATACTTTGATCCTTGCTTAGCAAAACTACACAAAAGAACTCAAGAACCTTGATTGAACACACCCTACAATTAAATATAACCTTAATTAATATAAGGTTAACAAATAATCACAACAATTAAATTAAAAACCCCCAACTAAATGTACATGAACCTTTAAATTATTTTTCCCATAAATATCATTAAAAATCTGATTTTATTTAATTAAAACTAGTTATAATAATTTTTATAAATCCCTCATAATAATTATAATTAATTAAATAAGAAAAGAGAAGAAGAAAAGATAGAAAACCAAGGAAAAGAGAAGAATTGGATTTGCGTTGGAAAGAATAGGCAGAACTTGCAGAGGCTATAACTCCTTTGATATAACTCCGAATTGGGTGAATCTTGAGCCTAACCTCAAGGACTTTTTGAGAGGAATAATTTTCTGTGAAATAGCAAAACCCCAAAACTGAACAGAAGTACCTAAAAGTTGGCTCCAAAGATGTACGGGCTGATTTTCTTTAGAAAAGAGGA
The DNA here is from genome assembly GCF_948465745.1 of Chenopodium album. Lineage (NCBI taxonomy): Eukaryota > Viridiplantae > Streptophyta > Magnoliopsida > Caryophyllales > Amaranthaceae > Chenopodium > Chenopodium album. The sequence continues at coordinate 37,421,684 of NC_137844.1, forward strand.
GAAGAAGAGAATTGGTGTGAAGAATGTGAGAGGTATGAAGGGGTATTTATAGGCTAGCTCATGCAAGAATTATGGCAAGAGAATGTGGGAAGAATTATGGTAAAAAGAATTAAGGAATTATTTGGAGAAGAGAATGAAAGAAATATGGAAAGTTTTGATATTAAGGTGATTGTGTATAAACAAAAATATGGAAGGTATGTTGTCATGAAAAATAATATGGCAAGGAAGATTACTTGGGGAATAATCAAGAGAAATAAAAGGTAGGAAAATATAATGATCAAATATTAAGAAGATTGGAAAATGAAATTAAGGAAAATAAAAGATTTTTGGGAGATAATTAAAAATACAATTTACCAAAATAATTTCCCCCAAAATAATACAAGAGGGTCGAAAATCTTGAGCTTTCCATAGCTCAAATTTTCGGACTCCTTAGTAATATTTAGGAAGATTTTTGCTCGATTTTTAAGAAATAAATAATTGTGTAAATAATATAGAATAATTAATTAAATAATTAATTAATTAAATACCAATTATTCACCAATAAATAACTAAGAAAATCAGATTTTCTATACATAGAAAATCCAAAATTCCTAGCTAAATAATTGGGATTTTCGGACTTCTTAATTAATTAATAAAATATACTTTTTGCTTTAATTAAAATATCCGAAATATATAAATAATCTGGTTTTTAAAATCAAATAAATGGATAATAAATCTTATCCAAAATCTAAAAATAATAATTAGGTTTCAAAATATTTTTGGCACCAAAATTCAAATATCATTTTGGCTCCAAAATTCAAATAGTAAGTTAATTTACTAAAATACCCTTTTTATGAAATGATAATTAGTTAATTAATTAGGAAAATACAGGGTATTACATAATGTTTAATTTGAGGTTACGTGTTCAAATCTTGGCGGAGAACTTTTTTTTTTTTTTTTTTAATCATGATGAGTGCATGACATGAAATGAAAAACATATAGAAGGAGAGCCATGTGGTGTAATGAGTAGTTGAGTAGGTGACGTGGCGTAGCGAGTAGGGTTTACGTGACACGTCGATGTTCTTAGAAACGCCTTTTAATATATTAGTATAGATATGCTACTACAAACTTTTAAATAAGGATGGTGGTGGAGCCATATATGACAATGTTTTATCATAGATAAGATATTAATGAGAAATTACAGTCAAGGTTTGTAAAGTTTGGTTTTTAAAAAAAATCTATCTATATACTATACTATAACATGGTACACTAGCTCCACGGCTGCCACGTGTCCCTGTTTTAGGTTTTTTTTTTTTTTTTTTTTTTTTTTTTTTTTTTTTTTTTTTTTTTTTTTTGGGTAAAATGTATAATTGTCAAAGATCTTGTTATTAAAGATACTACAAGATAATATCTTGACTTTCTTAATATTGTTTCTCAATTAATATTATTCATGGATTTTCAGCATATATTTAGTCTATATCTTTTGACTTTAGATTGCTTAATTCAAGGAGAGTATATTTTGTTATTTTGTAATCCGTATATTATATTTTAGGTTTCCTTATTAACACACGTACCGCTATATTATATACTCCGTAGATTATCACTCAAATATACTAATGTGTATAAATTATATATCTTATTTAAAAAATATAATACAGAGTACTATCTCCACTTTGTTAAGTGTTACATTTAAACGACTCCAATTCACTATTTTGACCATTAATTTTTATTTTTTATATATATAATTGTGCATTAATTTAAATTATACAAAGTTGATATATTGAAAAGTCATAACAATTTTAATCTAATAAGATCAAACTTGATAATAATGTGCTTTCTAGCTTATATATAAACAACTAATATTGTTTCTCAATTAATATTATTCATGGATTTTCAGCATATATTTAGTCCATATCAGTTGACTTTAGATTGCTTAATTCAGGGAGAGTATATTTTGTTATTTTGTAGCTTATATATAAACAATTAGACATGTTGTAAATCGTAAATAGCTTATAATATGTAGATTGTGTGTTTTCTAAAAAAATAAATGTAAATTGTGATACAATTACAATGACTTTACTAATTTTCTACCACATGATTTTAGGTATATCATACTTAATTTTTTGAAAAATTATGCATGCTATATATAATTCATTTGCTATAATATTTTGAACTCTGAACTCCTAACCGCGAAATCTCTGAATTATTATAACAAGTTTTAAAACTTTTGCTAAACCTATAAACAAATCATTTATTTGACAACTAAAGCCACAACACACTCATGCATAACATCTACATAATGTAAAAAAGTTGATTGATATACAATTCTCTATAAACTATAATTCTCATTTTTAAATACGAAGTTCGAAACTAATTTTTACTCCATTCTTCCTATTATAACTGACACGTCAGACTTTTTTTCCACTATCTATAATATTAACATTGATTGTAGTTTATTTATTTATTTATTTTACTTTATTTTATAAATGTAATAAATTCATATTTTATCGTTTTAACTTGTTAAACATATATATATGTAAGGTTTTATGATTAAAAAGATTATAATTTTATTGATATTTAATTATATAAAAACTTAGTCAAACTATTGCATCGACATGTATGCAAAGTTTGATTGTGTTAGTTATTAATCAATGTGGGCAACCACTATAGGCTTACTCAGTTAGTGTTATAAGGGTCACTCAGTTAGTGATATAGGGCTTTTTTTTTAGTTTGAGGAAAATATAGCGCTTACTTAATAATAGAGGTTATAATGGTTACACTGTGAGTGTTGTAGGGGTTAATGTAGGGAATATTTCAAGCATCCCATACTTGAGCCCCACTGTGATCATACACTTAAGTATAGTGGCGTCCAAAGGGAAGGAAGCTAGAGTAAAAGAGTCGCCAACAAGTTGTAGGAACTTGTAAACCGTTCACAGGGTGAAGGTTACACCCCTTCACGATCCATGAGATCGCTAACTCCATAGTGGTCTGGAACCATGACTGGATAATCAGGGATGAAGGTACAAATCCAACCTAAAAGAGATTGAACCTGTCCTAATAATAGGCCTCTACTTTATTCTTCTCCTATTCATGTGCGCTTTCTGACTAATATACAATCAATAGGTTAACCCTAAACCTGTTTAATCTATGTTGATTGAATATTAATGTACAAGCAAAACTATTATTGGCGATCACTTGAATTATAATCATATTAACCTAAACAAGATTATTAATTATTATTAAGCGTGATTACAAGTACAAATTCCCTTTAAACCTGCAAGAGAGGGCGTGATCAAGCAATAACAATAGTATCAAGCAACATAATAACAATTATCATCATAATCTCAATAAAGCATAATAATAATATTAGCAAGATCCTAGGCATGATACTAACAAGATTAATAACAAATCCTAGCATGTCACTAAACAATAAAAATTAAAGCTTCATCCCTAACATGATACTAACATGATATTAGAAAGAATAGAAGCATCATACATGATATTAAAAATCTTAGTTATTAACCTAAACATGATACTAGGAATCATAAAGGCATCCTAACATGATATTAGGAATTAAAATAATCAAAGCATGCTTTCTATATCAAAATAATAACAATTAAATTACTTATTTGGATGCCTCGTATCTCTTTCTAATTACAAAATACACACATTAGTAACTTCAAGGAAGAAACAAATCAAACAATTAAATTAAATAATTGAAATAGGGATTTGGGACCAAACCCTCAGAAATTATTAACATTTCAAGTCTAGGGCGAAGGCAACTTCGAACTTGGCTAGGTGTGTCTAGAACTAATGTATGCAGAATTTTGTAAGAGAGAAGGTTTAGAAAAAGAATAGAGGGAGAATAAGCTTCTAGCTTTTAGAGAATAAAGAGAGATGATGGTTGTTAATGGTTGTTAATGACTGTTGATGATTCAAAACGGGGAGATACGACCCTTATTTATAGAAAAATAGTCCGGAAACAAATCAAGTCCTATACGGAATAAAACTGGCATCTGTCGCCAGGCGGCTGATATCTGTCGCCTGGCACTGTCGTTTGGCACTAATTAAAAGATAAAACGCGCTTTGTACGCGAAATCATCTTCTTAATATGATTAAGCAGCAAATTCCGTGTTTATTAAATTAAAATCAGGTTTGTGACAAATCACATATTTTATCCAAAATAAAACTCTTTAAAATATAATTATCAATCCTAATCTTATTAGAATTTAAAAGAACCTTCTAGATATTCTAGAAGATTAAAATCAATCCTAATAACTTTAGGAATAATAATTAATAGGCCCTCCTCTAGATCATTGGGCCGCATATAAAATTCATTTCAAGCCCAATTTAGTATTTAGGCCATAACTTCCTCATTATTCATCGGAATTGGTCTTATAATATATCGTTGGAAAGCTCTTTTCGAGCCCGACCCAGCTACACTATTATTGGAACCTTATCATGGACCAAACTAAATTGGGCTGGATATTTTCATAAATAGAGTGTAAGAAGGAATATTTTCAAAAACAGAAAGAGAGATATTTTAATAAAAACATTCACATCAGTAGACTTTTTACACTTTCACTTCGTTCGATAATCAAATGACGTGAAAGGTATTCATCACTGGATTTGGTTTTGGGGAGACACATTTGGGTGTCTACAGAAGCCCCCACTTTGACTGAGTTTGGAGAAACGCAAGTTTCGAAAACAAAAGTCAAAGTAGCGATAGGAACGGAGAATGATTCAGAACGTTCTGCGATCCTAAATCATTCTTGTAACGCCGATACCTGCAAACTAGCGTTAGTTAAACAGATAAAAGAGTTAAGAAACACATACAAAAAATTGTGATAAACATATCAAATGTCTATAAAAAGATGTGACTATATTCATGCTGTATGTGTATAAAAAATCCTATTTTTAGAAGTTACATGTTAAATTTCAAGTGTTTTAGAGGTCATAGAGAAAAAAGATATGGCATTATTTGTGATATAGAAAATACAATATTAATATAATGATCATGTTGTTTTATAATAAAAATTATTTTTCCAAGCATATATTGAGTTCACAAAGTATCATATGTGGCTGGCTACACCGTGTGGCCGAGATTACTTGGTCAGGGGTTACTCGGTCAGTAAGGGTTACTTGGTCAAGGGTTATTCGATCGGTCAAGGGTCACTCAGTCAGTTTGGGGTTACTCGGTCAGGGGTTACTCATGTTTTGGCGTGTGTTAGCCGTGTCAGTCACACAGAAAAAGCATTGTATATATTGAGGTAGTGGACAAAGTTTAATCACTTTTAAAATGAGGTGGCCAGTGACTCAAGTAGAAATGAGAAAAAAAAAATTGACTTAATGTAAGGATTGATTATCAGTTCATTGATTGAGTTGAATTATATCTAAAAACTTTACATTCAATTGAAGAATAAAAAAGTTGTCTTTAAAGTAGTATATCATTATTTTAAGAGGTTAAAATTGCATGATTAAGACATCTATGTAAGTAAATTCATCGTTTTATCTTAAAATTTTGTGAAATGAATTACAAGTAATAAGATTTGTAAGCCGTGCATCGCACAGGTGCTATGCTAGTTATATATATTAAAGAATATTAATGAGAAATTACAGTCAATGTGTAACACCCTAGAAACTCCTTTCTTTTAAAATACCTGTTTTGCCCTATTTAAAACTTTAAAAAGGAAAATCTAAGATATTACCACCACCGTGAAAACGGCTAAGGTAACTATCAAAGACACACAACGGAAGACTCTCTTTTAAAATATTTAAAACGACTAAACATAAAAAGTCAACCAACCAAAAGTAAAGTCAACGAAAGTAAAACAAAGTCAAACCTACAACTTGGAACCGTTATAGGCCCTTAGAAAAACTAAATCAATTTAAAAACCCTTACGTTAGTCTTGCAACAATAATATCATAACATAATTAAAGCAATAACACATCATAAACTTATGAAAACTAGCGTGATTCGCTCTTCACTCATGCCCATCATGAATATGCTTTATTACTTGAAAAGCTTCTTTCTACTTGTTTCCACTACTCTCCATTAAAAATGGGTCATCATAGGGCCAAGGTAAAGATAAGGCCAACAAAAACACAAACACACTAACATGCTTTTACCTATCAACACACAACTCACCTTGTTGCACCTGTTTTCAAGCACACAACGTACAACAAAACTTTTCAACTAAGTAACTAAATAATTTATTTAGTTTTGATTACGCATCGAACGGGTTTCCCCCTAACCTGCCCCAATAAAGGGGTACTAACACGGGAGCTAACCGTGCCAGTATAAAAGAACCAATTGTAAGTGGCAGAATTCCTGCGAATAATAATAAAAGGAAAACACAGCGTCCTGTACTCCCAGTAGAAGTTATGGTTAAATATAAAACCCCATAACTCCCCTTATATGTTCATACTCAAGGTACATATGTTCCAAGAGTTTTGGTGCGTAATCTCTTTCACTTTACGTTATTTACATATTATTAAACTTGGTGATGACTCTCAAACCATAATCATACAATCATAATAATTATTCAAACAATTAAACACTCCAATTTAATTCTTGAATAATTAGTGACCACATAACATTTAATGTTGAATCCTTTTTATATCTACCTCAGTGTGAAAGACACCTTAAACGCTTAATGCGCCAAAAATCCTATCCCTTGGTGTTAAAAACACCTTAAGTGCACCAAGGCAACACCATACAATTTATTCCTCGTGTACATAGACACTTACATAGCTCTTTTCCCATGCTTATAGCATCAATAAAAATTATATGAACCATAATAAAATTCCCTTTTAATATTCCAATCCAAATTAAACATTTAGTTTAATTAGACATGCTTTCTATCATGCCATAAATAAAAGTGTGTTCATATTCAACATGCCAAGTGATTATTTCCAAATCAATAATCCATCACAAATAAATCATGCTTCATAATTCAATCACCAATAACAACCAAACCACAATTTCCAACCATAATTTAGCATGATACTACTCGGAGTCAATTAATCACATCTAGCATGCTACTACATCACCAAAAATATGCTAAGTACGCGAACGTACCTTGAATACGATCTTAATATCGCCACGACTAATAGAAATCACTCACTTCAAAATCTCCTACAAATTAAAATAATAATAGAGCATTAAAATCCACTCTACACAAATTTCCAACAATATATACTCTTATTAAACCACTCATAAATTAATTAAAACAAGCTGAAATTTTATTTAAAACCTCATACTTTAATCCCAATTAATGGGTAATTAAAATTCTTTAAAGAAACTTGATTTTTAGCATACTACCAAAAATTCCAGCAATATATATTAATAAAAACTTGCTTTAATTATGCCTTAAGTCCCTTAAATTAAAGGTTTAAACCACCTAAAATCATAATCCTTCAATAATCAATTATTTAGGAGTATAGGGTTTCAAAATTGGGGCTTTTTAATTAGAATTAAAATCTGAAAATTAATTTGCACCCTACTTAATATCAATCATCATGAAATTAATACAAAACCCTCAATTTATAATTAGATCTAGGATTTAAACAAAAATAAAAACAAAAGATTAAATTTTTTTTTTCGAGAATAAGGTGGCCAGACAGCAGCTGGCTATTGCCAGCCTGCTGGTGGCGCTGTCGCTGCTGCCGGTTGGCGCTGGTGGTGGCCGGCGGGCCACCGGTGGTGGTGGTGGCCGGCGGTGGTGATCCGAAAAAGGGGAAGGGGAAAAAGAAAGAAAAAAAAGAGAGAAAAATAAAGGAGAAGGGAGAGAAAGTTTACCTTGGATATTCTCCACTCTGGGCAAAGTTTAATTTGCCCCTGTGTTGAATATTTATACCCCTTTTTCTAGAAACTCTTCTTACTTAAACTTTCCCTTTTTACTCTTTCCTAATCCCTTTCCTAATTAAACTTTACTAAAATAAAACTTTCCTAAATTAAATTCCAACTTAGTAAAGTAATTAATTAAATAAAACTTTCCTTTTATAAAATATTTCCAAACTTGTTTAAAATTAATAATTAAAATATCATAAATAATTCGTTTCAAATTATTTAAATACCCCACAAAATACTTATTTTAAATAAAATACGTATAAAAATATAGGGTATTACACAATGTTTAATCATAGGTGATGCTAAATTTGGAATGGAATGAGTATTATTTATTTTCGGTATATATTTTGAATATGTATATTTTAGTTTATAATATATAGTAGCGATGAGTATAGAATTGGAGTTAGGAATAAATACGGACCCTCAAGTAGAGTATTTGTAGCATTTTGGTCCCTCATCTTTCAAATGAAGCAAATTGGTCCCTCCACCCTTACTTGACTTTTCCAGTGAAAAAATGATGAGTCAGCATAGTTTAGGGACTATAATGTCCATGTGGCAAAAAAAATTTAATCAAAGTTTAAGTACCTTTTGGGTATGAGTTGGCATTTAATTAATGAAGGGGTAAAGTTTAGGGACCAAGTACGCTTATGTGGCGGAGCTCATAATTTCAAAGGAAAGTTTAGGGACTTGTCCATATTTTAATGAATTCCATGATGTTTAGACTATGTTGATATTAATGATTAATAATTAGACAAAGACATTTTATTTTCAAAAAATTATTATATAAAACTATAAGAAATTAATTAAGAAATTTTTAAAAAATCATATCAAATTCTTTAATAATTAGCTAAGATTAAAAGAACGGTGTACTTTTTTTTTTTATTGCGCCTTTTTTTTCTTTAATAATTAGCTAACCCATTCTTCTCCTGTCAAGATGTTCTTGTAATGCATGACTTCCCAAAGATTTATTAGGACACCCAATAGAGCATCGAGCGCACTTGTAAGAAGTGTGTCAATTTATTAGATGCATGCTTTATTAAGAAGAAATTTATGTGTCAATATATCAATTTGTTTATGTAAATCATACGAGTATTATATTTTTATATCATTTATTAACTTATAATTCGTATATGATATATTTATTCATCTATTTATTTGCAAATGATATAATTATTTATATTCTAATATTGCTCATTTTTTTTATTGTATATGTTAATATTGTCATTATTTAAATGAATAATGCTAATCAATTATCCATCCAAAGAGTACAAAGAGTATCAGTTTAATTTTACTTTGGTTGTACTAAAACCTTCAACATTAATTGTAAAGGCCCTAACCTTTTGCTTAGTCATCACTCTTAGTCCCTAAACTTCACTTAGTCATCATCACTCCCACTCCCTAATCTTTGCTAGTCCCTGAACTTTGGCTTAGTTGGCACAAACATCCCTAAAACTTTGCTGACTCATTAGTGTTTCAGGTGTTTTTGTGTCCCTTGAGAGAGTTACAACTCGAAGACTGGATTCGACAAAGACGCCTGTACCTGCAAAACAAATGGAGCTTCGAATGGTCGGAGGTCCACCTCCGAAGATTAAGTTAGTATGGAACCGGAGTAAAACGTGCGGAAAGTAAATTATCTGCTCGGATTCCGAGCTTAGGTGTTCTCTGTTTTAGAGAGCAATAAATGCCTTAATGATTGAGACGTAAAGTTCGAGGTGTCAAAGTTGTCCCAATTATTGGGGAATCTCCCTATTTATAGGGTCTAAGAAAAACTTGCCCTACCCTAGGGTTTGATGACCTAGGGATTAGGGCAGCGCCATTTTGCGGCGCCCCTTGGGATTTGGGCCTTGAAGGCCGCCATTCCCAGGGGGCGTATCCGAGTGACACGTGTCGCCCATCTCAGAAGTCCATTTGGACACCTCCCAGAATGACACATGTCACTCTCTCATTGGTCCACTTGGGGGTATTAAATACTCCAAATCAATAAGTTCCTCCACCAGAAATGGTAAGGCAAGGGTGGTAGAGTGACCGATTTGCCTCATTTGAAAGATGAGGGACTATATGTGCAACTAAAGAAAAAGTTGAGGGACCGTATTTTAACTTATCTCTATAGAATTGTCTTGTTAGAATGTGGAATCTTTTTGGATTTTGAAGACCATGAAAAGCCAAATGATTAGCAAAAAATAGAGATATAAGAGTATATTACATTACATTAAGCATGCAGAGGTGCTAATGTGAGTATATTACATTATATGAACCTTTACATAGTTTGTAACATACCTTGATTATATTTATAAACCTTTACAATTTTATTTTATTTATTATTTTTTTTTTAAAAGCATGCAATAGCTGGATGAAGAATGACATTTTCATCATTTCATGACTTCATGTAACATTTAAATGTTTGATAGACACAAGCAATAAGCAACCAACAAAAATAGTAGCATATGTCTATTATTAGTACTTATAATGGTAATATATATTTTTTGGCATGAAAAATGATCAGCTTGCCCTAGAGTCGACCGTGGAGATGTACTTGTAATCCTGCAAGCTCCTTGAACCATACAAATCTTTTTAATTTAATTAATGTGTCAATTGTCAATATTTGAACTACATACATCAGGGAGAAAAGGGAAGAAGAGAAAATCGAAGTTAAATAAATAATTGATCGAGTAGTTAATCACACGTACTCTTCATGCTAATCATATGAAGAAAAAAAATATTATTATTATTATTATTATTATTATTATTTTTTGGTGTTCCACCCGATTCACCCTTTGGGTTAATCCGGATTCGGAGATCAAGACTGGGTTAGGTTCCAGTCCCCTCCTGACTGTTGTTGCAGGGGATCAAACACGAGTCCTCCTTACTAAGTATAATCCCAATCAACACTATACCAACAACCAATTGATATGAAAAAAAAAATTATGCCTAGATCATTTTGTTTAGTGTGTTCCTTTTCTATTTTTACGTTTCTCTTTTGGGCGAGTAACGTTTTTATTTTAAGAACTCGTGACATTTTTACTCACTTATCTTCATATTTACCTACCACCAATAATGCAACTATGCAAGTATGCAGCTCTACTCATTTACCATTTTATTATTACATTTGTAATTAAAGTAATGTATTTACACACTCACTACGTTGCAGGGCCGGATTGACGACTCGTACTTATCCATTTTGACCCTGTCTCCTTCCCCTTATTTTTGCTAAGTACTGTAGAAATTATTTTTATTAAACATAAATTATTTTTAATTAACTAAAATTAATTTTGCTGAATCGAAGTTACTTTTATTGATTAAAACTTATTTTTTTGATGTTGTATTATATTTCTTCTTTAAATTTACTTATTAAAAATTAATTTTACTTAGCTGAAATTAGGTTTATTGAACTAAACTTATTTTTATTGAACTAAAATTTCTATTTTTAGTTGACTGAAATTATTAATACTAAATATGATATAAGGCGAAGGGCTTTACTAATCATATTTGCCAAAATATTTACATGATTCGCGATTGGATTTTCTTAAGTGTAATCAAAGTTAATACTCCATATATTAATAGCAGATAGAGGTGTCAAAACCACATCTGTAATTCCGATTTTGACTCGTGTGGACACAATAATTTAGTACTCCCTTCGTTTTTTATTCGATCACATTCCTTTTATGGATGTTTTTTTAAATGCATCACTTCTATATTTGATAATTTTATACTATATATTTATCATTTCTCTCTCTTACTTTAAACTCTACTCAAATTATTTTATCATTTCTTTCTCTTCCATGATCCTCACTTAAACTCCACTCAATTTATATCATCTCTCACATACTTTCTTGTTTATAGTCCCCATATTACTTTTAGTATAATAATTTATTCACCCACTCACAATATTATATTACTCTCCTAAAACTTTGGGTATTGCCAAATGATACAAATAATAAAAAAAACGGAGGAAGAGAGAATCAAGTTTAAAAATAGACCTGACTCGACTCGACCCGACTTCAATGAGCTTCATCAGTACACCCGATTTTTTTTTTTGATAGCCAAAAGGAAAGATGATAATGGATCCCAGAATTCTCTAAAATTGGAAAATAAAACTCTAGCCACTTGAGTTATCTCTCACTTTTATCTGAATACCTGAATTAACACCTGTAATATCAGCGTCTAAATCAAGTTGTTGCAAGTATTTTGGAGTAAGGAAGTGAGTAAAAGGCATGTGATGAGGGTCAACAAGTCAAACTGAAAAGCAGAAGAGGGACAATCAATTAAGAAATTGAAAAATGTACAAAGTCTAATAACAATTCTTTCTACAAAGCGTTCATTACACACTCATCATAGTCATTGTCTACTAGGAAAGTCACAAAACTTTCACTAGAAGCCAATTTTAGTCCACCTGTATTTTTTAGGCCAACTCTAATTTTTCATATTATAACCCATCATTCTTTTCCCCCCTTTTATAATGGATCCTACTTACTTTTAAAAGCCATATTCCTTCCTTGCACCCCAAGTACATTTATAAATACTCACATAAATGCAAATTCACTAACCAAAACAACCCTTCAAACCCTTAACACATTATTGTAAGCTTAGTTTAAAGAAATGGCTAACCCAAACTACTCAAAGAACCAAAGTTCATCCTATGAGAGTGATTGTAAGGCGATTTACGAGTCATGGGGGAGGCTAAGCACCATGGTACAAACACTCGCGACACGATCAACACAAGCCGAGAGGAGGGAAATAAGGGAGACATATAAAGCAATGTATAATGAAGATTTATTGAGTCATTTGCAAAGGGTTAAGATGATGTTGAGTGGTAAATCAAGCAACGAGGAGACTAAATTCTCGGTCGCGACATGTGAGGCCTTGTTGTTATGGATGGTTGATCCTTGGGAAAGAGATGCTTGTTTTGCTAAGAATGCACTTGAAGAAAATGAGACTGATTTTAAGGCTTTGGTTGAAATTTTTGTTGGTAGGAAATCAAGTCATATTCTTATGATTAAACAGGCTTATCAAAATAGGTTTAAGAGGCAACTTGATCATGATATTGTCAACTTAGAACCTCCTCATCCTTGCCAAAAGGTATGTATGCTTACTTTACAAATTAATTTGTATTTTTTTTTTTGCTGGTTATACTTTAAATGATAATGAAATTGAGTATTATATTGTTTGAATTTTTCTTCTGTTATACACTCTTTAGAACGTGTGCTTTGGTTGGTATTATTATGTCATTCACATAAGGCATAATAAATAACTTACTCCCTTTCTTTTTTTGGCATTAATATTTCTAATCGTCTATTAATAAAAATTATAAAAATTACGTCGTGTATTTAAAAATATGGAGTAAATATTTAAACGAATTTGACAGATTCCAGATAATTGTGTGTAGATTTTTTTTTTTTTTTTTTTTTTTTTTTGGAACATTATGATCAGAAGTTTAGAACTTCAATTGTAGAAAAAGAAAATGTAGCAAAAATAAATAAATATTAAAGACAAGAGTATACTATACAACTTATACAACCTTTTGTGAGTTGAATTGGTTCGTGTTTGCATATGTGGGAAGAGAGGCTGAGGGATCAGAAGAGATTGCACAAAGTAGTTTATGGGTATTGCCTAATGTTTCTTTTTTTGCACCAAAAAAGTGTTTGGGTAGTTTCATGTATCTTTTAACCGTTGATTTCTTTTACTATTAAATAGTTTTTCACACGGAGTACTATGTTTGAGTGACTTTTCATTTTTTTAGAGAACTTTTTACGTTCTTAAGAGGTGATTTGTTACGTGTTTTACTCGTAAAGTTAGGTGAAGCTCATTGACATAAGACCACCTTAGAATGTATGTAACTCTTTATTGTAAGTGCTAATTTACTAAAAGTAAAAAATGTTATTCTCATAAAAACCATTCCTAAAAAAGAAATAGCTATCTAGTAAAAAGGCAAATAATGATGGGATGAATTTTTCAACGAAAGAAGTAAACAAATCAATGAAGTAGCAGGATAACAATAGTATTGTCGAAAGGACATCAACAAATCATGACCAATCCTTTTCGATTAATAATGAATCATTAGTATGTCGTATGGCCTAGTAAATCAACTACTAGGATGAAAATTTAGCACTATGCCAAAACCCCCTAGGAAAGCCTCTAAAGGCCTTAGTTATAGGACGGCAAAAAAATGACAATCAAACTACTTATTCCTTTAAAGTTGGTTTCCGACTAATCTGGATTCGAGTCATGTGACTTCAGATTCAAAATAATAAGTTCTAGTGGTCAATTGTACATAAGAATATGTACAATAGTGTTATAGACTCATTGTATACAAAAAAAATTTACGGAATGTTTTTTATTTTTTAATTGGTTTATAGATTTTGGTAGCATTGGCAACATCTCATCAAGCTCACAATGTTGATGTGAGCCAAGACATAGCAAAATGTGATGCAATGAGGCTCTATCAAACAGGGGAAGCAAGTTCAGGATGCATTAATCAAGCTGTAGTTCTTGAAATTCTAAGTAAAAGAAGTATCCCTCAGCTTAAACTCACCTTTTCGTCGTATAAACGCATCTTCGGCCACAGTTACACTAAGGTGGTGCAACCTCTTGATCTTGGCTTCAACAATCAACTTTACGTTACATATATAAGCATTGCTTAAGAGAACCTAACATACCGGCCTTTGTATTGTAATGCAGCAACTCAAGAAGGTTAATTCGACACAATTTGAGGACTCATTGAGAAATTTAGTGGATTGCATTCAAGACCCTCCCAAATACTATGCCAAGGTATATAAGTTTCAATGAAAATAACAAGTGTTGTGTTTTGTTTTCAAATAGTAAATTATGATTGTTTGATTTGTGCTATGGTGCTTGTAGATGTTGCAAAGTTGCATGATGAAAGGCGAGGAAACGAACAAGGGATCCTTGACGCGATTGATGGTGAGCCGAGCTGAGATTGATGTGGGGGATATTCAAAAGGTATTCAGGAAGAAGTATGGGGTGGAACTTAGAGATGCAATATGTCAAGCCCTTCCTGCAGGGGATTACAGAGATTTTATGTTAGCATTGGCTAACAATGCAAATTCTGGTAGCTTTAACTAGTTAAAATTTAATGATATACAAAGTGTATGTAATTGTGCTAGAAATTAATCATCATTGTTAGGATTAGAAGACTATGATTATTATTATTATTATTTAGAAGACTATGATTATTATTATTATTATTATTATTATTGAGTTATATCTTGGTAAAGTGTAACCCTTGATGTAAGGATATTAGATTGTGATTACAACTAAGGCCCCGTTCTTTAGAGCTGCTTTGCTCTGTTGAAATATGCTCTGATCTGCTTCAATCTGCTCTGCTTAAAAATAATACTTAATATTGAATTATTATAATAATAATAAATATTTAATAATAATAATAATAAATAATTAATATTTAGTAATAATAATAATAAATATTGAATTATTATTATAATATTAATAAATATTTAATAATAATTATAAATAATTAATATTTAATAATAATAATAATAATTAATATTGAATCATTATAATAATAATAATAAATAATTAATAATTAATAATAATAATAATAACAAATATTTCATAATAATAATAAATAATTAATATTTAATAATAATAATATTATTAAAAATTAATATTTAATAATAATAATATTATTAAAAATTAATATTTAATAATAACAACAATAAATAATTAATATTTAATTATAATAATATTATTAAAAATTAATATTTAAGAATAATAATAATTAATTAATAAATAAATAAATAATAATTAATAATAATATTATTAAAAATTAATATTTAATAATAAATAATAAATATTTAATATTTAATAATTAAAATAATAATTAATATTGAACTATAATTATAATAATACTAATTAATAATAATAATAATAATAATAATTATTATTAATTAATATTTATTGATAATAATAATAATAGTAAAAATAATAATGATAATAATATTTTCTAAAAAATAAAATAAAATAATGACAATAATAGTAATAATAATACTTATTATTAATATAATAATATTAATAATAATAATTGATTTTTATAATATAAATTAATATTTAAAGATAATAACTAATATTTAAATATAATACTAATTATTAATTTTTAATAAAAATAATATTTAATAATTATTATAATAATAATTAATATTTAATAATAATATTTAATAATTATAATAATATGCGATAATATTAATAATAGTTAAAGTAGTAGTAGTAGTAGTAGTAGTAGTAGTAGTAGTAGTAATAAGAAAATATTCTCTGCTCGGCTCGGCTCTGCTCTGCTCTGCTCAAAAGAATAGGGCCTAACTGTCGTAGCTATTAAAACCTTAGTGAGCCTAAGCCTAATGGCTTTATCCTTTCCGGTTTGAAATTTTCTTCTGGGGGATGTATGCATCATGCTAGGTGCATAAAGATTTTTAATTTTTTTTAATTAAAAAAATGGGCGGAATGAACTATAATTGTTTTGTAATGAACATGTAGCTATTTTGTAAATAACAGATACACCCTCCGTGTTTTAGTAAGTGTTACACTTACCAAATCCGGCCGTGTTTTAATAAGTGTTACACTTCCTTTTATGGCAAAAAACTACATTTAAATATTATAATTTCTCTCCTCTCATGGTTCCTACCTAAACCCACTACTACTTTTTATATCTTTCCTCTCACATTTATTACTTTTCAATAAACTATTAACCTCTTTCTTTTATCATTTTATAATACTCCAACTACCCCACTTATCTCTTATTTTATTTAAGTCGATTAAATTGCTTAAAACTATATACCGATCAATCTTTAACACTTATTAAAACATGGAGGGAGTAGTTGTTTTATAAAAAAACATCCAGCTAAATGTTCTTTATATACATCTAAAGAACATGATAATATAATGTAATGGACATTATTTTTATTCAATCATCATAATCTAAACACAAAATTCAAAGAACATTTCAAAATAAACAATGAATATTATGCTATAAATAATTATTTAAAACTATGTGCTGGTCAAACTTTAACACTTATTAAAACACGGAGGAAGTAGTTGTTTTATAAAAAAACATCAAGCTAAATGTTCTTTATATACATCTAAAGAACGTGATAATATAATGTAATGGACATTATTTTTATTCAACCATCATAATCTAAACACAAAATTCAAACAACAATTCAAAATAAACAATGAATATTATGTTATAATTAAAAGCACATTATACTGACAATCAAAGAACATGGAGATAAATTATTTAATAGTATGTTCTTTTCACACTACGTATATGTTCATTACATTTTAACAGTATGTTATTTTACTTTAGGTATATGTACATTACATTTTAATAGTATTTTTTTTTCACTATAACTATATGTTCATTACATTTCTATAATATGTTTATTTATTTTTTTTAAATAAAACGTATGCACCAAGCACGGTGCATACACCTCCAGGAACTAGGCTTTGCTTCCTGTTTGCTAATGCTGATATAGTGTCACCGTCTAAGTTTAGTTGTTACATTTATTTTTGTAAGGAAAAATTGACGCTACCAGTTGTCCTAAATATAGACATTCTTCTTTATAAGGTCCCCACTATCGATTAACTCATAGCGGTCCGCCTTTGGAGCTCCATAGAATAATACAAAACTCAATATGTCTTTTCAGGTGAAGTGAATAGATCCTAAAGGGAGGAGGGGTGGGTGTTTTTACTACAACGAAAAAGACCTTACCCTTTGTCGAAATGAGCACTTCACAAATGACCCACCCTTTGTTGAAATAATACATCCAATAATAGAAATAAACAAGAAGTTATTCTTAATTACTCCATTCCTACGTGTTTATTATGCTTTCTTCATTAAGGATTAGAGGTAGTAATATTTGGAACAATAATAATATAGTTGGAAATAATTAAGAATTTCAAAGAATCATTGTCCAAATTTTTTTTAACAATGTTCTGACTGTAGTTAATTAGTCTGACTGCTTTCCTATGCTCTAATTATTTGGAAGATGAACCTCACAAAAGAGGTGATGCTGAGGCTTGAAAATGAAAGCATTTCCAATAGTTGAACGATAAACCTCTAGTAAGAGAGGAAATTCCTGTACCGCGAATAGGACAATGGGTATACAGGCTAAAGCAGCAGTGCCAATCCACAACAAACCATGCTTAAAAATGATGTTAAACGTCGCAGTGAAGGCAATCATCATAGTTGCTATAGAAATGAAAAGCAAGGTAAGGCCTATGATTAGCTTGCGAGGCAAAGACTCTAGGAAATCTTCTTCTGCATATCTTGAGGTCAAGATCGACAAGAACATTAGTATCGAAGCAGTTGATGACACCAACCATAGGGAGTCTGATATTGCAAACACCCAAAGCCACCCACCATGACTCAAAGGGTCCTCGTCAGGTGCTCCATTATCACTACCTGGCACTTTTAATGCAGCCCCAAAAACTACAGCTGCGATTAAAGTTGCAACAACACTACAAGAACTAGCTGTCTTTCTCATCCACTCTTCTCCTTCTTTCCTCAATTTCTTGTGCTCTTCTGTAAATAAAGCACGCGGTGTTTTCTCTGCAGCGTTTTCATCTTCTGCAAGTTGAGGTACAAGGTTTTTAACTACCTGATAAGTTTACAGAAACAGCATGAATTTTTTAGCTTTTCTGATTTAATATTTGAGCTCTACCAATGTTCACTGAACTGATGAGAACTTACTCACTTACCTTGAACCACAGCATTTCGCGCTGCATTTGAAGAGCAGCCCCAGATACAGTGTTATTAAGCCTATCTGAAGGCGGTAGCACAGCAGCCAAGTGAAGCATGTTGTTATGGGTCTCAGCTTCCACATATATTGCCAGCAAATCCTTAATGGCCCCAATATCATATATCAGCCTAAATATCTTCTCCCGGCGATATTTAACAGCAATATGAAATATACTTAGTCTTTTGTCATTCATTTTCCATATTAGATCTGGATAGGAATAAAATATGGTTGTCACAAACTCGACATTTCCCACTTCTACAGCTTCAAATAGTACCTGCCATGGGTGTTCCATCAGTTCTGTTATGTTACTGAGCCTTTGCTGTAGTACTACATCCCAAACACGCTCCAATAGTTGAAAAGCTTTATGCTGTCGAATAGTTTCCTCGTTGCCTCCGAAAATGTTAACTAGATATAAGGATTGAAACCAGACTTTATAAATTCACTGCTCCATAGGCCAACAATGTCATGCAGTAATAAATTTTATTACTACGTATTTTGTAATGTGGTTTGATATGATAGTCAAAGTAACACTTAAAATTTTAAGGTGCTTGTAAATAATAACTCAATTTTGTGAAGTGTCATTATATTTCAGCACATTTAATCATCTAAAATATGTTGCCAAACTAGCCTAAAAGGCACTAGAGTAAACTTCTAAATCCTCTGTAAATTGTCAATTGAATTTGGCATATAATTTCTTTGAGACTTGTTACTGGTGTAAATTCTTATCAACTTTCAATTCACAGAAAACCAATAATTCAAAATTCTCTTAAAATACAACATAAACTTATCATCAAAAGGTATAGAAAAAACTGACATTTAATGCAGAATTTCCCGAGTTGAGTTCTATATGACTTCAGACGCTTTGTAGCCAGAGCATGTAGTGGTGTCTCATTGCTGTTCTCATCCCGGGCAATTGCCAATTCCGGATGATTACTTAGCATCTCAAGAGCTATATCTGCATTTGATCATTTAACATAGTTTAAATCAATTATAAATCAAAGATGTGCTCAAATATATACACACTACGACTGCAGGCCTGTATGACGAGTGGATGACATACCATATAAATCAGTATTGATTGTACTTATAAAAAGAAAAACCCGTTCTTCATGTGAGAGATATATCAAGGTGAGTGGTAAGAGGTATACAACCATATCCCGATGGCCTAGCAAAGCGGCCATATGAAGGGGTGTCAAACGTTGATTTCCGCGAATTAGTGGCAGCTCATTGTCATAATGAACCATCATCTTTGCAATTGCAACATTACCAGAAGCAGCAGCTAGACAAAGTGCTGTGTTTCCAATGTTGTTTGTCAGAGCTAATAGGTGAATGTTGTCGGTTCGTACAATTAATGTCAATAACCGTGACACAAATTCTGTGCCCCTTGCAACAGCGGCGACGTGCAGAGCAGTATCACCCCTATTTGTGATCCTTGCAGAAAAACATTCTGGATGCCTGGACTGTATTTGTCTAGCAGCTTCCCAGTCTCCCCTTAGTGCAGCTTTATATAGCGGTATACCGTAGTTCAAGTATTCTGACCATCTCCTGTCTTTCATGTCAGTATTGAAAACAAATACAGTACAACATATCAATATATGTCAATGCCGTTAACCATTTGTGAGAAATTCAACTACATATTACTCCCTCCGTCTCATAATTACAGGCAAATAACTCTAAAAAGTACGGTTTTTAAGGAGGATGGAAAAAGTAGAGGAATGTTGTATGAAAAAGATAAAAAGTGAAGAATGTTGTATGGGGATAACAAAAAGTAGAGAATGTTGTATGAAAAAGTTAAAAAATAAGTAATGATTTTTTAGACATGTGTGTAATTTGTATGGAAAAACTAAAAAGTAAGTAATGGTTAGGTGTTATTTTTAGTAATAGGAGAAACATTTTGGAACACCCAAAATAGTATATTTGCCTGTAATTATGGAACGGAGGGAGTAAGTACAAAGTATTTCTTTTGTTCTTAGATATTCCAACATGTAGTGTTTTTCACACTTTCCAACAAATCTCTTTAACATGGAACTTCAAACATGTAATTGTAATATTAGTGCTGGGCACGTGCCGTGCCGGGCCTGCCGTGGGCCGTGCCTAGGCGGGCCTGGTACAGTGTCGTGCCGGGCCTGGCACGGCCCACGGTGGAGGCGGGCCGTGCCGTGCCGGGCCTGCCTTCAAGCATCCCTGTCCACGGCACGGCACGGCCCACCGTGCCGGTCGTGCCGTGCCGGGCCGCCCGTCGTGCCGGCCACCGTGCCGGCCCACGGTGGAGGCGGGCCGTGCCGGCCCACGGGCCACGGCTTACCCTTTTTTCTTTTTTTTTTTTAAAAAAAAAAATTAAAAAAAACTTTAAAAAAACTTGAATTTTTTTTATGAAAGAAAAAATTGAATTGAATAATTATACAATTTAATATTTGAATATAATAATTATTAAATTTTTTATGGAGTTAAGTTATATTAAATATTGTTTAAATTATATTAATATTTATTGTTCATTCATAATTTACTATATATCATATTATTCATATAACTATATAAGTATTAGACAAAAATTAAATAACAATATAACATATTCCATAAAATTAAAAGTTGAAAAAATTCATTCATAAAAATTTATTAAGTAAAAGATAATATGAAGTACAAGTGTACAACTAACAATAATTGATGAATAACTTATTTTGTTATTTTATTATACGGCTAATGTTAATAGAGTACATAGCCAACATAGGATATACTAACATTTTCACTAATTAATAGAGTACATAGGAAATACTAGAATTTTCGCTAATTAATATTAATTCTCGAGTTGTTGGTAATCTTCAATCAAGGTCTTCATTATCTTCTTCGTCTTCATCTTCGGCTTCATGTTCACTAGCTAATGCGGAGGAGCTAGTTGAACCAGAACGATCGGAACCATCGATGTTGTCGTTGGCCGTAAAAGTACGATCTTGGATGCGTTCTTGGGCATCCATCCAATCCTTCAAGCAAACACACATTTCTAGTGTTTCGGGCTTCAAACTTGTTCTTCTATCGTCTAGAACCCTTCCCGAAGCACTAAAAGCTCGTTCCGAGGCAACGGAGGAGGCTTGGATGCTGAAAATATCACGTGCCATTGCCGCCAAAATTGGATGCTTTGTGCTTTGGGATTTCCACCAATCTAGGATGTCCATCCCCAACCTCGAATCTTCGTCCAAGCCTTTCATGAAGTCGTAGTTTAAGTACATTTGCAACTCCGAAACATCGCTTTGTGTTCGCCTTGATGATGATCCACTACCTGAAAACTTAGATAACATGTTAGCAGCTTGGGCCGCCAAACTTTTGCCCGTTTTACTTACGCTTTTGGATGTTTGAGAAGGGGCAAAATGAGTGACGGTTCCATATTTAGATTCATAAACTCTATATAACTCAAAAAATTTATCTTTCACATGATTTTTATATTGTTCGACACCATCACCGAGTTGCATGCATTCATAGTAAATATCAATTAGCATAAATGTGCCATCATACTTTGATCTAGGATCTAAAATAGAAGCAAACATATAAACCATAGGAAGCTTAGTGTAATATTTACGCCATTTAGCCTCCATTTGTGGAACATAATCATTGTAATCTTGTTGTGATCGATGTTCATAAAGAAGTTGAGCAAATAAACATGCATTTTGAAGGAAAGAATGAATGCAAGGAACATAAACAGAAGAAAAACAGTGAGTCATACTATATAATAATTGTAAAAATTGCATATATTTTTCACAATTATCCCAATCGGAGTCTGCTATCATGAATTGTGGATACTTATTATTGTAAAACAATGAAAATGGAACTCTATACGAAAGTGCCTGACTCAACATGTCATAGGTGGAGTTCCACCTAGTTGGACAATCCGTTTTAATTCTAATAGGCTTTATCTTATTTTGCTTAAGATATCGCCTCCATTCCTGATACCTACTGCTAGAAGACATAATAGACAAAACAGCATTTCGAATTTTGGAATAGTATGGACCAATTGCTTCTTGTCCATCCTTAACACACAAGTTTAAAACATGACAAATGCATCTAATATGTAATGCATCTCCATCCATTATGACATTATGCAAGTTTGGTTTAATTAGATTAGCACTAGCTGTCATGGATGTTGCATTATCAAACGTCATGGACATGATTTTGTCCCTAAGACAATATTCATCAAGAGCACTCATAATACAATTAGAAATATTAAAGGCCGTATGGGGGTATTCAAGCAATTTGAAATAAATAATACGTTTTTGCAATAACCATTCACTATCAACCCAATGACAAGTAACACACAAATAATGTAAACCATAACCACCATCCCATGCATCAGAAGTTATAGAAACTCTTGAAGTAAGAGTTTTAAGTTCTTCAATTAATTTCATTTTGTATTCTAAGTAAGTTTTCATGGCAGCTGTTTTAACGGTTTTTCGGGAGATTTTTTTGTGTTGGGGTTGTAGTGCTCGTTTAATGTAATTGTTAAACGGATCACTTTCAGCAAAAAGAAAAGGTTGTTCGGCTTGGACTATCATTCTCCCAAGTTCATCCCTATCTCTCTCATAATTGTAAGTGAAGCCATAAGGATGGAATTGAGAAATTTTTGGTTGAGTTGGGTCAGTACTTGGGGCACCACATTTTTCACTGTGTCGGTTTAGGTGCCCCGTACCGCCTTTGGCTGGAGCCGAATAAATATTACCACAAGTTTTACACTTGGCTTTTTCACCATCTCTACTTAACAAGAAATATTGCCAACATTTACTCTTTCGGTTTTTCAAAAGGGTCATTTCTTCTTCGGTGTACCATTCAATGAATGGGTTATCAGATGGGGGAATAGTATTTTGGACGGATGGGTCACTAGAGCCGGCAGGTTGTGTGTTGCTTGCTTGAGTTGTTTGATAGTTAAATTCAAAAGGCATATCATGTGCGGAGGCATAATAAGGTGGAGATTGGGTGCTTTGCCATGGTTGGAATGTCCCTTGTTGATCTAATCCGGTGGGAAAACCGGTAGAAAACCCGGGGTGGGTGGTGGCCATTGTAGGGATTTGCATAGTAGGGATTTGCATTGTAGGGGGGGGCATAGAAGAGCCTTCCAATGGTCGTTTAGATTTGGCTTTTTTAGAGGAGGATTGGTTCGGGTTTGATGCCATGATTAATTAAGATTATTAACTAATAAATAATAATTAACAACAATATTAACAATTATAACAAATTAACAATTATAAGTTTATAACACTAACAAAGTAACAAATTATAACAATTAACAAGTATAAGTAAGTTTTTTTTCTTAATTATTACTTAATTAGTAAGTTAATAAATTTTCAAAAATAATTATAATAATAGTAGATTATCTAAATCAATGAGATCCCAGGTAGGTTATGGTTAGGATCGACGTTGTCCAGAGCCCAAATCCCGCCTTAGACAGATTTCAACAATCCAAATAACCCACAATTAAAATAGAAATTAGTTTTTATGTAATTAAGTAGTTCCAAGTATACAATAATAATAATAATAATAATAATAATAATAATAATAATAATAATAATAATAATAATAATAACAACAATAATAATAACAATAACAATAACAAATTAAAATAAAGTTGAGTTAGATCTTACAACGACGCTTCAACGCTTTCCCAAATTTATAATTTCTCGAATTTATAATTTCCCGAAATTATAATTTCCCGAATGTAAATATAACAAAGTATTTTTTTTTTTTTTTGGTAGTAGACTAATAATATTAAAAATGTAAAATTTATAAGAGAATAAGAGATTAAGAAATATTAAGAGATTATAATTTATAAATTATAATATATGAGAATAATGAGATTATGAGAATAAGAGAGTAAGAGAATGAGATGAGAAGTTGAGTTGTGGAAAGAATTGGAAGTTTAGGGTGGTATTTATAGGTGAAAATATAGCCGTTTATAGCCGTTTATGGCCGTTTATGGCCGTTGGAGGGAAAACACAACCAGCCTTATAGCCGTTAGCCCGCGGGCCGTGCCTGCGGGCCGTGCCTGCGGGCCGTGCCTGCGGGCCGTGCCTGCGGGCCGTGCCTGCGGGCCGTGCCTGCGGGCTATTGGCCGGGCTCGTGCCGTGCCGGGCTGTTTTTTGGTTTTTTTTAACCGCAGCCCGCACGAGGCACGAGGGGCGTGCCATCGTGCCGGGCCGGGCCTGCCGGCGGGCCGTGCCGTGCCGGGCCATCCTCGTGCCGTGCCCGGGCCGCCCGCGTGCTGACCCGGCCCACGCCCAGCTTTATGTAATATGCCAATGTAATATTTTAAATGATTTTTTTTTTTTTTTTTTTTTTTTTTTTTTTTTTTTTTTTTTTTTTGTCACAAACCCCATATTTAAACCAAGATTTTGTGAATAACTATATATCTAATTTTTTTTGTAAAAAAGTTTCTAATAAAAGTTAAAATGTTGTAAAATAACAAGTCTGGTAAAAAATGTTGTAAAAGTACCTAATTTTCCAACGTTGACCCACCTCAAAACACCCCAAAAACACCTCAAGAGTTGACTTTTAAGGTGGTTTTCGAGGTGATTGGGGGATACTTCAAGTCAGTTGGGGTAGTTTCGGGATACGAGATGGTGGTTTAGGGGTGTTTTGAGGTGGCTCATCGTCTGAAAATTTGGTCAACTTTGATAATAGAGGCAGAGGTAGTGTTTTACTAGGTATTTTACTGTGTTTTCATTAGGACCGTGTTTGGTGAAAAGCTGAAAGCTGAACCTAATTGTTTTAGCTGATTTTGACTAGCTGATTGTATTAACTAATTTGACTAATTTATTTTATTAGTTGATTATATAAGTGTATGGTAAATAGTTGATTGCTTAAAGTCGACTGATTAAAAATCTATTAACTATTACTAAAACAAAACATACTGACATCATTAGAGGACACTTGTCAATTTCTTATGAAATTTTTTTCCGCCAAAGCTATTTTGGACATCATCATTTTTTTCTCTATTTTTTTTTCTCCTAAGTTCTAAAACTAAACAATTACAATATTTCTTTCAAAATCAATAAATAAGATTATGATTACACTATTTCGAATAAAGAATATTGACAACTAATTTAAACAAATAAAATCTATTTAAACCGTGCAACGCATGGGATTAATCTAGTGACTTATAAGCTAATTGTGGGGGTAGGTAGTTCATATAGGATTTCAAATTAAATGGGGGTATAAGTGTCATTTCACCATAATAATTTAATAAGCTAGCTGATTGAAAAAAAAAACTCTTTGAATAATTTAATAAGTGGAATAAGGCTCTTTGAATAAGCTTTCCACCAAACACCTTATATTAGCTTATTAATAGTTAATAAGCTAATGTTGGTCAAATAAGCTATTTACCAAACACTTCCTAGGTGTTTTCTAACAAAAAAAAAAAAAAAAGGAAAAAAAAAACCATTGTATCAAGAATTCAAGACCAATATAAATTCAAATTCAAAAATTCTAACAAATTTCTAGTGTTTTCTTTGCTTTTATATATATATATATATATATATATATATATATATATACTAGTTCTTTTCCCGAGCAATGCTCGGATATTCGCAGGAAAATAAATTATTTTTATAAATTACTATAAGTTTGAGAAGTATTTATTTATATTATCAAATTATTATAGGTTAGATACGGTAATGTAGAGTACTTAAAAATTCAAGAGAAAAAGAGAAAAAAATATTATAAAAAAATATTTTATTTATTTAAGTTGTTATAGTAGCTCTATGTGCATTTTTAAAAAAAAAAAATCAGCTATGTTAGTAATTTTCTTGAACAAAAAAGAGAGAAAAAAAAAAGCTTTTTGGCGGGAAATTTTTTAATACAAACGCGACACGTGTACTTTGGGGATAGGACTGGGGATTACTTTAGTATATTAGTATTGATAGTATAGCGTAGCGAAGTAAAATGTGCTTGAGAGCTCACCAGATAACAAATTAAAGGGTTCTTGATATCGAGGAGTAGCCCAAATCTCGTCTTCTGCCATGTCTACTCTCGCACAAAGTGACCCCAATAAGGTTTTCAGCTCACCACTTACCAGACCTTGTTGGCCTCAAATATACACGAAGTAGTACAAATGGACTACAGTGATCGAGTTGGAATGCTGTTTATATAACAGCATTTCAGTGATCAAATTTGGCATTTTTTGCCTTTTAATCCTATCCATTGGTCATCTACTTTTGTAGAAGAGAGTAGTGTTAGAACGTGCATTTTATTTACGAGTTAAAGTCTTAATGTTAAGCGTTTGATAGCAATTAAAAATTGTCCAATTGCTTCTAGTTTTGGCTACACAAGACCTTATTATAACCCTTGATCAAAGTCATTCTAATTATGTAACCATAACTATGCCACCACCCAAAAGAAAGAAGATAAAAGAAAAGTTGCCCCATAATTAGTATGCTATTTGGTTATTACAAACTTGCAAGTTGCAACATAATACCCGGGCTTCCAATTATCGCTTTCTCATTAGCCTGCAAACTTGGTTAGGTTGACACGTGAGAGGTTTCAGAAGTAGTTCATCTTACCTATTTAAAAGAACAGTTTTCATTATTGAGAAATTGCTAGCTCACTTGGTAAGAACCTTGTCTTAGAGCCGAGAGGTCTAGGTTCTTATTCCCTACCAAGTGAGAATTACTAAAAAGTAAGGATTCTCTTACCTTACCTCCCAACTTTCAAGTATCTCACTCATAAAATTTGAATCGAACCATGAGAGTTGAGATTTGATTAGGTTGATAAGTAAAAAGTTAATCATTTTCTCTTCATAATTAGTCGCTGTTTGTGGATCATGTGCTCCCTGTCTGAGGCAGTGAGGCCAGCCCACGGTGATCTAGATTACGTAGAACAAGTGGGCTTTTTTTTTTTTTTTTTTTTTTTTTTTTTCTATCGATTTTGGTAAAGCAATACACAAACCATGTTAGGTGTAAAAAGACTAGTAAGCGAAGCAAAAGGCCACGAATCTAGATTAGAGTAATCTATAATCAATCAATACGAGTAATCACCAACATTATCCCTAAAATACACGTGTTGCATATAATAGATTTTTTTCCGACAAAAACCCTTTTTTCCTTTTTTTTTTTCTTAAAAGAAAATATGATAGCTGATGATGATAATAATAATAATAATAATAATAATAATAATAATTAAAAAAAAAAAAGATAATATGCGGCCTAAACAACCTAAAAAATAGAACAATAATAACAACTTAAATAAATAAAATTGTTAATCTATAAAATGTATATTCCCTTGAATCTTTAATCGACATCAAGATGCAACTAGGGTAGATCTAGTCTTCTCAGCTCGTCATAACTATGCAGTTGAGGAAATCATACCCCAAGCTCAAAGTGAACTCGTAGGCAAGGTAAATGGCCCTCAGCTAGTCACTCGCCGGGATTTGGAGAACCTCACAGCCAAATCAACAAAAACCTTAAGCAGAGCTGAGAGCACTTGTCAACCAGGGCGAAGAGCAAGGTAGGTTTGCAAATGCTCCAGAGCATAGCCCTCAACCTCACTTTTTTCATCCCAATGAGCACCCTCTCAACCAAAGAATCTCAATGTCACGACCACATTGATCTCTGATAGCACAACAAGAGTCAGGCTAGTCGAGCCGAAAGAGAGATGCAAGAGAAATAATCTATGAGCGAAGGCTAAGATAAGGGACGATGGATGCCCATGAAATACTCAATTCAAGGCGGGAAAATTCTAAAGATGAAGATGATCCACCCCAAAGTGGTTGTTTTGGAGTTCACTCTCAGTGTGGCTCAACCAGGTATCGTGATACTCTAGCTAATTTAGCATTAAAGGAGAACGCAAAAAACATTAATATAGAGGTTGCTCCAATTTATCTTCTTGTTAAATAAAATTTGTTCATCACGTGACAAAATCGTTAATAAATTAATAAACTTAGTCATTCATTTACATTTTTATCATCTGATAAACATATTTTGTTTATCAAGAAGATAAATTTGTATTTTCTCATTAAGATGTCAAATGTAACCCACTTTTAGAAAATGAAAAGAGTACTAAGTATAAACAAAACTTTATGAAGCTTCTGTATGGGTTTCCTATGGCACTATGGTGTTTAATTTTATTAGCTTTAATGACGTGTAGAATGAACGAGTCTTGTTAATGCTCTGCACGCAATTGTAAGCCTGTCGCGTCATTGGACTTTCTATTTTTATTTAATATTTAAATAGCGCCTATATAATTACACAGTGCAATATTGTTGAGTAATTATATTTTGATGATTATAAACTAATGATGATTATCTCTCTAACATATTTGTTAAGTTGTGCATAGAAAGAACAAGTTATGCTTGGAACAAGATACAAGGAATTAAAGTATTGACAAGTATATATATAAGGAACTTGAGCAATATAGGATAAACAATAGAGGAACAAGAACAATGATGAGTGTTATGGTTGATAAACATGATGATGGCGAAGGAACCATGAAGGTAATTATATATGTAAATGGATGTTTGCATATGTTAGTTTCATGAGGTAAGTACTCTGTGCATACATGAGTTATATATTTGTAGGAGTATTTATGTTGCTTTAAGTTTAATTAGTTCTCTCACTTGAAGTTTATTTATGACAAACAAACTTTAATCTAATGTTCTCTTAAGTGTTTATGTGAAGACTGGAACTGACTTAGGTGAAGTCAATGGGTTGGAACTTAGAAGACTTCAAGAGAAACATGAGAGAATGAATGAAACTAAAGCAGGTTCTCCCACGAGAACCAAACCACGAAGGAACCTGAAGATATTCTCCAACGAGATGCAGAAGGAACTAACGGTAGGCTTTCCCACGAGAGCCGGAGCATGTTCCCTAACATGTACATGAGGTGTTCCCTAACAGGTACACACAAGGAGCTTCCTAACAAAAGCATGACAGCAAGCTAAAGAGTGAAGCTTGGACTGCGAAGATGACAGCAAGTTCCAGAAACGAACCTGGTCTGCGAGTTCCAATAAGGAATAAACAATAGTGACAGCAAGTTCCAGTTAAGAACTTGGACTGCGGTTCCAGATGTGGAATATTGCCCCGAGATCTAGAATACGTCAATAATACAAGTTTCCAGAATAAGAGTTTCAAAGAAACAACATGAAGACGGAGAAATCGAAGTATATTGCTCTAGGATTCATGTAAGTATGTTGGACATAAAAGTTAGTCTGGAACAAGTCTATAAAACCAAGGTGAACTCCTGATAATCAATGAAATTAGAGTTACTAACTTGTTAGGAACTCAGAAACTGTCAGAGTTCCGAAACCTAATAGGAACTTAAGACTGCACGTCTTTAAAGGTCGGTTTTAATGATATAAATATTTACCTAATACGTGTATATCTTTTAGGGATTTGGTTTTACTGAATAAAGATATTTATTTTCTAATAAATCCCTTTTGAAAATGATAAGTTATTTTTGGAAAGTATTTTCAGCAAAAATAAGTTTAGAATAAAATCTGATTTTATGATAAGTATTTTCAGCAAAAATAAGTTTAGAATAAAATCTGATTTTATGATAAGTATATGTTTGGAAAAAGATAACCTAGTATATTTGGAAAATATAAGTTTGAAATAAAATATGATTTTATGGTAAGTATATCTTTTGTAAAAAGATAAGCTAGTATATTTGGAAAATATAAGTTTGAAATAAAATCTGATTTTATTGTAAATATATCTTATTATTATTAACATAATATATTCTTAACAAAAAGATATATTTTTGGAAAATATCTTTTAAACATATCTCTTGATAAAACTTATCTTTTACGAAAAGAATGATTTGGGTGTACTATAAATATGCTTATATGTATTCATTCAAACTCGAGGTTGACGAAGTGCAGTGGTGATGCTTAATGGTTTAATCCTTCACCACAAAGCTTAGTCAAACCTCCAGGTCAAAGTTCTAGTCAGGGTTTGGTTTTAGTTGGTTCAGTAAATTCCAGACAGATCTTGAGTGTCCAACATATTAGTTTTATCTCTTTATTCATTGATATGTATTTAGAGTTATTCTTTGAGATCTTGTAATTGGGAAAAAGGATTTTGAGTGTTTTATGTATTGGGGTGTGAGAGTTCGTGAGAAGTCTCGTTATCATAATTGTATGAGTGCGTGCAAAGTGTGAGCTTCTAGGGTGAAGCCGAGTGAGCTTCTAGTGAGAGGCCGAGTGAATAATACTCTAGGAGTATTGAGTAGAATCTAAGTCCGGGACTTAGGTTGGGTAGGATAGGGTCTTATCGTGTAGCAAGTTCAGTCAGGAACTTGTGAGAAAGGTCTTATTGTAATAGGTTGTAACTAGGAGTGTTTGGCCTATTATAGTGGATTGGTTTGATTTGAAATCCCTTGGAGGGTCAAGGTCTTACTTTCAGTTAGGCTCTGGATGGTTTCCTCGTAAAATCCGCTTTGCATTGTCTAAGTTCTTAACAGCAATCAGTTTTATATTCCGTGAAAATTAGGTACTAGGAACATACTATAATTCACCCCCCTCTTATAGTATATCATCCGAAATAACAAATATGCTGGCAATATTATCATATTATCATCAGTAGCTTGATAATCAGAAACAAAGTACTGAATTAAGCAAGTTATACACGGGGATACATTCACAAAATCACAAGTATGAGTACCTTTTGTCTTTTTTTCTTCTTCTTTTTTCTTCTTTTTTATTTTTTAATAATATATATAAACTATTAAAAATTATGACAAGTAATTGGTCATATGTAGTGCTGTCAAATTTCAAACCGAAACCGTTTAACTGCCTGAATCCAACCGACCCAAATGAGAACCGAACCGATTAAAAAACCGTTTCTTTGAAACCGAAAATCGACCCGAACCGCATTTTAGTAAATCCGAAACCGAACCAATCCGAGTAATGTTAAACCGTTTAAGAACCGAACATGTTAACAAACCGAACCAAATATAAACCGAACTGAAAGAATACCGAACCGAAAAAGAACCGAACCGTATCTAACCCGAAACCGATTCCAACCCGAAACCGTTTGAACTGGCATAAAAACCGCTTACACCGAACTGTTAGCAAACTGCTACTCGTTTGCACCGAACCATTTAAAAACCGAACTGATTGTAAACCGAACTGCTTATAAACCGAACCGTTTATGAACCGAACTGCTTATAAACCGAACCGTTTATGAACCAAACCGCTTATAAATCGAACCGTTTACAAGCTTTTTTTGTATGTAATAATAATTTTTTTTTGGTGCACTTTTTTATGTAATTATATGGATTAAGTATTAGAAATCTTAGAGTATATTTAGCATATATTCCATACTTATCAATTTTTCTTGAGACCATATACTTATCATATTAATTGTATATATCTTAGTAACTTAGTTAATACTAAATTCCCTTAGAAATAGCACTTCGTTAGCTAATCCGTGAGTATTGACTTTAATTTAGTTTTTGGGGAATAATCTGCAATTTTGGTTTTTTGGGCAATAACCTACAATTTTTTGGCCTTTTGGGCCTTATTCATCAACATAGCAGTATTCCAGTAGCATAATAGGATTAATAGCATTAACAAGTTATAAAACTTCTAATTCAACAAGTTTTAACTTAACAAAACCAAAACAAACCAATCCAATCCATACACATAATTAAACAACTTTTAACAACAAAGTAACAAAATCAAACCAACCAATCCATACAAACAAGTTTTAACAACAGAATTGTACAAGTTTTTAGCATAACAAGATTAACACCAGCACCACAGTCTGCAGCAGAATGGCAGATCAGCAGCACTGCAGACTGCAGCAGCAGAATGGCAGAACTGCAGCGATGGAAGAAGAGCAGCAGAACAACAGAATGGAAGAAGAGCAGCAGAACAGCAAAATGGAAGAAGAGCAGCAGAACAACATAATGGAAGAAGAGCAGCAGAACAACAAGTCAGCAGCACAGCAAGTCAGCAGAACAGCAGTAAGGAGAAGAAGCAGTCAGCAGTAGCAGCACCCTATACTTATCATTAGTGTAAGAAATGAAGCTACACTTTTCTCACAAAAAAAAAAAACAAGAAAGCTTGAATTAAGCAACACAATATAAATTAAGCATCAGTAAAATAGCAACATCCATACCTTTCTAATTAGATGCAAAACTTTCATCTATCACCTCTTTACCAATTTCAAGGACGTCTTCTTCAATATCACAATCATAACCACGTAACCAATTTTGTGTGGTAACCAACGCCTCAACATTCTTAGGCAAAAGTGCACTCCTATACTTGTTTAAAATACGACCACCCATGCTAAAAGAAGACTCAGAGGCTACCGATGTAATAGGAATGGCCAAAACATCCCTAGCCATAATAGCTAATATGGGGTACACATTAATTTGAGATTCCCAATACTTGAGAACATCATAATTCTGCCCTTCAATTGATGGTTGACGAGGAGTATTCAAATAATTATCAATCTCCATCGATGGTCGATTTAGGCTATCATCAACATCAACATCCTAGAAAAGTGCAAAAAATATGCTTTTATTAAATAATAAAAATTAAGACATACAATTATTATTTTAGTAAACCACAATAAACAGAAAATGATTACCTTGAATATATCATCATCATCCAAGAGACTATTTGATTTATCAACCCCAATAGGGATGGAGGGGGGAACAATTGTACTTGACTTAAAACCGGAACACATAGAAGAATAAAAGTTATACAACTCCAAAAGAGCATCTTTAATCACCTTCGCCTTTTCAACACATGCCTCCTCAACATAAAGCACTTTCAACATATTCGTCAATCGAAAAAGCTTATAGTGAGGATCAAGAACAATAGCTATTGAAAGGATCAAACTATAGTCATCCCAATAGCCCTCAAACTTTTCAAGCATAACTTTTGCCATGGGTGCAAGTTTAGGGTCTATATGGGCTTTAGTTATTGTGTGCTCAATTTTCAAAACACTAGCAAAATACAAATTTGCGGTAGGATATTCAGAACCAGAAAATAACATAGTGATTTCATAAAATGGATTTAGGAAATGACATATTTTTGCAAGGGTATCCCATTCATCATCCGAAAGTTTGAATTCATAACCCATATACTTATCGATAACCACTTTCAAGGCTTCCTTTGCTTCTAAAGCTTTTCGGAGCATCGTATAGGTGGCATTCCAACGAGTCACAACATCAAGACGTAACTTACCGTTAAATAGACAGTTAACCTCAGAAAGAGCATGCTCAAATTGAGTAAGTCTAGAGTCCGAAGAATCAATATATTTACAAACCTCACGCAATTTTTGAACACTACTATCAACTTATTTCAAACCTCTTTGAACAATAATGTTCAAGACATGAGCTGAACATCGAATATGAAAAAATTTACCATTACAAGGAAGAGGAGAAGTCAACATTAAATCTTTCTTCAAAAGTTTAACCATAACATCCATAGATCGAGCATTATCAACAGTAATTGCAAAAGCTTTACCCTGAAGGTTCCACTCCCCAATAAGTTTAAACACAAATTTTTCTATCTCAACACCAGTATGAGGAGGACCACAATATCTAAAATTCAGAATTTTAGACCTTATACACCAATTTTTATCAACATAATGTGCAGTTAAAGTGAGATAACCTCGATTAGTGCATGCTGTCCACAAGTCACAAGTGAAGCTAACTCTACCTTCAATTCCAGAAAAAGATTGTAACAACAAAACTTTAAACTTATCATTCTCAGCAATACAATATTTCAACATAGTGTTTCTACACACATTCTTCACATTAGGATTCAGATTCGTAAAAACTTCCTTAAGGCCATGATGCTCCACAATATTTAAAGGATAGGAATGCAAAATTATAGCTCTAGCAAGCAATTGTAAATGACGAGTTTGATTAAACGTAGGATCAACAACACTTTCAAGATTTGCAGGATGATGTATATTTTTACCCATGCATGCCTTAGTATGAGCTTTACAAGTGGAAGTACCAGCCTTACCTGGTGTTTTATATTCATTACCACAAACATTGCATCGTGCATATCTTATCGGAGCAAGACCAACAATCTTATCAAAAAAGGTGTAATGCCTCCACACATCTGATGTTCGTCCACGCTTACTACCACTAGTGGTAGTGACTTGTTGCTGAGAAGAATCTTGATTCTGAATAGTGTTTTGAGAATCTGATGTTTCTAAATAATCTTGTCTGTCCTCATCATAATTTTCATACCCTTGATCCATTGCTGAAAAAACAGGATCAAAACAACACATTTTAGCCTTATAACAAATAATTGTCCCTATCAATGCTAACACATTTAGGTACTTTTTACACTCTAGTTAAGAGTCGAAAACCCATTACATTGAGATGTACACTTAATAGTGAAACCAACAAATAGAATAGAGAGTGAAAAGTCATTAATCCCATATTATTTTTCTATAAACGCTAATAAACTCATATAATCAAATTTCAGTAGCAAACCATTAATTTTTAACTACTAGAAAATTAAATAAGATGAACCCATATTATATACTATTACCACTAACTTACAATTATACAATTATATACTCTTTCCTGTTCAATTCTTTAATCTTGATTCATTTTGATTGATATGCAAACAATAATGCAAAGCAGTCAAGAAATACAACCGTCAAATACTAACTAACTTAAGATAGACCACTAATCAGAGTTATACAGTAAACCACTAAATTACAATTATATAATTATATACTCATTAAATCAACTACAACTTTAATTCTTCTACTTCATAAATCAGATTAAATCAGTTGCAAGAAGTACGAGGAAGAGAGATATCATACCTGGACAAAAAAGAGAGGTTTAGAGCAGCAACAACACTGATAAGCGAGGATTAGAGCAGCAACAACACCGATGAGCAGCAACAACGAACGAAAGGAGCCGTGAATGAATTAGGGAGAATTGAAAATGAATGAGAGAGACGACAAACGAAGAGGCGCTGTGAATGAATGAGTGAGATCTGAGAGGAGATGAGAGAGAGAAAGAACTAGGAGGCGTGAAAGTGAAAGTGGAATTAGGGTATCAAAATGGTTGAGATGTAAATCTAACCATTGATTTTTTAATCTATGGTTGAGAATGGTGATCCGTGTGTGTTGTGGGGAAAAAAAGCTAACCGTAGATTGTTTTTAATCTATGGTTGAGAGTGGTGATCCGTGTGTGTTGTGGGAGAAAAAAATTAACCGTATATTGTTTTTGATCTATGGTTGAGACTGATTAGATGATGTTTTGTGTGTTGTGTATTCATTTGATCGGGATCAGTCTCCAAGACGCGTATTAAAACATCTACGTAGTATATCTTTATTTTCATACAAGTAAAAATTATAAAAACGTTATATTAATAAAATATATAATGATACAAATTTAAAAAGATCACTCATGAAGTCATGAGTCATGACTCATGAGACTCATGACAAAATTAAGTTTTACTGTTTTATAGATTAGTGGTAATTTATGGTCAATATTTTCAAAGTTTGACCCCAAAAATGACAAAGGGGCAAAATAAAGGGACGGATGGAGTATTAAAATAATAGTTAGAGATGGTGTAGATCATTATACTTAAACTTCACGAACAATGATCCTAATTTAATTTAAAACAACAGCTCAAGTTATTGATCCAATCAAAATAATGTTCACTAATTTATAACTTTGTACTAATACATACGAAGTATTTAACTATGAGATGGTTAGATGCTATGCGTTAATGTGTACATACCATCGATTGAACTAATCAATATTACCTTGTTAATAAATCATTAATGTTTTCTTTCATTACACAAATCAAACTACTTTGTAATATCTTCATAATTTCATGAAAATATATAAAGATAAACGAGTCATAATTATCAGTCTTGTTGATTAATCAAGTATCGAATTACCAAATTGCAAATTTCCATTTAATAAGAACTCATCAAATCATGACTATGACACTAGTATTTAAATGATTAAATAAGAAACATATAACAACCTAGTTGTAAAACAATAATACATTAATTCACTAACTTTTATAATCTACTTCGTAATACACTAGTAAGATCAATATGACTAAACTTGAAACAGAACATGATATATATTTATAAAATCAATGTGAATTTGTTTATAATATGATGCCTAAATATGAAATGATGAAGTCTTTACTTTATATAAAACTTGTTAACCAGCAAAAGGTTAGCAAATACTATCAAATTTCAAACCAAAACCATTTAACTGCCCAAATCCAAACGACTCGATAAACAATCAATTTTTTGAAACCGAAAACCGACCCGAATCGTAATTTAGTAAACTCGGAATGGAACCGATCCGAATAACGTTAAACCGCAGAAGAACCGAACTAGTTAGTTCTGAGGAAGGCCTTCAAGTCGAGCTTCTAA
Source organism: Chenopodium album (assembly GCF_948465745.1). Classification (NCBI taxonomy): domain Eukaryota; kingdom Viridiplantae; phylum Streptophyta; class Magnoliopsida; order Caryophyllales; family Amaranthaceae; genus Chenopodium; species Chenopodium album. Next base: position 37,458,643 of record NC_137844.1, read on the forward strand.
ATTTCCCCCTTAAAGAAAGTCCAGATGTTATAAATTGAACCAAAAAAGAACCGGATCAGTTATAAACTGAACCGAAAAAAACCGAACCAGTTATAAACCGAACCAAAAAAGAACCGAACCGCTTCCAACCCGAAACCGCTTCCAACCCGAAACTGTTTGAACCGGGATAAAAACTGTTTACACCGAACCATTAACAAACCGCAACCCGTTTGCATCGAACCGTTTACTACCCGGACTGTTTACAACCCGAACCGAATTAAAACCGATCAAGATTAAACCGAAACCGAATTGAACCGATAAATATTTAAACCGAACTGAAACCGACCCGCGAGACACTTAAACCGATTTCAAACCGACCCGATTTAATACCGAACCGATTTCAAACCGAACCAAACCCGAACTGTCAAACCGTTTGACAGTGCTAGTCATATGAATCTCTTTCGTTCCGGGTACTCTTAAATCCTAGACACATCTATGTTCCTTCACTCCCCAAATTTTCATCAGGTTAGAATATTACACATATTAAAGTTTATAATTTTTTGTAAGTTTTGTTACACGTGTACATAAAATCTATATCTATATTTATACTTAGTATTTAAAAACTATAATCGTGAAAGACTCATGTTCCCGTCCTATTAGGCTTCTCTAACCAAAGTACCACATATCTTCTTACATTATTAATTTTTTATTACACCATTTTTCTTTAATTCTTTCATTAAACTTATACTTCATCTTTCATGCACACTTCATCCCTTCATCTTCATCTCTCCTCTTCAATTCAACCTTTTCCTATTTTTTCTTTAATTTTAGCCCCCCACCTTTTATTTAAACCTCTTTTTCAATTAAAGTTCCAAAATTTTAATTTCTTTAATCATATTTCCGATTACATATTATATCTCATAATGACTTATTGATATTTCCTTACTCATCTCTCAATGCAATCTATACTAATATATTACAAGGCGTTTATAACAAAGTTTATGTGCAACATAAAACTTTTCACTTACGCCATGTCATCTACTTAATCTCTTATTATGCCACATCGCCACTCAATCAACTTTAATCATTCCATGTCTATACTAATATAATAAAAAGCGTTTATAACAAAGTTTATGTGCCATGTAGACCTTTTCACTTACGCCACGTCATCTACTTAATCTCTTATTATGCCACATCGCCACTCAATCAACTTTAATCATCCATGTCATTATTAATGAGAAAAATATAAGAGCATCCTACAAGATTCAAACATTGAACCTCATGAATATAATATCAAATTACTTACCATCTTAGCCAATAGTAGTTTATATTTTTTTATGTAAATAAATATATCTTTAAATAAGCACAATAATGGATTTTATTCTATCTAAATACGCTTTTGTTTTAGCCTGTCAAAAATTAAATAAAGAGAATAGCTTCAATAATTTTAATATTTAAGATTGGAAAATTATTCTATCTAAATCCTTTTTTTTTAACTAACATTATGTTTTAAAGTAGCAATTTAGTGCAACGTCCGGGCTACACACTAGTTTTATATGAATAATGGTGCATTGCACGGGCCAGAAGACTAATTGAATTAAAAACGTGTAAAGGAATTCAATAAATACTAGACAATTATTATCAACGGATCTACTTGACTACCCATCCCTAATTATATATGAGTGGGCGGCTAAATTTGTTAATTTTTTACCCAACCAAACCCGGCTCTATTTTTGTGGGTTTTGAACAAATTTTTGTGATCCGAATATTTAGCTCGAACCCATTTAATTTGCGGCTCAATCCCGACACATTCTGTTGACCCGTTTAAGTTGAGTTTTTTTTTTTTAAAAAAAAAATACATTTTTTGGAAATAAAAACCTAATTGTTCGATAGAGTTTGATTATCCATCTACCATTTCACATTTATTTCTCTCTTATCTTTATCTTTCTCAGATCCACACCAACCATTACCGTACCGCACCAAAATAAACGACCCGCACAAACTACATTTGCATAGTTGCACCACCGACTGCATAACCGACACCAATCGATGTCAGTTGGTGTTTAGTTTGAATTTTTTATAACCAATGTCCTTTACACTATATCATTAGAAAGTTGACATAAATAATCCCGACTTGCAATAATTTTCCAAAATTAATCCTATTTTTTTTTATCATTCTTAAATATTTCTAACTTATTATGTAAATGTTTTCTTAAAATATTGGAAATTTGTTTTTGTTATACATATATAATGTCCCAAAGGGATCAACAAAAATAACATTACGCTACCTAATTAAGTTGAGATTATTCTAGAATAATCAAAAGATGTTGGTCATGCCTTGTGTCATTTTTAACCACTACGCCGGGTTGTGATGGGTATTGTGTTGGGGAAATTGTTTACTGGGTCACAAAAATGACACAAAAATTGGACAAATCTAACACTTCAAGGCCTGAACAAGATCATTTTCCCAAAGTAATTTTTCGACCCTTACATACACATCTGGCATCACGAAATTACTAGGAGATACAACAAAGACAATCATAACATTGTAGTATGTTTGTGATCTAATGTAAACAAACTTTGGTTCAATTATGATGATGACTACTCGTGAATGACAATTGCCAAACAAGAGAATTATTGAAAATAAGTTACTGCCTTTAGATAAACATGCATAATGACAATATATACTACGTTGAAGTTAAACAACTGAATTCATATGTGTCCTTTCACCATATACTAATAAGTATATATTAAGAAGCAAGTGACCTTTGACAATCAACCGTCATTAACAAACCGTTATAAGCAACACTTATCTAAATTGTAATGATTTGACTATAACCATAAAAGTCACAAGATGGTGTCCAATCGGGTTGCAACAATTGATAATAATCATCCATTATAAATAAAGTTCTTTTATTTATAAGTTATGTTCTTTTATTTATATGTAATGTTCTTTATTTAATATGTAATGTTCCTTTTCAGAAAACATGATGTACTCTATATTCGTTTGTAATGTATAATAAATTATTATAACTACAATTTATTTATTTGTTTATAAGTGATTAGATAATAAGTTAATATTATCTTGTTAATATTCTGTAAAGATATATCTTGTGTATTAGGGTTCTCATATTAGGTTTGTAATTACCTATATATATTGATTAATGAGAAGTCTCCAATCAAGGAGAATTACACATTCATACATGGTATCAGATTCTACCTAGGGTTTTCTATTCTTTTCTCTCTTTTCAAACCCTAATCGATCCTTACCCTAGCCGTTCACCACCAACAACCACCATCTTTCATCTTCTTCTGTCCGTACAATGGCCGGTGATGACGATGTACCTCCTTCTCCTCCACCAAACACACCTACTTTCCATCCGGCCTTTGCTGTCCCCAACATCAAAAATCACGTGTGCGTCAGTCTTGATCATGAGGAGGGACAATACGCAACGTGGGTTGAACTCTTTCAAATTACGGCCCGTGCTTTCAATGTTCTAGACCACATTGACGCTAAAGCAACTCGTCCGGAGGAGATTGATGATGTTACATGGAAAAGATTGGATGCTATAGTGAAGAATTGGGTGTATGGGACTATTTCTAGGGATCTCGTTCACACAATCATGAAACCGGGTGCCACGACCCTTGAATTATGGACTCGGCTTGAGGAAATATTTCATGATAACAAGCATACTAGGGCTGTGTATTTGGAGGAACAATTTTCTAAAACAAAACTTGAAAACTTTGCTAACATGTCTGATTATTGTAAGCAAATCAAGCTTCTCACGGATCAACGTGCTAATGTTGATTGCCCCGTATCCGATCGTAAGATGTTATGCAACTTATTGCGGGTCTCACCTTGGGCGAGTACGATACCGTGGCTGCCATTGTTTCTCAATCCGAACCCACCCCAAGTTTCAATAAGGCTCGGTCCATGTTCATTTTGGAGGAAACTCGCAAAACAAACAATCCGAAGTGGGCTAGCATGCTCTAGTGGCTCAACACTCTCTGGCTCCGACCTCGTCAACCGCTTCTTTGGCCTCTCAGCCGGTGTCAGACCAGCAGCAGGGAGGTAATGGTTGGGGAAAGGGTAAAGCCCGCAACAACAGCTCCAAGGGAAAAGGGCGTGGGAAAGGCCGCGAAAACAACAACAGCAACAATAATCAGCAACACCAAACTGGGCCCAATAGCAATTCGGCCCAGCAGGCCCCTCAGTGGGAAAACTAGCAAAATTGGGAGCCCCATCAGCAAGGTTAGTGGTCGTCTCTAAATAAATTATGTTCTTTTATTTATAGGTAATGTTATTTTATTGTATGAAACAATAATTGTGTATAGTATTTTACAATTAGTTGGAATTGCAAATTTGCAATTTTAAAGTAAGTGTACTCCCTCTTTTTTTAATAAGTGATTCGATTTTTCTAGGCACATATGGTGATACAACTTTATAACCAAATATCTTTAATTATCAATAAGTATAAATTATAGTTATTAAAATTAATAGTATATACATTAAGACATTGATATTTATATACAATTTATTTAGGAGAAATAATAGATTGTACAAGTAATAAAATATGGAGGGAGTATAACAAAAGAATATAAAAAATATGTTTTTAAATATCAATTATAATTTAATGACTATGTATTTTTTTTTTTTTTTTGATAACAATATTTTTGGGACTTCCTCTATTGATGATTAATTTTCAAACCTAAAGAATATACGTAGTATTAATAAAGAATATGCTTTGTGGGTTTACTCAAAAAACAAAAGGAATTTGATTATGTTACATTATTGCCATGAGCATAATGTGACAAAAACAGTACATTATACTTACTTTCAAAGAACATGGACTTTTAAAATAGTATATTAAAAGATCTATATGTTCTTTATATTTTAAGAGTACGTTCTTTTCACATTATTTATATACTCGTATTTTAATAAGTCAATTCTTTGTGGCCTGCTACATCCGCCTGTATGAACCACGGATTAGGAGTATTATTCAAATTCACCCTAATTCTCCTGTCGTATTTTTCGGCCTTTTTGTCGCAAGCTCGAGCGATTATCTTGTTGGATGGTTTGAACCTGCATAATTTAAATACAAATAAAGAGGAATTAGATACAAGATAACTATTACTGGTAAACTCTAAATACTTCTATTTAATTTTTGTTTGATTTCAGTTTGCATAATCTAAATTTGCCGTAGTCGCATTAGAACAGGTGCGGCGGCAACACCAATAATAATTATAGTTAACGTAAGAGACAAGGATTATATTTCCTGAGGATTAATTTAACATTTGGGTGTACTTTCCGGTTGCGAAGGGGTATCCTTGACAAAAAAGGCAGACAGAAGACGAGAGTTTCTGTTGTTGCGCCTTAGGCGCTGTGGCCGAGTAGACGGTGGTGGTGGTAAGGATCCAAGGATCAGCTGAGAAGCCGCGGGTGTAACCACCCGGTGATTTATCACCGTAGTAGCCCCATATTGTCTGCTGCCAAATTCCTTATTATCTGCCATTCCCCAGTAGTTCACTTTACTTTTAACACCCCTCGACCTCGATGTACCCGGTTTCGCAGCTTGCAAGTCAAGGATCGCTCGTGCTGCATGTAAAGGCTTCACCATGTTTTATCTATGTATTTATGAGTGAATTTCTTTCGGATCGGGAATTTAACGCTAGCTCAGATTGATCTACATGATGATTATAGATAGGAGAATTTTTGAGTAAATACAAGCAGGACTATCAAGTACATTTTTACATACGCATACGTGCCTTTTATGCTGAGCATGAATAATATTTTATTCATTTGACACGTAATATAACGTTGATGACAGTTGTTGGAAAACGTTGAATTATATATATATATTTTATTCATTTGACACGTAATATAACGTTGATGACAGTTGTTGGAAAACGTTGAATTATATATATATATATATATATATATATATATATATATATATATATATATATTTATAAAGGAAAGAAAACAAGAACTTAGGCTAGTCTTCTCTCAAGAATGTAACCCAACTTATCTGAAGCAATAAAAAAAAAATTTACTATCTAAAAAAGGATCAATATCCTGATGTGTTTGCATGAAATGACTTAAAGAACCAACATAATCTGCTTCTCTATTGCCCCCTCTATAGATGTGTCTGGATTCGACGGAAGAGAAAAGACGAAGGAGCTCCTTTATATCTTCCAGCAATAACTGAATCTTCCACGGGCACTGAGCTTTACCCTGCAAAATATTAATTATAAGTAAGTTATCCCCTTCAATAAAAATATGGGAAAAATAGTGGGACTGTGCAAGTAGAAGGCCATTGCGAAGGGCAGGAGCTTCAGCAATAAGAGGCGTACTTGTGCCAATATTAAAAGATCGACTACAAATATGATTACCCAAGTGGTCTTTGATAACTACACCTGCAGCAGCACCTGAGGTACCGCGTACAGACCCATCAAAATTTATCTTAACAACACCATGATGAGGAGGAGACCAGGAAATCTGAATGGTCCGAGAATTAGCTTTAGAAGTAGAAGGAACTAACTGATTATCCATAGACTCCAAACAAGAGCGCAACTTCCATTCATGAAAGATTTTTTGGGCACGGGATAAGATAGCCATAGAAGAGAAATTCATATTTTGAAAGACAATTGAGTTTCTAGTTTTCCAAATACTCCACATAGAAGTAATAATCTTAATCACAGAAAAAGTAAAATTCCCACGTAAAATTCTGAAAAGCTGATAAAAATTATTATGAAGAGGAACATGACCTAGCCGATTAGTAGTAGGGTTAGCAGACCAAAAACGTTTCGTAAACGGACATGAAAGAAATAAATGATCCTGTGTTTCAACATGAAAATTACATAAAGGACATATACTGGGAATGTTCAACTGACGATGAGCAAGATTTGCTCTAGTAGGAAGAGCGTTATGAAGAAGTTGCCAAACAAAAATTTTCAATTTTGAAGAGATGTTTATGTTCCAAATCCAAGCAAATTCCCACTTAGTGTGGGAAGATATGTTATGGGCTAACCAAGTAGCAGATTTTACAGTAAAATCGCCATTGTTAGACAAACCCCAACAAGGTTCATCTTGAATAGACGAGGAAGGAAGAGGGATACCTTGAATAATTTGGACTAAATTAATAGGAATAGGAAGAGATAGGGCTGTAACATCCCACTCATTAGAATCCGTAATAAAATTATCCACAGTGAGATCTAGATTATGGATATCTGAAATTTCTAAATTTAACATAGAAATAATATTTTCAGAAGAGCACCAATTATCCAACCAGAAAAGAACACTAGCGCCATTACCAATTTTCCAACGAAGTCCTTTAAGAAGAAGAGGGCGGATTTGGAGAACCTTTCTCCAAATCCAAGAGTCCTTCGACTGAGGCTTATATTCAAAAAAGGTTTGTTTAGTGAGATTCTTTGCGGTAACCGAACGTACCCAGAGGTTATTTGGGTCTAGGATTATTTTCCATCCCAACTTGACTAAAAAAGCCGAATTCACAGCTTCAGTCTTACGCAAGCCTAAACCGCCATAACTTTTGGGCCGACAAATTTTATCCCAAGAAATCATGGGGATTCCATTTTTTTTGTGGAGATTGTTTCCAAAAAAAATTTCTATTAATCTGATCCAATGAGGTAGTAATACTTTTAGAAAGGCGGGCTGTGGTCATTGTAAAGGAAGGTAAAGCTTCCAAATTACTCTGAATGAGAACAGTCTTCCCAGCTTTGGAAACTGTATTAGAAGACCAGTTGTTCAATTTATGTTCTGCTTTATTTACTAAATGCTGGAAATTATGTTTCGTAAAAGATCGGGATGTAAATAAAACACCCAGATATCTACCCAAAAATGACTTTGGAGTCATATTAAAATAACTAGCCAAATTTCTTTTTTTTCGAGGAAGGGACTAATTTAGAAAAAACAATAGAGGACTTGTGGAAATTTATCATTTGACCAGACATGACTGAAAATTCACTAAGTATGTTTCAGATGTGAGAACAAGATGCTAGAGTAGCACGGCAAAATAATAAACCGTCGTCTGCAAATAAGAGGCAAGGGATAATAGTAGCAGATGAGGCAATTTTAAAACCTATACCAGATTTACGATCTAACGAATCTAAAAGCAGCTTCTTCGAGAGCACTTCCATACATATAACAAATAAGACTGGTGATAAAGGATCTCCTTGACGTAATCCCCTAGAAGGGATAATCATATTAGAAGTACTGTTATTCACTATTGGAGAATAGGAAACAGAGGTAACACATCCCTTTATCCAATGGATCCAAGTATAGTTAAAACCAAAAGCCGATAGAGTAGCCCAAAGGAAATCCCATTCAATTCTATCATAAGCCCTTTTCATATCTAATTTTAGTGCCAACCAACCTGTTTTATTTTTTGACTGATTAAAAATATTCAGTATCTCTTGAACTAATAAGATATTATCCTGAATAGCAGTATCCGGGGCAAAAGCATTTTGGTAAGGACCTATGATCTTCTTTAAAAAAGGCTTTAAACGATTAACTAGAATTTTTAAAATGCCTTTGTATAATGTCGTACATAAACTAATTGGTCGAAATTGACTAGCCTTAGTTGGATTATCGATTTTCGGAATAAGAGAAATGAGTGTGTGGTTAAGTTGGCGTAGCATAATACCATTATAGAAGAACCCCCGTACAGCTTTGCAAACATCAGTTCCCATGATAGGCCAGTAATGTTGGAAAATTTTGGGTCCAAATCCATCAGACCCAGGAGCTTTATAAGGGCACATATCAAAGAAAGCAGCTTTGATTTCATCATCAGAAAAAGGGCTGGTTAAGTCAGTATTATCTAAGAGAGAGATAACAGGATGAATCCATGGTATAGATATAGGTCTTGAGTAATTATACTCTGATTTAAAACGTTTGGAAAATTCATCAAAAAACAGTTGAGTAATTTCTGTAGGAGAATCTACCCAAACATCTACATCATCATGTAATTTAAAAATTTGAGACTGATGTTTTCGATGTTTCATCGTGTCATGAAAATATCGAGAATTTCTATCTCCTTGAGTTAACCAAGATTTATGAGCTAGTTTTCCCCAATATTTCTTGCCAAACAACAGTAACTTTTCCCTTTGCTTTAGGAGACGCAGTAAATGTTGTTTAATGTGCACATTAGAGGGGAAAGCTTGTAGTTGTTCCTCTACATTCTTTAGTTTTTCCTGATTAGTGACCAATTTTGACTGGATATTACCATATTTTTTAAAATTCCAATGCTTGAGATCGGTTTTTATCCGAGTTAATTTCTGAGTTATGCAAAAGAACCTGAAACCAGTTAATCTATGTGCCCAATTCTTTGAGACTATATCATAAGCCTCTGAATCCAGAGTCCAAGCGTTTTGGAAATGAAAAGATGATATCTTTTTCGGACCTCTATTTTGGAGATATAGACAATTAGGCTGATCAGAACATGTGAAAGATTCATAAGACAAAGCTGCGTGAGGATATTGCAGTGCCCAACTTTGGCTAGTTAAGCATCTATCTAACCGTTCATACACCAAATGTGTATGAATCTGTTTTTTCCAAGAAAATGCCATACCAATAGGACGAATGTCAACGACTTGCGTAATCTGTACAAAATTTTGCAATTTTAAATAGCGACGAGGTAAAGGCGAAACTCCTCCTTTTTTGTCTGTCAAACACATTAACTCATTATAATCACCTATTATACACCAAGGAAGGGAACAAGATTGAACAAGCTGGGAAAATGGGTTCCAAAAATCCATCTTGTGACTTTCTTGGGCCGGGGCATGAATACCAAATAATTCAAAAACAAAATTTGATGTGTTATCAGTAACACGAAGATGGGCTGACCGATGAGAAAAACCAATAATATGTACAGTAATACATTTAGTATTCCAACAAATCCACATTCCTCCACAGTGGCCATTTGGGTTGATAAAATGAATTTCATCGAAGGCTAAAGTTCGGGATAATCTCCGACTTGTAACTATAGAAACCATGGTTTCATTAACAAATAAAATATCCGGATTAAATTTTTTCCAAATAAAAATAAGTTCACTATAGCTTGGGACTTCTTAGCTCCACATATATTCCAACTCATTATTCGTGGACTATTCATTGAACAAGTCGGCAAAAAGAATACTGAACTTTCGAATTTTCAATAAGAATGTCACAATTGTATTCAAAATACATGGTCAATGGCCTTGAAAGGCTAGCCTGATAGCTTACATTACAGCAATAAGTACAGAAAATATACTGAAAAAGATCCATCCTAGCATGCATACAATCAACCAAAAAGAGATAACCAAAGTAAAGACTGCAATAGAGTACAGTGTTATATGCGTAAAAGTGGACAACTAAAAGAGGCCAAAAGAAAAGAAGTTGTGACAACAAACTAAGCAAACTGAATAAGAAAGTAAAGCACCAACTCCTAAGCCAAAGTATACTACAAACAAGATAAACAAAGCTGGGTGGAACTTGGCATTAAGAATATACCAGAACCTGCACTAGGTCCGTACACGTGGGAATAAAGTGGTAAACCAAAGGCAACGAACTAAGTCTCATAAGAGCATCCAAACCGGCTAATCTGCATATAAAATTAAAAGATATGAAAACACACAAAGTCTGAATAAAAACTGAAGTTAAAAGAAGAAAAGGGTATGAAAGAGTATTTACAGAAATGTCATAGGTGCTCCAAGAGCACAGGGTCCGAAGAGTGGCAGGGAAAAAATTGTCAAAAGTCTTAAAAGAGAAGCTAATCCAAAGGTACAGGCATAATGAAAACAAAACCCATAATAAAAGACAACTATGTGTGCTGAAAGCATTTGTAGAATTAAAAAAATTATCCAATAAAACAAAGTGACTGCAATTCCATTCTAAGACAGCCAAAATGTGTAAACAACCATGTATAATTATAAGCAGGAATAGAATAAATAAAGTGTAGTAGCAGCATATATAACAGTTTACTATGTAACTTAACCAAACAAAAAATGATAGTAGGCCGTCTAAGAAAGGGAATGTCAAAAGAAATAGCCAAAAAAGACAAACAATAGACCAATAAAAGCTGATGCTGCAGACTTGCAAGATTGTGGAGCTGAAGGTCTCCAATAAAAAATTAAGAGTGGAAACCAATAAATCACACCAATACAGAAACAGAGGCTATAAAGTGAAACTAGTAAATATTTTATTATGTTCATAAACCTCACAGAGGTGAGCAACACAAAAACAAGCAGTACCACTAGATCCGCTATACATGGGAAATGAGAGGCTAGTAGAGAAACTACATAATTACAAAGAAACAGAAAGCAATACTGCATCAATAGTCTATACAGATAATTACATAGAATCATAAAACTATATTGCATCATTAGTCTATACATTGGTAGCAAAAGCATCAGACAACCCCCAAAAAAGAAACATACTAGCCGACGTTAGAGGTTGACATTTTAGTAGTCTTAGAGGTGACTGAATCATCAGCAACCTCTACCCTTCTGCGCTTCCCAGAGTCAGATTAAGCTGAAGCTGGTGCATCCACTGCCATTGCATCCAGAAATTCTTGTTCTTCCTCAAGAAGTAAACCTGAAGCAAAAGTTTCATTTGCTCCATACTCATACAAAGACGGAGTAGAAAACTCAGAAAGAGCAGAGGAGCTAGCTTCCTGGGTTGCTCCCTCTAGTAACAGTGCTTCATTTTCAGAGGTTTCCCTAAGGACATCCTCTATATTCTCATTAGAGAGAAGATTAAAAGCATTTTGATGAACTGGAATAGGTGAACAACCTGGGGTGGGTATCATCTTTGGAACATCAACCTCCTTAGGCCCTGAAGAGGTAGAGGCCGGAACTGGACGCACAACAGGAGATTTAGCGGTGGTTCCAGCTTTAAAAGCTCTAGCAGAAGGCCTCCTAGACTTAACAAAAGGAGTAGATTTCTTAATTAGGATAACCTTAATCCATTGACCTGGAATAGGCTGATAAAGAGTACTTTGAGAATAAGGAATAGAAGGGTCTCCTTTCCCCAAATTTAATCTCTCAATCATCATGTGCATAGAAGATTGCACCTTATCAGGGCATTCCTCCAAAGTGTGGGAGTCAAGACCACAAAGAGGAAAAACCTCAACCATTCCCTCATAATTCAAATGAATTTGCCTAACCCCGGAAGGGAGTTTAAGAAGAAAGGACCCCGGAATTGGGTTTACAACAGAGATATTGACCAAAGCTTTCGCAAATCTAACCTTTTTTCTGAATTTAGTGTAATAATCCATCTTAATATACTGACCTACATGAGACAATAACCCAGAGAGACTTTTATCAGACCAGAAATGGATAGGAAGTAAATGTAACTTCACCCATTGATCTATATGATTAATTGTGGTAGTAAATTGACAGAAATCAGGATCCCACTTTTTAAGAACAAAGTTAAGACCTTGAACAAACCAAGGTCTACCCTCCCAGACCAAAGACAAATCCTCATTGTTATTAAATTCAATAAGATACCACTCATTACCCATGGCATGAACTGAAATATCCCCTTTTAAAGCCTAGATTTTTCTAATTTTACCTTCTATAATTCTAAGAGGGATAACATCACCAAAGATCTTACCAACCAAACATTTAGACTCCATTACTCTAGAGATCTCATCATCAGGACAAGGAGTGATTATCAACTTTCCATCAGTTGAAAGCTCTGTTAAGGGTGACTTGGGAGGGTCACCCTCAGAGATTTCAGCAGTATCATTTCCTGAAGAAGGGGCAAAGGCATTAGAATGGAGATGATTACCCAACAGCCTGCTAGTATGGGGGTGAGGCAATACCTCAACTGTAGAACTAGGGTCAGGACATGTCCCTGACAGTCTGGTTGGAGCACATTGTTGGAATGACTAACAGGAAAGGATGAGTCTGTAGAAGCATAGCTAGAAGGAGGGATGGCCATTTGAGAGAATTGACAACTAAACAAGCAGAGAAAGATTAAGTAAAAGATGGTACGAGTGGAAGAGAAGCACCCAAGACTAGACCTTTTTAAAAGGAAAAAAGGGCGGGAAACTCAAATAAACTGATCTAAGACTAAACCAGGGATCAACTACCAAACTATAACCAAGGACACATAAGGTAGTAAAATTCAAACAGTAAAAAAGGACATGACACCTCATCCAAGAGTAAGAAGCATAAGCATTAAAAAATGACAAGTGTTGTAACACCATGCATAAATAAATTAAGCAAGGGTAAACACAAAAGGAGAAGCATGTATTAAAAATAAGCAAGGTAAGAAATGACACCTAAGAAGTAATAACATAAAAGGGACATAAGGGAAAGACAGCTCATACCAAAACATGCAAAAAATAGCAATTATCAAATTAATAGGCCAAATGAAATTAAAAAGACTTGTATGGTACAGAACAAACATAAAAACATATACATAAAAAATTAACCAACAAAGATCATTAGTATAAAATAGGGACACGTAGTTATCAACAGTAATAAAAAATATTAAAAAAAAGACTAAGAGAGAAGACTTCCTGAAAGTAGAGGACATGGCAAGAGAAGTAGCTGAAAGTGTCATCCAGATGGATCGGAGCAGATGAAGGCCACCATGTGTCAAACAACAAGATACAGTTGAGACCAAAAATCTCAAACTTCCAAGAAATTTCAAACTTCCGGTGACTATAAATAGTGGGACCAAAATCTGTTAACGAATATAGGAAAAAAATCCCTAAAATTCCATAAACGGGGATTTAAATGGAGAAACCCCAAAACTTGACAACTAATTGTAGATTGAAATGGAACGGAAGATATAAAAGAGTTATGTTTAGTGTTTGACGAGTGCCGCAAACGAAAAAACAGAAATTGGGAAAAACAGATCAAGATCCAAAGCCCTTGATAAGGATAAGAAACAAACATATTTCGGATGTAAATTGAGCAAACTTTGTGAAATTTCGTAACAAAAGATCCTACCAAAACCAGAATAGGAACCAAAACAATTGAAACTTGTAACAAAAATAGTATCTGATTGAAAATTAGCACTAAAAGTTGGCAAGAAGACAAAAGCCTTAAGCAAATTTTTTTGTGAGAATTAGAGGATCTGATGGAGAAGAGGGCAAATGGATCAGGGGGGCGAAGTTTCCAGAGAGTATTCTCTCTCATCTTTTTCTCTCTCTAGAGATGGGCCACTCGCCAAACTTTAAATAATTAATAATACATATATATATATATATATATATATATATATATATATATATATATATATATATATATATATGGACTATGGAGTACTGGACTACTGGTCTTTACTTGGAAATTTTATCAAAACAAATAGAATTAAATTCACCCTCAAGACTATACCTTTCACGCCTTGGGTCTCAAGGTAGAACCTTCACATGCGGCACCAGCGATCCTTGACTTGCAACTAATTAGGTTTTTTTTTTTTTTTTTTTTGTATACTTGTATAAGGAAAACGTTTTATTTATTTAAACACGGATGAAGTATGATAATACTTATTGAGAATATTTTAATAAGACCCTATATGAATATATATTTTTCTTTACCTATAATTCACAAAAGACGGTCAAAGGATAAGGTGGTGAATAATATTAAGCTCAAAGCTAGTCAATTAAAAAAACAAAGGTAGTATAAAATTCTATAGTAGACATGTTTAGAATGATATGACTAAAATAACATGCATGTGTAGCGTGTTTTTATTGGCCAAATTTTATGACATGGCATCTATTTTTTATCGTAAAATTAGTTTAAAATAACTTTTCTGATTTTTTTAAAGGAGTGATTGATTTTAACAGGCCAAACTTTTTAGCTATCTGCCATAATGGGTCCAACTTTGAGGGATTCTTCCCAAAATGGTCCCTAACTTATTATAACGGGTTAAGAATGTCATGTGTCGTATTTTTGTTCGTTTTTTTTTTTTAAAAAAAATAATAAAAAATGCACCAGCCTTTTTCACCACCACCAAGCCTACCAAGCCACCCTCAAGTCCAATTGCCTCCCATATACACCCCTTAACCATTGACCTCTCTAGCCACCTTCTCGACCACAATCAAATCACCTCATTCTGTCTTTTTCTCTCATGATCATAAACCACCCACCACCCTAGCTTGTAAAGCTACCATGACCACCACCTTTTATCTCCTTCTTTCTTTCTCCACCACGAGCACCACCTTCTCTATTTCTTTCTTCTTGGCCACACTGTCCGCCAGTATAAGAGAAGATTTTATCTCTTTAAAATAAAAATAATAATAAAATAAAAAAAAATTCATGACATTAGTAACTAGTTAACCTGGCCATTTGAGGTTTAGGACCGTTTTGGGAAGAATTTCCCAAAGTTGGGTCCATTATGGAATAATTAAAAAGTAGGACTGTTTTTAGCAGATGGCTGAAAGTTGGGACCATTAAAATCAACTTTTCCTTTTTATTTTAAATTCAATTATAGATTACTTTTGAAAATCTATTGTTTTGAAAATAATATTTATATTTCATAATTAATTTTCAAAATTCTAATTTTAATATTATTGAAATATAGAATTAAAATTAAATATTTGTTCTTCAATGTTCCTCATTCTTGGATATTAATCACCGTTCATGATCAATCTCTTCTCTAATTTGTTCATCACCAAATTGATCATCAATTTGTTCACTATGTCGATTATCTATTCCATCAATCCAATTCCTTCATGGATCTGTGATAAATCAGAGGCAAACTATGAAAATAATTCTCTGTATATTCTTCTCATCATAACAAAGGCCACAATACATGTATATATAATGCTAGGATAATCAATACCCTGAAATATTCTATCATTTCTTTACACAAGATATGTTTCCTAAAATATGCACAATAATATCACAATATTATCCTAGATATACTAGTATATCTCTAAGACCCCCCCTCAAGTTGGAGCATACGGATCGTATATGCCCAACTTGCGCAGTAAAAACTCAAACTTGACCTTTCCCAAAGCCTTTGTGAAAATGTCAGCCAACTGTAGCGTCGTAGACACATAGGACGGAGTAATTAGACCCTCAGTAATAGCATCTCTGACAAAATGACAATCAGCTTCAATATGTTTCGTCCGCTCATGAAACACCGGATTTTTCGCAATGTACAATGCCGACTGACTGTCACAATATAGGTGCATGCCACTGTCATGTCGCACACCTAAATCTCTTAGAAGCCACTTCATCCACTTCAGCTCACGAGTGCAAGCTGACATCGATCTGTACTCCGCCTCGGCAGAGCTCATAGCAACCATGGGTTGCTTCTTGGTCTTCCAAGACACGGGAGATAGACCAAGAAACACAAACCAACCTGTCAACGAACGCCGAGATAATGGACAACTCACCCAATCCGAATCACACCAACCTTCCAAACGTAGAGCACTATCAGACCTTACCCTGTCCTGAACTCTTCTTCAGATATCTCACAACGCGCAGAGCAGCCTCCCAGTGCTCTACTCTCGGGCTCTGCATAAATTGAGACAAAATATGCACAGAATAGGCCAAGTTCGGCCTAGTGACAGCTAAATAAATCAAACGTCCTATAAGACGTCGATATCTCTCTACATCATCAAATAAATCCCCATCCGCCAGAGCTAGCCTGTGATTTTGCTCCATGGGAAAGTCTGCAGGTTTTGCATCAATCAACCCTGCTTCTGTAATGATGTCTAAAGCATACTTTTTCTGACACATGAAAATTCCCTGATGATTTCGGGCTATTTCTAACCCAAAAAATATTTCAGAACTCCCAAATCCTTCATTTTGAAGCAATGTCCTAAATATGTTTTAAATTGCAACAATGCAGACTTATCATTGCCTGCAACTATCAAATCATCAACATACACTAGCACATTAAGCTGCATATTTCCTCTCGTCAGAGTAAAGAGAGAATAATCATAATATGACTGTTTAAAGCCATAATTTTTTAAAGCCGTTTTTAATTTTGCAAACCAACAACGAGGAGCCTGCTTCAAGCCATATAATGACTTCTTCATCCTGCACACTTTACCAGAATTATTTTTGTCAAAACCAGGGGGAATTTTCATGTATACCTCTTCCTCCAAGTCACCATGTAAGAAGGCATTATGAACGTCCATCTGATGTACTTCCCAGTTCTTCACTGTTGCAACTGCAAGAAATGTTCTAACCGTCACCATCTTTGCTACTGGGGCAAAGGTTTCATTGTAGTCTAGACCTTCAACCTGATGATTCCCGAAAATGACTAGTCTAGCCTTCAATCTCTGCAAGTTGCCATGCTCATCATACTTCTCTTTGTATACCCAATTACTCCCGAGCGCCTTTTTGCCAGGTGGTAAAGGTTCTAGGACCCATGTGCCTTGTTCTTCAAGTGCCTGTATTTCATGGGCCATCGCTTTTCTCCATCCTTCATGCTTCATGGCTTCCTTAAAATTTTTCGGTTCAGAACTCCCTGTAATTGCTGCAATGTATTTTCTATGCCTGACAGAAAAACGATGAGAATCAACAAAATGTGTTATGGGATAAACAGTACCTGAGAGAGGCGAGGCGGATGAACGATGAAGCGTGGATAGACTTTTATTCCGAATAGTATGGGACACATAATCTCGAAGCTTCACAGAGGGAAATTTGTCTCGTTTCCCTTTACCCATGTCATCCGCATTCTCCATATGCTCAAGGTCAGTTATCTCACTGTTTTGCTGCTGATGATAGGCCTGTTCTATGCTGGTCAGGGACTGTAGAGGCTCACCTTGATGCTCAGGGGACTGCCGAAGCTTGCTGGAGTCATGCGGAGCCAAACCAGCGTGCGCTGGTGACCCAGCGAGCTGAGCAGGGTTGCTGTCAGGCCCAGCCGCAGGGGGGCTGCGGTCTCCTGTGTCACGCCGCGGGCTGGCCGCGGTCCTTTCTGCTTGGGTGAATGTGGCAGCCTGCTCAAGGTCAGCTTCACGCTGCACCGTCCCACCCCCTTCTTCCTCACTCCATTCATCATCACTCACATAATCAAGCATATTTTGCACATATGTAGATCGAGAAATAACAGGGCCGGCAGTAGTTTTAAATGGGAATTCATGCTCAACAAATTTAACATCCCGTGATACGAAGGTCTCCTTAGTCTCCAAGTCAAAGACCCTCCAACCTTTCTTCCCAAACAGGTATCCTATAAACACACACCGACGACTCCGACTAGCAAATTTATCCCCCTTACTACGTTGATTATGAGCGTAACACAAGCATCCAAACACCTTAATATATTCGTACATAGGAGATTTACCAAACAACACCTCAAATGGAGTCTTAAAGTCAAGCAATCTAAAAGGAGTACGATTTATCAAATGACAAGCCGCTTGAACACATTCCCCCCAAAATTTAATGGGTAAATTAGCTTGGAATCTCAATGCTCGGGCCACATTAAGTATGTGTTGATGTTTACGCTCAACTCTCCCATTTTGTTGAGGCGTACCCACACAAGAAGTCTCAAATATTATCCCATTAGCAAAAAAATAGTCTTTTAAGGAGTTAAATTCCGTTCCGTTGTCACTACGCACAATTTTAATCTCAAATCCAAATTGATGTTTAATTAAAGCGACAAAATTAAGAAACATCAACTCAACTTCGGTTTTATTACGTAATAAATACGTCCAAACTCCTCTAGAGAAATCATCTACTACTGTTAAAAAATAATGGGAACCACAAGTTGACGCGGTCTTGTAAAGACCCCACAAATCAACATGAATAAGGTCAAACAAACGACTAGCTTTATTTTTGCTTATGGGAAAATTATTCCTATGTTGTTTTGCCCAAGGGCATACATCACATATTTTAAGACTCCTATTAGAACTACTCACAACTGGAAGATGTTGCATAACCTTTCCGGAAGGGTGCCCCATTCGTTGATGCCACAACTCTGCCGATCGATCCCCGTCTGTCGTCAAAGCTTTCACCTCAGGAACACCACGGAAATAATAAAGTCCATCCACTCGTTCACCCGCTCCAATCACCTTCCTCGTCGTTAGGTCCTGTATAACACAAAGTTTGTTAGTAAATTGCAAAATGTAATTCGATTCATCACATAATTGGGTCACAGATATCAAATTGCAATTCAATTGAGGTACAAAAAGAACATTATCAATTGTCAAACCCCCTTGCAAAATCACGGAGCCAATTTTAGAGGCATTAGCACTTTTCCCATCCGGTAGCCCTACCAGACAATTTTGCACATCAATAACATTTGTCAATAAAGACAAATCACACGTCACATGATTAGATGCGCCGGTGTCAACGATCCAACCTAATTGACCCTTACCATGAAGCTTATTTTTCATAGTAGAAAGATGATCGAGAATTTGTTGTATTTGTGCCGGAGTTACCCCCGAAAGAGCAGCCCCGTCCGTAGTGGTGTTGCTGCCGGTTTGGGTGGTCTATGAGCCACTTTGACCACCTGTCTTGTGCGCACGGACCAGGGCAGCAGGCGCACTACCACGCCCACCCCCACGAACCCCACCTTTGCTTCCACCAGAATCACCACGACCCCTTCCTCGACCTCCACGTCCACGGTCACCCCACCACGAAGGGTAACCAATTAATTGAAAACAGTCAGACTCTTCATGTCCTACCCTATTACAATGAGTGCAAAGGAGCTTAGAAGCATCATTCGATGGCTGTGGTTTCACAGAAGAATCATGTTGAACTTTAAAAGCCATAGCATTGTCACGAGCTGCCGTAGCACCCATGGCCGTGTCACTCCCCTTCAAGCGTTCTGCTTGAATAATCTGTTGATATGCCTTATCCACCGTAGGCAATGGATCTTGTGCTAAAAGCTGACCCGTAATCGAGCTATATGTGTCGTCTAGCCCGATCAGAAAGTGGTGAACAAAGTCCTCCTGACGCAATTTCTCGACTTGCGCCACAATGTTACACTTACACCCACCGCAAGAGCAAGCCGGAACGGTAATATAAGTGTTCAATTCATCGAAAATTTTTGATATTCTGCCAAAGTAAGTAGCGACAGATTCAGAAGCAGCTTGCTTGCACTCACCCAAAGACAATTTCAATTGACAAATTCGGGTTCCACTCACAACACAAAATCGGTTTTTGAGATTAGTCCACAATAATTGAGCATCATCATACTCACCAATGGTAGCCCTCACCGATGGGTCCAAGGTATTTGTGATCCAAGCAACTAACATCGCATGAACAGCCACCCAATCGTCCAATTTTTCACCATCTGTCGGTTTTGCAATCGAGCCATTAATGAAACCATACTTCCGTTTTGCCTTCAACAAGGTCCTAATTGCCCTTGCCCACTCATCATAGTTCTCACCCCGAAGCTGAATCGGAGTAATAATATTACCTGGACCGTCACTTGATCCTAGGTGATAGGTCATGTCGACCTTAGTCTTTCCTCCATCGCCACCCGAGCCTGCGCCACCATCATGTCTTCACAAACTCAAGGATGCAAAGTAGAAAATTAATGGAGCAACCGTTTGTTTATTATGAAAATTAAACAAACAAAGAAAAGAGAAAAGAAAAAAAAAATCGGATCTTTATTAGGCTCTTGATACCATGATAAATCAGAGGCAAACTATGAAAATAATTCTCTGTATATTCTTCTCATCATAACAAAGGCCACAATACATGTATATATAATTCTAGGATAATCAATACCCTGAAATATTCTATCATATCTTTACACAAGATATGTTTCCTAAAATATGCACAATAATATCACAATATTATCCTAGATATACTAGAATATCTCTAAGAATCTGTATGTTTTATCCGAAAATAGGGTTCAAAAATTAAAGAAGAGGATAAATGTGTTTTGTGCAAATTTGAGAAGAGATTATTATGTTAAATATGCAATCTAAAACTCCAAAAATGGATTATTAAACCCCCAACTTGTGATCGAACTGGCGTATGGCCATTACACATTAATTTTCAATGCACTTATAACCATTTTATGTGAATATGATCCTTTGCTTGTCCTAGACTTGTGTTAATTAAGTTGGTTTAGGCTACAAATATTGTTTGACTTGGGAGTTTCATTACGTACACGAGGTGAAAAATCTTTTTGACAACCGGTATGCCCTAATCCCCTGTTTTTGGCACACCTCAAAACCGTTGCCCAGTTGTCTTTTTCTACTAGTGAAATCAGATGAAGTTTTGGTTTTTTCAAGATTTAATTCTGGCTTGCTATGATTTTGAACGAGACTATAACACTAAACTAGCTCGCTACTCAACCAACTCGTGTGTCACGCAAGCTGGTGGCCTGGTGTGCCACGCCACTGCATGAACAAAATTTTACTTTATATTAATACCAATGTCTTTACAAAAGTTTTTCTTTTTCCTCTTTCTCATCCAAGTGAAATACCATATATACCACCAATGAGACTTTAAAAAGAAAGATCAAAGAATCTTTTAAAATTAAAGAAATTACTGTAAAACTTATTGATTAATTAAGTACACAAAACTGAAATCAAATTACAAAGATAAGCATTTATTTATGCCTTATCTTCACAACAGGAACTTGTACATAACATATTAACATAGGCATAGACAAAAAGCAACTTACAACTCAAGAAAGCAAAGAAGAATAATTTAGAAACAGGATATCTCAAATTAAAGAACTAAAGATGCCCTTCATATCAACACCTATATAAAGAAGCTAGAGGGCTTTCCCTTAATTTCCAAACAACCATCCTTCTCTTAATATATATTGAATAAGATAACTCCTTAAGGAAAATAAATGGCAATCAAAACCAAGACCTCAACCCCTGCATCACCTTCTTACGTCGATTTCGAGCCTGCTTGTGACTTGGTGAAAGAGGAAGGACTTGAAACTTTGATCATCCATCTTCCTGGTATTGTCATACCTTTCTAATATTTGCTTTTTTTATTTATTTATTTTTTTTTACGCATGTACAGTGTATTAATATACCCTCTCTGTCCCATAATAAAAAAAGGTGGGGGTACATGTGAGTATGTGACCCAACTTCAGAAGGGAAATAAAAAATAAAAACTTTTTAATGATAATTTGCATACTCAAAAAAAGAAGAAATTTAATTTAACTATTTTTCTTCGTATGAATTTGCATGAATATATATAGACTTTAAGAAAGAACAATTGAGGGTGCAAGTTAACAAAGATGGAGTCCTCAAAATAAATGGAGAAAGACCAACAAATGGAAATGGAACAAAGAGGAACCGTTTTGTAAAGGAAAGTAAAGTTCCAGAGGGCTGTGATGTAAACGAGATTCGAGCCAAGTTCGTTAACGGCCGCCTTAATATCACAATGCCAAAGAAAGTAGTTATAACACCACCAGCTCCTCAAGTCATCCAAGATCAAAAGCCGAAGGCTGAGGTTACTAATGATCATCAAAAGCCGAAAGCTGAGGCGGCCTCGGTTTCCAATGATCAAACACCCAAGGGTACAACTACAAGGACTAAAAATGGTAAAATGGCCGAGACAAGTAGTGGTTATGATGATAAGCCAAATGGTGAGAATGGAGGCATCAAACAAAAGCTACAGGGAAGAACTAATAAGGTGGCCTTAGGTTTCGGAATCGCGGTTGTGTCAATGGTAGCCATTGGAGCTATTGTGGCTTCTAAATTTGGTTCTGATAGCAGTTCTTCTCCTTCTTTGTTTAGTAAGGAGTAAGGATTAATGCAAACTAACTACTCCTGATTCTTCTATATAAACTGTATATGATGTTAACTAAGTGTACATAATGATTTATAGCTTGAATAAAAGGATGGTGGGTAAATTGATGAAATTTCTTTAATTTTGATTATGTGCTCAAGTATTTTAGATCCAAAGGATTGGACATGGTTGTGCAATTAGCCAATTATATTTATATTATCTATGGCTCTTTCTAGAACACTTTTGCAACATGGTTGATTGATACGTGGATTATTAAAGGTGTCAAAACCGACCCAATTTTTTATTTTTTAAAAAAAAAATAAAAAATAAAAAACCGTTTTAAACTGAACCAACCTGATTTGACTCGAGAAATTAAGAACCCCAAACTTGATTTGTAATCGACCCAAACTCAACTCGAATTCATATTTGGTCCCATATATATGAACTTAACCCAAGACCAATTTGACTTAACATGAACCTAACCTAGCACTGATTTAACCCTAACTTGAATTCAAATCGACACCAGCTTAACCCGACTTGAATTCCACCTGATCTGAAATCAGCTTGATAAATATCATATTCAATCTGATTTATATTGACCCAACCTGATATTAACCCGCACGACCTGATTTTTAACCAGACATGAACTCTAACCAAACCTAATTTTAAACCCAACCTATTATTGACCTTCCTTTTTTTTACTTAAACATAATTAGTTCAATTCATGTAATTGTTTGTTTCATTAATCATTAAGAACTTTCTATTTTTAACTTAAACATAACTCTACTATTTGTGGCTATCATCTATCAATTAGTCGTTAGTGCATTACTTATTGCCTCACTTATATAGCTATGATAAGTCATCTATAATTTGACTTTTATGTGGCTTAAAGATACCACTAATACAAGAACTAATTAAATGAGAAAATTGATAAGTGATGATGGCACAATATGAAAGATGACACATGAATGACCTAATAGTGACCCAATAACAAAGAAATAATTCAACAATTACTTTGGTTTAAAAATGACCTTATTTGAATATTTAATTTGTCTATCCGATCCAAATACAGCTAAATTTGAAAAGGACCTGAATCAGAACCAACCCAATATTGATTCAACCTTAGCTTATCCTAATGAAATTGAACCAAACTTAACCGAATCGAAATCAACCCAATCAGTCATTTGACCCGTAATTAGCTTAGTCAAAACCATATTGAATCCGTTACGAATTTATCAAAACTAAAAATATAATGAACCGATCAGAATTAAGTCCAACTCAAACACAACCTTGACCCGACAGTTCTTGACCTAAAATTAACACAATTTGAAATTAACTTGACTCGAATTGACCCGACCGTCATAATTCAACCCATACCCCATCCAATCACTCAAATTGATACGGCTAACGTGCATCATGAGGGACACAATTTTGTCTTCTTGTAAGTACTTTAGTCGAATGTGATAACCTAAAAAAATTAACGATCAGATTTAAACCTTACCTAGTATTCAACTAAATTACTTAAAAGTGGATATTAACCCAATTCTTCCGACCCCCCTATTTGACTTAAGTACTTATCAGAATTTGGGCTGAAATAAACTTGACCTCGACCTGATTTTAAACCGACATATAATAAAGGAACTTAAAAGGAAGTAAGACAACAAATTTTGGGAAAAAAATTTTTAGAGCCCAATTAGAAGTAAAACATCATCTCAACAGGAATTGTCTTTAAAAAAAAAAAAAAAAAAAAAAAAAAAAAAAAAAAAAGTCTTTTCCTTATAATAAACCAAAATTCCTAGTTACATACTCCCTTTGTCCCTTTATTTTTGCCCCATTTGACTTTGCGCGGTTTCTAAGACACGTGTTAAAACGTTTATATCTCCATTTTCATACGTGTAAAAATTATAAAAATTTGATATTAATTAAATTTACAATGAGTCGAATCGAACAAAATCCCACTTAACTATTTTTTTTTTTTGTTGAACAACGGGAATTTATAGTCAAAGTTTTCAAAGTTTGACCCATATTTTAGCAGCAAGGCAAAAAAATAACAACGGAGGAAGTACTTCATATTACAATTAGACCTTTACCATAAGTTCTTAACCAAAACCTGTCTACCAGTTTTTCCCGAAACTCAATAAGCACTACCCGTAACTAGTCCAATTTGAACCCCAGATTTAAATCCCCAGCAGCAATCCTATTCTATTGCAGCCTCATACTATGGCATCCAAAAAAATAAACAATTATCGATTTTTGATCGACAAAAAATAGATATTGGCTAGATGACAAGCAGAATTTGTTAAAAAAAAAAAAGGGAAATAAACTTCCCCTATTAGCTAGGACTTAATGTACTTAATTAATTAGTTTGATTATATGAAAATGTGTGTTTAGTGTTTTACATATATTTCTTTAACAAGGCAACATGCTACTTGCTACATAATACAACATAGGCAAATTCATAAAGCAACTTTAAAGTCAAGAAAGCAAAGAGGTATAATCATTCTGCAGGAAATCCTAATCTAAAAATATAAACTTAATAAGATGCCTTTCATATCATCACCTATATAAACAACATTATGGCATTCTTCCTTGAATATCTACACAATCATCCTTCTCTCAACATTTCTAACATACATATAGTACAAGCAATTTAACGAAAACAATGGCGGCAAACAAAACCAAGACTTCACCTTCTTACGTCGAATATAATCCTGCATTCGAATGGCGGAAAGAGGAACGTCTTGAAACTTTGATCATCCATCTTCCTGGTATAGTCATATTTCTCTACTTCTTTGTTCTGCTTTCATTTAATGTTTTGGAAACACGAGCATTTAATAACAAAGGTGACAAGATTGTTTCTATATTTGAATGAAATCGATTTAGGAAGAGCATAAATTCTCATAGTTTCTCGTATATGTGCATATAGACTTCAAGAAAAATCAACTCAGGGTGCAAGTTAGTAAAGAAGGAGTCCTCAAAATAAGCGGCGAAAGACCATTAACTACTGATGGAACGAAGAAGAGTCGTTTTCGCAAGGAAGAAAAATTACCAGAGGGTTGTGATATGAATGAAGTTCGAGCCAAGTTCAGTGATGGAAGCCTTCACATTACGATGCCTAAGAAAGTTACACCTGCAACTCCTCAAGGCACCAAGCAGCAGCCTGCATCATCAAGACAGTCAGCTCCTCCTCAACCAGAGGCTACTGATAAAAAGCCGAAAGCTGAGGCAGCCACGGTATCAGATGATTACCAAAAGGCAAAGGGTACAGGTACAGAACATGTTGCAAAGGCCGGGACAAGTACTTATGCACAGCCAAAGGCTGATCAAATGTTTGAGGATGGAAGCATAATGCAAAGGCTGCGAAGAAGTAAGAAGTGTGCTTTGGGATTCGGAATTGCAGCTGTGACAATGATAGCAATCGGAGCTTTCGTGGCTTCTAAATATGGGTATAACAGCATCTCTTCTCCATCCTTGTATATGGATGATTCAGGACTTATATAAACTCCAAATGTTGTATACTATTCTCTTTTACATTGGGTTGGAAGAATTCACATATGAGCTTGGACAAATGTATAGATAGATTTCCAGGCATGAATAAATGTAAACCTTGGTACATAAATTGATGAACATTCTAAAGATTGTGTTCCTTTTAATAACATATAGACCCAAATAGCTTGCTAAACTGCATTTGCATTTGCATTTCCTATAGTTTATGGAAGTCTATAGTAACGACAAACTCCAGATTCATACATGTTTCAATGCAAGCAAATTCTGCGTTTCACTACCCTAAGTACCACCCTGCATTGATCCCTGAGCTCCCTGATATATCTGTCAATAAGTCTCTAAATAACTCGAAACACCCTCAAGATAAAAAGCAATTCAGGGTCATAAATAAGACATGCCCCCTACACTATAACAGTACAGCAATATTCTGCCTTTGTCTTGGTTTTCAGGTAAATATCCATGTTCGTCAAAACCAAAATGCACCATGATTTTAAACCACATCATGTACTTTTATACTTGTATATAAAATTTCTACTGAAAGTCCTTTGAAAATTTACAGGAGATCTCCAATTGCATCTATCAATTATTTAAAACTGGATAAAGCAATGAAATAGATCTCCAATTGCATCTATCGATTATATATCCTATATGGCACCATTGTGCCGTCTGAGCATTAGCTCAACTATTGTCCTGTCTTTCCAAGACAACCACGCTCAATAACTTGGCACTACCCGTTCAACTATCAATAACTAGACTAGCTAACTAGCTAAGATCCGCTAGAAGTATAGTTGTGTCACTTTGGTTGGGATTAAACAAATGTTCGTGTTAGATAATATGTAAGTTGTTCAAATGTAATTGACAAACTAAATGGTAATATGCAGCATATTAAACACAGAATACAATCCTCTAATATTAGGTCCATGCTTTTTGTCTTTCCTTGTTTTGGTCTTGTTTGGTAAAAGAGATGATTGATGAGATTTTAGTTTTTGTAGAGCAATTAGATGGTTTGACCACAAATACAATCAGCTAATTTTGGTGTTTGGAAAATAGATGATTTAAAGAGAGCACTGGAATTCATTCAATAAGCTAATTTGAAAGTTGTACTCAACCGAGTATTTTGTAAGAGGTGTTGGAGCAATTCTTGCAATAAGCTACTATGGTGATTGGTAAAGTAGGTGATTTGAATAGTTAGTCAAAGCATCTAATGCAACAAATTAGTCAAATCAGCTAATACAATCAATTATATCAACCAGCTACCAGCTAATCACCAAACAAAGCCAAACTGTTTACATTTATGAGATTAAACCAAAGATGGATCGACCAAAATTGTTATCCCAATGACATCAACAATCATCCAAAATCCTAGAAGTTATCCCAAGAATGTTAAAAGTCACACACCTCCAATGAGCAATGGATCAACACCTTCTTTACTCTATAGAGCTTGGCTTAGAGCTTAGTATTACGCACATTGCTAAACTCTTGAAAAGTAGATCCTAAGTAATATACATGAGAGCTCTACGAGGTAATTTGAGTATACAAAATCCATACAAAATCAATAGTCACAAACATTATTTTATAAATGTTGGAAAAAAGCTATTCGATTCCCCAAGATTAAACAATAGTATTGCGTTGTAATTAATAATCATAATGTGATTATGTATTTGTTTAATGCATAACTTCTCTACAACTCCAAAACTGTCACTGCCTATTATCATCAACCAAATATAAAATCAGAAGCAACCGCGGTCCATGGGTTTGCAACAGGAAACGTGTGATTAACCAGAAAATTCTATATGCAAAGAAACCTAGAAAGTTAGTATGCAAAAGGAATATTGTATGCCTATTCAGAAGAAAGTCAGCTAATCACAGCAAAAGATATAAAGCAACTTAATACTCAAGAAAGCAAACAAGAATAATTCCTTTCAGAGGAAATCTTAATGGAAAACCAAAGAGATGCCCTTACTAAACCATACCTATAAAAGGGATACGGGCGTTCTTCTAACAGAGTATCCTCACAATTAGCTATATCTTCGCAACACGTTCTTGTATATACAAAAGCTACAAACAACCAAAGCCAATGGCAAACAAAACCAAGACTGCAACTATTACATCGCCTACTTACATCGATTTTGAACCTTACTGTGAATGGAAGAAAGAGGAAGGAGTTGAAACTTTAGACTTCCATCTTCCTGGTATGTCTCTATTCTCACTACTTTCTTTTTTTTTGTAATTTTTTTGCCTTTTTTCTAGGGAGCAAATCAACTAAAATCTGATTTTGTATGAATGTCATTTCATTATATCTCTGTTCATATAGATTTCAAGAAAGATCAACTAAGGGTTCAAGTCAATAATCTTGGAGTTCTCAAAGTAAGCGGAGAGAAGCTGGCAACTGCAGATGGAACCAAAAGAAACCGTTTTGTCAAGGAAACAAAGATACCACAAGGCTGCAACATAAATGACATTCGAGCAAAGTTCAGTGGCGGCCACCTTCATGTTACCATGCCGAAAAAAGCCTCTCCCCAGATTGAGCAGCAGCAGATGAAGCCAGAAACAACATCATCAGGTGCTCCAAAACCAGATGTTACTCAAAAGCCGACATCAGAAGCCCGAGCTCCTAAAGATGAAAAGCCAAAGGCTCCAAGTTCGGAGAATGGTAAAGCAGGAACAAGCACTAGTTATGATCAGGCAAAGGGTGATAACATGTTTGGGCTTGGAAGCACCGTGGGAAAATTGCAAGTGCATAAGAAGGTGAACGTGGGTTTAGGAGTTGCAGTAGCAGCAGTCGTCGCAATTGGAGTTTATGTAGCTTTTAAATATGGATCTAGCTCTTCTCCTCCTTCAAACATTGAGGACTAAGAACAGACATGGCATCATATAACTTGATTTACACCCTATGTGTTTGTGTATCGCCTTTAAGGCTCCAACAAATGGTATCCTAGATCTATCAAACCAGTGTACAGATATTTTAATGCATGACAAAAATGCATCAAGAAATGAATAATATCATTTTTTTTTTAATCATGTTTTCCTTTGGATGAAGTGCAGGGATTAATATATTTGTTTTATAGTCGGTGATTTCAAGTAATAAGGGTATGATGCTCAACGTCGCAAGGATTATGACTTAATGGGCTACAATTGACTAACATGCTAGATGTAATAGCAGGATACAAAGGATTTCTGATTCCACAAGCAACCATTACTCCAACTATTGGATGTCAGGGAAATTTACCACTCCAATCGAACAATTACAAGAGATCTAAAAACTATTTGTCAAGTTACCTTGCTGAGATATAGACAAGATCAGCCTCGAACATCATTAGCAATGTATAACTAAAATTAGTTCCATAAAAATTGGGTGGAGTTATGATCGGCGACAAAAATACATCTGAGCTTCAAAGTCTTGACTCTTGATCATGGCCATCTATCTAATGCCAGATGCTCAGTATGACAGCAATGCTAAAGAGGAGGAAAAGCACCATATTTCCTCCAGGCAAAGAAGACCTGTGATTCAAACAGAACGATTTCAGAGCCTTAAAAACATTAATCAATCAAGAAAACTTAAACCAAAAATTAATCTTGAAAGCTTGAAATCTATTAACTTTGTTTTAACCGCAAACCTAATTCTTAAACGCAATTACGTAAGATGATATGAACCCTTAACAACACACCACCTCCACTCTCACGCCAAACAAAAGTGCCACAGACAGTGGTTCCGGTAGAAGCAATACTTAATCAAGTCAGGAGTATCTTTTATTTGCCTCTGATTTCAGCATAATCACTAACTTCATTTTTCTTATTTACTGAGACTCCAAATCATGTGATTTCCCAAGAACTGTCTATGTCTAACTAAGAATTGTTCATTATACTCCATATCAATTAGCAATATAAAGGATATCTTTAAGTTCACTATGTAAACAACCAAACAAGGATACAATAGGCTCAAACCTCCAAGACACATAAAACACCTAATCGCTAGTTGCAAGGAATCCTATCACCCCTACTTTTTAGGAACGGTGGGACAAAAGAAATCAAAGCCAGCAAGCAGATTATAACATTGTCTTAATTCTCAACTCATCAGTATTCTAATTGAGACTTTAGAAACAACTCATCATCAAGCAGATTGAAGTTCCACTGTATTTTTCTTACATATTTTCCTTTTAATTGTTTTTCCTTCTAAATTTACAGAGAACAGCTATTAATATCTTGAAATAAGAGTGAATATACTGATAGTACCTGTATTTTCTCCGGGATTTATAAATATATGCCATGGCTGGAGGAAGAATGCCAAACAGAAAACAATTTGCATACACCCCAGCAAAGTCGAGAGCCCTTGAGAATGTCGATGGATAGAAGGAAGCAACAAGAACTGGAACAAGAATTAGAGCAACAGATACAAGCCTCTCAAATTTCCTAAAACCATTTCCTCTCAAGATTGATTCATCACTAGCATCTGCAATCCTAGTTTCCCCTGTAGACTCTATAGAACCCAACTCATTTTCCAATTTACTAAAACGAAAAATCAACTCCAAGGTGTCAATCAACTGCTTGGGAAAACTAACAGCATAGCCAATGAAGCTAGTAGCCAAAGCAGAAAATGCAAATCCTTGAACAGCAAACAAAGAAGAAGATTTTACAGACAACAACAATTTGATAGGGTCTCCTTGTATACATGATGATTGAGCTTTTCCAGTTCCAGCAAGTCCTAATACAATAAGATTCCATGCCAAAACCATAATCAATGGAACAGTCCCACCAATAAGAATCGCCTTTCGAGCCTCATCAATACTATCTCCAGCAACTTTACATATAAAAGGTGTAATAACATGAAACCCTAAGGTAAGTACGGTGACAGGAATGGCAGGTAAAATAGCGAAAACATGCCAAGATGAACAGGACAATGAACTTACAATATTAGCTCTAGCAACTGAAACACCAACACCCACCAAAGTAATGATAGAAACAAGCATCATAAAGCACAGAAATCGGTTGGTCGAATCGATCATTTGGAATGGGAAGAACCAAATGATACTCCCAAGAAACAAAGGAAAAATCCCATGTATTGATACATTGTTTAAGCTAGGAAACCATTGAGAAACAATAGAACCAATACCAGAAACACAAGCAACAAGAAGAGCAAAACTAAGACTAGCATAAACAACTGAAACAAATGCACCAAAATGAGTACCAAAGGCCTTAATTGCTAACCCAGTAAAGCTCACTTCTTTGACCCCATCTTCCTCCATTGTAGCAAAACTAAGCTCAGCAACTAAGATTATTGAAGAAATGACATAAACCCATGAAAATAAAATGGCAATAGTAGATGATAATGGCCCTGATTTTATTGTTGCAGATGGTAAACCTAACATTCCAGGACCCACAGCAGTCCCAATTATCAGACTAACAGCACCCCAAAAACTCTTTTTCTCCTGTTTTATAACATTTTGATCAAGTTTTAAATCATCTGCTTCATCTGTAACAAAAGAAGTTACAGAAGAATGAGCAGCATTGTTGAAATTAGATTTAAAAGGCGGTATCTTTACAGTTGAAATGGAGAAAAATGGGTGCTTTATAATCTTGGAGGGGATGAATTTATGAGTAATACTACAAGGGGTTTGCAGGGATGAAGATTTAAGGATGTTAAATTGGGTGTTGAGGGTAAGATTAAAAGGGGTTAGAAGAGAAGTTGACATTTTTTGGTGAATAGAATGGTGAGAAAGAATGTTTTTTCAAGGACTCTGGAGTGATTACAAAAATGGGTGCAATAGAATCTTGGGATTCAGATGAGACAAATGCGGAATCATGAATACTTTTTTTGTTTTGGATGGAGAAAGTGAAAACAATGGGCCATGGCGGCTGTCTCGGCTAATTTGACTGTCTACGTAGATTTAGCAAAATGGGTGGGTACGTAGGTATAGGGCTGGCAAAAGATGACACGATCCGATAATTCGACAGGAACCAGACACGAAAATAGCAGGTTTGAGTTAAGATTTTCAACCCGAAACATTAAATGGGTTGACATGAACCCGACCTGAAATTAAAATATGTTAGATTAAGGTTGAAATTTTCAACCCGAAAACGACCCATCTAACCCAAAAAAATTAATGACTCAAAATCAAGATCAAGCCCAACCTGATAACACGAACTAGGAGTATTTTGGGCCAAAAAATAAAAACAGCCCAAATGCCCCAATAGTGAGTGTTTGCCCAAACAAAACCCTAGATATATAATATACTTTTTTCAATTACTCTTGCGGCTATACATTTTTAAAATTCCTATCCCTTTTCTCTCTCTTTCCACCAGTTTCCCTCTCTTCCATTGAACGTTTCTTGGAAGCTTTGATTGGAACTCTTGCACACTCCATAGCTCCATTGAACTTATTTTGTTTGCTCCTTTACTTCCTCCTCCACCTCGTCGGCCTTATCAGTTCACCGTCGATCTAACAAAGACATTCTTTGTATCCATTTTTTTATTTTGTTCTTAAATTTTTTTTTTAGGTTCATTGTTGTACTCTTGTATGATTTTTTGCTTGTAATTTTTGGGGTTTATACTTGTATTTTTTTTCCGGTTAATTGTTGTGTTTGGTTTGTTGTTATTTTGTTATTGATTGTTAAATTAGTGATATTTTTGTGAGTTATTTTATGCATTTACATCAATGTTCTATGGGTGTTTGTTTATTTTTTCTTGCAATTAACAAGTCCGTTTCAAAGATCTTTTATAATTTGCAAAAAAAACAAGCTCAAAACAACATATTAGGATGACCCATTTTACACCAAAAGCAACGAAGTCTAGTTAAACAGAACATCAGGAAAAAAAATTCAATAAAATCGATTAGAGAAAAAAATCAGGTTAAGCGGGTCATTTCAGGTTGACCCGAAAATTAAACAGATCAGGTCAGGTCAGATTTTTCAACCCGAAAAACTAAACGGATCAGGTTAGGGTTGGAGGTTTTTGACCCGAAATCGAAATGACACGAACACGAAAGTGACCCGATCTGATCTGTTTGTCAGCCCTAGGTAGGTAAAACCGTTTAAAATGTCTTCAGTTGACAATTTTGCATGATGTCATGTCTAGTATTAAAAAAATTATAAACTAGTGATAATGGAGTTAATAATTTATTGAAAAGTAATAAATGTGAGATAAAGATATAATAAAAAATAAAAAAATAAAAAAAATAAAAAAAATAAAAAAAAAAGTAGTTATAGGTTTGGATGGGGATAATGAGAGGAGAGATATGTAATATTTAAATGTAGTATTTTGCAAAAAAAAAATGTAACACTTATTAAAATACGACCAGATTTGATAAGTGTAATACTTATTAAAACACGCGGGGGGGGAGGGGGAAGAGTATCAAATATTGGACAAAACAATTTGATCTAAAATCGATCAGAAAAACCAAATTCAAATTTCATTATGGATAAACACAAAAGTTTTACATGACTCAAATTTAAAATAAACTCGACTAATTCCAACTTCACCGAATCCGACCCAACTGAATTGATACCTCTAGTTATGACTCATGGTTTGTTTTTTTTTTTTTTTTTTTTTTTGGTGAAAGAGAGGGTCAAGCCCCAAGAGAAAGAAAACCAAACTACAAGAAAAAAAAAAAGAGCAAAACTAAAAAGAGAAACACAAAGCAAACCGAAAAACAAAGAAACTAAAAAAGCAATAAAAAGCTCGACACTAGGCATGGGAGGGACTATCCTTCGACACAAGCCTCGCACGAGCAACTTCACTTAAATCCTCAAATAAAACGGCCCGAAGATCCTCGAGGATCGCCTCAAAAATCACTATCTTCTGATCCGAGTGGACGCCATAGTTAGCTAGCCAATCCGCCGCTTGGTTTGCTTCCCTGTAACGATGACTAAAAGTCACATCCTACCCTTGACGAGAGATTAATGATCTACATTTTCGAACCAGATGAATGTAAGGAGATTGTGAAGGGAAATCCTCCACTAAAAATCGTACTACCACCTCCGAGTCCACAGATAACAGCACCTTTCTATGCTTAGCGTTCCAGGCAATTGCAAGACCACGCAACACCCCAAAGAGTTTAGCTTTCGTATTAGAGCATACTCCACAATTAGAAGCAAACACTTCAAAGATTTCACCATCATAGCCACGAATAATCCCACCTGCCCTTGCTTTCCCGGGGTTGCCCTTCGATGCACCGTCCGTGTTAAGTTTAACCCAGCCAATTGGAGGAAAATTCCACCTGATGAAAACCTCTTTGCGCCTAGCAGCTCCGGATGACTCATACCCAATTGGTTTCTCTAGAGCTCGCTTAATATCTCCTACACGAGCATGGATGAAAGCAATTTGATCAATTGGAAAATTAGCTTCTCTTGAGAAAACTCTCTCATTTCTCCACCGCCAAAGCCACCATAAGGTTATAGCAAATGTGATCGATTTTTGCTCTTCAACTTCAGTTCCAGAATTTTCCAAATTGAATAAAATCCACTCAACGCACGAACTATCAGCAAAAAGGCTCGTTTGATTCATTCCCAGCTTAAGCCAAATAGCAGTAGCTACAGGGCATCCTCGAAGAATATGATTGGTATCTTTGTCAGCCATACCACACACCTTACACCTCGGATCATTATTCAACTTGCGCATAAACCGATTGACATTAGTCATAATGCAATCTTGGAGAACTAGCCATAGGAATACTCTAATTCGTTGAGGAACTAGAGAGCGCCATATAGTCTTCCAGCCTTTCCTCGCTTCATCACTCAGGGGAGATGTAATGCGCATAATGTTGATAGCAGACCCCAACGAAAAGCCACCTGAAGCTTCTCCGTTCCAGAACACAGCATCCACCACATTCTCATCTTCACTGTCTTCATATAATCTTTTCCAGCGCATTATTCGGAAGAAAATCAGCAAAAAGATCAAGTCTCCACCCAACATTAGGATCCCAGAATTCAATGACCTTGGCATCCTGTATGTGAGCAAGAGGTAACGGGTCTGCAACTTCAATCAAAGGAACAGACATCGCCCACCTATGTTTCCAAAAGGAAGTCTGCCTTCCATTGCCAATAGTCGAACTTACCCCCTTTTTCAAGATATCAATGTTTTGCATAATTCCCTTCCAAACAATTGAAGAGTTCAACTTCTCTTTAAACATGTCTATATCACACCTCCCTTCACAATATTTGTTTCTTAGTACCCTTGACCACAAAGATTGAGGTTTGGTAAGGACACGCCACCCCAATTTAGTCAAAAATGCTGCATTAGCTTGTCTTATGGAACGCAAGCCCAATCCTCCTTCTGATTTGGGTTTCGAGACATTCTCCCAAGCCACAAGATGTATTTTACGATGCTCATCATCTCCTCCCCATAAAAATCTTCGCGTTTTCCTGTCAATTTCATCACAAGTGGTACGCGGGATCTTCATAGTCTGCATTGTATAAAATGGAATTGACAAGAGACATGATTGAGCTAAAGTAGCCCTCCCTGCTAGCGACAATGTCTTTTTCTTCCAGCCTACTAGCTTAGCGTTTACTCGATCCAATAAATACTGATAATCACTTCTCGAAGTCCTGCCATTAACCGTAGGTACTCCAAGATAAGTACCTAAATCTTCGGTGCTTTGCATATTCAAGGTGTCACAAATAGCTGCTCTAATATCAAGACTCGTGTTTTTTGAGAAAAACACGCAAGATTTATCACAATTAACCTTGCTCCCCGACACCTTGCAAAATTTGTATAAGCACTATTTCATACATTTCGCTTGCTCAACCGAAGTTTCACAAAACAAAATAAGATCATCCGCAAACGCTAAATGAGAAATATCCAGACCTCTCCTACTAGCTCTTGCCGGTTTCCAATTCCCAAATCTCACCTCATGTTCAATAAGATAAGCTAATCGTTCCATACAAATAACATAGATATATGGGGATAACAAGTCGCCTTGACGAATACCTTTAGTAGGAGAAAAAGCATCCATAGGTTCACCGTTCCACAAAATTTGTAGCTTAGCAGAAGAGATGCAATTCATAACTACATCAACCTTAGACTGGGGGAGGCGAAGCTCAAGTAAAGACTCTCAAATGAAACTCCAACAAAGCCTATCATATGCCTTCTCGAAATCGATTTTAACTGCCATCCAACCCACTTTTCCTTTCTTGAGTTTCATATAGTGAAGCATCTCTTAGACAATAACAATATTGTCCGAGATTTGTCGTTTTGGAACGAAGCTACATTGGGTTGGAGAAATAAGGGTTGGGAGCAAAGGTTTAAGTCGATTCACGATCACCTTGGTAACCACCTTATATGTGATATTACACAAACCTATAGGACGGAAATGATTCGGTTTTTGAGGCACATCCATCTTAGGAATAAGCACTAGAAATGCATTGTTCAGACCTTCTGGGAACTCACGGCCTTCCAACACATCTTGCACTGACTTGATCAAATTTGGAGCCACAAGGTCCCAGAATTGTTGATAAAAAAGCGGTTGAAAACCGTCAGGGCCTGGTGCCTTAAATGCTTTCATATTCATAATAGCCTTCTTGACTTCACAACCCGAGAAGGGTCTCGAAATTAATTCCCTATCTTCAAAGAGATAAAAGGAAATTGACCTAATAACAAACGCTCACCAGTAAAGGCCATCGGTTCTTCTTGGAAGAGCTTCATCCAATAATCAGAAACCATACTTTTTCTGGACATTGAACCCATTCGCCTTCCGAATTTTGAATAGTTTCAATTCGGTTTTGACGTCTTCTAATAATAGTGGATAGATGGAAGTACTTTGTATTCATATCACCATCTCTAATTGCTTCAAGCCGAGACTTTTGAAACCATAACAACTCTTCTTGCTCCAAAACCTCGTCCATTTCTCTTCTCAAAACCACTTCAAGATTTATCAAGTGTCGGTCTCTACCTTGAGCCAACCGCTTCTGAATACCCTCAAGCCGAGCCCATAATTCACTTTTCTTTCGAAAAATATTGTGGAAAACTTCTCTGTTCCAGCTGTTTAATAATCCCGAGAAGGATTTCAAAAAAGGAATAAGAGGGGCGGACTTATCCCACTTAGATCGAATAAAGGCTTCAAAATGATCATGCTTCATCCAGGCAGCCTGGAAACGAAAAGGTTTGATGGCATTCGAAATTGGAGTAAATCCAGTCGTACTCACAATAATCGGACAATGGTCACTCCGTAATTTACGCAAGTTGTGGACAGCACCTTCCGGGAAAAGAGCCCGCCACTCATCATTCACTAGACCTCTGTCTAGTCTTGCAGACTTGAAAGTCTCAAAAGAATTCCCTCTAAACCATGTATGCTCCGATCCCGAGCAACCAAGATCAAGCAAACCATTATTTTCAATTCAAATTGAGAAGTTTCTGCATCTAAGAATCATCTCAAGGCCACCAACACCGTTTCTTTCCCTCAAGCTTGTGGTCTCTTTGAAATCCCCCGCCAAAATCCACGGCTCCGAGTAATTTTCTTTGATTTTTTCCACTTCTTCCCATAGCTCTTTACGAAGAGAACTATCGGGACTAGCATAGATTGCCGAAAATCGCCAAGGAGTTTCATTAGTCTTTTCAATCCTAACTGTGACATGTTGAGTATGATTGTCATAAGAAGTTACATTTACTTCCTCAGATTTCCATAACACCCTAATCCCACTAGCAAATCCTTGAGCATCGACACGAATTTGCCCTGAGAATCGAATTTGGTTGCAAATATTTTGTGCTTGAACACCACTTATATGAGTCTCTACCAACACCAAAACAGTAGGATTATTAATCCTCACTAGCTCTCTAATTAAAGCTAACTTATTTCCAACACCCTGAACATTCCAAATCAAAATTTTTATGGACATATTAAACATTGGAAAATTAGGAAATCGATCATAATTGTTCAAAGGAACATTAGGCAAGAGAGACAAATAAGCCTCTCTCAGCGCTCTCATTGGACCGTCCGTCTCTATTGGAATCTGAAACGATGCCATCAAGTCCGAAGGGTTGTGTGCCAGTGGCAGGTATGAATTTACCTCCACATGGGCCTTGTTCGCCAAAGGGTGACAACTCACCAATGTTGGACCCTCCGTCGAGTAATCCACAAACATCTCGAATGACAGGGGGATTCGAGTCTCCAGAGTGATCGGAATGTTGATCGGGTTCATGGTTCACTTGATTCACCGAGCTGCTCAACGCACCACTAGACTCTGAGTTGTTTTTCAAAGCTGTCGAGGTATGAGAGGTTATCTCAATGAAGTTTTCCTTTCCAGACGATGACCTTGATTTAGAATAAGGAAAAGAATTCTTTTTGTAATCCAATTTCCTTAATTTTCTCTATTATTCACAATTAGCAAGTTTTTATTCCTTGCTGACAAAGGGAAACGATCTCCTAAGGATATATTTTCTTTGGGAGAAGATATATCCCTATCTTTTTTACTCTGATCTTTACCAAAATTACCAGCAGCAAAATCTTTCTTCATCTTTTCCACCCAAGCAAAGGTAGGAATATTTGCCAAATTATCTTCCTTTCCCCTAAATTTAGAATCTTCTAGTCTAATAGTAGACTCATTCAAATCAGATTGGTCACCGCCACTTATGGCATTAATTCCTTGTGGTACTTCCCCTTCTGCAATCATAAGGTCATCCCCTAAATTAACCATCTCTTCATTGGCAAAATTGCCTTGATCACTTGAGGAATTTCCTATTTCTTTTGGCTAATTTGCTAAGATCGAAGAGTTTCCTAATTCCACTTCTTCATTTGGAGAATTTGAAACCTTGAACCCGAAGGTTTAGCCACTTGTTTCCTAGTTTCACTGCCATTGGCTGAAGATTTATTTCTTGACGAAGCCTTGTTCACTTGTTGACTCTGCTTGGAACCTCCAGCTTATCTTGGCCTTAACCACTTTTTGACTGAGGGTCTGACCTTCCTCTCGTTCCACCTTTCTTGGTGTTTCTCTGGACTATCATCCATGACCCATATTGGTCATGTTCCTCTGGTTTATGAACTCTGTTTCCTATGTTAGCACTTGCTAATTAAGCATTACTACTATTCTCATCTTTGTGAAAGTTATCACAATGCTCATCC
Organism: Chenopodium album; assembly: GCF_948465745.1. Taxonomy (NCBI): domain Eukaryota; kingdom Viridiplantae; phylum Streptophyta; class Magnoliopsida; order Caryophyllales; family Amaranthaceae; genus Chenopodium; species Chenopodium album. Next base: position 37,497,797 of record NC_137844.1, read on the forward strand.
TTGTTACCCAATTTTCTACACTTAAAGCAAATTAGCTGAAGTCCTTCATACTGAATTCTCCATATGCGACCATTCATCCTAAACTTGGATAACAGAGGTTTAGTTAAATCAACTTCTATGCTAAAACGCACAAATTGGCCCTTGCTTTGAGACTCTGTATGTTTATCAACCCTAATAACTTTTCCAATTTTCGACCCAATTTTATGTAAAAATTTCTTATCAAAATACTCCACTGAGAGATTAGGGATACGAACCCAGGCTGTGAGCTTCTTAATTGGTTCTTCATCAGGGACAAAGTTTGGAACCCACTTCCTGATAGTTAGGTAACTATCACCAATCACCCAAGGGCCTTGAGCCAGAACAAAATTATAGTCATCCTGATTGTTAAAGCGCACTATATAATAGGCACATCCAACGTCTGTCAATGAAATGTCACCCTTCAAGCACCATTTCAGTCTTAGTCTACGAATTAGGACTTCATAGCTCAAGTGTTTATCAAAGAGTTTGATAATTAACACATCCTTCCAAGGTTGGCCTTGCGCTTCTCCTCTTTTGTTAATAGGATAGTCGGACAATGATTATCTTCTTCCTCATTGACCGCCACACAATCATCATCAGAGACATCGTCCTCATCCGACGCATTCATATCAAATAGAGGGTTCAAAGAACCATCAATTCCTTTTGTCACCATCGAAAACGAATTCTTTCCCAGAATTTGCTCAGATTGCACTTGTACCGTCTCTAGTACCATATCCACATCCTCCGCTCCCACAAATGCTGGGAAAGAAGTGCCTATATCAGGGGAGGATTCATCAGATTTCTTAAATTTTTTATTCGATCTTTGAAGGAGATCATTTTCTTCGCTAGATAGCCCTAGTTTCTCTCGATCTCTCGCGCTCTCCATTTTTTAAGTACAAATTTTGTTTGTTTATTAATTTACAACTATGTGTTTATTGATCAATAAAATACGAGTGACTTAGTTATGACTCATGATGCCTGTGATTATATACTAATTGATACATTTTCTTTACTGAGACCTCCTTAATAAACAAAATTGCTTGTAATTTTTTTCCCTGAAGAACAAATTTATCAATTTGTACAGTATTTGATTTTGCTTCTTTCCTATCTTTTGCAAATGAAAAATAAAAATTCATTTCAATTTTCCTCTCCCATTAACAAATTTAATGGTGACAAGAACTCACAACCTGCTAATAATGTGTCAGTCACACTATGTCAACTCAATAGAGACCGAGAATACCGACTTTCACAAGAACATATTAAAGCCAATTCATTTGCTTGTCAAACCACATATCAACAAATATTTTTTCATATGTGAATGTAAAGTTGAAATCTTGGAGGGTTTTGCTCAAGTGCCCAGAGATAGAGTAGCTTTCACTGTACCACACTTTATATATTACCTCCATTTCAAAACAGCGATTAAACATTTTCTACTCATACTTAATGTCAAGTCGTTGCAAATAATTTGAAACAGATGTAGTATAGCTAATTGTAAAAAAAAAAAAAATAAATAAATAAATAAAAATTGTCAACTTGATCATTTCTTAAATAATCATAATGTTATGGGTGGTGTCTTAATGTTACAATCTTAACTTTTTGTAGATAGGCAGGATTTGTGTTAAAAATCGTGATCATTTACTTCATAGTTTTAAGACTCCTAACGAAGTTAATCATCTACATTCACCAAAATAGACCTCTACAATCTACAATAAGCAAAATGAGAGCGTACTAGATTGACCACCTTGCGTCCTTGCCTAATACTGAAACAAATGCATACAAGGATTGAAATCAACAAAACTTCAGAAACGGGCACAACATGAAGATAAGTTCTCAAAAATTACTTCCAACATGGTATTCAGCTCATCAGACAAACAAATGTGCTCGCTCTTTCATACCAAGGCATCTTATCTTGCAAGCACCTCACAATCTAATTACAAGAGCATAAGAGAAAAAAGAACAAAGAAAAAATCCTTCACAGGGACGAAACATATCGCCAAAAAAGCAGAATTAGTTATTTTATTATGCTAATATATCGATCAATCACCATGATCTCAACATGCTCACCCTAAGGGAAATGCAGAATCGTCACAGAATTAATAACCCCAGTAGTCATTACGAATCTCATCATCAAACTTCTGCCTCAGCTCTGGATGCTTCTCAAAATACTCATCCGCAGTCATGGTGCTCAATTTTTTCTAAAGAGAAAAAACAGTACTTAGTCATGGAAAGAAATGAAGACCTAAACAACTAGCTCTAGAGGCTCAAAGGATAGCATTCGGCATTCAAAGCTGCAAAGAAATAGCCTTACCTTCAACTCCTGCACATCAGCTATTTCTTTTTCCAATCTTTCAGACTCCTTCAAAGATTGTAGTTCTGCTTCTTTCAGCTCCACCAACTGAAGTACAAAACATGACAATGGGTCAGCACAATATTAAGCAATACTCATCGTTGTAGCAGAATATGCTTTCTCTGACAAATATGGATAAAATTGATTTGTTGCAGCAAATATTTACTGGAAAATGGCAGTAAAATGAAAATCCCCAATAGGATGATTTCATGAACATATCACCATTGCAAGATAATTTTATCCACCATCCAAACCTACTACTAGATTTATGTAACCCTTGTATGAAATTACTTATTCAAGGTGAAAAGAACAAAAACCGTAAAGATCAAATTTGGCCCTTTCAAAGCACATGAATAGAAATTATTCTCAGGAAATCACAGCGTATGAACACAAGTCAACTTTTGACACACCAAGGTTACTAATCAGAGCATCATTATTCATTAGAATTATAATGGCTAAAAGCAGGGAATAAAAACCCTGCAGTATCTATTGATACGAGGTTCTTTTACTACCACGTATCAGGCTGGGTCAGAAGATAAAGAATTATTTAGCTACTATGCATTTATGTCCCTTTGGATGAAGATAAGTATGTCAACTGCCTGACTACACCTAATGATCAATGCACTCTAGAATGATCAATGCACTCACCAGGGCATCAATTTTAGGCTTGTACTCTGGTGTAACTTTGTCCACATACTTTGGAATTTCAATGCCTAGAGACAAAAAAAAAAAAAAATTACATTAGGGTAAAATCTTAGCAGGTTTAAACATAATGCAGGAACAAACAAAATGAAAAGTTAAAATTAAACATCAAACCATACATCAAGACATAACTCAATGTTGCAAAGAAAATGACAGACACAAGTTTTATACTATAATAATTCTCAGATTTATTTCAGAACAATCTTTCTCATCTTTGGCAAGGGAAAGAAAAAAAAAATCTTGTCCCCAAAACACAGCGAACATTCCAACAAGCAAATCTCCAAAATTGCCATAATGCCAGATTATGAAAAACATCACTTCACTACAAGAAACCAAACGTAGATCTTGGAAATGAACTTGCGTAAATTAGCTCACGACTAAGAAAAACTACACAGAAATAGGGAATAGGAAGCTTCAAGCCAATGCATATAGTCCCTCTGTCCAAAATTAATATCCATAATACAATACTTGGTATCCCAATAAAATTTATTCCTCTTTACCTTCTAAAAAAATATTATCATAAGAAACTATTTCCCCGTTTCCCATCCACCACAAATTCTTCTTTAATCTCGATCACAATACTCTCTTTTCTTCCACTTTAAATACACTTCCAATCATTCTATTAACATCCAATCCAGTAACTATTATCAAAACCCGAGCAGAGTCAACCAGAGTATGATTTTCTTATAATTCCTCTGCTCAACATACCCTCTTGGCACACATTTAGAGGAAAAGATTTAAGGGTGTAAACACTCAAAATAATCAAAATACCTTTACCAGCGGCAATGTATAATTTTCATATTGCTTGTGTTTCAATTATTTTGATTAATTTGCCCGAATACACCATCAAATCTCAACTTTAAATATGTGACAAGAAGCTATGTAGCAATTGACACAGAGCAGGAGCAGATGATGTATAAATCTATGAATACTCATGCTCAAAGTTTTTCTATTTTCAAATGGAAGATTCCAATTGGGAAAAAAAATACATTATCTACTCATTTTGACACAAGTCATGTCCTCATGCTTGTGACCTTGCACCTTCTCCTTAAACTTTACAAATGCTGAAGACAAAATAAGGAAATCAGACTATGCTTACATCCAACATGATACTAGGTAGAAAAGACAAGAGAAGTTGAAAACATTAAAGACCATTGTTGTACTGCGATCAATGATGCTCTTTTTTTTTCCATTTTTAAAGGTTCTTCGATAAAAATATAATGACTAGTGCACAACACAGCCGCTCTCCTACCCTACATTAGATAGTTTATCCCTAAACTGTCTTATGACTAATCCTGTGATATCATGTTAATCTTGTAATACTAATATCATGTTATAATGTAAAACTAACATGAATTTCAGGAAACAAATATATATCTTGATATAAAAAATTAATTATAGGATTGCAGAAATGTACCATCATAAGCTTCCTTGTACATATCAACCAATTTGTTGCCAATTCCTTTTCTGTAATACTCCCAGTCTATGGGCTCAGGTTCCTACATAAGCAAAGCATAAGCAAAGCTATATTATCATTGTATCTGCATGTCAATCCTTGAGTACCCATACATATTAACCTAAAGTAAACTCATCTAAAACTTGATCACAATCCATTACTGCTATTCCATGATTTTCAATTAAATAAATGTGCCACAATATTCTCACTCACACGGTAACATCTACAGCTTATTTGCAATAACCCTAATGCAGCCTGAGGTTTAACGGAGGAAGCAATTGAAATCATGCAGCCAGACTATGTACAGAAGTGAGAAGCTATGTTACTCAGAGTCCATTAGATATCAAGTACCGGTGTCGTATCCTATCCTTTACACTCCAAGATGGTTGTGGGCACTTCAACACTTCATTCCGGGAGAAAACCATGGAAATTTACACCTTGGACAAGTACGCATGCTCGAGTAACATAGGTGAGAAGCAAATGAACCATGGAATCTCACCTTAAAAAATTTTAAGGGTTCTAAAACAATGGGGTTCGAATTTGTTCTTAAGAGCAAAAGACTATGGTAACGGGTTACCCTAATAAATCAAGCTTCACCCCGAAAAAGCATCCAAGTACTCAAAAATATTCGAGCTTTCCCCAAAAAATCATCCAATCAAATCAAAACACTCCTCTATTAATACTCAAATCAAACCTATTCGAAAAGTCATGCAATCAATTCATTTCTGGGTTCAAATCCAGAACAATCGCAAATTAAAAAATTAGGGTTTCACAACAACAACAAACCCAGATCGCATTTCAAAAAAAAAAAAATCACAATCAATTAATCAAAACATCGGAAAATGTCCCTTAACCGCAATAATAACAATAAATCAACAAAAAACAGAAATGGGTAAAACAATAATTAGGGTTTAGAATGTCGAAGATCGAAGATCGGACCTGGCTAAACTTGGTCTGAAGCTGAGTGTTGACTTCATCGAAGGTACGACGAAGAGTGAAGAACTCCTTGCGAGCAGCTTCAGAGACAATGAGCTTAGACATGCCATCCCAATCGATGTTCTTGGATGCCTTGAAAGTGACATCAGCAATCTTCTTCCCAACCCCACTCATTTTTTTTCGTACTTTCTCTCTCTTCGCAACCTTCAAAAATGGGGGTAGATTGGATTTGGGGGTGGCAAAGGCAACTGTGAAAATGCTTGTGGTTTGTTGGGCCAAAGAAAACCCACTTTATTGGCTTTTTCTCTTTTTCCCCTTGTGATGATTCTTGGTTTAAGGTTATGGTTTGCTTTGACCGTGCTCGAGTTATTCAGGGGCTGTTTTGTTCAGAAAATCTTGCGTAGATCTGATATACAATAATAATATTATTGTGGACCTAAGGTTTATATATACGTAATTGACGTTATATTAAGCATAGTGACCCCTAATTTTAACATAATAACCTTATTTTTAACATAATAACCTTTCTTAAAACTTGTGTGACCTTTAATGTTATTATGAACTTAAATTATGACGTTATGTTGAATAGTAATGATCTTAATTATTCATATTAACCATTTTATTAAAATTTTCATTAAAAAAAATGAACCTCTTATACATTTAATATTACAATGACTTTTTTTTTCAACATAAAAACCTTTATTTTAATATATATAGTGACTTTTTTTTTAATTAATAAAACAATCATGTTGTCTTTAATATTGATGGTCCACGAGAGTGAGGGATAGCTCAAGTGGTTAGAGCTTCCCTCCCGGTTTCAAAGGATCTTGGGATCGATTCTCACCCCCGTCCTTGTGGCTCTCTAAACGCCAAAAAAAAATATTGATGGTCCACAATAAATTAGTGTGAAGCAGGTCCATTTAGGAATTTGTATGTTTTGTTCACCTGATTTCGGAAATAATTAAGTTCGAATAAAGATGTACGGTATCCTATATTCTATTTATTTGATTTTTACTTGTACATTACTATGAATAAGACTGCTACTAGTGCAATATGAGAAATAAGACAAGATTATGCCATCCATTACATTAGTAAGAAATGTATATAGTATGAAATGCGGTACTCACACTTAGAAAAGACATGTCTCGTTGTAATTTGGGCATCGCAAAAATTGAGACACTACATAATAGTTTACATTGTTCACATCAATTGATCTCCCAAACCTTTAAAATTTATATTTGTCAAGCTCACCTTGAATGGTCGACTATTAAGATCGCTAGTCATACTCGGCAAATTCGATTTACAGTTCATACCTCAAAAGGCGACTAAGGGACGAGCGTTGTCGTCAGATTTCCTTTCTGAGTTCCCAACTTAGGAAGACATTACGTAAACACATGACATCCCAAACGAAGACTTGTTAATGACCGAGGATGACACGTGGTTTTTCTATTTCGCCGGCACATCCAATCATAAAGGACTCAGCGTTCGAGTTCTCATCGTATGAAGCACACATACCTTTCCAGTAAAGCTTGATTTGAAGTAACCAATAACGTTATGGAATTCTGCATTATAAGACTCAAGGGCATCTGAGTTTGAAAGCATTTGTATATGCTTTCAGTAGACTTTTAGTAACCTTTACTTTTTAAAGATTCAATATTGTTCATCAGTAGAATTTGATATAATATAAGTGTGTAATTCATTCATGGATACGGGAAGAATTTGGGTTTATATGCTTAGGAATGGTCTTTGATTTATAAAATGTTTGTCTAATACTTAGCCTTCGAGTATTAGGTCAAAACAAGTCAACATACTCCACTTCAGGCCGGATTCGGTTTGTGTCGGTCACTTTGGGTTTTTGGTCATTATTTTGGGTTTGAATTAGGTCTCGAGCTGAGTAATTCAAGTTAGGTAATCAGTTTATAGTCAGTTTTGACAACTCAAATTCTATATTAGTACTATAATTTTTTTTATTTAAGTTAAAGAGAAATACATAGACTAGCCCTCAACCCCCTTTGTGTTTTTTTTTTTTTCATTTTTTTTATCTTGTATTTGAAGGTTAGACACATTGAAAGTGAGGGATGAGGGTAAGGAATCTCCACCCTTTCAAAGCATCCTTTGTAATTATCTCCTAGAACATTTTACATGCTTTACAATGAATCAGCCTATATATGTAGTACATAGTACAATTCAAAATCTGCACAAGAAATCTTATGAATATTCTAGAATCATTATCTTGCTAAAATACTCCACCAAGACGATTTTGAAGCACTTTATAATTTTCTGGAGAGAACTTAACGTACGCTCGATGGTGGACTCGATGTACAATGGAATGGGAGACATCCCTAATAATGCACTCTATCAAGTCATGATCTTTTGAGCTTCTAAGCAGAGTAGATCAATTATTATTATTATTAAATATTAAGTTTCAATTATTGATTATTAATTACAATAGAGCAGATCAGATTCATTCAGCTCAAAATAAGTAAATAACAAGGCTTTTTCTTTTCTTTGCATTTTAGATGCGGTACCTAAGTACTCTATAGATGTGATAAACTATGGCCTAAAAGGCAGGTTTGAGCAAGTGTAGAACCACTTTTCGAGTTAAAACCCAAATTCGATCTAAAAAGTCTGCTTTGACTCGACAAGCCCGTCATTTTTTATAGGTTCGAGCAAGATATTTGATGGCCCGGCCTAGCTCGAAATTTTGATCACTTCTACAGGATTAAAAATTTGTTTCAATCCCCCTCTTCCTCTCTTCCATACACAGTCGCACATTACACAGTATACACCCATTTCCAACAACCTTCAACGACCCCACCTCACTCCTTCCCAACATTCCGATGCCTCCAAAGGGCCGTCCACGGCGCGCCGCCGCCCGGAAAAAGCCACCACTGCCGGAAAATCCCACCATTTCAACCGAACCCGCCGAAGAAATACATGCAGATAATCACCAACCACTCACTGAAGCTCCTCTTCCCGACAACGACGTCGTTTTGGCTCCATCATCAGAAACCCTAATCGCCGGAAAACCAGAGCCACCTGAGAATCAAGCACAATCGCCGGAAACTGCCGTGAAACCTCAAGATGACGTCGTTTTGGGCTCTGAGGAGACTAAGGATAAGGACACTGTTGGGAAGGCGAAGAAGGTGGTGAAGAAGACTGTTAGAGTTGTGAAGAAGGTGATTAAGAGAGTTCCGAAAAAGGTTGTAAAGTCTGAAATTGATTCTCAAATTGATCAAATTGATAAGGTTGATTCAATTTCGAAACCTGAATTTACAGTTTCTGCTTGTGTTAATAAAGAGGAATTAAAGTGTGCTGGAAAATGTGTCCAATTGAAGGAGGAAATTAATGATTCGATGTCGAATATTCGAGAAGATAAATTGAAGTTTGCTAGTAGTAGTGTTCAGTTGAAGGTGGAAAATCATGAATTGAATTCGAATTCAACAACTTCTGCTAAGGTTGGTGCTCAATTAAAGGCGGAAAATCATGATTCCGATGTTTTGGTTTGTAAGATGGAGGAGGAGGAGAGTAAGGTTGAGGTTAATGAGAAGAAGGGTGTTTTAGAAGAAGTTCGAAGTGAGAATGTAGTAGAAAAAGGAAGTGAATTGATGGAAATTGAGAGTGTTTCAAACAATGAGGGTAATGTGGAGGAGAGGGGTGGAGAATGTGGAAAGGAAAGCGAGGGTTTGGTTATTGCCGAGGGCGCGAAGGGAGAGGAGAGTAAGGGAGAGGAAGTGGAAGATGGTCAAGGGGAGGGGAAGTTGTTTAGAGGGGAATTGGAGGCGATGGAGCGAAAGAAGAGGCGAAAGACGGAGATATTTATTGGCAGGTTGGATAAGGATGTCAAGGAGGATGATATTAGGAAGGTTTTTGCAGAGGTTGGTGAAATTGTGGACTTGAGGCTGATTTTGAATAGTAAGACTGGGAAGAAATTTGCGTTTCTGCGGTATGCGTCGGCAGAGGTGGCCAAGAGGGCGTTAGATAAGTTTGCCAAAGTTGAGGTATATGCTAATGCTGCTTCTTTTCTTGCTTATTTGATTCATTTTCTGTTTTGTTGCTTAATAGAGGGTAGGTGTGCAGTGGTTCATTTCCTGGTTGATTTCGTTAGATTTCGAGTTCTCTATATAACTGTTATCTTCTCTGCCTATGGTAAGACACTATTAAGTTGTTCTGCTATGTTGACTTAATATACATAGTAGTATATATTGGCTCATACCTGGGATCATGAATTGTATTTTGTTTGATTTTTTTAGCCTGTATGTTTGATGTGAATTTGTGAAATATGGCTAGTGTCCCCTAAACTATTGCAGTATAAAATATATTGATTGTCTATACTCAAATAGCATTACATAAACCCAATATTATATACCAAATAAGTACTTCGTATAAAGCATTGAAGGAGTAAAGTCTTGTGCTTGGTTTTGTTCAAATTCGGATAGTATGATCCTCTGGTCAAGTTTGGATTGGATCATAGGTTTAAAATGGATTAGTCTCGGACTCATGTATACTACAGGTCTAGTGAGTTCTGGCTCAAGTTAAGATCATGTTATTAGTTTAGGATTTCATGTCAAATATAATTTGGGCCATTTACAATTCTACCTTTAGAGTTGACATGATTATCTATCATGTTTACCCGTGCACAATTTCGATAATATATCTAATTGTCAATAAGTAAAATTTATACAAAGCTGATATTACGAAAATATACAACAAAACGATTCCGACAAGATCCTTACAGCTAGTCAAAGTAGAATTTGTAAATAGCGTAAAAATCAATACATGTCAATTTAAAAAGAATGGAGGAAGCAATTGTCTAATGGTGACTATACTTTACTTCCTTTGTTCTAAATTAATTGACATGTATTCATTTTAGGGAACCTTCTTTATAGTTGACAAGTTTCTAATTTGGGTAAATTTTTTATTGTTAAATGTCAATATTATCCTCTCTTATTTTCTTTCTTCTCCCTCTTAACAGACCCTAATCCACTCTTTCATTTCTCTCCTCCCTAATCCACTCTCTCTCCTTTTAATAACCACCCGTCCACCACCATGATATCTTCCTAAAATTGGTCTCCTCCCTCTCCGCATACGATATCCCTCATTGTAGACGTACTAGGGATTAAAACCATGTACATAATAAGAGAGAGAAGAAAAGATTAGGCTGGAGAGTGGTAGCCTAAAGCTACTTGTTTAATAGCTTTAATCTTTTGCAATCAAGAACCAACTTTTCCCTTGCTATTTTTTTTTTTTTTTTTTTTTTTTGACAGAGAAGCTTTCCCTTGCTAATTTCCTTTTATTTAGGTAGCAGCAATTTGAGTCCAATACAATATAATGACCATCAATGATCATCCATTGAGCCTTGCAAGATTTCTAGATTCTAGTAATCTGATGCATCCAAAAACTTAACCCCTTCTTCACTACTGTGTGGCTACTTGAGAAGACATGTTCAAAAAGCTACTAACACCTCAAACTGAACCAAAGTTGAAAGTTTCCCGCACAATAGCAATCTCACCAATGCATAGAGCAATGATACTTAATCAAAAAAATTTAATAAGAAATATTGATACGAAGATGGTAGTCATCATATGTTGGAGAAAGTACCACTTTATTTATTGTCAGCATTTTGGCTTTGCAGTTATATTGAATATTAATAGAAATTAAGGCAATTTCATCCTATTGATTAAATAAAAACCATCCTCAACAATCAATCAATCAAAGCCTTAATCCTATAAGTGGGGTCGGCCACATGAACCAAAAGTGATTATTCCGTATAGCCATCCACAAAAGTCTACTTCCTCCACCCCTTACGATCAAATACCTCATTCTTATGCAAATCCATATATTTCATATCTTTCCCCCTTCCAATTAAGTTATTTCAGTCTCCCTCTCCCTTGTTTAAACCCTCCATGGTCCCACTCTTCCGCTATTTGTACTAGTGCACCCTTGGGTCTCCGTCTCCGTCCATCTTACATGCCTGGACCAATGCAGGCGATTTCCCCTTATCTTGTTTGCAATGCCTGCCGCACCCACTTTCTTTTTATGTACATGGTTTTAATCCCTAGGATGAGTCATGCTTTTGTCTCATGTGCACAAGTGGCAGCTGCCTTCTGTGCTCCATTTTACACTTTTTTGTTGCACCTCTCTTCTTGTTAAGGTTGTTTTTGTCATCCTCTTAGGCCCCTCTCCTAGGTTGGTTCATTACATATACCCCAAGGTTGCCATACATCGTTTCAATGTCAAAGAGCAATCTTCATTGCTAATTTGCTCCTTGTTTCTGGATCATTCTAGTCTCTAGAGTTCTAGATGTTAGTCGAAAGTGAAACTTAAACTATAGGGTTTGTTCTCATTGTTACTTTTTAGTTTTTAGTTTTTCATACTGTGATTTGTGGTTTGACTTTTATTTTTATTTTAAAACTAATGCAAAATAGTTTTTATTAATCTAAAATAGAACTAAAACATTACACCTTCTTCTTTCTACAACTGTTGATGGGTGACCTCTAAAGCCACACGTCTTCTGTACTCATCAATACCTGTTATTAAATAACCTTCATTCCTCTTCCTACCCATTACCATCCATTAATTGCAACCTGAATCTAATTATTTCATTCATCACCCTAATTTCATCAAACCTAATAGTTTCCGAGCAATAGAAAGAGGAGGGGGGGGGGGGGGGAGAGAGAGAGGAACATAATTTCAGATGTTTGCATCACTTATAATTCATCAGCAAATTTAGGACGAGGCGGAGAGCATAACTTATTTCATTACAAGATCAATCTACAAAAACTTGGAATTTCAATTCCATAATCTTGAACAATTTATGCCAGCAGCAAGAATGAGAAATTGAGAACATCTTGATGAAAAACTGATAAAATAAATCAATTCATGTCGGCGATGAGAAAGACTAGATCAAAATGATAAACTAAGAAAAGAAAACTCAAAACATTGATGAACAATAAATAATCTGGCCACCAGCGTATTGATGAAAATTGCAATAAAAATTGTTACAAAAATTGATTGTACAATCTTCCATGTTTGTAGAATTGAGGATGGAATTTCTAGAAAACAAACAGCTACAATAATTTTAGAAGGAGGAATTGTGCATCGATAAAGGAGAGAGGAGAGGGTGACTAACTAAACCAAAGCTGTTTAAAACCACTAAATGTGGTTTCCCTTTTTTGTTTTTATGGTGTAAATTTAGCAAAATTTGTTTATTTCGAAGCCAACACCAACAAATCTTTTTTGTTTTTAAAAACTAAGTAACCAGAAATCCCAAAACTACAACAGTTCCAAACGGGCTTTTAAAGTTTGAACTGGAAATATACTTGATGGATCTACTTTCAAAAGTAACAAGTTTTCAATAATTTATCCACCAGTACGACAATTTGTACCGAGGATCTAGGTATGTTCCGGACACGCCACTTGGCTCTCGGGTATTGCAATGTTGTCTTAGAGATTCAAAAATGGCGAGAAGAGGTTGAAGGTGGAGTCTTGGAGCTTTAAAAATGGCGGACAATCAAACATATTCAACAGAGGAATGGTGGAGTCTTATTTTGGACCCATACTCCAACTATTCAACAATATAGAGTAGAGAGAAATAAATACAGTAATTAATGGTTGGAGAATTATTTTGGACCATCACTCCATTTTCTCTTTTAAAAAACATTTTAATTCATGCTTTTTAAAGTACTCGTATAGTAGATAAGAGTTATTGAGGTATTTTTTTCATTAAAATTGGTAGTATTAGGTAGTAGTAGTACTACATCATACAGTCTAATAGTCTATTTTAAAATAAAAATTGTTAAAATATTTATGGGAACTTGCCACGATTATCCATTTTTTTTCTTTTATTGTCGTATCGGTACCCGAGTCCAAAGTTAAGATGGTATCCCCGTGTTCCAAATTTTTGAAAATGACGTATTAGACACTCGGATCCGTACCAATATTGGATAACCGTACCTGTGTCAATGTAACATAGCCACAAGTTGTGTTAAATGGTCCAAGATTGTCGTTATTGTGCAGCAAGTAGTCGGACTACACAAGTCTAAATGAATTGTGAAAACTAATGCCCATTTTAGTTTTTGGTAATAAAGTTTACTCATGCTGTGTAGTGGAATTGTTTTTAATTAGCACTGTAGCGGCTATATGAATGATAATTTATTTGCTAGGTGTGTTGTGCACTTGTACTTCACCTGGTTTTGGGTCACTGCCACTTACTTTATGCCTAGACTCTAATAACCTTATCAACACCGTTTACATAATGCAATTTGGAACGTTATTCTTGTCTATCATGTTCTTGTGCAAATTTGAAAATACTTTCCTTTTTATGATATTTAACTGTTTTTTTTTTTTTTTTTTTTTTTTTTTTTTTTTTTTTTTTAAAAAAAAAAAATCTTTCTTGGCTCTTTTAATTCATGCAATCAAAGATTTGTGGCAAGGAGTGTGGTGCAACTCCTGTCGAGGGCAATGATACAATTTTTCTTGGTAACATTGACAAGAAATGGAAGTATGAAGATGTAAGACTCATGCACTTTTTAAATTCTTAAAAAGCACAATCTTTAGGGCGACTTCACTAACTAAACTTATGTTTGGGTAGGTTGTCAGTTTGTTGAACAAGATTGGTATTGGAAACATAGATAAGGTCACAGTTATGGTGGATTCTAATAACAGCGAATGTAATCGTGGATTTGCATTTGTTGAATTTTTAACCATCAATGATGCTCAGCTTGCTTATACGAAGCTTCAAGAGAAAGATGTTTTTGGGAAAAATAAAAAATTAAAGGTTGCTTGGGCTGAACCTTTGAAGGAGCTTGATGAAGAAGAAATGCTAAAGGTATGTGTTATGTAAAATATATTGATGCTATGGATGTATAGGAACTCACAGTGTTTGGCCTAATGACCAGTTGCAAATTGTCTATGAACAGTTTGCAAGTAGAGCATTTTAGATTTTCATTAACATGTGTAAGAATATATTAAAAGCTTTTAAGGATATTTGAGGATCTCCTAGAAATTAAGCATGATTATTTGTGGTGCAATTAATATTTTGCAGGTCAAAACAGTATATGCGGAATTTATACATTCCTCTTGGGATGAAATGAAATTGAGAGATACTTTTAAGAAGTTTGGGGAGATAGATGATATTGTTCTTGCTCGGAATCTAAAAACAACCAAGAGGAAGGACTTTGCATTTATCAGTTTTAAAACTCGTGAAGCTGCCATCAAATGCATTGAATCTTTTGGTCATGACTTAAGCAGCAAAGATGAAAGCAAGGTTTTCTTTCTTATTCATAAAACTTGTAAATGCTTGTATCAGTTTATGACTTAACTAAAATGCAATTATGTTTTTAGGTAAGTGTGAAAGTCTCCCTTGCTAAACCAAAGCCAAAGGTAAATCAAAGGCCAATTGCAAAACCTTTTGCCAAGGAGGTCCCCCAAACAATGCCAAAAGCCAGTCACAGTGAGTAAATCATATGCTTGAATAATTTGTTTGAGACGATTAAGATGAACTTAGCTGTTGCGACTGAATTTTGATTGATTATTGCTTTTGGTGATTGGTTTACTCATGCAAAGTTTTATGTATAAATTTTCATTAATACGAAGTATTTTTTGCAAATTATTTATTTAAATTTATATTGTCAAACTTGCTTTGTCCAGCTTATTAGTATTTAAGCTCTATTATCCTTGGGTATTCTGTTTGATGTAATTCTTAATATAATCCCTCTTTGCAACTAATTTCTTTTCAGTGATGGATGTTCTTTAAAATGAATCTGTGAATGTCTAATGACCTTATTTCTGCTATGCCTGTAAAGCTTCCTGAATTATGTGCTTTAAGATATATATTAACAATTCATAATTTATCAATGTCGTTAGTGGTAAATATTTTGACTCTATGCAGGTAAAATTAGGCCAAGTGAGCCTTTAAACTGGACACATCGTACGGTACCTCGTCATGGTATTCAAGTTCCTGATATGTCTTCTACGAATGTTGAGTTGGTCCAGTTATTGAGGGAGCAAGCTTCATGGAGATCACCACATGCGAGCCTAAGCAACAGTAATCGGATTCTTTCTTTTCTTTGTTTCCATTATGGAACTCATTGCATACATTGACCAAGATATGCTTTTGATTAGTGTTTTTCCCCTAACTTAGACTCTCTCTCTCTCTGTCTCCCTCTCTCTCTCTCTTTTTATTTTTTATTTTTTTGTCTAAATAAATACGGCGAAGTACTTTTCAATATCTACCATCCAGCCTTTAATGTAAATGATGGGCATTAGAGTCTAATTTGATGTCAGCTGTATGTTCATTCTCTAGCATGAAGGATTTATGTGAGATAACTTCTTAGGTAGACATTTGACAATATGAACCATTGGGAGGAAAAAAAATCCTAATGAAATGTCACAATAGATTAGAAGCGTACCAACACAAATATAAGCGATTAATCATAGAAAAGAAGCAAAACTTGATGGGTAGAGTGTTAAAATAAAGGAGTACTTAGTTTTATTTCTAAATCCATTTAATTTAATTTTTCTAGCTCATATTTATCTTAATCTTAAGCCCGAACTGTTTAATTTAATCCTTTATAGGCTGATGAGATATGTGGTTATCTTATCCCTGATGAGACACATGTCTTAATCTTATCCCTTTATAGGCTGATGAGACACGTGTTTTATTTATCTTAATCTTAAGCCCAAACTATCTCATTTAGTTGATGAGACACGTGGTCGGGGAGCCATGTTTAGGTGTCTACACAATACCTTTTCACCATAGCTTCCTTGTTGGGCATCTATTTTGTTTTCCTTGAAGCATGCATTTTACTTTGTTTGGGAAGGCAAAGGATGCAAATGTGGGTGGGGGAATACCCATATGTAGAGTGCTTTTTTAAACATAAGAAACATTTTTAGCTTGAAGAGTTAAGAGTAAGCATCTGGAATTTTCCTTCTGGTCCACACTATTGTTGTGCCTTGACACTTTGATATTTTCTAGAATTCTAGTGTTTAGCAGTATCAGTTCCTTCCCTGGCACTATGTATAAATATTTAATCTGCTAACCATAGGTGGGTGGTTTTGGTGGGGAGGGGATGGCCACATCTGGGGGTTATTGCTTAAATCTCTAGTTTGGCTTTCCTTGGTTAAAATTATGTCTATACAATTGCATTTAGGCAATTGGTGGTTGTTCTTGTTGGGCCTTTAAATTTCTAGAGTTAGCCTGCCCTTTATGTTTGGGATCTGTTCCCCTTCCTATGATGCATCTTGAGATTTCCCCTTTAGCAGTTCTCTTGTTATCACCTGAATTGAACCTTGAGGAAATTTATTTTATTATGGATTTATATGCAGGACCCATGGATATGTGCTACTCTAACCCCTTATCTGGGAGGAAGCGTCAATATCCTGAGATGGTAAGTGATATTAAGTATTTAACCTGTATCTGCCTTTTGGTTCTTGTTTCCTTTTATAATATTTCCTTTGTTTTTTGCTGCTAGGAAACTGATCCGCTGCATGGAATCTCAAACAGATATCCTCACTTCCATTTGGATGCTCCTTATTCTGTTGCAAGTTCTAGGTGGTTTGTTATTTGAATTAAACTTATGAATGCAGCTTATTTTTGCAGTTAGTATTCTCTTTATATTCTCTTATGCTGGGGTCACGCTGTCATTAAATAATTAGCTATTTGTTGCTTCTTTCAGTCAAAATATAATGCCTCCTATTGGTCTTACAAACCCTATGGCCTATCATCAACGGCATGGTGGGTACACTTCTGGTAAGTTGACTTAGGATTTTCAATGATTTGATTGAATGGTTTTCCTCTTGTATTCATAACACAGTGGTGTGTTTATCACCAGGATCACTTTATGGAGCCAGAAATTATGCAAACAATGTTGAGGTATGTTGGACAGCATTGAATTATACCCTAGGCTACTAGCAGTTGCGTATTATTTCAGTGTAACCCGATGGTTATCTTAAACTTTCTAGCTCTAGGAAAAAAGCAGCACTACGATCTTCTATTATCCTTATCACTTTGCCTGTCATTTCATTAAATTATTGTAAATATTTCTACCATGTATCTTTGAGACATGCTACCCACCAACCTAGTTGGATGTTGTGGATTATAGATCATTTTGCCTCCACAAATCTCCCTTACGCCAGTCACATATCTAAACCTGACATTTGGTGGTTAGAAGTTGAAAGACTTGAAACTGTGTTGCTATGCTATCACCCACCAAAAATTTGGTAATTGCTCACTTCCAAACCCTTACCTCCCCTTCTCCCACCATTCCCTAAACAAAATAGAAAGGGAAAAAAATGATTGTAGTAGGTTTCTTATGTTTATTTTTCCTAGACCACCTGTGCTCATGCCTAATGGTGCACTGCAATGAGTTCCTTACTTGCTTCTGCTGTTTCTTGCTATGGCAGATCAGGGATAAAGCGCATGAAAGCAGTTTTCCATATCGGCGATGTAAGTAACTGAACTATAGAAACGCTAAAAACATTGATACTACCCACTTCACCATGTTGGAAACCATGTTGCATACATTGTACATGTTGACAGTTTTATTGCCCTTATGTGCTTGTGTGAAAATGCTCGTGTTCATGCTGCTACATTGGTGGTAAGAAAACTCCTACTTGCAAAGACGTGTAAGGAGAGATGTCAATTCTCTCATTATAGGATATATATTTCTAGTCCTTGGGTGGTAATACCGAAACATTTGCTTATATTGTTATGAACATTTTGCAAAATAAGATATGGATTTATAAACTTACATTGCCTTATGTGGAGGGATTAGTTGGTAAGGTGTAAGGTGGGGTGAGAAAGTGTATCCTAGGGAATCTAAATTGTTTGACCTCTACCCTTAAATAAAATTTACAGTCTCCACTTTTTAGAGTTGATATTGGAGTACATAAAGAGTACACTTAACCCTTTCCTTTTTGCAATAGTTATGGACAAATTGATCCGTTCAATTCAAGAAGAAATACCATGATGCATGATGTTTGGGGATGCTTTTGTATGAATTGATGAGACAAAAGTAGGTGGGAAGGCAAGGTGGAATTCTAGAGATAGACATTAGAGTCTTGAGGCTTTATGTAGAAGTAAGACAAACTATTTGGAGCGTAAGTATAGCAGAATTTGAAGTAGGGAGGCAAAGGAAATCTTTGGATGGGAGTATTGTGCAAGGTTTCGAATTCTTCTGCTATTTAGGATCAATTATTCTAAAAGATGGGGAATTGGATGGATATGGTGATTGTAGAAATAAAGTGGGTTGACTGAATTGGAAGAGTGCTTCAGGGTTCATATGTGATTCTGGCATGCCCCATAGATTGAAGGGAACATCCTGCCACATGACAAATAGAATTACCCTATTATATGGTGCTGTGAAACATTGTCATATTCTTAAGATGAATTTGGTGATGTGTGTGTTCATGTGTTGTGATGGATGTGTGGTCATACACTCATACTAGAAAGGAATCAAGGATTAAATGAGGAGTGAGGTAATTAGGAATAAAGTAGAGGTTACACCTATTGATTATAGGATACGGGATAATCGCTTAAGATGGATTGGTCATGTAAGACGCACTGGTTTGGTTAGGGGAGGCTTAAAGATTGCAAAGATGGGATTGTGAGGGTTAGAGTAAGACCAAAGAAAACTTAGGAGGAAGGTTATTGAAAGCTATATGAGATTTTTGGGGATTGAGGGAGTTGGATTGGGCGTAGTGAAAGAAGATAATACTTTTATTTTCTTTCCTGTGTGTGTGTTTTTCTGTATACTTTTAGCCCTGTATTTCACTAACTTTTAGTTCTCACTTGTATTTTATTTATTCTCTTTGTTTTTCTAAAATAATGCATTTGTCCTCTTAACATTTAATTACTTCCATGATTTAATTTTCTTATCACTACTATGTAATTTCTTTGTTTATATTTAGTTGCAACATATCTATTTTCATGGTTGCCCACCATTAATAAGTAAAATTATAAAAACTTAATTTTTGAAAGTATACTTTGAGAATAATCTAATAAGATCACACCTGACTATATTTTTATGTGAATATAAATAGTTAAAGATAATCTAAATTGTGTGTGAATAACGTAAAAGCTGAAACGTTGAACAGAAAGATACGCAGGAGGTATATGTTTATCTATCAATGGAAGATGTACAAAGTACACTGTAAGGGCTTGTTGTATATGGGCCTATTGTAGTTATTGAGTTGAAGAAGTTTCATTTGTCGTGAGGTAATAATAATCTACCCTATCATATACTCCCTTTGTCTATTTATTAAAAGCCTATTTGGGTTTTTTCATGAAAGTAAGAAACTTTTAGATTCCTTAAAACCCAGGAAGTAAATTGAATTGCCTAAAAAAATCAGAAAAAGTAGTTGTCCAAATCACTTTCTCTCTCCTTCCTTTGGCTCAGCTCCGCCACTTCCCCCTCTCAAATTGAATCTGTACAACTTCATCTCTCCTCAAATTGAATCTACACAATTTCCTCTTCCCCCATTTCAGTTTTCCTTCCCTTTACATATATTCTTTTTAGGTAAATGATTTCTTTTTTTTTTCGAGAAAAGATTAGATTTCCTTTAATGGAGTATAATGCTAGACAGTCAAAGGTTTAAAGCTCGTTGAAGGATGAGGGGTACATGATTGTTGCTTTGGCCGAGTGTTTATTGTCGACCCATTTATAAGGTGTAAACAATACTCCATCATTGTACTGTAAATCAACAAACATTACCCTCATTTTGTTCTCTCAACCAAATCTTTTTTCAAACATTTACAATTAAAAACAATTTCACTCAAAAATGAGTTAAATCAAGGTAACAATAATTCAACAAATAAAACCCAGACTGGAATTTTTAGAGGAGAGAGAAAATGAACAGTGGAAATTATTTCCAGATCTAAGCAAAATCAGCTAACAAACTCAAAACTAATAAAGGGGTTTTGTAGTTGTGCAAGAAAACTAAATTTTCTTTGCAAAATCTTTATTAAGTGCAAAGATTTGAAGAAAGACAGATATGAAACAAAGAAAAAAAATGAAGAACCGAAAAGCTTGAAAAAGAGTGTAGAGAGAGTGAGAGAGAAATATTGTCGGTTATGGGAATGAAATAAAAAGAAAAGCTCAGCTATTAACCTTCACCTTTTTTTTTTTCGGACTTATAGGGGATTAAAATTGGGGGATGAGGTTATTTTGGTCAAAATTTTATATCCTAAAATAGAAAGATTCACAAATAGGCTTTTAATTTTTGGCAGCCCAAAAAAGAATACAAGCTTTTAATAAAAGGACGGAGGGATTACTAAAATAAAAGTCAATTAAATTTGTCTAAAGTTCTGTATTGGTAAAAATGTGTCAAACAAAAAATATATATATAGCTCTTCCAAAACATATACAAAACCACATTATAGAAATACCCAAACCAAGAGACGTAATCTTTTTCCTAACTTGCTAACCAGGAGCAGTGTTCAAAGGGCGCATACATATTCTGAGTCAATTAAGAATTTCGTGTGAAAACCTGACAAGCACAAACATGCCATATTTTGTACTAGGGTCTTATCCTTCACAAAACAAGCTAGTTAACAGCCTCGCATATATGTGCTCTAGGTGACAGATGTGCCACATTTTCATGGATGTTTTGGCTAGTTATGATGTTGTATTGTCTCTTCACACTATCACTTCCAACTCTCAGTCTCACCTCATCTTCTCACCTGGATAAAACTTGCAGCCTGTTCTAGCACTCCTTCAAAGCTCAGTTAGTTAGGCATCTCCATATCAAACCCAATATCCCTACCTTGCTACACAATTTTCTATTCATTTTTTCTCTTATATATTCTAAAATGCTAAGGGAATGCTCGAACATTAGTAGTGTACAACTACCTAGCTTATCCTTGTTTAAAGCATTTCAGTTTTTGAATCTGGCAAAGGACTAGCATTTCATCTCTATCCTGGTGTCTTTATTGTCGAGAGCTAAAGCTACATCTTTTACACAAAATTGTCAAGAGGCTGAGTTGTTGACCTTGAAAACATTGTTCTTGGAGTCATAAAATTGACAAATGGCTTTGAGAAGGATGTTTGAATTTCCGATTATTGGACAAGACTAATAACAGTTTACAGAAAAACCAAAATAAGACAATGTTCTCTTTCTTTCCTCATCCAAACAAAATAATTTGGTCAGTAGAGACACTTGATTATGACCGGCTTGTTTTTCGAGTCATCCTTTCCCGGGTTTGAATTTAAAAGAGTTGTTAGGACTATTTATGGGTCTATTCAGCTTCCATTCATTGACCCTACAAAAAAGAAAAATTCAATTGCATAAATATGGTCCGATGCAAATTAAATTTAAGTTGGGCTATATAAAATTATAAAGTGCAAAACAATATATTATGCATAGAGGGCTAATTTTGGAAACCATTTCTAGGAATACCGTTTCTCTTATATTTGGAGAGGCACTATGGAAAGTAGAATTTTCTGAATTACACTATGGAAAGGAGAGTTTATCGGACTATGGCAAAGGAATATTCGGTCGTTGGTCAAACAATCTAAAGTCAAACAATATTTTTACCTAAACCAACCTAAGACAAGTATAGGGCAAGCAAAGAATCGTATTACAGGGAATAGGTATGAGTACATCAAGAATATGAAACAATTATAAGTTAGTTCGGTCACAAATTGGGATTTTAATTAATTAACATCCTTGGAGATAAGTGCTAGGGCGAGTGAGATTCAACACCTACCAAACCGATAGATCAACAAAGCGGATGAACATGAATCATACTTGGGTGATAGAATGAGAACTTAACATTGTCTTTTTCAAAGTCACAACATAAACATTTCCTACATCAAACAACTGACATGATAAAGAACAAGTCTCAATGGTAAGAAGTGGATTTCTAACTTGAGTTTGTGTTTTGATCGTTCTAAGATAGCATGAAGCACAAATAATTAGGAGTTCTCACTGAAATTATCACACTAAAGCATCCTAATCATTGGAACAAGACAACCATAATCATGAAAAAGATATAATCCAATTGCACATGAAAAAACTCACTACCAAACCCCATATTCAATGTGAGTAAGGGACCAAAATACACATGTAATCAATCAATTCTAGTACAAGCAGCACATCCAATTTAATCAATCCATGACTTGGTTGGGTTTTTACTCAACCTCCTAACTAAGAAACTACTCACTACACGGTGTAAAGTATTCTACCAATCAATTCTAAAGCTATCGTGAATTCAATTTGAATAATGGAGAGATAAAACAAAGATGGATTGAGCATGCAAGAGCAATTAACAAGCATAAAAAATTAGGAGAGAGAGAGAGAGAGAGAGAGAGAGAGGGTCTTCATAAGCCCTTTTTTGACTTAATTCTTCTTCCTTGCTTCCCCATTAGCCATCATAGCCTCATTTCTCCTTCTCATTACTTCTAAATTCTTTGCTTCTTTGACGAAGTGCTTTGCTTCTTCGGATCTAAAATAGTATAAAAAACAATAACAACCCTATGAAGTGTAGTATGTGATACAAACAAAATGCATAAAAATAGAGTAAAAAGTGAACTAAGACATTGATTTTTCACAATACCTAGGCTCAAAACCACTCTACAATCATACTAAATAGCAAGCTATCAAACTACACTATAAAAAGGAGAGTTCACGAAACAATGCATTTCAGTCAGTGCTTTGACTTGAAACCAGTATTTTCAAACTAATTCCCGTTCTATGCCTATAGTAACTAGTTTTATATTGCCTCTTTGCCTTTCTTGTAAAGCGCACACCAATGCCCATACAGCTTCTTGTTCTTTACAAGGCTAGTTTAATTCTTTTAGCAATAACAACTCTCCTTGACTGGATTTTATGCTTCCTCTAAGAGTTATTCTTACCGACCACTTATCTTGAATTTATGTCCTAAACTCATGATCTGAACTTTCTTCTCTCTGATTCCAGATTTCCTGGTTGACCAAAATTTTTTGTTTGGATGAAGAAAAAACGACAGCAATGTCTTTTTTTTTTTTTTTTTTTTTTTTCCTTTCTTTCTTTTGGTAAATTGTTGTCACGGCCTTATCTAAAAAAAAGAAAATTTAAATACCCTTTTCAAAGCCATGTATCAATTATATGACTCCAATAATAAGGGTTTCAAGTTTAACAAGCAAGCCACTTTACAATTTAGTGTGAAAGAGATTGGTAAATATACTGAACCTTTCCCTGATTTTATCAAAGACCTCCCAAAAGAGAAACCTAAAGTGACCTCAACAGATTTCAAGAATATTTTGATGAGTATGGATGATGATGAGAGTAGGATTCAGATTCAAATTTGAAAGGCGATGTACTATTATGTGGTTGATTTAGAGAATATTCAGGGGAGGTTCTAAAAGATCTTCAGAAATTGAGGATATTAATTTGGCTAAGATCATGCTAGAGAAATTCTTGGAGTCTGTAATTGCAGCACAGACTATAGCTGAACTGTTCTAAAGAAGAAATATCCTTCGCTAGTTGTGCTCTAGTGTTAGAGGTATGGATTAGCTACTTAGCTCATTTCCTACGTGTCACACACACAAATTACAGCACTTTGTGAAGATTCTCCCAAATTTTTTCACCTATGATGATCCAATCAACTTGAACTACTACAATATCAAAAGCGTAACAAAGGATTTTTATTTCATTCAACTAACTAATCCATGAAACTGCTACATTTCCAATTTTAGTGTTGATTTGCAATGGTGTTCGGGCAACAATTGCCTAAAACCATCGCGTAAACTTCGTCTACATCCGACCAATGTTTAACTGTAGCCATTGTAATGTACCAATTGTTGCTGATTCCACTAGTGTTTGTTTGCGTTGTTCTCTTTTTATTTAGTGGAACAATTAAAAACACCTGTTGTCTTTGTTTTTGCACCTAGGTTTGGAATTTGGTGGTGCTTTTGACTTTTTTTTTTTTTTTTTTTTTTTTTTAAAGAAAAAATGTGTAACTTAATGTTTGTATGATATATTGAAACATTTTTTTTACTTTGGTCATAAAGTACTTCAAGCATATGTTATATTCATGAGATCACTTGTTTACACAAAAACATCAACAGATTGACTGTTGGAGGACTGAAGAGGAAAGCAACTTGGTAGTAAACTTGTGATGCTACAAGCTGATATGGAGTAATGGAGTGGTATCAAAAATGGTGAGCCACCAATTAGTATGATTCTAAATTGGTAATTATATTTTGTTTTCTTGTGATGTAATTTCTATAATTAGGTTAGACTTAAAACCCGCCTTATCTTTTACTAGTTTTTTTGTTTTTGTCTTCTTTATTCAATGTGCATGGATTGTTCATAGTCTCCATACTATATTGCTTTGAAAGAAGCCATCCTAGCTTTTCCATAATATGTTAAACTCAGTCTCAATTTTTTTATCCAAGAAATTATTTATGATGTTATTATGACACAAGTACCTCCACAACTTTGCCTTCAAAGATTCAATAACAAAACAAATTGTTATCTTAACTTTGCCTTCAAAATTTCAATGACATTATTTGTGGGATCTGAAGATCCAATCGGTGACCCAAAGAGCAAAATTGTACTTTAAAGTAAGCATCACACTGGCACTAGCCTTCTCTTCAATTCTTTACTCCTTGCTTTGATGGCCCATCTCCATCTTTCAAGACTCATCATGGTAACTGTCAAATTATAGCCAACTAAAATTGACCAATTTCTGATTCAAGTGCTCACACATTTTTTCATCTACATGTCATTGTACTAATTCTTTAATGTGTAAATGTATATGGTCATTCTGTGCCAAAATTGAAAAGATTTGAGAGACAAAATAATTCATATTTATGGCGAATGTTATCCTTGCTTCCCTTGCCAGTTTTAATAGCCAAAATGGCAAAAAATAATCTTATTTGCAAATATAGTAGGATAGTCCCTTGCAATTTCCAAAAAATTCTAAACTGATAACACAACCCTTTGTGGATACAACAAAATAAATATGTGTGTTCATTCTGTCGCTCAACCAAAAAATGTGTAATGTGCCAACAAAATCTGCAGGGCTCTGAACCCAGAAAAGTTTATTGAATATGTTGGCCTGATATAGAAAGTTGAAATGTATTTTAGAGCAAGTTTAGCCCCAAGTCTTAAGACTAGGGGTGACATCATCATCTTGAGTCTTAAGACTTATGTTTAAGACTTCTCCCATTTTCTTCTTAAATCTTAAGCAAGTCTCAAATTGAGTCTTGAAATTCTAAAACTCAACTTAAGACTTGAGATTGGGACCACTTCAATTTTACTTTTATTATCCTCTTTTTTTTTTTTTTACACTTTTCTACATATAATATGTCATATATTTGAGTTTTAGGGCTAAAGTGATAAATTTGGACAAGTTTTAGTGAGTTTTAACAAGAATTTGATTACATTATTTTCAATAGGGACCACCAAAAATGATGTCACATCCAAGTCTTAAACAAGTCTTAAGACTTGAGACTAAACTTGATCTTAGCAACCCTTTCAAAGCAAATGGAACCTTATTTTGTAAGTGACTCAGCCTATGGCGAAGAATGATTTGCACAACTACAGTACAGTAAACTCTTGAGTTCTTGAAGTATCATCCTGCTCTTTTTATTCCGCCAACTAATAATGTGTTTTTGCCTTCTAATTATATCCCTTGCGTTCTTCATTTCAATTTCCTGTAAGTTGAATCTGGAAAGAAAGAACATGTATCTTTTAAGCCTTAATTTATGTAACAGTTACATTTATGTTGCTAAACTCGTGAAGTAGTGCACCCTTTTTTCCTTTTCTCTTGTTGGGAGATTTTAGTAGTTTAGGTAATTGAGTTTTCTTAGTTGGACCCTATTCTCTTTACCTTATTTTTGTTAAACATTGTTATTTTTTTTGAGCAGAAATTTTTGCTGAAATGAGATTAATTAAACTGCCTGAAATTTATTTTACCAATGAAAACTTATTTTTACTGATTCTCAATTATATTTGTTTTTTCAAGTTACCGATTTTTACCAATTAAAAATTATTTTTACTGAAATGAAATATTAGGGCCTTATATGTCAAGATGTTTCTAATTGGTGTATTGGTGATGTATTATTCACAAGAATATATTTGGTCCATGGTGCTCTCTCCCTTTCTACTCTGTAATACTTATCTAGTGGTCAGTGGCGGAATGCATTTTTTTTAAAAGCTTGATAATATATCCATCCCCTTTGAGATTTTTGTGCAGCTATGTCTCTTGAGATTTTTGGAATATAAAATTTCATGTGCAACTTCGTTTATAACTTGACTCTAAATCTCAATAAGTCATGTAGTTACCATTAGAAAATGCAGAAATTAGACATAAAATAACAAACTATTAAAAGTAGACAAAGACTTTTACTTCTTCCGTTTCTTTTTAGTTGCATCACTTTCCTAAAACAAAACTTTTAAATTAGTTGCATCACTTTTCTAAAACGGAAGTTTTAAATTAGTTGCATCACTTTCCTTTTAGTTAATAAACACTCTATATCTCTCATATCGCATGGGTTCATTTTTTTATTCTCTCTCTCTCATCTCTAAAAATTGTATAGGAGTCCGTAATTTGCAAAAACTGATGTAATTAAAAAGTCACATAGGAAGTATTTAGAAAATCCCCTCTTTAAAAGCCACCAATTTGCTTTATTGCTTTAGTTGATGTGTATACGATAATAATAAACTCAATATATTAAGTCTAATAACATTTTTACTCTCAAGGACACACTAACTTTGCCTCATAATAGACTTTTGTTATAGATTTTAGGAAATTTTGTCAAAAACCACTTTTAAAATTTTTGTTGCAACTTGCCACCAACTGCTGGAAAGTGGATGTTGACCACTTTCTCCGGTTGCGCACGTGACATTTTCTCTCTTTCGATTTCCCCCTAACGACATTTTCTCTTTAGATTTTCCCCATTATGAACCCTAATTCTCCCCCTAATGACATTTTCTCTTTTGATTTCCTTCTTCTCCTCTTTGTTTCCCTTCCCTCCCTTCTCAAGTCACAACCCTTTCTCTCACTTGTCCAATCGAAGCCACCCTTTTTTCCCTCATCGAATCGCTGCTTAGATATGGGGTTTTGAAGGGAAGTGGATTGATTTTATGGTGGTGGGTTGTAGGTAGCTACTTCACGATTGATTGGGGTGAGTTTTGCTATTGGGTTGGCTCGGTGGGTTTTGCTACTTGGGCGGGTGAATGGGTGGGCGACCTGTGGTCGGTGGTTTTGGGTTGTTAAGTGATGGTGTATTGTTATTGGGGTGGTCAGTGGTTGTATTGGGATGGTCAGTGGTGTATTGGGGTGGTGGGGAATTAGGGTTCATTAAGCTAGGTTAATAGTGGTGTATTGGGGTGGTGGGGAATTAGGGTTCAGTAAGCTAGGTTAACATCGGAAAAAATGGTCTAAATTTACATTCCGGCAATTGGTAGCTAGTTGCAACAAAAATTTAAAATTGGTTTTTCACAAAAAAATAAAAATAAAAAGATTTAAAAGGTGGTTTCTAATAAAATTTTCTAGATTTTATTTATTGTAGTAAACTTTGTTTAAGAAATTTTTATGCCGCATGCAAAAGAGATCAACCAAGAAAAATAGAAATACAGATTTACGCGGTTATCTAATAATGTGCTATCTACAATTCTTCATCCATGAGCATAGAAAATTTAATTGATTTTAGAAAAACTACACTTTAATAATCTCAACTTTGCTCAATTTACTTTAAATAACCTCAACTTTTAATTATTCAGCAATAATCCCAACTTTTATTTGTGTTTTCTTTCTTTAATCCCGTTTACCAGTAACCTGGAGAAAAGGTTCAATTCTTTTAAAAAAAATATAATTGCCACGTGTTGCTTGTTTATTGGTAAAAAAAAAATTAATAAGTTTTTCCTTTTTCTTTTAAAGAGAATAATTTTTTTTTTTTAAAAAAAAAATAAATAAATTAATAGCCAGTGGCTATGGCCTACCCACCCACCCAGCCATGAACCATTAACCATGACCAGTGGCCATGGCCTACCCAGCTAGCCATGAACCATTAACCATCGCCGGTGGTCACGACCTACCCAACCCAACACTGTTACCTACCCCGATTCCCGATTTCCGACGCCCATCACCAATTCTCGACACCTCCCTTGCTTCACCCACCCCAACCTAGCCTCGAAACCGCCATCACACTAAACAACATCGCCAAAGTACCGTTCCCCTCCCCAACGCAACCCCCTTAAATGGACCTCCTCCCTTCCCTGGCATCCCCTCCCTTCCTACACCACTAAAACCAGCCCCGCCCTCCTTTCCCTTAACCTAGAAATCGATCTCTTCCCTTCCCCACCATCGATTTCTTCTTTTTAATTAACACACTTCTCTTATAAAGTTCTTATTTATTCAAAACACTTTGTTTTCTTTCTATAAATGGCATATGCCTGCTAATTTTTTTTTAATTATTTTTTTATGATTGAGTGTGCCCATCTATCAAGTAATAACTAAACTCGGTTTCACTAACTAGTAGCAAACGGGATGAACGGTTGAACCCAAGAGAGTTTAAATACTATTTCCTCCGTTTTTTCCTTAATTGCACTATTTGTCACTTCACGCTTGCCGATGCAATATTTTGGTTATTAATATATTTTATTATAGTTAAGTAAAAATTATAAAAATTTGATATTTGAAAAGTAGACATCGAGACAAATCTAACAACAGTTTACATGACTTTGTTTTTCCTTATGGATAAATTACAAAAGAGGGTCAAAGGAAGTTTCTATGCCAATTACCAATTTTAATTGATTAGAGAGTAGAAATGAAAAATACAATAATGTCTAAGGTCTACAATTTCGTATAAGGGAGACAATAACATGTAGAAGAGGCTCTCCAAGGTGTTGGAGAGATTGTGACATGCATTTGATCCTTTAACTTGCGATAAGGGTGAAGCCAACTCAAGGGAACCACTAAAACACCAAAAATAGGTCAAAATTATACAAGTCTGAAAAAGACTAGTATAGTGAAAATAAACTAGAAATGGAGGTTAGAAAAGAGTAAAATAAAGGGGAAAAAAGTGCTTCAAAAGTAAAGTAAAAATATTAAAATACCATTTAACGTGGATCGAAACTCCACTAATCAAGCTCCCCTTAACTAGCCATGCTTGTCCACAAGCAATCAAAGTTTAAGTAACCAAAAGAAGCTTGATGTATGGTTCCCTCTTAAGTCATGATTCAAAGTTTTTCCAAAACAAGTAAATAGAGCATAAACTGGAAGACGAAGAACGAGCACTAAGCATACTAACTCCAAACTAGCAAATCTGTGCGATACTCAACATGGTTGGTGATTTGGGGTATTTAATACCCCTAAGTGGACCAATAAGAGAATGACACATGTCATTTTGAGAGGTGTCCAAATGGACTTCCCAGATGGGCAACACATGTCACTCAGATGTACCCTCTGGGAGTGGCGGCCTTCAAGGCCCAAATCCCAAGGGGCGCCGCAAAACGGCGCTGCCCTAATCCCTAGGTCATCAAACCCTAGGGTAGGGCACGTTTTTCTAAGACCCTATAAATAGGGAGATTCCCCCCCATAATTGGTCAACTTTGACACCTTGAACTTTACGTCTCAATCATTAAGGCATTTATTGCTCTCTAAAATAGAGAACACCTAAGCTCGGAATTCGAGCAGATAACTTACTTTCCGCACGTTTTACTCCGATTCCGTACTAATTTAATCTTCAGAGGCGGACCTCCGACCATTTGGAGCTCCGTTTGTTTTGCAGGTACAGGCGTCTTTGTCGAATCCAGTCTTCGAGTTGTAACTCTCCTAAGGGACACAAAAACACCCGAAACATTTGGCGCCGTCTGTGGGGAGAGTACCTCTAAGATGGCTTCACAAGATCTACCTGTGCCGCCTCCAGAGACCAATCGGCCTCCGGAAGAAGTGGTGGTCCAGTCGGAACATGACTCTGATGACGACGGAGACATCAAACCTATGTGGCCCATGACGGGTCCCTCATCTCTAAGCGCATCCGTCATAAAGATAGGCGGGAGCGTAATGCTAGTTAGGCGGGTCTAAGTAGGCCTCTGGACAGACAAGTAAGCCCTCAGGGCAGCCGGCTGATTCATCCCAGGCGGCAGGATCAGCCCTAGTCACCCGAGATGAGCTCATGAAATTCATGAGTAGCTTCAAGGGTGAAATTAAAGATATGATCACCGAACGATCAACCGCTCCCAGAAAGGAATAGTCGGCCAAGAAACCAGCTCAGCCTGGAAAGCAAACGTCGGTCAGGGACCGACAGCCGACTCCTCACCCTGCTCCAAAGGTGAAGGCTCGACCCCAAATCAACCTTTTAAGACTTCGTTTCCCAGAAACGGTGGCAAGAAAAGCCATCTGGCATGTACAGACGGTGGAAGCAAGAAAACATTCTCTGACGCTCGACAGTACATCGAGCAAAAGAAGACCCAACAGCTGTCAGAGTCGGCATCTACGTCGACTTATCATGATAGCTTTCAGCCACCTTGAGGGGCATAGCCCAACAGTGGTTCGGGAATCTGCCGGCTGGTTGTATCAATAGCTTCAAGACGCTTGCGTTCTTGTTTGCTTCTAACTTCTCTATGAACATTCCTGCAAAAAAAACGAGCCTTGATCTAGGCAATGTGCAGCAGGGAGATAGAGAGGGGCTGCGTTCATACGTTAGGCGGTTCAATCTGGTGAGAATCCAGATCCAAGGACTGTCTGACGAAGTGGCTTATACAGATTTTTTCAAGGGTCTGAAGGATGGGTTGACTTTCAAGTTCG
Source organism: Chenopodium album (assembly GCF_948465745.1). Lineage (NCBI taxonomy): Eukaryota > Viridiplantae > Streptophyta > Magnoliopsida > Caryophyllales > Amaranthaceae > Chenopodium > Chenopodium album. The sequence continues at coordinate 37,528,997 of NC_137844.1, forward strand.
AACTCGTCCGCATGAAAATCTTCACCCTCCAGGGAGCCTTGATGTAACACCCTAGAAATTCCTTTTTTTTAAAATACCTGTTTTGCCCTATTTAAAACTTTTAAATAGGAATATCTAAGACATTACCGCCACCGTGAAAACGATTAAGGCAACTATCAAAGACACACAGCGGAAGACTAATTTCAAAACCATTCAAAACAAGTGAACTTGAAAAGTCAATCAACGAAAGTAAAGTCAAACCAAAGTCAAACAAAGTAAAATATAATTAACCTACAACTTGGAACCATTATAGGCCCTTATTAAAACCAAATCGAACTCAAAACCTTTGCGTTAATCATGCATAATAATAATGTCATAAATAATTAAAGCAATAAACACATCATATACTTATAGAAACTAGCATGATTTGCTCTTCACTCATGCCCATCCATGAATATGCTTCATCACCTGAAAAGCTTATCTCTACCTATTTCCACTACTCTCCATTAAAAATGGGTCATCATAGGGCCAAGATAAAGACAAGGCCAACAAATACACAAAACACACAATCAGCAAAGCTGAGTACATAAGCGTAATTAACACATTAGCATACAATTCCCTATCAGTACACAAAGTACACAACTTACCTCGTTGCACCTGTTTTTCAAGCATACAACAATCAATAAAAGTTCTCACTAGACATTAAATAATTTATTTAGCGTTGATTACGCATCGATTGGGTTTCCCACTAACCTCCCCCAATAAATTGAGGTTACTGACACGGGAGTTAATCGTGCCAGCATAAAAAACCACTCGTAAGTGGCGGAATTCCTGCGCATAATAATAATAATAATAAAAGGAATGTACAGCGTCCTGTATTCCAATAGAAGTTATGGTTAAATATAAAACCCCATAACTTCCCCCATATGTTCATACTCAAGGTATATACGTTCCAAGAGTTTTGGTACGTAATCTCTTTCACTTTACGTTATTTACAGATTATTAAACTTGGTGATGACTCTCAAACCATAATTATTCAATCAACAATAATTATTCAATCAATCAAATATACCAATTTAATTCTTGAATAATTAGTGACCACATAATATTTAATGTTGAACCCTTTTTAATTCTACCTCGGTGCCAATGACACCTGAAACGCATAAAGCGCCACAAATCCTATCCCTCGGTGTTGAAAACACCTTAAGTGTACTAAGGCACCAAAAATATAATTTATTTCTCGTGTACATAGACAATTATATAGCTCATTCCTCATGCTTAAAGCATTAATAAAAATTATATGAACCATAATAAAATTCCTTTTTAATATTCCAAACCAAATTAAACATTTAGTTTAATTAAACATGCTCTCTAACATGCCACAAATAAATATGTGGTTCATAAACAATATTCCAAACTATAGTTTTCCATCCAATAATCCATCACAAATAAATCATGCTCCATAATCCAATCATCAATAACAACCAAACTATAATTTCCATTCCAAATCTAGCATGATACTACTCGTAATCAATTAAACACATTTAGCATGCTACTACATCAATAAAATTATGCTAAGTACGTGAACGTACCTTGAATGCGATCTTAATATCGCCACAATTAATAGAAATCACTCACTTCAAAGTCTCCTACAATTTAAAATCATAGAAGAGTATTAAATCCTCTCTACACAAATTTCCAACAATATATACTATTATAAAACTCCTCATAATTTATTTAACATAAGCTGAAATTATATTTAAAACATCATACTTTAATCCCAATTAATGGGTAATTGAAATTCCTTAAAGAAACTTGATTTTTAATGCTCTACCAAAAATTCCAGCACTATATTTTAATGAAAACTTGTTGTAATTTAAAACACTTTAATCAAAGGTTTACACCGCTACATATCATAATCCTTCAATAATTTATAAATCAAGAATCTAGGGTTTCAAAATTTCGGGTTTTTTATTATTAAAAACATAATCTGAAAATTAATTAATATAATACTCATAATCAAACATCAAAAATCAAATCCCAAAACTCATAATTAATAATTAGATCTAGGATTAAATTGATTTTTAAAATAAAGTTTCAATTTTTTTTTCGAAAAAGGTGTCTGGCCGACCACCACTGCCGGCTGCCGCCAGCCGCTGGCTGGCGCCGGCGGCCCACTGGTGGTGGTGGTGGCCGGCAGTAAGGGGAAGGGGAAAAAGAGAAAGAAAAAGAAAGAAAAATAAAGAGAAAGGAGAGAGAAGTTTACCTTGGGTTTTCTCTACTCTGGGCAAAGTTTAATTTGCCTCATGTGTTGAATATTTATACCCTTTCTCTAGAACCCTTCTCCCTAAACTTTCCTCTTTTAATTTTCCTAATCCCTTACCTAAAAAAACTTTACTTAAAATAAAACTTTCCTATATTAAACCCCAACTTAATTAAAATAATTAATTAAATAAACTTTCCTTTTATAAAATATTTCCAAACTTATTAAAATAAATAATTAAAATACTTTAAATAAAACATTTCAATTTAATTAAATACTTCTCAAAATACTTATTTTAAATAAAATACGTATAAAAAATACGAGTTATTACACTTGATGGAGGTGGAAGCCTACATACAGGCGATCGAACTCTGCTCCTCAAATAAGTAGTCAGATTCCAAGAAATCTGACAGACAGAAGGAGTGTCGGCCTGCTCAGCCGTCTCTAAAACATGAAGAGAGCAAAAAGAAAAAAGGGATCTGGACGTTTGATAACTCCGATCAGCTGGCCTAGAAGAAGAAAAAAGAGTGAAAGCCGTACGTTCCAAGGTACAAGTTCCATAAGGACAGCTACTCCATCCTCATGGAGATAAAGGATCGGCTAACTCTGGAGAGACCGACTCCAATGAAAGGTTCCGCTGAAAATCAGAACAAAAACAAGCACTGCCATTACCATGAGGACCTCGGCCATGACACAAACATCTGGCCGACAAAGGAGCACTGAAGTCCTATGTGAAGTCCAAAGTGACTTTTAAGACGAATTCGAGGCAGTCCAGCAAAAACACTCCCTAGCCTGCTAGTAGTTCCGAAACCGATGAGGAGCCGGTCTATACAATAGCAAGCGGATTCGCCGGAGGTGGCCCGACCATGCGGGGCACCAAGGACCATCTGAGAAAGATGGTCCATTTTGTCGAAGAGGGACATGCAGCTAGCACATCCGCATTTCCCGAAGTCATCATCACCGAAAAGGACAGAGGCAAAGTCCGTCGGCCGCATGATGACCCTGTGGTCATAAAATGCGAAGTGGCCAACCAAAAGGTTGGTCGTATCTTAATCGACACAGGAAGCTCTTCAGACATCATCAGCATCAAATGTCTGTCCAACCTCAAATACAGGCCAGCATGATGGATGTCTCCTATCCCCTTGTTGGGTTTGGGGCAGGAGTTGTGCACCCAGTCGGACGGATTGATCTGCCTGTCCGCTTGGGAGAGAAAGGAAGCGATCGACTCATGACCATCCGGTTTCTGGTGGTTGAGGAGCTGATCGCCTACAATCTCATTGGCCGACCCACTCTTAACGAGTGCAAGGCCGTCATCATCCCCTCCCTCATGCTAGTCAAGTATGAGAAGGATGATGGAACTGTTGGCTCCCTGAACGGGTTCCAGAAGACGGCTTGAGAGTGCTACCTCTCGGATGTCAAGCCCGCGGCAGCTGCAGCCGGTCAGGGCAAAAAACCAATAGACCTTAATGCTATCAAGGATGACTATCCAACCCCACCAGCCGCCAAGAAGAGAAAAACTGATCAGCTGGTGGTGGTCAAAAAAGAAAAGCAATAGCAATCACTGATCGGGGAGCGGTCAGATGACCTCCGTCCCCAGCCGGCTAGAGAGCACATTGATATTCCTCTGGACGACAGTGGGCCAGAGCGAACTGTTAAGGTGGGGACGGCTGCTTTTGCTAAGTTGGGGGCAAGCTTGCACCAACTGCTGAAAGAATTCAAAGACATTTTTGCCTTTGAAGTGGAAGAGATGCCAGACATCAGCCCGGATCTTGCTGTCCACAAACTCGCCATGGATCCTAAAAAGAAGCCCATTCGGCAAAAGAAAAGAAACCATGGCGAGTAGAGAAGTCAGGCAGCAGCCGCCGAAGTAAAAAAGCTGTTAGACACCGGGTTCATTCGGGCTTGTAATTTCCCTGATTGGGTTGCAAACGTTGTGCTCGTAAAGAATCCGAATGGGACCTGGCGCATGTGCGTTGATTGCACTGACTTAAACAGAGCATGTCCGAAGGGTAGTTATCCACTTTTGAAAATCGACAGTGTGGTCGACTCTAGAGCCAGACATGCCCTGATGAGTTTCATGGATGCTTACTCAGGCTTCCATCAGATTCCCCTGTGGAAAAAAGGTCAAGAAAAAACGGCATTCGTCACTGATCAGGGGTTATTCTGTTACACGGTGATGCCGTTTGGCTTGAAGAATGCGTCTGCTACTTTCCAACAAATGATTAATACAATCTCCATTAATCAGATTGGGAGGAATGTAGAGGCGTATATTGATGACATGATAGTCAAATCCAAGCAGCAGGCGGATCACCTTGCTGATATCTGAGAAACATTCGCCACACTCAGGCGGCACAAGGTCATGCTTAATCCAAAAAAGTGTGTCTTTGGTGTTGAGTGTGGGAAGTTTCTCGGATTCCTGATCGATCAGAGGGGGATAGAGGCCAACCCTAAAAAACACAGGCGGTAATCGACATGTAGTTACCCCGCACTGTCAAGAAAGTTCAAAAGCTAACAGGTTTCTTGGCGGTTCTGGGGAGATTCCTCAGTTGGTCAGGCGACAAGTGCCTCTTCTTCTTCCAGGCGATCAGGAAGAAGGCTAGATTTGAATGGGGGAATGATGCTGAGGTGGCCTTTCAGAACCTAAAATCACATCTGCACTCTTTGTCAAGGCAGGTTAGCCCTTTGCCCAAATAGACGCTCTATATGTATCTGGCTGTCTCAGATCATGCCCTCAGCGCTGTTCTCTTAGCCGAAAGAGACGACATCTAGCTCCCGGTCTACTTTATTAGTCATGTTCTTAGGAACGCATAGCTTCCATACCCCATAGTCGAAAAATTTGGCCTCGCTCTTTACATGGCGGTTAAGAAGTTAAAGCCTTACTTCTTGGCACACCCGGTTGTGGTCTACATTGACCAACCGATCAAGCGTCCTATGACGACTCTGGAATCTTCTGGCCGAATGCTCAAATGGGCTATTAAGTTGCGGGGACTGGAAATCACTTTCGAACCAAGGAAGGCAAAAAAGGGGCAAGCATTCGCCGACTTTATTGTCGAAATGACAAGGACGGCTGAGCCGGATAATATTGATCAGGTTTAGAAAGTGTATGTGGACGGGAGCTCCACTATGAACGGCTGTGGTGCAGGCGTAATTTGTCACCTGGGGGGAGGGGGCAAGTATGAATATGCACTACGGTTCAAGTTGCAGGCCTCAAATGATGAGGCCGAATATGAAGCCCTGCTAGCCAGCATCAGCATGTGCAAGGCGGCAGGGTCAACTAAGATTGACGCCTGCTCTGACTCCCAATTGGTCGTAAGCCAATACCATGGTGACTATGAAGCCACCCATCTGGCCATGATCAAATACTTACAGGCGGTTAAAGCCAAGTGCCCAGGTCTGAAAACAACCAGGCTGATGCTCTGTTAAAATTGGCATCCTCCGCCTCCTGTGATACGCCTCGGTCAGTCTTCTAGGAATTTATGGAAAAAAAAGGAGCATATCTGATAAAGAGCCCACTGGAGTAATGGACCAAAACTCTACCTGGATGGATAGCATCCAGGCATATCTTACAGACGGCACGTTCCCTGATTCACCCCAGGAGGTGCCCGTGCTGAAAAAGCGAGCTGTAAGCTTCGAGATGAGACAAGGAGAGCTCTTCAAAGCAGGTTTTTTGAAGCCTCTATTGAAGTATGTTACTCCAGAAAAGGGGAAATAAGTTCTCAAAAAATTGCATGCGGGATACTGCGCCTCTCATATAGGCGGCAGATCCTTGGCCGTCAGGGCCAGGCGACACTACTTCTGGCCAACCCTTGAGTCGGATGCTATGGAGATGGTTAAAAAGTACGACAAGTGTAAAAAATTTGGCAAGCTAATCCATCGTCCGGCCACTGACCTGACGGCAATCCACAGTCCAGTACCGTTTGCTAAGTGGGGCATGGACATTCTAGGACCATATACGGCTGCTCCAGGCGGCAGGCGCTACATCCTAGTGGCTGTGGACTACTTTACCAAATGGGTAGAGGCAGAGGCGGTCAAAAATATCAAGACAAAGGACGTCATCTCCTTCATCTGGAAGAATATCATCACCCGTTTCGGGGTGCCTATGTCCATGGTTTTTGACAATGGTCCTCAGTTTGAGACACCTCAACTTAAGAATTGGTTGGGAGATCAAGGGATCTCAAGTTATTTCGCATCAGTCGGCCGACCCCAAGCAAACGGCCAGGTCGAAGCCTCGGCATAAAGAAAAAAATTGAAATAGCTGGAGGCCTATGGGCGGATGAATTACCACGCGTCCTATGGGCCATCAGAAAAACTGCAAAAGGGGCAATGGGAGAAACCCCATTTCTCATGGTGTATGGGGCAGAGGCCGTCTTGCCCATTGAACACTATGAGCTGACTCTTCGAATCATGTTGTATGACGAAGAGGCAAATTGGGAGGGCATGCGGCTGGCTTTGGACTCACTCCCAAAGCGCAGGGGCAATGCCGTCTTGCGCCATGAGATTTACCGCCTGAGAATGACTCGAGCCTACAACAAGAGAGTACACAAGCGCCCTTTGAAAGTTGGGGATTTTGTGTTACGGAAATGGAGGCAGTCGGTAGGGCGAATGAGCAGGGAAAGCTAACCCCAAATTGAAAAGGCCCCTACCGAATCTATGAAGAAGTAGGAGGCGGCACGGCAGGCAGCTACCCATAACTTGAAATGTAGATAACTTGAAAAAAAATACTACTTCTGAAATTTGTTAAATTTTTGACTTGTTAATGAAAATCTGCCTTCATTTTCAGACTTGTCTTTTACATATACTATTAGAGCGCCGCCTGCATAATGTGCAGACAGACCCTACTCAAATCCTATTAGAGTACCACCTGCACAATGTGTAGGCGGACCAAGCTCGAATTTTTTATTAGAGTACCACCTACACAATGTGCAGACGGACCAAGCTCACAACTTAGTAGGATGCCGCCTGCACAAAGTGTAGACGGATCAAACTTAAGCTTCTATAGATGTTTGAACACCACCTGCACAATGTGCAAACGGCCTTACTTGCTTAATACGTTGTTTAAATGTCTTATAAAGGGACCGTCTGCCCCAACAGTAGACGCCCCAAACCTGGCTAAAAGTGTCAACCGCACCAAAATAGTCGTCCCTAACATTATTCAACTTTTACAAGTCTTAAAAACTTAGCAGCTATCTTTTTTCTCAAAAGAGGCCAATGGCTAAATATACTCTATTTAAACAACCGTCTGCTCCAACATGAGTACAACTGTCTGCTCCAACATGAGTCAGACAACCGACGACGTCCATTCGGGCGAATTCATCGAAGAGAAGCATCTCCCATTTGGGTGGCACGTTGCTCTATGAACAAAAACAAACGGCCCTACCGGATGTGTTAAGGCAACGCTCGCAGTCGTTTAATCTAATCTAACTTGAAATCTAAAAAGCATGGAGTTTTTCGGACTGTTCTAGTATAGGCGGAAGGCGGCTACTGTTTCATTTTAGAAGCTATTCCACCGTCTGTTCTTGCTATGGGGTAAGACAGGCGGACAATAATTTTATCAAAAAATAAGCCGTTAAAAAACTTAGTGGCTTAACTATATCTTATGAGGCCTTTGGCCGAATGCATTCAAGTTATTAAATCCATCTGTTCTACATGGCCGTCTGTCGCTTGGTTTGGGGCAATCACCATAGTGATTGATTGACTTAGAAACCATGCATTCTCTTTAAAGTACCAATAATTTCTAAGTCAATCAATCCATTTTTTCAAAACTAACCGACATCCGGTCAGGGGTAAGGACATTCGCATAGTATACAGGTTAAAAATACTTAGGCAAAAATTCTATGCATAAAAAATCAAAAGCTTTAAAAATTTTAAAGCATAAGCACCAATGTAAATAAAACCAGTCAAACTACCGGATGCTTCATAAAAGAAACAACCGTTAAAACTGACAACTGTAAATGTTAACTGACCATGCCAGGAACTGTCAAATTACCCGACCCTTGGTTGGTAAAGGATACACAAAATACTCGACACGCAGGCTGGAAAAGCAAATACTTGGCCATTCGGGCGCAGAAAGTGATACCTAAAAGTTTAAAAGATCAGGGGAGGTTCTCAGCATTGGCAGCCGCCTTGTCCTCTGGCGACTGCTCTTCCTTTTTCTCTTCCTCCTCCTCCTGATCCTCCTCGTCCCCGGAGGACGAATCATCTGAGGAGTCGGACCCCTCATTGCTGACATTGGCTTCCGCCTCCTCCGCTTTCCGCATGAGTCGGGCATTAAACTCATCATTCGCCGCATCAAACTTGGCTTTCCAAATCTGATAGTCGGCGGACGGCTGCAATGCTGTCGAGGCTGCACGCATGATGGCTTCATTATCTTCCATCATTTGCTTGACTAAGGCCGTTTTCTCCTCCTCAGCTAAGGACCTATACTTGGCCCTGAGCTGAGTTTCCTGGTTATGTAGCTGACCCTTGAGTTTTTTGACCTGACCCTCTAGGTGGTCAGCCTTGTCCCGCGCTTCCTTGAGGAGCTCCAACTTCTCCTTGAAACCCTTAACCTCATTTTGGAGCTCAGTGATTCGCCTCTTCGCCGCATCCAAATTCTGCTGGACCTGCAGATTGGCCGACGCCTGGGAATAAATCATATCAAGTGTCAGAATCTCATTTTGGGCAATCTCAAACCGAGCTTTGTCTAAGGAAGAGGCGGCCCGAGCATTCGCTGCATTTACCTCTTTGGTCTTGTCGTTGAGTGGCTTTTTATGTCCACTCACACGCAGCATAGCCTGCATTCGGCCAAAGCAAAAAGAAGAAATTAGAAAACATTCGGCCAAATCATTACCCAAGTCAAAAGACACAAGTCGTACCTCGCAAAGAAGCGCCAGTATGGCGTCTAGATCGAGGGTCCCGACTCCTTTAATAGACGCCTTGTTATCAGGATCAAGCATCCTCAGCATCTGCTTTGCCATCTGTAGGACATTCGGCCTCACTAGAAGCTCTGTCAAAATGAGCAAAATAAGTTAAGAATTTTGGAAAGACAGTTGCGTTTGCGACTAATGTTATCTGACTAAATAAGTGGAGTATGGCCGAATGTATTACCTTCCTCCTCCCCTGCGGCATCGCTGCTGCCTGTTGCTGAGCCAATAGCAGTAGTGAGTGGCTTGCCACTCTTCGATACTCTTTGCTGAGTATCCGGCTTCGTTGGTGTCTGGATAGGGGTGGAGGCGCCGGTCCCCTTCCTTGGTTTATTGGCGATGTGCTTTCAGTGTTTGCCGACGTCGCCACACGACTGCTTTTGCAGCTTAAGGTCTAGCTGTTGAGAGGGAGGAGGCTTGGTCGAGCCACCCAGCAAAAAGTTCACGTGTTAGTTGGGATTTCAACAAAATTTTGACAAGCCAAAATAAAAGAAACATTATTCACCTGGGGAGTGCCGCTTGGCGGCTGCTCCTCGTTCGTCCGCTTACCCAGGACGTTCGAACCATTAAAGGCTGCATAGCGAATAACCGACTTCTTGTGAGAAGGAACCTTCGACATTGCTATGTCTGCACGATAAAGTAAAGGAATTAGAAACTCAGACAAAGGTAATAATCATTATGAGCAGCTAAGTAATGTAAATGCATGCGGCCTACTACCTATCGGCTTTTCAGAGCTAACCACAACCGGCTAACTATGTCCCGTCCGAGAGCCACCCGAAGCGGGGAATGTAGCTCTAGGGGGTTACCTCCTTAGCCCCTGTCTCCTCATTGGTTCGGACGGCCACTGAAAACAGGCCCTGATCCAAAATCTCCTCCTGCGCTCGCCTTGGGACAGGCGGCAGGGCTTTCTTCCCAGCAAGGAGGGGCGGCTCCTTGTTTCAGCGGTTGTACCGCCTGTTTCTTTGGAAGTCAAGGAAGGAGACGATATAAAACTTAGACCTCCTGTCTTTCCATTTATTCTCCTTCCCCAAAGTCATCATGTAGCCTTTTTGGCTGGTCAGAGTAAACCAGCCGGCCCCGCTTGCGTGTGGAGTTTTGCTCAAGTAATGCATGTGAGCAAAAGCCTCGAAGCTGGGCTCCACCTATAACATCTCACAGGCGACAACGTAACCCAAGATGTTAACCCAATAATTGGGGGCTAGTTGCCAGATACCCAGCTGGTATCCGTCCAAAATTCTCTCCGCGGCCGGATGGAGAAGGAAGCCTAGTCCAGCCTGAATGGACGCCTCGTATTATCCAAAGCATTGGTTACCATAGCTGGCCTTCTCTGGCCAGGTGACTGTGTCCTAACCATCCGGCACGGACAATAGGTAACCATGTCCCATGACATGGGTTGAAAGAAATTTGCCGAGTTCAGCCGTCATTGTTTTTCGCCTGCTCTCGGCGACGTGCAAAAAATAAGCGGCACGCTCCTTTCGCCGCGAAGCAGACGGCTCCGCTCAGCCCTCTCCCATCTCAATTGAGAGGGATTCTCGGGCATCCGCAAGTTTGGACCGCGCCTCCTCCGAGCCAACGGAGGCGCTGTCAGAAGATGATGACTCAGGGTCACCATCAGAGTTTCCTCGGGGGCCTGCCGACTGGTGCCAGCAGTGTCCTCCCCCATCTCAACATCCAACACCGATTCACTCAGCCCGGGGGTTTGTTGTTCATCATCCGACTCCCTTAGAATTGAGGAGCTCGGAGTACTAATGTTGCTTGGTGGGTCCCGGCGAGCGCCCTAATGGAGCCTTCAGAATAGACTGTCGAACTCTCTGAATGGTACCATGAACCATCCGTCCTATACGTCCGAGTGGTATGCTTTGTTCTTGCCATGTTGTCTTGTAGGGGCATAGACACGGTCGGATTTGGAGAAGTTCTCAAAGGGGAGTACTCGAACGAGCATTCGACACTCCTAGTTCTAGATTCAGCCGTCTCCGGTGACCGGCTGATCGCTAACCTAGGCCGTGTTGAGTGAGTTTGGGAAAACATTTTTGAAAAAGAAAAATGCAAAAATAAAGCAAAGAGGGATCAGGCGGTTACCTTAGAGGAAGGTACTAGAGGCGCTTGGTCTTTAAGTCTGCTGGAACAGGTGGACGGTTGGCCGAGTGTCGAATGCTGAAGAAGTCAAAGTCTTTGAAAGTCAGAGATTCAAGATTCTCCCAAAGATTCACGTAAGTGTGAATGCAAAGGAAGTCAACCTTCTATTTATAGAGAGGGTGAAAACCTGGGGTAAAACCTTGGATTCCCCTCAACAGTAAAAAGTGAAAATTCGGCCAATCAGAGGACGACACCTGTCATAGGCGTCACGTGGCATGCCACGTCACGCTAGTGAGGGGCAAATGATTTGGGGTATTTAATACCCTCAAGTGGACCAATAAGAGAATGACACGTGTCAAGGCCCAAGTAAGAGAATGACTTCCCAGATAGGCGACAAGTGTCACTCAGATATGCCCGCTAAGGCCCAAATCCCAAGGGGCGCCGCAAAACGGCGCTGTCCTAATCCCTATGTCATCAAACCCTAGGGTAGGGCACGTTTTTCTAGGACCCTATAAATAGGGAGATTCCCCCCATAATTGGGACAACTTTGACACCTTGAACTTTACGTCTCAATCATTAAGGCATTTATTGCTCTCTAAAACAGAGAACACCTGAGCTCGGAATTCGAGCAGATAACTTACTTTTTGCACGTTTTACTCCGATTCCATACTAACTTAATCTTCGGAGGCGGACCTTCGACCATTCGGAGCTTCGTTTGTTTTGCAGATACAGGCGTCTTTGTCGAATCCAGTTTTCGAGTTGTAACTCTCTCAAGGGACACAAAAACACCCGAAACAGCTGGTACAAACATTTAAGCCATGTCCTTCCCCCCAAGCTCAAATCAAGCGTTTAAGTGACATCACAATTAATTGCTTGTGGCTACAAAGTGACATCACAAGCGTTCAAGTAAGAGCTAGGAAATGAAAGAGAAGAGATAAGAAATCTTATCACGAACCATCCTCTCCATATGCTTGAAAAGTAACTTTCTCCATCAACAAAGACTCAAATCTAAGGTATGATATAATTTAGAATGTGGTGGTCAAAACCCACTCCATTAAACGATTATACAACAATTTTTTTTTTTTTTTAAATTTTTTTTTCTTTTCTTTTTTAAACACAAGATTAAGAAGTTAACCACCTAGCTTCCAACTTTCATGAAACGAACCTGAGTGGGATTACATTTCCCTCTTTTCTTTTACTTTTGCCTTTTTTTCCCCTTTCCTAGCGCTTCCTTCATTCATCACCTTTTAGAAAGCATACTCCATTAGCCTACAAGTGTTTAAACATCTGAAGGTCATGGCTTGTATTGTGGCTATGAAGGGGAAGGTGGGGTGTCTATTTTATATACTCTTTCCGTTTCCTAATGTTAGTTTTATTCGTCTCGATGAGTACTTTATTAATTAAGTTTTATAATTTTTGCTTGTTAGTATGAAATTAAAGATATATGCGATTAAAGATTTGCATCGGTATACATAAATGAGACTAACATTAGGAATCAGAGGAAGTAATATTATATCCGCTGTCTCAAGGTCACATTTGTGTTCTTTGGAGTTATTTTTATTACTAATATGCATTTTCTAGTGCTTTTATAGTATTGGTATTATTTTATATAAATTTACATTTTTCATGACAATTTTTTGAGCATATGGGACCACTACGGAGGTATGGAGATTGGATTGTATTTTAAGACCAATCGAGATTTGGAACCTGAATATCAAACCCGAGAGAATTTGAAGCCAAGGTTGAGTAAGAGAAATGGAGCCCAATGATTAAGTGCTTGGTTCATTGAGTGATGGCTTAGCATGGCAAGTCCAAGTGAAGAGAGCCGAAAGAAAGGCCATGAATTAAAGAACCGAGGCCTAAAGTCAATTATAAAGTCAAGAGCTCAAGAGCCAAGGCCCAAGAAGAAATTAGCTTAATAGTGTGTTTGGATAAAGAAAGGGGAAGGAAAAAGAAGGGGAGGGAGGAGAAGAGGAGGGGAGAGAAAGGAAGGGGAAGGGAAAGGAAGAATGGTGAGTTTTCCTTCCAAATCTCTCCATTGTTGGAGAGATCAATTTTCTACAATTTAATCCTTTATTTCTCTCCCCTCCAATTCCCCTCCTTCCTCATTTGTTATCCAAATGAAAAATATTCCATCTCTCTATTTCCTTTCCCTTCCTTTTCCTCCATTTCATTCAATCCAAAATTCCAAACACACGGTAAAGGAGGCTTTAGCCTTAGGTTGAGTTGGGCCCCAAGCCCCCAACCATCATCATACTTGGGTGGATTACTTGTTAAATTGTGGATTATACTTAAGGGTGGATTTAATTATTATTATTGATTGTGGATTATTTGCTTGAATTACAATTTGCGAGGTTTGTTGTAACACCCAATAACTCTCCTTTCCAAACTAAACTAGTTGGTGGCCCGAGCGTTGCCCCGAGTCATTGTATTACATGTTTTATATAAAAATGGAAAATTTGGTAAAAATAATACCAACTTTTACAAATTCGCTTTAAATAATTCCAACTTTGAATTATTATCAAGAAAATTTATTTTAACACCGTAACATTTTCGAAAATTACTTTTTTACTACCGCTTTACTGATTTCGTTCAAGAATTCGTTAGTGGGGCTATAAAGGCACGTATCGCTTTATTATTGGCAAAAAAAAGAAATTTTTTATTTTTTTATTTTTAAAAAAAAACCTAAACATTCACAGCCAATACCGCCCCACCACTGCCACCTTCACCCAATGCTATCGGCGGCAAGCTGGCGGCGCATCCCTTCCCCCTCCCTTTCTAGCAACCCTAATCGGCCCCAAAAACCACAAAACCAAAACCCTCCTTCCCCAAAATAGCCATGATTTCGGCCAGTAATGGCCGAAATCGGCCGGTTAAGGCTGCTCAGCCCCAAAACCAATGCCGTCAAAGGTCATTGGTAATTTATTAACGTCGGGATAACATTAAGGTTACCGTATGAAAACAAAAATGTATATGGGTTTACAATGTGGAAAGTGATATATGTTGGGGCACAACGTAGAAAAGTAAAATCAAGAGGGTTACTATATAAAAAAAAAACCATAATAATAATAATAATATTAAGTACATCAAAGTAGCTTCGTCACATCCCTGAAATGGAGAAAGCACAAGGTAACATTGCTGTTCATTAATTGACTTTGACATAGAAATTTTGCAAAACTTCAGGAAATAAAATTACTTCACTCTCTTTGAGTCTTGAACATAATGAAGATATAAGATCAGTGAAAACGAAATAAATGGAGTAAATGTGCAAGAAAGTATGTATTAATAGCTTTTGTTGAAATTATAAATATAGAAAAAGATAAGAGGAAGCAATATAGAATTTCATTAACACACTGATATATTGCTTCATTCTCAATTACGAAGTACAAGAGCAATATATATATATATATATATATATATATATATATATATATATATATATATATATATATATATATATATATATATATATATATATACACACACACACATAAACAAAACGTTTAAAACTAATACACCTAAAAACAAAGTCCTAATAATATGCCACTTAATTGCTTAACAAATCAAACTTACAAAACTACTAATTCTATTAGTTAGAGACGCACTTCACACTCCTTCACACATCCTGCATTTTGTTCTATGTATCCATCAAACCATGTAGAATGGAATATTCGATAAACACACAAATTTTGATTAAGATATCGGCGAATAACCAATGCTGCATATGTATAATTGAACAAAAAGCTGATGTTTTGTAATTATCTCCACCTGTGATTCAGGAGATTGAGACATCAAATATTGTTGTAATAGACAGTATTGAAAAGTTATTTCCATGCTCTTTGATAATGTAAAAAACAAAATTGAATGGATTATACCCTGTTGACTTACTAACCTTGCGATATTAACGTGTGGAATGTGCTTAATTTTTGGCTGGTCCATGCTTAGTTGTTCGCATCTTTGTTCGAGGTATGGACAACCTGCTATATCAAGTCTCTGAAGGGACGTGAGGTTTCGCATCGAGTCAGGAAGTGATTTGAGGGATTCACAGTATTTGATGGACAGGGATTGAAGAGAAGCTAAGCAACCTATCCATTCTGGTAAGGCTTCGAGGTTATCACACCAATAAAGTTGGAGGTTTTGGAGAGAGGTCAAGTACTGCATCCCATTTGGTAAGTTCGTCATACTTCCGATGGATTGATATGTAAGAGAACGAAGACTCCGATCAAGAGATTTCCAAGGCATTCCATCCTCATCATCTTTGTCTTCACAGATGCTCATTTGTTTGTTGCTGGATATTTGTAGTGACTCCAAAGAAGTAAAATTCTCAATCCCGGAAAGTCTCTTGAGATTTTCGCATCCCTCAATAGTCAAGCTTCGCAAGGAAGATAATCTAGCATTGGCATTTCCTTCCTTGTCTATCATGTTTACTATCATTCCCAACCATTCACTGCTACCGCGCAACTCCAATTTTTCTAGCCTTGGACAAGGAGGAAACGACGTCAAATTATGGCACCACTCGATTTTCAGTGAAGAGAGACAGGGGAATATCGATTTCCTATCATCACCAACGATCAACTCCTCCGCTCTCCACCATCCTTTGAAGCATCTGAGATGACTTAATTGAAGATATTTAAGTGAGGGGAAAAATGTTGTTAAATCTTCTTCGTCGTGGCTAGTGATGTTTCTTGCATCCTCCATATACTCCAACTTATCTAAACTGAAAAGTACCAGTGATCTTAGATAAGGCAGCTTGCTGAACGAAGGTATCCACTCCAAATTCGGACAAATTGTAAGCTCAATCTTGACAAGGGTTGGGAGGTAGATTGACCAATTATGCTCTACTCTTGCCCACCATGGAATTGATGTGCCCATATAGCCGATCAGCTTCAACCCCTTGACATTTGAATGTGGCTCAAGCGCTTTCATCACAACTTCTGTCTCAAGACATCCATGAAATGTTCCCTCAAACTCGATTTCAATTTCTAAGAGATGCTTCGTGTTCATCAAGTACTGCCCTCCCTCATCATCGACACATTCCAAATTTATATTGTTGTCACCAAATTTGATATGAAGGCCGCCTTTTAAATTGTCGAGGGCTTTTAAATCCTTCAACTCCCAATTAAATTGTTCCTCTCTTGAATATTTTTCCCCCTTTCCTAACACAAACAATGGAAGTATTGTAAGACTAGTCAACTTATTCATGCCAAAAGGCATACCAGTTAACATGTTACAATATCGCAAATCTAAATGCCTAAGGTTTACTAGTTTGCGAAAATCTTTAGGCAACTCCCTCAAATTTTTGCACCCACCTAAAACTAACGTCTGAAGATTATAAAGTTTTACAATTGAATCTGGGAGTACCTCAAATTCGTTTTCAAACAGATTAAGATACCTTAAATGCAACAGCAAGCCTAATGACTCAAGTGAACTTTCAACCCCTAAATTTTGCAACTCCAACACCCTTAAGCATCTCCAATTGACTTTTTTAACCACAAAGTTACGATATTCATTGAGATGAATAAAAGATCGCATTTTGGGTATAGCTAAAGAGTTCTCTACGTATTCCTCACCAACAAAAGACACATGACGTGTTTTATCCCTGAAGTTGTTCGTAATAGAACTCATCACAACACAAAATTCATTCCCTCCCACCTCCTGAGCAACGTCGTGCATCAAGTCGTGTATCTTTACTGACCGAACATGACCATACTGATCTTTTGCTAAATCTTGAAAAAAACATCTCCGCAACAAGATGAAGAAATGTTCTTCTGCAGCATCTTCTATACTTTGACCTCCATCTAATGGCATTATATACCCTTGTGCTAACCATAGGCTAATCAATGTCACCTTATTTATCGTAAAATCCTTGGGAAACACTGCACAGTAGCTAAAACAACTTTTCAATGAAGGACTGAGATTGTGGTAACTAAGCTTCAGAATAGACATAATTTCATTTTCACCATTTCTGATTTCACTTAATCCACTCTGTTCAAAAGAGTGCCACATACTAATATCCTGCCCATATAACAAACTTCTTACCACTTTTATAGCAAGAGGAATGTTATAACATTTTTCGACAATCTTCTTCCCAATCTCAGCTAAATATTGAAAATTTTCATGCTCACATCCTCCATTTAATGCAGACATCTCAAATAAGCGCCACGAATCTTCATGGGACAAGCCATCTAACCTATAGACATGTTTATCCCCAATGACTGTAGCTGTCATCTCCGAACGTGTGGTGACCATAACCCTACTTCCCAGTTGCCCCAACGTCAAGAATTTTTTCAAATTAAGCCACTTCTTGCGGGTCTCCTTCCATACATCATCAAGCACAAGAAAGTACTTCTGCCCTCTTAATCTCTCTTGAAATTGATTTTGAACAAATTCCATTGAAGAAGTACCGTCAAATTTTTGACCAGTAACTAATTCTAAAATCTTACATAAGATTGCTTTCAAATCAAATTCCTCTCCGTCTTGATCGGATACACAAACCCACAGCCTCAAAGTCGGAAACTCTTTCTTCATCTTTTCATCATTATACACAAGTTGAGCGAGAGCTGTTTTTCCCAACCCTCCAACTCCCACTATCGTCAAGAAACAACATTCTTCATCATCATTATTATGATCCAGTAAAATATCTATTATTGCTTTCTTATCATCATCCCTCCCAATAATATCCTTTGCATCAATATAAGAACATGTTTCCTCCCTTCTCCTAATCAACATCAAACCCGAACTTTTTATGGTCACTAGCAATAGCATCCAACCTTATCTTAATCTCTTTAACCTGGCGAGACATCCTATAGGCTTGACCCACTTGGTTCTTAGACGAAAAGAACAAATGTACCTTGTTAAAAAACTTTGCACCCTTGCTATCTGGCCTAAGCAACTTGAGCTCCGCAAGAGTGCGAAACTCATCAAATAGATCATCAGCATCGTAAACAGCAGCCTTGAGGTCCTCAATATAAGCTTGTGACACCTTAGATAGCTCGCGCTTGGACTCTGCATCAAGGAACACATTCTTAATGGTGGAGACAGTTCGATGGAGGTCTTCGAGTTGAGATTTGTAGCCCCAAATGTCACATATTTCATGGATGATTTCACTCCCGATCACTTGAATGAGCTTCTCAACTGTTGAAATTCCTAGATCAGCCATTAGGTTATTAGTTTTCAGAAAAGTGAATTATTTGACTTAACTAACAACAAAGTGTACGTTTGGCCAACTCTGATTAATTGTTGTACGATTAAGTTGCTCTAATTAGGATAACCAACTACTATTATTACTTTTTTCTTTTTTTTTTGACAAACTACTATTATTACTTTAATACAAATTCTATCGTTACAATTAAATAAATAGTAATTCATATGGTGCGTGGACCACTATATTGCTTGCGTTCACGTTGAGTTAAGGTTACGGAGGAAAGTTCCTAACAGAGAATATACCTTGCCTAACAGAAAACAAATAATGGAGTAAAGTTGACAAGGTCAAAGTCATCGTATAACTGCTTTTCTATGAATTTATTAACGTCATTGAAACAAAAATGAAAATGTCAGCCAAACAGTGGAACATGGTCACATCTCACATGAGTAATCCTTTTTTTTTTTTTTTTTTTTTTTTTTTTTTTTTTCATATATACTATTAAGAATCAAAGATTAGTTATCAATATCTTATTTGTTTCGATTAATGTATTGGTCATAGTGGTTAGCGACGTACCAGGCAATATTGTGTTCATTTTTGTCATTTTGCATTTTTTTTTAAATAAAAATTTCTTAATAAAAAGTCATACGACATCTAGAAAATACATTTAACTTTAACAAATACATTAGATATTGAATCAAATAAAAATTTTCTTTATAAGAATACGATCATCGAGTAAATCTTGCATTATGGAACATTTTCCGTTTATATTGTTGGAGAATACACCCTTGTTGGAGAGACAATGTAACGATCTTTTGAAGTCGTGAGGACGTTTTCCTTCTAAGATATCCGACTTTATTCAAAAGCTTAATAACCCTGGCGATCTCGCATAATTTTTCACTAACGAATGAATTTCACGACAATCCATTAGATCTAATAGCATAGATACAAACCTAAGAAAATTCTCTCCCGAAAAGAGGAGATAAACCTTGTATTTCGAAGGAGGTTGAAAAACCTTGTCTTTCGAACGTGATCAAAAACCCTTTCTTTCGAGGGAGAAAATTAAAGTTCCTCTCAAAAGGAGGAAGCATTATTATAAACCTAAGAATATTGCAACCAATTGTTTAACAAAGACTACTTAACTTAGTTAAGCCATGTTCATTTCAATTTTTTTTGGCTAAACAAAAATTAATTGTATTCTACTAAAATTATTTTTTATTGATTCTCATTTATATTTTTTCTTTAAAGTTTTTGATTTTTACTAAATTAAAATTACTTCTATTAAACTAATATTATTTTTATTTACTGAGCTGAAATTATTTTATTATTTTTACAGAGTATTTTTTTTAAGGTGAAGTAAACAGGGCTTTGTTATGAAAACATAATTTTAAAAAAATATTGGAAAAGCCGAGTTATTTTAAGAGTAAGTAATGGAGACAATAGACAAATATCAAACGAAATAAGGATAGTAAAAACTAAAAATCCTAACCCTTCTCTTATCTCCCCAAAACCCTGGCCTCTATTGTTGAAATTTAGAGGGGCTTTCATCGATTTTTACCAATGGAAAATCCCAATCTTTGTTTTTATTGTGCGATTATATATATCTTTGTTTTTGTTTGTTTTTTAGGTTTATCATTACTCTTTCTTAGGAGAACATTTCTCTCTCCAAAGATAAAGTTTTGTTCTTTCAAAAGATCGGATTTGTCTTCTCTCTTTTGAGGGAGATGGTTTTTTTTTTTTTTTTTTTGAGAATTTGCTTGATGGATTGTCGTAAAATTGTTTCATGAGAAAAGATTTACAAAACATCGAAAAAGTGGTTCATCTTTGGACCCCCGGTTGAAGAAGGTTATAAATCACATTGATATGAAAGAGGGTAGGAAGAATATACAACTTGAAACAATGATCGTAGTGTTGAAATGATGTTTTTATTTGATTCAATTGTCATGTATTTATTAGATGAAAATCTCTTGTAAATTAAATGTCATATGACTTTTTATTTATGAATGAATCTTTACTTAGAAAAAGTAATAGAAATAATATAAAAATGTATGTTTGTATAAAAAAAAAAAGTATCCCTACCTTATAAAAAGTTGGAAAATTTGTCAAGAATAAGCCAACCTTTACATGGTTAGCTCAAAATAAGTCAACCTTTCGATTAACTCAAAATAAGTTGACTTTTAGAAGATATCTTCTTAAAATGAGTCAAAACCTGTTGGATTAAAAGGTAATCGATTATTAAGGTAAAATATGACACATGACATTATGTGGTTGGTTCTTTTTTTAAAAAAAGTAAGTAAGATTTATTTTTTGATTAACTATTTAAAAAAATCAATTAATAATTAAATAATTAAAAAAGATAAAAAAAAAACCCAACCCCCTCCCCTGGCAGCGGCCGGCGACCAGCTCCCCCGGCATCGGCGTGACCCACCCCCTCTCTTTCCCCCAACACACGCGAGCCCATTCCCGTCTTCCACCTTCCCCCCTTTCCCTGTACTAGAATTGGCCTGAGCACGGGGCTAAGTCGAGCAGATATGGTGCGCTCCCTAATGCTCTGATCGAAAACAAATCTGTTGGGTTATATTTCTTGGCTGATTTGCATATACATGGTGGATCGGTGGTGGAGAAATGGGTAGGAAATGGCACGAGAATTGGAAAATTAATGAAGAAGCTTAACACTTTCACTGATTTCATAGCATGTGCTGAGTATCTTATTAATAATAAGTATTGTTCAAAGGAAAAGCTCTGCATACATGAAAGAAGTGCTGGAGGATTGCTAATTACATTTCTTGGTGGAGAAGGAGAGAGTTGGTCGATTCAGGGGTGAGGACGGGGGAGGGGGCTCATGATAAGTGGTTTATTTGACCACTTATTGTGTTAATTTAAACCCGGTTTTGCATTCATTTTCCCTCTTTCTAACCCGTTTTTGAATGAAAATGTTTTATCTCGACCTTGCCCCCTCTTGGTTTGTGTTTATCCATGTTTTGCAGGTTTATTGATTCAATTTGGCAAGCATTCGATGCATGGATTGTGTTCAAGGCAAGGAAATTAGAGAAAGGAGAGCCCGCTCCAGCTGGAGCGGGCGCTCCAAACTTTCTGCCAAGTGCACCCTGTGAGGAGCGGGCGTGCACTTGTGAGGAGCGGGCGCTCCTCCCCGACCTTTCAAAACTGCCTATATTCTGAAGTCAGCTGGAGAGGGCGCGCAGCAAGCTGGAGAGGGCGCTCCTCGCTGGGAATCCGTTTTCTTTTGACGGATTTCCCTATGTGTTTCGGGGAGTATAAATACTTCCCCTTTAGTTCATTTGTAACCTAGACAGAAATAGCCTAGTTTTTAGAAACTCCTTTTAGTTTGAAACATTAATTTAGCTTAGTTTTCATCAAATTAATCATTGTAATAGTTGGTTTCAAGATTCATCCTCAAGATTTGGCACTTTGTACTCAACATTTCCAAGCTTCAATTAGTAACTTCCTTCTACCTTTCTCTATTGAATTTCTGACTTTATTTGTTCTTGCATGTTATTTAAATCTCTTTAGTTCTTGATAATTTGTTATTGGATGATAGTTATTTCAATTGTTAATCACTTTTCCCCAATTATTGAAGAAGTTAGAACCCTAATACTTGTTTGCATATTGATAAACATGAGTTGTGAGTAGTCTTCTTGCTAGGGGTTGGGTGAAGCTCAACCTTTTGGGTTAATTATGCAAACGTGGGAGAAGCATTGATGTTTGTATTGCAATTAAATTGATTATATGAGATTCCTTGTTAGTTCCTCATGATAGGATTAGCTACCCTTGACTTAGGAGCTTGATAGCATGATATGCTTAGTTTGACATGGCAATGTGAATTGAATATGTCATTACTTATTGCAATTTGATTATGTATCATCTATTGCTAGACTAATGAGGAATCTAAGTTTAGTAGTGTGAGTTGTTTTCTAATTGCATGAGGTCGATTTTACGTATAGTCCTTGCTATACCTTGTCTATTTTACTCCCCGTTTGCCTAATTGCCTGGGTTGAGTGGACCCCATTCCCTAGTGTCTTTAATCCATCGATCTGAATCATAGTTTGTTTGTCTAATTGACGAATCCCAATTGACCATAGACTTTGAATTAGCTTAAGTGTTAAGATCCTTAGCAACCATATCCCGTTCCTTGTGGACCGAACTCTTACTTATCATTATGCTTGGTTTGTAGGGTGTTTGTTAATAAATGTGTTTGATTGAGTGTGGAATGTGCGACCGTTCTAACTCCCATCAGCTTGTTTTGCGTGGGAGAAGCAAAAATGGGGAAAATGGAGGGGTGGACTATCGTGGGTGAAGCCGTCGGTGCGAGAAACAGGAATGAATTCGTGTGCTGGTCGTCGACCGCCGGCTGCTGGCGAGGGAGGAGGGCTGGCAGTCGTCAGATGGGTCGGGGAAGAGAGTGGTGGATGGGCTTTTTTTTTTTCTTTTAAGTTTTTATAGTTTGTTTAATTAATACTCCCTTCGTTTTTTTTAAATGCATCACTTTCTTTTTATGGGTGTTTTTTTTTAAATGCATCACTTCCTTCTTTGGTAACTTTATACTATATTTTATCATTTTTCTCTCTTATTTTAAACCCCACTTGAATTATTTTATCATTTCTCTCTCTTCTATGGTCCCCACTTATATAATAAAAATATTTACTCTCCCTCACATTTTTTTCTCTTTCATGGTCCCCATCTAACTTTTAGTATAATGAATTATTCACCCACTCACTATATTATATTACTCTCTTAAAACTCCGCGTATCACCAAGTGATGCAAATAAAAAAAACGGAGGGAGTATAATTTTAGTTAAACATTAACTTGAATTTAACAAATTGTTTTCAATGTAAAAATTGACTTGTTTGGTAGGTTATAGGTAATTTGACCTATTATAAGCAAATACCCTTAAATATTGACTTATTTTGAGTTGATTAAAAAGTTGACTTATTATGAGCTAACCACGCAAAGGTTGAATTATTTTTGACAAATTTTCCTAAAAATTTTAAGAATACTCTTTTAAATAGTGCATGGACATTTATAACCATAAAAATGTTCTTTTACATATTTGCCCCTATATGATTTCAAATTTCTTATAATTGTCTCTTAAATACTTAACTTGATTTAAAAAGTTATGTTTATTTCAATATTTAAATCCATCTCTTACTCTCTCTATTTATTTTTATTTTAATTTTCCTATTTAGACCTTATTAGACATTTATATTTTTACATTGAACTCAATATCTTTTTACCTTTTAATCACTAAATCAAGGTAGTTCAACTAAAGTTTAGAAAATTGCACAACTACACAACATCCAACACATTATTTATCGTCTATATATGCAAATAATTTTTTAATAAAATATTATACAAACATGCATAGGCATAAAGAACATTGGTAATAATTCTTCTCACAGGGCTAGTTATGCCTTGCACATCGCGCGTGTTGGAATCCCTAGTATTAAGAAAGGTCGAAAGGTTAGACGATAAAAAAGGTAAATTAAAAATAAAATAAAATAAAGTGAATATATATATATATATGGATAAAAAAAATAGTTTATAATTCTATTTTCAATCAAATTTAGATAGACTTTTAGGATAAAATTGTTAGTTTAGAGTTTTATTTTCGATAAAATACAAATATTTCAGATGTACAAATTGAATTGTAATTTTATTCAAAAAGAGTTAAGATTATAATTCTAAAAAATTATCATATAAATTTATTTTTTATATCATAATATTTTTTGGAGCGAAGGAAGTAGTTTAAAATGTGAAACATTCATTTATAATATATACTAATTGGTTAAAATAATAAAATTCACAATCTAATATAACTTTATTACTATGTAGACCTATCAATCAGGGTTGAATCATGAGTCATCTCGGATCAGATCACTTTAGGTTACGAGTCAAGAAATGTTCAACCCTTGCCCAAAGTTCTAGGTTCGAGTCAACCCAACAGGCTTTAAATATTTTTTTATTTAATTTATTTTTTGCTATTTTTTTTTATAAGTATTTAATGAACATTTTCACAATATTATTATTAGTGATTACATGCCTACTAAATAACAAATCGTTACAAAAGCACATCAATTGCTAACTAATTTTGTATCAATGATATATTTTAAAATTTTACAAAGATTAAAAATTTATCTTAAAATTTAATAAATAACCCAGGCATCGCACGGGGCACAAAACTAGTATATATATATGAGTAAATTTGTTGAAAGACCAACGATATACCAAATGAAAAAATCAGTTTTAATCAGTTCGGTTCTCATTTGGGTTGGTTGGCTTCGGGCAATTAAACGGTTTTGGTTTGAAATTTGACAGTGCTATATGTAATATATCTTTTAATAATTTTATTTTAGAATAAACTATGAATTTTCTCTCATTTGTTATATATAGGGGTGAGCACGGATCGGATATCCGATCCGAAGTTGGATTTCGGATCGGATATCCGTATCCGAAAATGCAAATATTTGGTATCCGTATCCGATCCGAAATCTTCGGATATCCGAAGATCCGGATATCCGAAAATTTCGGATCGGATAGTTCGGATATGGATACCCGAACCTTGTAATGATTTGGTTTTTTTTACATGTATAATTATGTTAAAATAATAATTTATTGTCAAAATTAATTTGTTTTTAGAGTCAATTCATGACTGCAAACTCAAACTCATAATTACAAGCTACAATTCTTCATATAATTTGAGTTTAATAATTCTAAAAATTTTAGAATATAACAATCCACAAATTTCAAAATCTAAAATCAAAGATTAATAGTAACACATACCAATAGAAAGCAGAAAAAAAAAAACCCCCAAATAACAAAAAACCAAAATTAATTCACTGTTAAAATGAAATAAAAATTAAAAAAAACTCTTGTAATTATGTACATTATACAAGACAAATAAAAAAAAACCAAATTAAATGAAAAAATGTAGATCTTGAGTGAGGACGACGAAGACGACGAGACTTGAGTTGAGACTTGTGAAAGGCAAGCTTCTGGTTGTGACTTGTGAGGACGACGAAGACGCGAAGGTTTGTAGATCTAAGAGGTTGAAATTGAGAGGCGAGGGGTCTGAATTGTTGAGGGATTTTGAGGAAATGTTTAAGGATTTTGAGGAATTGTTGAGGGATTTTGAGGAAATGTATAATGAAGTAGCCATGTACTCATGAAGAGGAAGGAGGAGATCTGAATTTTGGGAGAGTAAGGAGGAGAGAGAAAGAGAGGAGAGAGAGAGAGAGAGAGAGGAAGGAGGAAACGGCTAAATGAGAGAGGAGAGAGAAATACTTAGATTATTAGGGTTTGGTACTTGGGCCTTTGGGGAAATGGGGAGTTTCTAAAAACTGATGGATATTAGAGGTGTTGATTTTTTTCGGATATTCAGATATCCGAAATCGAAATTTTCGATATCTGATATCCGATCCGATATCCGAAATATTCGGATCGGATATCCGATCCGAAAATCTTTTCGGATCGGTTATCCTAAATTTTCGGATCGGATGCGGATCGAATTTTCGGATTTTCGGATTATCGGATAGTTTTGCTCAGCCCTAGTTATATATTTAGATAAAATATCTAATCTCAAAAGATAATATTCTATATATAAATAATTTAAACTGTAAAATCTCATCACCAATTTTGGTAATCTAAAAAGATACGGAGTAACATTTTATTTTTTATTAATTTAAACTGTAAAGTCTCATTCACCAATTTTGGTTATGTGGTCATTATTTAAGTCTAAAAGAATTTATAAATCTCCTATTTAATTGGCTATAAATAAAATTTTCTCCCTCCATCCCATAATATAAATCCTGTTTTCCAATTTTGGAGATTCAAAATATTTGTTCCTATTTTTATTTTTAAATAGTTTGTTTGTAGGTGATTCCCCCACATATAGCCGTAGTGGTGTACCAACGCTGATGGCCGTTGTTGGCTCCAACAGTCTATAGTCATCAGTAGGGGTGTGCAGAAATGGACCTGGACCGGAAAACCGATCGGGACCGGACCGAAATTGGACCGGACCGATTGATTCCGGTCCGATCTTCGATCCTCACAAATTGGGGTTTTTGGTCCGGACCGGAATGGACCGGAAAGTGTATTTTTGTAATTTTTTGGATGAAAATTTTAAATTTTATGTTTAAATTTCTAAAAAATTTAGGTACAAAACTTGTAATTTATAAATTCTAGGTGCAAAATAGAAAAGCACGCAAACAAAAACAAGACGTTAAAAATGTATGTATATATTTAAGATACTAAAATGAAAAAAAAAAATTAAAAAATAATGTAACAGGTCCATTCCGATCCAAAACCGGACCGGATCAAACTAAACAGGTCTGGACCGGAACTCGGACCGGTTGATTACAGTCTGGTCCCGGTCCCCAAAAAAAATCGATTCCGAGTTCCGGTCCCGGTCTGGTTTTGGACCGATGCACAACCCTAGTCATCGGTGGTCAAGAAATGCCGACAACCACTAAAATTGTAGGTGATTCCCCCACCAACAACCAAAAGCGTCGGTGAAACGGGAATCGCTGATAAAACATACATTTGATAGCAATGACGAACCCAGGAATTTGCTTTTAAGGGTTTGGAATTTCAAAATGTATAGTAAAATCAAGTATCATAATTCAAAATAATTTGAGTGTACACAATACATGTCCATTTGAGATGATGGAGGTCCATTTTAAGGTGGCTCATCAATTAGAATTTAATTTGGGGAGGAACAAGATGATTTTTGTATGTTTTTGACACGCAATTTTAATTTTCAAAAATACTACAAAAATTAAAAAAAAAAGCCAAAATATATCCATATTAACATATACTATTTCACATTGATCATTTACCCGATGCCCATTTAGTAATTTACAATTTAACAATTTTACAACTTTAATGAACAATTTCACAACTTAAAACAACAAATTTACTACCTATTTCACAACTTCAATCAACAATTTCACAACTTTCTATCAACAATAATTGGTATATAGTATATTACCAACTTCACTCAACAATTTTACAATCTCTGGTGAATAATTTTCCAACTTTAATTATTAACCAACTTGTGTTCCAGGCGATGTCCCGGGTTTTGTTTAAATACAAAATGACAAAATTATTTTAATTTTAAATAAGATTTTGAAAACATTACATTAATTTAAAATTAAATTTTAGAAAAAGAATATATATATATATGTTGGAATAGAAAGAGAGATGCAATAATATACTTGTAATTGTTACTGTCTAATTGCTAAGCTGGTATTAAATCTAGAAAATTAACATCTAAGGAATCAACAACCATTAGTATGTAATTAATTTCTTATAAATTATATTGTAGTTTTTTGTGCATTTACTTAGAGGTTATATTATTCTAGGGAAAAATTAATTATGAAGGTTACATAGGGTTTTCTTTAAGTGTAACCTCTATAATCATAACAGGGTAACCTTTATAACCTTAACCGAGTAATTCCATGCTAGTTGACCACACCATGTGGCTAGCACATATCAAAGTCAGTGTTTGCCTTTAATTAGTACAACAATTGGAAAAAAATAGAAAAAAAAAAAGTCAGAGAGAGTATTATTGTATTAAACCAAAACAGTTAAAAATTGATATGAGGTTTAGATTCCATTCTAACTAGATATTGAAATCCGACGGGGCTGTAGTTTACTTCTTTCCCAGTGATATAATATGTTAGTCATTTAGCTTTTATAAATCTTAGCTGCATATGCATTTGAAAGTATACATATAGTTTCTTGTCTATTAAATTCTTGTTATTAGCCTTAAGAGTAAAGAGTGTACGACTAGCTGTATTTCGATCTAGTAATAAGGTTCTTTAAGATGCAAGCAATTGAGAAGCACGGGCCATTTGGCTCCAATAGTCCACCAAATTGGAATGTAATACTTGAAGAAAGGGCGCGTATCAAAGAAATTATTATTCACTACGGTTTCATTGTTGATTCAATTGGATTCTTACTTGAAGACAGTAATGGAAGAACCACTGCTAAATTGTTTGGCGGCCGAGGCGGAGGCTGTTCCAAGGTAAGTTCAGCTACAATAATATACGCATGATACAGAATTGAAGAATGATATTGAGTTATTTTAATATATATTGAGAAAGAAGATTTCCTTCAATTAGTCTCAAGTTTTCATCCTTATCATCAATCAATCAACTTAGCTTAGCTTATATAAATCCATTCATTATGGTTATATGATGTGCAGATTACTCTGAAGCCTGATGAATACATAACACAAATAAGCGGCAGATGTGGGATTTATGCGCACAGCTATGATCATGTAATCGCGTCGTTAAGAATACACACCAACTTATGTAGGGTGGATACGGACCATACGGACAAGAAAGAGATGTTAGACATAGTTGCAGTTTTTCAACTCCAGATTCCGGAGGGGATGATGGTACTATCGTTGAAATTTATGGAAGACATGACGGCAACTATCTTCAATCAATAGGTAAGACCAATTTTCCAAGTTTAAGTTATTTTGCATTTTTCAACTTTTTAAAGTAATCTTAGTTCGTATTTTTTATTTGTATCACTTTTGCTATCATGGACTGGACTCCTACACAATTTTTGGAGTAAAGAGAGGTAAAGTGAAAAAATAAATAGAGCAGCCAATGTGGTAAGGAGAGATATAGAAATGATTTATTAGTTAAAAAGAAAAATGATGCATTTAATTTAAGTAACTAAAAAAAGGACAAAGTAATAATCATGTACTAGATTAGTGATATGTCCATTTTATATAGTATTTTACCCCCGTCCCTTGGTCATAATTAGTAGTGTTTTTGGCTCTTTAGAGCCACTTTTATTACTAATATGGGTTTTCTAGTGTTTTCGTAGTTTTGGTTGAGTTTTATAGGGAATTGCACCTTTGGAGCATTTTCCCGAGATTTTATGAAGCAACTACGAGCATTGGAGGAGCATGACCGTCGTTGAAGCCCAAGGCCGGCTAGAGCCATCGAGCCGGTGATTAAGGGCTCGGTATTTGGAATACCGAGGTTTGGACCGAGTACTCAAGACCCGAAGAGGAGATCCGGATTGGGCCGAGGAGTCGAGCCCAATCGGAAGTCCAAAGCCTCGAGGAGCCACAAGGGCCCGATCGGGCAAAGCAAAGGCATCAAGAGCCATCGTGCTAGGCGCGCCCGATCGTGCGAGGCCTAGCACGATCGGGCGAGGTGCGCAGCAAAGGGCTACGATCAAAAAGGCGCGCCCGATCGGGCGGTGCCTCGCCCGATCGGGCGCGTGTTTCTGGAGGACGTTTTAAGCGTCGTTTAATTTGTTTTAACTTAGGATTTTCTAGCTTAGTATAAATACGCTTTTGTTAAGCGAATTTAGGGGGGAATTCTTTTCTCCCTTCCCTTACTCTAACTTTTCTCTTTCTCTCTTCTCTTAAACTCTTAGTATTATTTTCTCTCTCTACAACTCTTGTTCCTTTTAACTTTGGTAACGATTTCTTCTCTTTTAATCTCAGTTATTTATTTTATTTCTTTACTCTATCATGACTACTTTTATTGCTTCGTTTAGTTTAGATTTAATTATGTCTGAGTAGTTTAATTCTAGGATTTATGGGGATCCATAATTAATATGAAGGGATAATTTGTTATTATTGATATTTGATATTGCATAATAATTTCGTGTTGAATTGTTTTAATTCTTTGCAATTAGATTATGAATCGAGCAGATGTGATTTGATTGTAAAAGTATAGCAATATTGAATTGATGAATCGAGCAGATGTTAATTTGATATTAAAGGCTATTTTCAATAGGAACTTAGATCTAGTAAATTGCGAGAGCCTGTTAGATCTATGTTGGTTAATAAATTGCGAGAGCCTGTTAATCATGTTATTTGTGCAATGTTGATTATTGATTGTCATGTTTTATCCCAGAATATTAATTATTGGTGAACCTGTGACCCTAGGCCTTCTTATTATTGTTTTTCTCCCTGAACTTGATCTCCGTAGTTTAATTCCTTTTTACAATAACAATATTGGTTACCTTGATAATTTAGATTATAATAATTAGTTAGGAATAGAAAGACTTGTTTCCCTGTGGATTCGACCCTACTTCCCTATTTATATTTAGTTAGTGGTTTTAGGAATTACTTTTGATTAGGGGATACGACTTTACCCTATCAATTAGCGATGCACGGTTTTAAAATAAGAATTGAATTATAGACTTTTAACACATACTGAAAGAAAATAACTTTCTCATTTTTCCGAACTAATTTCTAATTAAATATGAATATGCAATTCCCGAAAGTGCATAATTTTCATTTTTAATTAAGAAATTTCAATTAAATTATATTATTAACTAAATAGCATAATATGTGTAGAAAACCCAAAATTTAAAAATTCAAATGGAATATATTTTCAAAGTTATGTTAAATAGGATAGCTTAAAAAGGAAAAAAAAATACGACATCATCCTTGCATTTTAGAGGGAAAAAATTAAATAAAAAAAAGTGAAACATAGGCAATGATCAGCGGTTGTTATTTTAGTATATATAATAGATGACTCTTGTCTTAGTGGTAAGGGTTTGGTCTCATGTTTTAAAGGTCATGTGATCAAATCCCATAGCTATTTGACAGCGAAGATCCCTTTTATCTTTCCCCCTCTTTTGTAATACTTCCTCTGTTCTCTTATAAAATGGAACACTTTAACTTATATACTATTCATAAACTCCACTTTGACCAGCTTTGATGACTTATAGCTAAGAAAAAATATAGTCAGGTAGTTACATTCATCTCGATTTTTTTTTATTAATATATCAAATTTATTTGGAAAAATTAGAAAATAACACCTTAAATTTCACAAAAAAATGGATTATAACACCACAAAATCTCAAACTTCTATTATAGCACCACAAAAAAATCAAAAATTTTGATTTCACCGCTACCTAACGGATTCTTAGATGGAATCCGTTAGTGGGGCTCACTATTAAAACGTGTCACTCAATGATTTGTTTAAAAAAAACAAAAATTAAAAAAAAAAAAAAAGAAAAAAGAAACCCTAAACCCTAACCCATCCCAGCCCACCACCCGAACCACCAAAGCTAGTCGCTGATAGCCCAAAGCTAGTCGCCGACATCCCAAACCCAACTGCCGGAACCCCCTGACCCCACCAAAATTGTCGACTCCACCACTTCCTCCCTTCCCCCTCTCAGAAAACCACCTTATCCCCCGCAACCACCTCTCGAAAACCATCCATATCGCGAATTAAACCCCGTCCACCGGTGTTAGGGGAGGAAGTTTCGGGGGTATCCAGTGTTAGGGGGTTTCGGTCATTTTCGGTGTTAAAGGAGGGGGTTTTGGGCGATGGAGAGGAGGGGTTTGATTTCTGGCAGTGGATTTCGATTTTTAGCCGAAGGTTGGGGTAGTTTTGCGGCGATTGAATAGAGTGGGTGGTTTCGGGGAGGGGAAAGGGGGAAAGGATGGAGTCGCGCAGTTGTTAGGGTGGTGGTTGGGCTGGTACGATGTTAGGTGGGGCAAGCGATGCCGGCGGCTGGGTTGTGCTGCCGGCGGTGGGGGTTAAGGTGGCTAGTGGTGGGCTAGGGTTTTCAAGTTTTTTTCTTTTTCTTTTTTATTTTTATTTTTATTTTTATTAATTTATTTTTTAATATAACAATAACTAATTGACACGTGTCCATAATGGGTCCTACTAATGGATTCCATCCAAGAATCCGTTAAGAGGTGGTAAAATCCAATTTATGTTTTTTTGTGGTGTTATAATAAAAGTTTGAAATTTTATGGTGTTATAATCAAATTTCTTTAATTTTTGTGCTGTTATTTTCTAATTTTTCCAATTTATTTATTTTTGTTATTTTTATATATTAGTAATAAATGTATTAGAGAATGATGTAATATACTTCGTATTAACAATCGTGTAGTGAGAAGTGTTGTATTTACAACAAACCATTTTTTTTTTTTTTTTTTTTTTTTTTGATAAGAGCAAACCATCAATTTGAGGAACTAGCGTCAACAATAATACATGCAAGGAAAAATGCTAGCCACCACTGTTGAATTTTTTATGGGCTTTCATCAGTTTTTACAGCTAGATATTAAAGCCTCAATCTTTGTTTATTGTGTGCTTTTTATTTTGATTTTGTTTGTTTTAGGTTTATAATAGCTCTTTCCTTGTAGGAAAAACATTCCTCCCTTTAAAGAAAGGTTTTTTCTTCTTGTTTAGAGGATTTTTCTCCTTCAAAAGATAAAGTTTTTTTTTCGTTTTTTTAGGGATAGGAGGATTTGCTATTTTGTTCGATGAATTAATATAGAGTTGCTTTCATGGGTGAAATTTTGTGTGGGATCGAAAAAAAATTTAATCATTTGATTACTATCAGACGAATCAGACGGATATTTTTCTTCAGTGCTACAACAGAGCAATAGACCCCATCACCGAAAAAAGTCGTAAATCACAGCGATTTAAAAAAGGGTATGCAGAATGTACGATTTACAACAACAGTCATATCTTTGTAGATGTTATATAACTTTTTGTTTATGAATGAATCATTATTAAAAATAATAATAATAATAATAAGTGTTGTATTTACTATTTTTTAAAAATGTTGTATTTACTATATTTAATTTGATGTTGAAGATCCTTTTATCTTTTCCCCTCCATCTTTAAATGGTAAACTTTTGTGATTTTTATTGTTCAGATATTAAATTATTTAACAAAAATTCTCATTATTATTGTTATTTGGATGATATACTACAAGCTAGATGGGGGATAAATTGTAGTATGTTTCTTAGTGCCTAATTTTCGCGAAAGATAAAACAAATTGCTATTAGGAACTTAGACAATGCAAAGAAGATTTTACGAGAAAGCCTTTCAGGGCCTAACTAGAAGTAAAATCTCGAACCTCCA
Source organism: Chenopodium album (assembly GCF_948465745.1). Lineage (NCBI taxonomy): Eukaryota > Viridiplantae > Streptophyta > Magnoliopsida > Caryophyllales > Amaranthaceae > Chenopodium > Chenopodium album. The sequence goes on from NC_137844.1 coordinate 37,562,241, forward strand.
CGGGATTTTCAACTCAAACTCTTCACTATAATAGGCCAAACACTCCTAGCTAATTACAATATATTACAATAAGTCCTTTCTCACAAGTTCCAACTTGAACTTGCTACTTAATAGAACTCTATCCTACCCAACCTAAGTCCCTAACTTAGATTCCACTAAGCACTCCTCGAGTGCTATTCACTTGGCTTCTCACTAAAAGCTCACTCGGCTTCACACTATAAGCCCACACCTTGCACTATTACAGTCATAAAAACGAGAATCCTCACGAATCTCACACCCTAATACACAATACACTTAAACTTTTTTCCCATTACCAAATCTCAAGGAATAACTCTCTCTCTCTCTCTCTCTCTCTCTCTCTCTCTCTCTCTCTATATATATATATATATATATATATATATATATATATATATATATACCAGGAGGATTGTACTTAGTTTTGTGGTGAATGATGAAACAATTAAGCGCGACCACTTCACTTCATCAGCCTCAATTGTGACTGAATACATATGTATAGTACACTAACATGATTTTTTTCATCTTAAATGATAAAATCTATCAATTGATAAGTTTAAAAGATATTTTCTAAAGATAAGCTTTCCGAAAATATATCTTTTTATTACCAATAAATCTGTCAATAATAATAAGATATAAATAACACAAAACCAGATTTATTCAAAACTTATCATTTTAGTTAAAATACTTTCTTTTCTTTTAAAACAAACTTATTTTATTCCAAAAGGGATTTATCAGAAAATAAATATTTTTATTAAGTGGACCAAAACCCTACAAGATATGCATGGACTAGGTAAAGGTATATATCATTAAAACCGACTTTTAAAAAGGTGCAAACTTAATTAAGTTCCTATTTGGTTCAGAACTCTGACAGTCTATGAGTTCCAAGACAGGTCAGTAACTCTTATTTCATTGATTGTCTAGAGATCTACCTTGGTTCCATAGACTTGTTCCAAACAGACTTTTATGCCCAATATACTTACATGAATCCTAGAGAAATATAATTCTATTTCTCTGTCTTCATGTTGTTTCTCTGAAGATCTTATTTTGGAATATTGTAGTCTTGATGTATTTTGGATCTCGAGGAAACGTTCCATTTTTGGAACCGCAGCCAAGTTCCTACCTAAAAATTGTTGTCATTTTTCTTCATTATATCCTTTACTAGAACTTGTAGACTAAGTTCATCTAGAACTTGTTGTCATCTTCGCAGACAAAGCTTCACTTAGCTTGTTGTCCTTTTTCGCAGTCCAGGCTTCACTCTTCAGCTTGTGGTCATGATTTTGTTAGAATCTTCTTGTGTGCTCCTATTAGGGAACATGTTCCGTCTCTCGTGGGAAAGCCTGCAGAAATTGCCTTATAGGTCTCGTTAGAGAATACCATCAGGTTCCTTCGTGGTTTTGGTTCTCATAGGAGAACCTACTTTACGTTCATTCATTCTCTCTTATTCGTTCTAAGTCTTCTATGTTCCAACTCATTGACTTCACTTATGTTAGTTCATGTCTTCACATAAACACTTAAGAGAACATTAAGTTGAAGTTTGTTTGTCATAAACAAACTTCAAGTGAGAGATCTAATTAAACTTAAAGTCACGTATTTTTGTATTTTTATAATTATAAAAACAAGAAAGAAAACTAAAACAAAACCAAAGTAAACTAAAGCTAACCTAAAAGCAAACTAGAAAAACTAAACTAAATTAAAAGACTCCTACACATACATGACTCATGTATGCATAGGATACTTACCTCGTGAAGCTACCATATATATGCAAACACCTAATTACATAGGTAGCTTCATGTGTTCCTTAGCATCATCAAGCTTATCAACCATAAATCATCATTGTTATTATTGTTCTTTTTATCGCGTATCATATATTGCTCATGTTCCTTATACATATGCTTGTCATTGCTCGGGTTCAATTCCTTGTGTCTTGTTCCAAGCATAATTTGTTATTCCTATGCACAACTTAACAAAAATGTTATATAGATAATCATTATTAGTTTACAATCATCAAAACCTAATTACTCAACAATTATATAACAAAAAATATAATCATGTGAACTATGGTTTGGATTTGTAAATAATGCATGTGTAAATTTTATAATATCAAATATTTATAGTTTTTATTTTATTTGACACAATTTATAGTTTTGTGTTCATTTATATCTTAATAAAGATATATTTTAATCATAAAATGTAAGTGTTGATTATAATTGTGCAAAATAAAAACATGAACAAATAATTGATATTTTGTGTAGAATACTATATAGTGTTAAAATTACATTATTTGTGGATAGCGCATTTTGTGTGCGTTGGTCACAAAGAACAAAGTAACCCATGTAATGCTGACCGAGTAACTCTTATAAAACTGATCAAGTAACCCCTGTAATAATGATGATGTAACCTTGTAACAGTAACCGAGTAACCTCTATAATATTGACGAAGAATTGGAATAAAGACTTGAGATAAAAATAGAATTTATTAGTCTTTAAGTTCAAAAACAAAAAAAATGCACTGTATTTATAATTTTTTTTTTTATAAAAAAAAAAAAAAAAAAAAAAAAAAAAAAAAAAAAACAAACAAACAAACAAACAAACAAACAAAAACTTAACACAATAAACGTACCAAATCAACACCCATAAATTTGTTAACAGTACAGAGGCATAACCAATTATACCATGCTTGATATAATTCAGCCACAGTTTTTATGACAAAAGGATTTTAAGGTTGTTGAGAAGGATTTAATATTGTTGAGAAGGATTTTTGAGATAGGAGAGAAATCTGTAGTGGTCAATGTAAATTAATGAAGAAACAAAACATGCTATTCATTTTGTTCACATTATTTTTTAAATTATATATTCAATATAATTCATATTTTATATACTACTTATATCGTGGACAATGCTAAAGAAGAAACGCGATGGCTTGAGAAATGACCAACTCTGAACAATGCTTGATTTTAGCATTTGATCGGAGGCAGATGGATCTAGAGGTATCATATCAACCCTTGGTATCATAAAAGGACTTTTAAATCTCACAAGTTGTTCACTATACACACACAAGATTTTTTCTGTAATAATTATTAAGTAAATGAAATGTTAAATAAAGTAGATAAGAGAATTATATAAGTAAAAAAATTAGTATTAATTTTTCAACAAATTATTTTTCACAAAACAATAAGCAGCTACTAGTTGACACTTTTCTGACATTTCTTTCATTCTGGTTTTGTTGCATTTCATCCACTTACAAACAAAATTAATTAACTTCAACTATTTTTTCTCCACATTGTATTGAACTCTTTACCTTTGAAGCAAACTCATCATAAATGCTTGTTAGCACTTTGGTTGCTTCCGTAGTAACAAGTGCTGATGTACACCACTATCGGAATTTCCACTAACATTCACAATTAGATGTGGCTCATGCACATCATTTATTTTGTTCCTATGTGCAACAACAGTGGTGTTCTTTTCTAGAGCTGTAATATTTTTTTCATTGTTATGAATAGTATTCTGATCATCACCATCCATGTTATGATCACCATCCTCAAGACCATCCATGATACGATCATCAACATAAGTGATTTTCTTTTCTGAAGCATTTGCACCAAGTGGTTGTTGCACTTCATTTTTATCCTTCTCTTCACTTGCACAAACATTCACTTTATTAGGTGGTTGTTGCGCATCATTTTTAGGAACTTTGGGACTTTTTGGAACATTCCTTTCTTCATTCATATGAGTACTAAATGGATCATCATTTTCTATTCTATTTTTCTTTTCCCATGTTGATAAAGATGAAAGGAATGGTGTTTTTCGAACAAGTGATAAAACGCAATAGAGGTTCAGAATTAATTATGGAGTTAATTATTTAGTGAAATCAATTGATCATAATGCCTAGCTAGGGGTCGCTTCCGATCAATGAGATTAATATAATTAATTGCACAACTTTCTCTTGACTGAACCCGACGGGTCACACCCAAAGCACGTAACTGTAGACACCTAAAAATGTCTCCCTGAAACCAAACTCGATGATGAACAACCTTTCACCGCCATTATTGGTCAGGTTGAATATTTAATCTCAGGAGTGCTTAAAGTCCATGTTCAATAACCATTAGCTCACAAAATAGTCAACGGATCAGTCCTAATGTTTAGTCAAAGCATAGTCCAATTTATATTTTGGCCTGAACCTTTTTAATCCATTTCATATTATTTAGCCCAGTTAATGAATAATATACATAAATAGCCCGAAATTATGAAATGGCACTTAAAAATGCTGAGCGTAATTAGGTTTAAAATGAATTTGGACGTAAAAGTGGAAAAAATGTCCACCGTGTCACGGTATCACATGCCGCGCCATGGTGGAATATGCTGTGTCGCAGCATATTTTGCCGTGTCATGGTACACATGCCGTGACATGGGATTTTCCCATGTTTTCTCCGCGTAAAACCTAAACGCGTTTTATCTTTTTAAGGCAGCTACTTCCCCACATCACGGCAGATTTTGCCGTGTCACGGCAATCCTCTAACGTGTCACGGCACCCAGATTTTGGGTTTTTTTTTATCTTTTTAGGGTTCCGTGTGTTCCCCCTGCCCATTTTCCCTATAAATATGACCCTCATTTCTGTAGTTCGGGGCATCAATTAATTCTCTCTTCTCTCTTCTATGCTCTAGCCTAAACACTAGCCTACCCTATTCTTTCAACATACTTCCTTTAAGCACTCCAAGGAGTCCGTACTTTACCCGAGGTTCCATCCTTAAACCAAGGCGTGAAAGGTAGAACTGTTTGAGGGTTTGGCCCCAAATCAACTCTATTTGATTTAATTTTTAATTATTGTTTTATTGATTTTCCTTGAAGTTACTAACACGTTTATTGTTTTATAGTTGCAAGCAAACAAAATCAAAGTAAGGAATCATGTTCCTTTTATTTCTATTATTTTTCTAACGATTTTTATCATGTTTGTCATACACTAATTGTTGGATTATTGTTGAATTGCTTCCAATATTTATGTTTATTCTATTATTATTATTGATCACCGCATTGCATGTTATAGGGAATATGTAATTGAAAATCACGACTAATAATATAATTTGGACGACCAGTTTAGGTTCCTTTTTAATCTTGTTGTTTAATCAAGTGATCACAAATATTTTAAAATTATGTGTTGCATTAATATTAAACCAATTTAGCATAATAATAGTTTGGAGCAAATTGAATATTTTGTTTGTATGTCTTTGGGATCGCAGGAATCACTTTTTCAATATAAGAATTGAGTAGAGACCAATACGAGCGAATATGACTCCATGACTCACTTCGTACCATCATCCCCGATCCTCCTTTCGTGGTTCCGAACCATATGGAGTTAGTAATCTCATGGATTATGAATGGGGTGTAGCCTTCACGGGTCAATCGTTGTTGCCTTTCGTTGTCCCTTAATCGTGGTTGTCTTAAATGATCCGTGAACGGTTTACAAGTTCCTCAAAAACTTATTGGCGGCTCTCTACTTTCCTTGTCCCTAATCGTATTATATTAATTTCCACTTCCTATGAGTGTCAAGCATATTCACACATGCTTAACGTAGGCGCACTTCAAACGACGCCTACATATACAAACAATTATTAATAAACTCTTAGGCATGATACAAAACAATTATTAATAAACTCTTAGGCATGATTCAGAAGTTCTCGACGGCTTAGGACATCGGGGCTCGTGTGGCTCATATTTTTACTAGGAGAGGTTTTTCTATAGATAGGGGAGTAGGGGCCCAGATTGTATCTCGGCTACCCACTAATTTTTTGTAAGTTGTATGACTTTATCTGTTTTTGATATATAATAATAATAACAATAATAATAGTAATAGTAATAGTAATAGTAATAGTAATAGTACAAGTAATAATAATGATACTAGTAATAATAATATTAATATTAATAATACAAACAGGGCTAGCTGACTTTGTTCCTGGATGGGTTGTGGCTGATGCGGCACATCAGAAGCGGGTTAAGTATGAAGCTCGTTGTCGGGCGAATGGATATGGTTTCATTCCCTTCTCCTTTTCTTGTCTTGGGGAATTAGAGAAGGAGGCTATTGCGTTGATGAAGCGGGTTCAGAGGTTCTCGACAACGCAAGACATTGGAGCTCGTGTGGCAGGTCATATCTTCACTAGGGTAGGCTTTGCTATAGCTAAAGGAGTGGGAGCCCAGATTGTATCTCGACTTCCCACTAAATTATTGTAAGTTGTATGACTTTTGATTTTGAGATATAGTAGTAGTAGTAGTAGTAGTAGTACTAGAAATAATAATAATACAAGTAGTAGTAGTAGTAGTAATAATAATAATAATAATAATAGTAATAATAATAGTAATAGTAATAATAATAGTAATAATAGTAGTAGTAGTAGTAGTAGTAGTAGTAGTAGTAGTAGTAGTAGTAGTAGTAGTAGTAGTAGTAATAATAATAATAATAATAATAAAATAACGATCTCTAAATATGATGCTAGCAAGAATAAATATTTTAGAATTAATTAAATGAAGGAATTATTAAATTAACTTACTTCATCATGAATAAACGGTTAATAAACTTCAATAAAACTTCAACAAACTAAATTAAATTAAAGAAAACAAATCAAATTGAATTTAGATTGAAACCCGTAGGGTTTATGATCAACCTTTCACGTTGTGGACCGCTAATAGAGATTCGGGTGAAATGTTAATGTCTAGGAGCACTTGAAAGAGGAATTTTGAAAGCTTTAGAAAGATGAGAGGTTAAGAGAATAAGATTATTAGGGAGAAGGTGAGCAGAACAACGATGCATGTAGCTCTTAGAAGACTACGGTATTTATACAAAGTAAAAAGAAAAAGATAAAAAAAAATCGTCAAAATTAAAAGACGACTACCGCGCCACATTAATTATTGTCGCGTCGCGATATTTCTGCCGCGCTACAATATTTATGTCGCGTCACGGTATTTCTGATGTGTCACAATAATTCTGTCGCGACACAGTATTTCTATCGCGTCACGATAATTATGTCGCGCCACATTAGCTTATGTCGTAGCGAAACGTTGTTGAGCGACAGAAATTGGTGCCATGCGACAAAGCTGTCGCCATGCAACAGAACTTTAAATTCGAGTTTATTCAAATTACTCTTTTGCACGTTCTGATTAAGCAAATTTATCTGATTAAAACGTTTTTGAATGCGGTTAAGACTTTTATAAGTTCATTTTTAAGCTCTAATTACATTGTAAATTAACTGCCGATTTTTAAAATTGGATTGGAGAATGAAAATAAGGATTAAATAATTGGTTTGGGATCAAGATTAAAATAAATATGGTTTAGAAAAGTTAAATTAAATGGATTTAGAAATAAAATCAACACTAACCCCATGCCATGAAAGGTTTCCCTCATCATCGGGTTTCGATCAGGGAGACATTTTTAGGTGTCTACAAATGCCCATTTTTATTACTCCTTTAATTTTGTTCTTAGGATTTCGTTTAATTTGACGACTATTGTTGACAGAGGCTATGGGAGGGGGACAGATAAAGAAATTGGTTGTTTGTTGTTTTTAAAGTTGGAAAATCGGTTGAAAGAGGCCATGGAGGAGGAGAGAGAGAAATTGGTGATTCATTGGAACTCACCTCACGCACCACCATCTTGCTCATATCCATCTCTTAAGAACAAGCAGCAATCACCTCTGATCCTAATGTCGATTCCTTTCGTCGGTCCTCGTCTATTGGAATGCTTCCATGACTGGGGATTTGCGATAGGTGGCTTCCCGCTAATGGCGAGATGTATTATTGATGTTTCTCAATTTTTGTTAACTCTGTTGATAGCCTACATTACAAGGTTGCAATTTACTTATTCACCTCTGCCATGAGTTATTAATGTCATTTCAAAATTGGTTCAACTCTTTTTTTTAAAAAAAAAATCTTCAAAAGTAAAACCTCACCAACAACAAAGAAAATACAAAGTAACCCAAAAACGAAAGAGCCACCTTAAGAAGACACATACAATCCCAAACTAACACAAATAATCCCAAAAGGCATTGGCGGAGCCGGAAGGGCATAAGGGGTTGTCCCCCCCCACTTTTTTTCACAAAAAAAAAAAAAAAAAAAAAAAAAAAAAAAAAAAAAAAACCATAATTAAGTGTATTACCACATCTTACAAAATGAGATGGTGTAGTGGTGAGGGCAATAATGAGTTTCTATTCAAGGAATCTAGAGTTCGATCTTGTCCAAATTATGGTTGTAATAGGGAATTATGACATTTGCATTTAGTTAACATTTAAAATCTTTAAAATTTCAGAACCCATAAGCAAATATCTCCGAAGGAAGAATTGGTATACGATGTTGGATTAATTTGACTAAGTAATCCATATTTTGTTTTGAGTTGCAATACATTAACTATTTAGCTATTGGTGTGTAAAACATTGATTTTTGTCAAAACTATGTGATGTCCATTTGTCCCCCTGATATGAAATTTCTGGCACCGCCACTACCAAAAGCTGAGCAGCGAAGAAGATAGAAAATGAAGCACCTACCTATATTTAGAGAGGATGGAGAAAGCACCAAATAGCACTAGGGGCGAAGCCAGGATTTTAAAGCTATACGGGGCCGACGGTTGAATTAATATGTAAATATATCCCACATTTGAGCCTCACTGTGATCATACACTTAAGCATGGTGGCGTCCAAAGGGAAGGAAGCTAGAGCAAAAAAGTCGCCAACAAGTTTTAGGAACTTGTAAACCGTTCACAGCACTACAAAAATCAGGTCATTTAGCTACAGGTCGAATCCGTTGCTAAGTTCCACTTATCCGTCGCTAGATTTAGTTAGCAACGGAATCATTCCTTTGTTAAAAGGCTTGTCGCTAAATGAGCTTAGCGACAGAAACCATGTATAACCGTAGCTGATTTAGAGACGGAATATTTTCCGTTTCAAATTCTGTTGCAAAGACTTAGAAACGGAAATAAAACTTCCATCGCTAACTTTAGCAACGGAAATATATAATCCGTTTCTAAATCTAGCTACAGAAATATATAATCCGTTGCTAAACTTAGCAACGGAAATATATAATTCGTTTCTAAATCTAGCTACGGAAATATATAACCCGTTGCTAAACTTAGCAACGGAAATATATAATCCGTTTCTAAAATTAGCAATGGAAATATGTAATCCGTCTCTAACATTAGAAACAGAAATATATAATCCGTCGCTTCTATTCTTTTTTGGGTTTTTTTTTTATTATTATAAATTTCCAATCATCACTTAATTAAATGGTCACGTGACATTTATATGCACTGTAACTTTGAATGTTAAAACAAAAGAGGAATTTATACCAAAACAATGATCTGAACAAATATTTAAAAGGCCAAGCTCATAATTTCGTATGTAGCTTGAAGGAAAGAGCTTGTTAGAATAATAGAATTGTAACTGAAATACAAAAGAAGCCCTCAAAATATGCCTACCTAACTTGAACCTATTTAGTGCCATATATAATTACAAAATATGCTACCTAGCTTGAACCTTCTTTAGAAGCATGTCAAATAATATAATAACTTACTAACTACACATGCATGTACAAAAAGTCATGTTAATCAACTATAGTGTTGATCATCCATCAGTTGGGGAAGATGTAGATGTAGGAGTGACTGAGATTTTGTTGTTTTGTAAAAGCATTTGCACTTGCTGTTCAAGGGCCTTCAAAATGTTTTGAGTATCCGCAAGACTTTTTTGAGTTTCGACTAAGCTCTCTTTTGTTGCATCAAGCTCTTTCTTTTGTTCTGCATTCTCCGTAACGAGGTCGATAAACTTGTTCTCCAACTCCATTGCATGCTGCATTCTTGATTTCTTTACCCTCTTTACTTCAGTTCCTGGTCTTTCATAGTATGAGTCAGCAGCTGCTCCCAAACCAAATAATCTTCCCTTCTCATTCCACCCACCTGTAGCCTCAAGGAACAACTCGTCTTCTGTTTTTTTATTCTCACTTTCACATTCAAGGTTGGCAACTTTTTTACTTGAAAATTCATTCTGGAAAAATAAAGAAAAACAAAACTTACATGAACTTCAGATATACAACTGACATAGTGAATAAGAGGTTAAAGTAGCCTCATTAAGTAATGACCACAAATTTGGGCAGCACCTCCCCTAAAAATGAAGCTAATTTTCTATCACCTGAATGTTAACCTATTTTAAATCATTCCAAGCAAAAAAATATTCATCAAGCTAATTTCCCATAATATGTTCTGTACATTACATAGAAAGTAAATGCATGGATAAGGCAATATCCATCAATCCAATTTTCTATAACTTGTTTTCATTTTAACCTGTTTCAAAATTAATCATATCAAGCAATCAAGCATTAAAAAAAAAATTAATAAGTACTTACAATGTAAATCCATGAATATGAAAATATTCATCATGCTTGGTTCTCGGATACACAAGACATCAAATAAAGCTTGGTTTTAAGATGCTAAAATTTATTAGTTAGGAGTAGAGAACAATACTCACCCACACCAGTTCTGCCTTGGCATTAACAAATTGACCTCCGCTATCAGCATGACATTCGTAATAAAGTTCGGCAGCAGTTGGCTTATGTTTCAGTTTCTTTTCCTGTTCATATATTAACACCAACATTAGCATTAGCATTGCATATATAACTAATAAGGAGATATAAAATCAGATGTATATAGATCTTATCTTATCTTAACATGATGTTTTAACAATTCAAATTATAATTTCAGGCATGGAAATCAGTACTAATTTCAGCCTCACTTCTTCAGTAGATATAGATCCTTGTCGATGGTGTATTTTTTGGTTTCCGATGCCCATTCGATTTTTTGAACATTGCTTTGACTTCTCTTGGAAATCTTCTTTAGATCTCATTTGAATCATTTGCTCCCTTATCGTAGGAGGGCACCATTGTGCATTATAGTCAGGTTCTGTGCAAATCTTTGACACCATATCAGTAATACGCCTACTGCATTTTGATTTCCAGCCCTTCTTAACTTGCACAGCTATTGATGGATCCCATGAGAACTCTTGCTACAGTTAAATAAGCAAGATCAACCAAAGGTAATTTAAATTACAATTATTGATTGCAGCTTCCAAATGACAAAGTAAGCAAAAAGAAACTAGGACAAAAACCTTATAAAAGACAAACCTTGAAAGCATTCCACCATCTCTGTTGTACATCTAGTGGAGTCATACCCCAATTGCAATATGGTCCCTTAAAGTATGCCTTATATGATGTCTCAGATACTTTATCAACCACATCACGATGGGTAAACCTATTTAAAGTTGAATATTAAAATAATCTCATTGAAAGTAAAATAAAATAAATTAAGTGTATAGAACTTTGTTTGTTATAAGTATATGCAACTCACCATAATCCATTAGGATGCAACACTAAATCAACCTTTTCCGGATTACCTGTCTCATCAGATACATTTGTATTACTATTATTATGCAGTGAATCAACTTGGTCTATCTGAGGCTCCTGGTGAGTTGTTGTCTGAGTCATAGAATTAGGTACCTCAGCCTGGTTAAGTACGACATTTGATACATTGTTCATGGGTGCTTGCGTGGCTGCTCCAACGTTAGACATTTGATTTTGTGTGCTGGTAGTTGTGTGGGGCTGGGTATTTGAAATCAGAGTGGGTATACTATTAACAGGCATCTCATGACTCAACTCTTCAGCCATAGTGTAGGGAGTTGCTATCCCTGTATTACGATAGCCTGGAGGTCGAATGATTGCACCTCTTCCGTTCAAACCACCTCCACGTCTATAAGCCATCTACACATTTAATATAGAAACAAACATACATAATAACATCTCATTAAAATTATATGTAATATGCAAGAAAAAAAACATATATGATAATAATCCAACTAGATATCAATGGACTCAAGATTAAGTTTAAATTAATAAGCATATTAGACAACAAGTTAAATTAAAATCAGATAGTTTAAATTTCTGGTTTGTCATTAGTTTAATTTTCAACATCTTTATCTTCATCATTTTCTCCATCAGTAAATTCTTCTTCCTCTTCTTCTTCTTCTTCTTCCTTTTCTTCCTCCTCCTCCTCTTCTTCTTCTTCATATTCCTCTTCTTCTCCTTCTTGCTGCTCAACCTCATCAATCTCATCTTGCTCAACTTCACAAAGTGATGGAGGATTATGAATGTCCAGCTCTTGAAATGCCAACTCATCTAATGGGGCATCAATGATTCCTCTAGGTTTGACATTAAAGACATGTAGCCATGGATTCCTCTCTTTTTTCATAGTTAGATTTGGTGCAAAATACACTTGATCCACCTGATAAGCCAACACAAATGGATCATACTTTGGGTACTTTTTCAGGTGATTGACCTCTACAATTTTATATTTTTCATGCACCCGAGTACCTTGTCTAGGATCAACCCAATCACATTTGAACAAAACTGTTTTATAACTCCTTTTAGCACCAACGTAAACTACTTCAATTATTTCTTGAAGAGTCCCAAAATAATCATTCCCCTCCACACTTTTCACACAAACACCAAAGTTTGCGATTGATTTATCCTTACCATAGTTGAATGTGTGAAATTGGTAGCCATTAATGTGGTACTTATCAAATTTTCGTACCCTTGTCGATGGACCGATTGCTAATGAATAAATGATGTCATCATTTGTGCCCATATCCAATACCTAAAACATAAACACAGTATGAAATTATTCATTTAAATAACCAATAAATATTTTATCTTAATACATGATTTTATTGACTTACATGTTCTTTGAACCAATCTGAAAATTGTTGATCATAATTGGTCCAAACATCTTCTACATGTAAGCAACCATAAGTTCTCATCACATTCTCTTCAAACAAACTATAAAATTTCTTGTATTAGTTAATAAAAGTAAGAATATAATCTAAGGCTCAGATACCTAACTAAAATTAAAGCCATACCTTTCAAAATTAGAGAGCAGCTCACAATTGCCAAGGACATAACGATGGGCAACATTGTAGTCCTATTCTGTAAGATAACCAAATTGACCTTCTGATGGACTATAACCAGTGTTACAGTTAAAAACTTCAGGTAGATCTTTACCAATAGGTTCCTCATCAACATTAAGATTCAATCCTAGACTGCCCACTTTTGTGTTAACATGATCTTCAAAATAGTGGGAACAAAAGGTAGAGATCTCCTCTAATAAGTAGGCATTACATATAGAAGCCTCAACTCGAGCTTTGTTTCCCACCTTTTTTTTAAGATGGTATAAAAACCTACATAAACCATAACACATAGAAGCCTTGCATTCGTCAATAAATTTAAAATTTGTCGGTGAGACTAGTTTTTTTTTTTTTTAAAAAAAAAGGTTCGATAATTTACCTCTCAAAAGGATACATCCACCTATATTGAACGGGTCCTCCAACTTTTTCTTCGTATGGCAAATGGATAGGAAGATGCTCCATAAAGTTGAAGAAACTTGGAGGAAATATTTTCTCCAACTTACAAAGAATTTCAGGTATATTTTTTTCTAACCGAATCATATCTTCTATTTTTACTGAAGATGAACAAATATCCCTGAAAAATTGGCTCAACTCAGTGAGAGCATTCCACACATTAACAGGCAGCAAGTCCTTGAAAGCAATTGGAAGTAAACGTTGCATAAGGACATGACAATCATGACTTTTCATGCCAAAAAGTTTGTACTCCTTGGTGTCTATGCATCTACTCAAATTAGATGTATATCCATCAGGCAATTTCAACCCTTCCAACCATTCACAAAAAGCCTTTCTCTTCTCTTTAGACAGGACGTACGGAGCAGTTGGCATATTAGTCTCATCAATAGCATCATCAGGAACTTCTAACTTTCTCCGTTTGCAAAATTTCTTCAAATCTTTCCTAGCTTTCAAGTTATCCTTTGTCTTTTTCTTGTCATTCATCACATTATGAAACACATTATCAAACACATTTTTTTCAATGTGCATGACATCAAGATTGTGGCGAATTAAAAGTTTGCTCCAATATGGGAGTTGCCAAAAAATACTTTGTTTATTCCAATTATGAGGAACTCCCAAGCCTTTAAGAAGGCTTAAGAATTGAGAATGTTCGCATTCTCCTGTTCTTGGCAGCTTTGAAACACGTTCCCATACTTCTTCACCACTTAATCTTGGTGGGACAGGAGAATACTCAGCTTTATTTTTACGGAAAGCACTTTTATTTCGCCGAAAAGGATGATCTTCTGGTAGGAATGGGCGATGGCAATCAAACCAGGTTTGCTTCTTTCCATTTGTGAGGGTAAAAGCCTTAGTGTGCTCCATGCAATATGGACATGCCAACTTTCCAACAGTACTCCAACCTCCAACCAGACAACATACCATATGCCGGAAAGTCACTAATAGTCCAATGTAACATAGCCCTCATTTGAAAGTTTTGCTTTTTTGAGACATCGTAAGTTGAAACACCTTCCTCCCATAGAAGCTTCAACTCATCGATAAGAGGTTGTAAGAAGATATCTAGATTCCCTTTAGGACTCTTTGGACCTGGAATGATCAAACTTAAGAATGTGAAAGGCTTTTTCATACATAACCATGGTGGCAAGTTATAAGGAGTTAACATAACCGGCCAACATGAATATTGCCGCCCTGACTTTCCAAAAGGAGAAAACCTATCCGTGCAAAGCCCAAGTCGGACATTTCGTGGCTCTGCGGAAAAAGATGGAAAACACTTATCAAAGTGTTTCCATGCTTCACCGTCACAAGGATGAGACATGACACCTTCCACACGAGGATTTTCCGCATGCCATCTCATTTGCTCTGCTGTAGACTTTGTTGCATATAATCTTTGCAATCTCGGAGCAATGGGAAAGTAGAACAACACTTTTCTAGGACTTTTTTTGCTTTTTGATCTCGAAGTCTTGTAGCGATTTACTTTACAAGTCAGACATATTTCAAGATCACTATTCTCCTTCCAAAATAACATACACCCATTAGGACATACATCTTATGGTGAGGTAGCTCTAGCCCATCAAGTAATTTTCGAGTTCTATAAAAGGTCTCGGTCATGTTATTAACTTCTGGACAAATATCATTGATCAACGAAGCAACACAATCGATGGCTTTGTGCGGCATGTTGTACTCGCATTTCAAGTTAGTTATCCTTGCAGCAACGGATAACATAGACAATTTACAGCCGTCATATAAGGGTTTCTCAGCAGCTTTGAGCATGTTAATGAACTTTTTGAACTCGGGAATTGGTTCTTCGACATCAGATGATCCTTCTGATGCATGCTCCCAACTCCAACTGGTAATTAGGTCCAAATGCATCTAAAACCATGCTCTTATATGGGTTTGATACTTCTTCGGTTGAAGCGTAACCACTATGTGGAATGTTAATTTCGAAGTCATCTTCTCCGTGAAAAGTCCATCTGTGGTAATTAGGACAGAACCCATTTTGATAGAGATGGAATTTTACTTCATCGGGATTCATATAAGGAACATTACGACATTTTGCACATGGACACTTCAATAGTCCATCAATCATGACATTGTCTTGCTTACAAGCAAATTCAATAAAAAACTCGACTTTTTTTGCATAGGTAGAACTGAAAAATTTCCCATTAACCCTTTCATACATCCATTCACGATCTACTATTGTCCTCATCATCCTCCCTTTGATCACTATATATAATTGTTTTTTTAGCATTCTTAAATACAATTCTACGTTAATAATCACTATATATATACATATATTTATAAAGAAAAAAAAGCAATACTAAACAAAACAAATAATGCATACATGTTTTACAAATACGTACTAGTTATCTTCATTTAATAGTTCTTAATTACTTAAAAGAGAAAATTTTATAACATTTAGCCCAAACAAACGTCAATTTACCCTTTACTCATTAAATTAGAAACGAAAATATATATGTCTAATAGTGTTCTCATTATGAACAATTCACTAAATTTTCTAATACTAGTGCTCACCCCACAAAATTAAATCATTTAATCAACCCCACAAACTAATTCTATCCCAAAAACACACCAACACCCAAGAAAATTCACCTCCAAAACACAAACAAACAAAAATCCATTAAAACAAAAGAGAAAAGAAATTCACCTTAGCTTGTAAAAGAAAGAACAATTTTATGACGTTTATCACTAGGTAATTTATTCTTTCAGTTTAAATTTTCTAGATCTATTACAAAGACTTCATAATTCAAACAAAAAAATTAAAAGGGGGAAATTAAGCTCGGTAAGACATCAATAAAAAAAAATTCAACAAAAATGTATGTAATACTTGAAAAACAAGATTTACAGTTGTAATTTCTAATTCCCAATCATAAAAATGATAAATAAAAACACAATTTTCAAATTAAATAAAACTCTAGAACAAAATTACATGTATACTTTAAACAAGCTTAAGACTTACCTTCAAGCAGAGATGTCTTCAACCACAAACCACAGCCGAGAACTTCACTGTCGTCGTCGTCGCCGTTGCCGACCACAAACCACAGCAAAGATGGAAAATTTTGGAGTGAAGAGTTTTTGGGGTGAGTTTTTAGGTTTACAGAGAAAAAGAAGGTGAGGCGAAAATTTTAAGGCGGGGTTATTAAAAAGTTCAGCGCCAATGTTTCCAAAAATTGCTGACTTTTGTAAATAAAAAAAAGAAATTTGATTTAAGCGACAGATAGTATAAATCTGTCGCTGCTTTAGCGACGGAAAATTTGAATTTGTCGCTAGACTTATCTACGGAAATTAATTTTCCGTGGGTGACTTGATTTAGCGAAGGATTTTTATTTTCTGTCGCTACATTAGAAACGGAAATAATTCTGTTGCTGAATTTTCGTAGCTAAAATGACTTATTTTTGTAGTGCAGGGTGAAGGTTACACCCCTTCACGATCCACGAGATCGCTAACTCCATAGTGATCCTGAACCATGACTGGATATTCGGGGATAAAGTTACAAATCCAACCTAAAAAAGATTGAACCTACCCTAAAAATAGGCCTCTACTTTATTCTTCTCATATTCATGTGCGCTTTCTGACTAACGTACAATCTATATATTAATCCTAGACCTGTTTAATCTATGTTGGTTGAATATTAATGCACAAATAAATCTATTATTGGCGATCACTTGAATTAAAATCATATTAGCCTAAATAAAATTATTAATTATCTTATTAAGCGTGATTTCAAGTATAAATTCCCTTTAATCTTGCAAGAGAGGGCGTGATCAAGCAATAACAATAATATCAAGCAACATATAAATATTGATACAACAAATCATCATCATCATAATATTCAATCTCATCAAAGCATAATATGATAGCAAGATCCTAGGCATGATACAAACAAGATTAATAACAAATCCTAGCATGTCACTAAACAATAAAGATCAAAGCTTTAGCCCTAACATGATACTAACATGATAGAAGAAAATAGGAAGCAACCTAATCATGATACTAGAAACATACATGATATTAGAAATATTAGTTAATACCCTAAACATGATACTAGGAATCATAAGACATCCTAACATGATACTAGGAATTAAAATAATCTAGGCAAAGGAATAATATAACAATGAAATTACTCACTTTGTTGCCTCGTATTTCTTTCTATCAAAACAGTACACACGTTAGTAACTTCAATGAAAATATTAAATCAAACGATTAATTGAAATAATTGAAATAGGGATTTGGGACCAAACCCTTAGAAATTATCAACCTTTCACGTTTAGGGCGAAGGCAACTTCGAGCTTGCCTAGGTGTGTCTAAGTCTCGTGATGGACGAATGGTGTTTTGAAAAGGCTAGGCTTAGAAATCAAGAGAGATTGAAGAATAAGCTTTAGCTTAAAGAGAGAGAATAGAATAGATGATTGTTGACGCTTGAAAACGGGGAAATACAATCCTATTTATAGAGAAAACATCAGGAAATGATAGAAAAGAGTTAGAATTCGAATCGGAATAAAATTCCTTTTGACTCGGCAAGATAAAAAGTATCGTGGCGCGATAAAAACAGTGTTTTTGCGGATTTTGTTTTTATCATATCTTTTGATCTAGAAGATGAAATAAGTCATACAATATGTTGTTGAAAATCTCTTGAAGTCTAATTCCATACCAATTAGAATCCAATTAAAATATTTTGTAGAATAAATTATATTGCGGAAATAGTGGAAGGGTGTCAATTTTGGATAGAGTTTCATATTTCTTTCATATCTTTTTTGTTATAGCTCGGAATTAATATTATAATATATCATTGGAAAGATAATTTCAAGGGCTATGCAACCATCTAATATTTGGATAAAAATTATGAGGCACTAAAATAATATCTGATCATCTTTGAATTTCTTTCATTTCGAATAGAATTAGGACTTTCAGAAAGAGGGGTTTTATTCAATTTCAAATTCTTTGATCGTATCTTTTTAAAAAGGATAATTAAGATCTTTTAGAAACTTATGGAAGCTTCTAATTAATCCTAATTGGTTTAGAAATATAATTAAGATTAATGGACCCTCCACATGATCATTGGGTCGCACATAAAACTCGTTTTACGCTCAGTTTAGTATTGTGACCATAACTTCCTCGTTATAACTCGGAATTGGGCTTATAATATATCGCTGGAAAGCTCTTTTAAAGCCCTATCCAACTACACAATTATTGGACCCATATCATGGACAACTAAACTGGATTGGACGTTTTTTATAAATAGGGTACGAAAAGAAAGATTTTCAAAAACAGAAAGAAGTATTTTCATTAAAAATAGAGGAATCACGAGACTCTTTCACATTTTGCTTTGTTCGATAATCAATGACGTGAAAGATATTCATCACAGGGTTTGGTTTTTGGGGAGACACAATCAAGTGTCAACAATTATTATAACAATTTTTTTCTAAATCACAGTTTATGATTTTTCATATAAAAAACATCAATAATAGATTACATGTTAAAATTATTGGGAATCGATTTTTCTATGTATAAAATTGGTGTAAAATCAACTTGTTGACTATAAACTGCTTTAAAAATTAGGATTCTTTTTATTTCATGATTATACTTATCATATCATCTCATAAAAAATAAAAAAAAATGTATATTATCACAAACTAATTTAAATTTAAATGAGGAATAAATCTAAATCCACAAACCACTAAGCCAGTAAAATATCTATGTAAATAATCAATACTCCTATACTAAAGTAATCACCGTGCTTATCTACTAATAACACGTGTCATGTTCTCATTAAATATTTTCCTGCCCAAAGTTTTTTTTTTCTTTTTTGTTTTTTCTTTTTTGTTTTTTTTTTTTTTACAGTTTTTTTTTTCTTGGTTATCTTCTAAAATAGTTAGTTATTTTTTAATTTAAATATGAAAGTTGGATATTTATCTTACGCAAAGTTGCATTTAACTATGAAAGTTGGATATGAAAGGTGATAATATTACGTAAAATTGAATTTAAATATGAATGTTGGATAATTATCTCTTAAATAATTAATAAAAATAAAACTTTTTATTTGAGATAAAAATAAAACTTTTTGTTTGAGATAATCTTATGTAAATTATCAGCTCAGATTAAAAAAAAGTTTTTTACACTTTGAAAAATTACGTAATATATGACTTTATACATTTACTCTTCATAAAATCATATTTACGTTCATATCAATCATACATATTTTTCACAAAAATATTCAACTCTTTTCTTCCATCTCATCTCAAATGGCACAAATAAATGATTTCGTTCGAGAAATTAACCCAGCGAAAGAAACATGGAGTATTAGAGTAAAAGTGATTCGTCTTTGGACTACTCCCGATTTCTAGAAACCACAAGATCATTATAGTGTTGAATTGGTTGTCATGGATGTAAAGGTAATACATAAATTATTTAAATTAAAGGTTATATCATTTATTTTTATTCAATTTTGCAATATTTCTTAAACTAATTAATTGAAAATCCTTTTTATTTGGTTGATTTTATAGGGTGATAAAATACAAGCTACTGTGAAAAAAAACTTTGCTACAGAAGTTTGGATGTGCTCTTCATGAAGGAAGAATATATTCAATCTCAAGATTTTGGGTAGGCCAAGCAAATGGAGAATATAGGCCAACTCAACATGCGTACAAAATTAATTTTATTTACACTACTATTCTTGAGGAATTGAATGACATAGATTTTAATGTTGGTGTGTACAATTTTGTGTCCTTTGTTGATATCATTTCAAATCATTTGGATGATAAATATTTAATAGGTATGAATTATTCTTATAGTAGTATTACATATTTAGTTATTAATACTTAAACAAACAATAGTACTCATGTGTATTGGGTAATTTACTTTCAGATGTTATCAGAGAAGTGACAAAAGTGTCTACTTTTGAAACGTGGAAAAGCAATGGAAAGAAGAGGAGGAAAATTGTAATTAATCTAGAGGATTTAGAGTAAGTATCTGCTATTGTATACATATTAAAATTAATGGTTTATAACTAATTAATCTACATGCATGCTAAATATAATGTTACTTTGTAGTAAAAAAAAGTTTGGACTGTACTCTGTGGGATGAATATGCTGATATGATGAAAACCACGAAGGCCAACCAATTATTGTTGTATTGCAATTTGCAAAAATGAAGACTTGGCAAGGTCATAATTTTGTTCATTAACTTTATATAACATGGTTTTTTCCATTCATTATTTCCTATAGAACATGATTTTTTTAAATATTATATACGAAGTATTTAATATTTCTTTGATAATTTTGTAGGAGCCATTGGTGTTCAAAGCACACTTTTTGCAACTAAACTTCTTATTAATGCAAACATTGGAGAAGTTCATGAATTTATTTATTTATTTTTTTTATAAAAAAAAAAGATAAAGTGAGTTATTTATTCACCACAAACTTTTATTTTGCAACTCTAATTTTTAACAACAGAAATTTTGTAATTTTGATTTAAATTCATGTACCATATAGAAGAGGCAATCGAGGAGAAACATCTTCTTTTGCAAGCTTTTCATCACACACAATTGAGGAGGACTTTCTTTGATTAATTGATAGAAAACATGTTGATGAAATTCGAGAATCACAGGAGGCAAGTATATTATATATATGTATATATATTTTTATTAATTTTAATTGAATTATGAAGTTAGTATAATCAAGTATATGTGTGCCTATGCTTATGCAATTGCATAAATTTATTTCTTTTTAGGTAACTACTTGTGTTACATTAGCAACTATTGATTGTATTGAGTCCATATGTTGATGGTGGTACAAAGCATGCAAGAAGGATTTAAAAAAGATTAAGGAAGTCACAGATGAGGGGAAGACGAAGACATGGTGTGACAAGTGCAATGCATATGTGGAAGATGTCAAAGTGAAATATAAATTGCAAATTAGAGTTGTTGACGAGACGGGAAATGCATCATTCATTATGTTTGATCGTGAGGTTACACAAAATTGTAGGGAAATCAGCTGAATCTATACGAGAGCGCCAGGCAAAGGTACTTTCATAATTAATATATTTAACAAAATCAATATTATTTCGTATACACCATGTGTTACTAACAAGAAGTATTGTCTAGGATGGAAATGATGATTGTATCCCCGATGAGTTGAATATAATGGTGGGCAAGAAGTTTTTGTTCAAAGTCAAGGTTTCCGAGTATAACTTGCAGCAACAATGGCCAGTTTACACAGTAACCAAATTGACTGCGAATGAAAAGTTGATTAAGTCATTTATTGGTTCAACTAATACATTTGATGTATGCTATATTTTTTTTCACTATAATGTATCTTTAATTTGATAATATAATTTAATGCTTATTTATTTTTTAATATTCTATAGGATCATCAGGAAATAGGTGAAAGTTCCAAATCTATAGGAACTATGAAAAATATCGGAAAAAGTTCAAAGGTAAAAGCAACTTCATTGATAATAGATGTATTTATTAATAGGAATTCCTTATACTTTCTTAATTTTTTAAAAGGTTGTTCAAGTCACGTGAATAGATATAAATAATCAACTAATAATATTTTCCTTTAATTTTATTGTTTTGTAGCTTAAACGAAGCAAGAATGATAATGATGACTACTCTGAAATTTGTTCGAACAATTGTACAACTCCAATTCAGAAAAGGGTGTTCCGGGATGTAGGGAATACAAATGTGGAAGATCATCTCGCTTCAGCTGAATTGTCTACAAACAAAAGGAGAAGGATGGTTGTGGTGAAAAGAGAAGAATATGAAGATTGAGATTTAGTTCGTCAAATATGTCATGATCGAGAGTTATTGGCATTATCTTAGTAGAATAGGTAATATTCTATCAATAATATTAGGGTGTTTTTGTTTTATTTATTTATTTTGAATAAAAATAACCAGTTCGTTTTGCTTTGAAGTTTTAACAGGATGTTCTTTTTTTTTTATGGAATAAAATTTATTAGAATGTTGTTTTGTCATCATACTACTACTATGCTTATTAAATTTCTTTACTGATTTTACTAAGTCATATAAATAAGTTCAAAAGCCACTATATTTGGATAGCTTTACAAATTATAAGGTTCAAAAGCCACTATGTTTGGATAGCTTTACAAATTATAAGGATAATGCTAACGAACACCCCCAGGGCGTTGAATAAGCATTTAAAATATCACCTAAAGAGGTATTAATCATTTGGGAAAGCATGACAAAATCGCATCGATCGGTATAATTAATGTTAATTTTAATTTAATATAATGATCTTAACCTTATTATATATAAATTTTTGGCATTCCAATTCACTTTAATTAACGTTGAGATATTAGAATGAAGCTACGTAGTTGCAAACCTTTGTGCAACCATATCATATCATATTATATTATCCCAAGTTTTCTGTAAATCTAATTCTAAGTTCAAGTACTCCGTAGTATTTTTTTTTATTCCTCGCATGATCTTAAGTCCATCTGACATAACATTGCCATTCAAATTTCAACGAAGGCAATATCCATTGGTGGTATGTTTTGCAATGACTATTAACAAAGCCCAAGGTCAGTCTCTTTTAAATGTAGGCTTATATCTTCTGAGACCAGTTTTTAGTCATGGTAGGCTTTATGTAGCAATATCAAGGGTTACAAGGAGAAGTGGTTTGAAAATTTTGATATGTGATAAAGAAGGTCGGATTTACAGTACTACAAATAATGTAGTATTCAAAGAAGTATTTCAAAGTTTGGCATAACAAGTACATTACTTCTCATAACTTACAACAAAATATTATTGTAATATGAACTCTCTTTTTTTTTTTATATATATCCTTTTTATTTATTTATTTCAATTTTTTTTTTTTTTTTTTTTTTTTTGTAGGGATATCAGCTATTAAGTACCCGGCCAACTACATGACACCCATTGATAGTGTGACTAATAAATTAAGGATCAATCAATTATTATGATATTTTTATTTTTGTATTTCATTTTATATTATTTTAGTATATTTATTGAGATTCATCTTATGATATATTCACATTAATATTTTTTTTCTAAGTTTTTTTTACTTCCACTTATTATGTTTAGTATGTAACTTTTCTAATAAACGAATATTGCCACTACTGTAAAACCGTGCATGGCACGGGTTTTGAACTAGTTATTACTAAAATAACAATCGTTAATATCATCTTTTTCCCCAAGAATACACATGTCAAATTGTGGAAGAAAATTTTCCCGCCTAACATATATGTGATGTCAGCAATTTTTTTATATTTTTGGTTTTTTGTAAAATTTTGGTCAACTATTTCACTAATATTCCAATTTTCCAAAAAATATGCATGTATAATTTTTTTTCTTTATAATTTGAAATTTAAGTATCTATAATCTACAAGTATAACCCTTCTATAAAAGTCTAGTTCCCAGCACTGTTCAAATAAACAGTATCTATAAGCTACTGTTCAAATGAATAGTACAATGATGCTATATATTGTCCCTGCCTTTAGTGAAATGATGGTTTATGTTGCCCTTCCCGGTTTTCCTCTAAGATGTCGTTTGGTTGCACAAAAGAAATGGGGGAAATAAAAAATTATGGGAATTTAAATATTGGGGTTTTGTTTGGTTGACCACAAAACATAAAATTGTCCCACAAAATATGGGAATTAAATTACCAAGTGTCCCCTTGGTAACTTGAAAATTCCATGATTTGCAAATTCCTAATGAATAACAAACAACTTTCAACAATTCATGGAATTTCTAATGTGGGATGTTAATTCCCATAATTTGTCAATTCCTATGGGAAGTTATTTCCTTTGTCAACCAAACGAACCTTTCATTTTGCTTTGGAAGAATCTCATTCAATCTCTCTCCTCACTCTTCTTCTTCCATCTTTTCCACTCTGCACTCTCATCTCCTTCTCCATATTTTGAGAGCTAATAAAGCTGGCTGCGCGAGCTGTTCTTCAAGAGCAACCAAGAGGTAATCTTTCTTTTTTGGCCTTTTCATTGATTGTTTTTGCTTACTTTTGATCAATCTTGTGTTCATCAATGGTAACAATTTAATTTCGGACAAATTTCTCTGTTTGCTGAATTTGATTTCGGACATCTCATTGATGAATTTGATTTTGGACCTCTCAATTTGATTTTGACCTTATAAAGTGATTGTTACCAATTTCATCTTTGCTTATAATTATTTGTTTTTCGTTCCTTCATTGATTGTTTTCGGACATCTCACTTTGATTTTGATTTATTTTCTATAAGTCTAAAAAATTGATTTTTTTTCCTTCTAATTTCTCTGCTTTTATTTTTTTCTTTTATGTTTGATTTTAGTTGAGATGTTATTCTTGTTTTGGATTAATTTAATTATTGTGATTTGGTAGTGTTATGTTGCGATTTTAATTCTGGAATAAGTATTATTAATTTTCTTAGTTTAATATTGGCCAATTAAAGTAAGCTTTATTAATTGACATTTTTTTTAGGTTTAGCTAAGTGGGTTGTCTTGTGTATAAGCTATTGAAATCAAGAAAAGGTCGGGTAATGACTTTAATTTGTATTATTTCTCCTTCTATTGCTTCTACTCAATAGTCAAATTAACATGAAATACCCTGTATGATGACTGTAACAATAAAGTAGTTGTTCTTAGCATTGCCATGATAGCTATGGGCGAAAAGGGTCTTGACACAACAATTGACTACTTACTGAAATTAATTTACACATGGAAACCAAGCATTAAAAAGATAGGGAACATCACTTTGCATCTTTGTAGGAATTTTTGCCGACAATCTCAAGGAGATGTTGCCCAACATCAATTGATTTGTTGTTGGCTATTGTTATATTAGAGCTGAGGGTGATGGTGATGGTGATGGTGATGGTTTGAATTTTGGGGTGATAGAGGGTGGCTTTAAGATTTTCCTCCTCGCTTATTGATTTATTTGTTTTCGTGATCTTATACTGTTATTTCATAAACGTTAGATCTTTATTTTTGTGATCAAATTTTGCACCATATTTGGGCTTGATAAAGATTCTAGCTAAAGCGAGTGAATTTTGCCTTGGTCATTTTGGCACTGATTTGAATCAAAGATGATGTTGTTCTTTTGAGGGCGTTTGATTATACTAAAGTAATACAAATCATTATAATGTTTTCTTGATAAAATCTAATAATGCATGTTATTTCTTGAACAAATCATTAGGTTATTCCTCTCTTTTAGATAAGGTTGTTAGAGCATTAATTTTGATGAATTTTCAGTGGATAAAACTTACAAATTCTACACCCAACCTCAATAAAATTTAGGTTCTTGATTAAGCAATATGACTAGCACATCTAACCAATTTCAAAGTACACTTAACTTATGATTGTAAATTATTAAATATATTAACCTACAGGAGTCATCTACCTCTGTGATGTGCCTGTACACTCGATCTGTACCGTGCTCTTGGTTGCATGTAATAAGACAAACAACTATTGACTTAAAGGAAGCTACTACTTACCCATATACAATACATGGATTATTTTGTTTTCATTTACATTCAGCTTATTTCTCAACAACTCTTGCTAGATGAAGCATGGAAGAAGTGGGGATAGAGGTGAAACACATAAAGAAAATGAGGAAGAAGAAAGTGAGATGAATAGTTGGGATACAGGTTGGTGTTGATGAGCAGGTTTAGTTTACTCTAATGGTGAAATTGATTTGCCCTTAATTTGCATGCAATTATAGTTAAATTTTGGGGTTTGAGCTCAAAAACAATTATGATTGAGGATAATTGAGTAGCTTTTTTAGCCATACCTGCAACCACCATCTTTGAACAACTCCATGCACATATTGTTTACTTTATTTGTGTTTTCATTTTACTAGCTAAGGTACATTTCTCTCATCATTTTTGTATTGTCTTCTCAGCTTCGTAGGCAACCATCGTGAAATGTGATACTTATGTTGTCCTGAACTATAGACCCAAGTGAGTTGATGAGTTAAGCTGAGAGGCATTTTTGAACCCTTGACAGACTCTATTTTCCAGTTTTCAACTTGATATACTATTCTGTTATTTGTTTGCTTTAATTTAATGTGATGGGCTTATATTACTATCCTTATTTCTTGGTTGTATCTTTATCTTAAGCCTGTGAGTCAAAAGTATATTTTGCTGTTCAATGTCAATTGGCTGCATGCCTTCTCCTTTCATTATGAGTGGCTCAGAGTCCAATAGCTTAACTAATCATCCAAAATAAGAACATTAATGTGCTCTTTTAATTTTTGGCATTTCATATATGTTGATAAATATGCACACTAGGTCAAGATCTCAGTATACTTGATCCTTGATAATTAATTTCTGTTTGACATGACCTCCACTGCAGTCCAACTATTCTCCAAGGAACTTCTTTGGGTGGAACATTACCTGGATGATAATAATATATGGCCATCTATGTACCAGAAGGAGGAGAAGAAATTAATGAATCCACAAAGCACATATCATTTAAGAAGCGGACAATTACTTTCACGGAACCTTTTTACTCTGGATGTGTTAATCTCAAAGCGATTT
This sequence comes from Chenopodium album, assembly GCF_948465745.1. Lineage (NCBI taxonomy): Eukaryota > Viridiplantae > Streptophyta > Magnoliopsida > Caryophyllales > Amaranthaceae > Chenopodium > Chenopodium album. Next base: position 37,589,200 of record NC_137844.1, read on the forward strand.
GTCCAGGCCTCTCTCACTCATCATAGAGTGACATGTAAGCACTGGTACCAGTTTCGAGGATATTAAAGCTGCTCTCAAGCCCCGATGTTATATACCAGCTTGTTTGGCTGTTGGTAGGATTCTGGCCGACAGAGCAAGAGAAGCAGATGTTTACACAACTTTTTACACCCCAAGGGCAATAGACAAATTCGAAGGGAAAATTAGAGCAGTAGTGCAATCTCTCATTGATAATGGCATCGATGTTAAAGTACTAGACTGATTATATAATATGATATTAAATCTTCATGGTTGTTTTGTGACCTAGCCTTGGATTAGCTCATACTCTTAGTCTAAGAAACCACTGCTGCATGTTTGCATTTATAAATAGGTTGGTCGGACTAATTGTATATTATATGTGATTTCATTGGACTGTTGTGATTATAATTCATAACAGTTGGTTTATTTAGTGTGTTTTCTACCAAGTATGGAACTCTTCAGATCGAGAATTTTTCAAACTGTACTCACAGGTTTTGTGGTTTGAACACACACTACTTTTTCATCAACCCTATTCCCAACCCGAATTGGTATAATTTTTTCATATATATGACATATATGTACCAATTGCATGTGTATATAAATTATGAGTCTTGTGACCGACTAAAAATGCTCATGTTATGATAAATTATGAACCGTGGGCTAATTAGTTGAACCATTGAACCATGTAGGTGATCGCTTTGGATTGGTCCATCCCAAATTCAACAGTTGTGGTGTGATTCATGGCTTGAATTGTATAGCACGCGACTATATTTGTAATCTGTTAATTGTTAGGCTTATGTCTCCTTGATTACTTGGAAGTATGTTGACTATGCTGAAGGCTGGCAAAATCACTAGCACGTTTTGTGTTAGGCAGCTAGCTAGTTTGTTAGGCCCTTTTCATATGATCATATACTAGAAGAATGGTTTCAGCGATAAAAAAAACCTTTTCTGGTAAAAATAGTTGGAGAATAATTGTTTGTCACGCAATGCTATGGATGAATTTGTATTCATGTGGATTGAAATCCGTGTCCAATAACTTTGAATTTGAAATTTGTGGCAAAACTTTTTAAAGGTTTAGAGTATAGTACTTAGTCCATAAAATCAACTTTCAAGATTATGCCAAGTGCGTGGCTAAAATTATGAATTATCTTCTATCAAATCAGGCCATATTGGTAATTGGTTCGGGCTATATTAGACTAAGTTTATCAATTATAAAGGATTGTAGTTAACTTTGATGGGTGCATTTGAGCTGTATAACTAGATTAGGTCTCGTGTTATACACGGTAATTCGACTACATTTTATCAATAAAAGAAAAAAAATTGTATTAATAAATGGAAAAATACACTTTAATAATCTCAACTATTGTCGATTTACCTACAATAATCCCAACTAAGGTTTATTTTTAAATAATCATAACTATTAAGTAAGTTTGCCTTCAATAGACCCAAAACTCGGTTACCTACTGAAAAGCTTAATTTTTTTTTTAAATGCCACGTTTCAGCACATGATTGGCTTAATTTAAAAAAAATAGAAAAAATAACAAAAACCATCCCAACCAGAGCAACCACCCCTCCTCCTTCCACCTACCGTGAAACCCACCATGAAATTCTAGGTAAACCCGCAAAACCACCAGCCACCCCAGAACCACCAGTTGACGAGGCCTCCCCACCCCCAAAACCACCAGCCACCCCAAACCACCAAGCGACAGGCCTCCCAACCCCCAAAACCACAAGCCATCGACGTAATAATTTCTCCTCCCGCAGACTCGCATCGCCATCGACGAGTCGACGACCCTCCCAACCCCCAAAACGACCAGCCACGATCCACCCCAGACACCCACCCCTAATTGTTCACGCTTGGTCGCTGCAACAATAGCTACAATTATAGCACTGCCAACGACGTCCACACAGTAGCTACTAACAATTCAACCACCACAAAACATCAATTAGACCTCCAATAACCGGTGCAGGGGAGGTTGGGGAGATTTGCTTGCGAATCTAGGCAGAAAGGAGATAAGGAGGGAGGTTGGGGTGGTTTTGCGACCGGAGCTAGGCGGAAAAAGGATGGAGGTTGGGGTGGTTTCACGAGCGGGCTGGTGGTTTTGCAGATGCTTGGGGGTTAGTTTCAGGAAATTTCGGGGGTGGGGGGAAGGGGGGTAATTTCAGGGGTGGGTTGTGGAAGGTGGTGGTTCTCGGTGGACTAGAAGGGGAAAGGGGAGATTTCCGGCGAGGTGGTGGTGGAATCCGATTGGGCTAGGGGGATGAGGGTGGATGGTAAGGAAGAGAGGGTTTATTTATTTTTAATTTTTAATTTTTTTTAACCATCCACTCATGTGATGCCACATGTCAAAGCAACCTATTATATTAGGTTGATGATGAAAGGAATGGTGTCCTTCGAACAAGTGTATTATTTCGATAAAGGGTTCGGAATTATTAGAAAGCTAATTATTCAATGAGGTCAAGTGATCGGAATGCTTGGGTGGAGGTCGTTTCCTATTAGTAATATTAATGTATAATTAATATTACATCTTAATCTTGACTGAACCCTTCGAGTTACACCCAAGCAACTAACGAACCGATGCGATGAATTAATTCGGAAGGAAACTAATAAGTCTCCCGAGTATTGTGAACAAAGACATCGAATTCTAAGCTTAGAGCGTCGGAACCGAATCTTAAAAGTCGAGCCAAAATTTAGGAATTGGCGAGACGGAAAAATGCTTCAAGGGGAGTGCCAAGGTGGCGGAGTGCCACGTGGCGGCGCGCCAAGGTGGCGGCGTGCCACGTTGGCAGCCACCAAGTGCAACGCGCCACGTGGTAGTGTGCCATGTGGCAGCGGGCTGCGGACCCCGGGTGGCGGGTCATGGACGCGGGCCAAAAGGTGGCGGCCTAACCGAACCCAACTTGGGGCTCATGGGTGCCACATGGTTAGATCACAATGCATGTGAGTTGCCTTGGGGAGCAAGTGAGGAAGTGGTCCTCACCTAACCATATGACACTTGTTACGTTGTTATTCCTTGGTTTATTTAACTAAGGATTGAATTAAACATTCTTTCTATGTGGGATCTTTTTGTGAAAAAGTTCCACGTTGAAAGATGAGTGGAATCACAAGGAAGCACTCCTTATAAATAGCCAAGGCATACCTTGGGATTGTTCACTTGAGTAAGGTGTTGAAAAAGGCATCTCCATTGAGAAAACCTTTGAACACATATAATTACTCGGGTTTAGGTCGGGCTTAGCTAACCCCTAAGCATTGGACCATTTTCGGGGGTCGAGTTGCGGGTGGACTTCCGTTGGAGGTTCTCGTGCGAGCGAGACTTAGAGCTTTTGAAGTAAGAGCTCTTTTAGTGAGCGAAGCACGCGCCAAAGGTATTAATCTCTTTCTTAATCTTGTTGTTTAAGTTAATTATGCTTTATGATTATATTTATTGTGAGTGTGGTCTTGGCTCGGGTTTTCTTCCGCGGTGAGTCGGACTCATCGAAACCCAACAGATGACCGACTAGGTTTGCTCTAGGAAAACTGAGTGCATAGTTAGGATTACTAAATAAATAAACCGTAGTTGGGATTATTATAGGTAAATCGATAATAGTTGGGAATTGGGATTATTAAAGTGTATTTTTCCTCAAAAATAACATAGATACAGTACAAGTATAACATATTTTATCTTCTTATTTTGCATATATAATGAAATGAAAATGAAATATAATAAAAGAGTCAATTAGACAAATGAGTACATTAAAACTACATGTTAGATGACCATATAAGTGTTTTAAAAATTCAATGATAAATTAGTATCAATTTTCTTTTGGAAAATTTGCAAATTGCAGCCATTTAAAATTCGTATTTTGCAAATTGCAGCCATTTAAAAAAAATTGCAAATTACAGCCCAAAAGTTCGTATAAATTGTAAATTGCAGCTCAATTCAACTTTTTCATCGGTTTACATGTCGAAAAATCTTCTATTAAAGTTTTAGGGGCCATTTTAGTCCTTAGGAATCCGAATTGAGCTCGAAATTAACAAAAAAATAACCCAAGAGTCTCGTTTTGCGTAACAAAAATGTATCGATTTGTGGAAAACTGTAAAAATGAGACACTTACGTTATTTTTTTGCTAATTCAGAGCTCAATTCGGGCCCCTAAGGGCTAAAATGAACCCTAAAACCTTAAACGAAAATTTTTCGACATGTAAACCGATGAAAAAGTTAAATCGGGCTGCAATTTACAATTTATACGAACTTTTGGGCTGCAATTTGCAATTTTTTTTTAAATGGCTGCAATTTACAAAATACGAACTTTAAATGGCTACAACTTGCAAATTTTCCTTTTCTTTTTATTAACTAATAAGTATTTAAAATTATGTATTACATACACCTAATGTGCAAGAATAATAACCCCGATTTAATGATATTTGGTCAATTTTATTCAACAACAACAACAATAATCACTAATATATAAAACCGGTCTCACAGCCAGGTCACGAGATAGCGGCACTTGGTATTATTGTGACACATGATACTAAGTAAGCGATTTTTGGATGGAATTCTTAAGATAAAATTATTGTATAGAGTTTCATTATCGATAAAATTTCACATATAAAAAATTAATCATAACTTTTAATAAATATCTTATAACTTTGTTCAATTTTCATCATTAAATTTGTTTTAAAAAGTTCTTTAAAATAAGATCCATTATAATATATTTAATCACAAAATTTTATACGTAGCTGGCTACCATGTCACCAAATATTACATAAAAAGTTATTTAAAATAAGATCCATTTATAATATATTTAATTACAAAATTTTATACGTAGCTGGCTAAACCATGTCACCAAATATTACAAGAGTTACTTCTTTAGTGCTACAGGGGTTACTTGGTCAGTATTATAGCGGTACTCAATCAGTGTTATGGATAGCGGTTTCTTAGTTAGTGTTAGAGGTCTTTTAGTAAATATTACAAGGGTTACCCGGTCAATTTTATAGGTATTACTTTGTCCGGCTAGATGGTGTAGCTAGCCGCATACAAAATGCATTTATTATTTAATTTATTTAAGAAAACATTAGAGAATCCGTAAAAATAAGTTTTAATCAGTAAAAATAATTTTACTTTGGAGAAAATTCTTTCAGTTCAGTGAAAATAATTTAAATTTAATAAATATAATTTCAAGTTAATAATAACATAGATATATATTTACAAACAAAATATAAAAAAGTACACTATTATATAAAATAAGCCATATGATATTGTATGTCTAAATATCCTACATTATCATAACAAATTATTTGACCGTATAACATTCAAGTAAAAATATTATCTTAAAATTTTATCAATTTGGGTATTGCTCGGGTACAAACTAACGACACTTGGCATTCCAATTTTTCACCAAGTGTCAACCACGTAGGCGACAAATAGCTATTATTGTGATTAGAATTAGATGAGATTTGTTTAAAATAAAAAATATATATATACATAAATAATTTACGACCTCCGATTTTATTTTTTTTTTTTTTATGTGCAACTTTGAAGTATTATTTGTGAGATATAAATTATTCCAAAGTTGCACATAAGTTAATGGCATACATATTGATTCGGTGAGTTTGTTTGAATTATTGAAATTTCATCTGTGTTTATTTCATCTGATGTTTTTGGGTTTTCATTTTTGACTTTTTTTTTTTACATAAGTGATTATCTATTGTTTTACAGATTGTCGTTTCTTTTTTTATAGAAAAACTCGTTTGACATTATTTTTTGTTTTCAATTTTCTGTTTTTTTAAAAACAAAAAACCAAAAACAAGAAACAAGAAAAAGGAGTTTTCACTTTTCTGTTGTCAGTTTTCAAAATTATCATGACTTTAACAAGTTTAACTAATTTTTGATTCATTATATGGCATATATTATATGATTTTGAAAAACAAAAAACCAAAAAACAGAAAATCATAGCAATGCCAAACGAAAATGTTAATATATATTAGTGAAAGTTATACTCTTTTATTTTATACATGCAAGTTATACTCTTGCTTTTGTGGGAGAATTAGCTTATATTGGGCCAATCATCCATTAATTTGAACCCATGATCACATTTTTTGGCTGCATGGTGAGGCCCAAGTGACCCAAACCAAATTCTTGATGGATGGTATAACATGAAAAAATCAATCGAGAAATAATATCAATAACAACTTCATTCACGAATATACATTGATAACTAGGGAAACCGCAAATCTTGATGGATGGTAAAACGTCAAAAAAAAAATCACTCGAGAAACAAAAACTGATAACAAAATCAGTCAAGAAAATACATTGATAAGTTGGGAAACCGTGCGCATCACGCGCGGGTCTACAACTAGTATTAATTAATATTCAAACATAGTCCAATAATTTTACCATTGTGAAAATATCACAAAGAGGAAATTCAAGTTTATCTCCTAGATAAACATGATAAGAATATCCCAGGGTACTTTTGTAAAAATGCAGTAAAACTGTAAATTTGACATTAACTGAAAATTCAACTCCGTCAAATGCTGTTTGTCACTTTGGTAAACAATTGTTTCAGAAAAAATCATCAAAATGTAATTTTCGTCAACAAATTCTGTCAACAATCATCGGTGATGCACGGTGGTGATGGTAGAAATGGTGGTTATGGGGTTTGTTCTTCTTCTCTCTCCTCATCTACATTTTCTTATGTTTTCATGGCGGAATGGCTGCCCGATTTAGCCGCAAAGCGGCAGTTAGGTGATGCTTTCCCTAAAGGGTTTGTACAGCCCTACTTTACACACTTTGGTATTAGGGTTTCTATTTGTTCGACCAGCCGGGCTACAGCCGCAAAGCGACGCCATGGAGTTAGTTTGTGGCGGAATTGTTGGCGGTGGAACACGAGGCTCTTTGACGGTGGTGGTTGTGATGGATTTTGGAGAGGAAAGGTGAAGGTCGGGGCGAATGGCGTCATCTTCTTCCACTTCGAGCTCTTCCATGGCTTCACACTAATAACGACATGCCTTCAAAAAGTTCACACTGTTAAGTTAGTGGGTCTTTAATTTTTTTAACTTTTTCCTTTTTATTTTCAGATTTAATATTGTTTTATATAACTTACACAATTCCATATGCATTTACTTACCAATATGCCATAGGATTTACCAATTTTGTTTATCTAGGAGATAAATGGGGGTCTCCTCTATAACAAATTATTTGTCAAAATCGTACATTGCATGAGATTAATCTAATTATCAATAACTAAATGAACTTTTTTTTTTTACTCGTAGTATATATTTTAAAACCCTGCAGTGGGCCGGGCCATTAATTAACCCCTGCAAGTTTTAAGTACCTTAATAGAACCTTAAGAGGTCGTCACAACAACGAACAAGAACAACAACAAAAAAAAAAAAAAAAAAAAAAAAAAAAACACCAGTCTGCAGGCGTCCTGGCCAATGCGGTGAGTACTGTGTTTGGGGTGAGTAGATTGAATAAGTTTTCGCGTTACTTGTATTTACACGCACAGGTCAGTCTCTCTCCTCTAATTTCGAAAATTCATCTAAATATTTCATCATAAGTTCCAATTTTAATGTAAATTTTGTTAGAATCATGCTATTTGAATATCTGATTATTGTTATATATTTATGATTATTAATATTTGAATTTCAGTAATTTGAGATCAATATTTTCTGAATTTGTTATATGGTTGAATAATTATGTCATTTTGTGTTTGAGAGAAATATTTTTCGATTCATAAAATGGATTGTTTTCTTGGAATTTTTTTGGTTTATATACTGATGACGAATTAATGAATTATGGTTGAAGTTAGCTATTTTTGCGATAAAAAGGTTTAATGTAAGGGGGTGTTAATTATGTTGCACGGAAACGGATAGGGGACAGGATACGGCAAAATTTAAATTTCAAAAAACGGGTATGACATGGATACGGCAAAAATAAAAAATATAAATAAATGAAATATTAAAAAAATAATAAAAATAATCCATACAACACAAATTATAGTACCATTTATAACGGAAAAAAAAAACAGAAAGTGACTTCTACACCCACTGGACTGCAATCTACATTTCTAAAGTGACATAAAATAAAATAAAATTAAAATTAAAAGAATAAAATAAAAAAAAAAAAAAGAATCACATGCAATAGCATACATAACTAGCAATAAATGAGAAATTGTTATATACACCCGGGTGTATCTTACACCCATGAGTATTTTGTACTCATTTGAATGGTTGTTTTTCATTTTCATCAAATGAAACGCAAAAACTAACTTTGGGATAGTTGGGTGTATGGTACACCCGGAGTGTACATAATAAATTCTTTTTTTTTTTTTTAGAAAAGTGTATATAATGTTGTGAAAATAAGGGAAAACATCAATTGATCTATGTATATTATTCCATATAATAGAGATATAAATACATAGAATACAATAAATAGGGTTTGCTTAGATAACAATAAACCCTAGATCTAGAATAATCTGGAAATATACAAAGAGGATAATGGATTCACAATATTTTTATAACACTCCCTTTAGATGTCCATTATCGAAGACTGTGCCTCATTAAAACCTTAATAGGAAAAACCCTATGGGATAAAAACCTAATTAAGGAAAAAGAGTACAACATTCTTCGTAATACGTTTGAGATGCTGCCTCATTAAAAACCTTACCAGGAAAACCCAACATGGGACAAAACCATGGTCAAGGGAAAAAGAGTGCAGCGCATATTTTCTCCCCCTGATGAATACATAACTTGAGATCTTCTAGTGCCGCAACAATGAATCCAATATGTTTGGATATCTTTTCATATGTAGTAAGTAAAATATCATTCGTTGATCTTCGATTCTCCTAAACTGAAGTTGCATCTTCAATTCTTCAAGTCTTCACGTGAACATATGAAGTGTCTTCATTTCACCATACATGTGTTTATCTCTAATATCATTATTTCAAACCTCTGTTTAATAATTGATTTAAAAATTAAACTTATGTGGTTATGACTTCTTCTAGAAGTTGTTAATAATAGAAATTGATGATCATTAGTAGATCAAACATTCATTAATAATAATTTGATGACAAAACTTGACATTATTAATGTCGTTCTTCAATTATAATATAACACATGTAATTATATACGCTAATCATGGTTCCTCTGGACCATTAGAAAACATTATCATGCATAACTATTCAATTGATATTCTTTAGACGTATCATAATTGACATGATAGCTCTCTTACAAATACATATAGTGAATCTCATTAACTCTCATATGCTCAAAGTTCAGGTTGAGATGTCAATGATGTAGTTACATACACTTTTCAAGAGTTTGATAATAATTGCAATATTCAAGATATAAACTTTGTAGGGCTGGATATTTAAATACATCGTATATAAAGTTCTTCAGGAACTCTTCTTACATGATTCATAGCGTGCAATTAAATCGGTGTCATCAATAATTTCATCACAATTATAAACCCGTTGGAATATAAATATCTTTTTCTAATATTCCATCAAAGTTGTAATATGCGTTAGTATACTTTGAATGAACATTCGCATACACCACAATTGTTGTATAGAAATTAATGCATGCAATATGAGATATAGAAAACATGATAACATATTAAACAAAATATACAATGAGTAATGCATTTAACTTCCTACACATGCAATAAATAATCCATTAACCTATGACTCACGCATAGAGCTGTCAAAAGATGACCCAACCCGAAATACTGACCCAAACTCGATTATTAACCGACCCATCTGAACCTGAAAAAATGGTGACCCAAACCCGACCTGACCCAACCTGAAACCAACCCTAGACCCGAGTTGACCCGAGTATGTGAGACCTGAACCCGAATATGAATCGACTTGGAGATGACCCGACCCGAATGTAATCCGTAAATTATTGACCTGAACCGAACCCGACTTGAACCGAAATTGGCCCAAACCCGTTTTAACCCGTCAAAACCTGAATCTAACCCGACTTGTTACTAACCCGACCTGAATTCAACCCTACCCGTTTCTAACACGACCTGTTACTAACCCGACTTGAAATTCAACTCGACCTGTTACAAACCTGACCCGAAATCAACCCGACTTGTTATTGACCTGACCTAAATTCAACTCGACTTGTTAGTGACCCGACCCGAATGTTACCCGACCTAAAACTAACCCGACCCAAAAATTCAACCCGATCTGTTACTAACCCGACCCGAAATCATTACGACTTGTTATTTACCCGATTTAAAAATTCAACCCAAATTGTTCTTGACCCGATTTCAAATCACCTTAAATTCAATTTAGACCACCTTATTATTGTTGATCAAAGAATTTTGTCTAGGGAGACCAAGTCGGTCTAAGCCAGCCAAAAAAAGGAGCATCATCCCCAAATTTAAGAGTTAAATATAGTATATATTTGTTGTATGGTCAAAGGAGATAATTATCTTCCTAAATTATAAGCTATAGTTCCCTAGTATGTTGCCATATATATTATAGTTAAAGGAAATAATTAGCTTGATAAAAATGATAATTATCTATTTATAGTTAGTTGAACACGAATATGACCCGACTTGGAAATGACCCAACATGATTGTAACCCGCAAATTATTGACTTGAACATAACCCGACTTGAACCCGAGAATGATCCGACTTGGAAATTATCCAACCTGATTATAACCCGCAAATTATTGACTTGAACCGAACCCGACTTGAACCCGAGAATGACCCGACTTGGAAATGACCCGACTTGATTATAACCCGCAAATTATTGACTTAAACCGAACCCGACTCAAACCCAAGAATGACCCGACCTGATTCTAACCCGCAAATTATTGACTTAAACCGAACCCGACTCGAACCTGAGAATTACCCTAACTCGTTTTAACCCATTAAAACCCGAATTAAACCCAACCTATTGTTCACCCGACCCGAATGTAACCCGACTTGTTATTAACCCGACCCAAATTCGATAAGATGTATGACCCGACTCAAGCATGACCCAACCCGAACCCGACCCGCATAGGTTACGGCATTAACCTGAATTGACCCGACCCACTCTTACCCGACCCAAACCCGACCTGTTTACCCGAATTGACAGCTCTACTCACACATGCATGACATTGTACAGTGTGGATTTAAAATCCATATTTTATTGGACTTCTGGTCCATGATAAACTTATGATCATTATCATTATGTCGACATCAAAATGGACATATATTTTAGATCCCTTATTCACTAGTCCACTCTATTATGCATATGCATATTATTTATCGGTTCTATTGTGTACCGGTATCATAAAATTCCTTTAACGTACATTTCACATGCTATTTTACTATGATATTTGAATACATTTCTTATTGGTATCATCATAACTTTCTTACATCACAGGCCATCTATTATAATAATTCAGATATCTATACCACTTTTAAGGTATTTCATACACTATGGTATTTATATACTATTACACTATTAGTGTTAACTGCACTCTCTTGCCATATATCATATCTATTAGACATATTTTTATTTTGGAACCGATCATACAACCTACACTTCAGGTGTAGTGATTCAAATACAATCGGCAAGATTTTATCTCAATGTATACACATAATTAATATAACCAAAATGTATCTTTAACGCTATGCAAAATGAGTCATAACTGAATACAAATCAAATCATAAATGTGCAACATATCTTAATAATATATAGACAAAAGTTGACATATAACTTTTCAAACTACCATTATAGGGATCATAATTATTATTTATTTATTTATCTATTTTTAATTTTTTCAACTTTTGCTAATTCATGCTTCTCCCCCTAAGTTGGTAAATTTTCTAATTTATAGGGGCGTCTAATTCATACCAACTTAGTAGATAAATTTCTTAGAAGATTTGTATTAAACAAGTTTTATCTCTTCTGGAGAACAATTTCAATGAAGAATCATTTCTTCATTATTTTTACATTACATGTGTATTTATTATTACCCTTTTTATAATGTCTTTTGGAAAAAACAATGTCAAAGGGGAGACATGTGTTGTGCATTTGTGCATTTTTCCTTCTTTTTCAATTTCTTATGTGCTGATATATTATAGCCCCAATCAAAAGAATTGTTATACAAGCATAAATCACTTGCTTGTAATTCTATTAGGTGGTGATCTTCTGGATCTTTAAAGACTTAAATAGTGTATTTGGTGAGCTTCTCGTCACCTAATAGTTGACAATAATATATAAGTTATTTTGGTGAACTTCTAGTCACCCATTACTCTTTTACATAAGAAATCAAAACCTAATAACTCTTGAAATTTTCATCAATACAAATTATTATGAATCACAATCCAAATATAGCTCAATCTCAATGTTATGTCTTGATATTCAATTCATTTCATATATCTAATATTGAGAGAGCGTCAGCACATTGTCAAATGAAACTTCAGGTTTCCATAACGGGTAATTATAAAACCCAGATGGCCTAATTTAATTATCACATCCAATCACTTCTCTAAATTTGAACTCTAGTCAGTTTTCCAGCACTAGTGATCACGTTATTAAACGTACTTTATGCATGGACATGAATATGATGTGATATTAAAATACTAACATGTGTTTCTTTATATTGTACGTACTATTGGCAAGACAATCAGCTAATATTTGATCCAATATTAACTCATACTCTGCTGGAGTATATGATACGTATTGAGATGGATATTGCTTATTTTAGATTTTTGCCTACGAGTTTTTACCTTTCACTTGAAAGGATTTTTCTTGTTTTAGGCCTGAGGAATTTATTTTAATTACTAGGATATATTTGTTAGTTTTAATTCGGTTAGTAGAAGATAACTTAACTTTAAAGATCATATTTGCAAAATATTATCTTTACAAGTTAGGATAAGTTTCCTATATAGATTAGAATTTGTTCTACACGATTTTAGGCTAATTGTTTAGCTTATAAATACGTGGTTAAGAATTAATAAAAATCATATTTGAGTTTTGTTTATCATAGAAAAAACGTGAGCTTAGCTTGTGTTTATGGTTTGTTAAACCTTGCCGTTGTGCTAAACTTTGATTCTTGAACCGAGCCTTCAAGTATCGCCTCTCAACCGAGCCTTAGGAGTTCTATTATTGTGTCACAAAAATTCTTTTAAACTCGTTTTTCCTCAAGAAAAACGAATATATACAACTATAATCGTATAATAAACATATTAAAATCCAAGAAAGGTTTAAAGATTGTTTCTTTTATTCGAGAAACTTAAAATAGTTGCGTAAATACGCATCAAATTGGTGTGGCTGCTGCTACTGCTATTTGACGAGGGAAAAGGTGCAGACTCGTACAAAATCTTGGCAGAAATCGGGCCTAAAAAGTACAGATTTGTAGGTTAGATTGTTTGGCTTCGTTCTCCTTCGTTACTAACTCTTTTTGGGTGATTCTTTTTTTCAAATTGGATAACTTTTTGTCTAGTTTTCAATTTATTCGAGAAACTCAAAATAGCTGCGTAAATACGCATCAGTATAATCTTGATACATGCTAACCTTATTAGACATTTTATACTCTTTTGGAGTATTTTATATAATTATGGTACATATCAATTAATAAATATAATCTCTTCTAGAGATCTATTCAAATGTATCACCTCGTCAAATTATTGTCAATAATTGCTCATTTCCTATTTGAAGTTTCTTATCTTTGGAACCCATTGGGCTATGACGCTTCAGGTGTTCTTTAAGTTCATTGGAGCATTTATAGCTGGTATGTAGTCAATGACATTTATTCATATCCATATTCAGGATGGTATCATTACAAAATATTTAATCAACATGTGGCCACTTCTATTATATAAATCGTTGATATTTAGGTTAATGTATGTACCAATTAAATTGACCATCAATATATTTTATTATTTATGTGCAAGGATTACATAAAACAATGGAATAAATACAATAACCTTTAAATCTCTTCCACCTCTTAAGGCATAAATTCTCTTACCAATGCATGTATAAGCATAATAAAATTACTCTTATAAACTCAACTCGTAACTCTTGCCCAATTATATTAATCTCTTATAAGTATAGGCATAATAAATATATTTTGTAAGTAAGTTGCTCATAATGTCATGATTAATTTCTTGAACTCATAACACTATTTCTTATTCAAATAGATATTCTTATGATTTTTTTTTCATGAATAATATTATTAAAAGAACATCATGCAAACATGCTTAGTATTTTTCTTTCGATCATGCAATTTCTCATTCACTTCTGGGAATGAGCTAGTGAGCCTAGTTAGCTATCATTCATCAATTTGATCTCACATAGAGTTTTCCATTAAAAAAAAAATATTCAACCAATAAAAGAAAGATACATCAAGTCCTTAAAAAATTTATTTATATATTTTAACATGATGGATAATCTAGTCAACATACTTTAGAAACTATGTTAGTCATTTATGTTTGCATAATACTGTTGAAGGTCTTTGACCCTTGCTTTCATAGGTAACTTTAGATCCATTATATATACAAAAATTACATGTTCAAATAACTTCATCATACCAATAATCTAATTTTATGTAGACATATACAATCAAATATTATTGATATTGATCACACATTACTCATCAAATATCATGTAAATATTAGCAATCTTACTCATAAGGGTAATTTTTTTTTTTTAAAACCCACTCACAAGGGTAATTAGAAACAATATAATGCTACATATCATAAAAACAAACCAAATCATACTCATATCTATTAGTTCTTGATTATGACTGTAAATATTTTTTTAGAACCTTTTATTCATGAGGTCAATGGAATTATAGCGTCATTCAAGTGTACGTAATATCACTCATAAAAGTACAAATAATATTACAATTATCGTTAAAGAATTCAATACATTACCATAAAAATAATCCATGATGTTTAATCCATACTCATCATAATCACATAATTTGATCAAATTAAGACTTCTTGAGCAGTTAGCTTAGGCATATAATATAACTAAATCATATAACTAATATATAAAGCTAAACTTTTAGCCAGGTTACGAGACAACGACACTTGGCGTTTCAATTTTTCACCAAGTGTCGCATCACGTAGGCAACAATTAAATATTTGTATGCCACATAAGACACATTTGGATATATTTTTATGAATAAAAAAGTTATCTTTTTTTTTATTAAGATAAAAACTTGGATAGATTTTATAGGATAAAAAAGTTAGTTTAGAGTTTTATTTTTAATAAAATTTAGATAGATTTATAAGATAAAATTGTCGATTTAGAGTTTAATTTCGATAAAATACCAATATTTCACAAGTATAAATAAATTATAATTTTAGCCAGACCACGAGACAGTAACACTTGCTGTTTTAACTTCTCACCAAATGTGCGCCACGTAAACAATAATTAAATAATTTATCATATAAATTTATTTTTATATCATAATTTTTTTTCTTTTTTTTTGGATCGAAGGAAATATATAGTTTAGAAAGTACAACATTCATTTATAATATTCTAATATTGAAATAAAATATTTGTCTTAAAATTCAATAAAAAAAAAAACCCAAGCATCGCACGAGGCATAAAACTAGTATTATGTATACTAGTTAAGAAATTTTCCTCAATATTTTCTCTGCCTTTGTTATCCACTTCACTGTCTAAATATACAAGTGATAACAATACTCCATAACCGTGTCCTTGATTCAAGCCAAGGATTACGTGTGCATAATCAATCTCCTCCTAGGTTACATAAATTCCATCTAATTATCACCTAGAATTACGTACACAAATTTTATCAATATCTCCTAATATGGTGAAGTATATCCTCTAATTTTGGGATATATAATTTCCCATTATATCGTAACAATACTTCATAATAAATCAAAACTAATTTAAATTTCTTTAGCATTAAAATTTAAACCTATATAAAAACACATGTCATCTACAATATGTAGTATAAGATATAAACATACCATGAGAAAAATATTATAAGTAAAGACTTAGGATCCAGTTTAGATAAATATATTTATAATAGATTATCATGATGATGAATATAGATAATCTTAGATCATTAATAGTAAACATATCACATAAACATAACAAAATCATGTGATAAAGCTAATTAAGTTTGATAGCAATGAGTAGGCATAATCGTGAAATGAAAACAATAATAATAGCATAATTTGTTTGCTATACCTTATACAAAACCAAATACAAAGTAAACAATTAGAAGAAACGAAACTTATATAAGGTAAAACTAAGATTATTCTTGAAGTCAACCTAAACCAATGGAATAATTAATCCAACCAAATGCAATTCTAATACTTTGTAACATAGTTTATCACATGGATTAACAATCATTATTTTCTCAAAATCACACCTTCTTGATACTCACTCGACATCAAAGGCAACTAAAGAAGTGATGAAGGAAAAACTCTCAGCTTTATGATAGTATAAAAGTATTTGAGTCTTCATTAAATCCTATAACATATATCTAATCGTCAAACTTTGGTGCCTAATTTTAGAAGGATTTGATTAACATCTTATGTATTTCATAGGAATTTATCTAAATCCAAAAAAAATAAAATCTACAACTATTAAAACAATTCATAACTAATACACTTGAACACTCTATGATGATGGTAAACTAGATACAATTGAAAGCAACATGCATATATTAGATCATTACATAATTTGACAGAGATTGATGATGAAACCATCAACTGATATCATTCTCCAAAATTATAGATATTCAAATAAGACAAATTAGCCGAAACAAAACAATAGTTAGGCATATTCAAATACGACAACTTAGCTGAAACAAATCAATAGCCATATCCCATATCTAGGGGTGTTAATGAGCCGAGCCGAGACCGAGCTTCTCTAGGCTCGGCTCGAGCTTGACTTCGGTGAGCTTAGGCTCGGCTCGAGCTCGAAGCTCGTCGAGCCTAAGAGATCAAGCTCGGCTCGAGCTCGAAACCCTGAAACGTGAGCTCGGCTTGAGCTCGAGCTCGGCTCGGGGATCGTTCATAAGTTGTTGAGTCTGGTATCTCATATGCTTGTTTTCATCAAAAATTTCCTTTTCCGGCCTGCATACACCCCCAATCATATTAATTTTATCAAAATATGCATGTTAGGTGGATTGCAGATCTTGTAATTATATCAAAATTTAATCTTTGCAAAACAAAAAATGAAAAAAATTAGATCGAAAAACCTGTAATTACCTAGAAGAATAGAAGTGGTGGTCGGTTTTTGGCGATTCAGAGCATTCTACCACCGCTATCTTCGACTGAAGTCTCGTTCATTGTAGCAAAAGGGGGGATTTCAGAATTTCAGATAGGGGATGCAAAGGAGGAAAGAGGCTAGGGTTTTAGAGTTGGTGTTTTGTTCTAACTAGGGATGGCAATGGATCGGATTCGGATCGGGTGGAGCTTCACCCGCATCCATCCATTACTCTAATCGCTCCATCCACATCCATCCGTCATCCGCTTCACCAATCATCCATATCCGTCCGTCCATCATCCGCGGATGAAACGGGTGGAGCGGATGACTAATGGATGAGTATTAAAGTGGAAAAAAAAACTCACATAAACTCTAATTTTCGGTTATTTGTACCATAATTTTTTTATTTTATTACTACAAATTGAAACAATAACAATATATTGTTTGAAAAATTAATTTGCAACAAAAAAATAAGTAATTTTCTTGCACATTTCATATTTTATTATTAAAATTCTTAGATTAAATTTTATAATATATATTAAACGGGTGGGTGGATGGTTAGCGGGTGAAAAAAGTATCATCCACATCCGATCCGATCCATCACCCGCTTCATCCGTCACCCGCTTCTCATCCATTTAATTCGGGTTTTCGTCCATTTATTTATAGCGGGTGGAGCGGGTTCGTGGATATCCACTTAATATTGCCATCCCTAGTTCTAACTGGTGTATACATTCACCAGTAACTCAATAAGGGAATAGGAAAAGTCCAAATAAGACAATTGACCCCATAATGTAGTTACGAAGTAATTAATACTCCATAATTTTTTTTTTTTAATAAAAATACTCCATAATTTAATTTAGCTAAACTTATAAAAAATTATTTATGTATAAAAAATTATTCGAGCTTGTTCACGAGCTTTCGAGCCGAGCCATGGGTGGCTCAGGCTTGGCTTGTTAAGATATCGAGCCGAACTTGAACTCGAGTCGAGCCCTCTCGAGCCGAGCCTTGACCGAGCATTGACCGAGCCGAGCATTGAACAGTTCACGAGCAGACTCGGCTCGTTAACACCCCTACCCATATCTAATGAACTTCATATTTCATTTCATCAAAAAGAGAGCATATAAATTAATCAATCACATAACTAGTCTAATACCCTATAATTAGTTTATTTTAAGAAGGACAATAATCTGACAAATTCAATAAAATATGGAGAAAAGAATATAGGGATACCAAACTTGTCTCCTTAGAGCAAGTTTAGCCCCAAGTCTTAAGACTTGGGGTGACATCATCATCTTGAGTCTTAAAACTTATGTTTAAGATTGTTCCCATTTTTCTTCTTAAATCTCAAGCAAGTCTCAAGTTGAGTCTTGAAATTCCAAGACTCAACTTAAGACTTGAGATTGGGATCCACTTCACTTTTATTTTTATTATCCTTTTTTTTTTTTTTTTTTTTTTTACACTTTTCTACATATAATATGTCATGTATTTGAGTTCTAGGACTAAAGTGATAAATTTGTGCAAGTCTTAGTGAGTCTTAACAAGAATTTGATGACATCATTTTTAATGGAGACCACCAAAAATGATGTTACATCCAAGTCTTAAGACTTGGGGCTAAACTTGCTCTTAGCTGGGTAGGATTTATTTCATTTTATTGTATATTTTGCTTGAAACTACACCCACTTGACGAGACAAAGATCAAGAAGGAAGTACAATATATTGCTAAAACCCGAATAACTTTCTTGCATAAGATGAACTGTCAATTAAATCGAAAAGCAAGTATGTATATGTATAGGAATCAAAAGAATTATTAATCATTTAGAGCTTTGGTGTTGATAACATGTTGCGAAAATAAGGGAAAACATAAATTGATCTCTGTATATTATTCCATATAATAGGGGTATATATACATAAAATATAATAAGTAGGGGTTGCTTAGATAACAATAAACCCTAGATCTAGAATAATTCGGAAATATACAAAGAGGATAATGGATATTGTAAAATAATGAATTCTTTGATGTTGTATTCAATTTGGCAAGTGCACCATATATATAATACAAAGATCCTACGATTCCTAACTCTAAAGAAACTATATCTTGTGGAAATCCTAGAGATAAAAAATTAGGAAATAATATATCCTATTTTACATAAAATATCTCAACATAAATATATTCCATAAATACTATCTTGATATATCTCAATACCCCCCCCCCCTCAAGATGGAGCATGAGATTCGAAAATGCCCATCTTGGAAAGTAGATAATCAAACTGAGATTTACCGAGCGCCTTCGTGAAAATATCTGCTAACTGTGATGATGTCGAAACACAACTTCGATACCCAAAAAATACTTGAGACCTCCTAGATCTTTCATTTTAAAACAGTTACTAAGATAGGCTTTGAAAACTTTAAGTGCAGCGGAATCATTCCCACATATAATAAGATCATCAACATAAACTAAGACATTAATTTGAACATTGCCTTTAGTTAATGTGAAAAGAGAATAATCTGAATAAGATTGAAGAAAGTCATACCCTTTCAAAGCTAACACCAACTTCGCAAACCAACATCTAGGAGCTTGTTTCAAACCATACAATGATTTTCGTAGGCGACATACCAAAGATGGATCCGAACTCTCAAAGCCCGGTGGTAATTTCATGTAGACTTCCTCATGTAGGTCACCGTGCAAGAAAGCATTATAAAAATCCATTTGGTGCAATTCCCAATTTTTGCAAGCCGCTATTGTAAGAAAAGCACGAACTGTAGTTATCTTGGCAACTGGAGCGAATGTTTCATCATAGTCGACACCGGCTCGTTGATGATTACCAAACACCACTAATCTCGATTTTAGATGCTCAACATCTCCATTGGATAAGTATTTGGTCTTATAGACCTATTGACTACCGAGAGTACGCTTCCCTGGAGGAAGATGCTCCAAAGTCCATGTACCGTTGTCCTCAAGTGCACGTATTTCTTCTTTCATGGATTGACGCATCCGTCATACTTCATAGCCTCCTTAAAAGATTTTGGGTCTTTACCCTTAATAACGGTTACAAGAAATCTCTGATAATTTACAAAAAAATTGTCACAATTTATATAATGTGCTAGAGGATAAGGAGTACCTGAGGAGTGATTGAATATAGAAGAGTTGGAAGACGGACTATTAGCAAAAACCATGTGTGTCACAAAATCGCGATGCAAAACATTCGGAAATTTCTGTCGAAACCCACGCCCCATGTGTTCTGTGGATTAATCTGAAGTTGGAGTGGGCTCGGTGAACTGCTGGTCCGAATCTATGGATTCGGTGTTGATGAGCTGCTGAGAAGGCCCGGTATTGGGCTGCTGTGATGAGCTTGATGGCTCGGTGCTAGGCTGCTGATTTTGTAGCCCAGCGGGCAGCCCACTATGGGAGGTGCAACTTTGGGCTTCTTCTTCACGACTAATCATGCGTCCCAATCCAGCATTTAGTAAATCAAAATCTGTTGCATCTTCATGTATACTCAAATCATATTCGACAAAGTCACTATGTATATCATGATCATCATTATTATTGCATGTAATATTAACATCTTCTGGACATTGATACGGAAAATTTTCCTCAAAAAACTTCACATCTCATGACACAAAGAATTCTTTAGTATCAAGATCAAATAATTTCCAACCCTTCTTGCCGAAAGGATAGCCAACAAAAAGACACTTGCGACTTCTACTAGCAAACTTATCGCCCTTAGTCTTTTGATTATGCGCAAAACATAAACACCCAAATGTTCTAATAGCATCATAGGACGGAGGTTTATCGAAAAGAATCTCAAAAGGTGTTTTATTGTGTAAAAGGGGGGTGGGTGTTCGATTAATTAAATGAGCCGCAGCAAAAACACATTCACCCCAAAAATAGATTGGCAAGTTTGCTTGAAATCGTAATGCCCTTCCGACATTCAAAATATGTTTATGTTTTCTCTCAACTCTCCCATTTTGTTGGGGAGTACCTACGCACGAGGTTTGAAATATAATTCCAGATGCGCTAAAGTAGTCAAGCAAACAATTAAACTTGGTTCCATTGTCACTTTGGACCACTTTAATTGTTTGTGAAAGTTGTCTATCTACCATAGCAACAAAAGCCATAAACATATGAAATACTTCTAATTTATCAACCAACAAATAAATCCAAACGGCTCTTGAATAATCATCAACAATTGTCAAAAAATAACGAGCACCACACGATGACACATGACGATATGGACCCCATAAATCACAATGAATTTTTTCAAAAATTCTAGAAGCTTTATTATCACTTAATGGAAATTTGTCTCTAGGATGCTTAGCATGCAAACATACTTCACAACCATTATCTAAACTTTCTTTATTATTTTCAACATGAGGAATCAATTTAACTACTTTTTCGGAAGGATGACCTAGTCGACGATTCCATAATTCCAAGCTTGATGATGCTTCAATAGTTGACACACGTTTCGGTGCATCCGGTTTGCTAAAGTAATATAGTCCGTCTTTCCTAACACCCGTTCCAATCAGCTCCTTCGTTTGGTCCTGTATCACACAAATAAGAGAATTAAATTGGACAGTAGTGTGTAAGTCATCATTAAGTTGCGATACTGAAAGTAAATTGCAACTCAAATTTGGAACATAAAGAACTCCGGTAAAAATGATGGTGTTCGATAAACGAACGGAGCCAACTAAAGTTGCCATAACTTGTTCACTATTCGGCAAACCAACAGGACACTCAAATTTATTTGTGTCAAATAACCATGATAATTCACCGGTGACATGATGCGTTGCCCTGGTATCAATAATCCATGATGTGATATCAAACTCACCATTAAGACGATTTTTAGCAATTTTAGTGTTACCAATAACGCCCGAAATCCACCATTGGTTGCATTAGCTCGAACTTATCCTCGACCCCGACCAACAGGTGGCTTACCATCTGACCACCCTTCTAGGTATCCGATGACTTCATAACAACCACTACATTCGTGACCACGCTTCTTACAATGACTACAAAAGAGTCAGCCCAACAAGTTGTGGCTTCGTGACCCGGTCTCTTGCACTTAGTACAAAAGGGCCTTTTTGAAAAGCCTCGACCCTTTCCAGCATCGGTATGAATAGCGAAGCCAAGAGCTTCAAACGGCTTTTGATCTACTTCTTGCCTTGATGAGTGCACACTTTCTTCTTGGGTTACTAATTGGTATGCACGATCGAGACTAGGTAGAGGGTCTTGAGATAGGATTTGGGTAGCAACGATGCATAAAAATCGGGATATAATCCTATTAAAAAATCATGTAATTTGGCTTGTGCTCTTCGCTCTTCGTGTAGACGACCACAAGTACAACCAGATACGGTGCAAGATATGAAGGGTTCATGATGATCTAATTCTTGCCACAAGGAGTGTAATTGGCCGTAGTATACTGACACCGGCATCGTTTTTGTTTGTTCACACTTAGCAATCGAGGACCTTAATTGCTGTATTCGAGGGGCATTAGTTTATGCGAACCTCTGTTTCAAGTGATCCCAAAACGGTTTTGCTTCCCTAAACTTTGACAAAGAGGATCGTATTTCGAGATCGATTGTATTTGATATCCATGATATTAGCATAGCAATAATGGATGTCCAATCAGACTTGGTGCATGGTGGTGATGGAGCAAGAATGGTGCCATCTAAGAAATCAAATTTGTGGCGAGCTTCAAGAGCGGTTTGTATGTCTGCCGCCCAGCTATCGTAATTGTCTGATTTTAATCGAGTTGGTGTGATAAAGTCCCTCGGTCGGTCTTGGGATCCGAGATAATAAGGGAAATTTGGTTTGATCTCCGTAAGTGGTGGCAGTGGTGGAATATCATCACCCGCCATTGATGATGGTTATTGAGAAAAAAAAACAAAGCATTAGCCCGATACCATGTAAAATAATGAATTCTTGATGTTGTATTCAATTTGACAAATGCACCATATATATAATACAAAGATCCTACGATTCCTAACTCTAGAGAAACTATATCTTGTGGAAATCCTAGAGATAAAAGATTAGGAAATAATATATCCTATTTTACATAAAATATCTCAACATAAATATATTCCATAAATACTATCTTGATGTATCAACAAAAAGAGAGAAAAGAAAACAGAAGGTTCGAAAAAAGAGGAAACGCAAGAACTAGAAGCAGGAGAGAGATAGAAGAAGAAAGAGAAACATTAACCGGAGGAAACGCAAGAACTAGAAGCAGGAGAGAGATAGAAGAAGAAAGAGAAACATTAACCGGTCGAAGCTCGAAGCCTCGCTAGTCGCCGGTGTCGAAGTGGTCTCCGGTCACCGCAGAAGATTGAATCAAGTCGCACCTCCAAGGGAATCGTCGTTCGCAATTGTTAGGGTTTTTGAGAATTGGGGAAATCGAAAATTAGGTTAGTAATTCACTGATTTTGGGGTTTTTTTCAGAAAAATATGGCCTAAAATTCTAAGGAAACGTCAGAAAATGGTCCAAGCCGTCCCCAATACGTACCCGAGCAAGAGGCTAGCCGTACCACTTTCGAAGGGGACGCCTTGGGGACGTTTCCAAGCCGTACCCGTACCCGTACCCAATTGACGAATTTATCAAATGTAATTGATTAATTGAAATAAAATATTGGTTTAATGTACATTAATTGATTAATGCATAGGAAGGAATAGTTATTTCAATATTGAATCTTTTCATTAATTATTATCTGTCATAGATGGACTTCCTCTATTAATCAACATTTCCCCCCTTTTTCTGTACTGCACAGACACACAACATTGGAAGCTTTTGGTCTAAACAGCTAAAGCTATGGGTAATTTCTTTACCTTTTGGAGTAGAATTGCATTGTTTTTAAATTCGAGGGATATTTAATTTATCGTTTCAATTTCTGATTTTGTTTGCTAATTATTTCAATTTTTAATTTTGATTTCTTTCGTTGTTTCAAATTCCTTCAGAAATGATGGCTTCGCGTAAGGAGAAGCGAAAAGCTGCTAGACAAGAAAAGAAACAACATAAACATCAATCTCTGCTTCAACATCAGGTTCATACTTTTTATTTTTTTTTGGGTTCAGGGTTTAGTATTTCTAGGGTTTTTGGGATCTTTTATTTGTGTTTTCTGCAGTTTTCTCTTATTTGACTATGTATTTATTTGATACTGTAGAAATTTAGCAAGTCTAAAAGGATCTCAAACAATTTGAGAAATGGTAGTGTGAAAGAAGGTATGATTTCTTCGGTTGAGAATGTCAGTACAGAAGGAAAGAATAGGAAGTTATCTATGATGGAGAGTGATAGTGACGGCGGTAATGCTAAGCCTGTTGTTAAGAGTAGGATGTCCAAGTATCAAAAGAAGGTTGGTAAAAAGAGGACAGGGTTTGAGGAGTTTTTGGAAATGGATATGAAGTCAGGGCTGTCGATGGAGGAGGACTTGGAAATGGAACGGAAGTTGGCTAAAAGACTGAAATTGAAAAATGGGAAATTGGATGACGGTGGTGATGGACTTGATTTCTTATTTGAAGGTATCCCGTCTTTTCATGATTCATCTAAGAAAGTATATGATAGACAAGATGACAGTGAATCAGAAAGTTTACTAGAAGATTATGATAGGAACAGAAAGAAAATGAAAAAATCGGGGCGAGAATTTGGTGATGATGATATGCAAACCAAGAAGAGCAATTTATTTGCATCTGGTGATGGGGATGAGGCAAATGACAGCAGCGAAACAGAAATTGTTGAAAGGACTGAAAAGAAAAAAAGCAAGAGGAGAAAGAGGGAGAGAAGAAACGCGGAGCTAGAAAGTGGTTCTGATGATGTTGATGATGCTACTGATATGAAACAAGCCGAAAACATGTCACTTGATTCAGATGAAGAGGGTGAGGAAACTACAATGTTAGAAACGGATACTGGTTTACAGTGCATTGGCAAGTATGTTGCACCTCATTTGAGATCTAGATCTGGTGATGATTTACAAGAGTATGTACAAATTCGAAGACGAGTACGAGGTAATAATTAATATTTTCTTCAGTGATACGTTTCTTTCCATTCTTTATAATGCTGAATTTTCTCCTCTTTGCTTTAGGTCTGCTGAACAGGATGTCTGAGTCTAATGGGGAGTCTATTACTGGAGAAATTTTCTCAATATTTCAGGTATACCAGTAAATTGTAGCTAAAATCTTGGTGTTTTTATTTATTTATTTATTTATTTTTTATTTTACATTTACTATATAATATCTAACGTCCTGTAGGCTCATGTGTGTCAAATAGCCTGACCTAGTGCTATACATACTTCATTTCGCCAGCTGCTTAACATTAGAACTTCTGTGGGAAAACACTTGATAATTTATGCCTTATTTTATCTTATTTTATTTTGGTGTTCATCCTCCTCATGCTTCACTGCTATTTGTGCCTTAGATAATTAGATGTTATATTCTTTATGATTCATTTAGTATCGAACACAATTCTATCCCAAAATATCTGTCTGGTTATTTCTTAATAAAACAAGGTCTGGTTATCGTTTGCCTTTTGTTCAACTTACTGTTTTTTTTTAATTACTCTATAGTCTGTCAGTCGTGCTGTCGCATCACAAATGGTCAGTGAAGAGGTTTTGGCTTCATGTGCTGGAGGTCCACGAGGAAATGAACAGTAAGATTCTGACATTTTTTTTTCAATAAAAAATTTGCTTCTAACATTAACGTCACTTGTATGCTGTTATTCTGTGAGAATAATTTCCTTATTGATATTTAAATGATTACAGGGGGTGTAGGCAATTGTCATAATAGTATTTATCTCATAGATTTTCTGTCTCCACCAATGTCTTCTTCCATCTCATCATCATCATTTTTCTCATCCAATTGCCATGACTCTACGACACTATGAGATGTTTGGGAGCATTTAGCACCATTGTCATTCATTTATCACACTAGGTTTAGGTGACGATTCAGGGGCATTGGGCATCCCTACCCTCATTATTCTGATACTAAGTTGCTTAGGATATGATCAAAAGCTTCAGTGCTCTACCAAGTACCGACGCTTCATGTGAATATCCACTATCAAACATAAAGTCATCATTTTCATCATCACAAAAATTATCTAATGATGAGAACACACCATCATTTCTTGTTGGCTGTATGGCTATGCCTAAGGAGCCTTTGTGTCCACTATTAGGTTCATTTCATAGAACTGAACTAAATGGTAATCTTGCAAAATTACTATGTCTGGGAGAGGTCATATAACAAGACATAGAAAGGTTTGACAGGGATGTAGGAAATACAAGCTATTAGGTTGTCACTCACAAGACAAATCCAGCCTTCTGCTTTCTTTTCTTGCCCTCAGAAGGTTGGAACTCAAATCTCTAGGTCCTTTTTTCTTTAATTGGTGGGTGGCCAGGTGGGTGAATTAGTGATGCTGGATTTCTATCCCTTCACCTGTCCAATATTTCTCTGTTCTTTGCATATGATGGTCATGCCTTTGATCTTGTATTCTTCCAGAGATCTTAGTTCTGTTGCTTTGTGTTCACATAGCAGCTTTAATGTTCCCTTGGGTTGTTTTTGTTGTCACTCTTATTGTGCTCTTGCAGATGAAATGTGCTTTCTTCCCTTTTTTTTTTTTTCTTAAATATATCTATTTCAGTTTGAAATTTTGTTTCTATGCGGTATGTTATCTATGTCTTTGAGCTAGGAGTTTGCCAATAAATTAATATTTGGATTTTTTTTTTAATTCTATTTTATAGTATACGCTAATAGGGTTAAGGCTTGGGTTTTATGGTGTTTCTTCCTTGCATTGTACCTCCAAGTTACAACATTGTTGAAAGTTTTTTTTTAAGTTGCTCTTGTTATTTAGCATTTGAAGTGTGTTTTCTTATCACATGAACATAAAGCGGGATAAAGTTGTTTAATATGTTGTTAAGTCAACTTTGCTTCTTTAGACTCTTAAATATAGTTGCATGTATGCCAAGGTTTGACTCAGTGTTGTCTACTTCTTGTCCTTTGTTATTTATGTTTGAGTTAATCGCTCATGCATACAACTGATTCAAGAATTACATATGTGACATGAAGGTATGCAGCAGTATTTGCAGCATTTCTAGCTGGTATGTCATCTATGATTGGAATAGACTTTGGTGCGAGGTTCATGGCATCCCTTGCAAAATCTTTTGAGGTACTAGCTTTGTATCTTTGCTTTGAAAAATCAGAATTTGTTTTATTAAGTATCTAGCTTTTACTCCCACCATTTCTTTTTATTCTTTATGCTTTGAATTTTACTTCTGGTGCACATCTTTGACCACGGATATATATATATATATATATTTCAAGTCAAATATATCAAGATCTCACATGATATCGTTTTGATGTTTATATTGAGTTTTTATTGCGAAAGTTTTTTAAAAGTTTGCCATAAACGTCAAAACGTAAAGAATTTAAAGTAATGGAGGGAGTAGTTGTTTACAAATTTGGTATAGTATCATGGATATAATATTGTTCAATGTGCCTATCTCTTGTTTGGACTGCTAATTTTCTGCCGCATGCTGACTATATTAAGTCTAATTATTGTCTTCATATTAGGATGAATTCTCCAAGGAAGATAATCTATCGCTCAGAAATTTGTCACTTCTCCTTTCCTACTTGTGCATATTTGGAGTGTGCTCGAGGTAAGATTTATGCTACTACTTCTTATGTGTTCTTCAAGTTTGTGTGTTGGTTTAAGGAATCAAATGATTTTGTGTTTATGTTGCGATACTTCTGTTGCTGTGTAGTTGCTTACTTGTCAAAATTATAAGCTCATTGATGTTGTCAATCTTTGTTGCATGGATAGTTGGATACTATGGATGCCAGGTGAAAAACATTTGATTGAGGGTAGCATTATAAAAGCGTTTTTATTTTCCTGTAGGTCTTACTGTCATTCTGTTGTTATGCTCTGAATTCAATAAATTTGTTTTATTTTACAATTTTGTTTACAATTGCAAGGATGGTTATGGTGTCTTGGGAACAGATATAATTTTTTGATTGTCGACCATGTTGCGGTTGTCGCACAAATTTGATTTAAATGTCTTTTTTGGATATCCCTACCTTTTAAAAAGTATGAGAGAGCTCCTATGAATAGTGTGAGGACATTTATACCTCTTAAAATGTTTGTTTACATACTTACCCCTATTTATAAGTTTAAAAGCTCTTTTTTTTCTTACATGATAATGTTTGTTACATATTTGCCCCCATTTATAAGTTTAAAAAGCTTTTTTTTTTTCTTCTTATTAATACATTTCCCAAATAAGTACTCCTAAGTAGTAGTATATCAGCCTTCAAAAAAAAAAAAGATATTATATCAAACATTTACATTTCTAAATCTAAACATTAGTACCTTCCTCACTAAATCTAAATCAACTCTACTAAAATTTTGAAGAATATGCAAATAATTATAATAAAAATACCATGCAATTTCATCAGGGTCAATTGTAAAAACTCTTTTCAAAGACTAGCAATAGCGTGCATCGCGCGCGCTAGAATCCCTAGTTGTATTAAATGTATAAGTTGACTATTATAGGCTTAGAATCAAAACCGGGGATACATGGGGGTTATTTTTACTATGTCTTTGAATAGCCAACTTTTGAGTGAAATACAGGATGTGACATTTAATTCGGGGTGATTCAGGGTAGGAACATTTGATTCAGATGTCTCGGGTTTTTGAAATACCCTGTACTAAACTGGACATTTCCTATCCGGTCAAACCTTGTACAATACAGCCTAACTGAAAAAATTAAACAATACAGCTATTTTGTACCATTCATGGAGCACTTGCAGATCCACTATTTGTTGTGATTGGGAAGCGAAGGGAGTGTATATTACCATGCCAGTTAACTCGGTTCTGTGTTGGGAAGAAATGATGAAATTTTTTTAAGTAGATAGTCTTATGGTTTACAATTTGTGTGGCTTACGTATGAAAATTATATAGTGTAACTTGCATTTGATGTTGTCTCATTAGGTCCTTACAAACGCTCATGATCCTATTTTATTTTAACTTTGCTTTTGTTCTATTTAATGATTTTCCTTTCTATCTTATATAAGAAATTCTGCTTTGTATGCTCTGCTTCAGTCAGGCTTTAGCTTTGCACTTGTGTCTTTCCTACAAACTATTAGCATTAGCTTCTTTAATTTTTGGTATATTGTTTGGCTAGTCAATGAAGAGTAGATCACTTTGAATGTCCTCCTAACTGTTGAGGACATTGGTCATTATTTGAATTGCTCATATGTTATCTACTTGGAGTTGTTATACTTTGCTATTATGATACTAATATTGCTTTTGTCAACTAACTCTGACTTTTGCATCCACCTTGCAGTGACTTGATTTATGATTTTCTGATCAAGCTAAGCAAACAGCTGGCAGAGATTGATGTTTCTATTATATTAACGATTTTACAATGTGAGGACTTCCTTTCCTTTCATGATTATTCAAAGTGATGTATAAATTGAAGCTACTCTCTATTTCTTCTAGTCTTTTGATTCCTCTGCAGTTAGTGGAGATTGATTTATAGTTCATTTTTATTTAAGATGAAACACTTAGAAATTTACACTATTCACACATTATACATCATCTTATTTTTTGGTGATTTTCAGTTAAGTAAAAAAAAAGTCATGTGGGGGGTCTTGTTAGATTTGTCTTAATTCTTAATACGAGTATTAATTGTTTATAATAATATTTTATAATCTTTATTTATTGATGATTAAAGATATTAATGGTTGAATATGCATTGGTAATAGTAAAAATGAAGTGTTTTATTCAAAAAAACGGAGGAAGTAGTTGCTTAGTATATTTATAAAATCTCTTTTGACTTCCAACTCAAACTTCTCTTGCAGTTTCTCACTTGTCATTCTTTATAATATATGTAACCTGCTGCTAATTTCTGTTTAAAATGTTATTCTCTTTAGAACATATCATAAAGCTGACAAACTAATCATACTTCGGTTTAATTAACAGGTTGTGGAATGAAGTTGCGGGGGGATGATCCTACTTCCATGAAAGACTTCATCTCAAGTGTCCAAAGTAGAGTGAATGAGTTAAAGGCTAGATCAGAAGATGTGGAGATGGTTACATATAGCAAGAGGGTATGATTTTGTGACACTCTGAGATTATTCATGGATCTATTTTTTTCTTCCCCTTGCACATGTTCTTGGCATCATGTGATAATACAATTTATATGTTACAGATGGAATTTATGCTTGAGACTATATGTGACATCAAGAATAACAAGAAGCGTGTTAAGGAGGATTCTTCACCACACACACGCATCAAGAAATGGCTGCAAAAGGTTTTATCCCTGTTCTTTTACAGTTTCAATCTACTTGTCTATTCTTCTCTCTCTTTTTTTTTTTTTTTTTTTTTCTTCACTTGTTATACTAAACTTTATTTGTTGGCATATGAAATACTAGTACTATATGCACGCAATGTGTGTATTCCAATAATACACTCAGGTGCACATAGAGATAGGTGCATCCAAGGGTGGCTTTTTGCTCATTTAATATTTTTCTTCTTCTTATTTAAAGATTTTAAAATGTGCTAAAAATATTAAGAGAGTATTTATTTATTTATTTTTTTTTTTTATGTGGGTGAAGATTTGAAAGCAATGTAATTTTGTTTTTCTCCGAAGAGATATTAGCAATATTATTTGACTTTGGGGGTATTGTGGGCAGTTCAAAAGTCGGACACCAACTGTTTGTTCCTTCCTCTTCCCCTTGGCCCATATAAAAAGATGTAAGATTTATTTTCATGGATTTTTTGTTTTCATTCGGACCACCCGCAACTGTAAGCTATTTCTTCTAGTAAGCATACAGTAGCCTAACCTTATTTTTCTGAGTTAACTAGTGTGTAAGATATTTTTCTGAGTTAACTAGTGTGTAAGAAAAGTCAAAGGCATGTTTACTTGACAAAACTATTCATTTTACACATTTCAAAGTTGTTTACTACAAAAGGAAAAAAAAAATATTAAGCTTGTGTTATTTCATTGCGCTTTTAAAGTTAGACAATCTACTAAATTGGAGGATATGTGATTTGTGAGAGAAATTTTATGAAGCAATTTTGTAGTTGATATTGTAGTCTGGAAAGCCTTGATTTTGTATGAGAGTGGAAAGTAAATTCTTTCTGCTAAGCACTTTTTCCAAAAGAAAGTGGTAGAAAATTTGCCTAGTTCTCATCGTTTTCTTTATATTCAATATTAGATAATTAAGATGTGCTCCGATTATGGTGATCTTTAGGTAAAAGTGAATACTGATATTTATGCTTAATTAATTAATTCTAGTTTTTC
Source organism: Chenopodium album (assembly GCF_948465745.1). Lineage (NCBI taxonomy): Eukaryota > Viridiplantae > Streptophyta > Magnoliopsida > Caryophyllales > Amaranthaceae > Chenopodium > Chenopodium album. Next base: position 37,620,682 of record NC_137844.1, read on the forward strand.
GGCAATGAATGTAGCAAGAGGTCACATAATTGGGGTGGTCTTTTGGATCTCATAAAGGGGATCTCATAAAGGTGCAACATCAGGACCCTCCCAATATGGATAGCAAGGGGCAGTTCCATCACCACGCCATCTAGGGACGGGTCCTAGTTGGACCGGGAAATAAGGGCAGTTGAAATAGGTATTGACAAACTCGGACTTGCATTTGAGGATCCCTTCTGCCACTATTCTCGCTCATATTAAGAAGCTGATCTTTACTCGACCCAACCCATGGGATTCCCACTATGCTTCTTTTCAACTTATACTAGATGATCCCCTTTGTGGAGGGAGGTACAAATATCCTCCTCATTCCCCCCATGCATGGTGCTAATTTGTTTGATTTTGCTCTTCAATCCCAACTTGGCTTGATAGCTAGAGCCCTAGCTTCGGCTTTTAGTTATCAAGGGATTGTTGATAGCTATAATAATTGAATAATCAAATCTATGATATGCATATGTTCGTCATTGTAACATCAACCCATATTTTAACTATCCCTATTTCTTGGTGGAACAAGGATTCGTTTGTCCGTAGGTTGGGGTGGTGATGGCAGCACCCCTTGCAATTCATATTAGGAGGGTCCCAATGTTGCCCGTCTTGAGATCGAAGGACCACTTCCGAGACCTATGACTATAGGAGACCGGGGGTTGTGACTTGTGAGTATGCTTATGACCTTACCAATCTTCACCCTAAACTTTTGAGAAGTGGGGCCTTTCGGGTAAGCCAGTTCTTGATGGTTGGTCTCACATCTGTGAGGGAAAGACGGTAAATAAGAGACTCGAAGAGGAAACATTTAGGATGATTGAATAGCTTTTGACCCTGCCTATCTTACTTTTATCCTCCTGTTAAGCGTGTCGAATGTTGGTTTTCTTCCCTCCATCCCCATGCATTTCTGTAAATATAGCTTGGGGGAGGGGGGGGGGGGGGGGTTGAGGGGGTAGCTTTGGAGAAAGAATTAAGGGTTTGTGCTTTATTTTTGTCTAGCTCTCTAACCTTATTGCTTTTGTGATTAAACTTGATTGTGATTGTGGTGTTCTGAAAATGGTGATGGTAATGACATGATGATTAGAGTATTTCTTGCTCCTGCCTGCAAAATCCAAATTGACAAAATCTGCCTAGATTTCTTACTGTAGCTTGTTGTTTCTTGTCCTCTTTTTTTCATTCTTGTATGGCGTTGATTCTAGTTCTACTACCTTACTTTTACATACTCTCTTGTATGTTAACATTTTTCTAAATAAAAAAAAAAAAAAAAAAGGAGATAGAGAAAGAAGAAGAAAAATTTGAAAGTATCAGACTCCATTATTCGTCAGTGCTTCAAATGCTCATCTATAATGTTAACATTCTGCAACTGATTTTTGTGTTGGACATGTGTGGCAAAGTATTTAGGATAAAATTTGTTTTCATCACCATGAACTACAGTCTTATTTGTTTGTTAAAAACTCTTTCTCTTACTTGCAGCTTAGAGTCGATGACATCACGCTCAGGGGAGTCAAATGGAGTAAGCTGCTTGATCCCAAGAAGAAAGGGCAATGGTGGTTTTCTGGGGACCTATCTTCTCAAACAGAAGATGTTCGTAAAGTTGCTGGTAAGATGGACAAAGAGGTTAATGAGGCCCAAAAAATGCTGAACCTGGCAGCCAAACAAAGAATGAATACAGATACCAGAAGGGCAATTTTTCTTGTTATAATGAGTGGAGAAGATTATATTGATGCATTTGAGCAACTATTGAGCTTGAATCTGCAAGGAAAGCAGGTCTGGGCTTAGATTTCTGCTTGCACCACAAATATATTTGAAGTTTATTTGTCAATCATTATTCTTGTGCTTGGCATCAGTATTGAATTTCAGTTCTTTTACATGTTGCAGGACAGAGAGATCATGCGAGTTCTTGTTGAGTGCTGTTTGCAGGAGAAGTCCTTTAACAAGTATTATACAGCTCTTGCTTCTAAGCTTTGCAGTCATGACAAAAACCACAAGTTTACTCTTCAGGTTTGACTTTAAAATTTTTTCTTGGAATATATGTCTTATATGCCAACTATAGCTTAGGCAGATGGGTTAACAGCTAGTAAAGAGGGTGAATAGGGCAGCACCAACATATATATAAGAGCCTGGTGACATATCTTTACATATCATTATATAGGGTTTGATCCCCATTTGTCCAGCAATCTTCAAAAAGTTTTCCCTCCCATTTCTGGCTCCCACATGTGCCTTGCTAAAGTCAAAAAGTCCATAGATTAATCACAATTTGATAGATTCACGGCAACATGTTATTGACTAGTCAGGGTGAAGGAAGAGTTTAATTTCTAGTATGAATATTTATTAGTTTATATTGTACTAAATTATCTAATTTCTTGCATGGATTAATAAAGATAAGTGAATCCGTATGATATCGACAGGAACACAATATGACATGACCCGTTGGCAGTCCTAATTTTACCTTTATTTATGAAAAAAAATCTGTTGCTTTAATTGTTTATTTGGCGAACACTTTGTAGAGGACACCATAAAGCTTGAACGTGAATAAAAGAAGTAATTTGTTTCAAATTTGTGGTGCAAGTTTATGGTGAAAGCTACTGGTATAAGACTTCGGTGTCCAATGGATATGCCCTCAGTATTTTTTTTTTTTTTTTCGTGCATCACTTCCCATAATTGGCCTTATTTGTTTATTTATTCATTCTATTTTTTAGTGCATTGCCTCCCATAATTTGCCTTTTTTTTTTGTTTGTTTATTTTTTCACTTCCTTATTTGGAAATCTTCTATTAATTATTTTCATCTATGCCTCTCTCTAATGGTCCAAATTCTTAAATGAACCTGGTTCACACTAATTTATTGTGGACCATTAACATTAGAGAAACTATGGTTGTTTTATTAATAAAAAAAAAAGTCACTATAATAAAATGAAGGTTGCTATGTTGAAAATAAAAGTCATTTTGGTAATATATAGGCTATAAGAGATTAATTTTTTTAATGAAATATTTTATAAGGTCAATATTAATAATAAAGGTCACTATGTTAAAATTAAGGTCATAACGTTGTACTTTAAGTTCACAATAGTATTAAACGTTATACAACTTTTAATAAAGGTTACTATGTTAAAAATAAGGTTACTATGTTAAAAATAAAGGTCACTATGTTCAATATAATATCAGTTGCGTGTGTATAAACCTCGGGTCCACAATAATATTATTGTGAACCAGGTCCACGCAAGTATTTCTGCCAGACTTTTAACAATAAATAAAGTGGATTACTAAATACCGCTAGCAAAATTTATCACACCGCCAACATTTCAAGCAAAAGGACAACATTATCTTTACTAAAATCTTTCCTCATTTTCATTCTCTAACTTTATTCCATCCACCACATCTAAAACAACCACATCAACCACCACCATGGCACCAATCACAACACTAGTACCACCCACGCCACCACGTCGACCATTGCAACCCACAACCACAGCCATCTACAGCAGACTGCCCAAAATAATAACAATTAATTATAATAATCATATCTTAATAATATAATTAATTATAATTACTCCCTCCATTTCATAATGTTAGTCTCATATACTATTTTAAGCGTTTCAAAAAGATAAACTCATATTGAATATACTCCCTCCGTTTCATTATGATAGTCGTATATAGAATCAATCACATAAAATAAGAAAAGGAGAATATTTAGAATCTAGCATTAAAGTAAAAAACAATTCACAAATAGTTTTGCCTTATTTAATTTTTTTGATTTTTTTTAGGAAAACATTAGCCATAATTGCATGAGTCAAAGGAGAAATTTCTTTACATAGTGTCATGTCATTAATTCACAATCAATTAATCTAAGCAATCAGAATTTATTATGTATAAAATAGGAAATAAAAACTAAGTTAAAAGTGGAATACATTCAATATGGATAGATCTTTTTGAAACGCCCAAAATAGTATATGAGACTAACAAATTGAAACGGAGGGTGTATTTCGTTTTTAACTTAGTCTTTATTTCCTATTTTATACATATTAAATTCTGATTGGTTAAATTAATTGATTGTTGATTAATGACATGGCTTTAAGTAAGAAATTTCATAAATTGTGCAATTATGATTGATGCTTTCCAATAAAAAATAAAAAAATTTAAATAAGGCAAACTAATTATAAATTGTTTTTGTACTTTAATGTTAGATTACAAATATTCTTATTTTCTTATTTTATATGATTGATTCCATATGGGACTATTATATAGAAACGGAGGGAGTATTATCTAAGAATAATAAAATTAATTATAATTATTCTCTAATAATAATAACAATCAATTAGAATAAGTCTTTTTAAAAAAAAAAAAAACTGTTGGTCGATAACCGGTGGTCAAAACTGGTGGACCGCCACCGGTAACCGGCGGTCGAAACCGATTGATCGGTGCGGTCAATTGGTTTTGACCGTCGGTTACCAGTGGCGGTCAACCGGTTTTGAGCGCCGGTTACCAGCCACCGGAATTTAAAAAAAAAAACTTAAATTCAAAACAAAAATCGGTAAACTTACCCGGATTTCCAGCCACGTCGTCACCGTTAATGACCCATTACTGACGTCTGTTTGCACCGCCACCACCTGGTATGCCAGTTGCCTCTGCTGTGGTGATGGTGGTGGTTGTGTTTGGGGATCTTGGGGGTGGTTGATGAGAGAAAAAAAAGAAAGAGAAAGATAGGTTAAGGTTTTAATAAGGGCAATGATGACAATTTGCTTGAAATGTTGGTGATTTTGATAATTTTTGTTGGTGGTATTTAACACCCCCTAAATAAAAAGATGTGTGAAACAAATAACATAAGTATCTCTTAACCTTTTTTTTTTTTCCTAATATTATGCAGTATTGCCTTTGGGACCATTTGAAAGAGCTGGAGTCCATGCCTTTGATGAGATCAATGCACCTAGCTAAATTTGAGGCCGAAATGTTTGCAAGCTTCACTCTTTCCCTTGCTGTTTTGAAAGTCGTTGATCTAATTGATGCCACCCAGCTTACTGCAAAGAGGATAATGCATTTCCGGATGCTCTTTGAGGCACTTTTCGAGTACCCAGATAATGTTGTGTGGAATGTTTTTACACGAGTCACCATTACTCCTGAGCTGGAAGAACTCCGAAATGGCCTGGAGTTATTTATCAGAGAGTATGTTGTAAGCACAAATAAAACTGCTGCTAAAAAGTTCAAGCTTATTAAGAAAGCGCTTAACAACGCCGAAGGTGTTCTGATGTAGATCTAATCACAGGCCGCAAGTTAAAATAGGAAATGACAGTTAACTTGCTAGCTAACCCAACGGGTTAAAGTTTTGGTCAGTTGAGTGATGACAGATGATGTAATTTCACCGTTAAATTTTGATAGGAAGGACGTTTAGAATGAAATTTTGTTTGTGTATTTATCACTAGTTAAATTATCCGATAAAATAATTTGTGATGATTTTATTGTCATTTCATGGCTTTGTAAATTTTTCCAGAGCGTCTATGATTCACCTGACCTTACCTTGTAGATTATGCAAATACTGTATAATTTAGACAAGTCCCAATGAAGGTCCAATAACCCAAAAAACCATGAGGGTTTTAGTCCAGACACCTTTCTAAAAAAAAAAAAAAATAGGGTCCAATAAGCACATTTTTGCTATACGACCTTGTATATAGCCCCTTTCATTTTAAATAATTGCTACATTTTGATCGGTCGTGACTAATCCTTTAATATTTTGTATAATTAAAATTGCATTAATATGTAATAATACTCCCCTTTCTTATTGATTAACTCACTTAATTTAGCTAATTTTGTCTTACTACGTACAAAAAGACCACAAGTAAGAAAAACAATTTGAAATGAATGGAGTAATACATAGTCAAAATGAGTAATACGCATAATGTAAAAATCAAAATGTTTTTTATTTTTCCATTTTTTTTTGGGTGTTTAAAGAGTCATAAGGGTAAGAGTGAGAATCGGTCCCATCATCTCCTAGAATCCGGAAAAAAGCTTTAACCATTTGAGCTATCCCACACTCTCTTGCAAAATTTAAAATGATACATTTATTTAAAAATAGAGATCAAAGGGAGTCCCACTTTATCTTCATGATAAACAAAAAAACGTTTATCTAGTGACAATTATATGATGTTTGATGTATAAAACATTTTTTCTAGTTTAATGAACACAGATTAAGTAAATATTAAATTTCATTATAAATGTCCTTCCTATCTAAATTTAACGGTGAAATTACCTCATCTGTAATCACTCAACTGGCCAAAACTTTAATCGTTGGGTTAGCTAGCAAGTTAACGTATAAATTTAATATTTACTTAATCTGTGTTGATTTTTAGATAGGAATTGAAGGACGTTTAGGAAAAGTTAACATATAAATTTAGATAGGAAGGACGTTTAGAATGAAATTTTCCTAAACGTCCTTCCTATCTAAAACTGAACACAGATTAAGTAAATATTAAATTTATACTTTTAAAAAAAAAATTCCTATACTATTATCATTTTTTCCCATTTTGTTTCAACTTTACTACTTGCAATAAAGTTTATTTTGATTAAAAAAATTAATTTTTGGTAACATATATATGTACAAATATATACTTTATTTTTTACGCTTAAAATTAGTAGTTATAATCACATATTCTTATATGTGGCTGGCTTCATTAGTGTAATAAGGGTTACTCGATCAGTGTTATAGAAATTATTCGGTTAGTGTTAAAGGGGTTACTCGGTCAGTGTTATAGAGATTACTTTGTTATTTAATAAGTGGCCACATACAAGACGGGTTGTTCTTTCAGTCTATCTGGTTTGTGGGTAGCTACACGGTGTGACCGGTTGTAAAAGAACAAAGTAACCCCTATAACACTGATTGAATAACCCTTATAGAGCTATAACGTTGACGAAATAACCTTTGTAACACTGACCAAGTAATCCCTGCTACACTGACTAAGTAAACCCAGTAACAGTAACGAAGTAACACCTATTATGACTAGCCATAAGTAGGGGTGAAAGTTCAGTTTGCGGTGTGGTTTATAGCCCAAACCAAAACCAAACCACATTAATTCGGTTTTTGGGATTTTCAAACTACACCGCACTATATTACTATTGAAACCGAACAAACCACACCATTTTAAATTCGATTTTCAAAAGAAAACCGAACCACACCAAAATTTTTCATTCTCTTCCTTTTTGCTCCATCTAACTGGTCATTCACTCCAACATCGCTCACATTGGTTGACATTCTAGGACATAAAACAAGTTTATTATTTTTTGGCTTTATATATGTAGGGTAGAAATTAGTATTGGGCTAGGCTATAATTTGGATGTGGGCCGGTTTGAATTTCGGTTTAAGTTTTTCAAATCTTAAAACCGAAACCAAACCACATTAATTTGGTTTGGGGAATCCTCAAACCGCACCAACCATATTAGGAAAAAAAAAAAAAACCACAACGCATTTCTAATTTGATTTGGTTTGCGGTTTGGTTCGGTTGTAAACCGCATTAGTTTCACCTCTAGCCACAAGGTGTGGCCAGCCAAATAAAAGAGTTTGTGCTTAAGGAAAAAAAAATCTTACTAAGAAAAATGGAAATATTAAATATTTTGATATAAAATCTGATTTGGTCCTAAAATATCTGAGATGATTTGAATAATACTCTGTATTCTTCTTGAGAGATCACTATAATAAATAGAAAACATAATCATGACAGATATGCATTGCTCAATTCAGTCAATTGTAAATTATATAAGGACCTAAACTCTTAACAATTGAATTAAAAAAAATAAATAAAAGCGTCCTAACAATTTCGCTACCTCTTAATTAATCAAACAGTGATTTAATTTTGCTTAATTGACGAACTTTAATTTCTCAATATGATGATCGGAAAGTCTGCTTCTATTACCTTGTTTTTGGTGATAGTTTTGGTGTGTATGCCCTACGATGAGTTTCAATAGTTTTGGTCTTTTGCATTTATATTTATTTTACTATGGTTTCAATATTTGTAATGCTTTAAAATTCATTTTCATATAAAGATAACAATATTTTTATTATCAATTTGAAATTTACCGAAGAATGTTGGACAAATAATTAGACCATTTTTTGTGTCACTCAAATGATTAGAGGCTATCTATCTTGTTAAAACTAGTGGTGTTAAAACCTAATCTGAACTACCCGATCTAAAACCGACCCGAAAAATATCAGATTTAGATTTCATTTACATTGACACAATAATTTAACATAACTCATTTTGAAATTAAAATTCGACTTGACCTCATCAAACCCAACTCGAACACCAGAATTGACACCTCTAGTTAATAAATTTATGATACACAAAATCTTCAGGCTGCATATAAACGCTAAATTCACGTTATAAATTTATACTCTGTATAAGTTTCAATTTAATAACAAAATCACCCGTCAATCATATTATTATTTATTTAATATTTAATTACTTTTTGAAACATATTTAATATTTAATAATTCTTAATCATTTCTTTTTTAACTGGCGTCTTATATTATTATTATCTTTTGCAATCGATGACATAATTATGTTATCTTTATTTAAACAGGTGGCAATAGTAGACAAGTTTCACCATTGATCCATACAATAACGAGTGGGGAAGAACAAACGTGCCCACATATTTGCGTACCAATGAAAAATACTTGTATACAAGAAGATTGCAACAGTAAATGTCCTGGATGCCCTAATGGCGGACACTGTATGGATAGACAGTGTTGTTGTTTTCCAAACCTCAACTAAAAACATTCAAATTTAATTCATCAGCCAAATAAAAGATCATGTCATCATTCTCAATTTCTTTGTTATTCGATCTCATGTTTTTCCTTTCACACCCATTTCTTTATGAATCACTTTTTATTTTATACTGTATTATTTACTACTTTCTTTAGCTTTATATTATTTACAACGATTCGACATAAAATATGAAAAAAATGCCTAATCGTTGCAAATTATTTGAAACAAAGGTTGTATATTGTATTCTACCCCACGTAAATTTTACGTTTGGTATAACGAATAAAAAAAGTGAGGATATTATCTTTTTAATATGAAATGAATAAATTGAGTCTTGGAAGATTCAACACAATTTTTAGATTTATACAAAAGGAAGGTGCTGATACTGCCAAGACAAAAAAAGTCACTTTCAAGGTCATATTATTATATCGGGTTTTCTAACGTGTGCCCATAGACACACATTAAGATAACAAATTCTCGGGTTTTCTAACGTGTGCCCATGGGCACACATTAAAATAACAAATTCCCTTTAATTATTTGATAATGTAGATTATTTATAATTTTAAAATAGATATGTTTGAAAAATTATTTGGAAAATAATAAAATCTTCATTATTTTCTCTATAACAAGATATACCCCACATTTTTTCCAAATATTTTATTCAATTATTTTAGTCAATATCCTAATACAATTATTTAGAAAAAAAATAAAAAAAAAGTTAGCCATTAGCCTCACTCATATACGTAAGGCTGTTGGCTGTACACTACTCCAGGGCTCCAAGCATACAATATAATTATTCTTTTTTTTTTTTTTTTTTTGCTACTTATTTTAATAAAACCAGCATACATTAGGCGCCAATTAGCTCTGTAAAACAAAAAAGTTTAGCAAATTATTCAATTTTACTATATAATGTAAATTTACAATATAATGTAAATTTTATAATATAATGTAAATATAATGTAAATTTTTAGTGGTTTCATAAAAAAAATATTGTATTTTTGGAGTAGTAGTACTGTACGTATAATAGTTTGTTTTTTTATTTTTTATTTTTTATTTTTTTTATTGATACCACGTATAATAGTATGTGGTTGAGGTTAATTTTATTTTATTTTAATTTTTCTTTTGAGAACAGGTTAAATTTTTTATTTAAAGAGTTGTATGAGGATATTGACTAAATTAATTGAAAAACATATTTGGGAAGAATGTGGTAAATCTTTTTATAGAGGAAATAATGAAGATTTTTTTATAATCTAACAAAATTTCAAACCTACCTTTTTTTTAAGATTGTAAATAATCTTCATCATCAAATAATTAGGGAATCTGTTTGATGATTGTAAATAATCAAATGCACATTTTTCCCTACAATTATTTGATGATGAAGATTATTTACAATCTTAAAAAAGATAGGTCTGAAAGTTTTTAAAAAATAATAAAATCTTCATTATTTGCTGTATAAAAAGATTTCCCACATTTTTCCCAAATATGTTTTTCAGTTATTTTAGTCAATATCCTAATACAACTCTTTAAATAAAAAATAAAAAATTTAATCTGTCCTAAAAAAAAAAAAAAAAAAAACCTCAACCACATACTGTTATACGTACAGTACTACTACTCCAAGAATACAATTTATTTATTTTTTTTTATTTTATGAAATCGCTAAAAATTTACATTATATTGTAAAATTGAATAATTTGCTAAATTTTTTTGTTTTATAGAGCTAGTTGGAGCCTAATGTATGCTAGTTTTATTAAAATAAATAGCAGCAACTTTTTGGTTATCCGAGTGTTTTTGTCAGAGTCAGGGGTTACTTGAGTTTTTTAATCAAGGGTTACTTGACTTACTCGGTCATGGGTTACTTAAGGGGTTCGGACAGGGGTTACTCGAGGGGTTCACCCAGTTAAGGGTTACTCAGTTAGGGGTTACTCGAGTTTCTCGATCAGCCCGCATACAAAAGATTGTGACTCGAGTAACCCCTGACCGAGAAACTCGAGTAACCCCTAACTGAAAAACTCGAGTAACCCCTGACTGAAAAACTCGAGTAATCCCTGACCGAGAAACTCGAGTAACCCCGAAAACTCGAGTAACCCTTGACCGAGAAACCCAAGTAACCTAGAAAACCCAAGTAACCCCGGAAACTCGAGTAACCCCTGACCGAGAAACTCAAGTAACTCGGAAAACTCAAGTAACCCTTGACCGGGAAACTCAAGTAACCCTTGCCGCACGGTACAATAGACCGCATATAAAAATTTGTGAATATATAGCAAAAAAAAAAAAATGATTATTGATTTCATAAAAAAAAATAGAAGCAGTAAAAAAAATAAAAATGAATAATTATATTGTATGGCTGGAGTAGTGTGCAGCCAACACAACAACCCTACATATATGAGTGAGGCTAATGGCTAATTTTTTATTTATTTATTTTTATATATTTTTCTAAATATTTGTATTAGGATAATAACTAAAATAATTGAATAAAATATTTGGAAAAAATGTGGTATATCTTGTTATAGAGGAAATAATGAAGATTTTATTATTTTCCAAATAATTTTTCAAACATATCTTTTTTAAAATTATAAATATTCTACATCATCAAATTATTATAGGAAATTTGTTATCTTAATGTGTGCCGATGGGCACACATTAGAAAACCCATTATAAATAAAACAACAAATATATAATAAAATCTAAAGTGTCAATCTCAGTTGGAGCAAAAAAACTTAAATAAAAAATACGATGTAGAATGATACAGAATACGAGATCAGAGTAGCACAATTATAATATATTACCTTATACGTCGTATGTGTTTGATTATTATAGGGAAAATACCTGTTTTAAATTAAAAGATGTGAAAGATATGTTAAAATATTTTTATTGAATGCATATTGAATATACTTCATATATTGTTACCAAATTGAAAGTTAAACATTAGAGGAAATAAATTAATATTCATGAAGATTTGTAATTAAGAAAAAAAAAAGTAAAAGTGGCAAGAAATTTTTTAATTAGAACATGACAAGTGTCATGTCAGATTCGCTTTTAGTATTATGTTATTGATGAAATATTCTGTAATCTTTTAATAATGGTCTTTTTGCCAACAATATAAAAAACTAAATAATACAACTAAATTGCTTGATTAATCCATATAATCCAAAATAATGTTATTCTTATTATTTGATTGTTTAAATAAATGAACTATTTGGTTTTTTATCAATCAAAATTATATGTTTATGAATTATTAAGAATGAGGATATGAATATTCTATTTCAAACTTTAATTCGAATAAATTGTTGGTTGTTTTTTTGATTGTGTTGGATGTTGTCAGTCTATTAAAATGAGAAAAGGTATCATAAACCAACCCATTTTGTCATCATGAAGGAGTATATATGCTGGTTTGAGGCAATTCTAGTTTTGGAAACTAGTTTTTTATATGTATGCACTAGATGTGCGATGCACGGTTCGTGTATTTTTTTTAAAATATATATATATATATATATGATTAAAATTGTTATTATATTAATTTTAAAATATTAAATAAAATTCCTAATCTCAAAAGATAATATTTTGTATTTAATTAATTTAAACTTTAAAATCCCATTCGTCAATTTTGCTTACGTGGCATTTGAATTATTTAATTGTAAAAGAAATTAATAATCTTGTATTTAATTGGCTACAACTTAAATTTATAATCCTACATTGCGCGCTAAGAAAATTAAATCATATGTGGCTCTCTAACAACTCGGGAAAAAACTCCCTTTTATGCAGCCCGTGCGATGCACTGTTTGTTAGTAATTTTTTTAAAAAAATATTTTTCATATTTATGTGATTAAAATTGTTATTATATTAATTTTAAAATATTAGATAAAATTCCTAATCTAAAAAGATAGTATTTCGTATTTAATTAATTTAAACATTAAAATCTCATTCGTCAATTTTGCTTATGTGGCATTTGAATTATTTAATTGTAAAAGAAATTAATAATCTCTTATTCAATTGGCTACAACTTAAATTTATAATCCTACATGGCGCGCTAAGAAAATTAAATCGTATGTGGCACTCTAAAATCTCGGGAAAAAACTCCCCTTTATATATATATATATATATATATATATATATATATTAGATTGCGTGCGTCAAATAATAATAAAGATATTTACATGATTTGTTTAAATTAACAAAACCTAAATAGCCGCTTCCAAGAAAAAAAAAAAACCTAGATAGCTATATTAAATGAATTAATAGTTAAGGTAGTCTGATTAAATTAAAATACTATAAAGCCAACAAATATATACTTTTAAAATACAACCTTATGGAAGTCAAAAATGGAAAAAAAATTAGAGTGGGAAATCTTGCATACAAAAAAATACATGTAAAGATTATAAACAATTTTATTTGCAAAAACAAGATATATAAATTATGTAACGGGAGCAAGGTTGACATAAAGGTGATGGTTATTATATGGTTGATGATGGGGAATTTATTAGGGCTGGCAAACAGATCAGGTCGGGTCGGGTTTGTGCTTAGGTCACCTAATTTTGGGTCAGCAACCTCCTAACCCGAACCTGATCCATTTAACTTTTCGGGTTGAAAATCCCAACCCGAACCTGATATTTTTGGGTTCGGGTTAACCCAAAAATGACTTGATATGACCTGATTTATTTTTTTTTGTTTTGGGTCTAAATCAGGTTCTTTAACCTAAAAGTTACTTGAAAAACAAATTGAACAACCTGTTTTTTTCCAAATAGCCAAATATGATTCTGATGAGTCTATTATATATTATTTATTTATTTATTTATTCCCCTTTTCACGGTCATATTTGTGCTTATCTAAGCTCTACGGAGCTATTTTTTTATTACTAATATACGTTTTCTAGTATTTTTGTAGAGTTGGTATTATTTTTTTAGAAATTTGCAGAATTATGACAATTTTCGAGTTTATTAAGCTACTACAAAGATATTGTAGTCGGATCCTATTTTATGACTGTATACTTAAAGCTCGATACCAAGTTAGGAGAATTTAATTTGGAGATTAAAGGCTCGATTAATGATAAAATCCAAGTTGTTACGAGCCCAATCCCAGGATATCAGCTGCTGGTGAATAGGCGGGCCCAATCATCAAGGAATGCTGCATGATTCAATGAGTAGGCTCATCCTTGGGCCTCACTCTAGTTACTTCGCTGCTAATGTCGGATATTTTTTTGCTGAAGGATTGAGATTTGTTTTTGGAAAATTTGTCAGGAATAAGTCAACCTTTACGTGATTAGATTAAAATAAGCCAACCTTTCGATTAACTCAAAAAAATTCGACTTTTAAGGGGTATGTTCTTTTAATAGGTCAAATGACCTACAACCTACCAAACAAGTCATTTTTTAATTAAAAATAATATATTAAAATTAATTTTTATTAATAATATTATATTTAATTAAGTAACTATGATTATATTAAATAAACAACTTATAAAATAAAATAAAAAAAACCAGCCACCCCTACTAGCTGCCGGCGCCGACGACCACCTCCCTATCCCGGCGCCGGCGACCTCATGAATTCTCTCTCTTCCTCTTCCACACTTTCCATCCTTTCTCTCCCCTCACTCCCCCTCTACAACTCCCTTCATTATACAAACCCACAAACACCCATTTTCATAACTCTCTGAAACACCGTTTTCATAATTATTTTGCAAAATTCCTTCTCTCAATTTCTCTCTCCTCCTCTTCCTCCTAACCACCATCACTTCCTTCTCTTTCACCACCTCAACCCCAACTATCGGCATAACAATCCAACACCACCCATTTTCGCCACCCTAAAACATCGCCGTCGCCGTCAACCACCATACTCCTCTATTTTACTCTTCCTCTGTATCTCCAACACCCTTGTCCACTCTCTCGCTGCAAATCGCTCCAACAACGCCGTCTGGCTTTACACCCATCCATGTCGTCCATTTCTTCCTCGCCGACGTTGTTCTTATAATACCCCGTATTTTCATAGGTATTTTCCTAAGTAATTAATTAATTATTATTTTATAAAAAGGGTATTTTAGTAAATAAACTTACTATTTGAATTATGGAGCCAAAATGATATTTGAATTTTGGCACCAAAAATATTTTGAAACCTAATTATTATTTCTAGATTTTGGATAAGAAAAATTATCCATTTATTTTATTTTAAAAACCGGATTATTTACATATATTTTGGATATTTAAATTAAATAAAATTATATCTTATTATTTATTATAAAGGGCCAAAAATTCCTAATTAATTGGCCAAGAATTTCGGATTTTCCTAGCATGGAAAATCTGATTTTCTAGGTTAATTTAATTGGTGAATAATTGGTATTTTATTAATTAATTATTTTATACAATAAATATTATTTACACAATTATTTTTAATTCCTAAAAACTAGCAAAATAACTTCCTAAAATACACTAAGGAGGTCGGAAAATTTAAGCTACGGAAGCTCAATATTTTCGGCCCTTTTGGGTGAATTTGGGGGAATTATTTTGGTAATTTGTATTTAATTATCTCCTTAAAATATCTTATTTTCCTTACTTCTATTTTTCCATCTCCTTAATATTTGATCATTTGATTTTCCTACCTTATATCTCCCTTGATTATTCCCCAAGTAATCTCCCTTGATTATTCCCTAAGTAATCTCCCTTACCATATTATTTTTCATGACAACACACCTTCCATATTTTTATTATGCACAATCACCTAAATATCAAAACTTTTCAAATTTCTTTCATTCTCTTCTCCAAGTAATTCCTTAATTCTTTTTACCATAATTCTTCCCACATTCTCTTGCCATAATTCTTGCATGAGCTAGCTTATAAATACCCCTTTATACCTCTCACACCAATTCTCTTTTGCTCTTAATCTTCTTCTCCTCTTTTCTAAAGAAAATCAGCCCGTACATCTTTGGGGCCAATTTTCGGGCACTTGTGCTCAGTTTTGGGGTTTTCCTATTTCACAGAAAATTGCTCCTCTCGAAAAATCCTTGAGGTTAGGCTCAAGATTCACCTAATTCAGAGTTATATCAAAGGAGTTACAGCCTCTGCAAGTTCTGCTTATTCTTTCCAACGCAAATCCAATTTTTCTATTTTCCTTGGTTTTCTATCTTTTCTTCTTCTCTTTTCTTATTTAATTAATTATAATTATTATGGGGGATTTATAAAATGAATATAACTAGTTTTTTTTTTTTTATTTTTTTTTTATTTTTTTTAATGATGTTTATGAGAAAATAATTTAAAAGGTTCATGTACATTTAGTTGGGGGTTTTTAATTTAATTATTGTGATTATTTGTTAACCTTATATTAATTAAGGTTATATTTAATTGTAGGATGTGTTCAATCAAGGTTCTTGAGTTCTTTTGTGTGATTTGCTAAACAAGGATCGAGGTACGTTTAGGTGGCTAGATACCTTCAAAAGTGATTGATTTGAATCACATGTTTTATATGATTTTATTGGTGATTAAATTAAATTGACTTGAATTATGATTTATGAAATAAAGTATGATTTTAGTGTGTGTTTTGATAAATTGATCTTGATATTATGATTTTATTGAACTAGGGTTTATAAAATAAAAGTATGATTAAATGATTGTTTTTAATAAATAAATTAAAGGTTGATTTTATATCATTAATTTTGTTTTAAAAGTTTGATTTTGAAAACATGTGGAATTTAATAAAAAGGAGTTTTGAATTATATTGGAATTATTAAAAAGTTTATTGAATTATTGAATAATTATAATTAAAGCTTTATAAGCATGTTAGTAATCCCACTATGCGGATTTGGTTTATTTGATAAGACTTTGGACTTTGGATGACCGAGTCTTTCCTCAAGAATAGCCTTATAATATAAGGAGACTAGCTTGGGGAGTGTGCACACTTGGGTGAGGAATTTGGATATTTAATGGAATTGGATTTATTGATTATTATTGAAATATTGGAATTGGTTTTGAATCATGAATTGGAATTATTGGAATTGGTTTTAAAAGCATGTTTGCTACTAAATTGAATTTAATTATCTTGCACTTATTGTACTTAGCATATTTTGCTAATTCGTGTTTCCTATTTGTTTTGGCTCGCCCTGTTTACTGTAATGGTAAGCAGTGTTGACTAATTTCAGGTGAAGTCAATATGTGAGCATTTGGAGTCCCGAGAATGTCTTCATGTAGATTAGGAATGTCGGTTCTTGTTTTTATTTATGAGTACTCATGACAATGGTTATTGTAATACCTCATATTTTTATACGTATTTTAATTAAAATAAGTATTTTAAGAAGTATTTAATTAAATTAAAGTATTTTAATTATTCATTTTATTAAGTTAAAAATATTTTATAAAAGTAAAGTATATTTAAGTAATTATTTTATTTAAGTTGGGATTTAATTTAAGAAAGTTTTATTTTAGTAAAGTTTTATTGGGGAAGGGATTAGGATAGATTAAAAAAGGAAAGTTTAGGGACAAGGGTTTCTAGAGAAGGGGTATAAATATTCAACACTTGAGGCAAATCAAACTTTGCCCAGAGTGGAGAAAACCCAAGGTAAACTTCTCTCCCTTTCTCTTTATTTTTATTTTTCTTTTTCTTTCTCTTTTTCCCCCTTCCCCTTTTCGGCTTCCCCCTCACCGCCGGCCACCACCACCACCGGTGGGCCGCCGGCCGCCAGCAACAGGCAGCCACCCCTTTTTCGAAAAAAAAAAATTAAAACTTTGATTTAAAAACTAGTTTAATCCTAGATCTAATTATTAATTATGAGTTTTGTGATTTGATTTTTGATTATGAGTACTATGTAAATTAATTTTCAGATTTTATTTTTAATTGAAAAGCCCCAATTTTTGAAACCCTAGGTTCTTAAATTATGAATTATTGAAGGACTATGATATATAATGGTTTAAACCTTTGATTTAAGTGTTTTAAGGCTAAATTACAGCAAGTTTTCATTAAAATATAATGCTGGAATTTTTTGTAGTGCATTAAAAATCAAGTTTCTTTAAGGAATTTCAATTATCCATTAATTGGGATTAAAGTATGATGTTTTAAATATAATTTAAGCTTATTTTAATTAAATTATGAGGGGTTTTATAATAGTATATATTGCTGAAAATTTGTGTAGAGAGGATTTTAATACTCTTCTATGATTTTAAATTGTAGGAGACTTCGAAGTGAGTGATTTCTATTAGTTGTTGCGATTTTAAGATCGTATACAAGGTACGTTCGCGTAGTTAGCATAATTTTATTTGTGTAGTAGCATGCTAAATGTGTTTAATTGATTACAAGTAGTATAATGCTAGATTTGGAATGGAAATTATGATTTGGATGTTATTGGTGATTGACTTATGAAGCATGATTTATTTGTGATGGATTAATGGATGGAAAATTATAGTTTGGAATATTGTTTATGGACCACACTTTTATTTATGGCATGATAGAGAGCATGTTTAATTAAACTAAATGTTTAATTTGGTTTGGAATATCAAAAGAGAATTTTATTATAGTTCATATAATTTTTATCGATACTTTAAGTATGGGAAAGGAGCTATGTAAGTGTCTATGTACACGAGGAATAAATTATATGTTGGAGCCTTAGTGCACTTAAGGTGTTTTTAACACCGAGGGATAGGATTTGTGGCGCTTTATGCGTTTAAGGTGTCATTGGCACCGAGGTAGAATTAAAAAGGGTTCAATATTAAATATTATGTGGTCACTAATTATTCAAGAATTAAATCGGTATGTTTGATTGTTTGAATAATTATCGTTGATTGAATGATTATGGTTTGAGAGTCATCACCAAGTTTAATAGTATATAAATAACTTAAAATGAAAGAGATTACGCACCAAAACTCTTGGAACGTATATACCTTGAGTATGAACATATGAGGGGAGTTATGTGACTTTATTTTTGATCATAACTTCTACTGGAGTACAGGACGCTGTACATTCCTTTTATTATTATTATGCGCATGAATTCCGCCACTTACGAGTGGTTATTGATGCTGGCACGGTTAGCTCCCGTGTCAGTAACCTCAATTTATTGGGGGAGGTTAGTGGGGAAACCCGTTCGATGCGTAATCAACGCTAAATAAATTTTGTAGTTGTCTAGTGAGAAGTTTTGTTGAATGTTGTATGCTTGAAAAACAGGTGCAACAAGGTAAGTTGTGTGTTGATAGGTAATTGCATGATAGTGTGTTAATTACGCTTATGTACTCAGTTTTGCTGATTGTGTGTTTTGTGTGTTTGTTGGCCTTGTCTTTATCTTGGCCCTATGATGACCCATTTTTAATGGAAAGTAGTGGAAACAAGTAGAGAGAAGCTTTTTAGGTGATGAAACATTGTAATCCCCCGTATTTTTAAATATTTTATAAATAAAATTTTATTTTATTTATAATATTTATTTGTATTTTTCCGGATTTTATTTTAAAGAGTTTCAAATTATTTTGGGTGGAAAATTATTATTACATTATGGTTTTTATGAACCATGATTCTATAGCTTATGTCAATACAAATAAAGCCTGGTCCCTTTCATTCTTTTGGCCCAATATTTTTATGAAGCCCAATATTCCTACTTACCCTACGACTCTCTCTCCTATAAATACCCCATACATCCCCAAAATTTCCCCAAACAAAAGGTTAGTTTTATTTCTTTTTTCCTTTCTCTTTTATTTTTCTTTATTTTCCTTTCTTTTTTTCCTTCCTTCTTATTCCTCCTTGCTGCTGCCCGCTACCACCTCCGGCGCACCCACCTGCTGTCGCCGCCGCCAGACCGTCGGCGACCCTGTCGGCCCACCAGCAGCCCACGTGGCTTACCCCTTCTTCCTCCTCCTTTATTTTCTTTTTATTTTTGTCTAAAATTGTTTAATTGTTTTGGGTTTTAGTTTTATTGTTTGAAATTAATTTAATTAGTATGAAAAACTATATTTTGATGATTAAAATTTATAACTTCAGATTACATAATGGTTTTAAATTTTCAGATTTTATGAGTTTTAAAACCTAGGGTTTTAATTTATTGAAATTGGGATTTTTAGGGTTCTAATAATCAATTAATTTGGGGCTTTTGTTCCTATTTAATTTCTAATGATTAATTAAGCATAAAAACATGTTTTAAAGGAAGTTTTAAGGAGTTTAAATTAAAGTTATATTGCTGGAAATTTATTTGGGTATTAATTTATGATTATTGGTTGTTTTCTAGGAGGTGATTATTCCCTAGGAGACTTTTAAGTGATTAAAAGTAGCACAAAGGATTGTTTATACGAGGTACGTACATGTCTATTTCGTTGTAAGTAGTATCATGTTTAGGTACCAAAAGGATAGAACTTAGTTTCATGTTTAGAGAACACTTGGATGGAAATTGTTTGGTTATACATTTAATTAATTCACGTGCTTATGTTTATGAGACATGTTTTGGGGAATTGATTATGTTTGTATGGAATTATGGATGCAAGCATGTTGAATTATATTGGATTAATTGTTTGTATGGAATGTTGATACAAGCATGTTTTTATTGGATTGGTTTATTAACCATATTTTGATTATTGAAGGATTGGAATTAAATGGTTTAAGTGGAATGAATTTATTAATTATTCCACAAGGTTATTATTATTTTATTTATTACTCAAGCATGACTTATTAGTATGTTGGGTAAAAGTGGATTAAGCCGAAATGGCTAGGTGGGTTGACTATGTTCAACAATTTTGGATAATTTGGAGTTTAAAGGAACTAAAGGTCAATTTGTGATGTGATCACCATTGTCCTAAATAAGATTAAAAGAGAATTGATGTATGATTGTTATGTATGTTCTACTTGAATGAGTCGGCTATTAATTAAATTGGTAATCACGTAAAGTGAAACAAGGATGAGCAATAAAACTTTGGAAGTGTGCACTTCTAGAGTATTGACAATTATGGGTTGGGGTACACGGTGGTAGCCCGTGGCTTTCTGAGGCTTGTTTGATCAACATGTCCTCTTCTCTTTTGGTATTTACATTATTTTTATTTTATAATGAAAGTTAGATGGGATCTTAGACTAACTTTGTGAGATTGGAGTCGCGCCCATTCTTGCATTGCGCTAAACTTTTATTTTAAATGGTCAATTGGGACCAAAATGATTTGGTGGGTTGGACAACCTTGTCTATTGCTTACTCCAAATTAAATTAATTAAATTAAATATAAAGAGTCAAGTGGTTGGAATTGGTTAGTAAGTATGTTGAGTCAATTGAATTGTCTAAGTGTGGAGTCTTGATTAATGAATTCGTATTGTATGTTTATTTACTTTAATTAATTGAGCATGCTAGGTTTTGTACGTTGTAGCTTGTATGTACTCAGCTTTGCTGATTGCGTGCTTTTGTGTGTGTTATTTTTGGTCATGGCCTTTGCTTTTCAATGACCCTGTGATGGTCCAATTATTACACTTGTATTATTGGGGAGCAGTATTGCACAGGTTAGCTTGATGATGTGAAGTTCGGGGATTTGACATACGCATTGTCAAGGGATTGGTGTGATTGAGATTATTCGTTCTTTGTGTTGAACTTATTTATGTTTTACTATTTATTTATGTTTTGGGATTTTGAATATTGGTTTGGTTTTAATAAGGGCCTTTATGGTTCCAATTTGTAAGCTTTGACTTATTGGTTTTCTAGATTATATTATTTTAAGATTTAAGTTGGATTTCTGCTGTGATACTTTGATAAAGCCTTAACGTTTTAACATGTGACGGTAACATGCCAATGGTTCTCCTCTATTTTATTTAAAATAAGTGGTTTGGGAAAAGGGAGAATTATTGGGGTGTTACAAACATATTCATGAATGGGCATAAGTGAAGAGCGAATCATGCTAGTTTCTATAAGTATATGATGTGTTTAATGCTTTAATTATTTATGATATTATTATTATGCATGACTAACGCAAAAGTTTTGAAGTTGGTTTGGTTTTAATAAGGGCATATAATGGTTCCAAGTTGTAGGTTGATTTTATTTTACTTCGTTTGACTTTGGTTTAACTTTACTTACGTTGATTGACTTTTCAAGTTGACTTGTTTTGAATGGTTTTGAAATTAGTCTTCCGCTGTTTGTCTTTGATAGTTGCCTTAGCCGTTTTCATGGTGGCAGTAATGTCTTAGATATTCCTATTTAAAGTTTTAAACAGAGCAAAACATGTATTTTAAAAGAAAGGAATTTCTAGGGTGTTACAAAGTGGTATCAGAGCTTAGGTTGAGATTTATTACCACTAAAGCCAAAAACGTGTTTTAAAGTGTTCTAATTTTAAACTTGGCCAAGTACTTATTTATTGGTGAAATTTTTTAAAGAATTATTATATTTTATTTTATTTTGGGAAGATCAAATATTTAATTGATTAAATTTAAAAATCGAAATTTTTTTTTAGTTTAAAGGGGGTCCGAATTTTTTTTTATTTTTTATTTTGGGAAGGTTTGAAATTTTTTTTTTAGGGGGTGAGGACCGAAATTTTTTGGTCTTCTTCCCTATTTAATTTCGAAAATATAAATTAAAAAGGAGTCAAAAATATTTTTTTTAGTTTGTCCTTTTGCAGGAAAGCAAGGGTTAAGGTAAGTATTATATGTTTACAGTTTTTAAAGCATGTTGGTGAGAATGAGTAGGAAAGAATTTGGACATATAAGTTAGAAATAACCATGTTCTTATATGCATTAAATATTTAGGTTGTGAATGTTTAATCATGTGAATATATGCTTGAAAATATGTATTTATGTGTTTAGAAATAAGAAAATTGTTTGATTGAACATTGAACCTAATTCATGCAAGAACTGTATTATTTTGTTTTCTTTGGAAAAAGGAATTCTTTTCTAAGCATTTTCTTTACAGGATGCTGAATCTTCCTAGCAGATACATCGAACTAGGCACTCTCACTAAGAAACCTAATGAACATCCCTATGATTATGTTCAAAAGATTCGCTTTTACTCTTCCTACATGAGCAATGTTTTAAGGGACAGGATTTTTGATAGCCCTAATTGTATATTAGCTATGATTGTCCGTTGCTTTCTTGACGAGCCTCCTTATTATGCTGTCAAATCCAAATTTTCTGATTTCTATTTACCAGGGGGCATCCCGAACTACTACAAATGTAGGGACTATTATGGACAATGGTACCCGGATTACAGATTTTTGATTTCTTATCTTGTTAGGGTCGAGAAAGCCCATTGTCGACAACTCCACTTTCCATACCATGACTATTATTTCGAAAATCCAGTGGGGCAAAATCCCCCTTCTCCTAGTCATCAGTCAGGGAGTTCTTCTTCTTCTTCTTCTTCTTCTTCTTCTTCTTCTTCTTCTTCTTCTTCTTCTTCTTCACAGGGTGGTCAAGCAGAGAATGGAGAGCAAGGGGAGGAAAATAGTTCACTCATGGAAATTTCTAATCCAAATCCACCTCTAACTCCAATCATTATAGAAATTTCTTCTGATGAGGAGGAAGAGGGAGAGTTCGTGCAGGTAGAACCTGAACCAGAGTCATCTGAACCCATGGAGGAGACATATGATCCTGAATTTGACCTTGATAGCTACAAACAGTCGGCAGACAAGAAAGACAACATCCGAAAGGATTAGATTTTTATAGTTTTCCTCGTTATGAATAATCAGTTTTAATTACAGTTTATTACTATTATTATTTCAGTTTTAAATTAATAAGTGACATGACCACATTGAGTCAGTGAACTTATGTAGTACATAAGTTTCTAGAACTCAATTTTATTTCAGCAATTCTATTATATTTTAATTAATGAAAGTCCTATTTATTTCTTTGTTAAATTATTTATATTATTGATAAATAATTCATTTCATTTCCCAAAATCTTCCATTTCACATCACTATCCCAATAGCCAAATTCCAAACAAATTAATTCCAATAATTTATTTCTAAGCTATGAGAATCTATGGGAATTATTTTTATTTATCTATGTGATGCTTTATTAAATGTATGGTTGGTTAGCAATCAATAATTGATTGACAAAGCTACAAATTTAGGGAATTTTTAGCTTTTGCTATCCCAATTTGTTAGTTTCAAATTTTACTGTGAATGTTTCGAGGGTGTTAAGTAATAGATGAGTGTATGTCTTGAGAGCTAACCAATGCCATTTCTAATATAAACCCTTGTTCTTAATTCAGGAGAAGCAAAATGGCAGGGGAAGTAATTATGGTAATAATGGGGGTGATTTGAGTGAGGTTATGAGACGATTAGCAGTTGTGGCCCAACAGTTGGCCAGGAATTCAACCAACAATGGGGATGCTCAGGGAGAACTTTTCAAAAAGGTGGCCCAAAGCAAACCACCAACCTATCAAGGAGAGCCTGACCCTACCATACTAGAAAATCGATTAAGGGAGTTTGAGAAACTATTTGGGGCAGTTGGATGCCTAGAAAATTCTAAGGTGGGCTGTGCTACTTATTACTTGAGAGGTGAAGCTGATCTTTGGTGGCAGAAAAATGAGACAACTATTAGAGCGCTTCCTGGATTCAATTGGACTAAGTTCCAAGAGAAAGTGAGAGATAAGTTTTACCCTAGCTTCTTATAGAAGCAAAAGGCTGAGGAGTTCTGAAACCTCAGGATGGAGGAAATGTCAGTGACTGAATACTATACAAAGTTTATTGAGCTGTCTCGTTTTGCTGAAAAGTCCATATCTACGGAGAAGGCAAAGGCTAGGAAATTTGAGAGTGGTTTGACTACTGATTTACAGCTGAAGTTATGTGGACAAGTGTTTGAAACCTTGGATGAGGTGTACGACCGAGGTGCACACTTGTATGCTTTGGAGATGAAGAAAAAGAAGGAACTAGCTGATGTGGAAGTGAAAGAGAAGAGGAAAGAGGTGGGACAGAACTCTGGTAACCAACAGGGTAACCAAAATAACTTCAAGAAGCAAAAATACCACCATAACAACAATAACTTCCACAACAACAACAACAATTCCCAAGGTAACAATCGTCAAGGAGGACGTAACTTCAATGGTGGGGCTAGAAACAATAACCAAGGAAATAACAAAAATGAGAGGCGTTACTTTTGCAAGAGGTGCAAGAATAACCATCCCGGAAGGGACTATGATGGAAATCTGGTTGCTTATCGTGCTTCTAACAAGTTGGGGCATAGAGAATAAGAGTGTTTCTCCAAAGGTTCTAATGGGAATAAGCAAAACAATAATTCAGGAGGGACCCAAAGGAACTTTCAGGGAAACAACAATAACTTCATTGGAAATAAGGGAGCGCAGCAGAATAGAGCAAAGAGTAACAATAATAGCAGCAATGGGAACAATCAGCAGAAAAGTGGAGCTGTAAGAAAATTGAATGTGTTAAGTAGGCATGAGACTGATTCCACGAAAGATGTCATCACTGGTACTTTTTCTATTCACTCTATTCTTGTTAAAGTTTTATTTGATTCTGGTGCAACTTTTTCTTTCATTTTGAAAAGAATTGTTTCGAAACTTAAAGACTGTTTAAAAACAGTAGAAGTAGTAGATTTACCAATAACCATTCCGACGGGTGGGGTAGTGAAGTGTACCAAAACCTTTAGGAATGTGCCTTTAGAGATCGAAGGGAATGTGTTTTAGTCTGACCTCATCGAGTTTAGGTTAAAAGATTTTGATGTCATCCTGGGAATGGATTGGTTGAGCAAGTACAATGCAGAAATCAGTTGCCGATCGCAGAAAGTGAAAATGAACACAAGTAAGAATAAGTCAGTGACTTATTGGATGCATGGAGAAGCTAAATTCCCTAGGTTGATATCTGTGTTAAAGTTGGCAAAGTATATGAAAAAGAGGCATCCGGTGTAATTTTGTAGTGTGAGAAACATGGGTCATGATGAAGTAGCTAAGCCAGAAGATATAGAAGTGGTAAATGAATTTGTGGATGTATTTCCGGACGAGATCCCTAGAATGCCACCTAAGAGAGCAATTGATTTCACTATAGACTTAGTCCCAAGGACATCACCAATATCCAAAGCACCATATCAAATGGCACCTGCAGAGATGAGTGAATTGATGGAGCAACTGCAGGATTTGTTAGACAAGGGATACATTAGACCGAGTGCATCTCCTTAGGGAGCACCAGTTTTGTTTGTTAAGAAGAAAGATGGGAGCATGAGGTTGTGTATTGATTACAGAGAATTAAATAAGGTGACAATAAAGAACAAGTATCCACTTCCAAGGATTGATGATCTGTTTGAGGGGTTGAAAGGCGCAACCGTGTTTTCTACGATTGACTTAAGGTCCGGATATCATCAGTTGAGGATTGCAGATGAAGAAATACCTAAAACTGCATTTAGGACGAGATATGGACACTATGATTTTACAGTGATGCCATTTGGATTGACAAATGCTCTGGCAATCTTTATGGATTTGATGAACAGAATGTTTCATCAATTTATGGATAAATTTGTGGTAGTGTTCATAGATTATATATTGGTGTATTCAAAGAGCAAAGAAGAGCATGTAGAACACCTGAGGGCAATTCTGCAAACACTGAGAGAAAACAATCTTTATGCAAAGTTCTCTAAGTGCGAATTTTGGTTGGAAAAGTAGCATTCTTAGGTCAATTTGTGTCTAAGGATGGCGTGGAAGTGGATCCAGCCAAAATTGAACCTGTGAAGGGTTGGCCTACGCCCAAAACAGTGTCTGATGTTCGAAGTTTCTTAGGTCTAGCAGGATATTATAGGCGTATTGTGAAAGATTTCTCAAAGATTGCTAAACCTATGACTACTCTGATGAAAAAGGGCAAGAAATTCTAGTGGATGATAAGTGTGAAGAAGCATTCCAAATCTTGAAACAGAAGCTGGTTACAGCACCAGTGCTTACACTGCCAGACGACAGTGGTATCTATGATGGGTATAGTGATGCATCAAAGAATGGTTTGGGGTGTGTGCTTATGCAAAATGGGAAGGTAATTGCATATGCATCAAGGCATTTAAAGACCCATGAAGTAAATTACCCAACCCATGATTTAGAACTTGCTGCAATTATATTTGCACTAAGAATCTGGCGTCATTACTTGTATGGAGTGAAATATAGAATTTACACAGACCAAAAGAGCTTGAAATACATTTTCACACAAAAGGATTTGAACTCTCGACAAAGGAGATGGTTAGAGTATACGACGGATTATGACTTGGACATACAATACCATGAAGGGAAAGCAAATGTAGTTGCAGATGCTCTAAGTCGTAAGACCAGTCATGGATTGAATACTTTGATAGTGGCTGATGAGTTATGTATGGAAATGAGTAAAATGAACTTAGAAGTGGTAGAATGGGGTGTACCAGCTGACATTTTTGCGAATTTGACTATCCAACCAACCATATTCGATGAGATAAGGAAAAACCAAGCATGAGATGTAAAATTGGATAAAATTCATGCAAAAATAAAGCAAGGCAAAGCTACAGATTTCAAGATTCATGAAGATGGGAGTTTGAGGTACAAAGATCGATGGGTGTGTACCTCAAAAGTGTGAGGAAGTGAAGAGAAAGCTAATGGAAGAGGGACATAATACACCCTATTCAGTGCACCCAGGAGGGGATAAGCTATATAAGGACTTTAAAAAGGTGTATTGGTGGCCTAGAATGAAGAATGAAGTTACGGAATTTGTAGCAAAGTGTCTGACTTGCCAAAAGGTGAAAGTAGAGCACAAGAGGCCCCAGGGAACTGTGCAATCATTGGAAATTCCTGGATGGAAGTGGGATTGCATTTCAATGGATTTTGTAACTTTCCTTCCAAAATCAAAGAGTGCAAATGATACCATTTGGGTAGTGGTGGACAGCTTATAAAATCTGCGGTGTTTATACCAATGAAGGAGACTTGGAAGATGGAGCAACTTGCACAAGCTTACATCAAGAATGTTGTGAGGTTACATGGAGTTCCAAAGGATATTGTGTTTGACAGAGATTCCAGGTTTCTTTTAAAATTCTGGAAAAGCGTGTAGGAAAACTTTGGTACGACACTTAAGATGAGTATAGCGTTTCACCCTGCCACAGATGGGCAAACTGAGAGAACCATTCAAACCTTGGAGGACATGTTAAGAGCTTGTGTTATAGACTTCCAAGGAGGATGGGAGGATAGCTTGGATTTGATTGAATTTTCCTACAATAATAGTTATCATGCGAGCATAGGAATGGCTCCATTTGAGGCATTATATGGGAGGAAGTGTCGTAGTCCAATTTGTTGGAACGACATAAGTGAAACAATGTAACTAGGGCCTCAAATGATTGAGGATACAGTGAAGCAAATAAGGGAAATTCAAGCTAAGATTCAAGCAGCTCAAGATCGCCAAAAGAGCTACACAAATTTGAAGCGTAGAGAAGAGGAATTTGATGTTGGTGACAAGATGTTATTAAAGATATCAGCAATGAAAGGAGTAATGAGATTTGGGAAGAAAGGAAAATTGAGCCCAAAGTACATTGGTCCATATGAAATTCTACAAAGGATAGGCAAAGTAGCTTATAGGTTTACCTATGGAGCTAAGCAAAGTGCATGATGTATTTCATGTGTCTCAATTAAAAAGGTATATACCTGATAAATCCCATGTGCTACAACCTAAAACCATTGAACTAGACCAAAGTTTAACCTATGAAGAGAGACCTGTCAAAATTCTTGACAGTAAAGTGCGTAGTACACGCAATAAGAATATTAAGATTGTAAAGTTCTATGGTCTAACCAAGAATATGAGGAAGCCACTTGGAGGCAGAAGAAGAAATGAAAAAGAAATACCCAGAGTTGTTTCAGGTATGTTGAGTTACGGGGACATAACTCGTTTTCTTTTAGGGGGGTAGAATACGGTAGAATTTCGCGCTTTTTCCCTATATTTTCAGTTATTTTTGTGCTTTTTGCACAATTTGAATGAGTATTTTGAGTTATTGTGTTCTCAATGAGACACAAAAAGGTAAAGGTATGACAAAAAGTACAACAATAATATACTAAGTGAGGAAAAACTTTGAATTTTGTTTCCCAAGTTTCGGGACGAAACTTCTTTTAAGGAGGGTAGACTGTAATACCTCGTATTTTTATACGTATTTTAATTAAAATAAGTATTTTGAGAAGTATTTAATTAAATTGAAATATTTTATTTAAAGTATTTTAATTATTCATTTTATTAAGTTTAAAAATATTTTATAAAAGGAAAGTATATTTAATTAATTATTTTATTTAAGTTGGGATTTAATTTAAGAAAGTTTTATTTTAGGAAAGTTTTATTAGGGAAGGGATTATGAAAGATTAAAAAAGGAAAGTTTAGGGAGAAGGGTTTCTAGAGAAGGGGTATAAATATTCAACACTTGAGGCAAATCAAACTTTGCCCAGAGTGGAGAAAACCCAAGGTAAACTTCTCTCCCTTTCTCTTTATTTTTCTTTTTCTTTTTCTTTCTCTTTTTCCCCCTTCCCCTTTTCGGCTTCCCCCTCATTGCCGGCCACCACTACCACCGGTGGGCCGCTGATAAGTGTTTTATTTGTCCACTTATCATGGCTTTCTAAACACAATTTTGTACTCTTTCCCCTACTCTAATCCCTTTTTCTAACTCCTCTTGTGCTAATTTGCATCTTTTGGCTTCCCCGTTTCTTTTTATGTGTGTGCTCGTGCTTGTAGGTACGATGCTAATAGCATAAGCATGAAGAAATACTCTTTGGAAGCAAAGGAAAGCAGGAGCGGGCGTGCAGCCTTTTAGGAGCGGACGCTCCTGCCTGAACTGCCACATTCTGCCTCCCCTGCACTTTTAGGAGCGGGCGTGCACCTGTATAGGAGCGGGCGCTCCTCCCTGTTTTCCTACAAACTGCCTCAAACTGGTGCAAGAGGAGAGGGCATACAGAGAGCCCAGGAGCGGGCGCTCCATACAGAGGAGCGGGCGCTCCTACTTACTGGAGCGGGCGCTCCTCCTGTTCTGAAGCCTGATTTTGACGGATTTTACGATGTAATTTTTGGGCATATAAATAGGACGTTTGGTTTCAGTTTTTCGGATCTTCTTCCCCTTTTAGTTTTCTTAGGTCCTTAGTTTCTCTCAACCTTCATTAATTAGCTTAGAACTTCTCAACTCAATCATTGTAGTAGATTAATTGAAGATTGTTCTCTTGAATTCAACAATTTCTCAACTTTGAAGTTTATTAAGTAATCTCTTTCCTCTATCTCTTGCTCTTAATTTTCAATTTTAATTGCTTTGAGTTGATAATTTCTCCCTTAATCTTGTTTATTTATTCTTGCATGTTTAATCTATCCTTGTTTCATCTCTTTCCTAGCTTATTTGAATTCATGAAAACCCTTACTTTAATTGATAGATTAATTTCCACCATGTTTAGTGAGTAGTCTCTTAGTTAGGGGTTGGGTGAAGACCCAACCAAGCTATGGTTAATTGACTTGGAATTATTCATGTGCTACCTTGGATTGATAGTTGTTTGTGCTTGAATTGATAATTGCATGTGTATTTTGTTGGCCACATTATGCCCATGTGTTCATCCCTCTTCTCGCATCGAAAGATGGGGTTTTGGAGTGAGTCTTTTCTTGTGTAATTAGATTATGCTACTTTCATGATTTTGGATGTTTGGTTTCATTGACTAGGTTGCTTTAGTATGATAATTAGGTGAGAAATCCCAATTATTCGAGATTCATGCTAGTTCGGAGCGATCGAGAGACAAACTCGAGCTAGAAACCCACTTCCTATCCTTGAGACTTAACCCTTATCGTGTTAGTGCTTAATCTAGGGAGTACTTATGTTGTGACTTTGAAAGAAGGCAATGATAAGTTCCTTTTCTATCTTCTATGTGTACTCATGATTCGTCCTTGTTATTGATTCCTTGGTTTTGGTTGGTGTTGAATCCCGTTTCCCCTAGCATTCTTTTATATAGTAGCTAACCATTCAAAACCAAATTTGTGACCGAATTAGCTTACAACCGTTTCATACTCTTGGTGTTCTTCACCCATTCCCTGTGGACACGATCCTCTACTTGCCCTAGACTTGTCTTAGGTTAGTTTTGGTAAAAACATTGTTTGGTTTGGGGTGATTTTCCAACGACCGATTATTCCCTCTACCAAAATGGCGCCGTTGCCGGGGAATGGCGTTAAGCATTGAGTTACTTATGAGATATGTGAGACTAGTTCATTTGTATAGCTTTATTTTTCTCTGTTTTCTTTGACTAACCTACTAATCTCCCTTCTAGTCTTCTTTATTTATGCCCAAGCGCAGCAATAGGAAACTTCCTCTTGTGCCGTTGAATCTCGAGCTTGAAAAAGTAGTAAGGGCAAATCGAAGAGAAAAGAGGGCGAAAGCTAGTGGTGCCACATCAAGTGAGCCACAAGTGGTAGTTGAGTCCGATCAATCTAGTTCTAGTGAGACTAGTGGAGACACCATTCCATTAGAGTCACCAAGGATAAATTCTCCAACTTCTCCACCTCTTCACCAATTTGAGATGGCTCTTCCAAATAAGACTTTGAGAGAGTTTGGTGTTCCTCCTCCGTATCAAGAAGCAAGTGGGATTGTTACTCCCACTACCGAAGCAAATAATTTCGAGATAAGGCCCACCCTTATCACCTTGATTGAGGGTCATCAATTCTCCGGGGCAAAGCATGAGGACCCCATTGCGCATATAAAGCAATTTACACGGTATTGTAGCACCGTGAAGGCAAATGGGGTGACGCCGGAGTACATTCTTCTAAGCATGTTCAAATTTTCTCTTTCGGGGAGTGCAAGTGATTGGCTCGATAGGTTGACTCTGAATTCATTGACAACTTTGAATGAGGTAACTTCGGCATTCCTTGGGAGGTTCATTCCTCTTGGGAAAACGGCGGAGTTGAGGTCCAAGATTTCAAACTTTCAACAAGAGCCCGATGAGTCTCTCTACGATGCATGGGAGAGAATTTAAAGCTATCAACAACAATGCCCCCACCATGGGATGGAAGATTGGCTCTTGCTTCATGGATTCTATAGGGGTCTCTTGAGATCGGACCACATACTCTTAGATGGAGCTTCGGGTGGGCCACTCATGAACAAGCCACCCGCGTAGGAATTAAAGATCATAGAGGATGTAGTCCAAAACTACACCGATTGGAGCCCCGATGAGAGAAGCACCTCTAAGAGAGGGGGAAAGTATGAGGTAAATGCTATTAACATGCTTAGTTCAAAATTGGATGCCTTGTCTTCTAAATTTGATCAAATGCAATCTTCTCCCCCTCCTATCTCCCCCCTCCCTAACTCACGTGCATCTAATTCTTCGAATGATAATGTGTCTATGCAATTGATGTCTTGTGATGTATGTGGTGGTGAAGACCATGCGTCTTCCGATTGTTATTTGTTGAATGAGCAATGTTCCCCTTCCCCTTCCATGGAACAAGTCAATAACGTGAATGCTAATCCTAGGTTTGACCCCTACTCCAACACCTACAACGAGGGATGGAAACATCACCCTAATTTTGGTTGGAGAAGTGGCCAAAACCAAGGGCAAGGTAGTGGTCAAGGTCAAGCTAGTGGTAGTGGTAATTATGTGTCTAATAATCAACGGAATTATAGAAATGACAATAGATACCAACAAAAAGGCCAATACTCTTCCACTCACAACCCACTCGGTTTTAATGGAGGAGTAAGACCAACCATAGCTCCTATCCCTCGACCACCACTTCAAATTCAAGCTCCCCCTCCTCCTAAGTCTAATCTAGAAAGCATGTTGGAGCAATTCATGAACTCCCAAACTAAAAAGACAAATGACTTAGAGGAAAGCTTAAAGCAAATGCAAACCCACAATAAAATGTTGGAAAATCAAATGGCCCAAATAGCTAGTGCCCTTAAAGGCAAGTCTAGTACCTCATTGCCTAGTCAAGGTCTAGATCCTAGAGAGCAAGTCAATGCCATTGTAGCTAGGAGTGGAAAAAGCTTGGGGGAAGTTCAAGGGAAGGGAATGCAACATGACTTAGAAGGTGAGAAGTCAAAATAAAGAGTGATTGAAATGAGTGATTCCCACGGAGAGTTGAGAGTAGAAGAAGAAGAAGAGAAAAACAAAAAGAGAGTAGAAGAAGAAGAAGGGAAAAACAAAAAGAGAGTAGAAGAAGAAGAAGAGAAAAACAAAAAGAGAGTAGAAGAAGAAGAGAAAACCAAAAAGAAAGAAGTTGAAGAAAAAAAAAAAGAGAGTGAAATCCCACTACATGTGGCAAAGCTTCCTTTTCCGGGAAGGTTTGCCGGGTCTAGACTTGATGAACAATTTGCTAAGTTTTTGGAAGTCTTGAGGAAGCTTTATGTTAACATTCCATTCACCGATGCTATTAAACAAATGCCAACTTATGCTAAATTTCTTAAAGACATTTTGAGTAATAAAAGAGAAGTTGACTTTGTGGAAACGATTAATATGCCGGAAAATTGTAGTGCAATTATTCAAAATAAGTTGCCCACTAAGCTTAAAGATCCCGGTAGTTTTTCTATTCCATGTGCTATTGGTGAAATGGTAATTGATCGTGCTTTATGTGATCTTGGTGCTAGCATAAGCTTGATGCCCCTTTCTATGTGCAAAAGACTTGGCCTAGGAGAGTTAAAGCCCACCAACATTTCCCTTCAATTAGCCGATCGTTCGGTTAAGATGCCTTTGGGAAAATTAGAGGATGTCCCCCTTAGGGTGGGCAAACTTTACATTCCGGTGGATTTTATTGTGCTTGATATGGATGAGGACTTGAATGTCCCCATAATTCTAGGTAGGCCTTTCTTAGCCACGGCGGGGGCTATTATTGATGTGAAACATGGTAAATTGTCTTTGCTTGTTGGAAAAGAGAAAGTGGAATTCAAATTGAACCAAGTTATGAAATGTCCTTCCAACATGGATGATTGTATGAGTATTGATATTGTTGAGAATGTTATTAATGAATCCATACAATTGCATTTGCATAACACTAATGATTCTCTTGAGTATGAACTTGAAAGCAAAGATAGGTCTTGCAACGAAGACATGGGGATGGAGCCAATTGAGGAGATTCTTGACTCCACCCCCATGGACAAGGAAGAAGCAAACCTAGTAATTGGAAAAGAAGAAGTGAAGAAACAACTCATGAAAGACAATTGTAAGGAATGCCCATGTGTAGAGCTAAAACCTCTACTATCCAACTTGAGGTATGAGTTTCTTGGTCCATCTTCTACATTTTTGCTATTAAAATAGTCCTCAATGATGATATTGAATTGCATGTGATGGATATTTGCTTTCTTTTGGTAATAAAATTTCGAGCATGGTTTAGATGCCCTTGGTTGAACATAGAATTGGCTAGTTTAGGCTAGTGTGAGAATAACCTTACCGAATGTACAAAACCAAAAGTCTAGGATTGTGGTAAGAAGGTGTCGCCCATATCAAAGGAATTTGAACCCCGAAAGGTAGTAATTGATCCCACATTGTTCCCAAAAGTGAGGTTGTAATATTTTTTCAAGCCTACTACATTTTGAATGAGTGGCAAGGATCCTCTCTGATTTAGTACCTAGATCGAGAACTTGAGTCTTAACTCCCAAGATCGCGGCCTAAACTACTCTTAGTGATTATGAAGGTTGTTATGTATTGTTCATTCGCACAAAGTTAAGGCATGCCATTCTTGTTTCATTAGTTCAATCTTTAAGTTATTATAAATAATAGTTTGTGTTGTAAATGCCAAGTTAGAAAAAAAAAATAATAAAAAAAAAGAGAGAAAAAGAAAAAAAGAAAAGAAAAAAAAATAGAGAAAGAAAGAAAGAAAAAGAAGTGATGAATAGCCACCACCCTAGCAATTAAAAAAAGCTTGGGGGTGCATTTTTGTTTCAAGTTTATTCATAATTTGTAATTTGGGTCAAAGTTAGAAACCTCTTTAGGTTTGCTCTTAGTGCTATATATCTTAGCTTGACTTTAAACTTCTAGTTTTCTCTATGCCTTAACTTTGTGCCGTAATCCTTGAGTCTTGTAATGTTAGTAGAGTAGTTGAAGCCGTAGTCGGTGGAGGGAGTTGGTTCACAAGCATATGGAGAGGGTACTTATCATTGAGATGTCGAGTGTTCTAAGCCTTCTTTTGTCTATTTTTCTTCCGGCTCCTTCGAGGAGTCATGAGACACTACCATTAGGGGGAATTTGAACTTTGTGTTGGGGACGCGGTAAGATTGGTTGAATGGACCAAAGTTGAGTACATTCGGGAAGGTTAGCTAGGTCTTGGCTAGTCATGACCGTGGTTGATCTTAGGCATATACCTCATGCTCGAGTTTTATTGCTTAAGGATTCTTTTATCTTTACATGTGCTTTTCTTTGAGCGGACTAATCTATTGGTTTCTTTTGCGCCAAGTGAATTGCTTAGGGACAAGCAATTGGCTAGCTTGGGGGAATTTGATAAGAGTTTTATTTGTCCACTTATCATGGCTTTCTAAACACAATTTTGTACTCTTTCCCCTACTCTAATCCCTTTTTCTAACTCCTCTTGTGCTAATTTGCATCTTTTGGCTTCCCCGTTTCTTTTTATGTGTGTGCTCGTGCTTGTAGGTACGATGCTAATAGCATAAGCATGAAGAAATACTCTTTGGAAGCAAAGGAAAGCAGGAGCGGGCATGCAGCCTTTTAGGAGCGGGCGCTCCTGCCTGAACTGCCACATTCTGCCTCCCCTGCACTTTTAGGAGCGGGCGTGCACCTGTATAGGAGCGGGCGCTCCTCCCTGTTTTCCTACAAACTGCCTCAAACTGGTGCAAGAGGAGAGGGCATACAGAGAGCCCAGGAGCGGGCGCTCCATACAGAGGAGCGGGCGCTCCTACTTACTGGAGCGGGCGCTCCTCCTGTTCTGAAGCCTGATTTTGACGGATTTTACGATGTAATTTTTGGGCATATAAATAGGACGTTTGGTTTCAGTTTTTCGGATCTTCTTCCCCTTTTAGTTTTCTTAGGTCCTTAGTTTCTCTCAACCCTCATTAATTAGCTTAGAACTTCTCAACTCAATCATTGTAGTAGATTAATTGAAGATTGTTCTCTTGAATTCAACAATTTCTCAACTTTGAAGTTTATTAAGTAATCTCTTTCCTCTATCTCTTGCTCTTAATTTTCAATTTTAATTGCTTTGAGTTGATAATTTCTCCCTTAATCTTTTTTATTTATTCTTGCATGTTTAATCTATCCTTGTTTCATCTCTTTCCTAGCTTATTTGAATTCATGAAAACCCTTACTTTAATTGATAGATTAATTTCCACCATGTTTAGTGAGTAGTCTCTTAGTTAGGGGTTGGGTGAAGACCCAACCAAGCTATGGTTAATTGACTTGGAATTATTCATGTGCTACCTTGGATTGATAGTTGTTTGTGCTTGAATTGATAATTGCATGTGTATTTTGTTGGCCACATTATGCCCATGTGTTCATCCCTCTTCTCGCATCGAAAGATGGGGTTTTGGAGTGAGTCTTTTCTTGTGTAATTAGATTATGCTACTTTCATGATTTTGGATGTTTGGTTTCATTGACTAGGTTGCTTTAGTATGGTAATTAGGTGAGAAATCCCAATTATTCGAGATTCATGCTAGTTCGGAGCGATCGAGAGACAAACTCGAGCTAGAAACCCACTTCCTATCCTTGAGACTTAACCCTTATCGTGTTAGTGCTTAATCTAGGGAGTACTTATGTTGTGACTTTGAAAGAAGGCAATGATAAGTTCCTTTTCTATCTTCTATGTGTACTCATGATTCGTCCTTGTTATTGATTCCTTGGTTTTGGTTGGTGTTGAATCCCGTTTCCCCTAGCATTCTTTTATATAGTAGCTAACCATTCAAAACCAAATTTGTGACCGAATTAGCTTACAACCGTTTCATACTCTTGGTGTTCTTCACCCATTCCCTGTGGACACGATCCTCTACTTGCCCTAGACTTGTCTTAGGTTAGTTTTGGTAAAAACATTGTTTGGTTTGGGGTGATTTTCCAACGACCGATTATTCCCTCTACCAAAATGGCGCCATTGCCGGGGAATGGCGTTAAGCATTGAGTTACTTATGAGATATGTGAGACTAGTTCATTTGTATAGCTTTATTTTTCTCTGTTTTCTTTGACTAACCTACTAATCTCCCTTCTAGTCTTCTTTGTTTATGCCCAAGCGCAGCAATAGGAAACTTCCTCTTGTGCCGTTGAATCTCGAGCTTGAAAAAGTAGTAAGGGCAAATCGAAGAGAAAAGAGGGCGAAAGCTAGTGGTGCCACATCAAGTGAGCCACAAGTGGTAGTTGAGTCCGATCAATCTAGTTCTAGTGAGACTACTGAAGACACCATTCCATTAGAGTCACCAAGGACAAATTCTCCAACTTCTCCACCTCTTCACCAATTTGAGATGGCTCTTCCAAATAAGACTTTGAGAGAGTTTGGTGTTCCTCTTCCGTATCAAGAAGCAAGTGGGATTGTTACTCCCACTACCGAAGCAAATAATTTCGAGATAAGGCCCGCCCTTATCACCTTGATTGAGGGTCATCAATTCTCCGGGGCAAAGCATGAGGACCCCATTGCGCATCTAAAGCAATTCACACGGTATTGTAGCACCGTGAAGGCAAATGGGGTGACTCCGGAGTACATTCTTCTAAGCATGTTCAAATTTTCTCTTTCGGGGAGTGCAAGTGATTGGCTCGATAGGTTGGCTCCGAATTCATTGACAACTTGGAATGAGGTAACTTCGGCATTCCTTGGGAGGTTCATTCCTCTTGGGAAAACGGCGGAGTTGAGGTCCAAGATTTCAAACTTTCAACAAGAGCCCGATGAGTCTCTCTACGATGCTTGGGAGAGATTCAAAAGCTATCAACTCCTCAGCAAAAACGGGAATGTCAATGCCCTCACCGATCACTAATGTCTTCCAAAATGGATGGACTTGATCCAAATACAACCCCGTCCCTACAAGAATTGTTGTCCACATGGTGCATGCACATGGGAGACCGTGCGTCGTGAGCAACGCACACCCACACCTATCCAACACATCATCAGATAACTCTCTCATCCTCTTCAACTCCTCCTGTAAAATATCAAGACCTCGAAATGACATAAAGCCGTTAAGATGAAGCAAAGGCATGATGTTGTGTTGTGACCCCATTCGCCGTCTCGAGTCCTCTAAATGGTGACGAATCTCAATTAGCATACCCTCAATGTTGTTGTGCACACGACGGAAGATAGTGTCTAATGCTCCTGTAGAACTGTCGAACCATTGTTTAAGTACGGAATGTTGGCTCTCCACTCTACATGTGTTGACATTGTCGAAGTGCATCACCAAATTCGTCCAAACTCGTACAAATTTCTCCTTGTGGACCAACCATTGCTCCTCGACATATTTCACCAGTGGTGGGTTCGATGCTCCCCACGTCGCTTTCATAGTTTGCAACTCTAACTCATACTCGGCAACAGTGGTCGAACACATTACTCTTCTCCATCTACCATTTCGAAATCTCTCGGCCATCAACATATCCTTCCCACACAAATAGTGGGCCCTTGCCAACACATCCTTGTTAATGTGCCACCCGCATAATAAATGCGCACAATTCGGAAAGACCTCTTTCAAATCCTTCATCAACCCCAACTCACAATCAGTAAGAAAAACATTCGGAGCCACCTCAAATCCAATGTACAACTGCAATTTCTCCAAAACCCACTTGTAGCTTTCATAAGTTTCGCTCTTCAATATAGCATATCCGATCAAAAAGTTTTGATTTGTAGGCGTGACACTAATGAGCTCGAAGAATGGCATGTTATATATGTTGGTCTTGTACGTAGAATCCATCCCAATGGCATGTGGATACATACGTAACATATTAGCCATCTCTAGGTGGGCCAAAAAAGCATGGGTGATGGCACGGGTATCTGGATCAACATTTATCCAAGTGACATACTTGTACTCATTTGCCAAGTGAACAAACTGGTGCGCAACATCTCGACCTTCACAAGCATCTAGACGAGCACGACTTCTCACATTGTAGATATGTCTCTTGTTAGAGTTCTCATTCAGAAACTTCTCTTTCACGGCTGCCATAATGTGACGCGGCTTAGCTGTTGCAGAAGTCATATCAATAACAAGCGTCTTTGCAACTGGACTAAGACCACTAACCTGTTGGTGACCCTCTCGATAAACCATGAGCGGATGGTTATGCATGCCTTTCAAACCCTTTTTAGATTTAATTATTCATCCTTCCATGTCCCGCAAACATCGAGCCGAGATTTGAAACGTACATTTACAACCCTCGCTCTTCGTGTTCTTGCGTGTGGCATTTTCACGGTCCCGATTTTCCCCTCTGTTTCTCTCCCCACGATCACATTTCATGTAATTAATTGGAAGCCCATTTCTTTGTTTCTTATACGATGAATTTGTCAAAAAGAACCCTAATGGAGTGGCAATCTCTCTAGCCCAATCAACAGTTGCTTGCTAGGTCGGGAAAACTTCTCTAGTCTGAAAATACGAGCTATAATCAACACCATCACTGCCGTAATCTGATAATGACGCCTGATACAAATAAATAATTCTTTTAATTAATAATAACGAACAATATAACATTAATAATTATAATTATAATAATAATCTTAAAATATAATAATATTATTTTTTTTAAAAAAAAAAAAAAGCAACGTGACCATAGTCAACCGGAGCTGGAAACCGGTTGACCGTCAAGGTTGACCGGATTTGACCACCGGTTGACCGTGACGGATAACCGGATTTCAGCTCCGGTTGCCCACGGTAACCGGCGTGGAAAACCGATAGACCACCACGGTCAACTGGTGTTCAAAACCGGTCAACTTCTCTGGTCAACCGGCGCACAAAACCGATTACCGGGAAGGTTGACCGGTTTCGTGCACCGGTTGACCAATTTCAAATCAAGTTTTCCGTCAAATTTAAATTGCGAAGTAGTACTTGCTCAAAAGCCGACGGTTGAGA
Source organism: Chenopodium album (assembly GCF_948465745.1). Taxonomy (NCBI): domain Eukaryota; kingdom Viridiplantae; phylum Streptophyta; class Magnoliopsida; order Caryophyllales; family Amaranthaceae; genus Chenopodium; species Chenopodium album. Next base: position 37,660,262 of record NC_137844.1, read on the forward strand.
TTGCGGTTGGTTTTCCGATGAATCACCGTGATTATCATTCATTTCCGATAACTTTTCTGTTCGTGGTGGTGGTCCAATCTATTAATGGTGGTGGTCCAATCTAGGTAGTGACGCGGTAATTGTAGTCAATTAATTAAAGTTAGAAAAATTTTATAAAAAATTGGGTAAATATTTATTAAGGGCAAGAAAGTCCTTTTACTTGAAATGATGGCGGTTTTGATCATTATGGATGGCGGTATTTAACACCCCCCTATGATAATCTCAAAATTTTAATAATGTTTTATTGTTTTTTCTTAATGTTATGATAATCATCTTTAAAAAATTTAATATTTTGAAAAATTAGATGGAAGTGAGTTAATAGAATGGCTTTGTATTCCTTGATTATTATTCATCAATTGGTTGGGTATTTATACAAAACCTAATCTCATAAGATAGGAAACAATCTTCCTAAAAGATATACTAGCCTAACCATAAATCTTAAAGATATATTCTCTAGATAAGTAAATAATATCTTAGCATAAAATAAACCTAAATATTTTATTCTCTTATTGATATCTACAGAAATTATATCACATATATTTTCCGATATCTCATATCTCTAACATGTTTTGAAAAAAAAAAAGTTTAAGAAGAACCATATCAATATTTTGTATGTTATGATTTAGAGATGTTTAACTATTAAATATAATCCTTCAAAAAAAATGACAAATTAGAGAGGAAATAGAATAGAATGGCTTGGCTTTTATTCATCAAAGGTAGAGTATTTATATAAAACCTAATATCATAAGATAGGAAACAATCTTTCTCAAAGATATATCAACATAACCATAAACCTAAAAATATATTCTCTAACTAATATCTTTAACATAAATAAAGATAAATATATTATTCTCCTAATAAGATCAATACGGAAAATATATCACAAATATATTATTCTCCTAATAAGATCAATACGGAAAATATATCACACATATATTTTCCATTATTGATGATATCATATCTCTAATTAACACCCTCCCGCAATTGTAACAGCAGTAACACGAACGTTGCGATTGGAAATTTCTCAATTTGTTGAAGCCGAATGCACACTCTTGTTGTAATACCCCGTATTTTTATACGTATTTTCCTAATTAATTAATTATTATTTTCTAAAAAGGGTATTTTAGTAATTTAACTTACTATTTAAAACTTGGAGCCAAAACGATATTTGAATTTTGGTGCCAAAATTATTTTAAAAACAAATTATTATTTTGGATAAGATTTATTATCCATTTATCCTATTTTAAAAACCGGATTATTTATATATTTTGGATATTTTAATTAAGGCAAAAGCTATATTTTATTATTATTATTTTAATAAGTCCGAAAATCCCATTTATTTGGCTAATAAATTTCGGATTTTCCTAAGAGAAAATCTGATTTTATTAGTGAAATTATTTGGTGAATATTTGGTATTTTATTATTTAATTATTTATTACAATAAATATTATTTACACAATTATTTTAATTCCTTAAAACTAGCAAAATAATTTCCTAAAGTACTAAATAGGAGGGCCGAAAATATGAGCTTAGGAAAGCTCAAAAATTTCGGCCATCCCATATAGATTTTGGGAAAAATATTTTTGGTAAATTGTATTTTTATTTATCTCATTAAAATCTCCTATTTTTCTTAAATCTAATTCTCCATCTTTTTAGTATCCAATCATTATATTTTCTTGCCATCTATTTTTCTTAATTATTCCCCAAGTACTTCCAATTTCCTTAATATTTTTCATGACAATCATACCTTCCATATTCAATTATACACAATCTCTTCAATATCAAAAATTTCCTTAAATCTTTACTCACTTCTCCAAGTAATCCCTTAAACCCTACTTACCATAATTCTTCCCAAATTCTCTTACCATAATTCTTGCATGAGCTAGCCTATAAATACCCCTCCATACCTCTCACATTCTTCACACCAATTCTCTTCTTTTCTTCTCCTCTTTTTACACAAATCATCCCGTTTATCTTTGAAGCCAATTTTCGGGCACTTCTGGTCAATTTTTGGGGTATTGCTGTTTCACAGAAGATTGTTTCTCGGGCACTTCCTAGGTGTTGAGTGAAGCTTTGTAATGGTTAATTGAGTTATTTGAGATAAATTTGATGATAATTGTGTGATTAAATTGATTGAATTGATGATGGCATGTTGTTTGTTTTAGATTGGATTGATCTCCCATGATAGCAAACTTAATTTCATATTAGTTCTAGTTTGGCAAGGGATTGTGAATTAGAATTTTTATATTTGATTGCATTTTGGGTAAATTTCTTTTATGCACCTAGTCAATGAGGGATCTAGGCTAGGAATTTGAGAGATTGCTCTTGAGTGTAATTAATTCCCATTTTAATTCTTTCTTTGCATGATTGATTATCAAATGGATTCTCATTAACTTGTTAATTGTTCAAAGTGGATCTTTACCCCTAGACTTTATAATATTTTGTTCTTTATATGTGTGTTAGTGTAGTTGTAGTGATTTCAATTAACAAGTTAATGAGAATCCATTTGATAATCCAAAATCCATGATTCGACCCGATTAAAAGGTCTACATACAATAATTAAATCATATTAGTTTGTGAAGTATTTTATTTCAACCAATTAGAATATATTACAAATGGATGTATGTTTCAAACTACTTCCTTTGCTCCAAAAAAATTATGATATAATAAACAATTTAATATGATAATTATTGAGAATTATATTCTACCATTTTTTTGAATAAAATTAAAAATTAATTTGAACATATAAAATATTGATATTTTATCATAAATAAAACTCTAAACTAAAAATTTTATCCTAAAATTCTATTCAAATTATATTGAAAATAAAATTCTAAACCAATCTTTATATGTTGCCAACATGCCGCAACGAACACTTGGCCAAAAGTTGGAACGCCAAGTGTTATTGTCTCATGGCTAAGCTAAAAGCTTAGCTTTATATATTAGTTATATGATATGACTAGTTTTGTGCCTCGTGCAATGCCCGGGTTATTTATTAAATTTTAAAATAAAATTTTTTATCTAAAATATATATGTTATTTGTATTTTTTACTCATAGATTAATAATCACTTCACAATCATACTTGTCCGTTTGTTTATGGGTAATTTATGGATTAATAATCACTTATCAATCTAAAAAAAATTAGAAGTAATAATGTACAACCAAAAAGAATGGTTGTCTAATGTTGTGATCTCTTTTCATTTTCTCTGAATATCTAAGGAAAGACTGGTTACATGTTAAGATTTAAGAGAATGGTTATATAATAATAGGTCTTTTTGTTTTTTTTTTTTAATTTGTTTTTCTTTTGTACTTCTTTAGATCCGTCATTTGTATAGAAATATTGTTATTTTATTGAAAATAAAATTCTAAATAAAAAATAAAATTTTAAACCAAAAGTTTATTTGAAAATAAAACTCTAAATTTTGTCAAAAAATAAAATAAAATAAAATTCTAAAATTACCTTTTTTTATCCTATTAAATCATCTAAATTTTATTGAAAACAAAACACTAAAATAACTTTTTTGTCCAAGCTATTGAATCTATCTAACTCTTTTATCCTATTCTAAAAAAAAGATATATTCAAATAAAGCATACGTGTCATATTAATAATTAATTGTCGTCTACATGGAGTGACACTTGGCGAAAAATTGGAATGTCATTGTCTCGTGGCCTGACTAAAGTTTAGCTTTATATATTAGTTACTAGTTTTTGCCCCGGACAATGCCCAGGTTGTTTATTGAATTTTAGGATAAATTTTTTGGCTTGAATATTAAATACATTCATGTAATTACTTTTGATAATGCAGGATATTTAGACATGCGATATCATACTTAAATTATTTTTGCTAAACTCAAAGTTTTTTTATTGATTAAAACTTATTTTAATTAATTCTCTATTATTTCAAACATAGTATAAATGGATCTTATTTTAAAGAACTATTTAAAACGAATTTTATGATGGAAATAGAACAGAGTTGTCAGATTTTTATTAAAATTTATTATTAAATTTGTATACATGAAATATTAGTAGTGTGTCGATTATAAAACTCTATACAACATTTTTATCTTAAAAACTCTATCCAAATTCGATTATATAGCATCCTATTTATCACTTACCTGGCACGACACTTGGCGAAAAACTGGAATGCCAAGTGTCGTTGTCTCGTGACATAGCCGCGAGACCAGCTTTATTTATTAGTTTTAGGATAATATTTTTGGCTTGAATGTTAAATACGATCATATCGCTTATTTTGGTTATTTAGCCTTGTTTGTAAAGATATCTATGTAATTACGAAAAATATTATGTAGGACTCATGTGAGTCCGTTAACTTAAAGTTCAGCCCGCATGTGGCCCAAACTTTAAATATCCATGAATTTTTTTTAAGAAAAAAAAAATCAAAATCAAACCCAACGTTCCGCCTTTCTCCTTCTTCTTCTTACCCACGTTTTCTGCATTTTCACTCCATTTTTGTCAGTAACACTCCATTGACTCCATTTTCCCGAGTAATTGGCATCACTACTTCATTTTTCATCTTTAATTTTATTTGCATATATTTAATTTTTAGTTCTTATATATAAACCCTAACTTTCGTCATTCTCAACTCCATTAATGTCTGACGTTTTGTTGATTAAGGATTCTTCACCCTTTAAAAGTTTATCTTAAACGAAGTAAACAAGCACGAAAACAAGAGAAGACGGTTGCAATGGCCGAAAGGTTTATTATATTTCAGTTATTTTTAGGTTATACTTTTTTTAAAAATCCTTTTTTATAAGTTATTATTTTGTTTTGTAGGGATCATTCTGAACCTCCACCGAAGAAGCGTAGTCCTAAACCTGGTTCTAAACGAAGTCGAGCTGTTAAGTATGAAATTATATTCTATTTATTTAGCAAAAAGTCTTGTTTGGATATAGTATTTGTTGTTTTATTATAGAATATTTTTTGTTAGGAAACATAGCACTTCTGGTTTTTATGTACAATATTCTTGTGTAGAATTAGCTTATTGTTGTTGTAATTATATTGTTGTAATTTGATAATAGATTATTTTTGTCAAGATTCACAATTACTTTGTCAGGAATTATATTATTTCTATCAAAAATTAGCTTATTATTCCATGATAAATCATATTTGCAAATTAGATTGTTTTGAATTAGATTATTTTATTTTGATAATAGTATATGTTTGTCAGGAATTAGATTATTTTGGTCAGAAACTAAGTTCTTTTTGTCAGTATTTAAATTACATGACTAAGGAATAAGACTGTTTCAATAAGAAATAAGATTACTTTAATGAGGAATAAGATATATGTGTGATTACATTACATTTGTCAGGAATAACATTTCTTTTATCAGGAATAAGATATCTATTATTTGACAATACAATCTTTTTGTCATGAATTAGATTATTTTGGTCAGAAATGAAGTTATTTTTGTTAGGAATAAGATATTTATGCTCAGAAATAATATTACTTTTATCAGGGATAAGATACTTATTGTCAGGAATAAGAATGTTTTATTCAGCTTACAATTTTAATTTGATTTTTTACTTTTCAATTTTTCAGTTCTGTTACTGAAGATGATATTTCAGACTTAGAAGTTGGTAATAAATCTGGTCCTAATCATCTTTGTCTAATTCTGGAAGATTTAAGTGATAAGCTAAAGAAGGATGTAATAGATATTGGTTGTGGTGGATTGCTTCATATTAATTTGAAGGAAAATATTAGCCATCAGTTGTACAGTTATGTAGTAACTCATTATAATCCCAAGGCTAGAAATCTGATTGTTGGAAAAAAGGAACATGCCATTCATATTGATAGTTCTGATATTGCTGATGTGTTGAGTATTCCTTATACCGATCTAACTGTGAAAGAGATTTCTAAAAACAAGAAAGGATATAATCCTGATGAGGGTTTGAAGTTAGAGTGGAGGAAGTTTTTGTGTTTGGATATAGAAGATGAATCAGAAAAAGGAGATGAATCTGAAAAAGCATATGAATCTGAAACAAAGTAGAAAAAGAAGAGGAAAACTGGAGATGAATCTGAAAAAGCTGTTCAAAGTAAGAAGAAGAAGAAATATGTCAATTTTGGTACTTATGAAACGTTGTTTGAGAAATATAAAGAGGGGGGTTATGAATTCAAGAGACTTTTTGTTATGTTTGCTGTATCTAATTTTTTGGCTCCAATGGGTGATAAGTTCCCCAATTTTAACATCATCAAGTCTTTGGAAGATGTACGTTTCATAAATACTTACAACTGAGCTGGTTATGTGATGGATTGGTTATGAGATTCAATAGCAGACTTTCAGGCATTTGTTTTGAAGAGGAAGGCAGGAGGGGAAGGGAAAACTAAATCAAAACAAGTAAATGGTTGTCTGGTTGCATTTGTAATTGATGTTTTGCAAAAGTTTGAGTTTGGGACCACTTTAGATAGGAAGCCCTTTATAATAAATTGGACTTGCGAAAGTTTGAATGAGAGGATTAAGTCTATTGCAGAAAATATGGATTATGGTACTCTGAAACAGTATCCTCATACCATACCAAAGCAGTATGCTGGCAAAAGTGAACAGACTCTTTTAAAAGCTTTTCAGCTGGAGAGCATTGAGTTTAAGTTTGAAGATACTGATGATGAAGATTTTGATGAAAAAAAGGAAAGCCATGGTGTACAATCCAATAGCATTAATTTGAAAGTTGAAGATGAGAAAGCTACATATGTAATGTACAGGATTCCTCAAGATTATCCCACTGATGATGAGATTGACAAGATGGATATTGATGTAAGTTTAAAATCTCATCTTTTTTATTAATTTTGTAAAGTTTATTATTCAAGTTTTGATACTGTATAACCTAATTTTACGTACTTAAATTTTTGTCAAGAATTAAGTGATTTTTTTCAGGAGTTAAATAATATTAGTGAGGATTAAAATTGTCCAGTCAGAAATTAGTTTAGTTTTACTAGGAGTAAGAAATTTTAATTCAGGAAATAAATTATCTCAATTGGGATAAATATTATCAGTTAGAAATTAGATTACTTTTATCAGGAATAAGAAAATGTTAGTCAGGAATAAGATAATTTTGGTCAGGAATGAAATTATTTTATTCAAGAAATAAGCTATCTCAATCAGGAATATCATTGTTTCAGTCAGAAATTAGATTACTTTTATCAGGAATAAGAAAATGTTAGTCAGGAATTAGATTATTTTAGACTGGAAAGAAATTGTATTAGTCAGGAATTAAATTATTTCAATAAGAAATAACATTTTTACAGTTAGAAATTGTGTTACTTTTGTCAGGGATAAGAATGTTACAATATTTCAATTTTTGTTCATAGTCAAAAATTAGGATATTTTATTATATTTTACTTATTCACTCTTTATTTTATTTTTTATTAGCATGTGAAGAAGAAAATGATGAAATTTGGTCGTGACTTGAAGATCATATCAGAGAACCAAATTCACTTTGCTATTGATTTGAAGGATGAAGCAAAAACATTTTCAAAAGAGTCTCAATCTGAAGGAGAAGATGATATATATTCTAGTCCTCAACTCTTAGCAAAAATTGATGAAATAGTGGAAGCTACTATGCAGAGCAAAAAGTTAGCCTCTGATTTGGATCAGTTTGATATTAAGCTTAAGCCTGATGATATTGTAAGTTTAATTATCTTTATTATTATTTTATATATTAAATTCATTTAAGATTTGTATCTGATATTAATCTTGATTTTATATAGGTGAATAATGTTATTGCTGATCTTGATTTGGAAAAAGACCAAACTCAAGATAATGAAGGTAATTTAGAGGATGTAGATCAAGGCAACAAAACCAATGTAGAGGATCAAACTGATAAGCCTAAAACTGTTATGCCTGAAGAGATACCAGAGGGTAATAAAGATGAAGGCAATGTCTTGACTATTGACCAAGGAACTGATGTTGATCAAAATTTGAATAGAGAACCAAAATCAATTGTTGTTTCAGTTAGTGTAAAAGCTGCTATTATTCTGAACCTGGCACAGGACCATCAGAAAATGTGGTTGATTCAATCGCGTACGCTGGGGAAGATGTTCTTAGTTCTAAAACTGTTGTTGGTTCTAAAATTGTCACAGGACCCTTAGAAACTTCGACATCACCTCCAAGAACACCAAAGAAAGCCAAGGGACTCAATGAATTTTATTCTGCTGGTTTGAATGAGAATCAGGCTAGGGTTGTGTAAGAAGGGAGGAGTTTTTCCAAGGTAGCTGATCCAATGCCTATGTTTCTATTAATTACTCCTACTCCTCAACCATCTCCTCAACCATCTCAAGAAAAAAATGCAGAAGTTAATGAAGAAGAAATTCCAATAACTACTGAAAAAGAAAGTAAAAATGACAAGGATGATGACAGGGTCTAATATTTGTATTTTATTTGAATAATTTATTAAAATAATTTTTGTATTTAACTTTGATATGTTATGTAAATAAATGTATATATTTTTTATTTATATTATACATATGATTTCAGGTTTTTTACTAAATCTGATGATTTAATTCAGTCTAAAGTTACAGAAGAACATCATTTACCTATTGATCAGGCGCATAAGGTAATTATTTATGTTATTTTTTTCATGAATTAAAGTATTTTAGTCAAAAATTAGTTTTATTTTGTCATGAATTAAATTAATTTTATCAGAAATTTGTTTGTTCATTATTGTCAGGAATTAGATTATTTTTTTCATTTATTAGATTAGTTTTGTCAGGAATTAAAGTATGTTTGTCAAGAATTAAAATATGTTTGTCAGGAGCTAAATTATATCAGTAAGCAAAAAGATTGTGTCAGTCAGAAATTAGATTACATATATCAGGAATAAGAATATTTTAGTCAGGTATTAGATTATTTTGGGCAGGAATTAAATTATTTTTGTCAGAAATTAGATTAATTTTATCCGGAATAAGAATATTTTAGTCAGAAATTATAGCATTTTGGTCAGAAATTAACTTATTTTTGTAAGTACATACATTTTTAATCAGGAATAAGATTGTTTCATTCAGATATTAGATTACTTTTGTCAGGAATAAGAACTTTGCAATCAGGAATTAGAATATTTAATTCAGGATTCATATTATATTAGTATAGATTATTATTGTCAGGATTTAGATTACTTTTGCTTGATATTAATATATTTTTTTTCTTGCAGGAAGTAGAAGCTCAGTCTAGAGATACAAGTGCAGTTTTAGATTTATTGAGGAATAAAGATGTTCTAAAGGAATCTATTGCAAATGAATCTCCTACTGCTCCTAATGCTGACATAATTCTAATAGATAAAACTCCTACTACTCCTATTGTTGCTGATTCGCCTCATGATGCGCTTATGGTATCAGGAACTCAGCCTCGTAAAACACACATTAAGTTAATTGATGTAGATAAAACTCCTACTGCTCCCAATGTTCCTGCTGAAACTACTTTTATTTCTGCTGATATATATTCTGAAAAAAGGGCTGAGAGATTGTAATATTTAAAACAAAGGCAGCAGTTGACATTGCAGGCTAATTTGGAAGCAGCTGGTGATCCTGATTGGGTAGAACCCCCTATTAATAAGATTCTGATTCAAAATCAAGGAATTCTTGTCTTTAGGAGTTTACAGGAAAATAAGCCCTTGTGTTTGAAAATTTTGACTGAACAAGAAAGATATATGTGTGACTTCCTCTTTTATATGCAATATGAATATGAGAAGGAGTTAGATCCTACGTCAAAAGATGAGGGAATTAAGGCGCGTAACAACAGTCTATACGTACGAGATACTGGTTCTGTTGTCTGTTTCACAAAGTGATATTATTTTGGTTAGAGAGGAGTTTTCTTCGCTGCGTCCCTCTATCTGGATTAACAGTGCTATTCATGATGCTTGGGCTTCTATGCTGGATATTGAAGAGAGCAAAATAACTGACAGAGGTATTTTTCAGTACAAAAGATTTGTTTTTCATACTGGAGTTGCTGTAATTTTTTTCTTTTTCTTTACTTATTTTTTTGTAATGTTTATTTATATAACATAATATATATTTTATATTTTTGTTTTGTAGGAAGTTATAGAGAGATACTTAAGAAAGAGAACTATCTATAAAGAAGAAGTTAAATTCATTAAAGGATAGGAAGAAATTTTGAAGACTTTGGAAAATAATCCAGAAGAATTTGAAAAGTTTAAGGAACAGTTGAAAAAAAGGAGCTTGCATTGAACTTGAAAAAAATGATCCTCAAGATGTTTATAATTCCATTGATAAGTAAATTGATGTGACTTTTGTATTATGGCTTGTGTATAACATATCAAAAAAGATGAAAATCCTTGCTCATTACATTACCCTATACATTATCATTGGTCATCTCATTTTTGTTTTGAATTGCAGACAGATTAAAATGGCCAAAACTACAAAGAAAAACCTCCAACACAACCAGATCCAGTAAAGGAAATTCCTGCAGCAAAGAAGGTTGCTGCAAGTAAAAAAGTTACTGCAGGCAAGAAATCTCCTGTAGCAAAAATAACTCCTGCAGCCAAGAAAGTTCCTGCAAATTCAAAACAATCTCCAATTAAAGGTATATAATATTGAAATACAATAATTATTTGATAAAGTAAATAGAAACACTTATAAAGTAAATCATTTATCTGTATAAGTCTATGTTACAAATTTAAAGATGCATACTATTACATAATTGAATATAAAAGTAAATGGTTGGTTTAGTAAAGTAAATAAAAAAGCTTATAAAGTAAATATATATGTTTTAAAAGTTCTGTAACATGTCTATACTTATAAACTGATTGTGCAAACTAAATGTATTAGGTGCTAAGCTTCAAAGGATTTCAAAAAAGCAAATATTGATAAAGAGAAGGATTAAAGAACTAGAAGCATCAAAAGGTTCATAAATTTATATAGTAAAGAATCTATTAATCTGTTATAAAGTAAACGAAGACTGTTATAAAGTAAATACAAATTGTTATAAAGTAAATAGAAACTCTTATAAAGTAAACATAAACTGTTATAAAGTAAATTGTTATAAAGTAAACTATTTACTATTATTTGTGTATGATGTCTATTGATAAGTTTAATAAAGTTAATAAAAATGCTTATAAAGTAAATATAAATGTTTTCAAAGTTAGTTAACATCTTTTAACAAATTATAGGAACAAAGAAAAGGATAAAATCTGAAGTGAAAGATAGTAATTATGAACAAGAAGAAGATCAAAATGAGGATTCTGATGGATCATCGGAAGAAGACAGAAAAAAGGGAAAAGCTCATTTAAAGAAAAAAATGAAGCTTGACAATTCTGACCTTGATGTACATGAAGTTATTCATGTGAATGATGATGATAATGGTAATCTGGAAATCAAGAAAACACACTATAGGCCCAATGCAGTTGTTGATTTGATCAAGGAATTTAGTGAGCAGCAAAAAAAAGATGTCATAAGTATTGGTTTTGGAGGGCTTCTTGAACTAAAGTTAACAAAAATTTCAACAAAGATGCTTCCATGGCTTTGTCACCATTTCAATGAAATCAGCTGGATGTTTAAGATTGACACGGTGAAGGAATTTTCAGTTAGTTCTTATGATGTTGAAGATATATTCTTGCTTCCACATGTAACTGAGAACAAGGTCAGTATTCTGTTAAGGAAGCAACCTCTATCAAACTTGTTGATTCAAAAAGAATGGAAGAAGAAGCTAGGAATTCCAGAAGATGATGAGATAATTGTGAATAATTTGGAGAACAAATTAAAGACTTTGAAGAAAGGAGGAGAGAATTTTAAAATATTCTTTGTGATGTATGTTTGCAGCACATTCTTGGCCCCTGTTGCAAATAGAGTGATTGATTACAAGATAATCAACTATGCAGACAATGTGAAACAGATACATAACCTATATTGGTGTGGTTATGTGATGAATAACCTGTGAAAAGCAGTGGAGAGCTACAAGAACAACAAAAATAAGGAATCAAGATCAGGAATCAGTGAATGTGTCCTGATTCTTCAACTTGTCTACTTTCATCATCTGGCATTCAGAGGGCAGACTGAACCTACAACACTGCCATTGATCAAACATTGGTCAGATGAGAAACTGAAAGAAAGAATTGTAAATGAGGCAAAGGCATCTTTTGGTCAAGGAGAACTCCAAAAAGATGTCTATCCAGTTTGTAAAAGAAAAGAAAAGCAAGCATTCTTGGGAGATGTAATTGAGAATGCTTATAGAAACTTTGCTAATAGAGAGAGAAGATTGGTGTCATTCAACCTACCAGAAGGTGTCATGACAGATAGTGAAATACATGATGTTGCAAAAGATGTGAGTAATTTTTTTATAAGTTACAATGATTTCTTGTATTTACTTTAAAATGAAATGTCTTTACTTTTTTATCTCATATTTGTTTACTTTTATTATATTGAATTGCTCTGCTTCTAGTAGTAATAATATATAGTAAATGATAAACATAAAGTAAATAATGTAGACTTAAAAGTAAACAAATTAACTTAAAAAGTAAATAGTATTATTGTGTTCAAAAATAATGTATTAATAAATTGTTGTTATTTATTTTGAAGGAATTTGAAGAAGAACTGCATTTGTTGACTAGAGATTCAAAACTCTTTGCAATGATACATGCTGAACATATAGCTACCTTAGGAGAGAAGATGAAACGGCAACAAATGAATGTATCTACATCAAATTCTCAACAGGTTTCTGAAACACAAAAGCTAATGGAAGATCCTAAAGTACAAAGGGCTATGGATGAAATAGTCAGGCTTTATGATGATTTAAGAGATGTATCTAGTGTGATTCTGTCAACATGGGAGGAGCAACACAAAAATTCTGAAACGGATCCTAAACCTAATCAAGAAAATGTAGTTGATCCTAAAACTGTCAATTTGGATGATGATGATGATGAAGATATGAAAATAGAGGAACTGGATGATGAAAAAAGAGAGGAGGATGACAAAAAAGAGGAGGAAGAAAAGGAGAAAAAGGAGGAGGAAGAAAAGGAGAAAAAGAAGGATGAGGAAGAAAAGGAACAAAAGGAGGAGGAGGAAAATAAGGAATACAAGGAAGAAGACAATAAAGAGGAGGAACAAGAGAATGAACAAGAGAAGGAACAAGAGAAAAAGGAAGATGAGAAGCAGAAAGAGAACACTGAAAAGAAAGAAGAGAAGAATGAAGAGAAAGGAGAAAAGGATGCTGATAACCAGGAAGTTGATGCTGATATTACTAGTGTAGTACACTCAGTCACTGAGAGCATCCTAAATCAGCCAACACTTACAAAGAAAGCAACAAACAAAACAATTGAAAGTAAGTTGTTAACTTTAGTAAATATTTAATCAATCCATAGTCAATAGTGGATGATTGTTTTGAAACTATATCTGCTATTTTATTTCAAGTGATGTTGAAAAACAACTTCAAGAAAAAAACAACCATTGAACTTAAAGACATTCACCAGGTGATAGTTTTAAAAGTTAAAATCAATTTAGATTGTGGAGAAAAAGATATTAAAATTGATTTTGTTTCAAAGACAATGAAAGGAACAAATCAAGAATGCATGAAATGCCAGAGCTTTATCAAGTAGTGGCTGATTACTAATTTGTGAAGTACAGCCCATTCAAACAGTAAGTAATATATTATTTAATTTCAAACATATTATATCTACTTTAGATAATATTTAGTTTACTTTAAATAATATTTTATTTACTATAAATATTTAATTTTGCACAGTGAAGAGATTGTGAAATTTGAAGGTCTTCTCATGATAACAAGAGATGACACAACATCCCTAGCTCCAACAGCTCCTGCTCAAATGATAAAATCTAATATAATTCAATGTTGGTCATTCCTTATGGATGATTCTCGATTGAAAGAAGATCCTTCATGCTTTTTCTTTGGCATTGACCACAATGTAAGAGTTAAATAAAATGTTAAGCTAAATCATAATTAAACATGTATGATCTCATTAAGTAATATGTTTTATGTGCTCATTAATACACAGAGACCTTTAGAGCTGTCTCTCATGTCACAAGATGCTTCCCAGGAAACAGATAAAACAACACATGTGAAGTCTCCTTCAATACACTCACAAGAATTGAATCAGGCATGGTATGATTGGATGTGCCTATGTGATGTAAAGGAGAAAATTATGACAGCTCAGTTGGTATGTCTTATTATTCATGTATACTAAACAACATTGTAGGCCATTATGATTTTGAATTTGTAGACTAATAACTGTAATTTTAATGACAGATTTTTGTTCCAATCTGTTTGAGTAACCACTATAGTTTGATAGTGGTTAACTTTATGAATCAGACCATTCAATACTTGGATAACAGGAAGTATGATGACAGGTAAAAGCCTTTCTAAAAAATTCTTGGATCTATTGTGGTAAGATTTTTTTTCTTTATAAAAAGTAAATTATTAAAGTAAATAAGACTAATATTAAAGTATATGAATATGTATTAAAAGTATACATTATATTACTTGTAAAAAAATAATATAAAATATAAAGTTAAAGATGTTCTGATTAAAGTAAATCATATGTTTATTAAAGTAATTTATACTATAAATTTGTATTACTTATATATTGCTTTACAAATGTTATAGGTGGAGGAAATGTCAAACTTTCTGAAGAGAATTAATCATGAAAAGGCTGATGAAATACTAGAATATGAGTTTGATGAAGTTAACTTCAAGTGGAAGACACCAAGATATACTCTTGATTGTGGTGTTTTTGCAATGATCCATATGCCATATTTTTCTGGAGACACTTTTGATTCTGACCTTGATTTAGCAAATAGGAGAAAGGTGTATCGTGAAGAAATATGTGCTACTCTTGCTTTGGCAGACATAAACACCAAAAGAAAACAACTTATGGGAAAAATTTCAAGGTTCAGGGTAGTTAGGAAACTAGAGAAGGAGAAAGGGGTGGAAGATATGATATGTGTTTCTGATTTCTTGAAGAAACACAAGTAATGGATAACATGAGTTTGACATGTCACTAAGTGATTGACTACTTAGCAATCAATGATGATGAAAACTTTCCAAACAAGAGGTATGTTTTATACTTGCTCAAAAACAAATACTCATATTGCATTATATATAAAATTGTTTGCCATAAGTATAACTTTAATTTTAATTCAACATTACAGCGAAGTAGTTGGCTGGTTTATAGATTCAATTGAAATAGTAAGGCAAGATTGTAACGCTTTGCTCAATGAATGGAAAGTTTCAAGTAATATAATCACTGCTTGGTCAAACCACCTCAATAACATTGAAATGCAAAAAGACAGGTCTGAAAATGACTTGATCATATTCTTCTTTGGATTTGAGTTCATGGTAAGTTTTTCCGATTTAATTTTATAATTTAAAATTATGCATTAAACAAATATTAGAAATAATCTTTGGATTTTTTTTTTGCAGGATGCTTTAACAATGTGTTTAAATGCTCATGGGAAAAAAGGAGTAACAAGTCTGCAAAAACTATGGATTGATTGGAACAGTTCACAATCATTGGACTTGGATGCAGCTCAATGTGTAAGACATAATTAATATTTAAAGTAGAACAATATATGTTTAAAGTAATAAAAAAAAACAGGTTTAAAGTAAATATGTATAAAACAAACCTATGTGCAGGTATTTATACCTTTGAAGATGGAAGATCATTATTTTCTTGCTGTGATAAACTTCAAAGATGAAACAATTGATCATCTGGACAGCACTTTGTACGAGACCAATGAAGAATATGAGCCTGTACAAAGTTTTATCTTAGAAACGGTAAAGAATCAATAGATTAAAAAAATGTCTTTAAATTCATTTTTCAATGTCTGATATTATATTAATATTCATTGCATTGCAGGTGATACAAGTACAACAGTTGTTTAAAAAAGAAAGCATCCACAAGCAAATGATATGCTGTCCTACAAGCTGAGAATAATTGAACTTCCATTCCAAAAAGAAAAAGAAGATAATTTCGCAGCAAGCTATCTACTGCTGCATATGAAGGTTTATGATAGTGCAAATGGGATAAGATTAGGAACAATAAAAGAGGTAAGTTACCATACTTATTTTTGAAGTCCTTGAACTCTATACTTATTTGGTAATTTATGTAAACTAAAGTTAATCTTTAATTTTTTTTTACAGGAATTTCCAAGACTGAATCACCATCACATAAGAACAGTGCTTGACCTACTTCTAAATGATAACAATAATCAAATGAAACAAACACTGTTTACAAATGTTGAGAATTAGGAAGAGAAGAAAGCATCTGAACAATTGTAAATGATATCAGTAGATTTGAATATATCATATATATTAGAATGTATCAGTAGTTTTAAGTAGTATGTTTGTATGAAGAATACATATTATATCTCTAAGTTGAATTACTGGGATTGTTCTGTGTCAAAAATGGTGGTAGATGTAAAAGTAGAAGAAATCAATCAAAAAGTAAATGAAAATAGTGTTAAAGTAAATAACACTATGTTTAAAGTAAAAGAAAAAAAAGTTTAAAAAAAAAAACCTTTCTAAAATATGGTGTTCGATTTTTAAGTAAACAAAAATACTGTTAAACTAATAGAAAATGGATCTAAAGTAGAGGTGGAGATGCAAAAAAGTATTAAAGTCAAGACAAGAAAAAAATTCAAGTCAAAAACATGTTATTCGATTAAAAGTGAATGAAAATAGTGTTAAAGTAAATAACGCTATGTTTAAAGTAAAAGAAAAAAAGTTTAAAAAAAATCTTTCTGAAATATGGTTTTCCATTTTAAAGTAAAGAAAAATATTGTTAAAGTAATAGAAAATGGATCTAAAGTAAAGGTGGAAATGGTAAAAAGTATTCAAGTCAAAACAAGAAAAAAAATTCAAGTCAAAAACATGTTATTCGATTATAAGTAAAGTGAATTAATTCGATTATAAGGGCGGGGCAGGGCGAATGTTGGCCTTTCAATCCCCATCCCCTTCCCCACGACGCCACGACGGGTACAATATTTTAATTCACGTAATTCTTTTATTAAATAGTATAAAAGTATATTATTTTTCTTTTAAAGATATATATATATATGTGGGTATGAGTTGGGAATGGGGCGGGTACAAAGTGGAGCGGGTAGGGTGGGGCAGGGATGGGGCGGGTACAACTTAAAACCCATCCATCCCCGCCCCACCACCCGCAAAACCGAGACCCATGCCCACCAAACTGGGGATAGGTCGGGTCTCCTACTTGACTTGCCCCACATCCATGGGTGAAGGTGGTTGTGCGGTGGTTGTGGAGGTGGTAGTTAAATGCTTGGTCACACTAAAAAAATACAAATTTTTAAAATATTAATTTTTGGAAGGTCATGCACCACACTATTTCAGTAAGAACGAGTTTGGTTTGGGTTAAGTAAGAATGGGTTGGGTCTATTCGAGTTAGGTCAATAGGAATTAATACCGTAATCTATGTTGACCAAATACGGATTGGGTCATGCTTGAGTTAAATTACAACCGGCCTTACATCTTATTAGGTTTGGTACAGGTTTAGGTGAGTTTAATAACAGGTCAAGTTACATTCAATTCAAGTCAATAATTAGCGAGTTAGAGAATTAAGTCAATATAGAATTTTAGATGAATTTGGTTGAAGTCAATAATTTTACGGCTTATAATCAAGTCCAAGTCACCAAGTCAATAATTTATGGGTTACATTTAGGTCAGGTCATCTACACGTCAATTCATGTTCGAGATTGAGTCTCAAATACTCTTGTCAATTCGGGTTCCATGGAAAATGTGACAAGTATTTTAGAATAAAAAATGGAAATGGTAACAACTATTCTATGAAAAAGGGAGTAATACAAGATATTATCTTTAATTTTGTAAATAAGGACATTATATATATCAAACAATTCATACGATATAAAATATCATAAAAGTAAATGAATTATTTCATAAAGTTAATGTATAATAGCTAAAAGTAAATAAACTGAACTTAAGTTCTGTAATACAATTACTTATAGTAAATGTAAAAATATTACAATAATAAAAATAATAAAAAAAATTTGTTCATTAAATCATGATCTTGATCATCCAAAACATCTTCTAATTTCCAAGTATTATAATAACTGCACAAAAATAAACATCAGTTATTTGTGACAAATTAAATTAAATAAATTAGATTGTAAAGTAAATAAATTACAACTTAAAGTAAATAGGAAAAGTAAAGAGGTAAAATACCAAATAAAAAAAAGTACCAAGTATAATAATACCTGCACAAAATAAAAAGTAAATGAAGTTACTGTTAAAGTAAATAAATAGAAGTTTAAAGTAAATGGAACACATTTAAAAGTAAAATACCTGAAAAATTACTTGTTTGGACAATTTCTACTGTCATGGGAAACACCAGATTCACCACAAGCTCTACAGGTTCTGCCCTTTTTGGACTTTTGTTCAGTACCTATTTCTTTTACACTCTTCAACCGCTTTGAACTTCTGGCAGAACCTTTATTAAGACACTGATTTGGAGGCAAGATATTTACATCTACTTCATTTGACCCAACCAAAACCTGAATATCAGCATCTTTCACCTCTTTTGAACTAGGTGCATTTTCAAGATTATTCTTTAATACCATCCGCTCCTCAAATGAAGATAATGTCCTAATAAGCTCAGATAAATCATCCTCAGATTGGTCAGTTAAACTCACACAACTGAAAATCTTGGACCATACATCACTGACCAATTACTTCTTCTTATCATACTTAGAAGCATCATCCAGAGCAACATTTATGATAGAAGCTTTGTTCAGAACATCTTTTCTCCAATGATTAAAGATATAAGGATCGGGAATTTCACGTATACACTTGCCTTTCATAACAAACAGAATGTGTCTACACAAAACGCCTTGACTCTCAAACATTCTACAAGTACAACTTGAATCATATGTGGCCAAGTCAAAAGTTACATCAAAATTTTTCCTTTTCTCATGATCAACAATAACAGAAAACTCCACACCATCTCCATACAGAGAACTACAACTTTCAACACCACATGAAAAACAGGATCCCTACCATTCTTCTTGAAAATCATAAAATATGGCACGAGTATAAACAACAGCAGCGTGCTTTTCCAAGTGTAAATGAGTAACCAATTGAGGCTCAAGTTTATTAAGCCTGATAACTCATCCTGTTCATGCCTTTGAGCATCAAGAGCAGTTTCATAACGGACAAAGAATTCAACACAGGTTACATGAAGGTTTGTAAACTTACAAAAGAAATTGTTTTCACCTTCAGACCTAGAAGTAGAACGCAGTAAACCACCCATAAAGAAGTCCCTAAAATATGCAGGAATCCAAAGATGTTTAATCTTGAACATGTATGCAAACCACTCATGATCGACAAGGTCAAACTCCTCCATAACACTATTACAACCATCAACAAATACATGAGGATCAATTTCTCTATCCCAAACTACTACACTTAGCTTTTTCAGGAAATCAGTTTCATTACAAAAAGCAGTTCTAACTTTTTTAGGTACCTTCCTCATTATGTGCCACATACATAGCCTATGTTTAGTCTTGGTAAAAACCTTTTCTATGGCAATACCCATTGCAGGATCTTATCAGTGATAATACAAGAGGGTTCTCTTCCCATACACTTCAAAAAAGTTTGAAATAGCCACACAAAAGAATCTATGTCTTCTTTAGATAATAAAGCAGCACAAAATGTAACACATCTCTTGTGATTATCAACACCAGTAAAAGGACAGAAAACCTATGAATATTTATTTTTATCATAGGTAGAATCAAAAGATAAAGAGTCCCCAAATAATTGATAATCTCTTCTACCAATAGCATCAGCCCAAAAGACACGGGTCAAATTCCTGCTTTCATCAACACAGTAATCAAAATAATAACCCCCTTTACTTGTTTTCACTTTTTGTTCAAGGTTCTGAACAAACATCGCACCATCAGCATTAGTGATATAAACTTTTAAGTCCCTAGAAAAATTTTTGAAATCATTTTTACTGCCCCTGACATTTTGAAACCCACCACAAAGTTCTTTCATGATCCTATAAGACATAACAGCCCCTATATTTAACTTTGAGTTGTCAAAAATAAACTTCTTATGAGCAAAATTTAAACCAACTTCATGTTTGATAACCTACCTAGTAATAGGTGTAGAAAAAGGATGAGAATGAGATTCATAAAAACAGTAAACCATATACTTCCCACCAGTACAAAACCTAAATTTTATCTTAGTAGGACAACCAACTATATTCACAATCTTTCTCTTTAAACAAGAACCTTCAACTTGTTTACCAGATTTCTTGTTATTTGTCACATACCCTTCTTTGCAACATAATAAATATTTAATTACAGTAACTCCTTTACCAGTAGGATCATCCTTATTCTTTTGTGATTTAGTAGTACTAGAACGGACTTTAAATCCACACTCATTAGCATATTTGTAATAAAAGGCAATACCATCTTGAAGAGTATCAAATATCATTCCAACAAAAGGTTTGTTTTCCAAAGAACAACCTGACATATACTCTTTATTACCTCTAGAATTATAATATATTTTAGGCTAAGTGGGTGTTTTGAAAATTCTTACATTGTTATCTTCAGTAGTGACAGAAGAAGAACAATGCTCTACACTTTTAGACATGTCCCTGAAAAGTAAATGAATCGAAGGAAAAAGTAAACAAACAATAAATAAAAGTAAATAAACTATAACTAAAAGTAAGCAAAATTTTTAAAAAATATACTAATAAAAACTATTAGAGATATACTAAAAAGTAAATGAGTCAGAGCATAAAGTAAAAAAAAAATTAAAAAAACTTTAAGAAACTAAAAAACATGAAGTTATAAGGATTAAGTAAAACTAATAATGAGAAGTTAATGACTGAATGCAAAATGTAAATTTAAAACAACAACAAATTATATTACTTGATTAATAACAGCAAGCAATATAGCAACTATATGCAAAAAACATCCACAATGAATTCTGTAAGTGTAAAACCATAAAATAGAAATTAAAAACCAAAATCATAAAAATAAAACACAAAATCAAACACTAAATTGTATAGAATAATTCAAAGAACAATTAATAAGTAAAAATTGATAAAAATTACGATAAAAATCCGTAAATAGGAAAACTCGTAATAAGATAAACAATGAAATCAAAATAAACAACGAAAATACAAATATAATTAGAAAATTACCTCAATGAATGAAAAAAAATCGAAGAATACGATGTAATTGAAGATCAAAATCGAAAAATCTGGGCAAAAAAATTCACAAAATCGAAGAACAGATGGCGCGGCGGAGCAAGCAATGTTAGAGAGAGAAAATGAAGACGCAAAGAGTGAGAAAATGAAAGGAAGAGAGAGAGAGAGAAAGAAAGGAGGTCATTCAAAGTGACAAAATTACCAAAATGCCATTATTGAAATGAAAAAGGCGGGTGAAGCAAGGGCCGTTGGATTGAGAGTGATCAATGCTCCAGATTAGTTCCTAGTTCCTATTCTATGCTTAGGTTCTCACATGATCCCATTTCTATATATATATATATATATATAGATTAGAGCTGCTTATGTGATTTTAGCCAAGCAAGATCATCCAAAAGCTAATATTATTATAGCTATGGATTGGCATGTTCCTTCTTTTTCATGGAAGACAAGCACAGAAAATTTTGATTGTGGTCTTTTTGCGTTAATTTGTATACATAAGTACACTGGATTAGATGTAGGACTTGTTGACTTCAGACTTGTAAGTTTTTTTTTCTCTTTTGTTTTTGGACTTATACTAATTATTTTTTAGTGTTCTTATGTTTGTATTTTTGTATAAATTTGCAGAAGCAAAATCGGAAGCCGTATAGATGCAGAATTGCATTTGAATTGATGAATAGAGAAGAAAATTTTTTTAGCAAGCAAGTGTGGAATGACTGCATTGAATTTTCTATTAAGAAGCATAAAATTTTCAGTGCTCAACCTGCAAGAAAAAAGCTTGAGAGTAAATATAGGCAGGAAAAAAACTGCCATACAGAAAGAAAAAGAAAGGAGATTCTTGTTGGAGCAACAGAAAAACAAAGAAATTGAAGAATACATCCAGCAAAATAGACACAAATAGGATTTAGTTAAATTTTGAAAGTTAGATAATTTTATTTTTACAAAGTATTCATATGTATATATATATATATATATTTTTTGTAGTAAGATATTAGGTTTCTTTTGTTTGATAATATTTAAGTATAGTTACATATAAATTTTGTTTTTGTTAGTTATTTTTACGATTATTTATATGTATATATTTTCTTTTTATATTTTTTGATAATATAAGTCAGGTATAAGATTGTTTATGTCAGAAATTAGATTACTTTTATCAGGAATAAGAAAATGACAGTTAGAAATTAGTTTCTTTATTCAGGAAATAAGTCATTTTTGTCGGGAAATAAATTATATCAGTCAGGAATAAGATTGTTTTATTCAGAAATTAGATTACTTCTGTCAGGAATAATAAAAAAATATCAAAACTTAATTTAAATTAAAAAGTAAACATATCAAAATCAAAATATCAGAACATAGTATTTTTTACAATTATTTTGAATAAAAAAAAAATTATTTGATGAATGACCCTATATTAAATGAGTTGTGGATTTGGAGTTTTTTACCAAACTCATTTGGATCCCTAGTTGCTGTTCTTCTTCTTTCAAAATGTCCTCTAATTCTTTTGTTCTTCTTTGGCCTTCCTTTTGTTTTTGGTCGTTTTGGATCTTTTACTGTATTCCTTCTCTCTTCTTCTTCATCAAGTTCACGAATTTTTTCTTCATTTGTTTGGAACACATTTCTTACAGATTTGTACATTTGTTCCAAAGCATCATCACATATTTTTGATGCCTCTTCGTTCCCTTGACATATTGTTACAAGGTTGTAGAAATTCTTTGTTATTGACTGCCTCCAAGGAGTGTTTATTAAAGAATGATCAGTAGTTGGATTTCCTAACCAAAAATAAATAAATAAATAAAATTACTACATTTTTGTCAGGAATAAGATAATATTACTCAGGAATAAAAATATATATATCAGGAATAATATTATAATTGTCAGTAATAACAATATAAATATCAAGAATAAGATAAGCTTAGTTAGGAATATGTTTTTTATCGGGAATAAGTTTTTTATCAAGTTAAGAATAAGTTTTAAAATTTAGCAGGAATAAAATGATATTTGTCAGAAATAAGATAATGTTAGTCAGGAACAAATTTATTATCAGGAATAACAATACTTATATTGTTTTCTGCATGAGCCATAAGTTTTCTAAGAGGAATAAATTTTTTTTGTCAGGACTAAAAATATTTCTAACAGGAATGAGATTTTGTTTGTCAGGAATAAGATCAAATTTATCAGGAAAAACAATATTGTTTTCTGCACGAGCCATAAGTTTTCTTGCATCATTAAAAGTCATACATATCTGAAAAATTAATTTATTGCATCATGAAAAAGTCATACAAATCTGAAACAGTAATTTATTGCATCATTAAAAAGTCATACAAATCTGAAAAAGTAATTTATTGCATCATCAAAAAGTCATACAAATCTGACTAGAGTCATAATTACTTCTGTTACATTACATGTTAATTATTGCTATTCATACATAACTGTTCTCTATTTAAAGGTTGTTTTAAGTTAAATTGTTTCTATTAGAGTTGTCAATTCGGGTAAACGGGTCTGGTAAGAATGGGTCGAGTCAATTCGGGTTAATGCCGTAACCTATGCGGGTCGGGTTCGGGTTGGGTCATGCTTGAGTCGGGTCACGTCGGGTCATACATTTTATCGGATTTAGGTCGGGTTTAGGTCAAGTTAATAACAAGTCGGGTTACATTCAGGTCGGGTGAACAATTTAGGTCGGGTTTAATTCGGGTTTTCACGGGTTAAAACGAGTTAGGGTAATTCTTGGGTTCGAGTCGGGTTTGGTTCAAGTCAATAATTTGCGAGTTAGAATCAGGTCGGGTCATTCTTGGGTTTGAGTCGGGTTCGGTTCAAGTCAATAATTTGCGGGTTATAATCAGATCGGGTCATTTCCAAGTCGGGGTCATTCTCGGGTTCAAGTCGGGTTCAGTTCAAGTCAATAATTTGCGGGTTATAATCAGGTTGGATAATTTCCAAGTCGGATCATTCTCGGGTTCAAGTCGGGTTATGTTCAAGTCAATAATTTGCGGGTTACAATTAGGTCGGGTCATTTCCAAGTCGGGTCATATTCGAGTTCAACTAACTATAAATAGATAATTATCATTTTTATCAAGCTAATTATTTCCTTTAACTATATTATATATGGCAACATACTAGGGAACTATAGCTTATAATTTAGGAAGATAATTATCTCCTTTGACCATACAACAAATATATACTATATTTAACTCTTAAATTTGGGGATGATGCTCCTTTTTTTTGCTGGCTTGGACCGACTTGGTCTCCCTAGACAAAATGCTTTGATCAACAATAATAAGGTGGTCTAAATTGAATTTAAGGTGATTTGAAATCGGGTCAAGAACAATTTGGGTTGAATTTAGGTCAGGTAAATAACAAGTTATGTTAATTTCGGGTCGGGTTAGTAACAGATCGGGTTGAATTTTTAGGTCGGGTTAGTAATAGGTCGAGTAAAATTCGGGTCGGGTCACTAACAAGTCGGGTTGAATTTGGGTCGGGTCAATAACAAGTCGGGTTGATTTCGGTCGGGTTTGTAACAGGTTGAGTTGAATTTCGAGTCGGGTTAGTAACAGGTCGGGTTAGTAACAAGTCAGGTTAGATTCGGGTTTTGACGAGTTAAAACGGGTTTGGGTCAATTTCGGTTCAAGTCGGGTTCTGTTCAAGTCAATAATTTACGAGTTACATTCGGGTCGGGTCATCTCCAAGTCGATTCATATTCGGGGGGGTCTCACATACTCGGGTCTAGGGTTGGTTTCAGGTCGGGTCAGGTCAGGTTTGGGTCACCATTTTTTCGGGTTCAGATGGGTCGGTTAATAATCGGGTTTGGGTCGGTATTTCGGGTCGGGTCAGCTTTTGACAGCTCTAATTTCTATAAAAAAAGACTTTCTTTAATAACATCGATTGTTTCTATATAAGGTTGAGTCATATATCATTAACTTATATTTTTTTTCTTCTATACAATCTTAAAGACAATGGCTGATTTCTATGCAAATATGGAAAAATGTTCTGTTAATTTCAGACCAATTTATGGGCTTAGTTTGGTAAATACATTAAGTTTTATGCTTATACATTTGTTTTGTGTTTTAGTAAATATTTAATGTTTTCATTATTTTTTGGGTGTTTTTTTATTTCAGCCGCTTCCTGCAGAATGGAAAAGTTTTCTTTTAAGATTCACAGGTCTAGTTAGAGTCTATCGTGGGAATAATGGCAGATTTTGCGAGGTAAGAGTGATAAGCGTACCACAAAATACAAGAAGCTGTGGTGGTTGTTTTATTGATGATGGATGGACAAGCTTTGTAACATCCAATAACATTGTTGCTGGAGAAAGACTGGATATTTATCATGATAATTATTAAATTTTTACATTAGAGTTTTTAATGCTAATGGTAATGAGAGGCTTCCTACTGAAGCTGAAAATGGTATTAATGTATAAGTTTTTTTATTAAAATTATGTTTGTAAGAAAAAAGTTTTTTTATCAGAAATAATAATATTTGTATGAGGTATAAGACTATGTTTGTCAGAAATAAATTGTTTTATCATGAATAACAATATTTTTATCAGGAAAAAGACTATATTTGTCAGGAATAGGATTATATTTGTCAGGAATAAGTTCTAATAATCAGGAATAATAATATTTTTATTTTATATTTAATTAACAAATAATAAATTTTAAAATAAAAAAGTATGTACGTACCTGATTCATTTTCATCCCATATCATTGATTTTGCAAGCTTTGTCCAACGTTTCAGAACGTATCTCTCTGGTATAGCATGTATGCTGTACATTTGCATTATCTAGAGGATGTGAAAGCACAACAATCCGGTCTCTGTGAAGCACATACAAGAACACACAAACTCATTGTTTTGACTGTGATATATGACTTGATAGGTGTAGGGAATATTTCAAGCATTATGATAACCCCAAACTTGAACCCCACTGTGATCATACACTAAAGTACGGTGGCGTTCCAAAGGGAAAGACAAAGAGCAAAAAGAGTCGCCAACAAGTTTTAGGAACTTGTAAACCCAAAAGACAATCCAAAGGACCGTCAACTACTCCATAAGGTCTTGAACCAAACAGGGTCCGGGGATGAGGGTACGAATCCAATCTACAAAAGAAAGGACCCGCCCTATAAAATAGGCCTCTACTTTGTTCTGCTCGTATTCATGTGCGCTTTCCGAATAACATACAAACATTATATTAAACCTACCCTGTTTATCTATGTTGGTTGAATATTAATGCACAAATAATACTATTATTGGCGATCACTTGAGTTAAAATCACATTAGCCTAAACCAAATTAATAATTATCTTATTAAGCGTGATTGCAAGTACAAATTCCCTTTAAACCTGCATAAAAGGCGTGATCAAGCAATAACAAATAAATATATCAAGCAACATAATAATAAATCAATAACAATAATAACGATGATAATAGCATGATAAGGCATAATAAAGCTCAATAATAATAGCAAGATCCTAGGCATGATACTAACAAGATTAATAACAAATCCTAGCATGTCACTAAACAATAAAGATCAAAGCTTTAAACCTAACATGGTACTAACATGATATTAGAAAGAATTAAAGGCACCCTAAACATGATACTAGAAAGCATAAAATAACATCCTAACATGATACTAGGAATCATTAAACAATAATAAGCATGCTTTCTACATTGAAAGAGAGTAATAAGATTACATACTTTGAAGCCTCGTACCTCTTTCTAATAACAAAATACACAAGTTAGTAAACTTCAATGAAAATAATAAAGAACAATAATTAAAGAACTAAAGAATTGAAATCAAATTAAATAAAGTTTTGACTAGTTTTGGACCAAACCCTCAGAAAATATCAACCCTTGCACGTCTAGGGCGAAGACAACTTCGAACTTGGCTAAGAGACTCTAAGTCTTGTGAATGCGGAATATTGTATTTAAAAAAAGGCTAGTTTAGAAAGAGAGAGAAAGAAAAGAATTAAGCTATATTTCTTAGAGAGAGAATAGAGAGAATTGAGAAAGCGTTGATGATTGTGAAAATTGATAATGGTGAATGATTTTTGAAAACAGGAATTCGGACGCTATTTATAATGAAAATAATCCGGAAAAACATAGAATTTGATAAGGAATAAAACTCCACGCTGTCGCCAGGAATTAACTCTGTCGCGACGCGACAGGGTCTGTCGCGCGGCGACAGCCTGTATTAGCGCGTTTTTCTTCACGCGGAATCCGATCTTTAATCAACTTGATCTACGGAATCCGTACAGAAGATAAAATATATTTTTAAGATAATAAAACCATATTTTATTCCAAATAAAAATCTTTTAAAAATAATTAATTATTAAATCTAACAATATTAGAATTAAAAGGAACTTTTTAGAAACTTCTAGAAAACTATAATTAATCCTAATAATTTTAGGATTAATAATTAATATTGGGCCCTCCTCTAGATCATTGGGCCGTATTAAAATAAATAACCGGGCCCAGTTTAGTATTTTGGCCATAACTTCCTCAATATTCATCGGAATCGGGCTTATAATATATCGTTGGAAAGGTCTCTTCGAGCCCCATCCATCTACACCATTATTGGACCCTTATCATGGACCAAAATAAACTGAAATGGACGTTTTCAAATAAATAAGGTCATTTTCAAAAAACAGAGAGAAAAGAATTTAATTAAAACTAAACCGCAACACTTGACTTTCGAACCACTTTCACCTAATTCGATAATAACACAACGTGCAAGGCATTCATCACTGGGTTTGGTTTTGGGGGGACACAAATGGGTGTCTACAATAGGTGTGCTTATAATCTTTATCAAGAGAAACATCACAGAATTTGACATATTGTATTGAAGTGGTCTTTTTTCTTGCATATGCTCCTAGACTTGTATCAAATTCCAACTTAAAATCCTTGTATAAGTTTAGAGTATAAACTTCACCTGCATGTTTTAATATTTTTGTTGTTGTTTTTGGTTTCTCAGTAGTACATCTGAAGTTGTCACTCTTTTTAGTGCTTCTCCATCTTCTCACAGTAGTTTCAAATATGTGAAAGAACTCCAAAAACTTAGTGGTTCTGTTAGCCTTAAATGAAATTTCTCTGTTTGTTACTTCTACTCTTTGAGATGAAAGAATTCCAGCTGAGAAAATGTCCTTGCTCAATGTCGTGCACCATTTTTCTCGTAGCCCGAATAACCTATCAAACCATTCTTTTTTTTTTCTAATCCGTGTTTTTGAACTATTTTAATCCAGCATTCCTCAAATTCTGATTCTGAATCACAACCACTTAAGAATTTGTGAAACATATTCTTGAATTCAAGATTGGTTTTTAGAGTTCCAAAGTGTGACACAAAATTCTTTTGTAAATGCCATAGACACAGTCTATGTCTTGAATTTGGATAAAACTGCAACAATGATAAGAAGAATTAGATTATTTTTCTCAAGTATTAGTATGTTTTAGTCAGGAATTAGATAATTTATGTCACGTATTGGTTTATTTATTTCAGGCATTACAACATTTTAATCAGGAATTAAACTTTTTTTGAAAGTTATAAGTTTATTTTTCTCAAGAATTAGCATGTTTTAGTCAGGAATTAGATAATTTATGTCAGATATTGGTGTATTTATGTCAGGCATTACAATATTTTAATAAAAAATTAAACTGTTTTTTAAAGTTATAAGTTTATTTTTCTTAGAAATTAGCATGTTATAGTCAATAATTAGATAATTTTTGTCAGGTATTGATCTATTTTTGTTGGGCAGAACAATATTTTATTCTGGAATTAAATAGTTTTTGGGTTTAGGGTTTTAGAATAAAAAAAGATATATATCCAGAGTTTTTGGATAAAGACAACAAAAATGTAATAATAAACTTTTTATTATTAAAATAATTAAAATAGTTTTTTATTATTATTTTTTTATTTGCCTATAAAACCATTATTTTCTCATACATTTCGCATGTTTGTTGTTTTGTATATTCTCTATCCTAAAATAAACTTTTTTTTTATTTATTTCTAAAATATGAAAAATAATTTTCAGTCTTCTACTTCATCAAACGATCAAGAAGAAAATGTTATCGACAACTTTTAAAAAAGATTAAATGATCTACTCGAAAGAAGAGATAGAGTGAAGGACGAACTGATGAAGCTCTATGAAAAAATGGTAAAGAATGAAATTAAAGAACTGAGGAAGAGAAAGAGGACACAGGAGAAATTCCAGGAAGCACAAAATAAGAAAAAAAAAAAAAAGAACAAGATCAACAAAAGAAGGAACACAAAGAAGAAGAAAAAAAAGATCAAAAGAAGAAACAAGTTTAAAATCTCAAGAAGAACAAGAAGAAGATTAATATTCTAGGGTTTTTTTTTTTTGTTGTTAACTTCTAAGCTCAATCAATATCATTAAAATACTCCCTTTGTTTTTTTTTATTTGCATCAGTTTGACCGGCACATTTGCCGAGACGCAACTTTAACCATCGATATCTTTAATTGTTAATTAGTAAAAATTATAACAAAATTATATTATGAAACTAGACATTATGACGAATCTAATGATATATTATATAATAACATTTATTTATTTTATAGAGGTGAAAAAATCAAGTCAACCATAGTATGTGAATAGTGCAAAAATCAAAGTGATGCATTTAAATAAAAACGGAGGGAGTATATGAAAATAAAGATATATAATAATTAAAATTTTCGATTATATGATATTTCCTGATATATTTCTTCATTTTGCTAATGTGTTTATCAAATATATTAAATCTGTAAGCCTATATAATATTTATAATTCTATTGGCTGATATGATTTATTGTTTTGTTTTGTTGGCTTACATCTGTTTAATCTACATTATATTATTTTTATGTTGGTTAAATAATACGTAGTATAAGTTAAAATTTATACTTTGATTTTTTTATATATTTATTTTTTTGCTTAAATACTTTATAAATCATTTACGCTAACAAAGTTAGATAGTTAAAGTCAGGTATAAGATAATATTAGTCAGGATTAGATAATTTATGTCAGGTATTTGTATATATTAGTCAGGAATTAGATTATGTTTGTCAGGCTTAAATAGTTTTTTGTCAGGAATTAATATATTTTTATCAGGAATTAGATTATATTTGTCAGGTATTGGTTTATTATTGTCAGAAATTAGATTATATTATATTAGATTAAGGGTAAGTTTAACATCTGGACAAATTAAAAGGTAGGAAATGAATTGATTGGGAATTAAATTACTTGGGGAAGTGCGCAAAATTGACTGATTTAAGTTAAGTGAGTATTAAAAATCAATTTTCCCAAAAATGCTTGGCGCCCTTTCATTTCCAGAGCTTCAACAAAGGCGATTTAGTAGTTTCTTATTCGTTTTCAATTCGAATTCAACTAATTTGCAAGGTACATTGCTTCCTTTGTTATTTTGATTGTTTTATTGTTGAAATTGTGTTGAAAATATTATTGGTATTGTAGGGTTTAGAGTGGTATGATGATCATCAGTTCTTTTGTGTAGTTAAATTTTTTGATTTTGGTTTTGTTATGAAGTTCTTAGTTTGTGTTTGGTGGTTAGATGATACAAATTAGTTTGAATTTTCACTTTGATGTTGAAATAAAACTCTAGAAAATCGTTTGTAGTAGCTTAAATAACAGGGGATGTTCTGATGTGTTTTTTTATTACTCAGGAAAAACCATGGCCGACCTTGATGAACTACACCCATTCTTGTCCATGTCTGACGTGCTAACAGTGCATGTGTTCCCTCGTCTGAGAGACCCTATGGACATTGAGTCCGTTACGAGTGTGTGTAGGGGGTGAAGGAATATTGCTAGACATGGGCTTGACTACACCCATCCTGTGTTGTCCATGGAGGATTCTACCCACAAGTGGGCCTTGGACTCTATATTTGGTGGTGATGGGTCAGAGTTCTGGTTTTAGATGTCTGGGGAGTGGTGGGCTTATTGTGATGGGTTCCCATTGTTGTTTGGGGATGATGAATGTTAATAAGGGATTGGGTAGGCATAGGTGTAGTTTTTTGTCAAAAGTTGTAGTTGAATGCCCATGACGTTTTTTTTTTTTTTTTTTGATTGCTGGCCTATTGAATCTATGAAGTTTTTGAACACTTTTGCACTGCAATGTTTGTGATTGCATATGACACTTTTGTAAGGAATAAACTTATTTTATATATGAATTTGCAGTTTATTACTCCTTATTCTATTTGATTATATATGTTGTGATCTGTAATTTGTGTTGTTTTTTAATTGTGTGCATTAATGTTATTAATTTCAGATTGACTATGGAGTTGAATTCTTGTTTGGTTGTACATTATGTCAGAAATTTTTATGTTTGTTAGGATTGAATAGTTATAAGTTAAGAATTAATAAATTTTACTCAGGAATAAGATAATATTATTCAGGAATTAGATAATATTTGTCAAGAATTGGTATGTTGTTATTCAGGAATTAGATTATTTTAGTCAGGTATTGAATTATTTTTAGTCACATATAAGATAATATTAGTCAAGAAATAGATAACATTTGTCATAAATTGGTATGTTTTAGTCAGAAATTAGGAAATTTTATTCAGGTATTGGTTTATATTTCTCATGAATTAGATTATGTTAGTCAAATATTGCATTATTTTTCTCAGGAATTAACTTAATCTGGTTAGGAATTGAAATGAATGTATTTTAGTCATGTATAAGAGAATATTAGTCAGGAATTAGATAATATTAGTCAGGAATTGGTATGTTTTATTCAGGATTTAGATTATTTTACTCAAGTATGGTTTATTTTTCTCAGGAATTAGATTATGTTAGTTAGGATTAAATACTTTTTAGTCAGGAATTATGTAGTTTTTAGTCAGAAATTAAATTAACATTAGTCAGGAATTAGATAATATTAGTCAGGAATTGGTATGTTTTAGACAGGTGTTAGATTATTTTAGTTAGGTATTGCATTATTATAGTCAGGAATTAGGTTAATTTAGTCAAGAATTAAATTATTTTATTCAGGTTTTGGTTTATTTTATTCAGGAATTAGATTATGATAGTCAGGCTTAAATAGTTTTTAGTCAGGAATTAATATATTTTAGTCAGAAATTAGATTATTTTTGTCATGTATTGGTTTGTTTTTGTCAGAAATTAGATTATATTAAATTACTTATACTAGATTATTTTAGATTAGGGGTAAGTTTAACACGTGGACAAATTAAAAGCCAGGAAATGATGAATTGATTGAGAATTAAATTACTTGGGGAAGCACGCAAAAATGACTGATTTAAGTTAAGTGAGTATTAAAAAAAATCATTTTCCCAAAAAATCTTGGCCCCGTTCAATTTCCTCTCCCTTGTACTTTAAAAAAACCATCCATTTCCAGAGCTTCAACAAAGGTGATTATGCATTTTCTTATTCGTTTTTCGACTCAAATTCAACTAATTTTCTTCTGTTTTCTCTTTAAAAGTGACAATGGCAAAAGCTTCTTCCTCTAATGACAAAAAAAAATTGCGGAGATAATCGTAGGCTAAGGGAGATAGTCAAATTTTTTGCTCATTTAATTCATGTTGTCTATTGTTGGCTTCAATCAGAAGATGGGTATCGAAACATGGTGGAGAATTGCATAGACATTAAGAAGAGGATACAAGAAAGCAAGGATGATAAGGAAGGAAAGAAAAAATTGTTGGTGAAGTGTGAATGGTATGTGCTATATCTTCAGCAAATTTGGTATGGGATGCAAGACATGTTAAGTGATATTTTAAATAAAAAGGATAAGCTTGACCAAGTACTCAAAGAAGAAGATTTAAAGGAGAAGATGGCAGAAAGAGTGAAATAAAGAAAGGAGGAGGAAAGAAATAGAAAGAAGAGGGCAAAGCAGAAGGAAATTTCACATAGGAGGAACAAAAAACCAAGGAGAATTGAGCAATGGTATGAGCCCGACTCTATAGTTCAATTGTCTGAAGAATTGCATTATGATTCTAATAATGATAAACATTCTATTGATCATTTGTAAAGGATCTATGATGCAAATATATAAGTTTAACTATCTTTAATTTTGTATGTGATGGATGTTTGTTATTGAATATGTTTTTTAATTTAAATCCTTCTTTAGAATTTGTGTACATTAATGTTATTAATCTCAGATTGACTATGGAATTGAATGCTTGTTTGGTTGTACATTAAGTCAGAAATTTTTATGTTAGTGAGGATTAAATAGTTTTAAGTCAGGAATTAATATATTTTAGTCCGGAATTAAACAATATTTGTCAGGAATTAGTTTGTTTTTCTTAGGAATTAGATTATTTTAGTCAGGTATTGGTTTATATTTCTCAAGATTTAGATTCTGTTAGTCAGTATTAAATAGTTTTAGGTCATGAATTAATATATTTTAGTCAAGAATTAATATATTTTAGTCAGGTATAATATAATAATAGTCAGGAATTAGATAATATTTGTCAGGAATTAGTATGTTTTATTCAGGAATTAGATTATTTTAGTCAGTTATTGGTTTATTTTCTCCGGAATTAGATTCTGTTATTCAGGATTAAATAGTTTTAAGTCAGTTATTAATATATTTTAGTCAGGTATAAGATAATATTAGTCAGAAATTATATACTATTAATCAGGAATTGGTATGTTTTAGTTAAGAATTAGATTATTTTAGTCAGGTATTGCATTATTTTTCTCACGAATTAAATTACTTTTTTTTAGGAATTAGACTATATTAAATTACTTAGACTATATTAAATTACTTATACTAATCAGATATTAAATTATAGAATATATATATTATGAAGCTAAAACTGCTTACCTCTTGTATGGCGTTGCTCATTGCAAGATCTTGATTAGTGAAGATTGATTTTGGTTCAATTCCACACATTGACTTTTTGAAAATTGAAAGCAGCCAAACAAATGTTTCAGTCTTTTCATCAGTTATGAAGGCACATCAAAACATTGTTGTTCTCCAATGATTGTTTATACCAAAAAATGGTGCACATATCAACCCATATTTGTTTGTTCTGTATGTTGTATCGAAGATTAAAACATCACCATAAGCTTTGAAATCTTCAAGCATTTGAGAGTCACGCCAAAAATAGCTCACCACATTATTTTCTTCTCCAAATTTCAGTCTATAAAAGAATAAAGGATCTTTATCTGCTCTTTCTTGAAGGGTGTCTATTACATTATGCATGTCTCCACCTTCAACCATACTCATTTTCACCATTGATACATAGTTAAGGTGGTCTCTCTTAGTATGACCAACGCATTCTTCTCCTCTAGCTTCATTGCTTATATAATTGTAAGCATCCATTGGTTTAATAGCACTCTCAAGCATGCTCTCAATTAGCTCACCCATTGGAGATGATATTTTCCTTTCTGATCTTAGATGATGTCGTTTAACTGTTATTACCAATTCATGATTATGTTCCAACTCATGTGTAATTTACCTTCTGCATTTTTGTTGAAACGAATATGAGCTTTGCATCCAGTTCTTGTGTCATTTACTTCCCTTTCTTTTCTCTTTTTTTCATCAGTTTTACCTAATATGGGTATTTCGACTGAATTTTGTTCACTTGCATTCTTCATTTTACCCTTCGTCTGTCCTTCCTTAGAGCATCTAAAATAAAACTCATACAGTATATCATTGTTATCTCTTCTCTTTGTTGATTTTCTGACGCTGAAACCAACAGATCTTGAATGAGCTTTGTATAAAAAAATATCCATCATTATAGTCTGATACTGTATAACCTCCTAGACATCTACTTATGTTTTCATCCTTGTCACATTTGTAATAATCTGCAACAAAAGTAAATATAAATCATACTGTCAAAATTATTCAAGTCAGGAATTAAATAATTTTTGGCATAAGAAATTAGATTATTTCAGTCAAGAATTAGAATATTTAAGTTAGGAAATATATCAATTCAGACAGCAATTACGTATTTTGTCAACAACTCCTTTATTTTTGTCGGGTATTAGATATTTTATGTCAGGTATTACATTATTTATGTCAGGAATTAGATTATTACACACAGGTATTAGATTATATTAGTCTGTCAGGAATTAGAAATTTCAGTAAGAAATTAGATTATTTCAATCAGGAATTATATTTATACAGTCAGGAATTGAACTACAAATTAATTGTCAGCAACTACATCATTATAATTACAGAGCATTTAATCATCAGTTGGTTGAGCAGGTAAACTACTTATGTCAAGTTTAGGTCTATTTTTGTCGGGAATTACAATATTTTATTCAGTAATTAAACTTCTTTTGAAACTTATAGGTCTCAGGAATTAGCATGTTTTAGTCAGGAATTAAATAATTTATGTCAGGTATTGAACTATTTTTGTCAGACATTACAATATTTAGTCAGGAATTTAATAGTTTTTTAATCAAGTTTAAGATAATATAAGTCAAGAATAAGATAATATTAGTCAGGAATTGCTATGTTTTAAATCCGAGTTCCTTTGTTCAATATATTATTACATACAGGAATTAGATTATTTTAGCAAGTCAGGAATTAGATTAAAACAGTCAGGAATTTGATTATTTCAATCAGGAATTAGATTTATACAGTCAGGAATTGAATTAGAAATTTATTTTTATCAGCAATTAATATGTATTACTCAGGAATTAGATAATTTTTCTCAGGTGTAAGTTTATTTTTGTCAAGAATTACAATATTTTAGTAAGTAATTAAACTTTATTAAAAATCTATAAGTCTTAAGAATTAGCATGTTTTAGTCAGGAATTAAATAATTTATGTCAGGTATTGGTCTTTTTTTGCCAGCCATTACAATATTTTAGTCTGTAATTTAATAGTTTTTAGTCAGGTTTAAGATAATATTAGTCAGAAATTGGTATGTTTTAGTCACAAATTAGAATATTTTAGTCAGGTATTGCATTATTTTTCTCAAATATTAGGTTAATTTAGTCAGGAATTAAATTATTTTTGTCAGAAATTAGATTATATTAAATTAATTGTCAGAAATTACATCATTATAATTATAGAGCATTTAATTATCAGTGTACTATACTTCTAATTTTTATAATTTTCAAACAAACATACCTATTATATTCGCATCATCTTCATCTCTTTCTTCTTCATCTCTTTCTTAATTGATTCGTGTTCTCTTTTATAATTACATTATCTGCTGCAATACACAATAAATTGGAATCAACTTAAACTAATTTACTGCGACACCTTATATATACAATCTGAAATTAAATTACTTTTGCATGAAAATTATAAGTCAAAATTAATTCGAAATTAAATACGATCTGAAATTAAATTAGCCTTCCATTCAAATTTTAAGTCGAAACAAATTTAAATCGCTTACAAAATAGAATTAATGCTTTTGCAAAAACTTATAAACTCAAAATTGATTCTACAATTTCAAATTATAAGTCAAATTTAAGTTGAAATTAAATACGATCTGAAATTAAATTAGTCTTTCATTCAAATTATAAGTAAATTAAGTCGAAATCGATTGCATGCAAATTTAAATCGCATGCAAAAATGAATTAATGCTGTTGCGAAAACTTATAAACTCGAAATTGATTGTAAAAATTGAATACGATCTATAATTAAATATGATCTGAAATTAATTACGATCTAAAATTATGAAACTAATTATACCTTTTTCAGCAGTAATTGAACTCGAAATTGATTCTATAGGTGAATCAGATTCTTCTTCAATTATCATCGTGTTGTTTGATTTCTCCATTTTTGTGATTTGAATGCTGTGAAATTTGAAGATTTGAATGTTGTGAAATTTGAAGAAATGAAATCGTTCGAAATTTGAGGAAATGAAGGCGTTCAAAATTTGAGGAAATGACGGGGCTCGAAATTTGAGGAAAATGATGAAAATGAAAAAATTCAGGCATTTTATAAATTGGCGCACGGGCTTTGGTCGGGTTTATCTGCGCCTCTTTTATTATGAGTCCGGTCTCACGTGAGTCCAGTCTCACACAAAACGTTTCGATGTAATTATAGACTTGAAATTATTTTTATTGAACTTAAAATATTTTTTAATGAATTGATTTTTTTTTTTTACCAAACTAAAATTATTTTATTGATTAAAACTTATTTTTTTTACTGTTTACAAACTTTTTAAAACGAATTTCAGGATTAATTTTATGATTATTCTAAAGAACTTTTTAAAACGAATTTTATAGGATATTATTTAAAAGTTATGAACAATTTTGTATAAATGAAATATTAAAAGTATATCGGTAATAAACTCTATACTATACAATATTTTTATCTTACAAAATCTACCTAATCTAATCTAATGTGGCCTACAATAAACTCTAATCTAATATTTTTATCATATTTATTAGTGATATGATATGATAGATATGAAATGATGTGTTATTGGATTGATATAAGCATGGTGGTAAGTCGAACCAATGCTTGCCTTAGGGTTTTAATTAAATAGAACTTAAGATTTACTAAACTAAGCTGAACTTAACTGAACTAAACTGAACTAGTTGGAGCGGAGCTAAACTGAACTGAGTTGAACTGAATTGTTTATGAGAGAAGGAAATTAGGAACTGAACTGATTGAAGTTGAAATGAACTGAACTGAAATTAAGCTAAAGAAAACAGACCTTTAATCCTCATTTCAACTTCAAATGGTTAATTGTATCACCCGAAATTGAAATTACTGGTTTCAAATCCAATTTTAAAACTATCAGTTGCTAACCAATTTAAATAAATATAATTTCCCCCCAAAAATCATCTCAATAAAGTCTTCCTTTGCCATTATTATTTCAATGGACCTAAGTTATCTACATCAGTCTTTTAACTAGTATACTATGGTACATGAATAATTACTATGGAGTACTTGCATTGGGTTGCACTCTTTATACTTGCAACTAAATCTATTTTATTTTTACAATAAATAACCAAATTAGAGCTTAATTATGTGCTGCGCCAAAAAATAAAAATGAAAAAAAAATTTAAAAATTAAAATTACGAGCATGGATGAGAGGTCATGAAGACGAAATTTAGTTCTAATAGGTCGTTAGGAGTCTTAGGACCATGAAAATAGGACTATACATTTAGAACTACTCATTTGCAAAATTGGATTCAATTAACAATTACTTTCTACTTTCGAATTAATTAGTTTTTTTTTTCTATTAATTTTGAGGGATGTTATATAGATCATGATTTATTATAGGAAAAATTGTCAAAAATAAAATGACCTTTAGACGGTCTTCCAAAATAAAATGACCTTTTGATTATTCCAAAATAAAACGATCTTTGATGGACATCTTCCAATAATAGAACGTGGCCGGTTGATAACCTGTTCAATAAGTTATAGTGACACATGTCACAATGCGATTGATAGCTTTTCAAAAAATTTACATTTGTCTTTTTTTATAAAAATTAAATAAACTTAAAAAAAAAAAGAAAAAAAAGCCCCCAACCACCAGGCCCCTGCCCACGAATCCCCAGTACCCACCCCCACTGTAGTCGCCGGAACCAACTTAACCCCCACTGACCCACCGTTGTCCATGTCGGCAAACCCCTAATCCACCCTTCATCTTCACCTTCACCTTCACCTTCACCTTCACCTTGCCGCCGCATTATTTCCCTCGGCCGCCCGAAACCCATCTATAAACCCAATCCTTTAGTCTCTGTCCCGTAAACCGCCAAAAACTAAACTATAAACCCTCGAAACCCATCATAATCACGGCCACCCCACCCTTTTTCGTGAGGGGTTCAACGATTTGTGGTTTATGGGCTTGGTTAAAGGGGTTATTTCAAGGTGTAGGGGGGGGGGGGGTAGGTGAGAGGAGTTTTGAGGTTGTTTCGGGATGTATGGTGTGGATGAGGAGGGTTTGTGGTGGTTTCAAGGGGGATGGGGTGGCTGCAGGGTATGTTCCGTGGTGGTGGGTGGTCGAGGGGTGGCTGGGGGAAAGATATGTTGTGATGGGGTTGGCATTACGGTGGGTTACGGGAGGAAGATGACTGATAGTGGGGGGAGGGGAGGATGGAGGAAGATATGTTTTTTTTTTTTTTTATGTTTTTTTTTTTAAAAATTAAAAATCAGTTTTTTTAAAAAAAGAAAAATGTAAAAATAATCCTAACCTATCACAATATGACACGTGTCTGGGTGTAACCTTTAAAACAAGTTAATGGTTTTTTTATTCTATTTTGGGAAGATGTCCATCAAAGGTCATTTTATTTTAGAATAATCAAAAGGTCGTTTTATTTTTGGAAGACCTCCCAAGGTCGTTTTATTTTTGACAAATTTTTCTTTGTTATACTATGTCGCAATTCAATAACTAAAATAACGACATTAATATAACCAATAGCTTGTTTTGATAATAGAATATGTTTGACAGGAATAAGATTATATTTGTCAGCAATAAGATTAATTTGGTCAGGAATAATATTATTTTTGTCGGGTTATTGACAGGTTAAAGTCGTATCACCTAATCAAAAGTAATTTCTAAAACCACTAACTAAAATAGATAAGGAATTAGGGTCGAATCCACAGGGAAACAATGTTCATTTATTCCTAATAAATTATTATAATCTAAATTATCAAGAAAAGAGGAAGAATTGTGAGACGTATACTATGACAATAAATCAACTAAGGGAATAAGCAATAATAAGAAGATCTAGGGTCATAGGTTCACCAATAATTAATAATTCGGGATAAAATGACATAACAATCAATTATCAATGCAAAAATTAACCAGATTATAAAGGGTTTTCGCTACGTATTATAATCACATAATTAATCTATCGGTATTAAATCGCATCTCACGAATCTTGAATTAACCATTTATAAATTAACCAGCCTATTGAAACTAAGCCTTAATATGAATTCTCATCTCTCAAATCTCGAATTGATATTGCATAACTCATACAATTAAACCAGCACTAATCTAATTGCATAGCATTAAATCAATCAATAAGAAATTAACCAAAAAACATTGACAATCAATAATAACAAATCATCCCTTCATATTAATCATGGATCCCAAAAACCCTAGAATTAAACTAGTCACACATAATTAAATATGAACTGAACAAAGCAATTAAATTAAACATACTTAAAACAATAATTAACAAAACTAATATAACACGGAGAAATAACGAAAGTCTAAAGAAATACGAAGAAACAATGAAAACAAACCAACATATGATAAATGTAAAAGTAATGAAAAGCAGTAAACTTAATTAAAGAAAACAAAAACTTAAGGAAACACTAGGAACCAAAAAGTCAGCTTAAACTAATTCTCCGAAAACTAATCTTATGGAAAATAATCAAAACTAAGGTCATGTTCACTTCACCTTAAAAAAATAATATTAAGTAAAAAAATAATTTTAGTTTAGTATAAATAAGTTCAGTTCAGTAAAGTTAATTTCATTTCAGTAAAAATAAGTTCAGTTCAGTAAAATTCAGTTTTCTTAAAAAAGAATTATAATAGAAAATCTATAAAAATAATTTCATTTTAACAAAAATAATTTCAGCTAAGTAAAATTAATTTAAGTTCACTAAAAATAATTTAAGTTCAGTAAATATAATTTTGTTTCACTAAAAATAATTTCATTTCAACAAAAATAAGGTGAAGTAAATGGGACCTAAGACTAAAATCAAGAAAAATGAAAACAGGCTAACCTACTTAAACTACGTACTACTATTCCCCTTTAATAACAAACCCCAAAGTCCAC
Organism: Chenopodium album; assembly: GCF_948465745.1. Classification (NCBI taxonomy): domain Eukaryota; kingdom Viridiplantae; phylum Streptophyta; class Magnoliopsida; order Caryophyllales; family Amaranthaceae; genus Chenopodium; species Chenopodium album. The sequence goes on from NC_137844.1 coordinate 37,701,123, forward strand.
CGACTTTTGTTTCCTTGCCGAAAACAAAGTCTTTAAAATAAAAAGACAAACAACCCAAAAGCATGCTCCTTTGACCGTGAAAGATGGATTTTATCAATGGGGCCAAGGCTGTTGGAAACCGACTTAAGCAAGAAGATTGCAGCACAATTGCCCGATCAGGCCCGATATTTTTACTCGCCCAACTGAACTTTTGGTTTGTTCTCATGGGATTGGGCTTCTCAAGCTTAGGTCCAATTATTAACTTGTTCAGTCCATTGCTAGTTTGTAATACTTGGACTCCTTCACTAAATCGAACTATTAATCACCGAACTAAATTTATTTAGTACGGTCTTGAGCTTTAAATACTTGGTCATAATATACGATCCGACTCTAATATCTTTGTAGTGGTTCAATTGTCATATTTCTGCAAATTCCTACAAAATAATACCAACTCTATAAAAACGCTAGAAAACGTATATTGGTAATAAAAATAGCTCTGTAGAGTTCAAATAAGCATAAATATGAACGTGGGACGGGAAATAAATATATGTATAAAATAGACTCATCAAACTTCCCCAAGCTAAACCTTTGATTGTCCCTAAGCAAAGCAATGAATAAATAAATCAACACTTCACCCCAAATATAATTTAAAACGATAAATACGATCAAGGTAAATCTGACAACATATGTATCAAAATCAATCAATCAAATCCATCCAACTACCAATCTTCCCTAACAATTGTCAAATAGAGCAAACCACAAAAGCATATAAAATTCAAGACAAGTGGTCACCCACTCAACTCTCATTTATGTGGCGAGTAAAAGATGTACTCGGTCGTTCTCCAACCACCCTTTTAATGTGAACAATACCCTCCCAACTCACGCACTTTTGTGTTTAAAAGACATACACTCAATCTAGTAGTCGACTCAAAATATGTCAAATCATTCTTTGCATTGATAAACAACTAATTTCACGTTCATACAACTCTATGCACAAAGGTCGGAAGGTTTTCAAAACTTGTAATGTAAGGCTTAGGTAAAGGGTAGGAAACATTTAGGAAAATGTGGGAGTAAAGCTATGTTTAAGGGAGCCAAAATCCTAATAAAACCAAGACAAAAAATAAATAATGACCAAATCACCTGCAACACAACTCTACAAAAATTCACCAAAAAATCAATTATATAAAAAATTCTCAACACTTATGACCTCACTCATAAAAATATAATATTATAGAACTTAAGTGAAACAAACAAACTTTGAACTCTTTTTTTTCCTTTGAACTTGAATTTTTTTCTTTCTCATTTTTTCCTTGAGCAACCTTCAACTAGTACACTTGAACATTGAAACAATTTTTTTCCTTTCTCTCTTTTTTTTCCCCTTTATATCTCACATTGAAATTTTTTCAACTTTTGAACACCTTTTCAATGTTTTCTCCAATTCACTAAATAAGAACAAAATAATTTCTCAAATCCACCCAAATTGTGCAAATTATGTGCACACTACAACTCCCTCACCTCACTAACTAATAGCTCCCCCAAGCCAAGCTTGGGACTAGTAACCAATGGGGCTTAATTCGGCTTGTAACGTGGCTAAATAAACAATGAAAAAGGCACAAGCAACATAACAACATGGGTAGCAAGAAAGGAACAAATGTATCTAATTTCATCTGAAAATCACCTAAAATAACAAATGCCTTTCACTACTAAAATTCGGTGATTTTACGACCGTTTTATTGCGACTGTTATAAAAACGGTCACAATTCTTATTAATTAGGACCGTTAAAAAGCCTGTCGTAAAATTCTATGATTGCGACCGTTTTTTAATTTTTTGCGGTCGTTGTGCCGGTCATTGAAATTGTGTGATTAATTTTTTTTGAAAATAATTACTACCGGTCTGACTGTCGTAGAACCGGTCTTAATTTTTTTAAAAGAAATTTAAAATATATCGTGGTATTTTCATTTGTAAAGGGAAGGGGAAAGAAGAAACAGAGAAGAAGGGGAAAGAGGGAACAATGAAGAGAAGAAGGCAAAAACGGCCGCTACTCCACCCGTTCTTCCCTCCGACGAGCATTCTCCGGCCAGCGACGCTGCACTCGGTAGATTATCTTAATTTTTTTTTATTATTTTTTTTTAATTTCGTTACTTTGTTACGTAACCCTAACAATGGGTCGCAAATCAACCCCCAAGCAGGACCACCGTCGCTGGCTTCCCCTCCTGCCCGTACCTCCTTGTTTCCAACGCCGATTATCAGGTATGTCGCTGCATTTGTTTTTTTTTTTATTTAATTAATTTGGGCGAAAACCCTAAATTTGGGTCACAAATGAACCTCTTTGCAGGGCTACCATCGCCGCCTCGCCGGGTTCCTCTTCTCTCCGTCCCTCTTCCGTTTTTCGTCGAGTTAAGTCAGGTAAGTCGCTGTAATTTTTTTTTCAAAATTAGGTTGCGTTCGTTAACAAGGAATTCATTTCTGGAATTGAAAATGTGAAATTCTAGAATTGAATTTCTGGAATTGAAAATGTGAATTTCTGGAATTGAATTTCTGGAATTCATTTCTAGAATTGAATTTCTGGAATTGTAAATGTGAATTCTAGTCTTGGAAAGTTTGTGGAAGGGTATGGAAATAGTTCTGGGTCTGATAGAGATGCTCCTAAACCCCTTGATATTGTCTCGGTATGATTTTATTTCTTTAAGTGTACCTTGTATGTTTTTCAATTTCTTATTAATCACCTGTGTTGGATTATCGACACTCGGACATGAGTATGATCAATTACACTTAGACATGTACCCGTGTTTAATAAAAGTGACCGGATTGAGTAAACATGCTATCACATATCTCATGATTTTGGTGATTGAATTCACTTTGCTCTATTTGATAATAGTTTAATTTAGTAAAGAGAGAGTTATCTATGGTCATTTTTGTTTTGGTGCTTGATATTAAAAGAATTCATGTTTCTGACCCTATTGTAGCTAATTATTTTTAGCAAATTTGTGAGTATTATCTCTCAATGTATGATGGTATAAGTGTTGGGTATAGATGGATTTGAGATAATATGGGAGTAAGGTTGGTTTTAAAAGCTACAAGAATCTGTGCCAAATGTTGTTGGGTATAATTTGTCACAATATTGAAGTGGACTCAGGTTGTCTTTGCTCCTCGATTGCAAAGACTTCCTTGTACCTTCCTTAGTTTACATATGCCTTTCTTGTTAAAACAATTCTTTTTAGAGTTTGCCCAAGTGAATTTGAGACCTTGTGTAAAATATGATTTATATCACCAATTCTACTGGACTGAAATTTTCATCTTTCTTTTTGATAGTTGTTGGCCTATTGGGGTGTTGTGAACTTGGGATTAGTATTACTAGAAATCTAAGTGATGAAATTCGTAGAGTAGATTGCAGAGAGGAACACTATTAACTGGACATACTATCATAGAAGCATGGGACCTTGGGGCATCACCTATATGTTAATCTCAGTGAAGTTTACAGCATGCATGTGATTTTGCGATTAAGTTTGGATGTAATGAAATTTTTCTGTCTTGAATCAATTAAATAAGCATTTAATAGTGTTTTGTGTCTTAGTAACCAACCAAAGAAATGACTATCTTTAATTTTAGATTGAGCTTTACAAATCTTGCTGGAACTTGAAATTTTATGGCTGGTTGAGTATTTGGCCTTTCATATTTTCGAGTTTTTCTAGTTTTTTTTTACTCTGTTTATTTCATTGATCTATTTGTGCGTTGAGTTGACTTAGTTTCTTAAAAAAGTACAAGTACAAACCTAAGCTAATGATGCAACCCAATGACTCTTGAGTTTTTCAATAGAAAGTGTCAGCATAATAGATGAAAATCTCCATAAGAACATGGCTCATGTTAGTACATTTCTGATTGTGGTGGATCAAATGTTCTTTTGTGAGGTATCTATCAAGGTTACTAGCAAAGAGGTAAGTAAAGAGGCGGAGGAGAGAAAATATGACAGGAACAAATAAAATTCATTTGATACTCCAAATGGATCAGAAATTAGCCAGATACTTTGTTAGCTTTGAGATTTACTGTTGAATTTGTACATAATTTTATCTAATATGCAAGATTCATAATGACTAGTTAAGAATTAGACATGGGCAACTCAATAAATGTGCATTCCAAATAAGCTACCTTATCGTAAATGTGTATTAATACATGGGTTTATCTCATTGTAATTACTTCAATATCAGGCTACATAGTTGAATTTTTTCTTTAAACAATAGAAATAGCTTTTTTGGCTAATTTTGGGTTAAATATGGGAAAATTTCAGTCTTGAACTTTTGATTAAAGCTATGTTCTCAGTCTTGAACTTTTGTTTGATTTTTTTTTAATTTCGTTCTTTTGTCTAAAATAGCTAATTGTGGGTCGCAAATTAACCCCCTTTGCAGCTCCACCGTCGCCGGATTCCTCTTGTGCCCGTCCCTCCTCCTTTTTCTGTCTTTTTCCTTCGCCACCACCAGGTAAGTCGTATGCAGTTATTTATTTTTTTAATTTAAAAGTTTTTTATAATTACCCTGCCTAAAAGTGTAACACCACCGTATACCAGGACCACCTTTGTCGTCGCCTCTGCTTTTCCGGTCAACTCCTCCAGTGTGTGTTTTCTTCCCTTCTCATGTAACTACTTCTTTTACTTGTGCAATATGATTCATATTTATGTTAGTTGTTTATGGAGTTGTGATCTATATTTTAAAAAAAAGCATCCTTATTAGTAGCATTTTGATTTCAGTTTATTATCATTGCTTTACTTTGTGAATGTGCTACTTGTTTAAGCGGGTTTTCCTAGTGATTCTTAAATGGTCAGATTAGTATTAGCAAGAGGTTTGCAATTAATAGCATGGTTCATTGTCGGATTTTTTACGCTTTATTGTGCGTAGGCTTGAACTTGGATGTGTTTTGATTGGAATAGAAATTTATTTTGCTTTATGTCCAATGTAGGACTATTGGTTGGTATGAACTCATGTGTTGGATAATTTTCGTTTTTGTTTAAAATAAAATGATTCTTATAGAATTGTTTTAGCTTTATTAGAAATATTTATGTTTAAGGGGTTATGATAATCTTCTGAACATTAATTTGTATTATGGTTCTATAATATATTTTGTAAATTATTTTATTTTTTCATTTAATTTTTTTCATGAAGGGTTACATCTTACATGTGGTTTTTTTAATATTTTTATATTTTGATTTTTGTTATCAAACTCCCATCGTTGTTAACTATACAAATCATAATGCTTCTTTGATTTTATTAATGTTACATCAATTTACTTTGAAATTGGAAAAATATAATTTATTAGTGTAAGTTATAAATAATTTAAGCAATATTGTAAATTATATATAATAAGTATTTTAGAAAACATTATAAAATTTTTAAATATTTCTCAAGTAATTTGGTAAAAAGTTAACCCTTGCATGGATCGGAATAAATACTATTTTTTATAGTTAATGGTCAACATTACTTGTGAGAACAACATTAATTTTGATGAGTAAAAAGTTAGAAGCATGTGACATCAACATATGTTTAAATCTCTTAATAAAGAATGTGAAATCAGCTTTCCCGTTCAAGTCATGATAAGGACCTTTGGATATCATTTCGATTCTAATTGTATAGTATGCCATTATTGTAATGAAAACAAGTTTAGTGTGAATGATTAATGTGATTTGTTTTTCATAGTGTTGTAGAATTTGTCACCATGAAAAGGAAAGAGCGTTGGTGGATGTATGATAGATACGATGGCCGTAATGCCCGTAGACTTAGGCAAGAGTTTGTGGATGGTGTTGAACAATTCATACGGTTTTGTGAAGCTCATCTTGAGAGCCCGGGCATAGATGAAGTAAGATGCCCTTGTCTGTTATGTAAGAATAGACGTCTTCATGATGCCAACACAGTAAAACTCCTTTTGTACAAAAAGGGGTTTATACCTGACTACTATGAGTGGGTTTCTCATGGTGAAGGGTTCCCTACATCAAGTGTAGAGCAACCAAATACTTACCATGAAATGGTTCTCGATGCTCTTGGGAGTAATCATGAACCATCGGGTGACGATAGAACTAGTGGTTCAGATGAAGAGCCAAATGCTCAAGCAAAAGCATTTCAAGAGCTTTTAAAGGCCGCCGAGCAACCACTGTACGAAGGTAGCTCCATGTCTGTGCTAGAAATGGCTTCTCGAATTGTATCTTTGAAGTCGGAATACAATTTGCCCCATAGTTGTGTTGATGGGTTTGCTTCATTACTGAACGAAGCGATTCCTAACAATAATAAGATGGGGAAAACATTCTATGATACAAAGAAAATTCTTAACGGACTTGAGCTTCCGCACGAGAAGATCCACGCATGCCCAAAGGGTTGTATGTTTTTTTGGAAAGCTGATGTTGAGTTGGATAAGTGTAGAGTGTGCAAAAGGGACAGATACAAGAGGACTTCAAAGGGGTCATTGGTTCCAATAAAAGAACTCATCTATTTTCCCATTACTCCAAGGTTACAACGGTTGTTTGCAACAAAGAACATTGCGGAGGAAATGACGTGGCATTCCAAAAATCCAAGAGTCCAAGGCACAACGGCGCATCCTAGTAATAGTGAAGCTTGGAAGCACTTGGATAGATCCTTCCCCGATTTCGCATCTGAACCTAGAAATGTGAGACTTGGTATGTGTACCGATGGGTTTGCTCCTAATGGCAAGTTTGGGGGTCAGTATTCATGTTGGCCAGTCATTCTGACCCCTTATAACTTGCCTCCATCGATGTGCATGAAAAAACCAATCATGTTCCTTTCTTTGCTCGTTCCTGGTCTTAAAAATACGAAGGGGAACTTGGATGGGTATATGCAACCGTTAATTGAAGAATTGAAACAACTGTGGGATGTTGGTGCAACAACTTACGACATCTCGTAAAGAAAAAACTTCAATTTGCGTGCATCAATCTTGTGGACTATAAGTGATTTCCCAGCCTATGGTATGCTTTCTAGATGGGAAACAGCTGGTAAAAAAGCATGTCCATATTGCTTGGACAAATCAAAAGATTTTTGGCTTGAACATGGTGGTAAAATGTCATGGTTTGATTGTCACCGCCAATTTCTTCCTCCCAAACATCCTTTTCGAAACAACAAATTTGCTTTTTATAAGAATAAGGTTGAAAAGGGGACACCGCCTCACATAATGTCCGACGATGAGCTATGGCAACAAGTTCAGCACTTGGCTAAGGCAACATATGGACCTGAAGCACTCGCAAGCTTGAAAAAGAAGAAACTAGGGTGGTTTAAACAAAGCATTCTTTTGGAGCTACCGTACTGGAAGACTCTTCTCCTCCGCCACAACCTCGATGTCATGCATATTGAAAATAATTTCTTTGACCAAATAATTCACACAGTGATGGATGTGAAAAAAATACTTCAGACACAGTTGCATCTAGAAATGACATTGCCAAATATTGCAAATGACCACAACTACATGTGACGGAGGATGCGAGAGAGAAAGACACTTTGCCGAAAGCCCCATTCTCACTAGACAAGGCTCAAAAGAAAGTGTTATGCGAGTGGGTAAGGAACTTGAAATTTCCCGATGGTTATGCTTCTAATTTGAGTAGATGTGTAGATTTACAAACATGTAAGCTTCATGGTTTAAAGAGCCACGACTGTCATGTCTTCATGGAGAGATTTTTGCCAGTTGCTTTGAAGGAATTGCTCCCGATCCATGTTTGGAAAGCTATAACTGAGATTAGTCTTTTCTTCCGTGACCTTTGTTGTTCCACCACCAAATTGAGTGATATGGAAAGATTGGAACACAACATTGCAGAAATTCTTTGTAAGCTCGAGAAGATATTTCTACCAGCGTTCTTCAACTCTATGGAACACTTACTAGTTCACCTGCCTTATGAAGCTAGGTTATGTGGTCCCGTCCAATCACTACTACATTTTTGACCTAATGCAACGGCTAATTAAAGGCTAATGCAACGGTAGTTTTACTACCGTTGTAATAGCATAGGCTAATACAACAGATTTACCTTTAATATTCTAATAGGGAGAGCTAATACAACGGCACTAAAGAACCGTTGTGTTAGCCTAGCTATTTCAACAACCAAGAAAGCTGATGCAATGGTTTGTAATGAAAATTTAGAGGCCAGGCGCGGAAATTTTCATGACTTTTCTCTACTATTACCCCAAATATTTTAAACCCCTTACACGTGTTGCTTTTCTTAGACCAAAAATAAAAAGAAAAAAGAAAAGAAAATTGGAAAAGTAAGAAATCTTCTTTGAACTAAACCCATTTTCTGATTTTTCTCACATTCTTGCACTATACCCATTTTCCCCCAATTCTGCATTTTTGAAGCCTTAAATTACAGTAGGAAAATTACTAAAAAATTCATGAGAGGAAAATTAAGCAAAGAAATCTGAGCAAGTAGACGAAGGCGGCACTTAGGCGGTGGCTAATTGCTTGAATTTCAGGCGGTGGCTGCGAGTTTTAGGCTACTTAAACTCCCATTTTCATCTTTCATGTTCCTACCTTGTGGTTGATTGCTCGAATTGCTGTTTAAGGTATACGACAAAGTTTTGTTTTTGAGATTGCTTAATTGAAATTATTGTTGTTGCATGTCGTAGTGATTAATTTGAAGTTTTCGTTGTTGTGCTTGCAAATTTGTATTTGAGGCCATATATTAGGATAATAGGAAGATGAAATTACTTAGTTCAAATTTGATATTTTAGAGAGATTTCACGAGTTGGGTGAGAATTGATCTGGGTAATCTGGTTAATTTCTGGAAAAACAGAGAGAATTTGAACTGAAAACATCAGAAAACGGAAAGATAGATAAGTTTATTTGTTAGTTAGGCATCTAACCAGAAAAGATGATTTGGTATATGTTTATAGATCAATCTATAAATTTTAATGTAATTTGTATCTAAGTGTTCATCTAGATTTCAAGACTCTTGGCATTCAGAGTATTTGTTAGAGATCCTTAAACGGATGTGCTGGAGTACTAATCCTTTGTAAATTTATGACAGCTTGTTGGACAAAAATTAATCTTGAGTTAGTGGTATACATTGTTTTAACTGACATTCGAGATAAAGATCAAATGGGCAGTCTAAGGGTAAGATAATTTTTTATTTTTGATTTTTTTAAAATCTGACTTCCATATGAGTGCATTAAATGACCAGAAAACTTTATATACGCTGCTACGTACCCTAAAATATTTTACTCATCTTGTGTTACTCTGATCGTCTTTTGCTAGCAGCCTGATGACTTCTATTTATTGTTAATCTGTTATTTGGTGTCTTAAATGCTAAGTTTGCTTAATGATTTTATGTCAATAAAGTTGTAAAGACATAGTGCTGTAGTTTTGTGATATTGTGTTATGTCATTAATCTTGCAATTTGACGTTCTTTTGCATATAATACGTTTGTCATACTTCATATTTAGCTTTTATTATGCATTTGAGTTCTCGTGAATTTAATTTTTTTTTTTAATAAAGTAACTTTCTTAATTCTTACCCTAAGGAATGGATAGTGGAACCAAAAAGTGGTGGATGTTTGCCAAATGAAATGATGAATATGAACGGGGAGTAGACGAATATGTCTAAATCTGGTGCCACAATCAATCAAATATCATAAATTATTTTCTATTGCTTCTGTGTAGCTTTTGATGTATGCTGCTAACCTGACTCTACCGTAGCTACTGTTGAAATGTTGATGTTGGTGAATTTTTCTAATGCCCACTGTTGCTTTTATTTTTGGAAAAATTAGAAAAAATAATCCCAACTTTCATCAATTTATGTAGAATAATCCCAACTTTCGATTATTGTGGAATAATCCGAACTTTGGGGGGTCTTCTTTTTCATCAATCCCAAACTGGTCAACAAAAGTCATTGACCTATTATATCAAGTCACTTGACACGTGTCAAGTCCTGATCATGGAAAAAAAACTCGATCGTTCCGTTGTATAACGGCCGCTTTGTAACGGGTTTCAGAGTTGCCGATCCGAAAAAGGCCGTTATATAACGCCGAATTGAAATTCACACCCAAATCGCCGAGTTGGCCGTTACGTAACGGTAGAACGCCGTTCTGTAACCGTTACATTCGCGAGTAATTGTTTTGGGCATGCTGAGATGCTCAGAATTCTCTGTGAACCAGTGTTGCCATGGCTATGGAGAAGTCAGATTTTTTTTTTTAACGGGAGGTTGAAGAAGGTAGTACAAAAAGAAACTGAAAGTAATAAAAGTCACATGATGCTTTACAGCTGTCTCCCTTTTCCTGGTTCTTTTTTTTTAAATCCTTTTTATTTTAACAGTTGTGTCCCATCGCTTTTTTACCCCTTTTACTTATCCTTTGTGGTAACTGGTAAGTTACTAACTTACTTATTAAGTAGTCATCTTTACCCTTTTTCTTTTTTTTTTTTAAAAAAAACCCAAATTAGTAAAAACCAAATAAATAAGTGCTTCAAAAAAAAATTAATACTACGTGTAATTGTCATAGCTTTAGCATAATATGGTATAAATAATTAGTAAACAAGCTAAAATTCTACTTATGTGTTTTTTTTTAAAAAAAAATTCACACCGCGAAATCCTCGATCCGTTCTATTTAACCGTTACAAGCCGTTTCCGCGACAACGCGACCGTTACTGCAAACGCGACCGCGACCGAGTTTTTTTTCCATGGTCCTGATTGGTCCAAAAAAAATAAAAATAAAAAAATACATAAAACTACCCAGCTACCCCTAACCTCCACCACTACATCCCAGCACACCACCCCACCATACACCCTAACCTCCACCACTACATCCCATCCCGCCGCATCTCCCCCTCATCCCTTGAGTCTCCATTTTCCCCACTCCCCGAAACCCCACGCAACCACCGAAATCACCAACCAGCCTAACCCCCAAAACGCAGCCACGAAACCACAGCCACGGAACCGCAGCCACAAAATCGCAGCTACAAAGCCGCAGCCACAAAATCGCAACCAAATTTCGCTAGTAGGTAAGGTGGTTTTGGGGGTTTTCGGTGGGGCTGGTGGCTTTGAGAAATTTTCGACAGTAAGATGGTGGTTTTTGGGGTTTTCGAAAGTGGGGTGGTGGTTTTTGGGGTTTTCGAGAGTGGGGGCTGGTGGTTTTTGGGGTTTGGCTGGTGGCGTGGGAGTTTTAGGGACGGGGATGGTGGTTTGGCTCGGAGTGGCGACTCAAGTGGTAGAGGAGGTCCGGTGGTCCGGTGAGGGAGGTGGCTGAGCTGGGTGGGTTGTCGGATTAGATGGGTGGTTGGGGCTTTGGCTGGTGGTTTTTTAATTTGTTTCTTATTTATTTTTAACCAATTAAATTGTGACACATGTCACTTTAACAAAAAAAAAAATTTAACCCCTCCAACTGGTCACTGGTATTTGGGATTGATGAAAAAGAAGACCCCCCAAAGTTTGGATTATTCCAGAATAATCGAAAGTTGGGATTATTCTACATAAATCGATGAAAGTTGAGATTATTTTTTCTTATTTTTCCTTTATTTTTGTATATAGTTGATGCTTTTATTGTTTGCTGCTGCTTTTAATTGTTGTATGTTCTGTTGTTGATGTTCATGCTTTTTATTATTTAATAGTCTTCTGCATCTCTAAATTGCCATCATTAGAATAGAAAAGTTTGTTTGTCAAAAGCCTTGCATGCATCTTGGTATCTATGATTAATATATATGTAAAATGCTTGTTATTATTTAATTAACTTAGAATAAGAATATGCATTCTTTAATTAACTTAGACACTTGTTATTATTTTACTTTTGTAGAGTTTATGAAACTTGCACTGTCTAGCTTTTTTGTATAATGCTGCCTTAATTCTATTGTAGCTGTTATTGAACAGTTGCTTCTATTATTGAACTGTTGCTATACAGTCCTAGGAAAAAGTTGCAAAAAACCCAATGGGAAGGAATGGCCCAAGATTCAACACATCCCTTACATTATTTATTAGATTACTGAGTAGGTGCGCTCCAATCCATTCATTCTGTTATTTAGTCGTTAAAATAGTTTGTAATATGAATATATTTTTCACTCAATCTCTAATTTGCATCTCTTTTTCTACTTGAGCTTTGATTTAGCATGGGGGTGATACAAATTTTTCGAGAGTAATCCCCATAATAAACTTTTTGAATATACCATTAATTTGCCTTTTCATTAATTTTAGAACCTAACAGAATGCAAAATTCTATCTAGTTTGTCCTTTTCTTGAATCAACCACATGCCATAACATTTTTATTTAACATTCACAGTAACTAATTTACCGAGTGTCTAATACAATAATTTGTGAACCTTTTCTGACTTCCAAGAGGTCTTGATTGCTCTACAGCTCTGCTAGTTGTGCTAGCTATTTGTTGTCTTGCTTATTATCAGCTGGCGTAAACATTTTTATTTTGCTCCTCACTAGGGATGTCCCATCCCCATCCCCACCTAACATTTTCTCCCCATCCCCGCGGCGGGTCCAATATTCATCTCCATCCCCGTCCCAGCTGGTACAACTCCAAAACCATCCCCGCCCCACCCCCCACTTGGATATCCATCCCTACCAAGACCTGCCTAATCCCCTCCCAAAACCCACCTAATCTCCGTCTCTCAAATACACAATCCTACATAATTAATACGGATTATAATAATTAAAAAAAAATTCTTAATACTACGCATATTTTTGTTTATAATATAAGTGTAGTACAAAGTATTATAATTAATATTTTATTTCACGTAATTATTTTATAAAATAGTATAAAAGTATATAATTTTCTTTTAAAGACATATAGATGTGGGTATGAGGTGGAGATGGGGCGGGTACGTAGTGGGAAAATCCACCCCCGCCCCATCACCCATGATGGGTATGGTTTTTATCCCACTCCCCGCCCCACCACCCGCCAAATTGAGACCTATCTCCGCCCCATTTGGGCGAAGATGGGGCGGGTCTCCTACTTGACCCGCCCCACTGACATCCCTACTCCTGACCTTCAGGTATCCAACTCACTTTTCTGTTCGATTTATGGACTCTAATCCATTGTTTTTTGTTTTTCATCAATCCATCTACATCTGTATGTTTGTGCAACGAGATTTTATTTGGTGTGATTATGTGTTTGCTTTCTAATATAGACCGGACTAGAGAAATCTGGGTAATGCTTGTGTGTACACCTGATTGATGACTAGATTGCAGCTCTAGAGTCATTGTTATTGGTTCAATTTTAAAATAATCTCTGAATATTCATTGTGAAAACTGGGTGAACTTTCTACCATATCTTATTTTAAGAAGCGTAACTATAATTTGCAGCATTAGGTTAGTAAATTCTTGTTGTTTAGCAAAAAAAAAAGGACACTCACTAAGATTTCACCTCTGACACTTAGCATTGCTTTTGACATTGACCTAAGACTATTTATGCTATTTATGTTCAAGATATTGAAGTATGTTTTGATTTCTAGAAGTTTCTCCGATCATGTTTTGATTAACTCTGATAGTTCTTGAGTGTGATAATAGTCGATGCTATTATTTAATAAGACTAGAAAAATAATAAATAAATGTACACTTCTCGAAGAGAAAGTGTCCTGTTTATTGGGATTTAATTTGGTTGTGCTCTGATGAACAAGTTTGGAGTAATTTGCTTTCCTGTCTAGCTTATTAAGTAAGAGAGCTAAAATGGGGGTTGCAGTGATCCTTAAGTAGTCCAGTCGCATACGTGTTAGAGTATGTACCTATTGCAATTTGTTTTATCAGTCTCAAGTTCATAATGCTTGGTGATCAACATATTAACCCCTTTCCCTTGTATCTACAAATATTGTCTTGGTGAATATTTTAGAATATTATTTTTGTTATGTAGTACTATATAAGTTGGGATCAATATGTGGTTATCATCATAGCAATTGCTTTGTTTGTTTTTTTTCACTCTGAAAATCTGGACATTCTTTTCAGTAGTATTTTATATAATACCACCAGGCTGCCATGAATTATATGCTAGCAGGTTTGCCTTCTCCTTTAATGATTTTATGTGTGTCTCTTCTCCTTCTAATGATTTGAAGTTTGGTGACTTATTATAGATTCTTATATATAATTGGATTAATTTGTTTATCTGGTATATCACTTAGATTTGAGGTTTCTCGAGTAGTGTTATTAAGGATTATTTATGTCTGTGAAAAAAAAGAGTATACTAAAAAAGAGTGGGAGCAGGTTTATGATACCAATTTGCTCTGTTCTTGTTTGATTTAATTGGTTGGTTGTATATGTCTTTGTTTTACTTTATATGAACTATGACCTTTTTACCATTCATGTTAATATTCAAACTATTATATTTCAGAGGGGGAAAAAAACAAACATCAAGTTCCTTTTTTTTTTTTTTTAATTGCTCGATTCTTCTATAATCCCATTTTGATTTTTTTGGGGTTTTTGTTTATCAGGGGAATCAGATGAATTGGATATGTGTAAATAGTTCTAGAGGTGGATACTGAAGCTGGAGAAGATGCTTCTTGAATTGTTCCCGAATTGCTTTACTTGAGAAATTGGAGAAGCAGGAGAAATAAATGGAATTGGAGAAGCAAGAGAAAAAAAAATATGATAATGTGGTCCAAAGAATTACTGATAATATTTTTGGAGGGACAAAATGATTTATGTAATACTTTTAAATATTTTATTTCTTAGTTTAACTAATGATAATTTAATTTTAATTTTAATTTTAATTTGTAATTGTTCTTATAGATAACGATGTGCAAACTTTTAATTTATATTAATAAAATTCTATTTTTTATTTTGGAAAAGTTTGATTTTATTTGTATTATTATTATTAGGAGTACTATTATTATTGTTGGCATTAGATATATGCACTGTGTGGCATTAGGTTTAGGGAACCGTGGCATTAGGGTATATACATTGTGGAATTAGGTATAGGAAACCGTGGCATTAGGTATAGGAAACCGTGGCATTAGGTATTATAACTAATGCCATGGCAATAATGTTGTCGTTGCATCAGTTATTGATCTAACGCAACGGATCATTGATGTCGTGGCATTAGGTCTCATATGCCGTTGCATTAGACCTACTGCAACGCCAACAGATACCACGGTACATGGCCGTTGCATTAGGCCTAATGCCACGGATTTTGACGCCTAATGCAACAGATTTAGGGGTTGCAATAGGTCAAAAATGTAGTAGTGAATATTGTTGGATGTATCCGTTTGAAAGGTTTTAGCTCCTACAAACTCATAGCTGCTATTATCGTTTATACACCTATAGTTGTTTGCATAACATAGAACTTATTCAATATTTTTAATTATAGGTTCCTTAATCATTTGAAACGTAAAATTGGAAATAAGGCTCGTGTTGAAGGTTCAATCTACAACGCATATCTAACAGAAGAGATAGGGTACTTTTGCTCTAACTACTTCCAACAAGGAGTGGATACTAAAACACGTGACTTAGGTCGTAATGTTCATGATGATGTTGAGAGCACTTTGGATGATAGTGCTCTGGAACTGTTTAGGGTTGATCATGGACATGCTTCTACTGGTGGAGTGCATCGCTTTTTGGATGAGAAAGAACTAAAACGTGCTCATTTATATGTTTTGGGAAATAGCGGCATTCTGGAACCATATGAGAGGTATTAAATTTGTCTATTATCACACTTACTAAGATTTCATTGAATTTTGTAACGTATCCAATGTCGACCACCATCATTAATGCTCTTTCTCTAGTTATATGGAAGGGGGTTTGAGGACCACATTGTTCTAATGCAACCCACTATTCGCAAAGAAGATGTGTGGATTAAACATGAAGCTGAATTCCTCGAGTGGTTTAGGTTGAAAGTGAGTGTTTTACGCATTTGACATCAACACGTTTTCTTACTTTGTTGCTATAACTTCATGACATATTTCAATTTAATATAATTATGCCATATGAGCAGGTGATTCAAGACAAGCCAAATGATGAAATATTGTTTGCTTTAGCTATGGGCCCATCTAAGCGAGTGCGTACTTGGAGCCAATTCTATGTGAACGGATACAAATTCCAAACTTATGGCCATGGAAAACATAAGTCAACCATGAATTATGGAGTAAGTGTATCCAATGAAGATGGTGGAGATTATTTTGGTTTTGTAGAGGATATCATCGAGTTGGAGTTCACTGGTGCCCTACGGACTTATAAAACTGTTCTCTTCAAGTGCAGTTGGATGGATTCCACTAGGGTTATGAACATTGATTAATAAAAGCTTATAGAAGTCAATCATACCAAAAAATATCCTTTTGTGCTTTCTTACCAAGCCAACCAAGCCAAAGTTATGTGTGACAATAGCTTATAGATCGCGATAACATGGCTATATGATTTTTACTGATGTTCATAATGTTTTTCTTACTGTAGGTTGTCATGGCTGGTGGTGGTCGTCGGATGTTGGGACATGCCACCCCGAGAGAATTGTTTCCGTTGATAAGCCATGCAAATACGGAAACTTCTCTGGAAGTTACCCCGTCCCCTGAGTCACACGTGGATGGTTCTGGGACAACTACTCAGGTTCCTCAGACGCAAGACGATAACTCTCCCATGGGTGAGGTACCTACCCCCGTTGCAAGAAGGACTTTTCACCCTACAAGATTATGGTAAGTTAATCATGGTTAGCTTAATTTGCATTCCAACTTGAACAATCTTGGTTATATTTGTATTTTATGTATGTAGTGACTTCATTTGTTTGCTTATTAGTACTAAGGTTCGATGATAACACCGTGAGCACCTCCATTACAAGTATTTTTCAAGCACATTGGCGCAAACCATGGCTTAACTATGAAGAGATTGACAAGATTACTAAGTCCCATTGGTGGAACCAGTTTACGGTATTATAAAACCTCCGAGTTCAATTTATTTATCTAACTTTGGTGTTTGTTGGTTACTTATTACAATATATTGATGAGTGTCATTTATGGCACTCATAGGGTAGTCTTTTAGGGTTATTTCTTTCCCTTTTCCATGCTTTCTTCTCTTAATTTTGGTCCTTTTTCCTTTAGTTTCTCCTTTTCGTCTTTTCTTTATGATTCTCGTGTTTTTATCGTGTTTTCCTTTATTTGGCTCTTTTTCCCTTTTATTTTCTTCCTTTGTTTACTTGTGTAGGTATTGTGAGAATCACCTTGGAAAAGGATTCAATTCGGCACCTTAATGATCAAGCAAGGAAAAAGCATTTGGCTAGAGAGGGCTTAGAGAAGCCTTGGAGAGGCCTCGGAGAGGTCTCTAAGGAAATTCAAGCAAGCTGCGGGCGCGGGCCCAAGTTGCTCAAAAATTCCAAAACTTGGCAGGAACTTGCCGCGGTTGCCCCGCGGGCTCTCCGCGGGCGCGGGTAAAATGGAGAGGCCGTTCCTTTCAGAGAGACCGCGGCCCCCCTGATCAGTCTTTGGGAGTAGGGGATTAGCCGCGGGCGCGGGTGTCACTGCCGCGGGCGCGGGTCCCTGATGCCGCGGGCGCGGGTGCTGCCCAGATAGACCGCGGAGGGTTCCGTACCCATTTCTTCGCGGGCGTGGGTCTATCGGGAGAGGGCGCGGGAGCTGCCGATTTCTTCTTAGCTTATAAATAGAATTGTATTTCCTTTTTGAAAAAAAAACTTTTGATAATATTTCATTAGCTTAGTTTTAGAGAGAGAATTTAGAGAGAAGTTAGAGAGAAGTTCTTGGTTTTGGATTTGTAACTCAACATTTGATCAATCAAGTTTGGATTTCTTCATTTTCAATCATCAATATTAGTGAGAATCTCTTCCTTCTTTCATCTCTTACTTACTTGCTATTTGATTTATGCTTCATGCTTGTTTTTCTATGGATTTGAGTTTGATATTATTGAATACTTGATTTCTATTAGATTTTGATATAGAATGATGATCAATGCAATTTCTAGTTATTTGTTCTTGAATTTCACCATGATTAGTGAGTAGATTAGTTGCTAGGGAAAGGGGGAAGCATGTTTGATTAATGAAATTGCTAGTTGATGCTCTTTGATTGATTGATTTGTTGCAATTAAATTGGTAGACATAGTTTTGCATGAGATTGATTAGACTAGGATTGATCACCCTATAAGATTAATCTAGATTGCATTGCAACTCTTAATGACATGAACAATTGATTTGAAGGTGTTGCTCTAATTGATTGAGTTTGTTTGTGATTCTTCTTGGTTTGCCTTTCATAGTGACCACTAGATTGGCCTATAGGGGATAGCATTTGAACTCTCTTGATTGCTACTATTGTTTGTCCATTGCAATACTTGAATTAATTGATTGAGCTTTAAACTAGCATTATCATTGATCTTGCATGTGGAACCCATATCCCTAGTGTTTAGACCTTTGATTACTTGTTAAACTTGTTTTAGTTCACTTTAGTACCAATCATAATCTCAATTTCGTCTTCGAGGTAGCTTGACTTAGACTTTAGTTTTCATCATTGCATTCCCTTGGGATCGACCCTTAACTTGCCCTATATTCATATAAGGTTGGTTAGGTGTTTACAAATTTAGTTTGACTTGGGGAAAGGGTAGATAACGACATGCATTTTCCTCTTGTCAAAATGGCGCCGTTGCCGGGGAGTGCTATTGGTGCTTAGCTTTTGTTGTTGAGTCTACTTCATTTTATTTGAAAAATACAAAATGATTTTGTTTCTTTAGGCTACACTTGTAGCCATGCTACTAATATTTTCTTTGAGTTTTGCATGCATAGAACCCGTGATCGTTCCATTGTTCCCCTTGATCCGGAAATTGAGAGAACTCTTTCAAGAAGGAGAGTGGCTAATAGATCCTTGGGTTATAGTTCTTCAAGCGAAGAAGATATTCAAGAAGAGCAAGGCATGGGTGAAAATCCTAGAGTGGCCTTGAAGGAGCTTGGAGTGCCCGGTGCATATAGGTTTGAGAGCGGCATAGCTCCACCTACTACACCGGCAAATGACTTCGAAATTTGGCCGGCAATGATCACCTTAATTGAGAGAAGACAATATAGTGGGGCTAAGAATGAGAGCCCATTGAACCATCTTAAGGAGTTTGAAAAATATTGCAACACCATCAAAGTCAATGGGGTTTCTCAAGAATTCATCCGCCTCAAGTTGTTCCCCTTCTCTCTCATAGGAAGATCTTTGGAGTGGCTAGACAAAGAGGTGAAGCCCAACTCCTTGAGAACTTGGGACGATGTCACAAAGGCCTTCTTGTCCCGCTTCTACCCTCAAAAGAAGACGGCGGAGGCAAGAGCCTTGATTCAAGGGTTCAAGCAAAGGCCAAGTGAAAGCCTTTACGAAGCATGGGAGAGATTTAAAGAGTATCAAAGGGAGTGCCCTCACCACGGAATCCCAACATACCAAATGATCTAAATCTTCTATGGCGGTTTAAGTCCCCAAGGCAAGTCATGCCTTGATGGAGGGGCCGGGGGCCCTATCATGAACAAGACCGAAGAAGAAGTTGTGGACATTATTGAGGACGTGGTGACATACTATAGGGATTGGCAAGATGGGGAGAGGGACTCTTCAAGCAAGCAATCTTCATTGTACTCGGTGGACCATCTAAATGCGATCAACAACCTTTCCTCCCAAATGACAAACTTGGGAAAGGAGATGACCGCAATCAAAGCTAAGTTGGAGAGCACTTCTTCCTCTTCTCAAGCTTCGAACCTTCCCTCCCAATTTAAGGGGAGAGGTACTCCTTCTAACTCTCAACCCCCTCCCTCTTCACATAATATGCCTATGGGTTGTTTGTTTTGTGATGCATGTGGATCGTATGATCATGACTCTAGTACTTGTCCTAATGAATGTGTTGATGAGTTTGATAACAATGAGAGTGAGCATGTGAATTATGTGTCAAATAACAATGTTCAAAGGTTTGATAATCAAAGAGGTCAATGGAATAGGAATTACCAAGGCCAAGGCAATTTTGACAACTATAACCAAGGTGGTGGTTATAGAAACTAAGGGAACCAAGGTTCTCGTGGTAGCTATAATAACCAAGGTTATAGTGGCCAAAATCAAAGCCAAAATTATGGAAATCAAGGCCAAAGTTATGGTAACCAAAACCAAGGTTATGGAAATCATAACCAAGGTAGTGGTAATCATAATCAAGGTGGTGGTAACCATAATCAAGGTTATGGTCAAAGTCAAAATAGGGGTACTTGGAACAATCAAGGAAGGGGTAATTTTCAAAATAATTCTCAAAGAGGTCCCCCACCCGGATTTGTTCCAAATACTCAAGGTGAAAGTTCCTATTCACAACCTTCTTCACCTAGGACTAATTTGGAAGAAATAATTGAGAATCAAACCAAGTTGTTGAACACATACATGGCCGTTAGTGATAAAAAATTCAATGAAATGATGACCCACAATAAAATGCTTGAAAACTAAATCTCTCAACTTGCTAATGCCTTGAAAGATCATGTAAGCACTTCTTCTTTACCTTCCCAAGGTCTTGATCCCAAGAAACCCGTGAATGCTATTGTTACAAGGAGTGAAAAGGTTCTTGAGGAGAGATTGCCTAGGAAGGGTGTAGATAAGGAGATTTCTAAGGAGGTTTTGGTTGAGAATGAGGGGGATAGGGCATCATTGGATGAGGTTGTGGTTGAGACACCTAAAGAGGTGAGAGTAGAGAAAGAAATTGTGAGACCTAAGCTCCCCTACCCACAAAAATTCATGAGACACAAATTGGATGAACAATTTGGGAGATTCATTGAGATGCTAAAACAACTTCATCTTTCTCTACCTTTTACCGATGTGATCAACCAAATGCCAAATTATGCCAAATTCCTCAAAGACATTTTGAGTGGGAAAAGAACTTGTGAGGTTGTGGAGACCATCAATTTTGACCGAAAATTATAGTGCTATCATCATGAACAAAATGCCACCCAAGTTGAAAGACCCCGGAAACTTCTCCATCCCTTGTGCCATTAACAAGATGCAAATTGATAATGCCTTATGTGACTTGGGAGCTAGTGTGAGCCTAATGCCATATTCGGTTTATCAAAGACTTGAGCTAGGGGAACTCTTACCTTCTAACATTACCTTGCAATTAGCGGATAGGTCAATCAAGTTTCCAAAAGGTAAAGTAGAAGATGTCCCTCTGAGGGTTGGGAAGTTTGTGTTCCCGGTGGATTTTGTTGTTCTTGAAATGGATGAAGATGCTACCATTCCAATCATTTTAGGTAGACCCTTTCTTGCTACCTCGGGAGCCATGATTGATGTGAGGAGTGCAAAGATCTCCCTTAAGGTAGGAGAAGAGGTTATAGAATTTGATTTGAATGAGAGCATGAAGTATCCATGTTCTTCTTTGGAAAATTGCATGATGATTGATTCACTTGATATTGTTGTGTCTTCCATGCATGAGCACTTGCTCACCTCTAACGATGCTCTTGAGAATGTTTTGTTGAACAAAGACAAAGTAGGTGCATCATGCAAAGAGATGACTTTCTATGAGGAGTTGCTTGATGGGAGTGTGGAGGAAGTGGATGAGCAAATGTGCTTGAAAATCTCAAGCCATGAAGCTTTGAAAGCGGCCACATCAAAAGAAGGTAATGGTGTGCCTATGGTAGAGCTCAAACCTCTACCATCACACCTTAGGTATGAATTCTTGGGCCCTCATTCCACTTACCCCGTGATAGTTAGTGCATCCTTGAGTGTGAGCCAAGCTCAAGCGTTATGTGGTGTTTTGAGAAAACACCAAGGTGCTTTGGGGTACACAATTGATGACCTTAAAGGTATAAGCCCCGCCTTATGCCAACACCTTATAACGCTTGAGGAAGGCTCCCTTCCCTCTATTGAACGACAAAGGAAACTACATCCCCAAATGGGAGAGGTAGTTAAGAAGGAGATCACCAAGCTATTGGATGCGGGAATCATATTCCCCATCTCTAGCTCTAGGTGGGTCTCCCCGTCCATGTCGTTCCAAAGAAGGGGGGCATGACCGTGGTTGAGAATGAGAAAGGTGAGCTCATTCCAACTAGGACGGTCACCGGTTGGCGGATGTGTATAGATTATAGACGTCTAAACACATCTTCCAAGAAGGATCACTTTCCTCTTCCATTTATTGATCAAATGCTTGAAAGACTAACAAGGCACAAGTTTTATTGTTTCCTCGATGGGTATTCGGGATTCTTCCAAATCCCCATCCACCCCAATGATCAAGAAAAGACCACCTTCACATGTCCTTATGGGACCTTTGCCTACCGGAGAATGCCCTTTGGGTTATGTAATGCACCCGCTACTTTCCAAAGGTGCATGATGAGTAATTTCGGGGATATGTTGGAGGAAGAGATGGAGGTCTTTATGGATGACTTTTCGGTGGGAGGTGTTTCTTTTGAGGAGTGCCTTGTGAATCTTGAGAAGTGTTTGGCAAGATGTGTGAAAGTCAATATTGTTTTGAATTGGGAAAAGTGCCACTTTATGGTGGAGGAAGGTATAGTGCTTGGGCACAAGATTTCAAATAGAGGCATTGAGGTGGATAAGGCGAAAATAGAAGTGATTGAGAAACTTCCACCTCCGGTGAATGTCAAAGGAGTGAGATCGTTCCTTGGTCATGCGGGTTTTTATAGAAGATTCATCAAGGATTTTTCACTTATTGCTAAGCCCCTTAATGACCTTCTTCAAAAGGATGTTGAGTTCAATTTTGATGACAAATGCTTGAAGGAATTTGATAGATTGAAGAAGGCCCTAATCTCTACTCCTATTGTTCAAGGCCCAAGGTGGGATCTTCCTTTTGAGTTGATGTGTGATGCGAGTAATTGGGCGATTGGAGGTGTTTTGGGACAACGGGTAGACAAGAAGCTTCATGTGATTTACTATATGTCCAAGACTCTCAATAGGGCTCAAAAGAACTACACAACAACGGAAAAAGAATTTTTGGCAATTGTGCACTCTTTTGAGAAATTCCGGTGTTACTTGTTGGGTTCCAAGACCATAGTTTTCACGGATCATGCGGCCCTCAAGTATCTCTTTGCCAAGAAAGAGTCCAAGCCTAGGTTGATTCGATGGGTGCTTGAATTGCAAGCTTTTGAGATTGAGATTAGGGACAAGAAGGGTGCGGAGAATGTTGTGGCGGACCATCTTTCTCGCCTTGAAGGGGATCAATTCATGATGATGGTTTACCAATTGAAGATAGAATGCTTGATGACTTCTTGTATGCCATAGAGGTGAAGGAACTACCATGGTATGCCGACTTGGTGAATTTTCTAGCATGTGGGGAGTTTCCACCCTCTTTCTCAAAGAACCAAAAGAAGAAAATCAAAAGAGAGGCAAGACACTACTCGTGGGATGATCCCATCTTATACAAACATGGGGTTGATGGCTTGCTTAGGCGTTGTGTTCCAAATGAAGAGGTGCCTAGTGTTTTAAGGATGTGCCACTCGGACCCTAGTGGTGGGCACATGGGTGTTTCCAAGACCGCTACCAAGGTTCTTCAAAGCGGTTTTTGGTGGCCACATCTCTTCAAGGACTCATGGGGCTTTGTTAAGTCATGTGACCGATGTCAAAGAGTTGGGAACATTTCCAAGCGGAATGAGATGCCTCAACAACCTATCCTTGAATTGGAGGTGTTCGATGTATGGGGAATTGACTTCATGGGACCATTCCCCTCTTCATACGGGAATCAATATATCCTTGTGGCGGTGGACTATGTTTCTAAGTGGGTTGAGGCCATTGCCTCTCCAACAAATGATCACAAGGTTGTATTGAATTTGTTTAAGAAAATCATCTTTCCAAGGTTTGGTGTCCCAAAAGCGGTGATAAGTGATAATGGCTCCCATTTTGTCCATAATGCCTTTCAAAAGATGTTGAGGAAACATGGTGTGCATCAACGATTTGGGCTTCCCTACCATCCTCAAACAAGTGGCCAAGTTGAGGTTTCAAATCGTCAAATCAAGCTTATTCTTGAGAAGACGGTTGCTCGCAATAGAAAGGATTGGTCGGACAAATTGGATGATGCTCTTTGGGCTTATAGGACGGCTTTTAAGACACCCATTGGTACCACTCCATATCGCCTTGTCTATGGCAAATCATGCCATCTCCCGGTTGAGCTTGAACATCGTGCCTTGTGGGCCATCAAGAAGATCAATTTTGACTTAGCAAGTGCGGGAGAGAAGAGGTGGTTGGATCTTCATGAGTTAAAGGAACTTCGGCTTGATGCTTACGATTGTGCTAGCACCTACAAAGCTCGCTCCAAAGAGGTTCATGACAAGTTGATTGAGAAAAAGGAGTTTTGTGTAGGTGACAAAGTTCTTCTCTACAATTCTAGAATGAAGTTGTTCCCCGGAAAACTCATGTCAAGATGGAGTGGTCCATTCTTGGTGAAGGATGTTTTTGGTAATGGTGCCGTGGAGATTTCTCCTTTGGATTCCTCATCTTCATTTAAGGTTAATGGTCATCGGCTCAAGAAGTACTTTGATGGAGTGTTTGTTGGTCTTGTTCACAAAATGATTCTTTTCAAGCCACCTTGAGAGGGTGGTGCACGTCGAGCTAACGACGTTAACCAAAAGCGCTTACGGGAGGCAACCCGGATTCTCATCTCATTTTTCTTTACTTTTATTTTCTTTTAATTTTCCTTGATTAATTTTTGATCTTTAGTTTTGTTGGTTTTATGTTTGTTTTGTAGGTTGCCTATTGTCATCTCTTGTTGGAAAGAAAGGGTTTGATGAAGAGTTTAGAGTGCAGGGGAGAGGGCTCCCCGAGGGCTTGGAGGGACCTCGGGGGGCCTCTTCAGCTTTAAAGAGCATTTACAATCAGGAACTCCCCGCGGTTGCCCCGCGGTCTCTCCGCCGGCGCGGGGGAGTTTAGAGAGGCCTCGGAAAATTGGAGAGGGCGCGGCCCTCATTTAAGCACAAAAATGAATTTTGGATCAGGAACTTCCCGCGGTTGCCCCGCAGTCTCTCTGCGGGCGCGGGAAGTTTTGGAGAGGGCGCGACTATATTGGAGAAGGCGCGGCTAGCATCAGGTATAATTTCTTAATTTTGGGTAGGAACTCCCCGCGGTTGCCCCGCGGTCTCTCCGCGGGCGCGGGAGAGTTCCCGAGACTGCGGCTGTATCGGGAGAGGGCGCGGGTTCCTAGGTCTTCTTTAACCCGGCGCCCCCCCTCTTCTCTCTCTCCTATCTTATTTTCTCATCTCCTCTCTAATTTTCCCCTTTCTCTCTCTACATACTCTCAAACCCTAACCCCAAATCATCAAATTCTTACTCTTTTCTTCAAATTTTCCATCAAATCTTCACAAAATCTACCTTATTTCTCCATTTTCATCACTCCTACTCAATTTTCTCGTGGTTTTTCGGCAAATTTCGGTAGTGTGTGGTGCTCTAAGCTTAATTTGAGTCTCCAATCTTGGTATACTTCTAACCTTTGTATTATTTTTGTCAATTTCACTTGATTTCTATACATTGGTTTGTTTACCTTGAATTTGAGCATGATTTTTGTGTTTTATGGTTGATTTATGTGAAATTTGGTATTTTTGAGTGATGGTTGATTTTTCTTGATAAATCTTGCATATATTTGGTGGATGATTGTTGATATTGGTATTTGTTGTTGGAATTTTGGTTGTTGTGTTGATTGAAACAGGTACCTTGTAGTTTTTGGGGGTTCGGTTGGATTTGTAAGGAGGTTTGTGAGTGATTTGAGGTGTTTGTTGTTTGTTTGAGGGAGTTGGAGTATTTCTTGTGAATTTTTGTGAATTTTGTGTGGTAAAAATGAATTTGTTGAGGAAAGTCAAGAGTAGCAAAAACCGCTCGAACCAATCTCCCGGCCAATCTTCTCATGGCCAATCCTCAAACCCTCAACCCCAAACACATTCCTCAACCCAAGATGACACCCCTCCTCCTCTACCACCTCTAAAATTGTGGAACCGGTCTAAACAATTGCCCATCTATAACAAAATGAAAGACCGACGGTTTAGACCCACCCGCCACTATTTTCGTGAGGACATGGCCAAGCTATGCATTGAGAACGACCTTGACATACTCCTCGAAAACCTAAGCTTAGGTGAGTTTTTGAAATCTACCCCTCGTACCTATTTGGAGCCTTCAATTGAATTTTTCTCCACATTTGAATTTAATAGTGTGGGGGAAACCGACTTCATCATTTCCTTCCAACTTTTCAATGTAAAACACACCATGAACCTAGCTGAGTTTAATGTAGCCCTCGGTTTCAACCCCAATGGTGATATCTTCGAGCCCCTTATCTCCCTTGCCCAAAGTGAGTACAATGAGGTTGCTTGGTGGAGAACCATAGCCCACAAAAAGCAGTTTGACTCAAAGATATCCCTTGCTAGTGAGATTATCCATCCGGCCCTTAGGATCCTCCATAGAATTCTTGGGTATTCGGTTTATAATAAGCAAGATTTGGGGAAGTTATCTCGAGAGGAGATCTTGGTTTTGTGGATGGCTACCAAGCCGGAGTTGGGGTCTAGGCTAAATTTTGGCTATATTTTCATGGAGTGTTGCAAGGATATTATGCATGGGGTTAAGACGGGGGAGATTCATTGTGGGGGCATGGTGACCCGTCTAGTGAGGTATTTTAAGCAAGAGCGGTTCTTAGAGTCTTGCACTCCGGTTGGAGGGAGTGAAGACATTTGGATTAGTTTGAAGCAGGTCAACACCCTTCGTTTCATAACTAGTACTAGGAGAGCCGGTACTTACTCTTGGCTAGTGAGGAATACCCACCATTGCCTTCTCCCTAACCCGGCCGCCACCTCCATCTTTCGCCAAGCTAGGAATGTTTGGATGGTCCCTAGGGACAATGGAAGGATAGAAGAGGATGAGATGGAGGAGGATGAAAATTTTATTGAGGGAGTCGGGATTGAGGGAGTCAATGAGGAGGAGGAGGAAGGAAGAGGAGAAGAACAAGAGGAACAACAACAACAACCGCCGTTTCATCAACAACATGAGCATTTCCAAGATGATGCTCAAGGAAGAAGAAGAGAGAGAAGACAACAACGACAACAACAACATCAACAACAACAACAACAACAAGACTTCCAAGGAGATGCTTATCTCAGGGAGATGGAAGCCATGAGAGCCAACATGGAGCGCATGCAATTGAGCATGCAAGGTATGTATTCTAACCATCAAACATTGTCTTATCAAACTAGCGCCTTGTATGACGCTAGTGTACGTAGGGGGGAGGTCGCACCTCCGGTCAACTACCCTTATGTGCCGCCCCAGCAAGGGCCGGTACCTTCCCGGGGTGGCGACGACCTCCCTACGTACCCTTATTGGCCCGGGGTTGAGAACCCCGATGTGCCAAGGCGCAACTTCCCGCCCTATGATTATAGGGTCTCGGGGGGGAGTGATTATCGGGGTGATCCCGCATATTACTATGTTCACCCCCGTCACCCCGAGCTCCTTGTTCAACAAGAGCCTTTCGACCAATTGACCCCATCCCAACAAGACCTATTTAAGGGTCATTATGGATTTCCTCCCGGTTACACCGGAGGTTGGGATAGGGGTGATGATGTTGGAGGTGATGATGGTGCCGGCCCTAGTGGCCAATAGTCCCCTTTTTGCGTGTTTGTTTCCCTTTTTTGTTCTCCCCTTTCCCTATTTTTGCATGTTTGTCGGCATCGGGGTCGATGCTTTCATTTTGTGAGGGGGGAGGGTCAAAAAGGATGTGTTAGTGTGGGGGAGGCACCTTGGGCTCGGTGGGAAGTTTTTTATAAGGCTTTTGGTGGATTTTTGGCTATTGGTCTCGTTGTTGTGTTGCTTGTTGTTGTCTTATTTCTTTGGATGATGTTTTTGGGAATTTCTTGAAGAAAAAATTTTGGTTTTGATGATGATAGGTTTTTCTAGGTCTTTGTATATATTTAGTGTTTAAGTGTTTTATTGTTTGCTTTTGTTTGGAAGTTACTAACAATTTCATTTTGTATATATATAGCTTTCTTTTCTTTAACTCACCTTGTTCGTAGCTCCTGCTTCGGATCGTGGAACCTTTTGGAGAAGCTCGTTCCTACTCCTTGGGTACTTTAGTTTAGCACGGACGCTTGGTGAGGCCTTTCTTATTTTACTCCTTTTATTTTCACTTCTTTATTTTCTTGGTTGCTTAGATTAGGATTAGATTTAGGGGAAGTTGAACGGTTCGAGGATGTATGAATTTAACACCTAGTGTGTTTAGGGTCTTTGGCGATGTGGCCATTAGACCACTTGTATGTCGATTGGGATAAACGTGTTATGATTGCATCTTTGCCCTTTCTTCTTTCCCTTTCTTATCTTTATCTTAGTTTTCCATCTTCTCTTTTCTTTCATTTCCCTTTCTTTTATTCTTGTTGGTGTGCATTACTTTTTGAGGCTTTATTTTTACTCTTTCTCTTTTTGAATGTTGGACTTGTATGCAATGGACTTTTTCTTTTGAATAATAGTCTTCCTAGGTAATAATGGTATGCACGGTTTGAGATTACGTTTGGTTGATTCTAGGATAAAGCATGCTAAGATAGTTGTCTAGAACTAGGGGGATCATGAAACCGGATTCTACTCGTTTGTGGCATGTTGGTAGTTGCTCCCTATCTTTGATTTGACAACCTTAGTGAGTTTTTGCTACAACCATGTGAGATGTATAATTGTTCAAGCTTTCATCGTATTCTTGCATGAGCGGCATGGATCCTTGATTTTCGCAAACCTAATCTAGAATCTTAGCGTATGATTCCTAAGACCGTGACCGAGCTACCTAGGAAGGACAAAGGCAACTTTTCGGGGAGGTATTTTCTTTTTTCTAGGATAGTCCCTTTTATGTTTACTTTTTGGGTTTGGGATACATTTGCCTACTTATTACCCCTTTGAACCTTTTTCCCTTTTTTAAAGCCGCATAATTAGATATCTTGAACCTTTTGTTTCGTTCTCCTTCTTTTTGGTTTTTGTGAAGCAAAGGTCAATGTTTGGTGATTGTGGTGTATGAAGTTGGAGTTTGGTTCGAATTGGTACACATATTCGAGTTGTTTATATTTTGTAAAAAATGGCAAATG
The DNA here is from genome assembly GCF_948465745.1 of Chenopodium album. Lineage (NCBI taxonomy): Eukaryota > Viridiplantae > Streptophyta > Magnoliopsida > Caryophyllales > Amaranthaceae > Chenopodium > Chenopodium album. The sequence continues at coordinate 37,730,009 of NC_137844.1, forward strand.
CTTATGTAAAAGCCGTCCTTTAAAAAAAAGGCAAAGATGTTAATAAATGCATATTTGAAAAGAGCCGTCCAAATTGAGAAAGAGGCAAGGACTAATGCTTAAAAGGAGTAAGAGAAAATTCAAAAAAAAAAAAAAAAAAAAAAAGAAGAAGTAAAAAATATAAAAAAATTTCAAGTGACTTTCGCCTCTCTTTGCATTGAGGACAATGCTTCCTTCAGCTTGGGGGGGGGGGGGAAAGCGTTCACGCTTTTTGTTCGTATAGTAGTAGAGTGTTGCTTTGAATAAGCTTGGGGGTGTTAATACATTTTTGTTTGGTGATTACTTAAGTTTGGTGTTGAGATTTGGCCGGTCTTTGCTTCACATTTTAGGATAACCACCAAATTTTAAATTTTTAGCCTACCTTAACCCTTCTTGCCTTACGTTACAACCTTGGGGAAGACCTTTGGACCTAGGATTTGAGTCTTTCATCGGTGGAGGGAATCATAGGTTGTGGACTAAGGAAAGGGGATGCGAAATCAAGATGTCGAGTAGCCTAAAACTTTGATCTTTTTCCGGTTCCTTCGCGGAATCTATGAGATGCTCACTAAGGGGAGATATGAGATTAGTAGGGGGAACGCGGTAAGACCATTTGGGATGAAAGTGGAGTGTGATAACTAGTTCCTATGCTTAGCATATTTATGTTTCAATCAACCTTAGGTATCTTATAACGACGTGCATACCATAATTCACTTTAGAAAGGTTGTTATTCATTTGAATTATAGTCTCTTTGTAAAGTCCATTTCGTAAAGATTTTGTTTCCTTTTTCCTCTTTCTTTTCTTTCTATGGTTTTCCTCTTGGGAGTTTGGTGGAGAGTTATGGGTAAACTCTTAGGATACCCTTACGAGAGCATCACTCGTCCTCTAGGGTGATCTAGGGGTTTAAAATGGCTTGTTGTAGCTAAAAACAACCGTGATTCCTACGACAGTGAGTCTTAGTGTAAATTCTTGCCCCTCTTTTTCTTTTTACTTTGAATAAGCCCTTCTTTTTCCTTCTTGGCCTTTGTTTTGCTCGGGACGAGCAAAAGTCTAGCTTGGGGGAATTTGATGAATGTCATTTAAGGCACTCATAGGGTAGTCTTTTAGGGTTATTTCTTTCCCTTTTCCATGCTTTCTTCTCTTAATTTTGGTCCTTTTTTCCTTTAGTTTCTCCTTTTCCTCTTTTCTTTATGATTCTTGTGTTTTTATCGTGTTTTCCTTTATTTGGCTCTTTTTCCCTTTTATTTTCTTCCTTTGTTTACTTGTGTAGGTATTGTGAGAATCACCTTGGCAAAGGATTCAATTCGGGACCTTAATGATCAAGCAAGGAAGAAGCATTTGGCTAGAGAGGGCTTAGAGAGGCCTCGGAGAGGTCTCTAAGAAAATTCCAGCAAGCCGCGGGCGCGGGCCACCTTGCCGCGGGCGCGGGCCCAAGTTGCTCAAAAATGCCAAAACTTGGCAAGAACTTGCAGCGGTTGCCCCGCGGGCTCTCCGCGGGCGCGGGTAAAATGGAGAGGCCGCTCCTTTCAGAGAGACCGCGGCCCCCCTGATCAGTCTTTGGGAGTAGGGGATTAGCCGCGGGCGCGGGTGTCACTGCCGCAGGCGCGGGTCCCTGATGCCGCGGGCGCGGGTGCTGCCCAGATAGACCACGGAGGGTTCCGTACCCATTTCTCCGCGGGCGTGGGTCTATCGGGAGAGGGCGCGGGAGCTGCCGATTTCTTCTTAGCTTATAAATAGAATTGTATTTCCTTTTTGAAAAAAAAACTTTTGATAATATTTCATTAGCTTAGTTTTAGAGAGAGAATTTAGAGAGAAGTTAGAGAGAAGTTCTTGGTTTTGGATTTGTAACTCAACATTTGATCAATCAAGTTTGGATTTCTTCATTTTCAATCATCAATATTAGTGAGAATCTCTTCCTTCTTTCATCTCTTACTTACTTGCTATTTGATTTATGCTTCATGCTTGTTTTTCTATGGATTTGAGTTTGATATTATTGAATACTTGATTTCTATTAGATTTTGATATAGAATGATGATCAATGCAATTTCTAGTTATTTGTTCTTGAATTTCACCATGATTAGTGAGTAGATTAGTTTCTAGGGAAAGGGGGAAGCATGTTTGATTAATGAAATTGCTAGTTGATGCTCTTTGATTGATTGATTTGTTGCAATTAAATTGGTTGACATAGTTTTGCATGAGATTGATTAGACTAGGATTGATCACCCTATAAGATTAATCTAGATTGCATTGCAACTCTTAATGACATGAACAATTGATTTGAAGGTGTTTCTCTAATTGATTGAGTTTGTTTGTGATTCTTCTTGGTTTGCCTTTCATAGTGACCACTAGATTGGCCTATAGGGGATAGCATTTGAACTCTCTTGATTGCTACTATTGTTTGTCCATTGCAATACTTGAATTAATTGATTGAGCTTTAAACTAGCATTATCATTGATCTTGCATGTGGAACCCATATCCCTAGTGTTTAGACCTTTGATTACTTGTTAAACTTGTTTTAGTTCACTTTAGTACCAATCATAATCTCAATTTCGTCTTCGAGGTAGCTTGACTTAGACTTTAGTTTTCATCATTGCATTCCCTTGGGATCGACCCTTAACTTGCCCTATATTCATATAAGGTTGGTTAGGTGTTTACAAATTTAGTTTGACTTGGGGAAAGGGTAGATAACGACATGTATTTTCCTCTTGTCATATATTATTAAACATATTATTTTTCTTGTTTCTAAAAAAATTTGCAGAAACAATACCTTTGGAATGCTGATCTTGATACCCTTGTGAAGAAGGAGTATGAAAAGAAGGCACATAAGAGGTTGAAAGAGATTACATACAATGCTTCTGTCAGAAACAAATCAATTCCTAAATGGATGGGACAGTGTATGTTTGAGCAAATTATGGCGAAAAGAAAGGGGAAGGACTTTCTGGAGAGGTCAGAAAAAGCTAAGAAGAACAGGAGGGGCGGCTCCCTGTCTAATCCAATTGAGCCGTCACACTTCCAAGGTTCTATCTCTGCATCAAAGCATGCAAAGAAAATGGTAATACTTAATGGTATATAATGATAATGATAAATTTTAGTAGTTACATACACTAAGCATTTAAGGAGTTATTTGAATTGTCCAGGCTCAGAAAGCCGGTGGAGTGCTTCCAACTGCCCCTGAGGTCTTCCTAAAGACCCATTTTAAGGAAGTTCCTGGAAAAGGAAAAGTTGCGGCTAACAAGAGGGCACAACAAATCTCGGTAACACATCTAACTTTTGAAACTAATGAAATAATTTTTTAAGGAAGACAGCAAAACATAGACACTTATACTTGTGATTTGAAACTTTAGGCACCTAATACTTTTCAATATTGGTATGTTAGGTTCAATTTTAGTTTATAAAGAGCACAAAGAAAATGGATACGTTAGAAGGTCATTTTAGCCATTTTAGCCTAGTTATAACCCTATAGCCTTGTAAATGCTTGAAAATGTCTATGATTAAGCAATTTAAACCTATAAACATGTTCCATATGCTAAATATGTGTTGTTTGAATGATAAACTCTTAGAATATATCAAAAACAAACAAAATGAGTAAGTTAGAAGGCCATTTAAGCCATTTTAGCCTTGTTATGCCCCAATAGCATTGTAAATGCATGAAAATGTCTATGATTAAGTATTTTAAACCTATAAACATGTTTCATATGATAAATATGTGTTTTTTGAATGATAAAATATTAGAATACATCAAAAATAAACAAAATGGGTAAGTTAGAAGGCCATTTAAGCCATTTTAACCTAGTTATGACAGCATAGCCTTGTAAATGCTTGAAAATGCCTATGATTAAGCAATTTAAATCTATAAACATGTTTCATATGCTAAATATGAGTTGTTTGATTGATAAACTCTTAGAATATATAAAAAATAAAAAAAAATGGGTAAGTTAGAAGGTCATTTTAGCCATTTAAGCCTAGTTATGCCCCTATAGCCTTGTAAATGCATGAAAATGTCTATGATTAAGCAATTTAAACCTATAAACATGTTTCATATGCTAAATATGTGTTGTTTAAATGATAAAATCTTAGAATATATCAAAAACAAACAAAATGAGTAAGTTAGAAGGTCATTTAAGCCATTTTAGCCTTGTTATGCCCCAATAGCCTTGTAAATGCATGAAAATGTCTATGATTAAGCAATTTAAACCTATAAACATGTTTCATATGATAAATATGTGTTGTTTGAATGATAAAATATTAGAATATATCAAAAATAAACAAAATGGGTAAGTTAGAAGGCCATTTAAGCCATTTTAACCTAGTTATGATAGCATAGCCTTGTAAATGCTTGAAAATGTCTATGATTAAGCAATTTAAATCTATAAACATGTTTCATATGCTAAATATGAGTTGTTTGATTGATAAACTCTTTGAATATATAAAAAATAAACAAAATGGGTAAGTTAGAAGGTCATTTTAGCCATTTTAGCCTAGTTATGCCCCTATAGCCTTGTAAATGTATGGAAATGTCTATGATTAAGCAATTTAAACCTATAAACATGTTTCATATGATAAATATGTGTTTTTTGAATGACAAACTCTTAGAATATATCAAAAACAAACAAAATGAGTAAGTTAGAAGGCCATTTTAGCTATTTTAGCCTTGTTATGCTCCTATAGCCTTGTAAATGCATGAAAATGTCTATGATTAAGCATTTTAAACCTATAAACATGTTTCATATGCTAAATATGTGTTTTTTGAATGATGAACTCTTAGAATATATCAAAAATAAACAAAATAGGTAAGTTTGAAGGTCATTTTAGCCATTTTAGCCTAGTTATGCCCTTATAGCCTTGTAAATGCTTGAAAATGTCTATGATTAATCAATTTGAATCTATAAACATGTTTCATATGCTAAATATTAGTTTTTTGAATGATAAAATCTTAGAATATATAAAAAATAAACAAAATGGGTAAGTTAAAAGGTCATTTTAGCCACTTTAGCCTAGTTATGCCCCTATAACGTTGTAAATGCATGAAAATGTCTATGATTAAGCAATTTAAACCTATAAAAATGTTTCATATGCTAAATATGTGTTGTTTGAATGATAAAATCTTAGAATATATCAAAAACAAACAAAATGAGTAAGTTAGAAGACCATTTAAGCCATTTTAGCCTTGTTATGCCCCAATAGCCTTGTAAATGCATGAAAATGTCTATGATTAAGCATTTTAAACCTATAAACATGTTTCATATGATAAATATGTGTTTTTTGAATGATAAAATATTAGAATATATCAAAAATAAACAAAATGGGTAAGTTAGAAGGCCATTTAAGCCATTTTAACCTAGTTATGACAGCATAGCCTTGTAAATGCTTGAAAATGTCTATGATTAACAAATTGAATCTATAAACATATTTTATATGCTAAATATGAGTTGTTTGATTGAAAAACTCTTAAAATATATAAAAAATAAACAAAATGGGTAAGTTAGAAGGTCATTTTAGCCTAGTTATGCCCCTATAGCCTTGTAAATGCATGTATTTGTCTATGATTAAGAAATTTAAACCTATAAACATGTTTCATATGCTAAATATGTGTTTTTTGAATGACAAACTCTTACAATATATCAAAAACAAACAAAATGAGTAAGTTAGAAGGCCATTTTAGCCATTTTTGCCTTGTTATGCTCCTATAGCCTTGTAAATGCATGAAAATGTCTATGATTAAGCATTTTAAACCTATTAACATGTTTCATATGCTAAATATGTGTTTTTTGAATGATGAACTCTTAGAATATATCAAAAATAAACAAAATGGGTAAGTTAGAAGGTCATTTAAGCCATTTTAACCTAGTTATGACCCCATAGCCTTGTATGTGCTTGAAAATGTCTATGATTAAGCAATTTGAATCTATAAACACGTTTCATATGCTATATATGAGTATTTTGATTGGTAAACTCTTAGAATATATCAAAAATAAACAAAATGGGTAATTTAGAAGGCCATTTAAGCCTAGTTATGACCCCATAGCCTTGTATATGCTTGAAAATGTCTATAATTAAGCAATTTGAATCTATAAACATGTTTCATATGCTAAATATGAGTTGTTTGATTGGTAAACTCTTAGAATATATAAAAAATAAACAAAATGGGTAAGTTAGAAGGCCATTTAAGCCATTTTAGTCTAGTTATGACACTATAGCCTTGTATATGCTTGAAAATGTCTATGATTAAGCAATTTGAATCTATAAACATGTTTCATATGCTAAATATGAGTTGTTTGATTGGTAAACTCTTAAAATATAGTAAAAACAAACAAAATGGGTAAATTAGAAGGCCATTTAAGCCATTTTAACTTAGTTATGACCGTATACCCTTGTAAATGGATGAAAATGTCTATGATTAAGCAATGTAAACCTATAAACTTGTTTCATATGCTAAATATGAGTTGTTTGAATGATAAACTCTTAGAATATAGCAAAAACAAAGGAAATGGGTAAGTTAGAAGGTCATTTAAGCCATTTTAGCCTAGTTATGATCCTATAGCCTTGTAAATGCATGAAAATGTCTATTATTAAGCCATTTGAAACTATAAACATGTTTAATATGCTAAATATGAGTTGTTTGATTACAGGATGCCTACCAAAAGAAGCTTGGCAAGTCTTCCACTCAAGGGTCACAACCGGACCCTGACCAGCTATACTGGGAGGTTGTTGGTGGTAGGAAAAAGGGTGTAGTGAAGGGCCTAGGTGCAAGTGCTAGTTTGTTTTACAGCCCCTCTTCTGAGAAAGGCTTGCAATCATACAATCCTTTTATAGCTTCATATTTGGAAGAACGTGTGCAAGCCGAGGTTGCCGAGCGAATAGAGGAGGCAAAAGTGCAGATGCAGGCACAGATGGAGGCACAGTTTGCTACGCAATTGCAGGAGGCATTGAAGAAGGAGCGGGAGGAGGCGGCAATTGAGAGTAAGTGAATGATGGAGATGATGTTGCAGAACTTGTTCTCTAACTGTTCAGGTGGTCCTTCATTTCAGCTTCATAGGGAAGATGACCCGGACATGAGTGGTGGTGGGGTTGGTCACCACACTCCGGTGTCGTAGTTTATTTGTTCATATAGCTCTTAGATTAGTATTGTTCATATAGGCCTTAGTTTTTTTTTGGGGGAATATAGGCCTTAGCTTTTTTAGGAATATAGGCCTTAGCTATTTTGGAGGGATATAGGCCTTAACTTGGTATTATATTGTTCATATATATTGGCCTTATTTATTTTTGAAATAACATAGGCCATTACTAACTATAATTCATATAGGCATATATATTGGCCTTATCTATTTTTGAAAGAACATAGGCCATTACTAACTATAATTCATATAGGCCTAACTTGGTTTTTAAATTTGGCTTTGTAAACTATTACTAACTAATTACTATTATTATTTACTTGAACATTGTTATTGTAAGTATTGTTGTTGGACTTATTATAATATGAATTATGCATTTTATTTTTATTTTTTATTATTTTTCAAATTCTATAATATGATAACAGGTTATAGTTTCAGGTTAGGATGACAACGCAAATGCAAACAGTAATATTATGAAAATTGCATCCATTTACATGATATTTGGGACTGTCTTGGCCTGTCGCAAATACTCTAAAATTGCAACCGTCGGTGCCAGTCGTAATTTTGCAACATTTTGCGACCGTCTATGCTTGTCGTAATTTAGCAACATTTTGCCACCGTCTACGCCTGTCATAATTTTGCAACAATTTGCAACCGTCTATGCCAGTCGTAATTTTGCAACATTTTGCGACCGTCTCTGCCTGTCGCAATTTCGCATTTTTTGCGACCGTCACTGCCTGTCGCAATTATGCAACTTTTTGCGACCGTCATAGGCGGTCGTAATTTTAGATATTTGCGACCACCATACCAGTCGCAAATAACAAATTACATCTGCTAATAAAACGGTCGTTGAAAATACAGAAAACGGTCGCAATTTGATATGCGACCGCCAAGTGGTCGTAATTTTTTTTTTTGCAACCAATAAAATAACGACGGGTGACGGTCGCAATTACACTTTGCAACCATTTTCCTTTACTTTTACAACCGTTTGTGGCGGTCGCAATTCACTTGGTTTTTAGTAGTGTTTGTCCTCCTCATTGTGCATAGTAATGAGTCATACAAACATTACTCAAAATTAAAAACCAATACTCAACTTCATTCACATACTAGGAACTAACACACATTACTCACCAAATCAACTAGTCAAGCACTATATTCACAGGTAGTTGGGAAAAATTGACGCATATTAAGATTTCAAGGCAATCAAAAATCAAATCATGATAAAAAAATCTACAATATTTATCATCAACAACCAAGAATAAAAACAATTTCGAAAAATTTTCATTAAGGGCACAGGGAAGCATGATTCATAATTCATTGGAACATAATTTTGGATTTTTTTTTTATTTTTTTGAAATAAATAAATCTATCTTAAGAAGGAAAAAAATCTGTACTAGTAAAGCAATAAATCTAAACTAAGCACACCAAAGAAAATAAAAAGAAAAGGGAAATAAAGAGTACCTTATATACAAGAAATCCCCCCAAGCAAAATCAGACAATGTCATCATTGGCTTAAAGGGAAGTTAGTAACCCTAGTGATTGCCCCTCATCATCAAACTTGTATCCACTACCATCCCAAGCATTGCAATGCATCACCTTGGTACAATTTTGGACGAAAAAGAAATAAAGTGTTAGTAAGAAAAGAAGCAAAAACGAGTCAGGTTTACTTTTTTGCTCATAACTTTTTTTATACAAATTATAATGGAGTGATTCTTATTTCATTGGAAAGTAGACTTAAAGAGCTTTCCAACGATAGGTCACACATAAAATTTCGTTAAGAAATGCAAAAGTTAGAGCGTCTTGAAGTTGGCCAGTTTTGTTGTCACGGTCTCACGCCCGACTGGGTGAGAGTGGCCCGACCGGGCCCACCTCCAAGGTACGAACTGGTGGATTTTCACGACTACTTGCTGCACGAGACTCCTCTTTGGCCTCGTATACCTTCGTTTTCCCATAAGATCGGGCATTTATGACCCGATCGGGTGGAACTTTAACCATGCACTCAATTTCTACAGTTTGTTTCTCTCTCCACTTGTTCATCTTCAAATCTGAGCCCTACACAATTTAGAGCTCTTTCTACAGCATCCACTTCATCTTTCGATATACTATTTTTTTCCTGCGTAAGATGCAACACAAAATACCACCTCCAAGGGATCTCTAACGAGAGTTTGGGGCTTATTAGACAAACTATTTACATCAACCACACCAATACTATAACACTTTTCCTCTAACATGGGGCTTTTTCCCTACACATAATGTAAGTTTACCACTTTTTCACATCTATTATTTCCCCTGTAGTATGAAGGAATGGTCTACCCAAAATAATTGAAATTTGCAAATCTTCCTCCATATCAAGAATAACAAAATTAACAGGTATATAAAATTTACCTACTCTAACAGAACATCCTCTAAAACACCTAAAGGGTATTTAACATAATGATCGGCCATTGTTAGGGTAATATAGGTAGCTTTTAATTTACCGATATTTAATTTAGAGCTCGTGGATAATGGCATAACACTTACACTAGCGCCCAAATCACATAAAGTTTTTTCAATCGACAGATTACCAATATGACATGGAATAGAAAAACTACCCGGATCTTTTAGTTTAGGTGGAGATTTATTCTGTAATATAGTACTAAATTCCACAATAAAAGCAACTGTCTCTACCTCACTAATAGATCTTTTTCTAGTCAAAATTTCTTTAATAAATTTAGAATATGCAGGAACTTGAGTAATTAAGTCTGTGAAATGAACGGTTACCTGCAAATTTTTAACAATCTTCAGAAACTTACCAAACTGCTTATCTAAATTACTCTTTAGATGTCTATTTGGGAATGGAAGTTTGATAACAGGACCTTGCACATCTCCATTCTTGTCTTGGGGTTTACCCTGCAAAGAATTATTAGAAGAGTTAGTTTTACCCTTGAGCCCTGTAGGGCTAGTAACAACATTGTTTGGTTTAACAGAATCGGGATTAGCAATTTTTGTTGTAACAGGTTCATCATTTTTGGGCATAAGAGGCCTATCATAGTGTGAACCACTCCTCAAGGTAATTGCGTTCGCGTATTCTGTTGGTTGTACTGGCTGTGATGGTAGGACTCCCTACTGGCGAGTTTGCAGAGTAGAGGAAAGTTGCGCAATTTGATTATCTATGATTTTATTTTGTGCTAGGATCGAGTCAATTTGCGTATCTCTACTCTGCATCTGCTTCTGCATATTGGCTAACATCGTGTTGATTTTTGATAGGCCAGAATCAGATTGAGGAGTAACAACCTATTGTGGTCTCTGATGTGGAGGTTGGTAATACCACTGCTGTGGTTGTTGTACCTGTGGTGGAGAGTTGAGCACATTCGTACTATTGTACGACATACTTTGGTTATTTTTCAACCCTGCATTGTAGGTGTTAGAGTATGGACTAATTTGCTTATAGGTTTGAAAAGCATTAATCTTCTCAAGTGAACTCCTACAGTCCTGTGCCCAATGACCTACAAGACCACAATTATCACAAAATATTGCAGAGTTGGTACCAATATTAGAAACATTAGCAACGGAAGATGAATTAGAATTATTAATATTGTCTAATTTCTGGCTAATAGAAGTCAATTATGCTTGCAAAATGGATATAGAATCGACTTGGTGTTTTCCCTTGTTTGCAAATCCTCTAGGATTCCCATATTGGGAATTATGAATAGCCATCTCTTTGACAACATTGCTCGCAATATTCACATCTAAATTCATAAATCTTCCGTTAGCTGCAGAGTCTAAAATCATTCTTGAATTATATCCAAGCCCGTTGTAGAAGGCTTGTATTATCTGCCACTGTGCTAGTTTATGATAAGGACATTATCTCTGCAAATATTTAAATCTTTTCCAAGCTTCATATAAACTTTCATCAGTTTCTTGGGAAAAGTTTTGGATTACACTTCTTAACAATGTTGCCCTCTCTGCAGGGTAATATTTATTATAGAAATTCAAAGCAAGAGTATCCCAGTTAGTAATACCAAGTGCAATTCTATTCAATATATTATACCATAATTTAGCTTGACCACATAAAGAAAAGGGAAAAAGAATCTCCCTGATTTGGCCCCGCATGACCCCAGTTTGCCTAATAGTGTTGCAATATTGGCTGAAATCCAAATATGAAGATTTAGATCTTCACCCTTAGCTCCACTAAATTGCTTTCTTTCGATCATAGTAATAAACTGGGGCTTAATCTCGAATTGATGTATTCCATCGAGATTAGGTGTAGGAGCAAGATGTGGAAAATTTGTCAGGGATGGCTGCAAATAATCGCTAAGCTTGCGAACAAAAGGAGGTGGTGGTGCAGTCATCTCTGATTCTTGATCTGTACTAAACAAATAGATATGAGATACTATCCCAAAGAACTTGCGTTCTCTGAGAGGGGAGAAAATAATCTAGACTACAAATTAATCAGAAATAAAAATAAAACCATTTCCCCGGCAACGGCGCCAAATTTTAACAGGCTCTTTGCCGAAAACAAAGTCTTCAAAATAAAAAGACAAACAACCCAAAAGCATGCTCCTTTAACCATGAAAGATGGATTTTATTAATGGGCCCAAGGCTGTTGGAAACCGACTTAAGCAAGAAGATTGTAGCACACTTGCCCGATCGGGCTCGATATTTTTACTCGCACAGCTGAACTTTTGGCTTGTTCTCATGGGTTTTGGCTTCTCAAGCTTGGGTCCAATTATTAACTTGTTCGGTCCATTGCTAGTTTGTAAAACTTGGACTCCTTCACTAAATCGAACTCTTAATCACCGAACTAAATTTATTTAGTACGGTCTTGAGCTTTAAATACTCGATCATAAAATACGATCCAACTCTAATGTATTTGTAGTGGCTCAATTGTCATATTTCTGCAAATTCCTACAAAATAATACTAACTCTACAAAAACATTAGAAAATGTATATTAGTAATAAAAATAGCTCTGTAGAGCTCAAATAAGCATAAATATGACCGTGGGACAGGTAATAAATATATGTATAAAATAGACTCATCAGTTATAATTTTAATATTATTTTTATTTTTCAATTTTTCAGTGCTATTTCTGAAGATAATATTTCAGACATAACAGTTGGTACTAAATCCACTACTAATCAACTTTGTCAAGTTCTGGAAGACTTAGTGAGCAGCAAAAGAAGGAAGTTAGAGAGATTGGTTTTGGTGGTTTGCTGCATCTTAATTTGAAGGATAACATTAGCCATTAGTTATACAACTATGTAGTTACTCATTATAATCCTAAGACTAGAAATCTGATTGTTTGTAAAAAGGAACTTGCCATTCATATAGATACCTGTGATATTGCTAATGTGTTGGGAATTCCTTATACTAATAAACCTGTGAAAGAAATATCCAAAATGAAGAAAAGATTTAATCCTAATGATGCTTTGAAGTCGGCAATTTTTGGGTTTAGATGATGTTGAATTTGAAAAATTTGGTGAAAGTAAGAAAAGGAAAAGTGGAGATACTAAAAAAGAAAGACATATGTCAATTTTGACACTTATTTGGAGTTGTTTGAGAAATATACAGATAGGGGTTATCAATTCAAGAGACTTTTTGTTCTTTTTGTTGTATCCCATTTTTTGGTTCTAATGGGTGATAAGTCTCCAAACTTTAACATTATTAAGTCTTTAAAAGATGTTCGTTTTATAAAGACTTACAACTGGGCTGGTTATGTAATGGATTCTATATGTGAATCAATATTAGAATTTCAAGCTTTTGCTTTGAAGAGGAAGATAGATGGGGGAGGGAAAACTAAATCAAAACAAATAAATGGTTGTCTTATTGCGTTTGTTATTGCCTTTTTGCAAAAGTTTGATTTTGGGACCACCTTTGATAGGAAGCAATTTATAATGAATTGGACTTGTGAAAGTCTGAATGAAAGGATTAAGGCTGTTGCAGAAAATATGGATTATGCTACTTTGAAGTTATATCCTCAGACCATTCCAAAACAGTATGCTGGTAAAAGTGATAAGGATGTTTTAAAAGCTTTTTAGCTTGAGAAAATTGAAAAAAGAGTGATGAAGAAGATTTGGATGTAAAGAAGGAAGGTCCTGGTGTACGCTAGCTTTAGTTTCAAAGCTGAAGATGAAAAAGCTAGATATGTTATGTACATGATTCCTCAAGATTTTCCAACTGATGATGAAATTAACAAGATGGATATTGATGTAAGTTTAAAATCTCATCTTTTGATTAATTTAAGTTTTTAGTCAGCTTTTAAATTTTTTGTTTGATAATAGATTAATTTAGTCAAGAAATATATTATTTTAGTTAGGAATTGTATTATTTTGGACAGGAATTAAGTTATTTTTGTCAGGAATTAAATTATATCAGTCGGGAATAAGATTGTTTCAGTCGTAAATTAGATTTTTTTGTCAAGAATAAGAATATTCGGTCAGGAATTAGATTATTTCAGTCAGGATTTATATTATGTCAGGAATTAGATTATTTTTGTCAGGAATTAGTTTATTTTTGTCAAGAATTAGTTTATTTTTGTCAAGAATTAGTTTATTTTTATTAGAAATTACAATATTTTTGTCTGGAATAAGATAATAATTGTCAGGAATTAGATTATAATTGTCAGGAATTACAATATTTTATTATATGTTACTTATTCACTTTTTGTTCTATTTTTTACTAGTCTGTGAAGAAGAAAATGATGAAATTTGGTCGTGACTTGAAGATTGTATTAGAGAACCAAATTCACTTTGCCATTGATTTGAAGGATGAAGCAAGGACATTTTCACAAGAGTCTCAATCTCAAGGAGAAGATGATATATATTATAATCCCGAATTCTTTGCAAATATTGATGAAATAGTGGAAGTTGCTATGCAGAGCAAAAAGTTAGCTTCTGATTTGGATCAATTTGATAATAAGCTTAAGTCTGATGATATTGTAAGTTTTATTATCTTTATTATTATTTTATATCTTAACTATATTTAAGATTTGTATATGATATTAATCTTGATTTTATATAGGTGAATAATGTGTTTGAACCATTTTGTGCCAGCATTCTTCAAATTCTGATTCTGAATCACAACCACTTAAGCATTTGTGAAACATATTCTTGATATCAGGATTGCTTTTAAGAGTTCCAAAGTGTGAGACAAAATTCTTTTGTAGATGCCATAGACACAATCTATGTCTTGAATTTGGATTAACCTTCAATAATAATAAGAAGAATTAGATTATTTTAGTCAGGATTTAAAATTTTTTAGTCAGGAATTGGATTGTATTAGTCAGGAATTAGTTTAATTTTGTCAGGAATTAGTATGTTTTAGTCATTAGTTTATTTTTGTCAGGTATTAGTTTATTTTGAGAATTAGGTTAATTTTGTAAGGAATTAGATTATATTTGTCAGAAATTAGATTATACTTCCTCCGTTTCTTTTTAGTTGACGCGTTTCTTTAGTCACGTTTGCCATTGCACGATTTCAACCGTTAATATCTTTAATTATCGATAAGTAAAATTTATAAAAAGTTGATATTTTGAATATATATATACCGTGACGAATCTAATAAGACCCCACATGATTATATTTTTCATTACGTATAAATCACAAAACATGATCAAAGGGAAGTGTGTGAATAGTGCTAAAGTCAAAACGTGTCAACTAATAAAAAACAGAGGTAGTATTAAATTACTTATACTAATCAGATATTAAATTATAAAACATATATATTATAAAGCTAAAATTGCTTACCTCGGTATGGCATTGCTTATTGCAAGATCTTCATCAATGAAGATTGATTTTGGTTCAATTCCACACATTGATTTTTTGAAAATTGAAAGTAGCCAAACAAATGTTGTAGTTTTTTCATCAGTTATAAAGGCATATCAAAACATTGTTGTTCTCCAATGGTTGTTTATTCCAACAAATGTTGCACATATCAACCCATATTTGTTTGTTCTGTATGTTGTATCAAAGATTAAAACATCACCATAAGCTTTGAAATCTTCAAGCATTTGATAGTCACGCCAAAAATAACTTACCACATTATTTTCTTCTCCAAATTTCAGTCTATAAAAGAATGAAGGATCTTTATCTGCTCTTTCTTGAAGGGTATCTAATACATTATGCATGTCTCCACCTTCAACCATACTCATTTTCACCCTTGATACATAATTAAGGTGGTCTCTCTTAGAATGACCTATGCATTCTTCTCCTCCAGCTTCATTGCTTATATAGTTGTAATCATCCATTAGTTTAATGCCACTCTCAACCATGCTCTCAATTAGCTCACCCATTGGAGCCGATATTTGTCTTTCTGATCTAAGATGATGTCGTTGAACTATGTTTACCAATTCATGATTATGCTCCAACTCATTATAAGAACATCAAATGTACTTTCTGCGTTTTTCTTGAAACTAATAAGAGCTTTGCATCCATTTCTTGTGTCATTTACTTCCCTTTCTTTTCTCTTTTTTTATCAGTTCTATCTAATATTGGTATTTCAACTAGATTTTGTTCACCTGCAATCTTCATTTTACTCTTCGTCTGTTCGTCCTTATAGCATCCAAAATAAAACTCATACAGAATATCATTATTATCTCTTCTCTTTGTTGACTTTCTGACATTGAAACCAACAGATCTTGAATGAGCTTTGTATAAAAAAATATCCATCATTGTAGTCTGATACTGTATAACCTGCTAGACATCTACTTATGTTTTCATCATTGTCATATTTGTAATAATCTGCAACAAAGTAAAATATAAGTCATACTGTTAAAAATTTATTATATTATTTTTGTTTGATGATAGATTAACTTTTGTCAGGAATTACAGTATTATAATTTAATAATAAACTATGTTAGTCAGGATTTAGATTATTTCACTCAAGAATTATATTATTTCAGTCAGGAATTAGGTACTTTTGTCGGGAATTACATTATTTTTGTAAGAAATTAGATTATTACATGCAAGAATTAGATTATTTTAGTCGGGAATTAGATTATTTTAGCCAGGAATTAAATTATTTCAGTCAAGAATTAGATTATTTCAATCGGGAATTAGATTATTTCAGTCGGGAATTAGATTATTTTAGTCGAGAATTAGATTATTTCAATCAGGAATTAAATTATTTCAGTCAGGAACTTGATTATTTTAGTCAGGAATTGAACTCGAAATTAATTGTCAACAATTACATCATTATAATTATAGAGCATTTAATTATCAGTGTATTATACTTCTAATTTTTATAATTTCAAACAAACATACCTATTATATTCGCAGCATCTTCATCTCTTTCTTCATCATCTCTTTGTTGATTGGTGTTCCCTTCTATAATTATATCATCAATTAGTATATTTGAATTTTAGAGCTTAAAATTAATCAATAAGTGCCATGCAAATTTAAATTAATGCTATGCGAAATCTTATAAATACGATCTAAAATTAAATTTGCATTTCATTTATTAAAATTCATAATTTCTGTAATTTATTTATAAAAATCTTATTACGATCTGAAACTAGATGAAACAAATTGTACCTTTTTCAGCAGTAATTGAACTCGAAATTGATTCTATAGGTGAATCAGATTCTTCTTGAATTATCATCATGTTGTTTGATTTCTCCATTTTTGTGAATTTTTTGAGATTGAAGATTTGAATTCTTTGAAATATGAAGATTTGAATGCTCTGAGGAAATGACGACGTTCGAAATTTGAGGAAAATGGCGGAAATGAGAAAATTCATTGATTTTATAAAATGTTAGTGCGTGGGCTTTGGTCGGGTTTCTCAGACCTGCGTCTTTTTGTTTGTGAGCCCGGTCTCACACAAAACTTTTTGATTAAATTTTATTTTAATAAAAAACTGCTCTAAAGCAGTCTATTCCACGTTAAACAAAAAAACTACTCTCTATTCCACGTTAAACAAAAAACTACTCTATTCTATTCCAAAAAAAAAAAAACAAAATAAAATAAAAATAAAAATAAAAATTCTAAACTGCTCTATCATTACTTTTCTTCCACGTTAAACAAGCAGTTATTAACTTTAATACACCATCAAAATTGACAGTTATCATATACGGAGTAGCAAAAAAAAAAGAAAAAAAAAGAAAAGATCATCAGGCATATCATTGATAACTGCTAAGATAAGCATGTTATCCCAGCATTTGACGAGTTTTTTTTTTTTTCCTCTAAACAAATCTCTTCAAAATTATCAGCTTCAATTTTCCAAATCTATTATACCATATGTGCTTTTTAATTATATTGGTCTCATTTTTCACCAAAAACTTGATTAACCCCAAAATTCATTATTTCGTTTAATCATAAACCATTAAAGTCAATTGTCACTTTCAAGAAACCATCTTTTATTTCAAGTATTCATTTTTTTAATTATTTCAATTATGATGATGATGGCATTAGTTGAATTTGCAGGAATTATTGATTGTTTGATGGTTGACTACATCGGACTCGACAAAGAATACAAAATCACGAACATTCGCTTATTTTTCGAGTGACATGATCTTCAAAAAGGTGAATAATCTTTTTTACTTTTAAGGTAAAAAATAAATTTATCTACCATTGATTCACGGATTCTATGGTTTGTTTGATGATAAAAAAAAAATGGTGATTCTACATTTCTAATAGCTTGATATTATATTTTGTGATTACAATTAGAATCATGTTTTAGGATAAACCCCATTCTTAATTTATGTCAAATTCACATGCTCCTTTCCTTTATTTAAATCTCGTTTCAAATGTTAGAATGATCAAATTGTATGATATTCAACCTATCAAAAATTATGAAGGAAAATATTGGATGAAAATGGTTCTTCAAAATGCAACGGTATGTATTAATAATTTTTCTACTCTCACTTTATATTGCATAAGCTAAGAGATACACGCGTAGCGTGTGTCTCATAGCTTGCAAAAAAAAAAAAAAAAAAAGAAAAAAAAAAAAAACCGAACAGTTTCCTTCTTGTATACATGAAGATAGAATATTACATCAAAGCATACTAAAATTACTTCTAAATTGCAGACTAAAAAAATCTTTGCATAAACTTGTTAATTTCTTACAGTAGATTTTTTTTTTTTAAAAAAACGTCTTAAGTCTAGCTAAAATTATTCAATTTAGGAGCCTTAAATGCACAAGCATGCAAGGTTTTGGAGAGAGCTTGATGTCCAAGACTTTTGTGATCAAACCCACAACAGTTTACCTCGGGGTAGCGGTGCAACCCACAATAGACGCCACCACACCGGCACATAAACCCGATCAATCTAATCCGTTTCGTACACGCACCACATCGGCTGATAGAAGTCTCAGTTATTTTTGCTCTAGTTGCACCATTAACTTGCTTTTTCTTGGAACTATTGGCACGAAATATTTACTCCCAAAACAAATTTGTCCCACCATGAGATCGTTTGATTTCCTTTTCGACGGCGATTGATAATAGTTCTTCGGTTATTTTCGGGTCTCCAAACAAACTTTGACGAACATTCTTGTTTTTGTTGTTGTCTTCCATTGTTTTTCTTCTCTAACCTCTAATCAATCTTAGGTGTAAGCCCTTAATTTTTTGTTGTTGTTGTTGTTGTTGATCGTATTATTGTTCTAGGGAAGTAGGGACTTTATAGAGTAGTAGTACTAGCTAGTATATATGGGAAATTCGAAATAAATGTACGATTGTTTTATACATATAATCTATCTATTAACCTATACTAAAAGCAAATCCTTCCATGGCATTTGTCATTATCTTATGAAAAATTTTCCCGCCTTTTTTGAATCTCTCTCTTTTATTTTATTTTATTTTTTTTTTGGCAAAATCTGTAAGTAAACTATTTATACCTTATGATATTTTCTTTCGAAATTACCAATTATACTTCATATATACATAACCACAATATTTCTGAATATCTTTTATATACTTTATATTTTGAAATATTATTGTCAAAATCATTTAGCAACCGTGCATTACACGGGATTTTAACCAAGTCAATACTATATACTAAAAGACACACCAGCGATGACACATGACATCTCCTGGTGTGTCCTTAACTTTTTTTTAAATTAAAAAAATTTATTAATTAAGGAAATAAATCATTTACAAAAATATAATATTATACATATTCCATATTAATGTAGTAATTATTATATCTAAAATAAAAAGATTTCACAACTCTTTCTAAAAAAAAAATAAGGCAATTATAAACAAAAATTTATACTCTTAAAATAATTTGTGACTTATTTTACAATAAGAAAAAGACTGCTTTTTTTTTTTTGTCTATTTTTTTTAGTGTTATATTAGATGTTTCAATTCAGAAACGCAAATATTAAATCAACCTATCACATAATTTGTTATTAATCGACTAATTTATAATAATATTCATATACCAATAATCTATAAGTATAAATATAACTATTGATCACCGTGCATGGCACGGGATCTAACCTAGTTAACAATTAAACACAAACTTTTAAAAAAATCAGGTGTACAATAATTATTGTACATCCATTATAAAGATAATTTAAATTGATCAAAGGTTAACCTTAAAATGAATAAAAGTTACCCCAATATTCATAAAAGTAACCCAATATAAATAAAAATTATCTACGCTTTATTAGCAAATAATCACATTTTAAATGAATAAAAACCAACTATTAGTGATTGAATGTAATTAAATTACCTTTATAAAACTTTTCTTGTTGTTTATTTATATAAAATTTGTATTATGTTTAACGTTAGCCAAAAAAGGCAAAAAGTTACCCTAAAATTAGCTAAAAGTTACCCTTATACTGCTCGATGTATACTAATATTAGTGTAAAACGGGTGTATACAAAAGTTTTTTTATAAATAAATAAAAATATACTCCGTAGGATAGAATTATTTAAACGTGTATTCCCTTATTTACTTCTTAAATGTGTTTTATTTATAGAAATTATTTACAGTTTTATCCCACTCGATTCTATCTAAAGATATCTTTTGGTTCCTTTGCGTATTAGTTAAATGACTTAAAAAAGGAAATAACAAAAGTAAAAATCTGATAAAATATTTAAACAATTAGGAAACTTCGACAAAATGTTAAAGAAAATCTTAATCTAAATTCATTAGAGTAACGAAGAACTTGCATCAAAACACCATTACGCTGATGGAGAAGGCTGGTTATTCGCATGATATTTAAGAAAATCTTAATCTAAATTCATTAGAGGAGTAACCAAACATCAAAACCACCTAACACAAAGTGAGCCCTTGTTTCCATGAATCGCAGCATCATGTGGCTTGCTTGCTTCAAGCTTCATGTCAACACCTAAGCCGTACACAGCTATACCATGAATCCCATCTTACAGGGTAGTAGAGACCGGAATGTATAAAAGAGTTCCTATGACTACATTCCTTGTCATAAATAAGGTTACAAGCAATACATATCCATCCTTTACATACAAAAGAAACACACCAAGTTTCATCCATGTGTACAGGAGCTCGAATATATAAAAGGATGAGGTATAATGTTACATTACATCATCTTTCAGCCTAAATCAGTAGGGAGGGGGATGCTAAACAGCTACATAAATTAATCTCATACATTTCCATGGATCGAATCCATGGACACAGCAACCCATTTCTCATCTCTATGCATGACGGTGGCTCCTGTAGGTAATGTCATATTGGGTGTCACAGGGTAAACTTTGATCTTTTTGTGTGATGACATAACACCAGAACTGGATGATGGCTGATCAATCTGGCGGACCCCTGATCTTGAAGGGGACTGAATGGGAGCACTTGATGAGTTTGGCCCAGAGGAAGTGTTCAACTTCAGTCCACAATTATTTTGATCGAAGTTAGTGCGGACTTCAGATTTCCCCCCAGTCTGTTCAGCTACGGTATCCTGGTGATATGCTCCTGCGAGGACAGAAAATGAAGAATGTCATTCTATTTATCCTAATACTGTTATAAAAAATAAATAAATAAATAAAAATAAAAAACAAGTTTATATTATAGAAATATTAAAAGAAAATATACATGCAACTTCATTTATCTTCTATCAATAAATTTTCTGGGAACTTGACCAGGTACAAAAGCAAGTCAAAGATTCAGCCATTAGGTCTGTGAGGACATTTCCCTTCAAATACAACCTGAGAAAGAAATAATTCGGTAACTGTTTGTTCAATGAAATTATAAGTCAACAATTACAATAAAGGATCTTGTTACCACAGTTCCCTGCTCATGAATGAGCAGGCAACTGAAAAATGGTGAGACTTGAGATGCTCTGTAAATCTTTTTGTTTGGTCAATAAATAAAGACCTAATATTGAGCAAGCTCTTGGCCTTTCGTTTAATCTGACACTTATGTTGCTGTTAAAATGTCTTTGGCCTATTTAGAAGTATCAATGTGATCATACCCATGTTCAACATGGCTGTTGTGAAGTTAATTGAACAGCTTCCCATAGGCACAATAAAACTTCTGTGCTCCCACCAGGAAAAAATAAATACTTCTGTAAATTAAGGTAGAGATGACTAGCCAAGATCTGGGGGATTATATCAGTTAAGCTATTATTTGTGAATGGGGCTGAACAATTTCTATGTGTATAATTGTCATCTACGTAAAAGGATTTAACCTATTTGAGCATATTATCTAAGTCAACTAACACTACAAAGAGTCCCTTTCAGAAAAAATCAAGGTGTTAGTATATAAATATGCCAATATTATACCATGATCTATGTACAAATATAGCATAATCTATGTACAAACAGGTCATGATCTATGTACAAATATGTCAAGTAGGGCTCTATGTACAAATACAGCCCTACTTGACATATTTATACACAAACACAGGGAAAATTCTTTCTTTGGACATCAATTACGTTGAACGTAGAGTTGTATGTGATGCAACATGACCAGTGGTGTAAATGCATGGATTTGAACAAAAGCATAGGAGATCAAAGCAGTCAGAGATTTAGACTTCTCAAGTTAGTACACGAGCTCAAAATCTGAAAGCTCAGTCTGTTTCTTTATGTATTCCCTTTTATGTAGAATGCCTTCCTCCCTCATATTAAAACAGGACAACTGAAGAAGGAAAGAAAAGCAATCTTGCCGGCATCAGCAGTTACCTTTGAGTACGATATTTATTATTTATTTATTTATTTAATTTTTCATTTTTCTAATACTCCTGTAATTCACTGTCATTTTTTTCATGGTTTCCATTTATCTCACGAATTTTAGGCCTTTAAAAGGAAGAATGTTGTGGAGTTTCAAGACTTTCAACAGATCTATGCACAAACCTGTCAGATCAGGGTTCCTTTTAATCCGTTGTCCTTCTGGACAGTAAATAATTACTTCGTTTTGATCATTAAGATCATCAAGACCTGTTTTCAAAAGAAAACCGGGTTATGAAATTAGATCAAAGCATGTGTCTAATGATATATAATACAACTCCTTTTCAGAAAATTGTCCTAATTTTCTGTTGCAAAGTAATTTATGGCATCATTTGGTTGTTGGTTTTTAATTATGCTGTTGCTCCGAGTGCAAGCAAGAATATAATCTATGAATAGAATATTAGGCACATGTTCGAGAGCTATGTCGGCACAAAGAGAGATAGATCAAATAAAGTACAGTGTGGAACCTTTAATTGAAGCTCAAATCTCTCTCTCTTTTCCCCTTTTTTTTTGTGGGGGGGGGGGGGGGGGGGGTAACAAGGAAATAATACAATAGAAAGATATGAAGGGGTCTGATTATAAGGAGACCTAAAAAGAGAGACAAAAACCTCTTCCCCTGATTTGGGAGCTATGCATACTAGGCATGAAGAGAAGAAAAATACCCTTCAGCTAGAGAATCACTTAAGACGATAGCTGGTTACCAAAGTTACTTTGAGCAATTTTAACATCAAAAAGTTCAATAATTTTCACAAATGATATAGGAACCAATTGACCCTAGACAGGGGCGAAGCTAGGATTTTCAAGCCCTAGGGCCGGATTTATTAGACAACAGATTGATGGAAAAAATTAAAATGTACTATTATTTTATTGTTACAAAAAAAAAAAAAAATAGTTAAATCATACTCGACGATTTTTCATAGTAGCAAAATCACCAATCAAAGATTCAACACTAAAATCTACAACAATCTCATTTTCTATGTATACAACCAAAACATCTCTAAGAAAATCTAGTGTTTTTGATTTCATGATTTAACCTATATTAATACAAAAACAACGGTTCTCAAATTAAGTAGCATATAACCCTAAAATTTGATCCTAAAAGTCCATTCAATAAATTAAAAATTAGCCAAAATTATTAAATAATAAACATATTAAGCAAGTAAACAATTATTCACAATCATGAAAATCGCACAAAGAAATTTATTAATTGAATGAAATTACATAATTTTAAAAAATTAATCAAAAAGAAGAATTTTAAAAAATACCTGATTTGGTTTATTTACTAGTAAACAATAGTAATTGATGAGTTGAATCTCAAAATATGATTGCCCTCCAAACATGAACCCAACCCCCTTGGGAAAATGAAACATTACCAACCAACATGATCAGGTATATTTATTGTTATGTATGTGTCTTGAATACTATATATACTAATTTTAACGGGGCCATAAGATATAATACATGGGCCCCACTGACCATCCATCAGTCTTATATAAAATGACCTTGAATATATTGGACTTACTCAGTTTCCATATGAGGCCTGATTCATAACACTGTATACTATCTATCACTCACAATTTCTCAAAAACTCTTAGCACCCAATGGCTAGAAATTAAAAATTAAAAATTAAAATAGCCTACTTATGGACCCTTTTACAGCTAAGAGCCAACTACCAGAAAAACTAACAACACTCAAGATTCCCACCTTCTCATCACCAGTGCGTAAACTTCTTTTGCAGCAGAAATTCTTAGCAAACTTGTTCTGAAGTTCCAAAAGAATTTGAGCATTCAAATATATAATAGAGCATACATAAAGATACTCCCACTTCCCCTTTTTCTCCTTCCCATAAATTTAATTTGATGGATTTATACCCAGTCAAAAGTTTCTAAACCTAATTCCACATGCAACTCCATTCACAAAAGTGATGCATATAAATGTTCCATTATCCAATCATCAATAACATTTCACTATCAGACATTTATATTAACATACACTGCAAATTTAAAATCATGAGTACGGTTATGATTAAGAATCATACAAATTACCTTTGTTGCAACTAACTAGGTCCATATGAGCTCTATTGGATATGGGATCTGGAGCCGAAATGTGTTTATCAGATAATTCAGCAATGGGAACAAATTGTGACTTGGGAGGTGCATCATTGACATGGTAGCTCAGTGAATCAGGTTTCAAGTTTGGTTTCCCTTTACCTACCAAAAAAAAAAAAAAAAAAAAAAAAAAAAAAATTGCTTTATGCGTTAGCAACAGAATTAATTTGAGCAAAATATTACATCCCAATTCTGAACAGAGATAGATAAAATAAACTCACACAGCCAAATCCAAGAGAAGAGTATCCTAGAAAAATATGCAAACGAAACCCAGAGTGATGCCATGAAAATCACTTAGCTTCACCGATAATGTGTCGGATGATAAAATAAACTCACACAGCCAAATCCAAGAGAAGAGTAAACTAGAAAAATATGCAAACGAAACCCAGAGTGATGCCATGAAAATCACTTAGCTTTACAGATAATGTTTTGGATGGATGACACACGCGCGCGCGCGCAAGCACACACAACACACAAACTTGGGATGGCTCATTAGTTAACCTTTCTCCATTCAGGTGTATGTGCTACTGTATGTAATATCCCAAACAGTCAACCAGATCAAATTCGGGCACACACACACACAAACTCATTAAGGAATTGAGGAAGGTTCTGGCTCATTATTTGTTCTTTTCTCCATTTAGGGGTTTGTGCTACTGTATATAATATCCCAAACGATCAACTAGATCCAAATTTGCAGTCAGTTCTTGAAGAGAGGTAATCGCCTCATTTTTTGTGCAAGCTGATTTGTCAATCTAGAATAATTGTTTTGATTTGACAAACTTCAGCTTCTGGATCTTGCAGCTGGTGCAAGCATATTGGGGTGTTTGTCTAATTAGACAAGATTCTCTTCGGTTAAAATTTAGCACAGATCACATGTCTGATGAGCAATAACTCATACTACTATAATCACCTTTCCAGCACGAATTGTAGCTGACACTAGCAAAGACTGTAAGTTCAGTCAGAAAATCAAGTCTATCCATGATGCTGACAGTTGACTTCAGATGTAGAAAAACTACTGGACACCATTTCGTCCTCATTCTTTCCAACCCAAAAATTTAATAGCCAGTGTAATTCAGTTAGTAAGTAAAAAGTAATAGTCAGTTGCAACCAGTAAAAATCAAGTGTAATCAGTAGATATCATGAACCTCATTTAAAAAAAAAAAAAAAAAAAAAAAGAAAAGACAGTTAAGATCAGTCTCAATCAAGAAAAACAAATATTAATCAGGATAACAACTAGATTCACTTTAATAAAAATCAGAAGGGATATGGGCCTTCTTGTGCACTCCAGAGGTAAGCCATTGCAAAAACTTACAGACTTAATGTTCTATAAGCTTCAATGAAGAGAGATTATGAAGAACAGATAGTTAAATATCACAAGACTTCAAAAACTTTCAGTCTACTGCCATTTTGTTTACAATCTTTCTTTGAGTGTCAATTTGTTACTAAAATAGCAACAGAAGATTATGTGCTGGATCAAAACCTCCAACTTTATTGTTAATGGGTAGTAGGTTATATGAGATAGAAGATGGCACTCTTCCAACCTCCACCGTTGTTGGTGGCTAGATGCAGTTGAATTTGAGGTCAAAGGTGGGCTCCCATGTTTTCCTATGAAGTTTGTCACATAGTAGATGTAAATGAACAGTCTGTTAGCTGAATTTGGGCATTTGCTTGTTAGAGAGATAAGTTGAACTCTAACCAGTAGGTGTACCCTCTTCTGAATCCGGTCTCACAGTCCAAACCTTTGCAATAGAAAATCTTATAAATAAAATGAACAAAAGACAGAAGGGAATCAGACAATGGTATTTAGCGTTGACAAATCATAAAAGCGCAGGCAAGCATAAATCAAATATGGAATTTTATCCCCATTACATATCTACCACATGTTGTCATGTCGATTCTTTTAAGCCCAGATAAATCAATATCAACCTTCGCCAAAATATCATCTCTATTAGCAAATTAAACCCTATGGTGTAGATTTTATGATAAAAAAATGTGAACAAGTAATCAAAATGATCAATTTCAAAGTATCTTACGTTCTTTCATAGCAATATAGGCAACCTTCGCTGCATTCATTTCTGCCAACTTTTTAGCCTTTGCTTCTTGTCCAGTAAAGGACTCCTCATTTATTTCAACAGTTGAAGAAAAAATCGGGTTATGAGAAGGGCCAGACCGGGTTGTAACATATGCTGGTAAACAAGAATATTCTTTCTGAGCTAATTCTTGTAGAAGATTTTTGAAGAAACTTGGATCTTCCTGCAAATTGGGACAAAATACAAGTTTATTGTGTTAATCAATCATGAAAATATGAATGTAGATGACCACACAGTGCCTATAGGTTTATAACCAACCTCTTCAGTTTCATCAGATGATACTGACGTTAACGCAGCTTTTGCAGCAGCATTTTCAGCATCTTTAATAGTGCTAAAAAATTCAAAACTTTCATAAGTCTTCCCTTCTAGCATGACCTTCGATTTAAAACGACAAGCATGAGGAGGGCCCTCTCGCTCGGATATGTATACAGGGAGATTGATATTTTTCTTTTGAGCATAGATCTGCAGTTGATTCTTATATAAATGTGCCATATCTGCTAACAACAAATTTGAGAGTATAATTAAAATTTACTAGATTAATCTATTGAAGAAAACATTCATCAATACGTAATCAATCATATTCATCAGATAAACATATGTATTCAATCATAAATTGTAGTATCCAACCAGTCATCAAATAAAAGTATACTCCCTCTCCATTCTTTAATATTCAACTCGGTTACTATAAATAAGCGCTAAGGAAAAATTAAGAATGTAAATGAGTGTAAGATAAAGTAGGATAAATTAAGAAAGAAAATGTAAAAAGTGGGTTTGTATAAGAAAGGTGAATAAAGTATGAGAGAGTGTGGAAAGGTGCAATAATTGTGGGGTTGAAGGGGTATGATGGTAAAGGGCCAGGCCAAAAAATAGAATAAAGCAAAGAGAGTAGAACAACAAAGAAGAAAATTAAATGGTAAGTGAGACAGTGAGTAGAACAAAAAAAGAACATGGGAGTACTATGTAATTTAGAATCAATTATACTCCTGCAGTAATTCATAATCACACATAGTCAATACTGACAAATTGGTGGTTGCAATTTCACAATCAAAGCAGGAAAAACATAAATATACCTACTTGATAATAGCAGCCTGAAGCATACAACAATTTCCTATCATAGTTGATGAGGATAGAGTGAGTATAATATGGGGCAATTCAAACAAGGAAGGATTTAAGGAACCCCTAACACATCAACCAATCACACTCCAGAATCATCCATATACATTAACTTATTTGGAAAAGGCCACACATTGGAGTGGGTTCTCTCTCGGTCATGAGGTAGTCCATGGTCTTATCATATAAGTCCCAAGCATCCCACAGAAGAATCCCAACAATACCCGGAACTACAGCATTATGCAGCAGATAAGTAGTAAGGAAGAGGATATCAGAAATTTGGGTTTTGGGAAAACAAGAGAATGACATAGAGGAATAGAAGAGAATGGTAAGTTTTCAATTTGACAGTAACTCAGTATACCTTTTGTGGTTTGCAGGGCAGCAAATAAAAATGGAAATCAAGCCAAGACAACAATCTATCGCAGTTTTACCATTTGGAGCATCAGCTGACACCCCATGACACAATTCACACAATGTGGCTCTCCTAGCATACTCAAAGGAAGATCTATAGATTTAGTGTGGGTGCTACCCACTTTAGTGCTGAAAAGAACATAATGCCTCAGATCTATTTCAGGTTTTGTATTGAGCCTAGATTCAGCATGAAGTAGCTCAAATATCCATCCGAACCCCAACCAAAGAGATTGAAGTCACCTAGATAGAAATAAGGAACAAAAATGTACGTCACTAGTAAGTACAGCGTAATAAGATCTCTTTTAGTGCTCTGAAATTATGCTCCATAATACAAGGTGATTTAGCAAGCCATGTTTCGCCAGTGATTATGCACATGAAGAAAATCAGAAATGGTGTGTCAATGATGATTAGTGTTTTCATTTCCTAGCTGTAGGCATTATCTACATATACATATATATATATATATAAAATAAAAAAATAATAATAATAATAACAATAACAATAACAATAACAATAACAGTAACACTAATAATAATAATAATAATAATAATAATAATAATAATAATAATAATAATAATAATAATAATAATAATAATAATAATAATAATAATAATAATAATAATAATAATAATAATAATCTCAACGAGATGTCTAAGCAATGAAATTTTTTATTCTTCTTAAATTTATTCCAAAAAGGGAGAAAGGAAACTTTCTTCAATTTCCTTTTTTAAAGAAAGCAAACGAAAACACGAGAAATTCTAATTACAATGTCCTTGCAGAAACCAAAATGGGCATAATAAACCAACAGACATGTCCAACTAAGTTAATCCAAGGCCTTCACAACCTGTGAGGAATAAGAATGGAAGCCTCATAACAGCCAATAGAAGGATCATTTAAAACATTAGAAGAAAAAAACTTCATGTCCACAAGCAAAAACCATTTTAGGAAAAATGAGGTAATTTTTCTATTACTGCAATTTGAAGGGGCAAGAAATATGAGGTCTCAAACACTGCAAAAATCAATGGGCTTCTCCCTCCTATTTGATGTCTAAATTTCATTTCTCTAACAAAAGACAACCTTTAGAAGCTTTCTGCTTCAATGAAATTTACCAGGATCCACTTCGAAGCTAGGTGAAACACCTGTGTTATTTTTTTTTTGTTTTTAGTCAAAGGAAAGTAATTCTCACTTCTCAAGCAAACTCACATTTTTGTTTTGCACTTTTATACATTTTGAGTTTGTTTAATTTTTTGGACTAAGCCACATTAGGCACCAATTTCCGTACTCATGGTATTACAGATGGCTTTTCTATTCTAGATGCTGCGACGCAGTGTTTTGATACTCTTGTACCTTTTCATTAAATAAAGAAAAAATGAAAGACCAGCATACAAGAGTGCAATTTTATATAAACAGCTATATCAAACTTTGAATTAATTGCAAGTGGACTGAACAAAGATACTACTCAGCTTAAAAAGAAACACTTCATACATCAAATTAAAATTAAATTAGTTTAAAATTTACGAAAAACAGGGACATTAGGCAGAGTGATACTTCTATATTCAAACACTGCATGTGGAAGTTCTGGTGAGATAAATGTGTGTCAGTGTATGGCCTGCAATAGTATGGTATGAATGAAAATGTAAATGCCTGCTATAGTAATCAAAAGATTCCTTCTTATTGTTGGAAAGGGAGGGGGGGTGGAGCCCAACAAATCTCATATGATAGTAGGTTTGCAAGGTATTGGGATGCAAACAAGCAACGCATGGGCGAGACTAAGAGGGAAGTTTGGAATGGACTATGGTGGAAGAAGGGTTTGATGTTGGATAGAGAGTCATGTACATGGCCCATGTCATGTAAAGGGTCCAGCAATTAATTTCTTCCAGTCAATTGTATAAGGATAGGATATACATAAGTTGCTTGTATTGTATTAGAAAATAGAAATGTTATTTTTGCTTTAAGATAAGAGTTTGGTAGTAGTTAGGAAACAATATATTGACTATAAGTAGGAAAAGATAGTTTTCTTAATTATGTTGGAAATTCTAGTTCTAGTTGAACTACGTGATTGTTAGCCTATAAATATGGGATAAATATACTATTGAGTTATAGTGTGTAATATTGAGAGGAGGTCTTGAGATAACATGGAATGTCTCTAGGGAGAGATATTGTTGTTAGGATTGCTCAGGTGTGAGATACCAAAGTTAGGGTGACTCAAGGGAGAAACACCAAATCTCCAAATGATTTCTCATTGATAACAGGTTTGATAGATGATTAAAGTTTGGGAGGACGATTCCTCCCTCCATATAGATTATTGTGTCACCATTGTTATGTATTTGTCTATTTCGAATTGTTTCCATATTGTTTACTATTTGATAGAGACATACAAGTCCTGACACTTCAACATCAATCTTTGCCAAGGCCAATAGACAATGTTGCTCAATAACTTCAAAGACAACCTTTACAAATATATGCAACTATCAAAGACTACAAATCAACTTCTATTAGACAATCAGTATGAACCATACTTCACATATTATAACCAAAAATACAGTACTCTGCAGTATCTTTGATGAGAAATATTAACAATCATTGGATATGTATTTGGTATATCCAATTATTGAGGAAAGAATTTACTAAGGCACCTTTCAGTAAAGAACTGTGGAGGTGTTCTAAAATCACCATCAGAGATGTTTAAGACCAATCGATAAACGCTTGGAAAAAGGAGGGACAAGAGACTTAAAATAAGATGTATTAAATCTGTTTTTAGTTAAATTTCAATTATAAACGGAACAAATAGAAGCATTCAGAATAATAAAGATTAAACACACATTTTGCATCACCTTTAAATTTCTTATCATCCCGACTTGAGAAGTTTACATCACTAACAGTAGCAGCTTGCAAAGGTTCATTCATTTTGGGTTGCTGGGCATCAACAGAAGTTGGTGAAACTTGTAAAGCATTGTTTGCACTAGGAGAACCTGCAAAAAAAATTTCAAAATTACTCCCAGCTCAGAATCCAGCAGTGAAGTACAGAAGAAAAATCCTGTTTGTTGGCAGCAAGTACTATATGAGAAGCATATTGCGAATTAAAGTGAAATAGTTCTAAGCTGTCGTAATCTTCTGTGATATATCAATGTACATACATTCCAGTGTAGACCAAGCTGGTTTGTAAAAAACGATAAAAATAAATAAATAAACCATACAAGATCCTATAAACTACCTCTATAAATTATGAGAGCAACTACAATGCCAAATCAAGCTTCGACTTTCATAGAGTTTAAAGGCGCAACACAAACTTTAGGTTTGAGTTACAAAAATGCACCAGCCTGATGGCATGTTTTATTTTTTAAAAGGAAAAAAGAAAGTGTGTATTGATCAGATGAAATAAAGAGTACAAAACAATGAGGACAAATCTTCTAAAAGGAAACCAATTTTCATATTAAGCCGGTTTCTTTGAACCTCAACAATTGAGAACCTCTTAAAAACCCCAGCCCCCTTTGCCCATAACAATGCTATTCAAATCATTTGTCCCGTTATAATTGACAAGACATAAGACTTCTGAAAAGAACCTTGAAGTAGGCACCTACCAATCATACCACAAGATTTCTACAGAAGCATTGTGCCACAACTTCTTCTCCTTAACAATTACTTACCCTTACCAAACCCTCCAAAACTCACCAATCCACAACCTCTAAAGGGAAAACCAATTCCTCATACAAAGAAAACAGCCCCCTCCAAAGGTATCTTGGCACATCAAATGTAGAGATACATGTGAACAAGGATTACTAGCAGATCCCCAAAGCATAATAATGTCTGGTGAAATTACCAAACCTGGCCTACTCTTTTAGAGCATGTTGACAGTATTATTACAGCCCCACTGCCAAAGTCCATGCAAAGACCCTCACACTAAGAGCTTGCCTTCCAAATAAATTTTGTTGTCGAAGAGGCTGGATAGTGAGGGGATTAAATCAAGTAGCTTAGAAACAATTTACAAGTAAAAAGGGCTTGAGAAGTTGCCCCATCCACACCCTAGAGTCTCCATTGCAGATAATTGAAAGTCCAAAATTTCCATTAAGGAAAAATGCTCCTCCAATTCCCTGTCATGTATATCCCAAGCATCATTGCAATAAAAGCATGACACCCGGTGCATTATGTAGAAGACAATTGGAATAAACATGGGAAACAAATACAAAAAGGTTGATCTCACCAAAATCTTGCCAAAGACAAAGCGACAACCCACCCTATTTTGAACCTCGTTTAAAGTGAGAAGAAAGGGTAACACATTTGATTATGTGAAATGAACTTTTAAGGGCACAAATGTGAATGCATGTGTCACTCTCACAGCTACTAATGCAACCCGTATTTGCCCTTGATAACTCAATTCTGAAGGAAATCAAAATTGCAAGAAAACGCGATAACCATATTTTAAGAACAGCAATATCTCATCTCCTGACACCAATATGCCCTAAATCTAATTCTCCCTCGTCCTTAGTACGACACACCAAATCCCAACTCACTGTATGTGCACATCACTAGACCAAAGCCAAAAAGGTCCATCGCCTTATTCTTATCTTACCTGCAAACATTGCAATCAAAACCAAATCCAAAACTTTGAATAAATAGCAGAGAAGGATGCTAGACAAACATGATTGAACCCACCCAGAGAAAAGTAGACCTTCTTCCACCCATTATTTCTCGTTGGAATCCACAAAAGGATTCCAAATGTAGGTTTTCCAATTTGCCTCCAAGAGACAAACCCAAATAACTAAGAGGCCACCACTCAATCTAATACCCAACTATACTGAAGATCAGGATGCTCAAGCTAAGTCCTTGCTATACTAACTTAGAGATGCTAATATTCACTCCTAATATCACCTCAAAAATTTTGTAACCCTTGTGAGGACTTGATTGAGATCGTCAAAATCAGCTGTCAAAAACAATATAGAGTCATCTCACATGCAAATGTTAAATATGTACCTTATCACTCCCCATATTTATACCTCTATCTCATTCTCTATCACCCTCTCTCTAACATTCTCCCAAGAAAATCAAATACTTGAGTGAAAAGAAAAGCAGAAATAAGAACCCCCTATTGTAACCCTCAAGCTGTCAAAATCTACTCTCCAGAGGTACCAATGACAATAACTGGAAAATAGACATTTAGACAAACATCCACAACTCCAATGCTTCCACAGTTTACCGAATCCCTTGCACTCGAGCTACATCAAGCAAATTTCAACTCACTTAACATATGCCTTCTCAAAATCTAGCTTGGAAACCACCACCTTAACGCCTTTTGGACAAGCCACATCAAACTATTCTTTAGCAACACATGCCATTAGGATTTGTCTTTCCTCTACAAAAGCACTTTAAGACTATGAAACAGTGTATGAAAATCCTCTCCCCATTGATTTACAAATGCCTTTGTAGCAATTTTGCAAGCACCGGTAAGGAGACTATTAGGAACTAGGGAGCAAACCCCTTACCTTGATTGAAAGTCTTTCTAGATAACCAAAATATAAAATTGAAACTCATGCCTTTGTAGAAAATCTAAAATCATGAAACTCCAAAATATAGAATTAAAAATTAAAATTAAATACAACTAAAAAAAAAAAAAGGCATATCACTATTGATTACAAATTTTAAACTTATTATGGATGAAATATGCCATGTAAACCCATTTGGGAGAACTTATTCTTTTCATTATTTCAGAATCAAACCAAAAATATTCAGAATAAAAGTGTTAATTTCCATATATTGTTGCTAATATCTTTGTTCTTTAATTGCATAGTAATAAAAAAAATTATGAATTATGCTAACTCTTCCTCTTAGTTTTTCTTTTTTTTTTTTTTTTTTTTTTTTTTTGAAAAAGCAAAAAGAATATTATTAATCACCAAAACAAACAATCTTTACAAATCTGCTCCTAAAGCAGATCAAACAACTCATTCAGTCCTACCCAGGAACAAAATACTCCTAAACCAGTTTATGTTATTCCTGCTTGTTTTAACAGGAGTAACAAAGCTGATTTTCTGAAAAACTTCAAATTTCAAGTCCTTGGTCACAGCTTC
The DNA here is from genome assembly GCF_948465745.1 of Chenopodium album. Classification (NCBI taxonomy): domain Eukaryota; kingdom Viridiplantae; phylum Streptophyta; class Magnoliopsida; order Caryophyllales; family Amaranthaceae; genus Chenopodium; species Chenopodium album. The sequence goes on from NC_137844.1 coordinate 37,764,029, forward strand.
TAGACGTCTCAGACACTTATCCCAAACCACCTTGTTCCTCTGCTGCCAAATGCAGTAAATAAGCCAGCAAAACAGCTCTGAATGACTCTCCTTCTGAACCTCCCTGAAACCTGATCCAGCATAGAATTACAGTCCTCAATATGCACAGGATTAACTTGGACCCTAATCTCATTAGACAACTGAGAGTAACACTTCCTGCTGTACTAGCAATAAAAAAAATAGATGATCAATAGTCTCAGGCTCAAGATTACAAAGAGGACAAAGATCATCACTGATAATGCCCCACTTTGCAAGCTGAGATTTAACTTTAATCCTTCTCCACTTGACCAACCAGCAAATGAATCTGTGTTTAGGAACATTAAACCTATTACAAACCCAGTTACACCAGTCAACTGTACGAATCCTGAGTTGACCAAGCATAACCACTAGCAACTGAGTAACCCTTAGGATTAGCAAGCCAAGCATCATTTCTGAACCCATCTTTCAGATTATCCTAAACCCACCAGATTTGCATCCAGTTCCAGCTGCAATCTAAAGGGCATTTGAACATCTTTCTTACCCTTCCTCCTAGTTAATCTCCTTTTTTTTTTTTTTGAAGAACTAGTTAATCTCCTTTTTATTATTTCTAACTCTTCCTCCTACCCTTCACTACTTGTAGAAGATATCAGAACTACAGGACACACATACCCTTCCTCGCCCACAGGAAAAGTCATGGTACGAGATGTACAGTCATGTTTAATCAGATGTATGCCAAAATTCACTCAACCATTACTAGATTATTTTGGGCATCTAAACAGAACTTCAGAATTCAGATCTCAGAAATATATAAAATCAACCATTTCTGTATCATGCAAAGCCTTATCCTAAACTGTCATTTCCAGCAAAAACAAAACTAGTTGATATCAACAGTTTCTTACAACACTTTACAATAGATGAAAATTAAGAAAAATACAACCGCTACTGTGATTCAAATACCTTTTATTTTTTTCTAAAGTGTGTAATTCAAATGCCTTTGCTCTGTTCACTCTAACTTAAAAATGAAATATTTCGTATATATAGTTTCATTTAAGTAGAATTAATTTCATTTCAATAAAAATTAGTAACTTTAAAGAATAAATATAATAGAAAATCAGTTAAACTAATTTCCGCTCAGTAAGAACAGTTTAAGTTTTAGTAAAATAAAATAGTTTAAGTTCAGTAAAATTAGTTTTTAGTTCCCTCAAAAAAAAAAAAAAAAAAAAAAAAAAAAAAAAAAAAAAAAATTATTTTTAGTTAATTAAAATAATTTCAATTCAGCAAAATAAGGTACAAATGAAAATAATTACTGTATATACTTTGTATATACAAGTAAAGTTTTTTTTTTTTTTCTTTTTTTTTTTTTTTTGGTGAATAAACAAGTACTCGTACTCCGTAATAGTTATAGTAGTAATAATAATTTCCATTCAATTTTTCAGCTCATAAGTGCGAACATTCATTACAAATTCTTATAATTACATAACCATTAAAAATTATTGATACAAAATCACAAATATAACCCAAAACCAACCCACCTCGATATAATCCAAAAAAAATATAACCCATTTCCCCGAACATGATATTTCAGACAATTTGAAGCAGAAAATTAATCCAAAACATAATCAAACATTCAAACCAACCTGAAGATAATTAACCAAAAATTGAAAAACCCCAAAAATCAACAACAAAAAAAAAATGAAGCAAAAATTACCAGTAAGATGTTGGTAAGCAATGTTAGCAACCAAATTGTGGGCTTCTTTAGAAGATTTGGAGGGATTTGGAGTAGTAAAAGTTGAGCCATTTACTGTTACAGTAGCCTGAAACTGAGGGCAATGATCAAGCCCTTCTCTTGTTGTCGAGTATTCTGGAAGATTCCATTTTTTTGATTGACAATACTCTTGTAATTTGGATTTGAACATTTTTTTGTTGTTTATTTTCTGTGTTGCTCTAAATTTGAAGAAGTATCAAAGAGTAAAAATAAAATTGCTGGAGAAAGAAGAAGAAGAAGAAGAAGAAGAAGAAGAAGAAGGGAATGAGAAGGGAGGGAATGTAGGAAACAGAAAAAATTTTAGGTGAATGAAAGTAAAGATGACAGATGATACCTATGTTGCAGAATGCAGATTGATTATAACTTTTATCAGTCCTAAACTGATTTGGTAATTTTGGGGAATGACCTCATCTTGGCTATTGAGATAGGTACAATTGTACAAGTATATCTTTCTAATAGTACCCTTCGTTTCATAATAATCGCAATAATAAATAATGTAATTAAAAAGTTACTTTATATTTTAATTAATGATGCAAATTAAGGTTTTTTTTTCACCTTAAGATATTAAAAATAAATTCAGTTCAACAAAAATAATTTCAATTCATAAAAAATAAAATAAGGTTAAGTGAACAGAGTGCTAGTATAAATATATAAAGATTAAGGGTCTGTTCATATTTACTGAATTGAGCTGAACTGAACTGAACTGAACTGATTGGAACTGAACTGAACTGATTGGAACTGAACTAAACTGAACTGAACTGAATTGAGCTGAAATGAATATTTTATGTGAGAGAAAAATTAAGAGCTGAATTGAATTGAATTGAACTGAACTGAACTGAACTGATTGGAACTGATTGGAGCTGAACTGAACTGAACTGAAATTAAGTAAATGTGAACAGGCCCTAAGTATTGAACTTTTAAGAAAATTATTACATTAGAATATGGAGGGAATTTTTTAATATATACTTAGTTCTTATTTTAATACTCTCTCTTTATTTTAAACTAAAAATATGAGAGAGTAAGGTCTTGTTTGGTTGGATGCAAAAAGTGAAAATTCTTATGAAATTGTAATTCCTAGAAATTCCCAAAATTATCAAAATTATTGGGGGGTTGTTAAAGTCGCTCCCCTTTTACTAGGCATCGCTCGCATTTTTTTTAGGATTTTCTATTTTTACCCTTAGCAAATAAATACCCACGACTCACTCCACGACACTTACAACTCTCATACTTCACTCTCATACCTCACTATCATACTCTCATTCACTCTCATTTTATCTCTCTAAAAATTAAATTAATTAAAATCTGAAAAAAAAAAAATTACACACACACCACCAACCACCCACCACCGACAACCACCAATCGAAGGGAGGTGAGCAATTTTCCGGCGATGGCTGATCAGCGGCGAATCTAGGTGAATTACTGTAGTCGAGGGCTGGGCGGCAGCGACGAATAGGTATGTAAAAAAAATGAAATCAGGACTTCCGCCAGAAAATTTCGGAAGTACCTAGGAGGATCCACCTGAAATTTTCGGATCCTCCTCGGTTCTTCCGGAAATTTTAGGCGGGATCTAGAAATTTCAGGCGAGGTACATCCAAAAATTTTAGACGGATGTCCTGATTTGGGTTTTTTTTTGGTGAATAATTTTTTAAAAAAATGTTTATTGTTATTATGATTATTGTTAAAAAAACTTATTAATATTATTATTAGTAATGTTATTGTGATTAGTATGTTATTGTTAGTATGATTATAGTTATTATGATTATTGTTGTTGTTGTTATTATTATTATTATTATTATTATTATTATTATTATTATGTTATTGTTAGTATGATTATTGTTATTATAATTATTGGTGTTGTTGTTGTTATTGTGATTATTGTTATTGTTGTTGTTGGTGTTATGATAATTGTTATTGTTGTTGTTGGCCTGGTGTTATGATTATTGTTATTGTTGTTGTTGTTGTTGTTGTTGTTGCTGCTGTTGTTGTTATTGTTATTGTTATGATTAGTGTTGTTATTAGGATATTGTTTTGTGTTGTTGTTGTTGTTGTTATTGTTATTAGTATATTGCAAAATATGTGGTTTCGGTTATAATTACTATTATTATTTTTTATGATGGTGTTGTTATGAAATTATTATATTTGAATATTAATATTTGTTGTCCAACTTTAATCAAATTGTGTTATTTCTAATTATTATTGATAAATGATTTTGTACTTATTTAATGTAGATTGAGGGTTCGGGTGCTCGTCATGCAATATCACGACGTTTGAATGCGTCTGTTAGGAGGCAATCATCTCGTTCAATAATTACCGGGTCATCGCTTCATCATGAGCAGCAATATGGGTCTCCTAGTGGTTGGTCGATCGGGAGAGCATCAGTCACAAAGGTAGCCGGCCCATGTATTCACTAGGTGGACTACCTACATCTGACGAGGAGGACGAAGATTCGGCAAGTCATGCTGATCGGGACGAAAAATCGAACCCTCAAGATTATCATACGGTATATAAGGGTCAGCATGGGAGATTTGTTGGTAGTCAAGCGAGTCAGTCTACCACCAGCTCGGCAGAGCCATGGTATGTGCAGCAGCCGATGCCAAGTGATCCTGAGGATGGGACTGTTATCCCTAGTTTTGGTGGTCACGTGGCGTCATATATATAGGTCGAGAAGGAGCGAAATGTTTTGCAGTGTTTGAGTAGGACACACTTATGTTCTGAATTGGTTAATTAGCGAGGTCATCTTCCACAGGAGCACCTCGAATTGATTGATGGCAGTTGGTTGTCTCACTTACCCTGGCTTATGTTTAAGCGTCTTGATTGGCCGTTGATTTCTGCTTTTGTTGAGAGATGACAGCCAGATACGAACACATTTCATATGCCATTTGGGGAGATCACGATCATGTTGCACGATGTGTACAATCTTCTTGGGATTCGTGTCGATGGTTCCGTGGTTACCACTACCCTTAGCACAGACGCCATACGGGACACGTGCTCAGTAACCATGGATATGACTACGGATGAGTTGAATGAGAAGTGCGGTACTAAGACGATTTGGCAGGGTAGTGGGGTGTTGACTGAGAGGATTTGTAGTACGGCATTGGAGGCTCAGAGGCCCTTTAGTGTCCATTATACTGCATACATGTAGTTAGTGCTTGGAGGATCACTGTTTTTAGACAAGAGTGGTAACCGGACTCATCCTTCCTTCCTCCACGAGCTTGTTGTTGAAGGTGTCCCTATTAATGAGTACTCTTGGGGTGCAGCTACTCTAGCTTACTTGTATCGGCAATTGGGTACGGCAACACGAAAAGATGTTGATTCGATCGCTAGTTGTCTAACGCTTCTGCAACCATGGATTTACGAGTAGTTTTCGTGCTTTCGGCCTTAGCAGGGTACCTTGACGAGGGACCTTAATATCCCTCGTGCGTCTGCTTGGGATGTTAGAGCTAGATGCCCTAACAAGAATATGGAGCGCCTCTTATCTTTTCGTACTAGATTGGATGCGCTAACTGGCCTTGAGGTTAACTGGCTCCCGTATGAAGTTGATCTTGCACAACACGTGCTAGCCACTTTATTCATATGCTGCATCCAGTACCGTAACATCATTGAGCCGTACATGCCTGATCGAGTGGTTCGACAACTTGGATTCGTGCAAGATATTCCAAGGAGCATTATCAGGCCAGAGAAGGCCAAGAGACCGACCAACTTGAAGATGTACCAGGTAGAGTTCCCGACCAACATGACATTTGTGATGTGGTCTAGGTTTGTCCCTGGTTCGTCTTTCAGTGTAGTTTTAGGTGCCCTCACCAGACTTAGGCCTGGAGCTCCTACGATTATATTTTATATTTCTTTTTATTCGGCATGTAATGTAAGAACTGGACACTTTTATATTTTGTTTTGTTGGAACTTAGTTTAATTAGTTTTATTAATCTACATTACATAACTACAACTGTTCAAACTTAGTGAAAGTACATAAATAATTACATAAATAAGTTTACTACCTAATTAATGCATCCCACATATTCCTTCTAACTTTATATTGTTGATCCCATCCATTAACACTTTGCTCGTGGTTCTCAGTCCACCAACCTACGATTGGCGGAAAAGGTGAATCAGGTACAAGATCAAGACAGATGAAATGTGACCCACCAACTGTAGCGATTACGAACTCTCTACTGGGCGTCGTGACCCCATTTTGTGCCCTCAACGGTAACACCGTGATGCAAGGGTAGTAGCAAGTTGGTACTAGGCCTACACCGAGATAAATCACCCTGTAATCTTCCTGTAATCTAATTCTCAAGCCTAATAAGAACTAGAAATCCTCAACTTCAAGGTAATTTTATTCAAAATTTTCCACTTTGTTAGGTCGTCAACGATCATATTGCAACTTATGAAGAGCTTGAGCATTAGTTCTTTTATGAACTCATTCTACGACTAATTATTCTCCCCAACAAATGCAACTTTTGAATAATCTTCGTTCCCCATTCTTTTTCTAGACTATAAACTTCATTTAAAGCCTTATTATTTCTTCCCTCAAGCTTCACCCTAAGCTTCTCATACTCAATAAGAACACAATCAAGTTCTTAGTTCTTACTTTTTACTCCAATACACTAAATCACCTAAACTCTTTATTGATTCCTTAATGTAAAAGTTCTATTAACCTTAAACAACTTTCAAATACATATAATTGATAAAAAAATTTAACTTTAGTATGTTAGGCACTTGGAACTGTTGGTCTATGGGTCCCTTCCTATTTGGAGAAAGCCCATTTAATGTTGTGATTGTTTTGGGACAACTAGTCAAGTTTTAGCCCAAGTGATGTTAGTGCTTCTTTGAGAAGCTACTACTTGTTGACTTTTTGGTGCATTTGCCGTGTGAAATGGATGGAAACAAAGTCTTGGTAACTCCTTTAATTTCTGCCAGCAAGTGGGAGTAAATGTGAGGGAAGCAAGTAGTTGAGAGTAAGAGAGAAAACACAAAGAGTCCAAGAACAGCCACAACTCACGGTTTTCACTGCGTAGCCTTAGAAATAAGCCCTGATCGAAGCTCATCCGTGGTCCGATTTATCTCAAATTTTGACATCTTGTCAAGGACATCTAGGAATTCGTTTTCAACAGTTGGATTGTCAATTTATGCTCTGGTTCGTGAGATATAGCTGCTGGACAGAAGCTCTATTTTCTGGTTTAATCTCTCAATTTCTTCCTTATTTGTTTGTTCATATGATTGTTGTTGTTGGGTAAATTGAGTACCCAACTTTTAGGATTTAGAATTGTGTTTGTGTAACATTCCTTGATCATAATAAGAACAATTTGGGTGGACTCTTAAAGTCTCGTGGTTTTTACTCTTCACATCGAAGAGGTTTTCCACGTAAAAATCGTGTGTCTTTTGCTTGGTTGTTTACGCTCATTCTTTATCTTAAGTTGCTGCATTATATGTGTTGATATTGCTGGTTGTGTGTTGATCTTGGAGATATATCATATAGCTTGGGTTAAGTGTGACCTTTGAATAGAGCTGGCAATTTCACCCGAACCCGCGGATAACCGATCCACCCGACCCGAAAATATGGATAAAAACTCGATCAAAGGTAGATTATGAATGGATGGATGACGGGTGGATCGATTGACAAATCGAGTCGGATTCGGGTGGACCTTCATCCAACCCATCACCCGATCCACCCATCCATCTACATATATATATTATTAGCCATTTAATAAATGTAAACAAATATTAAAATAAATAAAAATATATATAGTATTTACTACATCTAGAAGCTACTGATAGAACAGAGAATCAAATACAATCTACTGTTTAATTCATGGGTGTTGATATTAGTGGACTACATTTCCAAATCTGATTTTTTTTTAAAAAAAAAAATAGAATGCAAATAGAACTTGAATTTCACCCATTTATCACCCAATCCACCCGATTCATCCGTGGATGATGGATGGATCGGATATGGATGGAGTTTGGATCGGGTGACGGATGGTTTGGGTGATTGATGGGTATAGGCGGATGGAGCATAATCCGACCCGTATCCGGTCCATTGTCATCCCTACCTTTGAACAAACTAGTAGTTTGTGTGTGCTTGTAGTTTGTTTGTTTGGTCGATTGATTACTCCGCAAGAGGTGTGTTTATCCTCAACAATGACTTGTAAAGGAACTTGGAACTTTGTCAAAAAAACTTGTTGACATTTAATACATAATATATCTCTCATGATCAGATAATTTCGTTTGAGTCAAACAATTTGGAATGACAAACAATAAAAGCAGCCTGATCTAATTATTTACTATTAATAGCCAAGCTCAGCGAGTCAATATAATTTGATCATGTTCGCTCAATGAGAAACTAAACTAATTACGACAATTCCTGTACTTTATTACTATGATATATCTCTCTTAGATAATGGTATAACCATTAGGCTGGTGAATTATAGTCACAAATAATTCTTCTCTTTCTCACTAAAAACCTAAAGTCTTGCTTACAAAAAATTATAACCCTAACAGACTTAATTCTCTTATAAATTAGACTAATTCATATACTTAATGAAATTTAGATGAACCATTCCTTCTAATTAACAATTAGATTAATTAACATAATCAAATTACTATTAATTAGCATAATTTAATCACTCTACAAGTGTAGTCATGCGCAAAATCACTAATATAGAGATCAAATTTGTATATGAGTACACAACAAAATTAATTGAAACTTATCAAATCAACCATCAAATCATGAATCACTCGATATTCATCATGTGATCATCATCTGAGCTTAAATTTATAAGAACATCAAAAATTAAAATTAAAGAAGTGCTTAGTACAATAACAATTAAGAATTAATAAATTAAAAGTAAGAAGGTACTCTTTTATTGTAGGCAATATCGATGCAGTCGTTGCACATGTTCTTCCCTTGCACCAATAATATAATGGAGAACCATTAATCTATAGTCACCTTTGTTGGAATAAAGAGAGGAAAGGTAGCTGACCTCTCTCCTGATAGAGCTCGTCCGACCGGGCGCGAGAACAAGTGTTTTTTATACAACCAGGCTCGAGAGTAAAGTTGATTTTCATCGTTTGTTTGCCCTACCGGGCGGAAGCTCACATTGCCAGGCACGCCACCGAGCGAAGCCAACACGTCAGATTACCAACAACTCTTTCTCTTCCTCTTCTCCTTGTAACTTCCTCTTAACTCCTAATTAATGGGAAGTTTAAGGGGTTGTTAATATGCCTTAATCTCTGTTTAATGATAGTCTTTTTGGCTTTCTCATCTCTTGATCTTTCCATTCACATTATATATTTCTTGGTTGGAAGAACAGAAATATGAAAAAAAAAATACATCAAACACATTAAGCAAAACATATTCCTGTTTTTGGGCATAAGTTTATGTGACTCCAACCTCTCACCCAAAAGTTCATTTGTGTGAGAGTGGTATGTGAACCTTAGGGAACGTGCCAACGAATACAATTGAGCACCACGGTTGCGCCAGAATTTCGTTTTCAAGTCAGTGATTTGCATCACAACACACCATATTTGTTCCATTGATTATAAGATCAACTTTTCGATCTTATTGTTCTCTTATTTGTTTTGTAGCCTTGAAAACACCTTATTTTACAACAATTTGAAAATGAAATTATATATTTTCATTGGCTACGCATTAGGTATTGGTCGAAGATTGGATGATGTGAAGAAAAATAATTTTTTGGAAAAAAAGTTGTTCACATTTTTCTGGGAGTATTCCTGAAGATGGCCCCCGATCAAAGGTCAATCATTGTCGATTTGGGCTGACATATTGGGAGCTTGTTCGGTACTTATGAGGCTTCATTTTCAACTGTTGGATCGTTGATATCTGCTCACGTTTGGGAGTAATGGCTTCGAAGTTGAGCTGCACTTTTTGGAGAGGATGTTTGGGCATACTACGGAGGATGCTCATTTTCACCACTTGAATTAATTCAAGGGAGGTCCTTTCTAAATTAATTTTAATTTTGATTATGCTTTGCATGTGATTTTAATTCTAATAATCATCTTGACAAATATATGAGTTGTGATTGGCATTATAATGTTGGATGATTATTTTGGGTCCATAATGTATTATTTGTTACATGATTATTAGCTTATAGACTAGAGTATAATTCATGTTATATATGCGTGACATTACATGATATGATTATTTTTATTTCTTTGTTCTATACTTGTGGTTTGAATTTAGTACTTAGAAATATGTTAATTGGTTTTATTTACCAATTTAATTTGTTGGTTTTTTGAACATATGTTTTGTTTTGTTCATTGAGAAAGTAAATATTAGGCTATTGCTTTAGATTAATTTCTATTAGCAATGTGTTGATGAGTACCTAATGTTTACATGCCTATGTTGATAGATAATTCATGGTTAATTTTTAAGACTTATTAAATTGTAGGTTTTATAAACTTTACCATGAATCTTGGCGTTACGTTGAGTATGTTATTAAAGATTATTATTTTTTGCTAATATATACGTTGATATGTATATGTCACGCTTGTGGAAACTTTGTTCATGCTCATAATGTTTACTTTGCATAATTCTTTTCAAGAACTTGTATTAATTCTATCAATTTAGTATGAGAAGTTTTAAATGAGAATTATGTAATTAATTTGTGAAGAGTCATTTGTGTATTTTTCTTCATAAGAGATTATCATTATAGTTGTTGTTTTTGTGACTCCTAGTTGTGCCATGTATAAATCTATAGTTCTTGTTGGAGAATACTTATATGACTATTTCTATTAATTTTACTCTTGAAATTCTTTTGGTGGCTATTTTTGATATCTTAGTGTGTTAACTAAGTTGTGTTAATCTTGTGATGAATTTTTGAAATATGATAATGTTTGAATTATTTTTAATTCAATGGTTAGATTATTTTACTTCTTTGATTGTCCACCTTAAGAGAGAGTTTTCAAGAGTTATTAATTCTTATAGCATGTGTTTCTCATTTTTGTTCTTATTTGGTTCGATTTGGTTTAGTATTGACATTTGTCTAACGTATCATTATCGATTTCTTTATGTGTGGAAAGTGAGTCTTAAGAATTTTATTTTTTTGATCTGATGTTATGCCTAGTAAATCTCCACATGATGCCAATGTGTCTCCATGGATCCAAATGTCCTTCAAGAAGCTCAAAATAATTAGTGGATTCACAATCATTACAAGAGGTAGGTGGTCATTGGGTTGTTTATCGTTGATTGCTAAGGTAAATTATTAGAGGCACCATGGAGGTATGTTCACATATTATTTTCTCCCCGTTCACATATTATTTTCTCCATAATCAACTATGTTTAGTGTTTAGACTTAACTTTGATATGTGGGGGTTATGATTCTATGAGTGTATAGAATTTTGTAGTATGAATTTAGTCCTTTTATGCCCCATGTGAAAGGAGTATAGTTTACATTATCTAATTTCAATACTTAGTTGAAGACTTCTGTCGTCCAATGTGGGGGAAAAGTGTAATATGAGAATTAGTGTTGGACTCAAAGTCTTGGTTTATTTGATATCTTGTTTTTGCTTTTTAAGCAATTGATTGTATGCTTCATGACTTTGTATATGAATGTTGGATTATTTTATTATCTCCATGCATCACAATATTAGATTATTGTATGTTATTGTTGGCCGGATTATTGAATTATCTCTGTGTACCACAATATTTGACATCTTTTACTATAATAATTCTTTTTTAGCAATTTTATGCATTATGTCATGTTTTAGTGACAAGTGATTGGCTATGCACATTGGATTCTCATGTCTCTTGATTGCTATATTCCCATCTATGTATTTGTTTTGTGAACAAGTTGACTATAAGAGGAATAAGAGACATTAATATTAGATCTCTCTATTATTTGATGCAAGGCATGAAAATGACTAGTTATGCTAATGACTATTATTTTTTGGCCTTGATTTGTTGTTATCGCATCTTTATGTTTGAAGAGTGTTTCTTTAACTTAATATGAATTGATGACTTGAGTGATTGTTTACCTTGGAAGAAACTGTTGAGGATAAGTTAGATCATTTCTAACATAGTTGGAGTTCTCCTATCCTTTTTAATATGGAGTGTGTTTCCTAATATTTTTTCTAAAGTTTTTCCATTGTCAATTCACTAAGTGTTGTTGGAAGTATTCAAGGCTAAACTTGTGAGTAAAGGTTACTTTGTTTTTCTTGTCTTAATGGAACAATGTAGGTCTCACTTAGATGACTTAATTATTTTGGATCTTGGTCCTTGATGATAACTTTATTTTCCTTTTAATGGTTGAAGTTTGTTAAGCCTTTTGAGTGGTGACTTAAGTGAGTAGATTGGGGAGTTCCTTGTTGAAGATAAGAAATGGGAATTGAAAGTTCAAGTGTGAGTTGACTTGAGTTTATTACCTAGGAAGTGGTACTTGCGATTAAGTTTGCTTCTCATTACTTGTTTCATGGTAATATATACTTTTTGTGTTATTTCTACAATGTGAGTGTGGTGGTGTTGAGAATCACATGTGTAATTGTAATTAATAACTTCTTTGAACTTCTTATCTTTCCAATTTGTTTTTTCACGACTTTGGATATGACATATGTTTTATTATTTTGAGAATAATAATAATTATTACGAGTTTTTGGTTTTTCCAAAGTGTCATACATGTTTCGTGATTTAAAAGATTTTTGCGATGATAGGATATTTGTTGTTCATGTCATCAATTGAGTAGAATATGTTTTGCATTAACATGATTTATGGGTACTTTAAAGAGGTCTTAAAGTATGTCTTGAGTGGAGTATGCTAATACGTTTAGCAATGTGATAGTGACATGCATTGCATTTTATCGTAACATAACATATATTTGTGAAATAGTTGGAGTGTAATATTTTACAAATTTAATAGTGAATGACTAACGTTGTTTAAACTTGCTTCATCTTTTACTAAGTATCTTTTTAGGTACGAAGGTTGTGAAATAATACACTACCTTTTAGGAAAAGTTGTTCAAAAAATTTCCAGAAGGCAAGTGTTGGTGATTGATGGTTGATTAAGAAAGTTCACTAATGCGGCTATGCTATTTTCAAGGATTGGACTTGATTAAGTTTTTGAAATTTCCAGTTTTGGGTTGTCTTGTTACTTTATTCATCTAATGGTGAATGTGACATGTTTTCTAACCATTTGCGCAAATTAAGTTGGTGTTGGTAGCATGCTAGTTTTCCTTGTTGGAAAAGTATTCTAGCAAAAATAATTTTGCATTATGGTAAGGAAATTTTGAATATGTAACAATCCTTGATAACTTGTGGAAATGTCGAGGGGGATAGGCCTTAAGCCCATGTGGAAATATTAAAAGCACTACTTTCCTATCCCTATGGCATGTGTTGTAATGCTTGATTAAGATTGAGGTCTTAATGGATCAATAAACTATTCAGGTAGGTGCTATTTGAGACGCACTTGATTGATCCACCGTTTCAGGTTGAGTCCTTAGACTCTTAATGAATCCAATTTTTGAGTGGACGTACTAAAATTTTGGAATCACCGTTGTTTATGATTGTTGTGAGGTTGAGCATTAAGCTCTTAATGAATCCATGGTCTTGTGGGGGGTTAATGGCTACAATGTAGCATTGGTTGAGTTCTTAGGAACATGTTTTAACCCCATTGACTAATTGCTTCTGAGAAGTGCTTGTGATTCACCTATGTGGTTGTGAAGACTAGCCATCTTCTATGGAAAACTTGGGCGGATTTCCTAGAGCTTCCACTAGACTAAAGGTTAATGTACTTGGCTATAAAATAAGTGCATCTCTTCGCAGAGTTCATATAAAATCTTGGAGTGATGTATGTGTTGTGGGGGTCTTGTACTAAATCTTGGAGTTTCAAGGTCCGTCCACTCCTTGATTAAGAGTCCTAAGGGTTTCAAGGTTTGTCCACCCTTAGACTTGTAGTTCATTGCCTCATTTCACTAAGCACTAGATTTCAAATTACTTATGTAATATCTAATTGTTATGTACTATATCTCCTCTTATGCCCATATGTGGATTCTCAGTTCTTTTGTTGTTTTCCTTTCCTCACTTTAGTGGGGGATTGTTGGAATAAAGAGAGGAAAAGTAGTTGACCTCTCTTCTGATCGGGCAGAGCTCGCCCGACCGGGCGAAAGAACAAGTGTTTTTTATATGACCGGGCGTGAGAGTAAAGTTGATTTTCGTCGTTTATTCGCCCTGCCGGGCACACCACCGGGCAAAGACAACACGTCAGATTACCAATGACTCTCTCTCTTCCTCTTCTCCTTGTAACTTCCTCTTAACTCCCAATTAATGGGAGGTTTAAGGGGTTGTTAGTATGCCTTAATTTATATTTAATGATTGTCTTTCTGACTTTCTCATCTTTTGATCTTTCCATTCACAGTATATATTTCTTAGTTGTAAGAACATAAATATATATAAAAAAAAAATTACATTAAACACATTAAGCAAAACACATTCTTATTTTTGGGCATAATTTTATGTGACTCCAACCTCTCACCCATAGTGCATTTCTGTGAGAGTGGTGTGTGAACCTAAGGGAACATGCCGGCGAATACAATTGAACACCACGGTTGCGCCAGAATTTCGTTCCCAAGTCAGTGATTTGCATCACGACACACCATATTTGTTCCATTGATTATAAGATCAACTTTTCGATCTTATGTTTCTCTTATTTTTTTTGTAGCCTTGAAAACACCTTATTTTACAACAGCCTTCAACCTCGCGTGTTTGGATCGAACACGTGCAAGACGCCCACCCTAATATTGTGTATGATTATGTGTCTTAATTTGATAGAATGACCCTATATGTGTACTCAATTGATACTTGAAAATCTGTAAAAAGAAGAATGATTTGGGTATTTATACCCCGCCAAGTGGCCTAATGAGAGTGCGACACGTGTCACAAAAAGAGGCGTCCAAATGGACTACCCAGATGATGGCACGTGTCACACAGATATGGCCCCTAGGAGTGACAGCCTTCAAGGCTCAAATCCCAAGAAGCCACAAAACGGCGCTGCCCTAAATCCTAGGTCACCAAACCCTAAGACATGGCACACTTTTCTAGGACCCTATAAATAGGGAGATTCCCTCCATTTATTGGGGCACGTCTTAATCATTACATCATTGATTGCTCTTGAAAACGGAGAACACCTGATCTCGGAATCTGAGAAGATACTTACTTTCCGCACATTTTACTCCGAACCCGTACAAACTTAATCTTCGGAGGCGGACCTCCGAACATCAAGAGCTCTATTCTTTTGTAGGTACAGGCTGCTTCGTTGGATCCAGTCTTCGAGTTGTAACTCTCCCAAGGGACACAAAAACTCCCAAAACATTTGGCGCCGTCTGTGGGGAGAGTACCTCAAAGATGGCTTCACAAGAACCTGTACCGCCTCCAGAGACCAACCGGCCTGTGGTTGATGGAGAGGTCCATTCGGACCACGACTCTGGTGACTACTGTGACGTCGAAACCTATGTGGCCCATGATGGGTCATTCATCTCTAAGCGCATCCATCACAAGGAGAGACGGGAGCGGAACATTGACCAGGCGGGTACAAGCAAGCCCCCTGGGCACCCGTCTGATCTTACTCAGGCAGCAGGATCAGCCCCATTCACCCGAGACGAGCTCATGAAATTCATGGCGAGTTTCAAGGGTGAAATCAAGGAATTAATCACCAACAAGACGGCTGCTCCTGGGAAGGAATAGTCGGCCAAAAAACCAGCTCAGGCCAAGAAAGAAAAATCGGTCAGGGACCGACAGCCTACTCCTCACCCTGCTACGAAGGAGAAGGCTCGGCCCCAAATTGATCTTTCCAAATTCCGTCTCCTAGAAACGGTAAAAAGAAAGACCATCCGGCATGTGCAGCCGGATGGCAGCAAAAAGACCTTCTCTGATGCTCGACACTACATTGAGCTAAAGAAGAACCAGCAGCTGTCTGAGTCGGCATCCACGTCGACTTATCCAGGTAGCTTCAAGAATACCTCAATGAGGAATTCACAATCTGTACATGGGATTCCGTCAAGCGGCCCCTCTGTCCCTACGGGTCCCCATATAATCACATCGGCACCGTATATGGCACAACCATTATACAGGCTGCCTGCTTTGCCTTACATCCAGCCTACCTTCTTCGGAGGACATACGACATACCATTACCAGCCTATGGACTGGCAGCTTCGGTTACAAAACCTTGGAGAACAACCCTTTGCGTTCTCCAGGGAGATAGCCGAGGCCGAACAGCCGACCAAGGTTAAAAATGTGTTGGTACGGACCTATGATGGTACTTCCAACCCAGGAGATCACCTTCTAGCATACACCCACCTCATGTACCTACAGGGGTTGGATGATGCCGCATGGTGTCGCTGCTTCCCAGCTACCCTGAAGGGCATAGCCCAACAGTGGTTTGACAACTTGCCGGCTGGATGCATAAACAGCTTCAAGACGCTTGCGTTCTTATTTGCTTCTAACTTCTCTATGAACATCCCTGCAAAGAAAACAAGTCTCGAACTGAGCAATGTGCAGCAGGGAGATAGAGAAGGGCTGCGCTCTTACGTCAGGCGGTTCAATCTGGTGAGAATCCAGATTCAAGGGCTGTCAGATGAGGTAGCCTATACATAATTTTTCAAAGGTCTGAAGGACGGGTCGACTTTCAAGTTCAAACTTGTCCGCAAGAAAATCTTCACCCTCCAGGGAGCCCTGATGGAGGCGGAAGCCTATATATAGGTGACTAAACACTGCTCCTCAAATAAGCAGTCAGACTCTAAGAAGTCTGACATACAGAAGAAGAGTCGGCCTGCTCCTCAAACCGTATGTTCCGAGGTACGAGTTCCACAAGGATATCTACTCCATCCTCATGGAAGTAAAGGATCTGCTGACCTTAGAGAAGCCGACTCCAATGAAAGGTTTCGCTAAGAATCGGAACAAAAACAAACATTGCCATTACCATGAGGACATCGGCCATGACACCAATGACTATTCCAGCCTCAAGCGGACGCTTGACCGTCTGGCCGACAAAGGAGTGCTGAAATCCTATGTGAAGTCCAAAGTGACTTCTAAAGAGAATCCGGGGTAGTCCTCCAAGAAGACTCCCCAGCCTACTGGTAGTTTCAAAACCGATGAGGAGCCGGTCTACACAATAGCAGGCGGATTCGCCGGAGGTGGCCTGACCATGCAGGGCACCAAGGACCAACTGAAAAAGATGGTCCATCTGTTGAAGAGGGACATGCGGCTGGCACATCCGCCTTCCCAGAAGTCGTGATCACAGAGAAAGACCGGGGAAAAGTCCGCCGGCCGCATGATGACCCTTTGGTCATAGAGTGCAAAGTGGCCAATCAAAAAGTTGGGCGCATTCTGATTGACACAAGTAGACCCTCCGACATCATCAGCCACAACTACCTATCTAATCTCAAGTATAAGCCGGATAGCATGCATGATGTCTCCCATCCGCTTGTCGGATTTGGGGGAGGAGTGGTGCACCCAGTCGGACGGATAGATCTGCCTGTCCAGGTAGGAGAAAAGGGTAACGGTCGGCACACGACTATTCGGTTTCTAGTGGTCGAAGAGCTGGCCGCCTACAATCTCATTCTCGGCCGACCCACTCTGAACGAGTGTAAGGCTGTCATCATCCCTTCTCTCATGCTGATTAAATATGAGAAGGATGATGGCACTGTTAGCTCCCTAAACGGGGATCAGAAGACGGCTAGAGAGTGTTATCTCTCGGACGTCAAGCCTGCGGCTGCTGCAGTCGGACGGGGGAAGGATCCAATAGACCTTGATGATATCAAGGATGACCATCCGGCCCCACCAGGCTCAAAGAAAAGGAAGACTGATCAGCTGGTGGCGATAAAAAAAGAAAAGCAATAGCAATAACTGACCGGGGAACGATCGGATGACCTTCGTCCCTAGCCGGCTGGTGAGCACATTGACATTCCTCTGGACGACAGTCGTCCAGAGCAAACTGTTAAGGTGAGGACGGTTGCTTTTGTAAATATGGGTGTAGACTTACACCATCTACTGAAAGAATTCAAAGACATTTTTGTCTTTAAAGTGGAAGAGATGCCAGGAATCAGCCCGGATCTCGCTGTCCACAAACTTACCGTAGATCCAAAAAAGTAGCCTATCCGGCAAAAGAAAAGAAATCACGGCGAGGAAAGAAGTCAGGCAGCAGCCGCCGAAGTAAAAAAGCTGTTAGATGCTGGGTTTATTCAGCCATGTAACTTCCTTAACTGGTTTGCGAATGTTTTGCTCGTGAAGAAGCCGAATGGTACCTGGCGCATGTGTGTTGACTACACTAACTTGAACAGAGCATGTCCGAAGAATAGTTATCCACTTCTAAAGATCGACAGTCTAGTCAACTCTATAGCCGGACATGCCCTGATGAGCTTTATGGATGCCTACTTAGGCTTTCACTAGATTCCCCTGTGGAAAAAGGATCAAGAAAAGACGACATTCGTCACTGATCAAGAGTTATTTTGTTACACCGTGATGCCGTTTGGCTTGAAGAATGCGCCTGCTACTTTCCAACGAATGATTAATATGGTCTTCATTAATCAGATTGGGAGGAATGTAGAGGCATACATCGATGACATGATAGTCAAATCCAAGCAACAGGCGGATCACCTCGCTGACCTATGAGAAACATTCGCCACACTCAAGCGGTACAAGGTCATGCTCAATCCCAAGAAGTGTGTCTTTGGTGTAGAGTCTGGGAAGTTTCTCGGAAACCTGATTGACTAAAGGGGGATAGAGGCCAACCCTGAAAAAATACAGGCGGTCATTGACATGCAACCGCCCCACACTGTCAAAGAAGTACAAAAGTTAACAGGTTGTCTGGCGGGCCTGGGGAGATTCCTCAGCCGGTCAGGTGAAAAGTGCCTCTACTTCTTCCATGTGATCAGGAAGAAGACTATGTTTGAATGGGGGGATGATACTGAGGCGGCCTTCCAAAAATTGAAGCAACACTTGCACTCTTTGCCAAGGCTGATCAGCCCTCTGCCCAAAGAGACACTCTACATGTACCTGGCTGTCTTAGATCATGCCCTCAGTACCGTTCTCCTTGCTGAAAAAGACGAAACCCAACTCCCAGTCTATTTCATTAGCCAAGTCCTCAGAAACGCAGAGCTTCGATACCCCATGGTTGAAAATTTTGGCCTCGCTCTTTACATGGCTGTCAAGAAGTTAAAACCTTACTTTTTGGCACATCCGGTAGTGGTCTACACTGACCAACCGATTAAGCGGCCAATGACAACCTTGGAATCATCAGGCCGAATGATCAAGTGGGCTATTGAATTACGAGGTCTGGAAAACACTTATGAACCAAGAAAGGAAATAAAGGGGCAGGCAATCGCCGACTTTATTGTCGAAATGACAAGGCCGGCTGCGCTGGATAACGCTAATCAGGTTTGGAAAGTGTATGTGGACGGGAGCTCCACTATGAACGGCTGTGGTGCAGGAGTTATATATCAATCCCCTGAGGGGGATAAGTATGAGCATGCACTACGGTTCAAGTTCCAAGCTTCAAATAATGAGGCAGAATATGAAGCCCTGCTAGCTGGAATCCGCATGTGCAAGGCGGAAGGGGCAACTAAGATTGACGCCTACTCTAACTCTTAGTTGGTCGTGAGCCAATACCATGGTGATTATGAAGCCACCCATCCGGCTATGATCAAATACTTGCAGGCGGTCAAAGTTGAGGCCGAGACACTTGAAGAATTCAATCTAAGTCAAGTGCCTCGGTCCGAAAACAATCAGGCGGATGCTCTGTCTAAGCTAGCATCATCCGCCTCATGTGATACACCTCGGTTAGTATTCTGGGAAGTAATGGAAAAACGAAGCATTAAAGAGGATCCCATTGGAGTACTTGATCGAACTTCTACTTGGATGGATAGCATCCGGGCGCATCTGCTTGACGACATGCTGCCGGATTCAACTCCGGAAGCAGCCGAACTGAAAAAACGTGCGGCTAATTTTGAAATTCGTAAAGGAGAGCTTTTTAAGAAAAGGTTCCTTCAACCACTCTTAAAATGCATCACCCCCGAAAAGGGGCAGGAAGTTCTGGAAGACCTACATGCGGGCTTTTGTGCCTCACATATAGGCGGCAGGTCTCTGGCAGAAAGAACTAGGCGACAGGGTTACTTTTGGCCTACCCTGAAGAAAGATGCCATGACATTGGTGAAAAAATGCGACAAATGCCAAAAATTCGGCAGACTTATACACCGTCTAGCCACAGATCTGATGGCCATTCATAGCCCGGTTCCATTCGCCAAGTGGGGCATGGACATCCTGGGGCCATATACTACGGCGGTATATCTTTGTTGCATATATTATTTCACCAAATGGGTAGAGGCAAAGGCGGTCAAAAACATCAAGACTAAGGACGCCATCTCCTTCATCTGGAAGAATATCATCACCCGGTTTGGGGTGCCTATGTCTATGATTTTTTACAATGGTCCTCAGTTTGAGACGCCTTAACTCAAGACTTGGTTGGGGGATCAAGGGATCTCACACTGTTTCGCATCAGTCGGCTGACCCCAAGCAAACGGCCAGGTTGAAGCCTTCAACAAGTTAATCTCAGACGGTATAAAAAAGAAGATTGAAAGAGCTGGCGGCCTATGGGCGGATGAGCTACCACACATCCTATGGGTCATCAGAACAACAGCAAAAGGGGCAACTGGAGAGACCCCATTCCTCATGGTGTACGGTGCAGAGGCCGTCTTGCCCATCGAACACTATGAGCCGACTCTTCGAATCATGTTGTATGACGAAGAGGCAAATTGGGAGGCCATGCGGCTAGCATTGGACTCGCTTCTAGAACGCAGGGGCAATGCCACCCCGCGCCATGAGATCTACCGTCTGAGAATGACTAGATCCTACAACAAAAGAGTGCACAAGCGCCCCCTTAAGGTTGGGGACTTTGTGCAGCGGAAAATGGAGACAGTCGGTAGGGCGAATGAAAAAGGGAAGCTAACCACAAATTGGGAAGGCCCCTATCGAATCTATGAAGAAGTAAGAGGCGGCACCTACCGTTTGGAGACACCAGATGATAGGCAGCTACCTAGAACCTGGAATGTAGATAACTTGAAAAAGTACTACTACTGAAATTTTGTAAATTTTTTATTCAAAATCATTAATGAAAAATCTACCTTCTTTCCCAGACTATGTCTATTTATTTTCACATTCAAGAGCACCGCCTGCATAATGTGCAGATGGACCAAGCTCAAAATTTTATTACCATAAAGTGCCGCCTGCACAATGTGCAGGTGGCCCAACTCACTTAGCATTCTACATCAATAAGGACCGCCTGCACCATAAGAAGCCGGCCCAAATACTTATAAGCACCGCCTGCACAATATACAAGCGGTCTAAATCTACCGACCATTTATAAGCTAAGGGCCAAAGACTTAGTGGCTAACTACTTTTCTAAAAGAGGCCGAAGGCCGGATATGTTTCATAAGTAATGTCGTCTGCTCCAACATGAGTACGACCGTCTGCTTCAATATGAGTCAGACAACCGGTGACGTCCATTCGGGCGAAATCGTCGAAGAGAGCATCTCCCATTTGGGTGGTGCATTGCTCTATAAATAAAAAACAAACGGTCCTACTGACTGTTCTGGATTAAGATGACGCTTGCAGCCATTTGATTTAATCTAATCTGAAATCTAAAAAGCGTTAGTTTTTCAACTGTTTTAATACAGACAGAAAGCGGCTACTGTTTCATTTTAGAGGCTACACTATTTATGTATCACCGCCTGTTATTGCTCTGGGGCAATACAAATAGACATGCTATACTTGTAATAATAAACTAAGTTCAAGGACTTAGCGGCTTAATAAGTGTCTAAACGACTAATTGAGGCCTTTGGCCAGATACTCTCATGTGCCTATCCGTCTGCTCAAAATGGCCGTCTGTCGCTTGGTTTGGGGCAATCACCATAGTGATTGATTGACTTAGAAACCAACCATACTCTTTAAAGTATTAATAATTTCTAAGTCAATCAATCCATTTTTGAAACCAATCGACATCGAGCCAGGGGCAAGGACATCCGGTACAACAAACAATCGCATAGTATACAGGAAGTTAAATACTTAGCTAAAATCTATGCATATCAAATAAAATTAAAAGCTTTAAAATTTTTATGCAAGACGCCGGATGCGCCGTTCAAATTAAAAACAGCTGTCCCTATGGACGACTGGAGAAGTTAGCCGGTAAAACCGGAAGAAATTGTTGATTTACCCGATCCCGTGGTCGGTAAAGATACATAGTTACTCGGCACGCAGGCCATAAATGAAAATACTTGGCCATCCGGCCACAGAAAGATACCTAATAAGCTTAAAAGGATCAGGGGAGGTCTTCAGCATTAACAGCCGCATCATCCTTGTTGTCCCTTTGGCACTGCTCATTGTCGTTCCCATCATCCTCCTAATCCTCATCATCCCCTAAGGACGACTCGTCTGAGGAGTCGAATTCCTCGACACCCCGAGTCGCCTCCTCCTCCGCCTGCTTCATGAGCCGGTCGTTAAACTCATTATTGGCTACGTCAAACTTGGCTTTCCAAATTTGGTCGTCAGAGCCTGGCTGCAATGAATCCCAAGCCATCCGCCTGATGGATTCATAGTCCTCCATCATTTGTTTGACCAGGTCCATTTTCTCCTCATCCAGGAATTGTATTTAGACCTGAGCTGGGTCTCTTGGTTTTGCAGCCGGCCCTTGAGTTTGTCAACCAGCCCCTGCATGCGGTCCGCCTTCTTGTCCACTTCCTCGAGGGGTCCCAGCTTAGCCTTAAGGTCCTTGACCTCATTTTGGAGCTCGGTTACCCGCCCCCTCGCTGCATCCAAGTCCTTCTTGACTTGTAGATTAGCCGACACCTAGGAATACATTATATCAAGTGTTAGTAGTTCATTTTGGGCAATCTCCAACTGAGCAGTGTCTAAGGAGGAGGCGGCCCGAGCTTTGGCAGCCGTTACCTCTTTGGACTTGTCGAGGATTGGCTTTTTAAGCCCGTTCACGTGCAGCATAGCCTGCATTCGGCCAACAGTGAAAATGGTCAGTATCAAGCGGCTGTAATCATTATTCAAGATAAAAATCACAAGTATCTCACCTCACAGAGAAGCGCCATGATGGCGTCAAGGTTGAGGGAGCCGACTCCTCTGACAGACGCCTTGTCTTCAGGCTCAAGTGCCCTTAACATCTATTTTGCCATGTGTAGGACAATCGGCCTCTACGGAACCTCTGCCAGGTCAAACAAACATAAATTAAAAAAATCTTAGCTTATGATCCAATGCTCTTTTTGGCAACTGTTATTCCATCCATACTGAAAAATGGTTAAAGTGATGATACCTTCTGCCTCCTCCTCCTGGGTGGCTTTGCTTTCGCCTGCTACTGAGCCGACAGCAGCATTGAGTGGCTTGCCACTCTTTGATACCCTGGGGGCATCCGGCTTCAGGTTCGTCCTGTTGGGGGTGGAGCCGTCATAAGTCTTCCCAGGCTTATGGGCGATGTGCTTCTAGGCTTCCCGAAAGTGCCAACATCACCACCCGACTGCTTTTGAAGCTTCGGGTCCGGCTGTTTGGAGGGAGAAGATTTGGACGAACCATCCTGCATGGAATGCCCAAGTTAGTATACCGGTGATCTCAATAAAACTCAATCCAAGTACAGAGAGAAAGTTTCTCACCTTAGGAGCTCCGCTTGACGGCTGTTCCTCGTTAGTCCGTTTGCCCAAGATGGACGAACGGTAGTACGCTGCAGAATGTGCAGCCGGCTTCTTGGTGGCTGAGAGCTTCTCCATTGCTTTGTCTGCAAAGAAAGTAAGAGTTAGAAACTAAAGAAAGAATCAAGATCAGCAAAGTAAAATAAAGCCAAGCGGCCTATTACCTCTTGGCCTCTCAGTATTAAGACCGCAAGGGGCAAATACGTCCCATCAGATAGCCACTCATGACGAGGAATGTAGCTTTGCGGGTGTAGACACCCAAATGTGTTTCCCCAAAAACCAAACCCAGTGATGAGTACCTTTCACGTCGCTTAATTATCGAATAAGGTGAAAGTGTGAAGAGTCTTGTGATGCGGTTAGTTTTAATAAAAATCTTTCCTTCTGTTTTTGAAAATCTTCTCTATTTATGAAAATATCTATTCCAATTTATCTTGGTCCATGATAAGGGTCCAATAATAATGTAGTTGGGTCGAGTTCACAAAGATCTTTCCAATGATATATTATAAGCCCAATTCCGATGAATAATGAGGAAGTTATGGCCAAAGTACTAAATTGGGTCTGAAATAGTTTTATGGCCCAATGATCTAGTGGAGGGCCCATTAATTATTATTCCTAAAATTATTAGGATTGATTCTAATTTTCTAGAGTAGTTTAGAAGGTTATTTTGAGTTCTAATAGAGTCAGGATTAATAATTATATCTTTTGAAGAATAGTGAATTTGATTTGAAATAAAACAAGTGTTTTTGATAAAATCTGTTTTAAAATTGATAAATACAGAGTTTAATTGCTTAATTATATTAAGAAGAGGATTCCGTAAAAAAGCACGTTTTATCTTTTAACTAGCGCCAAACGACAGAGCCTGACGCCATGCGTGATGCTTGTCGTTTCGCGCTAGGCTCTGTCGCTGGCGATAGGGGTCAGTTTTATTCCAATCATTCTGATTCTTTTCTATCGTTTCCGGACTATTTTCTTATAAATAGGGTCGTATTTCCCCGTTTTTATTCATGAAGAAACATTCAGAATCATCAAGATCAACAATCATCTAATTCTATTCTTTCTCTCTCTCTCTTAAGCTAGAAGCTTATTCTTTCACCCTCTTTCTAAGCCTTCCCTTTTCAAAATACATCATACCGCATTCACGAGTTCTAGACACACCTAGACAAGTTCGAATTTTCCTTCGCCCTCGATGTGAAAGGTTGATAATTTCTGAGGGTTTGGTCCCAAATCTCTATTTTAATTATTTAAATTAATTGTTTGATTTAATATTTTCCTTGAAGTTACTAACGTGTGTATTATTTTGATAGTAAGAGATATGAGGCATCGAAGTAAGTAATTTAATTGCTTAATTATTCTTTTGATATAGAAATCATGCTTAGATTATTTTAATTCCTAGTGTCATGTTAGGACGTTATTTATTGCTTTCTAGTATCATGTTTAGGTGGCTTCCTATTTCTTCTATCATGTTGGTATCATGTTAGGGATTGTAGGGAATATTTCGAGTCATCCCACACTTGAGCCCCACTGTGATCATACACTTAAGCATGGTGGCGTCCAAAGGGAAGGAAGCTAGAGCAAAAGAGTCGCCAACAAGTTTTAGGAACTTGTAAACCGTTCACAGGGTGAAGGTTACAACCCTTAACAATCCATGAGATCGTCAACTTCAATAGGTTTGGAACCAAGACTGGAAGTTCAGGGATGAAGGTACAAATCCAATCTAAAATAGAAAGAACTCGCCCTAATAATAGGCCTCTACTTTATTCTACTCGTATTCATGTGCGCTTTCTGACTAACATGCAATCAACAGGTTAACCCTAAACCTGTTTAGTCTATGTTGGTTGAATATTAATGCACAACAAATCTATTATTGGCGATCACTTGAATTATAATCATATTATCCTAAACAAGATTATTAATTATCTTATTAAGCGTGATTACAAGTACAAATTCCCTTTAAACATGGATAAAAGGCGTGATCCAGCAATAACAATAACAATCATCAAACAACATAATTACAACAAACATCATCATAATAATAATATTCTCAATCTCAAATCATAATAATATTAGCAAGATCCTAGGCATGATACTAACAAGATTAATAACAAACCCTTGCATGTCACTAAACATTAAAAATCAAAGCTTTAGCCCTAACATGATACTAACATGATATTAGGAAAGAAAATAGAAAGCATCATAGAAATCATAAGATATAAGAAACTTATTCATTACCCTAAACATGATACTAGGAAGCAATAAAACATCCTAACATGATTTCTATATCATAATATCAATGAAACAATTAAATTACTTACTTGGATGCCTCGTATCTCTTTCTAATAACAAAATGCAAACTTTAGTAACTTCAAGGAAAAGTATAAATCAAAACAATTAAATTAAATAATTAAAATAGAGATTTGGGACCAAACCCTCAGAAATATCAAAACTTTCACGTCTAGGGCGAAGGCAACTTCGAACTTGGCTAGGTGTGTCTAGAACTAATGTATGAGGAATTGTGTTTGAGGGAAGGTTTAGAAAAAGAATAGAGAGAGAAGGAAAGCTTCTAGCTTTTAGAGAGAGATGATTATTGTTCATTGTTGATCATTGAAAACGGAGGTCCAGGGACCCTATTTATAAGAAAATAGTCCGAAATTGATAGAAACGAATCAGAGTTCGAAAAGGAATAAAACACGCTTCTGTCGCCAACGACAGGGCTTGTCGCCAGGCGACAGACCTGTCGTTTGGCGATGCAAGACAGTTTTTGCAAATTTTGTTTTTATCATATCTTTTGATCTAGAAGTCCAAATAAGTCATATAATATGTCGTTGGAAAGCTCTTGAAGTCTAATTTCTAATCCAATTAGAATCAGATTAAAATATTTTGTAGATAAAAGGATATGGCTGAAATAGTGGAAGGATGTCATTTTGGATAGAGTTTCATATTCCTTTCATATCTTTTTCGTTATAGCTCGGAACTAATATTATAATATATCATTGGAAATATAATTTCAAGATCTATCCAACCATATAAGATTTGGATAAATATTATGAGGCACGAAAATAATATATGACTTTTTTTGAACATCTTTAAATTCGAATAGAATTAGGACTTAAAAAAGAAAAGTTTTAAAAAAGGAAAGTTTTATTCAAATTCAAATTCTATGATTTTATCTTTTCAAAAAGGATAATTATGATCTTTTAGAAACTTATAGAAGCTTCTAATTAAATCCTAATTAGTTTAGGAATAGGATTAAACCTTTGGATCCTCCACATGATCATTGGGTCGTAGGTAAAATCCGGTTTGGGCCCAGTTTAGTATTTTGGCCATAACTTCCTCATTATTCATCGGAATTGGGCTTATAATATATCGTTGGAAAGGTCTTTTCAAGCCCTATCCAACTACACCATTATTGGACCCATATCATGGACCAAAATAAACTGGAATGCATGTTTTTCACAAATAGGATAAGAAAAGAAATATTTTCAAAAACAAAAAGAAGAGATATTTTAATAAAAACATCCTCATCACTAGACTTTTCACACTTTCTCTTTGTTTGATAATCATGACATGAAAGATATTCATCACTGGGTTTGGTTTTGGGGAGACCCATTTGGGTGTTTATAGGGATAAAGCTTTGATCTTTATTGTTTAGTGACATGCTAGGATTTGTTATTAATCTTGTTAGTATGATGCCTAGGATCTTGCTATTATTATTATGCTTTGATGAGATTGAGAATATTATGATGATGATGATTTGTTGTATTAATATTTTTATTATCATGTTGCTTGATATTATTATTGTTATTGCTTGATCACGCCCTCTCTTACAGGATTAAAGGGAATTTGTACTTGTAATCACGCTTTATAAGATAATTAATAATCTTGTTTAGGCTAATATGGTTATAATTCAAGTGATTTCCAATAATAGTTTTATTTGTGCATTAATATTCAACCAACATAGATAAATAGGTTTAGGATTAACCTATTGATTGTATGTTAGTCAGAAAGCGAACATGAATATGAGAAGAATAAAGTAGAGGCCTATTTTTAGGGCAGGTTCAATCTCTTTTATGTTGAATTTGTACCTTCATCCCCGAATATCCAGTCATGGTTCCAGATCGTGAAAGGGTGTAACCTTCACCCTGTGAACGGTTTACAAGTTCCTAAAACTTGTTGGCGACTCTTTTGCTCTAGCTTCCTTCCCTTTGGACGCCACCATACTTAAGTGTATGATCACAGTGGGGCTCAAGTGTGAGATGCTTGAAATATTCCCTACAGCGGGGTAACCTCCTTCTCCCCCGTCTCTTCATTAGTTCGAATGGCCATAGCAACTAGGCCTCGATCCAGTATCTCCTCCTGCGCTTGCCTTGGGACAGGCAGCAGGACTTTCTTCCTAGCAAGGAGAGAAGGGTTTCGGTTCCACCGGTTGTATCTCTTATTGCGCAGATGGTCGAAGGAGGAGACTATGTAGAATTTCGTCCTCCAATCTTTCCGTTTGTTCTCCTTCCCCACCGTCATCAGAAAGCCCTTATGGCTAGTAAGGGTGCACCATCCGGCTCCGCTTGATTGGGGGGTTTTGCTCAAATAATGCATATGAGAGAATGCCTCAAAGCTGGGATCCACCTCCAGCGTTTCACAGGCGGCAACGTAGCCCAAGATGTTGACCCAAGAGTTGGGGGCTAGTTGCTAGATACCCAATTGGTATCCCTCTAGAATTCTCTCCATTGCCAGATGGAGAGGGAAGCGAAGACCAGCTAGAATGGCTGCCTCATAGCAGCCAAAACATTGGTCATTGTAGCTGGCCTTCTCACGATTGTCTCCTCAGCGTCCGGCACAGAAAGAAGAAATCCATGTCCCATGACATGGTTGGAAATGAACTTCCCAAAGTCCTCCGTCATTTTCTTCCGCCTGCCTTTGGGAACGTGCAAATAATAAGGAGCACGTTCCAGCCGACGCGAAGCAGACGACTCTGCCCATCCTTCTCCCTTGTCCGCCGCTAGGGACTCTCTAGCAGCGTCTAATTTAGAGCGCGCCTCCTCCTAGTCAATGGAGGCGCTGTCAGAAGATGATGAATCAAAGTCATCATCAGAGTTTTCGTCAGAGTTGGGGGCCTACTGGCTAGTGCCGGCAGTGTCCTCCCCCATTTCCTCATCTGGCATCGAATCATTCGGTCCGGGAACTTGTCGTTCATCATCAAACTCCTCTAAAATCGAGGAGCCTGGGGTGCTAGTAGCACTAGGCGGATTATCATAGACTTTGGCAACAGGCGCCCTAATGGAGCCTTCTGAGTATACGGTCGAGCTTTCCGAATAGTACCAGGTACCATCTGTCCTATACGTCCGCCTGGTCTGCTTCATCCTGGCCATGGTGTCCTGCACAGCCGCAGACACAGTCAGATTTAGAGAAGTTCTCAAAGGGGAGTCCTCGAATGAGCATTCGACACTCCTAGTTCTAGATTCAGCCGTCCCCGGTGACCGGGTGATCGCTAACCTAGGCCGTGCCGGGTGCGTTTGGGAAACCATTTTTGAAAAAGAAAAAAAGAACAAAAATAAGGAAAGAGAAGATCAGACGGTTACCTTAGATGAAGGTACGAGAGTTGCTTGGTTTAGAAATCTGCTTACAGGCGGATAAGAGGCCGGGTGTCGGATGCTATCACAAAAGAAAACAAATTCTCAAAATTCAAAGATTCAAGATTCTCTCTCAAGATTCACGCAAACGTGTGAAAGCGATGAAGAGGTCAACCCCTACTTATAGAAAGGGTGAACCATGATAAACAGTAAAAAGTCGCTCCAATGAGAGGCGGACACCTGTCATAGGTGTCATGTGGCGAGCCACGTCACCCCTGTGGGGGCAAATGATTTGGGTATTTTTACCCCGCCAAGTGGCCCAATGAGAGTGCGACACGTGTCACAAAAAGAGGCATCTAAATGGA
This sequence comes from Chenopodium album, assembly GCF_948465745.1. NCBI lineage: Eukaryota > Viridiplantae > Streptophyta > Magnoliopsida > Caryophyllales > Amaranthaceae > Chenopodium > Chenopodium album. Next base: position 37,793,424 of record NC_137844.1, read on the forward strand.
CTACCCAGATGATGACACGTGTCACGCAGATATGGCCCCTGGGAGTGACGGCCTTCAAGGCCCAAATCCCAAGGAGCCTCAAAACGGCGCTGCCCTAAATCCTAGGTCACCAAACCCTAGGATAGGGCACACTTTTCTAGGACCCTATAAATAGGGAGATTTCCCCTATTTATTGGGGCACGTCTTAATCATTACATCATTAATTGCTCTCGGGAATAGAGAACACCTGATCTCGGAATCCGAGAAGATACTTACTTTCCGCACGTTTTACTCCGAACCCGTACTAACTGAATCTTCGGAGGCGGAACTCCGAACAGCCGGAGCTCCGTTCTTTTGCAGGTACAGGCGGCTTCGTTGGATCCAGTCTTCGAGTTGTAACTCTCCCAAGGGACATAAAAAATCCCGAAACAAAGAAGGTAATAATTTTCTCCAAAATCATTTGATAATTTCCTAAATTGATATAGAAACTTTATTCACAAATCTTTGTTTAAATACATAGATTTTTTGGCACGATATATTGCTTATTGTTTCCGATTTGTAAAGGAGAAGGAGATTTCAATAAGAGCAACGGGATATCTTCACTAGGATAGGATTCGCTATAGCTAGAGGAGTGGGAGCCCAAACTGTATCTCAGCTTCCCATTAATTTTTGTAGATTGTATGACTTTGTCTATTTTTGAGATATAATAATAATAATAATAATAATAATAATAATAATAATAATAATAATAATAATAATAATAATTTCTTGTATCTCGGCTCCCCACTAATTTCTTGTAAATCGATTAACTTTATATGTAGGTTTTTGTTATTTTTCTATAATAATAATAATAATAATTAGTAGTAGTAATAGAAGTTGGAGGGGGAGGAGTAGTAGCCTAGTAGGAGTAGGAGTATGTAGTAAGCAATATAAAACCTAAAGATCCCAACTCTAAGGCAGCTAACACTCATAAACGGTCTTTAACTCTATAAGACCTAACACAAACGGTGCCCGTGTCAGATGGTGCAACTAGATTAAACCTAGCTTTGATACCAATTTGTTATAAAATATGTGGGCCTGGAGAACACAAATGGGACAAGCCCAAAAGCCCACACACCAAATCCTACAACGATGCTCCATCCTAAAACCAATTGGCACTAAGAGGAGTAGCCCGCTTGGGTTATATATACTGAAAGTCCTTTGCTTTATTTTTCAATGTAGGACAAACACTACTCCCAAATTTAATATTTTGTTGACTTTGACCTTTTTTTAAGGAAGTTAGACTAAAGCTTGACTTAATTAGGAAAGCTTGACTTACTAATCAGTAAGACTAAATGAAACATCAAATGGAAAGTCCAATAATTTTAGGAATGGCCTAGTTTCAAGGCCCATATTTCTAGAGGAACGTGGTTTAATTTTCAACTAGTTAGAATTATTTTAAATAGAGGAATATTGGCAACAATAAAGAGGAAAATGTTGGATGTATAAGAGGGCATTAATGGAAGATCAAAGAAAAGTTCTTAAGGAGTTTGCCTATAAATAATGTGAAGATTTACAAAGAAAAACATTAGTAAAAACAACCAACAAAGCATTTTATTTTCTTTAAGCTTGCCTTAGCGTTTTTCAATTCTTAGTTCTCGCTTTAGTAGTCAAGAGATAGTTTAGATTTAGTTAGCATGATCATTCTAATTGTATGAACATGCATGGAAGTAATCTTCTAGCTCCTCTTGTAATACGACTGTAGCAACCTTGACTTTATCCTTTAATTAATGCAAAGCGTTTGCATCATTTATCTATGTTTCTCTATTCATTTCTTTGGTTGATTCAACTCTTTCAGGTAATGTAGTTTTACCTTTTTTTTTTATTTTTTTTTTTTGTGACGTTATCAAAATATCTCAGTAACAGTAGGGGTATCCTCTTAATATCCCAGAACAATATAGACTATTTGACTCGTTGGTACGGTAAAGCACAACATTTACCTCAACACGCACCTAGAACCTAGAAAGCCCGACTTTAAGGCAAGGCAAGACTAAAAAACGGTCCTTAATGCCATAGACTTAACAAAGTAAGGGGTTAAAAATATTCAATCCTTTTTAATCGATACGAAAATCCGATGTCCGACCCAAAATCTCGACTATCCAATACGATTGTAGGGTTTCAGATAGGTGACGTGGGGAAAACTAGGTCGTTGGGCTAATTCTCCCTAAGCCAAACAAAATTTATAAACACTCAACAAACCTAAATACAAGTATAGAGGTAAGTCAAGGGTCGAACCCAAAGGAACGGTAATGCCTAAGTGCTTCCAATTATATGCCTAAGCTAGGTCGAAGACTAGAGATAAAAGGTGCTCTAACAACTACTAAAACAAGGAAATCAAACAAATATAAGAGCTAGGGATTAGGATTCACTTAAATAGCAATGAACAATGCAAATTGGAATGGAAAGTCGACTAAGTCAAGCAATGTGAGGGAAAATCAATCATGCAACCAAAAGAGCATGTCAAGCTATTCTCCTAGAGGTCTAACTAGCGTCAACTACGATAAACTCTAGCTAGGAAAAATCACAAGACACCTCAATCGTGTAAATGCAAGCCACAAATCAATGGTCCGTATCAATGTGAACTTACAATGCAATCTAGTGCAATAATCAAAGTTAGCTACTCTCTAATTAATCACACACATGCACATGATCAATCAACCAAGTTTAATCACATCATCAACTCCATCAATTATCCCCAATTTACATCAATTCATTACATCATAAGCTTCACCAAATCCCTAACCAAACAACTACTCAAACATTATCATCAATTCTACCAATACAAACATGAATATCCAAAATCAATCATCAAATCATAAAATTCCAATCAAATCAATCAATCAAAACAATGAATATTAAACAAAGCAATAAATGAGATAGAGTTTAGAAATGCTCATTGATAATAGAGTAGATCTCCAATACAATTGTCACATTTGAATCTTCAATCTCTCAATCACCATTGAAATTCCTCACTTTCTCTCTCTAAAATCTACTCCTAAAATTAACCCTAAACTAGAGAGAGAAGCTCTCAACTAAGCTAGGAAAAATGATCTAATTTCTAATTCTAATTCTAATTGTGATTCTAATTCTAATTGTTTCTCTCTCTACCCAAAAATGGGTATTTATAATACAAGAGATTAAAAGAAAATAAAATATAAAAGAAAAGGAAATAAAAGGGAAAAGAAAAATAAAAGGAAAAGGAAAAGGAAAAGGAAAAGAAAAGAAAAGAAAAGAAAAGTAAAACAAAAGAAAGAAAAGGAAAAATAAAATAAAACTAAAAACAAAAACAAAAAGAAAATAAAAATAAAAAGAAATCAAAAGAAAACGAAATAGCTGCTTCATCTTCATCAGGGAATTAATTCCCTGCTTCTCACGCCCATCATCATCAGCAATCAACGGCCATCACAACCATCATCATCATCAATCAACGGCCAACAATTTGCCACGCACAAATGGAGACCCAGCTGTGTGCGGCCGCACTCGAAGAACGTGCGCCCGCACCTACTGAGGTAAGAGTGAAGGTGGAGCTGCGGTGGTGCTGCGAGTGTTGCGGGGCCAATAGGTGGCTGGCTGGGCAATTGAATTGCGGGAATTGTGGTGCGAATTGGGGGTAATTGCAGGTGGGTGTTGGTGGTGTTTGGGGGCAGCAGGGGCTGCGTGAAGTGGTGGTGTGTTGGAGGTGCTGTGTGAACTGATGGTGGTTGGAGGTTGGTGTTGCGGGGTGAGGTTGTTGTTGGTTGATTTGTTGTTGTTGTTGCTGTGATTGCGGTGGCTGTGGCTTGAGGTGCGAAGGTGGCTGTGGGTGCTGGTGTGTGTGTTGGGGGGTGAAAGGAGGTTTGGAGGTGCGTGTTGGTGGAAGGCAGCAGCTGTGAGGAGTGAGGAGCAGGGGAAGGAGAACAGAGGAAGGCAGGGGAAATAAGGGAGAGCAAGAACAGGGGAAAGTGTGTGGAACAGGGGAAGAGAAGGAGGAGTTGCAGCCTCCTTTCATCACCATCACCATCATCTCACTATCATCACCATGATGGTGATGAAGGTCAAAGTATGCAGTAGCTATCATTCAATTTGGACTTCGAACCAACACCTACAAACGCACATAAAACCGATGAATAAAAATAAAGTAAAATAAAACTAAAACCGATAAATAAAAGTAAAAGAAATAAAATAAAAATGAAAATAATAAAAGAAAGAAAATAAAATAAAATGAAAATAAAATAAAGTAAAGGAAAATGAAATAAAAATAAAATCAAATAAACTAAAATAAAATAAAATTAAATCTATAAAATCTAAAATAAAAAGGAAACAACTAAAATAACGAAAATAAAAGAAATAGAAGAGAAAATACTAGAAAACCAAAGAAATGCTCAAAAGCCGTAAAATAAGAGAAGAAAGGTAGAAAAGAGAGAAAAAGCATAAAACCGAGCATTTATTGAGCAAGAAAACAATGAAAAGAGGACAAAAAGGACCTAAATGCTCATCAAATGTGTGCCATTTATGACACACATCAATAGGATATCCAAAAAATTTGGGTTTTCGAATCGGATACGAACAAAAAAATTTCAAAATTTTTAATGACTCGATCTAAACACCTGGTGATCCGCTTACAGTCTGTCATAAGACGAGTCAGGCTTTCTCCCTTGGCACTACTCCTTGTACCCACGTAGCACAACCCTTTTTGCTTCTCAAATATGTTTGCTAGTGTAATACTTCCGCGCTTTTTCCCTATATTTTCAGTTATTTTTGTGCTTTTTGTACAATTTTAACGAGTATTTTGAGTCATTGTGTTCTCAAAGAGACACAAAAAGGTAAAAGTATGACAAAAAGTACAGCAGTATTATACTAAGTGAGGAAAATTTTGAATTTCGTTTTCCAAGTTTCGAGACGAAACTTCTTTTAAGGAGGGTAGACTGTAATACCTCATATTTTTATACGTATTTTATTAAAATAAGTATTTTGAGAAGTATTTAAATGAATTGAAATATTTTATTTAAAGTATTGTAATTATTTATTTTAATAAGTTTAGAAATATTTTAAGAAAGGAAAGTTTATTTAATTAATTATTTTATTTAAGTTGGAAATTTATTTAAGAAAGTTTTATTTTAGTAAAGTTTTATTAGGAAAGGGATAAGGAAATATTAAAAAGGGAAAGTTTAGGAAGAAGGGTTTCTAGAGAAGGGGTATAAATATTCAACACTTGAGGCAAATCAAACTTTGCCTAGGGTAGAGAAAACCCAAGGTAAACTTTCTCTCCCTTCTCTTTATTTTTCCTTTTCTTTTCTTTCTTTTTCCCTTCCCCTTCCTTTCGGCCTCACCACTGCTGGCCACCACCACCACCGGTGGGCCGCCGGCGCCGGCCACCAGCAGCACCAGCCGGCAGTGGTTGTCGGCCAGCTGTCCGGCCTTCTTCTTCTTTCCGAAAAAAAAATTAAATATTTTGTTTTTAAAAACCAATTTAATCCTAGATCTAATTATTAATTATGAGTTTTGTGATTAGATTATGATGTTTGATTATGAGTATCATGTGATTTAATTTTTAGATTTTAATTTCAATTAAAAAGCCCCAATTTTGAAACCCTAGATTCATAAATTATTAATTATTGAAGGATTATGATATACAATGGTTTAAACCTTTGATTTAAGTGTTTTAAGGCCTAATTACAGCAAGTTTTCATTAAAATATAATGCTGGAATTTTTGGTAGTGCATTAAAAATCAAGTTTCTTTAAGCAATTTTAATTACCCACTACTACAAAACTTGGAAAAAGTATCGCTAATAAAAGACCCGTTATCTTTACAACGGGTCTGATTGAGGTATGAGATCTAACAACAGAGGTAACGGGTCTCTTATATGTGCTTTAAAAATACGAAGAAAGATACGATACCCGTTGTCCAACTAAATGGGTCTCTAATATGCACTAGGGCCCACTACTTTTGTTAGGGTAAAAAACAAAGAAAGGTAAAAGACCCGTTGTCAAACTAAACAAGTCTCTTACCTTTCTTTAATAATTTACCTAAACTTGATTCCCAAAAAAAAAAACCTAAACTTCTAGGTTTTTCTCTTCGTTGTACTATACCCACCTAAAAACAACTACTCATCAATTATCACACCTTATACCATACTCACATACCCCTCCTCTCATTCTTTTTTCTCTTTCCTCTAAGTTCCTCTCCTGCCTTCACATTCCTCTCCTCCCATACTCTTCCTTTTAGATCTCTAATTTTTCATAGATTAAACCCAAAAATGGTACAGCAAACCCCCTTCGACGTCGTCCCTCTGTAAATTAAGCCAACAACAACCTTACAAATAACACCTACCTTTGATTGGTGTTTAATTGTTTAAGACTTTAGGAATACTTATGTGCTCTAGGGATTGCTTTTGTGAAATAAATCATCCATTCAGGTTAGTATTTTATTTCATTTTTCTTTTTTTTTTCTTTCGATAATCTCAATTTTTTCTTAAATAAACTTTGGTTTACTTTTTAGATCTATAGTACTGTAGGTTTTGTTCTTGTTTTTTGTACTCCACATTATGTTTGGGTGAGTTATCAGTTATAATTTGTTTTAATTTTTCGTGTTTATTTTAATCTATTGTTAATTTGATGAGTTTATTCTTATATATGGTTGAATTTTGGGGGTTAGGGCTCTTAGTTTTTTGTGGAGTGTATTAAACTGATTTAAAGTTGATTTTTATAATAAATTTCTGTAAGATTTGCAATTGTGTTCTAATGATGTTTAATTCTTAATTAGAGATATTCAATGGAAAATAGATCTTGATGGAAATGAGAAACAAAAAAAAGTGATGGCAAAGGTGGAGATCGATGGTGTCTGCATATGAAGTTGAAGACGATCGTTTAAGGGGGGTTTTATGTTTATTTTTGTATACTCTGTATTATTTAGATCTAACATTTTATTAGTTAATTCTGTTTTAGATTATAGATAAAATGTAATTCTTGTAAATTCATTTAATTTTTGACAATTATAAATTTAGTGTTACAAATGTTGATAATAATGATGAATGAATTTAATTATTTTAAAAAAAATCGTGTTTTATCATAAATTTAAAAATTTGTTATAGCGTTTCAATATTAAAAAAAAATGTTATAACGGGGTTGTTCAAAATATATGTAATTCTATTTTTTTAATATAAAAATAGTCAAAGAGACCGCCTACCTTACATATGGGGTCTGAAATTATTTAGTAAAGGGATTCCATATCTCTAAGGACGGGTCTCTTTCCCTATAAAATTATTCCTTGAATCACTAGTATAACAAACCCCATTTCTCTAGTAACGGGTCTTTTCTTTTTTCATAACAGACCCCTTCATTAGAGGCGGTCTGTTTATCAAACAGACCCCCGAGATAGAGACCCGTCCAAAGGCGGTCTCTAAGGTATATTTCAACGGGTCTGTTTAGGCTATTTTTGTAGTAGCGACCCATTAATTGGGATTAAAGTATGGTGTTTTAAATATAATTTCAGCTTATTTTAATTAAATTATGAGGGGTTTAATAATAGTATATATTGTTGGAAATTTGTGTAGAGAGGATTTTAATACTCTTCTATGATTTTAAATTGTAGGAGACTTCGAAGTGAGTGATTTCTATTAGTCGTGGCGATTATAAGATCATATTCAAGGTACGTTTGCGTACTTAGCCTAATTTTGTTGATGTAGTAGCATGCTAAATGTGTTTAATTGATTACAAGTAGTATAATGCTAGATTTGGAATGAAAATTATGGTTTGGTTGTTATTGGTGATTGATTATTGAAGCATGAATTATTTGTGATGGATTAATGGTTGGAAAATTATAGTTTGGAATATTGTATATGAACCACACTTTTATTTATGGCATGATAGAGAGCATGTTTAATTAAACTAAATGTTTAATTTGGTTTGGAATATCAAAAGAGAATTTTATTATGGTTCATATAATTTTTATTGATACTTTAAGCATGGGAAAAGAGCTATGTAAGTGCCTATGTACACGAGGAATAAATTGTATGTTGGTGCCTTAGTGCACTTAAGGTGTTTTTAACATCGAGGGATAGGATTTTTAGCGCATTAAGCGTTTAAGGTGTCATTGACACCGAGGTAGATTAATAAAGGGTTCAACATTAAATATTATGTGGTCACTAATTATTCAAGAATTAAATTGGTATGTTTGATTGTCTGAATAATTATTGTTGATTGAATGATTATGGTTTGAGAGTCATCACCAAGTTTAATAATATGTAAATAACGTAAAGTGGAAGAGATTACGCACCAAAACTCTTGGAACGTATATACCTTGAGTATGAACATATGGGGGGAGTTATGGGGTTTTATATTTAACCATAACTTCTACTGGAGTACAGGACGCTGTACATTCCTTTTATTATTATTATTATGCGTAGGAATTCCGCCACTTACGAGTGGTTATTGATGTTGGCACGGTTAGCTCCCGTGTCAGTAACCTCATTTATTGGGGAAGGTTAGTTGGGAAAACCGTTCGATGCGTAATCAACGCTAAAAAAATTATGTAATTGTCTAGTTGAAAGGTTTTGTTGAATGTTGTATGCTTGAAAAAAACAGTTGCAACAAGGTAAGTTGAGTATTGATAGGTAAATGCATGTTAGAGTGTTTAGTTAGGCTTATGTACTCAGCTTTGCTGATTGTGTGTTTTGTGTGTTTATTGGCCTTGTCTTTACCTTGGCCCTATGATGACCCATTTTTAATGGAGAGTAGTGGAAACAAGTAGAGAAAAGTTTTTCAGGTGATGAAGCATATTCATGATGGACATGAGCGAAGAGCGAATCATGCTAGTTTCCATAAGTTTATGATGTGTTTAATGCTTTAATTATTTATTAAATTATTATTCATGAGACTAAAGCAAAGTTTTGAAGTTGGTTTGGTTTTAATAATGGCTTACAATGATTCTAATTTGTAGGTTGATTTCATTTTACTTTGTTTGACTTTAGTTTTGACTTTACTTTCATGAGTTGACTTTTTAAGTTGAGTCGTTTTAGATTATTTTAAAGGAGAGTCTTCCGCTGTGTGTCTTTGATTGTTGCCTTAGCCGTTTCCACGGTGGCGGTAATATCTTAGATGTTCCTATTTAAAGTTTTAAGCAGGGAAAAACAGGTATTTTAAAAGAAAGGAATTTCTAGGGTGTTACAGCTAGCACGACCCCTTGGTGCTAACAATTCCCCTTAGTCTGAATTTACGACTAAGTGTCGTAGACAGTTGAGCACACAAGCTATCACCCTTGCTAGTATGCCCGATCACTCACTTGGCACCCTCGTGCCTTAGTTTTCCTCACACTCTCTAAGTGTTTGAAGGAAAGGATTGAGTTGCAAGAGAACACAAGTGCTTTTGGAATGCTTTCTGTATTGCTCTCAACTTGAATGTACAAATGATCCTTGGAGCCTATTTATAGTGCTCCATCCTACTTACAAGCTACATCTAGAATATTACTAACCTCCTCAAATGGAGGGTTCTAGACTACAACAATCTAAAGAGTTCCCACCTCCTTAGGAACTACATACATGGAGGTTTCTACACACATCTAAGCCTAGAATGCTAAAGACTAACCTAAAACATTCTAGAACTTTACAAGAGTTATGTACATATGTAGAAGAACCTAGAAGCCTCCTACTATGTACCAAACCTTCCTTGATTATTCTAGAGTCATCCCCTCTAGAATAGTCTTCCAAATATCCTTGTAGATAGCTCCGGAACTTTCTAGAAGCTTCCCGCATTTTCCGGGCTACCTGCTATCAAAACTTGTAATTCGGGACCTCATCTTGGAAAACTGACACCACCATGGTCTTGCTTGGCCCAAAATACGGTGGACCCCCAAATTTGGGCCCATTTGAATTTCGTTTGGGTCTCCAAATGACCCATTATTTTGTTACTGTCACTTGGGTGTTCACTAGGAAAATGGCACCAGATCAAAATAAAGCTCTTTAGGGGGAAGTGCTTAGCTGAGCATCAAGGCAGGCCCCCTAGCCCCGATTGTTGCCTTGCTACCTAGTGACCCAAATAACGCCCATGGTTGGCAAGGGAGATGACCCGTGACATTAGCTTACTTGTAGGAGCTATAGCTCCAAATTCGTTGCAACCTTCAACTTGCCCACAAACTTTTAAGTGCTACTTCACGAGCTATAGCTCGCTACTCCAAGACGCAAAATCAGACTCAAGGCATATTTCTTACAATAAATATGCCAAAACACACAACGCTTGAACCTCAAATGACACATGTCCCTTTTTTATTAAAAAAATTTCCACCCATTTTCCTTACTCATAAATAAAGTAGTTTGAATAATACCTTCAACAATGGACATCCATAATTCCTATAATACCTTTGACTATTTTTATTCATTAATTGATTTATACCTATAATAATGTATAGTATCCATGAAATCTTGCTATTTTGGTAAGTTATGATTATGTTTGTATTAACAAAAATATTTAACAAAATCAAAATTTATTCACATTATTTCTATCTACGTAGTATAGGCATATAGCTATACTAAACAAATAATGTTAAAACCTCATATCACTCAATCATTAAAAAAAAATTTCACTCAATTTTCCATTCTTAAATATAGTAGTTCTAATAATGTCTTTGAAATCTTTTAGTTCCTAGATTGCCTTTGACCTTTTTTTATTCCGATCCTTTATTGATTGATCCTATAATAATGCCTAGTATCTTTGACATTTTAACATGTTGGCAAGTTATGATTTTATTTAACAATTATTTGACTAAATAATAATTTATTTATATTATTTGTAGGAAAATTTACCAGGAATAACACGACCTTTCAGCGGTCTTCCAAAAATAAAACGACATTTAGATTATCTCAAAATAACACGACCTTTAACACATATCTTCCGTAAATAGAACGTGACCTGTTGGTAACCTATTAATAGGTTACCTATGACACGTGTCAGTAATCATTTTTTTTAATTATTTTCTTTTTTAAAAAAACCTTAAAACTAAAATAAAAATAAATATAAAAAAAACCTTAAAACATAAAATAAAAAAAAATAAAAAATAAAAAAAACCCTTAATTATAAAAGGAAAAGAACCTACCCAACCCCACTGGCCCAACCACCCCTCCTCCTCCACTGCCAGTCCCTCTATCCCCTCAGACGTCGTCCCACCTTCTCCTCGTCGGCATCAAGCCTCCCCCACCCCTTTCTCGGCATCCTTTCTGTCCCCCCCTTCCCATCCCTATCTATCCCCGATTCCGAACCCACGTCCTACCCAATTCCCAATTTCGTCCCCTTTTCCTACCACATTTCATATGCTAGCACCCCTTTTCCTTCACGCAAGCTCTCTCTTTTCCCATAAGTTAGAGTTTGATTGGGTTTTGCGGGTGGATCGACGCACGGTTTCAGGATAATAGGGAAGGATGGCGAGGGTTTCACGACAGATTCGAATGTGATGGGTGGGGATTTGTGGGTTTGTTTCGAGTATAGGGGTGGGAGGGAAGGCGGTTTTGAGGTTGGTGTTGGGGAGAGGGGTTGTTTTCGGTGTGTCTAGGTTAGGTTGGGGTGGTTTTCGGGGAGTTCGTGGTGGATGTTAGAGCTGTCAATTTGGGTATTCAATTCGGGTTCGAGTCGAGTCAAATTAGGTTTCGAGTTGAATTAGGATCAGGTTATGTCAGGTCAATCTAGCCTCAGATCAGATTCGGGTTCCGGTTGGGTCAATTTCGGTTTAGATTATTCCGGGTCGTTTACCTTTTCGGGTATAGGTCGGGTTCGATTCGAGTCAAATTCAGATCGGGTTCAATTTTAGGTTTGGGTTGTGTTGAGTCGGGTTTGGGCAGGTTAATAGATGGTACATTTGGGTTCGGGTTAGGGTTGGGCTAGATAATTATTTGGTCGGATAATCTTAAAGTTAGATCATTCTTGGTTTTGGTTCAAGTTCAATTCGAATCAATATCGATGTGGTGAAGCTGAACCTATATAATTACGCCTTTTTATAATTTGATCAAACATTATCAAGATTTTATTAAGCCTATATGCGAAGTAATAGAGAACAAAAGGTATATAAGCTGAACAAATTGTACCAATATTTTGTTAAGGATTGAGGGTTTACCGGAACGAAAGGTGTGTAAAATTTTATTAAACCTTTCATGACTCGAGGCAATAACAAGTTGTGTTGGGTTAAAATCGTTTTCAGGTTCTAATCGGGTCGGGTACTAATTCAGGTTCGGATTGTTGTCGGGTCGGATTAAATCGGTTAACGGTAACTATCAGATCAGGTGCAAGTTCGGGTTTAGGTCATAAAGTATTGGATCAAATCGGTTGTCGGTTAACATTAGGTCAATTCAGGTCGGGTTACAGGTCACTAGTTTCACCCCATTGTTCGGGTACAGATCAGGTTCAGATCATTGCCGGTTCAGGTCGGGTTCTCGAGTTGGGTCATTTTTTGACAGCTCTAGTGGATGTGGAGGTAGAGGAGGTTCTCGGGAAGAGGGTGGTGTTTGGTTTTTTTTCTTCCAAATTTTTTTCAAAATTTCAGTTTTATTAAAAAAATTAAGATCATTAATATTAATAAAATGTTAAAAAAATTTATAAAAATAATCTTAACAAATTACAATAAGACACGTGTCAAATGTAAGCGGTAAAACAAGTTATCGATTTTTCGTTCTATTTTTGGAAAATATGTGTCAAAGGTCATGTTATTTTGAAATAATCCAAAGGTCATTTCATTTCTGGTTAGGGCTGGCAAATTTACCCGAACCTATGGATAACTGAACCACCCGATCCGATTCAATGAATGAAAACCCGACAAAACACGGATTTTATATGGATGATGGATGGATCGAGTGATGGATCGGTCGGATTTGGGTGGAGCTTCATCCATCCATCACCCGACCCATCCATCCATCCGCTTATATTTTTTACAAAATTTCAAATACTTTTTACCTATTTGTAATACTACATAAGAATATATTTCATATATACTAGTAATATAAGTTAAAGTTCGTATAATAGTGTGAATGTTGGAAAATTTAAAGATTTTGTCAACTATATATCAAATCATTAGTTTATGTATATTAGTATTATGACTAAAGGATGGTGTATTTTATTTCACCCATTATTCACCCGATCCACCCGATTCATTCGGGGATGATGGATGGATTGGATGTGGATGAAGAATTAAGTGGTGATGGATGGGTTGGATGACGGATGTATCGTTGGCGGATGGAGGTGGATTAAGGTCCACCTGATTCACCTCCGATCCATTGCCAGCCCTATTTTTGATAAACTGCTAAAAGGTCATATTATTCTTGGCAAATTTCACTTATTTATATTAAAATATAAACAAATTAATGTATAAAAGAAAAGTCTAAATGACAACAGTTATTGTATGTGTGTAATAAACAACATAACCTTATTTTGGTATGTTTAATAACTTGCTCCCTCCATATCAAAATAGTTATTTGACACACTTCTTTACTCCGATTATTTAAGAATAATTGATACTCTACACCATAAAATAGAAATAGACAAACATTATTAATATGAGAATTATTAATATACTTCTTGTTTTTCTATACTAGCAAAAATTTTTATACATGTTCATTTCAGCATGATTTCAGTTCAGTTCAGCTCCAATCAGTTCAGTTCAGCTCTAATTTCCTTCTTTCATAAAATATTCATTTCAGCTCTATTTAGTCCAGTTCAGTTCAGCTTAGATCAGTTCAGTTCAGTTTAGCTCAGTTCAGTAAATGTGAACATACCCTATTTTGGGTGTTTTTGTCCCTCGGGAGAATTATAGCTCGAGGACTGATCCGACTGCACCTGTACCTGTAAAACAACGGAGACTCCGGGTGTTTGGAGCTCCGCCTCCAACGATCAAGTTAGTACTTGAATGTATGTAGGAGAAGATGCGGAAAAATGAAAATAAGATCTTCTCGGATTCCAAGATCAGGTGCTTCTCTGATGTAAGAGAATGTAGGGTCTGCTGTAATAATTAATTCATGTCCCGAAAATGGGGAATATCCCTATTTGTAGGGTAATGGGGACACGTGCCCCTGATTAGGTCACTCTGACCTAGCTCTACTAGGCTGCGCCGTATTACGGCTTTCTCGGGATTTGGGCCCTTGAAGGCCGCTTTTTTCACCCAAGCTCTAGGAGGAACACGTGTCAAATGGAGACTGGTCCAATTCGGACCAACCAAAGTATGACACGTGTTAGGACTTGATTGGCCCACGTGGCATGGGTAAAATTACCCAAAACATTTGCCCCTCACAAATGTGACGTGGCGTGCCACGTGGCATTTATGACACATGTCACTCAGCCATAGGAAATAGTGTTTTTTTTTACTGTGAAAATTTAACTTTCACATTCCGGGGAAATTACCAAGATGCCCCTGTTTTTTACCCCTCTATAAATACACAATTTACCCCCCTCATTTTGGACGTTTACAAAACATTCTAGAGAGAGAAAATCACCAATCCTAGAGAGAGAAAATCTGTCGTCTGCCCGTGTGCACAAGCGTTGTTCATTTTCCGCCTACATCAGCCGGTTTACAACCGCCAGTACCCCTAGCAAGCAAAGTCGACTTCAACAGCATCTCAGTCGGTCATCACCGTTTGCCCTCCTTTAAGAGACAAACGTAAGGTACCGCCTCTACTCCCTTCAGCTCATTTACATTTGCTTCAATTCATTCAATAAATGGACTCATCACCAACACACACGGCACGGCCTAGGTCAGTAGTCAGCCAATCTCCTAGTACGTCTGAGTCTAGGACTAGGAGTGCCGGCTCTGGGTGCATGGAGCAATTTTATACTCCTCAACCGACCATCTATGTGTCTGTGCAGGACACGATGGCCAGAACTAAACAGACAGCCACCAGACGGCGTCGAAGAGACGGTACTTTGGAAGTGTCGTCTGATGAGGTAACCCCGGTTGAGGGGTCAGAGAGCAATGAAAGCTCAGGGGAATATTCCCGGTCTAGGATTCCTAGAACCCCAAGTGACACAATCCTATACGATGAGGGTAGAGACGGGGAGGGAGCCGTCTCCCAGATGGACCTTGATGAAGCTGGCCCCGAAGATAGAGACGGGGAAGAGTTTGCATCGGGGTCAGCCAGCGACACGGGAGACGGTGAAAGCTCCGCCTTAGGTCTAGCTCTGAGGATGATAGTGATGCCCGTTTTTCCCCGCTTGAGGATAGTGAGGCCGAAAAGAGGAAAAAATGGGAAGCAAAGGATGGTCCCTTTCAGATCCATATGTCCGCTAAAGACAGACGGGCAATGCTAAAAGGAATTGAAAGCTTTGTACAGAAACAGCCTCAAGGAAATGGATATATTATCCAAGTGCCGCCTGAGCTAGGCACCATCTCCTGGAAAGATGACCAGGAGAACGCCAACGCCTACTTTGGATGCTATGAGGCGGCATTCCTTGCAGGCCTCCGGTTCCCGCTTCACCATGTTGTGAGATCCATACTCGGGGGTTATGGCCTGGGCGTCTGGCAGCTCTCCCCGAATTCATGGGCTAACATTTTGGGGTATATTGCCGCCTCTAAGATGCAAGACTTGAATCCCAGCTGGGAGGCTTTTACTTACATGCACTATCTCAGCCGCAACCTAGGCGGTTGGAGGGCGTGGTACACCTTGACCACTCTCCCTCAATACCAAATGACATTGGACAAAGTGTCCAAATATGACGATTGGAAAACACGTTTATATCTGTTGTCTGCCCCAACCCGTCGAGAGAACCAGGCGTTGCACCGGTATAATAAAAAGCCCAACCTACTAGGTCGCAAATGTGCCCTTCCCCGGATTCCAGGGGACGACTATGACGCTATCATGTTGCCAAGTTTTTTTAGCTCCATACGAAGACACTCTCAACCGGGGACGTAATAAAGGTCCCTAATAATTAGATTCCCATGTGTGCATGGTTTAGAGATGAGGCGTTCTTATCCGCCTGTGGGCTTAGCACGATGTTTCTAAAGCGTATGTTTGATATACATCCGGTTTAACTCCGCTTGTAATATTGTTAGCCAATTATGATTTTGCACTAATCATGTGTTCATTATTTTTGCAGAAGAAGCTTTGAACATGGTGGCTGACGAGATGACTCCCAAGTGGTCCTCTGCACAAATCCGGAAGGACCTGGCAGAAGCTAAGGCCGCCAAGCTGAAGGCTGAGGTAAGAACCGTCTAACTCCTTGGACTATTGTTTCTAACAGACATTGCCAGTTGTATATTTAATACTTCGCTGATTGTAGGGTGGAGAGGCACCTAGGTCCTTTACTAAGAACTTAGCCAAACGGGGACGGGATGAGACCGTCTCCGCCCAAACCAAGCCTGCAAAATCCGTCAAAGCGGCTTCAGGTAAGACGGGCCGTGAAGGCTCTTCTGAGAGGACCCGCCTCCGCGTCGGGGGGAGAAATGTCACCATTGGAGGCTTTGGAGTGGGCTTTGATATGGTCCTATCCGGCCTCTCTACGCCTGGGGGAGGTGCAATCCCCCAAGCTCCTAAAGGTAAATACAATCCCTTTGAATCCCTGCCTGAGATGGGATGGCCGTTGCGAGTGAAATCTCACTCTCAACAGACTTCTTCGTCCGACAGCCGGCATCAAGCTGGTGTCGCCTATATAGCTCACTCACCCCCTTTCACATATGGTGCAGATCAATCCCCCCGACGGCCGGATGTCCAGGCGCATGCCCGGTCCATACTGGCAGCCGTTTCCAAGAAGGAGAAGGATGTCATCCCAGGCATTGAGACATTCAATGTTGAACGTATCAATGCACTCCTGTCAGAGGTATACCTTATTCCCCTTCCCTGGAACTAAGTATAATTTATCCCACATGAATGACACCGTTTATCTACAGGCCATGCTCAGGGTTGATGGACTCAAACGACTATATGCCCGGAAGAGGGAGGAGGTAAAGAGAGCCACTAGATCAGCTAGGGATTCTCAAGATGTACTGAATATCAATGTACAATTAATGAACTTGAAACTAAAGCCGAATTGATGCAATAGGCGGAACAGATCAAGGGTCTTCAAAAAGCCCTGGATGAGGCTAAGGAGAAGGCCAACACGACTGAAACCAGCCTCAAGAAGGCGGAGGAAGACCTCAAGTCCTTGCAGGATGCCTCCCAGGAGAATGTAAAGCTCAAGGCGGAGGTTGTGAGGCTGAAGTAGGATGCGGAGCGATTCCAAATGAATATCAAGGCAACAATCGAGGCGGAGCAAGACCGCCTGATTGCTGAAAATAAAGCAGACTCCGACGCCCGGATGAAGATCGCCTGGGAAGCTCTCTACCCCAACAAGGACTATGGTTTGTGGGCTCTGGCTTTTCAATATGCTGAAAATGTAGTGTATTTAAGAGAGAAAAGGGAGCCGGAGCCCGAGTCCTTCGAGGCCTGGGCAAACGCTGAGCTTGAGGAACCTGCCAAGGAGCTCCCCGAAGAAGGAGAAGCAATTGAGCTTCAATCTGATGGGGGGAATCCCAAAGAGGAGAACCAGGTGGCCCAGCCTTGAATTTTCTGCGGCATTATGCCAAATTTATGCTTTTCTGGCCAACGTGCCGAGTACTTGTGTATTTTTACCGACTGAGGAGTCGGGTGACAATTTTTATTTTGTCCCGGATGTTATCCGGTAAACATTAATATCCGGTTTTTACCAGCTTGAATGAAATTTGTCGACTGAGTCGGTTTGATGAATTTGTTATTTTGTTTCAATTTTCGAGTTTTTGCCCAACTTTTTAAAGCATGCGGCAATTCGGATAGTATACCGGCTACTCTTGCCCCTGGCGGCTGTGTGGTTGGTTTCAGTACTTTGATTGATGGACTTTGGAATGCTTGATACTTATAATAAAGAGTATGGAATATTCCTAAGTCAATCAATCACAGTAGTGATTGCCCCAAACCAAGTACATAGCCGTCTACGACTGCCGTTCTACTCAACCGGGTATTCGAATATAACTTCCTTGACTCCTTGTGAGCTAGACGAGAAATTGCCGCCTGACAGTTAGTGGAGCAAGGAACATATTGTCCGCCTACCTGATGGACCCCAGACAGCTTAATGGCCGTTTGGGATACCTGCAATCCATTGCACCCAGTTCGTCAGCCCCATTGGGGTGACTGGTACAATTTCGTTGAACAGCCTAACAAAGAACTTCAGTAATTAACCAGCTGATGTCACTTGACATCCGGTGTTAAGCTTAATCATTCTTTTAGACTGTTTTGGTCAGACAGCTATGAGTTGGCCAATTTTGTCGTTCAATCTTTGTCGTCTGCATATGCTTGTAGAGCAAACGATAGGATGCCCTCTGCGACGATAACACCCGGAGGGGCGTTGCCGGACGCCATACTCAAATAGGAGCAGACAAATTTATAAAATAAGTTTGCATCCGGCCATTGGCCTCGGTTTGAATGTTATTTTAGCCACTAAGTCTCTTAACTTAGCATGGTTTTACTTATTATAGGGGCCGTCTGTGCATTGCACTGATGATGGTCCACCAATTTTTAAATATTAGATTAGCCGCTAGGTTTTTAACCTAGCTTATTTATTCAATAAACCGTCTGTGTTTTCAACAAGCGGTAGCATTATGGTTGCGCATGTATATATACAAAGCAATTAACATTGAAAACAAAAGGCAACTTTGCATTGATAGGCTTTTTATTTACAAAAATTTACAAGTCTTAGAAGTAATACTTTTTCAAGTTATCTACATTCCAAGTTCTAGGCAGCCTCCTGCCATCTGGAGTTTCCAGGCAGTAGGTGTCGTTTCTTACTTCTTCATAGATCCGGTAGGGGCTTTTCCAATTAGGAGTTAACTTTCCTTGCTCATTGGCCCTACCGGTTGCCTCCATTTTTCGTAACACAAAGTCCCCAACTTTCAAGGGCCGTTTGTGCACTCTGTTGTTGTAGGCACGAGTCATTCTCACATGGTAAATCTCATGACGCAATGCGGCATTGCCCCTGCGCTCCGGGAGTAAGTCCAATGCTAGCCGCATGGCCTCCTAGTTTGCCTCTTCATCATATAGCATGACTCGTAGAGTCGGCTCATAATGCTCGATGGGCAAGACGGCTTCAGCACCGTAAACCATGAGAAATGGGGTTTCACCAGCTGCCCCTTTTTCAGTTGTCCGGATGGCCCATAGGACATGAATCAACTCTTCAGCCCACAAACCACTGGCTCTTTCAATTTTCTTCTTAATACCGTCTGAGATGAGTTTGTTGAAGGCTTTAACTTGGCCGTTTGCTTGGGGTCGGTCGACTGATGCAAAACAATGTGAGATCCCTTGATCTTCCAACCAAGTTTTGAGCTAAGGCGTCTCAAATTGAGGTCCATTGTCAAATACCATGGACATAGGTACCACAAACCGGGTGATAATGTTCTTCCATATGAATGAGATGACATCCTTTGTCTTGATGCCTTTTACCGCCTCTGCTTCCACCCACTTGGTGTAATAATCCACAGCCACAAGAATATAGCGCTTTCCGCCTGGTGCAGGCGTATACGGGCCTAGTATGTCCATGCCCCATTTAGCAAACGGGACTGGGCTGTGAATTGCCGTCAGGTCAGTAGCTGGCCGATGGATTAGCTTGCCAAATCTTTGACACTTGTCACATTTTCTAACAAATTCCATGGCATCTGACTCAAGAGTGGGCCAGAAGTAATGCCGACTGGCTCTGACGGCTAGGGATCTGCCGCCTGAGTGAGAGGCGCAGTATCCCACATGCAACTCTTCGAGAACTTCTTTCCCCTTTTCCGGGGTAACACACTTCAGTAAGGGCTTCAGAAAACCCGCCTTGAAGAGCTCTCCTTCTCTTATCTCGAAGTTTGTTGCACGCTTCTTCAGCACGGCTGCCTCCTGGGTGAATCAGGGAGCGTGCCGTCTATGAGATACGCCCGAATGCCATCCATCCAAGTAGAACTTCGGTCCAAAATTCCAATGGGCTCGTCATCAGATATGCTTCGCTTTTTCATTATTTCCCAAAAGACTAACCGAGGAGTATCACAAGAGGCGGAGGATGCCAACTTGGACAGAGCATCCGCCTGGTTGTTTTCGGATCAGGGCACTTAACTTAGATGAAATTGTTCAAGTGTCCCAACTTCAGCCTTGACCGCCTGCAAATATTTGATCATAGCGGGATGGGTGGTTTCATACTCACTATGGTATTGGCTAGCGACCAACTGAGAATCAAAGCAGGCGTCAATTTTTGTTGCCCCTGTCGCCTTACACATGCGGATATCGGCTAGCAGGGCTTCATATTCCGCCTCGTTGTTTGAGGCCTGAAATTTAAACCGTAGTGCATACTCATATTTATCTCCTTCCGGAGATTGACAGATAATGCCTGCACCACAGCCGTTCATAGTAGAGCTCCCGTCTACATGCACCTTCCAAACCTGATCAAGGTTATCCAGAGCAACCGGCCTTGTCATTTCGACAATGAAGTCAGCAAACGCCTGACCCTTCACTGCCTTCCTTGGTTCGTAAGCGATTTCAAGACTTTGCATTTCAATAGCCCATTTGAGCATTCTGCCGGATGAGTCCAAGGTTGTCATTGGCCGCTTGAGGGGTTGATCTGTGTAGATCACCACCGGATGTGCCAAGAAGTATGGTTTCAACTTCTTGACATCCATGTAAAGAGAAAGGCCAAATTTTTCAACCATGGGGTACCGGAGTTCAGCATTTCTGAGCACATGGCTAATGAAATAGACCGGGAGTTGATTGTCGTCTCTCTCAGCATGGAGAACAGCACTAAGGGCATGATTTGAGACGGCTAGGTACATATAGAGCATCTCCTTTGGCAGAGGGCTAACAAGCCTTAGCAAGGAATGTAAGTGTTCTTTCAATTTTTGAAAGGCCGCCTCAGCATCATCTCCCCATTCAAATCTAGTCTTCTTCCTGATTGCTTGGAAGAAGTAAAGGCATTTGTCACCTGACCGGTTGAGGAATCTCCCAATCGCAGCCAGACAACCGGTAAGCCTCCGAGCTTCCTTGACAGAGCGGGGTGACTTCATGTCAATCACCGCCTGTATCTTCTCGGGGTTAGCCTCTCCCCTTTAGTCAATCAGGAATCCGAGAAACTTCCCGGACTCAACACCAAAAACACACTTTTTGGGATTTAACATGACCTTATGCCGCCTGAGTGTGGTGAAGGTTTCTCGGAGATCGGCAAGGTGATCCGTCTGTAGCTTGGATTTGACTATCATGTCATCAATGTACGCCTCTACATTCCTTCCAATCTGATTAACGAAGATTGTATTAATCATCTGTTGGAAAGTAGCTGGCACGTTCTTCAAGCCAAACGGCATCACCGTATAACAAAATAATCCCTGATCAGTGACGAAGTTCGTCTTCTCTTGATCTTTTTTCCATAGGGGTATCTGATGGAAGTCGGAGTAGGCATCCATAAAACTCATCAAGGCATCCCCGACTGTAGAGTCGACCAGACTGTCGATCTTTGGAAGCGGGTAACTGTCCTTTGGACATGCCTTGTTGAGGTCTGTGTAATCAACACACATACGCCAGGTACCATTCGGCTTCTTTACAAGCACCACGTTCGCAACCCAGTCAGGGAAGTTACATGGCCGAATGAACCCAGCGTCTAACAGCTTTTTAACTTTGGCATCTGCCGCCTGACTTCTTTCCTCGCCGTGATTTCTTTTCTTTTGCCGGATGGGCTTCTTTTTTGGGATCCACGGCAAGTTTGTGGACAGGGAGATCCGGGCTGATGCCTAGCCTTCACTTCAAAGGCAAATATGTCTTTGAATTCCTTCAACAGATGGTGCAAGTCTGCACCAAGCCTTTCAAAGGCAGTCGTCCCCACCTTAATATTTCGTTCTGGACGGCTGTCGTCCAGAGGAATATCGATGTGTTCACCAGCCGGCTGGGGACGGAGATCGTTTGACCGCTCCTCGGTCAGTGATTGTATTTCTTCTCCCTATTCACCACCACCAGCTTTTCAGTTTTTCTTTTCTTTGCGGCTGATGGAGGGGGTTAATCAGGGTCCTTGACATCGTCAAGGTCTATTGGCTCCTTCAGCTGACCGGCTGCAGCAGCAGTCGGCTTAACGTCTGAGAGATAGCACTCTCTTGCCGTCTTTTAATCCCCGTTGAGGGAGCCAACATTGCCATCATCCCTTTCATACTTGAGAAGCATGAGGGATGGGATTATGACGGCCTTGCACTCATTCAGAGTGGGTCATTCAAGAATGATGTTGTAGGCGGTCAGCTCTTTAACCACCAGGAACCAGACGACCATGTGTCGCCCTTGTCCCTTCTCCCCCAGCCGGATGGAAATGTCAATTTGTCCGACTGGGTGCACGACTCCTCCCCCAAAGCCAACTAATGGGTGGGAGACGTCGCGCAGACCGTCCCGCTTGTAATTAAGCCAGGACAAACACTTATAGCTGATGAGATCAGAGGAGCTACCCGTGTCTATGAGGATCTGGCCAACCAGCTGGTTACCGACCTTGCATTCAATGACGACCGGGTCGTCATGTGGTCGGCGAACTTTGCCCCGGTCCTTCTCAGTGATGAGGACGTTTGGGAATGTTCCACTTGAGGACGCATGTCCATCATCCACTAAGTGAATCATCCTCTTCAGATGATCCTTGGTGCCCCGAATGGTCGGGCCACCATGCGAATCCGCCTGCTATAGTGTAGACCGCATCCTTGTCGGTATCCGAACTACTACTAGGATGGACAGTTTTTGACGACTGCTCCGGATTCGTCTTAGAAGTCTCTTTGGACTTCAAGACATAGGACTTCAGCAAGCCCTTGTCAGCCAAACGGTCCAACGTTCGCTTGAGGGTATAGCAGTCGCTGGTGTCATGGCCCACCTCCTGATGGAAATGGAAGAATTTATTCTTGTTTCGAGACTGAACATAACTCTTCATAGGATTCGGCTTCTCAATGGTCAGTCGGTCCTTTACCCTTGTAAAGATGGTGTAGCAGTATTTACTAAATTCATACCGCGAGACATACGGTTTGAATTCTTTCTTCTTCTTTTTGGACGACTGATCAGGTTCCTCAACCGCCCAGACTTCTTTTCTCTTTTTGCTCTCTGTAGCTTTCTGAGCCGGCTGAGCAGACCGACTCTCCTTTTGCCTGTCAGACTTCTTAGAGTCCGACTGGTTGCTGAACGAGCAGAGGTCGGTGGCTTGTATAAAGCTCTCCGCCTCTATTAACGCCTCTTGAAGGGTGAAGACCCTCTTTTGGACAAGTTCAAACTTAAAGTTTGACCCGTCCTTCATACCCTTGAAGAAGTCTATATAGGCTACCTCATCAGACAGCCCCTGGATTTGAATCCTCACCAGGTTGAACTGCCTGACATAGGAGCGAAGCCCTTCTCTATCTCCCTGCCGGATGGTACTCAAGTCAAGACTTGTTTTCTTGGCAGGGATGTTCATTGAGAAGTTGGAGGCAAACAGGAAGGCGAGCTTCCTGAAGCTGTCGATACATCCGGCTGGCAGGTTGCCAAACCATTGTTGGGCAATGCCCTACAATGTAGCCGTGAAGCACCGGCACCACATAGCATCCTCTAGCCCCTGCATGTGCATGAGGTTAGAGTAGGCCATGAAGTGGTCCTCCGGGTTGGTGGTACCATCATAAGCACCAACCAACACATTCTTAACCTCGGCCGGCTGTGCCGCCTCGTTCATCTCCTTGGTAAAGGCAGAAGTCTGTTCACCAAGTTTGAGCAGACGAAGCTGCCAGTCCAAAAGCTGGACGTTATATGCCTCCTGACCCCCAAAGAGGGCCGGCTGCATGAAGTGAGGAGAATACGGACCGTAGACCATAGGGGGTACATACGGTGCATTCCCAATCATCTGAGGGCCAGAATGGACGGTATTACCGCCTGTATGGCTCTCATGCAAGGATTGAATATTCCCTACAGATGTGTTTTTGAAGCTGTCTGGAAAGCTCGAAGTAGAGGCTGACTCAGATAGCTGCTGACTTCTCCTGCGCTCGATGATTTGCTGAGCATCAGGGATAGATTTCTTGCTACCCACCGGTTGATTCTCCCGGCGGGGACTGCTTGGACCCTTCTGGGGCAGAAGGATCTTGGACCAGTCAAGGATCGCGGCTGCCTTATCTTTTGGATGTGGAGTTGGCTGCCTGTCCCTGACTGGCTTCTTCCTCGCAGTTCGAGGAGACTTCTTGGCCAGCTGACCTTTGCTAGAGCCAGCCGTTTTCTTTTCGATCAGGTCCTTGATCTCACCCTTGAAACTCGTCATGAATTTCATGAGCTCGTCTCTGGTCACTGGAGCCTGACCTCTTGCCGACTGGGTTTCCCCTTCCAACTGACCAGGGGGCCTACTGGTACCCACCTGGCTTTCACCGCGTTCCAGGGTCTCTCTGGGACGGATGCGCTTAGTGATGAGAGAGCCATCTTTGCCTATGTACGTTTCAACTTGAGGATCATCATCCTCATCATCTGTAAAGACCTCCGGTTGGTTAACCTTGGGGTCAGGAGGCGGTACAGACTCTTGAACCATCCTTGAGGTACTCTCCCCACAGACGGCGCCAAATGTTTTGGGTGTTTTTGTCCTCGGGAGAGTTACAGCTCGAGGACTGATCCGACTGCGCCTGTACCTGCAAAACAACGGAGACTCCGGGTGTTTGGAGCTCCGCCTCCGACGATCAAGTTATTACTTGAATGTATGTAGGAGAAGATGCGGAAAAATGAAAGTAAGGTCTTCTCGGATTCCGAGATTAGGTGCTTCTCTGATGTAAGAGAATGTAGGGTCTGCTGTAATAATTAATTCATGTCCCGAAAATGGGGGAATCTCCCTATTTATAGGGTAATGGGGAAACGTGCCCCTGATTAGGTCACTCTGACCTAGCTCTGCTGGGCTGCGCCGTATTATGGTTTTCTCGAGATTTAGGCCCTTGAAGGCCGCTTTTTTCTCCCAAGCTCTAGGAGGGACACGTGTCAAATGGAGACTAGTCCAATTCGAATCAACCAAAGTATGACACGTGTCAGGACTTGATTGGCCCACGTGGTGGCATGGGTAAAATTACCCAAAACAAACCCTACGCTATTTAAGGAAATGATTATACGGACAAATTTAGCAATAAAATTTACACTGTAACAACAATAACTAATGTTGCTTCCATTTGTTTTGGTCTGTAGATTCTTCAACAATTTTATTACAGAAATGTTTGGATAGAGTAATGCTTTAATTGAGTGTTGTGATAAACATCAATCTAGCATCAGTTGGTTATGCTCCTATTTATCTCCTTCATAATAATAGGTCTTTATCGTTGTCTTTTTCTTCTTGTAGTTTTTCTCCTGTTAAAAGAGCTAAAAATTCATTGCTCATCCTGTTGCAAGATTGGACACAAATGGTAGCTCCGAACACATGTATGAACGCCTTCTCCTTTAGTCTTCTTACTTTGATGGGATTTGACTTGCAATGATATTTCTAGCCCATTATTTGACTCAAAATAATTTACCAAATGTATTTATGTTTACTTCAAATCCCCTAACTTAACATAAAGTACTACACACTATTTATGGGTGCATTTCAATTGTCACTATTTCCTCTTTATTTAAACTAAACCCTTCATTTTTCTCAAGAAAAACAAAGTAAAATAAATAAACAAAAAAAATATAATCGTTTTCCCAATTTTCTAATATTAAGAACCAATGTGTTGCACATGCCAAAATGCTAGTTATTTCATTATGCACATAAAATGTTTTCTTATTAAAAAACCTTATTAGGAATAGGACAATCCAGTGGAATAAAACCACAGTTGAAAAAAAAAAAAAACAAAACAAAACAAAACAAAAACAAAAACAAAAAAAAAACAAAACTGCAACATGTATTAATTTCTCCTCATGATTACTACATGGAAGATCCTTGAGACGATGCAACCAATTAACTTTTTGAATGTACCTATTGAAAGCACCCTCGGAAAGTAGCCTGTTCAATTGAGCAACCTTTATATCGTCATTCTTCAGAAGATCATGTAGGTAGAAAATTTTGGTAATATGTGTTTTGTTATCACCTTTAAATGTATTCTTTCTTAAAATGGGCGACTCCATCACATTGAATAGATCCCTTTATGGATTAAAATAGTCGGGCACATGTGGTATAATCTCCTCACTGAATACTTATTAAATGGAGGCCAATGATCTTATCTACCTATGCACTTTTATGTATAGATTAGGATGTGTCATAATATCAGTGTATGTTGATAATTTTAATATCATAGGTACCCATGAAGAAAATTTGATCACCGTAGAATACTTGAGAAATAATAATAAAATGAAAGGTCTACGAAAGACAAAATTTTCCTGTTAAGCATCTCCAAAATGAAAGTACTTGTGCATCAGACAACATACATGGAAAAGAGGGGGGGATTCTAAGTACATACCCGTGTTGTATGAGCGTCATCTTTTGTGAAACTTTAAATTTCAATAGGATATTTTGTGTACCATTCGAAACATACTCAGTGTACCATTGAAATAAGGACAAGATTAATAATGACGATGTTGGATATGCCATATGAATTTTTTTTTTTTTTTTTTTTTTTGATGTTTAAAAGCCACAAGGGCGAGTGATGAGAATCGATAGAAAGATCCCCTAATGGAAGAAGATCTCTAACCAATTAACTATCCCTCACTCACGAATGTCATATGATGGGTAATGTTGATGCATACACTGTTGCATTAAGTGGCAAGCAAGCTGAGCTGGCAGAAGGTGATGAATCACCATTGGAGTCAGAGAATTTGGGGAATAATGAGCTGGTACAGAAGGAAGGTGCTAAGGAAGGTGCAGAGAAGAATGTTCAAGGAATATTAGGATAGGACAGCTATTCTATAATTTGTCTTATTCTATAGTTTGTTATTCTATAGTTTGTTTTATGTGAGAGTCAGCAGTATTGCAGTATTATGTAATCAAGGCTGTATATAAGCCATTTTGTAATATGAGCTTATCATGAATGATAATCAAAAAAACCTTCCAATCTTGCTCTATTTATCTCTCTCTCTCAAAGTCTATCTCTTTACATCCATTATACTCCCAAAACTGCCCTGCTATCTCTGTTTTGGCTATTTTTCACGTATAATCGATCAAGTCTCCATCTTGAGCTCAAGATCAGCCTTGATTCGTGCTAGCAGTTGCATCACTGGTATCAGAGCCAAACCTTCCTCGGACCATCACTATGCCTATCCTCAGGTCTTTTTCTGACTCTACACAACTGGGTTCCTCAGAAACCTAGAAGTTGGAGCACACCATGAGAACCTTGCTGCAGGAGCAGAACAAGAAGTTAGATGCTGCAAATAGACACCACAGCTTGAATATAGACAAGAATAGTAAGTCTATTTCTGAGCTTAATGATTTATTGCTTGGACTATCTGTGTAAATCACTAAGTTAGCAGCTGATAATACTCCTAAATCTTCTTCTGAAATTGTTGGCCATGATAAAGAGTCTGAACCACCCCCTAATCACAACCATTATTCAGCTAGATTAACTAAAGTAGAATTTCCCAGATTTAATGGCACAGATCTTCAGTCATGGCTCTTTAAATGCAATCAATTTCTCGATCTTGATAATGTTAAAGACCCTGATAAAGTGAAATTAGCTGCTATTCACTTAGAGGAAAATGCATTATTATGGCATCAGACATGTATGCAAAGAAAAAATCATATCTTGCCAAGCTAGGGTGAGTATGTGCAGGCTATTACAGCCAGATTGGTGAGCTTTATGATGACCCCATGGTAGATCTTAAGTCCTTAAAGCAGACTCTGGTAGTGTGCAAGACTACCATGATTCTTTTGATGCCTTAGCTAGCAGGTTAGACCTGTCTGAGCCACACATACTAAGCTGCTATTTAGCAGGCCTTGAGGAAGACATCCAACTATCTGTTAGGATGTTCACTCCAACCACCTTACAGCAAGCTCTATGCTTGGAAAAACTGCAAGAAGCGGCTGGAAAAGCCAAGAAACCTAAGCCCACCCCAAAACAACCACCATTACTACCCACCCCACACACCACAAAACCACTAGCCTAAATACCACCATTCAAACCAAAACAACCTGGACCCTATCCAAACCATCACCCAACTAACAACAGAAGAATCCTGACCCCAGCTGAGTTTGC
Source organism: Chenopodium album (assembly GCF_948465745.1). Classification (NCBI taxonomy): domain Eukaryota; kingdom Viridiplantae; phylum Streptophyta; class Magnoliopsida; order Caryophyllales; family Amaranthaceae; genus Chenopodium; species Chenopodium album. Next base: position 37,821,512 of record NC_137844.1, read on the forward strand.
AGATAAAAGGGAAAAGAATCAATGCTTCTGGTGTGATGAAAAGTTTGAACCAGGGCATAAGTGTAAGGGCAGGAAACCTCAACTATACCATATTGAAATTGAAGAGGTAGAGGATGATGAGGATGACATGGGGGATGAGGAGGAGAAGGAGGATGTTGAGTGTGCTCATTTATCTCTTCAGGCTATATATGGAGTAGTGTCCTTTCAGACTATGAGAGTTGCAGGGCACCATGGTAAAGAGAGATTGTAACTGCTCTTGGACAGTGGCAGCACACATAACTTCATAGATACCAGCAAGGCTCTCAAAATGGATGCTAAGGTAGAATCCATACCACCCTTGTGGGTTAAGGTAGTAGAAGGGAATTAGATAAAGTGTGATAAGTTCATAAATGGGTTCAAATGGAGAATGCAAGGGTCTGAGTTTGCAACTGATGTATTTCTCTTACCCTTGAGTGGGAGTGACTTAGTCTTAGGAATACAATGGCTCACTCAATTGGGCCCTATTCTATGGGATTTTGGCAACCTGACCATGGAATTCAAGCATCAAGGGAAGAAAATCAAGCTTAGGGGAGCAGCTCAAAAGGGTTGGAAGGAAGTTCAGCCTAAGAAACTGCATCAGATCTTGAACTAGGAAGGATCTTTGTCCATGATGCAGCTTATTCTTAACCACTTACCCTATTCACCAGTTGAAACCAGGAAGCAAGAAGGGGACCTGCACCCTTCAATGCAACCCCTAAATGAGCTTCCTCCTAGAAGAGAAGGTTTTTACCATCTCATTCCTCTTAAGGAAGGAACTGATCCTATTAACCTAAGACCCTATAGGTATCCAGCCTTACAGAAAAATATCATAGAGGAGATGGTGCAAGAATTGTTAGAGCAAGGAGTTTTAAGGCCTAGCAATAGTCCTTTTGCTGCACCCATTGTCTTAGTGAAGAAAAAGGATGGAGGGTGGAGAATGTGTGTAGACTATAGGGGTCTAAGGCCACAATCAAAGATAGATTCCCTATCCCACTCATTGAGGAGCTGCTAGATGAACTACAGGGCACACAATATTTCTCAAAAATTGATCTTAAATATGGTTACCATCAGATCAGAATGAATGGGCAAGATGTGCATAAGACTGCTTTCAAGACACATTTTGGGCACTTTGAGTACCTAGTAATGCCATTTGGGTTAATAAATGCACCCTCAACATTTCAATCCTTGATGAACCACCCCTTCAAACCTCTTCTTAAAAAGAAAGTGGTAGTCTTTTTTTATGATATACTAGTTTACAGTGCTAGTTGGGAAGAGCATCTAAACGATTTTAGATGCACTCTTGAGATAATGCAAAAGAACCAGCTTCATGCTAAACTCAAGAAATGTTCCTTTGGTTTGACTGAGATTCATTACTTGGATCATATTATTTCCCAACAAGGTGTGGCCACTGACCTAGAGAAACTACAAGATATGCAGCAATGGCCTAGACCTCAGTCACTCAAGCAACTTAGAGGATTTCTGGGATTGACAGGGTATTATAGAAGATTTATCACAGATTATGGGAAAATTAGTAAACCACTTACTAATTTACTGCAAAGGGATAAGTTTGGGTGGAATGATCAAGCAGAACAGGCCTTTTCTCAGCTCAAATTAGCCATAACATCTCCTCCTGTCCTAACTATGACTGATTTTAGCAAACCTTTTACAATTGAAACTGATGCTTCTGGTAAAAGAATTGGGGCAGTTCTGTTGTAAGACAAATACCCCATAAGCTTCCTTAGTAAGGCCCTAAGTGAGAAAAACATGTTACTATCTGCATATGAGAGAGAATTATTGGTTGTGATGCTAGCAGTTAAGAAATGACACCATTACTTAATATCTCAACCCTTTGTGATCAAACTGATCAACAAAGCTTGAAATATTTACTTGAACAAAAGCTGGCTACCCTATTTCAGCAAAAATAGTTAACTAAGCTAGCTGGTCTGACTTATGTGGTTGAGTATAAATCAGGCAGTGAGAACAAGGTTGCTGATGCCTTGTCTAGAATACCATAAATCTCCCTCAATACTATGGCAGCATCAGGTATTCAATCATATCTTTTTGAGCTCTACAAGGAATCTTGGCAGAATGACAGTGATATTCAGCATGTCCTTACTGAATTGCATCAAAATCCTAACACTCACCCTCTCTTTGCTTGGGATGGAACATGCTTGAAAAGAAAAGGGAAGCTGGTAGTGGGAAATGATCTCTCCTTGAAGAAAATTATCCTTAATTGGCAAAATGATTCTTCCCGGAAAGGTCATTCTGGAGTTGAAGCATCCTATTAGAGAATTAAGGCACTTTTCTATTGGAAGAACATGAAGAAAGAAATCAAATAGTATATCAAACAGTGTTCAGTTATCAGAAATGTAAATATGATCCTGCTGCATATCCTAGACTGTTGCAACCTATTCCTGTACCAAAATCTATGTGAGAGGAGGTGACCATGGACTTTATTGAAGGATTGCCCCACTCAGGTGGGAAGGATGTCATTATAGTGTAAATTGAGCGAATATGCTCACTTTATCCCTTTATCCCACCCATACACTGCTCTCAAGGTGGCTCAAGCTTATTTTGATAATGTCTATAAGCTACATGGGTTTCCTAAGTCAATTATCTCAGACAGGGATAAAGTGTTTATCAACAAATTTTGGTCAGAATTTGTAAAGCTGCAAGGAATCACTCACAAACTCTGTACATCTTACCACCCTCAAACTGATGGTCAATCAGAGGTACTGAACAAGTGTTTAGAGTCATACTTGAGGTGTATGTGTTTTGAAAGGCCTCAGGAGTGGGTACATTGGTTATCATTAGCAGAATTTTGGTATAATACCAATTTCCCTACGGCCAGTAAGAAAACAGCCTTTTAGCTGTTGTATAACCAGTCACCACCACTACATAGACCTTATCTGACAGGCTCTTGTATGGTAGATGCAGTTGACAGAAGCTTGCAACAAAGAGAGGCAACCTAAAAAATGCTGAAAGACAACCTGCTCAAGGCTCAGAGCAGGATGAAACAGATGGCAGATAAACACAGAACTGAGAGGAATTTTGAGGAAGGAGATTGGGTCTATCTCAAGCTGCAACCCTATAGGCAGACTACTGTAGCTAGAAGAAGCAATGAGAAACTGTCTCAAAATTTCTATGGTCCTTATTTGATCATCAAGAAGGTAAGGAAGGTAGCTTATACATTGCAGCTTCCACCTGATACCAAGATCCACCCCACATTCCATGTTTCACTTCTAAAAAGGTAACACGGTACCCACCAGCATTTGATAATGTCCCACTCTTACCAGTCATTCTTGTTCCTCAATCTGTCCCTAAGAAGCCACTAGTTGTACTGGATAAAAGGAGTGTGAAACACAGAAACCATGTTGCAGTCCAATGGCTCATTCACTGGGATCACCTGCCAATTAAAGAAGCAACCTGGGAAGATGCTGCTAAAGTGGAAGAAAAGTTTCCAGATTTTGATCCCTGGGGTCAAGGATCTCCTAATGAGGGAAAGTATTGATGCACACACTGTTGCATTAAGTGGCAAGCAAGCTAAGCTGGCAGAAGGTGATGAATCAGCAATAGAGTCAGAAAAGTTGGGGAATAATGAGCTGGTACAGAAGGAAGGTGCAGAGAAGAATGTTCAAGGAATATTAGGATAGGACAGTTATTCTATAATTTGTCTTACTATATAGTTTGTTATTCTATAGTTTGGTATTGCAGTATTATGTATGAGCTGATCATGAATGATAATAAAAATAACCTTCCAATCTTGCTCTATTTATCTCTCTCTCAAAGTCTATCTCTTTACATCCATTATACTCCCAAAACTACCCTGCTATCTTTGTTTTGGCTCAGGTATAATCGACCAAGACTCCATCCTAAGCTCAGGATCAGCCTTGATTCGTGCTAGCAGTTGCATCAAATGTTATGGTATTGACGAGTCATATGAATCATGGACATCATAGAAGATAAGGGCTCTACTGTTTGGCTCTGTTATCTGCATCGAATCACATTGTTCATGAAAAAAATTCAAGCAAAGTAATAAAAAGACGTTTGTCGGAAGAAAAAGGCATTTCTTTTGATTTCATAATAGAGGTACACTGAGTAGTCCTCAATCCTCACCGAAGGACAACTCTCAAAGGATGAAGAAAGAAAAATTTTAATGACAAAACTAAACATTCCAAAAACAGGCAACAATCTAAACAAGGCTTCCTCAAAGGAGCCACATACTAAAACTCAAAAGCTAATCTAATTCGATTATTGGGAAATTGAAAGCCAATATTATCATGTAAGAATCCACCAAAGCTTTTTTGTATGTTCTCACCACCTTCAGGAAACCCCACTTTACTTGGCGCTGGCTAGTTCTTGGCGCAATTGCTTGGCAGCGGCAACCATGTTGGAAAGAGCTGGGTTAACCTCACCGTACTTACGGGTCTTGAGACCACAGTCAGGGTTTACCCACAAGACGTTGGACTCCAAAACTGCAAGCATTTTCCTGATACGGTCAGCAATTTCCTCAGTTGGTGGGATTCTGGGAGAGTGGATGTCGTAGACACCGGGACCAATTCCAGCACCGTACTTGACACCTTCACGGAAGACTGAGAGGAGCTTCTCATCAGAGCGAGAGTTCTCTATGGTGATGACATCAGCATCCATGTCAATGATGGAGTGAATGATGTCATTGAAGTTGGAGTAGCACATGTGGGTGTGGATCTGCAAAAGCCAATAATAGAGATGAGCATTGAAATTCATTTTTATAGCTTAACTTCCTGGTACAAAATTCAGCAACACGAGTCACAATGTAGCAAAAGTTACCTGGGTGGTGTCTTGGACTCCAACATTGGTGATACGGAAGGAGTGGACGGCCCACTTCAAGTAGAACCCGTGCTCAGACTTCCTGAGTGGCAATCCTTCTCTCAAAGCAGCCTCGTCAATCTGGATAACATTGATTCCAGCCTTCTCAAGATCCTCCACCTCATCCTTGATGGCCAAAGCAATCTGGTAGCAAGTCTCGTGCCTGAATAAACAATGACACAAGAAATTGAGCCACAATCCAAACCATCTATATGGAGCAGGGTTTTATCAGATTCCCAGTTTCTGAGGAAAGAGACCATACCTAGGTTGGTCATTACGGACGAAAGACCAGTTGAGGATGGTCACAGGCCCTGTAAGCATACCCTTCATTGGGCGGGAAGTCATGCTCTGAGCAGTGGATGACCAGAAAACAGTCATTGGCTTTGGGCGGCTGACATCACCATAGATAATTGGTGGCTTCACACATCGAGATCCATATGATTGTACCCATCCGTTCACGGTGAAGGCAAAACCAGACAATTGCTCTCCAAAGTACTCAACCATATCGTTCCTCTACAAAACCAAAAATGCACATGCAGTCAGAAGATGAAAACCTAGCATACAAATCTTTATATGGATTAAAAATCATACATATAACTCACCTCCGGCTCTCCATGAACAAGGACATCAATGTCAAGTTCTTCTTGGAGCTTGACAACCTTGCTGATCTCCTCCTTGATAGCCTTGACATACTCTTCCTCAGAAATCCTTCAAAAAGTAATCAAACACCACCAGTATTAGACATGATTAAATGAATGAATAAGAAGTGAGTTGAAGTCGGCTTCAAATTGCTTCAGATGACTCACTTGTTGGCCTTGAACTCACGACGCACCCTCCTAAGCTCCACGGTCTGTGGGAAAGATCCAATGGTGGTGGTGGGGAGAACAGGGAGGTTAAGCTTCTTCTGCTGAGCATCAAGTCTAGAGCTAACATTTGTAGCACGGCGATGGTCTGATCCCTTTAATCCAGCAGCCTAATTTGCATCAACCAGAACACATCAATTATCTGAAAATTATCCACAAATAAAACACCAACAATATGACAGATGCTGGAGAACTTCTTACAAGCTTTTGAACATTTTCATTGTTCACTCTTGGGGAGGACTTCCTTGATGCAAGAGCAGCAGCATTGGCAGAGAAGAAGGCCTGGAAAAAAAGTTATAAAAATTTTAGGGATCAAACATGATATTCACACAACCAAAGGAACTATCACAAAACTATATCAAAAATTAGTTTTTACTAAAAATAAAACAGAGAAAAAAAAATTACTCTGGCAAGCAAAAATGTAGTAGCATAAAGGTTTACCTCATCCTTCTGACCAGACAATGCCTTGGCCAAAGCATTAACTTCAACAACTTTCTGTGCAGCAAATGCAAGCCATGACTTAATTTCATCATCAAGCTTAGTCTCGTTAACAAGATCAACAGCAGTGTGAAGAAGTGAGCAGGAAGTGGAGACCACAAGCTTGTCTGCAAGCAAAAAACTACTAGGTTAGCCAAACGTCTTTATTAGGCAACATAATTTTTTCTGTTTTGAGATACAAATTAAGTAACCAACCCTTTCCAACAATGCTCTCAAGGCCCTGCAACAAAGCAAGGGAAGCGGCAAGATCGTTGGCCCAAATGTTCCTTCCATCGACCACTCCAGCAAATAGGTACTTGCCTGAGGGGAATCCAGCCTTAATCAAATCCAAGGTGTTGGTTCCACGAACCAAATCAAACCCAAATCCGGTGACACCCTTCAAAGAAACAAGGGTCTTGTATGCCTCAGGGGTAAGATCAGCAAAGTAAGTCTCAACAACAACATTCAAGCCAGACAAAGTAGATTCTAGTTCAGCGTAAGCCTCAGTGAAGGCTTGCAATTGGTGAGATTCAAGATCCTTCACCAACACAGGCTCATCAAATTGAATCCAAGAAGCACCAGCTGCCTTTAGTTCAGAAATAACTTCCCTGTAAATAGAGCATAAATGTCAGAAACTAGAGATCAAGTAATACAAGAAAACCAAATAGAAGATGTTGATACTCACTTGTAGACGGCTAGGATCTTGGGAAGAAGAGAAAGCAGAGGGAATGATTTCTCAACGCCCTTAGCAGGCTTGGACAACAACAAGTAGGAGACTGGTCCAACAAGAATTGGGACAGTGTCTACTCCAAGCTGTAGGAAAGACGATAAGATAAGTTACTTCAATAGTCAACAAGGGCCCAAAAAAAATGAATTGGCATTAAAAAGACTACTTAAGAACAGAAGAAGCTCATATCAGCAATATATACCCCTGACAATAAGAAAGCCCCCTAAAAAAAATTAAGAGCATGACAATCAAGAACCTCCTGGGACAAGGGTTTAGTTATTGATAGACCAGGAAATATGAATAATCTAAGGTGAATAAGTGACAAGAAATCTTCTAGGGAAACCTTAAACCTAGAAATTTAAATCTAATTGTGAAAGTTTAGTTTGATATCAATGCCTTCATAAGTAATACCAAATTTCAGATGATTTCACTAGTTGTTTAAGTTCTTCACAGATAATCCTAGAGCATGTTCTATTATTATTCTTCGATGACAAACATATCCATCCCCTTGAATTCAACAAAGACTTTTCAAAATATAATAAGTAGCAATCAATTAATTTAACAATGCTTGCATAATGTGCATTTTCCAGTTCACCCTAGCTTAATATAGTATTAATAAGAATAAAATATAAGTAAATGAGGACATACAGCCTTGGCCTCCTTGTATTCTTCAACAGCCTTGTGGGAAGAGTAAGAGAAGTTTACTTCTGGGCCCAACTCGGGGACAATGTAATGGCTGCAACAAGCAACATAACACATATGAGCTCAAAGAAGATTTTCAGACAGAACACGATAAAACTTGATTGTTTGAATTAAGCAAAGAAGCCCATCATCACTTACTAGTTGGTGTCAAACCACTTGGTCATCTCCATAGCAGGGACAGAGGCATTACCTCTGGCCATGGAGAAGTAAACATCGAATCCAATCTCACCACCGTTCCACCCGTACCTTGGGGGAACAGCACCAAGCATGGCGGTGGTGTCAAGGACCTGATCGTAGTAAGCAAAGGTGTTGCTGGGAATGTACTTAATACCGACATCAGACATCTGCTTCCAGATGGATGCCCTAAGATCAGCAGACACCTTTTTCAAATCCTCGGCACTGCTCTTGCCATCCCAGAAAGACTCAAGAGCGAACTTGAGTTCTCTCTTAGGTCCCATACGGGGGTATCCAACGATGTGAGATGCCATGCTGCAAGTCGATAAAACAATACAAACAAGATTTAGCGCCATTTTCCACAACTGCCAATCATATGGTAATCAAACTAATAATATTATAAAACAGGTCATCAAATTACGACTCAAAAAAAAAAAAAAAAAAAAAAAAAAACATTCATAGCCATATTACTCTAATGTCTCATCTAAATCCTACGATAAATGATCAGCTAAATAATTCATGTACTCTTATACATTTTGAGATTTTCGACTTCAAATCATTTTCAGACTATTACTACACTAGCATAAATGACACCTAAATAATGAAACAAAAATTTGAAATCATTTTTACTTCAATTCGATTTTCCACTATCTCATGTTCCTCAGATTTATACTTTAAAAAGTCTTACAAGTCAGAAAAGTCCTGAAAGAATGTTACAAATGCATTTTTTCAGAAACTCTTATTAAATGTTCATATCTGACAACTTTTTACAGAATAAATGGATCAAATGTGCACTACAGTATTAATTATAACCTCAACTTTCCAGCCGAAAAAGGTCGTAAGTTCGAACCTCACGATAACATATTTTATGATTGATCTACCTACCTTAAACTAATATTTTCAATCATTATAACATACTCTTACTAATCAGATTTGAATATTCAAATTAATCAAACAAAATTCAGATATATAAACTAACATTTTTCCTAGCAAGTAAATCAAATACCCAATACATTAGCTCAATTCAACACAAAAATTGATCGTCCTAAACCACAATGAATTAAGCTCGATCATAAAGTATATAATCACAATGCACAACAATGACAACAGATCTATAATTCAATCAAAATCAACTAGATCTAGTTTCCTATGATCCGACATTAATTAATCATAATTTTTCATTATCAGATCTACATTTTATAATTAAAAAAATTCAGATCCCAAAGAATAAAGATAAATCTGAGCAAACCGACACCTCAAAAAGCAGATCTAAATCAAATTAACTAATCAAAAAGCATGAATGAACACACTCACATGAATTTTTATTTCGATTAACAAAAATGACGAAGAATTTGAAAGAAATGAATTGATTATCAAATAAATAACAAAAAATGAAATATATAATTATAGCAAATTAATCATTCAAAACAACGAATGGTTGAGAATGAAAATCGGAGAAAAAAGAGGAGAGAGAAAGTACCTTGAGGAGGAACCTGGAGCCATTGATGAGTCCTTAGAGAAATCGGTTCCTACCGCCAAGAATAGAGAGAGAAAATAGAGAGAGAAAGTAGAGAGTAGAGTAAGGTGTAGTAGGCGAGCAATTTAGTAGGAAGTCGTTTGGGTATTTATAGACCCAGTGGAGGAGAGGATACTGAGATTTCTGGGGTTGGTGAGTGTGTTTTTTTATTTTTATTTTTTTTATTTTTTTTTTATTTCACTGCTCATCTGTACCTCATTTCCATATTATTTGCAACTTTAAACTCATAAGAGCGTAAAATGTTAAGAGAAAAATAAGGGTGCAAGTGAAGAGAAGAGAAATAGAGATAAATAACAACATTAAATCAAATACTATGTAAAATATTTATTGTAAATAATGTGTAGTACAGAATATGTATTATTGATATAAAATTGTAAATAATATGAAATAAAGATACTCCATAGTATTTTATTTTTAATTTATAATTTTGTTTATATTGGGTTTACTACTCTCCACTCTAGATATGCCACTTTTAAAATTTTTTAATAATATTTCTTATTTTGGTACTGATTTTTTGGACCAAAATTTGATGCAAATATAAAAATAGAAATTGAATAAAAAATAATAAAAAAATGAATATATGGATCTGAATGAGAAGACGCGCGTGAGCTGTGCGTGAAGTAGACGCCAGAGTGGTGTAGTGGTTGGGATTATGTGAAAGGATGGTGAGTGGGTCCAATGAATAGAGTGAGATGGGTAATTTGAGGTTTGCTAATTGGGAGTCCATTGCTATGCTCTCGGTGCGCACTATTTCTTTCGTTTTGTTTTGTATTTCGTGCCGTGGTGAACAAACAAAACAAAAGAGGGCCGTTTCAGCGGAAGGAGAAGGACCTGCAACGGCTTCCGCCGCCTCTTCTTGTTCCTATAGCCGTCTGTTACGAGTCAGGAAAGCCTTTTGTTTTTTTACGGAGTACTTGTAAAAACAAAAATTAAATTTTTTTTTTAAAAAAAAAGTAGCACGATGGCGTAATGTAATTCGTTCCACGTGTATAAGCGTCGGTACATTTGTGGTTATTTATTTATATACTCCTATGTACTATGGAATAGTCTGTAGTTCATGAATTTTTTGCAAAAGTTTGATTTGCAAACTTGATTAGGATAGTCATTTAGGGGTATACAAAGTTTGGTCTAAAATGCACCAAATTGTAAATTAAACACTGCATTTTAACAGTTTAGCTTGATTTATTATTTTAAAATATAATTTGGCTTGAAAAATTTTCCAAAGCGCAATTTATGTTTTAGTTTAATTATACGGTGGCGGATCTTGGGCAAAAAATTGGAGACAAGATTTGATCCTTAACCTTTTGCTTAAAAATAGAAGTATTTAGTCACTACCATCTCTGTTCTCTTATTTTTTAAGTTACGTTTTTGTTTTAGGTGTTTCTTTTTATTCTTTACATTTAGTATCTTTTCTTTTCAGTCATAAATTTTGGACATAATCTTCTGGGCCTTAGCCCCTCCTGTGCACCAAAAATAAAAAATAAATAAATTTTGGACATAATACATTATTGATACTAATCGTCTTTACTTTTCCCCGTGCTATTGTACTTTTTGTACCGTTTTAATGGTTTTGCAATACTCATTATTTCTTTCTCATCTCTCCTCTATTTTCTTCATCCCACATGTACAATTTTTTTTCAATAGAAATTATATTTTCAATCATTGAATTATTCTGATATACCTCTACTTTATACAACTTCTTAATAACCGTGCATATTTCCTAGCGTGAAAAACAAAAGGAAACGGAGAGAGTATCTAAAAACTTTTATATGTATATGAAATTATTCGGCACCTTATTACTTATAATCAACAATTCAAAAATATTTAGGGAGGCGAGCAAGAACAAAATTTGCCTCAAGACGTATGTGATTCGTTTTGCTAATTTGTCTACTTAGACTCTGATGCTACAAATTGATTTGTTTTGCTAATTTGTCTAGTTAGACTTTCATTGCTTAATTCAAGGAGAGTATATTTAGTTATTTTTGTACTCCGTACATTATATTTTAGACTTCTTTATTAGCACACGTACAACTATATTAGAGCAGGTTATTCCTTCAACCTAATTTTTGTTTTCCTCCCCACTTTATTCCTATGGCTACTAACACCATTCCTAATAATGTTGAAGCTAATTGTGTTCTGTTGTCAACCTCACTAATATTATCTAACTCAATTCAACCAATTATTTATCCTGAAAAATTCAACTTGAGACTATACTTATGGGATATGACCTTTTCAAGTTTCTTCATGATCTCACACTGGCCTCCTCCATCCATATCTTTTATATTTAAGTCAAGTTTATATTACAGATTAGTAAAAGATATATTTGATTATATATTCAATATAGATTATCACTCAAATATACTAATGTGTATAAATTATATATCTTATTTAAAAAAAATATAATACGGAGTACTACCTCTACTTTGTTAAGTGTTACATTTAAACGATCTCCAATTCACTATTTTGACAACTAATTTTTTTTGATATAATTGTGCATTAATTTAAATTATACAAAGTTGATATATTGAAAAGTTATAACAATTTTAATCTAATAAGATCAAACTTGATAATAATGTGCGTTCTAGCTTATATTTAAACAATTAGACATGTTGTGAATCGTAAATAGCTTATAAATAGAGTAAAATGCATTTTTGGGGATTCACCTTCCATACTTTTCATCATTTGGGGACTCACCTTTCACTTTTCATCATTTGGGCCCGGGATTATCGGTCACCGGAACTCAAAAATCCAGTCACTTCATAAAAAGTTCTCCTTAAATTTGTTGATTACAACTGTCAAAGAGATAAAATTCTTAATATAAAATTAATTAATAGTCCTTGACTCTACAAAAAAAAATACTTTGCAGAAGAAAACTTCAAAATATTAAAAGATCTTGCAGTGCCCGAAATGGTAAAATTGTAACTGGATAACCCCAAAATGTTAACATTTCTACAAAAAAATAAAGTAAAATAAAATAAAATAAAAAAATTAAAATATTAAAAATGTATATGAGTAATGAGAATTATTTTTAATAACAATAATATTTATAAAAAAAAAAAAAAAAAAAAAAAAAAAAAAAAAAAAAAAAACCATAGCATATATTGTACAGAGTTGTGGGTTTACCTCAAGTTTGATTTATTATGTAACTTCTCATATATCATTGATTGAGATTGTGCCTTGTGGTTGTAATTAAGCAGGGGCGGACCTTTGTGAAGGCTCGTAAGGGCTTGGCCCCTGAAAGGTTTTTGTAAATAGATTGAGGTGTATAACTTAGCTCAAATATGCTACGTTGCCATTTAAGCCCAAATTAGCAATACGTCTATTCTTTTATTATTTATAATATGATTTTTTTTCTTTATTAATTTATTCACTTGTATCAAACTCTATAATTCATATTTTAACGCACCATATAAAAAAGATATTACCTCTGTTTCATATTTTTTTTGCAACTTTGAAATATTTTATCTCTCAAATAATACTCCAAAGTTGCAAAAAAAATAAAACGGAGGTAGTAAAAAAACATAAATTAATTGTGCTACTTACTATTGAGCGATTTTTATCTTACTCCTGGAGTACCATGCACAAGGTACTCTAGGTTAATAAAATCTATGTTATCTGATATAAATTTCTTAATATTTCAATTTATATATATGTTATTTTTAAATAAGTACATGTTATTTTATATTTGTATGCTATTTTTTTGTTAAATTAAATAAGTAAATAACATATTGTTTTACTAAAATAACATAAGATTATTTAAGCAAAATAAGATAAGGTTTAGGCAAAATAACTCAATCATTATTAGTATGGAGTATCATGATCCAAGTTTATATAATACTAACTATATTATAAATATTGTCATGCATGATTTATCATGTTAAAATTTTTTGGCCCCTGATAAAAAAAAAGTTTCAAGATCCGCCACTGGTTGTAAAGTATGAAAACGCTTAATACCTACCGACAATCCCCAAACGATGAAAAGTGAAAGGTGAATCCCCAAAGGATGAAAAGTATGGAAGGTGAATCCCCTAAAATGCATTTTACTCCTTATAAATATGTAGATTTGTTTTCACTAAAAAAATAAATGTAAATTGTGATACAATTATAATGACTTTACTAATTTTCTACCATATGATTTTAGGTATATCATACTTAATTTTTTTTTAAAAAAAATTAAAAAAAAAAATACATGCTATATATAATTCATTTGCTATAATATTTTGTTACAGAACTCCTAAACGCGAAATCTCTGAATTACTATAACAAGTTTTTAAACTTTTGCTAAACCTATAAACAAATCATTTATTTGACAACTAAAGTCACAACACACTCATGCATATAACATCTACAAATTGTAAAAAAAGTTGGTTGATATATAATTATCTATGAACTATAATTCTCATTTTTAAATACAGAGTTTGACACTAATTTTTACTCCATTCTTTCTATTATAACTGACACGTTAGACTTTTTTTTCACTATCTATAATATTAACATTGATTATAGTATATTTATTTTACTTTTATTTTATAAATGTAATAAATTCATATTTTATCATTTTAAGCAGTTAAATAGATATTGATGTAAGGTTTTATAATTAAAAAGAATATAATTTTTATTGATATTAAATTACATAAAAACTAAGTCAAACTATTGCATCGACATGTATGCAAAGTTTGATTGTGTTAGACTGTTAGTTATTCATCAATGTGGGCAGCCACCATAGGGTTTCTCAATTAGTGTTATAGGGGTCACTCAATTAGTGATATAGGGCTTAATTTTTTTTTATTTTTTTTTTGAGGAAAATATAGGGCTTACTTATTAATAAGTGTTATAATGGTTATACTGTGAGTGTTGTAAGAGATATTTTATTTGTTAATTATTTAAGAGTTACTCAATAAGTATAATAAGGGGCTACTCTAATCTGTTAGTAAAATAGGGTTTAACTTGTCGGTGTCATAGGCGTTACTATTTCTTTTTACAAGCGGAAAGCGGCCACACGGTGCGCCAGTAGCATAGAAAATGCGTTGTATATTTTGTATATGTTGTCACGAGTGATATGTAAGAGTAATATGCATTTTTTTTACTTCTCTTATACCTGTGTACATATAATTTATTTTTTTCACTATTATATACTTGTATGTGCAATAAAATATCAAATGATTACATATAATAATAATAATAATAATTATTATTATTATTATTATTATTATTATTAAAAAAAATAGACAATAATCAAACAATTAAGGGCAAGCCTACGCATCCTTCTAAGGTCATATATAGCTAAAGGTTATAATTTTTGAAAAAAAAAAAATTATACTAAGCAGTGGCTTTTCAGATTTTTAGACGTGCAAATTTTTGGATGTGGAAGATGCAATATGTGTGTGGTGATGAGGTTGATTCATCATGTGATAAAATTTAGTAGATGACGAGACAAGATAATTTCATATTTTTTATTCTCCACGAGGGAAAGAAAAATATGAGAACTAATATTTACATACATAATAAAACTACAACAACTTTTTGGTGCAGTAGGCCACACCGTGTGGCAAGGGTTACCCGATTTATTTTGTTAGAAGTTACCCGAGTTATTCAGTCAGGGGTTACTCGAGTTACTCGGTCAGGGGTTACTTGAGGGTTTTGCACAGGGGTTACTCGGGGGGTTCACTCGGTTCTAGAGTTACTTGGAGGTTACTCGGTCAGGGGTTACTCGGTCATGAGTTACTCGAGTTACTCGGTCAGGGGTTACTCGAGTTAGTAGACCAGGATTATTTAAGGAGTTCGCTCAGGGGTTAAATACTCGAGTAATTTGGTTAAGGGTTATTTAAGGAGTTAGGGGTAACTCGAGGGCTTACTCAGTCAAGGGTTACTTGAGGGGTTCGGTCATGGATTACTCAAGGGGTTACTCGGTCAGGAGTTACTTGAGGAGTTACTGTAACACCCCAATAATTCTCTCTTAAAAACCAGTGAGAAACCTGTATATAACCTGAACAATTTTGAAGAGAATTACTGGCGTGCTACCGCCACGTGTTCAAACGTTAAGACTATCTCAGAAATTAGCAGCGGAAAACCAAAACAGTTTTAAATAAACCTCAAAACAAAGGAATTAAATCAAAATAAGTATTACAAGTTGGAACCATTAAGACCCTTATTTAAAACCCAATAAAAGTAGTAAGTGATTAAATTCAGTGTTCAAATAAATTCAAACCCAAAAGAATTAGTGTCAAATAAAATCGAATTAAAATAAATTCAAACTTGCCAAAGAAATAAAATGCAAACAACCAACTCTCTACTCAAGATCCCACAACCCTGATGAATGCTGCATGTGTAAGAACCAGTGGTTATTCTGCTCCCCAATATTACAAGTGTAAAATTTGGATCGTCACAGGGTCATTGAAAGGCGAAGGCCATGACCAAAGAAAGACACACACAAAAGCACGCAGTCAGCAAAGCTGAGTACATACAAGCTGCGAAATTAAATTAAGAAAATACCTAACATGCTACAAATAATCAAGCACAAGCATCATTAAATATCGACTCAATTCATGACTCGATTATTAAATTTATTAAGACCTCACTAATTGATATTGACTGACTCATTTAATTAGTTCATTGGATTTAGCAATAGACAAGGTTGTCCAACCCATGTCCCATTTGGAACATCAATAAAGAAAAACCCCATGCCTCCTTTCGGAAACATCAATAAACATCCAACGACCACGGGCGCAACTCTGTGACCGTAGTTAGTATGAGATCTCACCTAACTCCTAGTTTTAGAAAAATAATATTTGAAAGAGGAGACTCGTAGATCAGACGGCCTCGATAAAATTACACGGCTAATACCCCATGTACCCCAACCCCTGATTGTCATTACTCCAGATGTGCACCATTCCAGAGTTTTTTGCTCATCCATCTTACACTTTACGTGATTTATAGGTTTAGACTTGGTGATGACTCATATACATTCCAATACAAACATCCCAAACAATTCAATCAAACATGGCAAATTCTCAATTTAGATTCTTGATTTATTAGTGATAAACAACATTTATTAATTATTCCATTACTACCTCGGTGTATAAACACCTTGAGTGCATAAGGCACCCCAAAACCTTAACCTCATCTTACAAGACTTGAGTTTCTCCTTTACTCATCCTGTTTACATAATCATGAATGAGTAATAATTTAATCTTTACACCAATCACATACATTTGCCTTTAAGCGCACCTTAATTGCATAATTAGAGCATAAATAATACTTGCATTATAAACTAGTGCACATAATTTGAAATTCACAGTGTATAACCAGACAATTTAACCCAGTCAATCCTATACATGATACTAAGTTCTCGATCCGTCCTTAAACATGCACCTACAAGCAAGGTTTCGTAACTTGTACGTACCTTGAGTAAACAATTCGATTGGCCACTTTAAAACTAGAAGTCGCCTTCTACGAAGTCCTCTCCTAAACCAAACAATTAGAAATAAATCAATACCAAAGCAATTAAAATTACAGCAATACTAAACTACTTTAAAACCTCTTAAATCATCAAAATAAAGCCTTTAAATTGTCCCCAAAATCAAAGTTAGTAATATAACATCCCAACTTCAAGTTTATATGTTAGATTTATGAAAATATAGTGTTTTATATCAAATTACAGCAACTTTAAAGTGGGTAAATAAATCTGGAAATTTGTTTTAAGTATATAAAATAACCCCACAAGCATAATTCCTTGAAATAGTTATTATATAGCAAGTTAGTCTGTTAAAAACCCAAGAATATATCAATTCAATGCAATTAGAGGCTTCAAAATAAAAGGTATGAAATCTGAAAATTATTTTTAAAGTTAGAATATAAAGTTCAAAGCTTTTTCAATCACAAAATACTCACAATAATTATTTTATAGGTTTAGAAGCATAAAAACATGAAATTAACACTACTTGTTCATAAAAATTGAAACTTTAATAAATCTGAAAATTTATATATGATTAAAATAATTATACTTTAATGTAATTTAAAAATAGTATGATTAGATAGTTTGATTAACACGTTATCAAGCCCTAAAACATGAAAAATCAATGTTTTAAACCCTAAAATATACAAAATACATAATCTGAAATTTTATTTAATAAATTAAACATGTCAAAACTTATAAATTTATAATCTTTTAGAATCCAAACATATTATCAAACCTTAATAATATAATTTAGAATAAAATTTTAATTAAAGGTTGAAACTTTAAATAATTTTAATTAAGATAATAAAGCAATAAAAAAAATAAAGGAAGAGAGGGAGAAGAGGGGCGAACGGCAGCAGCAGGCGGCAGCTGGTGGCCGGCGGCGGTGCAGGCGGCGGTGGTGCTGGCTGGGCGGTGGTGCTGGCTGGCGGCAGCTGCTTTCTCTCTTTTTTTTTTGTTTTGTCGTGAAATTGGAGGAGGGGAAAGCTTGAGGGGTTTTATTATTAGAGTGGTTTAGTTTCCTAGTTCTAATAAAACTAGGATTGATACTTGGGCTTAAAGTGAGTGGGTTTTTTTTTTTAAAAAAATTTAGGCTTAATGAACAACGGGTTGGACTTGTATAATAATTAAAATATAAGTAATGAAATAATTCTTTTATGAAATAGTTTTATCAACTTTTAAAATAGTAAAATAAATAATCATCTAATAATAATAATTTTTTTTTTGAAATGGTAGAATAAATCATATTAATAAATAATCATAGTTAAGTATTCACATAAGTATAAATTTTTTGTATTCACATAATTATGGGGGATTACAGTTACTCGGTCAGGGCTTATTTGAGGAGTTACTCGGTCAGGAGTAACTCGAGTAACCCTTGACCGAGTAACTTGAGTAACCCCGACAACTCGAGTAACCCATGACCGAGTAACTCGAGTAACCCCTGTCGCACTATGGTACAGTAGGCCGCATACAAAAAATTGTAATAAACATATCAAATGTCTATAAAAAGATGTGACTACATTCATGCTATATGTGAATATAAAAATTCCTATTTTTAGAAGTTACATGTTAAATTTCAAGTGCTTTAGAGGCCATAGAGAAAAAAAATATGACATTATTTGTGATATACGAAATACAATATTAATACAATGATCATGTTGTTTTATAATAGAAATTATTTTTCCAAGCATATATTGACAAAGTTTCATATCTGGTTGGCTACATCGTGTGATCGAGATTACTTGTTCAGGGGTTACTCGGTCGGTCAGGGGTTACTTGGTCAAGGTTATTCGATTGGTCAAGGGTCACTCAGTCAGTTTGGGGTTACTCGGTCAGGGGTTACTTGTGTTTTGGCGTGTGTCGACCGTGCCAGTCACACAGAAAAAGCGTTGTATATACTGAGTTAGTGGACAGAGTTTAATCATTTTTAAAATGAGGTGGCCAGTGACTCAAGTAGAAATGAGAAAAAAAAATGACTAATGTAGGGATTGATTATCAGTAGTTCATTGATTGAGTTGAATTTATTTAAAAACTTTACATTCAATTTAAGAATAAAAAAGTTGTCTTTAAATAGATATCATTATTTTAAGAGGTTAAAAATGCATGATTAAGACATCTATGTAAGTAAATTCATTATTTTTGTGAAAAAAAAAATCATTATTACTCATTAAATCGTTTTATCTTAAAATTTTGTGAAATGAATATAAGTAATAAGATTTGTAAGCCATTGCACGGATGCTATGCTAGTTTGATACTAATCGTCTTTACTTTTCCACGTGCTATTATACTTTTTGTACTATTTTAATGGTTTTTGCAATACTCATTATTACTTTCACTCTCATCTCTCCTCTATTTTCTTCACCCCACATGTACAATTTTTTTTAAATAGAAATTATATTTTCAATCATTGAATTATTCTAATATACCTCTACTATATACAACTTCTTAATAATCGTGCATATTTCCTAACGTTAAAAACAAAAGAAAACGGAGAAAGTATGTAAAAACTTTTATATACGTAATTATTAGGCACCTTATTACTTATAATCAACAATTCAGAAATATTTAGGGAGGCAAGCAAGAACTAAGATTTGCCTCAATACGTATGTGATTTGTTTTGCTAATTTGTCTAGTTAGACTCTGATGCTACAAATTAATTCGAAAAATTTGCAAATTGCAACCATTTAAATTTGGCATTTTGCAAATTACAACCATTTAAAAAAAATTGCAAATTGCAACCCAAAAGTTCTTATAAAATTGTAAATTGCAACCCGATTTAACTTTTTCATTGGTTTACGTGTCGAAAAATATTTGGTTAAGGTTATAGGGGTTATTTTAGTTCTTAAGGAACCGAATTGAGATCGGAATTAGCAAAAAAAATAACGTAAGTGCCTCGTTTTTACAGCAAAAAAATAGTTGCCCATAAATCGATACATTTTTGTTACGCAAAACGAGGCACTTACGTTATATTTTTCCTAATTTCGAACTCAATTCGGACCCTTAAGAACTAAAATGACCCCTAAAACCTTAACCGAATATTTTTCAACACGTAAACCGATGAAAAAATTGAATTGGGCAGCAATTTATAAGAATTTTTACGCTGCAATTTGCAATTTTTTTAAATGGATGCAATTTGCAAAATACAAACTTTAAATGACTGCAATTGGCAAATTTTCCAATTAATTCATTATTGAAACGCAAACCAAACTATACCAAACCGTTTTAATATAGTTTGGTTTGGTTCGTTTTGACATGTAATATAGTTTGGTTTAGTTGAGTTTAATGCCAAACCGTATTTTAATGGTTAAGTTTAGATTACACCCCGAACCTTCCTATACAGAACTACTAACACCTCTGTACTTGATAACATATACATCAAGCAATCTTGTAATGAAAATGAGGAACTCACTTTTGTGACTTTGTGGTAACAAGTTTGAGTTTCATCATCTAATTAATTTGTTTAAGGGAGGGAAGAAGGAGGATTCTTTTATCTCCCCTTCTACTCTCAACTCTCAAGCATTGACATGTGTACATAGATAGGATGGTTAACATTGTAAGAAGTGTTGAATTAGTAGGATCCTTATTCTTACCAAATAAAAAAAATATATGTAAAAAAAAAAAAAACTTGATAACTTATACGTGTAAGACTCATAACCATGAGATTATGGGACCAAACATTTTGGGGTAGGGTTTCCCTTATCTTCCTCTCCACTCTCAAAGGGTTTAGTTCGCTAACCCAGATTGGGTTGACTTGTGATAGGTTTCAACAGCATAGTAGGGACCTTCCTCTTATCTACCCCCAAAAAAAGTACTTGATAACGCATATTTGACCAAATATATACAGAGTATTTATTAATTTTGTATTAAAAAAATATTTTAAATATTTACGAATACAATATTTCGATCTACACTTCCTCTAAATGGAATATTATGGAATATTATACACTGTTCACTTCGTTTGATTAAATATTAAAAAGTTGATATTGTGAAAATTTATATCAATACTTATTTAACAACATGTTTCATTTTTGTAAAAAAAAATAAAAATAAAAAACCATAATTTATTTATTTTTTTCATAAGTTTTTTTTAAAATCTATGGTCAAAGTTAGAACGTGAATAGTGAAAAAAAAAAATCCAACGTGTCAGTTATTTTGTGACGGAGGGTGTAATTGTTACCTTAATTACAACTCTCTAATATGACAACTAAATATAAACCTATGGACCATTATCATAGACTAAGGCCTGTTCTCTTCAACTTGTTTTTGCTAAAGTTAAATTATTTTTGTTAAATTGAAATTATTTTTACTAAGCTAAAATTAATTTTACAGAACTTAAATTATTTTTATAAATTCACTATTATATATCTTTTTTTTTTATAAAATTACTATTTTTTTATTGAATACATTTTTTTTACTCAACTTGACTTATTTTTGTTGAACATAAATTATTATTATCGAATTGAAATTAATTTTCTTACTAAATTTATTTATTTTAAGGTGAAAAGAGTCGTGCTTAAAAAATGTGCAAAAAATGTAGAACATGTCCAATAAATATGAAATAAGGTGTTTTAATTAGATTTCAATAAGGTCTAATTCAGGGTGTATTCTATTCAACTAATTTTCACTGATATGAACTTATTAGACCTTATTAAAACTCATTTTAGTTGTAATTTGTACTTGGGTAACCCTTATCATAACTTATTAAACCTGAACTAAACTTATCTGAACTTAACTGAACTAATCTGAACTTATATGAACTTATTACACTCGAAATAAGTGAAAATAAGATGAACAGAACAGACTCTCAGTCTAATATGAATTTTTCTAATTTGGTCTAGTTATGAAGTGCTACATTTTGACTAAAGTTTAACTTATTTCTACACTAATGTATCAAAATAAACACAGTCAATTTAGATCTTGTTAGATATATTCGTCTCACTGTGTACTTTTCAAATACAAAGTATGCAAAATCCACAAGTTTTATTCAAATGCAATTGAAGACATTTAACAATAAGTAAACGAAATTTAAAAGATTTACTATATATGATTTATCTAAATAATTTCTCATTTAATTTGATCTGTTTTGTTCTGACAAAAAAATGTAATAAGTTTTTGATTGTTTGAAGAGAACAAGTCTTTAGTTAAATTACATGATATTGACTTTTACGCTTGTCAACACACAACTTTGATCAACTATATGTTAATTAAACACTTTTTTTTTTAATTTTTGTTTTTTTAGGGGAATGTTAATTGAACACTTGATAACTTATTAAAATTATAAAAACTTGATATATTTTAAAAGTATAAATTGAGACGATTTTAACAAGATCTCACATAACTATATGATTCATTACACTTAAATGACAATCGATAGTTAAAGGAAAGCATATATGTAAATCCCTACTTTTATTAAAAGTGTGAGAAAACTCTTTTTAAAAGTATTTGGACAATTATATTTTCTAAGTTGTTTATTTATTTATTTGCCTTCATTAATATTAAATACCTCTTTTCATAACTTTTTATACCATCTAAATTGCTTATTTACTCCATACTTATTTTCCCTCATTAATGTCGAATGTCTCTCCCCCCCCCCCCCCCCCTTTTAAGAATAATAATAATACTCCATGTGGACTTTTAATCTTTTATACCTTTCTTAACATATTATTCCATTAATGCTACCAACTACTCCCTCCGTCCCTTAATACAAAACCTCTTTCTCTTTATTATGTGAGTAATAAATCCTAAAAAGAGACTTTATATTAAGAAACGAAGGGAGTACTAAACTTGTGACACAAGATCAAACTAAAAGAGCTCCTCAAACATTATTGTGCGCATTATACACTAGTAGTGTAAGGTTAATAGTGTTAAATTTACGAGAAGATATTTTAGGAATAATAGAGGAAGTGTAAAAAGTTTGGTTAATAAAATTGACTGACACAAAAAAAAAAAAAAAAGTAAACGAAACGTAGATTGAAGTTTACCAAAACTTAGAGAAGATATTTAGGGAGGATTGACGAGTTGTTAATTATGATGGCACTCAAAAGACAACTAATAAGAGTTGGTGGGTGCAGGCTTGGTTGGTGAAAGATTAGTACGTGCGTAGCATTCTTTCATGTGATTGCCATTTGTTTCATAATAGGTAGCCACTTTACATCCAACGTAAGCTCATCCAACAAGTATTCGTAAATAAAATAAAATAAAATAAATTTATATTAGAATATTGTTTGATTAATTCTTATGGTTTTCAAGAATTTCAACCCTCGACAATGATCATAAAATAGATTCATAATACGTGTGAATTTATTATTATTATTTACATTATTGAAAAATGTCACAAAATTATTATTGTTTTTCATATGCGTTTTTTGACCATTTTTTATATATTTGATTACATCGGTTTTTTGTTTACTTGACTTAATATTAGAATTGTTGATTTAAACAATTTACATAATAAAAGTGTAAATATTTATAACATTTTAATTTTTACATTGTTTATACAATATATAATAATTTAACATTATAAAATATGAAATAAAATAAATGTTGTTAGAGATGTATGTAATCTTGATATACTACGTATAATTTTTTAAATCAAATATTTATGCATGTGTTTTTGTCCGAAAAAGGACAATGATTGTATATTTTTAGGATTAAGTTTGTATAATGTGTATAAGTGTGAAGTGTCAATAATATCAATATTTTAACACAACAAGAATTGATCCGATATATTTGTTGAAAATAATAAGAAGTCAATCATGTACAAAGATTATAATTGATACGAAGAGAGGGTAGGTAAGGTTGGTGACGAAAATACTTTACGCCTTTCATTATATTCTTATTAATATCTAAGTGTAAAGACTAAAAGAGCACTAGTGTGATAACTCGCATTTGAACCCACTCTCCTCCTTGCGTTTCTTGTTCTTCAAAAATACAAATACTTTGTGAATTCATTTGAAACAAAGAATAAAACAAGTAAATGTAACATTCCAATTGGCATGGCTAGCTTACATCTAAATTATGAAGTACTCCGTAGTTTTTTAGGGTTTTATGCATCATACCGCTATAATATTGGGTGTTTTGAAAGTCACATGTTTTACTCTGCTTTCTTAATTGCACCCAAAAATGACAATCCCACCTTGTGTGATTGAAGAGTCATCGTTCGAGCGGTGGAGGAGATCGATCAAGCCTACGACGAAGGTAATGCTGATTTTGCTTAATTGTGATTGGGCATTCTTTTTGTCATTTTTTCTATTGATTTGAGGTAATGTGGCAGGAAATTAATGTGTGTGTATGAATTAAAATGCTATTTTGGGAGGCAAGTTTTTATTGAGAACTCATAATAATTGTAAGGAAAAATTGGCCGCAACAACACCAACTATGACAAAGGTGCGTGTAGCAGCACAACCTTTCAAGGGTGCACTCAACATCACAAACTATGCACTTGGGTGCACATAACAACATAAATGACATTGGCAAAATGTAGATTTCTTCTAAAAGTGAAATCTTAAATATTTTTAATGCCTTTTTGTTTAAAAATATTTTTGATTAATTTCATTCTACTTAATTTTCCATTTTCCATCACATGTAATTAAATAACCATTAAATTGAATTATTTCAAAAAGTTTTCGCCATTATTTTCTATCGTTTGTTTCTTCAATTACTTTTTTTACATCTCATGTGATGATTGACTTAGTTTCCTCTTCCATTATAATTAATTTTTTCCCTTTAAATTAATTCTCTCTTAACCTCCACAATTTAAGTGTTGTACATCAAAAACAAAAAAATCAATTTGACATATCCTAAAATCCAACTCTAAAATTATTTTTTGAATTAAGTATTTGAAATCACTTTGTGGGTTTTGATATTAGTATTTAGAAAGTTACCTATGTATCCTGAAATCTTGTAGAATAAAGGTATTTAAATGATTTTATTTTTTATTTTTTATTTTATTTATCAATTTAGTATTTAACTAGGTGGAAAGGGATAGGAAACTAAGTCAATCATGTGAGATCGATATTAGAAATAGTAATTGGAGAAGCGAACAAAGGAAAATAATAGCACAATTTTTTTTTTTAAGGAATCCGCTTAATATAATGGTGGAGGTCAAGAAATGCTTAAATGAAAAAAAAAAAAAAAAGGTAAGGCTAATTTAGTTACGCATGATGGAAAATCATATATGTTTAAATAATGTTTAAACAATTATATAAAATAATAAAGATTCCACTTTTTTCCATGCAACCTTAGTTCATTAGTGTCATTTATGCTAATATGTGCACCCAATTACATAGTTTGTGCTGTAAACCGCACCCTTAAAAGGTTGTGCTGCTACACGCACCTTTGTCATAGTTGGTGTTGTTGCGGCCAATTTTTCCTAATTGTAAATACCTACAATTCATAATAATTAAATGCTCTACAATATTACTCCATCTATCATTTTTAAAATTGTGATTTTTTAACTATCTATTCCCTCCGTATTTAATAAGTGAAATATTTTGCATTTTTGCACTATTTATTTAATTTATTTTGTCAAATTTTTGTAATTTATACATATATAGAATAAATACAGTCTTGTGGTAGTTAGTAGAAACATTTCAGCCTTTTTTTTTTTTGAGGAATCTCAGTCAGTAGTTTAATAATATTCAATTGTTATAATTTTTACTTATTAATAATAAAAGATATTATCAATCAAGTTTTTCATTGGCATACGTGCACAAAAAAAAAGTTTCATTTATTTAAATACGAAGAGAGTATCAATGAGCCTTTTCAATTTTCACACGTCTAACTTGACTCGTTATTGTAGATATCAAACAATGTATCTCCAAATAAAGCCCGATGATGAAACAATCTCCACTGCGTAACTTGGTCCGGATCGTGTGATGGGTTGAAATATTACTTATATAGTTCTTTTTATCAATCCTAGTCCACTATCATTTCCTAAGCTGTTTTAGCCATTTCTATAGCCCAAACACTTTCTTATTCTAAAATCCACAAACCTTTAGCCAAATTTTCTGTTCTAATAATTGTAGCCCGCAACCAAGATAATCTGATTTTCGTGCCTCATAATTTTTATGCAAACCCTACATGGTTGACTAACGCTAGAAATAATTTAAGCTTTCCAATTATATATCATGAGCCCAATTCCTAATTAAAACGAAAGATATTGCTAAACTTAGTTCAAAACCAACACATTAGCAATTTTGGCTATATCATAAGATCTAGAAATGATATTGGGGGTGTTTGGCAATTGGCTTTTTGCCTACCTTTTGGCTTTTTAGTTTGGTCAAACAACCAAAGAATATGTTTGGTAGTTGACTTTTTTGTTGGCTTTTAAGCTAGCTTTTCCGCCAAAAGCCAAAAACTAATAAGAGTAGCTTTTTCTATTGGCTTTTGGCTTGTTGGCCCACTTTATTACTAATAAACAGCTAACAACCATTAATAATTTTACCAAACACTTTTGTAAACAGCCGACTTAAACAATAACTTAAAAAGCCAACCCATACAGCTAATACTTCCAGCTAGTCAAACAAGCCAACAACCAACCGCCGATTGCCAAACAACCCCATTAACTTGATTCTAATTGGGTTGGAAAGTACATTTGTAGAGCTTTCCAACGGTATATTATTTGTCTTATTCCAAGTTCGGAATCAAAGTTACGATTAAAACACAAAAACAAACAAAGTCTGGAAAAGTATCACGCACGATGCGTGCCACGCATTAGCGTGACATGGCAATTTTTGGGTTTCACACCTATTCCGGTGGCACACCATTTTGCATTGCGTCGCGGTGCATCTTCATGTGTTGTGGCGCACTTCCAACCTTTATCTATTCTTTTTTGCTTCTTGTTTCTAAATACTGACCTATTTTCTTATATTCGACAAGAATTTGAATCCGAAGACTAGTTTCCAATTCCAAGTGACTTGAAAGCTTAGATGTGAAGCTTCGACGTACAAATTCTATTGTCCTTAGCTTTATTTCTAATCTTATTTAAGTAATTTGAAGTCCATAACAAGATTAGAAGGTTCTACCTTTAGACCAGGCGTGAAGGTATAATCTAAGAGATTTTTATATACACCTAGGTGCAAAGAACACCCATGAGAATTTTGTTCTCATTTTTCGTTAATTTTTTTGCAAATTTGAAGCTCAAATCGGATCCAAAGGGCAAAAATGACTCCCCAAACATCTAAAAAAAATGTTTTTAATGGAATTGGTGGTGAAATCTAATTTTTTTTGTCTTTTTTGGGTGGTATTGTAAAATAAATATTTTGAGATGATAATATCAATAGGTGGGTTATTTGTGGATGGTAAAATACAAAATTTTCATTTAATTATTAGAATCTTAATAATTTCAATTCAGTAAAAAAGTAAACTTAGCTCAGCAAAGTTTAAGATGAAGGGAAAATGGCCTAAAGTATCAATATTTATTCTACCCAGGCCAACAAACAATGGGGCAAGCATTAGTTAAGGGCTCTTTTTCCCCGATAACGTCACAAGCCAAATTGTGGGCATTTTTCTACCGGGAAACCCCATGTTAGATACTCTAGTATGGGATCTCACTACGTTTGGAAAATTTTCAGTTAAGTTAACTACTTGGTTAGCACTTAAACTCAATCTCAAAGATGATAAGTGGCCTGATCGTTGGATCTGAAAAATAGACATCCCTTCAATTTTACAGATTTTTTATGGCAAAATTTTCATATCAGCTAAGGAGTTAGAGATACACTTTACAAAAGAAACATTGCCTCTTTAAATACTAGCCCCTTTGCAATCATCAAAATGAAACAATTGATCAACTCTTCCTAAATTGTATAAGAATTAGAGAAATTTTGAACCACTCTTATACTAAGAAATTATTAAATTGTACAACGTCTTTATTAAATTTAACCAAAACATTAATATTAATATACCTATTAAGAAAACACCCAAACATTTTGAGGAAATTTATTCTTCTAATTTGGAGTATATGGAAAGAGCACGTAGAATGCTATTCTATTTTGCAATGAGACCTTTAACATGTTTAGGATTAAATTACCATCGATCGAAGTTTTGTGTTAATGAGTGTCACCAAAGAAGTTTCATATATACTTTTTCCTCACGAGATCTCCCATTCTAAGATCTCATAACCATCCTCCTCTTATTCACTTTCCATCATCCATCCTTATATATGGAAGACCTCCTCCTAATAACTTCTTCAAACTCAAATTCGACAATTCAGTTTGCAACAACTTAGCAACAACACTAGCAACACTAAAGCATTCATAACAGAAGCTATAACTCTTTATAAAGGAGTTCAACTAAATCTTCAATGTGACCATCAAACATTTAAATTGAAGGTGATAAACTCTAGTCATCAACTCAATAAAAGGCATTTGGGCAATCCTTTGGCATATCGAATAGTATATTACGTATTTACGTGGTATTGAATATATATGCTCATTCTCTCCTCACTTTGTTTACAATTGAAATATCTCGCAAATGATCGAAGTTATCAAGATTGAGATTCTAAGGGTGTGAAATTTATTGAACTTCTCTAAACTTATTGAAATTTATTTTAGTTGTAATTTGAACTTAATTGGGTAACTATAACACCCTAAAAATTTCCTTCTGTTGTGTTTTACCCTTTTAAAAAATAACTAAGATATTACTGTCACCGTGATTACGTCTAAGGTTTTTACTAAAGACACAGTGGAAGACATTTTAAAAATCTTTCAAAATAAAACAAAGTCCAATAGTCAAACCAAATAAAGGCAAAGTCAATATTCAAAGCAAATAAATAAACCATTCATATCCTATAAAATTAGAACAAGATTTGCTCTTTACTCAAATCCCAACATAAATATGCTGCATCACCTAAAAAGTGTAACTCCTTAGGTCAACATTAGCTCACTAGTAGATATTGTCCTCTCTGGGTCTAGCCTGCAAGGATTTGCTTTGGTGCTGAACAAGATGTCCTACCCAAAATGCCTCTACTAGGTTGAAGTATCAACTCTCATATAAGGAAGACTTCGTTATCTTCAACTTTCGCTGTGGGAGTGCCATAGACACCTTATTATTTTTACGTTTTGTAGATAAATAATGTTGTAATTTAAAAATTAATGTGCAAAGCAAGGTACAAGGTATTGTAGGGAAGCTTACCATTGAAGATCGATGCTCTAAGGTTCAAAATTTGTTGCTTGTGTTTGCACCCACAGGCCACGACCCCTCTAGCAGGGGGGCTTGTGGGGGCCTTGGCCTCCCCCTTGGCTCAAGATAAAAATTAAATTTGCTCATTATTGTCATATGTTTTTTTTAGGGAAGATCAATTCATTAATAAGAAGCCATATGACATCTACAAAAGAGATCAGAAACAATAAATACAATGAAAATTGGATCAAACAACAATTCTAATTCTATAGAACTACAATCGCGAGTGAGAATTGATGACATTAATGAATACCCTCGTTTCTTGAACCGATGTCCTCTGCAGCCTTCTTCTACAAGGGGGCCTTGTGATTTTTGATAGTTTTTGAATTGAACAAAACCTGATTCAATTAATTGTAGTCGTTGATCAGACAACTAATTCAACGCCACACGACCACCACCAAAAAATTAGAACATCCGATGACAAAAGAGAAATCATCTACACCGATCAAGACCTTCATAAGGATGGGATCAATTATTATAAGCAATTAAAAAGGGATTTTAGGGCTTATCACTGATCAAGGAATCAGTGGTAGCCCCTACCAATAATCACAATGGAGATCAAGGGGAGAAGGATGGAGGAAAAAGAGAGAAGGGAGAAAATTAAAGGAAAACCCTTAAAAATCTGAAAAAAAAAATCTAGCAAAAAGCTAGTAAAAACTAGGGGTGTCCATAATTCGGATAAAAACCGAAATCCAATCCAATCCAAACCGAATTATCAACTCGGATCGGATCCGAACTTTAAATCGGATTGAGATTTTTTGGAAATTCGGATTTTCGGATTGGATCGGATTTACCCTAATTGGATCCAATCCAAACCGAAAACCGAATTGTAAAATTAAGCTTGTATAAATATGGATTTCTTTATTTTTTGAAGTTTATCTCAAATACTTACTACCACAAAAAATAAATTAGGGAGACTTTGTATTAATTAATTAATGACTTGACGTTGAACTATTTATTTTACTCATTATTTCAAAGACTTTTATTTGTATAAAAGCTTTATTTTTATAATTGTATTAGGAGCTAAAAAATAATGTATTATAATTCGGATTTTCGGATCGGATCCAAATAACCGAATTTTAATTCGGATTGGATCGGATTGGATCAAGAGAGAAATTCGGATCGGATCGGATTGAAAAATTGAAAACCGAATTATATTTCGGATTGGATCGGATTTGGACTAAAATCCAAATCGAAAACCGAACGGACACCCCTAGTAAAAACACCATCCCAAGGAAAAACCTAGAGGGAAAACCCTAGGAAAAAACTAGGATTTATTGTCACATGTTTTGGTGTAGAGGAGTTGGCTTTTTCCAAGTGATAGTGTACACCATATCAAGAGTTCAAATCTTGTAACTAACAAATTTTGGTTTTTTTTTTTTTTTTTTTTTTTTTTTTTAACAAATGCATAATCAATTCAATAATTGCGAAATTATAACGTAGATATGATATTGGCCCCCCTCACTTAAAAATTCTGGCTCCGCCACTACCCTCTAGGCCTCTAGTGTTCAAATATTGGCGAATCATAATGCATAAAACTTTTGATTTGAAGATGCTAATATTATGATTTAACATTTTGAATAAAGTTTATTGGCATTATTAATAATTTGGCTTTCAAAAGAAAAAAGAAACCGCAGGACAACATGTTTGTGTGGTAATGAGCAAGTTAATTGTTGGTTGGAAAGGGATAAGTTATGCGCTTTGGACACGTTGTATGTCTACATTCATAAATGTAAATGATGAAAATGAAAGCTTTAACTTTGTTGGAGCAACAGAAAACTGTTTTTCGCGACCTTCTACTTTTATCAAGTCCTAATGCCCTACCTCATTGGCTCTTAGCATAATTAGTTGTACACCTGTATATTTTGTCAAAATCTTGTTCTATTGAAACACAAAATTACAATCAATATAAATACAAAACTATACTTAGGAGTGTGATTTCTATGTAATGGAGTGTGATTTCTATGTAATGTATGGTCCTGTTTTATATAGGGCATTTCTTAATAACTTGCCCCTTTCGAACACTTATATGTATCGAGAAAATTGCAGCAATTTGACTTTTATACTATTCACGTGATAGCTTTGAATATTTGTATTGAAAGAGTATAAAATCATGAAACAAAGTAACTTGTCCGTCTTCATGTTTGGTTTTTCACAAATTTTTATGTGGCTGGCTACACCGTATGACCGGGGTTATTTACAGGGGTTACTCATTTTGTCAAGGGTTACTTATTATTCAGGGGTTAATCGTTTAGTCAGGGGTTACTTATTATTAAGGGGTTACTCGTTAGTTTGGGGTTACTTATTATTTAGGGGTTACTCGTTTGGTCAGGGGTTACTTATTTAAGGGTTATTCGATCGCTCAGAGGTTACTCTCACACAGAAAAGCGCTAATTGACTGAGTAAATTTAGAATAAGTAACCCTTGAATCCTTGACCGACTGAGTAATCCCTATATATGTAACTCCGGAATAAGTAACCCCGGCGAAATGTGTTAACCGACTGAGTAACCCCAAAATAATTAACCCTTGACCGACTTAGTAACCACTAAATAAGTAACCCCTATAAGTAACCCTATCCTTACGGTGTGGCCAGCCACACAAAAAAGCACCGTTTGTTTTTAGTTGTTTTTTTTTCATGACAAAAGTTGGTTTGATTGTATAAAAAATTATTTGAAATTTGTTGTTGTTAGTTTTCACAATAATGATAATTTTAACAAAATTTTTAAAATTCTTTTTATGATATATACATATGGACTTTCAAAATAAAAATACTAAAAAACTGAAATTGAATATTAAAAATTTTAAAGTTAGGAAGCACGTTTTTTTTTTTTTTCTTTAAGATAAGATTAAAGACCTTATTGAACCGGCACCTCTCATAGGTTTAGCCAGCCTACCTCCGCAGGTCGACGCTTGATAGCAGAGGAGGGAAGTAAGGGAAGTCCTCTACTCCCAAGCATTTTGTAGTTGGCGGGACTCGAATTTAACCTTTAAATCACAAGGTGGATTCGCCACTAACTCCACCAAACTTTGCTTGGTAAAAGAAGCGCATATATACATATGAAACAACAACATTTTTTGTGTGTGCTATTTTCCTTGTTTGTCAAAAAAAAAAAGTCGTAGGAAAGTTTACCAAGAAGGGTTTTGGACTTTTGGAGGCCCATGCAAATTCTATTGAATTGAAATAAGAGCACGTTCTTATCACAATAGGTACGGAATGGAAATATTTTTTACAATTTGATTTTTTTTGTTGAAACATGATCTAGTAGGCTATTTAAATCTTTAAGTGTGTGGTTGTAAGAATTTATCAAGAAACAAAATGTGCATGGGATGTGCATGGGATGGATTATTATTGTTTTTTGACAAGCAAAAGGTCTTCCACTACTTAAGCAGTACGATAATTCCAGTTATGTTATATACAGGGGCGGAGCCAAGGGGTGGATGGGTGGGCCATGACCTCCCCCTTGGCTCAAAATAAATTTTAAATTTTGCTTATACTTGTTATAGTTTTAGTGTAGAGGAGTTGGTTTTTGCCATGTGATTGTAGACAAGAGGTCAAACAGTTCAAACCTAACAACTAACATTTTGTAGTTTTTTTATTTTTTATTTTATATTTTTTTTATAGTAAATGTAATCAACAAATTCAGTAGTAGTTGCGATTTACGAAATTACACATACATAGATATGATCTTGGCCCCCCTCACTTAAAAATTCTGGTTCCGCCACTGGTTACTCTGAGTAAGATTGTGAAACTCCATAATTAGAGAGTATTCCATTAATCAATATATATAGGATTTACAATTTGTAACGTACAATAGTCCTAAATGTGTTAGGAAACCTTTCTAATATGATAATATTTACATAAAAATATATCATATACCTATGAAGAGAATATTCTTTATCACATCCCCGCAGTCATAGCGGGAGGAGGTCGTACTCTAAGACTGGATCTAAAATCCCAAAAAAAGGATTTTTCATTTGGTACCATTATAGTTTTGGTTTTTCCATTTGGTACCCAATTTTTATTTTTATTCCACATGGTACCATTGTATTTTTGATTTATTCTATAACATCCTGTTAAATAAAACATTTGTTTTGTGCGATATTGGGCCTTATTTTTTCTAATTTTGACTGCAAATTTTGATCCTTTAAAATCATAATGACCCCAACACTTTAACTAGACTTTTTTTTTTGTGCTAAACAAATCGAAATATAGAAAATGAGACTTTTTTTTTTTGCACGTAAATCGTGACATTTTAAGGTTTTTTTTTTTTTTTTTTTTTTTTTTTTTTTTTTTTTTTTTTTTGACCTTAAACTTGAACATTAAGGCTGCTAAGGGCTAAACATCCATTAAAACCTTAATCAATTAATTTTTTTACACTCAAATTGAAGATTAAGGTTGTGTTTGGTAAACAGCTTATTTGAGCAAAATTAGCTTATTTGACCAACATTAGCTTATTGACTATTAAATAAGCTAATTCAAGGTGTTTGGTGGGAAACTTATTTAAAGAGCTTATTCCACTAAATAAGCTCTTTTGAAAAAGCTCAAAGGAGCTTTTTCAATTTGCTTATTCATTAATATATGGTGAAATGACACTTATACCCCCATTTAATTTAAAATCCTACCTAAACTACCTATCCCACAATTAGTTTATTGGTCATTTCACATACTCAAACAACTTTAAGCTATCATCTATTTACCAAACACTTTTATACAATCAGCTAGTCAAAATTAGCTAACAAAATCAGCTTCAGCTTCCAGCTTTAAGCTATTCACCAAACACGACCTAAATAATTTATTTGACGAAATAGTAGAGGATAAATTGAAAGGATAGTGGCATCATTTGGAATAAAAATAAAAATTGGGTACCAAATGAAAAAGCCTAAACTACTACCCTACCAAATGGAAAATCCCATCCAAAAATAAATCTCGAGGCATGCCTTTCATAAAAATATCTGCAAATTTATACCGTGATGGAACATTTAGTACTCGAACCTGGCTGTAATACCCTATATTTTTATACTTATTTTATTTTAAATAAGTATTTTGTGAGGTATTTAAATAATTTAAAATGAATTATTTATGGTATTTTAATTATTTATTTATTTTAAATATGTTTGGAAATATTTTATAGAAGGAAAATTTTATTTAATTAAGTTGGGATTTAATTTAGGAAAGTTTTATTTTAGTTAAGTTTTATTAGAAAAGGGATAAGGAAAGATTAAAAAGGAAATTTTAGGTATGAAGGGTTTCTAGAGAAAGGGGTATAAATATTCAACACTTGGGTAAATTAAACTTTGCCCAGAGTGGAGAATACCCAAGGTAAACTTTCTCTCCTTTCTCCTTTATTTCTTTTTCTTTTTCTTTCTTTTCCCTTTCCCCTTTTCGGCACTCACCACCGTCGGCCACCACCACCACCAGCCGGCAGCAGTGACGGCGCCACCAGCAGCCGGCTGTGGTGCCGTGGCTGCTATCCGGCCACCTCTTTCGAAAAAAAAAAGATTTATTCTTTTTTTATTTTTTCTTTTATTTAATCCTAGATCTAATTATAAATTATGAGTTTTGTGATGGTTTTATGATGATTGATTTTAAGTATGATGCAAATTAATTTTCAGATTTTAATTTTAATTAAAAAGCCCCAATTTTTGAAACCCTAGATTTGTAAATAATTGATTATTGAAGGAATATGATTTAGGGTGGTTTAAACCTTTAATTTGAGGGTTTTAAAGCATAATTACAGCAAGTTTTCATGAATTAATATTGCTGGAAATTTTGTTAGTAAGCTAAAAATTAAGTTTCTTGAAGGAATTTTGATTACCCATTAATTGGGATTAAAGTAAGAGGTTTTAAATGAATTTTCAGCTTGTTTTAGTTAAATTATGAGTGGTTTAATAAGAGTATATATTGTTGGAAATTTGTGTGAATTAGATTTTAATGCCATATCATGATTTTTGGATTGTAGGAGACTTTGAAGTGAGTGATTTCTATTAGTCGTGGCGATTTTTAAGATCGTATTCAACGTACGTTCGCGTACTTGATATTTATTTGGTGATATAGGATCATGCTAGGCTTTTAAATAATTGATTTCAAATAGTATTGTGATAGTTTTGGTTGGAATTTATGATTTGATTGATGTTGGTGATTGAATTATGAAGCATGACTTATTTGTGATGGATTATTGAATGGAAATAATTATTTTGGTATGTTATATATGAACCACACTTTTATTATTGGCATGCAGAGAGCATGTTTAATTAAACTAAATGTTTAATTTGGTTTGGAACATTAAAAGGGAATTTTATTAAGCTTCATATATTTTTTTTTATTGATGCTATAAGCATGAGAAAGGAGCTATGTAAGTATCTATGTACACGAGGAATAAATTATATGTTGGTGCCTTAGTGCACTTAAGGTGTTTCTAACACCGAGGGATAGGAATTGTGGCGCATTATGCTTTAAGGTGTCTTTGACACCAAGATAGATTTAAAAAGGGTTCAACATTAAATATTATGTGGTCACTAATTATTCAAGAATTAAAGTGGAATGTTTAATTGTTTGGATAATTATAATGTTTGAGGGTGTTATGGTTTGAGAGTCATCATCAAGTTTAATAACATGTAAACAACGTAAAGTGAAAGAGATTACGCACCAAAACTCTTGGAACGTATATACCTTAGGTATGAACATATGGGGGGAGTTATGGAGTTTTATATTTAACCATAACTTCTATTGGGAGTACAAGACGCTGTATTTTCCTTTTATTATTATGCGCAGGAATTCCGCTACTTACGATTGGTTATTTTATACTGGCACAATTAGCTCCCGTGTTAGTACCCCTTTATTGGGGCAAGTTAGGGGGGAAACCTGTTCGATGCGTAATCAATGCTAAATGAATCATTTAGTTACTTAGTTGAGAAGTCTTGTCGTATGTTGTGTGCTTGTAAATAGGTTGCGACGAGGTAAGTTGTGTGTTGATAGGTGAAAGCATGTTAGTGTGTTTAATTACGCTTATGTACTCAGCTTTGCTGATTGTGTGTTTGTTGGCCTTGTCTTTACCTTGGCCCTATAAAGACCCATTTTTAATGGAGAGTAGTGGAAACAAGTAGAGAGAAGCTTTTCAGATGATGAAGCATATTCATGATGGGCATGAGTGAAGAGCGAATCATGCTAGTTTCCATAAGTTTATGATATGTTTATTGCTTTAATTTTTTTTTTATCTTATTCATGTGAGACTAACGCAAAGAATTTTTAAAGTTGGTTCGGTTTTGGTTAAGGGCCTACAATGGTTCCAAGTTGTAGGTTAACTTGTTTTACTTTGGCTTGACTTTACTTTCGTTGGTTGACTTTTTAAGTTGAGTCGTTTTGAATGTTTTTAAAGATAGTCTTCTGCTGTGTGTCTTTAATAGTTGCCTTAACCATTTTCACGGTGGCAGTAATGTCTTAGATTTTCCTATTTTGAGTTTTAAACAGAACAAAACACGTATTTTAAAAGAAATGAATTTCTAGGGCGTTACACTGACCCAAAGCAACCTTCTCACGAACAAAGTGTATATCTAACTCAACATGTTTCATGCGTTGGTGTCGGACTGGGTTTTTAGACAAATAAACTGCACTGATATTATCACAATAAACAAGAGTGGCCTGACAAAGAGGACAATGTAGCTCAAGCAAGAGATTACGGAGCCAACAAGCCTCCGAGACAACATTAGCTACGCCTCGGTATCCTGCCTCTGCACTAGACTTAGGCATAGGCAATGTATGCTGACATTTTGAAATTGTCAGACAACTCGCCCAATTAGCGTTAGTATAAGTAATCAACCGTGTAGTAGCAAACAGATATAAATGTAATACGGAGTATGTACTTATGATTGTATAATAACTTAGTGTAAGTTAAGATAAAATATTGTCAAAAAAAGTAAGTTTAGAAAAAATTAATTAAAATAATGTAGCGTTTGGGAACATATATTTCATTTGAAATAAACGAATTTCAATTGTAGAGTTATAAATCATGAATTACAAATCCAAATTCGGTGTTTGGGAATTTCTAGAATTTCAATATGTGGAATTTTAATCCAACATTATGTTTGGGAAAATAGATCATTTATTACTATAATTGTAAGAAAAAAATCAAGTAGAAAAGCAAAAGTGAAGATTACAAAAAGCAGAAACCCTAAATTATATCAATCAACTAAATCCCCAAATTTACAATTTTATTTCTTAAATAAAAAAAATAACAGAATATGGAGTCCAGGAAATCAAATCACTAAGAATTTGAAAAATAAAAGAAACGATGAAAATCGAAGCAAAAGAAAAATGAAAAAGACGGGTAGTCAGAGAGGAAAGAGGAGAAAGAAAACCAAAAGTAAAAGAAGACAGTGAGGAGAGAGATCGATGAGTACTCTAGCCGGTGGCAGGTGTGATAAGGAGAGAGAAAGTGTGGGTATGGAGAGAGAAAGTGTGGGTATGGAGGTTGTCGAAGAGAGAAAATTGGAAGGTTAGATTAGAATTTGAAATGACAGGATTTGAGGTGTCATTTTGAAATTTTGATTTTGATTTTACTTTTAGATGAGTTGGAATTTGGCCCAAATCTAGAATTAAAATTCTTGGTTTGCCAAACATGTTATTTGGGCCAAATGCAGAA
Organism: Chenopodium album; assembly: GCF_948465745.1. Lineage (NCBI taxonomy): Eukaryota > Viridiplantae > Streptophyta > Magnoliopsida > Caryophyllales > Amaranthaceae > Chenopodium > Chenopodium album. The sequence goes on from NC_137844.1 coordinate 37,859,137, forward strand.
TTTCAAATGAAATCTGTATTTCCAAACAAGCCATTGATAAATTCAAATACTACTGTTATTTCACATTATTTGCAGCATTTGCCAAAAATGAATATTATATATTGTTTGTAATAAATGTGCTTCTTTCCTTTTTGGGATGTCATTTCTCTCTATCCCTCTCCTCATCGCATGCAATTCTATCTTTCTCTAATTCAATAATATACTTCTTCCGTTTTTTTTATTGCACCATAAAGACTTTTACACTATTCATTTAATATTGTTTGACCATCTTTTGTGATTTATCCATTAGGAAAAATATAGTCATGTGGGATCTAGTTAGATTCGTCTTGAAATCTACTTTTCAAATATTAATTTTATATGATATTTACAAAAGTATAATTAAAGATATTAATAACCAAAGTAATGTATTGGCAAGCGTGAAACTCCTTATGGTGTAATAAAAAAAAGGGAAAAGTATTACAAAATAACTATAACTTTTATTCATTTTATAATACTACATCTGTTAATGGTTATCTGCAGCTTTTTAATATTTTATATCTCACAAATAATACCCTAAAATTGCAGATAACCATTAACGGAGATAGTAGTATAAAAATTAAGTCAAAGTGACTCGAATATTAAAAAAACGGAGGCAATATTAGAAAAAACTAACATTTGACATAATTTTGTCTGGAATGACTATTTATTGCTTTATTATTACTCTGAATTATTTTTTATTAATTTGGTGGTCAATTATCTATAATATTGTCCGGTACTATTGAAAATGTTGATGAATCTTTGACCAAATAGAATTGATTCAATTGAACAAGTTTGGCATGCAAAAGATTGTTGTTGAGTACAAGAAGCTAGTACATCCAAAGTTCCAATATATTTAAAAAAATAAAAAAAATAAAAAAAAATAAAAAAAAATAAAATTAGTTCCAATATATTAACTTAGACAAAATAGGTGGCTAATTTTACTATTAATTAATTGGAGCAAGAAATCATCACAATTATTTAATTACTTCGTATCAAATTGGATAAAGGAAGCTTGAGATAATGGGAAGTTGGCAACCTAAACTACTTAGGTCAAAGATAGTTTGCTCACTTAGTGAGAGCGATTGTATTTAAGTCAAAGTGATAACAAATTATTTGACTTGAAAATTCTGTTAGATCACGTTAATTTGATTTAATTAGGTGGAATAGTTTTGTGCCAACAATAACTAAAGGTTAGAAAATTTTGTCAACAACTACCAATTAAAGCACGTGTTTTGAAAACAACTACCCATTAATTTTTTTTTTTTTAAAAAAGAACTACCACAAAGTTGTAAACACTTTAACAAGCACTATCACTCTAATAATATCAGCTAGAATCGTCGGCATTTGGGTCTTACTTTTTACCACTTTTTACCTTTATGAAGGATAATTCTCAATTTAAATAGTGATTTTATGAGGTAAAGGTAAAAAGTGAAACCTACATGCCGAATATTCTAAGCGGAATTGTTAAAGTGGTAGTGCTAGTTAAACTTTTTAATACTTTGTGGTAGTTCTTGTTTTAAAAAAAATTTAATATGTAGTTGTTCCAAAATACGTACTTTAATTTGTAGTTCTTGACAAAATTTCCTTAAGTTATCTCCTTTATGCCCTTTTATCCTTATTTCTACAGTGTCTTAATGATTAGCTTATTTTGTTGGCGTACATAAAGTTTATAGCTCATAAAAAACTTTTAAAATGATAGAAAATTATTAGTGATAATTGATCAGCAAATTGTGTTAAAAGGCACCAGTATTTATAGTAATACTTCCTTCGTCCCATAAATTTTTAATTCACTAGGGTGACTTCACGCGCGCATTGCGCTCGGAGCAGTTTGATAAACCTTTTCAAAAAAAATTGATGTTGTAATTTTTTGGATTAGTGTATATTCGTTTGGATCACACGCGATATTGCAAAAGTGTGTCCCAATTTTATAAAATTTGTTGATTATTTTTTTTAGACGTTGAACTCCTATTTAAATTTAAAGTATATATGACTACATGTAGCTATTTTAATACTTCCTCCGTTTTTTTTAGTTGACACGGTTTGACTTTTACACTATTCACACGACACGCTTTGACTCGCTTTTGTGGTTTATATATATGATAAAATATATTCATGTTGGATCTTATTTGAATCGTTTCAATGTATATTTTATTAATATCCACTTTTTATAATTTTACAATGTTGATAATTAGAGATATTGTTAAAAACATGTGTTGGCAAGCGTGATAATATAAAGGGGTTAACTAAAAAAAAGAGGAAGTAGAATTTAATAAATCAAATTACCACACAAACCCCAAAATTTCAGCCTAATCCCCATGATATCCAAAACTTAGAGCCCGTTCACTTCAACTTAATTTCAGTTCAGTTCAGTTCCAATCAGTTCAGTTCAGCTCATAATTTCCCTCTCTCATAAAATATTCATTTCAGCTCAGTTCAATTTAGCTCCAATCAATTCAGTTCAGTTCAATTCAGCTCCAATCAGTCCACTTCAGTTCAGCTCAGTAAATGTGAACATGCCCTTACATCGTAAAAAAATGTCAAAAATAAACTAACATGAACACCACAAATTTTAAAAATAAATCAAGCTCGTGCCCAATTATGTTAACTAACCGAGTCATCCTTTGCATTTATAATTATATTTGGCGTTTGACCCAATCGATCATAAAACAATCTCAATTAGTATTGTAATTAAATCATAAATTCAAAAAAATTACATATTATATTTACTCTCGTTCTTAAATTAACTCATAATTAAGGTTTCTCAAGTACTTTGCTTGATGAGGTAAGACAAGATCTTAGGTATAATCAAAATCTTAATTGAGAACACTAATAATCCACATACATTCCTCTTTATATTGTTAGGTACATGATCACACTCACAACATCATCCTGCCAAAGCCAATCTCAAAATAAAGCATAACTCAACGAAATTTTCACATGAAAAGGGAAGTTTAGCATAAGTATATAACTGAACAAGACTTGAAACTGCCTTATTGCTTAATAATCCTATAAATACTAATTACTTTTCCAAATATTTAGATGACCCACGTTGAGTCGTCGAGTCATTTTCCTGTAGTCACATGTTCTAGCATTATCACACCAACCTCCACCTTGCACAAGAAGGTAAAATTTGAAGTTAAACAACCATTAAGAGAACTGCAACAACACCATCTTAAAAACTAAAGCATCAAAAAAAAAAAAAAAAGTGATAACACCTACTTATAGTGCAAGATATGGAATAAACATATATTAACATATCACAATTGCAAACCAAAGGTTTCCGAATAATAATGAGAAAGAATCATTATAGAAACCCTTTCAAAATTCCCCTTTAATAGCAAAGTCCACTTGTTTCTGAAATATCATCTAGTTAATAATTTACTGGGAGAGCAATTTTTGACTTTCAACAAGTATATAGCCTAGAAATATCTATAATAGTTAATCAGATATCTTATAATCTATGTACATGAAAATCAACTACTTTTTCATCTTTCTCAAGATGTACACATATACACAAAAACTGTCAGGAGCAAATGACCATGAACATATTTTGGTAGAGAAAAAGGACATCACAGATCATAACAGTTTAAACATCTCATGTATAAATTAATTTCCTAACCATTTTCAATAAAATATCACCAAATTATTTAATTGATAAGGAAAAAAAATACTACATATATAAGATTTTTGAACTTCAGAAATAGAAAAAAAAAAGATACTTGAAAAGCACAAGGAACATCATAAAAAAAGGTTCTTTAGCAACGTGGGATCAGCACCAGCTACTCCCACCAGCTCTAACACAACAATTCGCCTCTGCCTCGACAAACAACGGTCCTTCCCTGGCACAATCAACGATCAATTTACCCTCAGATAGTTAACCTCCCTGCAAGAGGGTAGAAATTAACAAGAACCTTAGACAATGATTCATTAAAAAATTTTGCAGCTACAAATAAATTGTCCTCTTTACAACAACAATGTTTTGGTCTAAGTTGCACAAGAAGTAATGCCCTTTTTTCTATTTTCTCTGCCGGTGGAACTCTTGTAGGCTCTTATTGCTTTATTTCGAGCCCGAATTTCCCATCACAAGCAACACTCCCCATTTCGAAACAACTTTAAAAACCTGTCCTGCTAGAGCACCCACAGTGCACAGATTTACTACAAATATTAGTTTGTGAATTACCCAAGATTGTGAAGCTTTGCGTTAAGTTGTTGCATGTAACACTTATACGTACAGTTCCATTGTAGTCGCACATCTCATTGATATAATAATGAAAGTAATTTATGTGTATAATTCATATCTTTAACAAAAACAAAATACCTCAGGAAGAAAGCTTTCTAAATTGGAGATTGAACATTCATATAGAAAAAGTATAAGAGATGTATTATATGATAATGCATTTGAAGAAATTTTATGATTACAAATTTTGCACAAAGCTATAATATAGGCCTTAATGCCTTTATTCACAAAAGCAAGAGATCCAAACAATGCAAGTGAGTGAACCTGCCGAAAGTGAACCTCTTATCATTCTATAAATGGGAAGACAAAAGATTACAAGATTTCATTGTAAGAATCAAGCATTATAGTGATTTTGTATAGTATGAGGAGATGAGTATAGAGAAATGCAACACACACACACACACACACACACACACACACACACACACACAAAATTAAATGAAAAAGGGTGAAATTGGGGGAAAAAAACAAGATAATATAGCGAGCATCCATAAAAAAGGACTATGTTAGTGGTTGAAGGATAAGGAGACCAAGATGGAGTGATCTCGTGAGCAGGGTGCATAGCTGCCACAAGAGTTCCATAAGACAAAAGAATTTATTGCTAATAAACATATACAATTCACACACCTATATCTAAATTCAAGCAATCACACTACCAGCAGATTGCATAAGCTCTGAGTCCCTGCCTTTAATATTTGGATGTGCATATAAAATTGTAAACAATCCAAGCCTAATCACCATGAGCATTTATCACAACTAACTGTACTCTTAATGAGTGAAATTATAAAGTCCACTGGTCATGAATAGAGATCTTTTACACTTGTGAAGATGATTTGCAAAGCATTGAATAAAAATTGCTACTTTGAGTAAAAGTATATTGTTTTTGAATGAATACCTTTGCTACAAGAATGACTCCTATGAGAAAAAGAATTGAATGTGCTTTTATGAGGTGCTGCAACCGGGTTTCCATATCACATCCAGTACTTGTTTAAAGGCAAAGATGGACACTATTAGCATGGAACTTATCCTTGTAATCCATGAATCTTACAACCATTTCCTACAAACCCCAAGATTCCCTTCCCAAATTACATAGAACAACACAAGCTTAAGCACCCAACCAACCAAACCAAATAGCAAATTTCAATATTCAATTCCAAAAACTAATCAATCAAACCCTATTCAATTCAATTCCCAAATTCGAATTTGAACCCCAATTTGTAAGTTCCCAGGATCCTAATCCCAAATTTCAAAAACAAAATTAAATTGCAACCAAATTAAATGAAGAATTAAAGAGCAACATCAACAAAATAAGAGAGAGAAAGAAGGGTTACGAATTCACCATTTTACAATAATCATGTATTTACCAATAAGGCAACAGATAAATTAAAGACAAAAGTGAAAAATTGAAGAAACAACAGGAAAAATAATTAAAATCACGTAATAAAAAATATTAAAGTTCAAAGCTGATCATATCAAACCAAATTCAGTTGAATTCCTAGATTCAAATTTGACCCAAATTTGTAAAATCCAAAAACCCTAAATTTTAAGTCACCTGAAACATTAATTCTCCAGCGATCATTGGACTTTCGCCGTGAAAGATTCGGCGAAAAATCGCCACTGCTGATCTGAACTTGCTCTCTCCTTCCGCCGCTACGACATTTTCTGGTAATGGCAAGCAACCGATCAATGTTGGTTCTTCAGATGTGGCTCTACTCTTGAATTTTTGGATCAGGCCATTGGGGTTGTTGGAAATGATGTGAAGATTCATTTGTTGGCAATGCAAGCCTTATTTGTCAGCATCATCCATCAGTAAGAGAAGAAAAGAGAAAAACAAACAAAGTGCTTATTCCAAAGTAAAAAGCAAGGTTGCATGAATCATCAAAGAAAGAAAGAGAAGGGCAGAATTAGAAGAAGACATGTGCTTTTCTTGAAAATTATAAAAAAAAATAAAAAATAAAAAAAAAGAGGTTGATGCATGTGAAGTGCACATGCTCTCACACATGTGATTCCAATGCTCGAGCACTGTTCATAAGGGGCATAGGTGAGACTTTTTAAAGGGTGAGGATTCCCTTTGTTTTAGAATAATTAACACTTTTAGGGACATAGTTTAAGAAAATGTCAAATGAAAAAACAGTTGTTTAATACTTCATATATGAAATAGAGTTGTGAATTTATTTTACATTATAAAACAAGAAACATGTGAGGAAAGGGAACCTAAGTGGGTCAAACATTTTAATAATTATGGGTCATATTTAAACACGGAATTGCGTTATACTTAGGGGTGTAAATGAACCAAGCCGATCAATAAACTACTCGGGTTCGAGCTCGGTTGAAGCTCGTTCATGTTCGTTTATTTAATAAATGAACCGAGTTTGAACAAATTTTGAAGCTCATTTAATAAATGAGCTTGGACACGAACATAGATATGCTCGTTCAGATATGTTCATGAACAACTCGTTTATCTATTTTTATGAACTACTCGTTTATTTATGTTTCATGAAATTATTGATTTATTCATAATTTGTTAATTTAATTCTTAAGTTTACACGGTGTGATTAAGATTTAATTATCATGCTACTTTTTAGATTTTCAAATGTCAAAAGTACAAAAGCTTGTTTATTATTAAGCTCGTTCATGCATCACTCATTTATCAACTCGTTTAATAAACGAGTTGTTCATGAACCGTTCATGAACATATATTGTACTAAATGAGCCGAGTTTGAACAAATTTTTGAGCTCGCTTGAAAGCTCGGGATCGTGCTCAGACTTGCCTAGGTTATATGAATTGAACATGAACAAGGGAGTACTCGGCTCGACTCTGCTCATTCACACCTCTCATAGTAATTATTTTGAAATAACCAAAAGAGAGAAGTGTGTCGGTTATACTGAAACGAAGAGTGTATATATAAGATTGAGGTTGCTGAATTTGCCTTCAAAGAATCTCTACCCATTATATGAATTAAACTAGAATTGATAAAATAATACGAGTAGAATTAAAGAATTTCAGATCTAAAATTTACTTCACATTTATGTGCCTCTGTTCTGGAGTGAAGCCAGTGTCTGTCAAGTGTCAACAGACGAAGGGAAGGGCAAATATATATAGAAAATATTGTAAGAGAGAGAATGCACAATCTGAAATTACCAGCATAAGTCAACAGCCAACATAATATAGATCCCATGAAAAATTAAAAATCATGGTTAAAGAAACAATAAAATATTACACACCTAAGAAAAATATATCTATATGAATGGTATTAGTAGTAATCACTCATGGAATTGTTAGACCTCCTTTCCATTTGCAGTTTGCAGCCATATACAGATATAAGAATATACCTTTACAATGTACTAAGAGCAACTCAACACAAAAAAGATGACCTTCAACTACTGATTCCGCACTTCAGAGGGGTCGACCAGACCTTCCAACATGACAAGTTGATCCAAGAGTTCAAGCTTCTCATCTTCGAGGCTCTTGATCTCATCTTCAGCCTCGGATAACTCAAGTCCCAACTGGCTGCTCTCTTTCCCCAATGAGAAGAATTTACGTTGGAGATCTACATATTCTTTTCCAACAGTAGAGGATTCTAGATGTGCTGAGGGTTTTGATCTCTCTTGTGGTTGGTACAATAATGATGGATCATTCTTTATGCCTTTTCTGGCAGTTTTATGTGCACTACGTATAGGAAATGGCATTGGCGAGCCTTCTTGTAGGCCCCTCATGTACTCTTCCGGTATTTGTGAAATCATTGGCCAATGTGACTTCTGCTTCCGTTGATTGGCCTGATTCATCATCCTAGGATCTTGCATTTCTTAATTCTATTATGAACTTCCACTGCGTAAATTAATTGGACTTATGGGGGTATCTTTGCTATATATCCTACACAACAGAAGATACAAGTACTTCAAATAAATAACACAGTTTATGATTTTTCAACACAAATATGTCTAGATCGACATGCAATCTATGGCACAGTTTTTGACACACTATATAATGGGCAAACACAGGAAGAGCCCAAGTCAATCCAATGAGGAAGAAGGAATTTATAGAAACAACTACAGAACTAAATCATAAGTACTGAATTCAGACAAAACTTTGGCAACTGTGTGCGTAAAACACACAATATTATGTACAAACAAGGAATACTTAACATATAACACCTTTACATATCTTCCGCAAAGCAAATAGTTCTTATGTACAAGTAGCAATGAGTCTTGGCTCATGATCCTTGTAAAAATAACATGGTTCTTGTCTTCCACAAAGCAAATCATATGCATGTACCAACAGACTCTTAGTTCATGGTCCTTGTGAAAAAACAAGGTTCTCAATGGTATTATACTCGCCCCATTCTGTTTACTATTCAACAAGTTCTTCACAACAAATTTTCTATTCCCTCCACAGATTTCTTTTCGCTTTCATAAGAAAATGAAGGTAACAACATGTACTAACATCACACATGCACCAACAGCATTTGTGCTTTCTCCCAGTTTCAAATCCCCCATAACTTACAGCATTCAGCATGATTTGCTAACGGACAGAGACAGAAGAGAATTGGACTGCCATCATAAACTCCTCAAAAAATTTTAACAGAAACAGACTACCCAACCAATATAACCTTTCAAATTCCCCAAAACCATCCAAAGAAGAAAAAAGAAACAAAGCCACAAAGCACGAGAGAAGATTTACTCAAGTTCCCCAATTAAAAGAAATAGCTCTGACAATTGATAAGGAACATCTAAATCATTTTAATCACTAACAGAATCAAATGATAATACAAAATCACAAGTTTTGCAATTAACAGGGTCATATGTATATGTGAAATTGCTGGATCTCCAACAATAAGTAACAAATTCAATTCTACAATAGCTAAACAAGACCAAAAATTCTGCAACTAAAGCAAAAAAACCAATTTAGGTGAGAACACTAAAGTTAATTTTACCCCCCCTGTCCCCATAGAAAAGTCCAATTTCATCCAAAACTCTTGTCCCTAAATAAAAGTACCAATTGACCTTTATCTATATAATCACTTTTAATCAACCAAACCCCAAAATTTTCTATATTTATTTATTTTTAAACAACAAATGAAACAAACCTCACTATCTTATTTTATATTCGATTTTATCAACCAAACCCCACCATCTTGTTATCAATATCCACCTTTAATCAACCAAACTTCATTATCTTATTATTACAATCACCTTCCTAAATACTTGTGCAATGGGCAAATGAGAGTTTTATTTGGGGACAGAGGGAACAGATTTTTTAATTATATACTTCCTCCGATTTTTTATACATGCAACACACCCTTTAGCACAGGAATTAAGAAAGTAAGCAGACATCATATGCACATGGTCCCCATTCCCCAGGTAATGTTAATGAGTTTAATCAAATATTAATTGAAAGTGAGTGCTTCCCACGTCAGGTTTAATCAAAGATTAATTGAAAGTGAGTGCATAATATAATCAATTGCATAAAAATATTACCCACAAATTAATTTTTTGATTCTTTCAAATTGTAGATTAAAATCAATCGCATAAAAATATTACCCACTACACAAATTAGTGCATAATATAATTTCTATTCCCAAGTCAAATGCATACAAATCAAAGTAAAAAGAAAAAAATCAGCTTGTTGCATCCTAATTTGAGCTAAAACATGCCCAGTAGTTTAAATTCGGAAGACCTTCAAGCATATGGTCTCCACACCGTTGTTTTTCTTCGCCTACTCTTTCCCTGTCATGGTCATTTGATTTTGAAGAACAGAAAGAGAAATTGAAAGATTACAGTGTAGAACAAGGTGAGTATTGCAGTTGGGCGTGGATGAGACTTCGCCCGGCGGTTTCCTACGCTCGCAAGCACAACTTGCCTTGATTCGGGATGAAGCCAAAGGGCCATAAATGACAGGAATTCAGGGAGAATGATGAAATTGAGGGAAAATCGAGCCAGATCTGAAATTTTGGATGAGAGAGAAAGTGTGATAATGAAACTAGGGTTCTTCAATGTTCATGTGAAGTTGGAAGAAAGTTGGAGAACAATCCAGAAAAATGAAAGAATAGTTGAAAATAAAGTCTGTTTGTTAATAAAAGGGAGGGAAAGATTGGTAAATAGTAATCCTTCGTAATTGATGTTATGTTGTGGGTGGGTGTTTAGCAATTAATGAAGGAAGTAAATAAGGGGTATAATTGTAAAAAAAAAACTTTCCTTTTATGGTGTGTTGCAAGTATTGTGACATTTTCTTTTTAAGAAAGTATTGCAACTATAAAGAAAAGGAGGAAGTATATAAAACAAGTTGTCGAACCCAATGTGTAAAAAAGCTTCAAGCGTGCTGAAGCGAAAAGGGTTCTGCTACACCTAGGTATGCCTAAGGCGTGCTTCAATGTGGCTCTTTGAAGTGAGGCCCACTATATGAACAGCTAAAAAATTTGGTAGAAGTTTGCTTCATGTGCGCCTCGTGCGCTTTTGGTGCGCCTCATGCACCTAACCTAGTAACATGTGCCTAACCAAAAACGCCTCGCCCAAACCAACATACGTGCTTACCCCCTATTGCCTTGCATCTCAGCGCCTTCGCGCTTTTTCAAACACTGGTCAAACCCAAACAATAATCTTCCAGAAACTCAACATACAATGAGGTTAGTTTACAAAAGGAACAAATCTAATTGTTCCCGAAACTCCCCGTCCCTTACTAGTCTTTAGGAAGCAAGTGCTTTCAATAGCATCTCCCTGGCTTCCGGGATCCCGGCAAACCGGAGAAGGATGTCCAAGATCCTATATATATAAAAAAAAAAAAAAAAAAAAAAAAAAAAAATATTTTTCCAAATTTAAGACCTTGCCCTTAGTAAGATTACATTTACCTAATTACAATCACCTATCGCATTAATCATGCCATATTATTATGAAGGTTTAGCTGTTTTTTTGTGAATTGGCGGATTAGGGGGGGGGGGGGAAAAAAAAAAAAACTCCAACCTAAAATCAATTGAAGTATCTTTACTCTATATTCAACAACCTCCATGAAATCACAATTTAGGAGTGAATATCAAAACCAATTTTCCAAGTGACATGTCTTTATGTCAAGATAAAAAAATTTGACCTAGATCGATCATTTCTTATCCAGTGACTAAAATGCACTTCTTTCCTATCCACAAAAATAACCAATAGAAACATAATTTTCCATCAAAGCCAATTAATCCAAGGTAATCTACACAGCAGGGGCAGTCAACATAAAAGAAACATATTAAAAAAGATGAATGACTGCATGACTTTGGGTACAGATATAGAATGGACATGGCAGTCAACAAGGTCTATCAAATAATGAATTTAACTACCTTAGTATCACTTCTAGATTGCACGACTTTGGGTACAGATATGAAATGGACATGGGAGCTTAATCAACCTTAAACATACAAAGTGGAGAAAAAAATTATGTCTCACAAATTATCTTATCCAAATGAATTACAAAGCTTAATTTTAACAAACCATACTGTAGGTAAACTTTAACAAACCAGATAATCATGTTACGATAAACATCTCACTTACTCTAAAGATACCAACACAGCACGCACACACATAACTATACAAACATTGCTCAAACTTGCAGTTCACAAGGCACAGTTGCTAACATCAAACCATCTTTCATATGCTTAAGTAATGCCACTTTATTGATTTTCACCACCTAGAATAAGATGAACTTGAAAAAGTAGTAAGAGTGACCAATTCTCAGGCATTGTTTGCATGATTCGGTTTCCAACAAGACGAATTTTCTTCTCTATCACAATCTTCTAATGCTGATACAGCAACAAAACATACTACTGCTACTAATACTACTACGACAATCACGAGTAAGACGAACAACTATGATCGCCCTACGCGATAATTTAGTACAAAATTAGATCAACCAGGACCCTGATCATCCTGCAGGCCCGTCCATGAGCAAGGGCAGGAGGGATGGTTGCCCCGAGCGGCTAAGCCCGGGGTTAAAAAAATTCCATTTTCATAGTTCTGTCCTAATATTCAAGGGTTTTGCAGCAAATTTGACCCAATTATCAAAGGAAGCTCGAAAAATTGCGTTAATTTCTTCTATTTTCAGAATACAAAATAGCAAAATTCTAGAAACTGAAATCGCTCATCATAATTTTCAGAATATGAATAGAAAATTTGACCCAATTATAGTCATAGTTCGATGATCAACCTTAGAGGAACCCTAAATTGACTATAACTGACAATTAAATTAACAATTAACACCAGATTGTGAAATTGATATTCGACGATTAAAAGTGGAAGAAAATATATTACCTCAGCAAAATGCTTCAATGGAGGATAGAAAGCTCAGAAGCTCCTTTAATGGAGAATTCAGAGTACGCTTCAATGGAGGAGAAAGAGGGAGAGGGGTGTAGAGGAAGTGTTGCGAGGCAGCGCAAATGAAAAAGAAGATATAGATCGGAGGAATATTAATGATACCCGGACCGGTTCATTTCACCTCGAGGATTTCTCAGGATCTACCGATCTAGTAATTAGGGGGCGTTTGACATGAGGGATAGGGATAAGGACGATAAAAGGGAGTAACAAGGATGGAGGATTAGTAGGTGAGAATGTGAGATAAGGGTAAAAATAATGTTGTCTTTTATTTAGTATGAATTGGGAATTATATGGGAATAAGCAAGAAATTTACTTAACTATCCTTATTCGTATTTCTCCTCTTTCTTCCTCCTTTTCTTCATTAAGGGTAAAAATGTATTTTGTCTCATTAAGGGTAAAAATGTATTTTGCCTCATTAATTTAAAAATCGTCATAAGTACACCTCTCATTATAGCTATCGGAACCTCTTTCCTCGACCATTAGTATTGTGAGTTCTCTTGTTTGATAACTAGTCCGTTTTGATGTTCGTCTAACGTCTGCCGTACATGGGGATTATAACACCTCCCCCTAGTTATTATTTTGAAGGGATAACTTGCATTTATCCTTATCCTCACCTCCTTAGTTATCTCCATCCCCTTAAACAAACAAAAGAATATTTAAATCCCCTTCTTTTTATCCCTATCCTCCTCTTCTTATCCCTCCAAACTAACACCTTCTAAATAAACACCCTCTACAAGGACTCTAGGGATGAAAATTTTTCCATGGAGAAGCATCCGTTTCTTTTTTAAAAAAAAAAAAAAAAGCGGAATGAACATTTAGTTGTTCAGTATAGAACATACAATTATTTTATAAAGAACATTTAGTTATTTTATAAAGAACATCACATATAGTTGTCTTGTAATGAACATATAATTGTTTTGTAAAGAATATATAGCTATTTTATAAAGAACATCCAGTTTTATATGATTTTTATTTTTTATTTTAAATCTAAAGAACATCTGTAATATTAATAAAGAACATGACAATATTAAAGAACATTATTCATATAGTAAATGTACATTTGGTATAAATGATCATGCAAGTATATGAAAAAGAACATTATTTTACTGTATTATAATGTACATTGTATTATATTCTAATGAACATATGTGTTATAATGTTGCTTACAGGTTTAATGTACATTGTATTATTTGAATCATGCAAGTATATGAAAAAAAAACATTGTATTATTTTTTCTCCAAAAAAAAAATGTACATTGTATTATTTCGATCTACAAATTATTCTGAATTTGACTATTTGCTTGTTTTCTTCTTCCAAAATGTATTAATTGGTCTATCTTCTTCAAGAACTTCATTTTATTTCTCATTGCAATAACAAAACCACATAAATCGCAAATTAATTCCTAATAAAACCAAAAATTACAATTTTCAACCAAATTTATAAAAAACAAACACTCAAACTCAAAATAAACAAGTATGAATGTCGAATTTGGTCTTACCTTTCGTTTTTATCTGTCATCTTGAACAATTTTGGACTCAAAATTTCGAATTTCTTGAAATTTTGCTTGAGGTTTGAGGAATTTAAATGGGTTTGAAGTTTTGTTTGGAGAGAGAAAGTGAACTTTTGGTTAAAAAAAAAAAAAAAAAAAACTAAAATGATTTGTAATTAATGTATGGTAAAATAAATAATTACAGTACTATTTATCTATTCTTTATATAAAAAAAATTCTTTAAAAAAAATATACAAAATTGTTGCACCAGAATCTTGTGTACATTATAAATGAATATTATGTTCTTTTATATATATGTCCATGTTCATTATAAATGAACAATATGTTATTTTATATAGCCATGTACATTAGAATATAACTGCATGTACATTTCGTCTTTTTATAGTTTTGAAGTGGATGCACCGTGCATCCGCCTGCACGAATCACCCATTGGTCTAGGGAAGGACTTTTATGTAATTGCCCATTTAATTGAAGAGAAAAGTGATGGACCCCCTCTTTAATATTGTCGGTTGGAGTATAAACTCATTTACGTAAGAAAAAGTATACCTACACCCTGTATTGATAAAATGTTTTTATAGACATTACTTCTCATTGGTATGTCTTATCTACCATGCAAGTTGGAATATATACCAACATGGACATGATACCATACCAATCGAATAGGTTTTGATACCATACCACCAGGGACGGGGTAGTACAATTTTTGAACATAATTAGTGTAAACCACTACAATAGTTCTTATAAAAATCAAGATAGCATAATAAATCTTTCACAATAACATAATAAGTCTTAAACAATAACATATTCAAGAGAGTATAAAAAGTCTTACACATTAATTCCGGAAGCATAAAATTTAAATAACTATTATAATCCATTACAAGTAGTTAAATGCCAAAGTGTGGATAATCAAAGGTTTCCATTCTCCAAATATTTCAAGATATACGCGACGTGGCTATATAAACACGAAGGTTAAACATTAGATGGTACCAATTGAATGAACAGTTTAAGTAAGCCCATACACACGTACATGTTAATCTGATTATTGATATAATTAACAGAGATAGATATACCAGCAGTAAGTAATTAAACCCATACCAATTGAATGAACTGTTTAAGTAAAATCATACTCCCTCCGTCCCATAATACTTAGGACGTTAAAGGGAGTACGTAGTTTAATAAAAATGTAAGTGGGTTTTTTTTAATACATTTGTTGATTGTAGAAAAGATGCTCTGCTAAAAACTAAGTGAGGCTGGTTGTCATGAAGGGGGGAGGATACTAGCGTAGTCTAAATTTTTTATTATTTCCTAAAAAGCAGTGGGCCCATTGAGTGTAAAGAAAAATAATTTTTTTTACAGTGATCCATTTCCATATAATGGGTAATGTGTCAAGTATCGTGGGACGGCCAAAAATGAAAAGTGTGTCAAGTATTATGAGACGGAGGGAGTACCAACGTACATCTTATTGGTATTATTAACAAAGGTAGATATAACAATCATAAGTAAACCCATACCAACGTAAATATTAATAATTAAGTATAGTCGTATTATTAACAGAGAAAGTTAACATATGTAGTTTGCAAAACAGTAGTAAGTAATACCAACAATGAACCTAAATTGTATGAAAGGCAGTTGATGTAATTACGGTAACAACAAGAATGAGCTGATATATGGTCCCTAATATCTCATTAATTTACAAAACTCATAACAATGAATTAGAAGGAATTCAATGGAAAAATATTTTGCAGATTTTTATTTTGTGCCAAAAAAAAGGAAATAATAATATTGTGAATGAGGGGAAGAATAAGAAAACTCACGCTAATGGCGGAAAAAACATCAAAAGTTAGACAACGTATGACAATGGGAGCCTACATCTTTGTCCTCTCCTTAATATAAACATTTTTTTTAATAAAATGCTTTTTGAATAATGACATACGTGGGCCCCACAAAGTCCTAGAGTCCTTGTGAACTAAAGTTACTAGAGCTTGAGAAATTCTCATAGTTCAACACGCTGCACACATGTAAATCATAACTAGTTTAAAATTCCAATTTTCGACCTGGTTTGATATTTTCCAATCTAGTTCGGATTTGTCTTTTAGGGTTTTCAATTTTAAATATTTAATATTAATATTCTGCAATTTTGTAGGTAGTCCAAGTAGATGTAGTGGTGGCAACAGAAAAGTGTTGCTTTGGTGGCAGAGGATAGAGAAGCTTGGTATTAGTGTTAGAAATCCAGAATATTCTGTAAATATAAACCTTCCATATTTAGGTAGATTGAATTAAATCACTCTGATTCTTGAGTGATTCTTGGAGTGATTACAGGCTATGATTAGGAGTATTTACAGACTGTAATTGTAGCTAAGTAAGGCAAGAGTATGTGTATATAATGCTGTAACTACTCTTATGCTTTAATACAGATTTTAAAACCACAAAAACAGTGTTTAATTTGAGTTGGTATTAGAGCCAGGTTCCGATCTCCGGCAACCTATAACCTCATCATCTACCATGGAAACCGAGAGCAAAGATGTTGTCCAAAAACCGGTAACCATGGAAGACTTAATGCAACTGCTATCGCAGTTAAACACCAATAAGCCTACCACAGAAAACTCTAATCAGACTATCCAGCCAATCCAAATTCCAGATAAACTGAACCACAAAAATTTTATGAAATGGGCCAAATTAATGCAACTGGAGCTCGGCGGCAGGGGAAGGCTCAGCCACATCACAGCCTCCCCGCCAAGCCAAGAGGATCCAGAATATACCAAGTGGTTTCAACGGGACTCGTTGGTAATCTCTTGGATAATCGGAAACATCGATCCAGAACTACAAAATCAGTTTCTAGATTACCCTATCGCAAGAGATTTGTGGAAAGGGATTGAAACCTTATACGGTGGGACAAAAGATGGACTTCAAATTTTCGACCTTACGGTCAAGGCAAATAAAATCCAGCACGGGGAAGACCCAATCGAAGTATACTATAGTAAGCTTACCGGAATCTGGAAGGAAATTGACAGGCGCTCACCGAACCCGATGAACAGCCCAGAGGACAAAACAACATATAATCAAATTATACAACAAAACAGACTGTATCAGTTCTTAGCAGGGGTAGATGAGACCCTTGACAAAGATCGACGGGACATCCTCAACCGGGAGCCCCTCCCTACACCGGAAGAAGCCTTTGCAATAATCAGAAGAGAGATCAACCGGCGAGGAATTATGAACGCTGGACCACCGAAACCCTCACCGACAGACTCATCGGGAATCGGTGGAGGTTTTGCCGTGAAAGGACGAACAGAGAAGCCTAATTTCCGACGAGAAGACGATAAGGCGGGGCTCAAATGTACCCACTGTGGAGGTACGAGACATACAAAGAAAGGGTGTTTCGAGATAATTGGCTACCCAGACTGGTGGGGAGACCGAAAGAAGAAAGGGGAAAAGAAAGGCTCCGGCAATACAGTTATCGGTACCGGCGAAACACCGGCGGCAAATGAAACAAGTCACGAAGGGGGAACAGCGGCCACCATTTCCTCTACCTCAGGTATGACAGAGAAGAGGGGAGGTATGGATTCAGAAACCCTAGATTTTTTTGGTATAAATTCTGATGTACATATTAGGAATAAGTTTAGCCTCCTTTGTCATAACACATATAAAGAGCTCAACCCTCATACCCACATAAAACCGAACAATGTAACCTTAAAACCCAATAATACTGCTAGACCCATATTCACTACTTCACAAACCAATGAGGCCAAAAATCAGAAAATTGAAACTAACCCATGTAATGTAGGATTAGTATGCAGACCAAACAAAAACACCAAATGGATTTTTGATTGTGGAGCAACTGACACTATGACATTCGATGTCAATGACCTCGAAGAAATCCACCCACCAGGAAAAAATCACATACAAACAACCAATGGAGAGGTAATTAAAACAAAGGGGTCAGGTGTTGTCAAAATTTCTGATAACATCAAACTACCTAATTGCCTCTTTATACCAGACTTATCCCACAAATTACTTTCTGTTAGCCAATTGACAAAGGATTTAAACTGTACTGTTCTTATGAATTCTCTTGGATGTACTGTTCAGGATGCTCGGACAGGGGATATTATTGGGCATGGTACTGAGGAAGACGGACTATATTATGTTACTCAGATGCCTCAACAGGGTAAAGCAGCGCTTGTTTGCGGGACGGTTGAACAACAGCTTTGGACGTGGCATAAGCGATTAGGCCATCCTTCTTTAGGTTATCTAAAAAAACTCTTCCCTTCCCTTTCTAGTTCAAACATTTCTTTTGATTGTGAAGCCTGTATTCTTGCAAAAAGTCATAAACATTCTTATCCGAATAGTGATAGTAGAACTGATAAGCCTTTTATTTTGATTCATTCCGATGTATGGGGACTAGCTCCCGATTTTAATAATCATGGCTTTCTATATTATGTTACATTTATTGATGACTGCACAAGGATGAGTTGGGTGTATTTCCTTAGAAATAAATCTGATGTTTATAAGACTTTTGTCTCTTTCTATAAAATGGCACAAACACAATTTCAAACTCAAATTAGAATTCTTAGGTCTGATAATGGTACTGAGTATAAGAATATTGATATGGAAGCCTTTACTGAAACAAATGGTCTTATCCACCAAACTACCTGTCGTGACACTCCACAACAAAACGGCGTAGCCGAAAGAAAAAACCGAACCCTTTTGGAAATGACCCGAGCCATGATGATAGAATCCTGTGTTCCTGCCTATTACTGGCCTGAAGCCATTTCCACAGCCAATTACCTTACCAACCGCCTCCCTACAAAAAGCCTATATTTTTCTACACCATTGGATACCCTTAAAAACCATATCAATGTTCCTACCACTCACTCGTTACCACCTAGAGTCTTTGGTTGTGTTGTGTATGTCTACTTACCTAAACGAGAAAGAAATAAACTTGAACCACGGGCTGTCAAATGTGTTTTTGTGGGGTATGGAACTACTCAAAAGGGATACCGTTGTTTCAACCCAGTTACAAAACGGTTATATACTACTATGGATTGTGACTTTGTTGAAACCGAATTCTATTACCACCACCTTCGATCTCAGGGGGAGAGTCCTAGTGAGGATCTAAGTTGGTTAGTCTATCCTGAACTGAGTGTTCCTGACCAAAAAGAACAAGTAGGCGATACCGCCGAGGCAACTGACAGCACAGTACAACGTGATCTTCCTAATACCATGCCTACTAATCCAAACATGTCTGAGTCTCCACTTCAGAATGACATAGAGGTATGTACATCAGAATTGAGCCATATTTCTGAATCTAGGTCACCTGAACCTACTAATATACCTTCTGAAAGTGAAAATGTAGACCCAGGTACAAAGAATGATCAATCACTGAGTCATGATCGTGGAAGGTATGAGCTGCCACCAAGGAGCACAAGAGGAGTTCCCCCAAAGAGATATGATCCAGAATTTGAATCCCAAAGATCAAAATACCCTGTGAACAAGCCAGGAGAAGGTAATCTGTCCCAAGGAGCAAAAACCTACAGTACAGCTCTATACTCTGAAAACATTCCCACCACAACAGAAGAGGCTCTGAGGAATAAAAACTGGAAATCAGCCATGAAAGAAGAAATAAATGCACTAGTCCGAAAAAAAACTTGGGAAAAGTGCATACTACCTACTGGAAAAAGACCCGTTGGCTGTAAATGGGTCTTTACAATAAAACACAAGGCAGATGGTAGCATCGAAAGATATAAGGCAAGGTTGGTAGCAAAAGGATACACACAGACTTATGGGATAGACTACGATGAAACCTTCTCTCCAGTAGCAAACTTCAACACCATTAGAGTCCTTTTCTCAATTGCAGCAAACAAAGATTGGCCCTTATATCAATTCGATGTAAAGAATGCATTTCTTCATGGAGACCTGTCTGAGGAGGTGTATATGGAAGCTCCACCAGGATTCTCACATGGCTTTGGTAAAGGAGAAGGGTGCAGATTGAAAAAGGCCTTGTATGGGCTAAAACAGTCACCAAGAGCTTGGTTTGGAAGGTTCACTATGGCAATGAAGCAATTTGAGTATAAACAAAGCAATGCCGATCACACCTTGTTTCTTAAAAGGAGAGGTACTAAAGTAACCTGTCTCATCATATATGTTGATGATATGATTATAACAGGAGATGATGCAGAAGAAATAGAACACTTGAAGAGTAAGGTTTTCAAGGAGTTCGAAATGAAGGACCTTGGAAATCTTAAGTATTTCCTGGGAATAGAAGTGCTTAGATAAAAAATGGGCATTTTTATATCCCAAAAGAAGTATATTCTAGACTTCCTAACAGAAACATGTATGATAGACTGCAAACCAGCTGATACTCCTATGGTCATGAATCATGGACTCCAAATTCTTGAAGATGCTGAATTAGTAAATCAGACTCAATATCAGAGGC
Source organism: Chenopodium album (assembly GCF_948465745.1). Taxonomy (NCBI): domain Eukaryota; kingdom Viridiplantae; phylum Streptophyta; class Magnoliopsida; order Caryophyllales; family Amaranthaceae; genus Chenopodium; species Chenopodium album. Next base: position 37,879,681 of record NC_137844.1, read on the forward strand.
TTGTTGGGAAACTGATATACTTGTCTCATACCCGACCTGATTTAGCCTATGCTGCTGGAGTGGTCAGTAGATTTATGCACAAACCCCAGAAACAACACCTTGAAGCAATATACCGGATTCTGAGATATCTAAAGGGGATTGTTGGAAAGGGAGTTATGTATAAGAACCATGGACATTTAGACCTCCATGCCTTCACAGATGCAGATTGGGGAGCAGACCGTGATAGTAGAAAATCTACTTCTAGATATTTCACTCTTGTGGGTGGAAATTTGGTCTCCTGGAAGAGCAAACGACAAAAGGTAGTTGCTATGTCCAGTGCCGAAGTAGAGTTTAGGGGAATTGCAAAAGGCATCACTGAAGTTCTTTGGCTCAGAAAGCTCTTGAGAGAGCTTGGGTATGCACCTAAGAAAAGTTGTAAGTTGTACTGTGATAATATGGCAGCCATACGCATATCTGAAAATCCAGTTCAACATGATCGAACAAAACATGTGGAAATAGACAGACATTTCATCAAAGATCATCTATATGGAAAAATAATAACTCTACCATTTGTTCGGTCAGAGGATCAGCTAGCAGATATCCTAACTAAAGCCGTTTCCACACAAGCATTTGGACAAGCATTGAGCAAGTTGGGTGTTAGAGACCTTACCATCCAACTTGAGGGGGAGTGTTAGAAATCCAGAATATTCTGTAAATATAAACCTTCCATATTTAGGTAGATTGAATTAAATCACTCTGATTCTTGAGTGATTCTTGGAGTGATTACAGGATATGATTAGGAGTATTTACAGACTGTAATTGTAGCTAAGTAAGGCAAGAGTATGTGTATATAATGCTGTAACTACTCTTATGCTTTAATACAGATTTTAAAACCACAAAAACAGTGTTTAATTTGAGTTGGTATTAGAGCCAGGTTCCGATCTCCGGCAACCTATAACCTCATCATCTACCATGGAAACCGAGAGCAAAGATGTTGTCCAAAAACCGGTAACCATGGAAGACTTAATGCAACTGCTATCGCAGTTAAACACCAATAAGCCTACCACAGAAAACTCTAATCAGACTATCCAGCCAATCCAAATTCCAGATAAACTGAACCACAAAAATTTTATGAAATGGGCCAAATTAATGCAACTGGAGCTCGGCGGCAGGGGAAGGCTCAGCCACATCACAGCCTCCCCGCCAAGCCAAGAGGATCCAGAATATACCAAGTGGTTTCAACGGGACTCGTTGGTAATCTCTTGGATAATCGGAAACATCGATCCAGAACTACAAAATCAGTTTCTAGATTACCCTACCGCAAGAGATTTGTGGAAAGGGATTGAAACCTTATACGGTGGGACAAAAGATGGACTTCAAATTTTCGACCTTACGGTCAAGGCAAATAAAATCCAGCAAGGGGGAGACCCAATCGAAGTATACTATAGTAAGCTTACCGGAATCTGGAAGGAAATTGACAGGCGCTCACCGAACCCGATGAACAGCCCAGAGGACAAAACAACATATAATCAAATTATACAACAAAACAGACTGTATCAGTTCTTAGCAGGGGTAGATGAGACCCTTGACAAAGATCGACGGGACATCCTCAACCGGGAGCCCCTCCCTACACCGGAAGAAGCCTTTGCAATAATCAGAAGAGAGATCAACCGGCGAGGAATTATGAACGCTGGACCACCGAAACCCTCACCGACAGACTCATCGGGAATCGGTGGAGGTTTTGCCGTGAAAGGACGAACAGAGAAGCCTAATTTCCGACGAGAAGACGATAAGGCGGGACTCAAATGTACCCACTGTGGAGGTACGAGACATACAAAGAAAGGGTGTTTCGAGATAATTGGCTACCCAGACTGGTGGGGAGACCGAAAGAAGAAAGGGGAAAAGAAAGGCTCCGGCAATACAGTTATCGGTACCGGCGAAACACCGGCGGCAAATGAAACAAGTCACGAAGGGGGAACAGCGGCCACCATTTCCTCTACCTCAGGTATGACAGAGAAGAGGGGAGGTATGGATTCAGAAACCCTAGATTTTTTTGGTATAAATTCTGATGTACATATTAGGAATAAGTTTAGCCTCCTTTGTCATAACACATATAAAGAGCTCAACCCTCATACCCACATAAAACCGAACAATGTAACCTTAAAACCCAATAATACTGCTAGACCCATATTCACTACTTCACAAACCAATGAGGCCAAAAATCAGAAAATTGAAACTAACCCATGTAATGTAGGATTAGTATGCAGACCAAACAAAAACACCAAATGGATTTTTGATTGTGGAGCAACTGACACTATGACATTCGATGTCAATGACCTCGAAGAAATCCACCCACCAGGAAAAAATCACATACAAACAACCAATGGAGAGGTAATTAAAACAAAGGGGTCAGGTGTTGTCAAAATTTCTGATAACATCAAACTACCTAATTGCCTCTTTATACCAGACTTATCCCACAAATTACTTTCTGTTAGCCAATTGACAAAGGATTTAAACTGTACTGTTCTTATGAATTCTCTTGGATGTACTGTTCAGGATGCTCGGACAGGGGATATTATTGGGCATGGTACTGAGGAAGACGGACTATATTATGTTACTCAGATGCCTCAACAGGGTAAAGCAGCGCTTGTTTGCGGGACGGTTGAACAACAACTTTGGACGTGGCATAAGCGATTAGGCCATCCTTCTTTAGGTTATCTAAAAAAACTCTTCCCTTCCCTTTCTAGTTCAAACATTTCTTTTGATTGTGAAGCCTGTATTCTTGCAAAAAGTCATAAACATTCTTATCCGAATAGTGATAGTAGAACTGATAAGCCTTTTATTTTGATTCATTCCGATGTATAGGGACTAGCTCCCGATTTTAATAATCATGGCTTTCTATATTATGTTACATTTATTGATGACTGCACAAGGATGAGTTGGGTGTATTTCCTTAGAAATAAATCTGATGTTTATAAGACTTTTGTCTCTTTCTATAAAATGGCACAAACACAATTTCAAACTCAAATTAGAATTCTTAGGTCTGATAATGGTACTGAGTATAAGAATATTGATATGGAAGCCTTTACTGAAACAAATGGTCTTATCCACCAAACTACCTGTCGTGACACTCCACAACAAAACGGCGTAGCCGAAAGAAAAAACCGAACCCTTTTGGAAATGACCCGAGCCATGATGATAGAATCCTGTGTTCCTGCCTATTACTGGCCTGAAGCCATTTCCACAGCCAATTACCTTACCAACCGCCTCCCTACAAAAAGCCTATATTTTTCTACACCATTGGATACCCTTAAAAACCATATCAATGTTCCTACCACTCACTCGTTACCACCTAGAGTCTTTGGTTGTGTTGTGTATGTCTACTTACCTAAACGAGAAAGAAATAAACTTGAACCACGGGCTGTCAAATGTGTTTTTGTGGGGTATGGAACTACTCAAAAGGGATACCGTTGTTTCAACCCAGTTACAAAACGGTTATATACTACTATGGATTGTGACTTTGTTGAAACCGAATTCTATTACCACCACCTTCGATCTCAGGGGGAGAGTCCTAGTGAGGATCTAAGTTGGTTAGTCTATCCTGAACTGAGTGTTCCTGACCAAAAAGAACAAGTAGGCGATACCGCCGAGGCAACTGACAGCACAGTACAACGTGATCTTCCTAATACCATGCCTACTAATCCAAACATGTCCGAGTCTCCACTTCAGAATGACATAGAGGTATGTACATCAGAATTGAGCCATATTTCTGAATCTAGGTCACCTGAACCTACTAATATACCTTCTGAAAGTGAAAATGTAGACCCAGGTACAAAGAATGATCAATCACTGAGTCATGATCGTGGAAGGTATGAGCTGCCACCAAGGAGCACAAGAGGAGTTCCCCCAAAGAGATATGATCCAGAATTTGAATCCCAAAGATCAAAATACCCTGTGAACAAGCCAGGAGAAGGTAATCTGTCCCAAGGAGCAAAAACCTACAGTACAGCTCTATACTCTGAAAACATTCCCACCACAACAGAAGAGGCTCTGAGGAATAAAAACTGGAAATCAGCCATGAAAGAAGAAATAAATGCACTAGTCCGAAAAAAAACTTGGGAAAAGTGCATACTACCTACTGGAAAAAGACCCGTTGGCTGTAAATGGGTCTTTACAATAAAACACAAGGCAGATGGTAGCATCGAAAGATATAAGGCAAGGTTGGTAGCAAAAGGATACACACAGACTTATGGGATAGACTACGATGAAACCTTCTCTCCAGTAGCAAACTTCAACACCATTAGAGTCCTTTTCTCAATTGCAGCAAACAAAGATTGGCCCTTATATCAATTCGATGTAAAGAATGCATTTCTTCATGGAGACCTGTCTGAGGAGGTGTATATGGAAGCTCCACCAGGATTCTCACATGGCTTTGGTAAAGGAGAAGGGTGCAGATTGAAAAAGGCCTTGTATGGGCTAAAACAGTCACCAAGAGCTTGGTTTGGAAGGTTCACTATGGCAATGAAGCAATTTGAGTATAAACAAAGCAATGCCGATCACACCTTGTTTCTTAAAAGGAGAGGTACTAAAGTAACCTGTCTCATCATATATGTTGATGATATGATTATAACAGGAGATGATGCAGAAGAAATAGAACACTTGAAGAGTAAGGTTTTCAAGGAGTTCGAAATGAAGGACCTTGGAAATCTTAAGTATTTCCTGGGAATAGAAGTGCTTAGATAAAAAATGGGCATTTTTATATCCCAAAAGAAGTATATTCTAGACTTCCTAACAGAAACATGTATGATAGACTGCAAACCAGCTGATACTCCTATGGTCATGAATCATGGACTCCAAATTCTTGAAGATGCTGAATTAGTAAATCAGACTCAATATCAGAGGCTTGTTGGGAAACTGATATACTTGTCTCATACCCAACCTGATTTAGCCTATGCTGCTGGAGTGGTCAGTAGATTTATGCACAAACCCCAGAAACAACACCTTGAAGCAATATACCGGATTCTGAGATATCTAAAGGGGATTGTTGGAAAGGGAGTTATGTATAAGAACCATGGACATTTAGACCTCCATGCCTTCACAGATGCAGATTGGGGAGCAGACCGTGATAGTAGAAAATCTACTTCTAGATATTTCACTCTTGTGGGTGGAAATTTGGTCTCCTGGAAGAGCAAACGACAAAAGGTAGTTGCTATGTCCAGTGCCGAAGTAGAGTTTAGGGGAATTGCAAAAGGCATCACTGAAGTTCTTTGGCTCAGAAAGCTCTTGAGAGAGCTTGGGTATGCACCTAAGAAAAGTTGTAAGTTGTACTGTGATAATATGGCAGCCATACGCATATCTGAAAATCCAGTTCAACATGATCGAACAAAACATGTGGAAATAGACAGACATTTCATCAAAGATCATCTAGATGGAAAAATAATAACTCTACCATTTGTTCGGTCAGAGGATCAGCTAGCAGACATCCTAACTAAAGCCGTTTCCACACAAGCATTTGGACAAGCATTGAGCAAGTTGGGTGTTAGAGACCTTACCATCCAACTTGAGGGGGAGTGTTAGAAATCCAGAATATTCTGTAAATATAAACCTTCCATATTTAGGTAGATTGAATTAAATCACTCTGATTCTTGAGTGATTCTTGGAGTGATTACAGGCTATGATTAGGAGTATTTACAGACTGTAATTGTAGCTAAGTAAGGCAAGAGTATGTGTATATAATGCTGTAACTACTCTTATGCTTTAATACAGATTTTAAAACCACAAAAACAGTGTTTAATTTGAGTATTAGAGATTAAGGAGAGAGAAAGAGCAAAGCTAGATGTTAGGTATTTCAAAATATTAAATGACAAACTAACATATGTCATTCCAGTTACTCTTTTGTAGGTTGTTTTGAACTATCTTTGAATTTGGACCATTTTGAATTTCGAAATGAAATCAATGAATTCAAACGGACCTGTTTTGAACTACCTTTGAATTTGGACCATTTTCAATTTCGAACTGAAATTAATGAATCCAAATAGGCCTGTTTTGAATTACCTTTGAATTTGGACGATTTTGAATTTGAAATGAAATCATTGAATCCAAACAGGCCACAATGGAACTGTTGTATTTGTCTTTGTTGTGTCTGATTTATCAATATACTGTTTTAATTAATGTTCAATTTTGGGTATTTTTGTTATGATTGGAGGAAACAAGAATAAAGGAATAAAATCCAATGAGAGGGTAAAAGAGAGACGAAAACTATTGCAATTGTAAGTTGTTTGGTATAACTATTATACTTAACCACTTGTATATGTTTCCCTACCTTAACAAGGGGAGAAATCAAGTTTGTAACCTTAGGCTCTAGAGGTGTAACAAATGAGTGGAATCAATACATTACCTCTATATAAGGGTAAATTGTTTCCCTTTACCTTCAACCATACAAGCTAAAAGGGAAATGAATTCAGGATTTCGTTTCTCAGCTGTAAAATACACGTACCTAACATGCTCTCAATTTCATATTTTATGTTAACTTATAGGAATTGATCGTTCTTTTTCTCATTTCAAGAACAATTTCATGTCCTTTGACTCCTTGAATTGGATTTTGTTTGGCTCCTCTTGAGGGACATTCTGGCTGTTTTCAAACTATTGGCCCAGGATCATTTGAGGAGCTTTTTGTTCGCTGTGTCGATCAAGCATACATCAAGAACGTACATAATCACAATTCATGAACTCTTATTTTTGTACAAAATTTTAATTATTCGTGATTGCTTGGTTTTAATCTTATTGATCTATCATTGTCTCGAGTACAAAACACGGACTATAAACTTGTTGAAGGTTATAAAAATGCATATCTTCGTGAGAAATTTCATTTGGGATGCTACCGTATCCATTGCAACTTCAATGCTAAGCCTGAAACCAAAGCCCTCGAGGATGGGGATTTTTACCCATGAGACTCTTTTTGTTGATGCAGACTGCAGTGCTGATTGCTCCATTACTCTTATTTCTTACTCCCTCTAAGGCTTTAAGACTCGTTCTTGCTCTTGATTGCTACCTTGTAATATATATTAATGAGTTTTTTTTTCGCCTATCATTTGTTTCTATTATCATGTTGCCAATCATTATTCTCTTACCCATTTATATGTTAACTGTAAATTTTCATGAACATACCTAAATGCTACCGTGCTTAGTTCATCTAAACAAGATCTGATGAAATAATTTTTAGATTGACTTTGAAATATGCAAGTGATTCATTACTTTGAAATATGCAAATGGTTCATTGCTTTGAAATATGAAATGATCCACCGGATAGGAGCATACATTTATATGAATTCAACAAGACCACATATATAGATTAGTAACAAAATATTGTGTAAGTTTACAAGTTTTGATTCTAAAAATACTTTTCATTTAATTCTATAAGGAAGGGTATCTTTTATAGAAAAGGTTACTACTGTTTTGTTGCCATACATATGGATTATTCTTTTATCGGAAATGTAACTTGTGAATCTTCATGCACATACCGAAAGCTATTGAATTTTGGATGATCATGATTAGCTACAAAGAAAATCACCCCTTTTCTGTTAGAGATGGCTTAGCATTAAGAGATGCACCTTTTTTTTTTTTTTTATCTCCATACATATTTTCTTTTTATCTGATCTCTTTTATGTATCCTGCACAAATGGTAAAATCAAGTACGGCTGCAATATTTGTCTAAATCAAATTTGTCATCTTGCCTCTTGATTCAAGGCTTTGTGTGTAGAATTAGAGTACTATGGTGCTTGTTGAACACTTACTTAGAATTTGTTAAGTATTAAAAGATCTACTTAAATTTTCTTTAATGCAACGGGGTTGTGAATTTGTGTTGATCCTTCGTCCATTACTATTAGTATGTAATGTAAGTTATCTGCCATTGATGCATATGTATCAAGATTAGGGATGCTTCCTTGTAATGATGGTACTCTTGTTTTTATTTCAAAACTATTAGTAATTATGCTGCAGTGGCGTGTTATTTGTAAACATTTGTTTCTGTATATGTTTGGAACTTTATGTTGTATCTAGTCCAAGAGGTCTTCCCTAAGATCGCTGTTTAAATTCGTAGTCTAAATGACCTTTGCAATAGCGATTAGCAAAATCTACAAAATTGCAAATCAGACCTTGTGAAGAATATATAGGGTTGAGATGATGTTTTGTTTTGGTCTGAAAACTTAATGGAACTCAAATCTTTTGTTATGAATCTAATGGAAATAGAAATATTGACAATTAAAATATACTCCGTAACTAATCTAACTACTGTTATGGAGTTTATTATGAGTAAATGAGCTAGTATAGCACTCTCACGACTTACAATGATACATAATGATATACTTAAAAAAACTGAGGAAGTACTAGAAATATAACCATGTGAAGTGATATAATTTTAGAGAAACTACTTATCTAGATACAAAAAATCTTAAGTGGACTTGGTCCACAATAAATATATTGTTTTGGCGTCTGCCGGTGGGGAGTGAGTGATTTCGAGGGGAGGGGAGGGGGTGTGGCCGGAGCACGATTTCAAGGGCAGTACGCGCCGGGGGGGGGGATGATGGTCTGGGTAGGGAGATGGGTGGCGGGGGTCTTGGGTGGGGTGGCTAGTATTTTTTGGTTAATTATTAGGTTAATTATGGTTTAATTAAGCTAATTAGTTGTTAATTACAAAAATAGTCATGTTTGGTTAGATTATCAATAGTTATGCCATTTGGGAGAATATGAAAAAAAAAAAAAAATTATACTACCACTGAGAATGTGCAATTTTACATGTCTACCATTGAAAATTTCCCAACTTTTTAATTAAGCATTGAATTAATTTGAATAATTATTGCAACATAAATAGAAAATTGAATCAATTATCAAGTTATGCATTGTCTGGGCTTCATCCCCAGTGGGACGATTAAGAAAGAGAAGCATATAAGCAAGGAATAAGGCAACAAGGGGAGTGTCAGGAATATTTCAAGCATCCCACACTTGAGTCCCACTGTGATCATACACTTAAGCATGGTGGCGTCCAAAGGGAAGGAAGCTAGAGTAAAAGAGTCTCCAACAAGTTTTAGAAACTTATAAACCGTTCACAGGGTGAAGGTTACACCCCTTAACGATCCAAGAGATCGTTAACTCCAATAGGTCTGGAACCACGACTGAAAGTTCGGGGATGAAGGTACAAATCCAACCTAAAAGAGATTGAACCTGCCCTAAATAGGCCTCTACTTTATTCTTCTCGTATTCATGTACGCTTTCTGACTAACATACAACCATTAGATTAACCCTAAACCTATTTAGTCTATGTTGATTGAAATTTAATGCACAAACAAAACTATTATTGGCGATCACTTGAATTATAATCATATAAGCCTAAACAAGATTATTAATTATCTTATTAAGCGTGATTACAAGTACAAATTCCCTTTAAACCTGCAAGAGAGGGCATGATCAAGCAATAACATATCAAGCAACAATAATAACAATCATCATCATAATAATCTCAATAAAGCATAATAATAATAATAGCAAGATCCTAGGCATGATACTAACAAGATTAATAACAAACCCTAGCATGTCACTAAGCCTTAAAGATCAAATCTTTATTCCTAGAAAGATACTAACATGATATTAAAAAAGAAGTAGGAAGCATCATAGAAACATGCATGATATTAGAACTATTAATTATTACCCTAAACATGATACTAGGAATCATAAAGACACCCTAACATGATACTAGGAATCAAAATAATTAAAGCATGATTTCTATATCAAAATAATAACAATTAAATTCGATGCCTCGTATCTCTGTCTAATAACAAAATACACGCGTTAGTAATTTCAAGGAAAATAAAAATCAAACAATTAAATCAAATAATTGAAATAGGGATTTGGGACCAAACCCTCAAAAATTATCAACCTTTCACTTCTAGGGCGAAGGCAACTTCGAACTTGGCTAGGTGTGTCTAGAACTAATGTATGAGGAATTTTGTAAGAGGAAAGGTTTAGAAAAAAAATAGAGAGAAGAAAGCTTCTAGCTTTAGAGAGAATAGAGAGAGATTGTGAATTGTGAATTGTTGATGATTGTTGATAATTGATGATGGAAAACGAAAGAGATACGACCCCTATTTATATAAAAATAGTCCGGAAACAAATCAAGTCCTATTCGGAATAAAACTAGCATCTGTCACCAGGCGACAGACATCTGCGCCAGGCGACAGATATTAGCGCCTGGCGATAGACATTGTCATTTGGCGCTAATTAAAAGATAAAACGCACTTTTGTACGGAACCTCTTTTTAATATGATTAAGGAGCAAATTCCGTGTTTATCAAATTAAAATCAGGTTTATCATAAAACACCTATTTTATTCTAAATAAAACTCTATAAAATATAATTATTAATCCTAATCCCATTAGAATTAAAAGGAACCTTCTAAATATTCTAGATTATTAAAATCAATCCTAATAACCTTAGGAATAATAATTAATAGACCCTCTTCTAGATCATTGGGCCGCATATAAAAATCATTTCGAACCCAATTTAATTTAATCCATAACTTCCTCATTATTCATCGGAATTGGGTTTATAATATATCGTTGGAAAACTCTTTTCGAGCCCAATCCAACTACACTATTATCGGACCCTTATCATGGACCAAACTAAATTGAACTGGCTTTTTCATAAATAGAGTAAGAAAAGAAATATTTTCAAAAACAGAAAGAGAGATATTTTAATAAAAAACATCCATATCACTAGACTTTTCACACTTTCACCTCGCTCGATAATTATTGACGTGAAAGATATTCATCACTGAGTTTGGTTTTGAGGAGACACATTTGGGTGTCTACAGGGAGAAAACAAGTAAATAAGTCGGAAAGAGGAAAAGGTGAAAGGGGATTGGTTGAATCATAAATGATTTTCAATGTTACCAACATGCAGTAAGTCATAAAATATGCTTTTGGAAGGACTACCAATTTTAATGACAGTGTAATACAAAAAGTCTTTGAAAAGACTCATACAATAATTAGAAATATGTGCGACCAAAACTAAAACTTAAACCTTGATACAAATATAATGTTAACTAACACTCCTTACCATAGTTATATACAACCTTCTGATAGCAAAAATCTCATCTACTATCATTTTCGAGAGAGTGAGGGATAGCTTAAGTGGTTAGAGCTACCCTCCCGATTCCAGTAAATCCTGGGATTAATTGTCATCACCTGCCCGTATGGATCTCTAAACATAAAAAATCTCATCTACTATTATTTCCTCGAATTTTTCCTTGCATTGAAATACTCTGTCTGATATTGGCAATTTGTTTGCAATTTCTCGATAAGAGCAATCTTTTCTCAAGCATCAGAAGCAATCTTTTCAATTAGGGAAGACCCAAGACTGAAAGCACTTTCCACACCCCTATATTTTATAATCAAAGGTGGTATCTCCTTTACAATATTTGTAGCTACTTTAACCAAATTCACGGCATCATTGAGTGTCTCCATTGATTTTTAACCTGACCTTTACAATAAAGGTTCCTCACGATTGCTTACCACCTTAATAAGCTATTTCAAGTTATTGAAATAAGAAATTACAAATTGATTCCTTTGCCACATAGATTGTAGAACAGGTGGAGGGTGCACTAGGGGGATAGATATGAGTTCTGATAACTAACATTTGCATCTCCATTATAATCAAACTCGAATCACCATATGAGTTTTGACAACTAACATATGAGTTTTTATGACAAATATCAACAAATACAACTACATGTGTTGCCTCAATAGTTGAAATCACTCCTTTATGGTCTACTATAATCTCCTTTTTCACTTTCATTATATTTAACCCTCATACACATACTCACCATGCATAGGGTAATCTTCTGTAATTTAAATTACGCCTACAACAGGAAACTCGATAAGAAACTCACTCAAAAATTTTATTTTCACATGGTATTGACTTTTAAAATATTGTATTTTATATCTATCCTGGTCATAAAGAAACACACAAATTTTTTTAGCATTTTTCAATAGTTCACTTGGCCTCCATCTACAAAATGGATATGATCCGAATTTCTTTGGACAAGTTCATCTTGCCATTTTTCATGATTTATATAGTAGATTCCCCGACACAATGAAATTGGAATTTCAGCCTCAGCATATACGATCTTCAATTGTTACAATTATTTACGTGACAAATCAATTTTTTAATTCTAAAATAAAATATAAAAATAATTTTTCATTGGTCAAAATAATAGCTATATATATATATATATATATAATATATATATATATATATATATATATATATATATATATATATATATATATATATATATATATATATATATATATATATTAAAAAAACATAATTCTATCTATTTTGACGCAATTTATTAATTTAATTTCACGTAATTTGTTAATATAATCTATCTAATCATATCACTAATATATAAAGCCTAGATGTCACGTAAGGATTATTAGATAGATTTGTTTAGTAAATAAAAGTTATCTTTGAGTTTTAATAATGATAGACTTTTAATCTTTTTAGTTTTTAAATCTTTTTATATGATAGAATATATTTAGATAAAACATTGACATCTATATTTAAAAACTAATTAATAATAAAATTTAATTCCTATCAATACACCACATAATTATAATTAAAATAAGTATCCAATTAAAAATAAAATTTTACTCTTATACAAATACACCACATAATTATAACTATAGATAAGGTCTTAGTCTACCATCAAAGCTTTATCAATGAAGTATTCTTTATATTTAGTTTTAATTCTTTTTTTTTTTTGTACATTTATGAATTTGTTTCTAGTTTCATTAATTTAGTTTATGCCTTGACTCCTTAGTGTATTTAACCGCGGCTTATTCGTATATTGTACTTAGCTTATAGATTAAATAGTGTACGTTACGTAAATAGATAGTGTATTTTTTTGTACATGTCCTCTCCTTTTACATGTGTCCAAGTATTTCTCAAATCATATTTTATTTTTCAAGATAACTCGATACGAATAACAAAGATATGATACCAAAAACAATGGAATGCATTGATGACAAAAAAAAATAATATGAGGCATCTCATCATAAATCGACATCTAAACCAAAATCATGATTATCATGTCCATCCTAAAATATTATACCTTGCCTTAGCTCTTCAATGTTTTCAGTTTCGATATAATTTAAAGTAGATAATTATTTTTATCCTAATCATATTATGAAAAATTTGTTAATTACTATCTCAAAAGGGGGGTCTTTGTGAATTACTACCCCTAAAAAAAAAGTTGTTAATTACTACCCCTAAAACTAATTAATTCTAGTGATTGCTACCCTTTCTCCTAATCAACCCCTAATTAGGTGATTTAATCTCTTAATAATAGCATTATCTGACTAATTTATAATTAGTTGCTTTTAAGCCATGATTAATTAAATAAACCCTAACACCACCTCTAAACCACCACTGCACAGCTCCGACAGCCCCCTTACACCATCCCCACCATCTCTGGCAGCCCCCTTACCCCATCTCCGGCAGCCCCTTACCTCATCCCTGTAGGACTTTAGATACACTAAGCGTAATTGCATGAATCACATTCATAAGTATCTAAACACCAAGATCAATGCATAACATATAAAGAATAGAATAATACCTTTGAAGCGTGAATCCACGTGCAATCGAGCAAGAACAACCGGAGATAAAGAACCTCAAGTGTGATTCCTCTACTTGGTCCATGAGCACAAATTAAACTTCCACTAATGCTAGTTAGTTGTGATCGAACGCTTCAATCAACCTTCAACGGAGAAGAGAGACAAACTAATTAAGAACCACCATGATAACCACCACGAACCACCACCTATGGGCGCTGGCCATACGGATGTGAGGGGAGAGAGAGAGCCGTGAATGAGGTGAGAGAAAAGGGAGTTTAGGGCTTTGGGAAACTAGTTGCCGTGTGTCACAATTTATTGATAGTTAGTTGTGTCTTTTGTCAACCATAGGCATGGATCTTATTTATAGATCACATCTCTAAATAAGAGTCTATGTCAAGCCCAAAGTCCTATCCCTAATCAAACTACTCTAGCCCAAACCCTTTCATGGTATGTCATAAATCTCATGATAATGGGCCTCTTACTTGTTTAACCCAATACTCTTGTTGTGTGACCTCATATGATCCATTCTAGTGGGCTTTGGACTATTTGACTAGCCCAAAGATCATTGATCATAATCTAGCAATAGACAATGACGACCCAATAGAAAGAACTTATTATCTCCATAATAGTGATCCTTGATATATCTAGTTGTTTCGGGGTATTTTTACCCCTTTTTATAGACAGATGAGAGGCTAACAAATGGCCCAATAGTAAGTCGACACGTGGCATCATGCTCAGCTAAATAAAGGCCATTAAGAGCATGACACGTGGCCTTAAGAGAGACATCAGAAAAAGAGGGGCTCAAAGCCCATTAAGGAAACATGCCTAGCATGAAGGAAACCCTAATACACGTGTCAACCACGTATAGGGTAGCCAATCTTCCTAGGTTATGAAACCCTAGGAGCATGATCTCCCACTTCCCTATAAATACCCCATCATTTCATGATGGAAGGGGGACACACACAATTCAAAAAGGCACAATGCCCAAAATATGCTCTCACTTCTCTCTACTTTCTCTCTCTAAAATCCCGTTTTCCGGTCACTAACTTGATCGTCGGAGGCGGAACTCCGGTAAACCGGAGTTCCGTTGTTTTGCAGGTGTTCGCCCGTACGAGTGTTGCATCCCGGATCTGTCTCCCGCGGGAATCCATACCCCCCTTTCGGGTTATCACAAAAATCCCCGAAACATTTGGCGTCGTCTGTGGGGAGGCACATCTGGAATGGCACTTAGCCATAACCGAACACCTTTTGAAGAAATAGAACTCTTCGTTACAAATGTAACCCAATGTGAGGGCAAAGTTGTAATTCTTCTAGATCATTCTTAAGAGAATGAGACGAACTCTTGTATGAAGATAAGACTTGGGAAATGCTAAAACCCAAAGTCGTGATCATTATTATGATTGATTATCAAATAAAAAAATTTTAATTCAAATTTTCTTCAAGCTACATTATTTGATGTGTGCCCGCGAGCTAGTCAAACAACTTGTTAAATGGATGAGGAAAAGCGTCCGAGGAAAAGCAAGAAGCTCGTGGACACAAGCATACCAATTCGTACAGGGCAGCCAGACAGCCTGTACGAGCAAAATTGAAAAGTTTGCTTACACAAGCATACCTACTCGTACAGGGCAGCCAGACAGCCTGTACGAGCAAAATTGGAAAATCTTGTTTACACAAGCATAGCCACTCGTATAGGACGAGTAGAATGTCAAGCAGCATGTACAAGCAAAATTAAAAATCTTGTAGGGTCATTCCCTAGCTAAATTACTCGGCCATGAAGACCACATGGTCGATGAATCCATCCGGCCTTATAATGGACGGACGGATGAATATCAGGAAGTCCTAAAAATCGCCCAAGGTATTTTTACCCAAGCAGGGCAAGGACATGCCTAGGCGTACGCGTCCTTAGAAATTTGCAAGTTGAGAAGATACTTGAAATTTCATGAGTATGTCCGAGAGATAGTGTCAAAGGACAACTCAATACCACCAAAAAAATTATTATTATTATTATAAAAAATATATATATACAAAAGTATATAAGCCGAATGGCCAAGGTGAACACGAAAAACTTTGTGAGTGTACAAAGGTGTGTAACAACATTGAGGTCGTGTTCAAATTAAGCCCTACTATTATGATTATGAAATATAAGAAAAATTATTTGTATACTAAAGTATATAGAAAGCCAGAATGAAGCATGGATATGATATGATCATGCAGCTGGCAAGCATTGTCACGTGGATGAAAATTTGTACAGCTCACATGCATTTTCATTTGCACGAAAAGAGCACTTAAAGTTGGAATGAGAATGAAAGCTAGTAAGGTAGCTTAGTTCGAAAGTTCACACATTGTTGAAGTACACAGCTCGGCATTTAAAGTAAACGGCCATCAAGCACCAACCTCGTTAAATATGTCGACTCAAGCATAAACATGCAAGCTCGAAATGAATAATGTGATACTCCTATTAAGGGAATGCATACGGCAAGACTCCAATGTCGAGCTAAATAAAAAGGCTCGGCTTCATGAGTAAAGAGATGCGGCTTTTAATGGTCGTACAAGAAAAAATGCCGGAAGAAATTGCAAACCATGGTGGCTCAGAGTATAGTAACTCGGCAACTGAGCAGCTAGTTCAAGTAGCACGTCCATGTTCCTGGCCGAGCTGCCCCTCACTAAAGCATTTTGCTATTCTCTTTGTACGACCACCCATGGCTGAGTAAAATACGAAGCATATCCTTCCAAGCATAGAAACTCGACCAAGGCACTCTGACCGAATTGCAACCCAAAGGCACATTATGATCTTGATTTTAGGCGGCCAACAATAAGTCCAAGTTGCTTGTCCGAGTGAAATCCGGAACCTCGCCATTCCAAGTATAGCAACACGGCCAAGGCATAAGTTGCCTACCACGCAGCCTGACTGAGCTGCTACCTGACCGAGCAGCAATCTGGCCGACCAAACTCAGCAGCAGTAGCGTTTAATAAAAATTATTAATAATGGCTGGCTGTCCAAGCACAATAATATGATAATATGAGCTGGACGAATGAAATAGGTAACCTCACCCTTGCAAGCATAGGAACTCGGCCAAGCTAATGAGCCGCCTGACCGAGTTACCTAGCCAAGCTAATGAGCAGCCGATTGCAATCAGCCTGGCCGAGCTAAATAGCAGCAGCCTGGCCGAGCTAAATAGCAGCAGCCTGGCCGAGTGGCAAGCAGCAAGCTACCTGGCCGAGTTGCTACTCAAAGCACGCATCATGTTCTTGATTTTAGACGGCCATTGCATGTCCGAGTGAAATCGGGAACCTCACCATTGCAAACATAGCAACTCGGCCAAGGAAGTCTGACCAAGTTGCCTTCTTCTAAGTAGCAGTGTAATGAGTAGCAGTCTAGCTGCTGCGTACAGCAACAGCAGACTGCAAGTAAGCCGAGCCACAAGCTGCTTGTCCGAGTTGCCCTTCTAAGAGCCACCATGTTCCCAAAAATAGGCGGCCAGCAACCTTACCCAGCAGTATGTCCGAGTTGCTCAGGAGGCCGAGTAAAAGCTTGACGCGCGGCCAACTGCTTGTCCGAATGCCCTGTCCGAGTGAAAAAGGAAAGCATGCCTTCCCATGCATAGCAGGTCGGCCAAGCACTTTGATAAGTGTCCGACCTGCCTGTTAGCAAGGAACCTCCCTTGCACTTTGATGCGGCCAAGCAACCTGTCCGAGCTACCCAAGAGGCCGAGTAAAAGCTTGAAGATGGTCCTCGCAAGAATAGGTGGTCGGACGGGAGCCAAGTTGGGTGTCCGACTTGCCTTTGAGTAAGGGATAATGTAATGAATTTCAGTCGGACAGCTAAGGTAGAAGCTCGTCCCTCAAGTACTTGACGACGAAGGAAATCGTCTAAAATAAGGGAAATGATTTCTACTAGTCGGGCTCACGGTGTCAGAACGCTTCATAAAATACCTTTTCGGAAATGGAAACGGGCCAATAAGTCAAACTCACGGCTATGCCGTGATTGACAGGCTTTTTTAGCCATCCGGGTTCATTTAGGGCCCGAAAATGGCCTTCAAACATTTTTTCAAGACAAAAAATTTGAGTGGTGGCCGAGTTGCATATCAAAGGACCACCATCTCTTTATTTTTATGCGGACAGAAGCTTGGCCGAGTTGAGTATATGCCGAGCTAAATGGCAAACGAAACCCCTCCTAGTATAGATAGTCAGCCAGCATGGGGCAGGGTGTACGAGTAGCCCATCACGCAAACCACCAAGTCCCTGCTTCCATACGGCCAACAACCTGGCCGAGTTGCTGTTGGGCAAGAGGCCTTGTTCCCAAATTCACACGGCCAGCAATGTGTCTAAGCTTCCTGGCCGAGTGAGATGGGAAACCTTGCCCTTGAAAGCATACATGGTCGGACGGAAGCCGAGGTTGGTGTTCGACCTGCTATAGAGCAAGAGCCCATGTTCCTAATTTCATACGGCCAACTCAAGGCGTCCAACCATCCTTCGAGCAAGGAACCACCTAATCACTTTTAGGAGGACACACGCTTGGCCAAGTTGCTATTGAGGAAGGGTCCATGTTTTGAATTTCATGCGGCCATCAACTTGATGGAGCTTATTGACCAAGTGAAATATATAAGAAGAAAATCAGCAAACACTTGTATGCCTAGTTGTACTAATATTGATTGATCATTATTATGATTGATTTTCAAAAAAAAAAAATAAAAATAATAATAAAAAAAAATAATAATTATTTATTGTCCGAGCTTCCTGGCCGAGTGAACGGATGTTCTGGCATGGATAAGTGTTCAATTTGCTACTTAGCGAGGGACCACCTAACCAATTTCAGGCGGACATGTTTTAAGTCAACCATGGATAGGTGTCCGAGTTGCTATTGAGCAAAGGGTCTCATTTCCTATTTCAGGCGGACATGTTTTAAGTCAGCCATGGATAGGTGTCCGAGTTGCTGTTGAGCAAGGGACCTCCTTTCTTACTTCAAGCAGACAGGTTCTAAGTCAGCCATGGATAAGTGTCCGAGTTGCTATTGAGCAAGGGACCTCCTTTCCGATTTCAGGCGGACAAGTACAAAGTCCGAGCTAGGTGTCCAAGCTGCTATTCAGCAAAGGAACCTCCTTCTCATTTCTAGACGGCCTTTGCAAAGGAATTTAATCAGCACAAACAGTTCGGTACCAAGATAGAAGCTAGCAACATTCACATCTGAACTTGGTGAAGTGTCGACTATGATAATTGGCTCGACATTCAAGAGTTGAATATAGAATCAAAGCATTCAAGCTAACCATTGTCCAAGTGGAATTGCTATAGATGGTCGAATAACGGCCAATGATAAGCAAGAGAGCCTTTAGCAAGGGCAAGGGCAGTAGCTAAGCGGCTAGCACCCAATGAGCAGGGGCTAGGTGACACTCGTGCCGAGCTTCCAAATGTAGAGTCCCAAGGCTGGTACAAGGGGCATCAAAAGAGTCACCCAGACTTAGTATGCTCCAACCGAATGGCATCGGTGACAAGTGTCTAGCAACATCAATCAAGGGCAAGGCATTAAGGTCCTAGCCAATATCTGAAGTTGGGCCACTAGAGAGTTGTCCAGCAACAAAGTGAAACTGAGCTCCAATATCAGGCCTGTCCGAGAATAATCAAGGTGACATGAGACTAACCAAGCATAAAGTCCTAATGGATAGGGGCTAGTATGCAAAGGATAGCAAAGCAACTGATCGAGCTGAGCAAAAAGGCCTAGCTTGAGCAAACAATAATCCTCCTTTGAGAAGACAAGTTGGAAGAGTCAAAGTGCCGACCAGCTAATGAGCAAACAACCTTCCTTTAGAAAAATGAGCGACACTTGTGAGAAGCCAAGTGGACGAAGACCATCAGGCCTCAACTTATTACTAAAGACTGTAAACGGCAGCATGCTTATAAAGCCTAATGAAATTAGGCCGAGTAGGCCCTCCATGAAGTCAAGATGCCTACTTAGTGTCCGACCCAATATACAAGGATTCATTACTCACAAGATAGCTTCAACGTCGGGTATCGTTACAATATAGAAGAAAGCCATCAAGGACAAGATAAGACAGTTTCTTCTAGTTTTTGAACGGCCTAATTACTATACTAAGTGTTAGCCGTCACATTTTATTCAAGTCTTTGAAACACAAGCCACCCCATTGGGGAAATAAGGAAAGACTAAGGTCCAAACATTCCTTATTAAGTAGCCACTTCAAGAAATTAAGGACAAATGTCCTGTAGTATAAGGCTTTGGCCCAATAAATGTATTAATACCTTCAGATAAGCCTCCCTTAATAGGGCAATGTACAGATCTTTTTATGGTCCGAGTGTACATTGAATGGCTCCTTAATCTGAACAAGTACAGAAAACTCTAGAAGGGGCTGAGCTGTTCATACAGCACCCTTCCAAGTCTGAGTAAGACTTACCATATAAAAGAGCAAAATGGCACAAATGCCGAGCTCCAATGCAATGCAAGGAGAAAGCCAAGATGTAAGATACATACGACAACTTTGCCAAGTATGACCTTGAAGTTATTGAGAATTAGCTCTCTCAAAGGTTAGTCCTAACAACTAAAAAATCGTTGGATGCCTAGAAAAGATAAAGGAAAAACCATCCCACCTGGCATAGAGACGAGACTAAGAATCTCGGCAAATGCTATATCTAATTCGGCACAGACACGAGGCAAAGCCCCTTGGCAAGTGTTAAATGTTTCTCGGCATTTCCTAGTCTAAGTTAATTGAAAGCTTCTAGAATCTATGCCGAATGAATGCAAAAGAGGCATCTAAGCCTAATTGGCCATTAAAGGAAAAAAAAAATATATCTAAGCCTAGGTCCAAAATAATCCTTAAAAAGGATAGACCAAATAGGGCAAACCTCATGAATAAGAGGAATTGAAAAAGCTTAATAGCTAATCAAACCTTGTAAGAAAGGTACTTTAAGTAACCCATTAGTCGCAAGACAATCAAAGTGGGGCTTAAAAGCATAATGATCGACATTTGTCTAGTTCAAGGGCAATCATTATTATGATTGATTAACTTAGAAAATATCATACCGGCCAAGGTATAAAAATTTTCCAAGTTAATCAAACCTTTTTTAATTGAACTAGACAAAATGTCGAATTCAAAGAAGTTATAAATTCATTTTCGAGAGGTATAATCCCTCTTGGGAAGAGAAATCACCCCTCTCGAGGGGCTATGTTTCGGGGTATTTTTACCCCTTTTTATAAACAAATGAGAGGCTAACAAATGGCCCAATAGTAAGCCGACACGTGGCATCATGCTCAGCTAAATAAAGGCCATTAAGAGCATGACACGTGGCCTTAAGAGAGACATCAGAAAAAGAGGGGCTCAAAGCCCATTAAGGAAACATGCCTAGCATGAAGGAAACCCTAATACACGTGTCAACCACGTATAGGGCAGCCAATCTTCCTAGGTTATGAAACCCTAGGAGCATGATCTCCCACTTCCCTATAAATACCCCATCATTTCATGATGGAAGGGGGACACACACAATTTAAAAAGGCACAATGCCCAAAATATGCTCTCACTTCTCTCTACTTTCTCTCTCTAAAATCCCGTTTTCCGGTCACTAACTTGATCGTCGGAGGCGGAACTCCGGTAAACCGGAGTTCCGTTGTTTTGCAGGTGTTCGGCCGTACGAGTGTTGCATCCCGGATCTGTCTCCCGCGGGAATCCATACCCCCCTTTCGGGTTATCACAAAAATCCCCGAAACATTAGTAATTGCACTTATCGAAGATATAATTCCTTCAATACCCACCATCTCCGGAAGCCCCCTTACCCCATCCCCACCATCTCTGGCAGACTACCCCCACCTCAGCATCCACCCTACCTCTAAACCACCCATTGCACCACCTTTGAACCCCCAACATTCCCTCCCGCTCTCGAAAAATCCCTTCTCCCCACCCGCCGGCAACCTAACCCCCTTCCCCTTGCCAGAGAACCGTATTAAGCCCTCCCTAAGCCTCCTTCACCCCCTTCCCCCCATAATCACTACCTTAAAGTTCCAAAATTAAAACCCTAAAGCCCTAAAATTGAAACCCTAGGGCGGTGATTAGGGGGAAAGGGATAAAGGCAGATTGGGGATGGCCGAGCAAGGTTTTTTGGCAAGGGGTAAAGGGTTAGGTCCGTCGCGGGTGGGGAGGGGGGTATCGTGAAAGGTAGGTGATTTTAGGGTCGACAGATGGTGGTTTTAGGGTGGGGACCGAAAAAGGGGTGTTGTCATGGTGGGGAGTTGGAGGAGGTAGGTTCAACAGTGGGTGGAGGGTGGTCGTAGGTGGTGCAATGGTGGTGTGGAGGTGGTTCTAGGGTTTAATTAATTATTTAAGGTTTAAAAGCAACTAATTATAGCTAATAGATTAAATCCACTACTTTATTTCCATAGCTAATAGATTAAATCACCTAATTAGGGGCTGATTAGGGAAAAGGGTAGCAATCACTAGAATTAATCAGTTTTAAGGGTAGTAATTAACAACTTTTTTTTTAGGGGTAGTAACTGTAATTCACAAAGACCCCTTTTTGAGGTAATAATTAACAAATTTTCCACATATTATTATTGTTTTTTCTAGCTTATTTGAAGAAGAATGGATGCGATAAAGTGTAAACGATACTACTTATATTATTACGACAATTAGGGTTTATTTATTTTATTTTATTTTATTTTTAATGTTAACTCAAATTTCTCAAAAACTTTTTTAAAAACAAAAAAAAAAATCACAAAAGCTATCTAGATTCGGGAATTAAGTGATTTATAATATTTTAATCTGATAATTTAGAGGCATAGAACCTCGCATGAACAAGAATATAACATTTGATCAAGGATTTATAAATTAATAACAAGAGAAAAGACAAGATTTTGAAAGTGAGGATCACTCGATTGTGGGAAGTATTAACCCAAAAGAGGAACATTGGTCAAGATAGGTCAAGCTAATAGTGTCAAAAGTCCAAATGTGACATTAAAATAATAGGGGCAGTAGTATTTAAATTAAAAGTAATAAAAGTTAAAAATAAATTTCTTCAAAAAAAAGAAGTTAATAATAATAATAATAATAATAATAATAATAATAATAATGGGTACCATAGAAATTTACGAATCATAAGTATAACAATAATTACACTCTTCAAAAAAGGGAAATCCGGGGCAACGCCCGTGGTATATACTAGTATACAAATAAAGTAAGCATTTTTCAAGAGCATTTGCCGCGCCACATAAGCAAATGTATATTTTTTGACCAATTAAAAATTAGATTTCTATTTTATTTTTGAATTAAAAAATTCACCTGCCACCTAAATAAAAGTGACGAATGAGATTTAAGAATAATTTTGCCACGTAAATAAAAACAATGAATAGTGATTTATTAGGATTTAATTTATTTAAAAAACTAAAAATTACTTCATCATTTAAAAAAAAAATTATCTTTAGATATAAGATTTATATATTTACCATTATAAGATAAATTTAAACAGGAGTAAACTACACACTCACTCCCTAAACTCAGCTAAATGTTGCACTTTACGCCCTAAACTTACAAAACTTGCTAGTTACTCACTCATCCGGTCATCGGAGGTAAAAAATCTGATGGTAACCGATTATCCCAGGTAAATTCCCTAAACTTTTGATTTTTTTTTTAATAAAAGTATCTAATCCCAAGATTCCTAACTGAAAATACATCACTGGAGAGAGAAAAAACCAACACCATTGTGGGTCTCTCATAAAAAAGTTTCTTCCTTCTTTCCTCTCAATCCAATAAACCGGTAGCTCTTCTTCGAATTACTCCCTCTTTTCTTCATTTCTCTGCCCTATTTTCTCACCTTCAATCCAACAAACCAGGTTTTTGGATTTCTTTGAGAAATTTTGTTGTAAATTTCATTAAATAAAGCTGTAATTTTTTTCTCCGGCGAACTTTGCCGGAGCTCGCCGCCGCCTCCCATTCCTCCTTTCCATCGAATCCCTTTTCTCTCTCTTCTCTTTTTTTATTTCATCATATCCATTGAAGCTCTTGAGGTTTTTATGGCCAAATTTGACCATGAAATTAAAACACTAGATCTAGAGTTTTCATGGTCAAATTTGGCCAAATAAAATCCTAATGGATGATGCGAAGGTATTAATTTGTCATGTTTATCTTTTTTGTTCATATTTTAAGGTTGTTGTTTGTTTTTTGTGGCGGATATGGGATGGGTATGGTTCACGGTGGTGTTTTTGGTGTAGATTGTTAGGTTTTTTTTTTTTTTTTTTTTTTTTTTTTTTTTTTTTTTTTTTGTGGAGGTAGTTTGGGGGTTTACGAGTTTTGGGTTTGGTGGAGGTTGTTTACGAGGTTGCGGGTTTTGGGTTTGGGAGAGGCTGTTGGTCAGTTTTGGGTTTGGTGGATGCTGATTGCAAGGTTGCTATTAGTCGGTTTTTGGGTGGTTGCGGGGCTGGTGGTTGCTGCATATTAGGGTGGGTGGGTGGGTTTTGGCGGTGGTGTTGATGCCTAATTATGACATTAATTATTAGCTCTCTTAATATTTTAGGGAGATCCGAATTTTATTTTATGTCAGAAAGTTTAAAGAGTTCTGATTTTTATGTCATAAAGTTTAGGGATTTCATGTAACTTACCTGTTATTGTAGGTTAAAACTGGTTATAGTGAGTGATTTGCAACTTTTAAAAGTTTAGTGAGTGATCTGCAACTTTTACCTAAGTTTAGGGAGTTGTTGTGTGCTTTACTCATTTTAACAGTGTTCATGATAAGAAATAAAATTATTACTTAATTATAATGAAATTAAAATTTGTGATATTTACCATTATAAATTAACGCATCATACGACAACATCAAAATTTCGTATCAACATAAAACCAAATCAAGCGAATTTTTTTTGTATCATTAATTTTGTGTCAGTATTATTAGGTCATCAATGGCTGGATAATTCTTAGCTTAATTTTTAAAATTCATGTTTAAATGTATAACTGTGATTATTGCTTACATTGTGTTTATTTGGGATACTTAATGATTATATGTTTTATATTTTGTTTACTGAATTTTGTTTTTACATGCAGATCTAATTTAATAAGAGGATTAAATTTGAGCAAAAGTGTTGGAAAATCAAAGTACGAGTTTCTCGCTTGATGATCCTATTGGATTAGGAGGTAAAGTTTACATTTATGAAATTTTTTTATAAACCTTTTTAGTTTTTATTAATTAATTTTATAGAAAAAACAAAATTTTTGTTATTAGATAGCTCAATCAAGTCATTAAATTAACTTAATTTTTATTTTTAATGACGGGCTAGGTGGTTACGTTCATGTCTCAATTAAATCCAACTTTGTTCAACAATTTCGCTCAAAAATAAATGAAGGAAAAGTTTACTCCATTAGATACTTTTCAATCGTTACAAATAAGAAGCAACATCACACGCATTGTCAGCGACAACAAAATAATTTTCGAGTGATTGGAAACGATGAAAAAAATCTCAATGCATAGATTTGATTTTGTACAATTACAATTTTTAGATCAATTTAACAACGAATATTCACTTCCTGGTAAATACGTTGATTTATTCTATAAGACTATAAAGATTAATTTTATATAAATTTTATTGTTGCTAACATATTCTATTTATCCACTTTTATTAAATGGAAGAATTATGGATGTGAACAAAGTTGGCGTATCTATCAAAATAGAAGATAACTAGTATACATGTTTTGTTGCATATGTTTATGTATAGTTTTTAACGTTCTTATAGGGGTACAAATTACATAAAATTAATACAAAATTATCCTTAACAAACAATAGCAAATTTATAAAAAATATTATGAGTATGATCTAATTACATTTTTTTTTGTTTGATTTTATGTATAAAAAACCGTGGGATATAAAAATTATTCATAAAAAAAATTTAAAACTTATAACGCAATTAAAAATACTTTACCTTGTAAAATTTATGTCTACAAGTTTGAATAGACAAATAATTTGTTAGTGATCAAGAGATTACAAGGAATATTATCTTTTCACATTAAAGATTTTATCCTAATATGTAATTAATGAGATATTATATTTACAATTTTTTTTTTTGAAAGATACCATATTATTTTTATTTAACTAACAACAACGAATAAAATAGAAAACAATAAGTCACATTATAAATTACATCAAAAAAAATTATACTTTTGGGCAATAACATTTTTATTAAATTATTGTGTATTTTTTTTACTGAATTATTAAATAATAAAATAAATCAACTATTTTATTTTTTAAAAAAAATAAACTTAAGTCTATAGGAAAATATCTTTTCTTGAGATTTAGGTATGAAAAACCGTGTATTGCACAGGCTTTCATCTAGTATATAATAATTGAATAATATAACTATTATTGTTTCATTTAACTACTTACACATTTAAATGAGTAATATCAATAAGTTTATTTATATTTGATTGAAAATTAATTTTTGATAATTTAAAATCACTTCTAAAAAAATTAGATTCGCCATTGGACAGGAAAACAAAAGATTTTTTTATGGTTATGTATGATGCTAATTTTAAAAAGATTTGTTTAGGATATCAACAATAAATTAAAGCAATTAGGATTTTAAATGAAATAAAACGTTCTAGAAAAGATATCAAAGACGCACTAAATACCTTGAATGTTATGATTGTAAAGCGTGCGCGATTTGATAATTTGTTGCAAGACTTGTGCTTTGCAATTAAAAGAAATCTAGAATTTCCTATGTCTGACAAGGTTAACTCGTGCACAAAACTATGTATGAGCACACTGCTGCACGTGCATCACCACCCAAAATTGCCAAAATGTTTTAAAAAATAAATGAAAGAGACCGGTTATATCTAATAACTAGTCTTTTAAGTTATCTCTTTTTTTTTTAATTTTTTTTTATATATATATATATATATATTTGTATATTTGTTTAGGTACACAATTTTTAAATTTTTCCCCAAAACCTTCTCAATTAAGTTAAAAAAATCATAAAGTTAATGTAATAGTTTTATAGTACCATTTGTTTGTAATAGGTTATTTGTAGTACTTTTGGTTTGTAAGATGAAATTTTTAATTTATATTTGGTTGTAGTATGGATTTGTGTGTCCTATTTTTGGATTGAAATTAATTTGGTTGCAATATAAGTTTTGATCAGACTAATAGATCTGTTAATTGATGGTGTCCCACTATCTCAAAAATCTTAAATTCGCCACTAGGTAAACCTACGTGTACATAGCTATGGGTGTATGTGCAAGGTTTTTACTTTGGTTTTTATTCATGATATTATTTGGGCTAATGTCAAATGTTATGCCGTGATATTCCCTAGACTAATGTCAAAAGTTATGTCAAAAAAATTAAAGATCTTGAGATTGAAGGACTGATTTGCAAAAAATTATATGTAGAGATATAGTGCAAAAGATGTTGATAAATACAAGGCTTTAAATTAAAAAAAAAAAATCGAAGGTAATCTAGAGAGGATCTCTAAGAGGGGAAGAAAAAGGAGAACGATTTGAAGGGAGAAGGAAAGACAATTTGGAGTTTGTTGGGAATTATGCTAAAAACTAGTTTTTGGCCCAGACAATGCTCCGGATTATAAATTTGTAAGTTTGATCAATATTAAATTTAGAAGTTAATGTTCAACAATATTTATTAGTGAATGAAAATATAGTGTATGGAATATTTCAATTCACCCAACTTTGAGCCCCATTGTGATCATGCACTTAAGTATGGTGGCGTCCAAAGGGAAGGAAACTAGAGCAAAAGAATCGCCAACAAGTTTTAGGAACTTGTAAACCGTTTATGAGGTAAAGGTTACACCCCCTTCACGATCACAGAGATCGCTAACTCCATAGTGGTCCTAAATCATGACTGGATATTCGAGGATGAAGGTACAAATTCAACCTAAAAGAGATTGAACCTGCCCTAAATAGGCATCTACTTTATTCTTCTCATATTCATGTACGCTTTCCGATCAACATACAATCAATATATTAATCCTAAACCTGTTTAATCTATGTTTGTTGATTATTAATGCACAAATAAATCTATTATTGGTGATCACTTGAATTAAAATCATATTAGCCTAATTCAAATTATTAATTATCTTATTAAGCGTGATTTCAAGTACAAATTCCCTTTAACCTGCAAGAAAGGTGTGATCAAGCAATAACAATAATATATATCAAGCAACATAATAATTGTATTGACACAACAATCATCATCATAACAATCTCAAATCAAAGCATAATATTAGCAAGATCCTATGTATGATACTAACATGATTAATAACAAATCCTAACATGTCACTAAACAATAAAAATCAAAGCTTTAATCCTAACATGATACTAGAAAGCCATAAAAGCATCCTAACATGATACTAGAAATTAAAATAATAATCTAAACACGATTTCTATATCAAAAGAATAATTAAGTAATTAAACTACTTACTTTGATGTCTCGTACCTTTTTCTATCAAAACAATACACACGTTAGTAACTTCAATGAACATATTAAATCAAACAATTAAAATAATAATTGAAATAGAGATTTGGGACCAAACCCTCAAAATTATCAAACTTTCACGTCGAGGTCTAAGACAACTTCGAGCTTGGTTATGTGTGTCTAAGTCTCGTGATGGACGTATGGTGTATTTTGAAAAGGCTAGGATTAGAAATCAAGAGAGAGAAAGAAAGAATAAGCTTTTAGCTTAGAGAGAGAAAGAGAGATTTGATGATTGAAAACGGGGGAAATCGATCCTATTTATAGAGAAAAATCGACCGTAAGCAATAAGAAAAGAGTCAAAATTTGACTCGGAATAAAACCAGCTCCATCGCGACGCGACAGGCCTATCGTGGCGCGATGGACCTTATCGCGGCGCAATAGAAGCTGCATGATAAAATTACGTACGGAGTTCTTCTTCTAATTGAATTAGGTTACTTAGAGTCCATACTTATCTTTTATTAAACCGGATTCAATCCTTTTAAAACACTTGTTTTATTCCAAATAGAATTCTTTATCTTTTCAATAATTACTAGTCCTAATCCCTTTAGAACTCAAAATAACCTTCTAGATAATTCTAGAATACTAAGATAAATCCTAACGACTTTAGGAATACAACTATAATTAATGGACCCTCCACATGATCATTGGGCCGCCCAAAAAACTCATTTAGGACCCTGTTTAGTATTTTGATCATAACTTCCTCGTTATAACTCGGAATTGGGCTTATAATATCGTTGGAAAGCTCTTTTCAAGCCCCATCCAACTACACAATTATTTGACCTATATTATGGACCAAACTAAATAGGATTGGATGTTTTTCATAAATAGGATACGAAATGAACGATTTTTGAAATAAGAAATGAACATTTTATTAAAACATTTTAGAAAACAGAAGTTCATGAGACTTCAACATTTCACCTCGTTCGATATTCAATGACGTGAAAAGTACTCATCACTGGGTTTGGTTTTTGGGGAGACACAATCAGGTGTCTACGTATAGTAATAATTATTTAATAAATATATAATAATTATTCAAATTTTGCATCGAATATAGAAGATGTACCAAATTAATTCAAAACTAAAGTAGAAAAGTGGTAGGTTTTATTCATTATACTTTACATAATTAAATAATATTAATTAATTTCTTATAAATTAGATGGTAGATTATTGTGTAATTTACTAAGGAGTTACATGATACTATTATAGAAGATAAATAAATAGGGATGTTACACATATGAAGAGTTTTTTATGTGGAATAAAATAAGGGAAAATTGGAAACTAATAATCCCACCTTTGTCTTTTCTGCTCAAAACAATTCCACCTTTTAAATTTCTAGAATAATCCCACCATTGACCCTCAATCATGTGAGTATTTGTTACAATCATCTCAATGTGTAATTTCCTAAATATCAACGTCTATAATTTATACTTATTGTAAAATAAAAATATGATTCGTTAAAATTCTGTATTGATAAATGTATATGAACCGATCAAATTAAAACATTTGAAAAAGTAGAGAGAGTATTATTATTATTATTATTATTATTATTATTATTATTATTATTATTATATATATAAACTTTTGAAAGTGAGGAAAAGTAGTGGGACATGATGACTATGATAAGGTGATTTAATAATGGTGGTTTCTAGAGTAACTACTATAGCCCACTACCGGTATGGGCTCATAGTTGTCCATACCAAAATATTTAAAATTATTTTTTTTTTCCTTTCTTCTTCATCTTCTTCCTCCCTAAAATCCTTTCCCCACCTCCATGGAAAGCTCCCATTGCCGGCCAAACCTCCGCCTACCACACCTCCACCTCCGACAGCAAGGAACCCACCCCACCAGCCACCACTTTGGTCGAAATCAGAAACACGCAACCACCTTCGTTAGAAATCACCGGAAACCACCCAAAAAACATAACCCAAAAATAGAAGAGTGAGCAATGCTATGGAATACTTCTGGCTGATTTTCATGGTCTTCAAACATGGACAAGTTCCTTGTTGGAGACACAAACTTATGGCTCTAGCCATTAAAAACGGTGAATTCTATGCTAGAAATTGTCTGAGATCGGTCGAAATTCACGACATTAATTGTTTGTCGGTGCTCAGTTATTATTGATTTGTATACTGTTATTATTGGTTTGTATACTATTATTCTTGATTTGTATACTGTTATTATAGTGTTGAATATTGTAATTAAGAGGAGATAGACTACTTTTTTACAACATGGTAAGTAATACGCGAATTTTTACATTTTTGCCCCCGGTATGCGCCCAATAAACCCATACCTGGTAGTGGTTTATCACTACTCGTGGTTTCTAATAGTGTGTATCAACTATTTTGAAATGATCAAAAGACAAGCAATGCTTTAATTATTCTGAAGCAGAAGTAACATTTGCTGATCAGAATAAATCAGATTATGCCTTATCTTTTTATTTGTGTTTATTAATCGTTAAATATAATTCATAAACTATAAAAATTTCATATTTGAAAAGTGTATAGTTGTGTACACTATTAACACGAATTTCATAACATCTCATTTAATTAACTTGTATACTACAAATTAAAGTACAAGTGTGAATAAAGATTTGAAATATTTGATTTGATATATAGTTCAGATCAAATAATCGAATTAGATCAGATGATTAAATATAGGCTGAACACCTGAACCTCCAAAAATTATATGTTAATTAATTGTAACACTTTAAAAAACAAAGTAAGAAAAAATACACGTCTATGGAATTAGTGATCAAGTCATGATAGGTCGGTTCAGGTTGTATCATATTATTAAGTCATTGGGATAAGGAATTAATAATCAAGTCGAGATACATCGGTTCAGGTTGTATCATATTATTAAGTCATTGGAATAAGAAATTAGTAATCAAGTCGAGATAGATCGGTTCAGGTTATATCATATTATTAAGTCATTGGGATAATCAATTGTGGCGACTCACTCCCTCCCTTCCCCAGACAAACCTAAGCAATTTGTATCAACTTTGTAATTTCTGATCTCCCCGATGTGCGATATAGTCGGTGCAATATATTAATTTATTTGCTTAAGCCAAACAAAGAAATTGTGTGTAAATACACGAACCAATCTCAAATAAAGCAAACATAAGATTGTGTTTATATTATTATAATAATAGACAAGATTACATGAACAAACCCTTTTCTTTAAAAAAGAAAGAGCTTTTACACATATTCATGGATAATTCCACAATTATAAAAAAAAAAAATAAAAAAAAATAAAAAAAAAAAAAAAGGAAATTTCCTACTAACAATGTTAAGAAACGGATAGCTAAAACGAGGTAACTCGTAAGTAATTTCTCCGTTTCTGTGTAAACAATGTAATTACGGCTTCTACTAGCTCCATTCATTTATTCTCTCTCATACTTCATACAATCTGCAAAACATTGAGATTATATTAGAATTAATACCATAGTTACGCTTTTAATTTTATGCTTGTCAATGTAAAAATTCATTCACTTGTTAATATATAGTCCGTAAAAAATACAATATTATTTGATATCTAAATTGCAAATTGAGAATAATATAACAAGATCTCAGTTAACTAACTAATTTTTTTCATAAATCACAAACAATCATCAAAATGAGAAATCCAAAGTTCAACCATTACATTGAAATGGGGGTAGTATCAAATGAGATCCGATAGCTCATGGAGTAGTGTCGACTTATAACAAAGTGCTTTAAATTATAAATGTCAACTAATCCGAATCTCTACTCCATATGTATTTAATTAGATCTATTGGGTGTGATAATGAGACGTGTTAATTATGAAATACCTTTAAAAAAATAGTTGAAATAATTCCATAGTTATTTTTTTTCCACAAACAAATCCATTACAGATTAAAAGTCAACTAATACGGACATAAAAATTACTTTAAAGTTCGATCTTCAGATTATAACACCTTGTTAAAAAAAAAACTACCTCAAACGAACGGATGATGATGGCGATGATCTAATCGCTGTCGCTGTCGCTGCCGCTGCTGCTGCTACCATCATGATCATGACCATGTTCCTTCTTCTTCTTATCCTTCTTTTTCTTCTTCTTCTCACCATGACCATCATCTTTCTTATGATCCTTACCATCATGTTTATCATGATCTTTATGATGATCACCATCATGTTTCTTATGATCATCACCATGACCAAGGATCTTAGACATCATTCCTCCTTCTTTATGTTCACCATCATTGCTATGATGACCATCATCTTTCTTATGATGCTCATCTTTCTTGTCACCTCCCATATGGAGTTTCTCTCCTATCTTTTCAATGAAACCTGCCATTTTTTCTTTGTGATTTGGATGATATTTGATGATGTATGTATTATATGGTTTATGAATGAATTATTACATCTTGGGGTGGTAAGTATTTATAGGCTCATAAAACGAATTCTCTTTCTTTTTTTAGTCGAAATAATCTCATAATAATAATATCTCTTTTCATTTATTATATTAAGAAATTTTTATAATCTTTTTATTCTTATGCAACTTGTAAACTTTGGATAGGATGATATAAAAATCATTTTAGTACGAGATGTACAAGTAGATAATGTTAGATAGATTATCCGCGTTGATTTCGTAATTTACTTCACATGGGATTCGTGTATGCCGCGTACTCTACGTTTTACCCTTAGGCAAATTACTCTCATTAGCATTATTTACCGAGTTAAGGCTCCTTTCACTTCATCTTATTTTTGATAAATTGAAATTATTTTTTACTAAAATAAAATTATATTTACTGAACTTAAATTATTTTTACTGAACTGAAATTAATTTTACTGAATTGAAATTATAATTCTTCTTTAAGAAAACTGAGTTTTACTGAACTGAACTTATTTTCACTAAATTAAAATTATTTTTACTGAACTGAAATTAATTTTACTGAACTTAACTTATTTTTGCTGAACTGAAATTATTTTTACTTAATATTATTTTTTTAAGGTGAAGTGAATAGGGCCTAAGCGTAGTCTAATGATAAGATTGTCACCTTCCAACCTTGAGGTTGGGGATTCAATCACCACTAGAGACATTTTGAAGGTGGGAATCCCTAGCCTTCCCCCTCACTCTCGAAGTGTCTGACCCACAAATACCAGACCAAAAAAAAAAAAAACCGTGAGGGTTGAGGTTCGGTCAGGGTCTTTCTCCTTACCTTAAAAAAAAAAAAAAAATTACTCTCATTAGCATCATTGGCACCAATTTTATGTTGTTTTTCAATTATTGACACCAAGTTGCTATAAAATTAACGTAAATGACATTGAATAACCAATTTTACCTTAAATTTCTTTCAATCATTCTTTTGTGTGCAAACAATTTTTACTAGGCGTGTTCAGCAAAATATAACCGTGAAGGTAGCTGTTAGCTATGGAAATAAATATAGATTAAAGTAGTGGATGGCTAACTGTTATACATAAAAGTCAACATTATTTTCTTAAAAATATAGATTAAATTCTAACAGCTACCTTAAAAGCTGTTTCTAAGTTCAAAAGTTAAAATTTCTAACTTTTTATAAAAGCTAAATCCACCACTAAAAGCTATTCTAACCACTACATTACCAATCATTAATATTTTTTGTTAAGTAG
This sequence comes from Chenopodium album, assembly GCF_948465745.1. Classification (NCBI taxonomy): domain Eukaryota; kingdom Viridiplantae; phylum Streptophyta; class Magnoliopsida; order Caryophyllales; family Amaranthaceae; genus Chenopodium; species Chenopodium album. Next base: position 37,913,398 of record NC_137844.1, read on the forward strand.
TAATTTAACTTGGTAAACCACTAAAAGTTACCTAAAAGGTGGACGACCGATGTGGAAACCCAAATATTTAAAGCATTTATGTCAATATTATTCTTTTTCTATTAACACGAAGTTGTATCACTCGTTGAATTGACATCACGCTGCTGAAAAAAAAATAAAAATAAAATAAAATAATTCGTCAACAACATTAAATTACTTTCTCCGATAACTATTATTTTCAAAATATACTATAAATTAATGCTAACATTGTGTACAACAAATTATTTTTCATATATAAAACTTTTTTTCAACAAATTGGCCAAAATACTCTTTACTTTTTTTTTTTTTTTTTTTTTTTGACAAAAGCTTAAACAAGAAACTAAAGGACAAAGTTAAAAAAGGATAAACTAGAGTTCGCAGTCGTAGCCAGAACGTGAGCCCTGTACACTACAACCCGATCAACCTTGAGAACGGCACACTACTCAAAACTGCTACTTAATTGGCGAATACGAGCAATATTCCAACGGATAGAGATATCCGAGTCTTGATCACCCCGGAGGCAATGAACAACTGTAGTAGAGTTTGTATAAATTATAACCGCACGAAGCGACCTTGTGACTGCCCATTGTAGCCCTTTCAAACAGGCATTCAACTCCGCATGTAGAGCAGACTGAGCTAGCCCAGAAGAAGCCCCTCCTAGCCAGCCCTGCTCCCCAAACTCCCCAACCTCTGGACACCAGCCCATCCCAGATCTGTGAGTATGTTTATTCCACGAGCCATCCACCAAGTTTACCGTCTAACGCAGCAACAATCCAGAATCTGAGTCCTGCAAAACAGCACGTAAAAACCCCGGAGGGTACTCACTTACCAATTCAGGAGGGTGTAAAGCGCGAAGACCCCCTAACTTCTTAGTAGGAAAAATATCCTGTTGGCGAAGACCTTCTGATATAATCGCTGGTGTCGACAAAGGATCAGCTCTCGCTGTATTGAAAACCCTATGATTACGCGAAATCCACAACCCCCAAAGAGTTACGATGAAAAAGGTCGTTTTGTGACCATCAAACCCATCCTGACTTAGAAACAGCCGGATATAGTACAGAATCCAATCATTAAAGGATTGGCCTGCATTAGCTTCTGAGTGGATACGTAAAATCCCACCCCTCCATGCATCGCGTGCAGAACTGTAAAACCTAAACAAGTGTTGCAAGTCTTCCACCTGAGTCCCACAGAGATCACAGTGTATACTTACAGCCAGTCCACGTCTTCCCAAATTGGTCTTTGTAGCGATTCCATTCCGAAGTAGCTTCCACATAAATAGTTTCCACTTGGGCATTACATTGAGGGACTAGAAAATCTTGTACAAACCTGAAATGTCTTCTGAGGAATCTGAGAGACTAGTTAGTTTGAGGAAAGCGTACCCTGTCTTAACGGTAAAACGACCCGACTTATGGTAACGCTAATACAAATAATCCTCCGAGTCGCCACCAGGTAACTCCATACTTGCAATGATTGAAGCATCAGAGTGAACAAAAGCTGAATTAAGTTGGCCAAGGTTCCACTCAGACCCAGAAGGGAAAATGAAGTGACTTGCCTTCCAGTCCTTAGCTTGGCGCAAAGTAATCGTAGAATTATATTCTGGCACTCTGCCAACCATCCATCTATTCTTCCCTGATACTATAGACTTTTCATTCCCCACCTTCCACCCACAACCTTTGGTGAGAGTATTCCCCGCCCTTATTAGGCCTCTCAAGCCCCAAGAGAAATTCTTGTTGCGATACCAAACCTCCACCCTTTTTTCCAATGGGATGTGAAACCGAGCCGCACACACCTTGGAGAGCAAGAGTTGTGGGTTGTGAAATAATCGCCAAGCCTGTTTCACAAGCAAAGCTGAGTTAAACGCAGCTAGACTTCGAATCCCTAAACCACCCATACCCTTAGGCATGCAAACCTTGTCTCTAATGCCCAGTGCATACCATTATTCTCCCTATTTGACCAAAAGAAGGCAGCAAGAAGAGAGTCCACCTTATTAGCAATACGACTCGGCAGCTCAAAGCAGCTGAGAACATGAGAGTCAATTGCAATGAGAACAGAGTTGATTAAAATCAATTTCTGTGGCTAAGAAAGACCAATCGCATTCCAACTCGTCAGTCTTTTACCAATGTTATCGACGATGAACTGAAAGGAGGCAGATTTGCGGCGCCCCAAGTCAATAGGGACTCCAAGGTGTGACGCAACCTGGTCAACCTTGGCCATGCCCAGAATTTCCTTGAACGATGTTTGCAAGGAAATCGGGGTATTAGGGCTGATTTTAAAGTGAGATTTGGCAAGATTAATTTGTTGGCCCGAAATGTTGCTGAACCTGTGAATAACGGTCGCAATGGCATGGGTACTGTGAACATTGGCCTTATAGAACAACAAGGCGCCGTCTGCAAAGAAAAGATGAGAAAGAGAAGGGCCTCTAAGCCCTAGCTTTATACCATCGAAGTACCTCATGTCACACCCCTGTTGTAACATCCTTGACAGAACATCCATACAAAACAGGAAGAGGTAAGGGGATAATGGGTCTCCCTGACGTAACCCACAAGTAGGTCTAAACTGTTAACTCGTCTCCCCATCCAGTAAAACATTGTACGACACCGTTGAAATGCACTGACCGATCATCTATAACCAAGTTGTAGGAAAACCGTACCACTGCAGAACCCGATTCAGAAACCCCCGATTAACCCTGTCATACGCCTTACTCATGTCAATCTTGACCGCTGCCAAGTAGTCATACCCTGTAGTCCTCTTGTTTATTTTATCCAAAACCTCATGGCTCAGAATAATATTGTCTGTCATTTGTCTCCCTGAAATAAAAGCGTGCTGGTACAAAGAGATTAGGTCCGGTAAAGCTCTCTTCATACGATTAACCATACATTTTGAAATGCACTTGTAAGCCGTATTACACAGACTAATAGGGCGAAGGTGGGCAGTTGTTTCAGGGACATCGATCTTCGGGATCATTACCAGGATGGAATGATTCCATTCCTTTAGCAGATAACCAGTGGCAAAGAAGCTCTGGATATCTAGGACCACCTCACTTCCCACCTTATCCCAGTGCTTTTTGAACAAGGAAGCTGTGAAACCATCAGGGCCAGGGCTTTTATCTCCATTGAGGCTAAACATGGTCATTCCGACCTCCTCTACTGTAACAGGTTTAGATAAAAGCGCCAGTTGGTGACTATACAAGGATGGAATATCAAGTTCCTGTAATAGCATGTTCGTCGCAGCATCTATATCTGAATCCTGCACAGGGCATAACACCATTTTTATCGAATCCACAACCAAGTCCCTAACCTGATCTTTGTCCTCTAGCCAAACCCCCGCATCATTTTGAAGAGTGTGAATCAAATTCTTATTCTTTCGCATTTTCACCCTTGAGTATAAAAGGGAGGTAGGGAGATCTCCCGACGCAACCCAATTTTCTTTCATTCGTTGTTGCCAAAATGCAACACTCAAGGATGCAACAGTCATAGTCGTGTCCACATTTGAGACGTAAGAATGAGCGGTTGGTAGGTCCTCTGCAGACCTGCCTTGTGTAGCCAACTCTGCTGTCAACAATTTCCAGTTAACCCCCCCAGAGCTTGGTGTTTTGTAAACACCAGTGACGCATTTGGTTCCTAGTTGTGACCTGTTTTCTAGAAACAGAAAACATCGGAGAACCCACAACAGGTGTATTCCACGTCTGTGAGACAATGGAACCAATTTCTGCAAAATCCAGGCACCAATTATCTACCTGATATGGTCTATTGCTTTGTTTCCGAACTACTTCATTTGTAAAAATAATGGCCGCATGATCAGAGGCTACCAATGGTTGGTTAATAATCCTGCTTTCCAGAAAATGAAAAAACCAATCATTCGACATGTAACCCCTATCCAGGCGTTCCAAAACCAGGCCATTGCCAAGACGTTTATTCGTCTAAGAAAACCTAGGACCGGAGAAAGGGACATCTAAAAGTTGATTGCCCAACTTCTAGTTTGTGAAAACCTCACTACCTCTAATGTGCATGGTCCCTCCCATCTTATCCTCAAGTAGTTCAAGCTGATTAAAGTCTCCTAAAAGGAGGGTATTCGGGAAATGTTGAATTTGTGGAAGCATAGTACTCCAAAACACAAATCTATCCTCAAATACAGGCGGGCCATACACAAAAAAGATATTCCATATCATTCCAGTCCGCTCCTTTACAGCACAATGGACAAAATTAGGAGTCTTAGAAACACATGAAATAGGCAAACCAGACCAACCTAAAACCACTAGGCCCCCACTAGAACCAACCGAGTCAACACCAGTAACAAAAGTAGGATTTCTAGAACTAAACAACCTAGCTAATGTACTAACCGAGCACTTAGTCTTAGAGATAAACAAAAACATAGGCTTATGTACATTAAAAAGCCACAAAAGGTAAGGGAGATTAGGAGAGTCCTGAGCATTTAGCCCCCTAGAGTTCCAAGCAATTGTCTTCATGGAGATTTAGAGGAATCTATCCCCGAATTGGCGTGACTAGTATCCTGATCAAAAGTATTTCCATCAAACATCTCAATAGAATCTGTAGAATCAGAGTCTTCAAAGGTGGTAACCTTATGCCTCTTGCAACAATCTATCAGTACCTTTGGAGCATGACGTTTCCCTTGTAGAATGGTCCTTGCACCCCTTGTGAGACTTTGAAGAGGAAGCAAGCCCCGGTTCTACTCCCATATCATCAGCCTAGTAACATCGGTGATGCACTTAGAAGATAAAACCTTGTTGCCATTCTTCCCCGACCAAAGATTGAAACCCCCTTTCAACTCTAACCTCTCCAAACATAACCTGCGTCTTTTTTGGAGCCAGTTTGAAGTACAGTATCGAAGGGCTGGAGGCATATCTAGCGACTGAGATCGGTCCAAGCTGCTAGCAAACGGTCGCGCCCTTTTGCGGGGCCAACCACTGGTGGCATCAACCTGCATCGGAGTAGGCAAAACAACTGGAGTGTTGTGCGGCACCTGATAATTCTCGGTTGGGGTAACAACCTGTGTGTTATGTGAGGAATGCTGTAAGTCCACATTTGGAGCCGTGATGTGAAGAGGTTCAGAAACTGGAAAACCTCGGCTTCGATTCCTCAACGACGTAAGAAAAGAACGAATCTTCCCACCAGAGCGGGTAACATCAAGTTGCTGCTCAATCCGACCCGGGAACACGGCATCAATGGGATAATAAGTACCGTCCCTACAAACTTGCGGAACTCCCTCCTGGAACGGAGTACGAACCCCATTAATATACACATAGGCAATATTCAAGGCATGTGCATCCTGATGGCATTGAAATTCATCAAATAACAAGGGAGGGGAGGCCTGCGAGGGAGAGACAGGTGAGGAACGTTGGTGTGCAGCCTAGTTGATGGCTTACCAATTTCAAAGGTGGATCAGGATGACATTATAGTTGCATTCGGTTGTTGAGCAGCAGTTGGAGACAACAAGGCCTCATCTAAAGACATTCGAAAAAGACCCCCAGGAGAAACCGAATCACTGTCACTCGAGGCAGCCGTAAACTGAGTATACGAGTCATCATAAAGCCCATACCTTGTAGCCTGGGAAACTCTGTCTTGTAGCGCATGAGTAGGCATAAAGGGAGCCCTAACCTTATCTTCCACCATTGGTTGCTTACCTTTCGGATCTAGCGTACCATTGCCCCTCTGAATAAGGTTGTTAGAATTACCTTCCTGTTCAAAATTTTCAGGCACTGGTACGAACTCTTCCTCCGAATTTTCATCACTCGAGATATCAACAATCCCCTGATTCCCCTACTGCACCCGAATCCCCTATTCTGGAACAATTCCTTCGTTGGGGTCAACAAAGAAGACAGTCTCTGCGTTGTGATAGCAAAATCCAGGAACGTTCGGGTCGAAATCATGGAAATTATCAGCATTATCATCATTATTATAAGTCGAATCACCATCCGGATCATCATCCCTCCATAACCTTGAACCCCTTGGGCAGCACCATCATCAAGGAGCAGCAGATTTACCTTGGTGTTGCGGTGGACATACCAGTCAGGCAATCCTTCAATAAGGTTAGTAAATAAGGGTTGACCAGGAGGGCCGAAAATAACATCATAACCTTGTTGCATAAAACACTCAACGCAAATTCAATCTACGAGTAGCTTCATATTCAGTCAACACACACGTGGTAGTATAATGACCAAGAGAACCACAATTTTTGCAACATTTAAACACACCTTCGTATTGAAAATAAACCCAAATTGCCTGACCTGGAATATCTGTAGGAAGGAAGCATCCTGGAAATGAAGATTTCGAAAGATCAACGATGACTAAAGCTCTGTAATTTGGATTGAAAGGCTCCTCTTCACCATAATCTTCAACCTTGACAATGTAGCCCACACAGCGAAGAGCTTCCACAACCCATTCAGGGTCTAGATGATCAAGCGGTAAACCTGTAACCTTAATCCAAATCTTGGCAAAGTCGAAGTTAAGATCAGCAAGGAGAAGTCCACGTAGACCTTTTCGGAAGGTAATCAACCTCCCATCTATGACAGTGGTATCCAATTCCAGCAGGGCATCGACATCCCTTGGGTTAGAGCATACAAAAGCATAAAAGTTCCCAATTCTTTTGACCCGAATAGGAGCTCTCTTAATCCATCGTGTGTCAACGATGTGTTGAACAGTTGAATGAGCTGGAGGCTCAGGACCTTGGAATCTTCCTATGATCGAGCTATCCCATTTGGTAGGAGGACGTAATCTGTGACTTGAAGGACGGCTACCAAGAACTCCACGCTTGGTTGGTCCATGGTAATTGCGATGATTTTCCATATTAAACAAAGAAAATGAGAAAAACGTTTTGAGAAACGAGGGGTAGAAAAGCTTAAAGAAAGTAGAAAATTCCAACTGGAAAGATGAGAAAAACGTTTTGAATAAAAAAAGAAATGGTGGGCCAAATCCTTAAAGAACAAGGAAAAATTGATGAGTAAGTAACAAATTTGCATGCAAGGCTTGAGAAGTTTACAGGTGTAACTTGAAGCATTTACTGAAGACACTTCAACATGTGAGCAATCGGCAAGCGGTTGATAAGGATTGGAGACAATTAATGGAAAGGAAAAAAAGGGGATTGGAGGGGTTGAAAAGAAGAACTGAAGAAGAACAAAGAGAAAAGGGGTTCAAACCCTAGGACTCACGAAACGTGAGGGTGTTTTTGAGCTGGTTGCTTAGAACAAAGAGAAAGAGCTTAATTCATACTGTTGTAAAGATTTTTTGAAATCATATATCTTTCAAAAATCATATATCTTTCAAAAATCATATATCTTTACTTAAAACTATATAACATCAGTTACATACTCAAAATATAATAAATAAAAAACTAATCTAATGTTATTAAAATCATATTTCTTTCAAAAATCATCAAAATTTTCCACCCAAAATTACCAACGGATAAGAGATAACCGAATCTGACCATGCACACCCTATTGAATATGGTACAGTAATACTCCGCACTACAGTAGCAATGTCGACGTGACCATAGTTGAAGGGAGTGTATAGGAAGGAAGAAGTGAGGTCGATAGGAACGTAATAATGTAAAAATATCAATGTTAAAAGTTGTCGATCCTCTTTGCCTTTCCTAGTGGTGCACGACCAATTTACAACCATCCAAGAAGTATCATTCTTTCCTTTTATTAATGTTTAAATTAGACACCACTTGTCTTGCGATTCTCTGGCAAATTATTTGATTCCACGTCTATAGATACCATAGGTCGGTAGATCAATAAAGAACAAAATATAAACTGTTTGCCATAAACTAGTGGTATTCAAGTCCTTCAAAATCCTATGTAACACTTCATTATCAAAATGATATTTCCTCCAAAGATGATTTTGGCATACTGTTTGAAGCGACGAACTAGTGTTTGGCTTAGTGTTTGGCTCGATAATGTCTTTGGTCGACACTTTGAATATTTGTTTTACTATAATATTCATAATAATTTTATATAATCCATCCGTTTTAGAAAGTTTTTGCTCATTTGATACTTTTTGCCCATTTATACTGGAAAATTTGTAAAGAATAAGTCAACCTTTGCGTGATTAGCTCAAAATAAGTGAACCTTTCAATTAACTCAAAATAAGTCGATCTTTAATAAGTATTTTCTTTTAATAGGCCAAGTGACTTACAACCTACAAAACAAGTTAGTTTTTCAATTAAAAATGCTTCATTAAATTTAATTAAGTGTTAAACAGCTAAACTATAATTATATTTCTGTAATTATATTAAATAAACAAATTATAAATATTAAATAAAAAACAAATTAGGAAAATTAAAAAAAAAAAGCCCAGCCACTCCCTTCCCCCCAACCACTGTCAGCGGCCGTTGCTGCCGACCACCACCATCCCCCGGTGCCGATGACCATACCATCCCCCGGCGTCGCGCGACCTCCACCATCCCCCGGAGCCGGCGACCCCACTCCCCTTCCTTTCCCCCACCCAATCCTGCTTTAGTTTAACAGTTTTCATTCCCGCTTCCCCTACCCCGACACCACCAATTTCCCTCTTTCCCCCTATCGGAAACTGCCCCGTCCCCCACATGAATCAACCCCCCGCACCCTTACCCAGCAAGAAACGTCACTCCAAAACCTTAAACCCGACCCCCGAACTCACCCTAAACGAGTTTGGTTGTCGTTTAGGGTGGTTTCGAGGGTTAGGTTTAGGAACGGAAATGGGGAAGGGAGGGGATGGAGTCACCGCCGACGGGGGAGGAAGGTTCGGTCACTGGAAAGGTGAGGGGTGGGATTTTTAATTTTTTTTTAATTTTATTTAATTGTAAATTGAATTTTTTTAAATAATTAATCAAAAAATTAATCTTAATTATTTTTTTAAAAGAATGACCAATGACATAATGACACATGTTACACTTTACCTTAACTATCGGTTACCTTCTAATCTAACCGGCTTTGACTCATTTTGAGAAGATATCTAATAAAAGTCGACTTATTTTGAGTTAATTGAAAGGTTGGCTTATTTTGAGCTAACCACGCAAGGGTTGACTTATTTTTGACAAATCTTCCTTTTATAATTTTAAAATGGATACACAAAAAATATGTAGTATATCAAATGAACAAATTAAAAAAACAAACTTAGTTCGATTTGCGGTGTGGTTTAATTATAGTCTAAACCGACATTAATCATATTAATTCAGTTTGAGATTTTTCAAATTGTACCGCACCATATTACTATTCGATCCAAGTCAAACCAGCCGTTTTTAATTTGGTATAAAACAAAAAAATGATACTCCCTCCAAGGATAGTTTTGGCATATATATTGTTTCAAGGGATGAACTAGTGTTTGGCCCGGATAATGTTTTGGGTCAATACTTTGAATATTTGTTTTACTATAATGTAATTAGTAATCTTATATACTCCATCTGTTCTTGAAAGTTTGACCCACTTTGCATTTGCACAATCTTTAATAAACATCTTTAACCATAAATATCTTTGGCTATGTATAAGTAAAAATTATTAAACGTTGTTATTTGGAAAATTTATAATAAGGTGAATCTAACAAGATTTCACATGCTAATTTATTTCTATTGTATAAATCATAAAATATGATCAAAGATATTTTTTAATTTTGCCCACATGCATAGTAAGTCAGTCGAACTTTAAGAAACATAGTTAATATTTTGGGAAGTTGCACATAATTTTTAGCATACATTTTTGGTAAAAGTTGCACATAAGTTTTAACGGAGGTATATTAGAGATTCACCCATGAATGATATTACTGAAATCCTTCCACATTTTTCGTTTAAAAGAAAAAATGGTACCAATTGGTAAATCTTCTAATCCTGATGGAATATAAAAATAAATAAATAAATAAATTTATACACCCGAGTGCAAGGTGTGCACCTAAGGGCATTTTTTGCTCATTTAATACTTTTTGTTCATTTTATAATCTTGAAGTGAATAATAAACAATATACCAAATGAACAAATTAAAAAACAACCCTATTTCGATTTGTGGTGTGGTTTATAGCCTAAATCGAAACCAAATCATATTGATACGGTTTGAGATTTTTCAAACGGCACCACACTATATATATTACTATTCAGTCCAAACCAAACCACACCGTTTTTAATTCGGCATACAAAAAAAAATTGCAATTGTCATCATGTGCAGCATGAACATTTAGTAAAAAAAACCAAATTGCAATTGTCATTATGTGCAGCAACGTCTATATTTTTGAATATTTAGTAAAAAAAAAATTTCTACACTTTACAAAAAATGAACATTAGTAAAAAAAAATATATGAACACTTCACAAAAACCAAACGTAAATATGCAATTTTATATGTTCATATTTGATAAAGAAATGTTCATTTTATATGTAGTAAATGTTTAGTTTATATTACAAAACTATTGTATTATGAGTCAGACGTTTCTTTTAAAAAATTGATGTTTATTATATAGTGTTGTATGTAATATACTACATGTTCAAAATTTGCGATTATTTAGATATTTTTTTTTATAAAGGTTCTGTTCAGTTCATCTTATTTTCACTTATTTCAGGTGTAATAAGTTCAGATAAGTTCCGTTAAGTTCTGATAAGTTCAGTTTAGGTTTAATATGTTCTGATAAGGATTATCCAAGTACAAATTACAACTAAAATAAGTTTTAATAAAGTCTAATAAGTTTAGATAAGTTCAGGTAAGTTTAAATAAGTCCAGATAAGTTCATATCAATAAAAATCAGGTGGATAGAACACACTCTAAATGTTCAAAAGTATAAGCGTGAGGCATTACGATGGTTCAGATTTTTTTTACTAAATGTTCAAAATTTGCAATGTTCAGATTTTTTACTAATATTCAAAATTTGTGATTGTTCAGTTTTTTTTTACTTAATGTTCAAAAGTATAGGTGTAGTGCATTGCGATTGTTCAGATTTTTTTACTAAATGTTCAAAATTGGCGATGTTCAGTTTTTTTTTACTAAATGTTCAAAATTTGTAATTGTTCAGATTTTTTAACCAAATGTTCAAAAGTATATGCATGGTGCATCTTAAAATTTGCGACTAAATTGCATTTTTTAGTCCTAGTGTTTTGGGCTTTGATTTGTAATTTTTTTGGGCTTGATTTTCAAAACCTATAAAATTGAAGAAGAATAGATTAGGGGGTTTTTTTTGGTCTTATATATGTAGGGCAGAAAATCAAAATTGAGCTATAATTTAGATATATATAAGTCAAAATTTTGGTTTGGTAAACCGGAATTTTCAAATGTCCCTAATCGAACAAAACCATATTAAAAAAAAAAAAAAAAACAAACCGCATCAATAATGCAGTTTGTTTTGTGGTTCGATTTTGATTTTGAACTGTATTAGTTTCACCCCTACCCTTTGATGTAGAGTTGGCATGCAATCTCTGATACGACACGACAACACGACCGAAATCGGCACGACATGAACACGAAGTTACTGAGAGAAAAAATAAAGTCAACACGGCATGACACGACACATAACCAACTCGAACACGGTCCGTTTGGATAAAGTGGTCAAATTATGCAATTATCCCAAATTCATAGTTTTTGATAGATTTTGTAAAAAATACAAAATTGACACGAAATCGAACACATACGACACGACTTTTTGCCAGCTCTACTTGGATGCACCTACCTTTATGTGCGGGATGCACCCAAATTTATATAAAAGATGTTCGATAAAATATATCTAAACTAATGACCAATTATAAGTTACATACATTAGTACATCAGTACATGTGTAGTCTATAAGGATTTCACCTTATGACCTCAAATTTTCAAAATCAACTTTTGGTTCTTATATGGGTTGGGGAATTCCCTTATCACCCCTTAAAAGTCGTCTGACCGGAGTAGCAAAACTAGTTTACCAATGATAATGTTTAGGCTAATCTTAGTTGGGATGATCTAGGAATTTGCTTAGGGATTAAGGGGTAATAACAATCAAACCTTTAATATCAAATGCAATAACCAAGAACAAGAATAAAGCAATAAACAAACGATAAAATGTGAAAGGAAGAGTTTAAAGATACAATACTGAATAAGGATAGACTCCCTAATCAGAAAGGACACATTTCCGAGAGAATTAACGAAGTACATTGCTTGTATTAATGTGCGTATATCTGTATTACAATGTCTAATTCTGCTATTTATACCTAGGAACAACTAGGGTTACAAAGATATCAGAATATATTCAAATGGAAAGATCTTCTTGACTTTATTATTCTTTCCTTGCTCAGCAAGTGTATTTTTTGGCATGTAATCGCTTAATTGATCTCTTTGATTTTCTTACTATACTTGTATCAATCAGGCCGTTTGCTTGATTCTTGATGTATCTTGAATACTTGGCTATGCCCTACGTTTATTGGGTTGCTTAGTGAACCCATTACAACAATATCTTTCTCCTTATCAATTACAAGTAGAATTTTATAATCATTCATTCATAAGAAATTTCATCAATTTAATCACAAATTTCTTTATTCATGCTTTTTATATTTCTCTACACTTAATCAAGCATATGTATACATATTCCCTTAACCCAATTTAAAATCAGAACAATACACAACAAGAAGAGCTAAGATTACCCTTTACTCTTCCATATTCAACTTAATTAAACAACAACTTCAATTATAATAACCCATATTTTTAAATTAAGAGGCCACAAAAGCTCCAATTGCTACCATTGTAACAACAGCAACTCCAACTCCCAACGCCACCCTTCTTCCTTGTAAGTGCAACCTTTGCATGATACTTCCATGCTCAAACATATGATGATCACCCTTTACATGATCATCACTCGTACGTGTCTCGGCTATTGTATCATTTTCAGCACTTGTATTGTTATCCTTTGTTTTATGGTCGTCGGAATTCGTGGTGACCTCGGGTTGTTTCAACTTTTGATCCTCTGTAACCTCCTCTGCTTGAGGAGGAGCCGGCGATGTTGATGTAGGGTGTGGTTGTTGGACGACTTGAGGAGTTGTAGGCGTAACTTTCTTTGGTATCATAACATGAAGACGTCCTTCGGTGAACTTAGCTCGAATCCCGTTTACATCACAACTCTCTGGTATTTTTGTGTCGTTAATGAATCGGCACCTCTTTGTTCCATCTGCGTTTGTTGGCCTCTCGCCGCTTACTCTAAGGACTCCATCTTTGTTAACTTGTACCTTTAGTTGATTTTTCTTAAAGTCTACAAGGAAAAAAAAAACCAATAGTTATTTCATTCAATGTATGAAATGATGGAGTGTGTACACTCACACCATAAATCCATAAATAGTTGACGTTCAAAAACACACTCTGTCTCAAATTACTTGCTCCATTTGACTTTTCTCGAACAAATTGCTCTTACAGTAATATTTTACTACTACGTGCATGGTATCTCGTTAATATTACTTGAATGTATATCAATCAAAAAGCATGAAAAATTGAGTAGTGGAGCAATTGAACTACTTTGATGAGACGACTTTGACACAAATGAAGTACTTAATAATTTTTCATTTTGAGTTGAATAGTACTCCCTCTACCACTAAAATTTTTTCTTGTTTTGACATTTTTGTGAGACACAAATGAAGTACGTGCCAATAACAAAATTGTGATAATTACCTCTATCATTAATTGCTTCTTAAATTCCCTTTATCAAAACAAAAACATAAAAAAAGAAAAGAAAATAAGATAATTATTCAACTATACCAGGGAGGTTGATGATCAAAGTTTCAAGACCTTCCTCTGTGTGCAAATCACACGAAGGAACGAAATCGACGTAAGAAGGTGCTGCTGAGTTCTTGGTTTTGATTGCCATTCTTTTTCCTTGAAGTAAGCTTAATTATGCACAATGCTATGCAATAGAACAAATGGTTGAGAGAAGGATTATTGTTTGATTGTATGATTATGCAAGGAAAACCATCTTCTATTTATAGTCGTTAATATGAAGGGCATCTTTAGTATTTTTGGGTTGAGATTTCCTGTATTCTTTCTTGAGTTTCAAGTTGCTTTATGGCTTTGCATATATCTATGTTGGCTGGCCTATTCTTGTTGTGTTGCCTAACTATTATACCCTATTAATTCTAAAATATAACAAATTATGTTAGTTTATTGTCTCGTTTTTTATAGGTAATCATATTTAATTTGGTTTATTTAGTTTTAAGATATTGACAAGAATAATGATGTTAATCGCACTAAATTATTACTCCCTCTATCTATTTTTTTCCCCCCATTTTATATATCTTGGTCTTCAAATTAAAGTCACGCCTTAAAACGAATACATTTCAAATTCTATGTGTAAAAAAATACTTCCTCCGTTCTTTTATTATTGCACCATAAGAGTTTGACACAATTTTTTTGGTAGTGGAAAAAAGGATGAGAGATAAAGGTAGAAATACCAAATTGCCCATGTGATTGTATACACAAAATAAAAAGTAAGGGTTGAAAAATAAAGGTATATTAGGTATTTATAGTGTGAACACAAAAATTTCTTTTCCTAAAATGGATATTGTGCAATAAATGTGAAACTTCCTTAAAAGACAAGTGGTGCAATATTAAAAAAACGGAAGAAGTATAAAAACTTCCTACTAATAAAATTTATATTGAGATAAATGCGACTGAGGAATAACCCTTTTATCTCCACCCCAGTGATTTAGGGTTCGATTCCTAACCCAGCCCTTCCCCCTTTCCCCCTAACCTATGATAGAGTGGTGGGGGCTCATCTGTATCTTACCGTATAAAAATATAAAAAATTTAACTATATTCTCTTATAGAATAATGATAATTAATGATTAAAGTATAAATAACGGGGCAAAATTTTTGGCGGTAATAGTAAACATGAATATACAAGCGATAATTACTAAACGAACGCAGTTGCATGCATGAGAAACATGTGTCTTTGTTTAGAAGCCCACACGTACATATCGTTTCTCATGCCACGTCCTTGCCTTCATTCCTTCATTCTCTCACCGCATTCATTCACTCCAACTTAATGGAAATTTCATACACTTTATATCCTCAAAAAAAAAAAAAAAACAAATCTAAAGTACCATATTCTATTTTTAGTAACTAAGTATTTAAATTTTGTAACACTACTCTTTCATCTTGTTCAATTCACAATTAAAATTGTGTTGTGATTTATTCGTGCATCATGAATTTGAAGCATCTTTCGTCCACTGCTAATTCTGTCATCCATCGATGTTCTTTGTACATTTTCTTTCTCCCTATCTATAATTTCATCTTCCATTACACATTGGATGCGTACTTGTGTGCTTTATTTATGATCCGAATATATTAGTTTGTATTTGCGCTAATGCACGGGATATATGATTATATATATGGAATTGAATCTTATTTGCGCTAATGCACGGGTGTATGATTGTTTTTGTTATTTGTATTATTGTTGTTTAGCTGAATTAATTTCGTTATGTGGTTGTTCATTTTGGTTCAGGTTATTGAAAATAATTATATACACCCGGGTGCAAGAGTTTTTTTTTTTTTTTTTTTGCTCATTGATGATTAATCGAGCAATAATCCTTCTTTAATCATCAAAATAAGCAAAAAAAATTTACCCTTAGGTGCACCGTGGGTGTATGTAACAACCTTTGATAGTTTCGTAATTCTCCATCGTTGTTAGTTTTTTTTTTTATTTATTGATTTGCAAGAGATATGTTAATGGTTATTTTCATGTCATATATAAATCAATGTTATGTAGTGTGCTGTGTGCACTACTCTCTTCAAACCGAGCTTTTTTTTTGCCCCTATTGTTATTTTTGGGTCTAACTTATAGAAAATTTTGACACATATATAAGAAATAATATAGTTAAGGGAATCTTGTTAGACTCGCTCGTCTCCAAATTAAGAATTGTGAATTGAAAAGTTTATGGTTTGTGTCAAGTCTCATTTGCTTTTTGTTCATGTGGAAGGTGAATAAAAGCATAATAAGATAACGGGTTTGGTTAATTAAAAGTGACTAAAGAAATATGGAGTGGACAAAGATGAAATGAAAATTTTATTTCAGATTTGGGTGAAATGAAACTTCTATTGGGAATAGGAGTGTGTTTTACCATGTATTCATACTAAGTGAGCAAATGGCGGCGTACGGAATGGTTTGAATGATGTTTTGAGTGAAATCGTGATATATTTTTGATAACGAGGGGTTTGGACTATGTGACTAGTGTCTCCGGTTAGAGAGAATAATTAACAAATGTCAAATCGGGTGTAAACAATCAGTGTGTACTTGGTTAGCTCAATATGAGTACATGACATCTTACTTCTGCTATCTGGGAAAGTTAAATATGGTGCACTCTAAAATTTAGGACTACTATTAATTGTCTGTTGTAATATCTCTAAACATGGTAGAGTTTGGAGTACTATAAATTCAAGAGGAATTGACATGTTAATGTATAAGAAGCCAAGAAGGTACGCTATACGAATGTAACATGGTAACTCGGGTAAAAGTGTAGTTTCCGTAGGAAGAATATAGAAAATTAGATAAACCACTCCTTCAATCTAAGTTACTCGAATTTGTTAATCATCCAATTTTGTTCATAGCTTGGTTTCAATTTGAAATACTTGAGGAAGTGTTGAAGATATGATTCTCTTTTTTACTGTGTAGGAAATTACACACCTCTGTGGATGCATTGCTGGAAGAATACAAGGGAGTATGGAAGCCAGAGATGGGCGAATATTCACGAAAATTAGTGGAGTTTTGCTGCTCAAAGGCTGTAAGACAGGGGTCAGCTTGTGGCGAAGATGACTATATTAGTGGTAGTTCCTTTAGCCGCTTCACATTTGACATGATGTTAGCATGGCAGATGCCAAGCTCCGCTGATGAAGAATCTTACAGGGTACATTTTTATGCATCTTTATATGTACTCTCTCCATTCGTACTTGTAGTATATATACCGTCTGTGGAGAATGTAGACCGGATAAAAACATGTTATTCATTTCCTGTAAAAATAACATAAGAGACCTGCCTGGCAGCCTCTTAAGTTTACCCTTGTCAAAAATGCCAGTAAGGTAAGGTAGATGCCAAGCAATTTGTATCTGATATTTTCGGAGATTGATTTGATCCTCAAGTCTCAGTTTTGCTGTGCTTTAAGTGCCTTTATACTGTCCAAGTTCAGCAATACAACATCGACGGTATGACATTCAGTAGGATAGTCTGAAGACATGTCCCAACGAGAGTATAATAGTGCAGCCTTAATGGAATAGTTTATTTCATGGAATTGTGTTGCTTGCAATTCCCTGTTGATTCGAGTACAGGTTCAATAGTAGTAATGATATGGCTGTATGGAACCATCAGAATTTTGATATACATTTTTAAAGCATCTCTCATTGTGAATATTTAGTTCCCTGCGTTTGTATTGATTTACAGGAATCTTTAGGTAAAGAGAAAGAAGAGAAGAAATCCCTCGTAGCGACTCAACCACACGAAGATGTGTCATTGTTCTATTCTGACATCATGCCACTGCTCGTAAGATCTTCACATTTATTACAATTCCGTCACATTTCCATCATCTGTAGAAACAATTGCGGGAACCAGAAATATTGTAAATATTTAGCATTTGTTTTCAGTCCATTGACAGCAATTTTGAATTATGACATTGCATTGGTAGGTTGATCATGGACAAGGTGTTAAGGAATATGCTTTTGTATGGTTTGCAACAATGCTCCCTTTGCCTGGAGATGTAATCAATGGTAGATTCATCTTCGAAACTCTTACGGCATCTACAGCAAACATTCTCCATTATCCAGCCTACGATAGATTTCTCACAGAAATTGCCAAGTGAGATGACTTTTTTATTCACAACATGTATTAGTTTGCTTTGCAATTTATTGGATTTTACCTCCATATAGACGAAATGGCATCATAACTATTCCAAATCTAAAGAAGTGCTTTATAAAATTAGTATTGATCTATTATATGTAGCCACCTATAATATCTTCCCTCCTCTCCCTAAATATGTTAACAATCTAAATTTCCACTTAAGCTATCACGGCTTCATGAGTCTTGGACTTTCAAATGCAGGTTTAATTATTCTGATTTCACCTGGCATGAAGATTATTTTTTTGGTCAGAAAATAAAAGAATTGTAATGCATCATTCTTTTTCCCGTGGCTGTCTGAATGAGATAACTCATAAATTTGTTCATGTAGTAAGGGATTAGGTTACTTTCACCAAGGATACAGAAATAGGCATTTTTTTTAGTTTGGATTTTATTGGAGTTATTTCAGGTGCATGAGGCATTTGCAAAAGCAAGAAACACCAAAGGGAGTCAAACTCGCTGATGATGAATATATATTGCATGTTGAGGGAACTGCTAGTAGTCAACGGGTAATCCGTCATATTGGAGGAGCAAGCTGGCCAGGTTGGTTAAGCCATTGTATTTGAGCTTTTTTTTTTATATAGTTTCTTAGAATCATTCTACATTGAACTCTGGAAAATTTTCACTTCTGCTGCTGTTCTATCTAGGTAGACTGACACTCACCAACTATGCTCTCTACTTTGAGGCCATGGGCTCTATAAATCATGAAGATTCAATAAAAATGGATCTCTCAAGGAATATCGAGCAGAGTGTGAAACCTGCTGCTACAGGTCCATGGGGCGCTCCACTTTTTGATAAAGCCATGCTTTATGAATCCTCAGAACTGTAAGACTTTGAGCAGCTAGTTAGAAGTAACCTTATTATGCTTTTTGTTTCATTTTTGGATCTGAAATTATTGTTTGATTTGTGAATTAAAATGAATGAAATTTTGTACATTAAACGGCATCAAATTACTTAAGGGTGGAGATGAGAATCAATCCCAGATCCTGGGATCGGGAGGGAGCTCTAACCACTTGAGCTATCCCTCACTCTCATTAAGGATTTCTGAATGAACTAATCTGAATCGTTTTCTGCTTACAGTCATCAACTTCTATAATACAGTACAGGATTTACACAGCTAAAGTTTCCTGGAATTAAGATTTATGATACCACTCTTGAGTAATTCAAACGAAAGTATTAAAATGCCTTGTCATCCCTATCAAATCAAGAGTGGTAGTCCCTTGTTATGCAGGAACCTGAATTAGATTCCACATCTTGTTGGTATAGGGGGACATTAGAATATTTTTTATAGTGAATTTTCAGAAAGCACTAGTGTACTGAAAAGCACTAGTTTCTCTACCATCATAGCCGAACTTTCGAAATTGATGATTTGCGTATTTTCTTGTAGGACTGAAGGTATACTGCTAGAATTCCCAGAATTAACCAGTTCTACAAGACGAGATCATTGGTTGGTCTTAACGAAGGAAATTATTCTTTTACATCAGTTCTTATCCAAAAAGGAGTCGCTACTGTCAGCAAACCAAGTATGGGAAATGCATGCAAGGACAATTTTAGGCTTTACAAGGCTTCATGCTGCAAGAGAAATGCTTAGAATGGCACCTCCATTACCACAAAGATTTTTGATCTTTACTCTATTTGATGAGCTTCCTAAAGGAGATTTTATTATAGAAGAACTTGCAGAAACTTTAAAGCTGATTGAAACTGAAGAACCCTGCAGTGCAAGTTCAATCCTGAAGAATCTGAACATGCCGCACAAGTCTGCACCTGAAATGGAGTCGAAGGAATCAGATGTGGTTGAAAAAGTCACTTTAAAAAGTGCTCAAGAAGATAGTTTTGCAACTTTGGATGAAGCTGTTACAGAGGTCAAGGAACAAGCGAAGGAAATCGAGTCGGCAAAAGCTACCACTGAATGCTTAAAAGAAGAAGGGGTTGTTGATAGTGCTCTTGTACTTTTGGTAAGTTTGTACCCAAACTATATTAGGACTAATGGACTATAACGGAAATTTTTCTCGCTTGTTTAAATGGAGTATTGTAATTCCTTGGCATTTTGTTTTTCTAAATGCCATATATCCTTCCTTTTCTGATTTCACTATCTAGTAATAGAGTACTTGTCAGAGTGCCCTGAATTCTTACTTTAAATCGCTACTACCGACTTCATGGCACTTATGTAGATTACACTAGTTCCTTTCCGTAGTGACTAGTCTAAGCTGCACCACTGTGTCTAAAGGTGTTGTCTTCAAGCCCTATACCATTTTAAAGAAGATTTAGTTTAGTTCCATAGTTGATGCTGGTCAGGATGAGATGACTGGTTCTGTTTCAGAATGGCATCCATTGTCTATAGAGAAAAGAAAGAAATCTTATGCCCATTGATAGGTGGTAATAAATTGCTGTAATGCTTATGACTTACGAGTTTGTACGAATTTACCAGCAAAATCACATAAAACTCGCACTGCCTACCATGCCGTCCATGCTAAAGTTAGGGTGTATCCTACTGAAGTCATATCATCCTATTTATTAGTTTGTAATTGGGATCACAGATAAAGCAGAGTGATTTTAACCATCATAATCTTCGTGCACAAGGTTTATTGTTTTTAATTGGTATCATTTGTAGGAGCTCTTGAAACCACTGAAAAGCAGTTGGATTTGGCTTCAAGAAGTATTGGCATGGGAGAGGCCGGGTGCTACCATCAATTTGATCACTGCTATTCTCTTCATAGCCTACAGGTAGTTTTTCGGTATAATGATCAATTTGTAATTGCATTTTTAGTGCAGCAGGTTTGTTTTATCAGCAGTTTGATTGTAGGGAGTGGATTGGAAAGGCATTGGCTACCATCTTATTTTGGGCAGCCTATGAAATGCTACGAGCAAGGCAGCGGAGGATTGGAGACAAGTATAATAAGGTGGTGGTGTGTACTGCTTCGGACCAGACAACAATGGAGAGCATTATATCCGCGCAGCAAGGACTGAGAACTGCCCATGACTTGGTGCAGCAGGTCAACATTGCAATTCTTAAGATCTACTCTCTATTGATTTCTAGGGCTCCCAAGGTACTTGATTCACTTGTTCTTGCCTCACTTTTACATAAGTGTTATGTTACCTTTATGTTTGTTAGGAAATAAATTGAGCTAAATTTTAATATTTCCTGGTTTTCTCTTTTGATTATTATTAACACTTTATTCTTCTTTTCACATAATTTTGGTGTCCTATAGCTAGTATAACTGCATGATATGGGGTTGTCTTTCGGCGGTGACAAGAGGGCTTTATCATATTACTATATGTAGATAAGTAAGGCAAAATCACAAATTATTTGCCAGGACCGTTTTCACTGCTTAAATATTATAATCAATTTAAAGACCAAAGAATCATCCTTAGTTAAAAATTGTTACTCTTCTATTTTCTATATGCTATTCATACTTCTCTAGATGTGAAACATGAAGACTCATGCTGGCCAACAGGACATGCTCACCTTAAATAGACACTGATTGAGGTTTTTTTGTAGCAAGCAAATACGGTAATGATGATGATGGTTGGAACAGCAGTCATTGTAGCTCTTATTCCCTTCAAGTATATGTTTATGGGTTCCACCTTGTATCTATTTGCAACAAACTCAAAAGTTTACAAGAATCTCATGAAAAACGACTCGGGAAATAGGCGATTGAAGGAATGGTGGGACTCCATTCCTGTTATTCCTGTGGAAACTGTGGACGAACTGCCAGAGAACAGATGATTGGCTTGTGAACTGCAGTCAATGTTTTATGTAATTATATGACCTTAATGGGTTTTACAGCACACTTGGTAGTTAATAAATACTTGGGTAACAGTGTTTTGCATGGAGCTTATCAGCTGCACCCAGCAATACACTCTTTGGGTGATGGGATTGATTTTGAATAAGGTATATACTTTCTTTTATAAGCTTTGTTTCGTTTACTTTCTTTTGTTTTAGGGGTAAGAGGTGTACAGAACAACATAGCAAATGACTTCTGAGAGTTCTGAATGTATAAAGTTTCTTGATTCTACATATATGCATAATTATGTGTTTTTTTTTAAGTTATTAATAACAGTGGCGGATCTAGTTGGTTCAGCTGAATTCATACTAGATCAGAATAATTCTGATAAGTTTTATTTTTAAAAAAAAAAAATACACATCACTACGCACATAGTTAAAGAACCTTTTCTTGCAGTCCAGTAGTAGTTGCTTTGTATTTTTTAGCTGGTCCTGGGTTCAAAATCCCCAGGACATTGGTGCCTAAAATATTACAGAGTTACACACCCAGGAAAATAGGATAAGAAAGCTTATAGACAGATGAAGACCCTAAACGATAAAAGTGGAAGAGGGTTAGCTTGCCCTTAAGTTTCTGAATTTCTTCTATCACACTTGCTCATTTATTTTCATCCTGTGATTTTTCATATTTACTCTTTTTTACACTAAGTTGCAATTTGAATAGGATAGACTTTCTCAATTATGCTGATGTAAAATGTGATCCTCAACACATGTTGATGGAACAGTAATTTTCATAAAGTTGGTAATCAGACTTGCAAAAATATGAAGATTAAGATTGGCCTCAAAAACCAAAGTGCCAATTTGGGAAGATCAACTTATCACAAAAGGAATGTAATCTTATGTAGCCTATGTTGTGAGCTACGCAAATATGTACTCTAAGAGTCAGCACCAATTAAAGTTAAGAGGTTTGTCAACAAGATTTGTGACCAATACTCATTAAAAATAGATTTGCATAAGCCGCACCCAATATTTCGTCAGTCGAGAAATATTATCGTCATCTTCTTGCAACGGTGAAGAACAAGTTTTCACCCGATTAGAAGTTGGTGGTGGTTACGGCGAAGGGGAGGAGCGAGGTCATCCATGATGGAAGAGAGAGAGTTTAATTGCTTGAGATTCTCGGATTTTTCGAAAAATGCCCAAATAATCGAATTGGGGCTTTCTTATGTGACATATAATTGTTGAAATTGATTGCCCCATATGATTGTATGTTGAATTGTGAGCATTTTGATAACATATGCATGTATTTTGGTTGAGAAATAAGCAAGTTATATTATACCTATAACCTTGAGTACGAGATCTTAAATGGAGGTTCTGCCATTGTTATACATATCATCAAACAAATTATACATATTCTCAAACATCCTGGTTGGATAATATCCTCTATTGGCTATATGATATCCTTTATTGACTAGATGATATCCTCTATTGGCTATGTGATATCATCCAGTCATGATATAATGTAGCCAATAGAGGATATCATCCACCTAATAGAAATATCATTTAGCCAATAGAGGAATAAAAGATATTATATAGCTAATAAACAATATCATCTAGTTAGTAGAGGATATCATCAGCCAATAGAGATATAGTCATGTTGAATCTTGTTAGAGTCGTCACGATATATATTTACTCCATCCGTTTCATAATTAGAAGCCTAATTCTCTTTATTATGTGAGTAATAAACGTTAGATTTAGGCTTCTAATTATGAAAAGGAAGGAGTATAAATATCAACTTTTTATAATTTTTACTTATCGATAATTAAATATATTAATGGTTGAATTTGTACATTGACAAACGTAAATAAAGAAACGTGTCAACTGAAAAGAAACGGAAGAAGTACATGTCAACTTAAAAGAAACGGAAGAAGTACATGTGCACAACAGTATATTGTAGAGTGCAGCAGCCCTAGGGATTCCATGGCTCAGCTACAATTTCAAACTTGTTTCCACAATAACAGAAGTTAAGGAAAAAAAAAAAAAAAAATTCTTAATATTTTGACAAGAACAGGGGAAAATTTATGTATTAAAACTTGGAAGTATAAAAAACAACAGCATCGAGAGCACCATCAGGTACCTCTTCAATCCAGACCCTCATTACATCATTACAAGTACTAAGTTCAGCAAGTCTATGTGCCACACTATTTACCCAACCTTCCTACATGAGAAAACTCGCTTGAAGTACAAAGTTGGGCCAAGTGAAGAATGTCCCTCACTATAAAGCCAAAACTGGTATTCTCGCTCTTTATGTCTGGCAAATGATGATAAAGTTTTAGATTATCAGTCTCCAAGATCACTTTGTTCAAGCCAGCATCAAGCGCAATAGATAAGGTGTGCCTAGCAGCCAAGGCTTCCAGAACATCCACAGCAAAGCTCCCCTTAAGCTTGCAGCAGGTGGGCAAGGTGGCAGCCAACACATCTCCAACATGGTCACATATTACTCCCGCAAGACCTGCTGAACTATCCATAAAGCAGGCAGCGTCAGAATTTGCTTTAAAAATTCCCGTAGCATGAGGCATCCAGGTATTAAGAAATGGCTGTCTGCTGCAAATAACATAGGGGGCCTTCTCATTTGCTTTTGCAAACTCCCCAACAACATTTACAGCTTTTCAGATCACATCATCAATCTGAATTCTCTTTTGCTCAAAAAACCAGGCATTTCTTCTCAACCAAATACCCCAAAGCAAACTCCAGAACATATGCCACCAATCTACTTATTTTAGCAAAATGAATGGTATAAACCCAGTTTCTAAAAGACAGGTTTTCACCTTTCATTGAGTCCAAGCGAAGGGGCGAGAAGTGCCAAATTTCCATGGCTGAATTGCACAAGGACAGTCTGTGCATCAAGGTTTCAGCAGATTCACCGCACACTGAACATATGTCGTCAATACAAACCTCTTTTCTTCAAATTGCTATGAACACGAATACCACCATTGAGAGCTCTCCAACCAAAATGTATAATTTTTGGTGGAAGATTTGCAGCCCATAAGTTCTTCCAAACCCAATTATTGGATGACACAGATGAAGAAGCACGAGAGTCTCTCTTTGCTTTTAATTCCACACAGTAAGTGTTTTTGACAGAAAAACTCCCATTATTTACAAGGTGCCAGGTTTAGCTATCCTCCCCACTATAAAGAGCAATAGGGATTTTAGCAATTTCAATCACTTCCCAGCTTGAGAAGTTATCACTCAAAATTTCAGCATTCCAGGAGCCCTCACACATCAATTCAGAAACAATTTTAGGAGCCTCATCCAAAGTCTGCAGTCGTGGCAGAGCTTTGAAATCAGGCATATATGGGATCCATGAGTCCCTCCATATGTCAATTGAGGATCATTTCCCAACCATCTTTCGTGCCCCCTTTCTAACTACATCCCTTGCAGACAAGATAGACCTCCACGTGAAGCTAGCACTAGGTTAATTTCGCATCCATGATGTCAACATTCGTAAAATATTTGGGAAACATTCGGAAAATAACAGAAGTTACAGAACTTACTAAAACAAACATGAGACACAGAGCGTATCATCATGGAGCTTACTAGTGTTATCAATATACAAAATTGCACAACATAAAAAAAAGTAGCAAACATGAGACACTGATAATATAAACTGACAGAATAAGTTTACATCAGGAATTTTATAAAAACTACAGTTTTCATTTGAGAAATATGCAAATTTTATGAATCAATTTCGAACTATATTGTCAACAGACGTCAATACAGTTAAACTTAATCAACATGTTTTCGCCAAGAATGCTACATATTAATTGATGGTAGAAAACTTCCTCAATTGTAGACTTGCCAAAGTAACCAAACAGCTGAATATTGAGCAGATTTTGCCAAAAATTGTGTAGAAATATAAACATTAAAAACTCACTTAGGTCATCGACACAAGACAATAGATTTGTTGATAAAAACAAGTGATTTTAACAGTTTTGGTAATTAGATTAGGTCAGGTTAAAAAAGTGACAAATCAGCCTCGAAAACCGCAAAAAAAAATAGAGTATCAGTTCACAGCAAAAGGAGTCTGATGTAGCCTATGATTTGCAAATCAGCTAAGCATAGATCTGGCTCAGTGTTCAACTATCTACACCATTTATAGTTCGAAGTTTGGATGACTAGTCACTCTTTATCAGAACAAACAAGATTGGTAAACAAACAAAACTAATTCCTTTTCATTATACTGATGTATAGAAAATCATTAGTATGCTAAACGTCCTCAAATCAACCATTAGCTAATTCATAATACAAGTGAACAGAATTCTCAAGAAAATGCAGGGCTCCATGGCTCAGCTACAATTCCAATGTCGTTTCCACAATAACAGAATTTAATAAAAACAACCATAACACAAAGAGAGAATCCACAAACCAAAAATGATAAAACTACCTATTTACAATCAAAATCAATAAAATCTCAAAATAATAATCAAAACAGAAATTGATCAGTGCTTAGAGAGTAATAATAATGTTAGTGGACCATCTCAACCAAAAGCTTAAGCTTATGGTTGAGGCCCAGGAATATGTTTTATACTCTATCACGCCCCCTCACACGAGAGCCCGTTTGGGCTAGAAGTGTGGATGCAGCATGGGTCTCCCTCATACCCAGCGCTTAATATTCCACTTGAAAGTGGGGGGTGGATGAGATTCGAACCCGTGACCTTTGTGTCACGTTGGCTCTTGATACCATGTTAGTGGACCATCTCAACCAAAAGCTTAAGCTTATGGTTGAGACCCAGGAATATGTTTTATACTCTATCAAATAATAATTTCGGTTATTGCATCAACAAACCAAAATTGATGATGCCAATTCAATTAATAAGTTAATAGCAATGCAACCCAAGCAAAAGAGTAAATTGATCAACTACAACAAAACATTCTTTACTTATCAACCAATCCGTAACATAATCAACCAAAGAATCGATAACAATTTGATGATATCCACTTACTACATAACAAAAGAGATACTATACTTTCATACATTGTTGTATTCCAATACCAAATTTCGATAACATCATTTACAACCAAATTAATTAATGTAATACTCCGTATTTAAGTAACAAGTAGAGTTAATCAAAACATGACAAGCATAGAAAAGAGACAATAAATCAAGAAACAAGGATAAGCAATTAACCCACGATTTTCCGAAGCGCCCAACTCATCGACAGTCAAAAGGCGAGAGCAAACCCTAGTAGCCCAGATCACGAAAATCGCCGCAACAACAAACCCGGGTGTAGTTCCAGTAGGAGGAAGAAAAAGCGAAGCCGCAGAGTAAATAACAAAAGGCATCAAACAATACCCAACAACGCTAAAACATCGATAAAGATCCAGATTCCCATTTCTTCCAGCAAGAAAATTCAAGATGGTGTAAAGAAAAATGGAAGAAATCGCAATCCAACCAAGAATGACACCAAATTGAACTTTCCCAGCAAGTAATTGGAACAACCCGAATGCGATGTAGTAAAGAAAAGGGCCGGAAAGGTCGGGATCCAAGTGGAGGGATGAGTTGACTCGAAAAGGGTTGAGTAATGAGCGAGTTTTGTGCCAGATTAAGGAAGGGTTGATTTCGAGTTCTTCGAGAAGAGGGGGTTCATCTGAGAAGAGGGGGGAGGAGGAGGAGGAGGAGGAAGGGAGGTGGGGTGGTGGGAAGGCGGACGAGGAAGAGGAAGCGGTGGCGGTGGCGGTGGCGGAGAAGATGTCGAAGGACATGAAAGGGAGGGAGGAGGAAGGGCGTTGGGGTTGGAATGGTGCGGTGGGGATTTGGCGTTGGTGGAGCTTGTTGTTGGTGGTGGTGGTCGCCGGAGATTGGCTGGAGGACGGGAAGGAGACGGGTGGGATGCTGAATTCTTTCGGCATTTTTTTGGTGTTGGGAGAGAGAGATGCGTAGCAGGAGGGTCCTTTACCTTTAGGTAGCAAATGGTGGTTTTTGTTGATGACTGTACTCAGACAAGGTACTCGATCGTTTCTTTTCGTTTTTGACGTTCAGAATTATGCACGTCTATATAGAAATTGTCTAATGTTCTAAACTTTTAATGTACGGTATAAATGAGCCGAGTCGAGCACTATCTTACACGTTTAAGTTAAATATTAACTTAGATAATCGCATATACTTAGCTGCATGCTTGTGCATGTAGAGGTAGATGCAACAACCCAAAACGCATGTTTCACTGAATGAAACGCAGCAAAACGCAGCCTTGTTCTTTTGAATTCGATCAATGTTCTTCGCGCCAACACATTTCCTTCTTCCCAATTTTTTATCTTCTCTTTTCGATCAACAATTTTTGGTTTCCTTCTTCCCAATTCTCCCTCTTCTCTTTTCTTTCCTAATTCTCATCAAAATTTTCGATCAAAGATTTCATTATGATTTTCTTTTCCTCTGTTTTTTCTCCTTCCTTCTTTAATTTCTCTCTCCTCTGTTTTTTTTTTAAAAAAAAATTATTTTTCTCTTTTGTTTCAATTTTTTGATTCAATTTTTGAATTGAATTTATTATGTGGTGAATTGTGCTTAATTTTGATTGATTAAGTTTATCTGATTTTTTGAATTCATACGAATTGAATTTTTTTAGCTTCGATCGATCAACTTCATCTGTGTATGAATTTCATCTGATTTTCTGCATTTTTTTTTTTATCAATGAACATAATCATGCAGAATATTAAACATATGCATAGGTTCCCTTAAATGTGAACATTAGCTTTTCAAAAAGTGAACATAGGCATAAAAAATATGAACATATGCATTTCAGAAAGAAAACATAACAATTCAAAATATGAACGTAAGCATTGGTTTCCTTAAAGTGAATATAAGCATTTAAAAGGTGAACATATGCGTAAAAAATATGAACATATGCATTTAACAAAGAGAACATATGCATAAACAGACTTAATAAGAATATTTCATGAACAACAAATATTTACTATGAATATTTACATTATGAACATATAAAATATTATTATGAATATAAGGAATTTAATTATGAACATAAAAAATTGAAGAAATAAAAAATAATATGATTATGAAACATATGCATTATAAGTATTAAAAATATGAACATATGCATTTAAGAAAATGGACGTACGCATTCAAAATATGAACATATGCATTGGTTCATTTTTGAATGCGTATGAACATAATTAAGCATTTCAGACGGTGAACATATAGTTAAAAATGAACATATGGATTTAGAAAGTGCATATATGCATTTCAGAAAGTTTACAAAAGGATTCAAAATATGAACATAAGCATTTAAGAAAGTGGACATATGCATAAAAAATATGAACATATGCATTTCAGAAAGTGAACATAAGTATTCAAAATATGAACATAAGAATTCAAAATATGAACATATGCATTTCAGAATGTGAACATAAGGTATCCGTTTGATTTCACTAATTTTTTTGACAATTCCAATAAAAGATTTTGAACAGTAGAGTATCGAACAATATTCAAACAAAATTAAGTGATAAACATATAAATTCAAACAAAATTAAGTGAAATTTACATAAAATTGCCTTTTTTGGGGGAGAATCCATTTGATTTTTCATCTCATCTCAAATATTCATGGTTGTTTTTCGAAGAGAAAGAGTAAATTGTGTTTGATTGTTAGAGAGAGAAAATCATAGAGAGGAGTAATAAATTTCAGAAATTTAAATTTAAGAGTGACGTTTTTTAAAAAAAAATTATATTTAAAAATAATAGTTGTTGAAAGTGATGGTTGAGTGGGCTGTATTTTAAAAATATGTTCAGTTTTTAGGTGGGCTCATTTTGATTTGGGGGCTTTTTTAATGGGACGCGTTTGAAATTAGGCTTGTGGGCTGATGTTGCATCTAAAATAGGTGCACAAGGGTGCATCTTAGACCTATTGTTAGATAATAAGATGAGTGCGAGCATGATCTCGGGCTTTAAAGTGAGCTTAAAAACCTATTCAACCTCGACTCATTTAGTATTATATGTCGCTATATGTTCACGAAATGTTCACGAGCGTTTCATGAACGAGCTTCTCTAATAAACAAACTTTGTAATTTTGACATTTGAAAATCTCAAAATTAGCATAATAATTAAATCTTAGTTATAAACCTATGAAATAAATCTTAATTATTAAAAAAAAATTAAAAAAAAAAGAAAAAAAAAACTTCAGAATCAAACTAACAATTATGAATAAATCAATAATTCATGAGTACAAATAAACGAATAGTTCGCAAACATAAATAAACGAGTTATTCATGAACATATCTAAACGAGTATATTTATGTTCATGTTCAGCTTCAAAATTTTGTTAAATATAAATTACTTTTACTTTTAATCTGTTAACTTTATTTCAGTTCATTAAATATAACTTCAGTTCAGCAAAGATAGTTTTTACCCAACAGACATAATTACCATTCAGCAAAAATAAGGTAAGAGAAAACAGGAGTCTTAATGCTTGATAGTTGATATATACCATATAAACCACAGATTGGCAATATTACCCAATCCATATACTTGCTATAATCATTTATAATGTTCTGGTGCATAACAATTACAAAATTTTCAGGATATCCTGCTTTGAGACCTCGATTAATATATGTTCCTAAATTTCAAAGTATGTAGCTTTGGAGTTAAATCTAAAGGTTATATAGAACATCAAATTCATCATCTTTCATACTGCACTCTTAAGAAATCTAGATTACATGCACTTGAGTTTACACCAAATAGAGACCAATAAGAACTAGAGATTCTCAGAAAGGCACAGCTGGGCTGTCTTTAATCTACCAACATTAAGTTCTATTTTTCTAGGTCAATTTACAGCGAATATTACTTGCACTAACAGAATCCTAACACTTTGTCACAGCCTAAAGGTTATATCACGCATTTGTAGACTACAGATGTCAATTGGGAGCACTAGTTGCATAGGCCATGCAGTTGAATGTTTCCATTGTAGCTACCTCAGCATTGTTGCTTACCAGGAATTCATTATCCCCGAGCTTTCTCCAAGTCGGGAAGATCTACAATGTACATGAAAAGAGGTTCATCAGAATAAATTGCACATATACTGTACCGTCTTAATGATAGTTTTTTCACAGAAGATTGGTATATACAAACACAAGCGAGATCATTCAAAAATAACAAATGCAATCAAAAGTAAGATTGCTTAAATGAAACAAGGTCTTAGAACTCACAAAGTAATCCATCATCATCACTGCTTTCTCCATCATTATCCTGCAAAAAGACAGATTACGGCCACGTGAGTAAATAGTACATATCAATAATCCTCATCTCAAGATTAGAAATTCATTGTATAGGAATAACAGGAATGTTATATTACCGCAGCAGTATCATTATTGTAGGCCAATTCAGCTGCAAGCGAAACAGAAAAGTTTTTAGCAATAAAATGATTCCCTACAAGAAACACTTAAAAAGGTACACTCATAAACAGGGTCATTAATCACAATTTCATATACAAGAATGCCAACTCTTAACCAAGATGTCATAGACCCGTTATCGACCTCCACCGAGCGACCATTGAGGGTGTACACAAGGAAGAAAAGTGGAAGAGGGGACAAGAATCAACCACAGCAGTTGGCAGAGGACACACTTCAGCACATGAAGACAAGGGTCATTACGGAAACACTAAGGGAGTGGCAACATGGGTCTGATTTCTGATTTGCTAAAGTGCAGAAGAAGATAAGCTCCAATCAATAATAGGTCATCTTTTGTTGTATGGCTTGATTATATAAAGAGCAGTAGAATAGTTGCGAGGATTATGCGGTGATTTGGGAGTGATATTTTGTATTGAGAGTAGTAGCCTAATGCTACCCTTTTGAGAGTGAGAGCCTCAAGTTATCAGCTTATCCCCGTAAACCTTCAGCTTCGATTAATCAATCATCAAGCTTTACAGTTGCTTATTACAAATTCCAGTCAATTACACGAGAATTATATAACTTCATACAACCAAAACAATCGGGAAATCAGAAAACCTTGAAAAGATTCACAATGCCTGATGTGACCCTCAACTGTCACATTGATAGGTAGTTTGATTTTCATAATGAAGACCACAATTATCGCAGATTGAAGTGCACTGGAAAAATTGTAATGAAAGACCTTGAACTAAAACAAGAGTGACCTTTGCCATAAGCACCATTTCATGAATTTGAGATAACTCAAGCCGAATAGTTTAGAAAAGACTTTCCAGAGAAATGATTTATCTTGAATTCCAAATGCGAGTAACTAGAATAGACTTGTTCATCACCGCCAGTATGATAGCAATTGTAATACCCTGTATTTTTATACATATTTTATTTTAAGTAAGTATTTTGTGAGGTATTTAAATAATTTGAAATGAATTATTTATGGCATTTTAATTATTTATTTTAAATAAGTTTGGAAGTATTTTATGAGCTAATTCAAGTTTATCACTATGAGAAACAATTTCTTGTTTATCAAATGGCAATTTTGTAAATAAATTGCATAGATATTGGCCACAAAACTTACTAACTTAACACCGTGAGATAGGTTTCAATAGAGCAAAGAGAAAGCTTGGAAACAACTTCAATGGCTACTACTTCACCACTTCACGAGCAGATTCAATGGAGATGGGAAAACTCAACTACCCTTTAGGGTTCACCATGCCCAGTATTTCTCCTTTTTATCTTAGGGTTTTCGTTTGATTTCGGTGCCGAAAATGGTGGCCGACAAAAATGGTGGGTGACGAAAATGGTGAATGGCGAAAGTGAGTGATGGGAGATGAAGATGCTATGATTGAAGCAGGAAGTAGATGAAGAAGATGAAGGTGTAATGGGTCGATGATGAAAGGAGGAAGAAGGTGGTTGGTGATGAAAGGAGGAAGAAAATCTTGACAATGGATGAAGATGATGACAGGATGAAAAGGTTAACGGTGTTACTCATAAATTACAAAACTAACCTTCACTATATGCTAGGAATTTACAAATTTGACACCGAGCTAGATTTAAAAAGGGTTTAACATTAAATATTATGTGGTCACTAATTATTCAAGAATTAAATTGGTATGTTTGATTGTTTGAATAATTATTATGATTGAATGATTATGGTTTGAGAGTCATCACCAAGTCTAAAAATATATAAATAACGTAAAGTGAAAGAGATTACACACCAAAACTCTTAAAACGTATATATCTTGAGTATGAACATATGGGGGGAGTTATGCGACTTTATATTAGACCATAACTTCTACTGAGAGTACAGGATGCTGTATTTTCCTTTTAATATTATGGGCAGGAATTCCGCCACTTACGAGTGGTTTTTTTATATTAACACGGTTAGCTCCCGTGTTAGTACCCCTTTATTGGGGCAGGTTAGGGGGAAAACCCGTTCGATACGTAATCAATACTAAATAAATTATTTAGCTACTTAGTTGAGAAGTTTTGTTGTATGTTGCGTGCTTGTAAACAGGTGCAACGAGGTAAGTTGTGTGATGATAGGTGAAAGCATGTTAGTGTGTTTAACTACGCTTATGTACTCAGCTTTGCTGACTGTGTGTTTGTTGGCCTTGTCTTTACCTTGGCCCTATGATGACCCATTTCTAATGGAGAGTAGTGGAAACAAGTAAAGAGAAGCTTTTCAGGTGATGAACCATATTCATGATGGGCATGAATGAAGAGCGAATCATGCTAGTTTCCATAAGTTTATGTTATGTTATTGCTTTCATTATTTTATTATATAATGTTTGTGAGTAACACAAAGGTTTTGAATTGGTTCGGTTTTATTAAGGGCCTACAATGGTTCCAAGTTGTAGGTTGACTTTGTTTTACTTTGATTTGACTTTACTTTCGTTGGTTGACTTCTTAAGTTGAGTCATTTTGAATGTT
This sequence comes from Chenopodium album, assembly GCF_948465745.1. Lineage (NCBI taxonomy): Eukaryota > Viridiplantae > Streptophyta > Magnoliopsida > Caryophyllales > Amaranthaceae > Chenopodium > Chenopodium album. The sequence continues at coordinate 37,946,813 of NC_137844.1, forward strand.
TTTTAAAAAGTAGTCTTCCGTTGTGTGTCTTTGATAGTTGCCTTAACCGTTTTCACTGTAGCGGTAATGTCTTAGATTTTCCTATTTTGAGTTTTAAACAGAGCAAAACAGGTATTTTAAAAGAAAGGAATTTTTAGGGTGTTACAGCAATAGACTCGTTAAAATCAATAAAGGCTATCATGGACCAAAATTTAAATATGAACTCAAGCACGGATTCGATGTGAAAGTTTTATCATGCAATGTTTTTTAAAAGGAATATACATATAGTCGCTACATTGATAATTTGCTGCAGATAATTGAGACTAGTTAATCAACCAGCGAAAAGTTTGCAGCATTAATAGTTTCCCATGAATCCTAACACTTATTGGCATGTCATACATTAGTTCGTATAAATTGGTAATGAGAAATTGAGAATGCAAAAATTGAAGTTGCTGATAAAGAGCTAGTCAAACCAAACACTCTTTTTTTGTTCTACGGTGCTTTCTTGGTGGAACTAAATGTTATCTTTCTTTGAGGTTCATAAGGTTTCAAAGGTGTTCCTGCAGCTCGAAAAAGGAGGTTGAATGTGAGTAGCTGAAAGGTGGAATCTAGATACATAGAATCATGTACAGGGAAAGAAAGAAATTGGAAGATTATTAAGGAAAGCCTAATCAGGACAAGTGTTTAAATTCTATTTTGTGAGAATGTCAATTATATTTGCATTAGCATCAAATGTCCTTTGTCCTTGATTTTATAGATAAGATCATGGATGGTTGTATAACCTGAGAATTTTAACATCTGTCTATGTGTATCTTGGTATAGGATACCGGTGTCTTCAAGGCAAGATAGACCTAAGCCTTCTTTTTGTATAGAGCTGATATCCTCTTGGTGTCTTCTAGCAAAAATCTCCAACACCAATTCCGCCAAAGAAAAAAAGACTAAAACAAACAACTACAACAGGGTTTGGTACAGAGTGATTGGAGAGACTCACAAGATTAGACTAAATAATGACGTAAATAGTAGATTTGATCAGTAAAGTCACTATTTGATGGTGCTTAATTTATAATTCACAAGATTAAACTTAATCATATTTAATACGCTGGCATATTAAAAAGAAGGAATTTACATAGCAGGTACATATACACCACAATTTTTTTGTACAATTATCGACCCATTCGAAAGAGTTACAGAGGAATACAAACCGTAGAATTTCTATTTTAAAAAAAAAAAAATGATGCGCTCCCATTGGTTGACGACACAGGACCTAAAGAAAAACAATTGGCGTTCTTAATTTATTGTGTGTTATTTGGTAGTGGAGTATATTTTTTATTATTGTTAGTAGGAAGGGAGTCATTGCTTTTTGAGGGATTAAAATGTAATATAAGGGAAAGAATTAGTAAAAAGGAAAAATGGGTCTTTAATCCCAAGGAGTAATGGATTCTTCATGACACATCCAAATAAAAACAAAAAACTTACAGTCTGACTCTTCGTCATCTTCATCACGCCATTTATTCCAATCAACTTTCAGATATGGAGTTTTTTCTTCTGATTTTAGAAGTCTTTTCCACCAGCCCCTCTGCTCTTTCTGTATTGAGCACAATATATTCCTCCATCCTGTTTTAGCTTTACACCCCTGCAAGGAAAAGGTAAAGGACTAAGAATATGAGCACTAAATTTCCTAAGAGCCTCCTAACCGAACTTCCAAGAAGCACAACATAAGATGCTACACATCCTAACCCCCAAAACAATTGATCAGAATGCTTGGCCGAGTTGTCATAATGTGACATGTTATTTAGATGATCATCGGAAAATGATCATTAGAACACTTGTAGCTGTTTCAATCAAAAAATGTTTCTACCATTAAATGCTCCAAACTCTTGACAGTTACAAGATTTTGGAAAAATTCTACAGAACTACTTATTAACCAATAATGAACGAAACTATGAAGTATTACACTATGTACTCATTCATAGATTTGGTCATAATAAACAAAGGTCCATGTCGATACAGCTCGAGCATATATGTGGGACTGCTAAAATGTAGCACAGGGGGCTGTTTAGGATGGCTCAAACTAACACCAACACTATTTCTCAATGACACCAAAGAAGCCCCAACCATGAAAAAAGTAAGGAGAAGTGCACAATCTATAATTGCGATTATAAAAAAAGTTGTTACCTATTAATCTATGATACCAAACATGATGATATATATGGATACATTGAATTGTAAATAGATAAACAATTAGCAAGGATAACACTTGGATCTTGACTAGTCTCTCTGTTTTCCAATCATGATGCAAAAGGAAAAATCTTACTTGTATTTCTCATTTCCCATTTCCACCAAAATGGCCTCTTGGCCAGCTCTAACGTGGTCGATGGCTCGACGCTAGTGTAAGTTCCTAATTCATCCACATCCTATGGAGCAAAGAAAAATGATCTTGCATTTTGCACTGTCATTTCATTTACATTACCCCACCAAAATCGTAATTCTAAATCCTAACATGCTTTATACATTTTCTGGTAAAAGTTTACTACTCCATAGAGCATCTGTGATAAATTCATTGTTTTTATTTTCATCATCCCTAGGTGATAAAGAATTTTTTTTTTCTTTTTTGTGTAAACAATATTTTAAGAACTACTATCAAAACCCCAAACCTCAAAAAAGGGATATCTCAAACGTTTCTTCAATTGATATCAGACACGTGTAAATTCCATTCATGTATGTATTCCATCTATGTTGATGCTACTCAATAGCATAGGTCAACTTTTTCACACATAATTACAACTTACAAGTATATCTCCAGAATTGCTTCCATAAATGTTGAGTTTCTCTGGATAATAAAAGTGGGGGAACACAGCACCATATATTTACATATACTCTCACCGCCTCACCGGTGTTTAAGTTCGAAAGCTACCTTAGTGAGAGCATATATGTATAGAGAATGAATTTTAAAAATGAAAATGATTGTACGTAAGAGCTTGTAAGATAATAAATAAAAAAAAAAAAAAGCTAAAAAAAAAGTGAAACTCCAAACGTTGTTCTATATTTTTTTACAAGCACATACTATATACTTTTACAAATGTGTTCTATATTTTTACAACTCCATGATTTATAGCATCAATTTACTTCGATTTTCTTGGCAAAGAGATTCAAGGGTTTTCATTTTTTGAATTAATATTTTGTCAATTTTTAAGCAAATTGGATGTTTCTTTGGTAGTTTTGGAGAAATTTATGAAGTTGTTAGCATGAATTTTGGAGAGAGGAGAGCATCTTCTTCAAGATTTAGACAATGGAGGAGAGTGAAAATGAACAAAGCTTCAAACTTCAAGGGAGATGAAGAGTTGCATAGTTGAAGAGAGAAGGAGTCTTCTTTAGGAGAAGGTATAAATTATAATGTAACTTTCTATTTAAGGCAAATATGATCCCTTTTCTTCTTGTCAAAAATAAAATATGATCTATTCTCATATAATATAAAAAGATGTTCTTACAAGAGCCTCTATATGTAAAATATAAGTCCGAACTTCAATAAATTTTCCTGAACTTGAGAAAAATTTGCCGCCCAAACTTCATACATAGATATACTATTTAACATATTTTCCAGATTGAAAAAGAAAGAAAGTAAAAGGGAAATCTTTTGCATTTTCATAAATTAAGATATAGAAAAATGAAAAGAAAGAAAGAACAATAACAACAACGCATAAGCAGAGATATTCATTATCCCACAAGCAATTCAAGGGCATCCAATTCATTTTATTAAGTAGATCTTAAAAGAGTTTGGGATCTCAATATCAAGCTAATATAATTATTGGAGTTTCAGATAATTAACCCAATGCTTCAAAAAAGAACCCCCCCCCCCTCTCCCCCCAAAACCCCCACCCATACCTTAGATCCGAATGGAGATTGGAGGTTCCCAACAAAGAATGCGAATGACATGCATCTAACTTCACAGAACATAAGATACATAGGAAGCTTACAGAACATCACAACTACACTTATAAAATATTAATTTGCTATATAAAGCAGCAGTAGCTTCCTTACAGTTGTCAAAGCGAATAGAACAGCAGAAGCTAAAATAAAGGGAACAAACCTCAGGTGCTACGGCTCCATACAGATCCAGAGTAAATTCATACTTCTCTTCTTGTGGCCCAGTGGCTGAGAACTTAAATAGTCCCTCAGGCTCACACTTCACTACGATATCTTTGGCTTCAGGCAATGAAACTGTCAAATAGACCTTATCAGAGCGTTGAGCCCAGAGAATCTCTGGGGTGCGACTGAAAATAGAGAGAAACAATTTTGTTTTCTTATTAATGCATGTTTTGACAAGAAATAAAACATAATGCATAAAAACCAATAACAGATTGCATTAGATTCAAGTCATTCAGTTTCAAAAAAAAAAAAAAGATTCAAGTCATTCAAATGAGGATATCAGTTCAGGTACACAAAGCAACTTGTATCCTCAATAAACATACAAATCGTGTCACTTACCATTGCAGCCATTAGCGTACATTTTTCTTAACCAAACAAAGCATGATAAACAAGAAAATCCAAAGGGGGTTCAGTAACAGGTAACATCCTACATATAACAAGCACTTTATTTTTAAGTTTCGACTTTCGTAGTTCATGTTCCTTCCTCTTGAAACAACAAAGAAATTGCGGAGTGTACAAGCTGCTTACGAGGAAAATGCAACACAGACAAGTTGTCTCACCACCAGAACAAACCCTCAACGAAACAAAAATTACACAAAAGTTCGAAAATCAATTGCTCAAACGTCAAACCTCGACCCTCCCCCCCCCCCCCCCCCCCTCCTCTTCTTCTTCAAAGGTTGGTTTATTTGATCAAAGTACATTGCATACTCTAAACTATTTTAAAATCAATCCATTACTATTATTTAGTGTAGCTAGACTCCGACTAACCAGGATTCGAACCGGGCTCCCAAGGCTCGAACCCGAGACATTTAGTTACTATCCAGTTTCTTTCAAGAGGCGTCCTCGTATGATATTGAAAGGTCAGATAAACGCAGAAAGCACTTTCTAAATTCCACCATAAACATAACAAATTCATACAAAATTGACATCTCAAAATATAGCAAGCAAATAAGAGAAAAACCATGAAAAACCCAGGAATTTTCACAGTTTATGATGAAATTGCTGCAAAAAAAACATGATCCAAGAACCCAATTCATATTAGGAAAAACAGACAACAGATGTATGCATTAAACACGATATTAATTGAAATCTTTATACCCATTAAAAATATAGAGAGAGAGTAGCGATTACCGAACCTCATTGTAAAGTAGACTGGCAGTTGAGAGCTTCTGAATGAGAAGTGAGAAGTGAAGTACGGAGTAATTTCAGTGATGTGATACTCAGGGTTTCAACAAGTTTTGTACGGTAATGCAGTTTCAATTCTTGCTTTCCTTTTTTGGCGTTTTAAAATTACATTTCTACTTTTTCTTTTGGAAAATTTTTAAATTACCACCCAAAAATATACCTAATTTTCCGGTGGAATTTAGTCATGTGGGCCCCAGTCAACGGCTAAAAACGGCTAGTTTTTGCCTTCTAACAGTTTTCCCTCCCCGATTTTTCTTATAAATCACTTCCCCTAACTGAATTTGCCATCCCATATTCAATTTCTCCACAAATTCCACAAATTGGAGCTCAATTGTAACAGCAGAAGCATCCCTAACAACGACAGAAAATCAATTCGCTTCAGGTAACCTTTTTTATCTGTAAAAATTAGGGTTCTTGTGCCAATTTAATTGGGGGAATTTGTGTGGTTAATTAATTAAGGCTCTGAAGGCAATTTAATTGATTAATGTAGGTTACTAGGTTATCTAGTAGTATTTAATTGGGGTTCCTGTTAAATTGTGTGGTTGATTTTGAAATAATTTTGCTGAAATTGTAGTTACAAATTGTTGGGAATGTTAGGGTTGATTGGGACATGTTTTAAGCTTGTGTTGTTTATTTGTTGTTGGAATTGTTGTGGCAGAAATGGAGGAGAATAAGGTGATTCTCAGATTTAAGTATTTGAGTGTTGTTATTGACATTGAATATGAGATTGGTAAAAGTAACTTGCAAGATACAGCAATAGCATTTGAAGATCAATTTCGTGATATGGATGATCCAGTAGAGGGATCAATTGACCTCTTGTACCCCATATTCCAGTACATTTATAAAGGGAAGTTTAGGACCTTAGAGGATGATGGTGATGTGTTCAAGATGATTAGGAGGTTACCTAATCAGGACACATACAACATACATGTTGGGAGCACAGATGATCCTGGTTTCTTGGCTGACTGTATCATTGAGTACAGGATGAAACAAAATGGGACTTGGCCACCCCCTGGTTATCCTCATTTTGGTGGCCAACCACCACAATGAATAGGTGTGCTTAAGTAAGATGTGTATAATTTGTGGTTTGATGGATGTTGTTGCATAAACTAACATCTTTTATGGTAATTGCAGGTTAGAAGATGTCTTGGAATAACTCATCTCCCACAAACAAGAAAAAATGCAATTGTGGATTGCCTTTTGCAAAGTTAACATCTTGGACTAGGGAGAACCCTGGGAGGAAATTCATGGCTTACAAATTCTATGACCCTAACACTGAAACTAGGGGGTGCAAGTGTTTTGAATGGGTTGACACTGAAGATGGAACTGATTGGCAAAGAGATATGATCAATCAACTTTTGCTTGATAAGAAGTTGATGAAAGCTGAAGTGAATTCTCTAAAAAGGGATGTTGAAGACTTAACTGGGCAAAGAAGGTATCTGCTGAATGAGGTGGACACTTTGAAAGCAAAATGCAGGGCTCTCGGTAGGGATAGGAAGATGATGATCACCAACTCTGCTAATTTAGACAGCAAGCTCCTGGTTTATTTTGTTGTTTTGTGTTATGCTCTGTTGGTTCTTCTTGGTTTTGTTGTAATGAATATAATGTAATAAGTGGGAGGGGGTGTTAAGGCTTGGACTATTGTACTCTTTCTTGATGAATGAAAAAAGTCAAGTTGTTGCAACATAATTTGTGTACTGTTTTTGCTGTCTAAAGCTGTGATTGAGTGGGGTGCTTTAAAAAACTTGAAGTTGAGTGAGTTAAGGAGCACTTTAAAACGAACATCAGCAACATATTAAAACTTAACTTAGACAAACACAACAACAACAACAACATGATCAAATTAGGCATAAAAACACAAGCTTACTTAAAAGTGCACTGATTAAGTGTTATTGTCAAATTGACATGCATGGGACAACAAAAATATTTGTTCACTTTGACAGCTCAAAATACAAGCAATCTAGACCAAAATATAGGTTCACCAACACTATTAAGTTGCTCAAAAATATTACAGACCACATCATATGTTCAGTTGGACTAAAATAATTCAGCTAATCCCTAAGTCTAATAGGCTTCAACTTGGATCTTGTCTGTATGGTAGAGGTAGGAGGAACTGCTGTAGTTGAAGCTTTAGTCTACTGCTGAGATTGAGTCTGCTGCTGAGTCTGAGTGTTGTGCTGACTCTGACTGTTCTGATGACTCTGACTCTACTGCTGTCTCTGACCCTGCAGCTGAGTCTGCTGTTGTTGTTCTCTCCTCAGCTCCTCCTCTTATTGGCAATGCTATTAGGTCCTGTTGTTCCACCCAATGCAGCACTCTGTAAAACAAAATTAAGACTCAGTAGGGTGTTGAGTTACACATAACAAATGACTAAGATAAATTTGCATTTTTACCTTTTTCAAAGCTCTTTCATTTTTTTTTTTCTTTCTTTGGTCATTCACCCAGTTAGTGTTCAAAGGTGGCCTTCCACCTTATTTCTTAGGGGAAGACACAGCTACTGGTGTAACAGTGGGATTTTTACAAGTCTTAGCAAAGTGCCCTAGTGTAGGGAATATTTCAAGCCATTAACCCAAACTTGAACCCCACTGTGATCATACACTTAAGCATGGTGGCGTCCAAAGGGAAGGAAGCTAGAGCAAAAGAGTCGCCAACAAGTTTTAGGAACTTGTAAACCGTTCACAAGGTGAATATTACACCCCTTAACGATCCAGGAGATCGTCAACTCCAAAAGGTCTTGAACCAAATAGGGTTCGAGGATGAAGGTACAAATCCAACCTAAAAGAGATTGAACCTGCCCTAAATAGGCCTCTACTTTATTCTTCTCGTATTCATGTGTGCTTTTTGACTAACATGCAAACATTAGATTAACCCTAAACCTGTTTATCTATGTTGGTTGAATATTAATGCACAAATAAAACTATTATTGGCGATCACTTGAATTATAATCAAATTAGCCCTAAACAAGATTATTAATTATCTTATTAAGCGTGATTACAAGTACAAATTCCCTTTAAACATGCATAAAAGGCGTGATCAAGCAATAACAATAAATAAGCATCAAGCAACATAATAATCATCATAATAATTATAATCATAATAATAATAATATTCTCAATCTCAAAGCATAATAATATTAGCAAGATCCTAGGCATGATACTAACAAGATTAATAACAAACCCTAGCATGTCACTAAGCAATAAAGATCAAAGCTTTAGCTCTAACATGATACTAACATGATATTAGAAAAGAGTAAAAGGCACCCTAAACATGATACTAGAAAGCAATAAAAACATCCTAACATGATACTAGGAATTAAACAAATTTAAACATGCTTTCTACAATAAGACTACATACTTTGATGCCTCGTATCTCTTTCTAATAACAAAATACACGCGTTAGTAACTTCAAGAAAAATAATAAAACAACAATCAAATCAAATAATTGAAATAAAGACTAGGGACCAAACCCTCAGAAATTATAACATTTTACGTCTAGGGCGAAGGCAACTTCGAACTTGGCTAGGTGTTTCTAGATCTTGTGAATGCGGAATTTTGTTTATAAAAAACTAGAGAGATGAGAGCATAGGGAAATAGATGATTGTGGAGAATAATTAATTGATTGTGAATTGTAGATTGTTGATTGTAGATCATTAAAAACGGAGGTTCAGGACCCTATTTATAAGAAAACAGTCCGGAAATAGGTAGAATTTGATAAGGAATAAAACTCCACTCTGTCGCTGCAAAACCAACCTTGTCGCTTGGCGACAAGCCTTGTCGCATGGCGACAGGCTTGTCGTTTGGCGACAGCCTGGATTCCTACGCGCTTTCAAACACGGAGTCCACTTATGAATCAAAATTGGTTTGTAAAGTTCGTATGGAAATTGAAATCGTATTTTTCATAAAATAATATTTTATTCCAAATAAAACTTATCAAAATATCTAATTATTAATTCTAATTCTATTAGGATTAAAGAACCTTCTAGAGAACTCTAGAAGACTATAATTAATTCTAATAACTTTAGGAATAATAATTAATATTGGGCCCTCCCCTAGATCATTGGGCCGCATGTAAAGATCAAACCGGGCCCAGTTTAGTATTTTGGCCATAACTTCCTCATTATTCATCGGAATTGGGCTTATAATATATCGTTGGAAAGCTCTTTGCAAGTCCCATCCAACTACACTATTATTGGACCCTTGTCGTGGACCAAACTAAACTGGATTGGCTGTTTTCATAAAATAGAGTTGTTTTTCGAAAACAGAAAGAAAGAACTTTAAAATAAAAACCAACCGCAACACCCGACCTTTCACACTTTCACCTTATTCGATAATCATTCGACGCAAAAGGTATTCATCACTGGGTTTGGTTTTGGGGAGACACATTTGGGTGTCTACACCTAGTTGCCTGCAGTTCTTTCAAGTGCTCCTCCTTTTCACACTCTACTGCTCCTGGTTCTGGTTCTGTCTTGGCACTTCTCCCTTCTCCAACATCCTCTTCTTAGACTTAGGTCTCCCTGGTTGTACTTTGATGGCTAGTGGTAGTGGTTGCCTCAACTTCACTTTGTCCCAGTAGTGTGGACCAGGCATTATTGCAACTTCATACCTATATGCCAACATGTATGTAGACATAAGGTAGGCACTGTCCACATAGTCTTTAGGGTCTTCCCTTTTGTCCATTATGCATGCATATGCATGGACACAAGGGATACCAGTGAGTTCCCAATGGTAGCAGCTGCATGTATGGTTACTCAGGTCAACTGTTACTAGGTCTGAGTTCAGCTCAACCTCATAATTATCACCCCTATACAATTGTACAATGCAGTACTTTGCAGCTGATTCAATTATTTGGAATGTCTTCTTCACATATGGAGTCACCTTTCCTTCCATTCTCTGAAAGCTTTGCCACTTATCAAGATTTCTTTTCATCAAATACCTCCTAAGCCATTCCATCTGAGTCAAGATTGGTTTATCCCTAGCTTCTTTAATAATAGCATTAAAAGTCTCACAAATGTTGTTGAGCAACATGTTTGACTTAGGGAAAGAAATGAAAGAATTCTTAGACCAGTGTTCAGGTGGGATATCAGCAAGATAATCATAAGCTTCCTCTGACAAGAACTTTATTGACTCCATTTCTACTTCAAAGTTAAACTACATAGGTTTTATTTGACAAACACAAAAAGAGGCACATCAGAACATTGACATGCAGAAACAAAGAGTGGCATATCTTAACAACTTAATATTCCAGTTGAAAACATAAAAAAGAACAAAATTTTAGAAAACAACCATACCAGTGTTGTTGCCCTTGCTGCTAACCAGAACAGCTCCTTGAATGTAGCTCCACTGAATTGCAACTTAAAGTTTGCCCATATATGTCTGACACAATACCTAGTGTCTGCATATGGCACAACTTGTTGCAAAGCTTCAAGCAGCCCCTGTTCAGATACCAAACATAGTCAGTCAACTAAAGCACAATTTGAAATAAGTTGTTCAAAATAGATGACACAAGAGTGTAAATTGTTACCTTTTGCCTATCTGACATAAAGGTATACCCCAATCCTTGATTTTCATCTTTAAGGGATTTCATGAGACTTTCAAGGAACCAAACCCAAGTCTCTGTGTTCTCTATTTCAGTTGTGGCCCATGCAATAGGGTAGATGTTGTTGTTGCCATCCTTACCAACTACAACTAATATCTGACCAGGGTATGGACCTTTCAGGTGACATCCATCAACCCCAATGAGTGGTCTACAACCTGACAGAAATCCCTTTGCCGCTGGTGCAAGGCATATGAACATTCTCAAGAATAATGAGGGCTTAGGCCTATCAATTCCATCAACTACAACATTGCATTCAGTGTCTGGGTTGTATTTCATCAAAGTCTTCCCATAGTCCCACACTCTTGCATATTGTTCTGCTGCAGATCCATATATCATAAGCTTAGCCCTTGCTCTTGCCATCCAAGCTTTACTGTATGTAATTTCAATACCAAGATCACCCAAAACCCACCTTCTAAAGCTTTTCAGTTTCCACCCTGGGTCATTCCTCCAGTCTTCAATATACTTGTCAGCTAAAATTCAGTTGTGAGGTTTAGGTTGCTTCTAACCCTTAAACAGGTGTGCTTCAAATTCAGACCCTTGATCTGCCAAAAATCTTGATTCACAGACCTCCTTGCAACCACCCTAAACTTACATCTCCTCCCCCCAACACAAGTGCACTTAGGCAGCCTACACTTTTTAGAATCCCATTTGCACTGGCACCTTCTTCTACACTGCAGTGTTAATTTGCTGATGTCATTGTGCAAATACCAGAACTCATACCTATTTTCAATGGCATGAACCCTTATAACTTTCCTGAGCACCTTATTGTTGAGGAACTTCTGTCCTTTCACCAACTCAATGGGTTTTTTGAAGTTTGTTGAGACATGAAACCATGGGTAATTGTTTGTCTCATCATCAGAACCTCTAGGGCTTTCCAACTCCTCAGAATCAGATGTGAACTCTCTCTGTAGAGTTACTTCCTTGGTCAGCAGCTCACTCTCAAGCATACACTGGTGCTCATGTTCACTCTCCTCCTGCACACCCTTTATGTAATCCCCCGTATTTTTAAATATTTTATAAATGAAAATTTATTTTATTTATAATATTTATTTGTTATTTTTCATAATTTAATTTCAAAAGTTTCAAATTATTAATCTGGGTCGAAAATTATTTGAACAAATTATTTTATGCACCTTTATTCTACAATTTATGTCCAATCATACAAGCCTAACCCATTTGTTTACTTAATCGACCCATTATTTTTATGAGGCCCAATCTTTCTTTTTACCCTACAATAATTCTCTCCTATAAATATCCCATGAATCTCCAAAAATTTCCCACACAAAAGGTTAGTCTTATTTTCATCCTCCTTTGTTTCATTATTTTGCTTAATGTTAATTTAATTGTTTTAGGTTTTGATTTTAGTATAAAAATTATATTTTTAGTATCAAATTATATTTTAATGGTATAAAGATTATAAATTTCAGATTATATTTATGTTATAAATTTCATATTTTAGGAATTATAAACCTAGGGTTTCAATTTATTGAAAATCATGATTTTAGGGTTTTTATGAACAATTGATTTAGGGCTTTTATAGTAATGATGTTTTGAAATTTTGGTGATTATAACTACTGATTAGTTTAACTTAATTCCAGATTATTTTGAACACATAGATTCGTGTTTTAATTTTTAGATTTTCGTTCGTTAATATTAATCCCATTTTAATCCCGATCAGGTTCTAAACTCATCCGATTTTGACCAAAAAGTAGTGTTTTCCATGTGGAAACCACGTTTTAAGAAAGATTCATTACCTATGGTAGGGAGCACCACCCTCTCGAGGCCAAATTCAGCCTCTAAATATGATTTTCGGGCAGTTTTTGATTTTAACGAAGTTTTTACATACTTAAAATATTATCCTTGAGTTTGATTAATAAAATTAATTATGTTTAAAGTTAATTAAGCATAAACATATGTTTTTATTGAAGTTTCAAGTGTTGGAAATAGTTTCTAAGTACTACTTTTGATGTTTTATAAAGAGGGTTTAATCACCCATTAAAAAGAGAGGTTTAGGTGTTTTTATATAATTTTCAGATTTTTATTAGACTTTGAACTTGCTGTAATTTCATGTATAAGAGTGTATTTTAAGGTTTTTATGAAGAAAAATTTAAAGAACTATATATAAGCCTTTAATTTTAACAAAAGGGGAAGTTTTAAAGTGTTGTTTGATTTGGATTTTGAAGGTTTTAAAGTAAGTTAGTATTGCTGTAAATTTAATTGATTGGGTATTGATTGAGATGTTATTATTTGGCTTAGGAGAGGAGTTTATTGAAGGTGATTTCTAGTTAGTAAAGTGGCATACCAATTCGTTTGCTCAAGGTACGTACAAGTTACAAAACCTTGCTTTTAGGTGCATGTTTAAGGACGAATCAAGAACTTAGTATCATGTCTAGGGATGACTGGGTTAAATTGTTTGGTTATACATTGTGAATTTCCTTTGACGTGCACTATTCCTTATTGTAATTATTGGGATTTTGTAAGCCTTAGCACTTGACAGATTGTCGAGTGTGGCGGTAATACCTCCGATTTAGGTGTATGCTTCCGCAATTTTATTTAAAGGTTGTCTATTTTTCCTTTTATTCTTGTTTATTATTAATTAGTAAATCGGGGGTGTTACAAATTGGTATCAGAGCCTAACTACTTGTGGGATTTACGTAGGGATCTTCATATCCCAACGTGGTTTTTGTTTAGGAATGAACTTGTTAATAAAGAACTAGGATTAAAATTGACATAGGTTAAGCCGTTTCTTTATGTGCTCGTGCTTGTTTATGTGTTTCTTTTTTATGTGACTAGCTTTGAGTTCGAGGGCGAACTCCTTTTTAAGGGGGATAGTATGTAATACCCCTACTATTTTATTACTCTATCTATATATTTTATACTTCCTAATTATAAGTTTCGGGACGAAACTTGTTTTAAGGAGGATAGATTGTAATACTCGAATATTTTATGATTTTATATATAGTTTATTTTTTTATTCAATAACTAGTCTAATCTCATATAATTTTTATTTTAGAGTTTGGAAAGTTTTAAAACCCTATTTTAATTTAAATAGGACTCTTTTTATCAACAACTATATATTATTAAACCCAAGTTGGTTTTAGTAGGACTCTTTTTATGAACCTATAAATACTCTTAAACCCTAAAAGTTTTGTAAAAATTCTTTCGATAATTCGATTGTTCTTTTCCTTAATATTTATCTTTATTTCCACCATTACTCGTTCCAATTTATAATAAGCAAACAGTGAGATCATCACCTCTTGATTCTTCTTATTTGATGTGCAACTAACCCTTTATTATTACTCAACATCATTCCTTCTACTTCGATTCTAAGATAGACACGTACCTTACACTAAAATCCAAATTGATCATTAGCCTACCAATTAATATTTACTCATCCTTCCAAGTTTTATACTGACAATTTGAAGTAGCCTTCTTGATATATTTGTCAAACAAATTCGTGAGGGAGGTATCGTACATACTTTAGGATTTAGATACTTCGTCTGTGGTTGTTTATGATCGAAAAGGTAATCACACCAATCTTTGGAGATGTTTGTATTATATTTCATATTATTATGTGTGATATGATTTATTATTTGTACTCTGTATTATTATTATGTGTAAATTTTATAATTGTAATTCGTGTGATCAAGTTTGTATATGTACATGATTGATTATTGATATTATATGACTTGATTGGATATGAGTATCGTATTACTTTTATTGTTTACGATTGATAATTTCTAGGGTTTTAATGTTGTTGCTATAGGGAGTATTGTTTTATTGAGGTTTTAGGGTTATTAATGCAGAGTATTATTTTGGGTTGAAAATTAATTAATTTTGGGTACTAGTATTAGCCATATAAGAGTTGAGATATTTTATGCATTGGGAACTTGTGCTAATATTGAGATATTATTTATTATCATGTGAAAGAATATTTGATCAAGTATGAGATCAAAAGGTTGAGAAATTATTATTTTGTTCTTGGTTTGAGGCTCGGCGTTATAGACCTAGTCCTTGGCATGTTGGTAATGAGATAATGATCATGAGTTAAGAATGAGGTACAATCTTTATATTATTTATATTTTTCTATGGTCCCCTACGGTGGGAATTGGCCCGTATGTGGTCTGGTTCAAGGTGTTTTCTAATTATTGGGAGTATTCAAGTTTTTATACTTGTTGGTTTGTTATTCGAATTACCCATGTCCAAGGCTAGGTATAGAACAATGAGCATGGCACACTTATGGGTTATATGAGATGATTGAGTAAAGGTTCGAATTATTATTCGAGGTTGAGTTGATAAAGGTTATTTTTAGAGTACAATGTGTAATGCAGTTTCGAACTACATTGTTTAATTGAGCTAGTAATATTAATTATTCACTTATACTCTACTGATATGTGGTGAATTGGTGATTACTCAGCATTTTGCTGACGTGTGTGTGTTATTTTGTTGTGCTACTTGTGTCTGCGGCCATGTCTTTTTCTTATGGTGGCCCTGCGACGATCTATTTTGGAATTTGTCCTTAATGGTGAGCAGACAAGATTGTTTTAGCAGGTTGATCAAGTGATCGTAGCTAAAGGAGCTCAAGTGTTTCGATTAGTTTGTTATAACGAGTTTGTAAAGTTGTACAAATAGCTCACCTAGATTATTGGGTTGTAATTATTGGGATTTTGTAAGCCTTAGCACTTGACAGATTATCGAGTGTGGCGGTAATACCTCCGATTTAGGTGTATGCTTCCGCAATTTTATTTAAAGGTTGTCTATTTTTCCTTTTATTCTTGTTTATTATTAATTAGTAAATCGGGGGTGTTACACTTTAAACTTGCATTCACTTCATCAAGTATGTTCTTAACATATATATCAGCATCCTCATATTCCCCCTCCTCTTCCCCTGCTTCCCATTCTATGTCAGTTTCACTGTAGTCAGAACTGGAGGAACCAGATCCAGATTCTGATTCCAACTCATCCTTACTCCTTGACTTTTTCTTCCTTTTCCCCTTTGCTTTCCCTTTTCCCTTCCCTTTTCCCTTCACCCTACTACTCCCAGATGTACCTTCCTCTTCACCTTGCTTCTTCTTCCCTTTCACACTATTTGAGAATAGTTTCTTTTTTGTGGTGTTCTTAGTGTGCTCTACAACCCTATCACCCCCTTTTTTGTTGTTTTCTAT
Source organism: Chenopodium album (assembly GCF_948465745.1). Classification (NCBI taxonomy): domain Eukaryota; kingdom Viridiplantae; phylum Streptophyta; class Magnoliopsida; order Caryophyllales; family Amaranthaceae; genus Chenopodium; species Chenopodium album. The sequence continues at coordinate 37,962,883 of NC_137844.1, forward strand.
CTCACCAGGGTCTTTAGTTGCCAAGTGCTTCTTTAACCTAGGGCTTCTTCTCAAATAAGTGGGCTTAACACCTTTGACTTGATTGTTTTGGGTGGGTTGAACAGTTATGGGTTCAATGCTAGTACAGTAAACAACAACAAAGTTATCCTTAGTCTTTGTCTCCAATAAGCCTTTGACATCACCATCATTCAAATTTCCTTTTTGCCACTTGTCCAACTCTTTCCCTTTATCTTATACCATATGTTCCACAAGCTTGGCACATGCAAATCAAAACTTCACAAAACCCCAAACGCAAGATTCCCTAAGCAAGTTGACAGACATCTCACTTACTTTGCACTTGTACCTCCAATAATCCCACCCACCCTCATAACCACACAAAGTTTTCCCCTTTATTTTCCTGTTCACAGACACACCTCCTAATCTAACCTTAACATCTACAATTTCATCATCAACAGCATCAATCTGTCCATTTGATAAAGCAATATTCAATCACCAAAACAACACTAAAACCTACAGAATAAACAATTTCCACATAGCAGCATTAAACAAATCAAGCAAAGGACTCTGTCCTACCCAGATCCGTAAATAAACAATTCAACAAACCAACAATAATTAAAGAATAATTGCCCTCAATTAAACAATTCAATCAACTAAACAAAGAACCCTAATTTTTCAACATAATTGTAGTTATACTGTAACACCCTAGAAATTCCTTTCTTTTAAAATACCTGTTTTGCCCTGTTTAAAACTTTAAATAGGAATATCTAAGACATTACCGGCACCGTGAAAACGGCCCAGGCAACTATCAAAGATACACAGCAAAAGACTAATTTCAAAACCATTCAAAACAAGTTAACTTAAAAAGACAATCAACGAAAGTAAGTCAAACCAAAGTCAAACGAAGTAAAATAAAATCAACCTACAACTTGGAACCATTACAGGCCCTTATTAGAACCAAACCGAACTCAAAACCTTTTCGTTAGTCATGCATAATGTTAATATCATAAATAATTAAAGCAATAAACACATCATATACTTATAGAAACTAGCATGATTCGCTCTTCACTCATGCCCATTTATGAATATGTTTCATCACCTGAAAAGCTTATCTCCACCTATTTCCACTACTCTCCATTAAAAATGGGTCATCATAGGGCCAAGATAAAGACAAGGCCAACAAACACACAAAACACACAATCAGCAAAGCTGAGTACATAAGCGTAATTAACACACCAGCATACAATTCCCTATTAATACACAACTTACCTCATTGCACCTGTTTTTCAAGCATACAACAATCAATAAAAGTACTCACTAGACACTACATAATTTATTTAATGCTGACTACTCATCGAACAGGTTTCCCACTAACCTCCCCCAATAAGAGTTTTGGTGTGTAATCTCTTTCACTTTACGTTATTAAGGCCACAATCTTTCTTCTTCTCGCACCCGATAGGGCGCCATCTCGCCCGATCGGGCGGATCTTCCGTAGCTTGTACTGGGGGTTCTTTATCATTGATTGCAAGGGGCACCTTCTTAGGCTCAAATTGCCTTGGTTCCCCACTCGGAGCCACTACTACTCGATCAGGTGGGACTCTCATTAAGGGCTCAATTATCACAACCTGTTCACCTTGCTCCTCGTGCTCATCATCAAAACCAAGCCCTTCACAATATAGAGCTCGTTCTATTGCATCCACTTCTTCCTTCCATGTCTTAGTTTTACCTGTAGAAGATGCAACACAAGATACCGCCACCAAGAGATCTTTAACAAGAGCTTGGGGCTCATTAGAACAATTATTTTCAACCACATCAATGCTTAAACACTTCTCCTCAATCATGGGGCTTTTAGGGGTATTATTTAAATTAAAAACAATATTGTCATCCCCTACTGATAGTGTCAATTTTCCACCTTGTACATCTATAATTGCTCGTGCAGTATTAAGGAATGGTCTACCCAAAATGATTGGAGTTTGCAAATCCTCAGCCATATCAAGAACAACAAAGTTAACAGGTATAAAAAATTTACCTACTCTAACGGGAACATCCTCTAAAATACCTAGGGGTATTTAAAAGAACGGTCGGCCATTTGTAAAGTAATATTAGTAGATTTTAATCTACCCATATTTAGCTTTGAGCACACAGACAATGGCATGACACTAACACTAGCACCCAGATCACATAATGCATTATCAATCTTCAGATTGCCAATATGACAAGGAATAGAAAAACTATCGGGGTATTTTAGTTTGGGTGGAGATTTATTTTGTAGTACGGCACTACATTCTGCAGTAAAAGCGACAGTCTCTACCTCACTAATAGACCTTTTCCTAGTCAATATTTCCTTCATGAATTTTGCATATGCAGGAATTTGTGTAATTAATTATGTGAAAGGAACTGTTACCTGCAAATCTTTCACCATCTCCAGGAACTTACTAAACTGTTTATCCACTTTAGTTTTCAAATGTCGATTGGGGAATGGTAGTTTGATAGTTGGCTTTTGAACATCATTACTCTTATCTTGAATTGCAACCTTCCCTGGAGATTTACCCTACAATGTAACATCAGAAATATTAGTACAACCTTTTAGCCCTGCAGGGATATTAGCAACATTGTTAGGTTTAATGGAATCAATATTAGCATTATTCATTAAAACAGGTTCATCATCTCTGGGCATAGGGGGCCCTTCATAGTGTGAACCAATCCTTAGAGTAATTGCGAAAGCTTGATCCGTAGGCCTAGTTGGCTGTGCTGGCAGGGCTCCCTGTTGACGGGCTTGTAGAGTAGAAGAAATCTGCGCAATTTGATTATCTACTATTTTATTATGTGCTATGATCGAATCAATTTGAGCATCTCTACTCTCCATGTGCTTTTGCATACTAGCCAGCATCGCTCTAATTTCTGCCAAAGCAGGGTCAGAAGATGAGGAGGGTTGTTGTGGTTGGTTCTTCTGGCCAGCATTGGGGTGGTAATATTTCTGCTGTGGTTGTTGTGGCACTTGTGATTGTTGTGGAGGTGGTGGATTTTGAACATTGGTGCTCCGGTAAGAAAGATATGGATGATTCCGGAACCCAGGATTGTAGGTGTTGGAGTATGGGTCATTCTGTCTATAAGCTTGAAAGACATTGACTTGCTCCACGGAACTCCTGCAATCTTGCTCCCAATGACCTACAATTCCACAATTTTCACAGAAAGCCTCATTAGCATTATTATTAATTGCAGAAACATTAGCTATATTTGCAGTACTAAGATTATCTAATTTTTGACAAATAGAGGTTAATTGAGCTTGTAAAAAGGATACAGAGTCAGCACTATGTTTCCCTTTGTTAGCAAAGCCTCTAGGATTTCCATATTGGGAATTGTGGATTTCCATATCTTCGATAACTTGACCTGCATCATCAACATTAAGGTTCATAAACCTCCCACTAGCTGCAGAATCCAATATTGTTCTAGATAAATTTCCAATCCCATTAAAAAAGGCTTGGATTAACTACCACTGTGCCAAATTATGGTGGGGACACTCCCTCTGCAGATCTTTAAATCTTTCCCAAGCCTCATACAAAGTTTCATCTGGCTCTTGGGCAAAGTTTTGAATTGCGCTTCTTAGCAAAGCTGTCCTCTCTGTAGGGTAATATTTATTATAAAAATTTAAAACAAGAGTCTCCCAGTTAGTAATGCCAAGTGCAGTTCTATTTAATCCATTATACCATAATTTGGCTTTTCCACATAAAGAAAAAGGAAAGAGAATCTCCCTGATTTGATCCTGTGTGACCCCAGCTTGCTTGATGGTATTACAATATTGACAGTAGTCTGCAATATGAAGATTTGGGTCTTCACCCTTAGCTCCACTGAATTGCTTACTTTCTATCATCGTGATAAATTAGGGTTTAATCTCGAATTGCACCCCATCAAGAGCCGGAGTGGGGGTAAGATGTGGAAAATCTGTAAGCATCAGCTGCGAATAATCACTGAGCTTCTTAGGTGTCGTCATCTCTGATTCTGAATCTGAAGGTACTTCTGAATCACTTAAATCAGATGGAGGGCCACTAGGAATATTACCACCAGAACTTGCCAGTATTTGCCTGTATAAATTCTTTTGTCTATGAAAAGAGCGCTCGATCTCAGGATCAAAAGGAATGTAACCTGATCTGGAACACCTGGGCATAAACAAAGAACTAGACGACAAATATGAGAATTGTCCCAAAGAACTTACGTTCTCTAGGACGAAAGAAAATAATCTAGACTATAAAAACAATCAGAAATAAAAATAAAACCGTTTCCCCGGCAACGACGCCAAATTTTGACAGGCTAAAGTCGTATCACCTAATCAAAAGTAATTCCTAAAACCACTAACTAATAATAGATAGGGAAGCAGGGTCGAATCCACAGGGAAACCAGTCTTTCTATTCCTAATTAATTATTATAATCTAAATTATTAAGTAACCAAAAGTTGTTATTTAAAGGAACTATACTACGAAGAATATGAGTAGGGAGAAATCAAATGATAAAAGACCTAGGGCATAGGTTCACCAATAAATAATATTCCAAGGTAAAACATAACAATCAATCATCAATACATCAATTAATCAGACCATAAAGGGCTTTCGCTACGTATTACAATAACAGAGTTAATTTACCGGTATTAAATCTCATCTCTCGAATCTCGACCTAACCATTTATAAATTAGTCTGCCTATTGAAACTAAGCCCAAACATCAACTCTCATCTCTCGAATCTCGAATCTCGAATCAATATTGCTAAACTCATACGAATTAAATCTGGCCAAATCTAACCGTATAGCATTAAATCAATCAATAGGAAATTAATCAAGCATTGACAATTAACAATAATAAATTACCCCTTCATATTATTTATGGATCCCCATAACCCTAGAAAGAAAACTACTCACACATAACTAAATATAAACTAAACAAAGCAATTAAACAAGTCATGATGAAAGAGAGAGAATAAATAACTGAGATTAAAGGAGAAGAAATCGTTACCAAAGTTGAAGGAAACAAGAGATGGAACTAAACAAAGAGTTGTAGAGAGAGAAAATAATACTAGAGTTTAAGAGGAGAGAGAGAGAGAAAAGTTAGAGAGAGAAAAGTTAGAGAGAGAAAGACAGATAGAGTAAGGAAAAGGGAGAAAAGAATACTAAACTCGCTTAACAAAAGCGTATATAACTAAGCTCCAAAATCCTAAGTTAAAACAACTTAAACGACGCTTAAAATTCTCCTCAGAACACGCGCCCGATCGGGCGAGGCGCCGCCCGATCGGGCCCGCCTTTTTTCCTTCGTGAGCTTCACTTCTCGCGCCCGATCGGGAGCGGCACCGCCTGATCGGGCGCGCCTTCGGGCGGAGACCCTTGCACCGGGCGGTGACACTTCGGGCTACTTGGACTCATTGTTTAGGCTTGTAACTCGGCCCAAACCAAATATCCTCCTTGGGGCTTTAATCACTCGGTCCAATGCCTCATCTTCTCATAAGTCGAGCCCTTAATCACCGGTTTGATGACTCTAACCGATCTTGGGCTACGAAAGATGGTCGTGCTTCTCCAATGCTCGTAGTCGCTTCATAAAATCCCGGAAAAATGCTCCAAGAGTGCAATTCCCTATAAAACTCAACCAAAACTACGAAAACACTAGAAAACACATATTAGTAATAAAAGTGGCTCTAAAGAGCCAAAATCACTACTAATTAAGACCAAGGGACGAATACTATATAAAATAGACATATCAGCCACCACTGCCGGCTGCCGCCAGTCGCCAGCTGGTGCTGCTGGTGGCTAGCGTCAGCGACCCACTGGTGGTGGTGTTGGCCGACGGTAAGGGGGAGCCGAAAAAGGGGAAGGGGAAAAAAGAATGAAAAAGAAAGAAAAATAAAGAGAAAGGAGAGAGAAGTTTACCTTGGGTTTTCTCCACTCTGGGCAAAGTTTGATTTGCCTCATATGTGGGATATTTATACCCCTTCCCTCAGACCCTTCTCCCTAAACTTTCCTCTTTTAATTTTCTTAATCTCATCCCTAATAAAACTTTACTAAAATAAAACTTTCCTTAAATTAAACCCCAACTTAATAAAATTAATTAATTAAATAAACTTTCCTTTTATAAATATTTCCAAACTTATTAAAATAAATAATTAAAATACTTTAAATAAAACATTTCAATTTAATTAAATACTTCTCAAAATATTTATTTTAAATAAAATATGTATAAAAATACGAGGTATTACATATACCGTCAACAACCAACAGCTAGCAAAATTATACACAAGGAACAAAATTGCTTACCTCTTTCAACCCCATTGCAGTAAGCTATTGACTTCTGACTGACCTAAGCAGCTGGTCCCCAACAAACAGCCCCAAGATGGTGACTTTTCTTCAGCGTAGTACAACCAACTAACCTCGAATAAATGCTTTCCAGAATAATTAGGGTTTTAAAATAGGAAAATTGGGTAAATAATGTGATGAGGTGTTGAGAATTATGAAGAAAAGGGGAATTTGCAGAGAATTAAAGGAGAAAAATGAATGAAGAATGGAGATGGTTGAGAAAATCGAATGAGAAAGAGAAAGAAGTCGAGGAAAAAAAATGGAGGGAAGTAACTACTGTGGGGCCCACATGACTAAATTCCACCGGAATTTCAAATTGGGTGGTAATCTAAGTATTTAATTAAATTATTGGGTGATAATTTAAAATAAAAAAAGTTTCGGGTGGTTAGATAGAAATTAGGTATATTTTTGGGTGGTAATTTAAAATTTTCCTTTCCTTTTTAATAAGTGAATTTTTACCAAATATCCCCAAATTATTCCTAAATAGTTGTGATGTGACATTACTTTAATTATTTTTCTGTTTTGCAATTAATGGTTGCACAGAAACCATAATTTTCTCACTCATATTTTCTCACTCATAACATTCTGAATCCATATGCAGCACTATAATTGAATATGATTGATCCTTTTATTTTTCATAAACATAATGTTATTGGTCCTTTTTCTTTCTAAAGGATTGATGACATGTAATTCATTTAATATCATTCTATCTTTGTTTTATTCAAAGACAGCAATAAAATGTCTTGTAATTCCTATTGTACTTTCTAATCATGGGTTTTAAGGTTTCTCCAAGTTCCTTAATTCCTGTGTAAATTTAGAAATAGGAATGTAATTAAGGGACGGAGGGAGTACAAATATAAAGTACACCAAAAAAATTCAAAACAATTTCTTCCTTGATTTGTAATTATAATAAAAAAAAATTGGGTGTTCCACCAAATTCACATTTTGGAGTAATATAGATTCGAGGATCAGTTGGGATCGAACACGGGTCCTTCCTACCAAATGTAGTCCTAATCACCACTACACCAATAAAGAATTGGTGATATGACCTATTGTTTACTTGATTAATTGATATATAGGACACGTGTTAATGTTTGATTGGGTTGAAAATTTTAATTGGTTTTTTTATTTAATATTTTTTTAAATAATAATATTAATTATTATTGTTATACTCCGTAATTGTTATTATTAAAAAAATAACCCCCCCCACCAGCCACCCTTTCCCATCCTTATCAGGCTGCCAGCACCCATTCCCTAACGCTCGATCCTTCGGCAACCACCTATCGACGCCACAATCCCCTCCTCGCACCGGAAACGCTGACCCCGGCATCCCGCCCCTTCTCATTACCCACCCCATCTCCCACAACCCCCACGAAATCGCTAAAAACTCCCAAATCCCACCCCCAAACCCCAATAAATCGCCCTCCCTGGCCCCCATCCCTAAAACCCTAGCTACTAGGGTTTTGAGGGTAGAGGGAAGGGCAGTTAAGGTTTTAAGGGTGAGGGGGGAGTTTTTAGCGGGTTTCGTGGGGAGGGAGGGGGTTTTGGAAAAGGTGTTTTAGGGGGAGGGGTGACGATCGACAACAAGGGTAGGAGGAAGGGCGGCGGGCTAGCAACGGGGGAGGGTGAGGGCTGGGCACCAGCTTAGAAGTGGGGTAGGGGAGGGAGGGCGGGCTGCTTCGGGAAAAGTGGTTGGCTGGTGACTAGTGAAAGAGGTCGGAGGGAAGTGGTCTTAAAAAAATTAATTAATTATTTTGTTAAGTGTTATTAATAATTTAATTAAGAGTTACTAAGAAATTAACCATACTTAAAATTTGATTAGGAGTTAATTAGATCATTAAACGATTTGTTAATAAAAATATGTTAAACGGTCTTAGGTTGTAGGTAAATTATCTTGTTTAAAACTAATACCCCTCAAAGGTTTCTGTGTGTGTGTGTGTGTTTTTTTTTTTTTTTTAAAATCTTCATATGTTTTTTGAACTTATTAAATTGCAACAAGTGGCAAATAATTTGTTTTCAGCAACTTTTTTGTGTGGTTAGCCACGTCGTGTGGCAAGCTAACACATGAGTAACCCGTAACCAGGTAATTCATGACCGACCGAGTAATCCATGACCAACTGAGTAACCCCTTAACCCCATGGCTAACCAAGTAACCCCTAACCAAGTAACCTGACCATTCTCTTAAAGGCTAGCCACATGAAAGTTTGTGATTTGCTTTAAAAAAATTTACCATTTTTTTTTTTCAGGTAACTAATATTATAATTGGAATTGAAAAAAGAAAACCCAAGTAAAGTTGGAATTATTGCAAACTAATCAAAAGTTGGGATTATTCAAAGTAAATCGGTTAAAATTGTAATTACTCCCTTCGTGTTTTTTATTTGCATCACTTTTCTTTTTGGGGGGTTTTTTTTTAATGTATCACTTCTATATTTGGTAACTTTATACTATATTTTATTATTTCTCTCTCTTAATTTAAACCCCACTCAACTTATTTTATCATTTCTCTATCTTCCATGGTCCCCACTAAAATAATAAAAATATCTATCTTCTCTCACATACTTTCTCTTTCATGGTCCCTATCTTACTTTTACTGTAATAATTTATTCATCTACTCACAATATTATATTACTCTCTTAAAACTTTGTGCAATCCAAGTGATGCAAATAAAAAAAAAAGGGAAGGAGTATTAAAGTACTACCTCCGCTTCGGATTACTCGCAACAAAGGACAATGTTGCGAACTCCTAGGTAAAAGATTGAAATCATGATTATTGAAACATAAGGGTATATGCTTAACTATTAATCGAACAAAAAAAAAAACAAATTCAACCTTAATTAAATTAAATAACCCACGACCACCCACACCACCAAGTAGCACCGAAACAAACCACCACCACCACCCAACATCACCGAAACCACCCACCACCACCCAGCATCGAACCCAGCACCACCGACGCACCCAACACCACCCAGCTGCAGCAACCCACCGTACCTAACACAATCAAAACCCCAAAACCTGGATAGGAAATGGAAAAGAGATCCAAAATACTTTGATTTATTACACTTAATGAAAGTATATCTTAAGGTACAAGATCTGTACCCCGTAATAACCCACTGTACATAGCACAATTAAAACCCCAAAACCAAACCCACGAACCCTCCATCAAAACCTAGATTCAGCAATCAAACCCAGAACTCTCCATCAAAACCCACGAACCCTCCATCAAAACCAAACACATGAACCTAACAACCATGAACAACCCTTCGACGAACCCACACACCCTTCTCTATCTAGATCTAGAGTTTTGATGGTTAAATTCGACAATAAAACCTTTGAATTTGGGTTTCATCGCCAATGAGGGAAAAAAAAGCAAAGGAAGAGAGAGAAAACGAGGCGGCGATGTAGGTGGTGGTTGCCATTGAAGATGGTGGTGGTGGTGGTCGGTGGTAGTGGCGGTGGTGATGGTGATGGTGGTGGTTACCATTGAAGGTGTGGTTGCCATTGAAGGTGGTGGATTATGAAGGAAGAGAGAGAAACTTATGAAGGAAGATGTTGAATGTAGATGGAGGAGGGGAATGAATTAGGATGAATGTGGTGGTGTGGTAAAATTAATTAACCATAGGGATTAATGTAATAAGATTAGATTTATAATTTAATTAAGATGTTTTAAAAAAAAGTAAGGGTAAAATTGTCATTTTGTAGTCAAAAACTTACTAAATAAGGAAAGTAAAATATTTATTACGAGTAATGTGAAGCGGCTATTTTAGGGAATTGTTGCGAGTAATATGAAGCGGAGGTAGTATAATTTTCCTATTAAAAAAAAAAGTTTTAAGGGGGCGTTTGGTTCAAACAATGGTATGAGTTTAAAATGAGGAATGAAACCTGGGTGGTATGAGGTTGGAATTTGATATTTGATTTCATGGGTTTGGTTTTTATCTAGGAATGACAGATTCCTTTTTAATTTTAAACCTAAAGGTATGGGTATGAGGCATACCCATCTCCCCCCTTGGGTTTCAAAAACCCTTATATTGGGGATTTCAGGTGTGGGTTTGAAAAATGAAATTTCTAAAAACAAACAAAAGTATGAGTTTTGATCGTTACAATGCTTGAACCAAACACCCCCTAAAAAGACTTGTTTGCGTGTGCTGACAAGGCGAAGAAGAGGGTGTTCTTAACTCTTAAGCACGATCTGATCTGGTCGACGCGACTCACGGCCGTGGCCAGTGCTTCATTTCACGGACATTGGGTTTGCACTTTGCACCTTCACAAAATCAATTCATAGTTCATACCATCATCAATTACATTTGTGAATTGTGATTCCAATTCTTAGGAGAGAGACAAAAATGGCGGATCCTGCTAACACAACGCTTGGTAAGATGTTAATGGACCACATAACTCCCGTTGTTATGGTGCTTTCTACTCCTCTTGTTGAAGATTCTTGTCACAAGAATGGTCTTAGCTTTGTTGATCTGCTCTCCCCTTTCTCTTCTTTCGACAACGTCGACGGTACATCTTTTTTCTCTTGAATTTTTCATTGAATCGTTGATTTGGTTAGTGGGATGTTGTTTTAGCTTGAGTGATTTTCTGGGACTGGTTTGGATTTTGCTGTTTGTGATTTGAAATGCCGTTGCGAATGGGTGTGTAATGTTTGGTTCGAGTATTTTGATTGCGCGATTGTGATGTTTTAACTTTTAATTGATCTTGTGCAACTAAATTATTTGTTGGGGGTTTAATATTTTTGAACAATCTTAACTGTAACTGAGATGGTGGATTATTGTGAATTAAGTGAATGCTGGAAGTGTAGACTGAGTGTTGCTTGATTCTCCAATACATGATTGCCGGGTATTAATTAGGCCCAATTGTACTACATTCGTGTATTAATTCATCGTCTATGGTTTGCGGGGATCAGGTGATTATGCCAACATCGACGACATGTATTTATCTTTCTAGCATTTGTGAAATCGTTCGGCGAATTCCGGTTTTCTTATATTTGTTTTTAGTTTTTCCACAAGATACAGGGAGCAGTGTGTAAAAAGTCTCTTGCTTTGGGCGACATCTTGAGAGGAACCTTATGGATAGTGGGTTTAGATGAATTGTTGTAGATTGGGTTGGCAGTGGTTTTGGATAACCATACACTGTTTGTAATCTGTATGCAATTGAAGGAAACGTGGGTCTTGTCTATTACACGTTTCAGCTGTTTGTTAGATTTTAAAACTTGTGGTTCGCTTGCCTATCCAATGTTTCCGGATGAATTGCTGCAATGCACTCACCATATGTGGGTTAGAGCAGTGATCTTTAGTGGTGTAGGGATGGCAACGGGTCGGAGTCGGAGCGGATTATGCTAAATCTGACTCCGACCCGACAGGAAGTCGGAGGCTAAATCCGACTCCGAGACTTTGACTCCTACTCCGACTCCGACTTCAATATCCGATCTCCGACTCCAACTCCGATCCGACCCGAGTTTTTTTTCGTTATTCAATATAGTTTGAGAAATTGGGCTATTTGGGCCTTTACAACCCACACCCAATGCCACCATGACCCACACAAAAATCCACTATCTACTGGAGTCGGAGTCGGATAATCCGTTAGAATCGGACATTTGTCGGAGTCGGATTTTTTGTAGGATCCGACTCCGACCCTCCTCGGAGTCGGATTATTATAACGGAGTCGAAGTCGGATTACTTTTTTCTCGGACTCAGAGCAGATTTTTTTACCTCGGATCGGGGCGGAGTAGGGTCGGATCCGGATTGGATTGCCATCACTACAGTGGTCACAAACCTGAAAATTCTTAAGATTTTTCAGCAGAAATAATTAGTTGATACCTCATACCCGGTGAATCTAGGTACTTTTGTTGTCTTACTTCCAATAGTCTGATCCACAGTTAGGTGTTACTCTTGTTAGTCAATCACATGTGGTATGAGTTGAGTGTTAATGAGGATGCTTAAGGTTGTGAATGGTTTTGTACTCAAGTGGGTCTTATGGGTGATATGAGTGATGGAGAACCTCTCCAATCATCAAATAAAATTCAATTCAATTCAGAGTATTGTAATTGACACAAAATAAAGTGAATGATTATAATTATATGGCTACATGTAAATTGTATTAGAATTATTGTGGCCTAACGTCATGGCTTCAGGTGTTTTAATGTGATGTTCCTGTGGAAAAAATGAAGGATATTATGATAAGTTAAAAATGTGATGTATGTTGTATCAGTTTCAACCCCACCAGACCCGGGTATGGACACAGAAGGTAGGATGGGGGCCTGGGGGGAAATCGGACGTAGCTATCAATCATCAAGATTAATCAGATTGGCCTTTTCTTCCTTTTTCCCAAAAAAGTCTCAAAGACCTACTAGGTTGACTGAAAGTGTAGGGCTTCCAGTCATTGTAGTGAGATGATTCCCTTGCTTGCACTTATGTCATTGGTAGCTGCCAGCATTAATCTGCATGTTATTGTGGGAAAGAGACGGAGTTGAGGGAGGTGGACTATTGGTCAATCTGTCCATTTTTTAACTTTCACGTGCGTCTGTTCTTACCTCTCTGTTTTGCCCCTTGGATGCAACTATCTTTTTTTTTTTTTATTATTTTTTTCCGGGTCTTTTTCTTTTGTATTTAAGATGAATCCATTGCCATTATATGCTTCCTATGTTCTTTTAGTTATCTATATCTTTTATACTCCCTCCGTCCCTTATTAATAGTCCCTTATGGACAATTTTCACGGGAATTAATAAACATAAATAAGTCGTAAAGTACATGGAAAGGTAAATTTACAGTGGATATGCAAAGAAATAGAGAGAGAAAGTAATAAAAGTATATGGAAAAGTAAAATTTACATGGGAAAGTTAAATTTGCACAAATATTGTTGCAAATTGGAGCAAATTTTGGTAAAAAATTAATATTAATGGTACTTGAAAAAAGCAAATGAGACTATCATTTTGGATTTAAAATTAGCCATAAAGGACTATCAATAAGGGATGGAGGGAGTATTTTTTATAACTTGTGGCAATTGCCTTTTTTTTTTTTATTTTTTTTTTTATAGAATTTAGGACACTTGCATGATTTTTTGATTTTCCCTATTCTTGTATGATTTTAGATTATAAGAGATAGAATACCTTGTAATTCGGGAAAGAAGAATTCTATGTCTCAAAACAAGGGGTTGCGGGTCATTAACTCCTCTACAATGGTGACGATTCAGTTAGAGACTTATGACATTCTTAGAAAGCTTGTTAACATTTATGAGAAAAAGGGTTTATATGACGCAATCTAGACAGGTTGTGATGGTAGAGTGATTTTGTTGATGGCACTAATTGCATAGGAAATTAGGAATCTAAAGATTTTTCCTCTACTTGTTAGTGAGGGGTTTTTCGAGTATATTGTTTGTGTTCCATTTAAATCTTGTTTCTTGACTTAGATCTTTCCTATTTGTGCTCGCCCTTAGCAAGCATGACAATTACCACTATAGAGATAAAAAGTACCTCCTTTGTTTCTCATTGCCTTTGACTTTTATGGTATTTATGATGCTAATTTAAACCATGTTATTACTAATATGTAAAGACAAATTTAATTTTAATTGCTGTTGGGCTAAGCTTAAAGTATGTCTTTCAGATAGTTCAATAACTTCTCTACGCACAATCTTTAGTTGATAAGTTGTTGATATAATTAAAAGGTTTTTAATAGAAAAGTGAATGTGATTGGAGAAAGTGGCTATTATTTCATTGAAAAAGGGAATGGGATAGAATATAGTGGGTTTTTTTTTTTTTTTAATTATATGTGAGCAAGAGTGGGGTCCTAATACAAAACTTTTTACTTATATTTTTTTTTTATGTTGTGTTTTACTGTGCTGCAGTGCCTGTACGGACAGCAAGTGACCAGCCTTACAGGATTAGGAAGTTCAGATTGCGATTATTCTATGCTTCTGATATTCGAAAACCAGAAGTTGAGGTATATTTTCATTTTAGTCTACGGGTTTACTGAATGGAAATTTCAAAGATGGAGAAAAGTTAACTTTTATGTTGTGGGACAACTTTATCTTATATATTGTTTTGCAATTTCTGTTGGAACACTTATTCGTTCTATTTAATTTTAATAACTATGAAACATTTTCTGCAATGAAACATTTTCTGCAAAAACAAGAAATGATTAGGGTCTTTAGGAGGATTTATGTCTTGTGTTTTCATTGCACTTTCAATATAAATTGTCTAAATGCCTATTAATTTCCTCTTTTCATTGGAGAGCATCAATGCAAAGAAATTGGAAAAAGGTTTCGTTGCTTAAATTTAAATTTTCAAAAGAGGGGGTAACTTATTTGGTTTCATGGGCATGAATGCTTAATTTGTTGTTGTTCATCTAGACAGCAAAAGCGTGGTTGAAGAAAGTTGTTACTGACGCTGGGGAAAAGGATAATTATCACGAATCTTCAGTGCTACATAGGAATGAAAGTATCCTCCCACGTGAGTGTACTTCTCGTATCTATTAATTAGTTATCTGATTTATAAAGATAAGGCTGTCACCTGTGTATTCTGCTGATCCTGATTGTGAAGGCAAGCAGCATGTTCTTTATCTTTCTGTAACATGCAGTGTGTGTGTGTGCTCTTGATTGGGAAATCTGGCTGGAGAATAATTCTTCTGCTTGTATTTCCTGTTGCGCAGTCAATGGCATTATTACATACTATCTATGAAAGTTTGAGTTGACCTTCAATATTTTTGTATGCCATGCATGGGGGCTAGGGTTGAGCAAGAGAATATTCTTTTCTGCTTGTTGTATATCCTATTTTGCACTTTATGGTCCCATTGCTTGTCTTTCTATGATTTTGAATTTTTGATGATCCATAATCTTTGGCATTAAATTTACAGTTGTTTAATGAAGGCAATTGGAATCTGGGTCTTAAAAACTAATATCTTTCTGCAATATTTGCAGTTCCGGAGTCAAAGGCATTGCCATCTTGGTTCCAGATTTTCAACCAAGAGCTAATACAAACCTCATCGTTTTCTGATCATGAAGCATTTGACCATCCTGTTGCTTGTGAGTATCTTGTTAAAATTTCTCCTGTGCAGGTCCCAGATGGGCACTTGTCTGTTTGTGCATCCTTTTAAGCACTTGCTAATTAGTATTTAGTATCATACTATCATACTTTTTACAGACTGAAGAATTGTGAGAAAAGAAATGGAAAGCATTTTCTAAAGTGACGCTTTAACTCCTGTTTAAATCTTGTGCAGGCCTTTTGGTTGTTTCATCGAAGGATGAAAAACCAATAAATAAATTTGTTGACCTTTTCAACAATACCAAGTTGCCCTCTCTTCTGAATGATGGTGCAATGGATCCTAAAATTCTAAAACACTATATTGTTTTGCATGACAATCTAGATGGTCCTCTGGAAAAGTGAGTAGTATTTCCTTAAGGCATGTTTCTCTGATGTGAGCAATTTGTTAATTTATTTAAATATATGGTTGAAGATGTGCCTCTTAGTCAGGATGACATGCTGAGTTTGCTAATTTGTTTCTTGTTGTCATAGGTTAAATCCATGGTTAAGTTAACAGTTGCTTACCAATTCCATGCCAAAGTCATCTCAAACAAAACAAAAATCCATCTAATCCTGGTAAATTATGGAATTAAAACACGGCCAAGTCAAGCGCATAACTTCTGTTTTGTAATGGATTGTGGAGTTGCTGTTTGGCGAAACCTTTTCATAAAAAACCACACCTTTTCATTGAGTCGTCCGTTATGTAACGGTGACTCGCTGTGTTAGAGCTTCTTTTTTTCCCTACACGTCTATTATTTTGTCAAAACTGGCTAAAATATATGTATGTAGCTAATGAAACTTATTTATCTCAGCAATCATTCATTTACCATATATATAACCCACTTATATGATGATAGGTTTGGTAATATTATGTAAAAAGAATGCGTTTAGACTAAAAAATGTGAATGAGGTTATAATGCATTTATGTGAATCTTTTGAAAAATATATCTATTATTGCAAGCAACAATGCGACCTATATGTAATCTCTTAAGGGAAGCCCACAATTCATCATGGAAGCCAAACAAACTCCACCGATCTAACTTGCTACTCCGATGTGTAAAGAGACGTGTGAACAAGACTCAGTGCTAGCAAAGCAAGCAGAAATTCGGTGACATAAACAAACCCGGCCTTCACACTGAGCAATATTAATTTCTGTTAAACTACTTTTAACCTGTAATCCTGTAACCACCTCATATATCTGCTACATGGTAAGAAGCTAAGGATGTTCTTGAAACTTTCTAAGACAGTAGCCAAAAATAAATTAGTGTTAACCATACTTCTTCCTAACATTCTCCGACGTCAACTATACAACTGAAAATAAAAGGAAAGAGAAAGTGCCTTGCTGTAATCCTTGAGATGATGAAAAAACACTCTTTTGGGGCACACCACAACTAGAAAATTAAGCATTAGACAAACATCCGCAAATTCAATGCCTCCACCCATCGCCAAATCCATTACTCTTAAATACACGAAAGTTCCAACTCATCCTTTCATGAGCCCTCTCAAAGTCCAGCTTAAAGACGATCCCCTTGTCTGACTTTCAATGTGCCTCATCTATTGCTTTATGAGCCACTAAAGCCGTATCCAAGATCTGTCTTTCTTCCTCAGAAGTAGTACATTGAGACTGAGCGATGTTTTAGACAAAATTTCTCCCAACCAGTTTGTGTTAACACCTTGTCACAATATTATAGGCACTAATAAGGAGACTGATGGGATGGTAATCAATCACCTTGATTGATTGGTCTTTTTAAAGAATTAGAGTATTGGACAATAAAGGTGGAATTTATTCTTTTTCCAATAATTTCTTAATCACAAAACTCTAAATAGTAAAGGAAGAAGTAAGAAACTCTTCTTCGATCACATCCCAACAATCCTGGAAAAAAGCCATTGTGAACCCATTTGTTCCCTATACGGCTATACCTTGTCTCCATTGCAAACACCGCTCTTTTAGTTTATTTCTTCCATATACTAATATGTACCATGATTAGGGAGCTCTATTAATCAATTTCCTGTATTATTTCCTCCAAATTGCATCTTACATCATTATTAATTAAGTACTTCTCTATCTGGATTTCTGAGAGGTATATTTGTAACTGTGGCATCACTTACAGTAACACTTTTAGGTCGCTGATCATGAATTTCTCTTTCCTAAGATGCACTTGTATTGTTATGTTTATCTTGAACTCTTGAAGTGTGACATTGAATACTAATTGTGTGCCACCATTTTCTGTTTTAGGGCATCAAAGATCTTGTCAGAGATGAAAAACACATATGGATCAAATGATTGTCAATTGTTGTGCATCAATTCTTCACAGGGTGGATCAGTAGATAGTCAGGCGAACCCTTGGTCTTCTTGTGTAAGTTTATGTGAAATGTCCTGAATGATCTTTCACTTTCTATGTATATTAATACTCTATGCTTTATATCTACATCTAATCTTTCACTTGAGACTTTCTTAGTGATAAAAATACTCATCATGGACTGGAACAGAGTGTGTCTCACCTTGTATTGGTATATATGCATATGTACTTCGTCCTTGGTTTGTATATCCATGCATGGTTTAGATTAAGTCATAGGTACAAAGTGATGTTTATCTATTTTTTAATTTTTTCTGCTTTTTGGTTCTTCATTTTTTCTTTTTTTGCATTCTGGTTGCAGAAACAAATCAAGGAACATTTTCTCGACACTGATAATATTGATCAGGTGATTCTCCGTCATTTTTTACGTCCTTTGATTTAGATCCGTCAGCCTTCTTTTAATATATTTTTGTTGAACTGAGCAGATTAAGGTCCTCATGCAAGACCTAACGACCAAACACGTAATTCCACACATGGAGCAAAAGATACGGGCCTTAAATCAGCAGGTTTCTTTTGTTGTTCTTTGTGTCTATTCTTCTCTCTTGCCTCTCTCTCTCTCTTTCTCTGAATAATTTTTTCTCTTTTCTTTTTTCCATTTTTTTGGCATCTTTTCCTGTAAATAGTCCTGATATTTTCGTTAAATTTTAGCCCTGTTAATTGCCTCTTTGGGTATGTGAATTTGCATCTCTGTGTGTACTTAGGTTTCTGCTACAAGGAAAGGTTTCAAGAACCAAATAAAAAATTTGTGGTGGAGAAAAGGGAAGGAAGATACACAAGATACCCCTGATGGCCCAGCGTATGCTAATCTGTATTCTTTGCTTACTTGCATATATTTATTTATCTTAAATTTTAATCATGCTGTTCTTTTCTCCTTTATTAAAGGTATACTTTCAGCTCCACTGAATCACAAATTAGAGTGTTGGGTGATTATGCCTTCATGCTAAGAGACTATGATCTTGCTTTATCAAATTACCGACTTATTTCCATGGACTATAAGCTTGACAAATCCTGGAAACGTTATGCTGGTGTTCAGGTATCTTTCATTTTCATATATTGCTGTCATTTATAGGGGTCTTTATAATAATTTTCTTACCAGTCATTTGAGCTTCTTGATGTCTATATTAAGGAGGCTCTGACATTAGTCCCAAATTGTAGCCTTTATGTCAAGTATGATCCTTCTCCATTTTACAGCAAAACTTGTTTGATGTTACTGTTGAGTTGTTTGGTTGACAACATAAAATGAGGGAAGTGGAAATTCATGGGAATTGATAAGTTAGATTGTTTTTTGATTGACACAAAAAAACACAATGGGGAAATTTAATTTCCCACAAAACAGGAAAGTAAGTTACCAAGGCCCCCCTTGGTCAATCAAAATTCATGGGAATTTTAAATTCCCATGTTGCCATCCAAACAAATTAAGGAAATCTAATTAATTAGGGAAAAAACTTCTCATGGGAATCTAATCCTCGTGTTAACCAAACAATCACTGTGTTTTTGTGAATCCTCCTTTGTGTATCCATCATTTTTTTCTCTTCTTCCCAGTCCCTTCTTTGTGAAATATTACTAAAGAAGAATTCTGTACACTCTGGACAGCTGTGGCTATAAATGTCTGATACCTTGTCCAATTTTCTTAAACATTAAACATAAAGCAGCAACTATTCCAACAACATTCTAATATGTATCTTGCTATTAGGGCTTGAATAGCTTCATATATGTTAGCTTTACCTGTAACTGGACAAAACTGGTTCGGTATGCCAGGCTACTGTTTGGGTCTTCTGGCTTCAGTGGATTATATATTCTCTTCTATAGATGCATACTGCTTAGGGTGTATTTTTTGTGGGATAGAGGTGTTTACCTAGTTTCCTTTTGGTGCAACTCTCTGGGTTTTCCAGGCCTTAGCTAATTTTATGCATGGATGCACACAGTCTGCTATTTTAATTATGTTCTGAATGTTTACTACTCTGATTTTGTAATGGATTTTTTCTTGGAACTGGTCAAAATCAAGTCTAGTACAGAATAGAGAGGCTGTTACAATTGTCTGAAATTGTTTAAACATGCAGTATAATTATATTCATGATAGGCAATCAAGCTAGCATTGTATTTTTGCTTTTAAGTTTCTTCTTGTGGTTTATATTCAATCTATTGGTTGCAGGAAATGATGGCATTGACATACTTTATGATGGATCAAGCAAGCAAGGAAGCAGAGAGCTGCTTGGATAGTGCCTTCACTACATACTTAGTATGCATCTTTCTTCTCCCTTGCAGCTGTTTTTAGCTTATTATAGTTGAATTTAGATTAAGAAAATCTTACTTCAATGTAAAAGTCTGTTACTGGGTTTATGAAGATGATTTTGTCTATGGATGATGGTGCTGTAGCTAAAGATGGGCACGGGCCGTGCCGGCACGGCACGGCGGCCCACCTGTGGGCCGTGGGCTGTGCCGTGAACAAAAATCTGGAAATTGGCACGGGCACGGCACGAGGCACGGTGGGCGGCACGGTGGCCGGCCCGTGGGTCGGCACGCTGGCACGGCCGGGCACGGCACTCATAATTTCCTTTTTTTTTATTATATGTATTGTTGTTTTTTTGCTAAATTAATAGAATTATTTATATAAATTTAAACATAATTAGATAAATAATTTATATAACCTTGATTAAAATAAAGTTGTTCAAAACAAAATATATTAACATTAACATAAACATAAATTAATAACATTATTTATATAAAATTAAGTTGTACTAAAATATATATATATATATATATATATATATATATATATATATATATATATATATATATATATATATCGTTTTTTATTTACTTTTTTTATAAAAAAAAAAGAAAAAGAAAAGTGGCACAGTCTGGCCCGCGGCCCGGCCCGGCAGGCACGTGGGCCGTGCCGTGCCGTGGGCTGGGGTGTGCCAAATTTAGGCACGGAACGGCACAGCCCGCCGCGGAGCCGGCACGGCACGCCCACCACCGCGGCATGGCCAGGCACGGCCCGCGGCGGCACGGCACGGCCCGTTGCCCATCTTTTCATTTGTGTGACAATGATTCTAAAATGCTGCAGAAACTTGGGCTGCGAGGCCAGCAAAATGCTGTTCGTTGTGGGCTATGGTGGGCTGAGATGTTGAAGGCAAGGGATCAGTATAAAGAGGCAGCCAGTGTTTACTTCCGTGTTTCTGGTGAGGTAATGCTCCTTTTTCACCAACTTGTCTTGTGAACATGGCTTCAAAGTCTTACATTCACCAACTTCTTCAGGAACCATTGCAGTCAGCAGTAATGCTTGAGCAAGCATCTTACTGTTTCTTATTTTCAGTGCCACAAATGTTACGAAAGTATGGATTTCACCTCATTCTTTCGGGTGATTCTTATAAAAAATGTGATCAGGTACATTTACTGAACAACAAGGGCCTTCAAGGTTTCTTATTACTATGTAATTCTTTTTTTTTTTTCCTTTCTTTCTCCCTTTTTCTTTTAAATTTTTTTTTTTTTAATTTTTTTATTTTAAATTTGTATTTATATTTTTTGTTGTTGTTGTTTTGTAAATTTAATGTTAATCATGCGCATCAGATGAAGCACGCTATTCGTACATACAAAACTGCTCTTTCTGTATTCAGTGGGACTTCCTGGGGTCTAATCAAAGATCACATACATTTCCAACTTGGCAAGTAAGATGAATGATATACATGAATTGGTGCACCTTAAATTTGACTTGTTAAAAACTCTTAGTCTTCACATTTTTTCTGGGTCATCAGGTGGTTTGCTTTACTTGGAATGTTTGATGTGGCAATTGAGCATATGCTAGAAATTCTGGCCTGTACCCATCAATCCAAGGCAGCACAGGAGTTATTTCTTGGGGATTTTCTTGAACTTGTTCAGGTAGGTCACTAAAGTAATGATGATTTGTTAAAGTTTGTCCTCATTGTGCTTCATGTACTGTTTCAGTAGTTCAGCAGCCTTCAGCTTTGTCGTCTCCTGATAGTCTACCTTACAAAGACCTGGATTTTAAAATGTTATTGGAACTGTCTCCTAGTCTGGAATTTTTTGTGCACAAATTTCCTTCTGGTTCCACATTAACAAATTGGCTTTCTTCTTGAAGTGGTTGAGGCACTTAAAACTTTAAAGTTAGGGTCGCAGGTTAAATATTGTATGGCTTTGTTGACATTCTGTTTGATACTCTACAGAAAACAGGGAAAACATTTGAAGTTTGCAGACTTCGTTTGCCTGTTGTCAAGCTCCCTTCACTTAGAGTCGTCTTTGAAGATCATCGAACATATGCTTCACCTGCTGCTGTGAGTTAAATTGCTTCTGCAATGAAACCTATGTTCCATATGCTATTTGTTTCCTAAATGTCTCTGATTTAAATAGTTTTTTTTTTGCCTGTTCGGCTGTTTGTCTTGAGAGAAGACAATCCTAACCTAATCGTGTACCTTTGTCTCTCAAAATAAAAATGCAAAAAAAAGAAAGAAAAGAAAAGATAGAACCAAGGGTTTGACAAACCTGTGTTGTTATAATCTAGGTTGGTGTAAGAGAAAGCATGTGGAAGTCATTGGAGGAAGACATGATTCCATCATTATCAAATGCCAAATCTAACTGGTTGGAATTACACACGAAGCTTGTGCCGAAGAAATGTAAGCAATCAAGCATCTGCATTGCTGGAGGTATGAGGATTTCAGATTTTCAGGGTAGTAGAATAGCTGGTGTAATTGCTTCCATCTTTTATATCAAATAGTGATATGTTGAGGATTAGGGGCAGCATATTAGAACTACTTTTTGCAATTTTATGTGGCATTTCTTAACTGACCTAACCAGAAAAGTTGAATGATAGTCTTTGTTGAATTATATTTTAGTTCTGCTTAATTACCACATCCAAACACTATCTTAATTGCAAATATTTATCAATCAGGTATTTCTATAGTCAGCTGCTTTTCTACCTCATTACTCTATGATGTTGAAAATCAATTGTTATATTTCAAAAATTGTGAAAAAAGGTGTTTGAACTCTTGTACCTGGATAAATAAAGTAAGTGACTACATGGTAGGCTGCAGATCAAAAGGCTGGATATTGCTCTTCCTTTAGTTTGCGGGTCTTGTTTAAGAAAAATGGGAGACTAGAATTCCTTTATTCCTAATCTGTGGAATTGCTGCATCTATGTGAATAATTCCTTAATTTCCTTTGGCCTGAGATTTGGTTGGCGGGGGGGGGGGGGGGGGGGGGGGGGGGGGTGTTGGGGTAGGGAAGTAATGTGAAATGGTCTAATGATGACCTTTTTATGTGAACCGTTCTACCTTTGGGAGAGAAAACTTTGATAATTGTTTGACAATGTATCAGTAATATTGTCTAATGATGACCTTTTTCATTTAAATTATGCTACATTTGAGAGAGAAGAACTTGAAAATTGTATGACAGTATGTAGTGAAATTGTCTAATGATGAACATTTTCATGTTAAGTATGCTAGTTTCGAGAGAGAAAAATTTGAATATTGTTTGACAAAGTATTTAATGAAATTGTCTAACAATGAGCTTTTTCATGTAAAGTATGCTAGTTTTGAGAGGGAAAAGCTTGAAAGTTGTTAGACAAAGTATATATCCCACTGGAGTTTGGTGTTTGGGGTTGAAGGGGAACATTTACTTATTATAGGAGTAAGAAGATGGCTCTGAATTATGCTTTGGACATCTGGTATACAGTAATGTTTATAAATTATACCTTCCCTTGGCAAGGTGTAAAGCTGCTGGTATTGAGGATATGGTTTGATTTTGGGAGTTATCCTTGCATCATTTTTTAACCTTGGCTAAGAGGTGCAGTGTTATTGTGATTTTTCATTTAGGGCATGCCTGGCATTCATCAACTTATTAAGGGGGTAAAAATTAAATGTGGTAGATTATATCGGAGGATTATATGAGAGGTTGGTGGGTAAGTTTTTTATATTATTTCTTATATGTTATGTCCATTGTTAGTGCCACTACCACCAAACGAAAAGTTTCATATTAGGTAGTTAAATAAAAAAAAAACATTTATTTATTTACAAGATGTATGTCATAATAAGTTCACAAATTTCCCTTTCATTTGTTGTTATGTACCTCTAAGTCTAATATAGTTCACAATGTTAAGTGGCATATGTTGAACTTCTTATGGTAAATTGTGATTATTTTTTGTAAGGTTAAGAGCTTACCACATACTCCCTCCGTCCCCAAAAGATCGACCGTTATGGACAAATTTCATGGGTATTAAGAAAGTTAAATAAGTAGTAAAATTACATTGGAAAGGTAAGTTTACATGGGGTTTGCAAAAAAGTAGAGAGAGAAAGTAATAAAAGTACATGGAAATGCAAAAACCTACATGGGAAAGCTAATTTTGCACAAATATTGTTGCAAATTGGAGGGTATTTTAATGCAAGTGGGATGATCATTTCTGGGACTAAATTTTGGCCATAAGGGTCGAACTTTTGGGGACGGAGGGAGTAATTTATTGGTGTAAATGGGTATGATGTGAAGTTCTGGGGTACAAGGATGAAGTCATCCCAAGTACATTGTTGAAGTTCAGGGCTATTTTATTAAAATTTCCTAAAGAAATTGATGTCATAAGTGAAAGATAGGTAGTCAACGGAAAATCTAAAGGAGTTGGTTGCTGGAGGACTGAAAGTAAAATGGATAGGCTAGTATTCTAGAAGTGCTCTAGGTAGGCCTGTAAGTATAGTTGGGAAGAATTTCAAAACTTAACTCTGCTGTAATACGCCAAGTTTTTCTCCTGGCAACGGGATCACATGCCTTATTGCTTTTGGCTTTTATGGGAGGTTGTGGCTATGACATAGCTATGCTTCCATCCTACATTAGGGAAGTGCAGGTTAATTTGGTTGTTGTTGTTGGTGCTAAATTAATAGAACGAAAACAGGAGGCTTCAGGGTCATTATTTTTGCTTGTGCTAGAGGTGAATTCTAGTTCTCTTATATTCTCTTTTGTATCCTGCAGAAGCAATAAAGATTGATATAGGGTTTTCAAACCCACTTCAAATCCCAATTCTAATCTCAAATGTTTCTCTGATGTGCAAGTACTTCATTACAAGTGACGAAATGGAAAGAGGTCAGTGTTATACTTCTGATCTTGTGCACATCTACCCTTTATTGTTTATCACAACTTTTTGTATTGCCACAGATGATATTGGGTCTTCCACAAATTTACAAAATGATGAACAGCTGAGGGAGTTAATTGCTGGAGGGTATACTTTCTGAGACTTATTACATAATATTGATTAATGATATTCCTACAAAGATGTCTAGCATTGACTTATCTCTGAATTAACATTTGCTTTCTGTTGCTTTATGGATGCAGTGGTGGAAATGCAGACAAAGATACATTTACATTGTCTGAAGTTGAATTTTCTCTCAATGGGGGTGAAACACTACTTGTAAGCTCTACTCTATAAATAATTTAATACTGTTCTGATGAGCTCTAATAAGGAAGTCTTGTTATTCTCTGTTGGTTAAAGTGTAGCAAGCTACTTGGCAAGGCCTGATTTTGGGATGGATGTGAATTTTGAACTTGGCTTACTCGGTTGTTTGAATTGATGGTGCTGAATTATATTGTATTTTCAACAGATAAATCAAATGTATTGGGGCTGTTGTTGTGTATGCATGTAATAAGGCCATTGATCCCTACATTCAAAATGTTTCATTTCATTTGCATGCATGCTTTCAGGTACATTTAACTGTTACCCCCAAAGTAGAAGGGATACTGAAAGTGGTTGGAGTGAGGTGGAAATTATCAGGCTCAGTTGTCGGATTTCAAATTTTTGAGTCTGATCAAGTAAAGAGGAAAAATGCACATAAGAGGAAATCTAAACAATCTAATGGAAATGAACTGACATTCTTGGTTATAAAGGTGCTTCCTATTGCTACTGTCTTATCTTTCTTTACATTTGTGTGCTTATTGATCTTTTTCATTATGCTTAATTTTCTTTCTTTTTTTTTTTTTCCCCGTTTTTAGTCTTTACCAAGGCTTGAAGGTTCCATCCGATCCTTGCCTAAAAAATCATATCTTGGTGAGGTGCATCGTCTTGTTTTGGAGCTGAAAAACCACTCCAAGGTGCCCATAAAGGTATGTATATACTAGATTTACTGGTGAATTTAATTGGTATATATACTTCTTGCATATTTCCTTTGAAAATCATGCAATATGGAGAGATTTCTTATTTTACATTTTATGATGTTCTTCTATTAATCTCATTTTTTGCTGTGATTGCAATTTAATATGGTGGATAATGTAGAGATGGGATCTGAGTTCCTGGATGATTAGAATTTTTGTGATGTAAAGAGAGTTTTGTTGACTGAAAGTTGTGATAGTCAAATTGTACTTTTAACTGCTATGTTATTAATTAGTTCAATATTGTGTTATTCACAGTATTACTATACCTTTCATATTCTTTGCGGGTTCGTATCCTCAGCATGAGTTTAGCTTTATGATGTGTTCTGAAGCCCTCAACCAAACATATTTCATATAGAGCCGACAAGGAATTCCTTTAATACCATTTTGAATCTGTGGAGCAGCTTGATGAATTCAGGAGATCCTTTTAGGAGGCCCAATGACCATAGATAAACCTATCCAAATTTTTACAATGTGATGGCTGGCTGTAAACTGACTCGCTGTATCTGCTCCTATCTTTTTTTGTGGTCAATATCCACAATGCAGTGTATTACAGACTGTTTGTTCTGAATTACTGATGCATAAAAGATTGTAGTAATGGGAGAGGTTAGATTACTATTAAGACGCATTTGATTCAGTGTGTCCTAGAATGCGTTTGGGGAACAATTATGAGAATAGAGCCCAGGGATCAGTTTTTTTCATGGAATGCAGATTGCTAAGTTAATTTATCGACTTCATATATATGTAAATCCAAATTTTCTGGTGTAATCTACTATCTTCGTCTTGGTATCATATCTCAGCCGCATCACCATATCACGGCTGCATTTTAATGGATTTTGGGATTACTGCAGCCAAAATTTTAGGTCACAACAGCCACATACCACCCGCATTGCCTGCAAAAATGGTATAGTCACTGTTCATGCGATCGTGACTGCATCTCAGATTTCAAACCATGAATTTCATGCGTGTGGTCCTGTACTACAACCACAGCAAAATCAACAAAGCATTGGTCTCAAAATGAATTTGGTAATAAGTAACCATCCATGAAATGTGGAAGGAAAGCAGAGAGATGAGTTAAAGAAATAAAGTAGAGAAAAGTGAGAGTGAAAAAGTGGAAGTAATCGATAGAAAACATATGGAGCAAGTATACGAGGGTGGTGTAAAGCAGAAACCCAAAGGAGGGACGTTTTATCAAAGAGGCTAAGAAGATATGCAAATTGAGGGAAATTAAAATAAAATATCTTATATACTCTTTTTTTCTTAAAAAAAAAAAAAAATTTAAATGAGAAGATCCTTAAAATGAGAACGATGAAAATAATTTTATTTGCATTTTTTTGAATTGAATGTGCATATTTTTTTTAATTGAATTTGCAACTTTTTTTTGACTCAAGTTTAATGTGATTACTTTTCATCCTTCCAGAAATTTGAAAAAGTCACCATCTTGAAAATCAAAATATGCACATTCAGTTGAAAATATAGACACATTCAATGAATATTTTTTTTGCACATTAATCCTTCTCATTGGATCCCAACCATAATATATGAGATGATTCTTTAATTGAGAAGGGTTTAATGGTTAACTTTGCAACTTTTTTGTATTAAATAAAACTCAAATTATTGTAACTTAATGTGCATATATTCAATGTCCTGATGTAAAAATATGCACATTTTGTTTAATGTTCAAATAAATTGCACATGCTCAAAAAGTTGCATAGTTAGTTTAATAAATATGCCCATTTAGTTATGAAAATATGCACAAAAGTGTATTGCATATATTTCATCGTGGTTGTTGATTACAAATGAATGGTTATGATTCCTTCTTAACCTTCACACACTCAAGCACACCGAACAATTTTATGCACATGGCTAGTATAGGCAGCGAGTCAAACCAGCTCAAATAACTAGCTTATAGCTGACCTCTTATTCCTATTTTCCAAATAGGGCTTATATATCTCTCCTTATCTGTTCCCAACTCGTACTTTGTTTAACTATTATATTTTTCCACTCACGTCTCTTGCTTTTGAATAAACTTTTAAGCCACGTTCACTTTTTCATAATATTTAATCCTCCAATAAACCTTTTATGCAATATTTTTGCTCCATTCAACTATCTTCCCTAGCGTACTCATATCACTCTCAATCACCCTCCAAGTTTTCTTAGGTTATTCTCTAACCTTCACAATACATCACTTCGCTACTCTTCAAGCCTCCTAGCCAATGTATCATGCAAGCTCCATCTTACATGGCCAAACCACCTTAATAAATTCTTCTCATCTTATATTCAATAGGTGTACACCCAACGTTCTTCCTAATCATTATGGAATTATTGACACTATATGCCCTTTCCTGTCTGATGAACTGTTCATAAACTATTATAACTCGATTAGATTTAATAAGGTACCTTTCGTTGTAGATTGATCGGATCTAAAATTTGGGTTAATTGATCTTAATTGGGTTTTGCTACTAGAGAATTTGCAACGGTGGTTAAATACAGTGAGGAAAGTCTATATATTTTCGTTGCAAAGAGTTGTAAATTTTACAGTATATGGCTTAATGCCCCACTAAGCTAGAAAATTTCCATTGCGCTTTTTTTTTTTTTTTTCCACTGTTTCAAGGTGTTTCATATTTTAGGAATTGTTTTCTGACAGGAAGCAATTCTAACATTTAGCCAGCCCAGTATCATTCTTCATGATTGACCTTTATTATTGCTGATTTGTTTCTCCAATTGAACATCAATAAGAAAAAAGGATAAGCTGAATTTTGTATGTTTATAGTTATAAACATTTTGCCTATATTTGTGAGCTTTATTTGAGGCGGATGCCTTGCAGAATCTGAAGGTGAGAATCAGTCATCCTAGATTCCTGGCTTTTGGAAGTCGAGAAGCTTTGAATTTGGAGTTTCCTGCTAGTCTTCGAATGGATAATAATGAAAAACTTGGTCATGCTGTTCAGAGTGATGAAACGGCTTCCCTTTTCCAATTTCCTGAGGTCTGTAAAAGCAGTTCTGTATAAGGTAATGCTTGATCAGTAGTTGCTGTGCATTACATTTATTACATGTTGATTGTTTTCCAGGATTTTGTGATTCAAGGAGAAGAACCAGTCTTGTGGCCTATATGGTTTAGAGCTGCTTTACCAGGAATGATTTCTTTGTATTTAACAATTTATTATGAGGTGGGAGATGTATCAAGCGTCATGAGATATCGTACCCTTCGTATGTGTCATATTTGTGAGGTAAACCACTCCCTTCTCTCATGCTGTGTTATGTAGATCTTCTCTAACTAGTGTACTCTTGCTACTTGTAAGAAACTAATGATACTTTTCCATTTTACCAAAATTTGGGAAGTTTAGGCTCAGCTGTCTTTTCTTTTAAGTAAGGCTGTTAATAAAGTGTCATATTTGTTTGGTTAACACATGAGCACCTGTGCCTGGTAACAAATTAGCCAACTAAAAAATCTTTGTACAATAGGTTTTGCCGTCGCTGGATGTGTCTTTCCATGTCAGCCGTTGCCCATCAAGATTGCAGGAATTTCTTGTACACATGGATCTTGTAAACAAAACTAGTTCACAGAGTTTTGAAATTCATCAGTTGTCATGTTTAGGAGACCAGTGGGACATCACAATGCTCCAACCTGTGAACATCCCATCTCCTATAATGGCAGGCCAAGCATTATCTTGCTTTTTCAAGCTGCAGGTCAGTTAAATAGTTTCTGGTACATGCTATGAGATGTCATTGTGACTCTTGTTTCAAAGAGAAAACGTACACCACTCCCCACCCGACCCCAAAAAATAAAAATTATTAACTCCCCTTATCCACCCATGGATTCCACACATCAGAAAATGTAATTATTAGTGGAAGAAAAGTTGAAGGAGGGAAGAAAATACCTAATCATTCGATTTCCTTAAACTGTTTCTTTTCCTTGGTTTTAGAATGGCAGGAAAGCAACTGTCAAAGAAGATGAAACTTCTCATTTTGAAAGCAGAGGAAGCCATGTAAGATTAGGTGCTAAGGCTCACAATGAAGATTTGTTTGATGTATCTGCCTCACCTTTTGCTGATTTCCATAAGCATGAAAGATTTCATGAAGAAAAAGTTGAGCAGGTTAATTTTCTCTCCTTTGGCTCCTTAACAAATTAAACTTGTATGATCCACGTATCTATCTGCGAAAAGGCTGCATCAATGACGATCAACGTGAGCCAATATTTACTGGCTTAACACAATTTTTTTGACTCATACTTAGTTACCTTCTCAATTGTGTGAACTATCTAAGAGGAAACTAACTTGGTTATCGCTGATAACTATTTCTTAAGGCCTTGAGGGTAGTTAGGAACAGCCGAACAAGCATCTGGAGTCTTTAAAAGCTATAGGGAAAAAGAAACTTGGCTATATTATTGGTGGAGTACTTAGCGTATCTAGACATAAAATAGCATCATCTTTTCTTTCAGAGAAACTTAATGATGGCTTTTTTCTGCACAAGAACAAACATCATGGGATAAAAACCTCAAGCCTTCTGAACGTTTTTAGTTTATGTAGTTTTCTCCCTTGTATTCTTTTCTAGGAGCAATGCCATGAAAGTCTTGTTAGATTTAGTGTCTCTTTTAAATTTTGTTGTACCCCCTCAAAGGACATTTTGATTGTAGCTTATTACTAGAGCTGCAGTAGAGGGGAAAGTTTTTGCTTAAGATTCTTAAGAGGAGCTTTAGTCCCATCAGATGGTGCAGTCTTTGCAAACATGAGAAAGAATCACTTAATCACCTCCTACCTTAATGTCCTGTGGCATCTAAGATTATCTTTTTTAGCATTTGTTTTGTTCAATCTGACAATATCAAAGATTTGTTTAAATCGGAACTTAGTTATTAGAGCTACATAAGTGAGTAAAACTTTGGAAAATTGACTTTTTTCATAAGTACTTGGAAAATGAAATAAATTATGGAAATTTTCTTTTATAGCTATGTATCTTTAGTTTTTTATAAGTTTATTAAATGCTGTATACATTAAAAATAAAAAAAAATAAAAAAAACGTGCAAGGAAATATAGAAACCAAGGTAAATATATAGGTCAACAGGTATGTTCCTTTTTAATTGTTTGGTCTGCCTTCAGCGTGACTTGCATGAACCATTGTACAGAGTGCTTGTTATTTCACCATTTCTTGCCTAACACCATTGATGGATAACCCATGCTACAGGCCACTCCAGTAATCTATGATTCTATGTAAGTAATTTGCACCCAAATTCACCATCTTTTGTATATTCTTTTCTACAACTCCAACCCATCAAACCTAGTATGGCTGTATTTTTATGCATTTTCAAATCTTGGCTACAGGTTTGTATGGCTTTTGCCTTGCAAAATTTACCATTATAATTGACTTTTGTACACTAATAGATGTCACCACATGTGATCTGTCACATGTTGAAAATAAATTTGACTAAATTTTAGCTTCACTAGCTCAGTATAACATCTAGGAGATAGTGTCGTTGCCTTAAAAATAAGGATGCATACATCTAGCTTTTGTTGCCCCCTGAGGGCCCTTGCCCTCCTAGATGCAATTTTGTTACTGGTATTGAGGTAATCAAGTTAAATGACCATTGGTCGAACAGGTGCTGAAAACTGACAAGTATTTTTCATCTGCAGAAGTTACCAAACTTGTTAGAATCACTGCATTTGTCAAGTTAAATTGATTATCTTTAAATAAGTAAATTTGGGTCAATCTAGAAGAAAATTTCGTAGATATTGCTCGACTATCACTTTAGTATATTATGCTGTAACATTGCCGTATCATGAACTCGTGACTGTGCTTTGTTGTTAATGTATTGATCTACAAAATAGATATTGGGTTAAGATTTAGAGATTTAGATAAGAACTAAGGATCTTGGAATTTTGTTGCTGTATATGATTTGACTTAGTTTACTTTTGGCTCATCAGCGGAGATATGCTGAAACAGTGGATTTCATCTTAATGTCTCATCCTCATAATATAAGCACTGAGTCTGCAGATCATTCTCGGCTTTTTTCTCATCACATTTGTCTTTCCAGGTTAGATCTGTGTCAAGATTAATTATCCGTTTCGTATAGTATATACTTTTCAATCTTTTGCCTATTGAAACCACTTCCTCCTTTTTCTGGTGCTAACTGCTTCCTTCTTTGTAGTGTTGCAAGTAATGGCCCTCTTTGTTGGATGATGGATGGGCCCAGAATGATTCACCATAATTTTGGTACCTCTTTATGTGAAATAAATTTAAGGATTAGAATCCACAACTCTCTTGACGCTGCAGTGTCTGTGCACATTGATCTGAACGAATCTGGCTCTAGCACCAGCCAGTCAAATAATTCTAGTGCATTCTCTTCTGAAAACCGAGCTGGATGGCATGAAGTTTCCTTGGCTTCTGAAGGTAAGATCACCTCAGATACCCTTGGAAAGACTCGACATGACCAGCAAATGTCTGGAGAGAATGCATCCCCATTTATATGGTGTGGATCAAGCTCTACCAGAGTCAAAGTGGCACCATTGTCCACAACCGAAGTACCAATTCAAATTTGTGTATTTGCACCGGGCACTTATGATATATCTAATTACCAATTGCACTGGGAATTGTTGCAATCGGAAGGTGATGGTTGTGATGCAGACTCTAAGCAGTCTTCTGGGATCTTTCTAGGCCAATCCTTTTATCTCACTGTGCTGCAGTCCACATAATTGAATATGCTGGAACTTGGTTCTGCATCACATTTATGTGTTGTTCTAAGTACTTGGGTTTCCACCAAAAATCAGAAGTTACTCTTTGGCTTGTATATTATTTATAATCATTGATATCAATTTTGGAAATAGAAAATGTTGAAAGGTTCAAGCATTTTTGTTATGTATGGTTGGAAGTTGGAAGATAGTTTCACCTCCTTTTTAGGTGATCCAGTGTTCTAGTCTTAAGTTGGATGTTTAGGTTAGTAGAGTCGCCAACAGTTTATTTGGATTGGCGGCTTATTTGTACAATTTAATAGAGCTATTGTTAGGACAACTTTGATTGATCAGATGTAATTCATTGCTTGTATTTGGTGCACAATAAGAATATCATCCACCCGTACATAAGCTACCCCCTCAATTGAATCGGGTTTTTGGTCAAAGATAGTTTTCGGTCAGAGCTAAAAAAAAAAAAAAAAGATTAGATTTTAATCCAGATTGGATTGAAAACCCAGAATTGCACTTTTCCTAGGACTGGGGATTGATCTTGAATGGATTGATCTAGTCCGGTTTGGTTCCATATATGCACACCCCTAGTTGCTGCAACTTCAAGTGCAATTGTCTCACTCTTCTTCCATCCTTCAATGCCTTAAATCCATCTATTTTGTACACCTTATATGGAATCTATAGTTGTAAGGTCCTGTTCTTAGGGCAGGGCAGAGCAGGGTACGACAGAGCAGGGCAAAGCAGTGCAGATTTCAGCAGAGCAAGTAAGGCATGTCTTCCACACACTGCAGAGCAGGGTAGAGCAGATTTCAGCAGAACACAACATATTTCAGCAGGACACAGCAGAGCAGCTCAAAAGAACAGGGCCTAAGCCAGTTTATCACTCTTATTAAGAACTTAGAAAATGCACCATTGGCACCACGAAGTACAATATGTAGTATCCATGGCAATGCAGGTGTTTTGGGTAAAATTACCCCGCCACGTGGCGCAATGAAAGCAGGACACGTGTCCACCCAGTATTGGTCCAAATTGGGCCACTAACAAGATGACATGCGAAATCCACTGTCAGGAAAAGGAATGGCGGCCTTCAAAGGCCCAATTCCCCAAAAAGCCGCCAAAACGGGGACAGCCCACCAAATCTAAGTCACATGACCTACGTAAGGGCACAATTCCCAATGACCCTATAAATAGGGAGATATTCCCCCATTTTGGGGACACATTCAATCATTTATTACACCTACCCTACATTCTGTCACATAAGAGAAATCTCCTGATCTCGGAATCCGAGAAGATCTCACTTTTACCTTTTCCGCACTTTTTACTTTCTCCAGCACGTTCTAACTTGATCGTCGGAGGCGGAGCTCCAAATCCCCGGAGTCTCCGTTGTTTTGCAGGTACAGGCGCGGTCGGATCAATCCTTGAGCTGTAACTCTCCCGAGGGAACACCCAAAACATTTGGCGCCGTCTATGGGGAGAGTACCTCAAAGATGGTTCAAGAGTTTGTACCGCCTCCTGACCCTAAGGCTAATCAGCTGGAGGTCTTTACAGACCATGAGGATGATGGTCCTCAGGTCGAAACATACATTGCCAAGGATGGCTCTCTCATCAGAAAGCGCATCCGTCCCAGAGGCACTCTGGAACGAGGTGAAAGCCAGACGGGTACAAGTAGGCCCCCTGGTCAGCCGGAAGGAGAAACCCAATCGGCAAGAGGTCAGGCTCCAGTCACCAGGGACGAGCTCATGAAATTCATGACGAGTTTCAAGGGTGAGATTAAGGACTTGATCAAAAAGAAAACGGCTGGCTCTAACAAGGGTCAGCCGACCAAGAACTCTCCTCGAAGTGCGAGGGAGAAGTCAGTGAGAGACAGGCAGCCAACTTCGCATCCAAAGGACAAGGCAGCCGCAACCCTTGACTGGTCCAAGATCATTCTGCCCCAGAAGGGTCCAAGAAAGCCCAGCCGGGAGCAACAACTGGTGGGTAACAAAAATTCTACCCTTAACGCTTGACAAATCATCGAGCGCAGGAGAAGTCAGCAGTTGTCTGATTCAGCCTCTATTTCGAGCTTTCCAGACAGTTTCAAAAACACATCTACAGGGAATATTCAATCCTTGCATGAGAGCCATACAGGTGGTAATATCGTCCATTATGGCCCTCAGATGATCGGGAATGCACCGTACGTACCCCCATAGTCTACGGTCCATATTCTCCTCACTTTATGCAGCCGACCCTCTTTGGGGGTCAGGCGGCATACAATGTCTAACCTTTGGACTGTCAGCTCCGTCTGCGCAAACTTGGTGAACAAACTTCTGCGTTCACCAAGGAGATAACCGAGGCTGTATAGCCGGCCAAGGTTAAGAATGTGTTGGTGGGTGCTTATGACGGTACCACCAACTCGGAGGACCACCTCATGGCCTACTCCAACCTCATGCACATGCAGGGGTTGGAGGATGCTCTGTGGTGCCGGTGCTTCCCGGCTACATTGAAGGGCATTGCCCAACAATGGTTGGACAACTTGCCAGCCGGATGCATTGACAGCTTCAGGAAGCTTGCTTTCCTGTTTGCCTCCAACTTCTCAATGAACATCCCCGTCAAGAAAACAAGTCTCGATTTGAACACCATCCGACAGGGAGATAAAGAGGGACTTCGCTCCTATGTCAGGCGGTTCAACCTGGTGAGAATTCAAATCCAGGGGCTGTCTGACGAGGTAGCTTATACAGACTTCTTCAAGGGTCTGAAGGATGGGTTGACCTTTAAGTTCGACCTTCTCCGAAAGAGGGTTTTCACCCTTCAAGAGGCGTTGATAGAGGCAGAGAGCTTTATTCAAGCTACCGACCTCTACTCGTCCAGCCATCAGTCGGACTCCAGGAAGTCCGACAAGAAAAAAAAGGGTCGGTCTGCTCAGCCGGATCAGAAAGCTGAAGAGAGCAAAAAGAGAAAAGTTTGGGTGGTTGAAGAACTTGACTAGCCATCCAAGAAGAAGAAGAAAGAATTCAAACCGTATGTCTCACGGTATGAATTCAATAGACTGTTACACCATCTTTACAGAGGTGAAGGACCGGCTGACCATTGAGAAGCCGAATCCTATGAAGAGTTCCGTTCAGTCGCGGAACAAGAATAAATTCTGTCACTTCCATCAGGAAGTGGGCCATGAAACCAACAACTGTTATAGTTTCAAGCGGACGTTGGACCGTCTGGCTGACAAGGGCTTGCTGAAATCCTATGTCTTAAAGTCCAAAGCGGCTTCCAAGACGAATCCGGGGCAGTCGTCAAAAACTGTCCAGCCTACTAGTATCTCGGATACCGACAAGGACCCGGTCTACACTATAGCAGGAAGATTCGCATGCGGTGGCCCGACCATTCGGGGCACCAAGGATCATCTGAAGAGGATGATCCATTCAGTGGATGATGGACAGGCGTCCTCTAGTGGAACATTTCCAGACGTCCTCATCACTGAGAAGGACCGAGACAAAGTGCGCCGACCGCATGACGACCTAGTCGTCATTGAATGCAAGGTCGCCAACCAGCTGGTTGGCCGAATCCTAATAGACACGGGTAGCTCCTCTGATCTCATCAGCTACAAGTGTTTGTCCAGGCTTAATTACAAGCTGGACAATCTGCGCGACGTCTCCCATCCATTAGTTGGCTTTGGTGGAGGGGTCGTGCACCCAGTCGAACAGATTGATATACCCATTCGGCTGGGGGAGAAAAGGAAAGGGCGACACATGGTCGTCTGTTTCCTGGTGGTTAAAGAACTGACCGCCTACAACATTATTCTTGGCCGACCCACTCTGAACGAGTGCAAGGCCGTCATCATGTAACTTTCCTGATTGGGTGGCGAATGTTGTGCTTGTAAATAAGCCGAATGGAACATGGCGCATGTGTGTTGATTACACAGATCTCAACAAGGCATGTCCAAAGGACACTTATCCGTTCCCAAAGATCGATAGTGTTGTCGACTCTATAGCCGGCCATGCCTTGATGAGTTTTATGGATGCTTATTTTGGCTTCCATCAGATACCCTTGTGGAAAAAAGATCAAGAGAAGACAGCCTTCGTCACTGATCAAGGGTTATTCTGCTATACTGTGATGCCGTTTGGTTTGAAGAATGCGCCTGCTACTTTCTAACGAATGCTTAATACAATCTTCATTAATCAAATCGGAAGGAACGTAGAGGCGTACATTAATGATATGATAGTCAAATCCAAACTCCAGACGGATCATCTTGCTGATCTCCGAGAAACCTTCGCCACACTTAGGCGGCATAAGGTTATGTTAAATCCCAATAAATGCGTCTTTAGTGTTGAGTCTGGGAAGTTTCTCGGATTCCTGATTGATCAAAGGGGGATAGAGGTTAACCCCGAGAAGATATAGGCGGTAATTGACATGAATTCACCCCACACTGTCAAGGAAGTTTAGAAGCTAACTGATTGCCTGGCGGCATTGGGAAGATTTCTCAGCCGGTCAGGTGACAAATGTCTTTACTTCTTCCAAGCAATCAGGAAGAAGACTAGATTTGAATGGGGGGATGATGCTGAGGCGACCTTTCAAAAATTAAAAGAACACTTGCACTCTTTGCTAAGGCTAGTTAGCCCTCTTCCCAAAGAGACGTTATTCATGTACTTAGCCGTCTCAGACCATGCCCTCAGTGCCGTTCTCCTTGCTGAAAGAGACGACATCCAGCTCCCGGTTTATTTCATTAGCCATGTTCTCAGAAATGCTGAGCTCCGATACCCCATGGTTGAAAAATTTGGCCTCGCCCTTTACATGGCAGTCAAGAAGTTGAAACCATAATTCTTGGCGCATCCGCTTGTGATATACACAGATCAACCTCTCAAGTGGCCTATGTCAACTTTGGAGTCATCCGGTAGGATGCTTAAATGGGCTATTGAAATTTTAAGTCTAGAAATCACTTACGAACCAAGAAAGGCAGTGAAGGGTCAGGCGTTCGCCGACTTCATTCAAAATGACAAGACCGATTCCACCGGACAATACTGATCTGGTTTGGAAAGTGTATGTGGACGGGAGCTCCACTATGAACGGCTGTGGTGCAGGAATTATTTATGAGTTCCCTAAGGGGGGACAAATTTGATTATGCACTGCGATTTAAGTTCCAAGCCTCAAACAATGAGGCGGAATATGAAACCCTGCTAGCCGGCATCCGTATGTGTAAGGCGGCAGGGGCAACCAAAATTGACGCCTACTCTGATTCGCAATTGGTCGTTAGCCAGTACCAAGGTGAGTATGAAGCCACCCATCCAGCTATGATCAAATATCTTCAGGCGGTCAAGGAAGAGACTAGAACACTCGAAGAATTCCATCTAAATCAGGTGCCCAAATTTGAGAACAGTCAGGCGGATGCGTTGTCCAAACTGGCATCCTCCGCCTGCTGTGATACGCCTTGGTCAGTCTTTTGGGAAGTTCTGGAAAAAAGAAGTATACATGAGGAGCCCATTGGAATTCTTGACCGAAGCTCCACCTGGATGGATGACATTTGGGCATATTTGACAGACGACACGCTTCCTGATTCACCACAGGAGGCAGCCGTCATGAAGCGAGCTGCAAACTTTGAGATGAGAAACGGAGAACTCTTCAAAGCAGGTTTCTTGAAGCCTCTATTGAAGTGTGTCACCCCCGAGAAAGGGAGGGAAGTTCTTGAAGATTTGCATATGGGATACTGCGCCTCTCACGCAGGCGGCAGATCCTTAGTCGTCAGAGCCAGGCGGCATTACTTCTAACCTACACTGGAGTCAGACATCATGGAGATGGTTAAAAAATGCGACAAGTGTCAAAAATTTGGCAAGCTAATCCATCGTCCGGTTACTGACCTGACGGCAATCCACAGCCCAGTCCCGTTTGCTAAATGGGGAATGGACATTATGGGACCTTACACGCCTGCTCCAGGCGGAAAGCGCTATATCTTAGTGGTTGTGGATTACTTCACCAAGTGGGTGGAGGCTGAGGCGGTCAAAAACATCAAGACCAAGGATGTCATTTCTTTCATATGGAAGAACATTATCACCCTGTTTGGGGTACCTATGTCTATGGTATTTGATAACGGCCCTCAGTTTGAGACGCCTTAGCTCAAATCTTGGTTGGGAGATTAAGGGATCTCAAATTATTTTGCATCAGTCGGCCGACCCCAAGCAAACGGCCAAGTTGAAGTCTTCAACAAACTTATCTCAGATGGCATTAAAAAGAAAATTGAAAGAGCTGGAGGTTTATTGGCTGAAGAATTAATTCATGTCCTATGGGCCATCCGGACAACTGCAAAGGGGGCAACCGGTGAAACCCCATTTCTCATGGTTTACGGTGCTGAAGCCGTCTTGTCCATCGAGCATTACGAGCCAACTCTACGAGTCATGTTATATGATGAAGAGGCAAAATGGGAGGCCATGCGGCTAGCATTAGACTCACTCCCGGAGCGCAGGGGCAATGTCGGCTTACGTCATGAGATTTATCGTCTGAGAATGACTCGTGCCTACAACAAGAAAGTACACAAGCGCCCTTTGAAAGTTGGGGACTTTGTGTTACGCAAAATGGAGGTAACCGGTAGGGCAAATGAGATTGGAAAGTTGACTCCTAATTGGGAAGGCCCCTACCAGATCCATGAGCAAGTCAGAGATGGCACCTACCGCCTGGAGACACCAGACAGTAGACGGCTTCCCAGAACTTGGAATGTAGACAATCTCAAAAAGTACTGCTTCTAAGTGTTATAATTTTTTGTAAATAGAAAGTTTATCAATGAAAAAGCTGATTTCTGTTTCCAAATTATGTTATCTATTCCTCTATATACATGTGTCCTATCATATGCACCGCCTGTTTGATATATAGACGGTACACCTCCGCCTAATAAATTAAGATTAAAATTGGAAGTTAAACACTAACGTCCAAATAGCGTGAGGCCAATGGCCAGATAATAAACTAAGCACAAAAAGGTTTAGTGGCTATATAACCGTCTTTTGAAAGAGACATGAGGCCAGTGGCCGGATGGTTAGACATTTTATAAATTCGCCTGCTCCAATGTGAAATATGGCGTCCGGCGACGCTCCTCCGGGTGTTATCGTCGCAGAGGGCATTCTATCGTTTGCTCTACCATCACATACAGACGGCAAAAATTGAACGACCTGATTGGCCAACTCATAACCGTCTGACCAGGGTAATCTAAAGATTGACCAAGACAACGAAAGCCGGATGTTCAACACATCAGCCGACAATCGACTGAAGTTCTAACTTAGATTACTTGTCGAAGTTATTCAAGTCTTCCCAACAGGGGCAAACGAACATTGAGTATATTTGGATAATTAAATTATGGCCATCAACCTACACAGACAGTCAATTTTAAAATTGGCCCAAATAGGATAACTAAGCCTCAGAAACCCATTTCAAATGGGGAAGGCACATAAGGCCGCCTGGAAAATATAGGACCGTCTGTTATTGTAATAAAAGAATAGCAGGCGTACCAATGCAAACTTTACATTCTAGTTTATGCAACTTGTAATATTTGTAGCATGAACAATCATCCTATTGTGACAAAGAGGTCAAATGACCGCTTGCATTCGACACCGGTTGCTCAAGTGGCCGGCTGTGCGCTTGGCTTGGGGCAATCACCTTAGTGATTGATTGACTTAGAAATCAGTCATACCCTTTTTAGGTATCACAAAATTTCCAAAGTCAATCAATCAACTTGTAAACCCAAGCGCATAGCCGCCCAGGGGCAAGAACATCCGGTATACCATTCAAAGCTCAAATTTCAAATCTAAAAAATACAAGTATTAAAAACCAACCTAATGGCCGGATGATTCATCATTAAAAACTTGGTCAGGTAAAATTAAAGTTAAATTGTTAACCGGCTAAACAGCTGGTGAGAGAAAGAAAGAAAATTGTTGATTAACCCGATCCACAGTCGGTAAAGTAAAAAGAGATACTCGGCACGCAGGCCGGAAATGTATTAAAAAAGGCCATCCGACCACAGAAAAACTTAAGCTTAATCAGCATTGGGGGAGGACTGTGCTTCAATCTCATCCGCCATATCTTCGTCATTGGTCGGATGGTTCTCAGCCGGTTCATTGTCCTGGCCCCCAGTCTCGTCACCCAAGGCCCCTTCATCCGCCTCCTGCTGCTGATCCAAGGCTTCAGTCGCCTGCTCATAACGATACTCCCAAATGGACTAGTCGTCATTAGGAAAGAGAGCTTTCCATGCCATCTTCATTTGAGTGACACAGTCGTTCTCATTCTCCTGAATGACCTGGCACTTCTCTTCATCAGCACGCGCCTGGTACTTGGACCTTAGCTGCTGCTCTTGGTTAGCAAGCTTTTTCTGTAATTTCTCAACCTGTCGACAGAGACTGTCTGTGTCCCTGTCGATGTCTTGTAGCTTTCCAAGCTCCGCCTGGGTTGTCTGCAGTTTCCCCTTTAGCTCAGTCACCTTTTTCTGGGCCGCCTCCAAATCTTTCTTGACTTGTAAGTTGGCAGCCGCCTGCGAATACAGGATGTCGTGAGTTAGTAAATCAGTTTTATTAACATCATACAGCGCCCGGTCAAAATTGGAAGCGGCCCTAAGGTTGGCAGCCCTTACCTCCTTGGTCTTCTCGTTGAAAGGCTTTTTAAGCCCATTTACTCGCAGCATAGCCTGCATCCGGTCAGAAGAGATGAGGCCGTTAGTCAACAGACGGTCGGGACACAAAATATCAAAAGTTCTAAGTTCTAACTTAGAAATATTTCCACCTCAGCGAGAAGAGCCAGTATGGTATCGAAGTTCATGGTGCTAACCCCCTTTATGGAGTCCCGTTGCTCAACGGTGACGTTCCGGATCATGTATTTGGCAATTTGCCGAAGATCCGGAACTTAGGGGGATTCTGCGTAATGAATAAATTTGGGTGTTAGTGAATACACATCCGGAATCAATGAGTCCAAACCTCTTAAGATATTGGGAGGCCGCATGGAATTTGACCAAGTATCAGATACTTGAGATGACAACCAGGTCCTGGACCTGTTTGTCGCGGGGCTTGCCAGGAGAGTCGGTCCCAACAGCAGGCGTCTCCTTTGAAGACTTGGAATCAACCGCCTGCTTTAGTGCAGCCATAGCAGCCGGCGATTTTCCGCCTGTTGAAGGGTGAGACTCGGAGTTGCTGGCGGATGGCTTGAGCGCAAGAGTCTTCCGGGGCCGCTTAGGCGGGATCTGCCCCTCTTCACCAAGAGGCCGCTTGGGGGGCTTCAGATTTAACCCAGAAAGGATTTGGGGCTTGATTGAACCCTCCTACAAGAAAATCAAACGCTTAGTAAAATGTGTGTTTCAAATTCAAAGGAAAGGAGCCGGATGTATGAGACTTACATGCTCAAGCTGGTCTTTCTTAAAGATTTGACTTTTCTTATTTATCATTTGGCTGTAGATGGAGGCGGAGCCGCCTGGTTTCTTGGTTGGGTTAAGTTGAGACATTGTTTCTTCTCCAAAAGGCCGAATGGGTGGTTAGAAAAGCATGAATAAAAACACTGCACAACAAGGCACTCATCCGGCTACCCACCTCGACCTTTCTCTACGCTAAGGCCACAGGCGGCTAAATAAGTTGGGTCCATAAGCCATTCGTAATTGGGGATATAACTGTTAAAGGTTATCTCTTTCTCGGCACTCCCCTTTATGGTCTTAGTCTCCACCTTAAATAAATCAGGCTTCAGAATCTGATCCCAACCCTCGTCAGATATAGGCGGGAGCATTGCTTTCTGGCCCAGAAGATAGGGATTTTGATTTCAGGAGTTGAACTTTGTGTTCTGGCTGGTATTTGGAGAAGATATTATGTAGAATATGTTTCTCCAGTCTTTCCACCTGGACTCTTTTCCAAGAGTCATCATATACCCCTTATTGCTTGTAAGGGTATACCAGCCGGGACCGGCTGTCTTGGGAGCCTTGCTCAAATAGTTCATGGAGGCAAACGCCTCAAAACTTGGTTCGACGCCTTGCATCCTGCAGCCGGCCACGAACCCCAAAATATTAACCCAAAAATTGGGGGTGAGTTGCCATACCCCCAGGCGATATCCGTCCAAGATCGCCTCAACAGCCGAATCCA
The DNA here is from genome assembly GCF_948465745.1 of Chenopodium album. Taxonomy (NCBI): domain Eukaryota; kingdom Viridiplantae; phylum Streptophyta; class Magnoliopsida; order Caryophyllales; family Amaranthaceae; genus Chenopodium; species Chenopodium album. The sequence continues at coordinate 38,005,458 of NC_137844.1, forward strand.
AGGGAAATCGCAGGCCCGCTTGTATCACGGCCGCATAACAGCTAAAGCCAGAGTCTTTGTAGCTTTGGTTAAGAGGCCAGACTAATGCGTCCCCTAAAATTGGGACATTGACTTCATATCCGACCCCCATCACATATGAGTCCCGAGAGTCATCCAGACCCTTCTGCATAAGTTTTTGGGTGGAAAATGAGATGTGTGTGAAATAGGGGGTGTACTTGTCCTGAACAGAGGAGGATGCCTTTCCCTGACCTCTCTCAGGAGAGGCGGACTCTTCGTCAGACTCAGCAGGCGACTCTTGTTCAGTTTCGGAGCCGCCTGAAGAAGCGCCTGAATGGGAGGATCCTTGTACTTATTCGGACCCCCCATCGCCCGAATCATCCGACTCCCTTAGAATGGAGTCGCCTGGGGTACTCGGGGCACCAGGTGCATCATATTGAATTTCGCTCCTAGGCACTCTTAGGGAACCCTCATCCTCCTCATCACTAAGCGGCCGTGCTATTCTTTTCGTCCTGGCCATAGTGTCCTGCACAGACACATAGACGGTCGGATTGGGGGACGAAGGAATGGAGCAGACGGCACCCCTAGTCCTAGATTCAGCCGTCCCAGGTGACCGGCTGACAACTATTATAGGCCGTGCCGTGTGTGTTTGTGAAACCATTTATGAAAGTAATGAAAAACAAACACAGGCGGAGATGTAAAGCTTTAAGGAGAAGAGAGTCACGTGGTTACCTTACAGAAGGTACTGGTTGAAGTAAATTGAGTCGGTTGAAGCAGTCGGACTGTAGCAAGCTGTAGATAACACTTTGCAAATTCTCTCAAATTTTCTCAAACTTTTTTCGTAAATATGCGAAAAATGAGGGGTAAACTTTATATTTATAGAGGGGTAATCCTAGGGACACCTTGGTAATTTCCCCAGAAGGTGAACAGTAAAACTGTTCCACCAACTGATGAGTGACAAGTGTCACAGATGTCACGTGACACGCCACATCACATCTGTGATGGGCAAATGTTTTGGGTAAAATTACCTCGCCACGTGGCGCAATGAAAGCAGGATACGTCTCCACCCAGTATTGGTCCAAATTGGGCCACTAACAAGATAACACGTGGAATCCACTGTCAGGAAAAGGAATGGCGGCCTTCAAAGGCCCAATTCCCCAAAAAGCCGCAAAAACGGGGGCAGCCCACCAAATCTAGGTCACATGACCTACGTAAGGGCACAATTCCCAACGACCCTATAAACAGAGAGATATTCCCCCATTTTGGGGACACATTCAATCATTTATTACACCTACCCTACATTCTCTCACATCAGAGAAATCTCCTAATCTCGAAATCCGAGAAGATCTCACTTTTACCTTTTCCGCACTTTTTACTTTCTCCAACACGTTCTAACTTGATCGTCGGAGGCGGAGCTCCAAATACCCGGAGTCTCCGTTGTTTTGCAGGTACAGGCGCAGTCGGATTAGTCCTTGAGCTGTAACTCTCCCGAGGGACAAAAACACCCAAAACAGCAGGTTGTGTTGGTTTTGCTGCGAAGTGGTGGTGGTGGTGGTGTTGGAAGTAAGGTAATTAAATTTAGTGATGGTGAAGTCAGGAGATTCAATTTAGGAGATGAAGGAGAAAGAGTAGAAGATTGAGGACAAGCTAGCTTGATGACTTAACCATAATCAAGTAAAACAAAGATACATATAAAGGGGAGTGTTTTCCTGATTTTATAGATAGCCACGTAGGAGTTAAATTTCTTAGTGCGCCATGTAGGATTATAAATTTTAGTGTTAGCCAATTAAATGAGAGATTATATATTAATTTCTTTTAGAATTATATAATTCAAATGCCACGTAAGCAACATTGGCGAATGAGATTTTTAAGCTTAAATTAATTAAATATAAAATATTATTTTTTGATATTAGGAAAATTATCTAAATATATAAAAATTGTAGCACATAAATAAATAAAAATTGTATTAAAAATTCAAACAAGCCATGCATTGCACGGGTTTCATCTAGTTTAACTAATAAATTCATCATTAATGTCTTGTTTAAGAAACTTTGTAAGGTTCTTTCTTTTTTTTTCATTTTTTTTATTTTATTATTTTTACGAGACTTTATAAGTCCAAAGATACTCATTGAATAAAAATTGGTTATTAAAGAAAATGGTCTAAGGTAAAGGGCTAACAATGAGAATTATTCCAAAAAAAAAAAAAGGAAGCACTAAAGCCATGTTCTTTTCACCGGATACCAATAATATTCAATAAAAGTACTTCGTAAGTTTAGACAAGCAAATATCAATTCTGTTTAGTAAAAATAAAGTTTTAAATTTTTAATTAGTATAAACATTGATAGATTTAATGAACAAATACAATAGAAAATAAGAAAAATTAACTTTTAATTAGTATAAAATTTCAATTACTAATTCACATCACCTTATTCCAACAATTTTTTAATAATTTAAGTTTAGTAAAAAATAATTCAGTTCCACGAAAGTAAGTGCAGTTCAGTATAAATAAGTTGGAATCCTGAAAAAAAGTTCTTCAAGGGATTTAATAGAGAATTGGTAATATGGATCTTGCTAACGAACAACTTGATACATTTAATGACCATTTTAAAATTTCCTTAAAATGGTATTAGTTTGGGAATGTATACCAAATCACATGTGGATCGTATAATTAATGTTCATTTCAATTAAATATTTAAGATTATCTTATCCAATGCGCTTTGGGAAGTTCATTAGCTTTTGAATAGTAATAATAATGCATGGAAAAAAATACTACATTCCTTATGTAAAAAGTGCAACAATTTGACTTTGCATTATTCAAATGTTTACCTTGACTATACTCCCTAGTCCCTCCATCCCCATTTGGTTGTCACTTTTGATAGAAATCACAGGAATTAAGGAGAAATTAAGGAAGTACATAGAAACTAAAACCCAATCATTAAAAAAGAAAGAAAGAGAGAGAGAGAGAGAGAGAGAGAGAGAGAGAGAGAGAGAGAGAGAGAGAGAGAGAGAGAGAGAGAGAGAGAGAGAGAGTAATCCATGTGATTTATTAAACAACCAATGAAAATCAAGGACCACATTTATAATCCATGTGATTTATTTTTAACCAATAACATTACAAGAAATAATTACATCATCCAATAAAATTACATTACACATGTTGATGACTAGAGGAAGTACTAATGTAGTGTTATGCATTTGCAAATGCATAACAAATAACAAAATATTAAAAATCACATGTGTTTAGGGTAAAAATACCCCATATACGTAGTCCAATCCCATAGAGACACGTGGCTTAAAATAAAAAGCAACACGTGTCCCTATAGGAAGATGACACGTGTAAAACTATTACATGAGCACCTGAAAAAGAGAATAAAGGACCTCCTTACATCAAGAGGCCTAAATCCCGAGAAAGCCACAAAATGACGCCCCCTAGGACACGTGTCCTCTTCTGATTGCGCCGCCAATCAAAGTGCAGAATATTAGGGCAGCAACCCTAAGGGACACAATCCCCCACCCCTATAAATACCCTAATCATTTATGATGGGAGGGGTGGATTGTGACATAACATTCAATAGAGCATTGAAACAACTCCAACTTCTCTCTACTTTCTCTCTCTAGCTTTTCCAATTTTCGATTACTAACTTGACCGTCGGAGGCGAATATTCTGGCAACGGGATATTCGAGTTTTGCAGGTGTCCGGGCCATCTATCCGAAGAGCGTGACCAGTGTCCCAGGGGAAATTAAAAAAAAACACCCGAAACATTTGGCGCTGTCTGTGAGAATACTCGTCCGTTATGGCATTAGATGGTCAGACACCTAATACTGGTCCGGGTCCTGGTGAGGACGGACATGTAGAGAATCTGATTGCAACAATTAACTCTAATGATCCTCTGACTGCGCTCATTCCATGAGGCCGAGGATCCTCCGGTGACTGCTAGTTCTTTCTAGGTCGCCTTGAGCAAGCTCCGAAGAGAGCTTGAGAACAAGATGACTTCTTCTTCTAAGCCACCGCCCAGAAGAGGAGGAGAGGGCACTCAGAAGAAAGCTCAAAGAAAGGCGACCAATGCTGTGGATGCCGGGAATACTCCTTTCCGTCGACACAAACGTTCACCGAGGGTGCCACGGACGAACCTATCCAGGCTCCTCGAGAAAACGCAGTCGGCTGGGGGGAAGATTAGGCAGCCTCATACGGAGGCAGTTGAGTCGTCTCGACGCTATAAGGATGCAAGGGAGTACATTCAGCATAAGCAGCGTGAACGAATAGCCTATTCGGACACGGCCTCCACTCCAACTATGCCGGATGATTTCTCAAACAACACCCTCTCCAATTCCAGTTTAACCACTTCAGTATCAAGTGCCCCAAAATTTCAATGCAATTTTGCCGCCTAATCCCCCATGTCTTCGGGCAGTACGGGCATTATGGCCTGCTGTTCCACCAGGCTACTTACCTGGTCGGACCGGCCGCACAACCTTAGCCCATTGATTGGCAAATGCGTCTGTTAAATCTTAGTGACAAGCCGCCTCCGTTTTCTCAGGAAATTCTCAACTCTCCCCAACCAGCAAAGGTGAAGAGTGTACTTATGGGTGCCTATGATGGTACGAGCAACCTAGAAGAGTATGTCACCCCGTACAGGAACTTAATGTATCTTTAAAGCGTGGATGATGCCATATGGTATCGACGCTTCCCGGCCACCCTTAAGGGCGTGGCGTAGGATTGGTTTAACAGCCTTCCGGCCGGGTGCATCAACTGCTTCACTACTCTCAATCTGTTGTTTGGGGGAACTTTTCATACAACATACCTCCTCATAAAACCAGTCTTAACCTGTCAACGATCGTCCAGGGAAAGAACGAAGGATTGCGTTTGTATGTGCGAAGATTTAACTAAGAAAAAGCCTAAATTCATAATCTGCCGAATGAAATGGCATACTCTGAATTTCTCCAGGTATTAAGGAATAATTGTTTTAAGTTTGATCTAGTCAGAAAAAAGGTTCGGATGTACGCAGCCGTGTTGCGGGAGGCCGAAGCTTACATTAAAGCAACTGATTTTTGTTCGCTCACCAAAGCGGAACAACCTGCAAAGGGGGGCTAAGAAGAAGCAACCTTCTCAACAAGACTCGGCCGAGAAGAAAAAAGAAGGAAATAACAAGCGAAAGGAAGGCTGGGTGGCCGACATCCAGCAGACAAATTCAAAGAAGGCCAAGACGTACGAACCACAGTATGAGTTCAACAAGGATTGTTACTCAATCCTAATGGAAATCAAAGAAAAATTTGAATTCGAGAAGCCCTAACCCTTGAGAGGCTTGGCCTAATATCGCGTCATTACCACAAGGACGTGGGGAATGACACGAATGAATGCAACCATTTGAAAAGATTACTGGATAAACTGTTCGAGAAGGGCATGCTGAATTCGTACTTCCTGAAGTCCAAATTACGTAGACTCGGACAGACAACAAATCTGAGAAGAAGATGAATGACCAAGAAAAAGATGATGGAAATAGTACTGACTCAGGGTTCGTGGCCGTAATATCAGGTGGCTTTGCCGCAGGCGGCCCGACCATGAAGGGAATCAAGTAAGTTGCTTGGAAGATGGGGAATGTGATGCATGCCGAGGGGGTGAAGGACTAGCCCTTCTCAGAAATGACGGTTTGTGATAAAAGCCCCCCATAATGACCCTATGGTTTTTATCATGAAAGTTACTAACCTGAAGGTCGGCCGGGTGCTGGTAGATACTAATAGCTCGTCCGACATAATTAGCCTAGGATGTTTGAACAATCTAAAGTTTCCAGAAGACGCCCTCCGGGATATTTCTCATCCGCTCGTAGGATTTGGTGGGAGTATCATCCACCCACCAGGGCGAATAGACTTGCCCGGCTCGTTCGGCTTTGGCCGTCCAACATTAATAGCAGCCAAGGCAGTAATTGTCCCTCATTTGATGCTGATAAAATTCGAGAGGACGGATGGGAAGATTGGAGCCATTCATGGCAATCAGAAGATGGCGAATGAGTGTAATCAGCTGGCCGTGAAGCCAACAACTCGAGGACGACCAAGATCATTCGATCCAAACTCATATGAAGGGTCACTCCAAGCACTTCAAATCGGCCTGAAGCGCCGATCGATAAAAAAAGAGCAGGCATAACAGCTAATGGTCGTCAACCAGCTAGAAGAGTTAAGGCCGCAGCCGGCTGGCGATCATACGGACATAGTCCTTAACCCATACCAACCTGATCGAACGGTCAAGGTGGGTACTAAGGCTATGGGCCTGCTTGGGGATGACCTAGCAAAGTTACTGAGAGAATTTAAGGATGTTTTTGCATTTGAAGTACACGAGATGTCGGGTATAGATCCAACTCTGGCCATCCACAAGTTGGCGGTGAATTTGATGATGAAGCCTGTCCGTCAGAAAAAAATAAAAAGGAATCACGGATGAGAAGAAAGGAATCTGGCGGCCGCAGCAGAAATAAAGAAGCTGCTGGAAGCTGGTTTCATTCGGAAATGTTAATACCTTGATTGGGTAGCGAATGTAGTCTTGGTAAAGAAGCTGAATGGAACATAAAGAATGTGAGTGGACTACACTGACCTCAACAAGGCGTGTCCCAAGGATAGCTTTCCCTTGCCTAAAATCGACCTGTTGGTCGATTCAACAACTGGACACGCCCTTATGAGCTTTATGGACGCATGAAGAAGATCAAGAAAAAACAGCATTTATGATCAAGCAAGGGCTATATTGCTACAAAGTTATGCCGTTCGGCTTGAAGAATGCCCCTGTTACATTTCAGAGACTTGTCAACACTGTCTTTAGAGATCAGATTGGCCGGAATATGGAGGCGTACATTGATGACATGATTGTCAAGTTAAAACAGCCATGTATCTTGCTTGGCTCGTCAGTTCGCTCAAAGATGAAAAGCTATACATGTATCTTGCAATTTCAGGTCACTCTTTAAGTGTCGTCCTCCTTACTGAGAGGGACGGCCATCAAATCCCCGTGTATTTCATAAGCCACGTTCTGCACAATGTCGAGCTGAGATACCCACCCATCGAAAAATTTGGGCTGGCATTGTTCATGGCATCAAAAAAAGCTAAGGTCATACTTCCTTTTTCATTCAATAGTGGTCTACACGGACCAGCAGCTGAAGAAGTCGTTCACAACATTGGAGACTAGTTAAATGGGCCTTGGAGTTAAGAGGTTTTGATATCACGTTCGAGCCCATGAAAGCAATCAAGGGGCAGGCCTTTGCTAATTTTCTAACTGAAAGGACAAGGTCGGACTTACAGCCTTCAAAGAATTAAATTTGGAAAGTTATTGTGGATGGAAGTGCTACAGCGACTGGATGTGGTGCTGGTATCATTTGTCAGTCTCCCGAGGGAGATAAGTTTGAATATGCTATGAGATTCCAGTTTCAAGCCTCTAATAACGAGGCCGAGTATGAAGCCCTTCTGAGCAGCCTTAGAATGTGTAAGGTGGTCGGGGCAACAAAAATTGATGCTAGTTCAGACTCCCAACTGATAGTCAGCTAGGTTAATGGCAACTATGAGGCCAGGGAGCCGGCCATGATGAAATACCTTCAGATGGTGAAAGATGAGTCCGAGGACCTATAGCATTTCACCCTGGAACAAGTTCCCCGTTCGAAAAATCATTAAGTGGATGCGTTCTCCAAGTTAGCATCCTCGGCATCATGCGATACTCCCAGATCAGTATTTTGGGAAGTAAAATAAAAGAGGAGTATTGATGCCGAGCCCATGCAGGTTATTGACAGAAGCTCCACTTGGATGGACGGAGTGATCTCCTATCTAAGGGATGGAACACTCTAGGACGATCTCAAAGAGAGCTGGCTGATGAATAGGAGGGCGGCTTGGTTCGAAATGAAGAATGGGAATTATTCAAAAAAGCATTTGTTAAGCCATATTTGAAGTGCATCACCCTAGTGAAGGGGCATGATGTGATGGATGACCTTCATCTAGGACAATGCGGATCGCACATAGGCGGACGAGCCTTAGCAGAAAAGGTTACCCACCTGGGGTGCTACTGGGCGAGCATGAATTCGAACGCCATGAAAATGGTGAAAAAATGTGACAAGTACCAGAGATTCGCTACCCTTATTCACCGCTCGACAAATAGCTTGTCGGTCATAAGCAGTCCGCTTCCCTTTGCAAAATGGGGCATGGACATCTTGGGGCCGTATACTCCAGCGTCAGGGCAAAGACGGTATGTGTTAGTAGCAGTAGACTACTTCACCAAATGGGTTGAAGCTGAGGCCATCCGAAGAATCAAATGGACATATGTGTCCACCTTTAACTGGAAGAATGTCATCACACGTGATGTGTAGGAGTTTATAGGTACTATAAAGTGGAAAAACATGAATCATATTCATAAAGCACCTAATCCCAAGATCGCATGCATAACACACAAGACACATAATCATACCTTTGAAGCGTGAATTCTACATAGCAATTCGACAGGCAAATTAGGGAGAGAATAGAGCCCTTAGCGTTGCTCCTCTACTTAGTCCACGAGCTTCGAACGAGCCGTCCACCAATACTATATTGGTCGAGTGAAAGAGGAAAACCGCGATCACCACCTTTAATGGACTGAATCGGCCACCACGAACCACCACAACCACGAACCACCACACTGGCGCCGAGGAGGAGAGAGAGAGAGAGAGAGAAAGAGAGAGAAGTTTGAGAGGGGTTGGTTGATAAGTCTATTTTATATATATTTTTATCCCCCGTCCCACGGTCATATTTGTGCTAATTTGAGCTCTGCGGAGCTATTTTTATTACTAATATACATTTTCTAGTGTTTTTGTAGAGTTGGTATTATTTTGTAGGAATTTGCAAAATTATGATAATTCCCGAGCTTATTGAGCCACTACAAAGATATTGGAGTTGGATCGTATTTTTATGACCGAATATTTTAGCCCAAGGTCGAGTTAGAGAAATTCGATTCGGTAATTTAAGGGCTCAATTTGGTGAAGAGCTAGTACTGCAAGTTACGAACTAATTAAAAGTCCAAATGAAGTACATCGGACCGAACTAGAGGCCAAGGCAAGTAAAAGAAGCCCATAAGATCTGATCACTCTTATTGGACCTCTCTCACAGTCGGGCCCGACCGGGCTGAGCATGCTAAGCTGAACGCACTTTTCTCTTTGGGCCATCTGCATTGGGCTTCGTTTGCTGATATTTAAGTCGGTCTTCAAATGTTAGCAGGGACAAAATTATCTTCTTGATTTAGCTTTTAGGATAGGTTTTGGCAGCTTTTGTTTGTTTTATAATAATTTTAGTATGAGTAGGATTGGGTGGATTTGCCTTTTCTTATATAAGGGAGGTAGTAGTAGACTAGTAGTTACGTAGGTAAGTTTTAGATTAGGTAGTTTTAGTTTTCTTTTAGTTTAGTTTTATTTTATTAATTAGTTTTAGTTTTAGTTATTAACTAGGTTAAATCCCGTGCAATGCACGGTTGTTAAATATTTTTGACAATTTTATTATAAATTTTTTGATATAATAACTTGAGTATTAGAAATTATATAGAGTATATTAAAAATAAAAGCATGTAAGAGAAAACATTTAAAATACATGTAATAATTATAATTAAACTGGATAGTTTAATCTTTTAGGAAAAGATTTATATTTTATGCTAAGTATAAAACAAATTATGTCACATTTAGATATAATTTATTTTTCCTTACATAACAATAATTTTTTTAGAAGGTACTTTTGGCGGGAAATTATTTAATAATATATTGACAAGTGTGTCTTTAGATTCGCCTTTAGTAGTATTTAATTGATTTAGTTTTCTTTTCTCTTTCTCTCTCTAACTTTTCTCTCTCTCCTCTTAATTAAACTCTTAGTATTATTTTCTCTCTTGTTTCTCTCTCTACAACTCTTGGTTTAATTTCAGTTATTTATTTTCTTTCTTCTATCATGTCTTCTTTTATTGCTTTGATTAGTTTAGATTTAATTATGCTTGAGTAGTTCTCTTTCTAGGGTTTGTGGGGATCCATGAATAATATGAAGGGGTAATTTATTGTTGTTAATTATCAATGCTTAATTGATTTCCTATTGATTAATTTAATGCTCTGTGACTAGATTAGGCCTGATCTTTTATGCATGAGTTTGACAATATTGATTCGAGATTCGAGAGATGAGAATTGATGTTTAGGTCTAGTTTTAATAGGCAGGTTAATCTATAAATGGTTAAGTCGAGATTCGAGAGATGAGATTTAATACCGGTAAATTAATTCTGTGATTGTAATACGTAGCGAAAGCCCTTTATAATCTGGTTAATTGATGCATTGATGATTGATTATTATGTTTTACCCTGGAATATTGTTTATTGGTGAACCTATGCCCTAGACCTTTTAATATTTAATTTCTCCCTACTTTATTTTCCCTACTCATATTCTCCGTAGTATAGTATTTAATTACAACAACATTGGTTACCTTAATAATTTAGATTAAATTAATTAATTAGGAGTAGAAAGACCAGTTTCCCTGTGGATTCGACCCTACTTCCCTATCTACTTTAGTTAGAGGACTTAGGTAATTACTTTTGATTAGGGGATACGACTTTACCCTGTCAAAATTTGGCGCCGTTGCCGGGGAAACGGTTTTATTTTTATTTCTAGTTGTTATTAGAGTCTAAATTATTTTTTTCCCCCCTTATATTCCTTATGAGTTGAAAATATCCATGCTTATGTCATTACAAGAATTATATGATTTTTATGCAGCACCTGACTACTGTTGTTGTCAACGTCTTTGTCATGAAAATCCTGAATGCCCTTATAGTGAGTTTTTTGTACGTGCTCCTGATGATTTTAGAGTCTTTCCATTAACATATGATCATATTCGAAAACGATTAGTTGCTAATGAAAGTTATTGGAAGGCTCTTGATGAAAAAGTCTATGGACACTATAATAATACGAATGTTATTGAGGATGAAGAACCCGTTATAGACTTGGTGGTTGAAAATTCACTGGTTGACGAATTGGTGATTGAAAAATCATTAGTTGTAGAAACGGTGGTTGAAAATTCCTTTGTTGATGATGAGGTTATTCATGAGGGTAAAATATTCAAATCATTATTGGATGATAAAGACAATGACTACCTCCATGTTTGTTCTATTAATTTTAAATTTTTAGCGGAGGAAGTAGAAGGTTGTGATGTATTTTCATCTCTCTCTTTTGATTTTTCTTTTTATCTTGAGTTCTCTTTATGTGCTCCTAACCTTTTCTTTGTAGGGATTAATGTGCTTGCAATTAAGCCCTATCTAGTGCCCAATGAAATGTTTGCAGAAGCGTTTGATAAGTTACTCAAGGCGTTGAATTCTTCCAATTGAGAGAAATAGTATGGTCGAGCGGGACCTTGATAAACTAGCACTTTGCGGGAGGCAACCCGCATTTTATTGTTTTTTTTTTTAGTTTAGTCTTTTCTTTTTGTTGTGTGTTTTCGTTTTCTGTTTTGGAGAGGTAAGGAGAGTGTATCTTATGCTTGTGGGAGTTTATTTTTGTGTAGATTTTGATCTAGAAGGCTGATTTAAAAGGAGAAGAATAAGCTGAATTGCACTCGTATTCGATCGGGCTGAGCTCGCCCGATCGGGCGCGCGTACGTGTCAGCAAAAGTCGTCAACTTCGACAGGCCATAACTTTTGCGTTTCTTATCCGATTTTGGCGTGTGACCTATAGTTGGAAAGATCTTCAAGTTTACTTTCCAATGCAATTGGAATCACTGTAATATGATTTATAGATAAAAAGTTATGATCAGAATAGTGCACCTGACTCAAATTTAGACTTTTTCCCACTAACACTTTGTTTCATTCTTGCCCAAATTTGTTCCAAAGAGATGCATTGCAATCCTCGAGGCTTTGGTGACATTGATGTGGTAATGATGATGAGTAGTCACCTTGACCACTAGCTTCCCTTTAAGACAATGAGGACATTGTCCAATTTAGCTTGGGGGGAGGTTCTCGTGTTCACATGGTATATCTTTCACTCTCTCTTTTTATTTATTTATTTATTTTTGTTTTCTTTCGGTGTGCTTAGTATAGATTTTATTGCTTTCTTAGGATAGTTTTTTTTTTCAATGAATGAGTGAATCATACTTCCCTGTGCCCCTTGATTAAAATTTTTCGAAATTGTTTTGATTCTTGGTTATTGATGATAAATATTGTGGATTAGTTGATCATGATTTGATATTTGATTGCCTTGAAACCTTAACATGCGTCAATTTTGTCCAACTACTTGTGAATATAGTGCTTGACTAGTTGATTTGGTTAGGAATGTGTGTTTAGTTCCTGGTATGTCAATGAATTTGAGTATTGATTTGCAACGATGAGTAGTGTTTCATAACTCATTATTATGCACATGAGGAGGACGAAGGCATTTGTTCTTTTAGGTAGCCTTCAGATTTATTTAGATACATTTGTTCCCTTCTTGCTACCCATATTGTTGCCTTGACTTTTTATTGTTTTTAGCCACATTACAAGCCATGTTTGCCCCATTGGTTACTAGTCCCAAGCTTGGCTTGGGGGAGCTATTAGTGAGTGAGGTGAGGGAGTTTGTAGTGTGCACATTATTTGCACAATTTGGGTGGGTTTTGAGAAGTTATTTGTTTTTTATCATATTTTTGTTTTGATGGGTTTTATTGTGTATATATTTGAGAAAAAATAAAAGTGTGATGGAAAAAAAAGGAAAAGAAAAGAGAAGTTCAAGAAAAAGAAAAGTGAGAAAATAAAAAAAAAAGAAAGTGAACTTCTAATGAAAAAAAAAGAAAAAAAAAATGAAAAAAAGAGCAAAAAGAAAAAAAGTGTTTCATGTTCAAATTATCTAAGTGAAGGTTTATCAAAAGAAAAGAAAGAAAAAATTGAGTTTCATTGTAAATAATTGAGCTTGAGTTTAGAGTTTGTTTATTCACTCTAGTTTATATTATTATATTTTTTATGAGTGAAATTTTGTAAGTATTGGGTTGGTTTATATTGTTTGGAGTATATTTGGTGGTTTGTGTTGGAGTTAGTTTTGTTGGAGATGATTATGATCATTGTTGGTCATGGGTTTATTAGGATATGACTCCCTTTTTGCAAAGCTTTTCTCTCACATATTTCCCTAAGTTTATCCTACCCTTTACCCTAGCCTTACATTACAAGCTTAAAAGACCTTTTGACCTTGTGCATAGAGTTGTGTAAATGTGAAAGTGTTGTTTATCAATGCAAGTTATGACTTGACATATTCCGAGTCGACTATTAGGTTGAGTGTATGTCTTTTTAAACACACGAGTGTTGTGAGTTTGGGAGGGCATTGTTCACATAAAGGGGTTGGTTGGAGTGCGATCGAGTACATCTTTTACTCGCCACATAAATGAGAGTTGAGTGTGTGAGCACTAGTCTTGAATTCTATATGCTCTTGTGGTTTGCTCTATTTGACAATTGTTAGGGAAGATTAGTAGTTGGATGGATTTGATTGGTTGACTTTGGTACATATTTATCGGATTTGCCTTGAATTATATTTTTTGGTTTTAAATTGTATTTGGGGTGAAGTATTGATTTAATTATTCATTGCTTTGCTTAGGGACAAGCAAAGGTTTGGCTTGGGGGAGTTTGATAAGTCTATTTTATATATATTTTTATCCCCCGTCCCACGGTCATATTTGTGCTAATTTGAGCTCTGCGGAGCTATTTTTATTACTAATATACATTTTCTAGTGTTTTTGTAGAGTTGGTATTATTTTGTAGGAATTTGCAAAATTATGATAATTCCCGAGCTTATTGAGCCACTACAAAGATATTGGAGTTGGATCGTATTTTTATGACCGAATATTTTAGCCCAAGGTCGAGTTAGAGAAATTCGATTCGGTAATTTAAGGGCTCAATTTGGTGAAGAGCTAGTACTGCAAGTTACGAACTAATTAAAAGTCCAAATGAAGTACATCGGACCGAACTAGAGGCCAAGGCAAGTAAAAGAAGCCCATAAGATCTGATCACTCTTATTGGACCTCTCTCACAGTCGGGCCCGACCGGGCTGAGCATGCTAAGCTGAACGCACTTTTCTCTTTGGGCCATCTGCATTGGGCTTCGTTTGCTGATATTTAAGTCGGTCTTCAAATGTTAGCAGGGACAAAATTATCTTCTTGATTTAGCTTTTAGGATAGGTTTTGGCAGCTTTTGTTTGTTTTATAATAATTTTAGTATGAGTAGGATTGGGTGGATTTGCCTTTTCTTATATAAGGGAGGTAGTAGTAGACTAGTAGTTACGTAGGTAAGTTTTAGATTAGGTAGTTTTAGTTTTCTTTTAGTTTAGTTTTATTTTATTAATTAGTTTTAGTTTTAGTTATTAATTTAGTTTTCTTTTCTCTTTCTCTCTCTAACTTTTCTCTCTCTCCTCTTAATTAAACTCTTAGTATTATTTTCTCTCTTGTTTCTCTCTCTACAACTCTTGGTTTAATTTCAGTTATTTATTTTCTTTCTTCTATCATGTCTTCTTTTATTGCTTTGATTAGTTTAGATTTAATTATGCTTGAGTAGTTCTCTTTCTAGGGTTTGTGGGGATCCATGAATAATATGAAGGGGTAATTTATTGTTGTTAATTATCAATGCTTAATTGATTTCCTATTGATTAATTTAATGCTCTGTGACTAGATTAGGCCTGATCTTTTATGCATGAGTTTGACAATATTGATTCGAGATTCGAGAGATGAGAATTGATGTTTAGGTCTAGTTTTAATAGGCAGGTTAATCTATAAATGGTTAAGTCGAGATTCGAGAGATGAGATTTAATACCGGTAAATTAATTCTGTGATTGTAATACGTAGCGAAAGCCCTTTATAATCTGGTTAATTGATGCATTGATGATTGATTATTATGTTTTACCCTGGAATATTGTTTATTGGTGAACCTATGCCCTAGACCTTTTAATATTTAATTTCTCCCTACTTTATTTTCCCTACTCATATTCTCCGTAGTATAGTATTTAATTACAACAACATTGGTTACCTTAATAATTTAGATTAAATTAATTAATTAGGAGTAGAAAGACCAGTTTCCCTGTGGATTCGACCCTACTTCCCTATCTACTTTAGTTAGAGGACTTAGGTAATTACTTTTGATTAGGGGATACGACTTTACCCTGTCATTGGTCTCGTGTTTGCTAATTAGGGTTTGATCAAACTGATCAGTGAATTGCTCTGTTGAAAAGCCTAGGCACTTAGTCTGTTTATAATCCTATTATAATTAGACTAAGTCACGAAGCCCAAAACCCTCCTTATTCCTCCATATGGCCGGCCATGCTAGGGGATGAGGCTCATCATGGGCCTCGTCCTCTCGTGCTCGATCTAGGCCCTTTGTGTGACCTTATAAGATCCGTCCAATCGGGATTTGGCCTATTTTACTATCCCAAAGATCGTTAATACCTCTAGCTATGATATAATGACGACCCAAATGTACGAACTTAATTATCTCCATAATTTGATCCATTTATATATCTAGTAATTGCACATGACAAAGACATAAATCCTTCAATCTCCCACTTGTCTTAGACATGTGTGCAATATTCAAATTCCTTAAGTCAATGTGTGTCGATTTGATAATATGATTGCATCACATGTCGAGATCAAATTAATCCACAAATCGTTTCTTGAAATTTGACTTCAAATTACAAAATCAAATGATTACTGAGTAATGCATTTGAACACGGCCAAGTATTTTTCTGAATTCTCCCTCTTCAAGCGGCCATGACACATTCCCTAATTTAATAGGTAGACTCAATCCAATCTTGTAGCAACAAAGATCCACTTAACTTTTGAAGTAACCAGGAAACATCCTTTATAATGTACCACAGTTAAATCAATCATTGAGTAGAATCACTGTCCCACTCATGTAAAAGGAATCCACTAATATATTTGGAAGCTCTATACTTGAACTTCAAAGTAGATCAATAGTTCGATCATGCATCATTCATGCATATCCAAGTGATTGACCGAGCATCACTATGCCCCTATAGCCCATGAAGCTGTGCTATCCAATCAATCTTACATGCTAGTCCATTTATTGAAATCATTTATGTCCACTTTATTGATTTCGAACTAGAAACTTAAATAATATATGAATTTTGTTCACCTGTTGGGTTTCATTCACCAGGTCATCAACCTAATTCATAATTATTTTGGACATTTTATTTAATTACCAAAACCATAATAAAATAAGAGAAATAAAAATTTCTTGTTAAACATAATTCTGCAAATATATGCATTCCTTATGTAATATGTTTTCTCAAAACATACTCAACTTGAATTACATAACTTGCTACAATCCAAGACTTTAATATGACTCTCATATTTTAGTCTATGGAAGGGGTTTAATGAATGATATTCTCATTCATAATAAAACTCTGCAGATCACCACATCCCGCTTGTCATTAATCTCATAAATGAGGTGATATCTCATATCTGTTTGTTTGGATTTGTGATGTGACCTTGGCTCCTTTGTTTTGGCAAAGGTGTCCTTTTAGTCACAAGACAATTTGATCCAAACTTCCTTCTTAACTACTCTTACTGTAGCTAAAACACATATTGTGACATTAAGTATGCAACAGTGTAGTGCTTTGAACTCTTCAAGCTCACTGTCCCTCTCCATTTAGACACAAAATGTACCTAGATCACCATCTAAAATCATCTTGCATGTTTGGAAAACTTCCATCCGTATAACCTTTTGACAACTTGTTCACTCTTGCCACTATAAACTAGAGACATTCCTTTAGTGCTTCTCAAATACTAAAGGATTTGTTCTTGGTAACTTTCAGTATCTTATCTTGAATTTTCTTGAAACCTGCTACACATGCACAAGTCATATGTAACATCTTGCTTATACATATCATGGCACATATAGTAGACCCTTTTGCAGAAGCATAAGGCACACTATCCATACGACTCAACTCTACTAGCTTTTGAAGGCACTGAGTTTACTGAGCATAATACCATGAGACATGGAAAGACAACCTCTCTTAGAGTCTTGCTTCATGAACTTGTCAAGAGCCTTATCAACATAAGTCTCTCGATGTTTTCCAATCATTCTTCAAAATTCATTTCGTGGATCTTGATTCCTAATATGTACTCAACATCTCCTAAGTCTTTCATACAGAACAACTCCTTAACCACTGCTTGACTTATTCAAGCATTGATATGTTATTTCATATGAACTGCATGTCATATACATACAAGACTAAGAAGACCAATTGCTCCCACTAAACTTCTTGCCTCAGAATTTCAACAAATTATTTGTTTTGATCCTAAGTAACCTACAATAGGTATAAGCAACAATAGAATTATTCTCTTCAACTCTTTGAAGCCTTTCGTTCAAGTGGGACTATAGAAGCCTCACTAGTTGAATTAGCTTGCTTCGACATATGATATATCAAATTAGCTGATTTCATACGCCCTCGTCTCTGATGTAGTGTTATCCACATCCATTTGTTGCTCGTCTCGAATCTCATCGAGATCTAACTTTACTTCCACTTGGCTTTGTATGAAGAGATTTCTTTCTATAAAGACATTATCGCGAGCAACAAACACTTTGTTATCTACGCGATTGTAGGAATAATACCTCTTAGTTTCCGTGACAAAACCCACGAAGAACTATTTACTTGATTTAGGGTGCATTATGTCATCTTTGTAAACATTTTACATCGATTTCATAATTCTTAATCCTATTTGGAAAAGACAATGACAGGCTTTAGTCGTATCACCTAATAAAAAATAATTCCTAAGTCCACTAACTATGCAGATAGGGAAGAAGGGTCGAACCACAGGGAAACAAGTCAATTTATTC
The DNA here is from genome assembly GCF_948465745.1 of Chenopodium album. Lineage (NCBI taxonomy): Eukaryota > Viridiplantae > Streptophyta > Magnoliopsida > Caryophyllales > Amaranthaceae > Chenopodium > Chenopodium album. Next base: position 38,023,261 of record NC_137844.1, read on the forward strand.
CTAATTAATTAAGAGTAATCTAAATTATCAAGTAACCAAAATTGTTGTTAATTAAAGGAATTATACTATGAAGAATAAAAGTAGGGAGAAATAAAAATAGGAGGAAATCAATGAATAAAAGACCAAGGGCATAGGTTCACCAATAAACAATATTTCAGGGTAAAACATAACAATCAATCATCAATGCATCAATTATTCAGATCATAAAGGGCTTTCGCTACGTATTACAATCACAGAGTTACTTTATCGGTATTAAATCTCATCTCTCGAATCTCGACTTAACCATTTATAAATTAGTCCGCCTATTGAAACTAAGCCTAAACATCAATTCTCATCTCTCGAATCTCGAATCAATATTGCTAAACTCATACATAAAAGACTTGCGCAAGTTTAGTTGCATAGCATTAAATCAATCAATAGGAAATTAATTAAGTATTGACAATCAACAACAATAAGTTACCCCCTCATATTATTTATGGATCCCCACAAACCCTAGAAAGAAAACTACTCACGCATAATTAAATCTAAACTAATAAAATCAATTAAACAAGACATGATGAATTAAAGAAATAAAATTACTGAAATTAATAGAAAAGAAATCGTTATCAAAGTTAACGGAAATAATGAGTTGAACCAAGAACAAAGTGTAAAGTTGTAGAGAGAGAAAATAAGAGAGGAAATAAAACTAAGTAGAGAGAGAAAGTCTAAGAGAATAGGTCACTTGTACCAAAAACACTAAATCGTACTTATACAAAGTTCCTAACAAATCCTAATTAGAAACTAAGTAAATCGCCGAAAACGCCCTCTCAGAAACACGCGCCCGATCGGGCGAAAGGCTTTTTCCTTGCCCTATGATTCTGGGCAACAGCCCGATCGAGCCAAAGGTTGCCTGATCGGGCCCGGCTTTTCTTGGACTTTGATTGGGCTTCACTTCTTAGCCCACTCTGGATTTCCACTTTGGGGCTTGAATACTCGGTGTCCAATGCTCGATATTTCATATGTCGAGCCCTTAATCACCGATTCGATGACTTTAACCGGCCTTGGGCTATGAAAAGTGGTCGTGCTCCTCCAATGGTCGTAGTTGCTCCATAAAATCCCGGGGAAATGGTCCAAAAGTGCAATTCCCTACAAAACTCAACTAAAACTACGAAAACACTATAAAACACCAATTAGTAATAAAAGTTGCTCTAAAGAGCCAAAAACACTACCAATTATGACTAAAGGACGGGGGTAAAATACTATATAAAATAGACATATCAGACAACTTTTGGAACATTTCCAATTCATAACTCTTATGACGTCTTCTCAATTGCTTTGGTTTTGTTTTTGTTTAGTATATTCGCAATTGTTGTTCTAATGCATATCCTCAAAACGATATTTGTAAAAAGTTAATCTAAGATTGAACCATGGCAAGCAAAGTTTGATTCCTTCTTGCTAACACACATTTTAATTGTAGTGTTCTTGGAATGTGAATTAATTCAACAATTCCCTTTGGATGATCATTTAATTTTGAGTTAAATACTTATCACAACAATCATACTGTGGTGTTAAATTGTTTATCTCAAACTTATTTTATATTTCATTCTGGAATTCTTGAACTTTTCAATAATTCCAAGCCTTACTTCATTAAGTAATTATCAACATGTTTACTTAAATCGTTAGTAAAAGCAATGAACTAGTTAAATCTCTTGCTAATTTTAAACTTATTGGTCAACACACATCATATGTTTGAGTTCCAAAAAGGTCATTAGCTCCTTCACCCTTTCAACTAAAAGGCGACTTGGTCATCTTACCTTATCAAGCATGACTTTTAATTCTAAAGTGATTCTTAATCAAATAAGAATAAGAGTCATCCAATTGTAATCTTTGGATGTGCAAATGGTTTATGTGACCTAATCTTACTTTATTATAAGTAAGTTTATCTTTAAATCATCTAATTTTGCTTTTGTGATCTACTTATATTCAACGTCATAAAACAAAATTAACTCGTATCTAAGAAAAAATGAAAACAATTTATTACTTTGGTCATGGATCAACATTTGTCCATGCCAAGTAAAACCAAATCAGTATCCAAACAAGAAATCGAAATATTGTCTCATCAAAACTGGAAATATGTCTAAATCATCATAAAAATTCTGAAATAAAACTATGAAGTTTTCTCTGCCCACTCGAACACTTCTAGTGCACCTTCAAGCTTCATTTCCTTGCTAGCTTCACTTCTTTGCAGCTTCTGCACAACATTAATAATGTTAAACACTACAACTTGGTATCACATACCTAATTGAAAGTTAAAATGTTTATAACAAGAATATTAGGTAAATTTTACCTGTCACTTCATCATAGTGAGGACATCCTTGTTCAAGCAATGGCTTATTCTCCTTTTAGGTAATTCTCTGCATGATTCTTGAGTAAATTAACTAGCTTGACCGCAGAATCCTCATCATCTTGAGAAAGTTTCTCGTGGTCAAAACCATTATGTAGAGAATGCAGAATTATGTCACGAACCTCATTGTTCTTGAATGGCCTCCCTAACATACTCATGTGGTTGAATAGTTGAACCATCATAGCCACATGAATTTGTACTAACTGTCCTGGCAAGAGTTTTCTATTGATTATCTCACCAGTAATCCTGTAGGTTTCAAACCTAATATTTCCAGTCCAGGAGTCGTCATTCTTGGGAACCATGTTAATGATTTCCTCGACGTTTTCATCCATTTCCCCATCAACATGGGAATTCAGTAATCCATTGCAAACATCACGTAAGCATTTAAATAAGAGGTAAGGTTCATAGTCCATGAATCTTCTAGCCCAATCCTCTAGAATGCATGACAACATGACATACGTGACTCTCTTAGATTCTTCTGAAACATTTCTCAAATGCTTCTCAAGGATCATGCCTGGACTAAATCTGCCCTCGATTGGTAAGTCTAAACGAAATTCGAGCTTTTCATTCCTTAGAACACTTCTAAGTTCGCTTTCCCTATCGTTAAAGTTGAGAAAATTAAGCCTTGTTTTCATTGTTGGTGGTAAAGTATTATTGTCATCATTGTTACGGCTACCCATCTATGTCAAAATAAGGTAAAGTTTAATAATTATGTTTAATAAAAATTAAAGTACCATAAACGTATTAAATTGGTAACTTTAAAAGCACTTTATTCAATATTAAATGATCCCAATTGAATTTAGTATTAAATGATCACGTAAGCCTTGGCTAGCCACGGTGGCTGGCTGCTTTGCAACAGCCACTGCCGCGCAAGGCAGCAGCTGTGCAACTCTTGCACGCTGCTGTCACAACCACCCGGATCTCCGCCCTCTCCTCCCCTCTATCTTGGACTACCAACTGGTCGCCAGCCGCCGTGGCTACGCTACCCTGCCGCGGCTGCCAGCCTTAAATTTTTTTTCTAATTTAATTAAAATAAATTTTATTAAAATTAAATTAAATCAGTCCACAAATTAAAATTAAATCCCATTCAACTTTAAAATTAGGGTTCATCATAAAATTAATCTCAATTTAATTCTAACTTTTAAAATTAAATCGATGATCATACACAAAACATTTTTATGCATAAATCAATCCAATTAAAATTATGAAACATAAACAAATCAAATAAAATCAAAATCAAGCATAAAAATCATATTTTAGGGCTTGGAATTTTCGAAAATCCGAAAATTAGGGTTTAGGGTTCGAAATTTTCGAATGCTCTAGGGCTTAATTCGAATCACTTCATGGCTATTTTGAGCATAATTAAATCACATTTAATCAATTCCAAAAGTTTAATCACATTAAAAATAATAATTCAACCATAATTAAATTAATTTCTCCCTCTTAATTGATTATAAAATTAAGAACATGGACTTTAAATAATCGTATTATTATCATCAAGTGTGTTCATGCAAGAGGCTAACTGATACCACTGTAGGAGTTTAAAGGTACTATAAAGCGGAAAAACATGAATCATATTCATAAAGCACCTAATCCCAAGATCGTATGCATAACACACAAGACACATAATCATACCTTTGAATCGTGAATTCCACGTAACAATTCGACAGGCAAATCAGGGAGAGAATCGAGCCCCTAATGTTGCTCCTCTACTTAGTCCACGTGCTTCGAACGAGCCGTCCACCAATACTAGATTGGTCGAGGAAAGAGGAAAATCGCGATCACCACCTTTAATGGACTGAATCAGCCACCACGAACCACCACAACCACGAACCACCACACTGGCGTCGAGGAGGAGAGAGAGTGCCGTGAGAGAGAGAGAGCAAAGTTTGAGAGGGGTTGGTCTCGTGTTTGCTAATTAGGGTTTGATCAAACTGATCAGTGAATTGCTCTATTGAAAACCCTAGGCACTTAGTCTATTTATAATCCTATTATAATTACACTAAGTCACGAAGCCCAAAACCCTCCTTATTCCTCCATATGGCCGGCCATGCTAGGGGATGAGGCTCATCATGGGCCTCGTCCTCTCGTGCTCGATCTAGGCCCTTTGTGTGACCTTATAGGATCCGTCTAATTGGGCTTTGGCCTATTTTACTAGCCCAAAGATCGTTAGTTTCTCTAGCTATGATATAACGACGACCCAAATGTACGAACTTAATTATCTCCATAATTTGATCCATTTATATATCTAGTAATTGCACATGACAAAGACATAAATCCTTCATTATGGTGTGCCGCAGTAAGAATGGAAGAAAGTCAGTAAAAGAAAGATTGAAAAATAAACTAAGTGCTGAGTGGGAAAGTGTCAATACCTCCACGCAGCTGTTGATCATAGGGCCGAGGTGCCCATCATGGATGCCCCGGTATTTGTCATGAGCCTCGGCCAGGACGGCCTTCTAAATTGCATACCAGACAGCTTTCTCGACCCTCGTTAAAGAAGAGCCAGGGAGTCGAGCGTCCTCTTCCTCAGAAAAGTCTACAAAAGAAAAACTCAAGTCAGAAAGATGGAACATGAAAGTTAAGTTTATGAGTTCTGAAAATAAAGATCGTATCAGTACCTTCTGAGAAAGAGGCTGGTGCTCGCGGACTGTAAGAAATTTATGGACCTAAATACAATAATAATGTATGTGGACTATAGGGTGATGATTGTCTTTATACGCTGTCATGTAGTTTAGCCCAAAATTCAAGTGATCCATGTAAGTAACTATTATTATCGGGCTTGTTACGTCTTTTATAGAGTATGGGTTTAGCTTTATGTGTAGAGACCGTTTGACCTTTTCTAATGCATGATGGGCGGATTAGGAAAGAGGGTCTATATATAAATAGACATCTAGGGTTATGGTCCCTAGTAGTACACATAATAGACTCTCAGTTATATCTCATCAATAGAGAGAAACTCTAGAGTGTGTATCTGCTAGAAGACACATAATCAAGAAGGGGTTCGATTAATTGACATGGAATCAGGTATGCTTCTGCAATTATGTTTTTACCGATTAATTTGATATGAAAGATTAAATATATTGTAGGAATTAATCCTAACAAGTGGTATCAAGAGCCTCCTTCATATTAGATTAGTCGGTTAATTTATAGTTTTGATTTAATCGTATGATGTTATGCGATTTATATTGAAATCTGTTGCAACTTGTTTAACTATTAAATTCATGTCGCATGTTATCTTATTCTTGAATTTTTGAAGTATGATAATTGAATATGGTTTCGTTTCGGTTAATTCGTCCTATATGAAATATGATTTTGATGAATGATGGCTGATCGTAATAATTGATTATGCGATCTTTGGTTTTCCAGCTATTTTGTCTCATATGCTGATTGATTTCGTTTGAAAGAGTAATTGTTAGTGTTTATTTTCTTACACTTACATTATTCATCAAAGCTTTTATAATCATGTATGTTTTACAAGCTCCTGCTTCCATGACTTGTCATATATATTGTAGTATCAAATTGTATTCTTAAATTGAATGCTAGTACTTGTCGCAACTTTCTTGCTTTCGATATTGATCATGAGTTAATCAAGAATATCAATATAATTGCATGATTAATATGTATTGAGGTTAAATTTGATTATAATATTTGACAATAAGGTAATAAAAATAATAATGTGTCTCATATTTTGGGTTTATTAATTGAAACAATATGTTACCAAAGTAACCTCTTTTGTGTAGATTAATTTATTTGAAATATTGAGATATGTGTGTGTTTGATTTTCATGCGATTAATGGTCGGCCTAAAGGAAGGCTATTATTTGGCCGGAAATTAAACATGCTTGTGGTAATAAATATGTAACAATTATAAGGTTTTCCATGTGAATGTTGAGTCGGTCCAAAGAAAGGCTTAATGTTTGACAGGATTTTATTGTTAATATTTGATTACTACACTAAGAGGACCACTTACAAGTTAATTTTTCTGTCCAAAGACTAAAACATTAATGTTGTGCTAGGTCTCTTGTGATGGGATATGTTGTCAATATTTTAATCTGATTATTAAAGTTGAATTTTGGAATCAATTGTGAGCTTGTTTGGTTTGTTTGTGTTCTTTTCAGTGAATACTTCTGCTAATGTGATATCTGCCAACATTAATACTATACCTATACTTGATGGGACAAACTTTAAGAGTTGGAAAGAGAACGTTATGATCGTTCTTGGTTGCATGGATCTAGACCTTGCTCTTCGGGTTGAGCGTCCCGCTGCTCTTACGGATTCTAGTTCCTCTATAAAAAAGGGGAATATGGAGAAGTGGGAACGCTCAAATCGCATGAGTCTTATGATCATGAAACATGCAATTCCGGAATCATTCAGGGGCACTATGTCCGAAGAGGATAATGCCAAATCGTTCCTTACAGAACTTGAAAAACATTTTGCTAAAAACGAAAAGGCGGAAATAAGCACTCTCTTGAGTAGTCTTGTTTCCCAAAAGTATAAAGAAACAGGGAACATAAGGGAGTACATTATGGAAATGTCTCATATTGCTTCAAAATTAAAGGCACTAAAGTTAGAGCTGTCTGATGACTTGCTTGTGCATTTGGTTTTGATATCTCTTCCTAAAAAGTTCAGTCAGTTTAAAGCCAGTTATAACTGTCAAAAGGAGAAATGGACTCTAAATGAGCTCATTTCTCATTGTGTTCAAGAGGAAGAGAGATTGAAGCCAGAAAAGACAGAAAGTGCTCACTTGGCATCTTCCTCTAAGGATGACAAGAAAAGGAAGAAGGGTAAGGATGCGGTTTCGCAACCACAAAAGAAGCAACATAAGGAAGAGAAGGCTGAATCAAAAGCATCTGGATGCTTCTTCTGTGGTGGGATGACTCACAAGAAGAAACAATGCACTAAGTACCACGCATGGCGTGCGAAAAAGGGTATGTTTCTTTCTTTTGTCTGTTTAGAGGTTAATTTAATTTCGGTACCTAAACACACTTGGTGGCTAGATTCTGGTGCTACTACTCACATAAGTGTGTCCGTGCAGGGTTGCCTGAATTGCCGAAAACCGAGTGATGGTGAAAGATACATCTATGTAGGTGATGGCAAGGCAATTGAAGTTGAAGCTATATGCACTTTTAAGTTGTCATTAAAGACTGGATATTATTTGGATTTAAAAGAGACTTTTGTTGTACTGTCTTTTAGGCGGAATTTAATTTCTGTTTCTACATTGGACAAATCTGGTTATTTTTGTTCTTTTGGAAACAATAAAGTTAGTCTTTTTTATAATTCAAAGTTAGTTGGATCTGGTTCTTTATCTGGATTTGACAACCTATATTTGTTGGATACTATTGCTTCATCTAATGAAAGTTTGCATGTCAGTTCTAGTGGTACCAAAAGAAAATTAGCAAATGAGAATTATTCATCACTTTCGCACAAACGTTTAGGACATATTTCTAAACAAAGAATTCAAAGACTTGTGTCAGATGGAATTCTTGATTCCCTTGATTTTTCAGATTTTGATGTATGCATTAATTGTATCAAAGGGAAACAAACAGACAAAAGGAAAATAGGAGCTGAACGAGCTTTAGATGTCTTAGAACTAATACATACAGACATTTGTGGACCATTTCCTACAGCTTATTAGAATGGTCAACAATACTTTATTACATTCATAGACGATTATTCTCGTTATGGCCACCTATATTTGATTCATGAAAAACCCCAAGCATTGGATGTGTTCAAATCTTATAAAGCTGAAGTTGAAAATCAACTTGGGAAAACAATTAAGAAAGTCAGATCTGACCGTGGTGGTGAATACTATGGCAGAAATGACGGATCTGATGAACAACGTCCAGGGCCATTTGCCAAATTCCTAGAGGAATGTGGAATTGTCCCTCAATACACCATGCTAGGATCACCTCAAATGAATGGTGTAGCTGAGAGGTGCAATAAAACATTACAGGAGATGGTAAGGAGTATGGTTAGTCACTCTACCTTACCAGAATCCCTCTGGGGAGAGGCAATTAAGACCGCAACTTATATTCTCAATAGAGTACCAACTAAGGCAGCTTCTAAAACCCCTTATGAACTATGGACTGGTAAGAAACCCGGTATAAAACATCTACACATTTGGGGTTGTCCAGCTGAGGCAAGACCTTATAGGCCAAATGAAAAGAAACTGGACTTTAGAACTGTCAGTTGTTACTTTGTTGGGTATCCTGAAAGGTCTAAGGGGTATAAATTTTATGATCTCACAACTAGATCAATTTTTGAGACGGGAAATGCTAGATTTTTTGAAGATGTTCAGTTTGGAGGGGAAGATAAGGTTAAAGAGTTTATTTTCGAAGAGGAACAAGTTTCTCTTCCTTCAGTTGTTATCAATCGTGATCAGACATTAATTCCTGGCATGATTGAAGGTACAACTCAAGAAACTCAAAATGATTCCCCCATTCAGAATCAACAGGAAATTCATGATGAACAAACTCAACAACTTCAAGAACCAGTGCCATTAAGGAGATCCACTAGAGAAAGAAGAAGTGCAATTTCAGAGGACTACATTGTTTTTCTCCAAGAACAGGAGGATAACAATGAAATTAGCAAAGAATTTGTTGCACTACTTCAAGAACAAGAGTTGGATAATGAAATGGTGGATGATGATCCAATCACCGTTAGCCAAGCCATTGAAGGCCCTAACTCTCAAGAGTGGATTGATGCCATGAATGAGGAAATTAAGTCCATGATGGACAATGACGTTTGGGACCTTGTTTCATTGCCAGAAGGTGTGAAACCCATTGGTTGTAAATGGATTTTTAAGACCAAAAGGGATTCAAATGGCAATGTGATAAAGCGTAAGGCTCGTCTTGTCGTTAAGGGCTATACTCAAAAGGAAGGCATTGATTATAAGGAGACTTATTCACCAGTTTCTTCTAAAGACTCCTTTAGGATTATGATGGCACTTGTAGCATATTATGATCTTGAGTTACATCAGATGGATGTTAAGACAACATTTCTCAATGGTGACATTGAGGAAACCATCTATATGCAGCAACCAGAAATCTTTGTTTCGGGAGATTCAAAGAAAATGGTTTGCAAATTAAAGAAATCCATCTATGGACTCAAACAAGCTTCTCGTCAATGGTACTTTAAGTTTCATCAAGTCGTTATGTCTCATGGTTTTGAGACAAATGCAGTTGATGATTGTGTGTACCATAAGTTTAGTGGGAGTAAGCATGTTTTCCTGGTTTTATATGTTGATGACATATTGCTTGCCAGCAACGATATAGGCTATTTGCACGAAACCAAGAGATTTCTATCAAATCACTTTGAGATGAAAGATCTTGGGGATGCCTCTTTTGTGTTATGGATACAAATCCATCGAGATAGTCATCTAGGCACTCTTGGATTGTCACAAAAGGGCTATATCGAAAAAGTTTTGAAAAGGTTTGGCATGCAAGACTGTAAACCAGGTGATACCCCTGTGGCCAAGGGAGACAAGTTTAGTCTCACTCAATGCCCAAAGAATGACTTTGAGAATAAAGAAATGAAGAAGATCCCTTATGCATTAGCTGTAGGGAGCCTTATGTATGCTCAAGTTTGTACCCATCCAGATATTGCATACATTGTTGGAATGTTGTGCAGATACCTAAGCAATCCAGGACTTGATCATTGGAAAGCAGTAAAGAGGGTTATGCGGTATTTGCAGAGCACAAAGGATCACATGCTCACTTACAAAAGGTCAGATCAACTTGAGATCGTTGGATACACTGATTCTGACTTTGCTGGATGTCAAGATAGCCTGAAATCCACATCTGGCTACATCTTTGTTATAGCTAGAGGAGTTGTCTCTTGGAAAAGTGTCAAACAAACTCTTACAGCTACTTTCACCATGGAAGCAGAATTCATAGCTTGTTATGAGGCATCCAACCATGCATATGGTTAAGGAATTTTGTCACAGGTCTACGCATAGTGAATGGTATTGATAGACCACTCAAATTGCTATGTGACAACAGGTCAGCAATATTGTATGCCAACAATAACAAAAGCTTGTCAAAATCAAAGCGTATTGATGTCAAGTTTAGAGTTGTGAAGGAAAGAGTGGAGAGTAAACAATTGTCCTTAGAGCATATTAGCACACTCCATGATTGTGGATCCGCTTACTAAGGGTTTACCACCCAAAGTATTTCATGAGCACACAACTCATATGGGTGTCATGCCACCTAAGGATATATAGTTTCGGTGGGAGTTTGTTACCTTGTTGCTTGTATGACATAAACACGTTTTGAATATTGTGGTTTTAAGTATTTCTACAGAAATAAAGTATTCAGTTTGGCTTACTCTCCTATTAGATCATATCGTGATCTTGCTAAAGTTTAAAGTGGACCAGTTGGAAATAGACATTTTGGATCACATTTATGTTATTTCCATGCAACACACCTATGCTTGATTCATGTCGTTGATTGTGTTAACATTTTGGCCATTGATGGGTCTAATTACGTTAATTGTAGCTTAGATTGCTTTGACTCTATGTTAATATAATTGATGGACCGAATTGTTTAAAGACGTTTGGAAATGATAGTATTCTGAGCTCATAAAGTTTTAAAGTATAATGCAATCATCAAGAATCACAAACATGTAATTGTATTTGGTCCAAGTGGGAGATTGTAAGAAATTTATGGACCTAAATACAATAATAATGTATGTGGACTATATGGTGATGATTGTCTTTATACGTTGTCATGTAGTTTAGCCCAAAATTCAAGTGATCCATGTAAGTAACTATTATTATCGGGCTTGTTACGTCTTTTATAGAGTATGGGTTTAACTTTATGTGTAGAGACCGTTGGACCTTTTCTAATGCATGATGGGCGGATTAGGGAAGGGGGTCTATATATAAGTAGACATCTAGGGTTATGGTCCCTAGTAGTACACATAATAGACTCTCAGTTATATTCCATCAATAGAGAGAAACCCTAGAGTGTGTATCTTCTAGAAGACACATAATCAAGAAGGGGTTCGATCAATTGACATGGAATCAGGTATGCTTCCGCAATTATGTTTTACCGATTAATTTAATATGAAAGATTAAGTATATTGTAGGAATTAATCCTAACACGAACACCTCTTTGGGGTTAGAGTAGGCGTAGGCTGCTGCTCATCCGCCTTGGGTGGGGACAGTTAAACAGCTGCCCTTCCTCTGCTTGGGGGTCCGTTGGTCGAAGCCCCAAGAACTCAACATGCGGAGTCGAGTTATCACCGACCGTTTGGTCCAGGGACGGCTCTCCCTCTTCGTCCTTTCGGGCGGACTTGTCTCGGGCCATGTTGGACGATTGTGGCTCCGAGGGCTTGGATCCCCCACTAGGCGTTAGCTGTGATTGTTCTCCTTTAGGCTCCTCCTTAGCAGCCCGCGACCTTGACCTGGCCTCCTGTGCCCCTAAGGGGGTCTTAGACGCAGAGATTTTGCAAGACTTGGATGACCCCTCGTCCTTTGAAGCCGATGTCGTCCGCTTCCTCGCTGGCTTTGGGTGGCCGACTGAGAAAAGAAAAACAAAAGGTAGTTTTACCTGCCGAGTAATAAATCACTGAACCACCCTGAAATGCAAGATGGTTTGGTCAGAAGAAGTTGGATTATCATGTCCGGGTAGAATTGAAGGGAAAGCCCCTCCAAAATTCATCCACTCAGCCAGACTAAAGTATGATAACGTTGTCCGGATGAAAATGAAAAGCAGTCTAGCCAAAGTATAGCAGATCAAACGCAATAAATAAATAAATAAATAAATATATCTTACCCCCTTAGCCGCCTCGTACTCCTGCCTCAAGAGCCAGTAGCGCTCCATTCGTTCATGTCAATCTCTCCCTTCTGTGCTAGGTCAAGATGAGACATGGCTCGTTCTGCCAAAAAGAAAACACAAGTGTTAGAAAGCATTTCATGACAAATTATGTTCGGATAGGCAAGACACAAAATTCCACCTGGAGTATAGTTTCGGAGCAGGCCGAATGAGGACATAAAGGCCAGATCCCTCAGCCAGTCTACTTAGGGAATCCATTTGGGAAGGATGAATACTCGCCGACCTCCCCGATACTATTTCTTGACTTTGAAATAGTCAAGCTGATGCGCATGGTCCGGATGTACTGGGGGGCGGTACGACCGATGGTCCCCTCGTCCAAGCTGAACAGGAGAAGAGTTAAAATAGTTCATCTTCCTGTTAAAGTTCCGATCTTTGCATCGGACGAGGTAGAACCTTTGCTTCCAGTCTCGCCATTTCAAAGGCTTGTGCAGGACGACCATGTACTCAGGACGGGTGTTCAAGATGAACCATCCGTCCACTTCTGCTTTCAACTTCACCATGTTGTGCACGGCACAGAAGACTGGGAAATTAGGGGTGAAGGCCATCCTAAGGCATGTCACCAAATACCCAAAAATATTTGCCTAGCTGTTCAGCCCCAGCTAGAACAAAGCACTTTGATATTCGTCCAACAACTTCTGGACTAATGGACGAAGAGGAAAACGAAGGATGACCTCCAACGCGACCCTATATACATTGAAACCCCAAAGAGTAACGGTTGGGTCATCCGAATCGGCCACCGAATTAAAAGTCCGTGGTGGTTGGATCCTGAAATCTTCCCCCGGCATGAGGAACCTCTCAAACGACTCAAACTTGTCGTTAAGGAAATTCAAGGTTGTTGCCCCTATCTCACAGCCGTATGGGCTGTCAATCTCCTCCTCCGCGGCCGGGGCGTCATGGTTTTCATCTCCCTACTCGGCCAGTTGAGGTTTGGGTGCCCTCACCGAACCAAAATCAATAGACAGAACTTTGTCCAACTTGGCCGCCTCGGCCGAGCTTCCTCCAACCGAGCCCTGCCCTAGCTCGGCCATCACCACACTTTCAAGCACTAAGGGGTCCTTGCCCTTGTCTTTAGTTTTGCCCCCAGAACCGTGACTTCCAAATGGAACGTTACAGTGGCGGTCGGTCAGCTTAGCAATATGAATGCTAGTTCGAGGCCTAACCGACCCAGAATGTGGTGGAGGGGGTGGTGGTAAAATCTATTCGGACGCCACACGAGACTGTGGCCGATTTTGGACAGATTGAACAGCGTCCAATCAAGATGAAGAACGAGGCCTCCCAGAATAATGTCTCTCGAACGATCTTACGTCTGAGCTGATATGTTGTGCTGGGGGTGATTTGGGTTTGGTCCGGACGCTAACCCGGAAGAAAAAGTGTTTGGCTGATTTGCAGCTAGGGTCCGTTCGAATGTAAAAGTGCCTCGCTGATTTTGGCACTCCTCAAAGGAAGTAGTCACCTCAATCACCGAGCATGCACTGCCACTAGCAGTGGTAGAGGTGTTTTTGTCTGTGTCTGTATTGGTTGTCTCCACGTCCGTATTATTCGAATCATAAGAGGCCAAGGGTTGGATTATGCTGCCGTCCGGGTTTCTTACGGCATAACGGTCGTACGTCTGCCTCGTACGCGCCATGTTCGACTGCATGGACATAGAAGAATAGGTGGGGTTGAATTAGTACGCAATGGAAATAGACCCACTCCATAAAGACGAGGACTCATCCTCGTCCACTCTAGAATCCTCAGTCCCAAGCGAACAGACGGACTCATTAGGAGAAACGGACAAGGTCGAGTGTTAAGTCAGTGTGTTTGGAAATAAAACAAGTATAAAAAGAAAAGGGAAAAAGGAAAGAGAAAAGAAATTATTCGGTTACCTCTGTCCGAGTAGAAAACTTGAAGACTTTGAGGATCTTGTTGAAGATTGACCTGAGAACTCAACCTTTTGACCGGAAAACTCCAAATGCACGGTGAAAATCTCAAAGATTCAAAGAAAACCCAACTTTCTCTCTTTAGAAGCTCTGACTTCTTTCTAGAAAGTGAAATAAACCTGAATAACAAAATTAGGTCAAACCCCCGCTATTTATAGGCAAAAATTTACAGGGGCAGGATGGTAAAATCACCTTTCCCACCTAAAGAAGTCCAACAGTTAAACTCTTTGAAAGTTTAACCTAGAAGTCAAACTGTTGAAAACCGTTCCGTCATTAAAGACGGGAATTCGGACGGGCATCATAAAGACCCGTCAAAGTTAACGTTCCTCTTGGAACTTGAACCATTTTTCCGGAAAATTCGGAAGGAAATTAATCGTTTCCCAAAGCCATTCGGCCAAAACCGTCCGCGTGATCCCAGAGAAGGTCCCTTGGGGAAATCAAGCGAACCGTACAAGGCTCTCAGCCCACAAACTCCCAGATAAACGGACGAATTCGTCCGACCTTTGCTAGAGTTCCAAGTTGCTCACAAAAGCCTAAGTCCTCAAGATAAGTGAGGTTCAGAGGAGGCAGCCTGTAGCGTACGAGTCACCCCCTCTGAGGGGCAAATGTTTAGGGTAAAAATACCCCATATACGTGGTCCAATCCCATAGAGACACGTGGCTCAAAATAAAAAGCAACACGTGTCCCTATAGGAAGATGACACGTGTAAAACTATTACATGAGCACCTGAAAAAGAGAATAAAGGGTCTCCTTACATCAGGAGGCCCAAATCCCGAGAAAGCCGTAAAACGGCGCCCCCTAGGACACGTGTCCTCTTATGATTGCGCCGCCAATCAAAGTGCAGAATATTAGGGAAGCAACCCTAAGGGGCACAATCCCCCACCCCTATAAATACCCTAATCATTTATGATAGGAGGGATGGATTGTGACATAACATTCAATAGAGCATTAAAATAGCTCCAACTTCTCTATACTTTCTCTCCCTAGCTTTTCCGATTTCCGGTTACTAACTTGACCGTCGGAGGCGAATATTCTGGCAACGGGATATTCGTGTTTTGCAGGTGTCCGGGCCGTCTATCCGAAGAGCGTGACCAGTGTCCCAGGGGAAATCACAAAAACACCCGAAACAACATGGAAAAGAGAGAAAGAAAGAAAGAGAAAGATGTGTGGGACCACTTCTAATTGTACCATTGAAAGTTTATTTAATACCATTAGTTATTTAGTGATACTATATATGCACGTGGTTAGTACCACTGAATGCATATATAGTACCGTTGAATGCATACATAGTACCACTGAAATATTCAATGGCACTATTTGATCACCCAATGATACTATTGATCACTCAATGGTACTACACTAAAATCAAGTACTAAATTACGTGCAATTACACTCTTACCCCTCGTTATTCAATTGTTCTTGCATAACGGGACTCCCTTTAAACAAGCTCTTATGACTAAGCTAAAAATGTTTAATAGAGAGAGAAAGTCATAGTTACAAATTCCAAAGGGGGACCAACAATTAAAGAGAGCAAAAAATATGAGGGTAAAATAGGAAGCCCTCATAATAAGGACAAAAAATTATGAGGTTAAAATTATAATTTAATGTGTACTATTTAATCTAAACATGTGAAACGTGACAAACATTTAGCGGCACCCAAAATAATAAAAGTGGCAATCAAATGGGGACGAAGGGAGTACCTTTTATCAATTTATAATAAACGTATGCTGCCATGTAAGATATTTTTGAATTAGTCTTTAGGTATATTTTCGTTATATTAACCTTTTATACTTCTTAATAATACTCCATAATAATAATATCAATGATTAAAAGTTGTGTATTGCCATATGTGTCAATTAAAATATTCCGATTATTATACTACCTCCGTTAATAGTTATGTGCAACTTTGAGAGGGTTTGCGGTTCACGAAACAAAATTTGATAATGGTGATTAATGTATTCTAGTGGTATGGAATCAAGGTGGAGAGAGAATGTTTGGATAATAGTCCTACCACCAAGACCTACCACCATGTAATAGTCTGGAAATTCCCTTTCTTTAAGATACCTTCTAATTCTAAATAAAACTCATTTTTAGGAAATATCCAAAGTATTACCGCCACCGTGATAAAGGGTAAAGCTATTTTCAAAGTCACACAACGGAAGTCTAACTTTCAAAAACTCAAATAAAATAAAGTTTGATAAAATCGAACTCAACTTTAAAACCAACTTACATTAAATCATTAACTTGGAATCTTTAAAGGCCCTTAAAAACCAAACTAAAATATCAAAACAATAATTAATGTTAATGACACAATTACATAAATAATCCAATACAATAAATAATGAATAAAGAAACATATAACCCTCTTCGCTGAATCTCATCATGCTTGATATACTCCTTCTACCTGTACTTCTCTTTATTTCAACCTCATTACTCGCCACATAAAATGGGTCATAGTAGGCCAATACAAAGAAAAGTCAACACACAAACAACAAAGTACGAATCAGCAAAAGCTGAGTACATATGCACCAATAGGAATAATCACACTAACATGAATATCCTAGAAATAGACAATACATAAATAAATAAATAAATGAATAAATAAATACATAAAACATACTTTCCATACAACACAAGTCAACTTACTTTTGACTCATGAATCTACTTTACTTTATTAATATGTAGCTTTGGATAATGCATCGAATGGATTTCCTTCCTTAAAACTAGCCCATTAAAAATTGAGCTTCCAATTAGGGAGACACCCCCAATTAGCACCTACTATATCACACCTTGGTGACGGAATTCCAGCGCATAAATAATAATAAAAGAAAGTACAACATCCTGTACCCCCTGTAGAAGCTATGGTTAAATATAAACCCCATAACTCCCCCCATATGTTCATACTCAAGGTATATACGTTCCAAGAGTTTTGGTGCGTATCCTCTTACACTGTACGTGATTTATCAATTTAACATGTGATGACTCCACCAATCAATCAAGAACAAACATAATAACAATCAACACATACTTCCAATTCATTCTTGAATTAATTAGTAAGCACATACTATTTATTTTAATTAAGGTTCCTTGCCTAATTTTGTGCACAAAATTGCACGATTACTACCTTGGTGCATAAAATGCTTTAATAACTTCCTTGACTTAATCTCAACTATGTGAGTGAGTATTAACTAACTTCTTGACTCGACCTCAACTTATGTGGGTGAGTAAATAAATAAACTATATTTCTTGACTCAACTCCAATAATAAATGGGTGAGGATAGAATCATGCTCAATAAATATAACTTTAGCTCTTTTCAATAAACATAAGCCTTGCTTATTAATTACATGCCCTCTTGATAATGAATAATAAATAATATAAAATGACTCAATTACTTTCAACTTGTATCAAGCTCATAATAATTATTCCAATATATTCACATGTTGACATATAAGACATGGATAACTGTAGACACCCAATTGTGTCTCCCCAAAAACCAAACCCAGTGATGAGTACTTTTCACGTCGCTTGTTTATCGAATAAGGTGAAAGTGTGAAAAGTCTTGTGATGAGGTTGTTTTAATAGAAATCTTTCCTTCTGTTTTCGAAAATCTTCTCTATTTATAAAAATAGCTTGTCCAATTTAGCTTGGTCCATGATAAGGGTCCAATAATAGTGTGATTGGGTCGAGCTCGCAAAGAGCTTTCCAATGATATATTATTAGCCCAATTCCGATGAATAATGAGGGAGTTATGGCCAAAATACTAAATGGGTCTGAAATGGTTTTATGGCCCAATGATCTAGTGGAGGGCCCATTAATTATTATTCCTAAATTATTAGGATTGATTCTAATTTTCTAGAGTAATCTAGAAGGTTATTTTGAGTTTTAATAGAGTTAGGATTGATAATTATATCTTTAGAGAATAACGAATTTGATTTGAAATAAAACAAGTGTTTTGTTTTGATAAAATCTGATTTAAAATTGATAAACACGGAGTTTAATTATTTAATTATATTAAGAAAAGGATTCCGTACAAAAGCGCGTTTTATCTTTTACTTAGCGCCAAACGACAAGTGTGTCGTCAAACGACAGAGCCTGTCGCCATGCATGATGCTTGTCGTTTCGCGCTGGGCTCTATCGCTGGCGACATGGCTCAGTTTTATTCCGATTCAAATTCTGATTCTTTTCTATCGTTTTCGGACTATTTTTTTTTATAAATAGGGTCGTATTTCCCCGTTTTCATTCACTCAGAATCATCAAGATTCACAATCATCAACAATCACCAATCATCTTCTATTCTCTCAAGCAATAACTTATTCTTCTCTCTCTTTCTAACCTTCCCTTTTAGAAAATTCCGCATTCACAAGTTCTAGACACACAAAGCCAAGTTCGAAGTTGCCTTCGCCGTAGATGTGAAAGGTTGATAATTTCTTAGGGTTAGGTCCCAAAACCCTATTTCAATTATTTAATTTAATTGTTTGATTTAATATTTTCCTTGAAATTACTAACGTGTTTATTGTTTTGATAGAAAGAGATACGAGGCATCGAAGTAAGTAATTCGATTATTTACTATTCTTTTATAGAAATCACGTTTATATTATTTGTATTCCTAGTATCATGTTAGGATGCTTTTATTGCTTTCTAGTATCAAGCTTAGGTTGCTTCCTATTTCTTCTATCATGTTAGTATCATATTAAGGATAAAGCTTTGATTTTCAATGTTTAGTGACATGCTAGGACTTATTATTAATCTTGTTAGTATCATGCCTAGGATCTTGCTATTATTATTAAGCTTTATTGATTGTTATTATGATGATGATTGTTTTCATGTTGCTTGATATGTTATTGTTATTGCTTGATCACACCCTGTCTTGCGAGATTAAAGGGAATTTGTACTTGTAATTGCGCTTAATAGGATAATTAATAATCTTGTTTAGGTTAATGTGATTATAATTCAAGTGATCGCCAATAATAGTTTTGTTTGTGCATTAATATTCAACCAACATAGATTAAACAGATTTAGGATTAATATATTGATTGTATGTTAGTCAGAAAGCGCACATGAATATGAGAAGAATAAAGTAGAGGCCTATTTTTAGGGCAGGTTCAATCTCTTTTAGGTTGGATTTGTACATTCATCCCCGAAAATCCAGTCATGATTCCAGACCACTATGGAGTTAGCGATCTCATGGATCGTGAAGGGGTGTAACCTTCACTCTGTGAACGGTTTACAATTTCCTAAAACTTGTTGGCGACTCTTTTGCTTTAGCTTCCTTCCCTTTGGACGTTACCATGCTTAAGTGTATGATCACAGTGGGGCTCAAGTGTGGGATGCTTGAAATATTCCCTATAATAACAAATCTATTAATTCAAGTATCACAACACAACTTAACATGATACTAGTCTCATACTTGAT
Source organism: Chenopodium album (assembly GCF_948465745.1). Lineage (NCBI taxonomy): Eukaryota > Viridiplantae > Streptophyta > Magnoliopsida > Caryophyllales > Amaranthaceae > Chenopodium > Chenopodium album. Next base: position 38,042,811 of record NC_137844.1, read on the forward strand.
ACCAATTTAACTTCCTAACATGGTACTACGCACAATTAAAATATCCTACGGGCATACGTACCTCAAATTGTCCTTCCAACTAGCAAAGATGCTAGAAATTACTCAACTTAAAGTCTCCTACAATACCAAGTATATAAACTTAATTTATCCCTTGATTACACAAATTTTCAACAATTTTTAAACATCTTAAAACCTCTCTAATAAGCTGAAATTTTGGTTTTAAACCTTTAAATCTCTTTCTTTAAGTGGGTAATTAAAACCACAAAGTAAAAACATAATTATAGTACGTATATAAAAATTCCAGCACCCTTTTTAAGGTCTAAACCCCTCAAATAAATCTGAAAATTTCATTAAAACCCATTAAAATATTCTCTACTTATGGGTAATCAACCCCTTTTTATTAAAACACAAAAGTAGTACTTTATAATAAAATTCCAGCAATTTATTTTTAATAAAAACTCATTAAAACTCCATAAAGGTACAATCTTTAAGCTTTATAAGCACTTATAACCAATGGGTATATAAAACCCCAAATCAATTGCAAGTTAGAACCTAAAAATCAACGCTTTAATAATTAAAACCTTAAATTTTTTTAATACTTTATAAAATCTAAAATTTAAAACACTTTATAACATAAAATTTACACTCTTTAATCATCAAACACAACTACAAACATAATAATAATAATTTAACTACCAAAACCAATACCCAAAAATATATAATTGTAGGAAATAATAATTAAAACAAGGAGGAGAGAGAAGATGATGGCTCACGGTGGTGGACGTGGTGGCTGATCGACGGCGCTCCGATGGACGACAGGTGGCAGTGGCAGGCGGTTGGACACGTGGCAGCAAGGTGGTAGGGTCAAGCCCTCACGCACCTCACGTACCACCCACCATCAAAATACAAAAAAAAAAAAAAAAAAAAAGAAAAGAAAGAATAAGAAAAAGGAGAAAGAGACAATAAGGAAAAAAAAAGGGAAAAAGAATAAGGGAAAAAAATAAAGTAAAGAAATGTTTACTCCCAATTTGATTTTTTTGAGTCTCTTTGTGTGGAAATTTTGGGGTTTTGAGAGGTATTTATAGAGTAGAGAATAGGGTTTAAATTTGGGTTCAATAAATAAATGAGCTTAAGCTATGGAATATTTGACACACAAGGGTTCAAATAAAGGGTTGGACTTATTTAAATCAAATGTGTTATTCCAATAAGAGTATGTAGGACTACTTTACGTACGATATTTTAAATGAGCCCAAATAATTAATAAACATTTGGCCCAAAATATAATTTACTTTAATAAAACTTTATAAATAAAATACTTTAGCCCTTTAAAATATTTAATTAAAATACTTGAGCCCTTAAAAATATATTTTATAAATACTTAAATACTTTATAAAAATACGGAGTATTACACATCACCACTCATTGCCACCACCAAGACCAGCCAACAGTCCAAAACCACCAACACTGCCTTCACCAACACCACCATCGCGACACCGCCTTCAATGCCAGCTTCACCACCAACACTACCACCCCACGAAACCACCACCACTACCAACCCTCATGAAACCACCACCACTACCAACCCCACGAAACCCACCTATACAAAGCCCACCAGCCCCACGAATCCCAGGCCACTAGCCCCACGAAACCCAGGCACCACCTCGACGAAATCCCACTCCCACGAAAAACAAAATCAGAAAATCCAACCCACCATTCTAACGAAACCCCCCATAAATCCGACGGAAACCACTGCGAAATCATCACCACCAATTCAACAAATCCATCACGAATTCAGTTTCTTGAAAGTGGAAGAAAGAAAAAGAAGATCTCAAATCCATGAAACCCACTACAAATTTTTTGAAAGTTGAAGAGAGAGAAAGAAGATCTAAAAAAGATGAAGAGAGATAATGATATTGAAAGAGGAGAGAGAAAATATGAGGGAAGATGAAGATGAATGAAGATGGTTTTAGGTTTCTTGAGTTGAAGATAAAGAGTTGATAAATTACATTGGGTTAGTTGGGGTGAAAATTAGGTGAGAAATTAGCAATTAGTTAAATCTGATTATAATTAGTAAATTGTGTATTAATTTTTTAAATGAAGGTAAAATTGACATTTGACTAGTTTTTTTTATTTTTTTTATTTTTACTATAAGAGGAAATAAATTTTTTGGTTGCACATAATATTTTATGGACTAAAATAGTAAAAGTTGCAAATAATATTTAACGAAGGTAGTAAAACGGAATAAAAATATGTAAAATGTCTTAACTCGAAGTATTTTTGAATTTGAAATAATAATTCCATTTTCAACAAATGTCATGTTTTCATAAAAACACTTGTCAACCAAATAAACACTCCAAGTCAATAAAAAACTTGTTTATTGTACAAAAAAAACCATCGATTGATTAAACAGAAAAGTGTGGAATTATTAATTTTTTTTCATCCAATTTTAGTCTTTGTCGGACACTAACGAACTCAGTCGCACCTTTCTCACTCTTCTGCTCCACCCTTCTTGTGTCGTCGGCGACTCTTAAACCCTAACCCTAAACCCTAATTTCATGCCGATTCAATCTCTTTGATTCATCTTAATCGCCTCCAAATTTAACCCTAATTTACAAATTCGATGAATATGGAGGTTGATCCTCTGCAGTCTGAGATCGATGCATTGAAGCAGAAATCAGAAGCATTAGTAGCTTTATCAAATAGCGCAATTACTTCGTCGATTTCGAAGATTTCTGGGTCGTCTAGGGTTTTGCCTTCGGAGAAGGAGTTCCATTTTTACTATAATTTCGATGAGTTTAAAGGTCCAATTGATGAAATTGGGGCCAAGTCTCAGTCAATGTTAGAACAAATTAATTCGGCGAAGCAGTTGTGGGGTGGTAAAGAGATGGAGTTTCCTCAAGATGTTGATGATGAAGCCTATGATTGGCTTGTTAATGTTAATGATGAAGTTATTGAGAAGTTTGATGTTTCTGTGGACGAATTTTCGAGGTTACGGAAGCTTGAAGAAGAAGCTGCTAGGGCTAGACCTTTGGTTGATGAAGATGGGTTTCAGTTGGTTTGTGGGAAGAAGAAAAAGGGTCTTGGTATTGGTGGGATGAGAGAGAAGGAGGAAATTGTGCCGTCTCCATCGGTTCGGGTTGTGGAGAGGGATAAGAAGACTGAAGGGCCGAAGCAGAAGGTGCCATTTCATATTTCGACGATTAGGAGACCACAGGAGGAGTACAACATATTGGTGAACAACACGAATACACCGTTCCAGCACGTCTGGCTTGAGAAGAGTGAGGATGACTCAAAGTTCATTCACCCATTGGTTAGTTTTAACCCCAGTTTCTTTCTTTTATTGAATTTGGCTACTATCTCAATTATTTGATTTTCATGCATTTATATATGATGCCCAAGTTCCCGTTAATGTGGCCTAATTCTTTTCTAATGAAGGAAAATAAGCCAAATGAAAGGAATGACATTGTTTACTACTCATCTCCCTACTTGATTCCATTGTAGCTTTTGTCAGGCTATTACTTGAAACCTGTTTTGCCAGATGTTGGTTAATGAATTCTTTAATATGAAATGTTTATCTTGAGATGATGTGTTAGGTTGTACTTGAGTGGTAGTGAACTATATTATATGTATTACTCTGTCGTACAATTAACATATTTTTGGCCAAACAAAAGAGAAAAATGTAATAAATTCAAAGATTAGGTAGTTAAATCAATGTTTATTTATCTATTTTTTTTTTTTTTTTTTTTTTTTTTTTTTTTTTTTTTTTTTTTAAAAAAGTGAGGTTAAAGAAAGAAATAAGAAACCCTTCTATCAAGGGTGAATTCTAATGAAATATGTTAACTTGACTAGTTGACTCTATCTAATTAGATAAGTTTTCCTAGATCGAAACAGTTATCTGGTACAATACTGAAGTTGAAGTATCACAAGTCATTATATATGAACCTTGTTGCTTATACATGTTCAGCTGCTACTTTTTCAAGCACTTATACTATCAATATCTACTTTGATAGCTAACAACTATTAGTTGCAAGCTGCCCATTGCTTTAACAGCCACATACTACTTTAAAGATAAAAGCTAATGGTTACCAGGTACCGTTAGTTTACAACTTGTTAGGAATGAAAAGGAAGCCAACTTGATGTATTTCGTAAATGTTTAGTTTTGGTTTACGTTGAATGTGATGTGGGATAAATTAGATGGATCCTTTTAATTTTTGTTGAAGATGTGAATAATTCCATCAATGGAACGTTGACAACTTATTTTCTTTTGGTGTTGATGTGATGACTGATGAGTTATAGGTAAAAAATGCATTGCTTAAGAGTGTCATTTTGAGTCTTTGTTATGCCAATTTCTCTATGGAAGGTTGATAAGAATAGTGCCTTATTAGAAATACATAGTTGAACTTTGAAGATTAGGATTATGTATGTTGGTAGATACAAGTTCCTGATTGTCATGTCTGATATGGAAATGGGAGAAACACTAGGCTGTTGTTCATGGCATCTGTCCGATGCATTGATTTCTCTTTCATTGAGTATTGGCTTTTATGATGCAACTTCGTAAGTTTGATATTGAATTGCAGTATCTATGTTGTGCGCCGGTCTAGAACTGGACCGAACAAAAGATCGATAGTATTAAATATAAAACCGGAGACCGGACCGGTCAATATCAGTCTTGACCGGAGTCTGGTCCAAACCCCAAATCGGACTGGTTCCATGAGATAGTAAGTACTTTTTCAAAGTTTTCAGTTTAAAGTCAACCGCCTTACTCTGCTTTCACTTAACACTTCTGCCATTTTCTCCACTTTTCAAGGTTTTTTCTCTCCTCCTCCAATCCTAAACTTCAACCATTGCTTGAATTCCCCTACAGCTACTTCATCTTCTTCTTCATGCTATTTTTTTTTTTAATTCGTTCATTCAAATGCACAACCTCATCTTGAACTCTATTTTTCTCAAATTTACCTTCAATTTCCCACCTTCGCTTGCGCTTACACAACCATCTTGAAGCCGGTTTCGGATACCTTCAACGCAGGTTTAGGTTGCCACCTAGCTTGATGAAGAAGGAAGAATGAGAGATTCAAGGTAGTGTTAAATCTTGGTTTAGGTATGCGCATACAAATAATTGTGAGGTGAGTAGAGGGTTTTGTTGGTATTTAATTTGGGTTTTGGATGGCTCTTTTCCGAGGAAGTATTGCGAAAACTGAAGATTGAGGGTTGTTGAAGGAATTTGTTTGATTTATTTTTCTGACTGCCATATTTGATGATGATGGTCAACTTTATGTAGAAGAAAAGTGGTAAAGAAATGGAGAGAGAAAATTGTAAAAAAAAAGTATGGAGATTTGGAGATTGTTGAAGGAATTCCTGGGGAAGTTAATAGTTCATTTCTTTGTTAATACAAATATTGAGTTCGGTCCGGTTTGGGTTTTTTGTTGGGTTTAGGCTGGACCGGAACCCGAATTGAATAATTTGAAACCCAAAGATCGGACTGGTTATCTTCGGTCCGGTTTGATCCGGTCGAGTCCGGTCCAATAAACTAGTCTAGACTGAAATTTGCACAGCAATAATTACATCATTCACCCAATCATTGGGATGTACTCAATATTTTTTACAAAATTGACTGCTGTCTTGCATATATGGGTTAGGAAGTGAATTATTATTAGATGGGTATCAGTGTAATAAGTTTATTACCTTGGGAGGGTGTTTACTGAGGTCATGTATAATTTAAAGAATAAATGTTCATAGTGTAGGTAAACAGGCAATAAATACACTAGACATATAAAAGGGGAGGATGAAAAATTCAGTTGACAATAAAACCTTATGTGGTGTTCTAATAATTATTCTGTCAAGTGTCAATGAAGCTTGTGTGTATGGGATTTGTTCTAAATTTTCTACCTCATTCAATTTTTGCTATAAGGCATCTTTGTGTTTCCGGATGTTTTGTTTATGGAAATTGATTAATTTTTTTTTTTTTAATATTTAAATAGTATATTTTGTTTGCAAAAAGTGACAAATGTAAATTTGGTGATTTTAGTGATCTAAACTCCCCGCCCTAGCCTAGATAAAGGAGGAGGGTTACGGTAGGCCAGTGAGAGGTAGTGTAAAACTTTGCATCGCTTGACATGAGCCACAATGATTGAGAGTAGTATTAGGATGGGTGACCTCTTGGGAAGTCCTCATTTCGGTTCTTGTAGCCGACCCCACTAATGGGATTAAGGCATTAAGCAGAAGTAGAATAATTAGGGATCTAGGCTGTAAGGATTTGAATATTTTACTAAAGCTTTGTGAGCATGCACGAGTCTGTAGATTGAGAACATGGTATGTGTTTATAGTTTTTTTGTTATGGGAGAGTGGGGATATTTAAATGTATGGGGACATGGTATATATTAAGTTTAGCCATCCTTTTTGTATACACCTGACATTGCCTTGTTTGCCCTTTATATAGATTTCTACTTTACCTGTAAAAAACACTGATTGATATATCATATATGTTGATCAAAATTTTTTAATTTCTGTTTTTGCAGGAAAAGCTATCGGTTAACGATTTTGTGGATTGTAATATTGAGAGTCTTGAGCCAGTGATGCCGCCGTCTCTGGAATCTAATCCCTTTAAAATGGTTGAAGAAGTCAAGGATTTAAAGGAGTTAGCTGCTAAACTACGGAGTGCAAATGAAATTGCTGTAAGTATATGTTTTCACGAAGTACCCTTGGATGCTTTAGTATCTGTTTTCCTCCTAGCAGACTCCCTTAGAATTTCTAAATTGTGTTGTTGTTTAGAGAGCTGGTTTCTTAAAAAAAAGTGCCACACCAGTACGAGAATTGGTAAAGAAGATGAATCCTTGAAGTTGGTTAGGCAATAACAATTTTTTTTCTTATGGCTAAATTCCTCTTCTTAGGAAATCAAAGAAAATGGTTCTGCCATGAAGGCATGAAAATGAGAAGTACTTTTCTGCTCAATTGTTTTCTTTACTCGAACAGTTGTAGGCAGAATCACCCTCTTTGTGTCTCCCAAGAAAATGATACTGCCCTTAACCTTTCCCCTTGGTTGACCTAAAAGCACTTGTATTGCTTGCCATATTACTGCCTAAAATCCGAATTTAGCCAAACCGACATCTTAGATGTCACCCAAGGAAACTGGTTTATTATTTATATTTTCTAACGAATAAAATGGCCATTCTTGTTATAATGGTAATAAACCTGTTATCCTTTTGCTTAATCTATTGTTCTCTCTGCTGCATTTATCCATAATGTCTTTAGCATGTAAAAACTGGCCACAATTTGTATTTCTCCATAAAGGAGGTAAAAGTCCAAATTAATGTAATCTAGGGGGTAATGTTTGAATGTTTGAAACACTGAGGATGGTTTGAAATTGTAGTTTTGATCATGATTGCAATAACAGTCGCAATGTTGCAATTTGGACCATATTGCTTTCGTCACAATAGAAATTTGGTATTAAGTGTTTTAAACTTTTAAGTGTTTCTAAATACTCTGACAGTCTTACCAAAGGTTACAAATTAGGAGGACCAATAATACTTGGTGCTCCCTCTGTCCCATATTAATTCCTGTTTTCCTATTTTGGAATACCAAAATGTTGTTCCTGTTTTTATTTTTGGATAGTATGTAAAGACTATTATGCCCTCACTTTTTTTAACTTTATTCATTGGGACGGATGGAGTAGTATTTATTGAAAAAATGTTACACTAGTAAATACCACATACATGGCAATCAAATACTACTGTAATATTCTTTGAAATGGCACTTTTGTCGAGCCTATTTACTTTTCAATATTTATGAGCACTTAAAAATCCTTGTAAACCATAGCTCCATCGTGAGACCAACACATCAATTTTGTTATCGTGAAGATCATCACAGGCTGGCGTAAGCTACATTTTTGGACTTAAGGTTATAAATGAGAACAATTTTTGATTTTGGGAGTATTTAAGGTGCTCTCTACATGCTTATTGATGTGTATGAGTGTTTTTTTTGTTATTTTATTTTAATTTTTAAATTGTGTGTTTTCGGCCGTTTTCACTTTAGCTGTCTTGGCTTGTATTAAAAAAAATAAAATAATAATAAATAAATGTGTGGTTGGTTTGATTCTTATGTTATTGTGCATAATTTACTTGACAAATTGTATATACTTCGATTATTTATGTAACGTATTTGTTTCTTCTTAAACAAAATGTAACATATTTGTTCTTTAGATTGATTTGGAGCATAATCAGTACCGGTCTTTTCAAGGGTTGACTTGCTTGATGCAAATATCTACTAGAACTGAAGACTTTGTTGTTGATACTTTGAAGTTGAGAATTCATATTGGTCCATACTTAAGGGAAATCTTCAAGGATCCTACAAAGAAAAAGGTTTGTAGTTTCACGTTCTCTACTCCCTTAAATGATCATCTATGTTATGTTCTTGGATTTTGTACACGGGGAGTCGGGGACCAGGGTGTCTTAACTCTTTTATAAAATTTATATATATGCTGTATCATGATATATCAAATTGGTAGGTTATGCATGGAGCTGACAGGGATATTGCATGGCTTCAGAGAGACTTTGGCATTTATGTATGCAATTTATTTGATACAGGACAGGTATGCTGCAGAATGTTCAGCAGTTCAGTTATGTGTTTGAATTTTTGTTTTTTAGCCTTTTTTCTAAGATGCCCTCTTTTTCAAAAATAACTCCTGTTTTTTGATGTGCATATATATATATATGGGTTATCTGTGACGAAAACTAAATCACTGTTTTGCTTATTGAGTAGGGGTTAGTTGCAGCGTCTTTGCAAATTTATCCATCTTTGTGGTTTTGCGATTTGTTGGTTTCATTTTTATTAATTATAGTTCATCTCATATATGTTGGTCATCAAGAGTGGGAGGTGGTTCTCTTTATCTGCAGTCCTTGCTTATTGTGTAAATTAGAAACAAATTTATCAAAAGAAGTATACGTTTACTTGAAAAAATGCCCTCTAATTTTGGATTGGGTATAAATTGAAGGTTTGTCAATTAATCAGGAGAGTTAAAGACCTTTGTTTTGCTTATATTTAATCTCATATCTACATAGAGTCTGTTCTATTCACCTGGTTTTTATTTACTGACCTAAAATTTATTTTACTGATTAAGTTTAATATTTCTATTACACCTGGTTTTTGCTTATATTTACTAATTCACCAATATGTTTGTATACTAAATATAGATTTTACTGAATATTTTACTGAATATTATTATTTTTACTGACCTAAAATATGTTTATACTAAATCTATATATTACTAATTCACCAATATGTTTATACTGAATATATACTTATTCTATATTTTACTGAATGTTATTATTGCAAGGTGTAGAGAACAGGGCCATAATGTATAGCTTGCCTTCCTTTTCCTACTGTCATAGGAACTATCATCCATAATTTTGAACATTTTTGTCATCCCTTTATTTGCACTTGTATCTTGGTTTATTGGTTTAATTATGTGAACTACTTATAGAACAAGTTTAGATTAGACTTGATTCTACATTGTTTGTGTTAAATTTCATACCTTGTTGATTTTGCTTTCAAAACAGATGAAATCTTATGTACAAGTTTTTGATACTGCCTTTTGTAAGCATTATCATACAGTTCTTAGAAATGAAAATTTATGTCTTTTCATTATGCATATCGCGAAAGTAGAATTGGAGAGATAATGTGGGTTTTATGGCTTATTCTTTAGACCGGAAAAAAAAAAAAATGAATTTCTCTAATCTTCCTGTTGGGGAGGATAGTGATTTCTTGATGGACATGGTGTTAAGTGTTAACAAATGTAAAAAGTTCTGGTCAAATGTGCCATGTCAAAAATATTACAATGTACTCAATTACGATTATTTTTTTCTTTATTTTACTTGCTAAGCTTCTCTGTGTTTTGAATGCATTTGTGTAGCGCAAAATAAAAAGTGAGCTATCATTTTTCTTCTTCATGCTATTTTGGTCTCTTGTATTGTCTAATACGACATGGTTTTGACTTTATTTAAGGCTTCACGAGTGTTACAAATGGAGAGACATAGCCTGGAACATCTTCTCCAACATTTTTGTGGAGTTACTGCAAATAAACAGTAATTTTTTCAAACCTTGTTGACCTCTGTTTATAAGAACAATATTCGATTTGAAGGTTGATATGGGTTGTTACTAAAATCTCATGCAGATACCAGAATGCTGATTGGAGGTTGCGTCCACTTCCTCGTGAGATGCTAAGGTAGATGCTTAATAATTGTGCAACTTGTTTTTTTGAAAAAAATTGCAGTTTACACTATTGAACTTTAGACCCATGAAACTATGCCTCATCTGAGCAATGAATATACCTTGATATCAATAAAAATACCTTGATATCAGTGAAATGTCTAAGGCGTAAAGGTCTGTTAGTTTGTTAGCCATCCAGTTTGGAGTTTTTTTTTTTTTTTTGGGGGGGGGGGGGGGGGAGGGTTAATGTACCTAATTAGTACTTCCTCCACTTTAGTTACTTGCAACACACTGTTTTAGCACGCACTTTAAGAAAGATATTAAACTAGGAAAACGGACAAATCAACTGACAAAATTTTACCACTGATAAGATGAAAGTGATAAGTTGCTATGATTTAAATATTTTTGCTTAATTCATCCGTTTACTTAGTTTAATCACTTTCTCAAATACCGTACTAAAAAGGTGTGTTGCAAGTAACAGAGGAAGTAAATGTTTTATACATTAATTAGTACATTCTATGAACTTCAATTATTGTCCTCTTAGGCTTAGGCACACATTATTACAGTAAATTGGTAGAGTAGTGCAAGTTTTCTTAGGGTAAGTTTATTGGTGAGTCTTGAACTCTTGACTCAAGACTCACATACAAGATTATGTGTTTTTTTGCAATAAAGTGGTGCAAGACTGTAGGTAGTCTTGAGTCATCTTAAGACTATAAAATGATAAAGAATTCTGGTTTTGTTTTGTTGGCCAATGACGAGCTGCCAATTCATTCTCCTAAAAGCTGTTGAAATTTTAATAATGTGTGTTAATATTTTTTAGGAGGGTAAATGAGTTTGGAGTGAGCCTTGTGATAATGTAAATTGGAGAAAGTTTGGTATGAGTTTAAATAATAAAAAAATTATTTAAAATTGGGGGAAAGTTGACGTGGCAGAGTGTGGTGTTTGAGTCTGGGTTTGGAGATAAACTTACCCTTAGTAGATGGTGGAAAGTAAGAAAAAAAAAAATTGATTGAGGGAGGAAGAGTTAGTGGAGGGGCCAACATCACATGGGATATGAAGAAAGAGAGTGAGCGAGATAGTTAGTGGTGGGGCCTACATCACATGGGTTGAATGAGTTAGGTGAGCGGAATTTTTCATTTAAGGTGAAAAGACAATTATTTGAGGATGGAAGTAGTAGTTTTTAATATTAATGAATTGGTTAAAACATATTTTCATCCTTTTTTTCCTATATGAAAATTTTGAATATTTTACAGTTGATAAAGAGTGCAAATATGAGGATAGCCTCAAGTTGGAAACAAAGTGAAAGGAAAAAATTTATTTTAAACATACCTAGGACCCAACTATGGGTGATCTTACACAACCTTACCCAACTGTGGGGGATCGCACAACCATACCAGACTATGAGTGGCATGGAAAATGTATACCCAGCTAAGAAATTATACATAATACCCAAGTACAAGTCATGTGAACAGATTCCATTAATAGACACCAGTGGTGGAATTACGTGCTATGGAATCAGGAGAAAACACTTTAGATCTGGCCACTGAATGTGTAAATTTAGTTATTGAATTTTAATGTCTTGCCTATATTTTTAGTCGGTAATTCCACATGACTTTTGAGTTTTGATGCACTTCTGTTTATAAAGTTGATGGGTGTATTTTTGTATATCTCCTTATCTGAGTATACATTTTATTTGATCATCTTAATGTTAATATTCTAATTACAAATTTACTTAAATATTCTAATCTCTCCAATTGGTCTTGAAAGCCTTAGCTGCCTTAGTCCATAATGATGCTTCCTGTCGCAACAAATTACATGGCTGGGAAAGTAAGGAAACTCCTAAAAGTTTCACTGCAATTCTGTTTCAACTACTCCTCAAATTGCCTATAAGCATTGTGCCACAACTTCTGCTTTAAAGGCATCGTGCCACAACTTTTCCTTAACTCTTCAAACACCACAAAGCAAATTTGTAGCCAGTACGGAATATCTGATTTACTTATAAGTTAAAACTTTATTTTTTTGATTTTTTGTATTTGTTCTGTTAAAACTGATGATACCCTACATATTTAAGTTACTAGAATGTCTCATAGTCTCTGGGACGCAATTTCTGTGGATTGAGGTGGAAAACTTCTAGCGTCATTGGCATAGATATTTTAGTCACTTGAAATTATCATTTAGGAATGACTTTAGTCTCTTTGTAACTCATATGATGGGTGCAAAACTTATATAGGAAAAAAAGGGTGAAAAATAAAACCCATCATGGGTGCAAAACTTATATAGGAAAAAAAGGGTGAAAAATAAAACCCATCATGGGTGCAAAGAGGCTACCTTTTCTTTATAATTTACAGACAGCATCATGTAGATTCCATTGTGATGATTTGCATCACTTTATATTGCTTCTCTCTTTGATCTCAATTATTTACCTTTTCTATTATCAACTTGATTGTGCATATAACTGTTACATTAATTACTTGTCACAGGTATGCTAGAGAAGACACCCACTACTTATTATATATATATGATTTAATGAGGATCAGGCTGCTCTCAGAGAGTACTGATCAGGAAAATCCTAAAGGGCTTCTTTTAGAGGTATGCCTTGTTTAATTTTGTACACTATGATGCTATTATGCTACTACATTTAATTTGGAATTGTTTGAAAATTTAGTGTTATAGTCTTAAGCTCTTATCAATATTTGTTTTTAGTGGGCACTCCCTTTGTTTCCTTATAGTGGTTGATTCAAATTAATGGTCATACTTCACTTAATTCCATTAGGGGGCGTTTGGTTCGCAGAGTGGTATGAGTTTGGAATCAGAAATGGTGGTATCGGGTTGGAACTTGATACTTAATACCATGTGTTTGGTTCAATTATGGAATGGAATCTCACCCCCTTAATACCGTGTATTTGAGACTTAAGGGAATGGAATGAGCCAGACTCACCTCCCCCCAAAGGTTTCTAAACCCCATACCTCATGAGTTTTAGTCATTCTAAACCTATACCTCATACCTATATTCCGCGAACCAAACACCCCCTTATAGCCTTATAGGCTTTATGGCCCTCCTAATTGAAATCATTTACTCTACCTTTTCCCACTTTAGTTGCAACATTCCACTCAACAGAATTATTTATTCAATTTTTTTTCATTAACAATATTCTACTCAATCTTTTTTTTTTTTTTTTTACTTTCTTTTCTTCTTTTTTTTTTTTTAAAAAAAATTTTTTATTAACAATATTCTACTCAATCTAATTTTTTTATTCTTCATTTCTTATAAAACTCCATTCAACTATATTTTATTTTTCTTCTCTTACAACACCACTTTTCTCATACCTTTCTCTTACTTTCTAATTTTTTTGCTTGGCTGTGAAATATTTAAGTGTAACCATTATAAGGGAATGGAGGGAGTATTTCATTGATTTGCATTTTCCATCCAGTATTTAGTCTATAGGCTGCTGTACTATGGAAACATTTGCTCCTGCCATCTTATAAGGTTGTTAAAAAGTTATTTTACTTGTTCTTTTTAAAAGTTGTCCTATTCTTTATAATTTGATTTTAAAGTGTTATTAACTTTTTCGATGGCATTTCAATTAAAAGGGAAGTGGTCTCTTAGAACCAATGTTGATCATGACAAGATTTGTCGCTAAAATTTGTACTTCGTATTATCTATTTATCTCAGTTGATTAGTGCTGTTATCTACCTTGATGTTAGATAAGGGGCTTGTCACATTTTTGGTATGTTGTTAAATTGAAGCTTTAGAGATAGAATTTTTACCAGTGGATCATCATCTGTGTATTAGTCAGCACTTTTGGTGGATGGAAATCTATGAACAAAAAGCTTTACTTCAATTTTTAGTTTCTTTTAGTGGGGATTTGGTAGAGATTAGATTGATCCCAAATAACACTTCTGATTAATCAAGCTACTTTTGTGAAACTTGAATATAAGCAGATTGAGTTGAATACTCCTTTTCAGATATGCTTGTAATTTGCTTGCAATATTAAAATACCCAATTACTCTCTAAAAATATTAACTATTATCTACCTCTACTGTTATGTACTTCAGAAATTACATGTTATTTTCCTTTTTTACCAAAAAAAAAAAAAAAAAAAAAAAAAAAACCGTACGGTGATAACTCCTAATTTACCTAATACTTCAACATATTATGTAATTATTATTTTATTTATAGTCTGTATGTGCTAGTTTGTTTTCTGATACAATTTTAGTCCTTCTTTGGTGTCTGTTGTCATGTACCTTGGTGTCTGTTGTCATGTACCAATTAAATCTTGTACTAAAATCTTCTTTCTCATTTGGAACTTTATGTTGATTCTGAATCGAGCAGGTATACCAGCGCAGTTATGATCTATGCATGCAACTTTATGAGAAGGAGCTTTTGACGGATACTTCGTATCTTTACATATATGGGTCAGTCTCTTGTAGTTTGAACATTAAAAGATGCACCTTTTCAGATCTTGCTGGTTAAGCTATTGATTTTGCTAAGTAATATTGTACTTGATCTTTGGTAGCTTAATTATTGTATATGTTGATGAACAGTGTGCAGGCAGCTAATCTTAATGCTCAGCAGCTATCCATTGTCGCTGTAAGTATGATTAGTATAGGAATTTGATGTCATTTTTCGTCCAATTTAATTCTGAACTTGTGCAATGTGAATTGTATGGCTTTCTATGTTTGAATAATAATTTCTAAAGGGTTTTCATCAATCATCATGCATTATATTGAAGTACAAATCAACACCCTTAAGGTTAGTGAATCAGTGAAGAGTGACTCTTGATGATACCTTGAAAGCTCCAAATCTGAAGTCTAGGCCATTTCTTTTTTTTTTTTTTTTTTTTCCTTTTTAGTGTCCTGTAAAAGATACTCATTATAGAGCCATGTCTTGTAGTCTGTTAGCTGTAGCTCCTTACCAATCATATCTTGTTCTTTATCCTATGTCTGACATTGTGAAAAAGAGTGCTAAAGGCAAAGCTTTGTCATCTGCTGCTGCACTGCCTTGCATGAGCCAATAGGAAAATTTTTACATTCTTGCATATTGGAATTTTTTTCATTCAGAAAGTACCATTTTAATTGTGATACTCCTTTCCAATCTAAAATTTAAAACCCTCTAATACATTAAGAGCGTGTTGTCACCTCTTGTTATCACTGATCCTAACTTGATATCTATCCGCAGGGTCTCTGTGATTGGAGGGATGCTATTGCCCGTGCAGAAGATGAAAGCACTGGTTATATATTGCCTAATAAAGTACTCTTGGAAATAGGTATTTGAAAGCCCTTTAAAAGCATGCTTTGATATTTACCATTCTGCTCAGTTCTTGTATGTGCAACGCTTATGCTTGGAATTTGTATGCGACTGTCATTCTTAACTTATTTTATTTAATGGAAAAGCCAAGCAGATGCCTCTGACTACTAGCAAATTACGACATTTGGTGAAGTCTAAGCACCCATATGTGGAGCGCAATCTTGGTTCAGTGGTCAACATCATTAGGCATGCGGTTCAGAACGCTTCATCTTTTGAAGCCGTAGCTCAGCAATTGAAAGAAGCTCGAATTCAGATGGTGAGTTTGTAGTAATGGAAGATTACATGTGCATGTGTGCGTGCGTGTGTGTATTATTCTCAATTTCATAAGTATTACTGAATTCTCAATTTCATAGGCTCAGACTGGTAGTATCGGACTGGTAGTTATCACTTTAAAATCTGATTTTACTGTAGTTATCACTATGTTGAACTGTCTTGTTAGTAGTTGTTGATTGGCTGGGCTTTTGATCTAACTGTTTCAAGCAAAATATGGTCAGTAACTCCATACATTGTGCAGAAATGGAGAATTAGTTTATTTGAAATTAAGTGCCCTTCAAAATTTTCTTGTCATGTTTTGTGACGCCATGTTTCATTTCAGGCACCTGAATTGAATAATGCAGGGACTGTTATCTCTGAAGCTCAGACTGGTAGTATCGGTGAAGGTTCTGATGGTAGCCAGCATGAACAAGCACCAGCTCATTTGCAGTTGAAAGATCAAGGTTTGAAGCTTACTGGCCATGATCCCAAACCAAGGAAGGATGCAGTGTTGGTAAAGGATAACCTTCAGAACGGAAATATAACAAAAGGCACTAATGGTAGTGTTACTCTTGAGTCTCAGAGAGAGCAGGTGGCTTTTTCCAATCAGAAAAATGTTAGTGTCTTGCCCTTTGTTCAGAAAAGATTTTATGTTCATAAAAATTTGAAATGCAATCAATGCATTTCTCCTTCTGAATTTTTTGTGAAGATTTTACTTTTCTTTCTTGTAGGTTGCCAAAACTACTGTCCAGCTGTTGAAGAAGCCTGGTCGTGCATTTGGTGCACTTCTTGGAAGTTCTGCCTCCAAAAAGAAAACTGATTTTAAAAAGGTTTTGTGCCACTGTAATTTTAAGATAATGTAGTAGAATAATGTGTATGTATGTTATTATGCGGCCTATTTGTCTTTGTCCATGTTTTTTACCTCATGTTTTTTACCTCGTATAAGGTATCTTATTCACTTAAATATCCTTTCATTCCTTTGAAATGTGATTATACACCCCTGGCTAACTGTACATAACCTCCTTGCCCCTCTTGAGAATTAATAATTTTGGTTTGCTTAAGTTAATACAATGGGTTATTATTATAATTATTACTATTTTTTTTTAATTTGCAGTTGCCAATATTATTACAGTATATTGTAGATTAAGAACTGGTCCACTTGGGCCATTCCCACTTGCCCATCTTCAGCATATATTCTTCCATGTTGCAGGATGAAGACAAGTTGGAGCAGATCAAGTCTACTGTGAATCTTCCTTTTTATTCATTTTCTTCAAGGGAGCAAGAGTTGAAACCAGCAACTAAGGAATCTCCTGAAGAGCCTCACAGAACCTCTGATGCTCAGCTTTCTGGGGAGAGCTCCTATGAACCAGAGTTAGGAAGCATTTCAGAAGATGTAATATTGTTAGATGGTGATCAACGGTCCATCCAGGCATGTGAAGAGCCGGATAGAGCTTCTGAGGTTCTACCCTCTGAAAGTCACCCTGTTGAATCAGGGTCGAACACCATGTTAGATGATGTTATATTGTTGGACAGTGATACCAGTGACGAAGAACCAGCTGATAGTTTAGACCGAGATCAAAATCATGTGGATTCTAATGATCATCAAGTTGCTTGTCAACCAGAGATAGTGGTTTTGGATGAGGATGACGACAAGGATAATGAGCCAATTTCTCTTACAGATTTATCATCTAGTTTTCAGAAATGTTTGCAGCCTATGAATCACAGCCAAGCTAGCAAACAAGAAAAGGATCCTGAAGACACTGGTAGCTTGCAATTTAAGCCTTTTGATTATGAAGCTGCTAGGAAAGAGGTGAAGTTTGGGGAACCTGCAAAGAGAGACTTGAAAACTGATGATAATAACAATCATTCTGGGAAGAAAAAAGGCGTTGTTACTGATAGGAGCAGTAATGATGAAGATTTACTTCCCCAAGGTAAAAGACGCCAGGCTTTCCCGGCCAGTGGGAATCGTAGTGCGACATTTAGGTGAATTAGGGGCCGTAGCCCCTTAGTTCTATTGCTTATATAATGTGGTAAATATAGTTGGATTTGTTAAATCTAGACGAAATGTTGGTTTACTCACAGAAATGCAAAGAGTAAAATTCCAATGAGAATGTGTTGCAATCAACATCAGTGAAATTCAAACTTTTACCTTTTTTTTTTTTTTTTTTTTTTTTTTTTAATCACTTCAAATCCCCAACAATTGGCCAACATTTTAAATATATCATTTTGTGGGAAAGAGTCGAAATTGAAAGCAACGAATATTATAAAGTTGCAAAAGAGGAATGCTGAACAGTTGATGGTTCTCATAGGGCTTGTAAGAACGTTACTTACGTGTTGTATGTTATAATATTACATGGAGTACTTAGCTAAACGATTTCATGCTCTCGAGGCCAAGCTGTCCTTAAAGCAATGTCTCGTAGTGTTAAGAAGTACGACACTGGTAAAGTGGTCACAACTTTTATGTTTCATGTTATTTTAGGTCACTCAACAAAAATACCCTACTGTCACAGTCAAAGATGGGGGCTAGTGCCTCCGCCGCTGATGTGGCCACAACCTTGCATCAGCCGCATGGCCCAGGACCATGCCTAGTCCCGAGTACGACCTTCCACCTATTGTATTAGGCTTGCCTAGCAATCTTTCGGTCCGGTCGTGCAAGGGCGGGACACTCTAAGAAGGTCCGAGTAACCTCTCAAGCACACCCCTGATGGGACCATGGGAACGAGAAGGGCCTATGGACCATTATTGTGTTTCTGTCATTTGGGTGTTCACTGGAATTACTTAACCAAATCAATATAAGGATCTTAAGGGGGCAGATGCTTACTCATGAGTTGGTGGCTGACCTTGGGTGGCTTCATGGCCAAGGGCCATGGGCGTAGGCTTGGACATAGGATTGCGTTTGGGGGCTAGGGCATGGTGGAATTTGGCTAAAAGGTTGACTCGAGCTACGGCTTGGTTCGAATCAGTGCACCACAGCTTGAACACGATGACCAAGAATTGCGAGGCCCCGGGAGTCTAAGCATAATTTAGTGTGCGGTTGATATCTAAGATGTGCCCTATTTATAGGGATCACGAGTGGGGTAGTTACTCGACGGTTACTTGGATGTCTTAGTGGAGAACATGGGCTGACGGTTACCTCATCTAGAGGGGATCATGAGAAACGGTTACCACAGAGTGGTAACCGCTTGTCAGTTGAGAAGCATGGTGATGACGTGGCATCCATCCCTTGAATTTAGGAGGGGCTAGTAGTGGGGAAGTGGGCGGTTATAATAACCACCCATGCAGTCCACTACTCCTATTTAAGGGGCAAGCATGCATGCAAGACACCTGTACAAAGAAGCAGTTACTTGGTATTGGGTAGTTACCATGTAGTGGGCGGTTAACAAAGTAGTGGAAAGTTATTCCTAGTTGGCCGGGATGTGGCCAACCCTTGAGTAGTATAAATAGAGGACTTGCCCCATTCGCTAGGCATTCACTCATTTCGGGCTCTTTGCCTTGTATTGTACTCTCGTTCTCAAAGTAATAATAAGTAGTCTTGTGTTTGCCTTTGTTATTGCTTGTCTTGCTTTGGTTATCGTAGAAGGCTGGTCTAGACTTGGTCAAGACGCCATCATGGGAACCTCCTTGGTCCCTAACATAGAGAAAAAAAGTTAGTCCTTAAAATTTTTCGCGACACCTACCATTGTTGATACCTTAATATGTATTTTTGTTTCTACTAGTTATGATGTATTAATTTTGTGTTAAATAAGAAAATAGAAATTAATATCCTATTGTAGGCGTCGTTTGAAGTGCGCCTACGTAAGCATGTTGTAAGTATGCTTGGCACTCATAGGAAGTGGGAATTGACATATACGATTAGGGACAAGGAAAGTAGGGAGCCGCCAATAAGTTTTTTAAGGAACTTATAAACCGTTCATGGATCATTAAAGGCAACCATGAATAAGGGACAATGAAAGGCAATAACGATTGATCCGTGAAGGTTACACCCCATTCATAATCCATGAGATTACTAACTCCATGTGGTTCAGAACCACGAAAGGAGGATCGGGGATGATGGTATGAAGTAAGTCATGGAGTCACATTCGCCCGTATTGGCCTCTACTCGATTTTTATTGTGAAAAGTGATTCCTGCGATCTCAAAGGCATACAAACAAATATTCAATTCGCTCCAAACTATTATTATGCTAAATTGGTTGAATATTAATGCAACATATAATTCTAAAATATTGTGATCACTTAATTAAACAACAAGATTAAAAAGAAACCTAAACCGGTTGTCCAAATTATCTTATTAGACGTGATTTTCAATTACATATTCCCTTTAAACATGCAATATGGTGATCAATAAATATAATAAAATTAACATTAATATTGGAAGCAATTTAACAATAATAATCGTTAGTCAAATGGAAATATAAATAATAACCCTAATCATGATACTAGCAATATAAAATAAAATAAGTAACTAAATTAACTAATTACTCAAATTTTGCGCGCTCCTTTAAATTGCTACATCATGAATAAATCGTTAGTAACTTCAATAAAAATATAAATTAAATTGAAATTAAATTAAATAAAAGTAGAGTTGATTTGGTCCAAACCCTCAGTTAATTCTACCTTTAATGCCTTGGTTTAAGGACAGAACCTTGGGTCAAGTATGGACTCCTTGGAGTGCTTGGGGGATGTATGGTGAAAGAATATGGTGGCTAGGGTTTAGGCTAAAGCGAGAGAGAGAGAGAGAGAGAGAGAGAGAGAGAGAGAGAGAGAGAGAGAGAGAGAGAGAAGGATTGTTGGTGTAGAGGGAGAGAGAATGAATTTTTTAGTGCCCCGAAACTACAGAAATCAGGTTTGGATTTATAGAGGAGACGAACATGGGGATGCATGGAACACTAGAAGAGATAAGAGCTGCAGAAAAACCCTAATTGGGCACCGTGACGCCATGTTGCCCACCGTGGCACGGTGAAGCACACCGTGTCGCAGTGTATAATTTATCTAAAAATGCGTCCAGATTCATAAGCACGTGAGAAAAAACGCAGAGAAGACACGTGAAAGCACCGTGTCACGGTATGTGTACAATGACACGGTGTAGAATA
This sequence comes from Chenopodium album, assembly GCF_948465745.1. Lineage (NCBI taxonomy): Eukaryota > Viridiplantae > Streptophyta > Magnoliopsida > Caryophyllales > Amaranthaceae > Chenopodium > Chenopodium album. The sequence continues at coordinate 38,063,661 of NC_137844.1, forward strand.
CCGTTTCACGGTACAAGGCACCATGACACGTTAGCTTATGCCGCGACGCGGCGTTTTAGCTATTGTGCGGTAATTCCAGTTTTTTTTATGCGTTTTTAAAACTATGATAACTTTTGATTCGTAACTCAAAATAAGGCATATATATATATTTGGAAATTTTATAAAGTTTAATTTCCAACCCAATTGAAATCAGGTCAAAAGTTTTAGTAAAAGGGTGTCGATTTTGGACCAAGTTTAGTATTTTGCTCATATCTTCTTTGTTTTAAATCGGAATTGGGCTTATGATATACCGTTGGAAAGCTTATTGAAAGGCCTATCCAAAAAAATAATATTTGGATCAAAATTATAGGTCCACAAAGTCATTTCAGATCGGTTTTGTGATGCGGACACAAAAAGTGGAAAATAAGTAATGGTTTGGGGAAATGGGCTAAGAATTGATTGGTTTAATAAATACATTGGATTGAACATGGATTTAAGCACTCCAAAGATTAAATACTCAACCCGACCAATAATAGCGGTGAAAGGTTGTTCATAATCAGGTTTGGTTTTGGGGAGACATTTTTAGGTGTCTACAAAAGCCCCCACTTTCACTGAGTTTGCAGATACGTCAGTTTCGAAAACGATAGTCAAAGTAGTTGATAGGGATGGAGAATGACTTAAGACGTTCTGCGATCCTAAATCACTCTTTATACGCCGATTCCTTTAGAAAAAAGGTAGTTCCACAAATAAAAGAGTAAAGGGATATAATTCGTATCTGAAACCAGTGTATGGGTGACGAATATGTTCGATAGTATCTGACACCATTGTATCGGTGGCAAATAAATTTGGTAGTTTTGTATGCCTGAAGAAATCCACCGGATGAAGATTGTTGTGATATTTTCCATGCTTGAGGAATGTTGATAGATGATATAATCGCTGACTTCTTCGCCTTGAGAGGTGGCAATGATTGACAATTTTCCATGCATGAGGAAAAGCTTGTCTAATGATGAGATTGCAAGTTTCTGTGTATCAAGAACCTTACGCCGTGAATCGTCTTCGCTTTGGGAGATGATCACTAAAGTTTGAAAAATGATAATAGTTTGATTGTCCCCGAATGTGGGCTGTAGATGGTTCGATTGTCCCTGAATGTAGGATGTAAATGGTTCGCTTGTCTCCGAACGTGGGCTATAGATGGTTCGCTTGTCCACGAACGTGGGCTGTAGATGGTTCGAATGGTTCGCTTGTCCCCGAACGTGGGCTTTAAATGATTCGCTTATCCCCGAACATGGGCTGTACATGGTTTGCTTGTCCCCGAACATGGGCTGTAGATGCTTCGCTTGTCCCCGAACAAGGGTGTAGATGCTTCGCTTGTCCCCGAACGTGGGCTGTATATGGTTCGCTTGTCCCAGAACGTGGGCTGTAGATGGTTCGCTTGTCCCCGAACGTGGGTTGTAGATGGTTTGCTTGTCCCCGAACATGCGCTGTAAATGGTTCGCTTGTCCCCGAACGTGGCCTGTAGATGAGACCTGCAAAATGTAATCTGCCAAGGGACTCGCATATACTGTGATTGATTTGACCGACTGACTTGACCAACCTTGACTTGACACGACATGACATGTGTATGACTTGTGGTTGTGTGTGTATTGAGTGAGTGTTTGCATAGACACAAGCAACCGACAATGCAAAAAAAAAAAAAAAAAAAAAAAAACCGTCATTTTTGTCATGAGTGGAGGGTACTGAATTTCTCCCGAAAAAGAAAGACGTGAAAAATAAAGTTTTGTTTTTGAACTTCCCTCAATGAAAATTTTGAAGAAGTTTTTTAACTTCCCTAAAAGAAGAGATATGAAAAAGGGAAGAAGTTTTGAACTTCCTCGTTGAGCAAGATGAAATGAATCATATGGATTGAATTGCTTGTCTTGAAAATAATGCATGCATGATGAATGTTCGTAGGCCAGGAGGCTAAGGAAAATTACATCATGTGACGCAATCAATGAATGCACTTAGGTCATGAAGCTAAGCACGGTAGAATCGTCGATGGATGTTGCTCAAGTCTGGGAGCTAAGCATCATATAGTGTATGAAAATACAATCTTGATGAACTTTGCTTAGGTCTGGAAGCTAAGCACGATAGAACCGTCGATGGATGTTGCTCAGGTCTGGGAGCTAAGCATCATATAGTGTATGAAAATACAATCTTGATGAACATTGCTTAGATCTGGAAGCTAAGAACTTATATAGATGAAGTGATTGCTGAGTATTGCATAATGAATGTTGCTTAGGTCAAGGAGCTAAGCACGATATACGATGCATGAAATAATGAATATTGCTCAGGTCTGGAAGCTAAGAAGGTATACAACGTTTCTTCGGATGTTGTCTTGAAAGATTATGAAACATGCACAGTGTTGAAGTAAGTCTTCATGATAAAGGGCTCCTAAAGGGAAGGGGGATATGGTCATGTATGTGTGAAAGAAGTGTGTGAAAGTGATACTAAGGCGAGGTTGCAAAGGTTATGGCGATGGAAATAGATGTGAGAAGAGTCGAGATGTTGACTCTTTAGGCTAGGTAGGTTAATGATGTGGGTTCAAGAGTCTTGCTCTAGATGGATAGGGATAAACATTAGATATTATTTGACTCGATCATGAATATGAATGTGGCCGCACCTCGATGTGAGGTTGCCTACGTATCCGTTAGGAATCAGGCCGAACGTAGCTCTAACCAAACTTTGCACAAGTGTATGTACACCTCAAAGAGGTCTTTCAAGAGTTGTAACGTGGTTAAGTTAATAGGTGAAGAAGAAGGGTAAAAAGGCTCAAGACCCAAGGTAAGCCCCCCAAGGTGTGTAATTGTGAATTTGAAAATTTTGAATTTGCAAGTTTTATTTTTCACATTTTTTTTTTGCTTTGAATTTATATTCTTTTTTTTTATTCTTTTGAATCAATGTAGGAAATATTGGATCATGCGGTCCATCACTCACTTAGCATTCAAGTTTCTCAGGCACGGTACCAAGCACTCGATGAGAGACACAATTTGAGACGTGTTCATATCAAAGACATTGGAACACTTCTCCTTAGACATTGTTTTATTGTTACTTTGTTGCTTTTATTTATTTTTAACTTGCTTTTTGAATGTTATACAAAATACACACCTTCCCATCCCAAGGTTAGGTGAATGTGGGTTAAATAAATAAGGCCAATTGTTAGACGAGGCTCAAGGTGGTTGATGAAGAAATGGAATGTATGTTTGAATGGTTAATTGGAATAACGGGTTGCAAAGGTGCCTCAAGTCATTGGTGTACCTTGTGTTTGGTTCGGAAATTGATTTTTTTTTTTTCATAAGAAAGACATGATCGAGATATAAAGGAATAATGCTCATATTATTGATGGAAATGATGAATAAACAAACACAATGATCAAATAACAGAAATGGAAATCTATGCTAGACTTGAATGGGGAAAGGGGAATGAATAAAAAAAAAGATCATGAAATCTTGCACGGTGCCTCCTGGAGGGACAGGAAGTTTGTTGACATCAACTAGATCTTGAATAACGTCCTTCAAACTCCAACATTGCTCAGTAGTGTGGCCTCTTCCTTGATGGAACTTGTAGTGGGCATTGGGATTCCACTTGGCGCTCCTTTTTTCAGGTTTTGGCTCTGGAAATGGCCCAATAGATGTGATTAATCCTTGACCGCAAAGGCGATCGAAGGCCGCATCATAAGTCATTCCTAAAGGAGTGTAAGTTCTCCTTTTCTTGGGAAATGGAGCATCAAGAGCTAACACTTCATTGAGATCGACCTGACATACATTGTTGGCAGTACCTTCGGGCTTAGAAGACAAAGAAGAAGGAAGGTCGTTCGTCTTGTTTTTCCAAGTGTTATTATTGTTACCACCAGCATTCTTTATTAGTTCATCCTCGATATTAATGCCAATGTCATATACAACTTCGAAAGTGTTCAAAGGCAAGAACCTAAGGTGTTGCTTGTACTTGTAAGTTAGGTTCTGGATAAAGTGGCAAACCATCTCTCTTTCTTTGGGGGGATTTACCAAGAGTGCAGCCGTTTTGCCCCACTTATTCAGATAAGCAGTGAAGCGTTCATTCTCTTTCTGTTTGAGAATGGAGAGTTCACATTCAGATGTTCTGGTTTGAATGTTACACTTGTAACGATTCATGAAACTATGGGTGACGTTTTGCCAAGTTGCAGTATGCTTGGCATCTAGAGAATAAAACCATTGTTGGCAAGCATGCTCTAAGGAGAGAGGGAACACCGTAGGGAAGAGTGTTACGTTCAATCCCTTGAGAGCCATGGTTGCAGAGAACGCCTTCAAATGGAATATTGGATTGTAAGTAGGCTTGAACTTTGGAATATCAGCAGTAGAGAACTTTTTAGGGAGCCTGTCCTTCATATCTAAAGGAGTGGGAGGTTTCTCCATATAGGTGAAATCCTCAGAAATCTTGCTCATCTGTTCTTTCAATTTGTCAAGGGTAGCAACAGTGACCTTGTTTTTTTCCATGGTAGTGACCCTAGTGGTAAGGGTTTGCATCATTGGAGACAGTGCCTCGATGGATTTGTTATGTTCTCAATATCTTCCTTAGTGGCCATTGGAACAAACTGAAAGCAGTTTGAAGGTTCTAAGTGGTGTGGAAATGGCGAGTTTGCCTCTTAGGTCTAAGAGGTTGATGCGGTAATGACTCGAACCGTACCAATCTACCCCTGATCCTTTACCAAGTACTGTGAAATAAAATAAATTTACTTAATGGTTTAACACAATCATCAAAATCGGGAAATGAAGAGGGAAGATAAACACTTGAAAACGGGTAAGACAAACTCTTGTAGGGAATATTTCAAGCATCCCACACTTGAACCACACTGTGATCATACACTTAAGTAGGGTGACGTCCAAAGGGAAGGAAGCTAGAGCAAAAGAGTCGCTAACAAGTTTTAGGAACTTGTAAACCGTTCACAGGGTCAAGGTTGCACCCCTTCACGATCCATGAGATCGCTAACTCCATAGTGAACCAGAACCATGACTGGATATTCGGGGATAAAGGTACAAATCCAACCTAAAAGAGATTGAACCTGCTCTAAATAGACCTCTACTTTATTCTTGTCATATTCATGTGCGCAATCTGACTAACATACAATCAATATATTAAATTGAATATTAATGCACAAATAAATCTATTATTGGCGATCACTTGAATTAAAATCATATTAACCTAATTTCAATTATTAATTATCTTATTAAGCGTGATTTCAAGTACAAATTCCCTTTAAACCTGCAAGAGAGGGCGTGATGGAGCAATAACAATAATATATCAAGCAACATAAAATATTGATACAACAATCATCATCATCATCATCATAATAATCTCATCAAAGCATAACAATGTTAGTAAGATCCTAGACATGATACTAACAAGGTTAATAACAAATCCTAGCATATCACTAAACAATAAAGATCAAAGCTTTAGCCTTAACATGGTACTAACATGATAGAAGAAATAGGAAGTAACCTAAACATGATACTAGAAGGAAATAAATAACATCCTAACATGATACTAGGAATTACAATAATCTAAGCATGATTTCTATATCAAAGGAATTATTAAGTAATCAAATCACTTACTTTGATGCCTCGTATCCCTTTCTATCAAAACAATACACACGTTAGTAACTTCAATAAAGTATTAAACCAAACAATTAATTTAAATAATTGAAAAAGGGATTTGGGACTAAACCCTCAGAAATTATCAACTTTTCACGTCTAGGGCGAAGGCAACTTTGAGCTTGGCTAAGTGTATCTAAGTCTTGTGATGGACGAATGGTATTTGAAAAGGGAAGGGTTAGAAAGACAGAGAAAGAATAAGCTTCTAGCTTTGAGGGAGAGAGAAAATAGAATAGATGATTGTTGACGATTGAAAACGGGGAAATACGACTCTATATTTATAGAGAAAAACATCTGGAAACGATTAGAGAAGATCGAATTCGAATCGAAGTAAAATTGCATCCATCGCGGCGCGACAGGACCATCGCGACGCGATGATGCTGTTGGATAATTTTTGGCCGTACGGAATGATAATTAAATGGATCCTCCACTTGACCATTGGGTCACCCATAAAACTCATTTAATATTCAATTTAATACTTGGGCCATAACTTCCTCATTATTAATCGGAATCAGACTTATAATATATCGTTGGAAAACTCTTTTCGAGCCTCGTCCAACTACACAGTTATTGGACCTTATCATGGACCAAATTAAATTGGATTGGACTTTTTGATAAATAAGGTACGAAAAGAAAGATTTATTTAAAAACGAAAAGAAGTATTTTTATTAAAACAGAAGAATCACGAGAATCTTTTACATTTCACCTCGTTCGATAATCAATTGACGCGAAAGGTACTCATCACTGAGTTTGGTTTTGGGGAGACATAATCAGGTGTCTACAGAAGCCCCCACTTTGATTGAGTTTGGAGAAACGTAAGTTTCAAAAACAAAAGTCACACATTGAAGATGGAAAAGCACGGTCACCTTCGACGACGTTCCCTAGGTACTGTGGAAGATTGTCATAAAAAATGAAGATAGCAAGGCACTGTTACCTTCGACGATGTTCCCGAGGCACTGTGGAGGTCAACACAACAAAAATGCAGCAAACGAAATCGGTTACTCCAGAGACGTGTACTCGACGATGTAAGATGCGTTTCTAACTCTTTTATCTGTTTAACTAACACTAGTTTGAAGGTATCGGCGTTACAAGAATGAATTAGGATCGCAAAACGTTCTAAGTTACCGGATTGGAGTTTCGGTCGACTGCTGTTGCTCTAGGTAAGGACCTTACTCTTTCTTCTCCTGAGGTGGAGGAGCTGTTAGGTCCTATCATTGTGCGAGCTCGTGCTAAGTCCAGAGTGGGACAGCTGAGCGGTCAATCTGTCTGCTGATCTACTCTGATGGCAACTTTCCGAGATGATGTGACCACGCCAGAGCAGCGGGTGCGCAACTTTGTTCTGATTCTTCTGTCAGGGAGCTTCTCCCCTAACAAGGGCAGCAGAGCATTGCTCTACTACCTCCCTGCCCTTGGCGACCTCTGACAGGCTAAAGTCGTAGTCACCCAATCAAAAATAATACCTAAATCCACTAACTATGTAGATAGGGAAGAAGGGTCGAACCACATGGAAACGAGTTAATTTATTCCTAATTAATCAATATAATCTAAATTATCAAGTAACCAATTTGTTATTTTAAAGGAGAACTAAACTACTAAGAGTATAAGTGAGAAGGAATAAAAGTAGGAGGAAAATCAAGGAATAAAAGACCTAGGGCGTAGGTTCATCAATAAATAATATTCCAGGGTAAAACATAATAATCAATCATCAATGCATCAATTAATCAGATCATAAAGGGCTTTCGCTACGTATTACAATCACAGAGTTAATTTACCGGTATTAAAACTCATCTCTTGAATCTCGACCTAACCATTTATAAATTAGTCTGCCTATTGAAACTAAGCCTAAACATCAATTCTCATCTCTCGAATCTCGAATCAATATTGCTAAACTCATACGAATTAAATCTGGCCAAATCTAACCGCATAGCATTAAATCAATCAATAGGAAATTAATCAAGCATTGACAATTAACAATAATAAATTACCCCTTCATATTATTTATGGATCCCCATAACCCTAGAAAGAAAACTACTCACACATAATTAAACATAAACTTAACAAAGCAATTAAACAAGTCATGATGAAAGAGAGAGAATAAATAACTGATATTAAAGGAGAAGAAATCGTTACCAAAGTTGAAGGAGACAAGAGATGGAATTAAACAAAGAGTTGTAGCGAGAGAAAATAATACTAGAGTTTAAGAGGAGAGAGATAGAAAAGTTAGAGAGAGAAAGAGAGAGAGAGTAAGGGAAGGGAGAAAAGAATACTAAACTCGCTTAACAAAAGCGTTACATAAACTAAGCTCGGAAATTCTAAGTTAAAACAACTTAAACGACGCTTAAACTTCTCCTGAGAAAACACGGGCCCGATCGGGCTAGGCACCGCCCGATCGGGCCCGCCTTTTTTTCTTCGTGAGCTTCTCTTCTTGCACCTGATCGGGCGCGCCTTTGGGCGGAGACCCTTGCATCGGGCGGTGACACTTCGGGCTACTTGGACTCCTTGTTTAGGCTTGTAACTCGACCCAAACCAAATATCCTCCTTGGGGCTTTAATCATTCGGTCCAATGCCTCATCTTCTCATAAGTCGAGCCCTTAATCACCGGTTCGATGACTCTAACCGATCTTGGGCTACGAAAGATGGTCGTGCTCCTCCAATGCTCGTAGTCGCTTCATAAAATTCTGGGAAAATGCTCCAAGAGTGCAATTCCCTATAAAACTCAACCAAAACTAAGAAAACACTAGAAAACACATATTAGTAATAAAAGTGGCTCTAAAGAGCCAAAAGCACTACTAATTAAGACCAAGGGACGGGGGTAAAATACTATATAAAATAGATATATCAACCTCCGAGAGGTTGGGACTTTTGACTGGGCCAGCTTGGCCTTTGTTGACTTCCTGCTTGGATTGCGACTCGCTTGTCGCCATCGAAGGTATGATGAGGAGGTCACCCTCTCTAGCTTCTAGAGGATTGTAGAGGTATACTCTCGCTTTCCTCTAATAAGATTAACTATTCCGTGCTAGCTAGGCTTTTGCTGATCTTTTCTTGTTATTACAGGTTTGGTTCTACAGTACTTTTCGACCTTGCCTCCGGCTAGGTCTTTTCCTCTAGGGCTCCCTATTGCTGCTAGTTGGGGAGGCTTTTATCCTAGTATGACTGCTACTGGACTCGTGCGAGAGTCAATTTTAGCGGTATGAATCACTTATCATCATTTGCGCTACCTTTCTTTGTAAGATTATGCCTTACGGGTGTTTCCCTTTTTTAGGACCCTGGGCCTGCTTTCCGTCCATGGGTCGGTTTGGACGTTCTTGCACGAGACGTTCAGTATACAGCTCAGCGGCGCTACTTCCAGGGGACGTATGACGCTGTGGTGTACCTGGGCGAGAGGGTTGCGATCCAGCACTCGTCTTCGTTCTTCGTCGTTCCGTCCCGTCCTCCACCGCACATGATGGACCAGGCGAGTCTTAAGACTTTTATGAATTCGGCACCAGCTGGTGTCGATTAGTAGACTTTCAGCCACCCGTCCCAGCACTACGCTGGGAGGCTTTTGCCGTGTTTGGCTTCACCACCTTCGATATTGGAGGAAGCAGAGGTACGTTCTTGTATCTTTTGATTTTTACTTTGGTAGCCCCCAATGATGTTTAATTTGTTGAGATTTTATTTCCGTAGGCTGAGGCTGAGGCTGCAGAGTTCGTGCCTCCAACCATGTCCATTGCCTATCAGGGGTCTTATGGACCGGTCGAGGAAATGATACCCCCGGCTCCCGAGGAGTGACGCCTTGTCCAGAGATCGATCCCTCGACATTAGACTTGGGTAGGTTTATCTCTCATTTGTGTCCGTATGTATATTTTGATTGTATCTAATCTTTTCTTTTGTAGTTTACTCGTGAGGTGGTACCGAGGATGGTGAGAGCTATGGACGCCTTTCGTTACCAACTAGTGAGGTTGAGCCACCAGGCATCATGCCAACGGGATGGTGGTGATTTCTGTTTATAAATAGCCCCCAAATCTGCCGATTTCAGCATAATTCGAACCAGCAAAAAAATTTAGCTTGTTAATTCTCAATCAAGTAGTTATGGCTAGGAATTTTTGTGATACAACTTGTGAGTGGTGTCTTTCCCTTACCGTTATAGAGAGAAAAGAACTTGAATTTTTCCATTTGGGGGGTTTATATGGTATTAACGGGGTAGATATTGACATAGATTTTATTCATACCGCCTTAGAATATTGGGATCCCAATACCCATTGTTTTAGACTAGGAGATGATGAGATCTCCCCTATGCCGGAAGAATTTGGTGCCATTCTTGGTTTCCCTTCTCTAGATCTCGCAGTAATTCCTAGGTTGGATGAATATTACTACAAAGATTTTGAGCGATTTTTTAACCTTAAGGGTAATGATTTAAAAATCATAGTTGACGGCATTGAAGTTGATCTTAAAAAGTATGCATCTTTTTATTTTGATATACCAAAGTCAGAATCTTTCCATGTTTATAAGTGAAGGGCTTTCCTTTTTTGTATGTTTAGCCAATATTTGCTCACTAATGGTAGCACGCATAAGGGTCAAGCCATTTTAGCTTCTGTCATGGAGCAAGTGGATGCCGAGAGGAATCACATGCCACTAATCGTTGGAGAAACAATGCTTAGCCTAGATGAGCTAAAAAGAGATCCAAAAGCACCTCTTCGAGGCTCTCTAATTTTATTACAGGTAGAAAATCAATATTTTTAATTACAAAAATCAAAAACATATAACTTTGTATAGTAATAATAATTTATTGCATTGAATTTTTTGCAGATTTGGCTAATGGAAAGGCTAGAGTTAATTAGTCCTCCTGACAACATTGAAAAATATACTCCTAATTGCCTTTTAAGAAGGAAAAAACCCTTCTCCATAAAGATGGGCCGTCGGGAGTGGAGTAGGATCTTTGAAACTCGTAACTTTTCCATCAAGTGGATCGTTCCTTGGTGGAGAATTGAGAAGATGATTGGTGTCAATGCTCAACCCTTCTGTCGGATTCCAAGCTTATCAAAGATAACTTTTTATTGTCCTTCTAGGGTAAAGAGACAATATGGTCTTGCTCGAACCATTCCTTCAGGAGATCTTCGCCACCCTTATGAATTTCCTGGTTCTTAGGACGTGGAAAAATTTAATGACTATTGATGTGCTAGGCCTTTATGGGAAGTTGTGTCCCACAAAGCTCCTCCTCTTGTCTAAAGATGTTAAGCAGTGGTTACTTGGTAGATCTCAAAAGGACAAGAACAAAGTTCGAACTATGAACAAGGACAAGACAAACATTAAAGGCTGCCTAGGGGATAAGAAAATTCCTCCTAAGGATTGCCTAGGTTCAAGAGTTGAATTCAAGACTCCTATGATGCCTAAAAATAAAAGTATTGCAAAGGGCAAAGAAAAAATAAAAGCTGACTCTACAGAAAAGAAAGCGTGGGTTGAAAAGAAGATTGGTGTAATGGCCAAAGGGGAAATCATCTCTACAAAAATTGTATGCAGATCTCGAAGGGGTCTATATAGGTGAAAGAGATGGATGATGAAGAGGAAGCAGACAAGAATTGGAAAAGGGCTAGAAAAGAGAAGGCCGACTAGAGCATTGCTTTACTTTCAATTTTATTTTAGATATTTTTTTTTTAATTTCAAGTTAATTTATTATAAGCTTTCTTTAATTCCATCAATAATGTAATAATTTTACTTTATTTATTAATGCAATTTTCAGCTTTAAGAAATATAAATTAACTTTCACATGAAAATTTATTTTATTTTTAAGCAATGGAAAACAACTTGAAATAATTTCGAGTACGGAAGTCGAAGTGTTCCAAAATTCACCAAACTTGCCCAGATTGACGACAATACTTTGACGCTGGAAATAAACCTTCATCGCAGCACGACAGTCATTGTCGTGGCGTGATGGCTTGAATTCTTGTGCGATGGTGATTTTGGTTCAGCGTGCTGATGTGAACTTGTAATATTTGTAAAATTTAAAGTGGCCGCGCCCCATAAAGGGTTGCCTACTGTAGGGAATTATTTCAAGCATCCCACACTTGAGCCCCACTATAATCATACACTTAAGCATGGTGGCGCTCAAAGGGAAGGAAGCTAGAGCAAAAGAGTCGCGAACAAGTTTTAGGAACTTGTAAACCGTTCACAGGGTAAAGGTTACACCCGTTCACAATCCATGAGATCGCTAACTCCATAGTGATCTGGAACCATGACTAGATAATTAGGGATGAAGGTACAAATCCAACCTAAAAGAGATTGAACTTGCCCTAAAAATAGGCCTCTACTTTATTCTTCTCATATTCATGTGTGCTTTCTGACTAGCATACAATCAATATATTAATCCTAAACATGTTTAATCTATGTTGGTTGAATATTAATGCAAAAACAAATATACTATTGGCGATCACTTGAATTAAAATCACATTAGCCTAAACAAGATTATTAATTATCTTATTAAGCGTGATTATAAGTACAAATTCCCTTTAAACCTGCAAGAGAGAGTGTGATCAAGCAATAACAACAATATATCAAGCAACATAATAATATATTATTGATACAACAAATCATCATCATAATAATAATATTCTCATCAAAGCATAATATTAGCAAGATCCTAGGCATGATACTAACAACATTAATAAAAAATCCTAGCATGTCACTAAACAATAAAGATCAAAGCTTTATCCCTAACATGATACTAACATGATAGAAAAAAAATAGGAAGCAACCTAAACATGATACTAGAAAGCAATAAAAGCATCCTAACATGATACTAGGAATTAATATAATCTAAGCATGATTTCTATGTCAAAAGAATAATTAAGAAGTAATCTAATTACTTACTTTGATTCCTCGTATCTCTTTCTATCAAAAAAATACACACGTTAGTAACTTCAAGGAAAATATTAAATCAAACAATTAATTTAAATAATCGAAAAAGGGATTTGGGACCAAACCCTTAGAAATTATCATCCTCTCACGTCTAGGGCGAAGGCAACTTCGAATTTTGCTAGGTGTGTCTAGAACTCGTGAACGCGGTATTGTGTTTGTAAAAAGGCTAGGCTTAGAAAGAGGGAGAAAGAATAAGCTATTGCTTAAGAGAGAGAAGAGAATAGAATTAGATGATTGTTGATCGTTGTTGGTGATTTAAACTGAGGAAATATGACCCTATTTATAAGAAAAAAATAGTCCGGAAACGATCAGAAAAAGACCGAATCCAATCTGGAATAAAACTACTTCTGTCGCGACGTGATAAGGTCCAGCGCGGCGCGACAACTTTGTTGCTATGCGACAGCGTCCAGTGCAACGCGACAGCTTTGTCGTTTCGCGATGGTTCACGCGTTTTCTAAAATCCGTACAGAGTCCTTAATCTAATTAAATTAGACTAATTAACGTCCGTACTTTTCTTTTAAAATCAGATTTAATTCTTTTAAAAACACTTGTTTTATTCCAAATAAATTTTTTTTTCTAAAAATATAATTATTAATCCTAATTCCTCTAGAACTTAAAATAACCTTCTAGATTATTCTAGAAGATTAAAGTCAATCCTAATGACTTTAGGAATAATAATTAATGGGCCCTCCACTAGATCATTGGGCTGTACATAAAACTTGTTTCGGGCCCAACTTAGTATTTTGGCCATAACTTCCTCATTATTCATCGGAATTGGGCTTATAATATACCGTTGGAAAGATTTTTGCGAGCCAAATCCAACTACACTATTATTGGACCCTTATCATGGACCAAACTAAATTGGACTGAACATTTTCATAAATAGAGTACATTTTTGAAAACAGAAAGAAGTATTTTTTATTAAAACAACCGCACCACAAGACTTTTCACACTTTCACTTTGTTCGACAATCAATGACATGAAAGGTATTCATCGCTGGGTTTGGTTTTTGGGGAGACACAATTAGGTGTCTACAGAAGCCCCCACTTTGATTGAGTTTGGAGAGACGCATGTTTCGAAAACAAAAGTCAAAGTATCAATAGGGACAGAGAATGATTCAGAATGTTCTGCGATCCTAAATCATTCTTATAATGCCGATACCTGAAAACTAGCGTTAGTTAAACCGATAAAAGAGTTAAGAAACGCGTATCTTGCACCGTCAAGTACACGCCTCTGGGGTAATCGTTTTTGTTGCATTTGTGACGACCTCCTCAAGCTAGCGAATATCGCCGAAGACCGCTCCGCAGTGTAGCTGTCTTCATTTTCCGATGTGACAGTCCTCCACATCTTAGGGAACACCATCGAAGATTGCTCCGCTTGTAGCAGTTTTCTACCGTTTTATGACCATCTTCCACATCCTAGGGAACACGATCGAAGATAACTCCGCTTGTAGTCATCTCCTGATTTTTTGAAAATTTCTCTCATCCTAGGAAAAACTGTCGAAGATAACTATTCTTTTTGTCATCTTCAGTTGTTTGTGACAACTCTTCACATCTTAGGGAAGGTCGTCGAAGACCATTCTGCCTGTAACGATCCTCAGTTTTGTTGTGATAATATTCCACATCCTAGGGAATATCGTTTATCATTGGTGCATCATCACAAGCTATTTTCTTGAATCATGGTGACAACCTTCATAATCATAGAGAATGTCGTCGAAGACCGCCTCATCACGAACCGTTTTTCTCAAATCTAGGTCATAACTTCTACAATCTTAGCGAAAGCTATCGAAGATCGCCCATCTCGTGCTATCTTCTCAAATCAAATGACAACCTCCACAATCTTAGCGAAAGCCATCGAAGATCGCCCATCTCGTGCTATCTTCTCAAACCAAATGACAACCCCCACAATCTTAGCGAAAGCCGTCGAAGATCGCCCATCTCGTGCCATCTTCTCATATCAAGTGACAACCCCCACAATCTTAGCAAAAGCCGTCGAAGATCGCCCATCTTGTGCCATCTTCTCAAATCAAGTGACAACTTCCACAATCTTAGCGAAAGCTATCGAAGATCGCGCATCTCGTGCCATTTTCTCAAATCAAGTGATAACTTCCTTAATCATAGCGAAAGTTATCGAAGACCGCTTCATCTTGAATCGTTCTTCTCAAATCCAAGCGAGAGACCCTTTAATCTTAGATCCCCCCTTGTCGAAGACTTCTTCATCTTGAGTCTTCAAATTTTCTTGTCCTTATTCTTAGGAGTAATTGACCTTTCTATCTCTGGAAAGTTCATCTTAAAAACCATATCTAAGATTCTTAAAGTCTTCAAATTGATTTGTAGAAATCTTCCATCCTAGGAATTCTTTGTGATTATGATCAATCACTACTCAAATGTTCTTAATCAATTTTCAAATATGCTTCTTTTTATCGTTATCAGGCCGATCATCAATCAAGTTGTAATCAGGTTGATTACCAATCGAATAAGAACCAAATGCTCATCAAGAGACTCAAATGGATAAGTTGTGGACCAACCAATCAAAGTTGTGAGACCATCGAAGGCTGACGCGGGTGAATTAGAGCTATCGCTTCGCGCAGCGAAAGGTCTGTCGCGATACGTCATAGTGTATTGCATTGCGTCAGGGTGCACCGTGCTGCGTTGTGCTTGAATACAAGTCATAGCTTTTTTCCTGCTCGTTCATTTGCGCTTAATCAAATTGCCTCTTAGTGTATTTGCAGCTATATTTTGGACTTTAGGACTTTGCTCATGTTTTTCTTAGGGTTAACCTAAGGCTTGGTGCTATTCAAGTCATTGTGTGAACTCGACTTAATGTATTTTGGCACATACGACTCAACATGACTCAAAGTGCAAGACTGTACTCGACACGGCATGACTTAATGTACATGACTCGTGTGTGCATTGTATTGTGATGTTCTTGACTCAAAATGCAGAAAAGCAAAAGCAAAAATTTTCCGTCATTTTTGTGGAGGGTACCGACTTTCTCCCGAAAAAGAAAGACGCGAAAAGGAAGAAGTGAAGTGTTTGAGTGTTTGTGGTGCATGTTGAATGAGCTTAGTAAAATGTATACATTAATGTTGTATCTCATGGTGCAAGGATTATAACATCCTAGACTATCCTAGTTGATGACTTGATGATGAAAGTATTTGGGTAACTTAGGCACGGAGGCTAAGCTCTTCATACTTTGTAATGCAATAAGTGATCTTGACATGACAAGACATGCTTTAACATCGCGTTAAGATTTCATGACAAAGGGTTCCTAAGGGAAGGATTATTTGGTCATGTATCTGTGATGTGTGTGAAAGTGACACTACGGTTAGGCTGCAAGGGCTAAGTGTGTGGAAAAATATTTGAAAAGAGTCAAATAGTGGTGACTCTTAGGCTAGGTAAGCTAATGATGTAGGGATCAAGCTCCCACGTCTAGCTCTAAATGGATAGGGATGAACATTGGAGATCCCTTGATATGATCATGTATGAATGTGAATGTGAAAGAATGCATTTTTATTACGGCCGCACCTCAATGTGAGGTTGTCTAAGTATCCGTTAGGAATCAGGCCGAACGTAGCTCTAGCCAAACCTCGTACAAGTGTGTGTATACCTCAAAGAGGTCTTTTAAGGGTTGTCACGTGGTTAGGCTAAAGGTTGAAGAAGAAGGAGATAAAGGCTCAAGACCCTAAATAAGCCCCCTAAGCTGTGCAACCTTGCATTTAAACCTTTACATTTGTATGCTTGAGGGTTTTTTTTTTTTTTTTTTTTTTTTTTTTTTTTTTTTTTTTTTTTGAACTTTCTTTTGTTTATATTTTTGCTCTTTTTTTTTTTTTTTTCTTTTTTGCTTTTGCATTTTTTTTATTATTATATTTTTTAAATTTTGGTAAGTGTGGGCAATCTTGATCATGCAGTCTATCACTCACTTGGCATTCATGTTTCTCAAGCACGGTACAGAGCACTCGATAAGAGATTTAATCTGAGACGTGTTCAAATCAATGACATGTTCATATCAATGACATTGGAACACTTTCCCTTTTGCACACTTTTATTATTTTTGCTTATTTTTATCTTTTGAAATTTTTGTAAAATCACTCAAGCTTTTGCATTTGGAAGATTGCATAAATTGCACACCATCCCATCCCAAGGTTAGGTAGATATGAGTTGAAAAAAAGAAAGGTCTACCATTAGACGAGGCTCAAGGTGGTTTCTCAAGAAACGTTGTATATTTAAAGGGTGAAAGTGATATGATGCGGCTACAAGAGGTGCCTCAAATCAGTGGTATACCTTGTGCTAAGTTCGGCATTTTCATTTTTTTTTTTTTTGAATGCAATGCAATGATCATATGCAAGGAAAAGATATGCTTATTTTATTAAGAGGGAAAAAGAAAAAAATCTACAAAATGAAATCTAATGAAAATAAAAAGTGCCTATGCTAGACTTATTGGGGAAAGGAGGAATCAAAGAAATAGAAAAAAGAGGTCACGAAATCTTGTCGTTGAAGCTCGCCTCGTGTCTTATGCTTTGTCCTCACTCGGTCTTCTTGCCGGCTGGAGGTATGGGAAGCTTGTTATTATCGATCAAATATTGGATGACCTCTTTTTAGCTTCCAACAACTCTTAGTAGTATGACCCCTACCTTGATGGTACTTGCAGTGTGCATTTGGGTTCCAACTAGGCAACCTCTTTTCAGGTGCGGGATCTTGAATAGGTCCAATGGGAGTAATGAGTCCCTTGGCATGGAGCCGATCGAAGGCAGTATCATAGCTCATCCCAATAGGAGTGAACTCTTTCCTTAGTTGCTTTTTAGGTCCTTGATTATCCATGGCTAAGACATCATTGAGGTCAAAGGTACTGACATTGTTACTAGAGTGGGTGTTTTCAGAAGAAGAAGGATTGTAGTTCTTCTTTCTTTTCCAGCCACTGTTGTTACTATTATTAGTAGCTTTTTGCTTTGCAAGGTCATCTTCGATTTCAATACCTATGTCATAGATGGCCTTGAAAGTATTCAAATTGTGTTGATATTTCAAATGCTTTGAATATTTTTCTTGGAGGTTCTTGATGAACATCCCTACAGACTCCTTTTCAGTAGGAACTTCAACCATATTAGCGGAAGTTTCCCTCCACTTGTTGAAGAAAGAGGTGAACCCTTCATTTTCCTTTTGCTTTAGCATCTCAAGTTGTCTATGATCTGTTTCAACTTGAATATTGCACTTATATCTATCTATGAAAGCGTTTATTATGGAATCCAAGAAGAGGTTTTCTCTTTTTCAAGGGAAAAGAACCATTGTTGACAAATGGTTTCTAAAGAAAATGAGAACAGGGAATGGAAAGCCTTCCTATCAATCCTTTAATATTCATTATCGTTTCAAAGGCTCTTAGATGGAAGTAGGGGTTGTCAGTTGGCTTGAATCTAGGATGTCGTTGGCGTTGAATTTCTGTGGAAGAAATTCCTTGTCCACCGAGACCCCTTGTGAGCTAATTCCTTGATACTTATAATCGTTAGAAACTTGCTTAAGGCTTTCTTCCATGCGCTCAAGATGTCGTTGCTTGCTAGGGTCGTTAACTTAAAGAACGAGAGTCTTCACTATCCCAGTCAGATTGTTCATGTTTTGCCTCAACTCATCAACTTCTTATTGGGAAGCCATTAGTACGAAATTTTTCCTGTGTCTGATGGGCTTATCGAAGAGTAGAACTTGAACGAAGGTGTTATCCTTGATTAAGCGCCCTTCTCTTCTTGACTAAGTACTGCGGAAAAGGAAGTTATGGATATTTATTATTAATTGTTTGACTCAAACTCGATTCAACATGCATAGATGGAGAAAGATCATGGAAGAATGAGGGGAACGATATGTATGGAGAAAGCATGTGGAGAGTGGAAATATGATGTAGATGGAGAGATGTGGAAGAATTTAGGAATAGAGTGGACCCCTAATTCAAATGACGGAAAGAACGACTCATGCATGAATCTAAGACGTGGTCATGGTGTGGAAAGAGTATACACAACGTGTGTGAATACTTGTGAGTGTAAGTGATATGTTCAAGACTCGTGTCATGACCATGTGACTAGACTATGTGACTATACTCAAACAAAGGCTAAGTTAAGACATCACGTATGTGCACTAAATTGGATAGGCTGTAGTTTTTTAGTCATAACTTTTGATCTGTGACTTCGAATTGGACGAAACCAACGCCAAATGACAGATAAAAATCGGGGCTACAGATCCATAGGTATTACGACTCGTAACTCTTCCTAGAACTCCGGATATGACCAAAACAAGTTGACGCTTGTGCAGTATATGGAAATAAAAATCCGGGTTGACTCAAAGGAATGATGACTCGATTTTAGACATATTTATTGGTTCAAATTAATTAATCAATTAATTCAGAAAAGTCTTTAGTCCTTGGTTAGTTTGTTTAAGCATATTTATAATCACAATTCAAAACAAAAGGTATTTTAATCACATATAAGTATGCACAAGCAAAAATGCACAAGTAGTCAAATAGTCACAACATGATGCAATGAGTTTGCAACCTAGCCATGGCTCTAGTTCTCTAAAGTTCAAGGAAAAGGGTTAGTCAAAGAGGGTCCATGGTTATGACTCCAGATGAATCGCGCGGAAGCCTTACCTTTGGAAGGGTTGGTGCGTATGGATGGGACCCCGCAAGTTAAACATGCTTCCATGGTTTGGTGAATTCACAAACTCGGATGTACCCGTCATTACAATGAGCGTTCGATTGGGTAGATAGAGCATGAATTCCCAGAGGGTTATAGCCATATGTAGAATACATATGGGTTCAGAAAAGTGAGAAAAACTCAATCAGGAAGTAAAAGTGAGCCAACAGTACTAGAACTGGTCAAAGCAAGAAGGTAGATTTCTGGCTCGATTTTGGAAGAACTTAGCGCGAGACAACAGGGACCGTCGCGAGACGATGACCTTGTCGCCACACGACATTGCTGTCGCACAGCGACAGAGCCATCGCACTGCGACGGGCACTGTTTTCTCAGCACCAGTTCCTACATGCGTCAGCAGCTTTCTGTTCTTAGAATTTTCCAGTTTTTCGTAGCATTATTTTGATTCTAGTTGTGAAAGATATTTCCCAAATTTCCTACGTGTAAAAATCCTATGTTTTTGACGCATTACGGATGACCTATCCAATGCGGACCTTTTTATGCTTATGCCAATAATGTCAATAAAAATTACGCACATGAATACTTAGAACTTTTCGAGTCTCATCCACTCATTCTAAATTATTGCCAAAATAAATTCCAGGAATTAAAATAGAAATCCTCCCTAGTGGAGTCGCCAAAAACTGTAGGGAATTATTTCAAGCATCCCACACTTGAGCCCCACCGTGATCAGACACTAAAGCATGGTGGCGTCCAAAGGGAAGCAAGCTAGAGTAAAAGAGTCGCCAACAAGTTTTAGGAACTTGTAAACTGTTCACAGGGTGAAGGTTACACCCCTTAACGATCCAGGAGATCGTTAACTCCAATAGGTCTGGAACCATGACTGAAAGTTCGGGGATGAAGGTACAAATCCAACCTAAAAGAGATTGAACCTGCCCTAATAATAGGCCTCTACTTTATTCTTCTCATATTCATGTGCGCTTTCTGACTAATATACAATCTATAGGTTAACCCTAAACCTATTTAATCTATGTTGGTTGAATATTAATGCAAAAACAAATCTATTATTGTCGATCACTTGAATAATAATCATATAAGCCTTAAACAAGATTATTAATTATCTTATTAAGCGTGATTACAAGTACAAATTCCCTTACAAGATTATTTTTAGGTTACACCCTTTCACAATCCATGAGATCGCTAACTCCATAGTGGTCTGGAACCATGACTGATATTTGGGGATGAAGGTACAAATCCAACCTAAAAGAGATTGAACTTGACCTAAAAATAGGCCTCTACTTTATTTTTCTCATATTCATGTGCGCTTATTGACTAACATACAATCAATATATTAATCCTAAACCTATTTAATCTATGTTGGTGGAATATTAATGCACAAACAAATCTATTATTGACGATCACTTGAATTAAAATTACATTAGCCTAAAAAAGATTATTAATTATCTTATTAACTGTGATTACAAGTACAAATTCCCTTTAAACCTGTAAGAGAGAGCGTGATCAAGCAATAACAACAATATATCAAGCAACATAATAATATATTATTGATACAACAAATCATCATCATAATAATAATATTCTCATCAAAGCATAATATGAGCAAGATCCTAGGAATGATACTAACAACATTAATAACAAGTCCTAGCATGTCACTAAATAATAAAGATCAAAGCTTTATCCCTAACATGATACTAACATGATAGAAGAAAAATAGGAAGCAACCTAAACATGATACTAGAAAGCAATAAAAGCATCCTAACATGATACTAGGAATTAATATAATCTAAGCATGATTTCTATATCAAAAGAATAATTGAGAAGTAATCTAATTACTTACTTTGATTCCTCGTATCTCTTTCTATGAAAACAATACACACGTTAGTAACTTCAAGGAAAATATTAAATCAAACAATTAATTTAAATAATCGAAAAAGGGATTTGGGACCAAACCCTTAGAAATTATCAACCTTTCACGTCTAGGGCGAAGGTAACTTTGAACTTGGCTAAGTGTGTCTAGAACTCGTGAATGCGGTATTGTGTTTGTAAAATGGCTAGGCTTAGAAAGAGGGAGAAAGAATAAGCTATTGCTTAAGAGAGAGAAGAGAATAGAATTAGATGATTGTTGATCGTTGTTGGTGATTTAAAATGGGGAAATACGACCCTATTTACAAGAAAAAATAGTCCGAAAATGATCAGACAAAGACGAATCCAATCTGGAATAAAACTACTTCTGTCGCAGCGCGACATCGTCCAGCGCGGCGCGACAGCTTTTTCGTTTCGCGATGGTTCACGTGTTTTCTAAAATCTGTATAGAGTTCTTAATTTAATTAAATGAGACTAATTAAGGTCCGTACTTATCTTTTCAAATCAGATTTAATTCTTTTAAAAACACTTGTTTAATTCCAAATGAAATTCTTTATTTTCTAAAAATATAATTAGTAAGGAAAAATGGAAACTAATAATCCCACTTTTACCTATTCTGCTGAAAACAATTCCACCTTTTCGAATTACAAAAACAATCCCACCTTGTACCCCAATCTTCTTAAAACAAGCCCTTTTCATTTAATGATCGGTTTAACCTATTTCCTTTAATTTTTAGTAGGTAATATCTTTATTACCGTTGAGCTCCATTAATTCCCCATTTTCTCCCACACCGGTTCTCATCTCTCTCCCTCTGCAAATTTCTATAAATGTCCAACCCCCCCTTTTGTAATTGTTCATCCTCTTCAAAATACTCCCAAAA
Organism: Chenopodium album; assembly: GCF_948465745.1. Taxonomy (NCBI): domain Eukaryota; kingdom Viridiplantae; phylum Streptophyta; class Magnoliopsida; order Caryophyllales; family Amaranthaceae; genus Chenopodium; species Chenopodium album. Next base: position 38,085,586 of record NC_137844.1, read on the forward strand.
AAAAAATCCCTTTCAAGCTTCTTTTTTTAGCAATGGCAAGTCAGCAATCCCTTGGCTCTTCTTCATAGTCCAAAAAATCAGGGTCCCCACATCTCCCACTTTACTGTTACCACGATGAGGTAGCTCCGTTGAGGACTGTGAAGTATGACCGACCGATGAAAGGAAAGCGGTTTTACGGTTGTTCGTTTTGGCCGGTAAATTTTCTCATCTTTTAAATGTATTTGTAATTATGTTTGAATGGGAAATGAATTGATTTGTTGTGTTTGTTTGGAACAGAGGACATGCGGTTTGTTCAAATGGGTGGACAAGGTTGATGATATTCGTGATTTACAATCGCGCATCATTAATAAGAACTCAATTATCAGTGATTTAGAGGACAAGCTTGAGCTGGTGAAGGAGAAGGTCAGGAAGTTGAAGGCTAAACAAGAGGAATTGGTTGATGAAGTGGTAGAGGTGGGGATTGCTACAACTGAGACACCATATGAGATGAAGGAGAACAACAAAGAGAAGAAGATAATGATGGCTTTGATCTTGTCTTGGATTTTTTTCACTGTTGTGTTCATCATGAAGTGAAGGTAGTAGTACTTAGTCTGAAGTATTAGGTTGGGGTGTTAAAGTTTGTTTTGTGGTATAATCTAGGTTGGTGGGATAATGTTATAGGATTGTAGGTCTGTTTTTGGGGCATGGCTTATGATGGTGTCTTTTTTTGGGGCATGGCTTAAGATGGTGATGTAAGTAGTTGTCTTTTATGTAAGTAGTTGTTCAATAATGCAACAATAGTAGTACTTTTGTGGGTGTCATGGCTTTAGGTGTTATATGACAATGCTGCATTATTTAGGGGTTTATTGTAAATCTTTTGCACTAAATGAATATGATGATATTTAAATTGAAGTAAATCTTTTGCACTTATCTTATCTTGAATTTGCACACAGAATGGTCAAAAGTACTTAGTGTGTCATTACAAATAAACAGAGGTTCAATACATATAACAAGTTCCATAAGTGTTTGAGAAACACATAATTAGCCAAATAAGCAGTCATAAGGTTTACAACCAAAAGCCCTAAACTTAACAGTTACACAAAAGTAGCAACAACTAAAAGTACATCCTAAATGAAGTGGATGTTGACTGTCCTAGCTCTATTGTCCACCAGTTCCAGATGTTGATCCTTGAATGAAGTTGAATGAGTAGGTACTGGTGTAGGCACATACATCAGCAGAGGTACTACTTCCTGGTGCCTGCAACAAATAACATATAAGTTCAGTCAGTTAAGATGGTTCCTTGAAAACATACACTTGACAGAAAAAAATAAAAGTTTTGGACTCATACATTTGTGAAAAATCTTCTATCAGGTGAAATACATACACCAAATCCCTGTGGCACAGCATTGGTGCCATCCCTTGCACCCCTTTTACCACCTCTAGAACCCTTGCTTCCTCTTCTTCCTCCCCTTTGCCCTGATTCACCTCCCTTGCCACCAGATCTTCCTCCCCTTTCACTTGAATCAGTACCTCTCCCACCAATTCTTCCACCCCTTGCACCTGTTGGAACTCCCTTGCCACCAGTCCTGCCAGAAGTTCTACCACCCCTTGGACTTGATTCAATTCCCCTCCCAGATATTCTCCCACCCCTCACACCTGATTGAACATCCCTGCCACCACTTCTTCCTCCCCTTGCCCCTCTACTACTACCACCTCTAGTGACAACTCTGCCTCCTTTGCCTATTCTGGAGGGTTCTGCAGTAAGTGTGTGGTGTGCAGTTGAGTGTGGCAGAGCTTCCTCTTGTTGTGGGACAATGGTTTTTTTAGGCCTACCCCTAAGTCTCTTAGTAGGTGGTTCAGTTGGAGGGAGTGTACCACTACCAGGGTTTGGGCAGCCTTTTTTGTTGTGCCCTTTTTCATTGCACAAAATGCATGTCATTTCCATGCCATGCTTAGTCAAGCCCCCTGACTTCTTGGGATTTTCAAACGGGTCCTTTCTTCTGTTTTTCCTAGGTCTTCCAGGCCCCACTTTGATTGGTGGGGGATCAATAGGAAATTCCTTCACAGGCCAGTGCCTTTCACCATCAATTGGGGGAATAGATTGTGCATAAGCTTTAATGTACTCTGTAGTTGTGTATGCTGGGTCAACAAAGTCTTCAGCATTCTTGTGTAAGTAAAATATTGCTGCCACAACATGGCAACATGGAAGGCCAGTCATATCCCACTTCCTACAGGTGCAAATCCTAGCATGCAAGTCTACTGTCAAAGTATCCAAGTGGTAGCTTATTTGAAATCTAGTCTGTGTTGATGGGAGTACATGACATTGTGCAACCTCTTCCTTCTCATGCAACAGTTTCTTCACAATCCTAGGGCATAAAGCAGTGTTCCACTTCATCATTTCCTCCCTTTTAGTCACTAGTCTCTGCATTAGGGCAGACCTGATGTCTTCTAACATATAAATCAAATGCTTTGCCCTAGCATTGATTATGTACCCATTAAAGGTCTCAGCCATGTTGCTGGTTATCACATCAGCCTTCACATGTGTTTTCAAGAAAGCTCTACAAAACACACTAGGATTATATGCTTTCAAAGCTTCTACAGCAAGTGGATTCACCTTTGTTAACACTGTAAGGCATCATTATAGTCTGCTAGACTATAAGCCTTTGCACATGTCCAAAACATTAATTTGAACTCATCACCCCTATAGTTTTTATGCCAGTAAGCAAATATGTGCCTTGCACAATGCCTATGTTCAGCCTTTGGTAGTACCACTGATACCCCCCTTAAAATGGATTGTACATGTAACAACTCACCAAATCCAACATAAAATTATAAACTTAAAAAAAAAAAACAGAAATCAGAACAGAAAGGTATAGAAATGGATACCTGATGTTCATCAGACACAATTATACAGTCTTCTCCATCCACTAGTGCAAGGCTTTTCCTCAAGTTATAGAGGAACCACTCCCAAGATGCATTATTTTCACCTTCCACCATAGCCCAGGTAATGGGATACATCTGATCATTGCCATCCTTACCCACTGCTGCCATCAACTGGCCCATAAGAAAAGTTTTTAGGAAGTAGGCATCTACACAGATTATCTTCCTGCATCCTCCAAGCCAACCCTTCCTCAACCCATCAAAGCAAATATACAGCCTCTGAAAAATTAGGGGCCCTTTGTTGTTGTGTTTGTATGTCACCAAGTCCACATCAGTGTTTGGACAGGCAACTTTCAAAGCTTCAAGATATCTACCCAACTTCCCATAGTGCTCTCTCATTGAACCATGGTGTTTCCCGTGGGCATACCACTTCACTTTATAAGCAAAATCATTTTTCACTATAACCCTGTATGCACTCCTCATAGTCTCAATAATTTCCTTTGCTGGCCAGTGAGTTCTGGCCTTGAATACATCCAACAGTTGGTCAGCTAACCAAGTTGATTTGAGCTGGGTATTCTTCTCCATGTTTCTAGTGCACTCATTCATGACTCTCTTCACTACAAATGATCCTCTTCTAAAGTCCCAAGAGGCATAAAACCAGAAAGGACAACCCTATCCACATTTAACACCTATCCTCTGCTGCCTCCTTTTATTTGCAGCAACTGCACACAAATTCCTACCTTGATAAATAGCAAACTTAGCCACAGCTTGCTTGAAGTGTTCCCTGGATGTAAATCTTTGGCCAATTTTCTACTCAAACTTTGAATAGTCAGTGTCTTTCCCAACTAGCAGCCCCCTTTTAGCTTTTCTCTCTTCAGTAGTGATGTCCTCATCACTAGGTGTAGGTGTGTGTATCTCATCATCACTGTCCTCATACTCAGAAACAACATTCCCTTCCCTCACAACATGTTCCTTAACTACTGACCCCTCTGCTTTTCGGGCATTCAGATTACCCTCAGCAGCCTTAACTTGTAGTTTATGTGCTAGCTCAATAATACTACAGTTAAAACCCTTAACTAGATCTCTAGCTACTCTCTGGTCATCATCACTGGTATCAACATCAAAGACCTTTGGTTCCCTCAAGTCATCCAGATCTGCTTCCTCTACAACTTCACCATCAGGCCCGAAACTAGCTTCATATATCTGATAGTCAACTAGCCAATCATCCTCTTCTGTTTCATACTCATTGTAGTCTATGTCATGAGCTGCAACATAGTTTGGGTCACTTTGTTCACCACTCAAATTATGCTTCTCATAGTCCTCACTGTCCCACTCGCTCCCACTCAAGTCTCCATCATACAACAATTTATCTAAGGGAATGGGGCTTTCATATCTGGGAACTTCCCAATCATAATCATCAGGAAACCTAGATCTAACAAAGTTATCCTCAGGGTATGAAGTGATTGCTGCTTCTGCTTGAGTGGTTTGTGTTTGAGTAGGGTTTTCTGGAATAAAAGGGGTGGAAGGGACCAGATTTAAAGCCTCAACAGAAGCTGCCTTTACTTTTGAGGTTGCTTTTTGCCTTTTGTTTTCTATGGGGACCACTGTGGGGTTTGAATTTCTGGTAGGTTGGGACAGCAAATGCATGTTGTCTAACAGCTCATTAGATTCCTTAGTCAACCTAGAAGACCTTCTAGGAGTTAGTTTATTAGGTCTTGAGGCCACAACTAGTTTACACATGGGTTGGGCAATACTTGACCCAGTTTGTGATGTTTTAACAAGGGTCAAAAAGTCTGGATCTTTGTCATCATGCACAACATACAACTCAACACATCTACTTTGCAAGGCCACTTCACCCATTGCTCTGACCTCATTGTCATCATACACAAACCTCAATCCAGTCTCCAAATCAAGCCGAGGAAACAAATAATACAACCTCAATTCACCACTATAAACACCACATTTAGCAACTAACTCTTTCAAGTAAAACCAACAAAGTTCATCAGGGTCAATAGCAAATGTCCTACACAGCCCCCCATAATACACCCATAAACCATTTTTCCCTTTCTTAAACACACCACCATGATAGAATCTCAGACTTACAGTATCCATATCAATTTGAAATCAAAAAGGGGGTCTTTACGCAAATTAGGGTTAATGATAAATTTTATATTGTAAAATTCATAATTCATCAATTAATTAACTTCAATTACTCACTCACAATCAATTACACATGAACTAATAACAATTTAGACACTAATCGACATTTGCAAATTAGGGTTTGCGTATTTACCTGGAATTCTTTCCTCAGAACGCAATTCTCCCCGCAATTCGCAACACCACTGCAAGAACCTTCAACTTCGCTGCAACAACCTTCAGTTCCACCGTCTTCAGCCGCCTTAAATTCCACCGTCTTCAATAACGTTCAATTCCACTCTTTTTTTTTTCTTTTTTTTTTAACAAATTGAACAACAATTAGTTACAAGCAAAGGGTTATGTGACAGAGAAGGAGGGAAATAAAAAAAATAACCTGTTCTTAAGGTAGCCTGTAAAAAGGCTTGTTTTAAGAAGATTGGGGTACAAGGTGGGATTGTTTTGGTAATTCGAAAAGGTGGAATTGTTTTGAGCAGAATAGGTAAAGGTGGGATTATTAGTTTCCATTTTTCCAATTATTAATCCTAATTCCACTAGAACTTAAAATAACCTTCTAAATTATTCTAGAAGATTAAAGTCAATCCTAATGACTTTAGGAATAATAATTAATGGGCCCTGTAGGGAATATTTCAAGCCATTAACCCCAAGCTTGAACCCCACTGTAATCATACACTTAAGCATGGTGGCGTCCAAAGGGAAGGAAGCTAGAGCAAAAGAGTCACCAACAAGTTTTAGGAACTTGTAAACCGTTCACAAGGTGAAGGTTACACCCCTTAACGATCCATGAGATCGTCAACTCCAAAAGGTCTTGAACCAAATAGGGTTCGGGGATGAAGGTACAAATCCAACCTAAAAGAGATTGAACCTGCCCTAAATAGGCCTCTACTTCATTCTTCTTGTATTCATGCGCGCTTTCTGACTAGCATGCAAACAACAGATTAACCCTAAACCTGTTTATCTATGTTGGTTGAACTTAATGCACAAGAAAAACTATTATTGGCGATCACTTGAATTATAATCATATTAGCCTAAACAAGATTATTAATTATCTTATTAAGCATGATTACAAGTACAAATTTCCTTTAAACATGCATAAAAGGCGTGATCAAGCAATAACAATAATAATCATCAAGCAACATAATAACAATCATCATAATCATCATTATAATCATGTTAATAATAAAGCTTAAATATAATAGCAAGATCCTAGGCATGATACTAACAAGATTAATAACAAACCCTAGCATGTCACTAAGCAATAAAATCAAAGCTTTAACCCTAACATGATACTAACATGCTATTGATATGATATTAGAAAGCATAGGAAGCACCCTAAACATGATACTAGAGAGCAATAAAGACATCCTAACATGATATTAGGAATTAAACAAATTTAAACATGCTTTCCACAAGAATAGAGCAATAAGATTACATACTTTGATGCCTCGTGCCTCTTTCTAATTACAAAATATACGCGTTAGTAACTTCAAGGAAAATAATAAAATTAAACAATCAAATTAAATAATTGAAAGAGAGATTAGGGACCAAACCCTCAGAAATTATAACCTTTCACGTCTAGGGCGAAGGCAACTTCGAACTTGGCTAGGTGTGTCTAGATCTCGTGAATGCGGAATTTTGTAAGAGGGAAGGTTTAGAAAAAGAATAGAGAGAGAAAGAAAGCTTCTAGCTTTAGAGAGAGAAAGAGAGAGATGATTGTTGTAGATGAATAAAAACGGAGGTTTAGGACCCTATTTATAAGAAATCAGTCCGGAATAGGTAGAATTTGATAAGGAATAAAACTCCACGCTGTCGCTGCAAAACCGACCTTGTCGCTTGGTGACAAGTCTTGTCGCGTAGCGACAATCCTGTCGTTTGGCGACAAGCCTTGTCGCGTGGCGACAGCCTGGATTCCTACGCGCTTTCAAACACGGAGTCCACTTATCAATAAAAATTGACTTGTAAAGTCCGTATGAAAACTGAAATCGTATTTTTCATAAAATAATATTTTATTCCAAATAAAACTTATCAAAATCAAATTATTAATTCGAATTCTATTAGGACTAAAGAGAACCTTCTAGAGAATTCTAGAAGACTATAATTAATTCTAATAACTTTAGGAATAATAATTAACATTGGGCCCTCCCCTAGATCATTGGGCCGCATGTAAAGATCAAACCGGATCCAGTTTAGTATTTTGGCCATAACTTCCTCATTATTCATCGGAATTGGGCTTATAATATATCGTTGGAAAGCTCTTTGCAAGCCCCATCCAACTACACTATTATTGGGCCCTTGTCATGGACCAAACTAAACTGGATTAGCTGTTTTCATAAAATAGAGTTGTTTTCAAAAACAGAAAGAAAGAATTTTTAATAAAAACTAACCGCAACACTTGACCTTTCACACATTCACCTCGTTCGATTATCATTCGATGCAAAAGGTATTCATCACTGGGTTTGGTTTTGGGGAGACATTTTTGGGTGTCTACAGGCCGTCCACTAGATCATTGGGCCGTACATAAAACTTGTTTCGGGCCCAACTTAGTATTTTGGCCATAACTTCCTCATTATTCATCGGAATTGGGCTTATAATATATCCCTTGGAAAGCTCTTTGCGAGCCCAATCCAATTACACTATTATTGGACCCTTATCATGGAACAAACTAAATTGGACTTAACATTTTCATAAATAGAGTACATTTTTGAAAACCAAAATAAGTATTTTTTATTAAAACAACCGCACCACAAGACTTTTCACACTTTCACTTCGTTCGACAATCAATGACGTGAAAGGTATTCATCACTGGGTTTAGTTTTTGGGGAGAAAAAATTAGGTGTCTACAGAAGCCCCCACTTTCGATAAAGTGCGCTACATGCTTTGCAGTGAGTTTCGCATATGATGCTGCTTCAACCCACTTTGTGAAGTAATCAATTGCAACTAGGATGTATTCATGGCCTCCTGTCCCAGGAGGGGTGATTTTTCCAATGATATTTCTTCCCCACGTTGAGAATGGCCATAGAGAGGTGTAGGTGTAAAGTAGTGATGGCGGAACATGCTACAAGGTTGCGTATATTTGGCATTTAGGGCATCTTTTTACGTATTGATGGCAATCCCTATTCATGGTAGTCTAATAGTACCCTTGGAGCATTATCTTTTGGACTAGCATTTTGCCATTCATATGAGTTCCACACGTTCCTTCGTGGATTATTCTTATCACTCTTTGAGCTTCCTTTTTGCCTACACATGAGAGAGATCTTCCTTTAGGTATCCTTTTATGTAACTCATCATTTATGAGCACAAATTGGGAAGCCAAAAGTCTTAGAGCGCATTTTGCTCTTTTGTCAACATGAAGTGGATATTCTCCTTTGGTGACATAGTTAGGGATGTCAATGTACCAAGGTTCCTCTTCCTCTTCTTCTTCTTCTTCTTCTTGGATGGTTTCATCATCTTCTATGGCTTGAATATAAGCCGGTTTATGCCTTTTTTCTATTGTTAAAGGAATTTTCTCAATTTCCTTAGGAATTCTAACCATCGAGGCTAGTCTTGCCAAGGCATCAGCAAATTAGTTTTCCTCTCTTGGTAGATATGTATATTCTACCTATTCTAGTTGATTAGTGAGGGTTTCCAAGTATGTTTGGTAAGGGGCCAAACTTTTACTCCTTACTTTCCATCTTTTGGAAATTTGGTTGATGATGAGAGAAGAGTCTCCGAATATGCGTAGCTTCTTTACTCCCAATGCCAAAGCAGTTTCAAGGCCTACCACACATGCTTCATATTCTGCAGCACTGTTGGTAACGTTGAAATATAACTTTATTGAGATTGGGACGTGTTCTTTTTTTAGTGATACTAATAGTACCCCTACTCCACATCCTTTCTAGTTTGAGGCCCTATCGAAGTATAATTTCCAGGTATCATCTTCCGTAACCATTAAATCTTCCTCTGTAAAATCATTTTCATGCATTGGGGTGGAATCTTCAATCGGGAAATCTACTAAAAAGTCTGAAACCACCTTTGATAGAATTTTGAGGCATGAATCTTACATTAAATTGGGCTAAATTGACTATCCATCTAGATATTCGCCTGTTGAGCGTAGATTTCTCAAAGAGGTATTTAAGAGGATCCATTCAAGATACTACATACACTGTGTGGACAAGCATGTAGTGTCTTAACTTTATTGTGGCCCACACTAATGCAAGGCACAATTTTTCGAGTGGTGTGTAGCGAACTTCATACTCGAGCATCTTTTTTCTTAAGTAGTAGATGACATTTTCTTTATTCTCTACTTCTTGTGCTTGCATAGCTCCCATTGTCTCTTTGGTAACTATTAGGTACAGTCGAAGAGGGAATCCTGGAAGAGGAGGTGCTAATACGTGAGGATTAGCGAGAAAGGCCTTGATTTTATAAAAGGATTTTTGACAATCTTCATCCCATATTACTGGTACATTCTTCTTAAGCTTCTTGAATATTGGTTCACATATCGTAGTGAGTTTTGATATGAACCTACTTATATATTACAATTGGCTGATAAATCCTTGAATTTGTTTATCGGTTTTAGGCAGCGGCATTGACATGATTGCTTTGATCTTAGTTAAATCTATCTCTATTCCTCTAGAGCTAATGACATAGCCTAAAAGTTTCCCTGAGGTGACTCCAAATGCACACTTGGCTGGGTTTAGCCACATGTTATATTTTCTTAATCTCTCAAAGAATTTTCTTAAGGCTATTTGGTGTCCTGGACGGTCCTTCGACTTTACAATCATATCGTCCACATATACCTCGACCTCTTTATGCATCATGTCATGGAGTAAAGTAGTTGCTGCTCTTTGGTAAGTGGCATCGCGTTTTTCAACCCGAATGGCATCATCGTGTAACAGTAAGTGCCTCAAGGTGTTATGAAAGTAGTTTTTTCCATGTCTTCTTTAGCCATGAGGATCTGGTTATATCCTGCGTATCCATCCATAAACAAGAGAAGCACGTGATTCGCTGTATTATCTACTAAAATGTCGATGGTGGTAAAGGGAAGTCGTCCTTTGGACTTGCCTTATTTAGATCTCTGTAGTCGACACACATTCTTACCCTACCATCTTTCTTAGGAACCGATACCACATTCACGACCCATTCGGGGTATTTGGATACCTTGGTAAAACCTGCAGTTATTTGCTTTTGTACTTCTTCTTTTATTTTATGAGCTATGTCGGGTTTCATTTGATGTAATTTTGTTTTACAGGTTTCATTCTTGGGATTAGTTGTATAGTGTGTTGAGCAATTTCTCTATTTATTCCTGGCATATCTTCATATGACCAAGCGAAAACATCGATAAATTCTTTTAGTAGATTTATTAAATCGGTTCTTTCCTCTTGATTAAGGGTTAAACCAATTTTAACTTCTCTTTTAACAGTTGGATCTTTTGAAATATTAACCATTTCGGTGTCTTCAATTACTAGTGTTTTATTTTCAAGAGTTTCCACTGCTTTAATTATTTCTTTATCGTTTTCATTGTTAGCAATGAAATGCCCATCGTCTTGGGTAAGAGAATGACACGAGGAGTAAGCGAATGAAGACATATTATTGAATTTGGAAATCATTACATCAAATAAAGAAACGTCCATTGGGACTTACTACTGACTATCTTAGGAGTAGGTTCTAAACTAGAAGGGATAGAAGAAGACGCAACTATAGGAGGTTTAGAAGACTTAACTACAAAAGACTCGAATTCAGACTCAGACTTAGATGACTCGGACTCGTCGAACATTGGTCCTTGTCCTATGGTGATGGAGATTCTTCTTCCATTCGGCATAGTCACCTTCATTGTCTTTCTCCATCCTTGAACTAATCCTTCTGCCGGAGTAATGAGCTTTGTGGGATCAAAGTTTTCACTTTGTAATACTGTTTAGATAAGCGTAGAATCATTGTCGATACGCTTAGGCTCATTTTTCTCGTACCCAAAGAGGAGACTACTAACATTGAAGTCGAAGCATGGGGTTGTTTGGTCCTTGTAGATGGGAGTTGGGATCTTATTTAAGAAATTGTAATCCAAGAATATCTCAAACCCTGGCTGTCTTATCCCATCTTTGACAAACGGTTCAGGAAATTCATGGCATGTATAATCTTCACCCTTTTTTTTATGAATTGTCCATTTAGAGTGAGAGGGTAGTGATCCATTAGAATAGCCTTTTTCAGGGTACAAGCATTTCTCCATGCATTGAAATTTTCCCAGGCTTGCTTATAGTCTTTCAGAGTTGGTTCAAAACCAAGTCCAAAAGTATCTAATTTAGGAAGGCCCGGCAGTCCCATTTGCGTCACTACTCCTTTCTTCTTTCCTAGAGTCATTCTAGGAAAGTGTCCTTGTTTTCTGAGAATACCATTGACTATCATGTTCGAATGGAGGTCGTAGCGAAGAGGGGTCTTCTCATCTTCCTCGATGAAAGAGATCTCTTCGGCATTGAAGCCCCATAAGTCTTCATCATTCTCATCATGCTCCACATTTATGAGTGGTTTATCAATCTCTTTGATCCTCATAGGGGAAGCATCAATTGTGACAAGAACTCCTCCAACTATAGCCTTGACTTGTTGGTGAAGGGATGAACGGACGACCTTAAGGTCGTGAAGCCAAGGGCGTCCCAACAATAGGTTGAAAGAGGCTTTAATATATATTACTTGAAAAGTAGTAGCATACTCAATAACTCCTGTCGTGACATTCATAGGAATAGTCCCAAGAGCTTGTCGACGAGTGTTATCATAAGCTCTTATACCTTGTGTTGATGGGGACAAATCCTTATCTTTTATTTCTAACATCCTCGCGGTTCGAAGTGGGCAAACATTAATTGCCGATCCATTATTCACGAGGGTCATTGGAACTTTCATCCTTTTGCAAACCACCGTGAGGTTTAAGGCTTTATTATACTTATCACCTCCAAGAGGTAAATCCTTGTCAGAATAGGTGATCAAATTAATGGGACTAGGAAGCTCACTAGTAAGGAAGTTAGCTAAACCTTTAGGTGAGGTTTCTAAATCTATCCCTACTTTAGCTAAGGCATCCATTACTGCGAGCCTATGCTCGTGGGATGTAGCTAGGAGTTTCCATAAGTTCATTTCTACCTTAGTCTTTTTCAATTGTTTGACAACATGATTGTCTTCTATAATTGGAATAGGGACTTGTTGAGTGGTAGGAATGGGTTGATTCGTGATGGGAGGTTGCATTCTTCCTAATCTTGTGAGGACGTCGATAGAAGTATCTTCTTCATCCCAAATGCCATCGGCTGGATAGATTGTGGAGAGTGGAGTTTCTTCTATATCTTTGAGGTAGACATCCTCATCATCACTTTCCTAAACTCCATTAATGCTAACATCCTTTTCTGGTTGAATTTGAACCAAATTTTTATTATTAATCAATCCTTGGACTAGGTCTTTAAATTTAAAACAGTGTTCTATAATATATCCTCCTGATTGATGGTATGGACAGTAGAACCTATATGTCCTTTTCAGCGATACAAATGGTCTTGACTCAAGAGGTTTGATTTTCCCATTCTCGAAGAATATCTTGAACATGTTTGCATATGAAGTACCAATTGGTGTATATACTTTATTGTTCTTCTTGGGTGATTCGACTACTTTGAGAGAAAAAGGTTTTCTTTCAATAGTCTTAGTGGGCATCATCTTCTCAGCGATGCATCTTTCCTCTATTTTTTTTGCCTCCTGGATGGAATAGTGAAGTTGGGTCATCGCCGCCCTTACCGTGTTTATGAGGAGCCATACCTCCTCTTTAGTGGCAGGTTCTTCAGTTGGAGGAAAATCACTCATGGCATCGAAAAAGGTTTCCTCCTCTTCTTCGCTGGCACGAGTTTCTTCAATTAGTTTGATAAGAAGTGATGGGTTGATGTGATTTTCCTCATTAGAAATAGCCAAGGCGTCTGAAAGTGGAGCACTATTGATATATAATTGGCTTCTTACTAGTAGGAGGCAATGGAAGCTTGTTGCTATCAATTAAGTCTTGGATAGCTTCCCTTTAACTTCCAGCAATTCTTAGTGAGATGGCCCCTTCCTTGATGATATTTGCAATGTGAGTTGGGGTTCCATCTAGCCGTCCTCCTTTCGAATGGTGGATCTCCAAAAGGTCCAATAGGAGTTATGAGACCCTTATCGTGAATTAGATCAAACGCTATGTCATAACTCATGCTAATGGGTGTGAAGTTCCTCCTAAATGGCTTCTTTTGCCCTTGATTGTTCATGGTAAGGACCTCATTCAAGTTAAAGGTGCTAACATTGTTCAAGTTGGTAGTTTTGGAAGAAGAAGGATTATTGTTCTTCTTTCCTTTCCAGCCACTGTTGGAGTTGCTAGCAGCTTTTTGTTTTGCAAGGTCGTCTTCAATATCAATTCCTATGTCATAGACGGTCTTGAAAGTATTCAGATTACTTTGGTACTTTTAAATGTTTTGAATACTTTTCTTGGAGGTTCTTGACGAACATCCTCATAGATTCCTTTTCAGTAGGAACTTCTACTATCTTAGCTGAAGTTTCCCTCCATTTGTTGAAGAAGGAAGTGAATCCCTCGTTTTCCTTTTGCTTTAACATCTCAAGCTCCCTATGGTCAGTCTCAACTTGAATGTTGCACTTGTATCTATCAATTAAAGCGTTTGTAATAGATTCCTAGGAGGAGGTCTTCTTCTTTTCAAAAGAGAAAACCACTGTTGACAAACGGTTTCAAGAGATAATGAGAATACTGAAGGGAAGACCTTCCTGTCAATAACCTTAATACTCATTATAGTCTCGAAAGCTCTTAAATGAAAGTAAGGATTGCCAGTAGGCTTGAACTTAAATATGTCATTGGCATTGAATTTCTGCGGAAGAAGTTCCTGGTCCTAATTCCCCGAAACTTATAGTCGTTGGAGATTTTGCTAAGGCTTTCCTCCATACGCTTAAGTTGTTTCTGTTTGATAGGATTGTTGACTTGAAAAGAAATAGTTTTCAACATCTCAGTTAAGTTGTTCATGTTTTGCCTTAGCTCATTAACTTCTTCTTGAGTAGCCATTTTCTTAGCTTTCCTTCTTTGACGGATTGGTTTATCGAAGAGTAGTACTTGAATGAAGGTGTTGTCTTTGATTAACCGTCCTTCTCTTCTTGACCAAGCGTTGTAATATTAAACCATTGATTTTTTAATGACGTGACTCGAATCGACTTTGACTTTTATTGGTTTTAAAAGGCCAAAAAGAAAAAAATGGGGTGCATTTTTTTTGGGAATCAAGATTAATGGTTTAGGTAAATTGGGAGGATTAAAATCCGACTTACCCCCCCTAAAAAAAAGACGGAAAACACGTGCACACAAGACTCTCTATACATGGTCATGGTGAAACATACATAAAGTGTGTGCTTTAAAATAGTGAATGAAAGTGGCATGCGTTGACACTTGTGTAAGACCATGGGACTATGTGTCTAGAATCGATTAAGAACTGAATGAGACTTCGGTTATTAATAATTAAATTAAACAGACTTGGCGCAAGGACACAAAACAGAAAACTGGACCATCGCGTTAACGAAGGCACTGTCGCGCCGCGCCAGGGCCTTCGAGGCGCCGCGACATTGCTATCGCGTCGCGATAGACACTTGAGTGTCGCGCCACAGGCCAGAATTCCGCGTCAGTAATGAAACGTCAGTCTGCACCTGTTTCCAGCGTTCTAGCTTAAAAAGGACGATTCTACAGTCGTGCTAAGCCATGTTTATTCAATTTTATTAAACTTTAATCGTTCATTAATAAATTAATTAATTAATTAAAGTCCTATTTAGTCATTAATCAGTTTATTTATATTTGTACACAACTCAACAAACGGTTAGCGTAAATACATATAAGCTATGCACAAACAAGAGATGCACAAGTAGTCAAGCAAGCACAATATGATGCAATGAGTTTGCAACCTAACCATGGCTCTAGTTCTCTCAAGTTCTAGGATTATGGTTAGTCAAAATAGGGTCCATGGTTACGAGTCCGGATGCATCGCGCAGAAGCCTTACCTTTGGAAGGGTTGGCGCGTATTGATGGGATCCCAAAAATTAAACTTGTTTCCATGGTTTGGTGAATTCACAAACTCGGATGTACCCTTCGTTGCAATGAGTGTTCGATTGGGTAGATGGAGCGTGAATTCCCAGAGGGTTATGGCCATATGTAGAACACATATGGGTTTCTGAAAAGAGAGAAAAACTCATCCAGGAAGTAAAATCGAGCAAATAGTACTAGAACCGGTCAAATCAAGAAGGCAGACGCCTGGCTCGGTATTGGAAGAACCTGGCGCGAGAAAACAGGGACCGTCGCGAGGAGATGGCCCAGTCGCGCCGCGATGTTGCCATCGTGTCGCGACAGAGCCATCGCATTGTGATGGGCTCCGTTCTCTCAGCGACGGTTGCTACATGCCTCGGCAGTTTTATGTGTTCTTAGAATTTTCCGATTTTCGCAGGGTTTTTTCGATTCTAGTTATGAAAGATATTTCCCAAATTTCCTACGTGTAAAAGCCTATGTTTTTGAGGCATTACGAATGGTCTTTCCAATGCGGACCATTTTATGCTTATGCCAATAATGTCAATCAAAATTACGCACATGAATACTTAGAACTTTTCGAGTGTCATCCACTCATTCTAAATTATTGCCAAAATAAATTTTAGGAATTAAAATAAAAATCCTCCCCAGCATAGTCACCAAAAACTGTAGGGAATATTTCAAGCATCCCACACCTGAACCCTACTGTAATCATACACTTAAGCATGGTGGCGTCCAAAGGGAAGGAAGCAAGAGCAAAAGAGTCGCCAACAAGTTTTAGGAACTTGTAAACCGTTTACAGGGGGAAGGTTACATCCCTTCACGATCCATGAGATCGCTAACTCCATAGTGGTCCAGAACCATGACTAGATATTCGCGGATGAAGGTACAAATCCAACCTAAAAGAGATTGAACCTGTCCTAAATAGACCTCCACTTTATTCTTCTCATATTCATGTGCGCAATCTGACTAACATACATTCAATATATTAATTCTAAACTTGTTTAATCTATGTTAGTTGAATATTAATGCACAAATAAATCTATTATTGGCGATCACTTGAATTAAAATCATATTAGCCTAATTTCAATTATTAATTATCTTATTAAGCATGATTTCAAGTACAAAATCCTTTAAACCTGCAAGAGAGGGCGTGATCAAGCAATAACAATAATATATCAAGCAACATAAAATATTGATACAACAATCATCATTATTATAATAATCTCATCAAAGCATAACAATATTAGTAAGATCCTAGGCATGATACTAACAAGATTAATAACAAATCCTAGCATATCACTAAACAATAAAGATCGAAGCTTTAGCCCTAACATGATACTAACATGATAGAAGAAATAAGAAGTAACCTAAACATGATACTAGAAGACAATAAATAACATCCTAACATGATACTAGTAATTACAATAATCTAAGCATGATTTTTATATCAAAGGAATTATTAAGTAATCAAATCAATTACTTTGAAGCCTCGTATCCCTTTCTATCAAAACAATATATACGTTAGTAACTTCAATAAAAATATTAAACCAAACAATTAATTTTTATAATTGAAATAGGGATTTGGGACCAAACCCTCAGAAATTATCAACTTTTCACGTCTAGGGCGAAGGCAACTTCGAGCTTGGCTAAGTGTATCTAAGTCTCGTGATGGACGAATGGTGTTTGAAAAGGGAAGGCTTAGAAAGAGAGAGAAAGAATAAGCTTCTAGCTTTGAGGGATAGAGAAAATAAGAGAGATAATTGTTAAACGGGGAAATATGACCCAATTTATAGA
This sequence comes from Chenopodium album, assembly GCF_948465745.1. Classification (NCBI taxonomy): domain Eukaryota; kingdom Viridiplantae; phylum Streptophyta; class Magnoliopsida; order Caryophyllales; family Amaranthaceae; genus Chenopodium; species Chenopodium album. The sequence goes on from NC_137844.1 coordinate 38,102,420, forward strand.
GAAAAACATCCAAAAACGATTAGAGAAGATCGAATTTGAATCGAAGTAAAACTGCATCCATCGCGGCGCGACTGGACCATCGCGGCGCGATGATGCTCCTGGATAATTTTTGGCCGTACAGAATCCATTATCGAATATAATTCAATAATTAGAGTCCGTACTTTATCTTTCTAAATCAAGTTAAATCCTTTAAAACACTTGTTTTTGTTCCAACTAAAATTCTTTATCTTTTCTGAAATACAATTATTAATCCTAATCTCTTTAGAATTTAAAATAACTTTCTAGATTATTTTATAAAATTAAAGTAATTCCTAATGACTTTAGGAATGATAATTAAATGGATCCTTCACTTAACCATTGGGTCACCCATAAAACTCATTTAATATCCAATTTAATACTTGGGCCATAACTCCCTCATTATTCATCGGAATCGGGCTCATAATATATCGTTGGAAAACTCTTTTTGAGCCCTGTCCAACAACACAATTATTGGACCCTTATCGTGGACCAAATTAAATTGGATTGGACTTTTTCATAAATAAGGTACGAAAAGAAAGATTTATTTGAAAACGGAAAGAAGTATTTTCATTAAAATAGAAGAATCACGAGACCCTTTCACATTTCACCTCGTTCGATAATCAATTGACGTGAAAGGTACTCATCACTGGGTTTGATTTTGGGAAGACACAATCAGGTGTCTACAACTCCACTCATTTTTTATGACAGAAAAATGAAGTGCATGAACCTAGTATACGATCATAAACGACATGGTGCACGACTCGAGTTGAAAAATAAAGAAAGTGTGTGGACTAATACTAGAATCGTGAATGATTAAGTGATGTTATAAGACTCGTGGTATGATCGCATGGCTATACATGTAAACAGTAACCAAAACGACTGACGCAAGGAATCAATTAGCACGGAAGACAAAAAAATGAGCTGACTGGACTCAACCCTGACTGCCGTGACACGATGCTAATTTCCGTGACATGGTGTTGACTACCGTGACGCGGCGTTACTGCCGTGGCGCGGTAATCAGCTCCAGGTTCTGTTATGTGCATTTTTCTAGTTTTTTTCAGTTTACAGTTTGCGCTAATTACTAAGTGAGTACGATCCATTGACATTTGTTAGTCATAAAATAAACCATTATAGACAAAGAAAGATCGTTAAGGTTAGGATCCAAACGATCAAATATATACACATAGGGCACGTAGGCACAATGATGTAAAGAAGAGTTCGCAACCTAAGGTCAAGTTCTATGTTCCACTATGGTCAAGTTTATTTGGTGTCAAAAGGTACCATGGTTAAGAGTTTGGACGCATTAGCAAGGCAGCCTCCCTTGAGGGTGTATGCCAACGAGTGGCTCCCCGAGTTCATGATGAAATCCAATTCGACTCCATGGTTTGGATGAATTTAAAAACTCGGATGAACCCTTATTGCCATGAGCGTTTTTGGGTTGATAGAGCTTAAATACCTCAGGGCTTAGACATATGTAGAACACACACGTTTTTTTTAGAAAAATCGAAGGAAGCTAACGACGAGAAAAAAGACAGAACCATTGGAAGAATTTTACAGGCACCGTGTCACAGTGGAAAATGCCGCAACACGGTACAGTACACAGCATGACAGTGTCCTGTACCGTGTCACGGCGCCTCTGCCGTTACACGGTGCTTGTAAAATTCAAGTAGTGCCTCGTTTTCTTCGTTCGTGATCAGGTTATCCAATTTTTCCTACGGTGAACCTAAAATACCACGTTAAAACGTCTATGTATATGCAAAAAATGCCAATTTAATCACAGGAATACGATTTAAGAATCTTTCAAGTCTCATCTACTCATCTTAATTAAATACCAATCACTCAAATTGATAAATAACTAAGAATCCTCCCCAGCGGAGTCGCCAAATTGTAGGCATCGTTCGAAGTGCGCCTACGTAAGCATGTTGTGAATATGCTTGGCACTCATAGGAAGTGGGAATTGAAATATACGATTAGGGACAAGGAAAGTAGGGAGCCGCCAACAAGTTTTTAAGGAACTTGTAAACCGTTCACGGATCATTAAAGGCAACCACGAATAAGGGACAACGAAAGGCAACAAAGATTGACTCGTGAAGGTTACACCCCATTCATAATCCATGAGATTACTAACTCCATATGGTTCGGAACCACGAAAGAAGGATCGGGGATTATGGTACGAAGTGAGTCATGGAGTCAAATTCGCCCGTATTGGCCCTACTCGATTTTTATTGTGAAAGTGATTCCTACGATCTCAAAGGCATACAAACAAAGATTCAATTGGCTCCAAACTATTATTATGCTAAATTGGTTGAATATTAATGCAACATATAATTCTAAAATATTGTGATCACTTAATTAAACAACAAGATTAAAAAGGAACCTAAACCGGTTGTCCAAATTATCTTATTAGACGTGATTTTCAACATATTCCCTTTAAACATGCAATATGGTGATCAATAAATATAATAAAATTAACATTAATATTGGAAGCGATTTAACAACAATAATCGTTAGTCAAATCAAATATAAATAATAACCCTAATCATGATATTAGCAATATAAAATAAAATAAGTAATTAAATTAACTAATTGCTCACATTTCGCGCGCTCCTTGAAATTGCTACATCATGAATAAATCGTTAGTAACTTATTGAAAGGGCCGAGTTTACTATTTTGCTCATATCTTCTTTGTTTTAAATTGGAATTGGGCTTTTGATATACCGTTGGAAAGCTTATTGAAAGGCCTATCCAACCAAATAATATTTGGATCAAAATTATAGGTCCACAAAATTAGTTCAAATCGATTTTTTGATGCGGACACGAAAAGTGGAAAATAAGTAATGGTGAGGTCTTCATCTTTTTTATTTTTCTTTATTATCTTTTTTGTTTATATTAAATTATAAACTAATATGTATTTCATTTAAAAGATGGTACAAGATCTTATATCTTCACAAGATTGGCTTCGTCCTAGGAAAGATAAAGAAAGAGGTGTTGAGGAAAAATTGGAAGAAATTGAGCAACTTGAGAAAGGTATTTTCTTATACATCATTACAATTTTTTTTTTCTCTTCTTTTATAGTAGCTGATTTAATATATATATATATTTTATAGATTTGGAGAGCTCTACTTTAAATGATGGTGAATCTGATTTAGTTTTTGTTTGATAATTAAAAAAAGGTAATACTACTATATTATTACTAATACTTCAACAATATATTAACTCTCTGGAATTTTTTAATTTATATGTGTTTTCGTTTTCTTTTGTAGATTGATATTGATGATATGATGATGTTCAAGATTCTTGGAGCAATTTCATAGTCATTGTCCTCATTGATGTTTTGGCTTTAATATGATTTGTAGTATATTTAACGTATACTTTTGGAATTGTGGTTTGAATTTTGAGTTATAAATGGGTACTTGTAGGGAATATTTCAAGCATCCCACACTTGAGCCCCACCGTGATCATACACTTAAGCATGGTGGCGTCCAAAGGGAAGGAAGCTAGAGTAAAAGAGTCGCCAACAAGTTTTAGGAACTTGTAAACCGTTCACAGGGTGAAGGTTACACCCCTTAACGATCCAGGAGATCGTTAACTCCAATAAGTCTGGAACCATCACTAGAAGTTCGGGGATGAAGGTACAAATCCAACCTAGAAGAGATTGAACCTGCCCTAATAATGGGCCTCTACTTTATTCTTCTCGTATTCATGTGCCCTTTCTGAGTAACATACAATCAATAAGTTAACCCTAAACCTGTTTAATCTATGTTGGTTGAATATTAATGCACAAACAAATCTATTATTGGCGATTACTTGAATTATAATCATATTAGCCTTAAACAAGATTATTAATTATCTTATTAAGAGTGATTACAAGTACAAATTCCCTTTAAACATGCATAAAAGGCGTGATCAAGCAATAACAATAAATAATATATCAAGTAACATAACAATAACAATCATCAAAATAATATTCTCAATCTCAATAAAGCATAATAATAATAGCAAGATCCTAGGCATGATACTAACAAGATTAATAACAAATCCTAGTGTAGGGAATATTTCAAGCATTATGATAACCCCAAACTTGAACCCCACTGTGATCATACACTAAAGTACGGTGGCGTTCCAAAGGGAAAGACAAAGAGCAAAAAGAGTCGCCAACAAGTTTTAGGAACTTGTAAACCCAAAAGACAATCCAAAAGGACCATCAACTACTCCATAAGGTCTTGAACCAAATAGGGTCCGGGGATGAAGGTACGAATCCAATCTACAAAAGAAAGGACCCGCCCTATAAAATAGGCCTCTACTTTGTTCTGCTCGTATTCATGTGCGCTTTTCGAATAACATACAAACATTATATTAAACCTACCCTGTTTAATCTATGTTGGTTGAATATTAATGCACAAATAATACTATTATTGGCGATCACTTGAGTTAAAATCACATTAGCCTAAACCAAATTATTAATTATCTTATTAAGCGTGATTTCAAGTACAAATTCCCTTTAAACCTGCATAAAAGGCGTGATCAAGCAATAACAATAAAATATATCAAGCAACATAAGCATCATAATAATAAATAATGATAATAACATGATAAGACATAATAAAGCTTGATAATAATAGCAAGATCCTAGGCATGATACTAACAAGATTAATAACAAATCCTAGCATGTCACTAAACAATAAAGATCAAAGCTTTAAACCTAACATGGTACTAACATGATAACATGATATTAGAAAAGATTAAAGGCATCCTAAACATGATTCTAGAAAGCATTAAATAACATCCTAACATGATACTAGGAATCATAAAACATCCTAACATGATACTAGGAATTATAAGACAATAATAAACAAATCTAAACATGCTTTCTACATTGAAAGACAGTAATAAGATTACATACTTTGAAGCCTCGTACCTCTTTCTTGTACGTCTAGGGCGAAGGCAACTTCGAACTTGGCTAAGAGACTCAAGATCTTGTGAATGCGGAATATTGTATTTTGTAAAAAGCTTGTTTAGAAAGAGAGAGAGAGAAAATTGAGAAAGAATTGATGATTGTGAATGATGTTTGTAGATTGGCGAGAATTATTGTTTGTAGATGATTTTTGAAAACAGGGATTCGAACACTATTTATAATGAAAATAATCCGGAAAAACATAGAATTTGATAAGGAATAAAACTCCACGCTGTCGCCAGGAATTAACTCTGTCGCGCGGCGACAGGGTCTGTCGCGCGGCGACAGACTTGTCGTTTGGCGACAGCCTGTATTAGCGCGTTTTTCTTCACGCGGAATCCGATCTTTAATCAACTTGATCTACGAAATCCGTACAGAAGATAAAATATATTTTTAAGATAATAAAACCATATTTTATTCCAAATAAAAATAATAATTAATTATTAAATCTAACAATATTAGAATTAAAAGGAACTTTCTAGAAACTTCTAGAAAACTATAATTAATCCTAATAATTTTAGGAATAACAATTAATATTGGGCCCTCCTCTAGATCATTGGGCCGTATTTAAATAAATAACTGGGCCCAGTTTAGTATTTTGGCCATAACTTCCTCAATATTCATCGGAATCGGGCTTATAATATATCGTTGGAAAGGTCTCTTCGAGCCCCATCCAACTACACCATTATTGGACCCTTATCATGGACCAAAATAAACTGAAACGGACGTTTTCAAATAAACAAAGTCATTTTCAAAAACAGAGAGAAAAGAATTTAATTAAAACTAAACCGCAACACTTGACTTTCAAACCACTTTCACCTCATTCGATAATAACACAACGTGCAAGGCATTCATCACTGGGTTTGGTTTTGGGGAGACACAAATGGGTGTCTACAGAAGCCCCCACTTTGACTGAGTTTGAATAAACTTATGTTTTGAAAAACGAAAGTCAAAGTATCGATAGGGACGGAGAATGATTCAAAACGTTCTGCGATTCCAAATCATTCTTATAACGCCGATACCTGCAAAACAATCATTAGTTAAAACAGATAAAAGAGTTAAGAAACGCGTATCTTGCACCGTCGAGCACACGTCTCTGAGCGTAACCATTTTGCTGCTGCTTTATATATTGTTTGTGACAACCCCCACAGTGCCTCGTGAACGCCATCGTTGAAGATAACCATATGTTGTCGTCTTCAATATTCTTGGTAACAATCCTCCACAGTATTTCGGGAACATTGTCGAAAATAACTGTATGTCGTCATTTCCTGGGTGTGGCCATATGTCGCCACAGCAGTATGTCGCCGCTTATAGACAATCTCTTCTTTACCTTGAGGGACCGCCGAAGGTGGCCTTGCTTCGCCATCTCCACCATTTGTGACACTACCTCGTCACGACCATACTTCGCCGCTAAACAATTCCTCTTTATGTTGAGACACTGCCAAAGAATCACTTTACCTATTGACCCTTAATATCATTATTTATCATTGCTTTTTTTCATATTTGTGCCGGTACTTTGGTGCTTTTGCCTTCGTGAACCATTACTTTGGTGCCTCTATTGAACCATTGCTTCGGTGTCTTGAACCATTAATTCGGTGCTTTATTATGAGCCAATACTTAGGCGATTTATTATGAGCCAAAACTTAGGCGCTTTATTATGAGCCAATACTTAGGCGCTTTAAGCTAAAGTGAGACGATCTTTCATCAAGTCGATCACTCAGTGCATCTTGATCAAGCTGACTAAATCATGTCAATTGCTCAAAGGGGCTAACTGGCGTACCAAGGAACCCAAACTACCAAAATGGACCCACAAAACCATAACGAAGAGCCCAGCACTCTGTCGCCGCTCCAGCGCTGACCAGAAGTTCCTGTCGCGAGCTTCTGAATTTGTCGCCGCGCGACAGAGTCTGTCGCCTCGTGACAATTCTGTCGTTTGGCGACAGAATCGGGGTTTTAAACCCGTCTTCTTCCTCTTTCTCATTTCGCTGCTCTGCTTCACAAACTTCGCGAAAAACTTCAAATTACTCGTTCTTGCTCATTTCTCAACCAAATTCGCTCAAACTTGTTGCAAATCGAAGCTTTTCTCATCTATTTTCCCGATCTATGTAAGTTTTGCTCAAACTCTACTCGGTTTTTGACGAATTACGCGTTCTAATTCGCGAATTTTCCGAAAAATCGAAACTCATTTTGCTTAATTTGCTTTGCTCGTAGAATTTTATGCCTTGAATTTGTTTAATTATGCTTGTATATTACTTTGGGAGTATTTTGAGACTTGTTTGACCCAATTTGGTGAAGAAATAAGCAATTCACCATTGTAGGACCTCTTAAGGTCGTGAAGAACAATGTGAGCCGTTCTTTGCATTTTGACCGCTTTTACTTGTACAATTTGTCACAATATTCATCATATATTTGCAAGAAATTGTTTATTTGCTCAAAGAACACACTTCCATGCTTGTTTGAGATTTTGCTCTGTTTTAGTACTACGTACTCTGTTTTTTTTTTTTTTTTTTTTGAACATAGTATCATGCAGCTTAGGCGAACTTTAGATACTGTAAAGCCTTAAACTTAATTACTTTTACATACTTTAGCATGGCTAGACGACGTGGTTCCGGTTCTCGGTCGAGGGACACACATCGAGAGGACGAGCCCACCAGCGAGGGCGAGGACGTGCCTTCTACTTCCGGGCTGGGTGTCATGCCTGATTGGGACGAGCACAGTCTATTTCACGCGCCGGTTCATCATCTGTCGAAGAGAATCCGACGAGGTCTAGCGAGTGGGAGGACCCGTAGCCATGGCTCGGGTAACTCCACCATCATCTCCCTGTATGACAACTTTATCTGCCGCGATGAGGGGCTTCGTCGTTTTTGGGAGTCATGTGGGTTGACTCCTCTGCTGCAGGCCACTCGGGCCATGTTTTCATACGATGGGGGTAACCTCGTCGTCCGAGCTTTGGTGGAGTTCTTTTGGGACACCACTAACACTTTTCACTTTCCCTGGGGTGAGATGACAGTCACTCCAGCTGACTTTAGTCTCATTACGGGCTAGAGTTCCAGTCTACTCCTCTACCTTTCGATGCTGGCGTTACTGTTTACTCGCCGGAGGTTTTGGAGTTATTGGGGCCGATCGTTATTCGGGCCCAGGCTGAGGCTCAGTCGGGACAGCTGAGTTCCCGATGTATCCGTCGCGGCACGCTGGCTGCAGCTTTCGAGGATGATGCGACTACCCGAGAGCAGAGGGTGCGCATCTTTGTGCTGATTCTGCTATCAGGGACATTTTCCCCCGATCGAGGTAGTAGAGTACTCCTATACTACCTGTCTGCCGTTCGCGACCTCCAGTTGGTCGGGACATATGACTGGGCCAGCATGGCCTATGCTGATTTTTTACTGGGCTTGCGGCGCTCCTGTCGTCACAAGGCCTTGTCTGGAGAGATAGCCCTTTCCAGTTTCTGGAGAGTCGCAGAGGTATATCTCTTTTTCCCTATTTAGATTTTAACTCTAGCTTTAGAAGCACCATCTTTACTAATTTTCATTTTCTGTATAGATTTGGTTCTACGAGTACTTCCCTTCTCTTGCGCCTGCGAGAACTTCTCCTCGCGTGCTCCCCATTGCTGCTAGTTGGGGAGGCCGCAGAGGTCCGCCGGAGGTGTTACGCCTTCGAGAGATGATCCTCACGGTAGGTTTTTCTTTAAATTCTTACTTTATCTTTTAGCACCTTTTAGCGTTAGTATCTTACTTAGTGATGTTTCAGGAGCCTAGCCCGGTATATCGACCTTGGGCTGCTTTTCCTATCCCTGCGCTGGCGGCGCAGTATACAGCTGAGTGTCGTTACTTTCTGGAGACATATGGCGCGGTGGTCTACCTAGGGGAGAGGGTGGCCATCCAACACTCCTCGGATACTTTTGTTGTTCCTGCTCCTCCACCTCGGCATATGTTCCACGATGCCTTGCAGCGGGATCGTGCTGGTGGGCCTTCGCGAGGTACTCCCTGGAGATCACACATCCTCCTTGAGCAGAGCTATGAGGAGGACCTACTACCGTTGCTAGCGCCGGCTGCTGTCCCTTCAGAGGAGGCAGCGGTATGCTTTTATTCGTTTAGTTTATCTTTCTTAGGTAGCCCCCAAGTATCTTTCTAACTTTTACTTTTAGCAGGCTGGTCCTAGGGAGTTCATCCCTCCGAGGATATCTATACGCTACCAGGGTACGTATGGACCGATCGAGGAGCTTATTCCGCCAGCTCCAGCGGGAGAGCAGTTTGTGGAGCGGTCTATTCCTCGTCACCAGACTCGAGTAAGTAGTTTTTCTTGTTATATACCATCCCTATGTTGGTTTTATAATTGTTATTGACTTTGGCTATTTTGGCAGTTCTCTCGTGAGGTGGTGACGGCTATGGCCAGGTACATTGACGCCTTTCGCAGCCAGCTTGTGAGGTTGCGGAACCGTGCTACCTGTCGTAGCAACGACGCTGAGGAGGTATTACTTTTACTTTTACTGCTTTTGGCTTTATTTTCGTTGCATTTGCTAACCTTGATTTACTTTTGCAGGGGCAGCCTATTCCTTCTCCACGCACTCGATCGAGGCCCGAGCCTAGGAGGGAGACTACTAGGTCCGACTCGAGGCGTCGCCGGACTACTTCTGGTGGTCGAGGTGGTCATTCTGAGGCCGCCGCTGTAGAGGATTCGGCGTCATCACCTGAGGACATTCCGACCGGGCCGACCGTTCGAGGTGGGATAGGTGGTGGGACATACGAGTTCGGCTCGTCGTCGCAGCAGCCTTTGCAGCCCCAGCCTCTTTCTGTCGGGTTTCATGGTGAGGTTAGATGGCCTGGTCCTGAGCTGCAGTTCGCGCCGCCTAGTGGTTCAGGGGGCGATGATGGACATACTCCACGGAGTAGGACATTTTTCGATACATTCGGCATCCCTCGCGACTTGCGACCTCTAGCGCCATAGTTGTACCTGTGTTTGTTTTATGTTTGACTTTTGTAGGACTTTGTCTATTGTACTTATATGACTTATGTACCAGACACTTGTATATATATATGCATTTTATTATTTATTAACATTTTATTTGCCTGATTTATTATTGTATAACAAATGTGTCGTGCATGTAAGTGTGTGAGAAAGTGTAATTTTTGCGCAAAATTTTTTCGTCATTTTTAATATTAATGGAGGGTACCGACTCTCTCCCCCAAAAAAAGAAAAAAAGAAAATGAAGGAAAGTGTAAAAATAAATTAAACTTTAATATAATAATAATAATAATAATAATAATAATAATAATAATAATAATAGTAATAATAATAATAAGAGTAAAAATAATAATAAAAATAAAAAATAAAAATAATAAAAATCATAATATTGAGGGTATGAGAAGAGGAATAGAACAATAAGCCAAGTCAAAGTCGAAATCAAATACGTAAACACATGGTTTCCTACGCGCAATAGGTGACGCTGCAAAGGAAACAACTGGCGCCGCGTAATCCATCCTGTCGCCACGCGACAGGCTCTGTCGCCACGCGACAATTTTTTCGCCTGGCGACAGACGCGCTTTCCTGTTTCCTACAGGAATTGAAGTCTGTCGTGCAGAAAAAGTTATAAATAGCCCCCGAATCATCCGTTTACTGCATAATTTAACCAGCTTATTAAATAGTTAATTAACTAGTAATCATGCCTTTAGCTAAAAGAACCTTTTGTGGGTACATGGATGAATGGTGTCGTCACTTGACTGCTAAAGATAAAAAAGCATTAGATCTTTCTCATATGGGGGGTATGTTTGGAGTCAAGGGGATGAGCCTTGATATTGACTTTATTTATTCTGCCATAGACTATTGGAATATTGATACTCATTGTTTTAGATTTTTTCATGATGAAATATGTCCTTTACCGGAAGAATTTGGGGCCATCATAGGTTATTATTCCACCGACCTTGCGGTAATGCCTAGAATCAGTGAATATTACTATAAAGATTTCGAACACTTTTTTGATTTGAGGGGGACGGCTTTGAAACACATAGTGCATGGTAACATAGTTAATTTGACAGAATTTGCACATTATTTTTATGATAATCCCAATCCCGATTTCCGTGTCTATAAAAGAAGGGCTTTCCTTTATTGTAGGGAATATTTCCGTGTCTATAAAGTTTTCGAACACTTTTTTGATTTGAGGGGGACGCCTAGGGGAAAGAATTGAGTTCAAGACTCCTATTATGACTAGAAAGAAGAGTGCCAAGAAGAATCAAGGAAAAAGAAAAGTCGATTCTACTAAGAAGGAAGCTTGGGTAGAGAAGAAACATGGAGTCCTAGCGGAAGGAGAAACTATCTATACTAAAATAGAGTGTAGATCTTCTAACAGTTGTCTCCTAGAGAAGGTTATGGATCAAGAGGAAGAGGATGAAGACACAAATTGGAAAAGAATGAAGAAGGAGAAAAAAGATTAGAACATTGCTTTTCTTTTGATTTATTAGACAAAGTTAATTTGTTTTAGTTAATTTTTCAGCTTTTATTTTATCAATAATGTCCTTTCTTTATTAATCAATAAAATTTCAGCTTTTATTTTAATTAACTTTCAATTAGAGCAATGAAAACAATTACAACATTTATTTTTCGGAGAATTAATTCGAGTACGAAAGTCGAATAAATTTCCAAAACATGCGAAACTGGTCTAGACACTCGCAGAAGACTGGCGCTGCTATCTGATGTACTGTCGCTGACGATTGGGCTCTGTCGCCTGACGACAAAATTGTCGTCTGGCGACAGAGACTATCGTCTGGCGCCAGTTTTGAAATTTTGCAGACATGAGTTTTTTACTTCGGAGATGCAGAATCTGAAGAGATTAAAGCGGCCGCACCCTGTCTAGGTTGCCTACGTATCCTTTGCTTAAGGAATTAGGCCAAACGTAGCTCTCTTGAGTATTTTACTCAAGTACTTATGGGTAGTATTTCTTAAGTTGGTCAAGGTTTGTCATGTTTGAAAATTCATTGCCATCCATATCAGTTAATTTAGCCGCGCCTCCTGACAGGATTGTTTTGACAATATATGGTCCAGACCAATTAGGCCGGAATTTGCCTCTCGAATCTAAGACATTTTTCGTTAATGCTTTTAATACCAAGTCCCCAACCTTGATATTTCTAGTTTTGACCTTTTTGTTGAAATGTCTAGCCATGCGGGTTTGATAACATTGAGTATGATGTAGAGCTTCTAGTCGTTTTTCATCGAGTAGGATTAGCTCTTCATATCGTACTCTAGTCCACTCAACTTCATCGAGTTTACTTTCTAACGCAATGCGTAAAGAAGGTATTTCTAACTCTACAGGTTGTACGACATCCATTCCATATACCAAGTTGAATGGCGTATTTCCTGTTGATGTTCGGATTGACGTGCGATAACCCCACAATGCGAAGTGAAGTTTGTCAGGCCAATCTTTATAATTTTCCGTCATTTTCTCAATGATCGTTTTCAAATTCTTATTAGCGGCCTCAACTGCTCCATTTGCTTGAGGTCTATACGGGGAAGAATGGTGATGTTGAATACCATACTTTTGTAGCAATTCTTCACATTCTTCTTGAAAGTGAGTTCCATTGTAACTTATCATTTCATGTGGGACTCCGTATCGACAAATTATGCTTCTTTCGATAAAGAGTGCTACATGCTTGGCGGTGAGTTTAGCATATGATTGTGCTTCCACCCACTTTGTGAAGTAATCTATTGCAACCAAGATGTATTCATGGCCTCCTGTTCCGGGAGGTGTAATCTTTCCGATTATGTCTATTCCCCATGTAGAGAAAGGCCATGGTGAAGTGTAGGTGTAGAGAAGAGATGGTGGGATATGTTGCAAGTTTGCATAAATTTGACATTTTGGGCATCTTTTTACATATTGATGACAATCTTTATTCATGGTAGTCCAGTAATATCCTTCTCACATTATCTTTTGGACTAGCATTTTGCCATTAACATGTGTTCCGCATATACCTTCATGGATTACTCTCATAGCCCTTTGAGCATCTTTTTTGTCTACACATAATAGAGCTCGTCCCTTAGGTACCCTTTTGTGTAGTTCATTTCCTATGAGTACAAACTGGGAAGCTAAGAGTCTTAATGCTCTTTTCGCTCTTTTGTCAGCATGAGGAGGATATTCTCCTTTGGTGACATAATTCAATATATCTACGAACCATGGTTCCTCCTCTGGTTCTTCTTCTTGAATTACTTCGTCGTCTTCTATGGCCTGAATGTATGCTGGTTTATGCCTTTTTTCTATGGTTAAAGGCATTTGCTCAATTTCTTTAGGTATTCTAACCATTGAGGCTAGCCTCGCCAAGGCGTCGGCGAATTGGTTTTCCTCTCTAGGTAGGTAAGTGTATTCAACTTTTTCCAATTGATCGGTGAGAGTTTCCAGATATGTTTGGTAAGGAGCTAAACTTTCACTCCTAACTTTCCATCTTTTGGAGATTTGATTAATAATTAGGGATGAATCTCCGAATATCCGGAGTTTCTTTACACCTAAGGCTAAAGCAGTTTCGAGGCCTACCACGCATGCTTCATATTCAGCTGCGTTGTTGGTGACGTCGAAATCTAATTTGATGGATATAGGGACATGTTCTTGAAAGGAATGGTGTCCTTCGAACAAGTGTACTATTCCGTTAGCGGGTTCAGAATTATTAGAAAGCTAATATATTCAGTAAGGTCAAGTGATCGGAATGCCTGGGTGGAGGCCGCTTCCGATCAGTAATATTAATGGATAATTAATGTTACAGCTTAATCTTGACTGAACCCTTCGGGTCACACCCAAGCATTCAACAAACCGAAACGACGAATTAATTCGGAAGGAATTAATGAGTCGACCGAGTAATATTTATTTAGACGTCGGAAATTCGAGCTTAGAGCGTCGAAACCGAGCGTCGGAAGTCGAGTCGAAAAATAGTGAAAGACGAGACGAGAAATAGTAATAAATCAACAAAAGACCAAAATACCCCTAGCATCGGAATGCCCTAGCAAACCGAGTGCTAAGGGCGTATGGCCTAGCATGGTGGCTAGCATGCGCACCAAGCCGAGCCTAGGCTGGCTGGTGCGTGCTAGCGCACTCATGCTAGCATCGCAAGGCTAGGCGCTGCCTAGTGCGTGCTAGCATGCTAATCGCAGCCTTGTGCGCGCAATGGCTAGCAAGCCATGCCGCAACAAGCTGCTGGAGCTAGCACGCTAGGCGCGCCAGCCCGCAACAGCTAGCAGCAGCATGGCTAGGCCATTGCTTGCTGCCTAGCAGCGCTGGCCAAGGCACAAGGCCAGCAGCAGCAGCCCGCACAAGCATGCTGGGCGTGCTGGCCAGCAGCAGCAGCAGCCCGCATGCAAGTGCTGGGCTTGCTGGGCTTGCTGGGCTTGCTGGGCGTGGCTGCCACGGACAGCAGCACATGGCAGCCCACCTTGGCTGCCTTGGTGCCCAAGGGTGGGTGCCATGTGGCTTGTGGTCCTTGAGTGTGTGGGGAGTGAGGTGGCCGGTTATGGGAGAGGGAGTGGGGAGCAAGTTTGGTCCCCCCCTTCTCCAAATGGTCCTCACCTAACCACTCACATGAGCTTGCCACTTGTTGATTTATTACTAGCTTGATTATTGATTTTATTTTAGCTTTAAAATAAAATGGAAAAATCATACTATCCCACATTGATGGGAGAGTAAATGATACTCCCATCATTTCCTATAAATACCCAAGTATGGGCATTGGGAAAGATGCTTGAGTAAGAGTTGGAAAAGGCATCACAATTAGTGAAAACCTTTGAACTCAATATTATTACTCGGGTTTTATTGGTCGGGTCTTGCTAACTCCAAGACATTGGACCTAGTCGGTTTTGTTGGTGCGGGTGGACTTCGTTGGAGGTCTCCGTGCGAGCGGGACTTGAAGCTTTCAAGTAAGAGCTCATTTGGAGCGAAGCACGCGTCAAGGGTAATTAGCTTATCTTAATCTTGTGATTAATTTAATTATGTTTATGGTTTTATTTATTGCGAGTGCGGTCTTGGTTTTGGGTTTGTTTCCGCGGTGAGTCGGACTCACCAAACCCCAACAGTGGTATCAGAGCCTCGCTCGTTTATTTTAAAATCATAATATTTTCAAGGTGTTATTATGGCTTATTTTTTTCTGGTTTTAAGTTGCTAATTATATTAGTAACTCGTTTTTCAAATTTTACCTCGTTTTAGAGCTATCTTCAGCCCCGAACCCAGATTTCGACCCAAAAATAGTGAATTTTGGGTGGAAAAGGTGTTCTGGAAATGGTTTTACCCTTCTAGGACTCGGTTTTTAGCCAGAAAACGACCAGAAATGCATTTTTCGAGGGATTTTTCGTTTTGACGAAAAATTTTAAGTCTTTCTAACCTTGAAAATTGATTGCATATTTATGGTGGTTATGTAAATGGTTCTTTCCTTATTTTATATGCAATTTTTAGACCACTTTAAGCATGATTACTTGGTAGTAATTGGTGCTTGAAAGTTTGGTTTTATTTTTCACATAATTGCAAATTAATTGCATTGAGTGTGAAATAGTTGTTCTTTGATGCTTCCAAGTATTAAAGATTCAATCTTTACTTATGATAAGTGATTGAAACTTTGAGTTACTAAATTCCATGAATTTTGGTTAAACTTTGTTGATTTAATCATTTTTTAGTTGATTGGAATCATAAAGTTTAAAACTTGTGATAGAAATTGGTTTATCTTCATATTGGAAGATATAATTTTTCATGAAGTCACAAGTATTAAAGTTGGAGTCTTTATTGAACTTATGTTCATTTTTCCAACTCCCTTTTATTTTGTCAAAATCTCAAGATTAATTTAAAGTGATTAAATTAATAGTGAGAAATGCCCTAATTTATTTTGTTACACCAAGTTAAACCAATTTTATTAAAGAATGATTCTTGGTAATAAATTTGGTTAGTTGCTTTGGATGAATTATTTAAGTTGGACTTGTTATTTTTTCATTTTTCCTCAAAATTGATTCTAAAATTAATTTAGATTTGATTTATAATGTCACACATAAAATTCGATAATTTTCGAAGCATTAGCACGCAACACGAGGCCTAAGAGCCCCGAGCTAGCTCTCGGCCAGCTGGGCTGCTCACGCAACCCATATGTGGCTGCCGAGGCTGCTGGGTGCTTCGTGCTTAGGTGCGTGGTGCTGTGCGACTGTGTGTGCGAGGAAGGGCGTGGGCTGCTGCTCGCTGCCAGCCACTTACCGCACCAGCCAGCAACAAGCAGCAGCATGGCGCAGCAGCAGCATAGTGCTGTGCGCGCTGTGCGTGCTGCTACGCTTGGCTTGGCTGGGCGTGGCGTGTGCGAGCACAAGCAGCCCATGGGCATGCTTGGTGTTGCGGGGGTGCGAATGGGTATGTTACGAGCTTGTTGTACGGTACGTACGATCCCATAATTGGCACAATAACCCCGGGTTATTGAGGCGATGCTATTTTAAGTTAATTTTAGCATTGCTTAATATGTAAATAAGGGCAATTTTGGGTTCCAAGTCTTAGTGCTAGGCACTTAGACATTATGGAATACGTAATTTTGCTTAGATTGTCGTTTTAATTATTTTAATTATTTTGTTTATTTAATTAAAATTTTGGAGGCTAGGCCTCGGGTTTTTGAGCGACATTTGCAAAATTAATTTTGACAAATATTTGGGTTCACCGACTTAATTAATTGGATTAGTTAAGATTGGATGCGGAATTTAGTGGGAGCGTCTCTTAGTTATTACCATAACCGGTTAAAACAACTTTGACTAGTTTAATTAGGCGAGTTAATTGAATTAACCACCTAGATTAATTACTAGTTCCCGCGCGGTTTTATGCATTGTTACTTGTTTGATCGTTGTAAAATGCATGGGCCATTCACAGATAGTGAATGGATGAATGGAATATAAAACTCTCTCACAGGTTTTATGAAATGGCAACTAGTGGGGCCCGATTAGGATAGAAAATACGGACTGTGATCCGTGATGTATTTTTGTAAATCTAAATACGGTCTGCGAACCGTTGAGTATTTTTGTACCTTAATATTTAGATTAGTCCTAATCGTAGTAACTAGCAATTACATTATTTGGTCAAGTCTTGAAGACGGAGTTCTTAGAAGACGAAGCCATGAAGTTGCAAAAGAAGACCTTTTGAAGACTTGAAGATCTCAAGGGGTCATGCTAGTTTCCAAATGCATCTCTATTTATGTTTTCGATATATATTTATGTTTATATATTTGAATTATATGTTAGATGCATGGTTAGGATTTCGAATGTTGAGATGATTAATTAAGTTCACTTAAATCAACCAACATAGAAACCCTAGGTCCCTTAAAATTGAGTAAAACTTGCCATTCCAAAACACACTTACCAACCGAACGAGGGTAGTGATGGGCTACGCCAAAGCGAGGCATCACTACTTCTCCAAGGAACGTAAGGCATACTAGGTATGCAAGTGGTTTTGGTTATACTCAACGATATGAGTGATGGAGTCCTAACATGTCGTGGCAAAGTGAATAAATTGTTTAGAGAGCATTGGATGCGACGATTTATTCAACCAAGAGTGGCTTGGAGCCATTAGCAAAGCGTTTCTTACCTTAGGAGATTGAGTGTTAAGACAAGCCAAAGCATGCTTAACCACTCTTTGTTTCTTTGGATCTTGGAATCGACTTATTCTCACCAAAATTGGGGACAATCTTTAATGTGTGAATAAGACGTTTTAAATAAGTTTGATTAAAATGCATGATTTCAATCTTATTTAAGTATAATGAATGGTTTTTCATTTTAAATTCTTTCAATTGTAGAATCATGTCTTCAAATAACTCAAACAACCAATTCTCGTTACGCTCAATTCTCGACAAGGAGAAACTGAGTGGGCCAAATTTTCTTGATTGGCAAAGGAATTTGCGAATTGTTCTCATGCAAGAGGAAAAGGAATATGTCCTTGATGAGGAAATGCCCGAGACTCCCAATGAGGAGGTGACTCAAGCTGCCCTAAATCGATGGCAAAGTGCCAATCGAGATGTCAAATGTATCATGTTGGCCACAATGTCTCCTGAACTTCAAAAGACTTTCTTTGAAAAGGAGACGGCTTTTGAGATCATTTCTGAATTGCAGAATATGTTCCAAGAGCAGGCCCGAACTGAAAGGTTTGAAACCCACAGGCAGATCCTTGAGATCAAGCTCAAGAAAGGAGAGCCAGTCAGCCCACATGTACTCAAAATGATTGGATTGTTTGAAAACATGGGAAGGCTTGATGCGGGGTATTCAACCGAGATGGCAATTGACATCATTCTCCACTCGCTGCACAAAGGCTATGATCAGTTCAAGATGAACTATAATATGCACAGCATGGAGAAAACCCTCACCGAGCTTCATGGTATGTTGAAGCAAGCTGAGCAAACGCTCAAGGATGAGGGAAAGCATGATATGCTCATGATTAAAAAGGGCAAGCCGTTCAAATTTTCGGGCAAGAAGAAGAAAGGCTTTAAGGGGAAAGGTAAGAAGAAAACTTTTCCGCCTAAGTCTAAAGCTACCAAGGATAAGAGGGTAGCGTCTTCTAAATCTGATTCCGAATGTTTCTACTGTAAGAAGAAGGGACATTGGAAGAGAGATTGCCTCAAGTTCAAGGAAGATAAGAAGAACGGAACCGTTACTTCTAAATCAGGTATATTCGTTATAGACTTTAACTTCACTAGCTTAACATCATGGGTATTAGATACCGGATGTGGCTCACACCTTTGTTCCAATTCTCAGGGACTAAGGAACGCTAGAAGGCTAGAGAAGGGAGAGATTGAACTCCGGGTCGGCAATGGAGCCAGAATTGGTGCCGTATCCGTAGGAACTCTCAGTTTGTCTTTGCCCACTGGGCTAGTTTTGGAACTCGATAATGTTTATTATGTTCCTAACATTACCAAAAACATTATTTCAATTTCGGCGTTGGACGCCAAAGGTTTTGAATTTCGAGTAAAGAACAAAGAATGTTCATTTTATCTCGATAATGTTTTATATGGTATTGCACATTCTGAAAATGGTCTTTATGTGCTTTCTTTAGACAAACAAGTTTATAATGTGAATAATGATACCAAAAGAGCTAAGACCATGGAGTCAAATCAGACTTACTTGTGGCATTGTCGTCTTGGCCACATTAACATCAAACGCATCAAGAAACTTCTACAAGAAGGTGTTCTTGACTCTTTCGATTTAGAATCGTTTGAAAATTGCGAAGGATGTCTATTAGGCAAGATGATTAAACAGCCATTCTCCAAGTTGGGAGAAAGGGCAAGTGACTTATTGGGTCTTATACATACCGATGTATGTGGACCAATGAGCTCAACCACAAGAAATGGAAATCGATATTTCATCACTTTCACAGACGACTATAGTAGATATGGCTATGTCTACCTCATGTCGCATAAATCTGAATCATTTGAAAAGTTCAAAGAATTTCAGAGTGAAGTTGAAAATCAGCTTGGCAAGAAAATCAAAGCCCTTCGATCAGATCGAGGTGGTGAATACTTGAGCCAAGAATTCGATGACCATCTGAAAGAAAAGGGTATACTTTCAGAATTGACACCTCCAGGAACTCCACAATGGAACGGAGTATCCGAAAGGAGAAATCGGACCTTGTTAGACATGGTACGATCAACAATGGGTCTTAGTGATCTTCCTATCTCTTTCTGGGGACACGCACTTCTAACTGCGGCACTAACACTGAACCGTGCTCCATCAAAAGCTGTAGAAAAGACTCCATATGAATTATGGACGAAGAAACCTCCTAGGTTATCTTTTCTAAAGATATGGGGATGCGAAGCATATGTCAAGAAATTGATCTCTGACAAACTTCATCCCAAATCTGACAAGGTTTACTTTGTGGGCTACCCAAAAGAAACCAAAGGGTATTACTTCTACAACAAATCGGAGAACAAAGTGTTTGTTGCTCGCGATGGTGTCTTTTTGGAGAAGGAGCACCTTTCCAAAATGACAAGTGGGAGGAAAATCGAACTCGACGAAGTTCGTGAGGATGAGCAACAAAATCATAATGACAGTCAGAGTGCTCAAACAGCATCTGTTGACGCAGGTCAAAATGATCAAAATGTGCAAAGTCGAACCGACAATGCAAATGCTCAATCCATTACCCTACGTAGGTCTCTGAGGCCGAGATCTCAACCTGATAGATATCTTGGTTTAGTATTAACCGAGAATCAGGACATCCTGATTATGGATGGAGATGAACCGGCAACCTACAAGCAAGCGATGGCAAGCACCGACTCTGATAAATGGCAAGAGGCCATGAGATCTGAAATGGATTCCATGTTTGATAATCAAGTATGGGACTTGGTTGACTTACCCGAAGGTTATACACCGATCGGATGTAAGTGGATTTTCAAGTTGAAAACCGACAAAGATGGAAATGTATTCATTTACAAAGCTAGATTGGTGGCAAAAGGTTACAAACAAGTTCATGGTATTGATTACGATGAAACCTTTTCACCAGTTGCAATGCTTAAATCCGTTCGGATCCTCCTAGCGATTGCTGCATATTACGACTATGAAATATGGCAGATGGACGTCAAAACCGCCTTCCTTAATGGTTATTTGGAAGAAACTGTGTATATGACATAGCCTGAAGGTTTTGTCGACCAAAACAATGCTAGGAAGGTTTGTAAGCTTAAGAAGTCCATTTATGGATTAAAGCAAGCAAGCAGAAGTTGGAATCTGCGTTTCGATGAAGCCATCAGTAAGTTTGGTTTTATCAAGAATCCAGATGAATCTTGTGTTTACAAGAAGGTCAGTGGGAGTGACATCACCTTCCTAGTCTTATATGTCGATGACATATTGCTCATTGGAAACAACATTCCGTTGTTAGAGTCTGTAAAGGCCTGGCTTGGAAAGTGCTTCTCAATGAAAGACTTGGGAGAGGCTCAGTACATACTAGGCATCAAGATCTATAGGGATAGATCGAAAAGGATGATTGGATTGAGTCAAAGTACTTATATTGATAAGGTACTTGCTCGATTTGGCATGGAGGAGGCCAAAAGAGGTCACCTGCCAATGTCACATGGCATAACCCTAAGCAAGAAGCAGTGTCCACAGACACCTGATGAGCGGGTAAGAATGAATCAGATTCCTTATGCTTCGCTTATTGGATCTATCATGTATGCCATGATATGTACTAGGCCAGATGTGTCGTATGCCTTGAGTGCTACGAGCCGTTACCAATTAGACCCAGGAGAGGCGCATTGGACTGCGGCCAAAAATATCCTAAAGTACCTGAAAAGGAACAAGGATAAATTCCTGGTGTATGGTGGTACAAAGGATTTGGTTGTGGAAGGTTATACCGACGCAAGCTTCCAGACAGACAGAGACGATTTGAAATCGCAATCTGGATATGTGTTCTGTCTAAATGGAGGGGAGTTTAGTTGGAAGAGCGCAAAGCAGAGTACAACTGCAGATTCTACAACTGAAGCCGAATACTTGGCAGCTGCTGAAGCAGCTAAGGAGGCTGTTTGGATTCGTAAGTTCGTTGGCGAACTTGATGTTGTACCCTTTATAAAGGGTCCAATAGCCCTCTATTGTGACAACAATGGAGCTATTGCTCAGGCCAGAGAGCCTAGAGAACATCAGAAGGTCAAACATGTCAAGCGGCGATTTCACATGATTCGAGAATGGAAATCAGAGGGTGAAATCAGAATTTGCAAAGTTGGAACGGATGACAATGTAGCCGATCCACTTACTAAACCTTTGCCTCAAGTGAAGCACAACAAGCACGTTGAGGCAATGGGAATCAAGCATGTAGGAGACTGGCTTTGATTTCCTTGTTTAGTGTTTTAGTTAATTTTGAGAAAAGTTAATGTAAGACACTAAGGAAAACCATTCATGTTTTGGAGTAATATAAAATTTCATGCAACATTTTATTACTCCGTTATGCTATTTAATTGTGGTTTAGGATTAAATAATGAGTCCATTCGATTCTGAGAATATTCAAAATAGGTATCAAGACCAGTCTTGGTAAGGAAACACCTATTAAGTGAACATTGAATATTATAATCGAAAATTATCCCTAATCAAGGTCATTTAAACGATGGACGATTAATGACCAATTGAGATTAGTGTGTAGTCTGTTTTATAGCACCGTTTCATGTGCTACGAGGACATGATTGTCATAAATCATTTGCACAGGTATTGGTTTAGAACCATACTGGATCGACCTATGAGAATACTTTAAGAAATTAAAAATTTGTCATAAGTATACTTCTCATTATGGCTATCGGAACCTATTTCCTCGACCATGAGTACTGTGAGTTCTCTTGTTTGAGTACTAGTTCGCTTTGATGTTGTCAAACGTCTGCCGTAATAGGGGATTATAACGGCAACACTCGGGCGGCTAGGTCCTCTCAGTAAGAGGAGCTACATTACAAGACTGGGAATGTCCCCCTAGTAAAATAGGGAAGATGTCTTTGTTGTATTCAAGGCCTCTCGTAGAGCGAGACTGTAAAATGCATGGCCGTGCTCGGATGTATTTTAGAAATCATCTGTTTATTGACAGTCGGACTCGGAATCGGGAAACACTTCTGGACGTAATAAGGATGACAAAATAAATCTTACCTTATAGTTCATGAAGAGACATTAAGCGACATAGGAAAGGGCTGTACACAAAATGAGCACTTGTCCGGAAGGACAAGTGGGAGATTGAAAGGAATGGTGTCCTTCGAACAAGTGTACTATTCCGTTAGCGGGTTCAGAATTATTAGAAAGCTAATATATTCAGTAAGGTCAAGTGATCGGAATGCCTGGGTGGAGGCCGCTTCCGATCAGTAATATTAATGGATAATTAATGTTACAGCTTAATCTTGACTGAACCCTTCGGGTCACACCCAAGCATTCAACAAACCGAAACGACGAATTAATTCGGAAGGAATTAATGAGTCGACCGAGTAATATTTATTTAGACGTCGGAAATTCGAGCTTAGAGCGTCGAAACCGAGCGTCGGAAGTCGAGTCGAAAAATAGTGAAAGACGAGACGAGAAATAGTAATAAATCAACAAAAGACCAAAATACCCCTAGCATCGGAATGCCCTAGCAAACCGAGTGCTAAGGGCGTATGGCCTAGCATGGTGGCTAGCATGCGCACCAAGCCGAGCCTAGGCTGGCTGGTGCGTGCTAGCGCACTCATGCTAGCATCGCAAGGCTAGGCGCTGCCTAGTGCGTGCTAGCATGCTAGGCGCAGCCTTGTGCGCGCAATGGCTAGCAAGCCATGCCGCAACAAGCTGCTGGAGCTAGCACGCTAGGCGCGCCAGCCCGCAACAGCTAGCAGCAGCATGGCTAGGCCATTGCTTGCTGCCTAGCAGCGCTGGCCAAGGCACAAGGCCAGCAGCAGCAGCCCGCACAAGCATGCTGGGCGTGCTGGCCAGCAGCAGCAGCAGCCCGCATGCAAGTGCTGGGCTTGCTGGGCTTGCTGGGCGTGGCTGCCACGGACAGCAGCACATGGCAGCCCACCTTGGCTGCCTTGGTGCCCAAGGGTGGGTGCCATGTGGCTTGTGGTCCTTGAGTGTGTGGGGAGTGAGGTGGCCGGTTATGGGAGAGGGAGTGGGGAGCAAGTTTGGTCCCCCCCTTCTCCAAATGGTCCTCACCTAACCACTCACATGAGCTTGCCACTTGTTGATTTATTACTAGCTTGATTATTGATTTTATTTTAGCTTTAAAATAAAATGGAAAAATCATACTATCCCACATTGATGGGAGAGTAAATGATACTCCCATCATTTCCTATAAATACCCAAGTATGGGCATTGGGAAAGATGCTTGAGTAAGAGTTGGAAAAGGCATCACAATTAGTGAAAACCTTTGAACTCAATATTATTACTCGGGTTTTATTGGTCGGGTCTTGCTAACTCCAAGACATTGGACCTAGTCGGTTTTGTTGGTGCGGGTGGACTTCGTTGGAGGTCTCCGTGCGAGCGGGACTTGAAGCTTTCAAGTAAGAGCTCATTTGGAGCGAAGCACGCGTCAAGGGTAATTAGCTTATCTTAATCTTGTGATTAATTTAATTATGTTTATGGTTTTATTTATTGCGAGTGCGGTCTTGGTTTTGGGTTTGTTTCCGCGGTGAGTCGGACTCACCAAACCCCAACAGTTCTTCCTTAGGTGATACTAATAAGACTCCTATGCCGCACCCCTTTTGGTTTGAGGCTCCATCAAAATATAGATACCATGTATCATCCTCTGTCATCATTAAATTTTTGTCCGGGAATTCATTCTCTTCTAAGGGTGTTGAATCTTCTATTGGGAAATCTGCTAGAAAATCCGAGACCAATGATCCTTTAATTTCTTTTTGAGGCATAAACCTTATGTCAAATTGGGCCAAATTTACTATCCATCTTGAGATTCGTCCATTAAGTGTAGATCTTTCGAATAGGTATTTTAGGGGATCCATTCGTGAGACTACGTAAACGGTATGCACGAGCATGTAATGTCTCAATTTAGTTGTGGCCCACACCAACGCGAGGCACAGCTTTTCCAATGGGGTGTAGCGTGTTTCATATTCGAGCATTTTTTTACTTAAGTAGTAAATAGCATTTTCTTTGCTTTCTACCTCTTGTGCGAGCATAGCTCCCATTGTTTCTTTTGTGACGGTTAAGTATAGTCTTAAGGGTATTCCGGGGAGTGCTGGGGCTAATACGGGAGGATTCGCAAGATAGGCTTTGATCTTCTCAAAGGCTTTTTGACACTCATCGTCCCATATGATTGGTACATTATTCTTAAGCTTTTTGAATATTGGTTCGCATATCGTGGTTAACTTGGATATGAACCTACTTATGTATTGCAACCGGCCAATAAATCCTCGAATTTGCTTTTCGGTTTTGGGCGGTGGCATGGACATGATTGCTTTAATTTTGGTGGGATCTATCTCTATTCCTCTAGAGCTTATGACATAACCCAAGAGTTTCCCTGAGGTAACTCCAAAAGCACATTTAGAGGGGTTTAACCTCATGTTGTATTTTCTCAGTCTTTCAAAGAATTTCTTTAAGGCTGTTGGATGTCCTTGGCGGTCTTTTGATTTTACAATCATGTCATCCACATAGACCTCCACTTCTTTATGCATCATATCATGGAGTAGGGCAGTTGCTGCTCGTTGGTAAGTAGCACCCGCGTTTTTTAACCCAAATGGCATTACCGTATAGCAATAAGTACCCCAAGGTGTTATAAATGTTGTTTTCTCCATATCTTCTTTGGCCATAAGGATTTGATTGTATCCTGCGTATCCATCCATAAATGAGAGAAGTGCATGGTTTGATGTGTTATCTACCAAAATATCGATGTGTGGCAAAGGGAAGTCGTCCTTTGGACTTGCCTTATTTAAATCTCGATAGTCGACACACATTCGAACTCTACCATCTTTTTTCGGAAACGGGACAACATTGGCGACCCATTCGGGGTATTTGGATACCCGGATGAAACCTGCAGTTATTTGTTTTTGTACTTCTTCTTTTATTTTAAGGGCCACGTCGGGTTTCATTCGACGTAACTTTTGTTTTACAGGTTTCATTCCTGGAACTAATGGTATAGTGTGTTGAGCTATTTCTCTATTAATGCCTGGCATATCTTCGTATGACCAAGCAAATACATCGATAAATTCTTTAAGTAGATTAACTAAATCGGTTCTTTCTTCTTTGTTTAGCGTCAGTCCGATTTTAACTTCTCTTTTAATGGTTGAATCTTTTGAGATATCAACCGTTTCTGTATCCTCAATTATTGGTGTCTTATATTCAAGTGTTTCCATTGCTTTAATTATTTCTTTGTCATTTTCATCGTTAGTTAAGCAATGCTCGTCATCTTTAGATAAAGAAAAACAAGAGGAATAAGGGGAAGAAGACATATTATTAAACTCAGAAATCATTACATCAAATAAAGAGATGTCCGTGGGGACTTGATTGCTAACTATCCTAGGAGTAGAAAGAGAAGGTGAGGGTGCTACAACTAAAGACTTAGAAGACTCGACGAGGGAAGACTCTAACTCAGACTCTGACTCAGACGACTCTTCGAATATTGGTCCTTGCCCTGTAGTTATTGCAATCTTCTTTCCATTTATAGTAACTATCTTCACTGTCTTACGCCATCCACGCTCTTGATCTGCTATTGGAGTGATAAGTTCGGAGGGATTGAAATTTTCGCTTTGGAGGACTGCTTGGATAAGTGAAGAATCATCTTCCGCATATCTTAATTCGTTCTTTTCCCTTCCAAAGAGGAGTCCCATGATATTAAAGTCGAAACAAGGGGGTGCTTTTTGCTTATATGTCGGGGCTGGGATCTTGTCTAGGAAACAACAATCCAAAAAGATTTCGAATCCAGGCTGCCTTATACCATTTACAACAAAAGGTTCAGGAAATTCGTGACAAGGGTAATCCTCTCCTTCTCTTATAAATTGCCCGTTTAAAGTGAGAGGATATTGATCCATGGGTATTTCCTTTTTTTGTATACGGGCATTTCTTCGTGCTTTTGATTTTTCCTTGGCTCGTTTAAGGTCTTCGAGGGTTGGTTCAAAACCAAATCCGAAAGTATCCAATTTAGGGAGGCCAGGTAAGCCCATGTGTTTAGCTACTCCTTTCTTCTTTCCTAGAGTCATTCCGGGAAAGTGTCCTTGTTTTCTTAGGATAGCATTTGTTATCATGTTTGAGTGGAGGTCATAATGAAGAGGGGTCCTTTCATCTTCCTCTATTAAGGAGACCTCTTCGCTAAAGCCCCACAAATCTTCATCGTTTTCGTCGTGTTCCACATTAATTAGTGGATTTTCTACTGTTTTAATCCTCATAGATGAAGCATCAATGGTTATTGGAACGCCTCCTACTATAGCCTTTACTTGTTGATGGAGAGACGAAGGGACGGCCTTTAGATCATGAAGCCAAGGGCGTCCTAATAGCAAGTTAAAAGATGCCTTGATATCTACTACTTGAAATGTAGTAGCATGTTCAATTGCGCCTGCAGTTACATTCATAGTGATCGTCCCTAATGCTTGACGACATGAATTATCATAGGCTCTTATTCCTTGGGTTGACGGGGATAAATCCTCATCTCTTATTCCCAACATTTTTGCGGTTCTAAGTGGGCACACATTAATTGCTGAACCGTTATCTACAAGAGTCATAGGGACATTCATTCTTTTGCATATGACTGTGAGGTTTAGAGCTTTATTGTGTTTGTCACCTTCCGGTGGTAGATCTTTATCCGAAAAAGTGACCAAATTAATTGGACTTGGGAGATCGCTCGTGAGGAAGTTTGCAAGTCCCTCAGGAGTGGTGTCCGAATCTATGCCTACCTTAACCAGTGCATCCATGACTGCGACTCTATGTTCTCGAGATGTGGCTAAAAGTTTCCATACATTCATTTCTACTTTAGTCTTTTTTGGCTGTTTGACAATATCGTTGTGTTCTATAATAGGCACGGGAATTTGCTGAATAGAAGGTATGGGTTGTGTTGAAATGGGAGGTTATATTCTTCCGGACCTAGTGAGGACATCTATGGGTGAATCCTCCTCGTCCCAAATGTCACTTACTGGGTATATTGTTGATAGAGGAGTTTCTTCAATATCTTTGAGGTACACATCCTCATCGTCACTGTCCCATACTCCATTAATCATGGCATCTTGTGGAAGTCGAACTAACTTTTTCTCATCAATCAAACGTTGAACCAAGTCCTTAAACTTGAAGCATTGCTCTATTGTATGTCCTCCTGATTGATGATATGCACAATAATATTTGTCTGTCCTTTTCAGTGATTCAAATGGTCTTGGTTCGAGAGGTTGAACTTTTCCGTTCTCGAAGAGCATTTTGAACATGTTTGTGTATGATGTCCCAATTGGAGTATATTTCCTACTGTTCTTTTTGGGAGTGTCAATTACTTGGAAAGGAAATGGTTTCTTTTGCTTAAGAGGAGGTTTATTTTTAAGCAACTCATTTTTCTCTTTTATGGCCTCGAAAGTTTGTGAGATTAATTCTTTTAATTCCGAAAGTATTAATGTCAATGCTAATACTTCTTGCTTAGTTGTGGGTTCCTGACCGGAGAATTCGAGAGCATCTTTGAAGATTTCTTCTTCAATGGTCTCGATAGGCTCTATGAGGCTAGATGGATCCTCTTGGTTTTCTTCATCGGAAATAGCCAAAGAATCCGATAGCGGTGCAGTATTGATACTTGGATTCTTACTTGCAGGAGGTAATGGGAGTTTGTTACTATCAATCAAATCTTGAATGGCTTCCTTTAATCTCCAACAGTTCTCTGTAGGATGACCCCTACCTTGGTGATATTTGCAATGTTCATTTGGGTTCCAGCTAGCCGTTCTCCTTTCGACAGGTGGGTCCCCAAATGGTCCAATAGGAGTTATAAGACCTTTTGCATGTAAACGATCAAATGCGGTGTCATAACTCATACCAATAGGAGTATAATTCTTCCTAAATGGTTTCTTTTGTCCTTGATTATTATTCATTGCCAATACTTCATTAAGAGGAAAAGTGCTAACATTATTTGAGTGGGTAGATTTGGATGAAGAAGGATTGTCGTTCTTCTTATTTTTCCAGCCACTACTTGAGTTGTTATTAGCAGTTTTCTGTTTAGCAAGGTCATCTTCAATGTTAATTCCAATGTCATATACCGCTTTGAAAGTATTTAAGTTGCTTTGATATTTGAGATGCTTAGAATATTTCTCTTGGAGGTTTTTAATGAACATCCTGACGGATTCCTTTTCACTAGGCACTTCAACCATTTTTGCAGTGGTTTCCCTCCATTTATTAAAGAAGGAGGTAAAACCCTCGTTTTCTTTTTGTTTCAGCATTTCTAATTCTCTATGATCGGTTTCAACTTGTATATTGCATTTATATCTTTCAATGAAAGCGCTCACAATAGATTCCCAACTAGAAGTCTTTTCTTTATCAAGTGAAAAGTACCACTGTTGACATACAGCTTCTAAAGATAGTGAAAATACAGAATGAAATGCCTTTCTATCTATCCCCTTAATACTCATTACAGTTTCAAAAGCTCTTAAATGAAAATAGGGGTTATCCATGGCCTTGAACTTAGGGATGTCATTGGGATTGAACTTTTGTGGAAGAAGGTCCTTATCCACCGAGACCCCTTGGGAGCTAATCTCTTGAAATCTAAAGTCGCTGGACAATTTGCCCAAGCTTTCCTGGATTAGGTCCATTTGTTTTTGTTTTTCAGGATTACTTATTTGCAACGATAGGTTTTGCAGCATTTCAGCCAAGTTGGCTACCTGTCCCTTGACTTCATTAAGTTCTTCTTGACTAGCCATTGCCTTCTTAGCTTTCCTTTTCCTACCGACTGGTTTGTCGAAAAGTAAAACTTAAACAAAAGTGTTGTCTTTGATTAAGCGCCCTTCCTTTCTTGACCACGCGCTGTAATTTAAACCATATTTGTTTTAATATTTGACTCTAATTGACTTGATTTTATGTTTAAAGATTTAAAAGAAAAAAGTGAGAAAATGGGGTATATATTTTAAGGGAATTTAAAAATTGGAGGATTAATATCTGACTTACCCCCCCTAAAAAAAATGACGGAAAACACGCATTCAAGACTCTCTAGACATGGTCATAATGTGACAAACATGTTGTGTGTGTGCTTTATGTGTATGTGAGTGACATGCTTTGACTACTAGTGTATGACCATGGGACTTTAAGTGCCTAAACTCAATTAAAGACTTAAACATGATTTGAACCATTAACAAACTGATTAATCCGATTAGTAGACTGTTAATTAGACTCGTCGTAATGACTCGAGCAAAAGAACTGGACTGTCGCTAAAACAACAGGACTGTCGCCACAGTTTAGAGTCTGTCGCCAGACGACAAAATTGTCGCCAGGCGACAGACACTAGACTGCAGCGCCACAGTCCAAATTCCTGCGCCATTGCTGGAACATTAATCTGGACTGTTTCCAGCAATTTTACTCTAAATGGACATGCCTAAAGTCGTACTAAGTCGAATTGATTAAATTATTAGCCTTTAATTAATTCAAAATTAATTAATTAATTAGACAAAGTCCTTTTAGTCATTAGTTAATTTATTTAGTCTTCAACACAAGTCAAAAAAACGGTTAGCACATATAATAAATACAAGCAAGGGTGCACAAGTAGTTCACATAGTCACAAGATGAGTTTGCAACCTAACCATGGCTCTAGTTCTCTAAAGTTCGAGGATATGGGTTAAGTCAAAAAGGTCCATGGTTAAGAATCCATATGCATTGCACACAAGCCTACCGGGAGGGTTGGAGCGAATGGACAGGATTCCGCGAGTGCGAGATGAACTCGGACTCGACTCCATGGTTTGGTGGATTCACAAACATTACACGTACCCAAATCTGAACTTTGCACATGATCGTGGGATATTCCATTGGGCAGGTGAAGCAGGAACCCCCAGAGGGTTATTTCCATATGTAGAACACATATGGGTTCAAAAAAGTGAGAAAATGACTCAATCAATAAGCAAAATTGAGCCAACAACACTAGAAATGGTCAAAGCAAGAAGACAGACCCCTGGCTCGGTATTGGAAGAACTTGGCGCCAGACTACAGGGACTGTCGCCGCAAAAAAGCTTCTGTCGCCAGGCGACAGAACTGTCGCCAGGCGACAGAAACTTTTTACGGGCGACAAGCCCTGTTTTCTAGACGCTAGTTCCTACATGCCTTGGCAAGTTTCTGTGTCCTTCGAATTTTCCAGATTTTGCATTATCTTTTCGATTCTAGTCATGAAAGATATTTCCCAAATTTCCTACGTGTAAAATTCCTATGGATTAACTCATGGGGTACTCCCATGAGGACCTTTTAATGCATATGACAATAATGTTAATCAAATCACGCACATGAAATACTTAGAATTTTTCGAGTCTCATCCGCTCATTCTAAATAATTGCCAAAATTAAATAAATTTCAGGAATATAAATAGAAATCCTCCCAAGTGGAGTCGCCAAAAACTGCAGGGAATATTTCAAGCATTATGATAACCCCAAACTTGAACCCCACTGTGATCATACACTAAAGTACGGTGGCGTTCCAAAGGGAAAGACAAAGAGCAAAAAGAGTCGCCAACAAGTTTTAGGAACTTGTAAACCCAAAAGACAATCCAAAAGGACCATCAACTACTCCATAAGGTCTTGAACCAAATAAGGTCCGGGGATGAAGGTACGAATCCAATCTACAAAAGAAAGGACCCGCCCTATAAAATAGGCCTCTACTTTGTTCTGCTCGTATTCATGTGCGCTTTTCGAATAACATACAAACATTATATTAAACCTATCCTGTTTAATCTATGTTGGTTGAATATTAATGCACAAATAATACTATTATTGGCGATCACTTGAGTTAAAATCACATTAGCCTAAACCAAATTATTAATTATCTTATTAAGCGTGATTTCAAGTACAAATTCCCTTTAAACCTGCATAAAAGGCGTGATCAAGCAATAACAATAAAATATATCAAGCAACATAAGCATCATAATAATAAATAATGATAATAACATGATAAGACATAATAAAGCTTGATAATAATAGCAAGATCCTAGGCATGATACTAACAAGATTAATAACAAATCCTAGCATGTCACTAAACAATAAAGATCAAAGCTTTAAACCTAACATGGTACTAACATGATAACATGATATTAGAAAAGATTAAAGGCATCCTAAACATGATTCTAGAAAGCATTAAATAACATCCTAACATGATATTAGGAATCATAAAACATCCTAACATGATACTAGGAATTATAAGACAATAATAAACAAATCTAAGCATGCTTTCTACATTGAAAGAGAGTAATAAGATTACATACTTTGAAGCCTCGTACCTCTTTCTCGTACGTCTAGGGCGAAGGCAACTTCGAACTTGGCTAAGAGACTCAAGATCTTGTGAATGCGGAATATTGTATTTTGTAAAAAGCTTGTTTAGAAAGAGAGAGAGAGAAAATTGAGAAAGAATTGATGATTGTGAATGATGTTTGTAGATTGGCGAGAATTATTGTTTGTAGATGATTATTGAAAACAGGGATTCGGACACTATTTATAATGAAAATAATCCGGCAAAACATAGAATTTGATAAGGAATAAAACTCCACGCTGTCGCCAGGAATTAACTCTGTCGCGCGGCGACAGGGTCTGTCGCGCGGCGACAGACTTGTCGTTTGGCGACAGCCTGTATTAGCGCGTTTTTCTTCACGCGGAATCCGATCTTTAATCAACTTGATCTACGAAATCCGTACAGAAGATAAAATATATTTTTAAGATAATAAAACCATATTATATTCCAAATAAAAATAATAATTAATTATTAAATCTAACAATATTAGAATTAAAAGGAACTTTCTAAAAACTTCGAGAAAACTATAATTAATCCTAATAATTTTAGGAATAACAATTAATATTGGGCCCTCCTCTAGATCATTGGGCCGTATTTAAATAAATAACTGGGCCCAGTTTAGTGTTTTGGCCATAACTTCCTCAATATTCATCGGAATCGGGCTTATAATATATCGTTGGAAAGGTCTCTTCGAGCCCCATCCAACTACACCATTATTGGACCCTTATCATGGACCAAAATAAACTGAAACGGACGTTTTCAAATAAACAAAGTCATTTTCAAAAACAGAGAGAAAAGAATTTAATTAAAACTAAACCGCAACACTTGACTTTCAAACCACTTTCACCTCATTCGATAATAACACAACGTGCAAGGCATTCATCACTGGGTTTGGTTTTGGGGAGACACAAATGGGTGTCTACACCTAGCATGTCACTAAGCATTAAAAATCAAAGCTTTATTCCTAGCATGATACTAACATGATATAAAGAAAGAGTAGGAGACAGCATAGGAACATGCATGATATTAGAAATCAATAAAAGCATCCTAACATGATACTAGGAAACAATAATAATCAAAGCATGATTTTTATATCAAAATATCAATAAAGCAATTAAAGTACTTACTTCGATGCCTCGTATCTCTTTCTAATAACAAAATACACGCGTTAGTAACTTCAAGGAAAATAATAAATCAAATAATAAAATCAAATAATTGAAATAGAGATTTGGGACCAAACCCTCGGAAACTATTAACTTTTCACGTCTAGGGCGAAGGCAACTTCGAACTTGGCTAGGTGTGTCTAGAACTAATGTATGAGGAATTTTGTAAGAGGGAAGGTTTAGAAAAAGAATAGAGAAAGAATAAGCTTCTAGCTTTAGAGAGAGAGAAAAGATGATTGTGAATGATGATGAGAAACGGGGAAATACGACCCCTATTTATATAAAAATAGTCCGGAAACAAATCAAGTCCTATTCGGAATAAAACTAGCATCTGTCGCCAGGCGACAGACATCAGCGCCAGGCGACACTATTAGCGCCAGGCGACAGACCTTGTGGTTTGGCGCTAATTAAAAGATAAAACGCAGTTTTGTACGGAATCCTCTTCTTAATATGATTAAGCAGCAAATTCCGTGTTTATCAAATTAAAATCAGGTTTATCATAAAACACTTATTTTATTCCAAATAAAACTCTTTAAAATATAATTATCAATCCTAACACTATTAGAATTTAAAAGAACCTTCTAGATACTTTAGAAGATTAAAATCAATCCTAATAACTTTAGGAATAATAATTAATAGGCCTCCTCTAGATCATCCGGCCGCATATAAAATCATTTGGGCCAAATTTAATTTAATCCATAACTTCCTCATTATTCATCGGAATTGGACTTATAATTTATCGTTGGAAAGGTCTTTTCGAACCCAATCCAACTACTTTATTATTGGACCCTTATCATGGACCAAACTAAATTGGACTGGATATTTTCATAAATAGAGTAAGAAAAGAAATATATTTGAAAACAGAAGAAGAGATATTTTAATAAAAACATCCTCATTACTAGAATTTTCACACTTTCACCTCGTTCGATAATCAAATGACGTGAAAGGTATTCATCACCGGGTTTGGTTTTGGGGAGACACATTTGGGTGTCTACAAAAGCCCCCACTTTGACTGAGTTTGGAGATACGCAAGTTCCGAAAGCAAAAGTCAAAGTAGCGATAGGGACGGAGAATAATTCGGAACGTTCTGCGATCCTAAATCATTCTTGTAACGTCGATACCTGCAAACTAGCGTTAGTTAAACAGATAAAAGAGTTAAGAAACGCGTATCTTGCACCGTCGAGCACACGCCTCTGGAGTAACCAATTTTTGTTTGACGATCTTCCTCAAGCTAGGGGACATCGCCTGAAGACTGCTCCGCTTGTAGCTGCCTTCAATTTCCACTGTGATAGTCTTCAGCAAGCTAGGGAACACCATCGAAGATTGCCCTGCTTGTAGCGATCTTTTGCCGTTTTGTGACCATCTTCCACATCCTAGGGAATATGATCGAAGATAACTCCGCTTGTAGTCATCTTCAGTTTTTTGTGACAACTCTCCGCATCCTAGGGAATGTTGTCGAAGACCATTCTGTTTGATACGATCCTTAGTTTTGTTGTGATAATATTCCGAAGAAAATTACCGAAGACCACCACTTGTTGATCCTCTATGCTCGCTTGAACTTTGCTGCTATGATATTTGCTGAAATTACCGCGGTGCCAGTACGTCGGCGCATTTTGCTGCTTGTGAACCATTACGTCGGTGCTTGCGATGAGCCAATGTTTAGGCGCTTTAAGCTAAGTGAGACGATTATTCATCAGGTCGATCACTTTCTGTGATTGTAATCGAGACGATTACTTAATCATGTCAAATTGCTTAGAGGGGCTAACTAGCACACTAAGGAACCCGAAATTGCTGCATAAGGTCCGCATAATCATTTATGGGGGCCACACACCCTGTCGCCGCACCAGCGCACGCCAATACGTGCCGTCGCCAGGATTTCGCTCTATCGTCAGGAGACAGACATTAACGCCTGGCGACAAGCTTGTCGTTTGGCGCTGATGTCGGGTTTTTCGAATAAAAACCCCTTCTTCTTCATTTTGTCGTTGCTGTTGCTGTTCGTGTGCGTTTTTGCTCGAAGACTTCAATTCTCTCATTCTTGCTCGTTTGTCCACCAAATTCGCTCAAACTTCTTGCAAATCAAAGTTTATTTCATCTAGTTTCCCGACCCATGTAAGTTTTCCTCAAAATTATCTCGATTTTTGCCGAATTCGAACATATTCATGCTCGGGTTTTCGAAAATTTCGAACCCAATTGTGCTTAATTTGCTCCGTTTGTTGAATCTTTTGCCTTGAAATTGCTATATTATGTTTATAAAATACCATTGGAGCATTTTGAGACTTGTTTTACTCAATTTGGTGAAGAAATGAGCGAATTGCAATTGTTGAGCCTCTTGAGTTCATGAGAACAAATGTGACTTGTTCTTCGTACTTTTGCTAGCCATTCTTGTCCAATTTGTCACAATATTTGTCATAGTTTTCCAAGAAATTGTTTGATTGTTAAAAATTGTTATTTATGCATGTATTGAAATTATACTCTGTTTTAGGACTACGTACTCTTTTTTTTTGCGAACATAGTATCATGCGGTTAGGAGAACCTTAGATACTATAGAACCTTAATTTTCTACTGCTTTGCATAATATAGCATGACTAGACGACGTGACTCTGGCTCTCGTTCTAGGGAGGTTTATCGGGAGGACGATCCCAATGATGCCGGTGTAGGGACCTCTTCTTCTTTAGGGGAGTTCCCAGAGTGGGACGAGCACACTCTGTACTTTGTGCCCGAGTTTCATATCTCGAAGCGCGTTCGGCGTGGGATTCACAGTGGGAGAGTTCGTAGCCATGGTTCTGGCAACGACGCTATCGGTTCCTTTTACGATACTTACTTTCGTGACCATGACGGTTTGAGTAGATTGTGGGAGTCTTGTGGCTTGACTCCTCTGCTGTGAGCCACTTGGGCTTTGTATTCTTTCGGGTCGAGCCGTTTCGTGGTTCGAGCTTTGGTGGAGTTCTTCTAGGACACCACCAACACCTTCCGTTTTCCCTAGGGTGAGATGACTATTACCCCTTCCGACTTCAGTCTCATTACAGGGTTGGAGTTTTGTTCGGTCGCGCTTCCACTTGATAGCGAGATCTCCGTCTTTTCTCCAGAGGTACTGGAGCTGTTGGGCCCTATCGCTGTTCGGGCTCGTAGTGAGGCTGAGCCGACGCATCTCAGCTCTCGATGTATCCGCCGGTCCACGCTCGTGGTGGCTTTTCAGGATGTTGTGACCACCCTAGAGCAGCGGGTGCGCATCTTTGCTCTTATCTTGCTGTCAGGGACCTTCTCTCCTGACAGAGGTAGTCGAGTCTTACTCTACTACTTGCCTGCTCTTTACGACCTTCACATGGTCGGGTCGTATGATTGGGCCAGCTTGGCCTACGCGGACTTCCTAGTCGGTTTGCGACTTTCCAGTCGTCATAGTTCCTTCGAGGGAGATACCGCGCTTTCCAGCTTTTGGAGACTTGTAGAGGTATACTTTATTTCCTTTACTAAAGTTAGCTCCAGATTTGCATTAGCGTTTATTGACACTTCTTTATCCTCGTAGAACTGGTTCACGAGTATTTTTTGTCTATTGCGCCGGCGAGACCTTCACCTCGCGAGCTCCCCATTGTTTCCTGTTAGGGAGGCAGTCTCAATGACCAGGCTACTACTGCTCGTGTTCGAGAGTTGATCCTCTCTGTATATTCCTTGAATTCTTGTCTCTTAATACCTTTTTTTGGATTTTATCTCATGAGTATGCGTTTTGTGGGAGCCTGCTGTAGAGTTTTGGCCGTGGACCGATCTGGACATCCCTGCACTTGCTGCGCAGTACACTGCTCAGCGTCGGTACTTTCATGGGACGTATGATGCAGTAGTATAATTAGGTGAGAGAGTGGCTATTCAACACTCCTTAGAGGATTTTGTCGTTCCTGCTCGTCCTCCTCGGCACATGTTTGATCAGACTAGATTGAGGACTTTGGCGAGTAGGTCGCCAGCGGGTACACCGTGGCAGACTCATGCCCGAGCGGAGCAGTGTTATGGGGAGACGCTGTTGTCACTTTTGGCTCCACCACCTATTTTCCCAGACGGAGGAGAGGTATTCCTCGTTTCCTGTGTTTGTCCTTTAGATAGCCCCCAAGTAGATACTAATAATTTGGATTTATTTTGCTAGGATACGCGTGCTGAGTTCGTTCCTCCACCCGTATCTACCACCTATCAGGGGATGTATGGCCCGGTTGAGGAGATGATTCCACTGGATCCTCTAGAACATCGTTTCATCGAGCAATCGATACCTCGTCATCAGACTTGGGTAGGGCTGGCAAATGGATCAGGTCGGGTCGGGTTCGTGTTCGGGTCGGCTGATTTCGGGTCAGCTACCCCTCAACCCGAACCTGATCCATTTAAGTTTTCGGGTTGAAAACCCCAACCTGAACCTGATATTTTCGGGTTCGGGTCAACCCGAAAGTAACCTGAATTAACCTGATTTTTTTATCTGGGTTTAAATCAGGTCATTTTGACTTGAAAATGACCTGATAGTAGTCGGGTTCGGGTCAACCCGAATGTAACCTGTTTTCTAAATTAAGTTATTTAGCAAGTCTAATTAAAGATTAGATACAAAAATATAGTAAACTAAATAAGTAACAAATCAGAATTCAAAAGCAACTAATGTTTTTAATTTTTTTTACAAACTTAATACAACATAGTTCTAAAATAATGTACAACGTTGAAGCAATCTGAAGCAAGTTGAAACAGAGACTTGAAGCAAGTTGAAGCAGAGGCTATGTTTGTGGCGTGTGAGGATCCAAACCTGATAAAAACAATTTAAGCAAATACCAATAATAAAGGACTCAATCCCAACAATACAATAATATAATTATATAACAAACACAAACATTAATTAAAACAAAAAATACAATACCATATAATTAAATAATGGTTTTAATAACAACTAAACAGCAAACAACATCAAAATTAGGCTTTAAATAGCAAAGAAAAACAACAACAATAGACATGCAAGATTCGTATTTAAACAACAACAAAAAAAAAAATCATATAAAAGCAAAATTCAAAATAGCAATTACCTTGAAGGTTGATGTGGTGAATCTTTAAACACTTAAATTATGAAGGAGAGGAAGATCTAAGGATGGGAAAAACCGAGAATAATTGATTTGGATCGTAGGTTTGAAGAGTTTAGATTTGGAGAGAGGAGGACAGAGGAGAGAGGAGAGAAGAGAGAGGACAGAGCCTAAACGGCTGATTGTGTGAGGAGGAGGCATTTAGGATTTTAGGGTTTTAGATACTAGTTACATATTTGGGCTTGGGCTGAATATTAATCAGGTTTGTTCAGTTTTTTTTTTTTTTTAATTTTATTTTTTTTAATACCGTACATGTTCGGGTTTATCAGGTCGAGTTCGGGTTGGCCCGACCTGATTTTAACCTGAAATTTATTTCGGGTTGAGTTGGTCGTTTTCGGGTTGAGATTTTCAACCTTAACCTAACCCATTTAATTTCGGGTTCGGGTTCGTGTCGACCCATTTAAGTTTTCGGGTCGAAAAAATCAACCCTAACCCATTTTTTTCGGGTCGGGTTCGGGTCGGGTCAGTTTTTGCCAGCCCTAGACTTGGGTGAGTCATTTGTTCATTGTGTACTTATATATTTTTTACCGTTACTGACTTTGTCTCTTGATAGTTTACTCGCGAGGTGGTAATGAGGATGGAGAGGGGTATGGACGCCTTTCGCTATCATCTGGTGAGATTGAGGGACCGAGCCTCCTGTCATCGTGACGACACTGCTACAAAGGTATTTCTCTTATCCTTATCACATGTTTTATTTGTTAATGTTTATATTTGACTTGATTTATTTTTACAGGGTTCCTCCGCCCCATACTCGGACGAAACCCGAGGCTAGTAGAGAGAGATTCGGGTTTGGCTCAAGGCATTGTCATACCTCTTCCAGGGGCGAGGGTGGTCGGTTGGAGACGGCTCCTACCGAAAGATCGGAGGGTTCGGGCTCTTCGTCTGAGGGCGCACATGTTAGGCCGACAGGCCAAGGAGGCGTGACATCGTCTCCTATAGGGGTTGGTGGGACGTACGAGGTTGGCTCGTCGTCGCAGCAGCCACAGCAGCCTCAGCCGTTAGCGATTCAGCGTGAGGGTGAGCCTGGAGCTAGTGAGGGACATACTCCACGATCTACTTTGTTCTTTGATACTTTGGGAGTGCCTCCCCATTTGCGTCCTCCGGCACCGCAATTAGGCCTGTATTTATTTTATTTGACTTGTAGAACTTTGCTTATCTTGTATTATATGACTTCTATGTTAGACACATTGTATATACAAACTTATTATCTATTTATGCTTATTTTATCTCTGCATTTTTTATTCTGTATGTGAGTGTGTGAAAAATGTGACTAATTTTTGCGCAAAAATTTCCGTCATTTTTAATATCAATGGAGGGTATCTGACTTTTTCCCCCAAAAAGAAATTAAAAAATGAAAAATAAACTTTGACTAAAAATAAGCCTAAAATTAATTAAGCTTAAATTAATCGAAAAGTGTTTGAGATAAGGTTGGGTAAGGCGTCAAGAGGTTAAACCGTAAAGCCAATATGCAAAATCGAGTTATAGTCAGAAAGACATGGTTTACATAGCGCGTTAAGCTGGCGTCGTGCCGGCTTTCTGTCGCCAGACGCTGACCCTTGTCGCCAGGCGACATGCCTTGTCGCCAGGCGTTGCACCTGTCGCCGGCGCTAATCTCTTTTTCTCCGAATCCTTTTGGGATTCGAATTGTACCAGTTTTATGCATAAATAGCCCCCAAATCTGCCGAGTTTTGTATATTTCGAACAGATTAAAACAATAGTTATAGCTTTAATTCTCTTTAAGCAATCATGTCTAAAAATTTTAGTGATTATTTTACTCGTGAGTGGTGCTGATCTTTGACTGCTAAGGAGAGAAAAGAGCTTGATTTCTTTCATATGGGAGGTATTTATGGTATTAAGGGGGGTAGACATAGATATAGATTTTATTCATACCGCCTTAGAATATTGGGATCCAGACACCCATTGCTTTATACTAGGCTATGATGAAATTAGTCCTTTACCGGAAGAATTTGGTGCTATTCTAGGCTTCCCTTCCATGGATCTTGAGGTAATTCCTAATGTGAGCGAATATTATTATAAAGACTTTGAGCGTTTCTTTAATCTTAAGGACAGGGATCTAACAAATATTGTAGATGGAACTGTAGTTAATCTGAAAGAATTTGCACGCCATTACTTTGATAGACCATATTCTGAGTCTTTTCATGTTTATAGGAGGAGAGCTTTTCTCTTTTGATGTTTAGCCAATATCTTCTCACTAGTGGAAATAATCGTGAGGGTCAAGCAATTTTAGTGTCTGTCATGGAACAAATTGAATCAGGGAGGAATCCAATGCCATTAATTGTTGGAGAAACTATGCTTAGTTTAGATGAGTTAAAGAAAAATCCAAAAGCAATATTAGTGTCTGTCATGGAACAAATTGAATCTTCGAGGTTCTCCAATTCTATTACAGGTAGAAAAACAAAATTTTTAATTACAGAAATAAAAAACATATACTTTTGGATAGTAACTCTAATTATTTGCATTGAATTTTTGCAGATGTGGCTAATGGAGAGACTAGAATTAATTAGTCCTGACAACATTGACAAATATACACCAAATTGCTTTGTAAGGCGAAAGAAATGCTTTTCTATAAAGATGGGCTGTCGGGAATGGAGCAAAATATTCGCCTCTTGTGATTTTGCTATCAAGTGGGTTATTCCTTGGTGGAGAATTGAGAAGATGGTTGTTGTCAACAAACAACCCTTTTGCCGTCTTCCTAGCTTATCAAAGTTGTCCTATTATTGCCCATGTAGGGTAAAAAGACATTATGGCCTTGATCAAACCATTCCTTATGGTGATCTTCATCGTCCTTATGAATTCCCTATTTCACAAGACATGGAGAGGTTTGATAATTATTGGAGTGCTAGGCCTTTATGGGAAGTTGTTACCCAAAAGGTTCCTCTTTCCTTGTCTAAGGATGTGAAGCATTGGCTACTTGATAGACCTAAAAAGGACAAGAACAGAGCTCCAAATAAAACCAACTTGAAGAATCGTCTGGGAGACAAGAAAGCTCCTGTTAAGGAACGCCTAGGTGAAAAGGTTGAATTTAAAATTCCTATCATGCCTAAGAAGAAGAGCACTACTAAAGGCAAGGAAAAAAGAAAAGCTGACTCTACGGTAAAGAAAGTGTGGGTAGAGGAGAAACATGGTGTGATGGCTAAAGGGGAAACTGTGAACACCAAGATTGAATGTAGATCCTCTAAAGGATTCTTGCTAGCAAAAGTAATGGATGAAGAAGAAGATTCTGACAAGAATTGGAAGAGGGCAAAGAAAGAGAAGAAATATTAGAGCATTGCTTTTTCTTCAATTTATTAGACAATTTTAATTTTTAAGTTAATTTATTTTTTTAAGATTCCATTTGAATTCCATCAATAATGTAATTTTACTTTATTTTTATTAATGCAATTTACAGCTTTTTAAATTAAATCAACATCTACAGTTTAATTTCCATAGCAATGAAAACACTTAATTATTTTTCTGAAAATTATTCGAGTACAAAAGTCGAACATTTTCAAAATACACCGAAATTTGCCCAGTCTAATGCA
Source organism: Chenopodium album (assembly GCF_948465745.1). Lineage (NCBI taxonomy): Eukaryota > Viridiplantae > Streptophyta > Magnoliopsida > Caryophyllales > Amaranthaceae > Chenopodium > Chenopodium album. The sequence goes on from NC_137844.1 coordinate 38,144,019, forward strand.
GAAAAATTAGCGCCACAGTTTAAAGTCTGTCGCCAGACACTGTTGTCCGTCGCCTAGCGCTGCCCTTGTTGCCAGACACTGTAGTTTTCGGCCGACGCTGATGTATTTTGTCAGGCGACAACTTTTCTGGGATGCGTTGTTCTTGAATTTTTCGCGCCGATTGTACTGAGTTGACTTGTCAATGCTGGGATGCGAAATTAAAGTGGCCGCACCCTATAAGGGTTGCCTACGTATCCTTTCCTAAGGAATCAGGCCAGACGTAGCTCTCTTGAGTTATCTTACTCAAGTAACTATGGGTAGTATTTCTTAAGTCTGTCAAGATTTGTCATGTTTAAGAATTCATTGCCATCCATATCAGTTAGTTTTGCAGCACCTCCTGATAGGATAGTTTTGACAATATATGGTCCAGACCAATTAGGCCTAAACTTGCCTCTCGGATCCAAAACATTTTTTCTTAGTGCTTTTAACACCAAATCTCCTACTTTGATGTTTCTTGTCTTGACTTTCTTGTTGAAGTGTCTAGCCATACGGGTTTGATAGCATTGCGTATGATGTAGAGCTTTTAGTCTTTTTTCATTGAGTAGAATTAGCTCCTCATATCTTGCTCTAGTCCATTCGACTTCATAGAGTTTACTTTCCAACGCAATGCGTAAGGAAGGTATTTCTAGTTCTACAGGTTGTACGACATTCATTCCATAGACTAAAGAAAATGGCGTATTTCCTGTTGACGAGCGAATTGACGTGCGATAACCCCAAAGAGCAAAGTGGAGTTTGTCAGGTCAATCCTTGTAATTTTCTGTCATTTTTTCAATGTTAGTCTTTAAATTTTTATTGGCTGCCTCAACTGCACCATTTGCATGAGGTCTGTATGGGGAGGAATGATGATGTTGAATGCCGTACTTTTGTAGCAATTCTTCACATTCTGCGTGAAAGTGAGTTTCATTGTCATTTATCATTTCATGTGGGACTCCATATCGACAAATAATGTTTCTTTCGATAAAGAGTGCTACATGTTTCGCAGTGAGCTTGGCATATGATTTTGCTTCAACCCATTTAGTGAAGTAGTCAATCGCTACCAAGACGTATTCATGACCTCCTGTTCCTGGAGGAGTGATTTTTCCAATGATGTCTATCCCTCATGTTGAGAATGCCCATGGCGATGTATAGGTGTGGAGAAGAGATGGAGGAACGTGTTGTAAATTAGCGTATATTTGGCATTTAGGGCATCTTTTGACATATTGATGACAGTCCCTATTCATGGTAGTCCAATAATACCCTTCACGCATTATCTTTTGGACTAGCATTTTGCCATTTACATGTGTTCCACATACTCCTTCATGGACTATTCTCATAGCCTTTTGGGCTTCCTTTTTGCATACACATAGTAGAGCTCGACCCTTAGGTATCCTTTTGTGTAACTCGTCATTTATGAGCACATATTGGGAAGCCAAGAGTCTTAAGGCTCGTTTTGCTCTTTTGTCAGCATGGAGGGGATATTCTCCTTTTGTGATGTAGTTAAGGATGTCTGTATACCAAGGCTCTTCTTCTTCTTCTTCTTGGATCACTTCATCATCCTCTATAGCTTGAATATAAGCCGGTTTATGCCTTTTTTATATCGTTAAAGGAATTTGCTCGATTTCCGTAGGAATCCTAACCATTGAGGCTAGTCTTGCTAAGGCATCGGCAAACTGATTTTCTTCTCTAGGTAGATATGTGTACTCTACCTTTTCTAGTTGGTTTGTGAGAGTTTCCAAGTATGTTTGGTAAGGGGCCAAGCTTTTACTCCTTACCTTCCATCTTTTGGAAATTTGGTTGATGATCAATGAAGAATCTCCGAATATTCGAAGTTTCTTTACTCCTAATGCTAATGTTGTTTCGAGGCCAACCACGCATGCTTCATATTCTGCAGCGTTGTTGGTAACGTCGAAATCTAGCTTTATGGAGATTGGAACATGTTCTTCTTCAGGTGATACCAATAGTACTCCTACACTACATCCCTTTTGGTTTGAGGCTCCTCGAAGTAGAGAGTCCAAGTATCATCTTCTGTGACCATCAAATCTTCGTCTGGAAAATCATTTTCGCGTATGGGCGTGGAATCTTCTATTGGGAAATCTGCTAAGAAATCTGAAACCACGGATCCTTTAATAGCCTTTTGGGGCATGAATCTGACATCGAATTGGGCTAAGTTGACTATCCATCTTGATATTCGCCCATTTAGTGTAGATTTCTCGAAAAGATATTTAAGTGGATCCATTCGAGATACTACAAAGACTGTGTGCATGAGCTTGTAATGTCTTAACTTGGTTGTGGCCCACACTAATGCGAGGCATAATTTCTCAGGTGGTGTATAGCATATTTCATACTCGAGCATCTTTTTACTTAGATAGTAGATGGCATTCTTCTTTCCTTCTACTTCTTGTGCGAGCATAGCCCCCATTGTCTCTTTGGTGACTGTTAAGTACAACCTAAGAAGGATTCCTGGGAGTGCTGGTGCTAATACGAGAGGATTAGCGAGATAGGATTTGATCTTCTCAAAGGCTTTTTGACATTTGTCGTCCCATATTATTGGCACATTTTCTTGAGCTTGTTGAATATTGGTTCACATATTGTTGTTAATTTAGATATGAACCTACATATGTATTGTAGCCGGCCAATGAATCCCCGAATCTGTTTTTCGGTTTTGGGAGGTGGCATTGACATGATTGCTTTGATCTTGGTTGGGTCTATCTCTATTCCTCTAGAGCTAATGACGTATCCCAAGAGTTTTCCTGAGGTGACTCCAAAGGCACACTTAGATGGGTTCAACCTCATGTTGTATTTTCTTAGCCTTTCAAAGAATTTTCTTAGGGCTACAAAATTCCCTGGGCCATCCTTTGATTTCACAATCATGTCATCTACATAGACTTCAACTTCCTTGTGCATCATGTCATAGAGTAAGGCAGTCGCTACCTCGTTGGCAAGTGGCACCCGCGTTTTTCAACCCGAATGGCATCACCGTGTAACAGTAAGTGCCCCAAGGTGTTATGAATGTCGTCTTCTCCATGTCTTCTTCTGCCATGAGAATCCGGTTATACTCCGCGTATCCGTCCATAAACGAGAGAAGTGCGTGATTCAATGTGTGGTAAAGGGAAGTCGTCCTTTGGACTTGCCTTATTTAGATCTCGATAGTTGACACACATTCTTACCCTTCCATCCTTTTTTGGAACTTGGACCACATTTGCGACCCATTCGGGGTATTTGGACACCCTGATAAAACCTATAGTTATCTGTTTTTGTACTTCTTCCTTTATTTTAAGAGTTATGTCGGGTTTCATTCCCTGTAACTTTTGTTTTACAGGTTTCATTTCTAGAATTAGTGGAATTGTGTGTTGAGCTATTTCTCTATTAATTCCTGGCATATCTTCATATGACCAAGAGAATACATCGATAAAGTCTTTTAGTAGATTAATAAAATCGGTTCTTTCATCTTTATTAAGTGTTAATCCGATTTTAACTTCTCTTTTAATGATTGGATCTTTTGAGATATCAACCGTTTCAGTATCTTCAATTACCGGCGTTTTGTTTTCAAGTGTTTCCATTGCTTTAATTATTTCTTTGCCATTTTCATTGTTAGTTAAGCAATGCTCGTCATCTTGGGTTAAAGAATGACACGAGGAGTAAGCAAAAGAGGACATATTATTAAATTCGAAAACCATTACATCAAATGAAGCTATATCCGTTAGGACTTGATTACTAACTATTCTAGGAGAAGGTGCTAAAACAAAAGAACTAGGAGAAGGTACTATAGCTAAGGGCTTAGAAGACTCAATAGGGGAAGACTCTGACTCGGACTCTTACTCAGACGATTCTTCGAACATTGGTCCTTGTCCTGTTGTTATGGAGATCTTCCATCCACTTGGAGTAGTTACCTTCACGGTCTTTTGCCATCCTTGAACTAGACCCTCTGCTGGAGTGATAAGTTTGGAAGGATCAAAGTTATCACATTGCAATACTGTTTGAATGAACAAGGAATTATCCTCAGTATAAGTTGGCTCATTCTTCTCATGCCCAAAGAGAAGTCCCATGACATTAAAGTCAAAGCATGGGGGTGCTTTCTCCTTATGGATAGGAGTTGGGACATCATCTAGAAAGTTGCAATCTAAGAATATTTCAAACCCAGGTTGTCTTATCCCATTCTTGACAAGGGGTTCAGGAAATTCATGGCATGGATAGTCCTCTCCCTCTTTTACGAATTGTCCATTTAGGGTAAGAGGATAATGATCCATTGAGATTGCTTTCTTTTGGGCACGAGCGTTCCTACACGCATTGACCTTTTCCCGGGCTCGCTTGAGGTCTTCTGGAGTCAGTTCAAAACCAAGTCCAAAGTGTCCAATTTACGGAGCCAGGTAGTCCCATTCGCTTTGCTATCCCTTTCTTCTTTCCAAGAGTCATTCTAGGAAAGTGTTCCTGTTTTCTGAGGATAGCATATACTGTTATATTGGAGTGGAGGTCATAGTGAGGAAGGGTCCTTTCATCTTCCTCGATTAAGGAGACCTCTTCGTTAAAGCCCCACAAATCTTCATCATCTTCATCGTGTTCCACATTTATGATCGGATTCTCGATGGCTTTGATTCTCATTGGTGAAGCATCAATTGTAATAGGGATCCCTCCTACTATAGCCTTCACTTATTGATGAAGGGATGAAGGGACGACCTTTAGATCATGAAGCCAAGGGCGTCCCAACAATAAGTTGAAGGTTGCTTTAATGTCTACCACTTGAAAAGTAGTAGCATGTTCAATGACTCCTGCCGTTACATTCATGGTGATGGTTCCAAGAGCTTGGCGGCGAGTGTTGTCATAGGCTCTTATTCCCTGTGTAGATGGAGACAAGTCTTCATTTCTTATTCCCAACATTCTCGCAGTTCGGAGTGGACAGACATTAATTGCTGATCCATTATCTACAAGAGTCATTGGGACATTCATTCTCTTACAAATTACTGTGAGATTCAGGGCTTTGTTATGTTTGTCACCCCCTAGAGGTAGATCCTTGTCAGAAAGGTGATCAAGTTGATAGGACTGGGAAGATCACTCGTGAGAAAGTTAGCCAACCCCTCAGGAGTGGTTTCAGAATCTATTCATATTTTATCTAAAGCATTCAATCACTGCCACCCTATGTTGATGGGATGTGGCTAAAAGTTTCCATACATTCATTTCAACCTTAGTCTTCTTTAATTGTTTAACAACATCGTTGTCTTCTATGATGGGTATGGGAACTTGCTTAGTAGTAGGGATAGGTTGTTGTGCGGTAATGGGAGGTTGCATTCTCCCATATCTTGTGAGAACATTTATGGGTGAATCTTCTTCAACCCAAATATCGTTCATTGGATATATCGTGGAGAGTGGGGTTTCTTCCATATCCTTGAGGTAAACATCCTCATCGTCACTATCCCTAAATCCATTAATAGTAGCGTCTTTCTCTTGTGGAATTTGAACTATCTTTTTTATCATCAATCAGTTTCTGAATTAAATCTTTAAATTTAAAACAATGTTCTATTGTGTGTCGCCCTGATTGGTGATATGGATAGTAGAACCTTTCCATACTCTTTAGCGATTCAAATGGTCTCGGTTCGAGAGGTTTAATCTTGCCACTCTCGGAGAGTATTTTGAACATATTCGCATAGGTGGTCCCAATTGGAGTGTAGGACTTATAGCTCCTTTTGGGTGTTTCGACTACTTGAAAAGAGAATGGGTTCTTCTTAGTAGTCTTTATAGGTGTCACCTCTTCATGGACATGTTTATTTTGTTCTTGTTCTGTGTGTTCAAGAACTTTTCTACACATGCCTATCATTTTCTCTACCGTATATATGAAGAGCAACACATCTTCTTTAGTGGCCGGTTGTTGAATTGGGGACCATTCACTTATGGCGTCAAAGAATACTTCCTCTTCTTCTTCAAGGGCATGAGTTTCTTTGACTGGTTTGATTAAAGATGAGGGATCAACACAACTTTCCTCATCAGAAATAGCCAAGGAGTCAGAAAGTGGTGCACTGTTGATGCTTGGCTTCTTACTTGCAGGAGGCACTGCGAGTTTATTGTTGTCGATCAAGTCCTGGATAGCTTCCTTTAGCTTCCAGCAATTCTCAGTAAGGTGGCCTCTACCTTGATGGTATTTGCAGTGTGCATTGGGGTTCCAATTAGCTGTTCTCTTTTCGACTGGTGGATCCCCAAATGGTCCAATAGGAGTTATAAGACCTTTTGCATGAAGACGGTCAAATGCGGTGTCATAACTCATACTAATAGGAGTAAAGTTTCTCCTAAATGGTTTCTTTTGTCCTTGATTGTTCATAGTGAGGACTTCATTCAGATTAAAGGTATTAACATTATTTGAGTGGGTGGTTTTAGAAGAAGAAGGGTTGTCATTCTTCTTTCCTTTCCAACCACTGTTGGATTTAGTGTTAGCAGCTTTTTGCTTTGTAAGGTCATCTTCAATATTAATTCCAATATCATAAACGGCTTTGAAAGTATTCAAGTTGCTTTGGTACTTGAGGTGTTTAGAATATTTTTCCTGGAGATTCTTTATGAATAATCTCACAGACTCTTTTTGGGTAGGCACTTCAATCATCTTAGTAGAGGTTTCCCTCCACTTATTAAAGAAAGAAGTAAAACCTTCATTCTGTTTTTGCTTAAGTACCTCATGTTCCTTATGATCAGTTTCAACTTGAATATTACATTATATCTTTCAATAAAAGCGTTTATAATAGCATCCCAAATAGAGATTTTCTCTTTGTCAAAGGAGAAGAACCATTGGTGACAAACGGTTTCAAGAGATAGAGAAAACAATGAATGAAAGACATTCCTATCGATCCCCTTAATGTTCATTATTGTCTCGAAAGCTCTTAAGTGGAAGTAAGGATTGTCTGTTTCCTTGAACCTAGGGATGTCATTGGCATTGAAATTCTGCGGAAGAAGTTCCTTGTCCACTGAGACCCCTTGTGAGCTAATGCCCTGGAATCTATAATCATTGAATATCTTGCTCAAGCTTTCTTGCATGAGCTCCATTTGTTGTTGCTTCACAGGGTCATTGATTTGAAGAGCCATAGCCTTCATCAATTTAGTTAAGTTGGCCACGTCCTTCCTAAGTTCGTTCACTTCTTCTTGAGACGCCATTATCTTCTTAGGTTTTCTTTTCCGACTAATTGGTTTGTCAAAAAGGACTACTTGAACAAATGTATTTTCTTTGATTAATTGCCCTTCCTTTCTTGACCAAGCACTGTAAATTAAACCATTTATTTGTTTTAATGACTTGACTTGAATTGACTTTGACTTTATTGGTTTTAAAACAAAAAAACAAAAATAGGGTGTATTTTTAAGGATCAAATAAGGGTTCAAACAAGTATGGTTTAATTGGAAGAATAATATCCGACTTAACCCCCTAAAAAAATGACGGAAAACACGCGCCTACAAGACTCTCTAGACATGATCAAAGTGTGACATATTTATTAGGTGTGTGCTTTAATAGTGATTGTGAGTGACATGCTTTAACTCTTGTATGAGACCATGGGACTATGTGCCTAGACTCAATTAAAAACATGATTACTGTCAGTAATAAACTGATTAAACCGTTTAAGCAAATTGATTATTTAGACTTGTCGTGAAGACTCGAGCAAAGGCCTGGACTATCGTCGGACGACAGGACTGTCGCCGGACGCTAAGGGTAGCGCATGGCGCTAATCACTAGCGCATGGCGCTATAGTCTAGATCTCTGCGCCATTACTGGAACATTGATCTAGGACTGTTTCCAGTATTTTACTCTAAAGGGACAAGCCTAAAAGTCGTACTAAGTCAATTAATTTATTAAGACTTTAATCATTTATTAATTAATTAATCAATTTAGCAAAGTTCTTTAATCATTAATTAATTCATTTAAGCCCATTCACAAGTCAAACAAACGGTTAGTGTAAACACATATAGGCTGTGCACAAGCAAATAATGCACAAGTAGTCAAATAGTCACAATATGATGCAATGAGTTTGCAACCTAATCATGGCTCTAGTTCTCTAAAGTTCAAGATATGGGTTAGTCAAGGAGGGTCCATGGTTATGAGTCCGGATGCACCGCGCGGAAGCCTTACCTTTGAAAGGGTTGGCGCGAGTGGATGGGACCCCGCGAGTTAAACTCGCTTCCATGGTTTGGTGAATTCAACAAACTCGAATGTACCCTTCGTTGCCAGGAGCGTTCGATTGGGTAGATGGAGCGTGAATCCCCATAGGGTTATGGCCATATGTAGAACACATATGAGTTTCAGAAAAAAAGGAAAAACTCAATCAGGAAGTAAAACCGAGCAAACAGTACTAGAAACTAGTTGAAACAAGAAGGTAGATTTCTGGCTCGGTATTGGAAGAATTCAGCGTGAGAAAATAGCATCTGTCGCCAGACAACAAGTACTGTCGCCAGACGACAAAGCTATCGCTCGGCGATGACGCTGTTTTCTCAACGCTAATTCCTACATGCCTCGGCAGCTTTCTGTTCTTGAATTTTCCAGTTTTTTTTGTAGCATTATTTCGATTTTAGTTGTGAAAGATATTTCCCTAATTTCCTACGTGTAAAAATCCTATGTTTTTACGCATTTTGGATGGTCTTTCCAATGCGGACCTTTTTATGCATATGCCACAATGTTAATCAAAATTACGAACATGAAATACTTAAACTTTTCGAGTCTCATCCACTCATTCTAAATCACTGCCAAAATAAATTTTAGGAATTAAAATAGAAATCCTCCCTAGTGGAGTCGCCAAAAATCTGTAGGGAATATTTCAAGCTTCCCACACTTGAGCCCCACTGTGATCATACACTTAAGCATGGTGACGTCCAAAGGGAAGGAAGCTAGAGTAAAAGAGTCGCCAACAAGTTTTAGGAACTTGTAAACCGTTCACAGGGTGAAGGTTACACCCCTTAACGATCCAGGAGATCGTTAACTCCAATAGGTCTGGAACCATGACTGGAAGTTCGGGGATAAAGGTACAAATCCAACCTAAAAGAGATTGAACCTGCCATAATAATAGGCCTCTACTTTATTCTTCTCGTATTCATGTGCACTTTCTAACTAACATACAATCAATAGGTTAACCCTAAACCTGTTTAATATATGTTGGTTGAATATTAATGCACAAACAAATCTATTATTGGCGATCACTTGAATTATAATCCTATTAGCCTTAAACAAGATTATTAATTATCTTATTAAGCGTGATTACAAGTACAAATTCCCTTTAAACATGCATAAAAGGCGTGATCAATCAATAACAATAAATAATATATCAAGCAACATAACAATAACAATCATCAAAATAATATTCTCAATCTCAATAAAGCATAATAATAATAGCAAGATCCTAGGCATGATACTAACAAGATTAATAACAAATCCTAGCATGTCACTAAGCATTAAAATTCAAAGCTTTATTCCTAGCATGATACTAACATGATATAAAGAAAAAATAGGAGACATCATAGGAACATGCATGATATTAGAAATCAATAAAAGCATCCTAACATGATACTAGGGAACAATAATAATCAAAGCATGATTTATATATCAAAATATCAATAAAGCAATTAAAGTACTTACTTCGATGCCTCGTATCTCTTTCTAATAACAAAATACATGCGTTAGTAACTTCAAGGGAAATAATAAATCAAACAATTAAATCAAATAATTGAAATAGAGATTTGGGACCAAACCCTCAGAAACTATCAACCTTTCACGTCTAGGGAAAAGGCAAATTCGAACTTGGCTAGGTGTGTCTAGAACAAATGTATGAGGAATTTTGTAAAAGGGAAGGTTTAAAAAAAGAATAGAGAGAGAATAAGCTTCTAGCTTTAGAGAGAGAGAAGAGATGATTGTGAATGATGATGAAAAACGGGGAAATACGACCCCTATTTATATAAAAACAGTTCGGAAACAAATCAAGTCCTATTCGGAATAAAACTGGCATCTGTCGCCAGGCGACAGACATTAGCGCCATGTGACACTATTAGCGCCAGGCGACAGACGCTGTCGTTTGGCGCTAATTAAAAGATAAAACGCGCTTTTGTACGGAATCCTCTTCTTAATATGATTAAGCAGCAAATTCCATGTTTATCAAATTAAAATCAGGTTTATCATAAAACACTTATTTTATTCCAAATAAAACTCTTTAAAATATAATTATCAATCCTAACACTATTAGAATTTAAAAGAACCTTCTAGATATTCTAGAAGATTAAAATCAATCCTAATAATTTTAGGAATAATAATTAATAGGCCCTCCTCTAGATCATCGGGCCGCATATAAAATCATTTGGGTGAAATTTAATTTAATCCATAACTTCCTCATTATTCATCGGAATTGGACTTATAATATATCGTTGGAAAGGTCTTTTCGACCCTAATCCAACTACACCATTATTGGACCCTTATCATGGATAAAACTAAATTGGACTGGCTATTTTCATAGATAGTGTAAGAAAAGAAATATTTTTGAAAACAGAAGAGGAGATATTTTAATAAAAACATCCTCATTACTAGACTTTTCACACTTTCACCTCGTTCGATAATCAAATGACGTCAAACGTATTCATCACTGGGTTCGGTTTTGGGGAGAAACATTTGGGTGTCTACAGTACTATATGACTTAATGACTTGATTAATAATGATAAAAAAAATATGTGTAAATAGGCATTAGGCAAGCATGAGATTCATGACACACACTACAACAATGATTAATATGTTTACGATGTACAGTACTCAAAGAATTAAAGCCCATAACGATAAGGTCCACATTAGAAAACTATTCAGGATCATCGAGAATCGGTCCGGTCCGGGGTTTATTCCGGACCAATCGGTCCGATCCGGTCTTGGACCGAATTTGACTGGTCCAGTCCTTCGGTCCCAACTTTCCTAAAATCCGGTCTTCAGTCTTGCCCGGGCCGGTTTGGGCTAGTCCGATTTTGGACCGATGCACAACCTTAGGTATTTGTACCGCAACACGGTAAAGAATACCGTGAATAGTCAGCTTATGCTGCGACGCGGTATTTTAGCTATTGCGCGGTAGTTTCAGTTTTTTACGCATTTTTAAAACTATGATAACTTTTGATCCGTAACTCGGAATAAGGCATATAATATATCTTTGGAAAGCTTATCAAGTCTACTTTCCTACCCAATTAGAAAAAGGTCAAAATCATTTTTAGATTTTATGATATGGCCGTATTAATGAAAGGGTGTTGGTTTTGTTCTGAGTTTAGTATTTTGCTCATATCTTCTTCGTTTTAAATCGGAATTGGGCTTATGATATACCGTTGGAAAGATTTTTGAAAGGCCTATCCAACCAAATATTATTTGGATTAAAATTATAGGGCCACAAAATTAGTTCAGCTTGGTTTTGTGATGCGGACACGAAAACTAGAAAATAAGTAATGCTTTGGGGAAATGGGCTAAGAATTGGTTGGTTTATTAAATGTATTGGATTGGACATGAATTTAAGCACTCCAAAGATTAAATACTCAACCTGACCAATAATGGTGGTGAAAGGTTGTTCATCATCGGGTTTGGTTTTGGGGAGATATTTTTAGGTGTCTACACCTATATAAACAAAAGTTGTTTAAATAGATGTATAAAAGTCATTTTCGAAAGTTATTTATGGATAGTGCTTAATTAACATTGGAGCTTCAACAATGGAGATCTTCAATAATGGAGCTTGATCGTCCGCTTCTTCGCCATCAGATTAAACGTTGCTTATCATAATGAACCACCAATAGCATTGTCGTTATGAGATATTTTATAGTAACATGTTGCTCTTTACCTTCTTCAACTGTCTTCAAACCCCACTAAACCGAACCTTTCTTCAAGCTCTACAATTTTTTAATAGATGTTCCATTGTTAATATCCAGGTACCCTTGACAATACCTACCATTTTGGGTTATCCATTCCCTTAATTTATGTATTTTTACTTTCGGGTTTTGTTGAAGCCGCTATTGTGCATCGTACCGGTGGTCATGGAAGAAGGGGGTTGTTAATGTTAATGTTAACACACTAATCAATAATCGATGGTTTTTGGGTTTGTAATCAACTAATTGGAACTTGAATAATTAAACACTCCCTCCGTCCTCAATTAGTTGTTGTTGGATTTATCTTAACGTATATTATTGGAATATCAAGTTTTTCTTAAAATATAATTTCTATACAAGTTTTTCACCAAATAAAATCGTATTTTTTAAAAATTCACCTAATTCCCTTAATGATTAACAAACGTTTTCTCCATTAGTCATTAGTGTTAAGCATGACACATATCATAACTATTGGGTTTCGTAGTGTCCAACACCACGCGGAAGGAAACCCGCCCAAAATCCGTACATAAATTAAAGCAACTAAGCATGCATTAAAACCACAGTCACATAATTAACAAGAAGAGAGAGGGAAAGAGTTATTGCCCTCGAAGTGTGCTTCGCTCACCAATGAGCTCGGACTTGGAAATCTTGAGTCCCGCAAGTGTGCGAACCTCCAACGGCTAACACCGTCGCTACGGAACCGAGCTGGCCCCTACCTAGAAGCTTAGTCAGGGTAGACCAAAATTACTTAGAGTATTAGAACAAATCTATTCTCGCTTTTAATGATCCCTTCAAGTTCACCAACTCAAGTGTTCTTTCCCAATGCCAAATGATTAGTATTTATAGGGAAATGAGCCCTTGAAATCCCATCATCTTTCAATGTGGGATGGATGGTAAAAACGCAAAATAAATTTTAATTTAATCTTTAAAACAAATTAAAAAAAGTCAAATGAATCACCAAACAACAAGTGGCAAGAGGAGAGCAAGGGGTTAGGTGAGGACCACAAGGGGGACTACCCTCCCATTGCTCCCCAAGGAAAACCTACAAACCGACTCCCCACAAGCCCACCAATTGCGGCGTGTCAGCTGGCGCCCAGCCTTGGGCACCAAGGCATGCCTCTCTGGTGGCCTGTTGCTCGGCCGGGCCTGCCAGCGCACCCGCATGCGAGTGCGGCTCAGCAGGCATGCCTCACTGCTAGCGGGCTGTTGCTGCTGGGCGCTGTTGAGCGTCAGCGAGGCCTAGTATGCCATAGCTGGCTGCTGGCCTTACTGGTGCGTTACTCACGCATAGCTTTGTTGACGCACCATATGTGCTTGGCCATGCTGGCCCTTGCGCACTAGCAGCTGGCTTGCGATGCTAGTAAGCTTGTGCTTCTAGCTAGCTTAACATGGTGCGACTACCCAACTAGCACGCGTGTGTTGCGGCTAGGATTACAGACATGCCTCACATTCTAGCAGGCTTGTCTAGCCATATTGCCCTAGCCCTCAGATAGCTAGGGCATTCCGAGCCATCCGAGGCAAGGGCTAGACTTGTTGTTTAGTTGATTTTTGCCATCTCGTCGATTACCAAATTCGACTTGCCTTATGACGTTCGGGTTCGACACTCTTATTTCGAATTCCGACGTCGTCGTTCATAAAACTCTATTGAATCATTTAATCCATCGAATTAATTCATTGTTTTGATTCGGTTACACGATTGGGTGTGACCAGAAGGGTTCAGTCAAGATTAAGCTGTAATATTAATTATGCATTAATATTACTGATCGGAAGCGAACTCCAGCTAGACATTCCGATTACTTGACGTCATTGAATAATTAGCTTCCTAATAATTCCGAACCCTATATCGGAATAATACACTTGTTCGCAGGACACCATTCCTTTCAATCTCCCACTTATTCTTCCGGACAATTGCACTGTTAGTGTATAACCTCTCTCCTATGTCATGTAATGTCTCTTCATGAATTATAAGGTAAAATTTTTTCGTCATCCTTGTTACGTTCAAAAGTGTTTCTTGATTTTCGAGTTCGACTATCTCTAAGTAGATGATTTCTAAAATCCATCTGAGCACGGCCATGCATTTTCAGTCTCGCTCTTCAAGAGTCCTTGTAAATAAAAAAGACATGTTCCCTATTGTTAATAGGGGGACATCCCCAGTCTTGCATTATTAAATTCCTTTACTAAGAGGATCTAGCCGCCCGAGTGTTGCCTTTATTCCCCTTGTACGGTAGTCATTTGATCAAAACGGACTAGTACTCAAACAAGAGAACTTACAATACTCATAGTTGAGGAAAGAGGATCCGATAGGCATAATGAGTAATATACTTATGACGATTGTTAAATCTCTTAAAGCATTCTCATAGGTCGATCCGGTATAGTTCCAAACTAATATATGTGCAAATGATTTATGACAATCATGTCCTTGTAGCACAAGAAACGGTGCTTTAAATTATACTACACACTAATCTCACATGGTCGTTAGTCGTCCATCTTTTAAATGACCTTGATTAGGGATAATTTTTATCTAAATATTCAATGTTCACTTAATAGGTGTTTTTTTTTATCCAAGACATTGTCTTGATATCCTATTTTAAATATTCTCAAAATCGAATGGACTCAATATTTAATTCTAAACCACAATTAAATAGAAAAGGAGTGATAATAATTTGCGAAAATTAAATTTACTCCATAAACGAATGGTTCAACACAATATTTTACATTAAAATCTCCAAAATTAATTAAAACATATAAACAGGGAAATCAAAGCTAATCTCCAACGTGCTCGATTCCCATTGCCTTAACATGCATGTTGTTTTTCACTTGAGGCACAGGTTTAGTGAGTGGATCGGCTACATTGTTGTCCGTTCTAATCTTATAAACTCTGATTTCACCTTCGGACTTCCATTCCCTTATCATGTGAAATCGCTTTTTGACATGTTTGACCTTCTGATGTTCCCTTGGCTCCCTGGCCTGAACAATAGCTCCATTGTTATCACAATAGAGATCTATTGGACCCTTGATTGAGGGTACAACATCAAGTTCACCAATGGACTTACAAATCAAAACTGCCTCATTAGCTGAATCTGAAGCTGCCAAGTACTCGGCTTCAGTTGTAGAATATGTAGTTGTGTTTTGCTTAGCACTCTTCCAACTAAACGCTCCTCCATTTAGACATAATATGTATCCAGATTGCGACTTGAAGTTCTCTATGTCAATCTGGAAGCTTGCGTCGGTGTAACCTTCAACAACTAAATCATTACTCCCATCATAGACCAAAAATTTATCCTTGTTCCTTTTTCAAGTACTTTAGGATATTCTTGGCCGCAGTCTAATGCGCCTCTCCTGGATCTGATTGGTATCAGCTCGTAGCACTCAAGGCATACAATACATCTGGCCTAGTACATATCATGGCATACATGATCGATCTAATAAGCGAAGCTTATGGAATCTGATTCATCCTTTCTTGCTCATCAGGTTTCTGAGGACACTGTTTCTTGCTGAGAGTTATGCCATGTGACATGGATAGGATCCCTCTATGTTGAATCGTGCTAATACTTTATCGATGTATGTACTTTGTCTCAATCTAATCATCTTCTCAGATTTTTCTCTATAGATTTTGATTCCTAATATGTATTGTGCCTCTCCCAAGTCCTTCATTGAAAAACACTTTCCAAGCCAAGCCTTTACAGACTCTAACATTGGAATGATGTTTCCAATGAGCAATATGTCATCGACATATAAGACGAGAAATGTGATGTCACTCCTACTGAGCTTCTTGCAAACACAAGACTCATCTGGATTCATGATAAAATCAAACTCACTAATGGCTTCATTGAATCGCAGATTCCAACTTCTGATTGCCTGCTTTAACCCATAAATGGATTTCTTAAGCTTGCATACAATTCCAAAATTGTTTGGATCAACAAAACCTTCTGACTATGTCATGTACACAGTTTCTTCCAAAATTCCATTTAGGAAGGCGGTTTTGACGTCCATTTGCCATATCTCATAATTGTTATATGCGTCAATTGCTACGATAATCCGCACGGACTTAAGCATTGCAACTGGTGAAAAGGTTTCATCGATCATAATCAACGCCGTGAATTTGCCTGTAACCTTTTCCAAAAAGACATCATCTCGAGCCGCAAACACTTTGTACTCAGATTTGTTGTAGAACTAATATCCCTTTGTTTCTTTTATATAGCCTACAAAGAAACATATGTTAGATATTGTTGCAAGCTTGTCAGACACGAGTCTTTTGACATATGTTTCACAACCCCAAATCTTAAGAAAAGACAATCGTGGAGGTTTCTTGACAGGCTAAAGTTGTATCACCCAATCAAAAGTAATTCCTAAACCCACTAACTAAAATAGATGTGGAAGTAGGGTTGAATCCACAAGGAAACAATGTTCTTTTATTTCTAATAAATTATTATAATCTAAATCATCAAGTGACCAAATTATTTTTATAAGAATTAAACTAAGGAAAATAAATAAACTAAAGCAAATTAAACAAGGGAGAATAAAAGTAGGGAGAAATCAATAAATAAAAGCCTACGGTATAGGTTCACCAATAATTCATAATTCGGGATAAAACATAATAATAAGTTATTAATGCATAAATTAACCAGATTATAAATAAAGGGCTTTCGCTACGTATTATAATCACATAATTAACCTATTGGTATTAAATCGCATCTCTCGAATCTTGACTTAACCATTTATAAATTAACCTTCCCATTGAAACTAAGCCTAAACATCAATTCTCATTTCTCGAATCTCGAATCAATATTGCATAACTCATACAATTAAACCTGTGCAAATCTAATTGCATAGCATTATAATAATCAATACGAAATTAACCCATAACATTAACAATCAACAATAATAAATCATCCCTTCATATTAATCATGGAACCCCATAAACCCTAGAAATAAACTAATCACACATAATTAAATTTAAACTAAACAAAGCAATTAAATTAAGCATGATTAATAACAAGAACAAGAAATTAAAGAAAACAATAATAAACATTAAACTAAAGAAACTCAAATAGTATTATTAGCGTACAAACATATATCTAAAACAAAGACAAAATAGACGAAGCGAGATAAAAATAATAAACTCTAACATAACGTTCTAAAGTGTAAACTAAAAATTAAAGCTAAAAAGTCAAACTCCCTGAACAACGAAGCAAAAGAATTAATCTAGTGATCGAAAAGCTGCTACTAAAACTAAGAAACAAAAGAAAGACTAATAATAATGAAAGATGTCCGCAATTGCTGAGAATTTCGGTTTATATAACAGCCCATCTAACCGACTCAATCATCAGTGAGAAATCAGCATCCGAATGGGCCCGGATTTTCTTTGAGCAGCGAGTTGGGCTGTTCTGATCTTGAATTTTTGTGTCTTGGGCTTTCTTGACTTGAGTTCAAGTTGTCTATTAGTTTGGTCCGTATTGCTTGTGAGAACTTTGGACCCTTCTCTTCTTTAATTGAGACCAAACTAAATTTCGTTAACTCATGCGCTTTAAATATACGGTCATAAAATACGATCAAACTCCAATGTCTTCGTATTGGCTTAAAATGCTCGGGAATTATCATAAATCTGTAAATTCCTACAAAATAATACCAACTCTACAAAAACACTAGAAAACATATATTAGTGATAAAAATAGCTCCGCGGAGCTCAAATAAGCACAAATATGATCGTGGACGGGGAATTAAAATATATATGAAATAGACTTATCATTTCTTGTCCATAATTCATATGGAGTCTTTCCGATTGCTTTTGACGGGGCACAGTTCAATGTTAATGCCGTGGTTAGAAGTGCATATCCCCAAAAAGAGATAGGAAGATCGCTAAGACCCATCATGGATCGAACCATGTCTAACAAAATTCGATATCTCCTCTCGGACACTCCGTTCCATTGCGGAGTTCCGGGAGGTGTCATTTCTGAGAGAATACCATGTTCTTTGAGATGATAGTCAAATTCATAGCTCAAATACTCACCACCTTGATCCGATCGAAGAGATCTTTGACTTTCTTGCCAAGCTGATTTTCCATTTCACTCTGAAATTCTTTGAATTTATCAAATGATTCAGATTTGTGCAACATAAGGTAGCGAATTCATATCTACTATAGTCATCTGTGAAAGTTATAAAATAGCGATAACCATTCCTTGCGGTTGTGCTCATTGATCCACATATATCCGTGTGTATGAGGCCTAATAAGTCGCCGGAGGCCCTATCTCCTAACTTGGAGAATGGCTGCTTTATCATCATACCAAGTAACATCCTTCCTAATTTTCAAACGACTCTAAGTCGAATGAGTTAAGGATACCTTCTTGAAGATGTTTCTTGATGCATTTATGTTAATGTGGCCAAGACGACAGTGCCACAAGTTTGATTCGATTCAACGGTCTTTGCTCTCTAGGTGGTATCATTAACATTATAAACTTGTGTTGCCTAGTGAAAGCACATAAAGACCATTAACTGAATGTGTTGTACCATATAAAAACATTGTCAAGATAAAACGAACAACCATTGTCTTTTATCTTGAATTCAAAACATTTGGCGTCCAACGCCAAAATTGAAATAATGTTTTTGGTAACGTTTGGAACATGATAACAATCTTCAAGTTCTAAAACAAGCCCGGAGGGCGAAGACTGAGAGTTCCAACGGATACTGTAACACCCCCAAATCTCCCTCTACGGAAATACTAGTAAAATACGTATAATTATACCGTAGAGATAGACTTAGGCATATTACCGCCGCGTGATTATGCAAGGCTACTCAAACTTACTAAACAAATCAATACTTTGCAGCGGAAACTTCAAAACTTTTCTTTATTAATAATAACTATAAATAGAAACCAATGTCATGAGTACTCAAATTAAATACAAGACCAAAACACCTAATTTAGATGAAACCAAATCCCGGGACTCCAATGCATCAATTTATTCACTCCACCTGAAATAACACTGCTTACCATTACAGTAAACAGGGAAAACCAAAACAAATAAAAAGTACGGGTTAGCAAAATATGCTAAGTACGGTAAGTGTAAGATAATTAAACTCAATTTATTTGCAAACATGCTTTTGAAATCCATTCCAATAATTAATCCAATAAATCAAAACTCATGATTCAAAATCGATTCTCAATATTCCAATACCCATAACCAATAAAACCAATATCAATTATTTAAAACCAATTCCTCATAATAAACCAATAAAACCAAATAAACCAATTCCTCTCCCAAGTGTGCACACCCCCCAAGCTAGTCTCCTTATGTTACAAGGCTATTCTTGAGGAAAGACCCGGTCATACAAAGTCCAAGGCCTTATCAATAAACCAAATCCGCATAGTGGGATTACTAACATGCTTATAAAGCATTAATAATAAATTTAATTCAATGATTCAATAAATCCTCTTTTAAATCCAATAATTCCAATTAATTCAAACTCCTTTATTAAATTCAACATGCTTTCAATATCAAACCTTTTTAAAACATGAATAATACTTTTAATTATTTAAAACATGATATAAAATCAATACTCCAATTTATTTATCAAAACCAAATTATTTAAACATACTTTTATTTCATAAATCATAATTCAATTCAATTTAATTCAATCATCACAAGAAATCATTCAAACATGCTCATTCAAATCAATCCTTTTTCAAGGTATCTAACCACCTACGTACCTTGATCCTTGCTTTGCCAAAAACACCTCAAAAGAACCCTCAAGTAGCTTGATCAAAAACACCCTACAAATAAATATAACCTTAATCAATATAAGGTTAACAAATAATCACAAATATTTAAATTAAAACCTCCCAATTATATATACATGAACCTTAAAAATATTTTCTCAAGAACATAATTAAAATAAAAACCGAAGAAGAGAAGAGCAAGGAGGTGGCGGCAGCAGGTGGCTGTCGCGGCTGGTGGTGGTCGGAGGGGGCGGCAGGTGGCACTGGAGTGGTGGCTGGGGTGGTGCTATAAAAAACAAAATAAGAAAAGGAGAAAAGAAAAGAAGAGAAAATGATGAGAGAATTTGAGAGAAAATTATGAGAATTGTGTGAGTGTTTGATCATGAAATAAAGGGCTATTTATAGGCTAGCATGTGTATGAATTATGGTAGGAAATGTAGGAAGAATTATGGTAAGTAGAGTTTAAGAGATTACTTGGAGAGGTGAATAAAAGAATTAAGGAAAGTTTTAATATTAGGGTGATTGTGTTTAATTGAATATGGAAGGTATGTACGTCATGAAAATTAATATGGTAAGAGGGATTACTTGGAGAATAATCAAGGAGGATATAAGGTAGGAAAATAAGATGGCTAAATATTTAAGAGATGGAAAAATAGGATTAAGGAAAAATAAAAGATTTTAAGGGAATAATTAAAAATACAAATTACCAAAACAATTTTGAGAAAATCCACTTGGGGTGGCCGATATTTTTGAGCTTTCCTAAGCTCATTTTTCTGCCCTCCTCTTTAGTATTTAGGAAATTATTTTGCAACATTTAAGGAATTAAAAATAATTGTGTAAATAATATTTATTGTATAAAATAATTAATTAATAAAATACCGATTATTCACCAAATAATTTAACCAATAAAATCAGATTTGCACACTAGGAAATCCGAAATTATTAGTCCATTAAATGGGATTTTCGGACCTTATTAAAATAATATAAAATATAGCTTTTGCCTTAATTAAAATATCCGAAATATATAAATAATCCGATTTGTAAAATAAATAAATGGATAATAAATCTTATCCAAAATAATAATTTGTTTTTAAAATACTTTTGGTGCCAAAATTCAAATATCATTTTGGCTCCAAGATTTAAATTGTAAATTAAATTACTAAAATACCCTTTTTAGAAAATAATAATTAATTAATTAATTGGGAAAATACGTATGAAAATATGGGGTATTACAGATACGGTTGAAATTCTAGCTCCATTGCCGACCCGGAGTTTGAGCTCTCACTTCTCTAGACTTCTACTTTTCCTTAGTCCCTGAGCATTAGAACAAAGGTGTGAGCCACATCCGGTTTCTAATACGCATGATGCTTTGCTAGTGAAGTTTAAGTCTATAACAAAATTACGTGATCTTGAACCAACGATGCCATGTTTCTTATCTTCCTTGAATTTGAGGCAATCCCGCTTCCAATGTCCCTTCTTCTTGCAGTAGAAACATTCACAATCGGATTAAGAAGAGGCTACCTTCTTTTCCTTGTTGCCCTTTGTAGACACCTGATTGTGTCTCCCCTAAAACTAAACCTAGTGATGAATACCTTTCACGTCATTTGATAATCGAACAAGGTGAAATGTGAAAAGTCTTATGGTGCGATCGTTTTCATGAAATTATTTCTTTCTGTTTTCGAAAATATTTTCTTGCTCTATTTATGGAAAATGTCCAGTCCACTTTAGTTTGTTCCATGATAAGGGTCTAAAAAATAGTCTAGTTGGATTGGTCTCGAAAAGAGCTTTCCAATGATATATTATGAGCTCAATTCCGATGAACAATGAGGAAGTTATGACCAAAATACTAAATTGGTCTCGAAATGAGTTTTATATACGGCCCAATGATCAAGTGGAGGGCCCATTAATTATTATTCCTAATGTCATTAGGATTGATAATCTAGAAGGTTCTTTTAAAATTCTAGTGGGATTAGGATTGATAATTATATATTTTAGAGAAAATAAAGAATTTTATTTGGAATAAAACAAGTGTTTTAAAAGATTTAATCTGATTTTAAAAGATAAGTACGGATGTTAGTTAGTCTAATTTAATTAGATTAAGGACTCCGTACGGTATTGAATTAACGCGTTCATCATTGCCAAACGACAGCTCCATCAAGCCGTGATGAAGCCATCGCGCCGCGATGGGAGTGGTTTTACTCCGAATCGAATTCGATCTTTATCTGATCATTTCGGGACTATTTTCTCTATAAATAGGATCCTTATTCCCCGTTTTCAATCATCAACAATCATCTTTCTAATGCTCTTCTCTCTCTTAAGCTAGAAGCTTGTTTTTCTCCCTCTTTCTAAGCCTTCCCTTTTTACAAACACAATACCTCATTCACGAGTTCTAGACACACCTACCTTAGTTCGAAGTTGCCTTCACCCTAGATGTGAAAGGTTGATAATTTCTGAGGGTTTGGTCCCTAATCCCTATTTCAATTATTTAAATTAATTGTTTGATTTAGTATTTTCCTTGAAGTTACTAACGTGTGTATTGTTTTGATAGAAAGAGATACGAGGCAACAAAGTAAGTTGTTTTATTGCTTTATTTCTATAGAAATCATGCTTAGATTATTTTAATTCCTAGTATCATGTTAGGATGTTATTTATTGCTTTCTAGTATCATGTTTAGGTTGCTTCTTATTTTCTTATATCATGCTAGTATCATGTTAGGGTTAAAGCTTTGATCTTTATTACTTAGTGACATGCTAGGATTTGTTATTAATCTTTTTAGTATCATGCCTAGGATCTTGCTAATAATAATATTATGCTTTAATGAGATTTAGGTTATTTTAATTATGATGATTTGTTGTATCAATATATTTATTATGTTGCTTTATATTATTGTTATTGCTTGATCACGCCCTCTCTTCGTGGTTTAAAGGAAATTTGTACTTGAAATCATGCTTAATAAGATAAATAATAATTTTATTTAAGTTAATGTGATTTTAATTTATGTGATCACCAATAATAGTTTCTTTTTGTGCATTAATATTCAACCAACATAGATTAAACATGCTTAGGATTAATATATTGATTGTATGTTAGTCAGAAAGCGCACATGAATATGAGAAGAATAAAGTAGTGGCCTATTTTTAGGGCGGTCAATCTCTTTTAGGTTGGATTTGTACCTTCATCCCTGAATATCTAGTCATGGTTTCGAACTACTATGGAGTTAGCGATCTCATGGATCGTGAAGGGGTGTAACCTTCACCCTGTGAACGGTTTACAAGTTCCTAAAACTTGTTGGTGACTCTTTTGCTCTAGCTTCCTTCCCATTTTATGCCACCATGCTTAAGTGTATAATCACAGTGGGGCTCAACTGTGGGATGCTTGAAATAATCCATACAACTTTTTATTTTGTAATATTATTGTCGAAAATATTTCCTACAGTTTTTTGGCGACTCCACAAGGGAGGATTTATATTTTAATTCCTGAAATTTATTTGGCAATAATTTTGAATGAGTGGATAACACTCGAAAAGTTCTAAGTATTCATGTGCGTAATTTTGATTGACATTATTAGCATAAGCATAAAAAAGGTCCACATTGGATAGACCATCCGTAATGCGTAAAAAACATAGGATTTTTTTACACGTAGGAAATTTGGGAAATATATTTCACAATTAGATAAAAAAACGCTGCGAAAACTGGAAAATTCTAAGAACACAGAGAGCTGTTGAGGCATGTAAGAACTGGCGCTGAGAAAACAGTACCCATCGCAGTGCGATGCGATAGCAATATCGCGACGCGATAGAGCTATCGTCTCGCGATGGTTCCTGTTGTCTTGCGCTACGTTCTTCCAATACCGAGCCAGAAATCTACCTTCTTGCTTTGACCGGTTCTAGTACTGTTTGCTCGATTTTACTTCCTAAGTGAGTTTTTCTCACTTTTCTAAACCTATATGTGTTCTACATATGGCCATAACCCTCCGGGAATTCACGCTTTATCTACCCAATTGAATGCTCATTGCAACGAAGGGTACATCCGAGTTTGTGGAATCACCAAACCATGGAAACAAGTTTAACTTGTGGGGTCCCTTCCATACGCGCCAACCCTTCCAAAGGTAAGGCTTCCGGGCGATGCATCCAAACTCATAACCATGGACCCTCTTGTAGGAGTTTATAGGTACTAATTGCGGAAAAACATCAATCATTTTCATAAAGCACCTAATCCCAAGATCTCATTGCATAACACATAAAGAACAAGTAATTATACCTTTGAAGCGTGATTCCACGTGATATCGAGCAAGAACAATGGGAGATAAAGAATCCCAAGTGTGATTCCTCTACTTGGTTCACGGGCACAAGTTAAACCTCCACTAATGGTAGTTAGTCTTGATTGAACGCTTCAATCAACCTTCAACGGAGAAGAGAGACACAAACTAACCACAAACCTCCACAAACGACCACCACACGCGCCACCAAGGTGGCCAGCCGTACGGACGTGAAGGGGGAGGAGTGAGAGCCGTGTATGTGAGGAGAGAGAGATGGATTAGGGTTTGGAATACTAGTTGCCTTGTTTCACAATTGACTGATTGTTAATTGTGTCCTCTATCAACCCTAGGCATGGATCTTATTTATAGATCATCTAAATAAGAGCCCATGTCAAGCCCAAACTCCGAAGCCAAATTAAATTACTCTAGCCCAACACTCCATGTGGTATGTCATAATCTCATGAGGCCCATTAATGGGCCTCTTACTTGTTTAACCCAATACCCTTGTTGTGTGACCTTATAAGATCCATTCTATTGGGCTTTGGACTATTTAACTAGCCCAAAGATCATTTGTCATATCTAGCACCAAACAATGACGACCTAAAAGAACGAACTTTTTATCTCCATTATAGTGATCCTTGATATATCTAGTAATTGCACTTATCGAAGACATAATTCCTTTACCTCTTTGACTAACCTTTATGCTTGAACTTTAGATAACTAGAGCCATGGTTAGGTTGCAAACTCATTGCATCATATTGTACTTACTTGACTATTTGTGCATTCTTGCTTGTGCATAATCTATATGTGTTTACATTAACCATTTGTTTGACTTGTGTAAGAGTTTAAATAAACCAATTAATGACTATATAGCACTTTGCTTAATTAATTAATACGATTAATTAAAGTCTAATAAATTGACTAAACCGACTTAGTACAACTTTAGGCTTGTTCTTTTAAAGTAGAACACTAGAAACAGGCCCAGACCGATGTTTCAGTAATGACGCGAAGGTTTGACCTGTGGCGCAACACGAAAGTGTCCATCGCGACGCGATAACATTGTCGCGCCGTGATGGCCCCTGGCGTTTCGCGACAGTTCCTTGGCTTCAGCGACGGTCCAGTTTTCTGCTTGAGTCTTCACGCTGAGTCTAATTAACCAATTTATTAACGGCAGAAGCTGTATTTTTTCATTTTTTGAGTATAGGCACATAGTCCCATGGTCTTACACAAGTGTCAAAACATGTCACTTTCACTCACTTTCTTAAGCACACACTTTGTAAATATATACGTCATGACCATGTCTAGAGAGTCTTATGTGCGCGTGTTTTCCGTCATTTTTTAGGGGGGTAAGTCGGATATTAATCCTCCAATATAACCATGTTGCTTGAACCCTATATACTTGTTCCCAAAAATATACACCCTATTTTTGCTTTTTTGCCTTTAAAACCAATAAAGTAAAATTCAATTTGAGTCAAGTCATTAAGTCAAATATGGTTTAATTTACAGCTCTAGGGAAAGAAAGGAAGGGCGACTAATCAAGGACAACGTTTTTGTCCAAGTTTTACTCTTTGATAAACCGATTCGACAAAAGAGAAAAACTAAGAAGAAATGGCAACTCAAGAAGAAGTCAATGAGCTTAGGCAAAACCTTGCTAGTTTAACTGAGATGATGAAGACTATTGCTTTTCAAGTCATTGACCCTGTGAAACAACAACAAATGGAGCGAATGGAAGAAAGCTTGAGCAAGCTCTTTAATGACTATAAGTTCCAGGGGATTGGCTCACAAGGGGTCTCGGTGGACAAGGAATTTCTTCCGTAGAAATTCAATGCCAATGACATCCCAGGATTCAAGCCAATTGACAACCCCTACTTCCACTTAAGAGCTTTTGAAACAATAATGAACATTAAGGGGATTGATAGGAAGGCTTTCCATTCGTTGTTTTCACTATCTTTAGAAATCGTTTGTCAACAATGGTTCTTTTCCCTTGATAAAGAGAAGATCTCTTCTTGGGATTTAATAACAAACGCTTTCATATAGATAGATACAAATGCAACATTCAAGTTGAAACTGACCATAGGGAACTTGAGATGTTGAAACAAAAAGAGAATGAAGGATTCACTTCCTTTTTTAACAAGTGAAAGGAAACTTCTGCCAAAATGGTTGAGGTTCCTACTGAAAAGGAATCTGTAAGGATGTTCATCAAGAACCTCCAAGAAAAGTACTCTAAGCATCTTAAATACCAAAGCAATTTGAGTACTAGCCTTTCAAGGCCGTCTATGACATAGGAATCAGTATTAAAGACGACCTTGCAAAACAAAAAGCTGCTAACACTTCCAACAGTGGCTGGAAGGAAAGAAGAACGAAAATCCTTCTTCTTCCAAAACTACCCATTCAAATAACGTTAGCACCTTTAATTTGAATGAGGTCTTAGCTATGAATAATCAAGGACAAAAGAAGCCATTTAGGAGAAACTTCACACCTATTGGCATGAGTTATGACACAGCATTTGATCGTCTTCATGCAAAAGGTCTCATAACTCCTATTGGGCCATTTGGAGATCCACCATTCGAAAGGAGGACGGCTAATTGGAATCCCAACGCACATTGCAAATACCATCAAGGCAGGGGTCATCCTACTGAAAACTGCTGGAAGTTAAAGGAAGTAATTCAAGATCTAATTGATAGCAATAAACTTCCATTACCTCCTGCAAGCAAAAAGCCAAGTATCAATAATGCTCCACTTTTGGATTCCTTGGCTATTTCTGATGAAGAAAACCATGTTGACCCATCTCTCGTCATCAAACCAATTAAGAAACTCATCCCAGTGAAGAAGAGGAGGACATTTTCTTCGATGCCATGAGTGATTTTCCTCTAAATAAAGAACCAACCTCTAAAGAAGATACATGGGTGCTCATAAACATAATGAGGGCAGCGATGACCTAACCTCATTATGCCCTCCAAGAAGCAAAGGAGATGGAGAAAAGGCGCATGGCTGAAAAGATGACACCCATTAAGACTACCGAAAGAAAACCTTTTTCTCTCAAAGTAGTCGAAACACCCAAAAGGAGTAACAAGCCATATACACCTATTGGGACCTCTTATGAGAACATGTTTAAAATACTCTTCAAGAATGGGAAGATCAAACCTCTCGAGCTAAGACCATTTGAATCATTAAAAAGAACAGATAGGTTCTATTGTCCCTATCATCAATCAAGAGGAAATACCATAGAACACTGTTTTAAATTCAAGGACTTAGTCCAAGGATTAATTGACAGTAAGAAATTGGTTCAGATTCGACCGGGCAAAGATGTATTTTCAGAATTGGTTAATGGAGTGTGGGACAGTGATGATGAAGATGTTTACCTCAAAGATATAGAAGACACTCCACTTTCCTCAATTTATCTTGTTGATGATATTTGGGATGAAGAAGATTCTCCTATCGATGTCCTCACCAGATCAGGGAGAATGCAACCTCCCATCACAGCACAACCTATTCCTACCACTCAACAAGTTCCCATACCCATCATAGAAGACAACGATGTTGTCAAACAACTTAAGAAGACTAAGGTCGAGATGAACGTATGGAAACTACTAGCCACATCCCGTGAGCATAGAGTCGCGGTAATGGATGCCTTAGCTAAAGTAGGAATAGATTCAGAAACCACTCCTGAGGGGTTAGCTAACTTCCTCATGAGTGATCTCCCTAGCCTCATTAATCTAATCACCTTTTTTGACAAGGATTTACCTCCAGAAGGTGATAAGCACAATAAAGCCTTAAACCTCATAGTAATCTGCAAGAGAATGAATGTCCTAATGACTCTTGTAGATAATGGGTCAGCAATCAATGTTTTCCCACTTCGAACTGCGAGGATGCTAGGAATAAGAGATGAAGACTTGTCTCCATCCACACAAAGCATAAGAGCTTATGACAATACTCGTCGCCAAGCTCTTAGAACTATTACCATGAATGTTACAACAGGGATTATCGAGCATGCTACTACTTTTCCATTGGTAGACATTAAAGCCTCTTTCAATTTGTTATTGGGATGCCCTTTGCTTCATGACCTTAAGGCCGTCCCTTCATCCCTTCATCAACAAGTGAAGGCCATAGTTAGAGGAATTCTTGTCACGATTGACACTTCTCGTATGAGGATCAAGGCAATTGACAAACCCCTCATAAATGTGGAGCATGATTAAAATGATGAACATTTATGGGGCTTCAATGCTGAAGAGGTCTCTTTCATCGAGGAAAATGAGAAGACCCCTCTTCACTACGACCTCCATTCAAAGATGATAGTCAATGGCATTCTCCGAAAGCAAGGACACTTTCCTGGAATGCCTCTAGGAAACAAGAAGGGAGTAGCAACACAAATGGGATTGCCCGGCCTTCCTAAATTAAATACTTTTTGACTTGGTTTCGAACCAAATCCGAAAGACTATAAGCAAGCCCGGGGGAAAATTAATGCACGAAGGAATGCTCGTACCCAAAAGAAAGAAATCCCAATGGACCAATATTCTCTCACTCTAAATGGTCAATTCATAAAATAGGGTGAGGATTATCCATGTTATGAATTTCCCTCACCCTTTGTCAAGGATAAGGTAAGACAACCAGGATTCGAAATCTTTTCGGATTGCGATTTCCTAGATGAAATTCCAACCCCTATTCACAAAGAGAAAGCACCCCCATGCTTTAACTTTAATGTCATGGGACTACTCTTTGGCTACGAGAAAAATGAGCCTAAGCGCATCGATGATAATTCTGCGCTTATCCAGATGGCCTTGCAAAGTGAAGACTTTGATCCCACAAAGCTCATCACTCCAGCAGAGAGATTAGTTCGAGAATGGCGAAATACTGTGAAGGTGACTACGCCAAGTGGAAGAAAGATCTCTATAACAACAGGACAAGTACCAATGTTCGATGAGTCCGAATCATCTGAGTTTGAGTCTGAATTCAAGTCTTTTGTAGTCGAGTCCTCTAAACCCCCTATAGTAGCATCTTCTTCTCTCCCTTCTACTTTAAAATCTACTCCTAGGATAGTCAGTAGTCAAGTCCCAACAGACATTTCTTTATTTGATGTAATGATTCTGAATTCAATAACATGTCTTCATTTACTTACTCCTCGTGTCATTCCCTTACTCAAGATAATGAGAATTGCTTAACTAACAATGAAAGTGAGAAAGAGATAATTAAGGCAATGGAAACACTTGAGAACAAAACACCAGTAATTGAAGACACCGAAACGGTTGATATCTCAAAAGATCCAACCATTAAAAGAGAAGTTAAAATTGGTCTAACCCTTAGTAAAGAAGAAATGACCGATTTAATTAATCTACTAAAAGAATTTATTGATGTGTTTGCTTAGTCATACGAAGATATGCTAGGAATAAATAGAGAAATAGCTCAACACACAATACCACTAATTCCAGGAATGAAACTTGTAAAACAAAAGTTACGTCGAATGAAACCCGACGTAGCTCTTAAAATAAAAGAAGAAGTTCAAAAACAAATAACTGCAGGTTTTATCAGGGTATCCTGATGAGTGTCATTTATGGCACTCATTTGTTCTCTTTTAGGGTGATTTTAGATTGCTTTTATAGCTCTTTTCTTTCCTTTTTCCTTAGTTTTGCTCTTTATTTCTTTAGTTTGCACTTTCCTTAGTTGATTCTCCATTTTCATGCATTTCTTGGTTTATTTTGTTTTTTTTCCTTTTATTTGTTTGTTTTCTTTCATTTTGAGGTTAAGATCGTGTTCCAAGGTTTCTCGAGGTTTCTTCCCCAGTTTGCATTGATTAGGATACCTAGTGCCTTCCATTTGAAGCCCAAGTATGGAGATGTGCAAGTTCTAATTGACCTTAAGCCGTACATTCAAGCCATGGGGGCACCAATTCTGGTGTTGAACCCACTGTCGAGGTGTTTTAGGTTCTGCCATGCTTCGTGTTCATCAAGTTCACCAAGTGGAGCGCACGAGGAGCGTCAAGATGAAGGGGAAGAAGCTGCCCTGTTCCCAAGCGCGGGCGCGCGTGGCCTTAGCGCGGCCACGCCTGTTGCTCTCCCTGTTCCGTACCCATTTTTGCGTGGCTGCGCATCCTCTTGAAGAAGGTCGCGCCTGTACGGGTCTATTTTGGACGATCTAACTAATTTCTCTTTGTTAGTTCTACTATGTATAGATTTTTCTTCTATTTTTAGAGAAGGGTTTTTGAGGGATTTTTCATGAGAGAATTCATTTTTTTAGAGAGAGAATTAATTAGAGTTTTAGAGTAGAGATTTTTAGAGAGAGGAATTCATGGTTGATGGTTAATGATTGATGATTCTAGGCACATTTTCCTTTGATTTCACCAAAGTTTGTAAGGATTTCTTTTACTTTAAGGCAATCTTTAGCTTTTGATTTCAATTGTTTGTTGATTGTTCAAGTTTGTTGATTAGTTGATTGAATTTGTTCGATTGAAATGATGATGATGAATTTGTTGATTAGCTTAGTTTTGATTTTGATATCTTCCATGGATTGTGAGTCGTTTACTTGCTAGGGATGTGGTGAAGCATGGTTGAGTGATGGATCATAGCTAATTGGGAGTTTTTGATTGATTATGCAATGTGATTAAATTGGTTGATTGATTTTGTGCATGTGTGTGATTAGTTAAAGAGTAGCTAACTTTAATTGTCATATTAGATTGCATTGTGTTCCTACATTGATACGGACCATTGATTTGTAGCTCACATTTATCGATCGAGCTTGGTTTGTGACGTTCCTAGTAGAGTCTTTCAGAGTTGGTGCTAGTTAGACCTCTAGGAGATAGCTTGTTGAGCTCTTTTGATTGCATTGTCTATCTTCCCTCGCAATACTTGAATTAATCAATCTCCAACCCAATTAGTGTGTGTCCATTACAAGAATATGTGGATCCTAGATCCGTAGTGTCTTGATATATTGATTTACTTTGTGATTTACTTTGTTGTTTAGTTGCACTTAGATAACCTACACTACCTTTTACGCTTCGAAATAGCTTAACTTAGGCAATAGCTAACTTCCCCCCATTCCTAGTGCTTCGACCCGAACTTGCCCTATTACTAGGTGTAGGTCTGGTTATAAATTAGTTTGATTGGAGGAATTTTAGTTTCAACGACCTAGAATCCACCTCTCGGTTAAATCCAAATACCCCGAATGGGTTGCAAATGTGGTACCAGTTCCAAAGAAAGATGGAAGGGTAAGAATGTGTGTCGACTACAGAGATTTAAATAAGGCAAGTCCAAAGGACAACTTCCCTTTACCACACATTGACATTCTAGTAGATAACACCGCTAATCACGCACTCCTCTCGTTTATGGATGGGTATGCAGGGTACAACTAGATTCTCATGGCTGAAGAAGACATGGAGAAAACCACATTCATAACACCTTAGGGCACTTATTGTTACACGGTAATGCCATTCGGGTTGAAAAACGCGGGTGCCACCTACCAAAGAGCAGCGACTGCCTTACTCCATGATATGATGCATAAAGAGGTTGAAGTCTATGTGGATGATATGATTATAAAAATCAAAAGACCGTCTAGGACACCAATAGCCTTAAGGAAATTTTTCAAAAAGCTAAGGAAATACAACATGAGGCTAAACGCAGCCAAGTGCACTTTTGGAGTCACCTCAGGAAAACTCTTAGGCTATGTCATTAGCTCTAGAGGAATAGTGATAGATCTAACCAAGATCAAAGCAATCATGTCAATGCCGCCACCCAAGACTGAGAAGAAAATTCGAGGGTTCTTTGGCCGGTTGCAATACATAAGCAGATTCATACCCAAGCTAACCACAATATGTGAACCAATATTCAAGAAACTTAAAAATAATGTGCCAATAATATGGGACGATGAGTGTCAAAAAGCCTTTGAAAGATCAAAGCCAATCTCGATAATCCTCTTCGATTGTACCTAACAGTCACTAAAGAGACAATGGGAGCTATGCTTGCACAAGACGTAGAAGGAAAAGAGAACGCCGTCTACTACTTAAGTAAAAAGATGCTCGAGTATGAAGTACGCTACACATAACTTGAGAAATTGTGCCTCGAACTAGTGTGGGCCACAACCAAGCTAAGACATTACATGCTCGTTCATACAGTCTATGTAGTATCTCGAATGGACCCACTTAAATATCTCTTCGAGAAATCTACACTTAACGGGCGAATATCAAGATGGATAGTCAACTTAGCCCAATTTGATGTAAGGTTCATGCCTCAAAAGGCTATTAAAGGATCAGTGGTTTTGGACTTCTTAGTGGATCTCCCAATAGAATATTCGACACCGATGCATGAGAATAATTTTCCAAATGAGGATTTGATGGTTACGAAAGATGAGACATGGACATTATACTTCGATGGAGCCTCAAACCAAAAAGGATGTGGCGTAGGAGTATTATTAGTATCACCTAAAGAAGAACACGTCCCAATCTCCATAAAGTTAGATTTCGACGTTACCAACAATGCTGCGGAATATGAAGCATGTGTGGTAGGCCTCGAAACAGCTTTGGCATTGGGAGTAAAGAAACTTCGAATATTCAGAGATTCTTCCTAATCATTAATCAAATTTCCAAAAGATGGAAAGTGAGGAGTGAAAGCTTGGCTCCTTACCAAACATATCTGGAAACTCTTACCATTAATTAGAAAAGGTAGAATATACATACCTACCAAGAGAAGAAAATCAATTTGCTGATAACTTGGCAAGACTAGCCTCGATGGTTAGAATTCCTAAGGAAATTGAACAAATGCTTCTAACAATAGAGAAAAGGCATAAACCAGCTTACATTCAAGCTATAGAAGATGATGAGGTAGTTCAAGAAGAAGAAGAAGAAGAGGAACCTTGGTACACTGACATCCTCAACTATGTCACCAAAGGAGAATATCCACTTCACGCTGAAAAGAGAGCGAAGCGAGCTCTGAGACTTTTGGCTTCCCAATATGTGCTCATAAATGACGAGCTACATAAAAGGGTACCTAAAGGTAGAGCTCTCCTATGTGTAGGCAAAAGGGAAGCTCAAAGAGCAATAAGAATAATCCACGAAGGAGTATGTGGAACTCACATGAATGGCAAAATGCTAGCCCAAAAAGTAATGCGCCAAGGATATTATTGGACTACCATGAATAGGGATTGCCATCAATATGTAAAAAGATGCCCGAAATGCCAAATATATGCTAACTTGCAACATGTTCCACCTTCTCTCCTTTACACCTATACATCACCATAGCCATTCTGAACATGGGGAATAGATATTATTGGAAAAATCAATCCTCCTGGTACAGGAGGCCATGAATACATCCTAGTAGCAATTAACTACTTCACAAAATGGGTTGAAGCAGCATCATATGCAAAACTCACCGCAAAACATGTAGCACTCTTTATCGAAAGGAACATCATATGTCGATATGGAGTCCCACATGAAATGATAAGTGACAATGGAACTCACTTCCAAGCGGAATGTGAAGAATTGCTTCAAAAGTATGGTATTCAACATCATCACTCTTCCCCATACAAGCCTCAAGCAAATGGTGCAGTAGAGGCGGCCAATAAGAACTTAAAGACTATCATCAAAAAAATGACAGAAAACTACAAGGATTGGCCTGACAAACTCCATTTCGCTCTTTGGGGTTATCGCACGTCAATTCGTTCATCCACTGGAAATACGCCATTTTCCTTAGTCTATGGAATGGATGCCGTACAACTTGTAGAATTGGAAATACCTTCCCGAAGCATCGCGTTGGAAAGTAAACTCGATGAGGTCGATTGGACTAGAGAAAGATATGAAGAGCTAATTCTACTCGATGAAAAGTGACTAAAAGCTCTACATCATACTCAATGCTACCAAATTCGCATGGCTAGACACTTCAACAAAAAGGTCAAGACAAGAAACATCAAAGTAGGAGACTTGGTGTTAAAAGCATTAAGGAAAAATGTTCTAGACCCAAGAGGCAAATTTAGGCCTAATTGGTCCGGACCATATATCGTAAAAATTATCTTATCAGGAGGTTCCGCAAAACTAACTGATATGGATGGTAATGAATTCTCAAACATGACGAATCTTGACCAACTTAACAAATTCTACCCATGATACCTTGAGTAATATTCTCAAAAGAGCTACGTTTGGCCTTATTCCTAAGGAAGGGATACGTAGGCAACCGTTTACAGGGTGCGACCACTTTAATTTTTACAAATCTCGCACTTTTGCATCAGTACGCCAACACAGAGCGAACGTCGCGCAGAATTCAAGTCTAGCGCGCCGCGATAGGATCTGTCACATAGCAACAGGGACATCGCGCTGCGACACACTTGTCGCATCGCGATGAATTCAAATTTCCAGCGCCAGTTCGTTTTCGTCAATTTGGGCAAATTTCGATGTATTTCGGGAAATTTTCGACTTTCGTACTCAAACAATTTTTCGAAATTAATTCAAGTTGTTTTCATTGCTTTAATACAAGAATTAATATAAAAAGTCGATTTAATTTAAAAAGCTGATAATTGCATTAATAAAAGTAAAATTACATTATTGATGGAATTAAAACAAAGCTTAAAAATAAAATTGACTTGAAAATAAATTGAATAATAAATTAAAAGTAAAAGCAATGCTCTAATCTGTCTTTTCTTTTCTAGGTCTTTTCCAATTCTTATCTGCCTTTTCTTCATTGTCCATCTCTTTCACCAATAAGGATCCCTTAGAGGATCTACACACAATCTTAGTATCAAATATTTTCCCCTTTAGCCATCACACCATGTTTTTTTTCAACCCATACTTTCTTTTCTGTGGAGTCAGCTTTTCTTTTCTCTTTGCCCTTAGTTGTACTTTTCTTCTTAGGGATAAGAGGAGTCTTGAATTCAACTGTTGCACCTAGACGATCTTTGGGAGGAATTTTCTTATCTCCTAGGCGATCTTTAACATTGGCCTTTTGGACTTTATTCTTGTCCTTTTGAGATCTACCAAGTAACCATTGCTTCACATCTCTAGACAAAGAAGGAGGAACTTTTTGGGTAACAACTTCCCACAAAGGTCTAACACACCAATAGTCATCAAATCGTTCTACATCTTGTGAAATCAGAAATTCATAAGGGCGACGCAGATCCCCGGAAGGAATGGTTTGAGTAAGGCCATATTGTCTCTTTACTCTAGAAGGGTAGTAAAAGGTTAACTTGGACAAACTTGGAAGACAACAAAAAGGTTGTTTATTGACACCAACCATCTTCTCAATCTTCCACCAAGGAGGGCAAATTTGCAAGTTTCAAAGATTCTACTCCACTCCCGGCGGCCCATCTTTATGGAGAAACGCTTCTTCTGTCTCATAAGGCAATTTGGTGTATACTTTTTAACATTGTCAGGAGGGCGGATTAATTTACGCCTTTCCATTAGCTAAATCTGCAAAAAAAAAAAAAAAAAAAAAAAATCAAATAATTAGTATTACTATACAAAATTGAATATTTTCTATTTATGTAATTAAAAGTATTGATTTTCTACCTGTAATAAAATTGAAGAACCTTTAAGAGGTGCTTTCGGATCTCTTTTTAGTTCATCTAAACTAAGCATAGTTTCTCAAACAATTAATGGCATTGGATTTCTCCCTATTTCAATTTGCTCCATGACAGATGCTAAAATTGCTTGACCCTCATGAATGTTTCCACTAGTGAGAAGATAATGACTAAACATACAAAAGAGGAAAGCCCTCCTCTTATAAACATGAAAAGACTCAGAGCGTGGTCTATCAAAATAAAAACGTGCAAATTCCTTCAAATTTACTACATTCCCATGCACTATGTCTTTTAAGTCCCTATCTCTAAGGTTAAGGAAACGCTCAAAATCCTTAAAATAATATTCGCTCGCCTTAGGAATTACCGCAGGATCCAAGGAAAGGAAGCTAAGAATGGCACCAAATTCTTCTGGTAAAGGGCAAATTTCATCATAACCAAATTTAAAGCAATGGGTATTTGAATCCCAATATTCTAAGGCAGTATGAATAAAATCTATGTCAAGATCTACCCCCTTAATACCATATAAATCCCCCTAGTGAAAAAAGTCAAGCTCTTTTCTCTCTTTGGCAGTCAAAGACCGACACCACTCACGAGTAAAGTTGCTAAAAGTTTTAGACATGGCTATTTGAGTAAAAATTAATAAGCTAAATATTTTTTAATCAGCTCGAATTATACTGTAATCGACAGATTTAGGGGCTATTTATAACCAAAAATTGACACAAGTCGAATCCTAGTAGAATCCGAAAAAAATAAAACCATCGCGCCGTAACAGGAGTGTCGCGCCACGATAGCTTAGTTTTTTCCGCGTCAGAATAACGTGCTAAGCTGACCGTCTTTTATCCAATATCGACTCGGATTCTATTTTGACTTTATCGTTTTGATTCTCTTCAAAGCTTTATCCAACTTTGACTCCAAGTGTATCCAAGAATTGCATAATCTGCGAAGTCAATCCCTCACAAGCCTCAAGATCACTAGTAGTCGGGATTGAAAGAGTAGGGCCAGCCCATCCTAGCTCACCCTACTGAGGTCCCGGCTGCTGCGATGACGAGCCAACCTCGTACGTCCCACCACCCGCAAGAGTTGCCGATGACACGTCTCCCTGGTCAGTTGGCCTCCTCGACGCACCCTCGGAGAAAGACCCGGAACCCTCCAGTGCCACAGTCTGATCCGACACCACTCGACCACCCTGGTTCCCAGCCAAAGTACGAAAACGCCTCGAGCCAGATCCCAATCTCTCCATCCTATCCTTGGGTCTCGTACGAGTACGTGACGGAGGAACATGCTAAAATAGAAAAACAAGCCGAGTCAAGTACAAGAAAAATAAGTGAAGCAAATAAAATAAAGGTCAAAGAAAAATACCTTCATGCCATCACTCCCACGACGACAGCTAGCTCTGTGACTCAACCTCTCGAGCTGATAACTAAAGGAATCCATGCCTCTCGTCATCCTCGTCATCACCTCGCAGGAAAACTGCCAAGCAATAAAGTCAGTGATGAGTGTCATTTATGGCACTCTTAGGCTAGGTTTTGTTTGTAGTTTTATGCTCGTTTTTAGTCTTTTATGTCGTGTTTTTACATAATAATGCTTGTTTTTCGTGTTTGTGTGTAAGTTTAGAGAAATGCATGCTTTTGATTGTTTTCTTATTATTTTATTCATTTCCCGACTATTTCTCTCGCTTTTTCGTTTCTTTGACTTGTTTTGTAGGTGTGTTGAGTTTTCCGAGGTTTGATTAACAAGAAGGAAGCTCGAGCGCATTTAAGGAGGTTGATGGAGCTAAGTTCGGAGATCTAAACATGCAATTCAAGCTAGCTCCGCAAGCACAAGCACCATGGAAGCAATGCTTTGGCTCGAAGTGTTCAAGTGCTTGGAGAATAAAAGAGCTTCCCTTCTCGAGGGCATCGCCTCGACTGCACCAATGATAGGGATGCTCGGGAGCGCGGAGCTCGATCGAGCAAGCAAATAAGGCAAGCCACGAGCACCACAGCAGGGGTGCGCGCGCGCAGACCTTACTGTGCGTGGGCGCAGACCTTGTTGTGCGCGCGCGCGGCCTGGGTGGTGCGCACGCACCAGGAGCCCCCGATTGTCTTCGCTCGATTTTCTATTTATAGTTTTTGACTTTTCCATTTTCAGGGGAGACGACTTTATCTTGTACTAGAGACTTATTTTCCAGAAATAGAAGAGAGAGAAAGTAGAGAGATAAGTTTAGGATTACTTGATTGTACTTGAATTTGATCTTTGATTTCAACTTAATCTTGGATTTCTTCTTCAAATCAATGAAAGCTTGTGAGATTTCTTTCCTTTGAATTTACTTTTGCAATTTCCTTTAATTCTTAAATGTTTGATTTGAATTTTAATCTTTGCTTTAGAAATTGTTGAATGATTGAATTTCTTCTTGATTAAAATTGAAATGAATATGTTTGTGATTGAATTTGTTTTGTTTTTCAATTTCACCATGATTAGTGAGTAGATTAGTTGCTAGGGAGAAGGGGAAGCATGCTTGAATGATGATTTTTGCTAGTTGATGATCCTTGATTGATTGAATTGTTGCAATTAAATTGGTTGACATAGTTGTGCATGTGATGAATTAGATTAGGATTGATCAACCTATAAGATTAATCTAGATTGCATTGCAAATTTCAATGACATGAACCCTTTATTTGAGAATTGCTTCAATTGATTGAATTTAATTGTGATTTTCCTTGTTAGCCATGTATAGTGAACTCTAGCTTAGCTTATAGGAGATAGCTTTTGGATTCCATTGATTGCAACTATTGTTTGTCCTTTGTAATGTTTGAATTGATTGAGTGATCCATCAATTAGCATAATCATTGAGCTTGCATGTGGAACCTATATCCCTAGTGTTTAGTACATTGAATTTCTTGATTTATCTAGCTTTCTCGATACGTTAATTACCAACCATATCTTTCTACAATCTTCAAAGTAGCTTGACCTAGGCTATAGCTTACACCTACTCATTCTTTTGGGTTCGACCTTACCATATACTCGTATTAGGTTGGTCGAGTGTTTATAAATTTATTTTGGCTCTAGGAAAGGGTAGAAAACGACCTACATTTTCCCTATGTCAGTCAGGAACAATCAAAAGACATGCATGCAAACAAAATAATGAGGGATGACTCACCCAGGTCTGGTGACGAGGTATCGACCTCTCCACAAAGCGCCACTCCTCAAGGGCTGGAGGAATCATCTCCTCAACCGGGCCAAAAGACCCCTGATAAGTAATGGACACTGGAGAAGGAACAAACTCCGCAGTCGCCGCCGTAGCCTGCAAGAATATAGCCTAAGCGATTAGAATTTGCCGGGGGCTATCAAAAGAATAAATCAAATGATGCGAAAAATACTTCTGCCTCCTCTAACGGGCAAGGTGGTGGAGCTAATCGTGCCAAATGTCTCTCACCATAACTCCGGTTCGGATGGCTATGACGCTGCCACTCCGTACCAGCTGGCGACCTACCCATATAAACTCTCTGGTCTACCTGCTCCATCATATGCCGCGAAGGACGGGTAGGAACAACAAAAGACTCCGAAGAATGTTGAATCGCAACTCTCTCGCCTAGGTACACCACAGCATCATACGTCCCTTATAAGTAGCGCCTCTGAGCTGTGTACTGAACAGCCCGCGTGGCCACGTTAAAATCAGCCCACGGAT
This sequence comes from Chenopodium album, assembly GCF_948465745.1. NCBI lineage: Eukaryota > Viridiplantae > Streptophyta > Magnoliopsida > Caryophyllales > Amaranthaceae > Chenopodium > Chenopodium album. The sequence goes on from NC_137844.1 coordinate 38,182,991, forward strand.
GGAAGTTGACCTCAGGTCCTTACAAAACGAACACGCATGAGTCGGAATACTACTCAAAAGTGTGAACAAAGATGACGAGCAATGCTTACCGAGAGAAGCAACTCTCGAACAAGGGCAATAGTAGTCTGGTTGTCCAACTAGCAGCAATAGGGAGCCCTCGAGGCGAAGGCCTGGCTGGCACCAAAGATGGCATATACTCATAGAACCACATCTGTAACAATAGGGAAAGGTCGGCAAAATCTAACATCAAAAGAAAACTTTAGTTAAGAAGAATAGAGTATACCTCTACAATCCTCCAGAAACTAGAAAGTGTGACCTCTTCGTCAAAGTTGCGATGACGACAGGCGAGTCGCAATCCCAACAGGAAGTTAGCATAGGCCAGGCTAGCCCAGTAAAAAGTCCTGATCGCTCGAAGGTCGCGAAAAGCAAGAAAATAGTAGAGTAGCACTCGGCTACCCTTGTCACGAGAGAAGGACCCTGTCAAAAGAATCAAAACGAAGATGCGCACTCGCTGCTCCGAGGTGGTTTCATCATCTCGAAAAGCCTCCACTAGCAAAGTCTGACGAATGGATCGGCTGTTCATCTGTAGTGGCCGAGACTCGCCGCGGGCCCGAATAACGATAGTAGCTCCTCTACCTCAGGAGAGAAAAGGGTCATATCACTACCAAAAGGAACTGTAGCTGACCAGAACTCCAATCTGGTAATGATAGAGAAGTCAAGGGGAGTAACAGTCATCTCACCCCAAGGAAAGTGGGACGTGTTGGTGGTATCCCAAAAGAACTCCACCAAAGCTCGAACCAAGAAACAGCTCGACTTTAAAGAATAGAGAGCCGGAGTAGTCTGCAGCAAAGAAGTCAAACCACAAGACTCCCACATCGTAAGCAACTCCTCGTTGTAGCGAGAGTGAGAATCGTATAGCTGTCCAATAGTATCGTTGCCCGAACCGTGGCAACGAACTCGCTCATCAGTCATCATGAACTGAACACGCTGTAAGATATGAAACCGGGGCGCGTAGTACAAGGTACACCTATCCCACTCAGGGAACTCCCCAAGGCTAGTGGAAGTCCTCTCGTCGGCGTCAACAAGCTCGTCCTCTCGGTGAGCCCCACGATAGCGTGAGCTAGAACCACGTCGTCGGGAAATACTAATTATGCAAGCAAACAGCAGATAAAAAGTTTAGTATCTAAAGGTTCTCCTAGCCGCATGATACTATGTTTATCAAAAACAGAGTATGTAGTACTAAAACAGAGCATGTTTTTTATTCAAGAAAAAATAGCATTCCCGAGAAATCAAACAATTTCTTGCAATATTATGACAAATATTGTGACAAATTGAGCATGAATAGCTAGCAAAAACATGAAGAACGAGTCACATTGTTCTTACGAACTCAAGGTGCCCAACAATGACCAAACGTTCGTTTCTTCACCAAATTGAGTCAAACAAGTCTCAAAACACTCCTAACGTGATAAACAAGCATGAACAAGCAATTTCGTGGAAAGAAATTTGATAAACAAAGCAAAAAACAAGATCATTTTCGGATTTTTCGAAAATCCGCAAATAAACATGCACTAAATTCTTCCAAATAGAGAGGAGTTTAAGAAAAACTTATATGGATTGGAAAACTAGAGATCAAGAGCTTTGATTTGCAACAAATTTGAGTGAATTTGGTTGAGAAACGAGCAAGAACGAACGATTTGATGTTTTGGACGAAAACTGAACAAGAAACGAGCAGCAGCCGAAATGAGGAAGAATAAGGGGTTTTATTTTGGAAAACGCGACTCCATCATGCCGCGATGAAACCATCGCGCCGCGACAGATCTGTCGCACCACGAAAAAAACCTAGCGCGCCGCGATGACACGTGGCAGCGTGCGTTGGCTCTCCTTTCTTCAGCGATGCGATTCCTAGGCCCCATGATAGTTTGTGTGGACCTTATTCAGTAAATTGGGTTCCTTGGTACGCTAGTTAGCCCCTATAAGTAAATTGACATCATTAATAGTCAGCTCGATTACAATTGCAATAAGTGATCGGCCTGACGACGATCATCTCACTTAGCTTAAGCGCCTAAGTATTGGCTCATTACAGGCACCGAGGTATTGGTTCTCAAAACAAGTAAGCGCCGAAGTACCGGCTCATTACAGAATGCGCCGAGGTACTGGCATGGCAAGTAGTCACAACAAAATATCAGCAAATATTCAAACGAAGCATTAGCTAACTGAGGATCAACAAGCGATGGGTCTTTGATAATCTTCCCTAAGAAGATAGTCACAAAAATGTAGATGGCTACAAGTAGCAGTCTTCGGTGATGTCCCGAAGTAGAGAGGAGATTTTCTATAGTGGCGAGATACTGCAGTGGCGAGGTACAGCCACAACACTGGAAATGACGAGGTACAATCACCTTCGACGATTTTCCTGAGGAAATGTGGAGGATTGTCACAAACAAATGAAGATAGCGAGGCACTGTTACCTTCAGATGGCGTTTACGAGGCATTGTGGAGGTCGTCAGCAGCCTGCAATAAACAAATCGGTTACCCCAGAGAAGTGTGCTCGACGGAGCAAGATACGCGTTTCTTAAACTCTTTTATCTGTTTTAACTAACGCTAGTTTGCAGGTATCGGCGTAATAAGAATGATTTAGGATTGCAGAACGTTCTGAATCATTCTCCGTCCCTATCTCTACTTTGACTTTTGTTTTTGAAACTTACGTTTCTCCAAACTCAGTCAAAGTGGGGGCTTCTATAGACACCTAATTGTGTCTCCCCTAAAACCAAGCCTAGTGATGAATATCTTTCACGTCATTTGATAATCGAACAAGGTGAAATGTGAAAAGTCTTGTGGTGCGGTTGTTTTAATGAAAATATTTCTTTCTATTTTCGAAAATATTTTCTTGCTCTATTTATGAAAAATGTCCAGTCCAATTTAGTTTGTTCCATGATAAGGGTCTAAAAATAGTGTAGTTGGATTAGGCTCAAAAAGAGCTTTCCAACGATATATTATAAGCCCAATTCCGATGAATGAGGAAGTTATGGCCAAAATACTAAATTAGGCCCGAAATGAGTTTTATATACGGCCCAATGATCAAGTGAAGGGCCCATTAATTATTATTCCTAAAGTCATTAGGATTGATAATCTAGAAGGTTCTTTTAAAATTCTAGTGGGATTATGATTGATAATTATATCTTTTAGAGAAAATAAAGAATTTTATTTGAAATAAAACAAGTGTTTTATAAGATAAAATTTGATTTTAAAAGATAAGTACGGATGCCAGTTAGTCTAATTTAATTAGATTAAGGACTCTGTGCGGTTTGGAATTAACGCGTTCATCATCGCCAAACGACAGCTCCATCGCACCACGATGAAACCATCTCGCCGCGATGGACACTGTTGCGCGCGATGGGAGTAGTTTTATTCCGAATCCAATTCGATCTTTTTCTAATCGTTTCGAGACTATTTTCTCTATAAATAGGATCCTTATTCCCCGTTTTCAATCATCAACAATCATCTTTCTAATTCTCTTCTCTCTCTTAAGCTAGAAGCTTGTTTTTCTCCCTCTTTCTAAGCGTTCCCTTTTTACAAACACAATACCTCATTCACGAGTTCTAGACACACCTAGCCAAATTCGAAGTTGCCTTCGCCCTAGACGTGAAAGGTTGATAATTTCTGAGGGTTTGGTCCCAAATCCCTATTTTAATTATTTAAATTAATTGTTTGATTTAGTATTTTTCCTTGAACTTACTAACGTGTGTATTGTTTTGATAGAAAGAGATACGAGGCAACAGCGTAAGTTGTTTTATTGCTTTATTTCTATAGATTTCATGCTTAGATTATTTTAATTCCTAGTATCATGCTAGGATGTTATTTATTGCTTTCTAGTATCATGTTTAGGTTGCTTCGTATTATTTTATATCATGCTAGTATCATGTTAAGGTTAAAGCTTTGATCTTTATTGCTTAGTGACATGCTAGGATTTGCTATTAATCTTGTTAGTATCATGCCTAGGATCTTGATAATAATAATATTATGCTTTAATGACATTGAGGTTATTTTAATTATGATGATTTGTTGTATCAATATATTTATTATGCTGCTTTATATTATTGTTATTTCTTGATCACGCCCTCTCTTGCAGGTTTAAAGGGAATTTGTACTTGAAATCACGCTTAAGAAGATAATTAATAATTTTATTTAGGTTAATGTGATTTTAATTCAAGTGGTCGCCAATAATAGTTTTGTTTGTGCATTAATATTCAACCAACATAGATTAAACATGCTTAGGATTAATATATTGATTGTATGTTAGTCAGAAAGCGCACATGAATATGAGAAGAATAAAGTAGAGGCCTATTTTTAGGGCAGGTTCAATCTCTTTTAGGTTGGATTTGTACCTTCATCCCTGAATATCCAGTCATGGTTCCAGACCACTATGGAGTACATTAGCGATCTCATGGATCGTGAAGGGGTGTAACCTTCACCTTGTGAACGGTTTACAAGTTCCTAAAACTTGTTGGCAACTCTTTTGCTCTAGCTTCCTTCCCTTTGGATGCCATCATGCTTAAGTTTATGATCACAGTGGGGCTCAAATGTGGGATGCTTGAAATATTCCCTACACCCTTAGAAGCTTTTAACTTAGGTGGAGAGGTCTTCTTACCCTTCCCTGTGAAGCCTTTCTTTTTGGTTGAGCGCTTGAATTTCTTACCCTTATTGACCATAAGTATATCATGCTTCCCCTTATCCTTGAGCGTTTTCTTGGTGTAGACATCTACTTTTGGCCTTCTGTCACGACAGGAAGTGCTATGACGATAAATAAAGTCATCTTTGTGTTGGATCAACGTGAAGAATGCTTATGGACAACTAATTAAATCACAAAAATGCAAAATAACTAGCCAAACCCTAAACAAAATGAATTAAGGTCCAAGTCAACTAAGCCCGATCATAATTAGGCTTATGGCCGAGGTTAAAACCTAGTTATGACGAATTTAGAGGCACCTAGGTTAAAAATCAATGCTACCGAAGAGAAATCCGTACGCATCTCAATGAGTCGCGTTGGTCTGGCGCGCGCAACTTACTAGGTTGCGCGTGACACCTAGCGCAACCTCTAGTGATGCGCATCTAAATCACTTGCGTTGGGCTGTCGCGCGCAACCCATTTAGATGCGCACGACACCTGTTGCGACAGAATACGTGAAACCCTAAATGCATCCATTCCCTATAAATAGAGGTTTAATACGAGGCTGAAAAAGACGAAAATTAACCTAAATCTCTGGCAGAAACTTTGTGAACTTGTGTACTCTTAACCCTCTTGTCTTAAACACTCACCCCCTCAATACTTGTTACTACGGTGGAGGTTCCCGTACAAGAAGGAGTTTATAAGTGTTCTAAACGAAGATCTAGCAAGGAGAAGTGGTAAATTCCCGAGCACTTGGATCAATCACCTTTATTTTCTTGTTAAAATAACCTTTAATTAATTAATTAATCAGTGTTGCTTAATCACTTTAAACGGAATGCTAATTAATTAAATCCACATAGCATCTTGTGTTAAATAAAGAATAGAATTGAATATTTAATTGTTAATTGTTCACCTAAGTCAAGGTGAATCCTGTTTACTTTTCGTTCTTTTCACGAATATTGATGAAATAAGAATAACGACTTTTGCAATGTAATTCCTACGTGATTGATGCTTGAAAATAAAATCAACTAACTTAGTTTTAGGCATCACGTTGCATGTATTGTTTGGTGATGAAATTGTGAAAAAGGAAGAGCTAGTAGAGGCCATACTTGGGCTAGGATAGAGATTCCCCCCTAAAGGGAACATTATTTTAGTACCCCTGCTCCCGAACTCATTTCTGGTACACGTAGACCAATTTGGGCATGGGTAAACTTACGATTTGTGCTAAATATCTCTTGAACTCTACTTGGGAGGAAGGCATCAACGAGGTTTATGAATTTTCCTAAAACTCAGTGGTGACTCCTACTTGTTTCTTACAAAAAAGCATAATGATAGAATCAATTCTAATTCAAGGTCCCCAAACAGTCAGGAATTTAAATCTTAATACACCCTAACAAGTGTAAATTCCTAGGATTTTAAAGGGCCATGGGCATTTAAGGAGAAGGATCCCCTACGATGGGCACACCCTCTTTATAGTGGCGACTCCGCTGCGGACTTAGAGGTTACAAGATTTATTTTTAGTTATGGTCCAATGTTTCCAACACTAGGTTGCCTATGGGTTGTAATGGGAATTAACTTGGTTAATCTCTAGTTAGAGAGCGAGACTTGAACGTATAATATTTTCCTTTTTCACAGAAGTAAAAATCAAACAAGAGACATTGCATCATGCATAAATCATAGCGCACTATAACCTTTGGGGATTGGCTCATTGATTAGGGGTTGCCAACACTAGGCTTCTATCTCGAAATCAATAACAATCATCCCACCCATATCATCAACAAAATATTGGGAAGGCTATGTCATGAGTCAACACGTTGAGTGATTGATTTGTGCATCGTTCCATAAGATATGGTACCTTTGGACATCCAAGCTTTTGACCTTAGAAAGGCATTATGTGAATCTTGACTAATGGTATGCTTATGTGATTATATGAGTATATGCAACGTGTTTAGGATAGCTTTTTTTAGTTTGGTTAGGGTCCCAATTGCGAAGTTGTCTCTTTGTAATTTTGAATTCACATTCGAAGGCCCATAAAAAAAATAGTTTAAAAAAAAAGGCACTACTCGTAAAATAAAAAAATGAAAATTCTGTACGAGCAGGCGGCGCGCGCAATTCACTTAGTTGCGCGACCACGACCAGCACAAGAGCCAGGGATGCGCGCCTTTTGCGCGCAACTAGGTTACTTGCGCGCGCCTACTGTTACGAGGTCCTTTTGATTTCTCAAAAAAAAAATTGACTCATTCAAACAATATCGCTATTAATGAATTGTTTAAGGACGATGTTATCCATTTGAATGCATCTTGCGTCTTTTTCTTTTTTCTTTTTTCTTTCTTTTTTTCTTCTTTTTGTCTTCTAAACAAGCATATTGATTTCCTTAACCTTTCGTACTTCCTTTAGGGCCGGTTTCCAAGCTTGGGAACGAAGACTCCCGAGCACTCGCATTCTACGTTTACCATCAAACAATTCACCCCTTTCAAACCATCTTCCCTCAACAACTCACTCTAGTCCAACAACGATGTCAACCATAGAGAACCTCTAAGTAGAGATTGTTCTCTTGAGAGAGGAAAGGGCCTAAGAGGCCGAGGAGAGAAGAATTAAGAAAATAGAAAAGCTGAAAATAAAAATGTTGAAACTTTGGCTTTGCAACAAAAGATGTATGAACTGTCCATAAAAGAGAAGTCGTTAGAGAAGCTTGTTCTTCGTTCCACAATGGGGAACAAGTACATTGACGCAGAAAAGTTTTCTCCTTCTACAGGACTCACTTTACCAAAAAAGTTTGTAGCTACGAACTTGCCAATATTTAAGGTGACCAATAATCCAAAAAATCATTTAATGAGTTTTACTGGCACCATGGATTTAAAGGGAGTTGATCCTAAGCTTTATGCTTTGACTTTTCCTTTATTTCTAGACCCAGCCGCGAGAGAGTGGTACCATGGGCTAGATGCTAAGTTCAAGACATCATAGGTAGATGTAATTTCGGATTTCATCACTCAATATGAGAGTAACGTAGAGTTCAAATCAAATTTGCATGAACTTGAAATGCTTAAGCAAGGCGACGACGAGGGTTTCCTTGTTTTCTACGGTCGATGGCGAGAAAAGGTAGCCCACCTTGCCCAAAGGCCACCTGAACTCGAGTTAGTACAAAAGTTCATTGACAATTGTCATGAAAAGTACAATAAACATCTACGCTACCTTGGTTTAGACACTTTTCAAAAGATCTATTATGTGGCAACTAGGATTGAAGATGATCTTGTTAAAGAAAAGGCAAATAAGCCTCATCATCATCAACCTAAGAACTACTACAAAAAGGGGAATGGTAACACTTTATCCTCTATTGATGTATTTTGCGACTTCCACGCAATATAATGGCACAATGCAATATCATAATAATGACCCTCGGAAAAGATGGACAAGAGAAAGAAGGTTTACACAATTTCCTGTGAGCTATAAAGAGTTGCTAGAAAAATTAAACAAAAAAGGATTGCTCGCACTAACAGGCCCAACGCCATCCACTTCTCCAGGAAAAGGAACTCTCAATAGGATGATAATTCCTATTGTGCTTATCATAGAGGTGTTGGGCATGATACTAAACGTTGTTTTGTCCTAAAGCACAAAATTCAAGATCTAGTAGACGATGGGAGAATTCCTACACCTAAACCCAATAACAATGTATCCCCATTGGGGACATTTCACATTGATGAGGACCATATGGGAAGCGATACGTTCAATCCTTTGAATTATATCACTCCCATAGGGAAGCCTCTAACCAGAACACTCATAGGGGCAACTAATGAAGTGTGTGGGTTATGGGATGACGACTTCCAAGACTTATATGTCTCTAAGTATGCCGCCGTCCCATCTCCACCTTGTCTACAAAAAGAAACAAGTGGAGCGCTTGATTGAGATCATTTCTTTGGGAAATCACAAGATTTATCGAATATCTCCTTGGATGAACAATGACATCAAGCACAACTCATGGAACATCTTGAAATAGAGGCACATTCGAAGCCTCTAGAAGAAAGTTGGTTCATGAGTCCAACTAACCCAAACGAGATAGATCATCTAACTTGTTCTGGGCGAGTTTATCAAGCACAACCAAATGGATCTTCGACCACTCAAAATCAAGTTCAAAATCCAGTACCACCTCCACCTGAGGTGGAAGATCCATTGGCCAAACAACTTCGCCAATCTAAGGCGAATGTTAGCATTTGGGAACTCCTAAGTACTTCTAAAGAACATAGGAATTCTCTCATATATGCTCTAACAGCTTTATCCGTAAGTACGGACACAAATCTACAAGTTCTCGTTAGCTTGCTTACTAGCGAAAAATCCGAAAAATCAATCACCTTTACTAGTGATGATTTGCCCTCAAAAGACACTACCCACAACAATGCATTATACCTAACTGTGGGGTGCAAGGGATACAACATCCCTCTTAGTTTACTTGACTATGGGTCTGCCGTAAGTGTGTGCCCATTACAAACTGCGAAATTCTTAGGCCATAAACCAAAAAAAGATTTTCAATCAACAACACAAAGCATTAGGGCCTATGACAATTGAAGGAGCTCGGTGTGTGGAACTGTCAAGCTACCAATTACCACAGGCCCAATACAAAAGATGGCTGAATTCCATGTTATGGACATTAAACCTACATTCAACCTTCTTCTTGGACGTCCTTGGATATATCAGCTTGGAGCAATACCATCCTCGCTCCATCAAATGATTAGGTTGAACTATCAAGGTCTTCCTAAAACTATACATGCTTCTCCTCTTAAAATAGCAATAAATGATCAATCTCTTCTTGAAATAAACCACAATAATGATGAAGAGGACATGTGGGGATTCACCGCAGAGGCAATTTGCATACTAGAAATGGAGGAAAGCCTTGATGAACCATTCAAGCTTGATCCATATTCCACCCTATAGACACCCAAATGTGTCTCCCCAAAACCAAACCCAGTGATGAATACCTTTTGCGTCGAATGATAATCGAATGAGGTGAAGGTGTGAAAGGTCAAGTGTTGCGGTTGGTTATTATTAAAATTCTTTCTTTCTGTTTTCGAAAAAACAACTCTATTTTATGAAAACAGCCAATCCAGTTTAGTTTGGTCCACGATAAGGGTCCAATAATAGTGTAGTTGGATGGGGCTTGCAAAGAGATTTCCAACGATATATTATAAGCCAAATTCCGATGAATAATGAGGAAGTTATGGCAAAAACACTAAACTGGACCCGGTTTGATCTTTACATGCGGCCCGATGATCTAGGGGAGGGCCAATGTTAATTATTATTCCTAAAGTTATTAGAATTAATTATAGTCTTCTAGGATTCTCTAGAAGGTTCTTTTGAGTCTTAATAAAATTAGAATTAATAATTATATTTTGATAAGTTTTACTTGGAATAAAATATTATTTTATGAAAATACGATTTCAGTTTTCATACGGACTTTACGAGTCAATTTTGATTGATAAGTGGACTCTGTGTTTGAAAGCGCGTAGGAATCCAGGCTGTCGCCACGCGACAGAGCTCGTCGCCAGGCGACAAGGTCGGTTTTGCGGCGACAGAGTGGAGTTTTATTCCTTATCAAATTCTACCTATTTCTGGACTGTTTTCTTATAAATAGGGTCCTGAACCTCCGTTTTTCTTCATCATCTACAATCAACAATCATTCACAATCATCAACTCTCTCTATGCTCTCATCTCTCTAACTTTTCTCAAACACAATTCCGCATACACGAGATCTAGAAACACCTAGCCAAGTTCGAAGTTGCCTTCGCCTTAGACGTGAAAGGTTATAATTTCTGAGGGTTTGGTCCCAAATCTCTATTATTAAATTTAATTGTTTGATTTTACATTTTCCTTGTAGTTACTAACGCGTGTATTTTGTTATTAGAAAGAGGTACGAGGCATCAAAGTACGTAATCTTATTGCTCTATTCTTGTAGAAAGCATGTTTAAATTTGTTTAATTCCTAGTATCATGTTAGGATGTTTTTGTTGCTTTCTAGTATCATGTTTAGGGTGCCTTTTACTCTTTTCTAATATCATGTTAGTACCATGTCAGGAATAAAGCTTTGATCTTTATTGCTTAGTGACATGCTAGGATTTGTTATTAATCTTGTTAGTATCATGCCTAGGATCTTGCTATTAATATTATGCTTTAACATGATTATGATAATTATGATTATTATGATTGTTATGACGATTATGATTATAATTATTATGATTTATGATTATTATGTTGCTTGATATATATTATCTATTGTTATTGCTTGATCACACCTTTTATGCATGTTTAAAGGGAATTTGTACTTGTAATCACGCTTAATAAGATAATTAATAATCTTGTTTAGGGCTAATATGATTATAATTCAAGTGATCGCCAATAATAGTTTTGTTTGTGCATTAAATTCAACCAACATAGATTAAACAGGTTTAGGGTTAATCTGTTGTTTGCATGCTAGTCAGAAAGCGCACATGAATATGAGAAGAATAAAGTAGAGGCCTATTATTAGGGCAGGTTCAATCTCTTTTAGGTTGGATTTGTACCCTCATCCCCGAACCCTATTTGGTTCAAGACCTTTTGGAGTTGACGATTTCATGGATCGTTAAGGAGTGTAATCTTCACCTTGTGAACGGTTTACAAGTTCCTAAAACTTGTTGGCGACTCTTTTGCTCTAGCTTCCTTCCCTTTGGACGCCACCATGCTTAATTGTATGATCACAGTGGGGTTCAAGCTTGGGGTTAATGCTTGAAATATTCCCTACAGTTTTTGGCGACTTCACTGAGGAGGATTTCTATTTTAATTCCTGAAATTTATTTCAACAATGATTTAGAATGAGTGGATGAGACTCGAAAAGTTCTAAGTATTTCATGTGCGCAATTTTGATTAACATTATTGTCATATGCATAAAAAAGGTCCTCATTGGATAGACCATCCGAAATGAGTCAAAAACATAGGATTTTTACACATAGGAAATTTAAGAAATATCTTTCACAACTAGAATTGAAATAACGCTGCCAAATCTGGAAAATTCTAAGAACGTAGATACCTGCTGAGGCATGTAGGAACTAGCGCCTAGAAAACAGGGCTTGTCGCCTGTAAAGTGCTTCTGTCGCCTGGCGACAGGGGTACTTTTGCGGCGACAGTCCCTGTAGTCTGGCGCCAAGTTCTTCCAATACCGAGCCAGAACTCTGCCTTCTTGTTTTGACCATTTCTAGCAATGTTGGCTTGATTCTACGTCCTAATTGAGTTTCTCTCTCTTTTCTGAAACCCATATGTGTTTTACATATGGACATAACCCTCTGCGGGTTCACGCTCCATCTACCCAATCGAACGCTCCTGGCAACGACGGGTACATCCGAGTTTGTGAATCCACCAAACCGTGGAAGCAAGTTTTTAACTTGCGGGGTCCCATCCATACGCGCTAACCCTTCCAAAGGTAAGGCTTTCGCGCGATGCATCCGGACTCATAACCACGGACCCTCTTTGACTAACCCATATCCTTGAACTTTAGAGAACTAGAGCCATGGTTAGCTTGCAAACTCATTGCATCATGTTGTGACTACTTGTGCATTATTTTCTTGTGCATACGTACGTGTGATTGAACTAACCGTTTGGTTTAACTTGTAATTATGAATATGCTTAAATAAAATACCAAGGACTAAAAGACTTTTCTTAATTAATTAGTTAATTAATTTGGCAAATAAATATGGCTAAAATCGAGTCATAGTTCCTTTGCGTCAACCCGGATTTTTTATTCCCGTATACTGCACAAGCGTCAACTTGTTTTGGTCATAACCGGAGTTCTAGGAAGAAATACGAGTCGTAAAACTATGGAACTGTAGCCCCGAGTTTTATCTTTCATTTGGAATTGGTTTCGTCTCAATCAGAGTCACAGATCAAAAGTTATGACTAAAATACTACAGCATGTCCAGTTTAATGCATATACGTGAGGTCTTAACTTAGTCTTTGCTTGAGTCTAGCCACATGGTCATGACACGAGTCTTAACATGTCACCTACACTCACTAGTCGTAGCACACACTTTACATAGTCACCATGACCATGTCTTAGGTTCATGCATGAGTCGGTTTTTTCCGTCATTTGAATTGGGGGTACACTCTATTCCTAATTTTTTCATATCTCTCCATCTACATCATCTTTCCATTCTCTACACGCTTTTCCCATATCACAATATTCATTCTTCCTACCTTCTTCCATCTATTGCATGTTGAATTATTTTCAAAGAAAATCTTTTCGGAAAACAAGATAAAGAAAGATTATCAAAAAGTATGATATCTTTTTTATATTCAGTGTTTAAGAAATGAATCATTTAGAAAATCTTTTCCTAAAATCTATCTTTTTATCTTTTTCCGTTTTAATAAATTTGCCAAGCCTTTGCCACGCTTCTAATAGATTTCATGCATATCCTACTTAACATATTTAACAATATATCTAGAAGATAAAATCTTAACTAAATTAAGTTGTTGTGCCGTTTATTCTGTACTCAAAGATTGCTTGGGCTTCACTCAGACCAGGACCAATTTCCTGCTGTCTTCAAGTTCTTGTTAGGGAACATTCCTGTTAGGGAACTTAGGTAGTTCTTGTTAGAGAATTAAGTTCCTCTTAGGGAACTCTTCTTTTATCTTGTTTAACCTTCTTAAAGTATTCTCTTCATGTCCTCTTAGTTAAGGTTACTCTTCCACCCCCAAGGTCCACTTCACCTGTCCTCTTAGTTAAATCTTTATTAGTAGAGTTTGCTTGTGTTTAAGTCTATCATCATCCAAACCTTTAAGCTTCAACAATTTCCCCCTTTTTGATGATGACAAACATAAGCAAACTTTTTAGAAAGGTAAACAAAACAAAAGGTCGTATTTATTTCATTTTTGATTTTATTGACTGAAAGTAAACACACAATAGAAATTAAAAATAAAAACAAAAATAAGAAAAACTTTAAAATAAAGCAGAACACAAAATTAAACTAAGTTAAAGAACTACTGGCATCAATATCAGATAGAACTTTCTAATACTTTGAGAATTTTCTGATACTTTCTCAACTAGAACCCAAAACAACTTCAGTCTCAAAGTTTGCTTCTTCTTTTCCCCCTTTTGGAATTATCAATTAGTCCTGTTTTTTCAAGGTTATTAAGCATCTAGCCACAGCCCCACAAGCAATTCATCGAGTGTGGGAAACTAAAGGCAACGCTGCTAACTTCCCTTAAGTTAGTTCCACTTTCCTGCATAAGCTTTCATAACATACAAAGACACACATGTATAGGCAAAGTTCCAAATATTCATTCAAAACCAAAATAGATAACATCCTGTTTTGAAAATTAAAAACATTACAGACCAAAATATATTATTCAACAACTAAAACTAAAATTATTCATGACTAAAACCATGATAAATGAAAAGGCTAGGCAAAGTTAGGCTAAGTAAGCTAGGTTGGATAAGCACTAGACTAAGTTTGAAGGAGCTCAAGAATCTGCTTGTTGTCCTCCTGGGTCTATTTCATGTGTTCCTCCAGTTTTGGCTCAAGACCCTTGATATCCTTCTAGAACTCCAACTTTTGCAGCTTCAAACTATTATCTAGTCCCAAAATAGTCTTTTCTAGCTTATGTATCTTCCCAGCTGCTTCCTTAATTTGATTCTCAGCCAACTCAAGTCTGTCACCAAGTCCTACAACCTGCCCTTCAAGAACTTTCTCATCAGAATCCCATTCCAAAGGTTGCTCCACGCTGGTTTTTGGAAAGGAACTTGTCGACAGCCTTTTGCTCTTTCTCACAGGTTGTTCAGGCACTTCCTTCTCTTTTCTCTTTCCTGTTCCTTTTTCTTTCTTTTCCTCTAATTTTTGAACCTTTCCATTGACCACCTCTAAGCTAATCCCTAGCAGTGTTTCTTCATTTATCACATTCTCAGGCTTCTCATCTAAACCCCCATACTTTCCTTTCAGAACTACTTCAAGAGATTCAAAGACTGTGGACAGAATAGCTCCATATCCTACCTTAGTCTTTCCAAGGACACAGTGTGCCAAGTGTTGGTACATCAAAGCAGGGAAATTGACTTTTATTCTTCTAGTCAGGCAAAAGATCATAGTCATGTCCATTAGACATGCTTCTCCCTTCTTAGCAGTCCTAGATAATATAGTCTTTTTAACAAGATTAAACAGTAACTTGTTTAGGGGACTCAAATCATTGTGACTCATGGTATTCTTCCCCCTTTTACCTCCTAGAGCTTCAACTATATCACCACTCAAATAATTAATTTCCTACTTTAACACTGGACTTTCCCTTGATATAAGTCTCACATCCCTCGGTTGGAGTTTTCAGAATTTGCCCTAGGGTTTCCACATTAAATTCAATCTTCACACCATCAACTTCACTAGAAATTACACCCAATTTTGCTCGAAAATTTTGACAAAACTTAGTCATAGCAATCGGATACATGTAATTATTTGATGCTTTAGATAACAGATATTCCCAACCTTGGAACTTAATCAAATCAAGAAATTCTAGGAACCTAGCTTTTCTACACCAACTTAAATCAATTCGATGACCAACAACATACCTCCCTGCCTGTGACTCAAGTTCCGCTTGATCTGCAGTTTCCGCTTCCTCCTCCTTCTCGGAATCCTCCTTCTCAGAATCTTCTATTTTCTTTACGAACTCCTCCACTTCCTCAATGTGTTCTTCTATTGTTTTTCTCTTTTCTTTCATTTGCTTCCACTCTCTCAATTTTTCGAGAATTGACTCGGGAGTTAATTTATCTTTTTCAGTAGGCTTAGGGTTTTGCTTGATTGAGGATGAGTTTGGTTCGCTCTCGACTTGAGTTTCTTTGTAGGTTACCATGGGGAGTAAGGTTACTTCTGCCTGTTCAAAATTGTGGTTGTTTTGAGTGTTTTCGGAAGAGCTGAGGGAAGTAATTATGGCCATGGTTTTGAAGTTAAAGGTTTTAGGAAGGCTGTAGAAAGTTTTCACAGTGGGTAAATTGATTTGACAGTGATGATGTAAGGTGGGTGAGAGATTCCTCTTATATTTAATGAAGCGGTGTGATGAAACGAGGGGTTTAAGTGTTTAGTCATTTAATTGAACAAGTTCAATTAATTTTTAAAACAATTTAATCAGGATGAATTTACCAAAAATCTCTTTCTTTCCAAATTCACTTAATTTCCAAAAAGAAATTATTTTTTGAAAATACACGTATTTGGAACACGCTTTACACACACATGCAATGTACATTACTAATTACTTTATATAATTAAGTGTTTAGTGAACTAACCTTCAGTGATCAACAAAGGTGACACTTCAGCTATGTTTAGCACACCAAAATTGTGCTAAATGCTCTTTTAGCTCTATTTACATTATTTTTGATGTGCCATATCTTGGAACTTCAGCAGCAATCAAATCAGCTTGATCATCCCAAGTTCCAGTCTCAATTTCTCAAATCTTTCTCTATTCAAGGGCTTGGTTAGAATATCTGCAATTTGATTTTCAGTTTGACAAAATTCTAACTTAATATTCCCTTGTTCCATATTGTCTTTTAGAAAGTGATGCCTAATGTGGATATGTTTTACCTTTGAGTGTTGAACTAGATCCTTTGAAATACATATAGCACTAGTATTATCAAAGTAAATAGGAACACATTCAAATATAATACCGAAATCTCTAACCTGTTGTTTTATCCATACAATTTGTGAACAACATGCTACTGCTGCCACATATTCAGCTTCAGCTGTAGATAATGCAACTGTGTTTTGCTTCTTGGAACCCCAAGAAACTCAACAAGGTCCTAAAAACTGTACCATACCTGAAGTACTTTTTCTATTAACCAAAACACCTGCATAGTCAGCATCAGTAAAGCTGTTTAAATCGAAAGAATCACTTCTAGGATATAAGAGACTCAAGTCATCAGTTCCATTTAAGTATCGAAGGATTCTCTTTACTGCTATCAAGTGAGATTCCTTTGGTTTGGCTTGGAACCTGGCACATAGACCTACACTAAAAGATATGTCAGGTCTACTAGCAGTTAAGTAAAGTAGAGAGCCAATCATACCTCGATACATAGTTTAATCTATGCAAGTTTCAGATGGATCTTCATCCAATCTAGTTCCAGTACCCATAGGAGTCTTGTTGGTTTTAGCATTGTCCAACTTGTATTTCTTGATCAGTTCCTTGATATATTTTTGTTGATGAATCATGATTCCTTCTTCAGTTTGTTTGATTTGCAAGCCGAGGAATAAGTTTAACTCACCCATCATACACATTTCCACTCATTAGGTTAGCAAAATACTTGCACAAAGACTCATTAGTTGCACCAAACAAAATATCATCAACATAAATCTGTACAACTAAGATATCAGTTCCATTTGACTTTAAAAACAAAGTTTTATCAATTTTTCCACATTTAAAACCATTTTTCAAAAGGAACTTAGATAATCTTTCATACCATGCTCTAGGAGCTTGCTTCAACCCATAAAGAGCTTTGTCAAGCTTATAGACATGGTTTGGGAACTCTGGATTTTCAAATCTAGGAGGCTGTTCCACATAGACTTCCTCATCAAGAAATCCATTTAAAAAGGCACATTTAACATCCATCTGGTACAGCCTAAATCTTATATAAGCAGCAAAAGCAATAAGTAAGCGAATAGCCTCTAACCTGGCTACAGGAGCAAATGTTTCTTCATAGTCAATTCCTTCCTGTTGATTGAAACCTTATACAACAGGTCTTGCCTTGTTCCTGACAATAATACCATGCTCATCTAGTTTGTTCCTAAACACCCATTTTAATCCAATAGTCTTCTTCTTGTTAGGTCTAGGTTCCAGATACCAAACTTTATTTCTTCCAAACTCATTAAGTTCAGCTTGCATAGCATTAACCCAGTCAGCGTCAGTTAAAGATTCAACATAGTTCTTAGGTTCCATAGTGGATAGGAACGCATAGAATGCACAGAAGTTCCTAAGCTAAGATCTGGTCTGAGTTCCTTTAGTGATATCGCTCATGATTACATTTACTGGATGTGAGATTTGATATTTCCATGACTTTGGCTTAAAGTCCTTGATTGGATACAATCTTTCTTGATTGTTGTTGACTGGTACTTCTGCAAGAACTCCGTCTTGGTTCTCAGTTAGTACTTCTTCAAGAGCTTCCTCATTTTCTTCATTTTGTTCTTGAGGTAGAGTTCCTGGTGCATTCTCCATTGTAGGTTCTCCATTTGCTTCACCTTCATTTTCAACCTGCTGCTTCTGCAATGACGTTGATTCTTCATCTGGATCCTGCTTGCGTACAAGTCCAATTTCAAAATCATCATCACAATCTTGTACATCAATTAACTGTTCAGTTTCATCAAATATAATATGTACATATTCCTCAACACACATAGTTCTCTTATTATATACTCTATTAGCTTTACTGTTTGAGGCATATCCTAAGAACACTGCCTTATCACTACGTTCATCAAACTTTCCCAAATTTCTTTTACCATTGTTATTAACAAAGCATTTACAACCAAAAGATCTAAAGTAAGAAACATTAGGTTTTCTCCCTTTAATGAGTTCATAGGGAGTTTTGTTGGTGATGGCTCTAACAGATACTCGATTTAGAGTGTAGCATGCTGTGTTTACTTCTTCTGCCCAGAAGTTCCTAGGCAGTCCACTTGAAATCAGCATAGTTCTAGCCATGTCTTCAAGGCCTCTATTCTTGCGTTCCACCACACCATTTTGTTGTGGTGTTCTTGGGGCAGAGAAGTTATGTTCCATTCCATGTTAAGTACAGAATTCATCAAATTTGAAATTTTCAAATTCTGTTCCATGATCCAATCTGAGATGTATCAATTCATTTCCTGTTCTTCTCTGTTCTTTCTTCACAAATGCAACAAACACATCAAAAGTTTCATATTTACTCACAAGAAAGAATACCCAAGTATACCTTGAATAATCATCAACAATAACCATTACATATTTCTTACCACTTCTGCTTTGGATTCTCATTAGACTACAAAGATCGATATGAATAAGTTCCAAAGGTCTTTTGGTACTTACCATCTTTTTACATTTAAAGGAAATTCGAGTCTGTTTACCTCTAACACAAGCATCACACACTTTATCATATTGGAACTTCATACAAGGAAGTCCTTCCACTAATTCCTTTGATCTAAGTTTATCAAGCAAAGTAAAACTTGCATGACCAAATCTCTTATTCCATAATAGAGGATCATCCACAATAACATTAAGACATGTTAGACTGTTGTTAGGAACCTCGTTTAGATCCACAACATATGTGTTCCCTTTACGAGTTCCTTCTAGAATTATGTTCCCAGTTTCATTGTGGATGATTTTACACTTATTAGAAGTACAGCTAACAGAGTTACCTTTGTCACAAAATTGTGAGATCCTTAACAAATTGTGTTTGAGACCCTCGACCAAAAATACATTATCAATAGCATGGGAACTCGACCATCCTATTTTGCCAATAGCAACTATATCTCCTTTCATATTATCACCAAAGGTCACAGTCCCACCATAATAGGCATCCAGTGAGAGAAATCTAGATTTGTCTCCGGTCATGTGCTTAGAACAACCACTGTCGAGGTACCAAGTGTTGTTCCCCCTCACTGGAACCTGCATGAAGAATCAAACGTTAGTGTCAGGAACCTAGGTTTCCTTGGGTTCCTGTATAACATGAGTGGGGTTATCTTTCTTAACCCAAATCTGTTCTACATGTTTGTCATTCTTCTCTGTACTTTTTTCTTTCTTAGGACACTTAACCTGCTTGTGTCCTATGTTTCCACAGAAATAGTAAACAATACTACTTGGCAGATCTACATACTTCTTTTCCATTAGGAACTTCTTTTTAAAACCTAGTCCTTCTGTTCTCTTAGTCTGAGCTTTAGCAATCCAATCTAGAACTTTATATTTTATGGGTTGCTTTCCTTTCCTTGCTCTCTCAAGTTCCCCCTCAAGTCTTGGCTTATCCGTTTTTAGATCTTCCAAATCAGATTTTAAATTTTCAAAATTCGGATAATGCATAAGTGGAGGAACTTCAGAGTTAGGAGTATCAACACTAAGTTTTATCAAAGATAATTCCACATTCAAAAGTATGTTATCATGTTTCAGTTTTTCTATAGTTTCTTTTAGGACAACATTGTCATCAAAGAGACTAAAGAACCTATATTGAATATCAAACTTCATATTGTCTACCCAGTCACTGTTTTCTTTGTAAGTTAACAAAGCCTTATCACTTTGCTGTTTTGCTCTATGTACTTCTTTTAGCTTTTCTTGAATGTCCAAAACAGCACATATTAGTTTCTCTTTAGAAAAATGTCTTAATTCGTTTTGAGAAAACCATACCTCAGCCTCGATTTCCTTTAGTTTGGCCTTTTCATCAGTTTTGGCCATTAGACATAGATGTGCAGTTTCTTCTGAAGGTTGGTCTTCTTCTTCTTCTGAGTCTGTGTCTCCCCAGGCAGCCAACATAGCCTTCTTTACATTGTCCTTAGTAAAGTATGGCTTATAGACTCTTGAATCTTTGGATTGCTCCTTTCCTTTAGTCTTTCCTTTGTCACCTTCCTTGATTGTACAGTCCTTGATGAAATGATCTTTTGAGCCACATCTGAAACAGGTAGTGTCTCTGGAACTTGTAGCCTTCTTATTCCTATCGAACTTCCTGTTGTTCATCATTTTCTTGAACCTTCTCACTAGCATGGCCATCTCATCCTCATCAACTTCTGAGTCATCTGATTCCTGTGCCTTAAGAGCAAGGCTTTTGTTTTTGGAACTTTCAGTATTGGAACTCAGGTGAAGTTCATGAGTCATCAGGGAACCTGCTAGCTGTTCTATATTGAACATAGTGAAGTCCTTAGCTTCCTGCATTGCAGTAACCTTGGATCTCCAGCGTTCATCTTGTGGTAGACTCCTCAAGATCTTTCTTGCCTGTTCATCTATAGGAATGTGTCTGCCAAAGGAACTCAGTTCATTAATTATATCATTAAATCTTGTAAACATTTCTTCTATGGTTTCCTTATACTGCATTTCAAACCTCTCATACCTAGACATCAATAAATCAATTTTAGAACGTTTTACCTCATTAGTTCCTTCATGAGTTATCTCTAGTAAATCCCAAATCTGTTTAGCTGTCTTACATCCCATCATACGATTATGTTCATGGTATCCAATACCACAGTGTAAATATTTAATAGCTAGAGCATTTAACTCAAGTTTTTGATAGTCTTCTTTATCATAATCAGAAATAAGTTTAGGAACTACCTTATTTTTGTCATTGGTTGCGGTTACCTCAAAATCACAAGATTCAATCACATGCCATACCTGATAATTTTCAGCCTTGATGAAAATCTCCATCCTATTTTTCCAGTAGGTATAAAACTTACCATTAAACATAGGTGGACGTTGGGTAGAATACACTTCTTCAAGTTTCTCCTTGTAATTCATCTCTCCTCAAGAACTTACTCAGCAAAGTTATCTGCTTGTACGTGAGAACCGTGCTCTGATACCAATTGTTAGTTGAGACAAACACTACAAGAGGGGGGGTGAATTGAATGTGAGTTCCTATACCTACTTTTTGCGGAATATAAATAAACTGTAAAGGAACTCGCAATGCACACAGATTTTTATGAGGAAACCTTCCAAGGCCCAACTGGAAGTAAAACCTCGACCCCTCTAAGAAATTTCCAAAACCAAATCACTTAACTATAATAGAGCAATCCCAAATTACAACCTATTATACACAGACCTTTACTCACAAGTTCCCTCTCTAAACTTGCTACACAGTAGGACTCTCTCCTACCCAATCTAAGTCCCAAACTTAGATTCACTCGTACTCCCAAAGTACTCTCTCAGCCTCACACTAGAAGTAGAGTTGTTCATGGGCAGTCCGACCCGATAGGCCCGGCCCGTCCGACCCGTTAAAATTCGGGCCTGGACACCTTTTTAAAAAATCAATAAATTAATGGACGGGCCAGGCCCGACCCGTTTGTGAAAATGGGCGGGCATGGACAATGGTATTTAAATTTTAGGCCGGCCCGTCAGCCCGTTAGCAAATTAACTCAGCGTTGTTTTTTTTACAAAAAGTCTGAATTTGTTTTAAAAAAAATACAGTTAGTACAATTGTTCAAGTACTTATCTAGAAGAGTCTTTGTCTCTTTGACTGCCATTTACTCTCTCTCTCTCCACAACATAAACAAAAAAAAACCCTAGATCTACAATCTACATTTTCATCTCTCTTTATTTCATAGTTCATAATCTTCATATCATACTAATCATAGTCAAAGGCATCATCTTTCAAAGCACGAGATCTACGACGTGAATAGTGAGGTAATTCTAATTATCTAGTATTAGGTAATTTGGTTGAATAATTGTCTAATTTTCTATTATTAACTTTTTTCTTTACTAATGTGAACTAAATTAGATAATAGCATGTGAATTTATTTGTTTTTACTCCAATTCGACAACCAATTCAACTTTTAAGGTTCATATTATGGCTCCTAATAGTCCCCTAGTATTTAATGGGGTTGTAAGTCTTGTAATCAATTAATTAATATATAAATTTGTTAATTTGGTTTAGTAAAACTATATAATTTAGTTTCAACTTGTTCCTATTGATTTCTTGTGCAAATTATATTGTTGTGCTATTGAGTATAATTGTATGTGTAATATTTAATTCTTCTTTGTCGGCCCAATTTAACAGGTTTTGTGTAATAATCATGGAAGGGAGTGTCAATTCTCCGGTAGATGTGTTGGATGATGAAGATGAACTTCCTTGCAATAATCAAGGCCCTCCAGTTAATTCTAAAGGTAGGAAGTTAACTTCCCCTGTTTGGCAAAATATGACAAGACAAGTCTTAAAAGATGGGAGTGTCAAAGCTACTTGTAATTATTGTAAGATTGTAATGAGTGCTAATAGTAATAGTGGCACATCTCATCTTGCAAGACATATAGGCAAGTTTCCTAAACGAATGAATTATGACATTTGAAATTTTTACATTTCTGGTACTCCATCAGTGGGTGGTAGTAGCAACTTGTCATTAAAAAATCCTAGTATTAATTTTGAGGAGGTTCGTAGAGCTATTGGGATTTATGTTGTGGCGGGTGCTCATTATTTTACTACTTGTGAGGAACCTGGATTTAGGTATATGATCTCAGTTATGTGCCCCCAATTCAATAATATTAGTAGGCACACCATAAGGAGAGATATATTCAAATATTATAATGATGAGAAACAAGTTATTATGGATGATTTGCAAAAGGATCCTGGCAGAATATGTTTTACAACAGATAATTGGAGAAGTGAGCATACTCAAGATGAATTTATGTGCATAACAGCTCATTGGGTTGATAATAATTGGAAATTGCAGAAGAGAATAATTAAGTTTGGGGCCTTAACACCCCCATTTGATGGAGTGTCTCTTGCTGATGAGATTGCACTATGTTTGAGTGAATGGAAAACTGATCACAAGGTACATACTTTTACCGTGGACAATGCATCGTATAATGATAGCATGATTTCTTCTCTTAAAAATTATCTCCAAAGAAAAAATTGTTTGTTTTTTGGTGGAGAATTTTTTCATTGTCGTTGTGCTTGTCATATTATTAATCTAGTGGTGCAAGCTGGGTTAAAGCTTATAGACGATGTTGTGATTAAAATCAGAAGTATAGTTAAGCATTTTCGACACTCAATCCCAAAGAAGAACAAGTTTTATAATATTGCTGAAACAAGTTTTGGCATAAAATCAACTAAAAAATTGCGTGGAGATAATTGCATAAGGTGGAATTCAAATTTTTTGATGCTTAATCGGTTTATATATTTTAAAGATGTCATTGATCATGTAGTAAGTCAAGATAAAGATCTGAAAAGCTTTAGTCTCACAAAGGATGAGTGGGATAGAGTTGTTGAGTTGCATGCTTTCTTGAATATTTTCTATGATGTAACTAATACATTTTCATCTTCCAAGTATCCCACTGCAAATCTATTTTTTGATAGTGTGTGGAGGGTACATAAGAAATTAATTGAGGTTGCAGAAGGACCTTTGGGTAACTTGTGTTCCATGGCTAAGGATATGCAAGTAAAGTTTGATAAGTATTGGTCTGAATATAATATTCTTCTTTCATGTGCTGCTATTTTAGATCCTCGTTTTAAGTTGGAGAGGGTAGAATATTGCTTTGCGAAGTTGTATGGGGAAACATATGCTAGTGAGATGGTTTCACGTATTAGAATTACATTGTTTGATTTGTTTGACAAGTATAAAGGAGTTGCACATGGCTCATCTTCTCCTACTTTTGCCACAAGCTCGAGGAAAACTTATATTTCTAACAGTGTAAGTTGTTCTGGTGATCAAATGAATGAAATGATGGAGTATAAAATGTTCTTAAGTAAGAAGAGAAAAGTAGATAGTGAGAAGAGTGAACTGGAGCTCTACTTAGAAGAGAAGAATTCTGATGTCATGGAAAAATGTGATGTATTAGCCTATTGGAATAAGAGCTCAGTTCGTTATCCAAACCTTACATGCATGGCTCGTGATATTTTAACCATTCCTATCTCTACTGTTCCTTCTGAATATGCTTTTAGTATGAGTAAAAAATTGATAAATCCATGGAGAGCTTCCTTAGGGGAAGAGACAATTGAGGTTCTTGCATGTTACGAAGATTGGTTACGTGCAAAAGGCTTTACATTAGGTAACTTTATTTAAAAAAAATTCATCTTTTGTATATTGTGTTAATTTCATGTTTGTTTATCCTTTAACTATTATCTGTCTTTACCTTCGTAGGAGGCTCATCGAGCTTTTTTAGTTATGGGAATTCAGCTCTTGGGAAAAAGAAGAAGATGAAGATGACTATGAATCCAAAGACGAGGATTAAACTACTATTGAATAAAATTATTTAATTAAGTGTGTCTACACATTTAATAATGCTTTTTTTACTCATTATTTATTTCTTATTATCTTCTAACTAACTAATTTAATTTTAATTTTTGTTTTGATAGTGGACAGGGGTCTACATTGGATTTTGGATTAAACTAGTAAGCTGGAGAGAAGAATGAGCAAATGGCATACGCTAACTGCTTGCAAAGTTGGACTATTAAGCCTGTTTTAATTTTGTGTAATTAATATATACTATTTTGTAAAAATTAAATTTATAACATGCCATGTTAATATTTTTCTTAATGCATTATCTATTTTAAGGTTCATACTCTTATTAGTTAAGGTTTTAAACCATAACAATCATAAGTTACAAATTTTTAAGAAAATAATCAACCAATCAGTTGAAAAATAATGAAGGTTAATATTAGGCCCGTTAACCCGCGGGCAAGCCCGGCCCGGTAAATAGACGGGTGTGGGCAGCATATTAAGCCCGTTTAAAAGTGCTTGGACTTCCACATTAAGCCCGTTGGACAAAATTATAGGGTTTGGCCCGGCCCGTGTCCGGCCCAAACCCGCAAATGAGCAGCTCTAACTAGAAGCTTACATACTGTATGCAAAATATAATTCACACTCTCACCCAAGAACCCAACGAATACAAAATAGTATATGTTAGGCAAGCTATGCACGAAACCCGAAACTAATATGACAAAGATATAGGCTTGACAAACTTACACAATTAAAGAACGAATTATTTCTTCAAGCATAAACTCACACCAACTATGAATGAGACTTTTACCATTTATACAAGTCTAGCTTGTATAGCAAGTAGAGTTTTCAAAAGATAATTATGTTAAATTAACTAAATCTCAAAACACGATTTTAAATAAATTATTTTCAAAGAAAATATTTTTGGAAAACAAGATAAAGAAAGATTATCAAAAAGAACGATATCTTTTTGATATTCAGTTTTTAAGAAATAAATCATTTAGAAAATCTTTTCCTAAAATCTATCTTTTTATCTTTTTCCGTTTTAATAAAATTGCCAAGCCTTTGCCACGCTCCTAATAGATTTCATGCATATCCTACTTAACATATTTAACAATATCTAGAAGATAAAATCTTAACTAAATTAAGTTGCTGCGCCGTAGAGAGTCGAGTTTGCTTGAGTTTAAGTCTATATCCACGTTTTAATCTTTATTAGTCGAGTTTGCTTGAGTTTAAGTCTATCATCATCAAAACCTTTAAGCTTCAACAAATCCGTACAGAGTCCTTAATCTAATTAAATTAGACTAATTAACGTTTGTACTTTTCTTTTAAAATCAGATTTAATTCTTTTAAAAACATTTGTTTTATTCCAAATAAAATTCTTTTTTTTCTAAAAATATAATTATTAATACTAATCCCATTAGAACTTAAAATAACCTTCTAAATTATTCAAGAAGATTAAAATTAATCCTAATAATTTTAGGAATAATAATTAATGGGCTCTTCACTTGATCATTGGGCCACATAAAACCATTTCAGGCCCAATTTAGTATTTTTGCCATAACTTCCTCATTATTTATCGGAATTGGGCTTATAATACATCATTGGAAAGCTCTTTTCGAGCCCAATCCAACTACATTATTATTGGACCCTTATCATGGACCAAACTAAATTGGATAGGACATTTTCATAAATAAAGTACATTTTAAAAAACGGAAAGGAAGATTTTATTAAAACAACCACATCACAAGACTTTTCACACCTCACTTCGTTCGATAATCAATGACGTGAAAGGTATTCATCACTGGGTTTGGTTTTCTGGGGAGACACAATTAGGTGTCTACACGTTGCATGTATTGTTTGGTGATGAAATTGTGAAAAGGAAGAGCTAGTAGAGGCCGTGCTTGGGCTAGGATAGCGATTCCCCCCTAAAGGGAACGTTATTTTAGTACCCTGGCTCCCGAACTCATTTCTTGTACACGTAGACCAATTTGGGCATGGGTAAACTTATGATTTGTGCTAAATATCCCTTGAACTCTACTTGGGAAAAAGGCATGAACGAGGTTTATGAGTTTTCCTAAAACTCACTGGCGACTCCTACTTGTTTCTTATAAAAAAGCATAATGATATAATCAATTCTAATTCAAGGTCCCCCAAACAGTCAGGAATTCAAATCCTAATACACCCTAAAAAGTGTAAAGTCCTAGGCTTTTAAAGGGCCATGGGCATTTAAGGAGAAAGATCCCCTACGATGGGCACACCCTCCTTACACTTGGGTTGCTTCAACATCCTATGCAGCTCGATAAGGGTTTTCTCCATGATGTGCATATCATAGTTCATCTTGAACTAATCATAGCCTTTGTGCAACGAATGGAGGATAATGTCAATTATTATATCGGTTGAACACAACATCAAGCCTTTCCATGTTCTCAAATAATCCAATCATTTTGAGTACATTTAGCCTTACTGGCTCTCTTTTCTTGAGCTTGCTCTCAAGGATCTGCCTATGGGTCTCAAACCTCTCAGTTCAGGCTTGCACTTGGAACATGTTTTGATGTTCATAAATGATCTCAAAAGCCGTCCTTCTCAAAGAAAGTGTTTTGGAGATCTGGAGACATTGTGGCCAACATGATGCACTTGACATCCCGATTGGCAATTTGCCATCGTTTTAGGGTAGCATTGGGCATTTCCTCATCAAGGGCGTATTTCTTTTTCTCTTGCAGGAGAACTATACGCAAGTTTCTTTGCTAATCGAGAAAGTTTGGCCCACTCAGTTTCGCCTTGTCGAGAATTGAGCGTAATGATAATTAGTTGTTTAAATTAGTTGCAAACATGTTTCTACAATTGAAAGAATTTGAAATGAAAAATCAATCATGAAACCAATAGCATTCATGTAAAATTTCAAGCTTATTAAGTGTTTTATCCACACATTAAAATTTGTCTCTTTTAGGCGAGAATAAAATGATTCCAAAACCCCAAAAATCAAAAAGTGATTAAGCATGCTTTGGCTTGTCTTAACACTTAATATTTTAAGGTTAGAAATCTAATTGCTAATAGCTCTAAGCTATTCTTGGTTCGATAAATATCGCATCTAATGCTTTTATGACGTTTATCTCCATTGCCACGACACCTAAGGACTCCTTACTAATATCGTTGAGTTTAACCAAAATCAACTTGTATACCTAGTACACCTTATGTTCCTAGGAAAAAAGTAATGCCTTGCTTTGGCATAGCCCACCATTATTCTCATTAGTTCAATAACTGTCATCTTGGAACGGCAAATTATAACTCAATTTTATAGGGAACTATGTTGGTTGGTTTAAGGGAACTTATTAATCATCACAACATTCGAAATCCTAAACATGCATCTAACATCGCAATTATATATAGGAAAAAGCATAAATATATAAAACTTGTACAACGATGCATTTGGAAACTAGCATGACCCCTTGAAAGTTGAATCTTCAAGGGCCTTCATTGCATCACTTTGGCTTAATCTTCTTAGAAACACCATCTTCGAGATATCACCATCAATTTTGCAACTATTAGAAATACTAGGGCTAATCTAAATATTAAGGTACAAAAATACATAACAGATCGCAGTCCGTATTTAGATTTACAAAAATACATAACGGATTGCAGTCTGTATTTATTATCCTAATCGGGCCCCACTAGTTTCTATTATGTAAAACCTGTGATAGAATATTCAACCCATTCACCCATTCACTAACGTAAATCACAACTAAAAAATAAGGTTTTTGTGACCGTTGCAAACGGTCGCTAAAAATAGCAAAAACGGTCGATAAAAATAATTGCGACCGTCAACGGTCGTAACTTGGTGTTCGTTATTCATTTGGTCGCAAAAAGTCATAATTAGGACTGGTTGGCGGTCGCAATTTTATTGTGACCGCTTCCTTTATTTTCAACGACTGTTGTTAAAACGGTCACAAATATAATTATTTAAGACTGGTATAGCAGCGGTCGCAAAATTAACCATTTGCAACGGCTTTAGGCGATCGCTAAATTTTTCTAAAAAAATAATAAAAAAAAAAGTAGAAACACCTAGCTGACCCAGCAGGTAGTAGGACCCTCAACCACCTGTACCACCCATCGAAACCCAGCATACATTCGCACCCTAAACCCCCAGTACCCACCACCACCGGCAACCGCCTTCCCTAAACCACGTATACCCGCCACCACCGCCAACCGCCTTAACCCAAAAAACACCAGAAAATTAATCCCACAAATTAAACAAAAATTCAAAATAAAAATAAACATTAACAAAAAAAAAAAAAAAAAACACCAAAATAAACAAAAAAAAAACCCATAAAAATATAACCCACAAAAATAAATCCACAAAATTACTCACAAGAAACGAACCACAAATCAAACCCAAATTAAAAACGAAAATCAAACCCAAAAATAACAATTATTAAACCCAAAAATTAACAAAAAACGAGATCGAAAATCAATCCCAAAATGAACAAAAATCAAAAAAAAAAAAAATCAACATTCGAACATGGAAATTCGAACAAAAAATGCAAAACAAATTCAAAAAAAAAATCAAACAAAAAAGTATAAACACGATAACATACCTCAGGCCCCGAATTGACTTCAAATTTCATCTCAAAATTGGTTTAATAAGGCCAAATTCGATCATAAAAAGTCTAGATCTAGGCTTTTCATGGTCCAATTTGAGCTTAAAAACCGTTAACTTGTTCAGCCATAAGATTATGAAGGTGGATACGTGGTGGTGGGCTAGTGCTTGTAACGGTGGAGGTCGTGGTGGTGACGCGGTTGAAGGTTGGTGTCGGTGACCGAATTTCCGAAGCTGCTTCGTGCGATTTCCGATCTAATTCTGGCGAAAAGAGTCATATAATTAAAGGAGGAGAGGAGAAATGATGGAGGAGAGGAGGAATGGAGAAGAGGAAAGAACGAGGAGAGGAGGAGGATAGGAGGAATAATGGAGGAAAGAAGGAAAGGAGAGAGAAAGAGAAAAACAGCAAGAAGCGGCTGAGTAGTTGAAAATAATTAGGGCTAGGGTTAGTGGGGAACCCCTTTTATACCCAATATTAAAAAAAAAACCTAATACCGACTACTGAAAACGGCTGCAACTAGCGAATGTTAGTAAAACGGTCGTAATCTGCGACTGTTTTCGGCGGTCGCAAATAATTTATTTTTATTTTTAATTAATTTTCACATGTACTGTTTAAAAAATAATTATTTCAATATTCTTGCGACGATGTAAATGGTAAAAAACAGTCGCAAAATTGTGACCGCCTTTAAAACGTTCGCAAAATTGCGACTGCAAATAAAACGGTCGTAGATTTCTAATTTTGCGACCATTTTACTGAAAGTCGTAGAAAAACGGTCGCAATTCGATCAAATTCTAGTAGTGAAAGGCCCATGCATTTTACAAAATAAAATAAGCAATAATGCAAAACATGCGCAAAATAGTAACTAATTTAGGTGGTTAATCCAATTAACTCGCCTAATTAAACTAGTCAAATTTGTTAACCAATTATGTGATTAAACGCAATAATAATAGCTCAAACAAGCAATGAAGCTCCCACTAAATTCCGCATCAAACTTAATTAAAATTTAATCCAATTAAATTAATTAAGTCGATTAACCCAATTTTTTCCAAAATTATACCGTTGTTGGGTTTTGTAGTGTCCAACACTACGAGGAAGGAAACCTGCCCAAAATACGTACATAAATTAAAGCAACTAAGCATGCATTAAAACCACAATCACATAAATTAACAAGAAGAGAAAGAAAGAATTATTACCCTCGAAGCGTGCTTCGCTCACCAATGATCTCAGACTTGGACGTCTTGAGTCTCGCAAATGCGCGAACCTCCAACAGCTAACACCCTCACTACCGAACCAAGCCAGCTCCTACCCTGGAACTTAGTCGGGGCTAGACCAAAATTATTTAGAGTATTAAAACAAAGGTATTCTCGCTTTTGGAGATCCCTTCAAGCTCACCAACTCAAGTGCTCTTTCCCAATGCCAAATGACTGGTATGTATAGGGAAAGGAGCCCTTGAAATCCCATCTTTCAATGTGGGATGGTTGGTTAAAAGGCAAAATAAAATTTAATTTAATTCTAAAATAAAAAAAGCCAAATGAATCACCAAACAACAATTGGCAAGAGGAGAGTAAAGGGTTTGTTGAGGACCACAAGGGGGTACTACCCTCCCCTTACTCCCTAAGGAAAACCCACAAATCGGCTCCCCACAAGCACACCGATTGCGACGTGCCAGCTAGCGCCCAGCCTTGGGATCCAAGGCATACCTCGCTGCTAGTGGGCTGCTGCAGAGCGTAAGCGAGGCGTAAGCGAGGCCCAGCACGCCATGGCTGGCTGCTTGCCTTGCTGGTGCACTACGCACGCATGGCTTTTCTACCGCGCATGCATGCTTGGCCTTGATGGCCCTTGCGCACTAGCAGCTAGCTTGCGATGCTAGCAAGATTGCACTGCTAGCTCGGCATGGTGCGGCTGCCCAGCCAGCACGCATGTGCTGCGACTGGGATTGCGGCCATGCCTCGCAAGTTAGTAGCCTTACCTAGCCATATTGCCCTAGCCCTCGAATGGCTTGGGCATTCCAAGGCTAGGGCTAGACTTGTTGTTTAGTTGATTTTGTCGTCTCGTCGATTACTAAATTCAACTTGACTTATGATGTTAGGCTTCGACGCTCTAAGCTCAAATTCCGATGTCTTTGTTGGTAAAACTCTATTAACTCTTTTAATCCATCGGATTAATTCATCGTTTCGTTTCGGTTACCCGATTGGGTGTGACCCAAAAGGTTTAGTCAAGATTAAGCTGTAATATTAATTATACATAAATATTACAAATCAAAAGCAGCCTCCAGCTAGGCCTTCCGATCATTTGACCTCACTGAATAATTAGATTCCTAATATCTGAATCCTCTATCGAAATAATACACTTGTTCGAAGGACACCGTTCCTTTCAATAACATGATTGATTCTTTTTAATTAATAACATTTATTTCTCGATTTACATGTTAAAATATATTAGATTAAAATTTTAGGGGTCATTTTGGCTAATAAATTAAGATTGGAATGGCAAAAAATAACTTTAATGCTCCGCTTACCGTGTTGACAAATATCTCAATTTGCATGTGTTATTTTGTAACTGGAAAATGACTCGTGTAACGTTTTGGGGGTTATTTTTATCTTTATTGAACCAAATTAAGCTCTAATTTATTTTTTTTTAAAAAAAAGAACAAAAAATAAACGTCCTATTTCCGTGCCAAGAAATATTCACGATTCGTGTATCGTTATTTTTTAACCATGAAAATTGCCCGAGTAAGGTTTTGGATGTCATTTTGATCTTTATGGTACCAAATAAATTGTCCTTTATGGTACTCATGTTAGTTTCTTTGCCGATTTCGAGCTTAATTTAGATTCCTTAAAGACCAAAGTTACCTTTAAAGCCTTATCTGAGCAATTTTTATGGGTAAATTGAAAAATATTCCTTCAAAATTACGACATACGAAATAGGGCATTTATGTTACTTTGTTTTTTTCTTTTTCTTTTTTTTTTGCTAATTTTGTAGAAAATTTGGTTCTAAAAAGGGCCAAAACGACCCCTAAAAACTTACTTGAGCCATTTTCACGGCTAAAAATATAACAACACGCAAATTGAGATATTTCTTAACACGAAAAATGGCTTGCATGCTAGCTCGTGTGTAGGGAATATTTCAAGCATCCCACACTTGAGCCCCACTGTAATCATACACTTAAGTATAGTGGCGTCCAAAGTGAAGGAAGCTAGAGCAAAAGAGTAACTAACAAGTTTTAGGAACTTGTAAACCGTTCACAGGGTGAAGGTTACACCCCTTCACGATCCATGAGATCGCTAACTCCATAATGGTCCGGAACCATGACTGGATATTCGGAGATGAAGGTACAAATCTAACCTAAAAGAGATTGAACCTGCCTAAAAATAGGCCTCTACTTTATTCTTCTCATATTCATGTGCGCTTTCTGACTAACATACAATCAATATATTAATCCTAAACCTGTTTAATCTATGTTGGTTGAATATTAATGCACAAACAAACCTATTATTGGCGATCACTTAAATTTAAAATCATATTAGCCTAAACAAGATTATTAATTATCTTATTAAGCGTGATTACAAGTACAAATTCCCTTTAAACCTGCAAGAGAGGGCGTGATCAAGCAATAACAGCAAATATCAAGCAACATAATAATAACAAAACATCATCATAATAATCTTAATCTCATCAAAGCGTAATACTATTAGCAAGATCCTAGGCATAATACTAACATGATTAATAACAAATCCTAGCATGTCACTAAACATAAAAGATCAAAGCTTTATCCCTAACATGACACTATCATGATAGAAGAAATAGGAAGCACCCTAAGCATGATACTATAAAGCAATAAAAGCATCCTAACATGATATTAGGAATTAATATAATATAAACAGGCTTTCTATTGAAATAGAGCAATTAAAATAACTTACTTTGTTGCCTCGTATCTCTTTCTAATAACAAAATATATATGTTAGTAACTTTAAGGAAAATATTAAATCAAACAATTAATTTAAATAATTGAAATAAGGATTTGGGACCAAACCTTCATAAATTATCAACCTTTCACGTCTAGGGCGAAGGAAACTTCGAGCTTGGCTAGGTGTGTCTAGAACTCGTGAATGCGGTATGGTTTTGTAAAAAGGCTAAGCTAGAAACCATGAGGGAGAAAGAATAAGCTATTGCTTACGAGAGAGAAGAGAAAGAAAGATGATTGTTGATGATTGAAAACGGGGAAATACGTCCCTATTTATAAGAAAAACATCCGAAAACGATCAGAAAAAGAGCAAATCCTACCTGGAATAAAACTGCCTCTGTCGCGGTGCGACAAATTTGTCGTGGCGCGCTAGTTCTGTCGTTTCGCAATGGTTCACGCTTTTTCTAAAATCCATACGAAATCCTTAATCTAATTAATTTTGATTAATTGAAGTCCGTACTTATCTTTGAAAATCAGATTTAATCTTTTTAAGAAAACATGTTTTAATCCAAATAAAATTCTTTATTTCCTAAAAAATTTAATTATTAATCCTAATCCCATTAAAACTTAAAATAACCTTTTAGATTATTCTAGAAGTTTAAATCAATCCTAATAATTTTACGAATATTAATTAATGGGCCCTCCACTAGATCATTGGGCCATATAAAAACCATTTCAGCCCAATTTAGTATTTTGGCCATAACTTCCTCATTATTCATCGAAATTTGGCTTATAATATATCATTGGAAAGCTCTTTTCGAGCCCAATCCAACTACACCATTATTGGACCCTTATCATGGAGCAAACTAAATTGGACCGGACATTTTCATAAATAGAGTACATTTCCGAAAACAGAAAAGAAATATTTTTTTAAAACAACCGCATCACAAGACTTTTCACACTTTCACTTCGTTCAATAATCAAATGACGTGAAAGGTATTCATCACTGGGTCCTGTTTTTGGGGAGACACAATTAGGTGTCTACATCATGCAATCAACGAAAAAAGCCTTTTCCATAGAGCATTTACTTTTAGTTTTTTTTTACCAATTTTGAGCTTAATTTGGACTATATTGATACTATTGTATTTTATTACAAATTTGGACTATATAAATTGTATTGATGCTATTGGATACGCATCACCAACACTACAGTTAGGAGCAGGCGTGCACAAGTAGAGGAACGGGCATTTCTTTTCCCTCCTCCACTTACTGTCCATTTTGTTGATTTTTTGTCTCTTTTCACATAAGTTATAAGGAATGGGCATGCACATACACTTTCTAAAGCAGACACTTCTTCCTAGCATCCAACTTTCTACCTTTGACTTGTAACAAGAGAGAGGAGCAGGCATACACTGCCTCTGGAGCATGTGCTCCGTTCTGATGCTAATAACCGGAATCAACTCTGAAGGCACTGGAGCAGAGGTACAACCTTGATTTGAACGGGTACTCATGTATGTTTTGCGCAACTTTTTGACGAAATCTCCAATGTAATTTGTTGGAATGTAAATGCTACCTCTGTTCCTGAAAGTTCGACTCACTTTGCATTTCACGGTCTCCAATGAACATTTTTTACCATTAATAACTTTGGGTATGTGTAAGTAAAAATTTTAAAAACTTGATATTTGAAAATTTTATCATTAGGGGAATCTAATAAGATCAAAATTGTTAGTTTATTTTGATTGTATAAATCATAAAATTTGGTCAAAGTTATTTTATTTTGACTACATGAATAGTAAGTGAGTCGAATTTTCAGGAACAAATTGAAGGAAATACTTTCCTTGGCTCATTTTGTACGATGGACAAAAGTAGACTAGGTTTTAGACTCGTATTCTAACTTAACAATTTTAATATCAATTATTTAGTTAATTTAGCATAAATTAGAATCTCCCAAGACAGTCATGTAAAAGATAATTTCAAGACTTGTGCTATTAATTTTAGCATTTTCAATTCTCTTCAACTTAGTAAATTTTATCTCTTTCTCTAATAATTTTCTGTTTTATACTCCCTCCATATTTTATTACTTGTTGCACGTTCCTTTTATGGTCGTATTTTATTACTTGCTTCATTTCCTTTTTTGGAAAATTTAAAATATATTCTACTATTTTCCTCTCCAATTATATCACTTTTGCTTTTTCATATTTTTTATTGTTCAACCTACCCCACTTACATTATAAAATAATAATTCGAGCTAGGGCCTTAACATAAATATCTCATGCCCAAACCCGAAAAATGTAGGGGACTTTTCGGGTTTTTTCAGGCCGAGTTTAAATTTTTAACTAAAAATGCGATTTTAGGTTTCCCCAAACCTGCCCTATTTTCGGGCTGGGCTAGCGGGCCGGGCCAAAGTTGATCACCTCTAGATAATACCATGAGTTTTTGTTAAGCGTCGAGAATAAAATTTTCGACGTTTTTTTGCGTCCAAAACCAGCTTATAAAGCGTCGCAAAAAATGCGGAAATTTTAGTAGTGGTTGGTACCACTGAATGCATATACCATAATACTATATAGTACCACTAGTATTCAATGGAACTATTTGGTTAGTTTGGTGTTTGATGTAAATATACTTAATTGATTGTGAAATGTGTGACATTTTACGCCCGCCAAATATCAATTATATTTACTATGTATAAATCAATTTATTTAATAATTTGAGTATATTTGTAGATTTGATTGCGCCTTTTGTTTACTTTGATTTGATTATTGTTTCCTTTTTTTCATTATGATTCTTGAATTTTGGGTTATTAATTTGATGTCTTTTTGGTGGATAAATGAATTTTGGGTTGTGATGGTCTGATGTTTCTACAAAATTTTTCTCTTTGTTTGACATTTAGATTGCAATTTTGTTAAATACGAGTCTAGGCCACACCATTCATCAAGACAGATTTACTTCACAAGTGTTTGGGCAAATCTTAGTTGGGATGATCTAAGAATTTGCTTAGGGATTAAGGGGTAATAACAATCAAACCTTTAAAATCAAACACAATAACCAAGAACAATAATAAAGCAATAAAAAAAGCGATAATAATATAAAAGAAAGAGTTTAAAGATACAATACTGAGTAAGGATAGGCTCCTTGATCAGAAAGGACACAATTCCGAGAGAATTAATGAAGTATATTGCTTGTATTAATGTATTAGTGTGTGTATGAAAACATTACAATGTATAATTATTTTATTTATACCTAGGAACAGTTAGAGTTCCAAAGATATCAGAATATATTCGAATGGAGAAGATCTTCTTTACTTTATTCTTCTTTCCTTGCTGAACATGTGTATTTTTGGCATGTAATCGCTTAATTGATCTCTTTGATTTCCTTGCTATACTTGTATCAATCAGGTCGTTTGCTTGATTCTTGATGTATCTTGAATACTTGGTTGTGCCCTACGTTCATTGGGTTGCTTAGTGAAACGGGCCCAACAATTGCCCCTAATTTTTATGTTTAAGTAATTGAAGATGGAAATTACAAAAAACTGCCGTTGGAATATTTTCAAATTTTAGAATTTTTTCAACGGTTAACAAAAATAGGGGAATGGGGTGTCATTTTTAAGGCAAGTGCTTCTATAACTGTAAAGGGCGGTTTATCTATCTGTTGTATTTATTGGGTGTGCAGGCTTCCATCAAATCACACTTTACTCTTTGCCCCAATTTCGAACTTCTTCTCCAGGTAAATTCTCTTTCCTCTCTATTTCCTCTACTTTGCTTTTTTCTGTTTTCTGTGCGTTTTCTGTTATGAGTGAATCGGTGAAAGTGGTGCTTTCTGGGAATGAGAGGGCGTGAAGAAGCCGATTTTGTTGCACATAACGTTTTTCTTGCTAAGGATGTTTATCCTTCTCACCTGACGATGGATGATGTTAGGAAAATCGATGCTACTGCGTGTTTTCCTGATGGGGTGTTAGGGACGATTCCGTCTTCAAGGGGAAGGGCGGATTGGACTTCCCTTGTTGGGTGTTGTAGGAAATATTACAAGCATCCCACACTTGAACCCCACTGTGATCATACACTTAAGTATGGTGGCGTCCAAAGGGGAGGAAACTAGAGCAAAAGAGTTGCCAATAAGTTTTAGGAACATGTAAACCGTTCACGAGGTGAAGGTTACACCCCTACGCGATCAATGAGATCGCTAACTCCATAGTGGTCCTAAACCATGACTGGATATTCGAGGATGAAGGTACAAATTCAACCTGAAAGAGATTGAACCTGCCCTAATAATAGGTCTCTACTTTATTCTTCTCATTTTCATGTGCGCTTTCCGACTAACATACAACCAATAGGTTAACCCTAAACCTGTTTAATCTGTGTTAGTTGAACATTAATGCACAAACAAATCTATTATTGGTGATCACTTGAATTATAATCATATTAGCTTAAACAAGATTAGTTTTTATCTTATTAAGCGTGATTACAAGTACAAATTCCCTTTAAACCTCCAAGAGGGCGTGATCAAGCAATAACAACAATAATATCAAGCAACATAATACCAACAAATCATCATCATAATATTCAATAAAACATAATAATATTAGAAAGATCCTAGGCATGATACTAACAAGATTAATAACAAATCCTAGCATGTTACTCAACAATAAAAATCAAAACTTCATCCCTAACATGATAGAAGAAATAGGAGCAACCTAAACATGATACTAGAAACATACATGATATTAAGAATCAATATAATATAAGCATGATTTCTATATCACAAGAATAATTAAGCAATCGAATTACTTACTTCGATGCCTCGTATCTCTTTCTAATAACAAAATACACGCGTTAGTAACTTCAAGGAAAATATTAAACAGTAAATCTAATCAAAGAATTGAAATAAGATTTGGGACCAAACCCTTAGAAATTATCAACCTTTCACGTCGAGGGCGAAGGCAACTTCGAACTTGGCTAGGTGTGTCTAGAACTCGTGAATGCGGTATTTTTATTTGAAAAGGGAAGGCTTAGAAAGAGGGAGAAAGAATAAGCTTCTAGCTTAAGAGAGAGAAGAGAATAAAATTAGATGATTGTTGATGATCGTTGGTGACTAAAAACGAGGAAATACGACCCTATTTATAGAGAAAATAGTCCAAAAACGATAGCAAAAAATTGGAATTTGAATTGGAATAAAACTGGCTCCTGTCGCGAACAACAGGAACGAGCGTGAAACGACAGGGATCACGCATGGCGACAGGCTCTGTCGTTTGGCGTTGGTGCTGTCGTTTAGCACTGGTTCAAAAGATAAAACACGCTTTTGTACGGAATCATTTTCCTAATATAATTAAGCAATTAAACTCCGTGTTTATCAACTTTAAATCAGATTTATTATAATAAAACACTTGTTTTATTTCAAATCGAATTCATTATTCTCAAAAGATAATTATCAATCCTAACTCTATTAGAATTCAAAATAACCTTCTAGATTATTCTAGAAGACTAGAATTAATCCTAATAATTTTAGGAATATTAATTAATGGGCCCTCCACTAGATCATTGGCCATAAAACCATTTCAGACCCAGTTTAGTATTTTCGCCATAACTTCCTCATTATTCATCGGAATTGGGCTTATAATATATCATTGGAAAGCTCTTTGTGACACCAATCCAACTACACACTTATTGGGCCCATATTATGGACCAAACTAAATTGGACTGGACATTTTTCATAAACAGGGTACGAAAAGGAATATTTTCGAAAACAGAAAGAAGTATTTTTATTAAAAATAACCGCATCACAAGACTTTTCACACTTTCACTTCGTTCGACAATCAAGTGATGCGAAAAGTATTTATCACTGTGTTTGGTTTTTGGGGAAACACAATTGGGTGTCTACAGAAGCCCCTACTTTGACTGAGTTTGGAGAAACGTAAG
This sequence comes from Chenopodium album, assembly GCF_948465745.1. Taxonomy (NCBI): domain Eukaryota; kingdom Viridiplantae; phylum Streptophyta; class Magnoliopsida; order Caryophyllales; family Amaranthaceae; genus Chenopodium; species Chenopodium album. Next base: position 38,221,919 of record NC_137844.1, read on the forward strand.
TTTTGAAAACAGAAGTCAAAGTAGTGATAGGGACGGAGAATTATTTAGAATGTTTTGCGATCCTAAATCATTCTTGTAACGCCGATACCTGCAAACTAGCATTAGTTAAATAGATAAAAGAGTTAAAAAACGAGTATCTTGCACCGTCGAGCACCCGTCTCTAGGGTACCCGATTTCGTTGCTGCATTTTGCTGTGACGACCTCCATAGTGCCTCGTGAACGCCATCGTCGAAGACCGCTGCTTGTATCCATCCTCGATTGTTTGTGACAACTCTCCACATCCTAGGGAACGTCGTTGAAGGTGACTGCTTGTAGTCATCTTCAGTTTTGCTGTGACAATCTTCCACATCCTGGGGAACATCATCGAAGGTGACTGCTTGTAGCCATCTTCAGTTTTGACAATTTTCTCATCCTAGAGAATATCGTCGAAGACTGTTGCTTGTAGCTGTCTTCAGGGTTGTGGCAATACCTTGCCACGGCAGTACCTCGCCGCTGTAGACATTGTCCTCCTTGCTTTGGGTCATCGTCGGAGATTGCTGCTTGTAGCTATCTCCAATTTCTCGTCTGTGCCTTGACTTGATCATTTAATTGACAACTTTCTTATCCTAGTGAAAGTCGTCGAAGACCTCGTTGCCTAGTGATCCTCTATCTGCTGATGCTTTGCTTGAATGCTTGTTGTGTTGATGCTTTGCTGTAGTTGCTCGCTATGATTGCTTGCTACACCGGTACCAATGGGCCGGTTCCTTGGCGCTTGTGCTTGCTTGTGAACCATTACCTTAGTGCTTGTGATGAGCCAGTACTTAGGCACTTAAGCTAAGTGAGATGATCATTGTCAGGTCGACTATTAATCATGTCAACTTGCTTATAAGGGCTAACTGGCGTACCAAGGAACTCAAAATACTGAATTAGGTCCGCATAAATCATTATGGGGGCTACAGGTTGCGTTGCTAAGCCAGCGCACGCTACTTCATGTTGTCGCCGTGCATCGACGCTATCGCGATGCGACAAGAATCACGCATCGCGTGATTTCTATCGTTCCGCGCTAGATTCAGGTTTTCTGAACAAAACCCCTCTCCTTCCTCATTTCTCCATTTGCTTCATTTTTTCGTTCGAGTTCGCAAAAACTTCAAATTATTCGTTCTCCTTCGTTTCTCAACGAAATTTGCTCAAATATTTTTCAAATTAAAGCTCTTCATCTTTAATTTCCCGATCCATGTAAGTTTTACTCAAACTCACCTCGGTTTTTTTGCTGAATTTTGCATGTTTTGTTCGCGGGTTTTCGAAAAATTCAAACCCAATTATGCTTAATTTGCTTTGTTCGTTGAATCTTATGCCACGAATTTGCTTGTTTATGCTTGTATATTGTCTTGGGAGTGTTTTGAGACTTGTTTGACTCGATTTGGCGAAGAAGTGAACATTTTTCCATTGTTGAACCCTTTGCGTTCATGAGAACAATGTGGCTTGTTCTTGAAGTTTTTGCTAGCTATACATTCTCAATTTGTCACAATATTTGTCATAGTATTGCAAGAAATTGTTCGATTCCTTGAAAAAGCTATTTCTACTCGAATCAAAGTTATGCTCTGTTTTAGTACTACGTACTCTGTTTTTGTTCAAACATAGCATCATGCGGGTAGGCAAACCTTAGATACTATAGAACCTTTGATTTACTGTTGCTTTGCATAATTTAGCATGTCTCGACATCGTGGCTCTGGCTCTCGTTATCGCGAGGCTCACCGGGAGGACGAGCCCGTTGACGCAGGCGAGGGAGCTTCCACTAGTCTAAGGGAGTTCCCTGAGTGGGATGAGCGTACTCTTTACTTTGAGCCTGAGTTTCACATCTTGAAGCGGGTGCGACTCGGGATGACCGGCGATCGGATTCGTTGTCACGGCTCAGGCAACGAGGCCATTGGTCAGCTATACGATCTTCACTTTCGCAACAACAATATGTTGCGCAAGTTATGGGAGTCTTGTGGTCTGACTCCTCTACTTCAAGCTACTCGGGCCATGTACTCTTTTGTGTCGAGCCGTTCTCTAGTTCAAGCTTCGGTGGAGTTTTTTGGGACACCACCAACACCTTTCACTTTCCTTAGAGATGACTATTACTCCTCTCGACTTCTCTCTCATCACTAGACTGGAGTTCCGGCCAGCTACGGTCCCATTTGGCAACGACATCGCGATTTTCTCTCCGGAGGTGGAGGACTTGATCGACCCTATCGTTGTTCATGCTCGTAGCGAGGCTCGACCGACGCAGATTAGCACCCGGTGTATTCGTCAAACCATGTTGGCGGAGGCCTTTAGGGATGGTGCGACCACCTTGGAGTAGCGGGTGAGCATCTTTGCTCTGATTCTTTTGTCGGGGACCTTCTCCCCTAACAGGGGTAGCCATGTGCTACTCTACTATCTGCCTGCTCTTCGCGACCTTCGTATGGTCGGATCCAGCTTGGCCTATGCTAACTTCCTGCTTAGATTGCGACTCTCTTGTCGCCATCGCAGGTTTGATGAGGAGGTCACGTTTTCTAGTTTCTGGAGACTCGTAGAGGTATACTCTATTTCGTTTAACCAAAATTTGCCTTAGGTTTTGTGCTAGCACTCGTTGACGTTTCTTTTTTTCATAGGTCTGGTTCTACGAGTATTTTCCGTCTTTTTCACCAGTGAGGCCTTCGCCTCGTGGGCTCCCCATTGTTGCCAGTTGGGGAGGCCATTATAGTGACCAGACTACTACCGCTCGTGTTTGAGAGTTGATTCTCTCGGTATGTTTTCTTAACACTCTTGTTTGTGCCACCCTTTTAGTAGGATTTGATCTCATGGATGTTCGTTGTGTAGGAGCCTGATGTTCAGTTTCGGCGGTGACACGATTTCGTTTTCCCTGCATTGGTTGTTCAGTACACTGCCTAGCGTCGGTATTTTCAGGGGACATACGACGCTGTGGTACACCTGGGTGAGAGAGTTACGATTCATCACTCTTTAGAGTCCCTTGTTGTTCCTTCTCGCCCTCCACGATACATGTTCGACCAGACGAGGCTGAGGGCTCGGGCGGCTAGGACGCCGGCGGGTACGGATTGGCGGAGTCATACCCATCCAAACCGGAGTTATGGGGTTACGCTTTTGCCGCGTTTGGCCCCACCACCTTGCTTGCCAAAGAAGGCAGAGAAATCTTCCGTATTCTTTTATTCCCCCTAGAAAATTCTAACCACTTAGATTTATTTTGGTAAGCTTCAACTAGAGAGTTCGTGCCTCCGCTAATATCCATCGTCTACCAAGGCACTTTTGGTCCTGTTGAGAAGATGATTTTTCTAGCTCCTGAGCCATGGCGCTTCATAGAGATGTCGATACCTCGTCACCAGACTTCGGTAAGTCGCTTTACTTGTCATTTTATTTGCATACATACTTTGTTTACCTCTAACTTTGTGAGTTTGACAGTTTTCTCGTGATGTGTTGACGAGGATGGCGAGGGGCATGGACGCCTTCTGTTACCAACTCGTGAGGTTAAGCCACCAAGCTATGTGTCATCGTGGTGATGACGGCATGGAGGTATTTTTCTTGACCTCTTCTTATGTTTGTTTATATTTATCTTTCTGTACTTAACTCAGTTTGCTTTTTCTATTTCATCCTATTCATCCGACGCGTACTCGTACGAGACCCGAGGCTAGGAGGGAGAGGTCGGGGTCTGACTCGAGGCGTTGCCGTACCTCGGCTGGGAGACAGGGCGGTCGAGTAGAGTCAGACCGTACTGCCAAACTAGAGAGTTCTGGCTCTTCATCTGAGGGTGCATCAGGGAGGCCAACCGGCCAAGGAGGCACGACATCAGCTCCCTTAGCGGATGGTGGGACGTACGAGGTTGGCATGTCGTCGTAGCAGCCACAGCAGCCTCAGCATCTGGGAGCGCATCAGCAGGGTGAGACTAGATGCGCTGGTCCTACTCTCTCGATCCCGGCTACTACAGATCAGGCTGCAGGCGAGGGTCATACTCCACGGAGTGTACAATTTTTGATTCATTCGGAGTCCCTCTTCATTTGCGTCCTCCGTCGTCATAGATGTACCTGTACTTGTATTTATTTTGACTTTGTAGGACTTTGCTCCTTTAACTCATCACTTGTGTTAGACATTTTGTATATATAACTATGATTACTATGTCTATTTTAGCCTTACATTTTTTATTTTTCATTTTGTGTGAGCGTGTGAAAATTATGACTAATATTTGCGCAAAAAATTTCCGTCATTTTTTTATTATCAATGGAGGGTATCCGACTTTCTCCCCCCAAAAGGAAAAATGAAAAATAAAAATCGAGTTCAGCTAAAATAAGCTTAAATTTAATGTAAACTTCAAATAATAAAATATGGAACAAGTATTTGAAATAGAGTTGGATTTGAGTGGATAAGGCTTTGAAAAAAAAAAAGAGTGAAAACCGTAAAATCATAGTGCAAAACTGAGTCAAAGTCGAAAAAAACTTGGTTAGCGTAGCGCGCGAGGCTGGCGTAGCTTGCACCTAGCTGTCGCGATGTGACGAGCTTGTCTCAATGCTACAAACATCACGCGGTGCGTGATTCTTGTCACATGGTGCTGGTTATGTTTTTCCGAATCGTTTTAGAATCCGTTTGCGCCAATTTTGTGCATAAATAGCCCCCAAACCTGTCGATTCTCTATACATCGAACAGATTAAAAAAAATTCCAGCTTTTATTTCTCATCGAGTAATCATGTGTAAGAGTTTTAGCGATTTCACTCGTGAGTGGTGCCGGTCTCTGACTGCTAAGGAGAGAAAAGAGCTTGACTTTTTTCACTTAGGGGGTATATATGGTATTAAGGGGGTAGATCTTGACATAAACTTTATTCATACCGCCTTAGAGTATTGGTATTCAGATACTCATTGCTTTAGACTTGGTTATGATGAAATTTGTCCTTTACCGGAAGAATTTGGAGCCATTCTAGGCTTCCATTTCCTGAATCTTGTGGTAATTCCTAAAGTGAGCGAGTATTATTACAAAGACTTTGAGCATTTCCTTAACCTTAAGGATACGGACTTAAAAGATATAGTGCATGGGAACGTGGTTAATTTGAAGGAATTTGCACGTTTTTATTTTGACAGACCACCCTCCGAGTCTTTTCATGTTTATAAGAGGAGAGCCTTCCTTTTTTGCATGTCGAGCCAATATCTGCTCACTAGTGGTAATATTCATGAGGGCCAAGCGATTTTAGCATCTGTCATGGAGCAAATTGAATGAGGTAGAAATCCAATGCCTTTGATTGTTGGAGAAACTATGCTAGGTTTAGATGAATTAAAAAGGAATCTAAAAGCACCTCTTCGAGGTTCTCCAATATTATTACAGGTAGAAAATTAATACTTTTAATTACAGAAATCAAAAATATTTAACTTTGTATAGTAACAATAATTATTTGCATTGAATTTTTGCAGATGTGGCTAATGGAGAGGCTTGAATTAATTAGCCCTCCTGACAATGCTGACAACTATACACAAAATTGCTTTGTAAGACGGAAGAAACTCTTTTCCATAAAGATGGGTTGCCGGGAGTGGAGTAGAATCTTTGAAACTTGTGACTTTGCCATCAAGTGGGTTGTTCCTTGGTGGAAAATTGAGAAGATGGTCGGTGTCAACAGTCAACCTTTTTGCCGTCTTCCTAGCTTATCAGAGTTGACCTTTTATTACCCTTCTAGGGTAAGAAGACAATATGGTCTTGCTCAAACTATTCAATCTGGTGATCTCCGTCGTCCCTATGAATTTTTCGTTTCGTAGGGTGTAGAGAGATTTGATGATTATTGGTGTGCTAGACCTTTATGGGAAGTTGTTACCCAAAAGGTCCTACCTTCTTTGTCTAGGGATGTGAAGCAATGGCTGCTTGGTAGTTCTCAAAAGGACAAGAACAAGATCCAAAAGCTGAGTAAGACCAATGTGAAGGATCGCCTAGGGAATAAGAAAATTCCTCCTAAGGAGCGCTTGGGTGAAAGAGTTGAATTCAAGACTCCTGTTATGACTAAGAAGAAAAGTTCTACTAAGGGTAAAGAGAAAAGAAAAGCTGACTCTTCAGAAAAAAAAAAAAGTGTGGGTTGAAAAGAAGCGCGGTATAATGGCTATTGGAGAAACCATCAATACCAAAATCGAGTGTAGATCTTCTAAAGGATGCCTACTAGCAAAGGTGATGGATGACGAAGAAGAGGCAGGCAAGAACTGGAAAAGGATTAGATAAGAAAAGACAGTATAGAGCATTGCTTTACTTTCAAATTATTAGACAGTTTTAATTTTAAGTCAATTTTATTTTTAAGCTTTATTTGAAATACCATCAATAATGTAATTTTTACTTTATTTTATTAATGTAATTTTTAGCTTTTTAAATTAAATTTACTTTTTAAAATTTTATTAAAGCAATGAAAACGTCTTGAATAATATCCGAGAATTATTCGAGTACGGAAGTCAAAAATTTCAGGAAAACACCGAAATTTGCCCAGATTGATGCAGAAATTCTGGCGGTGCGAATTTGAATTTGTCGTCGTACGTTGTGATTGTCGCGATGCGCTGCTTCCTGTCGCTGTGCGATAGCTGCAGTGTGTCGCACTAGACTTAATTCTTGCGCGTCGGTCGTTTTGTTGTTGGCGAATTAATTTTTATGAAGCTTAAAGTGGCCGCACCCTATAAAGGGTTGCTTAGGAATCAGGCCAGACGTAGCTCTCTTGAGCATCTTACTCAAGTAATTATAGGTAGTACTTCTTAAGTTGGTCAAGATTTATCATACTTGAGAATTCATTGCCATCCATATCAGTTAGCTTTGCGGCACCTCCTGATAGGATAGTTTTGACAATGTATAGTCCTGACCAATTAGGCCTGAATTTGCCTCTTGGGTCTAGAACATTTTTCTTTAATGCTTTTAACATCAAGTCTCCTACTTTGATGTTTCTTGTCTTGACCTTCTTGTTTAAGTGTCTAGCCATACGAGTTTGGTAGCATTGGGTATGATGAAGAGGTTCTAGTCATTTTTCATCAAGTAGAATTAGCTCGTCATATCTTGCTCTAATCCATTTGACTTCATTGAGTTTACTTTCCAATGCAATGTGTAGGGAAGTTATTTCTAACTCTACGGGTTGTACGGCATCCATTCCATAGACTAAGGAAAATGGCGTATTTCCTGATGATGATTGAATTGACGTGCAATAACCCCGAAGAACAAAATGGAGTTTGTTAGGCCAATCCTTATAAGTTTCTGTCATTTTTTCGATGATGGTCTTTAAATTCTTATTAGCTGCCTCTACTGCACTATTTGCTTGAGGCCTATAAGGGGAAGAGTGATGATGTTGAATGCCATACTTTTGTAGCAATTCTTCACATTCTGCTTGAAAGTGAGTTCCATTGTCACTTATCATTTCATGTGGGACTCCATATCGACATATAATGTTCCTTTCAAGAAAGAGTGCTACATGCTTGGCAGTGAGTTTTGCATATGAGGTTGCTTCGACCCACTTCGTGAAGTAATCGATTGCTACTAGGATGTATACATGACCTCCTATCCCAGGAGGAGTGATCTTTCCAATGATATCTATTCCCCGTATTGAAAGTGGCCATGGTGATGTGTAGGTGTAAAGGAGTGACGGAGGAACGTGCTGCAAGTTAGCATATATTTGGCACTTAGGGCATCTTTTTACATAATGATAACAGTCCCTATTCATGGTACTCCAATAATATCCTTCGTGCATTATCTTTTGGACTAGCATCTTGCCATTCACATGAGTTCCACATACTCCTTCGTGGGCTATTCTCATTGCCTTTTGGGCTTCCTTTTTGCCTACACACAAATGAGCTCGACCTTTAGGTACCCTTTTGTGTAGCTCATTGTCTATGAGCACATATTGGGAAGCCAAAAGTCTTAACGCTCGTTTTGCTCTTTTGTCAGCGTGAAGTGGATATTCTCCTTTGGTGACATAGTTGAGGATGTCTGTATACCAAGATTCTTCTTCTTCTTCTTCTTCTTGGACTACTTCATCGTCTTCTATAGCTTGAATGTAAGTGGGTTTATGCCTCTTTTCTATTGTCAAAGGCATTTGCTCAATTTCCGTGGGAATTCTAACCATCGAGGCTAGTCTTGCCAAGGCATCGACAAATTGATTTTCCTCTCTTGGTATATATGTGTATTCTACCTTTTGTAACTGATTAGTGAGAGTTTCCAGATATATTTGGTAAGGATCCAAGCTTTTGCTCCTTACTTTCCATCTTTTAGAAATTTGGTTGATGATTAAAGAAGAATCTCCGAATATTCGAAGTGTCTTTACTCCCAATGCCAAAGCTGTTTCGAGGCCTACCACGCATGCTTCATATTCTGCGGCGTTGTTGGTAACGTTAAAGTCTAACTTTACAAAGATTGGGACATGTTCCTCTTTAGGTGACACTAATAATACTCCTACACCATAACCCTTTTGGTTTGATGCTCCATCGAAGTATAACGTCCAACTATCATCTTCTGTAAGCATTAAGTCTTCGTCTGGAAACTCATTTTCATGTATAAGAGTCGAATCTTCTATTGGGAAATCTGCTAAGAAGTTCGAGACCACTAATCCTTTGATAGCCTTTCGGGGCATAAACCTTACATCAAATTGGGCTAAGTTGACTATTCATCTTGATATTCGCCCATTAAGATTAGATTTCTTGAAGAGATATTTTAGTGGATCCATCCGAGATACCACATAAACTGTATGAATGAGCATGTAGTGTCTTAACTTGGTCGTGGCCCACACTAATGCGAGGCACAATTTCTCAAGTGGTGTGTAGCGTACTTCATACTCGAGCATCTTTTTGCTTAAGTAGTAGATGGCGTTTTCTTTTCCTTCTACTTCTTGTGCGAGCATTGCCCCCATTGTCTCTTTGGTGATTGTTAAATACAACCTAAGAGGAATTCCCGGGAGCACTGGTGCTAATACGGGAAGATTAACGAGGTAGGCTTTGATCTTTTCAAAGGCTTTTTAACACTCATCATCCTATATTACTGGCACATTCTTTTTTAGTTTCTGGAATATCGGTTCACATATCGTGGTTAACTTAGATATGAACCTACTTATGTATTGCAACCGGCCAATGAATCCTCGAATCTGTTTCTCGGTCGTGGGCAGCGGCATTGACATGATTGCTTTAATCTTGGTTGGGTCTATCTCTACTCCTCTAGAGCTAATGACATATCCCAAGAGCTTTCCTGAGGTGACTCCAAAGGCACACTTAGATGGATTTAACCTCGTGTTGTATTTCCTCAGCCTTTTGACGAACTTTCTTAAGGCTTCTAGATGTCCCGGACGATCTTTTGATTTTACAATCATATCATCCACGTAGACTTCAACTTCTTTGTGCATCATGTCATGTAGTAAGGCACCCGCGTTTTTCAACCCGAATGGCATTACTGTGTAACAGTAAGTGCCCCATGGCGTTATGAATGTAGTTTTCTCCATATCTTCCTTGGCCATGAGAATCTGGTTGTACCTTGCGTATCCGTCCATAAATGAGAGAAGCGCGTGATCGGCTGTGTTATCTACCAAAATGTCGATGTATGGTAATGGGAATTCTTCCTTTTGACTTGCCTTATTTAGATCCCTATAGTTGACACACATTCTTACCCTTCCATCTTTCTTTGGAACTGGCACCACGTTTGCAACCCATTCAGGGTATTTAGATACCCTGATAAAACCTGCAGTAATTTGTTTTTGAACTTCTTCTTTTATTTTAAGAGCTATGTCGGGTTTCATTCGACGTAACTTTTGTTTTACAGGTTTCATTCCTGGAATTAGTGGTATTGTATGTTAAGCTATTTCTCTATTTATTCCCGGCATATCTTCATATGACCAAGCGAATACATCGATAAATTATTTTAGTAGATTACTTAAACCGGTTGTTTCTTCTTTAGAAAGAGGTAGTCCGATTTTAACTTCTCTTTTAATGTTTGGATCTTTTGAGATATCCGCTGTTTCAGTGTCTTCTATTATTAGGGTTTTATTCTCAAGTGTTTCCATTACTTTAATTATTTCTTTGTCACTTCCATTGTTAGTCAAGCAATGCTCGTCATCTTGGGTTAGGGAATGACACGAGGAGTAAGCGAAAGAAGACATGTTATTGAATTCAGAAACCATTACATCAAATAAAGAAATGTCCATTGGGATTTAACTACTAACTACCCTAGGAGTAGATGCTAAATTAGAAGAACTAGGCAGAGGTACTATAGCTAAAGACTTTGAAGACTCGATAGGGGAAGACTCAAATTCAGACTCTGACTCAGATGACTCTTTGAACATGGGTCCTTATCCTGTTGTTATGGAGATCTTCCTTCCACTTGGTGTGGTCACCTTCACCATCTTTCGCCATCCTTGGACTAATCCCTCTTCCGGAGTAATGAGCTTCGAGGGGTCAAAAGCTTTCACTTTGTAATGCTGTTTGAATGAGCGCGAAGTTGTCTTCAACATATTTTAGTTCATTCTTCTCGTGCCCAAAAAGAAGTCCCATGACATTAAAGTCGAAGCATGGAGGTGCTTTCTCCTTATTGATAGGAGTTGGGATGTCATCTAAGAAGTGGCAATCCAAGATGATTTCGAAATTGGGTTGTCTTATTCCATCTTTGACAAAGGGCTCGAGAAATTCATAACATGGATAATCTTCACCCTCTCTTATGAATTTCCCATTTAGGGTGAGAGGGTATTGATCCATTGGGATTGCTTTCTTTTGGGTACGAGCATTTCTCCGTGCATTACCCTTTTTCTGGGCTTGCTTATAGTCTTTCGGAGTCGGTTCAAAACCAAGTTCAAAAGTATCTACTTTAGGAAGGCCAGGCAATCTCATTTGCATTGCGACTCCTTTCTTCTTTCCTAGAGTCATTCTAGGAAAGTGTCCCTGTTTTCGGAGCATAGCATTAACTACCATGTTTGAATGGAGGTCGTAGCAAAGAGGGGTCCTTTCATCTTCCTCGATTAAGGAGACTTCTTCTGTGTTAAAGCTCCATAAGTCTTCATCGTTGTCATCATGTTCCACATTTATGATAGGGTTATCGATTGCCTTAATCCTCATTGGGGAAGCATCGATTGTAATAGGAATTCCTCCAAATATGGCCTTTACTTGTTGATGAAGGGATGAAGGGACGGCCTTAAGGTCGTGAAGCCAAGGGTACCCTAACAACAAGTTGAAAGAAGCTTTAATATCTACCACTTGGAAAGTAGTAGCATGTTCAATTACTCCTGCGGTAACATTCATAGTAATAGTGCCAAGAGCTTGGCGACGAGTGTCGTCATAAGATCTTATTCCTTGTGTGGATGGAGACAGGTCTTCATCCCTTATTTCTAGCATCCTCGCAGTTCGTAGTGGGAAAATATTGATTGCTGACCCATTGTCTACAAGAATCACTGGGACATTCATTCTCTTGTAGATTATTGTGAGGTTTAAAGCCTTATTGTGTTTGTCGCCTTCTGGAGGTAAGTCCTTGTCAGAAAAGGTGATTAGATTAATAGGACTCGGAAGATCTCTTGTGAGAAAATTAGCTAATCCCTCAAGAGTGGTTTCAGAATCTATTTCTACTTTAGCCAAAGCATCCATTACTGCCATTCTATGCTCACGAGATGTGGCTAGTAGTTTCCATACGTTCATTTTGACCTTAGTCTTGTTAAGTTGTTTGACAACATCGTTATCTTCTATGATTGGTATGGGAACTTGTTGGGTAGTAGGAATGGGTTGTGCAGTGATGGGAGGTTGCACTCTCCCTGATCTTGTGAGTACATCTGTGGGTGAATCTTCTTCATCCCAACTGTCATCTACTGGGTATATTGTGGAAAGTGGGGTTTCTTCCACATCTTTAAGGTAGACATCCTCATCATCACTTTTCAAACTCCGTTGATGCTAACATCCTTTTCTGGTGGGATTTGGACCAACTTTTTATTGTCAATCAATCCATGGATTAGATCTTTGAATTTGAAATAGTGTTCTATGGTATGTTCTCCTGCTTGATGGTATGGACAATAGAACCTATCTATCCTTTTTAATGATTCAAATGGTCTTGGCTCGAGAGGTTTGATCTTCCCACTCTCGAAGAGCATTTTGAACATGTTTGCGTAAGAGGTCCCGATTGGAGTGTAAGGCTTGTCGCTCCTTTTGGGTGCTTCAACTACTTGGAGAGAAAATGGCTTTCTCTTAGTAGTCTCTGTAGGCGTCGCCTCTTTAATGTCACGTTTATTTCGAACCATCTTTACGTGATCGAGGGCCTCGCGACATATTTTTATTGCTTCCCTCACTATTTGTATGAGGAACCATACTTCCTCTTTTATGGCAGGTTGTTGACCTGTTGGAAAATCACTCATAGCATCGTAAAAGGTTTTCTACTCTTCTTCGATAGCATGGGCCTCTTTTACTGGTTTAATGAGGGATGATGGGTCGATATTACTTTCCTCATGACAAATAGCCAAGTAATCTGAAAGTGGGGCGCTATTGATGCTTGGCTTCGTGCTTGCAGGAGGTAATGGAAGTTTGTTGCTATCAATCAGATCTTGAATGGCTTCCTTTAGCTTCAAGCAATTTTCAGTAAGATGGCCCCTGCCTTGATGGTACTTACAATGTGCATTGGGGTTTCAACTAGCTGTCCTCCTTTCGATTGGTGGATCTCCAAATGGTCCAATGGGAGTTATAAGACCTTTTGTATGAAGACGATCAAATGCGGTGTCATAACTCATGCCGATAGGAGTAAAGTTCTTCCTAAATGGCTTTTTTTGTCCTTGATTATTCATAGCGAGGACTTCATTCAGATTAAAGGTACTAACGTTGTTTGAGTGGGTGAGTTTGGAAGAAGAAGGATTGTTGTTCTTCTTTCCTTTCCAGCCACTGTTGGAGTTGTTAGCAGCTTTTTGTTTCGCAAGGTCGTCCTCAATGTTAATTCCTATGTCATAGACGGCCTTGAAAGTATTAAAATTACTTTGATATTTTAGATGCTTAGAATATTTTTCTTGGAGGTTCTTAATGAACATCCTTACAAATTCCTTCTCGCTAGGCACCTCGACCATCTTAGCAGAAGTTTCCCTCCACTTATTAAAGAAAGAAGTAAAACCCTCACTCTCTTTTTGCTTTAACATTTCAAGTTCTCTATGGTCAGTTTTAACTTGAATGTTACATTTGTACCTATCAATGAAAGCGTTTACTATTCCATCCCAAGTAGAGATCTTTTCTTTGTCAAGGGAAAAGAACCATTGTTGGCAAACGGTTTCAAGAGATAGAGAGAACAAAGAGTGAAAGACTCTCCTATCAATCCCCTTAATATTCATTATGGTTTCGAAAGCCCTTAAGTGGAAGTAAGGATTGTCAGTTAGTTTGAACCTAGGGATGTCATTGGCATTGAACTTCTGCGGAAGAAGCTCCTTGTCCACTAAGATCCCTTATGAGCTAATTCCCTGGAACTTATAGTCATTGGAGAGCTTGTTCAAGCTTTCCTCCATCCGCTGCATCTGTTGCTGTTTCTCAGGGTCATTGACTTGAAGAGCCATAGCCTTTATCATTTCAATTACATTGGCCAAGTTCTGCCTAAGTTCATTGACTTCTTCTTGAGTTGCCATTATCCTCTTAGCTTTTCTCTTTTGACGAATCGGTTTATCAAAAAGTAAGACTTGAACAAAAGCGTTGTCCTTGATTAGCCGCCCTTCTCTTCTTGACCAAGTATTGTAAATTAAACCATTTATTTTAATGACTTGAATCAAATTGACTTTGACTTTATTGGTTTTAAAAGACAAAGCAAAAATAGGGTGCATATTTTTGGGAATCAAGTATAGGGTTTAAACATGTATGGTTCAAGTATAAGGTTTAAACAAGTATGGTTTAATTGGAGGATTAATATCCGACTTACCCCCCTAAAAAAAATTACGGAAAACACGCGCGCACACAAGACTCTCTAGACATGGTCAAGGTGAAACGTACATGTAAAGTGTGTGCTTTAATAGTGAGTGAAGGTGACATGTTTTGACACTTGTCTAAGACTATGGAACTATGTTCTTAGACTCAATTAAGGACTAAATATAGCTTCTGCCGTCAATAAATTGATTAATTAGACTCAACGTGAGGACTCGAGCAAAAAACTAGACCGTCGCTTAAGAAATGGGACTGTTGCCAAACGCCAAGACCAGAACGATGCGACAATGCTGTCGTATAACGCTGGACATTAGCGTGTCGCGCCACAGGCCAAACTCATGTGCCATTACTGAAGCAGTAGTCTGGATCTATTTCCAGTGTTTTACTCTTAAAGGATAAGCCTACAGTCGTACTAAGTCAGGTTTGATCAATTTAGTTAGACTCATATTAATTAATTAATTAAGAAAAGTCCTTTGGTCATTAATTAGTTTATTTAGACTCATTCACAAGTCAAACAAACGGTTAGTGTAAACACACATAGGTTATGCACAAGCAAAGAATGCACAAGTAGTCAAGTAAGCATAATATGATGCAATGAGTTTGCAACCTAACCATGGCTCTAGTTCTTTAAAGTTCAAGGATAAGGGTTGGTCAAAGAGGGTCCATGGTTATGAGTCCGGATGAACCACGCGGAAGCCTTACCTTTGGAAGGGTTAGCGCGTATGGATGGGACCCCGCGAGTTAAACTCGTTTCTACGGTTTGGTGAATTCACAAACTCGGATGTACCCTTCGTTGCCATGAGCGTTCGATTAGGTAGATGGAGCATGAATTCCCAGAGGGTTATGGCCATATGTAGAACACATATGGGTTCATAAAAGTGAGAAAAACTCAATCAGGAAGTAGAATCCAGCGAACAGTACTAGAATTGGTCGAAACAAAGAAGGTAGATTCCTGGCTCGATATTGGAAGAAAATGGCGCAAGACAACAGGGCATGTCGCCAGAAGATAACCCTGTCGCCAAACGACATTGCTGTCGCACGTCGACAGAGCCATCGCATGGCGCTGGCACTGTTTTCTCGGCGCCGGTTCCTATATGCTTTAGCAGCTTTCTGTTCTTTGAATTTTCCGATTTTTCGTAGCATTTTTTCGTTCCTAGTTATGAAAGATATTTCCCAAATTTCCTACATGTAAAAATCCTATGTTTTTGACGCATTACGGATGGTCTTTCCAATGCGGACTTTTTTTATGCATATGCCAATAATATCAATCAAAATTACGCACATGAATACTTAGAACTTTTCGAGTCTCATCCACTCATTCTAAATCATTGCCAAAATAAATTTTAGGAATTAAAATAGAAATCCTCCCCGGCGGAGTCGCCAAAAAACTGTAGGGAATATTACAAGCATCCCACACTTGGGCCCCACTGTGATCATACACTTAAGTATGGTGGTGTCCAAAGGGAAGGAAGCTAGAGCAAAAGAGTCGCCAACAAGTTTTAGGAACTTGTAAACCGTTCACAGGGTGAAGGTTACACCCCTTCACGATCCATGAGATCGCTAACTCCATAGTGGTCCTGAACCATGACTGGATATTCGGGGATAAAGGTACAAATTCAACGTAAAAGAGATTGAACCTGCCCTAATAATAGGCCTTTACTTTATTCTTCTCATATTCATGTGCGCTTTCCGACTAACATACAATTAATAGGTTAACCCTAAACCTGTTTGATCTATGTTAGTTGAACATTAATGCACAAACAAATCTATTATTGGCGATCACTTGAATTATAATCATATTAGCCTAAACAAGATTATTAATTATCTTATTAAGCATGTTTACAAGTACAAATTCCCTTTAAACCTGCAAGATAGGGCGTGATCAAGCAATAACAACAATAATATCAAGCAACATAATACCAACAAGATCCTAGGCATGATACTAACAAGATTAATAACAAATCCTAGCATGTCACTAAACAATAAAAATCAAAGCTTCAAACCTTTAACATGATACTAACATGATAGAAGAAATAGGAGCAATCTAAACATGATACTAGAAACATACATGATATTAAGAATCAATATAATATAAGCATGATTTCAATATCAAAAGAATAATTAAGCAATCGAATTACTTACTTCGATGCCTCGTATCTCTTTCTAATAACAAAATACACGCGTTAGTAACTTCAAGGAAAATAATAAATAGTAAATCTAATAAAAGAATTGAAATAAGATTTGGGACCAAACCCTCAGAAATTATCAACCTTTCACGTCGAGGGCAAAGGCAACTTCGAACTTGGCTATGTGTGTCTAGAACTCGTGAATGTGGTATTTTTATTTGAAAAGGGAACGCTTAGAAAGTGGGAGAAAGAATAAGCTTCTAGCTTAAGAG
The DNA here is from genome assembly GCF_948465745.1 of Chenopodium album. Classification (NCBI taxonomy): domain Eukaryota; kingdom Viridiplantae; phylum Streptophyta; class Magnoliopsida; order Caryophyllales; family Amaranthaceae; genus Chenopodium; species Chenopodium album. The sequence goes on from NC_137844.1 coordinate 38,238,168, forward strand.
AGAGAAGAGAATAAAATTAGATGATTGTTGATAATCGTTGGTGACTAAAAACGGGAAAATACGACCCTATTTATAGAGAAAATAGTCCGGAAACGATAGAAAAAAATTAGAATTTGAATTGGAATAAAACTGGCTCCTGTCGCGAACGATAGGACCCAGCGCGAAGCAATAGGGATCACGCATGGCGACAGGCTCTGTCGTTTGGCGCTGTTGTTGTCGTTTGGCGATGGTTTAAAAGGTAAAACGCGCTTTTGTATAGAATCCTTTTCCTAATATAATTAAGCAATTAAACTCCGTGTTATCAACTTTATCATAATAAAACACTTGTTTTATTTCAAATCGAATTCATTATTCTCAAAAGATAATTATCAATCCTAACTCTATTAAAATTCAAAATAACCTTCTAGATTATTCTAGAAGACTAGAATTAATCCTAATAAAATTTCAGGAATATTAATTAATGGGCCCTTCACTAGATCATTGGGCCATAAAACCATTTCATACCCAATTTAGTAATTTGGCCATAACTTCCTCATTATTCATCAGAATTGGGCTTATAATATATCATTGTAAAGCTCTTTGCGAGACCAATCTAATACACAATTATTGGACCCATATCATGGACCAAACTAAATTGGACTGGATATTTTTCTTAAATAGGGTATGAAAAGGAATATTTTCGAAAACAAAAAGAAGTATTTTTACTAAAAATAACCGCATCACAAGACTTTTCACACTTTCACTTCATTCTACAATCAAGTGACGCGAAAAGTATTCATCATTGGGTTTGGTTTTTGGGGAGACACAATTGGGTGTTCACAGGTGTGTTTCTTTGAATACCCTTTGGTGATTGGGCACACTTTTCCTTTTTTCTCCTCTTGTTCGCCAATTCCTCTCTAAAGTTATGGTTTTTCCCTACCAATTGTTTCCCCAGACTTGGAGAATTTTACGAATTCTTGATCTATAAAGTGCAAAATTGGGTATTTCTTTGGATGTGAGGGATCTTTGCTATCCTTATACTATTAGGACTAGTGGTAAAGGTCGGGTTGGTCTTTGTTTGAAGGATGGTGTTGATCCTTTGGTGACAGATTTGGAGAAGGCCTTTGACAAGAAGTGGTATCATAGGTTTTTCTTTGTAAGGATTGATTCTTTATGTGAAGGCATTGACTTCCTGATTGACACTGTTGAGGCCGAAGGTATTTTAATTTTTGTTTCTTTGTATTGCTTTCCTTCTTTGTTGATTTGGGCTTATCTGTGTGGTATTTGTAGTGAGCAAGTTGAAGCAGCGTGCCCAGTCTCAATCTTTGATTGACCAGTTGTACGAGTTGAGTGCAGACGAAAGGTCTTTTATTAAGTTAACTCAGCCTGAAGCAGTCGTACAGATTGAGAACTTGGACGACTCTGAGTCTGACAAAGAAATTGCCCCTGCCATGTCTCAAGGTTTGTTGTTTTTCTTTTGTGTGTATTTGGTGGACTGTTGTTGCCTTGTTTGTGTGTTGGTTGCCTTATTGCTTTTTGTATCCTTTGTAGTCTTGTGCTGCCTTGTTGAATTTGTTTTTCTTTTGCTTGCTATATAGCTTGCTCTAAGGTTGGTGAAGATGTTCTTGAGAAGGGACATGTGCTGAAGAAGGCTCCCTTTACCTCCTCCACCTCGTTCTTCTGGTTTCAAAAGGAAGTTCGAAGTGCCTGTTGATTTTTATGCTATGACCTTTTCCTATGAGGCTTTGGCTCCTCACACAGAAAGTTTGTTATTTCCTTCCTTTAAGGAACGTCAATCCACGCATACTTTTACTGACCTTACTCAGGAAGCTGTTGTGCAATCCTTCCAGTTATGGTATACTCCCTTAAAAAATTTATAAAACAATGATGAAGGATTACTTGATCTTTACTGATGTGGTTCTTTGCTTGTCCAGAGTCTGCGATCATGCTTGGGCGTGTTGAGTAAGGTGTCAGGGTTTACCAAGACCTTTGATGCCATGAAGAAGGAGCGTGACACTCTTATTGAAAGTACAAGGCGACCTTTGAAGCTCTGAAGGGTGAAAGGACTAAGCACAAGGAATGTCGTGCTGAACTTGACGGGTTGAAAGGTACTCTGAAGGCTGCTGCAAATGAGTCTCTTGACATGGCAAGCTATTATTTTGGGAAGGCTCATCTAGAGATGATGGAGGAGTATCAGCAGGAAAAGCATGAAGCGTAAGACTATGCTATTGAGAAGGCTGCTTTTGCGTCTTCTTTTCCAAAAGGAGTTTTATAGGATAGCTCCTGCTGAGCTATCACCAGGCTCCCAGACTGGCCCCCGGGGTGCGCACTCACTGCTAGAAGGATAGCCGAAGGGGCTCCTCAGCCCGATAGAGTCAGCCCACAGGCTGACCAAGTATAACTCTCCACAAAGGAGATCGTACGCCTATAAATAGAGGGCAAAGTACAACGGAAAAGAGGTTAGACACACAAGTTATACTACTCTCTCTATCTCGCTAAGTACACTTTCTCTCTCTGAACACATTCTAACTTAAGCATCGGATGGGGGTTCCTCAAGCCACCCCCGAGGGTAGTTCACGTGTGCTACCTTGTGGAGGTCGTTGACGAGACCCAGCTCGTGCTAGCAGAACCCTTGGATTCACACCTAGAACAATTGACGCTAGAAGGAGGGGTCGGATCATCTAACCTGAGGTGCACAAGCTGAGCAAGGGACTAGTTGACAGACCGCCATGGCCAGAGAGGAAGCTATATAGACATCAGTCTCTAAGATCAGCGAAGCTAACCAAACACCACAAAAAATAGCGTCAATAACCCTCGATCTAAAAGGATCAACCGAAAAACCCAAATCCAATATATCCCAAAAAATCTAATCCCGCCGAATCGGCGTCTGCTGCAACCAAAGCGGCGGCGAAGCCAGTAGATCCGATATGGTCTAGTTCTTCTTTTAAGTTCGGAATGCCACCAACAGGCGCGAATAATGAACCCATCATTTCAACACTAGTAACCCAGAAACAGCAGTCCGTCAATATACCAGCCATTCTGCAAAACTTCTCTAAGTGTAGTAAAGAGCAATTAGCAGCTATGACAGCAGTCCTTACCAACTTCGATAAAGTAACAGGCTCCTCGCCAATAGCTACAGCTACAGAGTCAGCCGCGAAGAAGGCGACACCTATAACTCTCACCCCGAAGCAGGCAGAGTTGGTCCAGCTGAGGAAGAAGGTGCTAGAACTAGAAGCTCGAAACTTGAATCGGGAGTAGAGCGTAGATGAGGCAGCCCAAGAAAAGGGAAGCCCGGAGGCTCGAGTTGCTCGTAGCAAGTCACCAACCTCTGAGCGAAGACCAAGTTTGGAAAGGGGAAGCGAGCACAAATCCAGGTTATTCTAGATGATTCCCCATTTTGCAGGGAGATTTTGGAGGAGCCGATGGAGAAAATAAAGATGCCCAACTGTAAGTACAATGGAACTACAACACCTAAGAATCACGCTTTGGCGTTTGAGAATCACATGGTACTGTACATCATGACAGACTCAGTCTGGTGTAAGGCATTCCCACTGATCTTGGAAGGGCTGGTGGCTGAGTGGTACGGAGCCATCTCAAAAGGATTCGTTTACTCGTATAATCAGCTGAAGAGAATGTTCATGGAGCACTTTGTCACCCTGGTGGATCGTACAAAAATGACCACCGAGATGATGTCACTGGTGCAAGGAAAAGATGAGCCCCTAAGAGAGTTCATCACCAGATTCAACAAGGAAGTAACAACCATCCCAAACATGAGCCAGGAGGTAGCGCTGCTAGCAATGCGGAGCGGATTGTTGTCGGGCTCACTATTCAGAGCGTATATGGGACGAACGAGTCTTAAAACACTGGCTGAAGCGCTGGGAAAAGCGCACAAGTTCATAAAAGCAGATAAGACCAATAGGGCAATGTTGAGCAGAAAAGCACCAAGCGACCCAGTAAAGCGAGCTGAAGTCACCCAGGCAGAGAACACAGCCAGGGTGGATCAGCCCAACAGAGCTGAACAAGGTTGCAGGGATGCAGGTAGGGCGTTTGGAGTGAGAAGATCAGACCAGAAACGAGGAGACATACCTAGGTTGTTTGACCAATACACTCCACTCACTTATTCGAGGTCCCATATCTTCAGCGTGAATAAAGCTGACGATAAATGGCAGAGACCACCCAGAATGGTGAATAGAAATCGTGATCCAAGCAAGTGGTGTGACTTCCACAAGGATCACGGACACACCACTGATGAATGCACACACTTGAAAGACAACATAGAGGACTTAGTCCAGCGAGGATACCTGAACTAGTTCAAGCAACATTCTGATTCCTCCAGGAGAAGAGAAGATGACAGGTTTGGCCATGATCGCGGGGGGAGGGGGTCACAGAGGCCCGGCCGAGGGTAGAGAGTGAGACAGTAAACCAGAGGGCATGGTGTATGTAATCAATGGTGGACCAGTGGTGAAGCTATGAACAGAGCAAGGGCTGACTTGCGAGCAAGGATCCACCAAATAAATTACAATGAGAAGCAAATATGGTCGCCACTTCCCCCGTAGCCACGAGCTACATTTGATAAGTATGATTAGGAAGGCATAATTTACCCTCATGATGACCCTCTGGTAGTGACTATGAGAATTGCAAACTAGGAGGTAGATAGAGTACTAATAGATGGTGGTAGCTCAGCCAACATCATATACATTAGTGCATTCAAAGAGCTAAGGCTGGATAAAAAGGACCTGAAAAGAGTGAGTTATGAAGTCACCGGGTTCAATGGATCCGGACTAACTTCGGAAAGCATAATTGAGCTCTCAGTCCGAGTTAGAGAGAGGTCGAGGCGACGAGATGTTCGAGCAGAGTTCTTGATAATAGACTCTCCATCACCGTATAATGTGATCGTTTGAAGACCGCTTATTCACAAAATAGGCGGGGTGGTACCCACCTATCAACTTGCCATGGCATACACAACCAATGATGGGCGTTCTGCAAAGCTCTAGGGAAGCCAAAAGACAGCCCAGCAATGCTATATCAAAGCCCTGAAGCAGCTTGCTAGGACCAGGAAGCAGTCAGGCTCAGAGCCAAGGTCCAACGAGCATGTCGAAAGGAAATCAAGAAAAAGGAAGCGGGAGGAGTATCACAAAGAAAAGAATAAGCAGAAATTAGTAATGGAAAACTTTGAGCCCGCAAAAGAAGAGGCAGCCAGGCCGCTGCCCAGCGGGGAGCACATAATTGTTGAGCTTACAGAGGGTGACAACTCTATGTTGGTTAAAATTGGGAAAGATATTGAAGATGGAGTGGGAGTCCACCTCATAGAGCTGTTGAGGGCGAATAAGGACATTTTCGCGTTTTCAGCAAACGAGGTCACAGGCTGAATGTGAAAGAGGACATCAAGCCAATTAGGCAAAAAAAACGAAGCTTCTCCGTGGAGAAAAATCAGGCAATCCAGGAGGAGGTAGAAAAGCTCCTAGAGGATGAATTCATAGAGCCTTGAGATTATCCAGAGTGGTTGGCCAACATAGTCATGGTAAGGAAAGCAAATGGCCAGTGGAGGATGTGCGTTGATTTCACATATCTCAACAAAGCATTATCACCAGATCAGCCTGCACAAGCCAGACAGGCAAAAGACCGCGTTCATCACCAAAGGAGGAGTATACAATTACATAGCTATGCCCTTCGGGCTGAAGAATGCGGGGGCTACATTTCAGAAAACAATGGATAGAGTGTTCATGCACCAAAAGGGTAGAAATGTTAAAGTATACGTGGACGACTTAATTGTCAAGAGTGTCACGCAGGCGGGGCATATCATGGACTTAGAGGAAACATTTTCCACGCTGAATAAGTATAACATCAAGCTCAACCCAAAGAAATGTGTTTTCGGAGTGAGCTCTGGGAAATTCCTAGGTTTCCTGGTTAGTGAGAGGGGAATCAACGCCAACCCGAAGAAAGTGGACGCAGTCCTAAGCCTTCCAGAGCCAAAGTGCACTATAGACATCATGCGGCTGATAGAAAGAATGGCAGCACTGACTCAATTCATCAGCAAGTCAGCTGACAAAGCCCTACCATTCTATCAGCTGCTGAAAGGAAACAGAGAGTTTAAGTAGGGTGCAGCAGAAAAAGAAGCTTTCGAAGGGATCAAGGAGCCTCTGACCAAGCTCTCAACCATGATCAGCCCGGAACTGAGGGAAAAACTGCAACTATACATCTCCGCCTCAATACAAACAATCGCATCAATTCTCCTGGTTGAAAGGCAAAAACAACAGAAACCAGTATACTTTATAAGCTACGTACTGACGGAGGCTGAGCAGAGATACCCATTGGTAGAAAAACTGGCCTTCGTAGTGGTAACGACAGCAAGGAAGTTGAAACCCTATTTCGATGCGCACGCAATTCAAATCCTCACAAATCACCCACTGGAGAAGGCCCTGCAGAAAATGGACGCCTTAGGCAGGCTCCTGAAGTAGGCGATAGAGCTCTCTGAATATGAATTCGAGGTCATGCCTGGGGCAGCTATCAAAGCTCAAGCCCTAGCAGACTTCATAGTGAAAGCCTCCTATGAAGGAAAAGAAGATGAAGTTGGAATTTGGAAGGTGGCAGTAGATGGATCTTCAGCTCAAACGGGAAGCGGAGCAGGAATAATAATATCGCCAGAAGGAAATGTATTTGAGTATGCCATTAAGTTCAAATTCAAGGCATCGAAAAACGAAGCAGAGTATGAAGCAACTCTAGCAGGCCTGAGAATGAGCATCGCAGCAGGAGCTAGAAAAGTGCAGTTGTAGACTGACTCCTGGCTGGTGGCTAGCCAGCTGAAGGGGGAGTATAAGGCTAGAGAGCCTACAATGCTAAAGTATACAACTAAGGTGAAAGAGCTAGTGGCTCAGCTAATGCACTTTCAAATACACCTGGTCCCTAGATCAGAAAATTCCCAGGTTGAGGCATTAACAAAGCTAGCCAGTTCTACCCTGTGAAGCCTCACAAGGACAGTCATAGTGGAAGTCCTAGAAGAGAGAAGCATCATAGAAAGCAAGCAGGTGAATTGCACCAGGCGGCAGCGAGCATAGTTCACAGACATAACTGACCTACAAGTTACATGGCTCGCTGCCAGATGACGAGGCACGAGCCATGAAAGTCAAAAAAAAGACATCAACTGGTACGTGGTGATGAACGGGGAGCTCAACAAGAAGGGCTTCTCAAAACCACTGGTGAGGTGTATTCCAAAATGGGAGCAGGAAAAAATCATGGAAGAAGCACACTCAGGAATCTGTGCCAACCACATTGGCGAGAAAGCCCTAGGAGTTGAAGTGCTTAGAAGGGGAGCATACTGGCCAACTTTGACGTAGGATGCCTTAGCATACGTCAAAAAGTGTGAAAAATGCCAAAAGTATGCTCTAGTCATAAACCAGCCAGCAAGCGATCTGACCCCAATTCTCAGCCCGATCCCATTCGTTCAATGGGGAATGGACATATTATGACCCTTCACCACTGGGTCAGCGGGCAGAAAGTATCTCATGGTGGCAGTAGACTATTTCACCAAGTGGATTGAAGCTGAGCCCACCAAGTACATAAAAGCAGTCCAAGTGAGAACGATCATATGGAAGAACATCATAACAAGGTTCACGATGCCGTAGTGTATATTCTTTGATCATGGGTGCCAGTTTTACTGTGACACCATCAAGGATTACTTGGAAAAGATGGGCACCAAATATGCAAGTGCCTTAGTCTGCTACCCATAGAGCAACGGCCAAGCAGAAGCAGCAAACAAGCTGATCCTTACAGCCTTACAAAGGAAGTTAGAAGAACAAAAAGGCCTCTAGGCTGACCTAGTCCCAGAGGTATTATGGGCGAACAGAACAACAGAAAAGGAGTCTACTGGAAAAAGTCCTTTCACCTTGGCTTATGGGGCAGACGTAGTAGTTCCGGTAGAGGTGCAAATCCCCAGCCTGAGAATCCAACACTATGAGCAGCAGGGGAATGAGAAGTGCCTACTAGAGGAGCTGGATTTCCTGCAAAAGATGCGGCTGAAGGCAGCTTTTAAGCTAGCAACCCAAAAAAGCAGAATCTTAAAGGCCTTCAACAAGAGAGTCAAGCATCAAGAACTGCTGCCTAGAGACCTGGTTCTCAGAAGGACAGCAGCAGTAGGGAGAGGAAACCAGCATGGAAAGCTGTCAGCCAAATAGGAAGGCCCTTTCATCATCCATGAGCAAGTAGGGCCAAGCGCTTTCCTCCTCGCAGATCAAGAAGGTCAGGTCTTAAGGAATAGCTTCCACGCAGATGTGCTAAAGAAATATTTTTTTAAAAAGACAAATGGCTAAGTAGAAATCAAAAAACTTTATTTAAGTTATGCAAAAACATTGTTCAAAGTTATGTTATGTTAATCAAGGCAACTTAAGCCATTTAAATTCAATGAAATACGAGCCTCTACGTGAGGAGTATGTCGTATGATCTTGTTAAAACATGTTTATCTGTTGAATTATGCTTTAGCATTGCACACTAACATGCAGAAAATGCCATAAAAATATGAAGGGCTAAAAACATCACAATAAGATGCAGCAAGACATCATTAGGCAAAGGAGAACGCGCTTCCCTAAGTTCAACTTGCCTGCTCAAAGTAAAACAGGGCACCACCTCGGGGACGCCTAAGGGGGAAGCTTAGCACGTTAAACTTAAGCAGGGAAGGCGAACGAAAAGCAAAGGGACAGGTTAAGCGGGCATCACCAAGGTTCTCTTGGTTCCACCCAGCTCACCTCTTTTGTTGGGGAGAAAGGAGATAGACCAGCAATAAGCTCTTACAAAGATAAGTAACATGCATAAAATAATAAGTCGCGGTAAAAACAAGCTGAACGACATAAACAAGTCGCAGTAAAACAATCTGAATGACATAAACAAGTCGCAGCAAAACAAGCTAAACGACATAAACAAGTTGCAGCAAAACAAGCTAAACGACATAAAAACAAGCAGCCAAAAAGCTGAACGACATAAAAAAGTCATAGCAAAAACAAGCTAGATGACATGAATAAGTCACTACAATACAGGCTGAGCAGCGTACAAACAAAATACAGCCAAGAAAGCTAAAAGATATGCAAGCAAGTCTCTACGAAAACTAAGTAGAAGACACATCGTATAAGCCTTTATCATAAATAAGAGGAAAGACATAAAATTCGACAGGTTCCCACCATGCGCAATATAAGGCCAAAGGATAAGAAAGCCTTATACAGCCAAGTCGTGAAACAAAGTCAAAGAAACAGTAAGAGTAAGAGCAACAGGAAAACCCAACCTACACCTAGTGCAACAAAGCGGCTACTGAGCTAAGGTGCAACTACACCACGGCCCAGCAGTATGTCTTAAAAAGCATACAAGCAGTGGGATAAGAAATAAGCAAAATAACAGAGAAGTTATCAAACGCATATACTAACAAGATGAACCTCTGTCCACCAAGACAGAATAAACATTCAGCAAGGGAAATACAACATTCATAAAGCAGAACCCCCATCCACCAGGATGAGGAAACATTCAGCAAAATAGTTAGAAGAACATAGAATTCAAGTTAAGCTGGACAATCCCAGCAGTTAGAAAATAAAATGTTATTGAAAAGCACACTGAAAATACAATCTTTGGCGGCTATACACCCCAAAGACAACAACAAAAGCTACCTAGTGACTACAGACCTAGGAGAAAGAAACTCCGATGAGCCGCTGGAAGAAGGGGGAGACAGCCGCCAAAACCTTTATTGATCATCAGCTTAAGTCTCCACTCCAACAGCGACAGCAATGTCAGTGCATAAAGGCACCTCCAAATTCAGCACGGCATGATTGGGGACCTTGCAGTTAGCAACCCGAGGATGGTCACCAGGCAAATCAAAAAGGCTAGCTTCCCCATCAGCCTCAACTTTAGCCCAAAAGGCATTGAAACGAGCCTACTGCTCCTCACCCCCACCATAAAGCCCGCTTACACAGTGAGCTGCAGCCTCCCAACCTCCATCATGGCGATCAGCGAGCAGCTTGGTAAAAGCAAGAGAAAGCACAAAAGACTTAAGTGCCTCCTTTCTAGCAGCTTCAAGCTCATTCTCTCGTCTAGCCAAGTCGCCAACAGACTTGGTAAGCTGCAAACAAACAGAAGGACGAAAAGCTAAGGCAAAAATAAGAAAAATAAGTAGAAGGAGGAGACAAAAACAAAAAGAAAAAGCTAGAAATATAAAAGCTAACCTTCTGCAGATCATGGCACGCAGTGGTAGTAGGGAGACTAACTGAGCTGCTAGTAGAGTCAGCTGGGAGACGAATGCCTTGAGTAAGGCGGTAGCCCAAGGTGCTACCGTTTTATGGGTTGTCCAAAAACAAGCACTCGTTAGCCCTAACATTCATTAAAGGGCGGAACGGAGCGTTCTCGGCTCCAGCAGGACATAGCAGAGGGCAAATAGAAGCATCAATGGGAACCTCCCCAAACTCTATAGGTTTAGTAGGACGAAAAGTGCCCCCAGCAGAGTTCGAGGTCGCAGAAAGTGGTTTCTCAAATGCATCACCTAAGAACTGGTGAACACAACGATTAAGCTCACTGGAGTTATGGGTGCCAATCTCCTTAGCAGTGTTCTCACCATGAAGCCCAGTGTTGGCAGAGTGAGAAGCGAAGGAATCAAGAGCAGAGGAAGTACGGGCCTTTTTAGCAACAGGCTGGTCAGCATCGGCTGAGGGGGAAACCACATGATCATTCTCCAGATTAATAACCTCCGAGGTGCCACTCGGTCGAAAGCCGTAGTAGAACGCTTCTCAGGAGAAGCACCCTGCACCACTAACGCCTCAGACCCTGAAGTAACCTCCCTAGATGCAGGACGAGTTTCCCGCCGACCCCCAACAGTGGAAGAGGAAGGCTCAGCTTCAGCACGACTAGACCCTGCACGATCAGCAGCGGTCACAATGCCAAAGACAGCCCTCAGTTCAGCTGGGGCTAAACAAACTTCACCCTTCAAAGAGCTAGCATGAACCTCTAGAGCCTCAAAAAGCTCAGGAAGATTATCAAGGGTAGTAGTAAGGAGGTCCTTCCAGTTGTCCTTCAACCCAAGAATGCCCCTATCCAACTTGTCATAACCTGAAAGTCAGGCAGCAAAAGAGACAAAATAAAGGGCATAAGAGCGTAGTAGAGAGAAAAACTCTTACAAACAAAAGGCAGAACAAAAAACAAAGCTTACTAGGCTCATGGGTAGAACACAAGAGCATAGTAGAAAGCTGTGCGTTGCCCAATATGTACAAGGAGTTAGGCAGCTAAAACTTAGGAAACTTGCATCACCTGTGCCCGCTCCCTACAGCATGTCAAAAGCATCTGTCTCGCGAATAGCCTTAGTGGGGGAAACGGTAACTCCAGCCATGTTAGTACGAATGTCCCTGAATTTACGTGGCACAGCTAAAGAGGAAGGCACTGCAATCTAGAAAAACGTGCCTGTCCAGTCCCTAAAACAGCCAAGTTTAGGGTAAGATAGAACTCGACCCTCTTTGGGGGCCACGTAATACCACCCAGACTTAGAACCAGAAGATGACCTTTTCAGGCTCATTAAAGACTTGAATAGATGTAGTGATTCTGGATACCTCCGAAAGCGCAGAAACCACAACAGGCATATCAAAGTGTGCAGAGAAGCAGGGTGCACCAAAGTAATGCAAAGGTTAAAGGCTCGAAAAACCTTATCCAAAGTAGGGTTCAGAGGGAATCTCAAGCCTAAGTCCAATTGAAAAGCAAAGACTACAATATGACCAGTAGATTGGGCAGATAACTTGGAGCCCTCATCTGGCAGAACCAGTTTGTAGCCCTGACCAAAACCATAGATTTTCTGCCCCACAGCAGCGAGGTCCAACTTCCTTGCATCTTACGCCAATTGGAATCCAACACGCAATTCTTGGGGCCATGACACCTTTCATCCAGAAAGAAGTCAGTTTTGCCCTCCTCAACAGGCTGCTCCACATAGATGGGGCTGGCAGTCGTAAAAAGCGCTATCACCAGGAGATTCAGCCACTCTGCTCATTTTTGCAGCCGGAGAAGGAGATGGTGAAAAAGTTGCATCGTTACCACCCCGCACTACATAATGGTTAAATAGATTCACAACAGCCATGTCATCAAGCCAAGCAAAACTGTTTAAAGGCAGAACATGGGGAATGGGAGTAACAAGAGAAACATCATGGGGATTATCCTTGACCATTTCAACTAAAATCTCATGGTGCAGCACGCGCCTCCTTAAACGAGCAAGGTGGGGTACATGTACCCCGTCCTAAATAAGCTGCTGCTTTCAGCATGGCGACTACTACCCGGCTCAGGTACAGCAGGAGAAGCCGCAGTAGTACCCGCCCTGCCCGTAGCAGGCGGACAATCGAAAAACATCACTGTTTGCAAAAGAAAGGGGAAAAAAGCAGGGTAAACAAAAGAAGTGCGTGCAGAGCGCTCACCTGAGTGAGATGACTCTGAAGGAGAGCCAGACTCAGTAGCCACGAGAGGCTCACTCACGTTTTGACTGTCAGAAGCGTCAGACATCCTAAAGAAGATCTACAAAGAAAAAAAAAGCCCCCAAAGAAGATGAAGAAAAATGGGGTGTCAAAAACCAAAGATTAGTCTAATCCCAAAAGAGCGAGTGCGAAAAAGCAACGCAAGAATCGGAAGAAAGAATTGAGATGACAAATACTACAACAGAGGGAAACGAATTGGACGCAGATAATCAAAATTGATCAAAAGACGCAATTTTGCGGAAGAAAATACAAAAAGAAATAAAATTGGGCATACACATACGAGAAAAGGTACAAAGTTAGTACCTTTATGACAAGAGGTTGCAGAGGCAATGAAGCACAACAACAATGGCGACCCAAGAAACTAAACGGTGAACAGGGTTTCAAAATACAACCAAAAAGCAAGAAAATTCAATAAAACTGAAGAATAAGAGAAAATGAGCAAACAAATAAAAAAAATGAAGCAAGAATGAAGACGAGAACTTACAACGATAGTAGAGGAATGACGCGCGTTTGTGAAGAAGATGAAGAGCGAGAAATTTGAAAAGAGAAAGGGGAAGATGAAAAAATGAAAAGAATAAAAATAAAAGAAAGGGGGGACAGTGAATTAAATAGGAGTAAATAGGCAATTGAGTGAGCAATAAAGCCGAACCACCATGTCACCTCAGTAAAAATAAACTGACCACTCAGATGGCCGACACGTGTCCCACTCATGCAGGCCTTATTGATGTCTGTAAAGTCGATGCATATTCTCCATTTCCCATTTTTCTTCTTGACTACTACAACGTTGGCGAGCCACTCTGAGTACTTTACTTCTCTGATTTTTCCCATCTTGAGCAAATTTTGAACTTCTTCATTAATGACTTTATTCCTTTCTGGTGCGAACTTTCTTCTCTTCTGCTTTACAATTGCGTGTTTTGGATCTACATTTAACTTGTGTGTGATAACTTCTGGAGAGATTCCCTTCATGTCCTCATGTGTCCATGCAAACGCGTCTTTCTCTGCTTCCAAGAAGTCTGAAATTTGTTGACGGAGATCTGTATTCAGTTCAGAACCTATTGGAACTTTCTGATTTGGTGTTTTGGGTTTAGTTGGACTTGTGTTGCTTCCTGTTCATTCTACTATGCTGAGTTTCTCCTAGCCCAACTGACCCTCTAATTAATATGTTGATCCTTTCTCTGTAGATGTTGCTTTTAAGGCTATTTTATAACATTCTTTGGCTTCTTTTGGGTCTCCCTTGATCTCTTGGATCCCCCACTTTGTAGAAAACTTGATGACTTGATGATATATGGAAGGGATGGCCTTCATTTCATGTATCTAAGGTTTGCCCAGAATCATGTTATATGATGATAGAGTATCGATCACCAGGAACTTGACTTATAGATTGATCCCTTTTGCATAGGTAGCCAATGTGATCTCTGTAATGGTTTTCTTGGTCTCTCCACTGAATCCTACCAGCATTGTTGACTTATTGATTGTGCTCTTCTCGTCAATGTTCATATGTTTCACAGTATTGAGCATGATGATATTTGCTGAACTTCCATTGTCAACAAGGATCCTCTTGATCAGACAATTTCCTACTGGGAATGATATCACTAGACCGGCATGATGGCCTTCCACTGCATCGCTTTCTTCAAACATAATAGGGATGTCTATCTTCGCTCGTGCTTTCCTTTTTGGTTGATCCATGTTACTCTCCTTGGCATGACACTTTTCTGCTAAATACGTCAAACCACACACTTCTGACCCTCCTTATATGAAATAAATGGTCTTGACTATTAGAGGAGGAGGTGGGGGGCCACCTTGCTTGGATTCTTTCTCTCTTCCCGAGGCTTTGGACCTGTCCGTCAAGAGTTCTTTGAGGTAGCCTTTCTTTAGCAAGTAGGCAACTTCTTTCTTGAGCGCGACACATTCATCGGTTGTGTGGCTAATGTCTAAATGGAAATCACACCACCTTGAAGGATCTTTCTTTTCTCCCGGCCTATCACTCTATTTTGGCCACTGCATAGTATCTCCCATCTTGTTCAAGGTCCTAATCACACCTGCAGGGTTAACATTGAAACAATATTCATGCAGTTTAGGTGGGAGTTCAGGATCTTCCCTCTAATCTGAGAATTCTCCTTCGACAACATTGACTGATCCTTTGTCAAAACGGGAACGTTGATAGGGCTTGAATCGGTGATTCCTTCAGGGGAAGTTGTTGCTCCTTCTTGACGAGCGATCTGGCTCGGGGATCTTTCTTGCATACACGTCCTCTTCAAATCTGACTTGTGCCATTGCTTTGGCTTGAACATCATCAAAGGTTGCAAAGGGATATTTTGTTAATTCCTTGTAGAGCTCGCTATGATCCATCAAACCTCTTCTGAATGCTTCAATGGTTGTAGGAGCATCGCACTTGTGTATCCCGATCTTTTCCCTTTTGAACCTGTTAAGATAATCTATCAAAGACTCTCCATACCTTTACACGACTCGGTACATATCTGAAGATTGTTTCTCAATCTTTCTGCTGCTGGCAAACTGAATCTTGAATAGGTTTACCATTCCTGCAAAAGATCGAATAGTCCCGTTATCTAAATTAATGAACCAAGTTAACGCTGGACCCGACAACATGGCTACGAAGCCTTAGCCCATAATGGCCTCTCTGATATCTCTAGGGATTGAACTGGTCATCATCTTCTGCTTGTAGAGAGATACGTGCTCATCTAGGTCCGTTGTTCCATCATACATGGCCATATTAGGCATACTGAACCTTTTTGGTACTTCCACCATGGCGATCTCTTCTGAGAAGGGTGACTCTATATAACCATCTGCAACCTCTTCCTCCATGGGTTTCGGCACTCTTGGGATCTTTGCAATCTTGGACTCGAAGGCTTTGAGGTATTCTTCGACCACCTTCCTCGGTTTCTACCTGTTTACTTTTCTGAAAAGTACCTGCATCAATAAAACCTTCGTCCAGGGTTTCATCCCCATTGTTAGAACCTTTTTTCCCATTAGTAGGGGTACGAAAAGCTCCTGACATGTCAAGCTGCATAGCTAATCCTTCGGTGTTTTTTCTAATATTGATTATTTTGGATGCAACTAAATGGATCTAGCTACGAAAGGCTTCATTTTTTTTGGTTAGGCTGGTGAGTTTGGCCTCAGTCTAGACTTTTTGGGCTAGTAGCGTTTCGATCTAGCTTTTATGTTGGTTTAGGGTCTAACGAAATACGTTCATTCCCTCATTGATTTCAGCTATGGTGAAAGGTACTTGTTGTCCAGTCATGGTGATTGCCTTTATTTTTTGGTGGATTTGGCAGGTTATTGATTATCAGCCCCATGGTGGGCGCCAAATTGTTTGGGCAATCTTAGTTGGGATGATCTAGGAATTTGCTTAGGGATTAAGGGGTAATAACAATCAAACCTTTAACATCAAACACAATAACCAAGAACAATAATAAAGCAATAAACAAACAATAATAATATAAAAGGAAGAGTTTAAGATACAATACTGAGTAAGGATAGGCTCCTTGATCAGAAAGGACACAATTCTGAGAGAATTAATGAAGTATATTGCTTGTATTAATGTATTAGTGTGTGTATGAAAACATTACAATGTATAATTATGCTATTTATACCTAGGAACAGCTAGGGTTACAAAGATATCAGAATATATTCGAATGGAGAAGATCTTCTTGACTTTATCCTTCTTTCCATGCTCAACAGGTGTATTTTTGGCATGTAATCGCTCAATTGATCTCTTTGATTTCCTTGCTATACTTGTATCAATCAGGTCGTTTGCTTGATTCTTGATGTATCTTGAATACTTGGTTGTGCCCTACGTTTATTGGGTTGCTTAGTGAAACGGGCCCAACAACAAGTCCAAGAAGATTTCATTTGAAAGCCATATGGAGATTTATAGCAGTAGTAGTTCGTTTTATAAAGTGTTCTAGGATCTCATCTTTTAATAAAATGGGTTACCCCCATGTCTTGTTGAATGAAGAAGACTATAAGTGTCTTAGCTTATTTAGAAAGGTTATGCTTCAACATATTTCATTCAATTTGCTATTATTGTTTCCGTTTTTTTAATCATTGATTTTTGATTTATAGGTTACAATTATTTGATGTTTCCAATTTTTGGTGTTGAATATGTTCATCTATCATTTATTTGAAAAGTTCATTTCAATTTTTATTGTTTTTTATTATCTTTTCTAGAGATTATGCGATGTTAGAGAGCATATGGCATGACAGCTGAAAGGTGAGAATAAGGGTTTTGGAAGCTTTTTATTCTTTTCACCTTTCTAAAAAAAATTAATAGATTTCCCAATATTGATTATATTGTAAAATAAAATATATTAAAAAGACATTGATTGATGACATCAACCCTTAAACTATTTTACATCTCATTCTAACATTAAACATTTTCCCTCCAATTTTACTTGTTTAGTCATCAAGTATTAATGATTTATTTTTATTTTTATTTTTAATCCACACTCTTGACTTCAATGCATAAGTTTCTTTATAAATTCAATTAAACAAGTTTCTCTCCTAAATTATAGTTCCACATACCTAATTTGTGTAATATATGATCATGGTTTCATTTTTTTTTCTTTCCTTAAATGTAAATTATTTTTATATTTAATTCTAATCTTCATATACAATGTAATGCAATTAAAGATAAATTACAAGAATAATTTTAATTTTGCATCGCACGGGGATAACCTAGTCTTAATACATTTTAAGTTTGATTATATTTCATAATTTTTGTTTTTATTTATTTTAATTTAAAATTTATATAGATGTTTCTCAGTTTTTAGAAAATTTTGAGTTAGTAACGTTTTTTTTTTAACGTGAGTTACAATAACTTGGTCGCATTTCTAGTGTTAAAAGTTTGATTGTATTTTCTAATTTCAATGAGTAATTTTGTCGATTTAATTTTCAAGTTGCAATATAATTGCTTAATCAAGTATTTCTCTTTATAATAATTTATTGTAACGTTTGTCTCCATTTCCTAATTTGTTGAAGAAAATGATTTTGCATTAAGGGACAATAGGTTTACATAGCGATGGTTAAGGCTTTGAAGGATTCTTATGAATCCCACAATTAAATAATAATTTAGATTAGTAAAATCCTAGATAAAAGAACCACCCAACAGCTAAATTTAAGAATTAAATATACTCTGTATGGTGAATTATGCACTTATAATCTTTAGCATTTGAACAATAATATCCTAAATTATTGTTCCGATCCTAAAAAAAAAAATATGTCAAACCAACATAGTGAACACCTACACTTTTTTCCATATATATAAAACTATTTTTGTGCCGATAAAATTTTAGGATAAACTTTTGGCTTAAATTTTAAATATGAGCATATAATCCCTTTTGATAATGATATTTAGACATACAACATCATTTTATTTTGTACTTTTTGTATTTTTGTTTGTCAATAGATATCTATCTTATTATGAAAGAAATTTTATAATGGAAATAAAACTGAGTTATATGATATTTATTAAAAAATTTGATTAATTTTTTATATATGAAATATTAGAAGTATAGTGATAATAAAACTCTATACAACATTTTTTATCTTAAATAAAATCTATCAAATAATCGCTTACTTAGCAACATATAATGTGTCACAATAATACATATTTTTCGCCTACGTGGCGTGACACTTGGCAAAAAACTAGAATGCCAAGTATCGTTGTCTCGTGACCTGGCTACGAGACTGGCTATACTAGATGAAGCCTGTGCGATGCACAATTTGTTTGTATTTTTAAAACAAATATTTTTTGTATTTATGTGATAAAATTTATTATTTTATTCGATGATCAAGACACTATATGTGGAAATATTATAGAAAAAGTAACATTAATTACATATTGATGCGTGATTTTGTCATGCATTCCTAACTTAATACTATTTTAAGTAATATATTAATCCCTTATCGATCTAGCGCCCCGGGGCACTTGTTAGCAAGATCTTACGCTCCATGTGGGATTATAGATTTTAGTTATAGCCCATTAAATAAGGGATTTGTAAATTCTTTTAGAATTAAATATTTTAAATGCAAGCAAAATTGGCGAATGAGGGTTTATAGTTTAAATTAATTAGGTATAAAATATTATATTTTGAGATTAGAAATTTTATCTAAATATATAACGAATGAGAGGAAATTCATTATTTATTTTAACATAAAAATATTAAATGATATACAACGTACAACGAATTAAATAACAAAATGATCCTCAAAAAAAAAATTGTATCACATAAATACAAAAAAAAAAAATTGTATTAAAAAACACAAATAAACCGCGCATTGCACGGACTTCATCGAGTTACAACAGATTTGATAGAATTGATCACGTATTCGAGTAAAACAAGGTCTGGTAAGTAGGGAGTCAATGAAAATGAAATTAAAACAAGGAATTCGTCCAATTAAAACATTACAAATGAAAAAGGGAGGTTTGTTATACATGGAAAAATGCATAACAAGGGACTACTATATAAACATTGGCTATGTAAATAATATGGACGGAGTTAATACACTCAACCCTACCCGAGAATTTTATAATCTACAAAATGAATATTTAAAGAAGTGATGTCCGAACACTCATTCTCTCATTTTATTGTCTTAGAAGCGAGCCATAGTATTTATATTAACAAATACATAAAACAACATATATATTATAGGAACAATGGAAACTAATAATCCCACCTTTGTCATTTTTGCTCAAAACAATCCCACCTTTTTAAAATCTGGAAACAATCCCACCTTTAATCCCCATCTGCTTAAAATGATCCTTTTTACCTTTAACTTGTTTTACAGGTAATTTTTTTTTTCTTTTTCTTCAATCCCTCTCCTCCTTCATCTCCTACCTTGACAACTGAAAAATTCCATAACCACCACCTCCTCCATAACCACCACCTCACTAACACCACTGATAGGCGTGTCGCGTGCCTAACAAAAATAAACCTAACTAGACCACTACTATGTAGACAGGCAAGCAAGGATTGGATCCCAAGAGACTATGGTTCAACTAATTAAATAGACTCAAGCAAATACTAAGCAAGTAACCAAATCAAATAAGTGAGAATCAATAACTAAAGAACTAATTAAAACGATTAAATCTAGGCAATATGACAAATCAATGCTAAAAACATCCAAGATCAAACACCACCACGAATACAATTAATGCAATAGTCGTTCTACCCCTAACATATAATTCAATTGATTAAAGAGGAAAAATAATCCCTGAATAGTACCAATGGTCTCTCCCGAGTTATCAATGGCTTCTCTAATCACAATCAAGCCTACTTCCGTGGAATCATGTAAATTAAAGACCTTGAGCACATTACTCTAGCTTTCCTAGTCATCCATCCAACTACTCTCGTGATGAATTTCAAACCCTTAATTGATTTTTTCAAACCCGTCAAACCCAACTCCCGTTGCGATTAAAAACAATGGATTAATAACAATACCAATTATCCCTAATCTAGTATTGGCATGAGCACAATCAATTAAGCATATCAATTACAATTATCATTAGAGAATTTAAAGAATTAAATCATGCATCAATCATATTCGGGTTCCGCTAGATCTTGGAATAAGGAAACTACTTACACATATTAACGAAGGCAAAAACAATATTCAATGAAGAAAACATGATTAATAAACAAATAAAAGTAAAAGAAGAAGTAAATATGAATTTACCAATTACTTGAATGAAGAAAAGTACCAATTGTTGATGAACAAAGATCAAAACTTGAAAGTGCAATTTAATCTAGATCTAGAGAGAATATTAGGGTTCTAATGAAGGTTTTAAAAGCTGCAAGATAATAACTAAGTGTTTTTAATCGGGGTTTACAAAGGGTATTTATAACCCATAAAATAAGAAATCCCGAAAAAAATAGGAAAATAAGGTTCCCGAAACATTGCCCAGGCAACTAGGGCAAGGCTGCCCGGTCGGGCGCGAGAAGCACACTCGTCCTTGCGCCTTTAAGAAATCCTTCATATGCAGCGCTTTTGTCCGCCTAGTCTTCCAGGGCAATGCTGCCCGGTCGGGCACGCAATACATACTCCACGGTTGACCCTCGAAGCTTATAATCAACACAAATCCTCTCCGCCCTGGCTGCCAGGGCGATAGGAGGAAGATGCTTCGTAGTAATCTTCACTTGTCTCTTCTCCTTCTTCCGCCCTGACTGCCAGGGCAATGTTGTCCTGCCAGGGCGGACACGGGATAATACTCTTTCATCATAACAAACTCTTGTGATCATCCAAATTAGCCTCGTTCATTCTGAAATACATCAAAAACAACGAAACTACCCGTAAAAGCATAATATGATCACAACTAAACCAAATCAGGCTAAGATAAGCTATGAACAACTAATTTAGACTCGAAAACTACCTAAATGGACTCTAAAAACACACACAATATACGACTTATCAAACTCCCCCAAGCTAGACCAATTCTTGTCCTCAAGCGTTGAAACATGGAGCACAAGAAGAGTAAGATAGCCCCTCAAGAAATAATATATGTGCCAATGAATTAAAACCAAGTGAAAAAACAAAAAACGCAAGTCATTGATTATAAAACCACCATAATCGTCAAGCACTCGCAATTGATAACCAATCTTTCCACACATCTCCCCTAACCAACTCAGTCATATATGAATAGCATCTCTTTTTAGTTGTGCAAATAAAGCAAACAATCCACTCATGTGTTTACAAGGGTTAGAATAAGAACACTCATCCTAGCTAATTGCAATTATGCATGTCGACTTCATGCAATTATCCTCTTTAGATTTGCTAATAGATTTTCTCCACTTGTAAAGCGATGATGCAAGTACGGAAGTCATGAGATCCTACATAAGGGTAGGCTTGGTCATATGGGGTTAGACGATGTCATTTGGGAATGTGGTGCTAAAAAAAATAACAGAAAAATCCTAATCCCACTACATAGCCAAATGTCGGGTTCAAACCAACCTTATATCCTCCGCACAACATACAAGCATGCCCTTCACTTTTCTTCACAAGAAAACATAGACTTCCATGACAAATATTTCCTTAGCTTTCTTTCTTCTTGGATTTCCAACTCGAATTCATGAAATTTTCACATTTTTCTCATTTTCTCATTTTTTTCTTTCTTTTTTTTCAACCTTTTTTTTTCTTTTAAACTTAGAGCATACACAAACTTATTTTTCTGAATTTTTTTCTTTTTTTTTATTCTTTTTTCTAACTTCTTTTTTTTTCTTTCTCTTTTATTTTCCAAACACAACTCAACAGGGCATAAATAATACATTGATTCTCCATCAAATAAACCTACAAAAAGGCTCTAAGGCATAAAATGTAAGGCGTCAAAGAAGGGGAATCATGGCTCAAATTGGTTCATCCTAAGAGTTAATGTGAAATAAAAAGAAAATAGAATAAGCATCAAACACCTAAGAAGTTTTGACTCTAATTATCTAAAAGGAACTTCAATCACTCTTCCACATTGCATCATAAGTCTCAAATAATCGCAAAGCAAATCCAAGAATCAAATTATATGAAGGAAAGTCTAACACACATGAAAAGAGAATGACTGAAATAAGATGTACCAGTCAACAATGGCTCAAAAGTTTCACATAGGTACTCAAGCTATCCATATTGGTCGAGCGGGGAGACCATTCTAGCCACAAACAAGTTCAAATCCAAGCCAATCAATGAATGGGTTTTCAAAAACAAGTTTTTCAATTTTTAAAATCACACATATATTACATATCATCATCGAGGCATAGTCGTATAAAGACGCTAAATAAACAACCCAAAGGAAAAAGTAATCCCTCCCTTAACCTAAACTTCACATTGTCCTCAATGTGAACATATATCGAATAAGAACAAGCAAGGGTAAGAGAAAACTAGGCCCTCCTGGCAGAGGAGGGATCATACCTAGGGACGGAGCTGGGACCGCCCTCAAAATAACGTTGCATTATATCCCCAAGACACTAAAAAGAAACAAAAACAAGAAAAAAGAAAATAAAGGGAAAAAATAAAACAAAACAAAAAACAAAAAGGAAATGAGCTGCCTCCCATTCAGCGCTTGTTTAAGGTCTTTAGCTCGACCCTTCTTTAGTAGCTCAACCTGGGTCACCACACAGAGAAGATACTCCATGGAATTGCTCATTAATATATCCACCTCCAAAAGACTCCTTCAAATTAGAGTTGATGTGCTTTGTATCCGAGCTTATTTTGATGTAACTAAACCCATCATGTGGTGGAATATTGTTCTTTTTGCTCACAGGATTTCTATTAGAAATACACTTATCAACCAAAGGGTTAGTAACATCAATTCTCAAACAAGTACCACTATCAAAAGTAAAATTATGGTCATTAAAAAGCTTAAACACAACTTGTTTATCCTGAGCTATAATGGTCACTTGTCCTTTAGGAACATCTATTAAATCTTGACTTGTAGCAAGAAAAGGGCGGCCAAAGATAAGCAGGATCTTATGGTCTTCTTTCATATCCACTATAACAAATTCAACAGGAAAGACAAGTTCACCAATTCTAACTAATACATCTTCAACTACACCCTTAGGGAGTCTAACTGTTCTATCAGCCATTTGAAGAGATATGGGGGAGGGTTTAAGTTTTTTCAAACCTAATTTTTCATACAAAGAAGAAGGCATTAAATTAACACTAGCACCTAAATCACACAAGATCCTATCGAAAGTTGTTTCGTTTATCTTGCAAGGGATAGTAAAACTACCAGGATCATGCAATTTAGGTGGTAGGCTCTCAAGTAAAATATTAGAGTCTTTCTCCTTCGCTACCACACTTTCTAATTCCTTATCATTATGATTATGATCTAGAATCCCTTTCACAAAATTTGCAAATTGAGGCATTTGAATCACAAGATTAGAAAAAGGGATGGTGGAATCTACCTTCTTAAGAGTCTTAGAATACTTCCCAAAATGCTTATCGACCATGGCTTTTCATAACCTTTGCGGGAAAGGCATCGGTTCCTCATAGGCTTGTGAAGCAACATATTTGGGTCCTTCATTCTCACGCATTTCTGTTTTCGACTCCAGATTGCACACTTTCTCCTCTAATCCCCCCGTAGTCAATTCATCTCTCTTCACGAAAATTGCATTGCATTGTTTCGTTTGGACTTTTACTTGATCTTGAAGAGTTGATAGATGACTCACTTTTTGTGATAGTTGAGAAAGATGAGTTTCTATCCTCTTATTTTGAGCAACAAGCAGTTAGATCGAGTTTTCAAAATATTCATTCTGCTTTGCTTGTAACTCAATTTGCTTTAAAATAAGCTCTTGTTGTTGATGTTGGGAAGTAGCAAAAGTCTCCATAATGGATTCAAGATATGAAGATTGAGGCGGTGGTTGGTGCATGGGGTGATGGTTGAAAGGTGCCCTTGCTTGAAAAGCGAGTGGTGGTGGAGGATTCACTATAGCTTGAATGTTCTTGTATGGGAACCCTTGATGATTTCTCCACCCTTCATTAAATGGCTTTGTGGAGGTCATGGTATAAAAAGCATTTGCTTGCTCAATCGTCATTCCATCGTAATTAAGCTGACACTCTCGTGCAGTATGACCCTGCATTTCACACATTTGACAAGTTTCTATCGAGGGTCAAGGAGGCCCAGCTTGGAATTGATCAAATTTATGAGTTAATGCCTGCACAGAACTTGTCAAAAGAGTTAGAGCATCAACATCATATTTACCTCCTTTGTTGGTAGCACTTCGTCCTCATGGATGGTAATTATCATTAGCTACCATCTTCTCAATCAAATCCTTAGCATCGGTTGGGTTCTTAGTCATGATGGAACCTCCAGGCGCAGCATCAATGTATATGCGAAACTCATGGGTCAAACCATTATAGAACGTTTGGATCAACATCCACTCTGGAATACCATGGTGTGGGCATTGTCTCTGCAATCGCTTAAACCTTCTCCATGGCTCATATAGGGATTCGTCATTATATTGATGGAAGGTAGATAGCTCGTTCCTTAATTTCGCGGTTTTCTCTTACCCCAAGAATTTAACTAGGAAGGCCTTGGCAAACTTGTCCCACATATCAAAGGAACCGATACCTTCATCTCGTAACCACTCCCTTGCCCTATCCCGTAATGAAAAAGGGAAAAGGCGTAGTCTAATAGCATCATCAGTGATACCATTGAGCTTCATAGTGTCACACTTCTCTAAGAAACTATCAATGTGAGTCACAGGGCAATCACTTAGGGAGCCCGCAAAAGAATCATTAGAGATGAACTGTATGAATTGGGGCTTCAACTCAAAACTCTGAGCAGTGATAGGTGGTCTAAAAATACTAGAGAAGAATCCAATTGTTATATCAGGAATACCATACTCTAAAAGTGATTTTGTTCCTGGATCAACCATGTTTCTTGTACTTTGATTTCTTCTTCTTCTACCTCTTTGTCTTCTTGCAGTAGCTTCGATCTTAGAAACAAACGGTGTTAAATCATCTGAACCTAAACTTCGAGTATGCATGCAACAAAGAAAATAAAACGGGAGATCAAAGACACAAGAAACAATAGCCGAAGTAACAAAATATATGCTTAGTAAAAACGAATCACAAATAACTAGAATGAAACCGTTAGTCCCCGGCAACGACGCCAAAATTTGATAGGCGTGTCGCGTGCCTAACAAAAATAAACCTAACTAGAATACTACTATGTAGACAGGCAAGCAAGGATCGAATCCCAAGAGACTATGGTTCAACTAATTAAATAGACTCAAGCAAATACTAAGCAAGTAACCAAATCAAATAAGTGAGAATCAATAACTAAAGAACTAATTAAAATGATTAAATCTAAGCAATATGACAAATCAATGCTAAAAACATCCAAGATCAAGCACCACCACGAATACAATTAATGCAATAGTCGTTCTACCCCTAACATATAATTCAATTGATTAAAGAAGAAAAATAATCCCTGAATAGTACCAATGGTCTCTCCCGAGTTATCAATGGCTTCTCTAATCACAATCAAGCCTACTTCCGTGGAATCATGTAAATTAAAGACCTTGAGCACATTACTCTAACTTCATAGTCATCCATCCAACTACTCCCGTGATGAATTTCAAACCCTTAATTGATTTTTTCAAACCCGTCAAAACCCAACTCCCGTTGCGATTAAAACAATGGATTAATAACAATACCAATTATCCCTAATCTAGTATTGGCATGAGCACAATCAATTAAGCACATCAATTACAATTATCATTAGAGAATTTAAAGAATTAAATCATGTATCAATCATATTTGGGTTCCGCTAGATCTTGGAATAAGGAAACTACTCACACATATTAACGAAGGCAAAAACAATATTCAATGAAGAAAACATAATTAATAAACAAATAAAGTAAAAGAAGAAGTAAAGATGAATATACCAATTACTTGAATGAAGAAAAGTACCAATTGTTGATGAACAAAGATCAAAACTTGAAAGTGCAATTTAATCTAGATCTAGAGAGAATATTAGGGTTCTAATGAAGGTTTTAAAAGCTGCAAGATAATAACTAAGTGTTTTTAATCGGGGTTTACAAAGGGTATTTATAACCCATAAAATAAGAAATCCCGAAAAAAATAGGAAAATAAGGTTCCCGAAACATTGCCCGGGCAGCTAGGGCAAGGCTGCCCCGTCGGGCGCGAAAAGCACACTCGTCCTTACGCCTTCAAGAAATCCTTCATATGCAGCGCTTTTGTCCGGCTGGTCTTCCAGGGCAATGCTGCCCGGTCGGGCGCACAATACATACTCCACGGCTGACCCTCGAAGCTTATAATCAACACAAATCCTCTCCACCCTGGCTGCCAGGGCAATGCTGCCCTGCCAGGGCGATGGGAGGAAGATGCTTTGTAGTAATCTTCGCTTGTCTCTTCTCCTTCTTTCGCCCTGGCTGCCAGGGCAATGTTGCCCTGCCAGGGCGGGATAATACTCTTTCATCATAACAAACTCTTGTGATCATCCAAATTAGCCTCGTTTATTCTGAAATACATTAAAAACAACGAAACTACCCATAAAAGCATAATATGATCACAACTAAACCAAATTAGGCTAAGATGAGCTACGAACAACTAAGTTAGACTCGAAAACTACCTAAATGGACTTAAAAACACGCACAATATACGACTTATCAACCACCAAATCATGACACATTGACACTACCACCTGACCCAACCCAGAACCTTAAACTCTAACGCAAAACACTAGCCCCCCTGCCCCACCCAACCCAAGTGGTCCAACAGCCCCCTACCCAACCCACGTGGTCCGACGCCCCAACCAACCCAATCTACGAAACCGGCAAAAACTGTTGTTGAATAACAATCAATAGAAATCCACAACACAATGATTAGCGTTCTTACTCAAGTTCCAATTGTCAATCAGAGCACTCACATTTTCATCTGAAAACCAAGTTCAAATTACGTCCTTTTAAAAAAATATATATCAAATTACGTTTAATTTTAATCTAAAGCTAACAAATTCAATAAAACAATTTTGATTTTGTTGCATTTTTAAGGAGCAATTACTCGGAAGTGCCCTGACAGCCGCCGTCATTTACGAGAATCGATGAAATATCTACAAAACAATTTCTGAGAATACTAAATTCGACAAGGGGGAAGGGGGGATTGGGAAAAAGGCGAGGTGGGATTAGGGTGAGGGTGTTTTTGGCGGGGAAAGGGAGTGCTCCGGCTGTAGGTGCTCTAGCACGGCGGCACGGGGTAGGGTGGGGATGTTGTAACTCTAGATCGGGAAGAGGGGTTGTTTTTATTTTCATTTATTATTATTGTTTTTTATTTTTTTATAACTATTAAAAAAAATTAAAATATGACCAATAAAAAGGAGACACGTGGCATTTAACCTTCATCAACAAGTTAACAACTTGATAAAAGGCTCGTTTTGATAATATGGGGGTCAAAGGTAGGATTGTTTCCAAATTTTGAAAAGGTGGGATTGTTTTGAGCAGAAATGATAAAGGTGGGATTATTAATTTCCATTTTTCCTATATTATATTGCACAAGAGAAATTTAATACATATGTTGTTCCATGTAATATTATTATATAATCTTAAATTTCACAAATTCATAATGTCTTCTCTAAATGAAATTTTACTCTTCTTGGAGCGAGTCAAATTTCTCTTACATCTTTTTATTTCTTTTTCACTATGTCCGTGAAAAACTTCTTTTTTTCTACATTGCATCTGTTGAACATGTTTCTCGATTTCGGTTAGAAAAGATGAATAAACTTTAAACACCCTCTTACCTGTAATTTGTGGGATTTGCTTCTGATTTTGGAGGTATTATAAGTTTATTCATAGGTTCACCTTATCACACCAAACACTTTTATATCTCAATTGAACCTTCTGTTCATATTGTGTTGTATATGATAGTGGCATACATGTTATGCATACTTATTATTGAAGAGATACTCAGTTCATGGCACACTATTCACCTTTTTTTTTTTTAAATTGTACAATTCAAGTTTCTAGTGTGGTTGTGGTTGAATTGTCTATTGTGGAGGAATTTTAATTCCATAGAAAATCAAAGTTATGAGTTGGATTAATTATGCTTGTTTGGCTTTTAAGGTTCTTTGTTTTCTAGTGAGGAAACTAATGATATTAGTAGTACGAAATTTAAGATACTTTGTTATTTTAATTAATTGTATTAAGACTTGTTTTGCTTAAAATTAAAATATTATCGGTGTAATAGTTGAAATAAATCAAATTATATTAAAATTATGTACATATTAACAAATTATGTGAAGTTATTTATACATTAACAAATTACATGAAACAACATATATTCCTTCCATCCCATCATATAATTCCTGTTTTCCTATTTTTGATATCCTAAATTTTGTTCCTATTTCTATATTTGGATAGTATGTAAAGACCATTATACCCTCAATTTTTTAATTTTATTCATTGAACTTTCTAAATTACCCTTGAATTTTGCACATGTCTTGTACAATTTTCTACTTTCTCTCTCTAACTTTTGTCTATAATAGTATTTTTCACTTTAATTAATGTATTTCTGATATGTGACATTTATGTCACTTTTAGGGTGTTTTTAGGCTTTTTTTAGGACAGTTTTTACGCTTATTTATTGGTTTAGTTTCTAATAATTTCCTCTTTTTTGAGCCTTTATTTCTCTTATTTTCTTATTCTCTTCTTTCATCCTTTAATTTGGTCATTTTTTTTTTTATTAATTTTTAGCTTAATTTTGTAGTTTTAGTTCATAATTTCCTAATTATCTCTTTCTATGTATTTTCTTTAGTTTCAAGTTTGCTAAATCCATTTTATTTTATTATCTTCTTTTGTTTTATTTTATTCCCGACTCTCCTCTTGTCGTTGTGTGTAGGTAATTATCGAGGTTCGAGGTTCGAGGTTCAATACACGTGTCTCAAGTTTTGAGTCATAAATGGAGTCTAGAGTTCAAGCCATTACAAGCACATCTCCCTATCCTATACCACACAATCACTCACCAATCTTCCCTTGCATCTTCACCCCAAACCACTAACACTCCCCTACTTCCACCAATCTCAGCCCACAACTCCAACATACCGCACTAAACCACACAACAATAGCCACCATTTCGCCACCACTCACGCGCAGCCCCTGTGACCTGCACCTTCCCAAACGCTAGCCAACATCACCAAAATCACCACAAATCACCGGCTGCATTCACGGTCATCGCACCACAAAAACCCACCGCGCAACGGCAACTACAACAATAGCGCATTCGGCAGTTTCCCAACCACTAACCGCCACCATTGCCTCGCCATTCAACCACAAACCACCGGCAAGAACCTCTAACAGTAGCAGCCCACGAATCGCAGCAAATTAGCCTGATTTCCATTAATTTTGGAGCGGGCTCTATGTTCTTCAAAGTGGGCGCTCTTTCATGTGCTTAATTTATTCAATTTGAGGTAGAAAGGTTGTGTTGACGCTCCGATGGTGTAGACACCTGATTGTGTCTCCCCAAAACCAAACCCAGTGATGAGTATTTTTCACGTCATTTGATTATCGAATGAAGTGAAATGTGAAAAAGTCTTGTAATTCCCTTGTTTTAATAAAAAATACCTCTTTCTATTTTCAAAAATCTTTCTTTCCATACCTTATTTATGAAAAATTTTCAATCCAATATGGATCCAATAACTGTGTAGTTGGATGGGACTTGAAAAGAGCTTTTTAATAATATATTATAAGCCTGATTCCGATGAATAATGAGGAAGTTATGGCCCAAATATTAAATTGGATATTAAATGAGTTTTATGGGTGACCCAATGATCAAGTAGAGGGTCCATTAATAATCATTCCTAAAGTCATTAGGAATTATTTTAATTTTCTAGAATAATCTAGAAGGAAATTTTAATTTCTAAAGAGATTAGGATTAATAATTATATTTTTATATATTTTAGAAAAGATAAAGAATTTTAGTTGAAAAATGACTCTAATATGATTTTAAGAAGGTTTAATATGATTTTTAATGATAAAGTACGGACTCTAATTATCCAATTATATTGGAAAAAGGACTCTGTATGACAAAATTTTATCTCGCAGCACCATCGCGCTGCAACTGGTCCATCCCGCCACGATGGGAGCAGTTTTACTTCGATTGAAATTCGGTCTTCTCTAATCGTTTCCGGATGTTTTTCTCTATAAATAGGGTCGTATTTCCCCGTTTTAATCATCAACAACCATCTTTCTATTCTTTCTCTCTCTCTCGAAATTAGAAGCTTATTCTTTCTCCTTCTTTCTAAGCCTTGCCATTTCAAAAACACCATACATCCATCACGAGACTTAGACACACCTAGCCAAGCTCGAAGTTGCCTTCGCCCTAGACGTGAAAGGTTGATAATTTCTGAGGGTTTGGTCATAAATCCCTATTTCAATTATTTAAATTAATTGTTTGATTTAATATTTTTCTTGAAGTTACTAACGTGAGTATTGTTTTGATAGAAACAGGTACGACGTAACAAAGTGAGTAATTTCATTGCTATATATCTTTAGGAATCATGCTTACATTATTTTAATTCCTATTATCATATTAGGATGTCTTCATGATTCCTAGTATTATGTTTAGGGTAATAACTAATATTTCTAATATCATGTATGTTTCTGGTATCATGTTTAGGTTAATTCCTATTTCTTCTATCATGATAGTATCATGTTAGGGCTAAAGCTTTAATCTTCAATGTTTAATGACATGCTAAGATTTGTTATTAATCATGTTAGTATCATGCCTAGGGTCTTGCTTATATTATTATGGTTAGATGTGAATATTGTTATGATGATGATGATTTGTTGTATCAATATTATTATTGTAATACCCCGTATTTTTGAAACGTATTTTCTAATTAGTATTCTCTTTAAAAGGGTATTTTAGTAATTTATTTTTGGAGCCAAAATGATATTTGAATTTCGACGCCTAAAGTATTTTAAGACTTAATTATTATTTTTGGATTTTAGATAAGATTTATTATCCATTTATTTTATTTTAAAAACCGGATTATTTATATATATTTTGGATATTTTAATTAAACAAAATTATATTTTATTATTTATTTAAAAGGGTCGAAAATTCCTAAATTATTAACTATGATTTTTGTATTTCCTATGTGTAGAAAAATCTGATTTTCTTAGTTATTTTATTTAGTGAATAATTGGTATTTTCCTAATTAATTATTTTATACAAAATATATTATTTACACAATCATT
Source organism: Chenopodium album (assembly GCF_948465745.1). Taxonomy (NCBI): domain Eukaryota; kingdom Viridiplantae; phylum Streptophyta; class Magnoliopsida; order Caryophyllales; family Amaranthaceae; genus Chenopodium; species Chenopodium album. The sequence continues at coordinate 38,269,336 of NC_137844.1, forward strand.
TTTAATCCTTAAAATCTAGCAAATATTTCCCTAAAACTATAAGTGGAGGTCCGTAAATATGAGCATAGATATGCTCAATATTTTCGGCCACCATATGTTAATTTTAGGTTAATTATTTTGTTAGTTTTGTATTTTAATTATCTTCCTCAAATTCCTTATTTCCTTAATTCCTATTTTCCATCTCACAAAGATTTGATCATCTTATTTTCCTACCTTATTTCATCTTTGATTATTCCCCAAGTAATCTCTTTTGCCATATTATTTTCATGACAAACACACTTTCCTAAATTCTATTATTCTTAATCACCTTAATATCAAAAGTTTCCATATTTCTTTATTCACTTCTCCAAGTAATTCCTTAATTCTTTTTACCATAATTCATCCTACATTCTTCTACCATAATTCCCTCATTCATGAGCCTATAAATACCCCTTTATACCTCTCATATTCTTCACACCAAAAATCCAATTCTCTTCTTCTCTCTTATTCTTCTTTTCCCTAAACCTTTTCATACTTTTCTTCTCCTCTTTTTCATACAAATATTATCTCATATACCTTTGAAGCCAGTTTTCGGGCACTTCTGGTCAGTTTTTGGGGTATTGATGTTTCACAGAAGATTGTTCCTCTCAAAAAATCCTTGAGGTTAGGCTCAAGAATCACCCAATTCAGAGTTATATTGAAGGAGTTATGGCCTTTGTAAGTTATGCCTATTCTTTCCAACGAAAATTCAATTCTCTTTAATCCTATTCCTTTATTTTCTTCATGGTTAGTTTTCTAAAATATAAATACCTATTTCAAAGCTATAATTTTATATTAAAGTATTATTTTAAAAGATTTTTATAGTCCATGCAAATTAGATTTGAGTTTATGTTGTGATAACCTTATGGTTATGTTATTTGCAAGGTGTATTCGTGATTGAACTTTGAAAGTGCAAAGTGTTGATTAATATTCGGAATCAAGGTTCTTGAGGCTCTTTTTGTGTGGTTTTTCTAGCAAGGATCAAGGTACGTTTAGGTGGCTAGATACCTTTGGAAGTGATTGGTTTGAATAACATGTTTTATATGATTTTATTGGTAATTGATTTGAATTATGTTTGGAGGTACTGATTTTAATATTTAATTTGTTTTAACAAAAGTATTTTGAATGATTGATTTTTAAATCATGTTTTGAATGGTTTGAATTACTTATGGTGTTTAAATAAAGGAATTGATTTTAAAAGGTTTGTTGAATTAAATAAAAGGTTTTTCAAGGAAGAGTTATTGATTTTGAAAAGTTATTAATATGAGATTTTATTCTCAAGTATTTATTTAAAAGGTTTTGATTTTTGAAAGTATGTGGAATTATTAAAAAGGAGTTTGAATTATACTGGAATTTATTGGATATTAAAAGGATTTATTGAACCATTAAATTATTATTATTATTAATGCTTTATAAGCATGTTGGTAATCCCACTATGCAGATTTGGTTTATTGATAAGGTCTTGGACTTTGTATGACCGGGTCTTTCCTCAAGAATAGCCTTGTAATATAAGGAGACTAGCTTCGGGGGTGTGCACACTTGGGTGAGGAATTGGATTAAAAGAAATTGGTTCTTAATAAAGGAATTGGTTTTATTAACTATTATTTTGAATATTGAATCATTGGAATTGGTTTTGGAATAATGAGTTTGGAATTTATTGGATTAATTATTGAAATTGATTTTTAAAGCATTTTTGCAAATAAATTGAGTTTACATTATCTTGCACTTATCGTACTTAGCATATTTTGCTAATCCGTATTTCCTATTTGTTTTGGTTCGCCCAGTTTACTGTAATGGTAAGAAGTGTTGACTATTTTCAGGTAGAGTCATGAATGAGCATATGGGAGTCCCGGGATTCGCTTCACCTAGTTTAGGAATGTTGGTCTTGTCTTTATTTTGAGTACTCATAACAATGTTACTATTTTAAAGTATTAATAAAAGAAAGTTAAGTTTCTGCTGCAAGTTTTGTTATTGAGTTAAGTATTTTGAGTAGCCTTGTGTAATCACGCGGCGGTAATACGCCCAAACCTATCTCTATGGTATAATTATACGTATTACACTAGTATTTCCGTAGAGGAAGATTTGGGGGTGTTAAAATTATGTTGCTTAATATATTATTGTTATTGCTTGATCACGCCCTCTGTTGCAGGTTTAAAGGGAATTTGTACTTGAAATCACGCTTAATAAGATAATTAATAATTTTATTTAGGCTAATATGGTTTTAACTCAAGTGATCGCCAATAATAGATTTGTTTGTGCATAATATATCAACCAACATAGATTAAACAGGTTTAGGATTAATATATTAATTGCATGTTAGTCAGAAAGTGCACATGAATATGAGAAGAAGAATGTAGAGGCCTATTTAGGGTAGGTTCAATCTCTTTTAGGTTGGATTTGTACCTTCATCCTCGAATATCCAGTCATGATTCAAGACCACTATGGAGTTAACAATCTCATGGATCGTGAAGTGGTGTAAACTTCACCATGTGAACGGTTTACAAGTTCCTAAAACTTGTTGGCGACTCTTTTGCTCTAGCTTTCTTCCCTTTGGACGCCACCATGCTTAAGTGTATGATCACAGTGGGGCTCAAGTGTGGGATGCTTGAAATTATTCCCTATAGATGGGTGTGCGTGGTCGCTCCGATTTCCCATCTAATATCTGTACGGATTAATGAATTAGGAAGGCTGAGATTTCGTTTCGATTATCCAAGGGCCACGATTTAATGATGATTGAAAGTGAAGATTTCCAGCTGTTTGATATGATTGCGATGACAGTGATGATGCGTGTGATGGTGTTGACGATTGATCAGAGTAGCCACGAAAGGAGAAGAAAGGGTCTGATTGTTTGGGGATTTAGTGGATTTTGTTTTCTTATTATTTTTATTTAGTTTTATTTCCCTTTTTATTTCTTTTTTTTCCTTAATTTCTTTTCTTCCTTAATTTTTCTATTCTCTTTTATTTTATTTAGCTTGTAATATAAATACCCATTTTGGGTTTAATACTCTCTTAACTTTTAATCAACCTAGATGAGATTAGTTTGAGCCTCTCTTTTATTTTCTCTATCTTAGGGTTAGATTAGGATTTTCTCTCTCTAATTTAGGAGTAGTTTTACAGAGAGAAAGCTTGGATTTCTATGGAGATTTGAGATATTGAAGAAGCAATTTGTGGATTCTCTTCTCATATATTCAATGAGATTTTCTAACTTTCTCTCATCTTTATTGCTTTGTTTAATTCTTGTTTTTGCTTAATTGTTTGTTGATTTGAGTAGTTAATTAGTTTACTAGTTTGATTCTTGCTTTAATTCTTGTTTTAGCTTGTTTTCCATGTTTTTGTTCATCATGTTTCTTAGAATTTGTTCTAGGGAAATGGATGAAGGTTATGTTGATGAATTGAATGATTGATTGTGATTTGTATGCAATTGATTCTTGACTATTGTGTATGGATGATGCTTATATGGAGTAACATCTTTCTAGCTAATTGATTCTATGTTCTTAATTGTGCTTTCAATCAATTGTGCAGAAGTGAGTTGTTTGAGACTTTAAATTCTTCCATACCTATACTAGGTTAGTTGCACGGGAGTGAATTAACTTAATAGGATAATTAGCATGCTTAATTGCGCAGGAGTGAGTTGAGTGTGTTGATCGTTCCTAATTGAGATCATTTTCATCTAATTGCAATTTTGTTGTTGAATGCATTGATGTAATTGGATTCCACTTTCCCAAGTTTTCGTTGTTTGCTCTAAGTACTGTTTTAGTTGTACCTCTCTCTATTTCATGACCATCCTACTATACACTTAGTCTTCGTGGTTAGACCCTATACTTGCCACTAACTAGCTTGGTGTAAGTTTAGGTTTATAAATATCTAATTTTATTAGTGTAGTAGCCCAACGACCTACTTTCCCACGATCAACTTCATCCACTTTTTCCTCCTATTTTCTTAAATACCGTGAAATAACACAAACAAGAACTATATTATGGGACGGAGGGAATAGATATATTATATTGCACATAGTCTTGTAGATTACGTAAAATTTGCATATTATCTTTCCTAAATTAAAAACGGGGTCAATAAATCAAATAAAAACATTAATTTTGTATTTACTTAATCTTTGTTTATTTTTTTTTTAAATACAAAATATAAAATCTTATTACAAGTGACAAATGTCAAGTGACAAGTGTTACTGTGTCACTGAAAAATTTTCTTTCTTACTTTTCATTTGATGAGAATGCCGCTCATTTCCAGTTAGAGGAGATGAACAAGACTCTCACCTCCTTACGACCTGCATCTGTCTATGAAGGCATTTTGAGTTTATTCATTGCTTCACCTAATCACACCAAAGAGTTTTAATCATCAATTGAATGTTCAATTCATGTCGTGGTGTATGTGATATTGGCATACATGGTATGCACACTCATCATCGAAGAAAATCCAAATTCGTGGTATATCGCTCGACTCTTTCTTTACTATGCGATTTAAATTTTTTCTATGATGGTGGTTATCAATTGTGTAGGAATAGTAATACCAGAAAAAAAAAATCAAAATTATGAGTTGGATTGCCTATGGTTGTATAGCATTTAAGATATTTTGCCTTCTCGTAATCCTACGCAATGTCCTAGTAAAACCCCGATAAACCCCAGTTGTCTCAAACCCTGATATTAGTAATACAGAGTATTTTTTGTTAAGGCAGTGAATAAGAGTAATTAGTAAATGACTAATATTAGTAGTACAGTGTATTGTACTTTGTTAAGGCGGTGGATATTAGAGTAAATGGCTGATATTAATAGTTCGGAGTATGGTATTTTGTTAAGACAATTAAGGTACTTTGTTTTTTTTTTTTTTTTGTTTTTTTTTTAATTAATTGTATTAAGACTTCTTTAGCTTAAAATTAAAATTGTAGTGTAGAAAAGTAAATTCCAGTACTATTTTGGAATTTTCTCCTTAATGCAATATTTATTTCTATTTTGCCTAAGAAAAAGGAACATATTGTATTTTTTTAATTTTTTTTACAGAAAGGAACTGATTGTTATAGACTGGTAAAACGGAGATGATATTTAATAGTAATCCTTATAATCCAATATTAATATTGCTGTTGAAACTTGAAACAAAACCAACTTATTAACAGAGTTACAATGAATTAGCTTAGCTTTGCAACATATAGTTGAAACAAAATCCAAACTAGAAGCTTGTAAAACGCACATCATAGACCTCCACAGATCCTTTCAACTAATCAATTAACTTTTTATTTTTTACAAGAAGAAAAGAGATTTCAGTAATAAAATATAGCCAAATGGCACTTACATACAATTCCTAAGAAATCAAGAATTCTAACACAAGTACACACCTTGAAACTAAATACATTGTAGATTTGATTAACAATCGCCTTAATAAAAAAAACTTCTTCTGAAGCAATGTAATCTGTGAGTTCGCACTGATTTGGCTTGAAATCCACTGATGCGTAGTCGTTTGAGTAGAAATACTCATGTGGTCCTCCAGATTCTTGTAGAGATTATGAAACCGTAAATCTTCAATTCCCGCCATACGAACATAAACCGTAAATCTATTTATTTAAAGCAATTAAAAGGTTTTTTGGCCTTACCACCGGTAAGAATACCAATGAAAGCCCCTACAAAGATTCATAATTGAGACCAAGATGAATAGAGATGGAGAGAAAAGGGAGAAGAGGGAAGGAAAACCTTCAAAAAAAAATTGAAAAAACCTAGCAATGTAAGCTAGGAAAACCCTCTATCCCAAGGGAAAAACCCTTAAGGAAACCAAAAAAAACCCTCTCAAGTAGAAAACCTAGCACATTTGAAATAACTAATCAATTAACTTGTGTATAAGCAGCAAGTCTGCTGTACTGAAGGCCCAAGTTAAGACATATCATGCAATAAAAATATTTTAAAAAAAAAAGAAACAAAACAAAAAAATAAGGGTTCATTTGGCATCAATGTGGTTTTCCATTTTTTTGGTTTTTTGTTTTTCAAAATCATATGATATATGTCATACAATGAATCAAAAATAAGTTAAACTTATTAAAATTATAATAAATTTGAAGACTGACAACTAAAAAGTGAAAATACCTTTTTCTTATTTTTGGTTTTTTTTTTTAAAAATATAGAAAATTGAAAACAAAAAAAAAGGCCAAACAAACGGGGTTATGTAAGAATTTATATAATATTTGATGTATATGTAAGAAATTATATTATATATTATGTAAAACGAATAAAATAACAAATTAAATACAAAAAATATTTGTTTTAAAAAATATAAATAAACCGTGCAATGCACGAAATTCATCTAGTATCTTCATAAAAGGATACTCAAATATTACATACTTTGTACATATTGTGTAAGTTTATATTTTTCTAAACTCAATTTAATTTATTTTAATATCTTGGAGGTTAATTAATCCTATACTATCAACACAGTTATAAAGCATATATGAGTTGCTTTAAATTGATTTATAATATTGAAATTGAAATAATCAACATATAAACCTATCAACCATAAATTGTGAACTAATTAAATATATCATAATTGGATATTATTTAAAAGATTTTTTTTTTTTAATGAATTTACAATGTAAATAGATTAATATGTGTAATAGTAATAATTTATTTGTTGCTTATTTGGGCGACACTTGACGAAAAATTGGAATGTTGTACACACCTAAAAATGTCTCCCCAAAACCAAACCCGATGATGAACAACCTTTCACCGCCATTATTGGTCGGGTTGAGTATTTAATCTTGGAGTGCTTAAATCCATATTCAATCCCAATACATTTCATAAATCAACCCAATTCCTAGCCTATTTCCCCAAACCATAACTTATTTTCCTCATTTTTGCCTTTAAACCCAAAATAATTCATTTCGTGTCCCTCAAAATCATTAATTTCATGTCCTTTTATAAAAACGTTTAGACTAGTTTATTTTGGTGCATAATCTGGGTCCAATGATTGAATAGTTGGATAGGGTTTGAAAAGAGCTTTCCAACGATATATTATAAGCCCAAATCCGAGTTATAATGAATAAATAATGGTCAAAATACTAAACTGAGCCTAAACGAACCTAAGCCCACCTTACCTACGACCCAATGATCATGTGGAGGGTCCAAAGGATTTAATATCATTCCTAAACCAATTAGGATTAATTGGAAGCTTCTATAAGTTTCTAAAATATCTTAATTATCCTTTTTGAAAAGATAAGATTAAAGAGTTTAAAACTGAATGTCCCTAAAAAATAAAAAAATTAAAAAAAAAATTGAATGAAACTCCTTTTTTTGAAAGTCCTAATTTTATTCTAATTGAAAAACGTTCAAAAATAGTCGGATATAATTTTCGTGCCTCATAGTTTTTATCCAAATCTTAGATAGTTGGATAGCCCTTAAAATTATCCTTTTAATGATATATTATAACATTAATTCTGAGCTATAACGAAAAAAGATATAAAAGAAATACGAAACTCTATCCAAAACTGACACTGTCCCACTATTTCGGCCATATCTTTTATTATACAAACTATTTTAATCTGATTTTAATTGGGTTAGAAAAGTAAACTTCAAGAGCTTTCCAACGACATATTATTTATCTTATTCTGATTTCTGGATCAAAAGATATGATAAAAACAAAAATCGCAAAAACTGCTGCCTATCGCAAGAGTTTTATTCTGATTAGAACTCGGATTTTATCTTAATTGTTCGACCCTTCTTTTTTTTTAATAAATAGAAGTCATATCACCCCTTTTTCAATTATCAACAAGCTTGATCACAAAATCATTCTCTTATCCCTCTTTAGCCTAAACACTAGCCTCCCTATTCTTCCATAATACTTCCCTAAGCACTCCAAGGAGTCCATACGATACCCGAAGTTCTATACTTAAACCAAGGCGTGAAAGGTATAATTAACTGAGGGTTTGAACCAAATCAACTCTACTTTTTATTTAATTTAATTGTTTCAATTTGATTTATATATTTGTTGAAGTTACTAACAGTTTATTCATGATGTAGCAATTCAAGAAAACGCGAAAAGTGAGTAATTAATCACTTAATTACTCTTATTTTTTATTCTTGTGCTAGTATCATGATTAAGTTTATTATGATTTGATTTGACTAACAATTTATTGTTGAATTGCTTTCAATATTAATGTTGATTTTTACTATATTTGTTGATCACTATATTGCATGCTAAAGGGATTATGTAATTGAAAATCACGCCTAATAAGATAATTTGGACAACCGGTTTAGGTTCCTTTTTAATCTTATTATTAATTAAAGTGATCACTAATATTTTAGAATTATGTGTTGCATTAATATTAAACCAATTTAGCCTAATGTTAGTTTGGAGCAAATTGAATCTTTGTTTGCATGCCTTTGAGATCGCAGGAATCACTTTTCACTATAAGAATCGAGTAGAGGCCAATACGGGCGAATGTGACTCCATGACTCACTTCGTACCATCATCCCCGATCCTCCTTTCGTGGTTCCGAACCATATGGAGTTAGTAATCTCATGGATTATGAATGGGGTGTAACCTTCACGGGTCAATCGTTGTTGCCTTTCGTTGTCCCTTAATCGTGGTTGTCTTTTATGATCCGTGAACGGTTTACAAGTTCCTTAAAAACTTGTTGGCGGCTCCTTACTTTCCTTGTCCCTAATCGTTGTACCTAATTGTATATGTCAATTCCCACTTCCTAAGAGTGTCAAGCATATTCACGCATGCTTAACGTAGGCGCACTTCAAACGACGCCTACAAATGTCAAGTGTATGTATTTGTCTTATGACCTAGGTGCAACACTCGGCTTTGTTTATCAGTGATATGATTTGATAGAGGAGTACACATAATACAACCTTTTTATGACACAATAATAGTCATGTGGTATATTTGTTATATTCATCGTGATTTCTAAGTGCAACTCCAATGGTTGTAGTTAGGGACTTGCTTGCAATATTAATTAATCTCTATTTACTAGCTTAATCATTGGAGCTAGAAAATGCAATTAGCTTGGCCAGGCAAATTAGCTTTGTCAAGCTAATTTGATTTACTTGGAAAAAAAAAACTTGCTAAAATAAAATAAATTAGAATAAATAAAATGAATTTTATCAACTTAAATTAAGGAGGTGTGGTCCATTTAAATAGTAAGTTATTAGTCGGCCATTGAAGTTAAAATGACAATTACCTTAAAAACTTATGTGGCATGACAAGCTAATTTGACAATTAGCTTGCCATTGGAGTTGCTCTAATATCTAAGTATGCAATTACTTTTTCTACATACTTAGAAATATTGTCAATACAATACTGGATAGGAATTTGTGGAAAAAAAAATTGTCAAATCTTAATTTACAATTTGTCTTGGTTTAAACCAAATCACATTATTGCGATTGGAAAAATTACAACCATTAACAACAACTTTGGGGGTTTTGCATTTATTGACATTAATTATTAGTGATATGATAATGACATGTTAATAATGGCATGTCAGTAATTACACCCACAAATCAATAAGTATAGACATCTAGCCTTGTAAGAAGCACACCTAATAACTCGACATTAAAACATAAAACAACTTTAAACTGTCATTCATTAGAATTCTCAAATCTCCTAAACCCTAAACCAGATATTTTCACATTTTCTCAACCCTAAACCAAAACAATGTTCTATCTAGTCTGTTCAAATCTGAATTATTTCATACCATAATCAACTGATTTGACTGAATTATTTCATACCATTATTTCATACCATAATCAACTGATTTGACTGAATTATTTCATATCATACCCAACTGATTTGACTGAATTATTTCACACCATAACCAACTAATTTGACAGATCTATCCATATCTTCCCTTTAAGAAAAAAGATATCCTAAAATTCAAACCAAACAAGTACAATTAGAGCTGTCAAAAACCGACTCGAACTGGTGAATTCGAACCGTTTTAAACTGTTTCGAAAAGGAACCGAACCACTAAGAACCTGTTATTTTAAAACCGTAAACCAACCCGACCCGATTTTTTAAAACCTGAAACTGAACCGATTCGAATGTTTGAGAACCGTTAATGAACCGTAACCGATATCAAGCCGAATTGATACAACCCGAAACCGAGAACAACTTGAGCCGAGTACTTTTGAACCCGATAGCAACCCGACCCATTGTAAACCGAAATTGTTTAAACCCGACAAAAACCCGATAAACCCAAATCGTTTACAACCTGTAACTGGTTAGGATTGAACCGTTTATAACCCGTAATAAGTTATGATCGAACCGTTTACAACCCGTAATCGGTTATAACCGAACCGTTTATAATCCGTAAGTCCGTAACCCGTTATGACCGTAAAATTTTTTTTCTTTTTTTTTTGGGTATATTTTATCAATAGTAAAACAAAAGGGTTTAATTTGAATTATAAAGTATTTATATTGAAAAGGTTTGAAATTTTTATGTCATTGAAACTCTTATGCTACAATATTATCGTCCTCTAATGAGTAATGACTTATGGAACACTATATTGTATTAAAAAAAATTAAAAATCTAAATCAAAAGCTAACTCTAGATTTGTTATTATTATTTGATCCTTAAAATCATTATACAAAAACGGGACATAAAGTTAAACAACTAATTAATACTCCGTATGATCTACTGGAATAACTAATTAAAGAATATTGAGGATATACTAGACGATATACGTTAACGAAACCCGTTTAAAACTGGCAAAAGTAGTTGTCAAACCGACTAAGTTCAACTCGAACCGATTACAACCCGACCCGATTAGGGCCCGATATGTGTTGACCCAAAACCCGCTTTAAATTGACAAACCCCGTTTTTAAATCGACCGAATTTAACCCAAACTGATTATGACCCAAACCAATTATAACCCGATCCGATTAGAATCCGTCCGGAAAAGAAATTGTAATAAAAATAAACCAAACCGAACCGACCCAAAATTATTTAAAACCGACCCGAACTGACCCGTTAATAATTCCAACCCGTTAAAAACCAACCCATTACAAACCGAAAACCGATAAATCGAACCCAAAACTGAACCCAAAACCCGATTGACACCCCTAAGTACAATTGTACAAATGTTATTCTAGTGGGGTCTAGACAATAAAAAATTACATTAATTTAAATCATACAGTATATCATGTTTCCATCTTAATTTAGTCTATTACCATATCCAAACACAATATTTTAATTCTAAAAATAAAAAAATCAACCCACAAAAAATACTTGCTGGTTTTCTCTACCGTTTCGAGTCCACCCAAGATGGCCCCTGGTTTTCTATATCCTTCCCTCTGTTTATATAATCACTTCAGTTTCTCTTTTACTTTTCATTCAATTCAATCCAACTCAAAAACGTTGATCTCAATTTCCCATTTCAATTTACTCCCAAAGAATTGACAGATCTACTGTTTTCAATACGTATTTTTCCTGTGTTCTTCCTACAGCAAATTCTGCACACCAGGTGTTTGTTAAAATTCCTCAAAGAACTCCAAAACCCTTCTTCAGATGAAAATGGATGCTTGGTTGGTTGAACATAGAAGGGAGATTAATGGGGTTGTTAATGGTAAGGTTGTTAAGAAGAAAAAAGTGAGAAGGAGATCGTCTTCTTCAAGTACTACTACCATGAAGAAGGAATTGCCTTTTTTCACTTTGCAACAACTTTATAGTTATTGCAAGAATGTTTTCAAAGGTCCTGGGATTGTTCCTCCCCCTCAAGATGTTCAAAATCTCTGCAACATACTGGGTGAGTCTCTTTCCTAATAATTTTGGTGAATTTGATTTTTGGTGTTAAATTTGATTTGGACTTTATAGTTTTTGCCCTGAATTCTACTTTAATTTGCCTAAAAGTGATTGCATTTTGTTGCTTGTCATTTTATCGGAATGATATAAGTGCCAAAATTAAAATGTTTTTGGGGTAATTTATTTTTTGGATTGTTTTTTGCATATTATTTATATAAAATTAGACTATGGGTGTTTGTTATCAAATCACGTATAAAATTTCACGTCATTGCCCTTTGTGTCTCTCTTTATACGATTAAATTAAATATCAGAGTATTACTCTATGTTACCATTGATTTTATCTGTTTTAGTTATGATTATGTCAAATTCCACTAAATGTAGCTTTATGATATAGGTTATGACGTTATGTGAAAAGTTGAGGATGAAAATTATATTAGATTCATAATAGCACTCTTCATAAGTTCGATTAGAGAGCTTCCTGCATTGGATTGCCCTTCTCCTGCATTGTCTTTAAGCAACTTGATTGTTGAATTTATGTCAAAACTACTGTTTGTAAATGGCTTGTGCTTTGGTACATAATTGACTTGTCAAAACTACAGTTAGCAAATTGGTTGGATTACGCGGTAGTGGTATTACTACTTACTAGTATAAGCTTTAAGAAGTTATGCGTGCAAGTGTCTAGCTTATGTTTAGTTAACAGTTCTGGTTACATGGAATTTTTTTTTATGTTAATGATATTATATATTATGCTTTCATGGACTAGTAATTTGTCTTGTTATAGAACAAGAAGTTATGCGTGGAAGTGTTTGGCTTGAGTTAAGATAACAGTTTTGGGTAAATGGAAATTTTTTTTTGATGTAAATGGTATCCCACATTATGTTTCATTGACCAGTAATTCTTCTTGTTATCGGTCATCATTTTTCTTTTTCAATGTTGGCAACTCTGGAGTTATCCACATTTTTTCGTTTCTTATTTATTTGTTTGTGTAGATATCACCTTGATGAAGAATCTACCTATTTTGTCCCACACAGCGTAAGATGATGCCATATTGATATTAGGGCTTTGTGGGGGAGGGGGGGTGTTCGGTGGGTGGAATAATTTCAATTTGAATCATTTTGAAGATGTTCTTATGCTTGTTGTAGCATTTGTCGGTGAACTTTGGTTGTTAATTTAGGCAAGAGATAAGCTACTTTCATTAAGAGTTTGCTAGGTTGATAGGTTATTAGGGTTTTTGGGTTTGAAGAAATCTACTTTCACTAAGTGCTTGCGGATGACGTTATGAACTTTCTGTGATGGAAACAGAATTTTGGCTTTTAGTTAATGAAAGGAAAAAAAAAAGAATGAAGTTAAGAGCAATAGATTTAACTAGATTGGTGTAATTAAATTGCTCATTTACGATATGCACTTATTGATTTCATGTGTGAAAGATCACAGGGCTGTGGTGTCGTTTAGTGCACTACTGCAACTGCTTCCTTATTGATATTTTTGTCTCCTTTACGTGATGTTTATCTTTTACTAGTTTCCCTCGTGGAAGCAAACTATATTGGGAAAGGCAATCCTAGTATAATGTTCCCAAAAAAAAAAAGAGAAGATTTATTTTTGTTTTTCTTTTTTATAATTACCGGTGCCAAATGATCAGAAAAATGGTTTTAATATTGTCCTCCTGTGGGATGTATATCTATGAATATTAGGCTGATTAAAAGTTGATGCAATGCAGCTTAGGGAAATCCCTATTTGACAAACAACACATTTGATAAGTTTGAAACTTGATAGTCATTGGAATAATAGAAATTTAGTGTTCCTTGTTACAGTACTCATTTGTTTTTGGAGGAGTTGGCAAGAAAGTTAATCCATTTTTTTTTTTTTTTTTTTTTTTTTTTTAATATAAAGGATCTGAAATATTGAATTCATTTCTAAATTCTTTGGAAAAGCCCGATTTTCTTTGTCTACGAGCTGGTTTAATAATTTTTCATAGGGTAGATTTTATTAATGTATATTTAAACTTCTCCCCTCAAATACCCACACTATAGGTGTTAGACTTGTGGGAGTTTATGGTTGTTGCTTTGATTTGTCATGAGATGGTTTTATTAATGGAATTTAGTCATCTCAATACCTTACTTTTCACTTATGTAGAATCAAGCGTGAATTTTGAGTGTGAATTTTGTTATTGGCTTCCACTCGATAACTCACTTTCATTATCGCCCATCACTGCTCAGTTTTACATTAAAAGTTATAAACTTTCGCAGCTTCAAATACGTATTATAATTAATGAGTGATTTGTGATAACATCAACTTATTCTTGTAGTTTGTTTGTTTTCTGATTAATATTTTTGTTTACCCAACATGATAATGAAAAGGGTTGAATCGTAACGTGCCTTGCCTGTTTCCTTTTTATAAGGGAGACAATGGGGGTTTGATGTCATCAAACACATTAATAAATTATAAACATTAGTACCATCCACCCTGACATATGGGTTCTTTTCATTTTATGCTGGACATTTTTACTGTTTCAAATTGTACAGTGCCTTCTCTTTTCTTGGTGTTGGATGTCAGTTGACTACTCTATTGTACCTTATTACATTATTTAAAAGAAGATGGGAAAAAGTATGGGTTTGAGTGTTTGACAGCTTATTATGCTAAAGTTACTGTTTCTGCTCCAGGAAGTTAATACCAATTAGCTAGGCCAATTAGCGTACTTACTAGAATTTTACTTCTCTAATCATCAATTTTCATATAGATAACAGGTGCTTTATAGTAACATGACTTGCCATAGTAACACCCTAGCAATTTTCTAGCTCCGATGATCCATTAGGAGTCTTTATTATGACTTCTTTCTCAATCTTGTTTTCATCATGAATTTGGTTTTGTAGAGTTTCATAGACTATATGCATTGTTGCCTCATTACTTTTTACTTGTACGTGTATAGAGTTGACACATGGTTCAAGGACATTAAATTAACTTAGATTTGATCCTGGTATTATTGCTGTATGTTTTCAGATTGCCTGGTACCTGAAGATTTTGGACTGAGTAGAGATCTCCCATTTTTCAAGACCGAAAGTTGTGTCAAAGGAAACCCAAGAGTCACATACACCACAGTCTACAAGTGTCAGGATTTTTCAGTAAGTGAAGTAAACTCAATTATATGGTTTTTCCTTTCTCTTCACATGTTTTCTACCAAAAACAAAGCTTTAGTCCCAAAATGATTTGGGGTGTTTTCTATCGAATTGAAATTATTTTTAGGAAAAATTGACAAGAATATTATGGCCTTTGCCCGATTTGCCATAAATAAAACCACCTTTTGATAATCCCCTAATAAAATGACCTTTGCGCACGATCTTCCAAAAATAGGATAAAAAACCAATAACTTGTTTAATAGGTTAAGGAAAGACACGTGTCACATTATGATTGGTTAGATTTTTTTATTTCAATTTGAACACATTTCTTTCAAAAAAATAATTAATTTATAAAAAAAATTATTAAAAATAAAAATCCTTTCCCTCCAACCACCTTCCCTATACAGCCTACCACCACCATCCCCCTCCTTCTAGCCACCTCTTCCCCTCCCACCCCCTAATTCCGGCAGCTTACTCTTTTCCCCTCCAAATTTCAACCACTACACCGCTTCCCCTCCCAAATCCAACGGCCCCACATTCCCCTCCAAAGTCCGACCACCACATCCCCTTCCCATCAAATTTCCAACCACAACACCCCCTTCTCCTCTCAAATTCTACCACCCCACCCCTTCCCCTCCAAAATTTGACGCGTGTATTTGCGGGAGATGGTGAAGCCGAAGGTGGTGGTGGTGTTGGTGAGGAGAGAGAACGTGAGATCGCGCGGAAGGTGGTGGGGGTGAGCGGAGAGTGTGGCGGAGGGCGGAGAGAGAATATGGCAGCGACGGTGCAGGATTTGGGATTTCCCATTGGCGGTGGTTAGTGTCGGTGGTTCGTAGGGATAGGTGGAGGGTTCACGGGGTGGGGGCTATGGGGGGAATTTTAAAAAAAAAAAAAAATTAAAATCAATTTATTTATTAAAATCCTTTTAAAAAAATAAGAAAATTATAATAATTTTTTTTTTTTTAAAAAAAAAACTAACCAATTACAAAGGGACAAGTGTGTCATACTAACCCATTATACCTGTTACCAATCGGTTTTCCCCATTTATGGAAGATCATGTGCAAAGGTTGTTTTATTAGGGTGTTATCAAAATGTGGTTCCCTTTATTTTCACATGCAGTATTTTGGATTTTAGTGATTTAATTGTTTTTTCCCAATCAAAACTAATTTATACTGCACCTAAATTTTACTGAACATTGTTTTTATTAAGTTGAAGGGACCAAGGCCTTCATATTCCGGATTAATGCATTAAATCCACTTGATGTGCTATACATATTCAATTAACATCTAATCTTAGCTCATACTCCCTCCGTTTTTAAATACTTGCTCCATTTCTCTTGGGCACGTATGCCGATGGTAATCTTTGATCAATAATTTCTTTAATTTTCAATAAGAATAAATTCTAACAATTGAAAATTATTAATCTATTTATTGAGACGATTCCAACAAGTACCCACAAGACTATATTTTTTCTTATGTATAATATTAATCAAAGTAAGACAGATGATTAGTGCAAAAAGTAGAAATGAAGCAAGTTTTTAAAAACGGGGGGAGTATAATGTTGCCTGCCAGAATTCAACATTCAAGTTACAATGGCTTCTTCTGATTGTCTGATTTTCTCAAACTGCAGTTGGTGCTTTTCTTTCTACCAGCATCAGCTGTCATCCCTCTTCACAATCATCCAGAAATGACAGTTTTCAACAAACTACTGTTAGGTAAAATGCACATCAAAGCATATGACTGGGATGATTCAGTAGACGTGGATTGTAGCAAAAAATCTTCATCAAGTAAGTCATCTGTTTTTTCAGTTCTCTTTAATTTTGAATACGTAGTATTTTTTTACAGATTTTCCAATTGAACTTGAATGTTTTTTGCAGGGAGGTTGGCAAAATTAAAAGCTGACAGTGTCTTTACATCTCCATGTAGCACATCAGTCCTCTATCCTACCACAGGGGGCAATATCCATGAGTT
Source organism: Chenopodium album (assembly GCF_948465745.1). NCBI lineage: Eukaryota > Viridiplantae > Streptophyta > Magnoliopsida > Caryophyllales > Amaranthaceae > Chenopodium > Chenopodium album. The sequence continues at coordinate 38,286,174 of NC_137844.1, forward strand.
CACTGCCCTAACACCATGTGCTGTTCTTGATGTCCTTGGACCGCCTTACTCAAAAGAAGATGGCCGCGACTGTACATATTACAAAGAAGTTATGTCAGCATCTTCAGGCAAGTTTCACCTCATATATTCTGATTTTTGCTGAATCTAGTCAGCCTTTACTAGCTACAACTTACAAGTAATGTTGAATACAATTGAATATTAATATTGTGAATCCCTGAGTCCAGAATTATTAAGGTTGTTTTAACACCTCAAAATTTAGGAATCGAATTACTTTTGACCAACTCTTCATTTACCATCCTGTTGAATAAATTTTCCTCTCCCTCTCGGTTCTTTTTCTCATTATCATTTGTGTGACCCTTAGTGATAATTGCTAAAAATAAATAATTTTACACAAGCCTAATAATTCTCCTAGGCTCTAATCTATTGGAATATCTCCTAAATTCCTAATATATTCAGGTTAAGCTGTATAAAAGAGTGGAGCTGTGGAAAGGGTCTATCATCTACAAAATCAACATGAAAAGCGACATCATCATGTTAATGATCCTGTTTTTCTCCAACTTCCCAGTTTTTTTTTTATTTTTTTATTTTTTTATTTTTTTATTTTTTTATTTTATATATATGACTTATGCTAGACATTTATGGATTCCCTGGTATAATCATGAAAAATAATACTTCCTTTGTCCCAATTTATCTACCCCGTGGACAAGAAAAAATGGTTGGGTGAATGTGAGACCCAGTTAAAAAGAAATCAAAGTATGAGAGGGAAAAAAAATTAAAAGAGAAATGAGGCAAGTATATTTGGACTCCCCAAATAGGAAAACGAGACAAGTAAATTGGGATGGATGGAGTAATAAGAAACTTAGAAAAGGTTGAACATTTATTTATTAAAAAAAAAAAGAAAAATAAATAGATAAAGGTGGACTATGTACTTAAGAAGAGTCCAAGTAACATAGTGAAGCTCCATCTTCAATTTATCTTTCTCTACAATGTTTCTAGTTTAGCCACCCCTAAAAGTTCAGCAATCATCGCTTGTTCATCTTCTTTAAATTAGGGGCATAATTGAATTAAGGGACATAGGTAAAAGCCTAAAGTGACAAGTAGGACTACCTATAATTTCTCTTATAATTTATTGCTATATGTTGACAAATATTTCTGTACATCCTAAAACAGTGACACAAGTTCACAATTATTTCTGAGGGAGAGTATCATTCTGATATTACCATAAAAAGAGGAAATAATACTCATGTTAAAAAGTAATGACATTGTCCTTAAAATTTCTATTTACTTTTTATCAACTCTGGAATTCAGAAGAATGTTATGGCATAAGGAGTATGTTACCAATTGTCAAATATTCAAATGTGACTAGTGTGTGTGAGGTGTGTTACAAGTGCACCGGACTTGAAGGACAGGGATGACTTGCCTATTGCCTTTTATGAACCAGTAGTTAATTTGCACCAAGTGCTGCTGTTGACACAATAACTTGTATTATTATGCAAATTTATCAAATGCGAAATGCAGACATCAGAAAGACGGATGCCAAGCCATATATGATTAATACGGAGCTGCTGTTAATTTTTACAATGTAATGAATATATGTGTACACTTTTGCTAATGATGAAATTTTATAAAATGCAGATGAAACTTTAGCTGAGGTGAAAGAAGGTGAGCAGTCGTTCAGATGGTTGGAAGAGATTGAGATGCCAGAAAACTCAGAGATGGACGGAATAGAGTATTTAGGTCCAAAGATCATTTAGATTGCCAGCTAACTGGGTGTCTTATACACCCATGTTTCTGTAGTTGCTTTCTTTTCTTAGCTTATGGATCCTTTCTCCCCCACCTTCTTGTCTGTTCTTTTCTTCGCTTTTGGGGAAATTGGATCTGGTTATCATTTGAACCACAGGTTATAATTTGGTAACTTTGCATTGTACATACTTTATCAAAAGAACTAGTGCTGCTTTTTAGTATATCTTTACCTTTTATGACTAATTGTTTTCATAGGTAGCTTAGCAGCAGGATCAGCATTATTGAAACATGTAGGCATGTATTAGGGGTGTTCAAAAAACACTGACGCACTTGACCCGACCTGACGACCTGCAAAATACCTACAGGTAATTGGAAAAAAAAATTTCAATTTTTTCGGGTTGGTACCCGGCCTGCTAAAATCCTCAGGTAATGGGCCGGGTCATGGGCCATCCCTTATTCTGGTTGGGTACCTGTTGACATGGTGTTTTTTGTTTTTTTAAATTTTATGTTAGGTTAAAGGAGGTAAAAAGTTTAGGGTTTTAATTTGTTTGAGTGGCAGTCGTAAGTAGGGCTGGCAATCGGATCAGGTCGGGTCGGGTTCGTGTTCGGGTCAGGTAATTTCGGGTCAGATACCCCCTGACCTGAACCTGATCCATTTAACATTTCGGGTTGAAAACCTCAACCTGAACCTGATTTTTTCGGGTTCGGGTCAACCTGAAAATGACCTTATTTGACCTGATTTTTTGTTAAGATTTAAGTAAGGTTATTTTAACCTAAAATTAACCTGAATATGACCTGAAATTAACCTGAAACTGACCTAAACAACTAAGTTTCAAACCACAAAGGCACAAACATTCAATGCTTCAAACAATCAAATCTAACAAAAAGTCCAAATAAAACCAAAAGTAGTCTAAGTAAGGCACCTAATTATCAATTACAAACCAGAAATTACAATCCAAACAAGTTCAAATATCTAAGTTCTCAAATAACATTAGAGGATTCAAAAGGGCTTTCAAGTTTTTCAAAGTCGGGTGATGTAGGTTGTGTATCATTCTTGTTCTCTATGTCAAGCTTCATAATTGATCCACAAAGCATTTCCAATTGAGGATCCATAGAGTCTACAAAACACACAAAAAAAAAAAAAAAACAAAACAAGTAAGTTACCATCAATAATACATGCCAACATAAGAAATAAAATCAGATTACATTATATATAAGTTACCTTGCCCAAAGGCCCAATCCCTTAAGCAAATTATAGCATCCACTGTATCTGGCTTCAATGAACTTCTATAACAATCAAGTACCCGACTCCCGGTACTAAAGGCTGATTCAGAAGCCACAGTTGATACGGGGACAACAAGAACATCTTTAGCCAATTGAGATAAAACAGGGTAACGAACTGAACAAGTTCTCCAATAAGCTAAAATATCAATGTTGCTGGATCGAGGCATAAGTGGCTCTTCATAATACATTTCCATCTCTGATTTCATAGCCACAGATGTTTGCTCAACAGAAAAATCATCAAAATCCTATAAAAACCAAATCATAAATATCAGATTATATTATTATATAATCAGATTAATATCAGATTATATAATCAGATTATAATCAGATTATAATCAGATTATATAATCAGATTATAATTAGATTATTTAAAATCAGATTATAATCTGATTATATAAATCAGATAATAATCAGATTATATTCTGAATATATAAAATCAGGTTATAATCAGATTATACAAATCTGAAATCAGGTTATAAACTTATAATAAGATTATATAAATTAGATTATATAAATCAGATTTCATAATGCAACAAAACATTGAATCATATTTCATAATACAACAAAACATAAAATCAGATTTCATAATATGATAATACAACAAAACAGATAAGGGAAGAAGTGTTTACCTTCATAAAATCATCACAAGGTTCCTTCAAAACCTCAGAATCAGTAGATTTGACATTTACATTGCTTGATGAAGAATGAGATGCGGCATACGAATTGTATAGTTCCTTTATAGAATTGCTAACTTTAGAGAACTCAAGCTCATATTCAACACCATCCCCATAGATCCTCTTGTAACCCCATTGGACACATTGAATCTTATATCGTGGATCCAACACCACAGCAACAACCATAAATGTACTAAAATCAGCCCAATACTTTCCAAATTTGTCAAGCATCTTGTTAGCCATTTTTTGCATAAAAAGATCCGAACTTATCTTTTCATTTTTTAATAACAATCTAACCTTTAAAACATTAGAAAAGTAAAGATTGGAAGTAGGATATTTGGTTCCGGAAAAGGCTAGTGTGACATCATGAAACACTTTCAAAAACTTGCATATTTTCTCTACTCTACCCCATTCTTCCGTGGAAGGACAATGAGCATAGTTGGCATCAACTTTTTGAAAGTTAATTAACGCTTTTTTGAAATACAAAGCACTATCAAGCATCATGTAAGTAGAGTTCCATCTAGTGGGAACATCTTGTTGTAAAGATCGAGTTGATTGAAGTTCAACATGTGCTACACAACTTATAAATCTTTGTTTTCTAGATTGAGAACTCTTACAATATTTAACACTCTCCCTAATCTTACACACAGCCCCATCAATCTCTTTTAAACCATCTTGAACAACTAGATTAAGAATGTGAGCACAACACCTTACATGAAAAAATTCCCCACCACAAATCAAATCAAGTTCCCCTTTAAGATTTTCAGCAAAAACATCATTTGAAGAAGCATTATCTAATGTAATTGAAAAAATGTTTTTTTGAATACCCCATTCCTTTAACAACCCATACACATGATCACATAAATGAATACCGGTATGAGGGGGAGCAATGTAAGAGAAGTTCAGAATCTTTTTTTGCAAACACCAATATTTATCAACATAATGAGCAGTTAATGAAATGTATCCATCAGTGGTTATGGAAGTCCAACAATCAGTGGTCAATGAAATTCTACTAGAAGAAGAGGCCAACACATTTTTCAATTGCTCCTTTTCTTTTTTTTGCATCTTAAGCACATCAGATTTTATGGTGTTTCTTGTGACAGGTTTGAAACTAGGATTCAGATAAGAAAATAACCTCCTAACACCCTTATATTCCACAAATTGAAAAGGCAGATCATGCTCAACAATAGCAAGACACAACAATTCACGAAAATAGGAAGCATCAAATTCAGGCAATCTATTCCCTAAACCAGAAGATGTTTTCTCTAAAATCATTTGACGAACATCCCTAAATGACCTTTGTTTACAATTTTTAAGATGACGATGAAGATTTCCTGTTCCATTCGTACTATTACCATTAAAACTTACACCACACTTTTTACATTTGCAAATCAAATTACCATTTGCATCAGGCTCATCCAGAAACTCAAAGTGCACCCAAACATCAGAAGTAAGGCAACGTTGGCGTTTCTTACCAGTAACAAGCACACGAGGTTTACCAGGGGAAGCTTTCTGGCTTTTGCTCTTCCTCTTAACATCCATTGTTGAATTAATTTCTTCCTCCTCTCCGGAAGAAAGTTCTTGAACATTGTTGGACATAATTACTTCCTGCCAAATTACATTAACTAGAATTACTTCCTTTATCGTCCAAAAAATTCATATAATCCATAACAAAATCAATAAATCAATTTGTATAATTAGCATAATGCTTATATCATTTTGTATAATTACATAAAATCAATAGATAGCATGAAAATAACAAAGTTAATTCGAATAATCAATAAATAACTTCGTATAATTACATAAACTAGAATAAATACGCATAAATCCAGAAATCAATTCATATAAGTACATAAACAAGCATAAATTCGCATAAATTTGCATAAATCAGTTCGTGTAATTATATAAACTCGCATGCATTCGCATAAATCCATAAATTAATTCATATAATTACATAAACAAGCATAAATTTGCATAAATTCGTATAAATCAGTCGTGTAAATGTGTAATTACATAATCTAGCATAAATTCGCATAAATCAATTCATATAGTTACATAAACTAGCATGAATTCGCATAAATCCGTAAATTAATTCGTTTAATTACATAACCCAGCATAAATTCGCATAAATTAATTTGTATATACTTGTAAAATAACAAAATCGATTCGTATAAACTCACAAATTAAGAACAATAAGCAAGAAACGTACCTTATAAGAGTGAGAAGATAAGAATTGTAGTCGAATTCAACAATGGTGAAGTGATTTTAGGGTTTTTGAAATTTTGAGTGTGCCGTTTTTGAGGAGAGAGAAAATTAAAGAGAGAGAACAGAGAAGTGGGTAAGGAGTAAGGACGGCTGATCTAAAATGTGGTAGAAAATGAAAAATTAGGGTTTTCATTTTATATGTAGAAGTAGAACCCTCTTAAGAAATTGGGCTGGGCTGCCTAATTTACAATGTTTACGATTTTTTTTTTTTTTTTACTTAAAATTGTTCGGGTTCTCAGGTCGGGTTCGGGTTGACCCGACCTGATTTTGACCTGAAATTTATTTCGGGTTAAGTGGGTCGTTTTCGGGTTGAGATTTTCAACCTTAACCTAACCCATTTAATTTCGGGTTCGGGTTCGTGTCAACCCATTTAAGTTTTCGGGTCGAAAATCTCAACCCTAACCCGCTTTTTTCGGGTCGGGTTCGGGTCGGGTTTTCGGGTCGGGTCAGTTTTTGCCAGCCCTAGTCGTAAGCCCCATTTCCTCTTTGACTCCCTCTCCTTCCTACATCTCTCTCTTCTATAATCCCTTCTTTCCTTCTCACAACCCAATATACTTATCAAAGCTGATAAGTTCTTCCTGTTTTTCATTGTTTCTCTATTTAATTGAAAGAGTACATTGTTTTACATAATTTCATAGTGTGAAATTGAAACTTAATTCCCAAATACCTCTACTTTGTCTACACAATTTCAAGTAGATTAATGGAATTTTGAAGATTTTCTAAAAGGGTTGTGAATTTGAGGCTCATAATCCAAACAAAATGAGGAGAAGCTTCACTTTCATTTGAAAATTTGGAATTTGGGTTGGAAGTTGGTGTAAGAGACTTTCTCTTTCCTCGTTCACCGTCAATTTTTATCAACTAAGGTGTTGTTTGGTTGACAAAATAAAACATGGGAAGTTAGAATTCCTATGATTTGAAATTCTTTCAGGTTGTGTTTGGAAATATGATATTCATTTCAAATGTTGGTATTGAAATTCAGAAGTTGAAATCTTGATATTCAATTATCAATTTCAATACTGGATATTTGGAAATATCAGAATTTTAAATTCTAGTTTTGTTTGGAGATGAGTGAAATTTTGAATTAATTAAATGAAACTACACTTTTAAATCACATAATTTTTCTTTCTCTCTCCTCGCAATCTTAAATTCCCAAATTTCATCTCTTCCTCTTGCTCAGATTATCAATTTTTTTCTTCAATAAACCCCTAAAATTAAACCCAAATTTCTCTGATTATTCAGTAAAGTATTACCAAAGAAGTTCAAAAATACCCCAAATTATTCCCAAAAATACTCTTCGTCAAATACAAATTCCTCCGAATTTAGGAACTCCACCCCACCAGCCACCTAGCACAATAACCACCGAGCTGCACTACATCACCATCTCGCGCACCTTCTCCCTGCCAAACGGCGCAACGCTAACCTGCAACAACATCAACTCCCGTAACAACAACCAGCCACACCACTTCTCCCGCAACAACACCAGCCACAACTCCTGCAATATCATCACAAACAGGGGTGTGCAAAAAAGGATCGAGACTGGAAACTGGATCGGGACCAGACCGGACCGGACCGTTGGATTCCGGGTAAGTCTTCGGTCCTCACATTTTGTTGATTCCGGGTTTCCGGTCCGGTCTGGGTAAAAACCGGAATGGACCGAAAAGTGTATTTTCTTATTATTTAGGTGAAATTTTTATATTTTATATTTAAATTTCTAAATAAATAAGGTATAAAACTTGTAATTTTTAAATTATAGGTGCAAAATAGGAAAGCACGTAAACAAAAATAAGACGTTAACAAATGATGTATATATAAAAATATTAAAATGTGAAAAAAAAGTGTATAACTGGTCCATTCCGATCCAATACCGGATCGGAATAAACAGGTTTAGACCGAAACCCGGACTGGGTCCAGTCCCGATCCTTAAAAAATGGTGATTCCGGGTTTCGGTCCATTCCGGTACTGGTTCGGTTTTGGACCGATGCACAACCCTAATCACAAACCCACAGACTTGCTACTCGTATCTTATCCATTTCCAAACAGCAGTCTATCATCGCAGCACCCCAGCTGCAGCCCTGCAGTGCCTGATTCACCCACAAACAACACCATAAATTACACCAATTCACCGCTTCAATGGAGAATCGAGTTTCACTTTAATGGTGAGCAAGTGGAATGAGCATACACTTCAATGGTGGACTGAGAGGAATAATGTGATTACACTGTAATGGTCGAGCAAGAAATTCAAAGCTTGTTTCAATGGAGGAGGGGCGAGAGAACTTGTGTAAGCTTCAATGGTGAAGAACCTTAGGAGTGAGAAAAAATTGGGGAAGAGGTAAAACTTGTGTACGGCATAGGAGAGAGGGAAAGAGAGTTGTGCTTTTTTTTTTTTTTTTTTTTTTTTTTTTTTAACGAATATTAGAATTTGAAATGAAAGTTTTAGGATTGGAATTTCAATAAATCAAAGTATACTCATGTTTTAATAATCTTGGATTTGGGCAAATTACAATTCCCAATTATAAGCACATACAAACAACATAATTGGGCCAACTAGTTACTAAATAGGCTGTCATGGTGTTTGGTTGACAAATTCATGGGAAGCACTTCCCACACGATGGAGGAACCAAATTACATAGGGGGACCTAGGTAAGTAGAATTTCCCATGGGAATTTCCACTTTTCTTTATTAACCAAACACTTTTTAGAATTTCATAAGAAGTTTCAATTTCATGGATAATCAAATTTCCAAGGAATTTGTAGTTCCTACATCAACCAAGTAAGCCCTAAATGTAGTTGGATCTGGTTGTCAATGATTTTGTATACTCTGTAGTACAACTAACGGGCATGTGTTTTGGTACCCTATTGAATTCATTAAAAAAAATATAATGGTTAAAAAAAATGCTAAAAGATCCAGGTATTTTACGACCCGACCCGCTAAACTCGGGTACTTGAAAACCGGGTCAGGTCATGGGCTAGTGTTTCAACTATCCGACAAAGCGGGTACCTGGACTTTCGAGTACCCAAAACTCTGGTTAGCCAGTCATGAACACTACCCTTACCATGTATGAACCCGGGCATATAATTGAAATTGCCTTGAGGCAATGGTTATTTTAAGCTTTCTGATTATGATGCATGAAGTACAAATGTTTCGTAAATTCTTTCAAATGTGCTTCTTCATATCATGTTTGTTTATTAATATATAGGAAAATTTGCGAATTGCAGCCATTTAAGGTTTTACTTTGCAAATTGCAGCTATTTTTAAAAAAAATTGCAAATTGCAGCCCAAAAGTACTAATAAAATGTAAATTGTAGCCTAATTCAAAATTTTCATCAACTTGCGTGTCAAAAAATATTTCGTTAAGGTTTTAGGGGCCATTTTAGGGCTTAAGGAACCAAATTGAGCTTGGAATTAACAAAAAATTAACGTAAGTGCCTCGATTTCACAGCAAAAACTAGTGGCACACAAATTGATGCATTTTTTTATACGCAAAATGAGGCACTTATGTTATTTTTTCCGATTCCGAGCTCACTGCGGTCCCTTAAGAACTAAAACGTCCCCAAAAACCTTAACGGAATATTTTTTTGGCACGCAAATCTATGAAAAAACTGAATTGGGTTACAGTTTACAATTTTTTTAGTACTTTTGGGCTCCAATTTGCAATTTTTTTAAAAATGGTTGCAATTTGCGAAAAAACAAATTTTAAATGGCTGCAATTGGCAAATTTTCCTAATATATATGAAAAGTGTATTTATGTGGTATCTGGTTAGGCCTAGTTCTTTTGAGTTTCTAGGCAGAGCGAAGCAAGACAAAGCAGAGCAGAGCAGATTTCAGCAGAGTAGAACATAGCAGTGCAGAGCAGAGTAGAGCAGGGCTATGCTTTCACACACTGTAGAGCAGAGCAGATTTTAGCAAAGCACTGCAGAGCAGAGTAGCTCTAAAGAACATGCCGATTTCTCTCTATTTTTAATTTAAAAATAATTTTATTTGTAAAAATGTATAATGAATTCCTTTAAAAAAGAAAATGTATTATAAATAATATGAAAATGTGCACATTAAAAACTATAATGAAAAAAAAAGTCAAATTGGGCATTGTTTACTTAAACTTATTTTACTAAGCACAATTGTTTTTATTAAAATGATTTTCACTTTCGCAATTAAAATTCAATTTTACATTTTTTTTTTCTATTAAGGATTATAAAAAGATCATGTAAGTTATGATTTAATAGTTATTATATTTTTCTTATAAATACGGAGTAATAGATGAATGTAAGAAAAAGTTAAAAATGTAAGAGATTATGAGTAGAGATTTGCGTAATTTCTTACTTTTTTTTTTCAAATAAAAAGCAGGGGATGAAGAGGGATGGAAAAAAAAATGTCAAGCAAATCTCTTACGTTTTCAACTTTTTCATCCCTCTTCATCACCCTGCTTTTTATTTTGATACCTAGAAGGACTAGAGGGATGGTATGGGCTAAACCCACCTCTCCCCCTTCCCCCCCCTGACAAAGGGAAAATGCATGTCGTTTCCTACCCTTTCCCCTAGCCAAACTAAATTTGTAAACACCTAACCAACCTTATATGAATATAGGGTAAGTTAAGGGTCGATCCTAAGGGAATGCAATGATGAAAACTAAAGTCTAAGTCAAGCTACCTCGGAGTCGAAAATGAGATATCGGTTGGTACTAAATGAACTAAATCAAAGGTCTAAACACTAGGGATATGGGTTCCACATGCAAAACCAATGATAATGCTAGATTAAAACTCAATCAATTAGTTCAAGTATTGCAATGGACAAACAATAGTAGCAATCAAGAGAGTTCAAATACTATCTCCTATAGGCCAATCTAGTGGTCACTATGAAAGGCAAACCAAGAAGAATCATAAACAAACTCAATCAATTAGAGCAACTTTTAAATCAATTGGTCATGTCATTAAGAGTTGCAATGCAATCTAGATTAATCTTATAGGGTGATCAATCCTAATCTAATCAATCTCATGCAAAACTATGTCAACCAAATTAATTGCAACAAATCAACCAATCAAGAGCATCAACTAGCATTTCCATTAATCAAACATGCTTCCCCCTTTCCCTAGCAACTAATCTACTCACTAATCATGATGAAATTCAAGAACAAATAACTAGAAATTGCATTGATCATCATTCTATATCAAAATCTAATAGAAATCAAAGTATTCAATATTATCAAAACTCAATTCCAAGAAAAACAAACATCAAGCAAAAGGATCAAATAACAAGTAAGTAAAGATGAACGAAAGAAGAAAATCTCACTAAAATTGATGAAGAAATCCAAACTTGATTGATCAAATGTTGAGTTACAAATCCAAAGCCAATAATTTCTCTCTATCTTCTCTCTAACTTCTCTCTCTAAAACTAAGCTAATGAAAATTATCAAAAAAATTGGATTCAAAAAGGAAAAACAATTCTATTTATAAGCTAAGAAGAAAACGGCAGCTCCCGCGGTCTCTCCCGATAGACCCGCGCCCGCGGAAAAATGGGTACGGAACCCTCCGCGGGCTGTCTGGGCAGCACCCGCGCCCGCGGCTTCAGGGGCCCGCGCCCGCGAGGAGATGACCCGCGCCCGCGGCAAGATCCCCTGCTCCCAAAGGCTGATCAGGGGGCCGCGGTCTCTCTGAGTGGAGAAACCTCTCCAATTTGCCCGCGCCCGCGGGAAGCCCTCGGGGCAACCGCGGGGAGTTCCTGCCAACTTTTGGCAGTTTTGAGCATCATAGGCCCGCGCCCGCGGCTTGATGACCCGCGCCCGCGGCCTGGAGGAATGCCTTGGAGACCTCTCCGAGGCCTCTCCAAGGTCTCTCTAAGCCCTCTCTAGCCCAATGCTTCTTCCTTGCTTGATCATTGAGGTCCCGAATTGTATCCTTTGCCAAGGTGAATCTCGCAATACCTACACAAGTAAACAAAGGAAGGAAATAAAAGGGAAAAAGAGCAAAATAAAGGAAAACACGATAAAAACACGAGAAACATAAAGAAAAGAGGAAAAAGGAGAAACTAAAGGAAAAAGGACCAAAACTAAGAGAAGAAAGCAACAAAAAGGGAAAGAAATAACCTAAAAGACTACCCTATGAGTGCCATAAATGACACTCATCAAATTCCCCCAAGCTAGACTTTTGCTCGTCCCGAGCAAAACAAAGGCCAAGAAGGAATAAGAAGGGACAAATAAAAAGAAAAAGAGGGGTAAGAATTTACACTAGGACTCACTTTCGTAGGAATCACGGTTGTTTTTAGCTACAACAAGCCATTTTGAACCCCTAGATCGCTCAAGAGGACGAGTGATGCTCTCGTAAGGGTTTCCTAAGAGTTTACCCATAACTCTCCACCAAACCCCCAAGAGGCAAACCAAGGAAAAAAAGCAGAAAGAGGGAAAAGGAAACAAAATCTTTACGAAACGGACTTTACAAAGAGACTATAGTACAAATGAATAACACCCTTTCTAAAGTGAATTATGGTATGCACGTTAAAAGATACCTAAGGTTGATTGAAACATAAATATGCTAAGCATAGGAACTAGTTATCACACTCCACCTTCATCCCAAACAATCTTACCGCGTTCCCCCTACTAATCTCATATCTCCCCTTAGTGAGCATCTCATAGATTCCGCGAAGGAACCGGAAAAAGATCAAAGTTTTGGGCTACTCGACATCTTGATTTCGCATCCCCTTTCCTTAGTCCACAACCTATGATTCCCTTCACCGATGAAAGACTCAACTCCTAGGTCCAAAGGTCTTTCCCCAAGGTTGTAACGTAGGGCAAGAAGGGTTAAGGTAGGCTAAAAATTTAAAAATTTGGTGGTTATCCTAAAATGTGAAGCAAAGACCGGCCAAATCTCAACACCAAACTTAAGTAATCACCAAAAAAAAATGAATTAACACCCCCAAGCTTATTCAACGCTGTACTCTACAAAAATAAGACCAAAAAACGTGAAGGAATAACGCTTTCCCCCCCAAGCTAAAGGAAGCATTGTCCTCAATGCTTAGAAGGAGGAAAGAATTCAACAAAATATTTTTTTTGAAATTTTACTTTTTTCAATTTTTTTCTTTTTTTTTTTTACTTAAACTTGCAATGTCCTTGCCTTTTGCTAAATTCGGACGGCTTTTTCTATAATGCAATTTATTAGTCCATGCCTTTTATGAATTAGGACGGCTTTTACACGAACACTTGCCATTATTCACAAAGATACAATCTTGCACTTGTGGAAACCCAACATCCAACTTTGCCACCACAAACTCCAACAAATATGATCAATTTGCTTCACAAAAACAAGGAAAGAACGAAAATGAAACAAAAGGCCAAAGATCTAAAGACGTGGCATGAAAAGAAGGGATAAGGCTCAAATGGTTGCAAGAAGGCAAATGTAAACCCAAAAACAAATATGAATCAAACTAACCTAAAAATGAAAAATACCACCCCGAAAAAGGTGCCTTTGTCCTTCCTAGGTAGTTCGGTCGCGGTCTTAGGAATCATATGCTAAGATTCTAGATTAGGTTTGCGAAAATCAAGGATCCATGCCGCTCATGCAAGAATGTGATGAAAGCTTGAACAAATATACACCTCACATGGTTGTAGCAAAAACTCACTAAGGTTGTCAAATCGAAGATAGGGAGCAACTACCAAACATGCCACAAACAAGTAGAATCCGGCTTCATGATCCCTCTAGTTCTAGACATCTACCTTAGCATGCTTTATCCTAGAATCAACCAAACGTAATCTCAAACCGTGCTTACCATAATTACCTAGGAAGACTATTATTCAAGGGCAAAAATCCATTGCATACAAGTCCGACTTTCAAAAAGAGAAATAGTAAAAAGGAAAGCCTCAAAAAGATATGCACACCAACAAGAACAAGAGATAAGAAAAGAAAGGAAAAGATGGAAAACTAAGACAAAGATAAGAAAATGGAAAGAGGAAAAGGCAAAGATGCAATCATAACACATTTATCCCAATCGACATACAAGTGGTCTAATGGCCACATCGCCAAAGATCCCAAACACACTAGGTGTTAAATTCATACATCCTCGAACCGTTCAACTTCCCCTAAGTCTAATCTTAATCTAAGCAACCAAGAAAATAAAAAGGTGAAAATAAAAAGAAGTAAAATAAGAAAGGCCTCACCAAGCATCCGTGCTAGACTAAAGTACCCAAAGAGTTCGCAGAAGCTTCTCCAAAGGGCTCCGCAATCCAAAGCATGAGCTACGAACAAGGTGAGTAAAAGAAAAGAAAGCTATATATATACAAAGTGAAATTGTTAGTAACTTCCAAACAAAAGCAAACAATAAAGAAAACGAAAACACTAACTATATACAAAAACCTAGAAGAACCCATCATCATCAAAAAAATTTTTTATAGAAGATCCCAAAAACATCATCCAAAGAAATAATCAACAACAAGCAACACAACAACGAGACCAATAGCCAAAATCCACCAAAAACCTTATCAAAAACTTCCCACCGAGCCAAAGGTGCTGTCCCCATGCTAACACATCCTTTTGACCCTCCCCCCTCACAAAATGAAAGCATCGACCCCGATGCCGACAACCATGCAAAAATAGGGAAAAGGGGAGAACAAAAGGGAGACAAATATGCAAATAAAAAGACTAATGGCCACTCGGGCCGGCACCATCATCACCCCCAAAACCATCACCCCCATCCCAACCTCCGGTGAAACCGGGAGGAAAACCGTAATAACCCTTAAATAGGTCTTGTTGGGATGGGGTCAATTGGTCAAAGGGCGGTTGTTGAACGAGGGGCTCGGGGTGACGGGGGTCAACATAATAATAAGCAGGGTCACCCCTATAATCACTCCCCCCCGGGGCCCTATAGTCATAAGGCGGGAAGTTGCGCCTTGGCACATCGGGGGTCTCAACCCCTTTCCAATAAGGGTACGTAGGGAGGCCATCACCACCCCGGGAAGGTACCGGCCCTTGTTGGGGCGGCACATAAGGGTAGTTGACCGGGGGTGCGACCTCCCCCCTACGTACACTAGCATCATATAAGGCACTAGTTTGATAAGAAAGAGTTTGGTGGTCGGAATACATACCATGCATGGAAAGTCTCATGCGGTCCATTTGCGCCCACATAGCCGCCATATCTTGCTCAATGTCATATGGCGGTTGTTGATGTTGTTCTTGTTGTTGTTGTTGTTGTTGTTGTTGTTGTTGTTGTTGTCTTCTTCTTCTTCCTTGGTGTTGTTGTTGTTGAAATGGTTGTTGTTGTTGTTCCTCTTGTTCTTCTCCTCGTCCTTCCTCCTCCTCCTCATTCACATCCTCTAACCCGACTCCCTCAACAAAATTAACATCTTCCTCCATCGCATCCCCATCAACCCTACCATTGTCCCTAGGGACCATCCATACATTCCTAGCCTCGCGAAAAATGGAGGTAGCGATCGGGTTAGGTAGAAGGCAGTGGTGGGTATTCCTTACTAGCCAAGAGTAGGTACCGGCTCTCTTAGTACTAGTAATGAAGCGGAGGGTGTTAACTTGCCTCAAATTGATCCAAATGTCCTCACTCCCTCCAACCGGAGTGCAAGACTCCAAGAACCGCTCTTGGTTGAAATATCTCACCAACCGGGTCACCATGCCCCCACAATGAACCTCCCCCGTCTTCACCCCATGCATTATCTCCTTGCACCCTTCCATGAAAATGTACCCAAAGTTAAACCTAGAACCCAATTCCGGCTTAGTAGCCATCCACAAAATGATTATCTCCTCCCGAGATAACTTACCCAAATCTTGCTTACTATAAACCGAGTACCCAAGAATTCTATGAAGGATCCTAAGGGCCGGATGAATGATCTCACTAACAAGGGAAGTTTTAGAGTCGAAATGTTTTTTGTGGGCTATGGTTCTCCACCAAGCAACCTCATTGTACTCACTTTGGGCAAGGGTGATAAGGGGTTCGAAAATATCACCATCCGGGTTGAAACCTAGGGCAACATTAAACTCGGCTAGGTTCATGGTGTGTTTAATGTTGAAGAGTTGGAAGGAGATGATGTAGTCGGTTTCCCCAACCCTATTGAACTCGAAGGTGGAGAAAAACTCGATCGAGGGTTCCAAGTATGTACGGGGGTTAAACTTCAAGAATTCACCTAAGCTTAGGTTGTTGAGAAGCACCTCAAGATCATTATCTATCCCTAGCTTGGCCATATCGTCACGGAAATAGTGGCGGGTGGGTCTAAACCTACGGTCTTTCATTTTGTTGTAAATGGGCAATTGCTTAGATCGGTTCCACAATTTTAGAGGAGGTAGAGGAGGAGGGACGTCATCTTGGTTAGTAGAGTGTGTTTGGGGGTTAGGGTTCCCTTCTTTCCAATAAGGGATAACAATGGGCAACCTACAAAACAAACACAAAACCAACACTAAATAAAATCAAAACTAAACAAGGAAAATGAAAATGAGGGAAAAGAAAAGAAAAAGAGAAAAGAATCCGGGTTGCCTCCCGTAAGCGCTTTTGGTTAACGTCGTTAGCTCGACGTGCATCACCCCACTCAAGGTAGTTGGAAAAGAATCATATGGTGGACAAGACCAACAAACACTTTGTCAAAGTACTTCTTGAGCCGATGACCATTAACCTTAAATGTCGATGAGGAATCTAAAGGAGAAATTTCCACGGCACCATTACCAAAAACATCCTTTACCAAGAACGGACCACTCCATCTTGACATGAGTTTTCCGGGGAACAACTTCATTCTAGAATTATAGAGGAGGACTTTGTCACCTACACAAAACTCCTTTTTCTCAATCAACTTGTCATGAACCTCCTTGGATCGAGCTTTGTAAGTACTAGCACAATCGTAAGCATCAAGTCGAAGTTCCTCTAATTCATGAAGGTCCAACCACCTCTTCTCTCCCGCACTTGCTAAGTCAAAATTTATCTTCTTGATGGCCCACATGGCACGATGTTCAAGCTCAACCGGGAGATGGCATGATTTGCCATAGACAAGGCGATATGGAGTGGTACCGATGGGTGTCTTGAAAGCCGTCCTATAAGCCCATAGAGCATCATCCAATTTGTCCGCCCAATCCTTTCTATTACGAGCAACCGTCTTTTCAAGAATAAGCTTGAGTTGACGATTTGAAACCTCAACTTGGCCACTCGTTTGAGGATGATAGGGAAGCCCAAATCGTTGATGCACACCATGTTTCCTCAACATCTTTTGAAAGGCATTATGGACAAAATGGGATCCATTATCACTTATCACCGCCTTTGGGACACCAAACCTTGGAAAGATGATCTTCTTGAATAACTTCAATACAACCTTGTGATCATTTGTTGGAGAGGCGATGGCCTCAACCCACTTAGAAACATAGTCCACTGCTACAAGAATATATTGATTCCCATATGAGGAGGGAAATGGTCCCATGAAGTCAATTCCCCACACATCGAACACCTCCAATTCAAGGATAGGTTGTTGAGGCATCTCATTCCGCTTGGAAATGTTCCCAACTCGTTGACATTGGTCACATGACTTAACAAAGCCCCATGAATCCTTGAAGAGATGTGGCCACCAAAAACCACTTTGAAGGACTTTAGTAGCGGTCTTGGAAACACCCATGTGTCCACCACTAGGGTCCGAGTGGCACATTTTTAAAACACTGGGCACCTCTTCATTTGGAATACAACGCCTAAGTAAACCATCAACCCCACGTTTGTATAAGATAGGTTCATCCCACAAATAGTGCCTTGCCTCTCTTTTGATCTTCTTCTTTTGGTTCTTTGAGAAAGAGGGTGGAAACTCCCCACATGCTAGAAAATTGACCAAATCGGCATACCATGGGAGTTCCTTCACCTCTATGGCATATAAGAAATCATCAAGCATTTTATCTTCTATTGGTAAACCATCATCATGAATTTGATCTCCTTCAAGGCGAGAAAGATGGTCCGCCACTACATTCTCCGCACCCTTCTTGTCCCTAATCTCAATCTCAAAAGCTTGCAATTCAAGTACCCATCGAATCAACCTTGGCTTGGACTCTTTTTTAGCAAAGAGATACTTGAGGGCCGCATGATCCGTGAAGACTATGGTCTTGGAACCCAACAAGTAACACCGGAATTTTTCAAAAGAGTGCACAATTGCCAAAAATTCCTTTTCCGTTGTTGTGTAGTTCTTTTGAGCCCCATTGAGAGTCTTGGACATATAGTAAATGACATGAAGTTTCTTGTCTACCCGTTGTCCCAAAACACCTCCAATTGCCCAATCACTCGCATCACACATCAACTCAAAAGGAAGATCCCACCTTGGGCCTTGAACAATAGGGGTAGAGATTAGGGCCTTCTTCAATGTATCAAATTCCTTCAAGCATTTGTCATCAAAATTGAACTCAACATCTTTTTGAAGAAGGTCATTTAGGGGCTTAGCAATGAGTGAGAAGTCCTTAATGAATCTCCTATAAAAACCCGCATGACCAAGGAACGATCTCACTCCCTTGACATTTATCGGAGGTGGAAGTTTTTCTATCACATCAATCTTTGCCTTATCCACCTCAATGCCCTTATTTGAAATCTTGTGCCCAAGCACTATCCCTTCCTCCACCATGAAATGGCACTTTTCCCAATTAAGCACCAAGTTGACCTTTTCACATCTCTCTAGGCATCTCTCAAGATTTTTGAGGCAATCCTCAAATGAAACACCTCCCACAGAAAAATCATCCATGAAAACTTCCATTTCCTCTTCAAGCATGTCCCAAAAAATGCTCATCATACACCTTTGGAAGGTCGCCGGAGCATTACACAATCCAAAGGGCATTCTTCTGTATGCAAAAGTACCATAGGGGCATGTGAAGGTTGTCTTTTCTTGATCTTCGGGATGAATGGGAATTTGAAAGAATCCCGAATATCCATCAAGGAAGCAATAGAATTTGTGCCTAGTCAACCTTTCAAGCATTTGGTCAATAAAAGGGAGAGGGAAGTGATCCTTTTTGGTTGATGTGTTTAGACGGCTATAGTCTATACACATCCTCCAACCGGTGACCTTTCTAGTTGGAATGAGCTCACCTTTCTCATTCTCAACTACGGTCATACCCCCCTTTTTAGGAACAACATGCACGGGGGAAACCCACCTTGAGCTTGAGATGGGGAATATGATTCCCGCATTCAAAAGCTTGGTGATCTCTTTCTTAACTACTTCTCCCATTTGGGGATGTAGTTTCCGTTGTCGTTCAATAGAAGGAAGGGCGCCTTCCTCAAGCGTTATGTGGTGTTGGCACAAAGCGGGGCTTATACCTTTAAGGTCATCAATTGTGTACCCCAAAGCACTTTGGTGTTTTCTCAAAACACCACATAACGCTTGAGCTTGGCTCTTGCTCAAGGATGCACTAACTATCACGGGGTAAGTAGAATGAGGGCCCAAGAATTCATACCTAAGGTGTGATGGTAGAGGTTTGAGCTCTACCATAGGCACACCATTACCTTCTTGTGATGTGGTTGCTTGCAAAGCTTCATTGCTTGAGATTCCAAAGCATGTTTGCTCATCCACATCCTCCACACTCCCATCAAGTAATTCCTCAAAGAAATTCATCTCCTTGCATGAAGCACCTACCTTGTCTTTGTTCAACAATACATTCTCAAGAGCATCGTTAGAAGTGAGCAAGTGCTCATGCATGGAAGACACAACAATATCAAGTGAATCAATCATCATACAATTTTCCAAAGAAGAACATGGATATTTCATGCTTTCATTCAAATCAAATTCAATAACCTCTTCTCCCACCTTAAGGGAGATCTTAGCATTTCTCACATCAATCATGGCTCCCGAGGTAGCAAGGAAGGGTCTACCTAAAATGATCGGAATGGTGGCATCCTCATCCATTTCAAGAACAACAAAATCCACCGGAAACACAAACTTCCCCACCCTCAAAGGGACATCTTCTACTTTACCTTTTGGAAATTTGATAGACCTATCCGCTAATTGCAAGGTAATGTTAGAAGGTAGAAGTTCCCCTAACTCAAGTCTTTGATAAACCGAATATGGCATTAGGCTCACACTAGCTCCCAAGTCACATAAGGCATTATCAATTTGCATTTTGTTGATTGCACAAGGGATGGAGAAGTTTCCGGGGTCCTTCAACTTGGGTGGCATTTTGTTCATAATGATAGCACTACAATTTTCGGTCAAATTGATGGTCTCCACAACCTCACAAGTTCTTCTCCCACTCAAAATGTCCTTGAGGAATTTGGCATAGTTTGGCATTTGGTTGATCACATCGGTAAAAGGTAGAGAAAGGTGGAGTTGTTTTAGCATTTCAATAAATCTCCCAAATTGTTCATCCAATTTGTGTCTCATGAATTTTTGTGGGTAGGGGAGTTTGGGTCTCACAATCTCTTTCTCTACTCTCACCTCTCTAGGTGTCTCAACAACTACCTCATCCAATGATGCCCTTTTTTCCTCATCCTCAACCAAAATCTCCCTAGGAATCTCCTTATCTACACCATTCCTAGGCAATACCTCCTCAAGAACCTTTCCACTCCTAGTAACAATAGCATTCACGGGTTTCTTGGGGTCAAGGCCTTGGGAAGGTAAAGAAGAAGGGCTTGCATGATCTTTCAAGGCATTAGCAAGTTGAGAGATTTGGTTTTCAAGCATTTTATTGTGGGTCATCATTTCATTGAATTTTTTATCGCTCACGGCCATGTATGTGTTCAACAACTTGGTTTGATTCTCAATTATCTCCTCCAAATTAGTCCTAGGTGAAGAAGGTTGAGAATAGGAACTTTCACCTTGAGTTTTTGGAACAAACCCGGGTGGGGGACCTCTTTGAGAATTATTTTGAAAATTACCCCGTCCTTGATTGTTCCAACTACTCCTATTTTGATTTTGGCCATAATTTTGATTATGGTTTCCACCACCTTGATTATGGTTACCACTACCTTGGTTATGATTTCCATAACCTTGGTTTTGGGTACCATAATGTTGGCCTTGATTACCATAATATTGGCCTTGATTTTGGCCACTATAACCTTGACTATTATAGCTACCACGAGAACCTTGGTTCCCTTGGTTTTTATAACCACCGCCTTGGTTATAGTTGTCAAAATTGCCTTGGCCTTGGAAGTTCCTATTCCATTGACCCCTTTGATTATCAAACCGTTGACCATTATTATTTGACACATAATTCACATGTTCACTCTCATGGTTATCAAACTCATCAACACATTCATTAGGACAAACACTAGAGTCATGATCATACGATCCACATGCATCACAGAACAAGCAACCCAAAGGCATATTATGCGAAGAGGGAGGGGGTTGAGAGTTAGAAGGAGTACCTCTCCCCTTAAATTGGGAGGGAAGATTAGAAGCTTGAGAAGAGGAAGAAGTGCTCTCCAACTTAGCCTTGATTGCGGTGACCTCCTTCCCTAAATTTGTCATTTGAGAGGAAAGGTTGTTGATTGCATTGAGATGGTCCACCGAATACAATGAAGATTGTTTGCTTGAAGAGTCCCTCTCTCCATCTTGCCAATCCCTATAATAAGTCACCACATCCTCAATGATGTCCACAACTTCTTCTTCGGTTTTGTTCATGATAGGGCCCCCGGCCCCTCCATCAAGGCATGACTTGCCTTGGGGACTTAAACCGCCATAGAAGATTTGGATCACTTGGTATGTGGGGATTCCGTGATGAGGGCACTCCCTTTGATACTCTTTGAATCTCTCCCATGCTTCGTAAAGGCTTTCACTCGGCCTTTGCTTGAACCCTTGAATCAAGGCTCTTGCCTCCGCCGTCTTCTTTTGGGGGTAGAAGCGGGACAAGAAAGCCTTTGTGACATCGTCCCAAGTTCTCAAGGAGTTGGGCTTCACTTCCTTGTCTAGCCACTCCAAGGATCTTCCGATTAGAGAGAAAGGGAACAACTTGAGGCGGATGAATTCTTGAGAAACCCCATTGACTTTAATGGTATTGCAATATTTTTCAAATTCTTTCAAATGGTTCAATGGGCTCTCATTCTTAGCCCCACTATATTGCCTTCTCTCGATCAAGGTGATCATTGCCGGACGGATTTCGAAGTCATTTGCCGGGGTAGTGGGAGGAGCTATTCCACTTTCAAATCTATATGCCCCGGGCACTCCAAGCTCCTTCAAGGCTAATCTAGGATGTTCACCCATTCCTTGTTCTTCTTGAATTTCTTCCTCACTTGAAGAGCTATAAGCCAAAGATCTAATATCCACTCTTCTTCTTGAAATAGTCCTTTCTATTTCCGGATCAAGGGGAACAAGGGGACGATCACGGGTTCTGTGCATGCAAAAACTCAAACAAAAATATTAGTAGCACGGCTACAAGTGTAGCCTAAAGAAACAAAATCTTTTTGTTTTTATTTTTTTATAAAATGAAGTAGACTCAACAACAAAAGCTAAACACCAATAGCACTCCCCGGCAACGGCGCCATTTTGACAAAGGGAAAATGCATGTCGTTTCCTACCCTTTCCCCTAGCCAAACTAAATTTGTAAACACCTAACCAACCTTATATGAATATAGGGTAAGTTAAGGGTCGATCCCAAGGGAATGCAATGATGAAAACTAAAGTCTAAGTCAAGCTACCTCGGAGTCGAAAATGAGATATCGGTTGGTACTAAATGAACTAAATCAAAGGTCTAAACACTAGGGATATGGGTTCCACATGCAAAACCAATGATAATGCTAGATTAAAACTCAATCAATTAGTTCAAGTATTGCAATGGAAAAACAATAGTAGCAATCAAGAGAGTTCAAATACTATCTCCTATAGGCCAATCTAGTGGTCACTATGAAAGGCAAACCAAGAAGAATCATAAACAAACTCAATCAATTAGAGCAACTTTTAAATCAATTGGTCATGTCATTAAGAGTTGCAATGCAATCTAGATTAATCTTATAGGGTGATCAATCCTAATCTAATCAATCTCATGCAAAACTATGTCAACCAAATTAATTGCAACAAATCAACCAATCAAGAGCATCAACTAGCATTTCCATTAATCAAACATGCTTCCCCCTTTCCCTAGCAACTAATCTACTCACTAATCATGATGAAATTCAAGAACAAATAACTAGAAATTGAATTGATCATCATTCTATATCAAAATCTAATAGAAATCAAAGTATTCAATATTATCAAAACTCAATTCCAAGAAAAACAAACATCAAGCAAAAGGATCAAATAACAAGTAAGTAAAGATGAACGAAAGAAGAAAATCTCACTAAAATTGATGAAGAAATCCAAACTTGATTGATCAAATGTTGAGTTACAAATCCAAAGCCAATAATTTCTCTCTATCTTCTCTCTAACTTCTCTCTCTAAAACTAAGCTAATGAAAATTATCAAAAAAATTGGATTCAAAAAGGAAAAACAATTCTATTTATAAGCTAAGAAGAAAACGGCAGCTCCCGCGGTCTCTCCCGATAGACCCGTGCCCGCGGAAAAATGGGTACGGAACCCTCCGCGGGCTGTCTGGGCAGCACCCGCGCCCGCGGCTTCAGGGGCTCGCGCCCGCGGGGAGATGACCCGCGCCCGCGGCAAGATCCCCTGCTCCCAAAGGCTGATCAGGGGGCCGCGGTCTCTCTGAGTGGAGAAACCTCTCCAATTTGCCCGCGCCCGCGGGAAGCCCTCGGGGCAACCGCGGGGAGTTCCTGCCAACTTTTGGCAGTTTTGAGCATCACAGGCCCGCGCCCGCGGCTTGATGACCCGCGCCCGCGGCCTGGAGGAATGCCTTGGAGACCTCTCCGAGGCCTCTCCAAGGTCTCTCTAAGCCCTCTCTAGCCCAATGCTTCTTCCTTGCTTGATCATTGAGGTCCCGAATTGTATCCTTTGCCAAGGTGAATCTCGCAATACCTACACAAGTAAACAAAGGAAGGAAATAAAAGGGAAAAAGAGCAAAATAAAGGAAAACACGATAAAAACACGAGAAACATAAAGAAAAGAGGAAAAAGGAGAAACTAAAGGAAAAAGGACCAAAACTAAGAGAAGAAAGCAACAAAAAGGGAAAGAAATAACCTAAAAGACTACCCTATGAGTGCCATAAATGACACTCATCACCCCCCCCCTCTTTAGGTTTCATAATCCTACACCTCATGGGGTTGAGGTATAAGTTTGAAATTTATAAAATTGATTATCAAACACAGGATATGAGTTTTACTC
Source organism: Chenopodium album (assembly GCF_948465745.1). Classification (NCBI taxonomy): domain Eukaryota; kingdom Viridiplantae; phylum Streptophyta; class Magnoliopsida; order Caryophyllales; family Amaranthaceae; genus Chenopodium; species Chenopodium album. The sequence continues at coordinate 38,310,272 of NC_137844.1, forward strand.
AGTCTAAACTCATACGTAATACCTAGAATACTCGAACCAAATACCCCTTTAGAAACATAGGTAATATAAGTAAAAAAAATACTCCCTCTGTCCCATAATACATGACACAATCAACTTTGCACACATGTCAATGCACTATTTTGACTTTATTTTTATATAATTAAATATTAATGAAAATCATCTTTAAAATTATAGTATAAAACTTTATATTAATACCTATCTAACAACATATTTTATAATAAAACATATTTTTATTATGTTAGTAAAAAGTTATGGTCAAAGCTAATGCATAAATAGTGAAAAAGTCCAACGTCTCATGTATTATTGGACGGAAGGAGTAATAATCAGTGGGATACGATTATATACATCTCAATTTGTTGCTTCAAAATATGAGTATTAAATTAACTTATATAAATTTCAATCCATCAAAACTATTTTAATTTGATGAAGCTTTATTTTTTCAAATTAAATATGAATTGATTAATCAAAAGTAATTAAATCAAGTTAGGCTTTACACTTGGAAAAATGAAAAGAATATAACTTAACTATAGGCATGTGTTAAATCAAGTTGAGTGAATTTATTTATATTTAATCAAACTTTATCATTATAAATTGAAAAATTTGAATTTTAACACCACAAAATAGTCTAAAATGGAATTTAACACTACAAAACAAAACAAAAAAAAAAAAAACCTTTTATTTTAACACCACTAAGGCCCTGTTCTTTTTAGCTTCTGGGAAGAGCAGAGCAGAACAGATTTCAGCATAGTAGAGCAGATTGAAACAGAGCAGAGTAAAATAGAGCAGAGCAGAGCCGAGCCGAGCCGTGCAGAGCAGAGCATATTTCATTATTATTACTACTACTACTACTACTACTACTACTACTACTACTACTACTATTATTACTATTATTAATATTATCGAATTATTATTATTATTATAATTATTAAATATTATTAATAAATATTAATTATTATTATTATTATTATTATTCTTATTAAATATTATTTAATTATTATTTTTATTATTATTATTAAAAATTAATAATTATTATTATCTTTAAATATTAATTTTTATTATAAAAAATCAATTATTATTATTATAATTATTAATTATTATTATTATTATTACTATTATTATCATTATTATTATTACTATTATTATTAATATTATTATTATTATTATTAGATATTAATTATTATTATTATAATTATTAAATATTACTTATTTATTATTATTATTATTATTTTTATTAAATATTAATTTTTAATAATATTTTAAATATTATTTATTTATTATTATTATTACTAAATATTAATTATTTATTATTATTAATAAATATTAATTATTATTATTATGATAATTCAATATTAATTATTATTATTATTAAATATAAACTATTTATTATTATTATTAAATATTAATTATTATTATAATAATTCAATATTAAGTATTATTTTTAAGTAGAGCAGAGCAGGACTCAGAAGAGCAGAGCAGCTCTAAAGAACGAGGCCTAAAAGTTTTAAAATTTGGCTTTTACTACCACTTAACTGCTTCATGAATGAAATCCGTTAGTGGGCTCCACATTGCTTACGTGTTAGCATATTATTGGAAGAAAATAAAAACAAAAATCCTAAATTAACCCAGCCACCACATCCCCATCGCCGACTGGGTGGTGCCGATCACTGCCCCACCCAAACACCCTTGCTCCCGGCCAAAGCCACCAGATTCTCTGCCCTCACCCTTTCCCCCTCACTAAAACTGACAACATTGCCCCAACGGCCACCAAAAACAGGTGGCCGTTTTTTTGAACTACCCAAAAACGTCACCAAAAACGGGTTTTATGGGTCGAAAACGATCAGTTTATGGTTGAGATCGACCACTTGGGCCCTAAACTGGTTGTTTTCGACCGTTAGTTGCCGTAAGTGATGGTCGATTTTGGGTGGATTGAAAAACGACCGCCCATTTAAGCGGCCGTTGGGAGGTCTTGTCGGTTTTGGGGAGGGGGAAAGGGAAGAAACGGAGTTTGCGGCGACTGGGGCTGGAAACGGTGGTGTTTGGGTGGGGTAATGGCCGGCGCCGCCTTGCCGGAGGTAGGGATGGGGTTGGCCGGGTAGTTTAGGGATTTTGTTTTTTTTTTTTTTTTAAAAAAAATTTTTAATTTTTTTTCTTTTTAAACTAATAATATGACGACATGTGGCACAATGGACCCCACTTAATGGATTTTTGGACGGCAATCGTTAAGTGGTGGTAAAATCAAATTTTTAAAAAATTTTGTAGTGTTAATTTTTTTTTTTTATTTTTTTTTTTTTTTGGGTTATAATCCATTTTTTCGTTTTTTTGTGGTGTTAAAATTCAAAATTTTCTTATAAATTTACTAAAGCCTATTTGGGATTATATTTATATAGATATCTAAATCTCATTTATCTAATTTAATGTACGATTATTGAATTGTACAATAGCGAGAATCGGAGAATGGGTTGAAGAATTACCACTAACCAAAAATCATTTATTAACCCGTTCCATAATGGTCCCTTCATCCAACTCATTTTCTTTAGCCCATTTACTGATTAATAAATCTTACATTATAACAAAGTGTATTCTCTAGAATGATCCTAAGGGTTTCACATGTTTTTTAAATGCAGCAAAGTAACATAAGAGAAGATCAAGGAGAAAAAAAAATGTACATGACACATATCATTGACATTATAAATCCATTTACCAACACGAACGAAACAAAACTATGTGCTCAGTTGTAGTTCATACCACTTGTGAAAACTCTTCAAAAAACATCTTACTAGCCCACAACAAGGTAAAATTTATTTATATACTTCGTATAACAAGTGTAGGAAAAACACCAACTTACTCCCATTTTCTTTGCACTATTCTCAACAGTGGTTACTAGACAACTTATTAGTGATTTTCTCAAAACAATACTTCCTTCGTTCTTTTTTAATTGACTCGCTTTGACTTTTACACTAATTACCATTTTATCTTTGACCGTCTTTTGTGAATAATATTTAAGAAAAAACAAATTCATGTGAAATTTTTTTTGAATTCGTCTCAATAAATACTATCATAATATATAAATTTTATAATTTTTACTTATAGAGATTTAAAATTATTAATCGTTAAAGTTTTGCATTGATAAATGTAATAAAAGAAATAGGTCAAAAAAAAAAAAGAACCGAGAAAGTATATATTTATAGGGCTAGGTCCATAAAAGAGAAAGAAACAACACAACAAAATAAAAAGACAACAAGAAAATAACAACAAAATGAAAACTCCTAACTTCAAGCTAATACTGCTAGAACAGTTCGAGCCACACTACCCCACCCTAATCCTCCAATAAAAGTGCACAAAGATCCTCCAGAGCTGCTTAAAGCATAACTACTGTAGCTTAGGTGATGAACCAACTCCAAAATTTGTCAACCAATCAGTTGCCCTTTACGAGAATTGATTCTGACACACCTTTAATTGATATTGACACACCTCTATGTGAGTAGAGCATAAAAATTGTGCTCTCACATAAAGTGTGCTAAAATCAACTTATGGTATGCTAAAATCATTTCCCACATAGTAGTTGTTGGTGAGACTTAGTCAAAATTGCAATTACCATTTCTTTTAAAAAAATCTTTAGCTACCATACCAACCAAAGAAAGTAGCAGTGTGAGGGCCAAACAAAGCAATTGGTACCCCAAAGTTTTAGGGGCCACTCAAATGTCATGACTAGAGCCCATTTGATGCCTATTGCTATAACTTGCTCGTATGGAACAGCAAAAGCTTACAAGCATTGCTTTCATGTCAAAATGAAAGAAAATTTCCATGGTTGATATCATACCATCAAGTCACTTGTGGGTTGATTAATATAATGATTATTAATATAAAATACTAATATTAACTAGATTTGGTAAAATTGATACATACTCCTTAGTTGATTATTTGATCCTAAAGTAATTGATCTAAAATAAAATGTGACCTCAAATGACTCTGTACTTATAATGAAATCAATAATAATAATTTAAATAAGACGTCTGAAACTGTAAATTATCAGAACGAAACCGACATAATTTTTAATAGAATTATTGTTTTTCTTTTACATTTCAAAAGATTAAAAAATGTTTGCTTTATTTCCATTTGTATATTTGCTATTGGCTACACACCTTTGATGAAGACATGATTGATTAGACTTCTTTTGTAACAATACTACTCCCTTCGTTTTGCATCAGTTGTAAGAGTAGACTTGACTCATAATTTAAGAAAATTATAGACTAAGCTTATAGGCTTATAATATAAAGTATTATTAGTAAGAGATAATAATAATAATAATAATAATAATAATAATAATAATAATAATAATAATAATATGGGTGGAATTGGTAGGAAAGAGAAATAATAAAATATTAGTGAAAGTGGAGTTAGTGGGAGAGAGAAATTATAAAATATTGGTGGATCATTTCCAAATATAGTAGTGTTACAACTAATATGAAATGACCAAAAATATAATTTGTTGCAACCAATGCGAAATGGAGGGAGTAGTTTATTTCCCATGCAATGCACGATTTTAAACAAATAAATTGTGAGATTTGTTTATAATATGGAGAAAGAAAGTTTTCTACTCAATAATATTTTTATTATTATTTTCTTTTGTGTACAATAATTTATAGTGTAGCATATTACTTGTAAAATATTCAAAAACAAAACAAATAATAATAATAATAATAATAATAATAAATCACAATAAAAACTTTTGAACATCAAAATGTTAACATACTTGTTAAAAAAAAAAAATTAATAGGGACAAAGGGTAAAGCATACAAAAGGTTTATTGGATATTCCCTCCGTTTTTAAATACTTGCTCAATTTCTCCATGCGCGGAATTTTAGGAGAAATTGGAGAAAGCAATAAAATATTGAGGTAGTGAGGTATGTGCAGTGGCGGATCTTGACAATATTTCTTAGAGGGGCCAAATTATATACAATAAAATTTTAACTCGTAAAATGCTTAATTACCTATACAGTTTTTCTAGAATAAATATATAAAGTATATTATGCCTTAATACTATTAATTATTATACAAATACCATAAAATGATAAATCAATAACAATATAATTTTATTTTATTAAGTAATTAAAATTTAATATTACTTCCATAACTCAAAACTTTAAAGGAGGGATAAAGGTACTATTTATTATGACTAATAATTAAAAATCAAATAATAGCTAGAATACACAACTAAGATATGTCTTGTGTGTTTTAATTTGGCACAATATAAAAATTGAAAAAGAAATACATAGAGCATTTGGATAGAAACCATAGAATATCAAAATGAGAGGATAAGTCATATAGCAGTAACTTTAGGTGGGTTTAATTTGCATCGGGGTTTGTGCAAAATTGACACAAAATTATTAAGTCATATATATATAACAAGCTAGCTTCATTGAGTCTCACCAAAGTAAAATTTTTGGATTTTACTGAATTTTAATTACGAAAACTAGTTTGGCGAAAATTTCAAGGGGGCAAGCCCTTGCATGCCCCTTCAAAGATCCGCCTCTGGGTAGGTGGAAGAATAAAAAATTGTAAAAAGTAAAAGTAGTGGAGAGAATTAGAGGAAAAATAATATGAAATTAATAAAATATGATTTATACTGGGTTCATTAGGTGAGAAATTATTTAAATATTATAAAAGCTTTCCAAATAAGAGAATAAAGCAACTATTAAAAAACGGCTAGAAATGAAAAATGAAGCAAGTATTTAAAAACGGAGTGAGTAAAAATAAGGTAAAGACTAAAATAAACTCAGTCCACATTAATATTACTATGGACCGAGTATCACGTGACTTATCACAGTTTTTTTTTTTTTTTGGGAAGCTTCCTTCTAATTTCCTCCCTCCTTATGACAGATTATTTTCTCTCTCTTCTCTCCTTTTTTTTTTCTCTCTCCTCCTTTAATGTTCTCTGTACTACTTCAACAATGGTGAAGGCGAGAGAAGTAAGTTCATTAAAATCAACAATGGTGAAGGCGAGACATGGAACTTCATCATCAAATTGGAGTAAACTAAGAGGATTACGATCATCAGTTGGGCGGCCTTGCAAAAGTATTTAATTAGGTTTTCGATTAATAAGTTCAATTTTTTGTATAAATCGTCTGATTCAGTTTAATTTAACTTTAGATTTTCAATTTTAGTGTTTAAATTTCATTTTCAAGAGGTATTTTAGTATTTGATATCATTTTTAGGGTTTAATTTTTACAATAGCTTAATTCTACTGTTTTTTTTTTTTTTTTTTTTTTTTGAGTTTTGGTTCTCTCTCCTGAATTGTTCGTAGTTTTAGTGTATTGATTTTAGTCGAAAAACTTTAGAAATTGCAGAATGTGTGCTTATGCGTGCAATATAAGAAAACAATTACTGGACCAAATATGAATATGATTATAAGATATCAATTGTGATTATATCAATATAAATATGATTATAGTGAGATTATATGAGCAAATGCCTGAACCAAAATATGTTATTGCTATGGGGGCGTGTACAAATGATATCAATTGTGATTTTATCAATATAAAAGTGACTATATCAATATAAATATGATTATAAGATATCAATTGTGATTATATCAATATAAAAGTGACTATATCAATATAAATATGATTATAAGATATCAATTGTGATTATATCAAATCTTTCATTAATAATAATGTTCCTCATATTTATTTTGTATGTTTCATTTACAGAACCAAATCCTGATATTGGAGAAACTACTTAACCAAATCATGATATCGGAGAAACTACTAAACCAAATCATGATATTGGAGAAATTACTGGAATTGGTGATCAGGTTGGAGTTTCTGACACTTCTAAAGCTTCTAATGTCCAAAAAGAATGTGGTGGAATAGAAGGTTCAAAGTTGATTATATATAAAAGGCGTAAACTCAAAACGATGGTTTTTGAAACTGGTGAGAAATCTGTTTCTACAGTTGGCAATGAATTAGGAGAAAAGTCTTTGATGGATTTGAAACAAAAAAGTATAGTTGTGCCTAAGAATTTACAAGTTGGAGGTCAACAAAAATCTTTGAAAGATACCATTGTTCATGATAAGAATGCTTTGTTCAAAACTAAGTGTTCTGGTAAAAAGTTGGTTGAGTTGTTTCAAAAATTGGATGACAATCGTCAAATTAAAGCTATTCATGATATTGGATTTGGTGGTTTGCTTTCTTTGCAATTGGATAGAACTAATAATATTTTGAACCAATGGATTGTTGATAGTTTTGATGGTAGTACATGTATGTTTAAAGTTGGTATTAGAAAGTAGTTTACGTGAGTGAGTATGATGTATATGACATGTTTTGTCTTCCTTTGAACCCTGGAAATGATGTAGTTGAAATTTCTAGGGGAAAAAATGATACAAACCCACATATGCATTTAAAGACTTTTTGGAGAAAGTATTTCGATTTGATTGGTGATAATGCTGCGATTAGTTTGAAATCTGTTCGGCCCCATTTAATTTCTTTGAAGGATGGTGGTGAAGTTTTCAAGAAGTTATTTGTTTTTTACGCTTTTTCCTCTTTTCTAGCTCCTACAGCTTCTGCTATAGTTGATTTGCGACTTGCATTGGTTTTTGATGATGTCGCTGCAATCCCAAGGTTGAATTGGTCCAAGTATGTTTTGGATCGATTATGTTCTGCAACAAGGCTTTATAAAGACCAGAAGAAAAGGGGGAAAAGGGTTGAAAGCTTTGGCGGCTGTATAGTTATGTTGCAGTTGATTTATTTTCATCATTTAAATGTGAAAATTTCAACTATTCCTTTCTCGCTACCATTGATTCAACATTGGGATTTTGATAAAGTTCAGAAAAGAGTAAAATTGGAACGTGATTCAGATTGTTATGGAAGTGGCATTTTGGATTGTACTTATCCTGTTTCTAAGAATTTTGTGTTCAAGGATGGACATGTTGATATGAGTCAGAAGATTGGAGTTGAAAGCATTCAATCATTCAATGACCCTATCAAGCGTACTTCAAGGGGAAAGATTTACATCAAGTTTAAATTACCTGATAATAGTCTCACCGATGAAGATATTATGGCTCAAGTAAAAGATGTAAGTGCCTTATGTTTATGAACTAAAAATCATTTATAATGATGCTTCTTGTGATATAGTCATTTTTTTTTTCCTAATATAATGATATTTCTTGTGATATAATAATGTTTTACCACTATTAACATGCTTTTTGTGATATAATCATGTTTTATTTAATATAATGATTTTTCTTGTGATATAGTCATGTTTTACTCCTTTTGTGTCATACTCATGTTTTACTCCTTTTGTGTCATACTCATGTTTTATCGAATATAATGATTTTTCTTGTGAAATAGTCATGTTTACAACTTATATGTTAACTTTTTTTTTTAGTCAGGAATTTAATGCTCAATGGTTGATCATGAAGAGGGATGTAGAAGTTGTTGTTGAATATCACCTTGAGGAATTAAAATGATTGAAAATTTTGTGCATGATTCTTCCTCTATTACTTCTGCTCTTGAACCATCCCAGAGAGATTTAGATCTCATGTCAAATACTCTATTCCAAAAATTTATTGATGAAATTGTTATGATTTCAAAATTTGTTAAGGATTTGCCTGGTGGTTAGGATGATCTTTCTGATGTTAGAGGTTTCTACAAGGATGGTAGTTTGTCATTTGCAGCAAACAACATAGTAAGTAATGTTGTTCATAATATAATGGGTAATGAACAAAATCTTTGCAGGAAACCTGGAACATGTTGGTTTGTTTTCCAAGAGGTTCTACAAAATAATCAATCAAAGTGCAGTCTTGATTTTGGTGAAATAAATGTTGGTAAGGGTGATGTTGTGTTTGTTTCTGATTTTATGGTTAAGCATGCTGAGGTTATGAAGGACATGGATGTGTTTGTTCAAGAAATTGTTGATTATTGTTTTATCAATGAACCTCCTTTCAACCTCAAGTAAGTTGATTTTAAAAATATAATTATTTCTATATTTTATTGCTTTGTAATTCTGTTTTTTAATTAATTACTTTTATCTGTTTAGTGAGGAAATTTTCAAGACAAGTGATTTACACTGTGTTTCAAGAGAAGAATTTTGGACAATTGGACAAAAGTGATTGTTGGGCATTCTTGCTCAATGAAAATGAAAGAAAAGCCGATCATAATCCTAAGAAGTTTTTCCTTGGATTTTCTCTAAATGTACGAATATACAATTTTTTTTTCACTAGCTTTTATATCTTTTTCATACAAAGTTTTAATTTTCTTTTCTTTTTGCAGGAAATTTAAATGAAAATTTGTGAAGATAAAAATGATGTCAGTTTGCAAGATCAGTTTTCAAATTCCTTGAACCAAATAATATAGTCTTACAATTATATTACTCTGGATGAAAATATTGAGATGGTAAATTTATATTCTATCTTATATAGTCATGTTTAATATCATATAATGATGTTTGTGTATATATAATCATGTTTAATATCCTATAATGATGTTTGTGCTAAATATTTCAGCACAGACATTATTCAATATCTTGAATACAAACTATCGGTTGATCCTTTATAAGAATAATATTTTAGCATCATTATTTTCTGTTTGTGCTGAATATTAAAGAGCAGAATATTCAATATCTTGACAACAAACTATCGGTTGATCCTTTATAAGAAAAAAGTTGAAGAAATTGGATTTGTATTGGTATTTCATACTTCACTTTTGTTTCATAGTTTTTCAGGTTTTCATATTTGTATTTTATTCTTATTCTAAGAATACTAATTTTTTTTTTTTTTTTTTTTTTTTTTTTTTTTTTTTTTTTTTTTTGTAGGCTGATTTAATTGGAAATTTTTTCGAGTTAATCCACTTAAATATCGTTTGTGATATTGGACTCTTTAAAATAAAAGAGATCGAAGGGAGGTGGAAGACCAATATGCTGTTTTTGGATTTCGATTCTGTCGTTTTCGTGACCAATATGCTGTTGTTTGACGGTTCTAATGTGTTTGAATGCCCTTTTTTGAATACTGTAAGTTCTATTACTTTATATCATTTTGTCTATGCTATGAAAAAAGTTAAGAGTTTAGGTAAGGAATAATGTTTTATATGATTTTTAATTTTCAGGAGAATGATAGAAAGATATGAAGAGCTTGTACATGTGCAAGCCTTGTTTTATCAGACATGAATAAAGTGAGATCTCAGCTGTTGGATAATGTGATTGCATTTAAAGATAAAAGGTCAAAGACTTTGCAGACAATTGAAGAGAACAGTAGGAAACAGGCCCGAAAAGAAGAAAAGATGAAGAAACCCGAAGCCAAAAAACAAAAAATTGTAGCTTCTAAGAAGAAGAAATAGTTGTAGAGTTCTAAAAGTAGATAATATGGATTAATATTTTTGGTATGTAATGACATTTACACGTGTAATGTCTAACAATGTCTAACAATGTAATGACATCTATATAAATCAATGAATCAAGTTCATAATATTATTCTAGTGTTTAACAACTTATATTTGATTATATAATATTAAAAATGATTATGAGTATACCAAATATAAGTATATAAGATTAAATGCTAACAGATACACAACTTCCTCCTCTTTTGGGTTACATAATTAAGTACATGGCTCACAGATATATTTGATTTACTTTTGCATGAGAAGATCTGTTCTATGGTCAAGTTTGTATGAAATATTGACTCCTATTTTGGTCACTATATCAATTCAAATCTGATTATAAGAAAAAGAAAAAAAAATTGAGAGGAGTTTACAAAGTAAAATTAAATAAAATAATATGAAATTAAAGATGATTATACCCAATCAAAATGGATTATCAAGTTAAAACCAATTATACCAATACAAAACTGATTATGCCAAATCAAAACTGATTATGTTGTATATGAGTTAGAAAAGTTAATAAACCAAAAATTCTAAAACATATGAACTTTTGGAGTTGTAGAACCAAATTCTTTATGTCTTTTTTTTCCTCTTTTTGTTGGCTTTTTGTATAAATCATAATACCCCTTGATTCTCCTGTTATCTTTCCCTTTGGTAGTTGTTCTATCAGGATCCAATATAGTTAGTCTTGACGATGACAATGCTTGAGGACTTCCATCAGTTGTTGTTGCTTTTGTTTGTTATGTTGATGCTTTTGCCTTTTCAACTGCTTTTGCTTCTTCAGCTGCTCTTCTTTGTTCATCTTCCTTGATTATTTTGTCAACAATAATGTTTGTCTTTTTGAAATTTTCTTCAAGAAATTTTCTTGCTTTTGCTATTTTATGGCTCTTTAGAACTAAATTGTATTGCCTGCAAGTGAAAATATAATAGCCAAGATAAAATTGATTATATCATTATAAATCAGATTATATTATGACAAATCAGATTATATTATTGTAAATCAGACTATATCATTAAAAATAAGATTATATCTATGTGAACATACTATTACCTTCTAATCATGTGTAATCTCCACGGTGTATAGTTGTTGAGTTCTCCTCTTTCTCTTTTCTTTTTATCATGTCTCTCCCAAACTTCTCTTTTTTGCAAACCTTGTCCACCTTGTAGATATATAGTGCTCTGGAATTTTATTGAAAGAATGTAGGTGCAAAACTCTTATGCAATGGAGGCACAACCATCCCGATTCTTCAAAGTTCTTGCATTCACAATGAATATCTCTAGTTGAAAAGTTTAACCAAACTTTATGATCTGAACCTGATATTCCATTGATGTAAACTCTATAATTGATGTTGTTTTCTTTGGGATCTAGAAGTTCAACATTGCTTGCCATGGAATACTTGAATTCTTCCTCAAAGTCTCTAAATAGTGTATGTGTATATACCATTGAAGCATGACTCAATAATGGACTCATACAGAGGTCAGATTTAGGAATTCCTTTTGTACAGTTGAAGTAATCCATTTCTCCATCTTTTCTCCATCTCCTCACTGTTGCTTGAAATATAGAAAAGAATTCTGTCAAGCTTGTGGTTTTACTTGCATTGAATCCAATCGCATGGTTTGTACTCTCACTCCTTTGTGAGGATAATATTCCAGCAGAGAAAAAATCCTTGCTAAGTGTTGTACACCACTTTTCCTTTAGTGAGTACAGCCTATTGAACCAATCATCATTTTGAAGGTTATGCTATGTAATCATTTTATTCCAATTCTCTTCAAATTCTTTCTCTGTTATGTAACCACTTAAGCATTTGTGGAACTCTTTTTTGAAGTCTCTATCAGCCTTTAGTAATCTAAACCTTGTATTCGCATTTTGACTTAAGTGCCATAAACATAGCCTATGTCTTACTTCTGGAAAAATCTGTAAAGCATACAAAATAAATCAACATTATAATCAGTATAAAAAAAAATATGATTATACTACATACAATGTTATTATATTGCAAAAAAGAAGATTATACTAACTGATTATAGCACAAAGGCTTTTGTAAAAAGAAAAAAACGGATTATAGCACAAAAAAAAAATTATACTTGATAGAAGACATGTACCTCTTTGATTCCCGCAGCAATTGCTGCATCTTGATCAGTAAATATAGTAATAGGGCATTTTCCTTGCATTGACTTTTTGAAAGTTTCGAACACCCATTCAAAAGATTCTTTAATTTCGTCACCAAGAAAAGCACATGCAAACATTGTGTTCCTCCAATGGTTATTGATTCCTACAAATGGAGCACAAATAAGGTTGTACTTATTTGTCCTATATGTAGAATCAAAGACCATAACATCTCCATAAATTTTATAGTCTTTAAGTATCATTGCATCCCTCCAAAATAAGCAACAAAATTTTCCATCTTCACTCAGTCTCACTCTAAAAAAGAACTCATTGTCCTCTGTCATTTGCTCATACAATTTGTCAACAACAGTTTGAGAATCAGTTCCATTTATTGGCTTCATTTTGAGTTTGTAGCAACAATTGAAATGATCTTTCCTTGAATGTCCCAATAAATCTTCTCCACCAGCTTCATAACTCATAAAATTATATGAATCAATTGGTCTTAAACCACATTCTGTCATGGCTTGTATAACTTGTTCCTTAGGGGATGTCATTCGTCGCTCTGATCTATGTAGATAATTAAGTGACTGTCTTGTCAAAGGATGATTGTGCTGCATCACATGACGTACTATTTTAAACTCATTATTATCATTCATCTTTGCACGTATTGATGCTAAACAACCTATTCTTGTTATCATAACTCTTCTTTGCCTTCTCTTATTTCCTTTTGTTGAGTACTTTCTTATATCACGACTTCTTCTTAATCCTTTGTTTTTCCGGTGTTTCTTTTCCCTTTAGCAGAACACACGTAGTATTTCTCATTGACTATTTTGGTTCCCTCTATTTTTCTATCTTTAGACTTTCTCACACTAAACCCTACTAAAGCAGCATGTTGACAATATAGCTCATATATTTCCTTCAAAGTTTCTCTAGTTTCACCAAATAAACAACCATCAATGTCTTAATTGATTGCTGGTGATGTATGAGATTCTGATTGTACATAAAAAAAATGTCACTGTTACGATTTTAGTATGATATTACTGCGTTAAAATAGATAAGCTCATAAAAGGTTATAATAATTACCATAATATGATTATGATTCATAAAAAATGATTATATCACACACATTAGGACACACTAAGTCTGCACTATCTCAACTGATTTTTGACAATATGATGCTATTTGTGGGTTGCGCCTGATTAATGAATAAATTGCTAGCTGATAATAAATGAGTGAATGTTCTATGTCTCTAAATGCTCTATAAACCTATTCATTCTATTGAGACTATTGTCAGCTATGTCTCCCCCCTCCAAGCACCCCCTTTGTTCAAGTTGTACTTAAAAGTACCATCTATTTTAATATTCACCAAAAACAATAGGCCATTGAAAATGTTATAGCACAATAAGATAATGCCTAGTGCAGCAGTGCAAGTAAGAGAATCATACCATTTTAGTACAGAATACACTAAATCACCACATACGAATCAATCATATCATTTTAGTACAGAATACACTAAATTTTATAAAATTGATTATATTACATTTAAAGTGACTATATCATAAGAGTAAAGTGATTATACTTGATCATTTTATAAGACATCTGACTTACATTTAAAGTGCCAAACAAGTGTTGCATGAATTGATAGATGTAGATATTGGAGAATAATTCACATATAAATCTTATTTAATATTATGAAATTGCAGCAATTGCATAATCGCTTAATTCACATTATCGAATTCTAAAACCAATTGCATAATTTGCATATATATCGCATAATTCACATAATTCTAATACCTTGAACTTGTATTACATGTTGATCATTCTCATCCTCAGCTTCAGTAATAGCTTGTTCTACATCTTCAACAACTTCATCTTCTTGTTCAGGTCCGAATTGAATGGGATGATGATACAAGTTTTCTATATTTGACAAATCAAACAATGATCAATAAATTAAATTTGCACAGTTTGATCAAAATCAAATAGATAATTAGTAATTTTTATAATTCTTACCTTCGTAGAAGCTATCGATTTGAGCTTCATCGTTTAGATCGAAATTGATTATGTTGATATCAAAATTTTCTACAGTGTTCTGTATATTTCGATTTAGATCAATTTCAATTGAATGTATACAAGAATTTAGCATGATTTTTGGAGAAATTATAAACCCTAGAATTGATTAGAAGGAGAGAGAGAAAAAATTCGAGCTCTGATGATGAATTGTTAATGGCGTCGATGCTGAAGATACATGGCGTTCTTTCTTTTGTTTGGGGTTTTACGGGTTTAAGAGTTAGTGGGCTGGGTTGGAGATTTTCAGTGTCTTGTATTTGGTGGTTTGGGCACGTGAGACTTTGGGTCCACAATAAACTTATTGTGGACCGGGTCCACCCAAGATGAATTGAAAAAATAAAGACAAAAAAAATTGATAACATCGTCATAATAAATTGGCAGGAAAAAAATTCATGTAAAAGTGACATCTTTTATATAATTTAAGAGACGGTTTTGCAACACTTCCTTACAGCACTCTAAACCCCCAACTCTCAATTCTCATGCATTCTCTCTTTTTTATTTTTATTATTATTTTTTTTATTTTTAAAAATAACTTCCAAATAACTCTAATAACCCAAAATAATTAACTTAAAAAAAATAATTTCCTTTTTTTTTTTAAAAAAAAAATCTATAGCTTTCACAGTTTCACTTATGTAACTTCCACTTATACAGATATACTAATTTGTTTCCTACACATACATATAGCTAGCCCATACATTAGCATGGGTACATTCTAGTATGTATAATTTGGGAAAGGATGATATTAGCATATTTTACTTAGCATTAGTTAATAGATTTCAATCCTAATTCTAGCACTACGTATTAACAAGTTCATAACGTTAACAAATCAACGAGTCTACGAGCAGAATAAGAATATTTCATGAGTTTAATTTTAGACCATCTTATATTCAAACAGTTATTTTGTCCTCGAACTTGGCTCATTAGACAAACTGAGCACGAACCAATTCTACAATATTTACAAACAAATGAATAACGAATAAAATTTGAGGGATGCCAAATTGAACAAGAATAGGAGTATTCAATGAATAATTATTCTTTCAATTACTCCATGTATCCTTTTTTTATTATTCCACTCTCATTTTTGATGCTTTTAAATTTACTCCATAATTTAAATAGCCGTAGAAAATCACCTAGGAGTACTTTATTCTCACTTGCTAAGTTATTGTTGATCTCAAAATCCCACCAATTTGTTTTCTCATTAACTTTACACAATTAAAACTTAATAAAATAAACTTATTTTTATAGACCAACTAAGAAAAAAGAATACAGAACACAAAGAAACTCTGAACTCTCAAACACAATGGAAGCAATTTGTAGTTGAACTCTCATTTTCTTAACATCACGTGCCAAAAAAATACAAAGAACGTGAAAATAAAATGACACTGATAGTTTCTTCAAAAAAAAAAAAAAAATGACACTGATAGTGGCAGCCCAATTATTAAATATGGTACTAAGTACTGTATAATTTAGCCACAAAAATCTGGTAAGTAGTAAAGTACCTCCAATTAAATGCTAACAAACGATATTGCTCTTCTTGTACATAAACAATAACATAACCCCACCAACACAATAACACTAAAGCTTCTATCTTCTGCTAAGAATCTTTCTTTTTCCCCTTTTTTTTTTCCCCTCCATAACAATGGCTTCTTTCAACTGTCTTTAAAAAGTGTCCTTTAATTTTTGTTAATTAATTATAGTAACTGAGAAAAATTTAAAATAACTGTCGGTTTCTGTTTTTCAGTGACTGTCAAAGCTTATATTCCTTGTAATTGCCCTTTTGTTTATTTAAAAGAAAATAGGTCCTTGAATAATTTTGTAATTTTTTTCTTTTCATTTTCACCATCTAAAAATTAGAATTTTGTAACGAATTAAGGGGTTTTTTTTTTTTTTTTTTTTTCTCTTTTTCTTTTAACATTATTTGAAATTTTATGGTTGAGAAATATTAAGGTCTTTTGTCACATATGATGTGAGTTTTGACATTTTCCTTTGTTTCCTTCTTTGCTAAGAAATTATCAAATTATCCCAGGTTCCTTCATACCCAAAAAAAAAAAAAAAAAAAGGTTATGAGCTATTTTTTGTAGGTAAAATTAGACAAAAATATAGTTGATTAAATTATCTTAAAATTTGGGTAATCTTTTTGTTATTCAATGGAGTTCAAAGACAAGTGATTCTCCAAGCATTCCTTACATAAACTGGGTAAGCTTCCTTTCAGCTTTTTGTAAATTTTGTTCATGATTAGTAGAATTTGCATGTAGGATTGTTTGATCATCATGTACTTTCATAAATTTCATATTTTACTTTTGTCATTATCTTTGCTACTAACACTCTTCATTTTTCCTCTATCAGATCCTTGACACTCCGACATGGGTATGGAAAATTTCACCTTCATCTTAGACCAAAATTATGGATGCATAATTTTTATAAAATAGCCGAGTTTGATACTTGGATATGTTCTGCACTATGTGTTTGAATATATATTTACTTGATTGATTTATAATTTACTACCTATGATAGTACTTGTGTTGCATAATCTATTATATGTAGCATTAGGATATTTATGTTACAATTGGTAGCAATTCAGAGTTGAAGCATTATTTGTCCTTTGTTTTTCAGTGTATGGAAGCTCAAAATATTTGTTCATCTCTGAATAATCTAAACACTGAGAACAGATGGCAAAGGGATTCATCAGACAGTCATTAATCTTGCTTCTATTAGTCGTTTCGATCCATTGTACGATCTCAGTTAAGCTACAATCATCACAAGTGGAGGCTCTTTTGAGAGTTCAGTCAATTCTGAACTTCCCTTCTGTTTTAAGCAGTTGGAATAAGAAAACCAAGTTTTGTAATTTGGAACCGTCTTCGTCTGTGACTGTTGTATGCTATGGAAATAATTTAACTCAGCTTCATATATGTGGTAACAAGGGAGCTCCCAAATTGCCTCATAATTTCTCAATTGATTCTTTCGTCGAAACTCTTGTTAAGTTGCCTAGTTTGAAGGTTCTTACTCTGGTTTCACTTGGTTTATGGGGTTCGTTACCTGGAAAAATCGAGCAGATGTCTTCACTTGAGATGTTTAATGTAAGCTCGAACTTCTTGTCAGGAACCATCCCTGAAGGAATTTCATCTCTGACAAATCTACAAGGTATTGTACTTGATGATAACGCGTTTAGTGGTGAAATTCCTGATATATTCGGATCATTTCCTGTTCTGAATGCTCTGAATTTGAGGAACAACTCGTTTGATGGGTCATTACCAAAGAGTTTGAGCAAACTAAGTGGTCTCAGAGTTCTGACACTTGCAAATAATCAGTTTTCTGGAGAAGTACCAGATCTTAAAGGATTGAAGAACCTTGAAGATCTCGATTTGGAGGATAACTCGCTTGGACCTAATTTCCCTCAGCTTGAGAACAAATTGGTGTCATTGATCTTAAGAAATAACAAGTTTAGATCAGGTATTCCTGCTGAAATTGGTTCATATTATCAGCTCAAAAAGCTCGATGTTTCTTTGAATAAGTTTATGGGTCCATTACCTATGTCATTGTTATCTCTACCCTCGATCAACTATCTGAACATTGCAAAAAACAAGTTTACTGGATCGCTGTCCAAAAATATGGCGTGTACTGTTGCACTTAATTTTGTGGACTTGTCGTCCAATCTCTTGACTGGTGACTTGCCTGACTGCCTTGTATCAAAGTCCAAGAACAGAATTCTCCATTATGAAGGAAACTGCTTAAATGCGCCAGATGACAGCCAGCATCAATATTCCTTCTGCAGAAATGAAGCATTGGCTGCTGGGATTGCAACTTCCATCAAGAAGCGCGACCAAAAAAGGAAAGCCATCTTAGCTTCATGCATTGTTGGTGGAGTATTAGTCTTTGCAGTGCTTATAGTTCTGGTTTTCTGGCTGTTTAGACGCGTTTATGCTAAGAAGAAACTTGATGCCCAGCCACCTAGAGTTATAGCTGAAAAGGCTTCAACAGGATATACATCAAAGCTTCTCTGTGATGCAAGTAAGTCCCAATTCTCTTATGCAACTACATCTGTATTCAAGTGCCAGTTTGTTAAAGACAGTACATTTGATAAATTTCTGTAGACGTGTCTAAACATCTAAAATTGATCAATGTATTCATTTAATGGTATACAAATGGATAAGTCTTGATGGTTGGTAGGTCTATAGCTAAGGGATCGAGGAATTAGTCGTCTTGTTCTGACAAAGTCAGCAGAGTTAATTAGGCATATGATGTAGATGATTTTGATGATTCAAAATATAGCAGTTCATGATCTGAGCTCTGTTCTTAGTTCTAAGTTGACGGCTATCATTTAACAGCACAATGGTTAAATAAGCTTTTCAATCAATTGTCAAAGGGCAATGTCGAACCGTTTCCTGTCACTATGAATCCTATACCCACCATTATATTACTGCCAAAAATGCCACAACTTGGATAACAGGCAGCTCATAATCCTTGCTTGAATTTTCATTGGATCAATGTGTAACAAGTTTTCTGCTCTTTCCGCAATTCTACATACTTTTATGAAAATATCACCAATGAAGATTGCTTGTTGGAGGATTCTTTTTATTTATGTATTTTATTTAATTGTAAGTTATTAATATTGATGTCACATTCTTTTTTGACATTTAAATGAAGGATATATATCACAAACAATGAAGCTTGGTGCACTTGGGATTCCAGCATACCGGACATTTTCGTTGGAAGAACTTGAGATAGCTACTAATAAATTTGCTTCAGCAGCATTCATGGGAGAAGGCTCTAAAGGTCAGGTATGTAACAATCATTTTTCTGATTATAGATAGAAGTCTATTTTAGCGATTTTTTATTTTTGTTGGTCATGGGTTCTGATGTATGCTTCAGCTTTTTTCTGTAAGGTGTCTATAGTGTTAGGTTTTTACTAGTGATGTCAATTTAAACTAATCGGGTGTTGGAAGTTTAGCTATATTGAAAAGTTTTCGGTTTCTTTTTTTTTGTGTTGCATCAGATGTATAGGGGCCAGCTTAGTGACGGTTCTCTTGTTGCCATTAGATGCCTAAAGCTTAAGGAAAATCACCCTACTGAGTACTTTATGCCTCACATTGAACTAATATCTAAGCTCAGACACCGCCATTTAGTCAGTGCACTTGGTCACTGTTTCGAGTACTACTTGGAGGATTCGAGTGTTAGCAGATTATTCCTTGTATTTGAATATGTTCCAAATGGGACACTAAGGAGTTGGATCTCAGGTAACTATCTACACTAGCAGATATTTAGCTTCATTATAACTCGCAGATCAAGATAACCTTTTTTGTTTCATTATAATTTATTCTCTTTTTATGGAAGCTGGACGTGCTAGAAGAAAGCTCACTTGGTCGCAACGTATAGCAGCTTCCATTGGAATTGCGAAAGGAATTGAGTTTCTTCATGCAGGGATAACACCCGGTATATTCTCAAACAACCTCAGGATAACAGATATTTTGATGGACCAAAACTTGGCTGCTAAAATCAGCAGTTATAACCTTCCACTGTTGACTGATAATATGGGAATGGTAAGAACTAAACTACCTACTAATAAATAGAAATCATACATGTAAACTTCATATCTGCTCGACTTTTAAATTTCAGGATACTAACGGAGCTTCTACACGGTCTAAAGAGGTTTACAAGAGGTACTAACCCGGTGTCTAGAATCTTTCATTCTTGTTTTTCCATCCTAATTATCATACGAAGGCAGAAGGTACCTGAAATACTTTCTTTATGTCTGTAATTGCTTACCTTGTTACATGTATCGCCTTTTAGGATAGAGCACGAAGATAAGATGGACATTTATGACTTTGGTGTAATATTACTGGAGATGCTCATGGGAATACAAGTTAAAACAAGGAGTGAGCTCAATGCTTTGAGAAACCAGGTATGTTTACTCTTGAATTATGTCAGTCCAAAGAAATTTCTTTGTTGAACTTGGCTATGTAACAGCCTTCATGAGGTTCTAGTTATGCAACTCATTACATTGCAGGTACAAGCGAGCTTTGCAGCAGATGAAGCAGCTCGTAGGAGCACAGTGGCCGAAGAAATCCAGAACACTTGCTCTGCTGAATCACTTAAGACGATGATGGAAATATGCACTAGGTGTCTGCTGAAAGACCTGACCCTGAGACCAACCATTGAGGATGTACTGTGGAACTTGCAGTTTGCTTCTCAGGTTCAAGATGCGTGGCAAGGAGGAGAGTCACGAAGCAGCAAAAGCAGCTCCCCTGCCTCACCTCCTCAACTTCCAAAGCTAAGGTTCACCATACATTAACCAGGCTGAAAGAAAGCACAACTTAACGCGGCTATAATTATATACTTAACCATATAGAAAGCAAATTATCAGCTGCATCTCATTTTGTCAAAAGTATGTATCACATAGTTTTGTGCCTCACTAGAATATTTGGAAGTACTAATTCAAAAAGGCAATTGTTTGTGTTGATCTTGGACTGCTGTTTGATGGATTTTTTGCCAGTTTTGATGTGGCAACTGGCAAGACACGTTTTTCCACATGACACCACCAAATCACAACTTTATGTAAACTAATACTTCCTTTGTTCCTTAAAATTGTGTTTAGTAATGCAACTGGAGAAGTTTGCTCTCCTTTTGTGTCTGGTGACTAGCTGTAAATACAACAATATGATGCATGCCGTATACCTAATGCTACACGGACACACGGTCGTGTGGTATACATGGCCGTGTACCTCATTCTACACGATCATGTGGTAGCCCTTTGCATACGAACTTATCTACACGGTAGTGTACCCTCTTCTAAATGACCGTCTGCGTCAGGTATTATTTGAAGTGGTTATTTGCCGGGCCTGATGGAGCGCAACATATAGTAATAGGTGGTTTGAATTTATTTGTTTCCTTGTATTGGAACTATTAAATACAAATGAGGGCTTCTTCATTGATGCGATTTTTGAAAAACTATAAACCTCCCCTTTGAGATCTGAAACAATTTTTGTAGCAATTTCATCCTTCGAACTCGGGTACACGGATTACGAAGTAAGTTATGTAAGCCTTAAGGACCGGGGCGTTCGTCACCGAGATACTTGTTCATATAGTTGCGTATTTCGCTTCTAAGGCGATGTATTCCAGACCACAAAACAACTATATTTTAAGATCATCAATCAAGTAATTTTTTAAGTTTGTTCTTCTTTAATTTCTTGGAATCAACAAGTATTTTTTTCCAACAAATTGCACCATTTGCACTTTTGACATAATTTACACTGCTTTTCAGCTACATATTATGATGTACATAAAAAGAATATTAATGTGTGTTCGTGTTCGATTCGTTTTGATATATACTTTTATGATATAAGTGTTTTATAATTTTTAACATGTTCTAGAAGACAATATGAACAATTGTTGTCGCTATACAATTAACATGTTCTAGAAGACCAATCAATTGTTGCAATATGTAGAAATTTGTAATAATAGGTGTGTGGGGAGATACCGATATCTGGTACAGTGCCGATATCTACTCGTATACATTCTAAACAGGTTTGGATTTATAGTGATAAAACTCATATCGGTAACGTCACATAATGGCATTGATATCGGCACCTCTTAAAACTAAGCACGTGTCGTTGGTTAATCGGCACTTGGCATAAAGTGGTTTGCATGGCATGCAACCATCTGGAAGTTGAAGTCATTATAAATAGGTAGGATTCTCCAAAATAAAAGGTAGCATTTATTACTCTCTCTCTCTCTCCCTATATTTTTCTCTCGTCTCTTCTTTTCTCTCAAACACTTTCTAACTTTATCATCGGAGTGGTTATCCCCGGATTCACCTCGGGGTTTGCTAATCCTCTTTTCTTGTGTAGGTGCTTAGCCAGACGATAGGGTCTTTACGGATCTCGGATACGGGTAATCGGATCTGAACAGGAACAATTTGGCGCTAGAAGGAGGGGAGGAGTGATTACTTCTATTGCCTAAGGACCTTACATAGAGCAACCATGGCCGGTAACAAAGAAACTCCTGGAAGTAACAATAGGGCAAGCAGGATAATTAACCCTGGGAATGGAGCGCAGCCAGAGGTTGAGATACAGGATGAAACCCATACCCTGGAAGGAAATCAGTTTAATATGCTGATAACCTTAGAGCGGCATGTTGGTGCAGTGGCAGATCCCATGGCCGAGTTCACCCCGGAGGATTTGGAGATGGTGGCCAGGGTGATGTCAGCTCTGAGTAAGAAGAGGAAGGAAGCCTAGGCCAGAACCACCCAGGCTGTAGGAGGGATACCAATTGTAAACCTTGATAGTCAATTTAACCAAGTGTCGCAACCAAGTCGACCGCACAGAGAAGTGTCGTAGCCAAGGACACATGCAACCGCTCAGGAGACAGGGCGCAATCCTCTAGTCGTGCCGTTAACACCAGAAACAAGCGGCAGAGAAGTTCGCAGAATGCAGGGCAAGGGGTGGTCCGAACAATTGTTCAACTAAGGGCATCGCCGTTTACACAAGACATCTTGGATCAGCAAATGGAGAAGGTTAAAATGCCGATAGGCAGATATGATGGAAGGGGTGATCCAAACAGGTATATAACATCTTATGAGGGGCACATGATTTTGTACACCAATTCGGATGCGGTTTGGTGCAAGGTCTACCCGACCACCCTAACCGGAGTAGCGACAGATTGGTTTAACAACCTGGGAAGTGGAACATTAGATAGCTTTGAGAAGCTAATGGAGATGTTTGTGGGGGCAATATATCAGTAACAGCATTAGGCAGAGGACCTCGGGGGAGTTAATGGCCGTAGGGCAGAAAGCAGATGAGTCTCTAAGGGACTACATCAGGAGGTTCAATAATGAAGCAAACACAATTCAATAATGATTATGAGTTTAAGCGGTACTTGACAAGAAAAAACTTGCCGACACTAGCAGCAGCTTTTAACAAGTCTCATGAGTATATAAAAAGTGAAAAGCTAATGAAGACAAGCAGGCGGGTCGCCCCAACAGACAGAGTGCAGTATTCGTTTAAGAGGGGGGGGGGGGAGGGGGCTCAGGAAGTGGAAGGTCGAAAAATCCGACCCCAATGAGGAGAGGAGGAAGTCGGCAAGAGGTCAGGAGTGCTAAAGCACCAATGCGATATAGTGCATACACCCCGCTGAATGCGCCCAAGGCAGCTATATACTCAGTGAACCAGAACAAGGAGGGATGGGTGAGACCCATGCCAATGAAGGCCAAGGGAAGAGATGCCAAGAAATATTGTATGTTCCACCAAGATGTCAGGCATTATACTGAAAAATGCACGTATTTGAAAGATAACATTGAGGGGCTGATAAGGAAAGGCCATTTGACTTAATACTGGCTGCATACAAGGGGAAATCAACCACCATCGTATCGGCAGTTGGAACGACAACAACTAGAGGCAAGGCCTAAAAGACAGCAAGTGCAAATAAGCCAGCAGGGAGATGGTGGGTAGCCAACCATTGTCAATAGGGAAGAAAATTGATGTGATAACCGGTGGGCCGATTCATGGAGGAACAATAAGCGGAGCTTGAAAACATTTTTCGGAGCACCGCCACATAGTGAATACACTAGATGCCGACAACCGCCCCCGACCGACAGATATACCTGAGGTGGTATTCACAAGAAAGGATGCTAGGGGAATTGTCTTTCCACATGACGATCCCTTAGTGTCGATAACGACAATTACCGGGCCGACATCAAACGAGTCTTGGTGGATACACCCCGATGTGATGGTGCACAGACTGAATGTTGATAGAAAGTTCAGGCCGATAAGATAGAAAAAGAGGAACTTCTTAACGGAGAAAATTGAAGCAATACAAGCCGAGGTTAACAAGCTTCTAGCGGCTGGGTTCATAGAGTCATGCACATACCCCGAGTGGCTGGCCAATGTAGTCATGGGTAAAAAGTCGACTAGAAAGTGGAGGATGTGTGTAGATTTCACATATTTGAATAAGGCCTGCCCCAAAGATTGTTATCCTCTTCCCCGAATAGATAGACTGGTAGACTCCACTTTGGGTCACGCAATGCTTAGCTTCCTAGATGCGTTTTTGGGTTACCATCAAGTCAGCCTTGATAAGTTAGACAAGGCCAAAACGGTGTTTATAACGGATGTCCGGGTTTTTAGTAACAAAGCAATGCCGTTTTTCTTGAAAAATGTAGGAGCGACCTATCAAAAGTTGGTTGATAAAATATTCGAAAAGTAGAAAGGCCGGAATGTAGAAGTGTATATGGATGATACCATAGTAAAAAAAGCAGAGCTCAAGAAGATCACATTACCGACTTGAGAGAAACGTTTGACACTATATCAGATGAAGCTGAACCCAGAGAAGTGTGTATTTGGGGTTCGGTCAGGAAAGTTTTTGGGATTCATGGTGAGCGAACGAGGTATTGATGCAAACCTCGATAAAGTAAATGCAATACTTGAAATAAAACAGCCAAGAACTATCCTTGATATACAGCGGCTGACAGAAAGGATGACAGACTTAACCCAATTCATTAGCAAGTCGGCAAAGAAAGCCCTCCCTTTCTTTGTGACGTTGCGACAGAATAAGACATTTGAATGGGGGAAAGATCAAATAGAAGCTCTAGAGGTGGTGAAAAATCATCTTAAGTCGTTGCCGACACTGGCAAGGCCTGAGCGTGGGGAGCCGTTGCAGTTGTACATTTCAGCTTCCCCGAAAATGGTGGCGGCAGTGTTGTTGGTGGAGAGAAAGAAGCAGCAATGCCAATTTACTTTTAAGTCCTGTTCTAAACGTAGCGGAGCGGAGATATCCGGTGATTGAGAAGATGGCATTCGCCATCGTTGTTGTGGCGAGAAAGTTACGCCCTTACTTTGATGCTCATGCAATACAAGTGTTAACTAATCACCCGCTTGAGAAATCACTCCGGAAGATGGATACCTCGGGCAGGCTGCTGAAATGGGCTGTCAAGCTATCGGAGTATGAATTGGAATACAAACCCAGGATATCCATAAAGGCACATGCTCTATTAGATTTCCTTATGGAAACCTCTTATAGTGATGAAGAGGAAGAAGTAGGAACTTGGCAGGTGGCAGTTGATGGCTCAGCTACTGCAAATGGGTCAGGTGCCGGAATAGTAATCACGTCCCCAGACAGAAATATGTTTGATCTGAGTACGCTATGAAGTTCAAGTTTAAAGCAACAAATAATAAGGATGAATATGAAGCTATGATAGCAGGCATTCAATTATCAATAGCGGCTGAGGCTAGGAAGTTAACTCTGGTTACTGATTCCCAGCTAGTCTCCAGCCAATTCACTAGAGATTACGAAGCTAAGGAACCAGCGATGATAAGGTAACTAGAAAAGCTAAACCAATTAACGACTCAGTTAGAGTCTTTTGAGGTTAAACTAGTCTCGAGAATGCAAAACACTCAAGCAGATGCCCTGGTGAGGCTAGCAAGTTCGAGCTTCAATGACCTGGAAAGAACAGTGACGGTAGAGATCTTGAAGCAAAGGAGTATTGATGAGACTTCAGTGCAAACCTTGTGCATCGTTACCGAAATTCAATGGTATGACAACATTTTAGGATATATCCTGTATAGAACATTACCAGTTGATAAGGTGGAGTCACGCAAGTTGAAAAAAGACTGTGTCTGGTTTATCATGCATAACGGCCAGCTGTACAAAAGAGGGTTCTCGCTGCCTTTGCAAAGGTACATATCGGGTTATGAGTCAGCAAAACTCATTGAAGAAATCCACAAGGGAACGTGTGGAAATCATATGGGAGGCCGAGCTATGTCGTTGGAAGCAATGAAGCGAGGGTATTATTGGCCGACAATGAATGAGGATGCTTTGCGTTATGTGCAAAGGTGTGAAAAGTGTCAAAAGTTTGCACCAGTTATCAACCTCCCACCAAATGATCTGACACCGATACTAAACCCAGTCCCATTTGCGCAATGGGGAATGGAAATAGTGGGACCCTTTCCGTCCGCAACAAGTGGAAGAAAGTTCTTGATTGTTGGGATAGATTATTTCACCAAGTGGATAGAGGCTAAGCCAGTGACGAAGATATTAGCGTCAGAGGTGAAAAAAGTTTATTTGGAAGAACATTTTTACAAGATTCGGATTGCCGATGACGATGGTGTTTGACCATGGATCGCAATTTGACTGTAAGCCTGTAAAAGAACTTTTGGCTATGTACAAAGTAAAATTTGCTTATGCCGCGGTATGTCATCCACAGTCAATGGTCAAGCTGAAGCTGCCAACAAGCAAATCTTAACAGCGCTCAAGAACAAGATATAAGATGCAAAAGGCTTATGGGCTGACCTCATACTAGAGATATTATGGGCGAATAGAACAACAACCAGGGAAGCAACAGGAGAATCACCATTTAACCTAGTATTCGGCACAGAGGCTGTAGTGCATGTAGAGGTGGGGTTGCCGACAATCAGAATCTAGCATTACTGCGAATAGCAGAATGATCTGTTGTTACGACAGCTGCTGGATTTTTGCTAAAGCTACGAGAAAAAGCAGCGGTCAAATCGGTAGCTTACAAGGACCAAATGTCTAGGGCATATAACAGAAGGGTGAATCATCGCCCATTAAGCACGGGAGATTTGGTTCTATGAAGAACGGCGGCAACAGGAAAAGGAAACGCCGATGGAAAATTAATGGCAAACTGGGAAGGCCCATATCGGATCAAGGATACGATCATGCAAGGGTCCTATTATCTGGAAACAATAGATGTCAAGCCATTAAAGAATATATGGAACACAGCAGTGTTAAAGAAATTTTATGTTTAAACTAATGTAGCATGTAAAACTTTTGTCAGATGGTGCCGGTAATAAGAAAAGGTGCAGATTCTGAAAAGCATATTGAAAATGCATCCTCCATTTGACATATTATCGTCAAATGGGACGGACAGCTCAAAATCACTTCCACGAAGTTAATGCGCTTACAGCCTGATCAGTTGTAATCATTAACACGTGAGTTTGTTGGTTCAAGTAAAATACCGGTCAAATCAGGTCATGACATACGCCGAATTGAGGCATAACCATGACCTAGATCGTCGAGAAGGGTGCTTAACAGACGGAAAAATGCAGAATGATGAGCGACCGATGTTATACTATGAACTAACGACGAGTGAAAAGCTCATATTAACTGTAGAATCGTATTACGGCTTGAACCTTTAGTGAACATACCTATTTCGCAGGTACATCCATTAGGGGGGTAGAAAGTACTGAGAGTTACACTAAGTAAGACAATATATGATGGCTGATAAGTCGTTTTAAGGAAATTTTTTAAGAAGGACCGATAAGTCACATTATCTAGAAAGTTCTATCCAACTCCTTTTTTTAACTACAGCGAAAACAAATTAAAATTTAAAAGTTCAAGCATATGTATATGTAATAAGCAGTAAAAGATCCAGGCAGTTTTTTAACAAAAATAAAAATGTTGGAATGACAATCGACAGGCATCACCACAAAAAGGGTATATGCCAATAATACAGCATTGTAAAAAAACTACAAGTTTCTTCAAAAACTGAAACTTAAAATAAACAGATCAAAGAAAATAAGGCCCTATCACACAGGAGCCACACGAGGATGTCGGTGACGATTGCCCACCCCTTCAAGCCACTAGAGCTCCCTCCTTTTCCGACACTGGAGAATTCAGGATGTTGGGGTCCACAACGGCGTCTGTCTCGGCTAGCATAGCGTTGAGGATATCTTCATACGCAAATTGCTATTGCTCAAAGTCGGAAGGTTTT
Source organism: Chenopodium album (assembly GCF_948465745.1). Taxonomy (NCBI): domain Eukaryota; kingdom Viridiplantae; phylum Streptophyta; class Magnoliopsida; order Caryophyllales; family Amaranthaceae; genus Chenopodium; species Chenopodium album. The sequence continues at coordinate 38,338,554 of NC_137844.1, forward strand.
GCATGAGCTTTGTTGATAAAAGCGGCCTCGACCTTAGCCCAGTCAGATTTGGTCCAGCCAACAATTTGAGCAACGCATCTCTAAGCAGCAGTCCAGCCATCGTCAAACTGATCCTACAACCTCTCAATGAACGCGGCAGAATTTAGGTACCTGTTGATAGCTCTCTGACGAACGCCAGGCTTATCGGCCTCCATTTTTTAAACCTTAGCTTCCAGCGTGCCGATTGTGCCTTTGGCATTGGAGAGCTCTTTCTGCAGCACAGGAAGTTGGTCAGCAGCCTTGCTCTTTTCAGACAGCTGAGTCCGGAGAAGCTTAACTTCTTCAAGGCTTTTAAATTTGTTGGCCTTGTCCCGCAAAGCCTTTAGTTCCTTGTCATCTTTGGCCTTTGCTTCCTTGATGCCGCTACGGGCCACTTCAGCATTCTTCAGAGCCGACTGAAGAGATTCCCGGTTTGCAGAAGCCAGATGATGTTGCTCTTGATAATACCGGTACATTTCAACAAGCTCAGTGCCAGAGGCAACGACCTACTCAACAAAAGTAAATAAGTAAGTTAAAGAAAAAAAATTGATGAAATGAATGATGACTGAAAAATGAAAATGATAGTCATATGCTGTAAAGTGGGGTTTAAACAAGTACCTTCATAAGGTCATGCATATACTGCACAGAAACAGGGCCGATAAGACCAGTGGGCATGTCAACAGGAGTGGCCAAGTTCCGCAAATGCCGATACCCCAGGTTTGCACCTCAAAGCGGGTCATCGGTAAAGATAGAATCATTGCGACACACATCCATCTCAGGCTGCCACCGATCTTGGGAATGACCCTCTGGGGCAGCAAACCTCCTCGCAACCTCGTCCGAAATTTTTCCTTTCGGCCGTTCTATCTATTGGTTAGCCAGGTAAGTAATACCGGGAATGCTAACATCATAGCCGACAGGGCCAACAGTTTGAGGCTTAGAAGGGACCTAGTAGCAACGTGAGTTTGAGGTGGGGATTCAGTGATGTCTTCCACTTCGACATCAGTTGGAAACGACTCTATTTGATGTTGCTATAGTGGAGTCGTCCCTTAAAGGCTCGGGATGCTGAGTGGGAGATGGAGGTTTTTATTGCTCTATGTTTTGTTCGGGATGCTTGGGTGGTTGCTCATCCTCCCTCCTAGAGCTTACAGCAGCCGTCCCACCACCCCGCCGATTGGCAAGAGATACCAGCCGTCTGTTCCTCCTAACATTTTCGTTCGCCATTTCCTCAGTTCTTCTTTTTGGATTGCGGGTAGGAGCAAGGCTGCAAAATGTTACCAAAGTGTCGTAACTAGGTTTAGGTGACTAGGGACAACGTTTGATAATTCTCTTGCCGTCTGAAGAAAGTCCCAAGGCCCTGTTATTTAGTTTATCAACACAACATATCCATGAATAAAAAAAAGGGTTTTTCTAAGCTATGCCCCCAAGTTCTTCGGTTGATAAGCTGTACCCATACTTTTTCAAAGTTATAAGTTGTGCCCTCCACCTCACGATATTTTATCAACAATACCCTTTGACAGTCATATCCATTAACAAAGGTTAAGTTATTTTATCAACAATGGTGTCGTGGCGTTATTAATTTGATACGTGTCCCGTTCTAATTGGTTTAACACTTTAAAAAATTTAAAAAATCAGAAAATAAAATAATAAAAAAGGTTATTGTTAACGTCAAAGGTTATTGTTAATAAAAATTAGTGACGTTGAGGGCACAGCTTAGACGTTTGAAAAAGCATGGGCAAAGCTTAGAAACTGAAAAAGTTTGGGGGCATAACTTAGAAAAACCCAAAAAAAAAAAATATACAATAGTAATAATAATAAAATAAAGACAAATAAATAAAGTATGTATGTGCGCATGTTAAGAAATGACAATAAGTAAGGTTGAGATATAGTCATAATATATGAAGGAAAGATTAAATAAAATACGAGGCAAGTACCATAGTTGTTGGTCCAGCACAGACCGACATATGATAATGGAGCATTGCCGAGAATATACTTCACATTCGGCAGCCAAACTTTAGGGACAACTTGCGTTTACCACCCCCGATATCAATTTTCTCAATATCAAAATAGTCAAAAGCTTTACGTTCTTGCTCGCCAAGCTCCCTATCGGCAATATGTCCAAAACGGGTGTGGGGCCGAAAGAATTTTCTTGAGATAGGGAAGTCATCAGGAACGCGCATAAAAAAGAACTTGTCTTGCCAACCCTTGCAACTTGAGAGCTTTGGGTGGTCGGTATATTTGTGCGATGCCGTATACAGTGACCACCATCCCTCAGATTGCCTGTCACGCTTTAGGGATAGTAGTCTTCGGAATAAATTCAGGGTTAGCGGAAAATTTTTATATAGCATAACCCATACCAAAGAAATAACAGCTCGGATTGTCGGAGGGGTAAGCTGGGTGAGGCAGACATTCCAACCCCTTAAAAATTTTGATGATAAAAGGGTGAAGAGGGAACTGGATGCCAAATCAAAATGCTTGGCATAGATGGCGGCATGACCAGCCGGACATTCAAGAACAGTAGAAGAAGGAGGAAGTGTAAGCTCATAGCCTTCCGGCAATCTGTAAAACCTTTTGGCATGCCGGCAGTAATCTTTCTCCTTTAACAGTGACAACTAACTATCACTAACTTTGGCCTTTGCAACTTTACTGTTGGCGGGAATGTTGAGAGGATGGTGATGATCGGCATCATCAGTCTCAGAGTTATATTCTTCGTTAAGGCTTTCCTCATGGGTAACCTGAGCCATAAGGTCAATGATTTCGGCCCTCTCTTCAAAATCGGAGTTTTCCTCCTGATTAACCTCTTCCCCCCCTTCGTCATCATCATTTAGCACAGACCTAACGGCAGAGTCATGCACGGGGGACTTAGAGCCTCTCTCATACTAGAGCTGTCAGAACTTACCTGCGCCTACCCGGATCTCCTGCTAGGCCCGACTCTATCAGCAGCAGCCTGAGGCTGATAACTAGTTTTCTTAACCCTTGGCATTGTGGAGGTATTGACTCGGATATTACCGACATTGGAACCGTACTAGTCAATGATAAGCTTATCAGCAAAACTGCGTAAATGATATCGAACGCTAACTGGCTCAATATCGAGAACTTCAATATCGTCTGGAAGGTCGGGATTAGTGGGGCGGACCGCTCTCTCGTAGTTGGCCAATATTTTATGACGGTAAAAAGCTTCTTTTTGCTCTTCCGCGGATAGCGGCTGAAAGGGATCGTCAATATTGTCAGAAAGAGAGGAAGCAGTCCCTTTAGGTTTACCGATATCTTTTCCTAGTGATTGCCTGATAAGACGGCGCCTAACAGTGCTAAGGGTAGGTTATTCTTCTTCAATGCTACTACTAGACATATAATGCACCAACCTAAAGCTAAAATCGAAAATAAATCGAAAGCATGCAAAATAAAAATTGAGGGTTTGTAAATACCTTAGACGATTCGTCCTGAGCAAAGGTATGCAATCGATCCCCAAATGAAATCCGATTCCACTTTGAAAGAACAGTGCCTGCTGTGGGAATGACAAGAATCTCTCGCAAATTCGTTCAAATTTTATTTAACAAAAAGGGTGAGAATGAAAGCCGAGTAAAAATTAACCAGAATTTAAGGAGTTAAAAAGTGACGATTGATATGACCGCCTTGACAGAAATCCAACGACGGGGATAATCTTGCGATTCCAAAATTTGAGCGCTAGATTATTGACACGTGTCACAGTGTTTTTTAGGTTTCCCGCCTACTTAGTTAGATGATTAACATTCTAGTTTGCAACTAGCAAGCAACAGAAGGTACATATATATATATATATATATATATATATATATGTGTATACTTCAAGTAGACCTTGTTTGCAGTCGGCAAACAAGGTCACTTTGGGGGGAAACGGAGTTTTTCGCTCCCCCTCTTTTGTCATAAGTAGACCTTGTTTGCATTCGACAAACAAGGTCACTTCGGGGGGAAAACGGAGTTTTTCGCTCCCTCTTTTGTCATAAGTAGACCTTGTTTGCAGTTGGCAAACAAGGTCACTTTGGGGGAAAACGGAGTTTTTCGCTCCTTTTTTCATAAGTAGACCTTGTTTGCAATCAGTAAACAAGGTCACTTTGGGGGGAAAACGAAGTGTTTTCAATTTCATGTACCCCATAACAACAATTCTAACTTCTCTTGATTACACTTCAACAAAACCAAATTTGCACATCTTAAGTCAAGATGAAAAGTGCTAGACAGAGTGCAAGAAACATATATCCCAGACTTGCTCATCCAATACATCAAACAATCATAGACATTGCACATAAGTGAGAACATTAGCTACTCTAACGTCCTCACTTGGGGGGCTAGTTGTGTGGGGAGATACCGATATCTGGTATAGTGCCGATATCTACTCGTATACAGTCCAAACGGGTTTGGATTTATAGTGATAAAACCCATATCGGTAACGTCATATAACGGCATTGATATCGGCACCTCTTAAAACTCACGTGTCGTTGGTTAATTGACACTTGGCATAAAGTGGTTTGCATGGCATGCAACCACCTGTCAGTTGAAGTCATTATAAATAGGTAGGATTCTCCAAATTAAAAGGTAGCATTTATTACTCTCTCTCTCTCTCTCCCTATATTTCTCCCTCTTCATATCGTCTCTTCTTTTCTCTCAAACACTTTCTAACTTTATCATCGGAGTGGTTATCCCCGAATTCACCCCGGAGTTAGCTAATCCTCTTTTCCTGTGTAGGTTCTTAGCCAAACGATAGGGTTTTCATGGATCTCGGATACGAGTAATTGGATCTGAACAGGAACAATAGGAGATCGAAGCTAACAACATTGAGCTATGTAGATATTTTGTAACAATGCAAGTACCAACATTCTCTTGTATCAATGTCTATATATAGTAATATATATGAGCAAATATTATTTAGTAACTACTCATTCATTTTTGGAGAGTTTTTTGTGTGATACGGAATGAATCTTTTACAAAATAACAAATGATTTATTTATATTCTATTTTTGGCTTCCTACCAATTTTGTTATAAGCTAATTGAGAGCAACTCTAATGGTTGTAGCTAGGGAGTTGCTTGCAATATTAAATAATCCCTAGCTACTAGCTTAACCATTGGAGCTAGAAATTGCAATTAGTTTGGCCAAGAAAATTAGCTTTGTCAAGCTAATTTACTTGGAAAAAAACTTGCTAAAATAAAACTAATTAGAATAAATAAAATGAAATTTATCAACGTAAATTAAGGAGTGTGATCCATTTAAATAGTCAGCTATTAGCTAACCACTAGATTAGGTCCCGTGCCATGCACGGTAATTTAACTATTATTTATAATTCAACATCATATTTTTAAATAAACAAAAAAAAAATTATTTTGTATACTGCATGTGGACAAAATATATAATCAAAGTATTTTTTTTTATGTATATAATGAAATGAAAAATGAAAGAGTGAATTATACAAAGAAGTTTAAAATTTTAATGATCAATTAGTATCATTTTCCATTTTATTAACTAAATAATTAAGTATTTTAAATTTGTATATTAAAAACTATGGGTAGGAATACTGATTTATTTCTTCAGATCATTAGATATAAGACCATATCCAATGGTGAGACTCAAGTGAATATTTTTAGGAGAGAGAGATTATTTTTTACAATGTATACCAATAAATTGGTATTTAAACTTAGCAACTCCAAAAGAAAGTTGCTAAGTTTAGATACTCGACTTTGAGTCTCATTTGACAAAAAGTGTGACCCCTTGTCAATATTCTAATTATTTTGTAATTTATTTAAGTTTTACCTTTTTTTTTTTAATCTTACAATATTTGATATTAAAAATAAATGGATTTGGTGAGCCATAAATTAAAAGTGACATTTGTATATTTTAGAGAGTCTCACCATTGGCAAATTAGGATTTATATGAGTTGCTAAATTGAGAAGTGAGTATGGTGTCACCATTGGAGGTAAAAAAAACAACTCATTTTGTATTTCAATACTTAAATTTGAGTTTCACCATTGGAGATGGTCTAAGGCTAGATGTATCAAAAAGATAAAAATTGTATTGTAACATAAATAATTACTATAGTTGTATTTACGGTTATTTCATCAAATACCCTTGAGTACTTTGATATTCACCAGATACCCATGAAACTTTCTAAATGCACCATATACCCATGAGTACTTCGATAATTCACCATATGCCCTTAATGACTAACGGACGTTAGTCATTCAGGATTAAGTATGCCACATGGCAACTTTTTAGTGGCTCCCTTTTAATTACTTAATTAATTATCAAAAAATCTTTAAAAAAGACCTTACAAAAAAAAAAAAAAAAAAAACCCCACACCCCAACCACCACTGCTCCACCCCAGCTAGTCCCCGTCCCATTGCCAGCGCCCAGACCACCACATCTCAGCGGCGCCAGGCCTCCCCCTTGCCGGTGACCACCACCATGTTAGCCCCACCCACACCCAAGACCCCCACCTTCCCCCAAACTTACAGATTGTTGAGCAAGAACCCAGCCCCCTCTCCTAATTCCGGCGCCGAAACATCCCCCGACCACCTAAGCCCCTTCCCCCGCTTCCAACGCTGTCGCCGTTTCTAACTGCCCACCCCTACTAATCCCCCTCCCCGAAATCCTAGATCCACACCCTCCCTTTCTCTAACCCTCAAAACAACCCCAACCACCTCGAAAAACCTAAAAGCCCTAAAAAAACCCCACCACCACACTTGAAAAATCCCGATTGGCTCTCCCACACCCTCGAAAACCCTAGCTGCTAAGGTTTTCGAGGGTGGGGGAGGGCCGATCGGGGTTTTCCAGTGGTGGTGGTGGGGTTTTTTTAAGGGTTTCGGGTTTTAAGGGGAGTGGGTTTTGAGTGGTTATGTGGAGGTTTAGGCGGAAGGGGAGGATTGTCGATGGCAGGGGGAGGGGCGGCGGAAGCCGCCAGCGCGGGGGAGGTGGGTCTCAATGCCGACGGTGGTAGGGGTTGGGCAAGAGTGGTAGGTGAAAATGGTGGGTGTTTTTTTTTAAGTTTTTTTTAAATGATTAATTTAATAATTAAAAGAAAAGATTAAAAGAAAACCAATTAGAAATTGCAACGCGGCATAGTTAAGCCTTAATGACTAATGAAATTGATGTCCGTTAGTCACTTGGGTATTTGGTGACATTGTTGTTAAACTCGAGGGTATATGGTGTATTTGAAAAGTTTCATGGGTGTATGGTGAATTAGCAAAGTACTCAAAGGTATTTGGTAAAATAACTGTTGTATTTAATACAAATTGGGATAGTGAACAACATATATAATTTGTCGTGCTTTTGAAACATAAATAACTAAAAATTAAAAAATAAAATAAGATTGATTATCAAAAAAATTATGCTATTAGTAAGCCGATTCCCAATAAGAAAAACATTTAAAATTTCTAAATCGAGAATACGTGAATAACCAAAAAAAAAAAAATGCAATGGCAATATCAATTTTTTCAAAAACGCATCATTTTTTAAATTTTTGTTACAAAATTACTGGAAATATAATATATTAAAGATTTGAAGGAATAATATACTACATAAGGGTTAGGGAATAATGTATATACTCCTTATATATGCAAAGCAATAGACATTAGAATAATATTTTATAGAAATGTGAATCACCAAATATAAATTTTGTGTATGTAGGTAAATGGTTTGGTCAATATTTTTAGTATAATTTACAATAAGCAGTAGATGTCATCGTGAAAACAATAAGTAGTAGATGTCATCTTGAAAAAAAAATAGAAAAAAATAGTTTTAGGAAGTGACACAAGTCATTTATAGAGTCTGTTTCTTCCTAGTTTATAGTTTAATATTACGTTATAGATGAAATAATATAGATATAAAATAATAATTTATACAATAAAAGATATGAAAAATATGCGATTCACAAATATTTTTTTTTGTAGGAAAGTGAATCACAATTTAATTAATGATTTGATAAATTTATATAAAGTATATTTTATAATAAGAAGTAAAAACCAAAAAAAAAAATAAATAAAATAAAGACTTTAGAGGGAAAAAATAGCACCAGGAAGTGACACATGTCATTCCTGGTGTCTATTTTAGTATTATGTTATTGATTAGAGTTAAAATGACAATTAGCTTAAAAGTTTATGTGGCATGACAAGCTAATTTGACAATTAGCTTGTCATTGAAGTTGCTCTGAATGAATTTTTATGCATAAAATTTTCAAAATTTAAAATATGGTCCCGTTATATGCAGCCCTTAGGGCTATGCATAAAAAACTAGCAAATCACCATGATTAATGCATATTTTTTATGATCAAAAGAAGTAGCCTTAAAGCATGCTAATTAATTGAAATAAAATAAAAGATAGTCTTAAAAGCCACTCATAAACTATATTTGGTGATGCAATTCCATCCATATCATACATCACTTGGTTTGATAAATATTATAAGAACATAATTTGTAGTTGAGATTTAAAAAAAAATAAAAATTAACAAACATCTCTAACTAATTCGGTCACACTTATATGAGATGAAATAAGTCGTTTGATAAAAGCATTTATACTCACTAACATTCCAATCATTATCATCCTTCCAAAAAAAATTATCACGGAGATAAGCAGGTCTCCAAAAAGTTATGATTTTGTATAAACCGTGTTTACAGTATATTCCGTTATTAGACGCCAATAATGGTGCTCAAAATTTTCAAGATTAGTCGTCTTTAACATGTAAAACTGACTATATTTGGTAGTCATCACGTAGAAGGGCGACAAACCAACAACTAAATTAGAAAGTGATATGTCAAATACAAAAACTACCTTTCGTGCTTGGCTTATCAATTGCAAAAAGTATGTCAACTAAATTTGGTTTGTAAAAGAATTACATATAAGAATTAATAATTCTTTCCTAATTAGGTTAGAATGAATTAAACAAATTAAAATCAATTATAAATATGTTTTTAGAATCAATAATATTTTAAAGGTCAAATTAGTTAGGTGGAGTATCAAATTATTTTTAGATATTTTTGATGAATGCTCCTCTTTTTAAAATAGAAAAGATCTTAAGAAATTAAAAAAAAAAAAAAGAATCATGTTAGCTTAAGTCACTTCATAAACTCACTTCTAATTATGATTGGTACTACATAAATATAATAATATTTGGTTATTTTATTCTTATGATATTTTCCATTACGAAATTTCAAAAGATTCTTATGTTATTTTTTGTGGAAAGCTAAACGTCACCCTCGAATATCTAACTAACGCCCGCAAAATAAACTAAAATTACAAATTTACCCTTTTTTAATCAAAAAAAATTACCCCCTCAATTTACCCCCTCCTTTATACAACCCCCCACTACCACCTCTTCATACTAACCACCACTACCACCACCACCACCACTACCTCCTCCTCCTCTTTTAACCACCAACTCCTTACCTCCGGTTTCACGATCTACACAGCCGCGATAATGACGAGTAAGGACAAAGGGAAGTTGGTTGACGGCAAAGAAAATGTTTGTTTGTTTTTTTTTTCTGAATTCGCGGCAAACGACTAGATTTTTCGCACATCCTAGGCTCAAACGCCTAGTTCGTGCGAACAACCGTGTGGTTGTATGAAAAATCTGGGTGTTTGAGGTAAACGCCTAGTTTTTTAGAATACCCTAGGCTGAAATGCCTAGTTTTTTCGAACAGCCTAGGATGTTTCGAAAAAACTAGGCATTTCAGCTTAGGGTATTCAAAAATTCTAGGCGTTTCTTGGGTTTCGAATTTTTTTAGAAAAATTATCGCTACGTACCGATTCCCTTCGGTTCGACGAGCCTTTGGCGAACGTCTAAGGTGGTGTTTATGGTATTTCATAGTTATCCATAAGATCTAACGAATTTGATTTTGCAAAATTTAAAAAATTTGTTTGATTTTAAAACTCACGGTGGTTGGGGTGGTTGTTCGATGAGTGTTAGTGGCCGTTGACCACTAGAGAGAACGGTAAAAAGTTTTGTGTACAGTAAAAGTGTGAAATTGAGGTAAAATTAATTATTTTTATAATATATCATTATTATAAGGATAAATACGTAATTTTATTTTATTTTGCGGGCGTTAGTTAGATATTTGAGGGCGATATTTAACAAGCCCCTATTTTTTTCCCAACTGTTTCAGTATGAAGCAATATTTATTTTTTTTAAAATGTTTTTTATTGTTACAAAGTATATAAAATGCACAATAATTTATGTTCTGATGCAATCTTTAGCTTCTCAATATTTTAATTAGAATATCTTTTTTATTATAAAATAGAAATTTGTTTTTTAAATGCTTTTTTGTCCAATCTTAATGTGAATACATAAAAACGAAGGGAGTATAACAACATAATTAACATTATAAACATTTACACCTTGTTTGGATAGAAGGAAATGGAAGGAAAAGAAAGGAAGAGAAAGGGAGGGGAACAAACTCTCTTGTTTGGGTAAAGGATTGGGGGAAGGAAGGGGAAAGAGAGGGAGGGATCCATTTTCCCTCTCTCTTTAATTAATAAGCATAATCTATCCCTCTAAATTTGAAGAGATTTGGAAGGAAAATGGAGCTTACCTCCCCTCCCTTTCTTCTCTCTTCCCTTCCTCTTCTATCCCTCCCCGTCCTTTCCTTCCTTGTTTCCTATCCAAACATAATCTATATATGTGATCATATAAGACAATTTGATTAATTAAGTTTTTTTTTCTTTTTTTTTGTATTTCTAATATAATGTTTTCATATCATCATACTCTGGGGTTATTATCATTGATGCATGGTTATTATTCCTTTCTATTAGGTGTAACCAAATTATCATCATTTAGGTTTGTTTGGTTCACCTTATTTTTGCTTATCTGATCTTGTTTGATCTGATGTGGTTTGATCTGATCTGATCTGGTCTGGTCTGATCTCATCTAATCTGAATGTCAGATTTGACAAAACTTTGACCTTAAATATACGATAATCTACACGGAAAAGATATATCAAGTGGGGTCTTGTTAGATTCATAATAATGTGTATTTTATTAATATGAGATTTTCATAATTTTTTTCATTACGAAATTAAAAATATTTACCGATAAAAAACTGCACATAAAACGATGATTTGATCTGAACTTAATTTTTCTGGTCTGGTCTAATATGATTTTATTTTTTCTAAAATAAGTAAAAATAATGTGAACTAAACAAGGCCTTAATTAAATGGTCTAAGGCCCTGTTCTGTTCACCATATTTTCACTTATTTAAGTAAGTTTAGATAAGTTCATATAAGTGTTAATAAGTTCAAATAAGATAAGTTCAAGAAAAATAAGTTTAGATAAGTTGTGATAAGGGTTAATCAGGGCTACCCAAGTTTAATTTATAACTAAAATAAGTTCTAATAAGGGCTAATAAGTTCAGATATGTTCAGACTAGTTCAGATAAGATCAGATAAGTTTAGAAAAGATCAGATAGGTTCAGATAAGTTCAAATAAGTAAAAATTAGGTGAATAGAATGCACCCTAAGACGTGGTATTAATATACTCATTTGTCTAATTGACTCATACATAATATTATGCATGTTATCTCATTATCTTTTGCAAAACTAGAATCGAATAAGCCCTAAATGTCATGAAATTATCGTGCATGGCACAGGATCTAACTTAGTTTATACTAACTAGTGGTCATGATTATGATATGTGAATGTATTGTGAAAAATTGTTATTGTCAACCAAATGAAAAATTCTAATATATAACAACAACTAATTAATATAGACCTATCATTTCTCTCTCTAGAAAACCCAACCCTTATCCCCACCGCTTCCACTGTTTCCCAATTTCAGCCACAGCCCGCCGGCGATCGGCGCTACTCTCCTTGCCATCGCCGGCGATTCGATAATTTTAGGCTTCCTTTAATTTGTTTTCTTTTTTTTATAGGTTGTTTTAAGGTTTAGACCTTGGAATAAAGGGAACTAGTAGAGAAGTTGTTGTTTTCAAGTCCATCGGTGGTTATCAGGTTGGTGTGTCGTTAAGGGTGTCGGAATTGTCTAACAAATCAAGGAGCCAAGGCTATTCTTAACGCCGTCGTCGAAAGAAATTTCGTTAATTGTTTTCCCGGTGGTAAAGGTGAAGTTAAGACTAGGGTTTCCTCCCTTAATCCAAGGTCTGATTTAGGTGAGGTGGTCTTTTTTGTTGGCTTTAAGGATTGTTTGTGTTGCTCATTTCTACCGGTGCGATAGGCTGAGTACTCCTTGCTTCTTATGGTACTCACAAGTTTCTTTGCGAGGTCAGCTAGTTTTCTTTGCTCTTATTTTTGGTTAAGTTGTTGTTTATGTTTTGTCTTGGTTAAGCTAAGTTTTATTGCCTTCTTTCGCTTATGTTGTTGTTCGTGTATTCAGTTTTCAATAATACCCTTGCTGTGTTTGTTTATGAGTTGGAGTTTCTTCCGATATTTCTCCGTTTGGAGGCTAATGAAGTGTGGTGGTTGTTTTTGGAGTCTGGTTGGTCGGCAATAGCCTTGGATTTAGGGGTAGTACAGTTGAGTAGTACCTGGGTTGTTGGCTTGGTGGTCCATTTAGTTGCTTTTCAGGGTGGGATTGTGTTATGGGGAGTTGTTGTCACTTTGAATGTGTGGCTTCCCTCTTTGGTAGTTTGGGAGATGTCCTCTGTGTTTGTGCTATTTTCTAGAGGCTGGAGTTATTTGTGCAAGTAGATAGTTTTCCCTGCATTTGGAGTTTGCATGGAGAAGTTAATTTTGAGGGGAGAGGTTTGTTTACGTTTCCTGTTGCTTCTTGGTTGCGGGATGATTTGGGGATTCATTCAGAATTATCATCCCAGTGTCAGTGTTGGTGATGACAAAGACAATCATCATTAAAAATTTAAATCTTGAAGGAGGCTTCCCATCTTTAATGGTTGGGGTAAGCAAAGTCCTCCATTTTCTTGGATTCCATATAGGTAGAATTGTAGGAAAGGAACCTGCATTTTGGTGTAAGGTTCCTCATGGAAGAGTCGTGAAAAAATATGACTCTCATGGTTTGGCTCCTAGACTCTTAGGAGGTGGCTATGCTTTAAGATCCCTAGGAGTGGAGTCATATTATGGGTTCTTTTTTCGGCAACAGGGTGCTGCTTTCGACTTCCGGGTGTATGGTCTCTACACTACTTCCATCATGAATTTACATAGGTGTCATTTCAATATTCGGTTCCCTTCTCTAGTGATAGCTTGCATTCTTAGTCCATCTCCAAGGTTTTGTTCGTTTTGAAACTATTGGTCCAAGAAAAGGTTTTGGTAAGAACCTTATGGTTATCTGGGCTCTGAGGTAATTGGTATGATGCTCAAGGGTATGGTCAGTCACTTCGTTTCCCTCTACTGGTAAGTGGCAAACCCTCTCTATGGGTTTGTTTGGGCGTGTGGGTTCTTCAACAATACAAAAGGTTTTACTTTTTGTTTTTGCGTGTTTAGCTAGGTGGGTTTGGTTGTTTTTAGTTACTTGTTTTAGTTCTCTTAGGTTGTAATTTGCCCTTTATTTATGAAGTTCTCATTGTCCAAAAAAAAAAAAAAAAGAAAAAAAAGAAAAAAAAGAAAAGAAAAATTCTAATATTTTCAGTGCTAAGTTTTTCTCTCTAAAATACCAACCTTATCTTCCCACCACTTCCCTAATTCCTTACCACAGCTCGCCGGCGATCAGCGCTACTCTCTTAACCATCGCCGGCGAGTCGATTCCCTTTGCTTTTCCTTTTGTCCTTTTTTTGTTTTAGGTTTTTTTAGGGTAAAGTTCGTGATGGGTTTTGTTGCCTTTAACTTTATCGGTGGTTCTCAAGTTGGTGTATCGTTAAGGGTTTTAGAATTCAATTACCCATCGAAGTAAGGAGCTACGACTATTCTCAAGTTGCCTTCAACGCCGCCGTCGAAAGGAATTTCATTAATTGTTTTTCTGACGGTAAAGGTGAAGTTAGGACTAGGGTTCCCCCCCCCCCCCAATCTAAAGTTTGATTAAGGTGCGGCAGGCTTCTTACGGTGGCCTTGACGACTGTTGGTGGTGTTTGTTTTTGCTGGTGAGGTAGTTTTGAGTATTCTCTGCTTCTACTGGACTCACGAGCTACTTTGTGATGTTTGCTAATTTTTCTTTCTATGGTCTTATGTTTAATTTGTAGTTCTTGTTTTGTCCTGAGTTAAACATGTTTTTATTGCATTTTTTGCATGTGTTGTTGTTTGGGCTTTTAGTTTTCAATAATACTCTTGCTCTGTCTGATTTTGAGTTGGTGTTTTTTAGGATAGTTGTAAGGTTGGGGGTTTTTGAAGTGTTGTTGTTGTATTTGGAGTCTGGTTGGTCAGGATTGTCCTTGGTTTTAGGGGTAGCAAAGTCCAATAACATCTGGGTTGTTGGCTTGATGATCCTTCTAGTTGCCTTGTCGGGGTGGGACTGTGTTATGGGAAGTTGTCACAATGAATATGTGGCTCCCCTCATTAGTTTGGGCGCTTTCCTCTGCGTTGTTTTCTAAAGGGTGGGAGTTTTTAGTGCGACCAGAAGGTTTTCCCTGCGTTTGGTGTATGCAGGGTAACGATAAGTTTGAGGGGAAAGGCTTGTTTTCTTTGCCTGTTGCTTCTTGGGTGTGGGATGATTTGGGTGTTCATTCAATTACCATCATCCCATTATTGGTATTGGTTCCCCAACTTTAATGTTTGGGGTAAGCAAAGTCCTCCATTTTCTTGGATTTTCCTCAGGTAGAGTTGCAGGAAAGGAACCTGCATTAGGGTGCAAGGTTTCTCATGGAAGAGTCGTTAAAAAATACGACTCTCTTGGTTTGGCTCTCGGACTCTTAGGATCTAGCTATGATTTTCGATCCCTAAGAGTGGAGTCATGTCACATGTGTTTCTTCCAGCAACAGAATGCTTTCGACTTTTGGGTGTTTTGTCTCTACACAACTTCCATCGCAAACTTGCTTAGGTGTCATTGCGAGTTTCGATTCCCATCTTCGATATCAGCTTGCTCTCTCTGTCCATCTCGAGGGTTTTGGTTTGTTTGGCAACTTTTGGTCCAGGAAAAGGTTTTGGTAAGATCTTTTTGCTTCTCTGGGCTCCAAGGTAATGGGTATGATCCACGACGTTTTTGGTTTAATCATTCACTTCGGCTTCTCTTTACTAGTAAGGGTTTGTTTCCATGTGTGAGCTCTGCAGTAGTGCACATGGGTTTTTGTTGGTGTTTGTGTGTTTAGCTACTTGTGTGTGGCTGTTTTTAGTTACTCGTTTTAGATCACTTAGGATATAATTTGCTCTTTATTTATATAGTTCTCACTAAAAAAATGCTACAATGTCTTTCATAGACATCTATACTAATATTTAATAACATGAACTTTTGCAAACAATATACGCTGCTACATGTCCCATTCTTATTGGTACACTTTTATGTTTATGTCTTTTCCTTTATTTTTTTATTTCTTCATTTATTTTATGTCATTTCACTAAAGAGTCGCTTTTATTTTGTAATTATCTTCTACAACTAATGAAAATTTCTTTTAAAAATAATTATTCACTCGCGTCTCTTGGTTGGTTCTATAAACTTTTTATAGAATAGGAGATAATTAATTCTTATTAAGTATCTCTTCATGTATCTTTTTTACGTAAAAAAAATGAAAAATTGAAAATATGAAATATCATTATTTTTACTACTAATGTTTCATTATTTTACTATTATATACCATTTTTGTATTCATAAACATTTTAGTTTAATTCCAGCTGAAGAGCATTCTCAATGTTCTGTACTAATAAACATTTTAGCAAAAAATTTAACCCGTGCATATCACGGGCTAAATACTACTGTAGTTATTTTTAAAACATATATTTATCTAAAAAACGTTTTTTAATAAATAAATTGTGGAAGCTAATGAACAAACGTTGAAAGCATGACTTCGTTTATTCAAATCTCCTGTTTGCTCATTATATCATCCCTTGAAATAAAATTTAATTAAGTAAAGAGAACTAAAACATAAAACAAAAATAAAACAGAAATAAAAATGTTTAATGATCAAAGATGGGACATAAAATGTCAGCTAATACTCCCAATCAGATGATGTTAAATCAATGGATGAGGTGGTTGGCGAAGGCAATATGGTTGCGGCTGATATGTTCGTCGTCCTCATCATCATCCTGCGACGGCCTAGACAGTTGTAGAAGGTCAAGACTATGGGGAGACGGAGCAGTAGAAGCATCAGCAACAGCAGAAAAGTCATTATTATAAGTAGAAGAAACATAGCCAGTTGTAGTTGCACTAGTATTCATGTTAAGAAGGTTGTTTGAAGCAGACGAATTGTTCGAGTAGGCAGGCTGATGATGGACATGGTGGTTAAGAGGAAGATGCATTACTTCGTATCCATTGCCTAGTTGTTGTTGCGAGGTTTGAAGGGCGTTTGCCATCACCAATCGGCTGTTGATTACTTGGCTCTGTACCATTGCTAACTCTGCTTGTAAGGTTGCTACCTGAAATTTTTAGCAATATATGAAAGTCGTGTTACGTGAATATGTATCATTTTAACATAGAATCCAAATGCTACATCTTACCTTTCATGTTCAATAATCTATACCCGTTCTTATTGGTTCAAGCTTTTTTTAAAACCTCGTAACTTATTCAATAAATTAATACAGAGGAAAACATGTTCAATTATTGGACCAGTCCAATTAGTAAACAAACTCTCATTTCTTGTGCTCAATCAATTATATACTACCTCCGTTAAATGTTTTGTGCAACTTTAGGGTATTATTTGTGAGATATAAAATATTTCAAAGTTGCACAAAACATTTAACGGAGGTAGTATAAATTGAGGAAATATAAGTCCATCAGCCTGATCGACTTCACATGCACATCAGGTGGCATTTTCTGTAATTTGACCAAACTCCTAGGCACAAATACGTAACTGCAAACGGATGGTGCTACTACGGCAAATCTAACTCCAAATTGCTGACTAACGACGCATATGGTCAACGCATTAACGCCCCTATCTGCCGTTTATTCACTTTACCAAACACACTCCTTCCCCAACATTAATTTCAAATTAATTTCTCACCTGTTTCAAATTTTCCGACACAACAAAGTAATTGCAATTGTCACTGTAATCTTCTCCGACCGAACAAATTCAGCTCTAGTGTCATGCAATTGGGTACGCATACAACTCTAATGGCATGCGATAATCGCGTCTTATTGTTTACGCAATTGCGGTACTGAATTTCAACTAGGGTTGCACTTCAATTTCTATCGCATCACTGCAATTGGGTTATCCTACACTGCAGTCGGATCTATAAATGTCAATTCATGCAATTAGGCTATCCTATAACTCAAATTACAATTCCATAATGTCGTCAATGTGATTATGGAGTCGCATTTCGGGGTACTGACTTTCAATTAGGGGTGTATTACAATTTGTATCGCATCACTGCATTCGGATCGCGTCTACCCTATTTTAGTAACCAAAGCATTCAGCTCTCTGTAAGTTGTTCAATCCACCTGCGAAAATTTAATTTTGTAAAATTAGAGTCCCAACTCGTCTCCATGAATTCAAGTTTTGCAAATTTACAATCCAAATTGTCTGCATATGTTCGAAAATCAATAAAATTATATTTGCTTTAACTAAATTTGTTTGTTGTATATTCAATTTACAGACCAAATGGTCTCAAGAGATTCAAGTTTTCCAAAAATTACAGTCCAACTTCTCTACAAAAGCTTGAAAATCAATAAAATTACATTTGTTTGTTATATATTAAATGATTCACTTGTTTGAACATAACACCGCATTGATGGTGTATTTGTTGATTCAGTGCTTTAATTACTGGTTGATGACTGTTCATAGTGTTCTGTATATGCCGATTATGCACCACTATTGTTGATAATATTTACAATTGGTTTTCAACAGCTTGGTAACATTATCTGTCGTTTAAACCTGTATGATATTGTCAAGATAAATCCGTATCATTTAAACCTGTATGATATTTACAATAAAAATCCGTATTGTTGCCCTGCAGGATGGAAGACATCAACTGTAGTAACCCAGCCGTGTTCAAGGTAAAGTATTGAATTGCTGAAGGAAGTGCAACAAAGACATTTAACAACTGTTTCCCTGTTTAATAGTTATTCATAGTTTTGGTTAACTTGCAGGACGATAACTTAAGTATCGGGGGGCAAATCAAAGCTAAAGGTGAAGTGCTGAAGGAGTATTTTCGTGTTCGATCGAAGGTAAGTCATATTGATGTGTTTATGTCTTATTCAATGTAGTTATGGCATTTAGGTTTGTATTCCTTCATCATGATTGCATCTTGGTGTTCATCATTTCAGCTTGCTATGGCATTTAGTTTTGTATTCCTTCATAATGATTTCATGTTGTTGTTCAATGTTTCAGCCTCCTAATCTAAATTGTCGTGTTGAGAGCTTTGGTAGAATATGTCAAACATTTGACTCCCGTCGTAGACAATGGGTGTATGAAATGGGTTTTGGTGGGTTGTTATATTTTTCCGGTGATATGCACCTCCCGAGGCAGTTGTGTTATTGGTTAATGACCCGAATCGATCCGTATCATAAAATGGTTAATACACCTGATGGTAGGTGCTTACGGTTATCTAGGAACCAAGTGCATTGGGTTCTTGGCATACCGAATGGATCAAAGGCTGTTCCAAGCTATAAAACCTTGACTAAAGTGCAGCGTGAAAAGGCTAAACAAATCACTTCAAAGTATGGTCAAACACGCAAGTTTAACTCCACTAATGCAGTATCCAAGGAGTATGAATCTGTTGGAATTCCTATTTGTCCTCAGTTAATGGAGAGGTTGGAGTGCCATTGGGAACCTCACGAGGAGGAAGAATTCAAGACACTTTTCCTAATGCTATCTCTGGAAATGGTTCTGTGTCCTACATTGTCTCCTAGGTTGTCGTCCGATCTTGTTCCAGCTCTCACATGTGCTATGGACGCTTTGAATTACGACTGGTGTACCTTGGTGCTTACAAAACTCTTTGGAAGTGTCCGTTCCTTTGGTCGTAGGTTTTACTCTAAAGGCCATGCCGGTGGCTGCGGAGGTTGCACCTTATTTGCACTTGTATGTATTTGGAACCTTACTAATTTACTTAAAAATTTATGTTATACACTTTTACTCCGATTCAAACACATGTGCTGCGTATTAAGAACCTTATAACTTGCATGAAACCGTTACTCATAAATATTTGATTCATAGTCATTGTATTGTTCAAACAGATTTTTTACTTAGATCGACTTAATAGAGAGGCCGTAGAATGGGGTGTGTTCCCTAGGTTGAAGGTTTGGAACGTTAAACAAGTTGGACTTGCTAGTAAGGAAGACAGGTTAATGGCAGGGGGTGATTATGGAAAGATTGGGGTAAGTGATAATGACTTTGAGATACTTGTGTATGCAAAATAACAGTTATTGGTTTGAAGTGTGTAAAGCACTACTCATCTATTACTTTTGGTTTGCAGACTCTAGATGTTGCCTATGGTGAGATTCATCCAAGGCAGGCAAGAGATACTGATGGACCTTCAAAGGTAAACACAAGTCCGTCATTACTTTTTTGAAGTGCGTATTTGGAAATCAGGCTTCATATTGTACCAATCATATGGCCTGTCTTTTTGGCAGGTTGAGCTCCATGATGATATGCACTGTTCTGCACCTAAAAGGCGTCGTGGGGCTTCCAGTACAAAAATTCCTCCAAGTGAGTACCCCAACTTCGCCGATGATGGAAACTCAGACTTTGTTGAGGTTCCTCGAACACTTACATAACCGGCACCACCTGCATTCGTGGCTTCACATGATCAGAGTATTTTGGAGGCAATGTGCTGGTAATTGTATTTAACTGCCTTTTGGTTTGATATGCAAAATTCATAATTATTAACGTCATTGTGTACCAATGTTATCCCCAGCTATGTTTCCAAGCATGCCATGACACTGCTTCGAAGAATGACATCTTTGTTATTAAGTACTTGCACTAGGTTGGGTGGATGTCCAGTACTGGTATCATGTGACTTACTCACTTTAATTTGTGCTTTTATAGAAATTTTGATTATTTTATGAAACTGGCTCACCAAATTGTTGTTGTAGGGTGAGTTTATATCGTTTTGTGGAGGCGGATACGACCTAAGAAAACTGATGCATCCATCTCTGACAACTTTTGTGAATAATCCATGCTGCCGTGTGTTAGTTGTTGTTTCTGAGGTCAGTTATGTCCTGATCTTTATGTAGTTACTGATTCATACATTTATATAGTTACTCAACTAATTGTTTTTTTATCCAGCTTTTCATTCCTACCAGCCAAAGGTGTGATCCATTATTTTTCCGGATTTGTATTACATTGAAGTCTACTATGCCTTCGAGAATGATTCTATTACATGGCGATTCAGTAGCACCATCAGTCAGTTTTGATAACACACTGGTAAGGCCTACATATGCTGACTGTTGATCAAATTCATAAACAAGAAACAATAATAACAAGCAGCATTACTGTTTACATGCAGCTGATAAGCTCGGACTAAGTGTATGATGATATATTCAAATGCAGCATGAAAGGTGTTTGCGAATCAAAGTTGTATAGGAACATGGTGCTTGTGGATAGGAGTCCCGTATGAGTTTGGAATGTATGCAATCTTTCATGGGCCACGTTCAATGTCCAATCCACTAACGGCGCTGGCCCAAATTATTATATGTAGTTTGATTCTTCAGCATTCCATTTGACATGGCCCAAATTTTTTTTAGAAACATTCTGTGTTGTTACCCCTCAAGAACATTAAGTAATCAGTAGAATAAATGACTCATTTGAATGCCTAATTTGTAAAGTAGGCCTAAATTTCTAATAATATGTATATTCAATGCTCAAATTTGGAACATCAATTGTTATAAAACCACAAAAATGGGCTTTAATTACACCAGACTATTCAATTTATACAAATATTACTATTAGTCAAGGTTG
The DNA here is from genome assembly GCF_948465745.1 of Chenopodium album. NCBI lineage: Eukaryota > Viridiplantae > Streptophyta > Magnoliopsida > Caryophyllales > Amaranthaceae > Chenopodium > Chenopodium album. Next base: position 38,359,467 of record NC_137844.1, read on the forward strand.
AGGCCCAATTGTTGTAGGATCATTTTTAACTTTGTGGTACTACACAATTATAATTGGGCTACACAAATATAATTGGGCTACACAAATATTGCGGTACAAGTCTTTTGTAAGTGCAATTCATGGACTTACAAGACTTTTGTAAGTGCAATATTATAAATAATCATCTGGCCAAATATTAATACAAAAGACTTCAATACTCAAACAACTTTTACAAGCACAATACAGTTAAATGACTTAACAATTTGTACTTCAACGAGTTGCTGAAACTATCAACTAATCCGTAGCAGTCCTCTTTGTTGAATACAAGCACAGCTACTCCACCATCCACGACTGTTTTAGAAGACCCATACACTGCATAAGGGTGTATGTGGTGGCAAATTAAGCGTGCCATGTGTATTGACACTCTTGTTTCAGTTAAAATAATCACGTATGGCAAATTTAATTCGTAAATAACACGTAATTCTTTGAAGAACGTATTCCTCCCAACACTTTTACAGTTCCACAAAATGTATTTCTTGTTTTCCACCCCTCCCCATGCACTATGACTCCCTAACTTATTCGTAGTTCCTAAATTCAAGGTCACCTCAATCGACCTCCCATCTAACAAGTTGCTACTTTCCAACGAGTACTTTATGACAAACTCATACACACATAATGGTCTATTAGTTACAAATACGTGAAGATAATCTTTAGAACTATGTAGGTTTGCTTTATGTTGCTCACAACTAAGAACGGAGCACACTAGAGGTGGAATGATTGACCCGCTAAACAACATCCCTAATGATTCTGGGATAACGTTTTCAATTCCCGGACCATTTGCACCACCGTGCTTATTGAAAATCCATTGCACCGCAATCTTTAAAGCTTTTGGTAAAAGGGCGAGATCTGATAGATCAGGCAAATTCCCGGGGGTTACCTTATTATTCTTCTTAATAATAACAAGATCACCCCCTAAACTCCTACCTTCCGCTATTGACTTAGCCGCTAACTTAGCATGCACTAATTTGATAGGCACTTCACCGTTCTTGTTTAAAACACAAGTCTTAATAAAGGCAAGAATTCCTTTACAATTTGTGTTTAATTGGTTGATTGATGAATAATTTTTGGGTATTCGAGGTTTTATCATGGTGGCCTGAATATTAAAAACCCTACCCTTGGATTGTGTTTTTGTGTTTTTCTTTTTCTTTTTTTCTTCTTTAATTGGACTCATTTTTTAGAGTTTCTATTGTAATAGAGACTAACAATATGTATTGTCAAAGTTAAGTGGACACTCTATTGTAATGAGTAAGGGATCATGAAGTCATATATATGGGTGTTGGGTACAGCAACATCTTTTGTCAATTGCCGCGCAATGAAATTTTTTCGCGCCAATAAATAGATCCAAAACCTAAACACTCTATTATATCCAATAGACGTAATGCAAAGCTATGACAAAAACCGACTACAGCGGCTCTGCATTGGACCACTGGTCCATAGGGCTAGGGTTTGTGGCAAGTAAATAATATTGAATTTCGAAATAGGTTAGTATTTATAAATAAGAACACCACAACTCTATTAAGGGTTCAAGGTAGTTATCTTTATCTACTGCACAAATATTAACCTAAAACAAAGTAAGTAAAGTTAGATTTCTAAAATTAGACAGTCACCTAACTTCTTTTTAGCAATATTTTTGGCAATTAATTACGATTTAATTAGGATTAAGACAAACTTTATAAACGTTTTACTATGATCATAATCACAATTTCGTAATTTTTTAAATTTTTTAACAGCTAATCACAATTTCATAATCACAAATATGATTGCTTTATGACTAGCTGATAATTACCCACTAATTCCTACAGACACTCCACTCTATTTTACAAAGCCTCATTTGTTTCACGAATTTCTTTCCATATTATTTATCATAAATAACTGATAAAATTTATCTAATTCAACGAGGTTACTTACATGTTTTTTTTAAAAACAATTTCCAACATACAACATTTAATATATCATAGTAATTAAGTTTTTAAAAATATGGATTTTTACAAAATTTAACATATGCAGTCTTATTTTACATATGCATTCTTAATTTACATACTTAATTGTTAATTAACAGTATTCTTATTAATTATTAAGGACACATATGCATTCTTATTTTACATATTTACTAAAACAACAAATACTAATACTGCAGCTATATGTGTACGGATTTAGCACACTTAATCTGTTGCGTTTTAATTTTGAAACTACCTCACAAATAAAAATTTAAAAAAAAAAAATTTGTAACTAAAACTAAATCAATATTTGAAATATTATAACCACAACCAACAAATAAGATACAACAATTGAGACTACCTTTGATTATTAAAGGTTACATAGCTGCCAAGCTTGAAAATGTGACACTATAATCGAAACTAAACAAAAGTGTTGTACCATAACATAGAGAGTCATAAGACATCAAAATAAAGTCCATAATTCAGACACAAATGACACGTACACACGGTCAAACCATAATAACAATCCTAGAAGATTACAGTCCAACTAATCTTCGGCCTCCTAGTGGGAAAAATTAGGCTCCTTAAAAACTGATCCAACTAGCAATCTCTTCCTACTTGGACGACTCACCCTTGAATTTCTTGCAAGCGAAAGACACTAGACTACTGGGGCTAGGCTTGCGACCCTGCAACAAAAACCAAAAAACAAATAAAAATTAAATTACAACAACAAAACTCACAACGAAAAAATTACAATCAAACAAATTATTCTTAAAAAATTAATAAACACACCTGAATCACAACATCAAGGAACGCAGAACTCGTTATCAGTGGATTCCCCACTAACTTGATCATCTCGGCTTTATAAAGCACCGCTGCACCACCCGAACAACAATTAATCGGAGAGGTCCTCATCATGAACCTCAACGGTAAACGATCAAGCACATCACTCACATTTTCATCACAGTGCCTAGTTTCCAACAGTACAACGACAGAAGGATTAAATGCATTGTGCATCAACATGAAATTCTCCCTGAAGGATCCCCTAGAAATTCCACGTACATTCCAAGTTACAATACGTGTGTTTAATAGAACGTTGTGAAGATATGGAACCCAACTAGGGCAAGTTATTGGATCGAAAGCCACGATTTTGAAAGGCCCCCTTGCATTGGTTTCCTTCGCCTTGTAGATTTGGATTATGACCATACACTCAAATATGGGAACTTCTAAGACTTGAATGGCGTCGGTGTAAGTACCCACACACAAATAGACAGTGTCTAGGCACAGGCGAACCGGAGGCACATTTAAATCCAAAACTGGCCTAGGATCAATCAAGTGCATCAAGTTGCGTGGGATGGTGTGTAGATACTCCAAGCACCACTTGACCACCGACTTACCCTCAACAGAAACGGGATACATATCGTCACAGTTAGGAATGTGAGCTGGTTTGGTGGGTTCATTCAAGTCCCTTGGTCTCATCTTGAGCGTTGACAAATGTGGGGATGGTGTATTTGGGTTGAGGATCATCTGACATAAAGTACGCCAAGACACGTAGGCTGGAGAATTATTATCGCGCCACAAGTAATACATGGAATTCATATCAGTTTCGGATTCAAGGCTTTGAGGAGGGTGGAAGAAAAGAGAGCACGGTTGAATGTTTTTGTGAAGGCCAATCTAGGACAAGGCATGGTGTGGTATATTTTTTTTTTTTTTAGAGGCAACACGGGAATTTTGGGTCAAGTGGTGTGGAAAGGTGCAACAATAGAAGCATTACTTATATAGTAGAAGGTATACTATTCTTTACAACCCTAGCTCCAGTTTTATTCGAGTATAAATGCACCAACGCATCATACAATAAGTGTTCCCAAACATTCATGAACATTAATGCGCAGTCACTACGAGAAAATTTAATGCACTTGATCATATGCAATTATTTTAACATTGAACCAATCACAAGGTATTGTAGTATGAAGCGGATGATTATATCTCATTTATTAATGTCCCATTTTAAGAAATGCTGAATTACAATTATTGGTCAATTAAACCGTAATTAGTGTACTTCAAATGAACCTTTTTTATTCATTTAGGACCAATTCAATTTGGTGTACAAGTCAAGTTGATATAGTAGTACATGTTTCACATTTAGCTTAAGCTTGACAGTAACCACTACATGTCACAATAACTACGCTTGAATATTATCAACATTAAATTAACCCCTGCATGATTTCATTTTAACATGACTATTACACGTATATAGTAGTACATGTAACAAGATTACCCAATTACTTGGTCATCTGCAATTTATTTTCATAATTGATTCACATTACGGTATATATACAACTTATATTATTTTACATTTCGCTTGAAGATGGTCTTTATATATGAATATAATTTTATTTTTTTTTACGAATATTTTTGCAATATATTACTACATGTAACAAGACTTTCCAATTTATTAATTCTATTTTCTGCAAATTATTTCATACTGATTTAATAGCTAATTAACCACTACTTATTAAAATAAAAAGTAACATACTCTACATTTTACTTACATTTTACTTACATTTTACATTAACACTGAATTTACATCTTTCACACGTCCATAGTCTCATGCTATATGTAACATTTTATCCATCTTCTATATTGTTCCAATTGTACATGATAGCAAATTTATGTTCTATGTATTTGAATTGTACATAAACATATAAAATGGTATCACAATTATTCGTACTCCTACCCACGCCCTACTTGCAGTCTATACGTACAAATAATTACCCCATCCACCCCTACACATCCAGTATTTTGAAGCTACAATCCATACGTTAGGTATTTAATATATCTTTCTTACTAGTACGATTACGATATGATTTGAGATCTTTCACCTTTATCTAAGATTTGGATTTCCACCATACTCATATGACAAACGACCTTACCCTGGCTTTGGCCTGTTGGCTAATGTCTTTTTTATAGCTACCCTACTCCTTCCAAACTACTCAAGCGCCTATTTTCTAATAAAGTACAATCAATATGTCACTACAGTGGGTATGCTCCGATAATGGGGTTTGTTGTATTATAATTACTCGTTTATTTGAATTATTTTAACTACAAATTATGTGTTTCACACGTCATTCAGTGTTAATAAGTTTGATACGTTTTTTAGGAATATTTTAGTTAAGTTACAATAATATTTAAAATTGGATTTAAAATGTTAAACAACCCTTTAAATTTCCAAGATTGATAATTTAAAAGCAAAACTTAGTCAATGCAGCTTTTTCAGTACGGTTAAATAAAACCAAACGACCTTACTCAAAAAAAGCTTTGCAAACATATATTAAACTTGATACATTAATGACTATCCATTCTGTCCCTATAATCTATTAAATTATTAAAAATAAAAAGATAATCTTCAATGTTCTTACATTTGGTATATGATATACCTGTTTTCCTAATTTGTTGGTGTCACATATATCTTTAGTTAATATATACAGTTGTTGCTACCCTTTTTTTTTCCCTTACAACATAAAATTATTTAATTTGTTTGACAATATTTCATAATTGTTTTTATTTAAAATACCCTAATTTGTAAATTTCTGGACAGGTCTAAAGTAAACACAATTTTTGTACTTAATAATATAACCTCACGTCTTAAAATACCTTAATTTCTAAATTTCTATACTTAGTAAATAGTAATATACCCTCACGTCTTAAAATACCCTCATGTCTTAATTTGTGTACCTAGTAATATATCCAACAGTATTTTTCCTACATTTTCCATTTTTTCATCCATCGTATAATAAAGTAAAATAATTGCCATAAATTTATACAACAGCACGGTTAAAAGTAGCTTACTTACAAAGTTACAATCATGACTCGTCCCCAAAACAATACTGACACAACCGGAGCAGATTCACTCGAGATTTGCTTTTGTTCATAGATTTAACACTTACTAATAAAAATTGTTATCATTCCAACCCGAACATTAACGAATAAAAAAATGGCTCTCATGATGTTAGTAGTTAAAAATTCAACAACACATCAATAAGTTTGCTTTGGCATTCTTGAAGACTAAAATGTACACCACAACTAATATTAAACAAACCTTACATTAATAGCCATAATTGTTCTTACGATCAAACACAACACACATAATAGATGAAACTTGCATTAACACAACACACAACAGTTCAGATTATTTTAAAACCACTACGCCAATTAGACCAACATGGAAATTGGCCTTTTAAAAACAGACACAACAAATTGGACTTTTGATTTCGGAAGATTAGCACCACCCCTCATCATGTATAGATGGGTCATCATCTAGCCCTGAATTGATTAACCATTGTCCTATGTAATAGTAGCCATCGTCGCTTGACTCGAAATGGTGATCTGAAGGAGGTGATGGAGGCTTGATCTCCGGTCCAGGCTGCGTTTTGAAAAATTCATCAATAAGTTACTATCACGCAACACAAACATTTAAATGAATCATGAATTACAAACTTTAAAATTAATTCAGGAATTAGGAAAGGTTTTTGGACTTTAGATAAATTTTACCGCAAATTCGACCCCAAGATTGAGGGCGTTCAGTTCAGCTGAAGTAGTGTGTATACCGGGCTCAGCCTTCTTATTCCATAATACAGCCACACTACCAACACCACAATTGCCACTTATGAGCAACTGGTACTGACCACATACATTTTTCATAACATCACAATATTGAAACATTCTAGGTCGTGCTTCAGTTATTACTACTACAAAAGGATTGTATTTATCAAAGATTAATTTGAAGTTATCCTTAAACGATGCCTTGTGAATATCCCTACCATTCCAAAATACAACGTGCCCCCTAGAAGGGAAGACACCACTGTGTGGTTTATCGATTAAAAAATCACCATGTACCGATAGCCGGTAGTAGCGAATACCGCTCTTCTCAGTAACACATGAATACACATTCATGTGAATTACATTCACCTTCGTGAGGACTTGCATCACATGCATGGAATTAGTTTCGGCACCAAAGAAAATATGCCGCTCGGTTGTAGGTAGTGTGTAAGTTGGGTGGTAAACATTCTCGAAAGAAGGCTTCAAATCCACTATAGGGACAAGATCCTTTGGAACAAGCTCCCCGTCCTCGAAGTCATGATTCTTGTACAGCTATTTGGCGAAAGCACTTACTCCCTTGTGCAAGTATCCATTTAAGTCGGACAAAATATGGACATACGCAGATCTTATATCTCCATTTGGAAGCTTATCACCCGAACTAGGCTAGGACAAGTTTTCCTAACATCCACCTCCGCAGCTATCTCATGTCGGATTTCTTCGTCACTAAGAGGTTGACCATTTGGTGAACTAGCTTCTACCTCGTGCTTGTAATACCGAACCTTATTAAACTCAAATTCTGGGGTAAGATATGGGATGAATTGGTTAAAGTAAAAGAGCGGCTGTTTCGGGTGCATTTGAACACCAGGTAGGCGTTGGGTTTCGCTTGTTCTTTGAACGGAGGATTGCCAATACATTAGTGGCGGTCCGTGGTCGCTCATTTTCTAGCGTAGGAGAGGGGGTTGGTTGTTAGTCTGAAGGGGATTCAATGCTCCTTAGAAAGGTGAAGGCTAAAGGAAATGTGTACACTCAGTGACTGATGCCTGATTATGTATAGGATTCTGATTTTTTTCAAAATAGTTTTGGCGGCAAACTCCAATAAAAGACAAAAAAAGAATTGTTTAAGCGGGAAATTTAAAGTTCAAAATTTATTCTAGTGTTCATAATTCACCTCCATTGTTTGTTCTTTAAAAAGTAAATTTACTACAATTGACTTATGTAAAGATTAATTGTAGTACAAATTCTAGACGTGACATAATGGTTGTAAAAAAATGTTCCTGCTTGGAAAACATCATAAATTCTTTCATCACAAAATTTTAAACCCAATTGTATATAGTATTGATTAAATTATGACTACAATGTCAAAATTGATAATATAAACGTTACATTTTACAACAACAAAAATAATTTAAAGAAATCTATAACAGAAGTACAGACAATCGTCTATTAGTCAGGTAAAGCATAGACTTATGTGTATAAAACAAAGTATATTTGTAAAATGGTTGTATTATATATGGCAAGACTAACATCGAGTGACAGTCAAGTGGATTTATAGTTATCATTTTTAACTATCAACTAAATTGCATTGGACAATGCGTTTTACCTTCCTAAAACGATCGATGTGATATATTAAACTCAATTAAAATGATCGATATGCATATCTCAAAGCATATTTTCTTTGATCAACTACTATTTTATTAAACATATATAACTTTACTAGTTTCTTGAATTCCAATATCTGATGATTCATGTTATCACAATTTAGGGTCGTTCGTTTTCATTCAAATCACATTGTACAAACATAACCAATTGAGATTTAGAGTTCGACGATAGCGCTGTTTAAAAGAACTAATTTCTCTTCGTTTAGAATTAATCACTGGACTTTACAATCAAGTTCTCAATTTGAATAGGTTATTGAAAGAGATCGCCTTAAAAACCACAACATCGACTACTAGTCCATAATCTAAAATATGTGTTATGTCGACTAATATTTGTCATTTGTTACTTTCCAAATGAAGGGCATTAGAGCTTAAATGTTTCCTTTTGCTACCCATAATTGCGATAAAATTTCTTGTAAATCAAAGTATTGAGCAATAGATGTACAATTTTTGTTAGGGTTATTTATAGTTCATTTAACTAGTATAAAATTCAAGCTAATTTATAGTTCATTACATAAATCGATAGCATTAAGTACCATCACTTCCACGCATATCTATACTAATATATTATTAATGTTTTAAATAAACCACTAGCAAGTATTTAAACAAAATACTTACAAAATTTGTCGCTTAAATTTTGTTAGGGTTATTTATAGTTCAAATAATTAGTAGATAATATATATCGATCTATACTAGCTGCATAAATAAGTGTCTTCATGTTAACGCATGTAAATTTAAAAATCCAATACTACTCATGTGTTTCGTAAATATGTGAAATCAGGACCCAAATTCAAGCTAACTTAACATGACGTACAGCTATTACATAAACCGATAGCATTAAGTACCATCACTTCCACGTATATCTATACTAATGTATTATTAATGTTTTAAAATGAAAAATAAGTGCAAACCAATAGCAAATATTTAAACAAAATACTTACAAAATATCTCATAGCATATTTTCTTTGATCAAATGTTATTCATTTAAAAATAACTTTACTTGTTTCATCTATTCGAAGTACTTTGATTCATGTTATTACATTTTAGGGAAGTTAGTTTACATTCAAATCACATTAGTGTTCGACGTTAGCGTTGCTCAACAGAACTAATATCTAATTCGAACCTACAACCTATTTTGAAGAAAGATGGTTATTTGACCAACTTTGTACTACTACCTCCGTTTGTTTTTAGTTGACACGTCTTCCTTTTATAAGAAGTTTTTATTTAGTTGACACGTTTCCCTTTTTGGTAAATTTTAACAATCTACCCAACTTGCCTTTTCATTCTACACTACTCTCTCTTCTTTCCTTAATATATGTGCCTAAATCAAACGTGTTAACTAAATAGAAACAGAGGAAGTTTAATATTAATGTGGAAAATGAAATATGAGTACAAACCACAACCAATAGTTCAAAAAACAACCCGGGCCAACGCCCGATTTACTCAGTATGTTTAAGTCATAATAACGTGTACTAGTGGTGTGAACTTAGTAGCTTAGGTTAGTCCCTACCTATTAAATTGTGTTAAAGCGTACATCTAATTACCCAAATTCACACATATACAAGATAACTAAAATAGGGAATTTCAAATTCACACAAACATACTGTAATTTTACATAATTCGTGAAGTGCCATTCGGTGTACTCAGATTTAGTTTATTTTATTTTAGCGACGTTTTATCAACCAAGAATCAGCTCAATGCAGTTCAATTATTTTAAAAACAACTCTCATAAATACATTTTCAATTCAATGACCTTCGGTTCATTTTGTTTATTAGAGTTCTCTATTCTAATTTATCACTCAATATTTGATTTATTTCGTAATCTTTTAGGTGCACTTGATTTTAAATTAGTTGTTGTAGTCATCTGCTTAATACTATCAAAGTTTTCATTGTCACTTATCTTACCTTTTCTAAATTACTTGACAAATTGGTTGCTAACAACCCTTCAAGTGCCATTTTATCCCTAGTGATTATAAAATCAAGTATCATAAGTAAAATCGTGTATTGATTGCATATTCATAGAGCAAGTGTAGATTAAAACTATTGTCTCCTTTAATTATGAAATTCTAACACTACTATAATCTATTTCTTAATAAATCATCTTTTACTACGTATATTATTGCCTGCATGTATTTCCTTTACTATATTCTAATAAGAGTATGGAATTAAAACGCACATGTTAATAGTTGTTTCATTCAACAGCACATGATAGAAAGTTAGAAACGTTTATTTTTTTAAACAAACAATAAGTTCGCCTTTGTTTAAATAGTATATACTTACCTCACCTAGTCTTAAAACTCATCCCCTTTTCCTCTGAACTCTCTTGCTTGACTTACTCCGTAACAATCCCATGGGGACCACTGAAAGAGATCTTATTGGAAACCCAACAATTTCATTCAACACACCATCACTACTTTGTCTCGTACCAGAAATGGACTTCAATTCTTTTGTGTATTTCAAACAAACCAACCTCAAGACAGAAAGGATGAAAAGGGAAGAGATTTGGAATTTAATCCTTAATCCAAAATCAGATTTTGAGGTTGGTGTTAATCTGAAAATGAAGCCCACCATTGGGGGTCAAATGGTTCCAGCCCATATTCCTAGCATAACCGACACAAGTAACCTTCATCCTAATGTTCATGAGTTGTTTAGGTGGCATGTGTTACATGACCTTCCTCTCACATACCATAAACTAATACTATCGTACCTCATGAACCTAATTGATCCAGATCCCACCATAGACATTAACCAGCCCCCATACAACCTCACGAAAGAATCTGAAACACTTAAAATGTCAATGGCTTCTTATTCCGATGGTTTCCAAGTGGTTAAGCTACCCAGATTTCCCAATGTACTACATATCCAAATATTTAGGCAACTAGCTGGGGTAACTCCTGAACATCTCACCGTTGTTATTGACCCATACAGCAAAGATTATATTCCACAAGTTGGCAATATTTCCTCAGTGCCGAAAGGTGCGTTACTTGTATGTTGGAACGTGCGGGGAGTGGCTAGACAATCTTTCATTAGATTGTTTAAAGCAATTTATGAACTGCACAAGCCATCTCTTATCATTCTTCTTGAGGCGAGGAACATTGTTCCAAATATTAGTGAGATAGTCGCCAAACTCCCAGGTAAGTACTCATTCGTACACTCCCCAATGGAATCCCACTCAGGTGGAGCTGTATTGCTATGGTCAAATGATAGGGTTCATTGTTGCGACCGGGTACTTTCCTTAGGTGAGGAAAGGGTCATGGGCGTCATGGTTCAGGTTTGTTTCCCAAATAACCGTGACTTGTGTACTACTTAACTATAATTAACTACAATTAATTATTCGTAAAAGTTTTAATTTACATGAACTTATCGAAGTTAAACTTGTTTTGTATGTGACTAGGGTTTTCCTCATGAGAAGAGTAGAAGACCAAGACAAGGTTGACGAGCAACGACTGACTATTGACTAATACGCATGTTGTTCGTTAAGGATCGCACATTACAGCTATTTATCCTATGTTTCTTATCTGACCTTAAATTACATGTCTTCATGTGTGTGTAGGGGTTTTAATTAGTTTATAAATTAAATGTATTATGTTTCCGCGAAAAAATAAGCAGTCTCTTATGCTTATTTTCATATGTTAAAATATGTTATTTTGTTTAGTGTGCTAATCTCGCTGTGTTAGTGTAACAATCGTCTTGTTATTCATATTATGTTACTTTTATGCGTGTAATTGTTCTTTTTATTATTATTTTAACGATAATTTAACGGAAGACTATTCAATAGCTACAATAAAATTGTAGCTATTGTAAAAGTTTTAATCTTGACCCTATATTTTTAATGGCAATCAATGGGCATACCCTATATTTAATCTTGACCCTATATTTTTAATGTTCAATCTTGTCCATTCATCCAATTGACTTTAATTTTTAATTAAAAAAGAATTGTTTTTTATTTTTTTTTTTAATTAAAAACAACAGTTTTACAGACTTACAGTTTCTAAAACAAAAAACTGAACTTTGCCATTGATACATATACTTGCAATTTCTAAGTTTCAAAGGATCGATTATCCCATCTCCATTAAAAATCAACATTTGATTATAGTTCATTAACACTAAACCTAGTCTACGGCATTTTATGTTAAAAGGTCCATGATTTTTATATATATGTATGGTTATTTGATAAAAATCACTGGGTTTTTCCACAAAAACCAAGAAAAAAAATTATGAGATTTGTCTCTAACTTTCAAGAAACCAACCAATTGTTTAATTTTTTATTTTAATATACAAGAATTGGAGGAACATGCTAATCATTCAGTGATAGACACATACATGTTGTAAATTAAAAGCAACCATCGTTTGAAACTAATGAAGCAACTTATTATGCTCCATATCTTAGCCACATTAGCTTGTTACAATATGCGCCACATTATAAAATGAAAATATAACACAATATGCGCCACATTATAAAAGCTCTCATCCTTGGTTATTTCTATGAAGCAACTAATTATGTTCCATATCTTAGCCACATTAGCTTGCGTTATATGTTGTGTTATCCATTACTTTAAATTTTATATTAACAATTTCTTATTGTCTTTTTATATGTTCTTTTATTTCTACGTACGCAATTGCTTTTTGTTAATTACATTCACTTAGTCAAGTTAACAACAACCGACTTAATTTTAAAGTTCACAATAAAACCTTAAACCAAATACGAAACTTATTCATATTATTAATGATGTTGTACCTAGTTAACTTAAATTAAAATAAAAGTATGAATAACGTGCGTAGAATCTATAAACCCAAGGTCGTTGTAAATTGATTGAAGTAGAGTGTATTTACAATAGCCGTTGATGAAAAAATATATAGCTTGGTAAATTAAATATTATAATGCACGATAATAACTTTTGTCAACCATGTTCATCGTAAATTAAACAGTGGACCACCTCTCAAAAAGCGACCCCATAGTCATTTGTAAAGAGTACAATTCTCAGCAGATTTTATTGGATACGTTCGCAATTTGACAGCATGTAGCTGTATTCTACCCCGGACTAATCGTGCTTTGACTGATGGAGGTATGGGAATGGAAGACCCAAAACCTAGGGTATTGTAAAAACTGCAAGATGGAACAACTGTGGATGTGCAATTTGTGAGAAAGATTTTCGATTTCTTTGCTGGGAAGGCTATTTTTTTAAGAAAAGACTGATGCTGAATTCAGGTACTAAAGCTAAATAAAACAAGTAAAGTAACTTTATTTAAAATGTGGTGCATTATCTGAAACTAGTTTCATCTATTGTTCAACAGCAGAATCAAACTAGCAGAGACTAAGCACTCTCTTAACCTAAGAGCATTTGGCGGGAAACATGACTACTTCGTACATTGGAAATTGATGTTTTTTGCTTCCTCCACAACTACATTAGCAGTCTACTTCTAAGTGTTGTCATTTCCTAAAGTGTTGAAGTTGTCTTAGCTTTTCATACCTAGAGTTATGGGATATGGTGACTAATTTACAGGATTTCAATTTGAAAAAGGATGATGTGATGTGATTCGTCGTTTGTGAGTGTTTGTCATTAAGTAGAGTGTTTGCATTCCAACTAAATGTGTTAATATCCAACTAAATGGTGGAAAATTGTTACAGCTTGGATCAATTTGTATAGTTTTGTTGACCCCTAGTTTGAGTACTTTATATATAAAATTAAAAGGATCCAAAGCCAATAGACTTATCATGTCCTTAAAGTCGATTAAGATACGAGGTATGATACCTCTGTATTACTTTTCTGATATAGAGCACATACCTTTTCAATTTTTAGTCATCGTAAAAAAAAAAATTAACTCTCGAGATTTAGACATACGTTTGTAAATAGGTAAATATATGTTTGGTCATTGTTAATTGTTTACGCAAGATGTAGCGGAATTTCCTTCTACTCCTTTTAACCCGTATAATGAAAAAATAGTCAATTAAACAACCATGAAAGGGTTAAATTCTATACTAAACTTGTTTTATATTACTACACATGATAGATGACTACGTAGCACTAAAATATAGGGTTGTGAATTGTACAATTTTTCGATGGGGGGATTTTTAGAATATATACTCAAAGTGAATCAAAATAATTTAGGCGCTTATTTTGACCACGGTTATAGGATTTAGTCTTTCGTAGAGTAAATGTAAATACTTTAGAATCCTGCACGGGTACTTATAGAATGTAACTAACAAACTACCTAATTTAGTTTGACAAAATTGTCAAGAATATAACTAACAAACTACCTAATGTTCGGATTTGAATGCATATAATTCAGATCTTAAATTCCCATGAACCCCCAACTAAGTAATTTTAAATTGACAGTATTAAAAATTAATTTTATATCCTTTAAAATTTTAGTGTGTTACATAAATTGTAATCCTATCACCCCCAAAAATAACTTGTATGCAACATTTTTTTTTCCATTATTTAAATTTTGATAAGCTTCTATACATCATTTTAAAAAAAGTGTAAAAACCCAACGTTCTTTATCCAAACGGGAAAATAAAAACTATGTTGTTAAACAATTAAAGATAGACATAAGTACCCGAAAATTTGATTTAGCATAGACATTAAAAAGTATATAAATAATCATAGTAAATGATAAAAAATCCCTTCATTCCCTTACCGTCCTACAAAAAAGGGGACCTTCTAGGTAGAACATAACTACTTGAAATTCCAAATATGATAGAAAGTCTCAGGTTGAATAGTAATCACTTTTTATTTATTTAGTTGTTTGTTATGAAGGTGGTGCGGGTACACAAATGATTACGTGTTGTCGTAATTAAATTTTGAAAGTTGTTTAAGCTTAAACAAAAGAAAATAAAAAGCTTTAACTGTAGTGAAAATGTTAGTAAATGAATTTAAATAGATTATGATAACCTAGCTAGTTGATTTTGAATTCCATTTTTCAGGTTTCGGGTGAAGACTTTTGTCGAATTGCCATGTAAAATGTATGAAAGAATTGTAAATGAGTAAAAGTTAAATTAAGGATTATGTCTACATTTTTAAAGAAATAGCATATTCACCATTCATAGGTAACAATGTTCGAAAATGCGCTTAATGATTAGGTTGTGTTCTTATTCATTTCATTATAAATTTAAAACAAACGACTCCACCAAGTAACGTTACACTATTAGTCAAAGCAAACTTAATATTAAAAATAACATACGGTAGTAAGCTTTCAAACTCATTCACAAGTCGTAGATTATAAACATACATATTAATAACCGGCGTTACTGAGAGTACAAATTGATTAAGATGCCTTAAAGTGAAAAGACATACTAATAAGTTATACAAGACATACTAATAATAACCGATGTTAATAATAACTACTCCGACTAATAAGTTAAATAAGACATACATACTAATAAACATTAAAAGGTAAATTTCTTGGTCCTTATGCCACAACGCAGCTAATGTTATAAATAGAATTAGAAGGTTGATCAACCCATCATTGCCAGTCTTTCAGCAAAATAGATGCATTCAATCAACATTAGTGCCCTGGAAAAAGGTATAACCAAAAAAAAGGGTGTTAGTGTTGTGCGAATACACATGAACTAGTAATTACCATATTATAAACTTACCATAACATTAACATTAAGTAAACATTGAGAACACGGGGGTTGATGTGTGGAAATCCCTTTCGCCACATCAGCCCTCCACAAAATAGCCGCTCCACTTGCGTGGCGGCGCAGAATGGAATGTACACATAAGTAATTCCCAGGTAGCGTATGGATGACCTCGCTGAGGTTCGCCACGGTGTTCCTAATCTCAAAAAGAACGATAACTTCAGGCCTGTGTCGGGCAAAAATTGTGCGAAAATTAGGCTTGAACGAAGGTCGTGCAACATCCCTAGCATTGAAGCAAACTAGTGTACTATTGGGTGGAAGAGAGGGGAGATGGGGCCATGGAGCACTATTATACGTACGTATAACAGCTGTGTGGTCTTTTGGTGAATCAGTCCCAAATTGAGTAAATACGAGGACATTTAAGACATATGGAAAGGAAGTAGGGAGTTTAATAACTTGGACAGCGTAAGTGAAACTGGCCATTGAAACTCGAAGGTCACCATTATCTAATCTATATGGTGGTGGTGTTAAGTCGATAGTAGGACAGGGGTCGAGTAAGTGAAGTAATTAAGCTGGGAATAAGGGTTGGCTTTCATCATGAATGGATGATTCAATATGGTAATTTAGTAAACATTCAAATTCAGTTGATAGTGATGGAGAGTCGTAAATGCTAGGTACATGACCTGGCCGACAAGTTCCGCGATCATCACTAGGAACCATCCTAAGGTTTGTCCCCTCCTCGAAAGGGCAATCTGGATTAAGGAAAATACGATAAATTGACTCTCTGGTGGCTGGGTATGTGCGAGCATTTGTTTGCCAGAAATATAGATAGGACTCTTCTTCCATCTCTGGCCTTATGTTTGGGGTGGCTTGCGGTGGCTTGTAAAAGAGTATGTGGGGGCTGCCATTTACTGTTTGGCGGTATACGGCCATGTTTGACTCGTTAAGGCTCGCACAACTCGTTTATAACTCATTTTGAGCCCTCATTTATTACTCGAAAAAAGGCTTATCTATATATACTTAAATATTTAAAACATGGTTTTGTGTTTGCCACATGTCATCATTTGAAATACTTTTTTTTTTTTGTCAATCTTTAATATAATCATACTATTTTAGTTCCCGTGCAATATACGGTTTTAAACAAAACACATTGTAAGGTTTATTTATAATACTGAGAAAGAAAGTTTTTTACTCTGTAATTTTTTTGTATACATGGTAAGTAAGTTCTATTGTAAGCATATTACTTATAAAATATATATAACAAAATTTTTAAAAAATTTATAATGAACACTTTTGAACATTGAAATATAAATATACCTGTAAAAAAAAAAGGATTCGGTAACGACAAAGGATAAAGTTAAAAAAAAAAAACTAATGACATCATCATAGCAAATTGGCGGTAAAAAAATTTATGTCAGAATGACATGTGTACAATTTGAAGAAGGGATGATGTCAGTAACGTTTTGTTTTAGTATTAGCTAATAGATATGCTTAATCCTTTGTCTTCCTTTATTCACTTACAATATTGTTAATCATATTCAATTTCATATATTTTTAAACTTCTTCGATCTTTCTCCACCTCCTCAATTTCTATGCATTATTATTCTCCTCGAAAAACATTTATATTAATATACACCATTATAAAATTATACCTTTGTTGTAAAATAAGGAGAAATCTAAAAGATTGATAGGGAATTGAAATGTGTATTCTACTTATATTTTATACGATGGAGGTATACATATATATATATACAGTGCAATTGATAGAGTTTGCTTGAAAAATAATAAACCCTAAACTCTAGAAAGTTGTAGAGTGATACAAGATGGACATCCACAAATATGTTTAGATAAGAATAAACCCTATATCTAGAATATTCCGGAATGATATAGGAGCATAATGGTCATCCACACGATATTTCATAACACTCTCCCTTAGATGTCCATTATCGAAGATTGTGCCTTGTTAAAACCTTATTAGGAAAAACCCTGTGGGATAAAAACCTAATAAAGGAAAAAGATTACAACATTCTTCGTAATAAGCTTGAGATGCTGCCTCATTAAAAACCTTACCAGGAAAACCCAATGTAGGACAAAACCATGGTCAAGGAAAAAAGAGTGCAGCGCGTATTTTCTCCCCCTGATAAATACATAACTTGAAGTCTTATAATGCAATGAATCCAATATAGTTGAGTGTCTTCTCACATGATGAAGAATAGTATCATACCTTGATTTTCAATTCTCTTAACTCTTCACGCGAACAAGTGAGTCTTCATATCACCATACCTTCTTTTGGAGGCCATGAATAATACAAATTGATGATCATTATTTGATTAAACATTCCTTAATAATAATTATATGGCAACACATGATATTATTAATTGTCTTTCAATCTTATATGAAATAATAACATATGTAATTATATACATTGATCATGGTTCTTCTGGACCATAAGAAAACAGTCTCACGCATAAGTATCCCGTTTCTTTAGAAGTTTCGTAATTAACTACACGATAATTTTTCTGGGAATAATAATAGTAAATCTCACTAACTCTTATATACTCAAACTTCAGGTTGAGATGTCAATGATGTAGTCACATAAAATTTTCAAGAGTTTGATAATAATTGCAATATTCAAAATTTGTAGGGCTGGGTATTTAAATACGTCGTATATTAGCTCTTCAGGAACTCTTCTTACATGATTCATAACATGTTATTATTAAATCAACATCATCAATAACTTATCATTAGTGTAAAACCATTGAAATATAAATGTTTTTTTTTATATATATAATTTTCCATCAAAGTTGTAAGTATGACTTACTATATACATAAAGTACAAATACTATATAGAAACTAATGCATGCAATTTGAGATATAGTAAACATGATAAAATCCCTAAACAAAATTACAGTGATTAATGCATCTAACAACTTCCGACATATGCAATATAATAAATAATCATTAACCTATGACTCACACATGTATATGAACATACATACGACACTAAATAATGCAAGACAATGAACAATGTGGATTTAAAAATCCATATATCATTGGACTTCTGGTCCTTGATAAACTTATGATGATTATCATTATGTCGACATCAAAATGGACATATATTCCAGATCCCTTATTTGCTAGTCCATTTATATCATGCATATGCATTATTTATCGGTTCCATCATATACCGGTATCATCATATGATTGCTCAAGATACAATTTAAATTTGCATGCTATTTTGACAATGATATCTGAATACATTTTTCATTCGTACCATCATATTTTTTCTTACATCATAGGCCATCTATTGTAATAATTCAGATATCTATACAACTTTTAGGGTATTTATACACTATGATATTTATATACTATTACACTATTAAAAGTGTTAACTGCACTATCTTGCCACATATCATATCTATATTTTGGAACCGATTACAACCCACACTTCAGGTGTAGTGATTCATGTATAATTGGCAAGATTTTATCTCAATGTATACACATAATTTTATATGACCAAAATGTATCTTCAACGTTATGCAACATGAGTCATAACTGAATACAAATCAAATCATAAATGTGCAACATATCTTGATAGTACATAGACAAAAGTTGGCATATAACTTTTCAAACTACCATTATAGGGATCATCAAAATTTTATTTTATTTTTCGATTTTTCCAACTTTTGTTATTTCTTCTCCCCTTAAGTTGGTAAAATACCCCTTTTATAGGGGCGTCTAATTCTATACCAACTTAGTATATAAATTTGCATTAAAATTCATTTCATTGGGAGGATCACAATCAAAATTTATCTCTTCTGGAGAACAATTTCAATGAAGAATCATTTATTCATTAACTTTATATTTCATGTGTATTTATTATTAAATTTTCAATAATATTTTCTCTTCTGGAGATCAATGTCAATGGGGAGACATATGTTGTGCAGTTGTACGTTTTTCTTTCTTCTCCTATTTCATATGTGCTGACATATAATAGCCCCAATCAAAAGAATTGTTATACAAGCATAAATCACTTGCTCGTAATTCTAGTAGGTGATGATCTTCTGGATCTTTAAAGACTTAAATAGTGTATTTGGTGAGCTTCTGGTCACCTGATAGTTGACAATAATATATAAGTTATTTTGGTGAACTTCTGGTCAGCCATTACTCCTTTATCAGCCATTACTCCTTTATATAAAAATCAAAACATATTAAATCTTGAAATTTTCATCAATACAAATTATTACAACTCACAATCCAAATATAATTCAATCTCAATGTTACGTCTTGCCATTCAATTCATTTTATATATTTAACATTGAGAAAGCGTAGCACATTATCAAATGAAACTTCAGGTTTCCGTAACGGGTAATTATTATTAAACCTGGATGGCCTAATTTAATTATCACATCCAATCACTTCTCTAAATTTGAACTCTGGTTAGTTTTCAACACTAATGATCACTTTATTAAACTTACTATATGCATGGCCATGAATGTGATGTGATATTAGAACACCAACATGCGTTTCTTTATACAATTGGCAAGACAATCAACTAATTAATATTTTATCTAATAATTACTTATATATATTCTGCTGGAGTTTTGACTATAATCTTGATACATGTTAATCTTGTTGGACATTTCATACTCTTCTGGAGTCTTTTACATAATCATGAAACATATGAATCTTACTAAAAGTGATTTTATTCTAGAAATGCAATGAGATTTATCATTTCCTCAAATTTGTCATTGTCAATAGATGCTCCATTCTTTTTCCAAAAGTTCTTTTATTTTAACTCTATTAGACTACAACGCTTCAGACGTGCTTTAGGTTCATTAGTAACCGATGTTGTCCTTCTGGGATAATAATTTAATTGGAGCATTTATAATTAGTATATGATCAATCATTTATATCCATCTTCAAGATGGTATCATTTAAAAATATTTAAATAACATGCACGTGGCCACTTCTATTAAGTAAATAGTTAATATTTGAGTTAATGTATGTTCCAAACTAACCATCAATATATTTTATTATTTATGTGCAAGGATAAAATAATGGAATAATTAATACAGTTTCCCCCTAATCCTTGCACGTGGGACATGAAATGAATCCAACAACATTTAAATCTCATCCACAAGGCATAAATTCTTTTAGCAATACATGTATCAAACATAATAAAGTTATTCTTACAAACTTGTTCTTACTCGTAACTCTTATCCAATTATATTAATTTCTTATAAGTATGGGCATAATAAATATATTTTCCAAGCAATGTAAGTTGCTCACAATGTCATGTTTAATTACTTGAACTCATAACATTATTTCTAGGTCAAATAGATGATATATATAATCATATTTGCAATTTTTATGAACTTTATAATCAAGAATAATTTCATGCAAACATGCTTGTTACCTTTTTAATCATTCAAATTCTCACCTAAAGTTCAATAACTTGAATACTATTCAATATCTTTTGTATAATATTATTTCATGACATTGTGTTTATAGTATCACGTTAGTATGTAGTGGATATCTAAGCAACATGCTTTAGCTTTGTAGATCATGCATATTTCTTTGTATTATCCTTAAGGGTTTTGAGCCCTTTATATGTTCAAGCTAGGAACTTTAAGTCTATGTGTGTGAATACTCTTTATAAATATAAGGAACTTTAGGTCCGCAGATCATATTCAATTTACATTCATTCCAATAATCTAACTTCAAGTAGGTATTTAATACTATAATTGAATTTAATCACGCATCAATCAATACAATGTATATAGTATGCTTCATAATTTTATCAACTTATAAGGATAATAATAATTTAGTTAACATACTTTCAAAACAATTAGATATTTTAAGGGCATAAATATATTGTCGTAATGGAACTCTAGGTCCATATGTACAAGTATTACTCCAGGTTCAATATATGCCTCTTTCCAATAATTCATAATAATATAAATTTAATTAATAACATGACCATAGTACATACCAAGTTTAGATTAATACGTATTACTCCGTATAAGTTAATAGTAATAAGTGTAAATAACATAAAATTATGAGGCTTTCATAGGTAACAAATATTTTAAAGTATGCCATAAATTTATATTGATTGTTGCCTCATTTAGTAGTCATGTAGTTTATTTGGTCATGTAATTTATAACTAGTTACATATGAGTATGTCACAAATTTAGGACTTCATATTTCATACGTAGTATATTATTATATAACAAAACTGAATTGATCATAATATTAATAAACATATATATTTACAAATATGAAAACTTCACCTCTTCAAATAAATAAACTTAATCTTTCGTACTTAACTTAATTCAAATTAATTAGTCAATTCATCTACACCTTTTAGAATGAAAAGGTAAAAACAATATGAGAACCTACTACTTCACGCTTTAATAAAAACATATCTGAATCGATTGAATCAACTATACTGTCAGATCAATTATATCAATATATTGCCTGATAAAGCTTAATTAGAAAATAGAAACAAGCACATAAGCAATCAACATTAACACGTTCACGTTAGTGGAAAACCACATGGTCCACATCATACTTGAAATATAAAATCATGCATATGTACAACATAATTCAATACATAAATTATAAATAGTTTCACATGTGCCTTAGGCTTATTTCGTACAATTTACAAACATTCAAGGCATTAGACATAGGATTTCACAAACAAATTATATGGGTAAATAATTGCTAAATCAAACCATTCATATTTGCTATCAAGCATAGAGAAATAACCGAACTCATTTACGGATAGGAAAAGTAATACCAAAAATCTAGCAAATATATGTACAACAAGTTCATGAAAACCATACGTTCATAAAATTAACACCAATAATAATTCTAAATACCCTTTTAGATTCAAACTAAACAAAACTCATAGTCAAAACAAAACTACTAATTAGTTATTTTCTGCATCAAATCCAACTATCCCCAAATTGCTCATTGAACTCCAGAATAATAAAAATACGAAAATTTGGGAAACAATATAAACATATTATGTAAAGGTTTAAAATTAACACTAATAGGATAGTTGAGAATGAACTTTCCTGATATCAAAACATTTCCCACTTTAAAAACCAGCCTTATCGTCAACTTCATGTTGTCGACGTCATCTGCTAGCATTTAACTCATGAAAACGTCAATGAAAAGAAAATAAAGTATAGCCCTTGATTAAGGCTAATCTATTATATTATGGATAGATGAGAAAGATGATTCAAGATAAACAAACCAATGCAACCGAAAAATAATAGTTCTTTGTAATTAAATAAAGCGGCACTACCATTAACATTCCAAATTATTAATATCGTGAGACTCCTTGTACTAGTCCCAAATTAATTAATGAGGATTGGGAATGATATGACATTCTTGAAACGTGTGATTTCATTATTAAAAGTTCAAAACCCATGATCAAGATTAATCTCCTTCTAATTTTTTCCCAAGATGCGACACAACAAGATAATAATGAGTATAATTTAGCACATCCAGTACACAACGAATTAATCATTAACCTAAGAAATCAACAATAAAATTTACATATTGATTAGAGCTTTGGTGCTGATAACATGTTGTAAAATAAGAAGAAATATAAAAGATTGAGAGGGAATTGAAATGTGTATTCTACTTATATTTTATATGATGGAGGTATAAATATATAAATACAGTACTATAAATGCAGTACAATTGATAGAGTTTGCTTGGAGAATAATAAACCCTAAACTCTAGAAAGTTCTAGAGTGATACAAGATGGACATCCACAAATATGTTTAGATAAGAATAAACCCTATATCTAGAATATTCCGGAATGATATAAGGAGCATAATGGTCATCCACACGATATTTCACAACAACCTTTTGATTTTTAATAATTTATATAAAGATAGTCCGTTCATCAAACGGGTCAAAAACTAGTTATATTTCAAAAGTACTTCATAAAAGATATTTTTTAACTTTTTTTTTTCAAAAAAAATTAAAGTATTATTGTTACTGATCATTGTGTAGTGGTTTATAATAAATATTTGCAAGTTGCTTAATTAATAAGTGTACGTATTATATATATTGGTAACTGATTTATTAGCATAAGCTTAATTATAGCTCGTTCAAAGATTGACATATAAATGAGCAAGCTCAAGCCAACCCTACAGCCTAATGTAAAAAGGATGAATATCTTTCTGTATTATGCAAAATATGTACATAGGTTTATATGGCTCTTATGATTCTGAAGTACTCCCTCCATCCCACAATTATAGGCAAATATCTCAAAAAATAACACGGGAATTAAGGTGGATGGAAATAGTTGAGGAATATTTCATAGAAAAGGTGAAAAGTAGAGAATGTTGTATGATGGGAATAATAAAAGGTAGAGAATAATGTATGGGAAAGATAAAAAGTAAGTAATGATTTTTTTGAACATATATGTATTTTGTATGGAAAAGATAAAGAAATAAGTAATGATTGTGTGATATTTTTAGAAATAGGCCAAACATTTTAGGACACCAAAAATAGAATATTTGCCTGCAATTATGGGACGGAGGAAGTAACTTATATGACCCCGAGGGACAACCCACGCATTCACTTCAATTTTGGAAAAAAAAATTCCATAATTGGCCCAAATGGAAATTTTGAACAAAATTTGAATTTTTTTTTACCCAAATAGGAAACAAGTCTAGGTGCTTCCCATAGACCCTAAGACACTCTAGGAGTTCACTTGGGTGGTTGGAATCGTCTATTTTACTTTTAAACTGCAAATTTACCCTTTTACAAATTACCTTCTTTTATTAAATCAGGTCTACCATGTGACTTTGTATGACCGACTAGTGGTCATATATGGTTCCATGCATAATTAAATTTCTTTGATATGTATCTCTTACAATCCCGAGATTTTTCAACACTGGATCTCGAAATCTCTAAATTGGTCCAAAAACTCGGATTATAACCTTAAATTTAGTAGAATTTAGGACTTTTTTGGACCCCGAAAGAAAAGTGATCGTGGTTCTTCCATAGACCTCACAACATCTTAAGAGGCCTTTTAGGTGGTCATAACCATCTATTTTGCCTTTAAATAGTCAAAAGTGCTAGTTCTAATCCACGATTTTTGACCAATTTTAAAGATGTCGTGACCTGTTGTTGATGACTCAAGTATTGGTGATTGGTGAGGGATGCATCCCATGGTTATAAAAGATTGTTTGGAATCATGTACGTCTACTGGTCAGTCACATAAATTCCTATGGTGACCTTGTGTCAACGGCGTGGTGCATGTCCATAGCCGGCTAAACTGATAATTAATGAAGTAATTAGTATAAACAGTTAATACGACGTATATATTGATACAGGCACAAATGTACACCAAGTATAGACTATACTATAGACTATAGCCTTCATATATAGACTATAGAGCATGTGGCCTGTGGGTATGCATGCGGACAGCTATAAAGGACACAATTTCAAATCGGACACACATTTTTTGAAATCTAGTCTAAATAATGCATTGTTTTACAAGTTTACAATGTCAATCTTTCCATGAACAAATTTCAAACGAGTAAGGCCCCGTTCTTTAGAGCTGCTCTGCTTTGCTGAAATCTTCTCTGCTCTGCTCTACTCGGTCCTGCCCTGCTCTGCTTAAAAATAATACTTAATATTGAATTATTATAATAGTAATTAATATTTAATAATAATAATAAATAATAAATAATAATAATAATAATAATTAATTAATATTTAATAATAATAATAATTAACATTGAATTATTATAATAATAATAATAAATATTTTATAATAATAATAAATAATTAAAATTTAATAATAATAATAATTAATATTGAATCATTATTATTATAATAATAAATATTTCATAATAATAATAAATAATTAATATTTAATAATAATAATATTATTAAAAATTAATATTTAATAATAACAACAATACATAATTAATATTTAATAATAATAATATTATCATTAAAAATTAATATTTAATAATAATAATAATTAATAAATAAATAATATTTAATAATAATAATAATATTATTAAAAATTAATATTTAATAATAAATAATAAATAATTAATATTTAATAATTAAAATAATAATTAATATTGAACTATAATAATAATAATATTATTATTAAAAATTAATATTTAATAATAACAACAAAAATAATTAATATTTAATAATAATAATAATAAATAATAATATAATAATAACAATAATAACAACAATAAATAATTAATATTTAATTATAATAATAATAATAATAAATAATAATAATAATAATATAATAATAATAACAATAATAATAATAATAATAAAAATAATAATGACAATAATATTTTCTCAAAAAAAAAAACAATGACAATAATAGTAATGATAAAACTTATTATTATTAATAATAATAACAATAATTGATTTTTTATAATATAAATTAATATTTAAAGATAATAACTAATATTTAAATATAAGAATAATTATTAATTTTTAATAAAAATAATAATTAAATAATATTTAATAATTATAATAATAATGCGATAATATTAATAATAGTTATAGTAGTAGTAGTAGTAGTAGTTGTAGTAGTAGTAGTAGTAGTAGTAATAATAATAATAATAATAAGGAAATCTGCTCTACTTTGCTCTGCTGAAATCTGATCTGCTCTGCCCAGAAGCTCAAAAGAACAGGGCCTACGCTGTTTTTTTCTCGGTTATGGAGTACTACTCAATGGGTTCGTTCGCTTTTTATTTGATTGGAAAAAAAATGTAGTACTTGTATAAAATACAAGTGTTTACACAAATTTCGAGTCTAAATAAATAAAGACGGGAAATAAAGTAACAAATGAATTTATATTAATATATGAATTTTGGGTACAATCTCCGCATAAAAAGTTTATAATAAAATAAACTAAGTCCTCTGATTCTGTTCCACAGCTTGACGATGACACGTGTGTGACACTTGTAAAGTGACGTTTGATGACGTCGACTTGAGTTTGAATGCAGGGTGACGTTTGATGATGTCAACCTGTATTCAGGGGTTTTGTTTGAATACACCTGAACGAGGGCTTATGAAGCTTAATCCCGTTCAAATGTGTTTGAGTGTATCTGAACAAGTCGGCACGAGTTTGATGTGCTTTTTGACTTACTTCAGAGAGAATTCCGTTTGAGTTTTATGAGCTCTTGGAATAATAATTTCTGGATCCCCCCAACTGATGGAGGAATGGTGAAATTTATAGGAGATGAGAACCCCTTCAGTGGACTTAGTAGGTTTGAGCTTGGCCCATTTAATGACTTGAAAGTCTTTTAACCTGGTCCATTTGATTTATTTTATAATCCAAATTGTATTTGATTAATTCGGATTAATTATTTGGGTGGGCCAAAAATAATTATAATGGATCATTAACATGATTTAACTCAAATTAATTTATTTAATTTAATATATGACACTCATAAAATTTCTGTGTCTACAAATTGCCCCATCGAGACTGTGTCACATACACGATTTGAAGTGTTTGGCGTGACAAACTCTCGACCCTTTTGTTTGACTTAGAGTAACCCATACTTTTATTTATTTATTAATTTTTATTTTTAGTATTGGGTTTGGTTTATGGGAATTCTTGAACCCCAAGGTTAGACTCCTAGTAGTACTAGGTCTTGAACTCCTAAAAGATTGTTGTCCACCGTAACTTATAAATTAGGAATTTACCCCTTCTCTATTTCTTCATCACGGTAGACTCACTTTGACGAGTTGACGATCAAAGCCGTAATTCGTTTCCTTCTTGCGCTACAGCTCTAACAACAAAGGTATCTAATTCTGCTAAGTAATTAAATCTGTTTAGAAATAACTAACTCTGAGCACCGTTTAATTACTCTGTCAAATTTGCAACCTTCAATCGGAGTCGATTTCAATCGTCCAATCACTAATCTTAACTGTCATTGCGATTCATGGCAAAAGGTTCCATAGTTTGTGTGTTGCAGCAAATCAATAAAGGTATGGATACCTAACTTTTACTTTTCCTATTTCAATAAACTCTCCAATTATTCACTCCGTCCACTATGAGTAAATATAGCTTCTTGATTAATTTCTTGCATCCTAATTACCCTTTCATAACAAAATCATTAATAATCCTTCGTAGGTTCCACTTTTTTTTGACTCGTTCGTATCACCGTCATGCAAGGGGATTTAATAATTTGATACTCCAGCCAACAGCGAAAGGTAATACTCTTATTCAATCATCACCTTAACAATAAAATTGCAGCATTAAAAATACTAGAATTAGAAATTTATTTGCTGACTTTGCCATTTCGTCCATGTAGCGCTTTTTATTTTTATTTTTTTTATTTTGCCACATGATACAAGCTTTGTATTTTGTGATCATCAATCTTGACTTCTTGATGTAATTATTATACTCTGCCGCTAAATGGATGATGACTTATTGCAATTTCATCAGATTATCTTAGTGTAGCAATTGTCATTCAATACTTTAGAGGGCTCGGATGACTTATGTTTACCTTATGCCATTTTATTTCATGATTTGTATGGTGTTGCACATAAATATCATACGCAAATTTTTATTTTATTTTTATTTTAATTTTATTTTTTGTTGTATGTGTACATGCATATGTATTTGTTCTTTGTACCGTTTGTGCATATAATAGATTCACAAGGTAACCATACGTTGTCGCCCATGTCGCGATGGGTCAAGACTCTTTGTTATGAACCCATCGGGGATGTCAAGTCATGTATGCTAGTCGTTATGAACTTGACATCTTAAGACTGGCCGGATAACTTGAAGATTTGAAGTCGCCCTTGTCGCGATGAGTCAGGACCCTTTGTTATGAACTCATCGGAGACGTAAAGTCATGTATGCTAGTTGTTATGATCTTGACGTCTTTAACACAGGTCTGATAACTTGAAGATTTGAAGTCGCCCTTGTCGCGATGAGTTAGCACTTTTTTTATGAACTCATCGGAGACGTCAAGTCATGTATGCCAGTCGTTATGATCTTGAAGTCTTTAAGACAGGTCTGATAACTTGAAGATTTGAGTCGCCCATGTCGCGATGGGTCAGGACTCTTTGTTATGAACCCATCGGAGATGTCAAGTCATGTATGCCAGTCATTATGAACTTTACATTTTGAGACTGGCCTACTCAAAATTCCAATACGAGACTGACTTCATGACATATTCATTATACATGTGCCATGTCAAACACTAACGATTTTTTTTTTTTTTCTTTTAAGTCTTTGATCATGGACAAGGTGCACGTAGTGGAATTCAATGAAGGTTCTCGATCCTATCTTTCTCTCGTCGACCAAGAGAATGACAACCCCAAGACTGGCACGCATCTACAAATTCGACAATCATTGCGACGGCCTAATGGCATGCAAACAAGTATTTGTAAGCAAAATTTCCGCAGTGACATGTCTGTTGAGATCGCTAATGTCTCCGACACCACAAAGGTTTACAAGCTCCAAGACACCCTTCAGAGTAGACCTGCAACAGATAACTTACTTCCCTTACTGTGTCGTTCCATTATTGAAGGGTCCGTGAGATGCGGATTTGCTGTTCTAAAGATGTATGGTGAATCATGCTTCATCCTAGGCTATCGAGAGTGGACTGAGGACGTTCTGTGTCGCTCGAGGGAATATATGGAATCTGCATCAATCTACAACGTTGTCTATGCCTCACTTTACTCCTATGACAAA
Source organism: Chenopodium album (assembly GCF_948465745.1). NCBI lineage: Eukaryota > Viridiplantae > Streptophyta > Magnoliopsida > Caryophyllales > Amaranthaceae > Chenopodium > Chenopodium album. The sequence goes on from NC_137844.1 coordinate 38,389,008, forward strand.
AATTCGCATATTTTACGAGCATTCTATGAGAGTTGGTGCCCTACCACAAACACACTCCATACAATGGCAGGAGAGTGGTCCATTTCACTGTGGGATTTGCATAGACTAGGTGGCTTACCCATTTATGGGGAAATTTATGATGACACTGTCCCTCATTCTGCGACCCTAACAGCAACAAATGAGGACAACAAACGGTACATTTCGAAGGCTTTTGAGCATTTGTTTGTTGCTTATCATTGCCTTTACAAAGAGTCGGGTTCAAGGAGGGAGGTTTCAGCCAAAGAATGGATTAGATTTTGGTACTAGAAGAAAATTCGCTATGTCGCACTGCCAAAGAGGACAAGATATCTCTCGACTCCTCCACAATCTACACATGACCCTAACAAAACGTCACCAGATGTACCTACGGCGTGGAAAAATGATGAGTTATCCATGTTTGAGCGTTTAGGTCTTCCCGACAACAATAGAAGGGGAACAACCTATACTGCTGCTTTCTTGTCTTGTTGGTTATGCGCATTTGTACTTCCGCAGTGTGATAGTAGATCGATAAGACCTGCGACGTTTGAGATCGCAACCTTGATGGCTTGTGGTAAACCGTTTAGCTTGGCAGTTCCTGTCTTGGGAGGCATTTATCATGGTCTGAACAACATTTTAAGGTCTCCCAAACCTTCTTATTCTGGTTCATTCTTCCCAACCCATTACTTGTATAGTTGGCTCGCATACTATTTCGGAACTCAATCACAATCTGGATCTAGCTCTCCCAGGCCCTTAATGACTGTATTCTCGGGTTCTCAAAGTTCAAAGCATTTTAAGGATAAAGAACCACGAGATCTGATACATGAAGGGACCACAACGAGGGTTGGGTAACCGTGCCGAAATAGAACAAGAACATTGCTTTGTTTGATGATGGGAAGCTTGAGATTCCACAGTTTGGCTATCTCATCTCCCTTCGCTCTAGCTACATTCCTGTACGTTACGGTGACAAATTTTTCATAGAGCCTTACAATCCTCATCGATTTGGTAGACAATTTGGGTTTTGTCAAGATGTTCCCGGTATGCTTACGCGTGCCATAGGTGATCGTCAATATGTAGGCCTTTATGAATCTCTTCGGCATTGGGACTTGATTTTGTTTTGTGGCAGTCAATCCCGGGTGTTGACTCCTTGTCTTTCCCTAAATTGGCGTGACCTTGTAACTCGGGATTTTCGGTCTTGGTGGTCTAAAGTGACAGTTAATGACCTTAGAGACAAGGTTGACGTCCTTTGTGCAAGTATTGAAGCTGATCCCAACAAGTCTAGGAAGAGCCAGGAACATGCTGGTGACACAAGTGCTCCTCGACCGAATACCAATACTGGTGGTAAAAGGAGTCATGAGCCTCTGTCCAAGCAAGACAACTCTTTTGACGACAGTTAGAGATGTCAGTCAAGGAGGAAGCTCTAGTGACGGAGAATCTGACGTCAACTACAAGCATAAACGTAGGAGTAAGAGGCGATCGGACGTTGTTGATGAAGAGGACATGACTTTAAACGATGCGGAATCTTTTGACGATCTTCAAGATTTTCCTATCGTTCCTACTGACATACCTCTTGTAAGTATTCGACACCTTTTTTTTTTTAAAATTGATTTTTTTTAGGATGATCAAGACTTCGAGAGTGTCGCCACTGACTTCTTAGAGGTTGAGGCTATTTTACCTGTATCGAGACCAACTGCTGGCAAGGGGAAGGGAATAAGGATCGCCACGAATAAAGTTCGTGACAATTCTCTTAGTTTACCAAGGAAGGAAATACAATCTCCTACGCAAAGCCTAAAGTCAGTAGATGGTCCTCATTCTCTTGAGCTTGCCTCCAACGCTTTAGAGGTTCGACAGTCAGTTGCTTATGACCGTACAACTTCATCACAGCGTGTCTGCGCTTCTACTATGTCTGCAAACACGTTTCGACCAGGCCCCTTCTCTTGTACTATTTTTGCAGATGCAATAAAACAGATAGGCGCTCAATACTTGGCAATGTTGCAAGCGTCACCTTATTTGGAGGTACCCAAAAGGTTTGAAGAAGCTTCCATGGTGTATCGAGGTATACAAAACCTCAAGGGCGATCCGGCTCCGCTAAAGCGTAAAGTTGAGTCTTATGTTTGTTCAGTCAAATCCTACCTTGCTTTGGAGGAGGCTGCAGCGAAACGACAAAGATCTAAACAAGTAACAAGAGACATACTTGCTCAATCTGAGGTTCTCAAGCAAGCGGAGTCCAACCTTGCTAATGAGCAGAAAAGGCAAGAGCAGTTGAAGGAACAAGATGCCTTAGTCACAAAAAGAGTAGAAGATCTTGAAGCTGAATTGACGAAAGCTTGCGAAGAGAAGAATCGTCTGACAGATGACTTAGTGGCTAGCAAAGGATCTATCACATCAATTGAAGAACAAATGAAGGCTGTGAAGCAGACTTTGGATGACCTACATGCAACTCCTATTCTGAGTGCTGATGAGATAGTCCAATTGGAGCAACAGAAAGTTCAACTTCAAGAGCTTCAGTCACTGCTCAAACCTTTTGAGTGGATGGATTGAGAATAGACTACCCCCCCTTTTTATGATTTAATTTAGCAGTCGAACAACACTTTTTTTTTTGACATTCTTTTCATTTTGATCTTGACATTTTATTTTATTCATCTCTATCATATGAATTTATTTCATTATTATTTCGTCGTACATAGTTTATACTCTTGCGGGCCAGGAGTATGTTTTTTTTTTTTTTTTTTTTTGATGTGGCTGCACTTGATTTTTTTTTTTCAAGCTGCCTACGTACTTACTAAATAAACAGGTTATCTTGCAAGATCAAGCCAACGTAGTTCAAACAATGCATTTTTTTTTTGGTAAGCAGTTTATCCTCTTACTTAGGAGTTTACAAGGCTTTCACTTCATGAATAGTAGCGCTTTAAAAACTTGCCATTAATTGGACCTACGCGCAATCCCTCAGCATCAACAATTTTGTATGCTCCATTAGTGTAGACTTCTCGCACCACATAAGGACCATCCCATTTTGATGTGAACTTATTTCCAGTTTTGCGCGAAGTAATGATAGGCCTTCTCACTGCTAGGACCATGTCTCCCACTTGAAAAGAACGAGGTCGAACCTTTTTGTTGAATGCGCGTGTCATGCGAGCTTGATAGCATTGCAATTTTTGTTGAGCTTGTAGTCTTTTCTCATCAAGTGCTTCAAGCTCAGCCAATCGAAGCTTGTCATTTTCATCACTAGTTAAACCCTCTTGAATGGCAATTCTTAGTGATGGAATTCGAACTTCTAAGGGTAGGACAGCCTCAACACCATATACCAACGAGTATGGGGTAGATTGTGTTGCATTCTTGTATGTCGTCCTATATACCCAAAGTGCTTCCCCTATCTTTTCATGCCAGTCACGCTTAGACCTTGCAACGACCTTGCTTAGCAAACTGCAAAGCGTTTTGTTAAATGCTTCAGCTAGACCATTTGCAAGAGCATTGTACATGGATGACTTATGTTGCGTGAACTTGAACTTTTGGCAAAGGCTATCCATCAAGTTGTTGACGAATGGCTTTCCATTATCAGTGACGATTCTTTGAGGTATTCCATACCTGTAAATGATATGGGTGCGAATGAAATCGACAACATTTTCTTTTTTCACCTCAAGAAGGGGAATAGCTTCAGCCCACTTGGAAAAGTAATCTGTGGCAGCTAGGATGTAAGCGTGACCACCAGATGACTTTGGTGTTATTGGACCAACCACGTCAAGACCCCATCCTTCGAATGGCCATGATGTCACAGTTGGATAGAGTGGTTCTGGAGGTTGGTGAATGAAGTTTGCATGAAATTGACATGCATCACACTTTTTAACGAACTCCATGCAATCTTGGACCATCGAGGGACAGTAATACCCCGCCCTTTTGATACAATCATGAAGCTTAGGTCCAGATTGATGAGCTCCACAAATTCCTGAATGAAATTCCTCTATTGTTTTGGCTGACTCTTCATCTTCTAGACATCTCGACCATATCTTGTCAAAAGATCGTCTATAAAGAGTCCCTTTGAAGAGAATAAAACGAGAGGCTCGACGGCGGATTTCTGTTCGATGTCGTGGATCATTAGGCAGCTTTTGGTGGTCCAAATAGTCGATGATTGGTTGACGCCAGTCTTCTTTGTCAATTTGGCAGACAATAATCATGTCAACCTCCTTGACCTCGTCATCTTCAACTTCATATTCTTCGGGTGGAACTACCCAATAATTGCAAACAGGCACAAACATGGTTTCCTCTGCCCCCAGTGCCAAAGTGGCTGCAAGACCGGCAAGCGCGTCAGCCATCTTGTTGGCACTCCTTGGAACATGGTTGAGCTTGACAATGTCAAACTTGTCAAGCAATCTTGATGCATGTTTGTGATAAGTAATTAAATCCTCTTTCTTGACTTCATATTCGCCTAAAAGTTGACTTATAACGAGTTGTGAATCTCCATAAACATCAAGATCTTAAATTCCCATTTCAACTGCCATTCGAAGACCCATAATGAGAGCTTGGTACTCAGCCATGTTGTTTGAGCACAACTGAGTTAACACAAATGAGTAAGGTAAAACGTGCTTTTCTGGCGATACAAAGACTACCCCTGCTCCTGTGCCATCTTGACGAACAACCCCGTCAAAATACATTTCCCATGGTGGTAGTATCTCGATGTTAAACACATCTTCTCCGGGCAAATCAACGGACATCTCCCATTCAGGTGGTACTGGGTGGTCGGCAAAGAAGTCAGCGATGGCTTGTCCTTTGACAGACTTTTGTGGTACGAACACTATATCGTACTGTTTGATGTGTACAGCCCATTTAGCTAGTCTTCCTGACAACACTGGTCTTGATAGGATGTACTTCATTGGGTCGGCTTTTGAGACGACATGGACTGTATGAGCTTGCATGTAATGCTTCAACTTTTGAATGACAAAAATTAACGCAAGACAAATTTTTTCAATTGGTGAATAATTCAGCTCAGCACCCACCAATGTTCGACTCAAGTAATAAAGAGTTATCTCCTTGTGATCTTCAATTTCTTGAGCACACATTTCCCCCAATGATCTTTCTTGAGCAGCAATGTAAAGGATTAGAGGTTTTCCTTTAACTGGTGCCCCCAAAACCGGCGGAGAGGACAAATACTTCTTTATATTATCGAATGCTTTTTGACATGACTCATCCCATTTGAATGGAGCATCCTTTTTCATGAGATGACTAAATGGTTGACATCTGCCTGCAAGATTGGAGATGAACCTCCGAATATATGCAAGGCGTCCTTGGAGACCGCGAAGTTCTTTGAGATTTCTTGGTACATGCATTTCTTGAATTGCCTTAATTTTGGTTTGGTCAATTTCAATTCCCCTATGTTTTACGATGAAACCTAAAAATTTTCCTGAGGTAACACCGAACGCACATTTGAGAGGATTCATTTTCAATTGACATTTGCGTAGTCTTTCAAAGATTTTGCAAAGGTCACCTAGGTGATCCTCCCTCTTTTTAGACTTAACCACTAAATCGTCCACATAGCACTCTACAATTTTGTGCATCATATCCTCGAAGATCTTTTGCATTGCACGTTGATACGTAGCCCCAGCATTTTTTAAACCGAACGACATAACTTTGTAGCAAAATATCCCTTTTGGGGTGCGAAACGCCGTGGCTTCTTGATCTTCAGGCGCCATGTGAATTTGATTGTATCCAGCTGTGCTATCCATGAATGACAATGCTTCATGTCCAGTGGTGGCATCGATCATGATTTCTGTGACTGGAAGTGGGAAGTCATCCTTGGGACATGCTTCATTCAAATCGCGGAAGTCCACACAAATTCGCAATTGTCCATTTTTCTTCCTCACAGGGACAATGTTTGCTATCCATGTAGGGTATTTGACTTCACGAATGAACCCTACATCAATGAGTTTGTTCACCTCAGATACAATTTCCGGGATCAACTCTGGCCTGAATCGCCTTTGTGATTGCTTTTTTGGACTCACACCTTTTTTTATTGCTAATCGATGAACGGCGACTTTCGGGTTGAGACGTGGCATTTCTTTGTAACTCCATGCAAAGACATCTTTGTACTCGGAGAGCAATTTGAAGTACTCATGTTCTTCCGCTTGGGTAAGAAGGGCACTGATGTATATAGGTCGTGGGTCTTTAAGAGTGCCAAGGTTTAACTCTTTTAATTTATCTACTGTTGCTTGTCCCCCGTCTTCAAGTGCTTTGGGAGCTTCATCAGTTTCTATTTCCTCATTGGGATTTGGCACTTCTGCAGCCGTCACATGGTTCGTGGAAACAATCTCCTTATGTTCCTCTATAGCATGGTCTGACGACTCATTTTGGTTAGTGAAAACCACAGTGCGAACTCTTGCCTTTAAAGGTTGTTTCTCAGTGATATCTATGTCTTGCATTCTTTTCATGCGAGAGGGGACAACACTTTTTGGCTCGTCATTTTTCATAACGTTGTCTTCCCTTTTCTTTATGCGACTAAAAGCCGACTGTCTTTGTTCTCTGCTAGAGACATTTTTCATGCCTATGCGGTTAAAGACAGATAATTTTCGCCTTAAGGGTTGAGAACTTGAAGTTTCTTTCACCCTATGGTCACATTCTCCAAGCCTATCGAACATTGAGATATGATTCCTCGTAATACATAGTTGAAGTCGATCAAATACAGAAATTCTGGGAGTGGGAAAATCGTTCTCACCCTCACCTTCCCTGAGTTCCTCGGTAGTAATGTAATGTGAGGAAGAAGTGTCCACTTTACGCCATACACCAATTTTGATTGGTTTGGGGCGCTGAAACCCTAGGCCTGCCTTAGATTCTTGATAACTAGAACCATAGTCAAGCCGTTTTTTCTGAGTATCATTGAGTCCGTTGGGTTTAATGTCTATGACCTTACCCATGGGTGTTGGGTTTTCAAAGTCATATCCCGACTTTGCCAATATCTTGTATGCATTTTGGCCGAACTTTGCTTTGTTAAGCTCGTTTGCCTTAGACGACTCTATTGATAACTTAGAAATTTGGCTTTGCGTGCCTTTACCCAATGGTACAGTTGTTTTACTCTTCAAGTTTTGGAGAGTAGTGTCATAAATTGGCTTTGCTACCTTTGCATCAAGGTTAACCTCTCGACACTCAAAGGGTGATTCTCCCTCTTTGCGACATGATTTTGGGATGTATCGCAAAATAAGAGTTAACAACTTTGGCTTTTCTTTTATGACAAGATGAGAGACACTCTTTTCGTCTACTTCTACCTTTGGTTGAGGCTTTATTTCAACAGAAGATGTCTTTTTGGCATTTGAAATCAAAGCAATGCTCTCCTTAACTTCTCTTTTTCCCGTTGAAAGGACTTGCGAAGGTAGTATCTCACTTGACGCCTCTTCTTCCTCAAAAAACTTGGCGTCGGCAAAGTAAGAATCTGCTTTGCTAAAGGGTTTGACATCCCCATATATCTTCTTTTCGCCCCCACGATAGTACTTAAGACATTGATGGAGGGTCGATGCAACAACACCATTCTCATGAAACCAAGGGCGTCCTAACAACATTTTGTATGAAGTCTTTGTGTCAATCACATGAAATAGAGTCGATGAAGTTAACTCTCCCATTGTGAGTTCTAGACGTATTATGCCTATTGCAAGCTGACTGTCAAGGTTAAATCCTTGGATCACTATGCGACTGTTAGATAGTTCATCCATCTTGATTCCTAACTCTATCATAGTGGATTTTGGCATGATGTTGACAGCGGATCCACCATCAACTAAAATGCGACTCACTTTTTGTTCGCGAACGTACCCCGACACAAACAAGGGTCTATTGTGGGGTTTTGACCCCATCAACAAGTCATCATCTGTGAAAGCTAAGGCCGCGTTGCATGACACACATTTTGTGGTATCCTCCACAGGTTCTCCACCATTTTTTACCTTATCGGCATACAACTCTGGGTGTTGAAGTGCAAGAGATAACTGTTGACACATCTCTTTAGGCAAATGAAAAATTTGCCTCCATCCCATGCGTGAAGGAAGAGCATCTAAGACAGTAGATATTTTTGGGTCTACTACCACCTCAAATCATTGTAAAGTTGATTCTATTGATGTTTCATCATCAACTTGTTCTTCTTCACTCTCTACAAAGGAAATTGCATTCGCCGTAACCACAGTAAAATAGTCTTCCGGGAAATATTCCTCCAAAGTTATGGGAGACAATGACTCTTGATCAAGCAAATCTATGGGGAGGATCTTGTGCTTGCTGGCCTCCTTTGATTTCTTTTTTCCTTTTGAAGGCTTGGGTTTTCTCTTTTTTTGTTGCTTTTTTCTGCGATATGAAGGTTGTGATTTAGGAGCATGCACTTGTTTCCTTGGCCTTCTCCTTGTCACCAATGTCCACCCTTCGTCATCATCTTCATCTTGGGAGTTAACATGTGTTTGGTGTTCAACTTGGAATGAGACTTCATGTTGAATGGGTTGACTCTCCACAAGTATGATCACTGGCTCCAAACTTCCAAATTGCAAAGTTTGAGCCTGAAATGATGGTTCAGTAGCTACTGAGGCATGATTTGATGTCACTGGCTCGTCGACATCTAGCTCGATTGTCCCATCCTTCGCCAATTGCATAATTTTCTCCTTAAGTGTTATACACTTTTCAATAGGATGACTGATCAACCTATGATACGGACAATAATTGGGATCGGATGTCTTGTTCATTTGCTCAGGGCGCTTTGACTCCGGCAACTCGATGATTTTGTTTTCAAGCAATTTGTCTAGCATGCCAGACAAGTCAGAGTTTGGGAAAGGGTACTTCTTAGCTTGAAGCTCTTTCAAAGTGGGTTTATCTTTCTTGACAAATCTCGAAAATGAACCCTTACTTTCTTCTTTCTTCTTCCTTGAAATCTTGATGGGTGCAGAAGAGGTAGTCACAAACAACGTCTCCTTAGTTGAACTTTTGGAGGACTTGTCATTTTTATAATACTCCTTCTTTTCTTTCTTGGCTTCCGAAGCAAGCCTCTTCTTCTTCTTGTTGTAGGTGATCAAGAGTTCCATGTCATGAGCTCTTGTCGCCAACTCTTGAAAAGATCCTGGTTTGATACCCTTTAGGATGTAATGTAGTTCCCAACTCATCCCATTAATGCACATCTCTATGGCAGAGGTTTCAGTCAGTCGATCCTTACATTCCAAACTTAGAGCGCGCCAGCGGTTGATGTAATCAATGACTGGCTCTTCATCCCATTGCGCAGTTTGAGTTAGCTCAGTCATGCTAACGACACGCTCAGTGTTGAAGAACCGTCCCAAAAACTCCATTTCCATTTGATCCCAACTGTCAATGGACTCAGCCTCTAAGTTGGTGTACCAGTCAAAAGCGGTTCCCTTAAGAGAACGAACGAATGGTTTTACAAGCAAGTCACCCTTGGTACCACCATTGCTGCACGTCTCTATGAAGTATGCAACATGTTGTTTTGGGTTACCCTTTCCATCGAAGAGTTGAAATTTTGGAGGTTGGTATCCAATCGGCATTTTCAGCTCATCTATCCTCCTAGTGTAAGGCTTCACATAACGCCGATTATTATATGAACTTCCCCCTCCAAGTTGGCTCTTGACAGCATTGGCTATCATAGCTTGAACTTGTTCAGCGGTGATTAAATTTTGTGACCCATTTGGCTTTAATTCCATCGATTTAATGCTACCATTTGAGCTGTCATCACTTTCAGTCTCAATCGTTTGTTTCTCAAGCTTCTTTGTCAAAGCAGCAATTTGTTCATTTTGCTGTCTGATTTGAGCATCTTTTTCCTCCCCATCTTTCTTTAGCTGTTCAAGGATACTGCTCATTTTAGCCAGTTGTTGTTCTACCGTCTTAGTATGCGTCACCATGACAGCAACAAAAGTAGGCTCAGGTGAGCTCACACTAAACTCATTGTCATGTCCTTCATCAAAGTGATCGAAGGATGAGTTTGTGTGGGTGACAGGCTCGAACGAACCAAACACAAGACTCTCATGTGATTTGCGAGTGAAGGACATGAGAGACCTCACAGAAGCAGTAAGACGAGCGCAACGTTTTCGTGCTTTGGTTGGGATTGACGCGGCACACAAGCTTCTTGTGGTGGAGTCAACAACAGCTTGCTTCATCCCTCTAGTAACGATGCCCTCGTCAGATTGGCTGTTAAGCGTTTCAGCCAACTCAGCAGCCCTTTGTTGAGCTGTAGTAGAGATCCTTTTGTCGACAGGGGTCTTTGAGGCCATTTCAAGTTTTTTTTTTTAACGTACGGAAACAGAGATGAGAGGCAAAGATAGTCCCACCGAGCGCGCCAAAATTTGTTTACACAAATTTCGAGTCTAAATAAATAAAGACGGGAAATAAAGTAACAAATGAATTTATATTAATATATGAATTTTGGGTACAATCTCCGTATAGAATTTTATAATAAAATAAACTAACTCCTCTGATTCTGTTCCGCAGCTTGACGATGACACGTGTGTGACACCTATAGGGTGACGTTTGATGACGTCAACTTGAGTTTGAATGCAGGGTGACGTTTGATGATGTCAACCTGTATTCGGGGGTTTTGTTTGAATACACCTGAACGAGGGCTTATGAAACTTAATCCCGTTCAAATGTGTTTGAGTATATCTGAACAAGTCGGCACGAGTTTGATGTGCTTTTTGACTTACTTTAGAGAGAATTCCGTTTGACTTTTATGAGCTTTTGGAATAATGATTTCTGGATCCCCCTAACTGATGGAGGAATGGTGAAATTTATAGGAGATGAGAACCCCTTGAGTGGACTTAGTAGGTTTGGACTTAGCCCATTTAATGACTTGAAAGTCTTTTAACCTGGTCCATTTAATTTATTTTATAACCCGAATTATATTTGATTAATTCGATTAATTATTTGGGTGGGCCAAAAATAATTAAAATGGATCATTAACATGATTTAACCCAAATTAATTTATTTAATTTAATATATGACACTCATTAATTTTCCGTGTCTACAACAAGTACTTACTATACTCAAACAATTTACAGTATTTCACTTATATAATAAAATTTAATTGTTTTAACATTGGATGAGTCCTAAATTTGATTATCACACATGGAAAATGAAGTACACATACTTACAAATCCATCAAACTATAACTGATAGTTTTACAAGCCCTCCTCTGCTACAGTGCCTACTTATACAAGACCTCCACTGTCATATCAGGCAACCAAGCAAGCTTCCTCACTGTCAGGAAGCACAATATCAAGCCTCATCATGGGTTCATACCTCTTAGGGACCACGGCACCAGCTTGTTGACACACTTCAACAACAGCAGGAGCCTTCCCATAAGATCGCTTGAGCTCAGTCCTCATTGGGGGTCCTCCAGGATCTCGAGCATGCCAGACATAATTTGGCGGGAATAATTCATCAACAGTTGCATCTTGCCAACCATGCTTCCCATCCCTCCACTGGTGCTTAAATTCCCCACAGAGCTTCGCATTATGACCCCATGGACCCACGTGAACTTCAGGGCAATATCCACATGCTTTGACAGAATACTTCGTCATCAACTTTCTCACATCCTTTGCAGCAGTTTCATATGCATTCATTGTTTCTTGAGCAACCCTAGACAGATTTGAGGGTGGTGGAGGTGGAAACCTCAACAAAGCACCGTGTGTATCATAGCTTAGGAGTGCTGAGGAATCTCTAGGTTTAGGTGTAGGATCCTCAAGGTCCCCACCTCGGTCAATTATTTTCTTCCCAATCATTCGAATAGGTTTGGTTCTCCGGCGTGACGGGTAACCTGGTACATCAACACCAGCTTGAATATAGAGTTCAACAATGGCAGGGATCCGATCATAATCGAACCTGGTTTCATGCTTAATTCGTCGACAAAAAGGGTCATAGAGATGGTATCACTCGGTAGGAATAATCACATCATTGATTGATCCCTTGACCCATAAGTGAAGCCCTTGCCGCTTATTGCTGCATGAGCCGAGGCAGTTTTGTATTTGATGCCCAGTCTCAGCAACATGAACCTCAGAGCACTCACTGCAAAAGAATCATCTACTTCGTGACTCATGACACTAACCGCATGTAAACAAAAAAGTGATTTCTTCGGCTTCACTCTGAAGTCAATTGTATGAGCTACTAGTTTTCAAGTGTTTTTATAGGAGTGTTCACATAGCCGACTTAAGAATTATTGATACATACAGTAGGCTAATCATAAATCTGAAAATCACAAAACAAAACTAAAACCTGAAGTTTTTTGAGCCAAATAATATAATTTGAAGAGAATTTTTAAACCAGACTTTTTAGCTAAAAGTTCATAATGATAACAAAACTAAAATAAACTACAGTAATAAGAAAACCAAATCAAGCTTACCTACAAGCATAGACTGGAATTACATGCAAGAGTTGTGCAAGACCTCTTATCAGACCCTCCCATGCATTCAGAACTTCATGTGCAACAGGAATCAGTTCAGGGACTAGTATACCATTCTTAGGAGGTTCAAGTGCCTTTTCTATACCCATTTGAGCAAGTTTCTTATCGGCTCGTGCCATCCGCTGGATTTCTGTTATTGGGATTGGATAGGGTTTACAGGTGGAAGATCCACATTCTGTGGAAGTACCTCCTTTTTCACTGATCGATAAGACTTTTTAGATCAAAATCTCTCCTCATTCACTGACCGATCACTTTTCTGCCTCTGCTTCCAACAGATGATGCTCAGAGATTGCTTTGGTAACTTTTCTGTATGAGGCCTTTGATGTACACCCTATAGTCAAATGGAACCCCAAATGAGTCCTTAGAACAGGTATATATTCAGATACTGGTATAGAAAATCCACTTCAATATAAACACTCTTGAGTATATATAAGGTGAGAGGTGAAAAAAATAGCCTTTAACCAGTGCGATCAGCAATACCACCGACTTACACCAGATATATTCTGATAATGTATTAGTTTAGAACAAAGAAACCTGAGAAGGGTACTCCCTCCATTAAAGAAGTGTCGCTTAAGGCAGGTATGGAAATTAGGACTTCTCTTACATTATATATTGCACTGCATTGGGCTGCTAATTTCCAGTCACCTTCTTACTCACACACACACACACACACACACACACACACGCACGCACGCGCGCACACACACACACACACACACACACAAACAAACAACACTTACTTATGAATGAAGAATGAAGAGAGTTAATCCAATCACTGGATTCCCTGTTCGAAACAAAGCATGTCATAAAATTGCAAAAACAAACATTGAACATCTGAACACTGTAATAGTCTAAGATTTTTCCTTGACTCTTGGGTCTACTTTCAACATCATTGGAACTCTGAGCATTAGCAACTTTGGAATTATGAACCGTAACAAAGGACTAATCAAAAGTCTTGCTAATCAATCTCTACTTAATTGTTTGCAAAGCAGTCTATGATGGACATGTTATCATTCTTTGGATTGCAATGTACTAAATCAAAATTATTATCAGCAAAATGTTAGGCGCATCTACTGCCATTAGGATCAAGGGTCTAGCATAACTACGTAAGTAGTCTCTCAGTAATAATAGAAATAAGGCTATAAGAGTTTCTTTATGATATTAGAATGAAGACATACATATTACAAATAAATATTCAAAAGTTAAATTCCAGTACAAATAGTGGTAAAGTATTTTAAAAGTTTAAAGAAGAATTCAACACTAGACTCCTCCCAAGTTCGATGATGTAACAGAGACAATAATTAATATTACTATGTATTTTGTTATAGAGGTACAAAACTAAACAATCAAGAGTGTTTCATGGTAATGAAAGGCCGCATAAAGTTGCATTATTTCAAGTACCAAAAGGCCCACAATAAACAAATCAGCATTAGCCACCTTCTAGCATCATCAATTACAACGGTAAGATAAAAGTGTGAGCTCAATAATAGTTGGGAATGGAAATTCAACACAGAATACATTGACTTGAGATCATGAAACATCTTCATCACAAGGATTTTGGCACTGTGGTTTTGGGACAAAGAGCAGCATACAGAAAAGCCAAAGAAAGATAGATAGCTAATAGACTTTTCAAATATAACTTCAAGCAAAATATTCTGTAGCTAGATCAGTATTTATCAGTATTGTTAGATTTGCAACACTACAAAGAGAAATCACAAATGAAGAGCTGTAGGGAAGGCAATAAATCAAATGAAGATAACAAACACCACAGAACATTTGTTTATAACAAGCTAAACAACATTCATTATCACCCTTGAATATAGACTAATGCAAACTAAATATGTTCTTTGAAACCAGGGGGTCACTAGCATTTAAGATCCCACTATTTTATATGTAAATTCTGAGTCATGTTTGAATAGACTACGAAAACTTACATCTAAGTGTAACAAGATCAGCAGGATCATTTCTTGCCTAGGACACCAGGAGCTCCTCTAACAATAGACAATATAACACTTTGCAATTCTAAAGGATAGGCCCATCAAAGGGATTAGATTACATAAAACACTTCTAAAGGAGAACCATAACTTTAGAATTGCAAAGTAATGGAAACTTGCACGGTAACTGGTTGTTTAACAATGTGGAACCAACTACAACACATCTGGTACATGACAAGCACAACAAATACAACATCTCACTTTTTCTCATGTTCAAAAATTATTCCTAAAGTTCATGAAAGTCCATACAAAAAAAGTTCTTATCTAATTTCAATTAGTAAGTACGTGTGGTCAAGTAAATTGTCAAAGTCTGACAAGGTATACGGCACTAGGCAGTAATCTATACAGAAAATAATAAAGGGGAAAATTAACAAAAAGTAGTTGCTTCTAAGTCTTAACTACTGGAACTATGTTGTGGGATCTCTTGACGATAAGTATGATAACTAGGGATGCCCAAGCACACAGGGGTCAAAGTACACCAGATCATATATGAGCTTCAGATAGCAATCACAAAGCGGCTTATTAATTGTATTCAACGTCGATATCCAAGCTATTGCAAGCTATATTAGTCCAATCACACAAAATTCGATGTACTCCCTCCGATTCAGAATGATGTTCCTGTTTCGTAAATCGATGCAAATTTTTACTCAACTTTGACCGCAAATATCTTTAATCTCACACTAGCAAAATTATAAAATTTAGATATTAATAATCTACTCACCAAGACGAATTAAACTAGATCCCACATGACTATATTTGTTCTCATAGATTAAGAGAAATTTAGAAGATTCTCTCTTCTTAAAAAAGTCAAAGATTCCAAACAAGAACATCATTGTGAAACGGAGGGAGTAGTATATAAAACTATGATTCGACAAATTCAACATTAATAGCAATTAGATTCCGCAATTGCAGCATTTGCAGACAAATATAGTGTTGCAATCACACAATTTCAGTATTTATCCTAGTTTCCATATAAATAATTGAACAGCTTGATAACTAAGCAATATCCTCACCAACTATCACTATGCATCACAAAAATAAAATCAAACACAAAAAGCAGAAAAAAAACACAATTACAAAAGTAAGAGATATTGATAATGCAAAGAGCATAAATACCTGAATAGTCATGGCTTTTTTTATTAGCATGCAGTTGGTTTCCTGCACCAGATCAACCCAGACCAAACCATCAACAAAAATTCCATGAAACCTCAGCTTGATTACACAATTACATGCAAAATTGAGTCAAAAATTTTGCGTAAAAGATTCAGAAAAAAGTAAGCAGACCGCTTTTTTCATCAATTATTCAAGAAGAATTTATCGATTTTCCGAGAATCTGACCCAAAAAAAAAGAAAAAAAAAAAAGAAGGACCTCTGGCGAGTGGCGGCTTTGTTCTTCTCCAAGATTCTCTCGCGAGCAGTCTTGGATTTCTGGGCGTTGCCTCCTCCCATGATTTCAGCAGTTCAAAGATGCAAACCCTAATTCTGGAGAATTTGGAACAAAGAGGGAGGTTGGAGATCAAGAAATATAGAGAGGCTGACCGCAAAAATCTGAAAACAAAAGAAAGTGGAAGAAATAGGGGGGGGGGGGGGGAAGAGAATTCAGTTTTTGTTGACATTTATTTAATTTCAGTTCAGCTCCAATTTGTTTCGTTTCGTTTAGTTTACTTTAGTTTAGTTTAGTTCAGCTCAAATTAGTTCAGTTTAGTTTAGTTCAGATCCTAATCTCCCTCTTTTATAAAATATTCATTGCAGCTCAGTTCAGTTCAGCTCCAATCAGTTCAGCTCCAATCAGTTCAGCTCAGTTCAATTCGACTCCAATCATTTCAGTTCAGCTCAATTCAGTAAATGCGAACAGGCCCTTAAGGTACTACGGCCCAAAAAACTGATTATTCGACAAATTCAATAATAGTGTAGAGAATAGAGAATCTCGGTGAGAGGCTTACATTGTGCTTTGTTTCATCAAATTGGTAACTTTAAAAGCACTTTATTCAATTTATTCAATATTAATTGATCCCAATTGAATTTTAAGTAATTCCAAGACCCTTTATTTGTGCAATAATTGACCGGACTTTGGCTCTACCATCAACCATTATATTTTTAAGGTGAGTAAACTCTTTACTGATTACAACTCTTGTAACTCTTGGTTGAATAATTAACCATCACATGTTTAATTATTACCCTTTGCTTCAAGGTTCTAAAGTCTTTAGGTAACCTTATTGAGTATAACCAATTAAAATTATAAAACTTGATTTACCCCAACTTTCCCAAGATATAAAATGACACTCAGCTTTGGCATGACCTATCATAAATATCAAAGGTTTATTGGATTTTTAATTGGAAAAGCAACCTCAATATTATCGAGACCTAGATTCATTATGTTGTGATTATTTAGTGAACTCTAGCACATCATCAATCAACATAAATAAAATCTAACATGCATAATCTACTAATGCATAAATAAAACATGACATAGTGGCCCTTAATCCTAGAAAACTAATAAAGCAAAACTCTCACTTGAACCTTCATGGATCTCATCCATCTAGCTCCTTTGGGCCTTCACTCCATTAGCTTCCTGTATCAACTGCAACCTGTAATACTATTCTATTCTATCTACTTAACGGTATGCAGACCATATTTAGATTACAAAAATACGAAACGATGCGCAAATTGTATTTAGAATCTATGGGTCATTCTAGTCTATATATAACAACAAACAATATTATATATTATAAAGTGCCATATAATAAATCACTCATCACGCTTTCCTAAACTACAACATCGAATGTTCATAATTAAGGAAACATGGCATCTTAATATCTCATATTTAATTAAACACTACAATTAGATAATATCATATATTATGCCAATCATAAAATATCATATATTCTATCTTAGATATGAGATAGAATCAAATCTTATTTTAATTATGGAAGATAAATCATATTTATTTTCTATGATTATCCTAACTAATTTAGGAGATTCTATCCTAATTGCCTAGCCAATCACAAAATTTTAAATCAATTATTATCCTAAAATAATTATGGGATAATCTCATTATTTAATCAATTATTATCCATATAGAATCTTTTTCTCAATAATTATCCAAACTTAACAAAATTAACAACTTTAATTTTGATAAATATCTTTTAAAATCAAAACTTATCTTTTAAATTTAAAAACTGATTTTTTATTGAAATAGAATAAAATAATTTTTTTTTGAGAGAAGCGCCAGCCACCGTGGTGTGGCAGCTGAAGCCAGCCAAGGTGAGCGCACACCGACTGGTGTACGCTGTCGCAAGCAGCAACAACAACGCACGCAACTCTTGCGTGGCGTTGCTGTTTCTGCTCATACTGTCCGACCTGCTACCCTACCCCGCCCCTCCCTCCGGACCACTTGTAGCTAAGGATGGCAGTGGATCCGGACCCGACCCGGATCCGTGGATCCAGATCTGTTTTGCACAGATCTGGGTCTTCAAATTTTGGACCCGTCATGAAATACCCTGTATTTTTTTATATTTTTATAAAGTATTTAAGTATTAGTAAAATGTATTGTTAAGAGCTCAAGTATTTTAATTAAATATTTTAAAGGGTTAAAGTATTTTATATATAAGGTTTTATAAAAGTAAAATATATTTTGGGCCAAACGTTATTAATTATTGGGCAATGTAAATTATTTCTACATACTCTTATTGGAATAACCCATTCCAAAACCCATAACTTAAGCCCTATCCCATAACTTAAGCCCACATCTTTATAAGCCCAAATTTAACCCTACACTCTATACTCTATAAATACACCATGAATCCCCAAAAATTTCACACACAGAAAGGTTAGTCTTATTTTCTTTCTCCTTTGTTTTATTAATTTGTGTAATTATAATTATTGATTTATTGGGTTTTGATTTTATTGTTTGAAATTAATTTAATTAGTATCAAATTGTATTTTGATGATTAAACTTTATAATTTCAGATTTTATAAATGTCATAATTTTCAGATTTTGTAAATTTTATAACCTAGGGTTTTTAATTATTGAAAATCACGATTTTAGGGTTTTTGCGAACAATTGATTTAGGGCTTTTATAGTAATGATGTTTGAAATTTTGGTGATTATAACTACTGACTAGTTTAACTTAATTCCAGATTATTTTGAACACGTAAATTCGTGTTTTAATTTTTAGATTTCCGTTCGTTAATATTAATCTCGTTTTAATCCCGATCAGGTTCTGAACTCATCATATTTTGATAAAAAAAAAGTAGTGTTTTCCATGTGGAAACAATGTAAAAGCACCACCCTCTCGTGGCCAAATTCAGCCTCTAAATATGATTTTCGGGCAGTTTTTTATTCTTAACGCAGTTTTTTTTTATGTTTTAAATTTTATCCTTGAGTTTAAAGGGTAAAAGATAATTTAATGTTTCTATGGATAATTTAAGTATAAAGATGTATTTTGATGAAGTTTTAAAGGGTTTTTGATTAGTTTAAAATGCTGGAATTTTATTTAAAGTAGTATAATTGTGATTTTAATGAAAGGGTGTGATTACCCATTAAAAAGGAGTTTAATTAGGGGTTTTAAAATAATTTTCAGATTTTTTTTAAGTAGTCTAAAGTAAATTTAAGTTGCTGGAAATTATGTATACAAGGAGAATTAATATAGTATTATTGTCCCTTTATGTAGGAGACTTGATTCGGGAATCGTTGTAGTGTAATCAGCTACTTTAAGGGCTTATTTGAGGTACGTTCGCGTACTTAGCATAATTATGTTGATGTAGTTGCATGCTAAATGTGTTTGATTGATTACAAGTAATATCATGCTAGGTTTGGAATGGAAATTATGATTTGGATGTTATTGGTGATTGGATTATGAAGCATGATTTATTTGTGATGGATTATTGAATGGAAAATAATAGCTTGGAATATTATTTATGAACCACATATTTATTTATGGCATGATAGAGAGCATGTTTAATTAAACTAAATGTTTAATTTGGTTTGGAATATTGAAAAGGAATTTTATTATGGTTCACATAATTTTTATTGATGCTATAAGCATGAGGAAAGAGCTATATAAGTGTCCATGTACATGAGGAATAAATTGTATGTTGGTGCCTTAGTGCACTTAAGGTGTTTTTAACACCGAGGGATAGGATTTGTGGCGCTTTATGCGTTTAAGGTGTCATTGGCACCGAGGTAGAATTAAAAAGGGTTCAACATTAAATATTATGTGGTCACTAATTATTCAAGAATTAAATTGATATATTTGATTGTTTGAATAATTATTGTTGATTGAATGATTATGGTTTGAGAGTCATCACCAAGTTTAATAATCGGTAAATAACGTAAAGTGATAGAGATTGCGCACCAAAACTCTTGGAACGTATATACATTGAGTATGAACATATGGGAGGAGTTATGTGACTTTATATTTGATCATAACTTCTACTGGAGTACCGGACGCTGGACATTCTTTTTATTATTATTATGCGCAGGAATTCCGTCACCTATGTGTGGTTTTTGATGCTGGCACGGTTAGCTCCCGTGTCAATAACCTCAATTTATCTGGGGGAGGTTAGTGGGAAACTCGTTCGATGCGTAATCAACACTAAATAAATTATTTAGTGTTTAGTGAGAACTTTTATTGAATGTTGTATGCTTGAAAAACAGGAGCAACAAGGTAAGTCGTGTGTTAATAGGGAATTGTATGCTAGTGTGTTAATTACGCTTATGTACTCAGCTTTGCTGATTGTGTGTTTTGTGTGTTATTGGCCTTGTTTTTATCATGGCCCTATGATGACCCATTTTTAATGGAGAGTAGTGGAAATAGGTAGAGATAAGCTTTTTAGGTGATGAAGCATTTTCATGAATGGGCATGAGTGAAGAGCGAATCATGCTACTTTCGATAAGTATATAATGTGTTTATTGCTTTATTTATTTATGACTTGATTATTATGCGTGACTAACGAAAAGAGTTTTGAGTTCAGTTTTGGTTTTAATAAGGGCCTATAATGGTTCCAAGTTGTAGGTTGATTTTATTTTACTTCGTTTGACTTTGGTTTGACTTTATTTTTGTCGATTGACTTTTTAAAGTTGACTTGTTTTGAAAGGTTTTGAAATTAGTCTTCCGCTGTGTGTCTTTGATAGTTGCCTTAGCCGTTTTCACAATGGCGGTAATGTCTTAGATATTCCTATTTAAAGTTTTAAACAGGGCAAAACAGATATTTTAAAAGAAAGGAATTTCTAGGGTGTTACACGTCAGATCCGGGTCCTGTTGAAAAAAACGGATCTGGATCCGGGTCTGGTCCCTAGACCCGGACCCAGATCCGTTTACCCGTTTTTTAATTTCTATTTAAAAAAACCTAAAACTTTTTGTTTCTTTATTAAAAATGTTGATGATGTTAGTAGTGATAAAAATTAGTTTCAAAAGATGAATTTTGGATGCTCATATTGGATACATCATCGTTGTTTTTTCACTTGCTCATTTGTAACATCGTACTTTTTTTGTTATTTATAATTTTTATTTTAAAGTATAAGTATAAAAGTTGGTTATTTACTTTGTGTTTATAGATTAGTTGTATAACTTTAATTTAGGTTGAACTTATAAACCCGACGAAAGTTTAAAATGCATTTTTTGACCCAAACATTACATTTATTGCAAAAAATTAGGCAAGATATATTGGACCCGTTTTGGACCCGAATCCGAACCTGGATCCGTTGGACCCGTCGGATCTGGATCAGGGTCTCCATTTTCCAGAACCGACGGATCCGGGTTGGATCTAGATCCTTGTTACAAAAACGGATCTGGATCCGGGTCCATCTAGACCCGGTCCAGATCCGACCCGTTGCCATCCCTACCTGCAGCGGCAGTCGCCGTGGCTGCGCCACCCAGCCGCGGTTGTCGCATACTAAAAACCTTTTTTTAAAATTTATATTAAAACAATTCTTTTGTTAAAAAATAAATTAATTTAATGTGGTCCAATTAATTTCAAAATTAAATCAAATTCAATCTTGAAATTAGGGTTCTTCATGAAATTAATCCCCAATTCAATTTAACTCTTAAATCAAATAATTTGATCATGAAAATTCATAATTTAACATGAAATCAAATAGATTAAAATCATAAATCACATAGGAATTGAATTAAATCAAAACCAAAACACAAAAATCACAATTTAGGGTTTAGGGTTTCGAAAATTTCGAATTAGGGTTTGGGGGTTCGAATTTTCGAACAATTTGGGGCAAAATTTCGGATTTTTATGGCTAATTTTTGAGCAATTTAAACAACTTTTAATAATTCTATATGTTAAATCACATTTAAAATAATAATTGACCCATAATTAAATTATTCTCCCTCCTAATTGAATTATAATTGTGGACATTCAAAGAATTAATATTCAATATATGTACATACATAGGCTAATTGATACCACTGTAGGACTTTAGATACTATAAGCGGAATTTCATGAATCATATTCATAAGCATCTAAAAACCAAGATCATTGCATAACACATAAAGAACATATAATTGTACCTTTAAAACGTGATTCCACGTGCGATCGAGGAAGAACAATGGGAGATAAAGAACCCCAAGTGTAGACACCTAAAAATGTCTCCCCAAAACCAAACCCGATAATGAACAACCTTTCACCGCCATTATTGGTCGGATCGAGTATTTAATCTTTGGTGTAATTAAATCTATATTTAATCTCAATACATTCCATAAAAAAAAACCCCAATTCCTAGTCCATTTCCCTAAATCATAACATACTTTCCACTTTTCGTAATCACATCATAAAACCGAGTTGAATTGATTTTTTGGCCCTATAATTTTGATAGAATTATTATTTGGTTGGATAGGCCTTTCAATAAGCTTTCAAACAATATATCATAAGCCCAATTCTGATTTAAAACGAAGAAGATATGAGCAAAATACTAAACTCGGCCCAAAACCGACACCCTTTCACTAAAACGGCCACATCTTAAAATCTACAAATAATTTTGACCTGATTTTAATTGGGTTGGAAAGTAGACTTGATAATCTTTCCAATGATATATTATATGTCTTATATCAAGTTACGGATCAAAAGTTATCGTAGTTTTAAAAACGCGTAAAAAACTAGAATTACCGCGCAGCAGCTAAAATGTCGCGACGCGGAAAAAGCTGACGTCGGAATGATTCTCTGGAAAAATCGATCGGAATATAATACAAAACAAATGGTAAAATAGTTAGTTATAATTAATTAAACGATGAATAAAAAAACAAATAAATAAACTAAAATAAACCCAAAAAATACCAATAATAAACACAAATCAATAACAAAAAAAAGGGTGAAGAACTCACAATGGAAAAAAAATAAATTAATAATTTTCGTCGCTCAAATGACGTTTTAGCTTTTGAAATTAAAATCAACATTTAGGCGTTTTGGTTAAGTCTCTTTTAAAGTTAGCCTTTTTGGTAAAAGATTGATTATAAACAGTGATTACGGGTGGTAAACTAATAGAGTTACGAGCGCTAAAATGTGACAATTGCGTAATTACCATTCTGCCCGCTCTGATGTATGGGGGAGTGAACCTTACCCTAAACGATGGTTGCAGTATAACAAGAGGCAAGGATGTGTTGATATCCTCATTAGAGGAGGCCTCCGTGGTTTGATTGGTTGGAGCTTCGATTTCAACTCCCGATCAGAATACTCTTACGCGGATAAGCCGACCGCCAAAACAATGCATCTCCACCACATCTTCAACCCTAATGTCGCTATCATCAACAAAATGTGACCACCCATCTTCAATATAGCATTTCCATGTATGTCTATTATCAACAAGACGTACGATAACATGGTATGGGGTGCAATGATATCCCCTTGAGACATAGAATCTTCCAGTTGGAGATCCAAGTAGTTTTCTTACTCGGTTCGGAACAAACTGTGGTCATAAAATTAAAACATGTAAAGTTATTATACTAAGCCACTATATTAACAAATGTGCTAGAAGCATCAAACTAAACTTCCAAAGCTCACCACACGTTCTCGTGTTGATTCATCCATTTTGAATTGGAACCACGGAGTTGCAATTACTATCATTACTATGGTACATCAAATGAACCAAGAATTAATAAGTTTGTGTCGTAACTACGTTATTTTTGTTATGGCAAATCAACACAATAAATTATGTAGGAATTTTTCTTCAATGCCTATTAGATTTAATAAATAAACTTGGCTATCAGATTTAATAAATAAACTTGGCTATTAGATTAAATTCCTCAACCTTATACCTTTTTTCTTTACAATTTTAATTAAATCCGCCGCATAAATTTCTCACCTATAGAACCATGTAAATTTTTGTAAAACATCTTTAAGCATATTGTTACAGCAACCAATTAAAAAGGAGTAAACATGCACCTAATTACCGACCATCTAACATTAATATTTACATATTACTTAAATGATGCTAAATTAACTTGTTGAGATCTAAACACAATTATCGCATGAAATTGTTGCATGTTATGTTTTACAAAATTTAGTAAAAGAAATTAATGGTTATATTCAAAGGAACAAGAATTGTTGCATGCAATATTTAACAAAATATATTCAAAGTAATCAATAGATATATTTACCTGTTATGTGCTTTGAAATAGTATGTTGGGAATTCAATTCAAATGAGTCGGTCCTGCAAGCATAGTTAGAGAACATGAAGTTAAAACGAAATTACTCAGGGCAATACAAGACCAACTACAAGTATTTGGAATATTCGAAATGCATACCTAAATAAGGAATTAAAATCCTTTTCTACAGGTTTTCAATTATTACTAGCGAAAAAAATAGCTTAATATGATGAAGAGCAACACCATGTTAAACATCGATTTCGTACATAAGGGGAGTATAGATTTACCTTATCTAACGGGTTCATGCAGAATTGCAGATGATTGCTCATGGGTATGGAAGTCCAGAAGGCCTTCTGTATTGGGGACTAGATGTAAAAGAAATGTAACTCTTCCTTAAGAAGAAGTACTGAGTAAATGATTTAGTGGAGACACGGTCAAAAGGCAACCCCTACACGCTAGTTCAAATGATGATTCCTTTTTTAATAAAATTAATACAAAATATAATATAGTAATACACATATTTGAAGGTATTAAGCAATGTAGTATAACCAATGTTACTAGTAATTTCATCTTAATGTACTTTTATTTGAAACGTAGGTATTGTTGACATTTAATTTACTGAACTTAGCTGAATAGATTTTAACTAAACTAATTTGGGTTGAATTTAAATGAAATAAATGAATATAGATGAAATGGATATCTTATGAGTTATGATAGAATGAACGTATGAACTGAAATGATTGGAGCTGAACTTAACTGAACAGGCCCTTAGAGTGGTATTATATATAGTTTTGTAAACAATATCAGTAGAATTGTTTATAAGGGCTTTTCCTAACTACTAAAATACTTGAACAAGTTGTAAACAACTTCGGCCCCTTAGCAATGCTTTGGAATACATCATAAGAGAATAACTTACTAAATGAGTATAACTAATATCCAAATATGTATAACTAACTGGATTCGATAATGACCTGTTCTAATTAACTGTTTGGAGCTTAAATGAACTAAATTGAATAGACCTGAACTGAATTAAAGAAGAATGAAATGAATAGAGAACATGCCCTACGTTATATCTATTAACAAGCTAAAAAGGTACTTATTACATGTTACAGTGGCGTAACCAGAAAAATTTCGAAGGGGTGGCCGACCTAATCGATAATCTAAAAAACATACCTCAACAAGTCATAAATGCATATGTAATTGGGTAAAAAAAAATCAACATAAACCATTAAAATAAAAAGGTCTATAAAAATTTAAAGTATTAAAAAAATACTAATCACTTAACACGAGCTCTCCTAGGTTTCATAGAATAAAAGTCATCTATAATTGACTTTATTTCAAATTTTACAGCAATCTCCTTCTCAATATACACTAGCAAGTAATCGGAAAGAAAGTCATCTTCCATCTTATTTCGAAGGCTAGTTTTCACAATTTTCATTGCCGAGAAAGCTCTTTCGGTTGTTGCTGTGCTAACCGAAAGGGTCAAAATAAGCCGAATCAATCTATCAACTAATGGATAAGTAACTGATTTCTTAGTCTCCACCAAAATTCTACACAAATCAGTAATGGTACTCAAGTCCTTCATATCCGGGTGCTTAGGAACATCACTATAAAATTGTTGAAGTTGATACTTCAAATGTGATTTTTCATACTCTGAAAAGTCCTCGGGATAGTATTTCTCTGCAAGGAGACAAATATTTTCCACATTAAAGTGTTTGTATCCATCAATAGGACTCAAAGATGCACTTAAAGTCAGTAGCTCTGTTGTTTGTTCACTAAAGCGATTATTTAGCTCTTGCAATTGGTGATCTACAACTGCATTAAACACATCCACCCGATAATGATGCTCCACTGTTATGGTGTCTTTGTTGCGTCGAGATCGAATTATATCAGAATAAGCAACCTGCATATCCAGTATTTGAGTGTCATGTTTAAGGCAAAATGATTGAACTTTTTGTAAAAGGGATTCCCAACCGTTATCTCTAGAATTTTGAATCAAGGATTTTGTACCAACAACTAAATGCATAGCATTTAAAATGTCTTGTGATTTATGCTGCAAAGCTCGACAAAGACCATCTGTATAACCCATAAGATCTTCCATAAGGTGTAAGATAAATACGAAATCAAATGATACCAACTTGTTTAGAGCAGAATTAGCATCCCCACGTTGAGAATATGATACCCGACGATCAATGTCTATTTTTTCAAGGACTAAGCGAGTAGCATTGTACATTTTTAATAGACTATAAATCGACTTATAATGAGAGCTCCATCTAGTATCCCCAGGACGTTGCAACGTGCCAATTTGATACAATCCTTTCCCTGTTTCAACCTCCTCAATCTCAATTAAATTCTCCAATTCAACTATTTGGCTAGCTTGTAACTCATCATGACGCTTAGAAGAAGAGCTAACAGTGTTAACAATAAAAGTTAAATCTTTAAAAAAATCATGAACCTCGGCTACTTCCCTTGCTGCAGCAATAAGAGCTAATTGTAATTGATGTGCTAGAAAATGTACATAATAAGCATAGCGACATTCTTCCATGAACAAAGCCTTTAAACCATTCCATTCTCCTCTCATATTACTAGCACCATCATAGCCGTTCCCTCTAAGGTTTTGAATGCTCAACTCATGGTTAGATAAAACCACATAAATTTCTTCTTTGAGTCTTGGAGATTGTATCTTTGACATGTACTAGCTTAAAAAACCACTCTCGTAAATAACCATATCTATCAACAATAGCCATTTGTTCTCTTTTAGATATGTCTCGAGATTCGTCAACAATAATACAAAACTTTGAATCACGAATTTCCTCACGGATTTATTTTTGCACTTTGTTTGCAAATACCTGTAGAATCTCTTTCTGAATTGCAGGAGATGTATATTTAGCATTTTGTGGGGGCATTGTTCATCACAACATTACATACATCTTTATTATATGATGCTAAGAGTTTTAACATCTTAAGAAAGTTACCTTGATTTTTCGACTTTGCACTTTCATCATGTCCTCTGAATGCACAATTTTGAAATGTAGGCCATCGCACTACTTCAATTGAAGTTTTTATTCTTAAACGATTATCTTCAATAAATTGTGGATTAGGCTTTTCGAATGCCTGATTAATGTGACCTTCAGTTTTCTTCAAATTTTCCCAACATATTGCTAAATATCCATGAGCTGTTGGTATCTTTCCCCATATGAGATAACAAAGAACAATATTTACCCCCAACCTTTTTCCAATTTCTGAATCCTTGTACTGTAAAAACATTTGATCTGGATTTTCCTAATGGATCCTTTGAAAAAAGGAAACATGGAAAACAATAAGCTGCATCCGTTGTAGGGGAATATTCTAGCCAGGGAAATTTCTTAAACCAATTAGATTGGAATCGACGTGGGTGATATGTCGGACCTGAAGATGAGTATTGATCTAAGTGAAATTGATAAGGCCCGTAATGCATATATGCATTAACAATATCTTCCTTCTCCTTTGAAGGGTAACTATCAATTGACTTACACAGATCCGGATCACGCATCAAAACTGTATTTCCAATATTAAATGTAGGTTAAGCTGTAAGTGCATTGGTTGATTGTTCATTATGGGTAAAATTCTAGGGATTTACATCAACATTCGTTTCAACAGTCACATTAGGGGATGGGTCTTCAATGTTCAATTCGGAAGGAGATTTTGCTTTCGAAAAATGAGAGTCAATTGTTTTTCTCTTCATATTTCAACCTAGAAAAAATAATATTATTTTGATCAATTACACGCTAAATAATTCATAATATCGTTGAGTTATCATAGTAATTTATGATAAAATTATGCGATTATATTCGGCTAATTAAATTACATTGTACAATGTAATACAATTTATAATCTAATTTAACTCACTTAATTTGATTATATAACCCTAATACATATATTTTAAAAAATAATAAAATTACAACAAAGAATAAAAAAAGTCAGAAAAGATGAACCTGAAGTAGGCTACTGGATGAAGCTTGAAGGTACTACGTATAGTTGTTATTTTAAATTGGTAAAAAGGTAAAAAAAAAAAAATACTTTAGAAATTGTCAAAAGTAGCCTAACCCCTATAAGCCTATATATATAGAAGTAATTTTAGTTTCCTATATTTTATAAGAAAAAGAATTCAAAGATTCTTTCCTAATTTTGTGTCAGCCGCATAACATGCATGCATGGGCTATTTTTTTTTTTTTAATTTTATAATTTGGGCTTCAGCACTATTTTTTTTTGGGGCCAAGGGGGTGGCCATGGCCCACCCAGGCCCCCCTAATTCCGCCCCTGACATGTTATATATTTACATCGCAAGTTGTGCCTAAATCATAAACTAGTTTTGCTTATCGAGCGAGTTGATCACGATATTAAGGGCGGTCGACTTTACTATGAAACCTTTTACATGTGATCAACCGGGGCTCCTCATTAACGTTTCATATAAAACCTACTCGACTCGTGCTCGTTTAAGTTTTGAGTCTAGTTGTGTAGTTCACGATCTGCATGTTAAAATTGTGGCCCTTCTATAATAATATGCCTTCATGTTTGTGTTCACGTTATGTTGTTTTTGTATATACACATATTTATATTATTAAAGATTTACTTTGTCATTTTTTCCTAAGGTAAATTAACACTTAATAAGTATCAATGTATCATATTTTCTTAACATGGTAACTTCATTTGTACATTAATCAACATTACCAAAATATATTATCCAGTTGTTCTCGAGATGTTCGAGTGGAGTTAGAGCTTGCTACAAGGATTTAAAATTAGGATTTAAATTAAATTCACATATAGCTATATAACAACATTTAATTTACAATGTTAATACTAATACTACTTGGTGCTTTGGTAGATTATATTCAAGAATCAAGAGTTGTTTAAGTCCAAATTTTCTAAACATAAACTAGGATTTAAATTAAACATAAAGATTGCCTAATAAATGAGGTGTATAAAACATGTTACCATAATCAACATAGTAACAATATGTAACACCCTAGAAATTCCTTTCTTTAAAAATACCTATTTTCCCCGTTTAAAACTTTAAATAGGAATATCTAAGATATTACCGCCACTGTGAAAATGGCTAAGGCAACTATGAAAGACACACAGCGGAAGACTAATTTCAAAACCATTCAAAACACGTCAACTTGACTTGAAAAGTCAACCAACGAAAGTAAAGTCAAACCCAGA
This sequence comes from Chenopodium album, assembly GCF_948465745.1. Classification (NCBI taxonomy): domain Eukaryota; kingdom Viridiplantae; phylum Streptophyta; class Magnoliopsida; order Caryophyllales; family Amaranthaceae; genus Chenopodium; species Chenopodium album. The sequence goes on from NC_137844.1 coordinate 38,418,221, forward strand.
AGTAAAATAAAATCAAGCTACAACTTGGAACCATTATCGACCCTTATAAAAACCAAACCAACTTTAAAACTTTTGCGTTAGTCATGCATAATAATATCATAAATAATTAAAGCATTAAACACATCATGTACTTATGGAAAATAGCATGATTCGCTCTTCACTCATGCCCATTCATGAATATGCTTCATCGCCTTAAAAGCTTCTCTCTACTTGTTTCCACTACTCTCCATTAAAAATGGGTCATCATAGGGCCAAGCTAAAGAAAAGGCCAATAAACACATAAAAACACACAATCAGCAAAGCTGAGTACATAAGCGTAATTAACACACTAACCTGCACTTACCTATCAACACACAACTTACCTTGTTGCATCTGTTTTTCAAGCATACAACATTCAATAAAACTTATCAACTATACAACTACATCATTTATTTAGCGTTGATTACGCATCGAACGGGTTTCCCACTAACCTCCCCCAATAAATTGAGGTTACTGACACGGGAGCTAATCGTGCCAGCATCAATAACCACTCGTAAGTGGCGGAATTCTTGCGCATAATAATAATAAAAGGAATGTACAACGTTCTGTACTACAGTAGAAGTTATGGTTAAATATAAAACCCCATAACTCCCCCCATATGTTCATACTCAAGGTATATACGTTCCAAGAGTTTTGGTGCGTAAACTCTTTCACTTTACGTTATTTACAAATTATTAAACTTGGTGATGACTCTCAAACCATAATCATTCAATCAACAATAATTATTCAAACAATCAAACACACTAATTTAAATTCTTGAAATAATTAGTGACCACATAATAATTAATGTTGAACCCTTTTTAAATCTACCTCGGTGTCAAAGACACCTTAAACGCATAAAGCGCCACAAAATCCTATCCCTCGTTGTTAAAAACACCTTAAGTACACGAAGGCACCAAAAATATAATTTATTCCTCGTGTACAAAGACACTTAAAAAGCTCCTTCCTCATGCTTATAACATCAATAAAAATTATATGAACCATAATAAAAATCCTTTTCAATATTCCAAACCAAATTAAACATTTAGTTTAATTAAATAAACCTTCAAACATGTCAATAATAAAAATGTGGTTCAATGACAATATTCCAATATCATCAATTCCAATAAATAATTTATTTCAACCAATCATGCTTCATAAATAATTCACCAAAACCATTCTCAATTCGATTAATAAATTCAAATCACCAATCTCATTTCAATTCAACCATTCCAATCAATTCCTAGCATGACACTAACTTGGAATCAATTAAGTAAATCCTAGCATGTTTTTACACGCTTAATAAATTTCTGAGTACGCGTATGTACCTCAATTAAGCTCTTAAAATGGTCGAGTACACTACAAAAATTCCCGAATCAAGTCTCCTACATAAAGGGACAATAATACTACATTAATTACCCTTGTATACACAATTTCCAGCAACTTAAATTCACTTTAGAACTTAAAATAATCTGAAAATTATAGTAAAACCCTTAATTAAACTCCTCTTTAATGGGTAATTAAACCCTTTTCATAAAACCACAAATCTACTACTTAAAATAAAATTCCAGCTACATTATTTGATTAAAACTCCCTTAAAACTTTATCAAATCATACTTTTATGCTCAATTAATCAATATAATCATTAGGTATACAAAAGCCCCAAATCAATTTGTATAAGAACCCTAAAAATCAAGTCTTTAATAAATTAAAAATCCTTACTTTAATCATAACAAAATCTGAAAATAATACTCAGAATAATAATCTGAAAATATTTATTAAAACCTTTAAAATATGGTTTTGATACTAATTAAACAAGTTTTAGACAATTAAAGCTAAACCCATACATATAAATTATCAAGATAATTAAAAATTAAGGAGAATAGAGAGAGAGAGAGAATGAAGGTGGTACGATGGTGGCCGGCTGGTCGCACGGGTAGTTTTCGGCCATCGGTGGTCCGGTGTCGTGGCGGACTCCGGTGGGTGGGGCCGTGAGGAAGAAAACCCCTAACTCCCCTTGTGTGAATCCCCCGTGAAACAAGGGGAACAAAAAAAAAAGAAAGAAAAAAATGAGAAAGAAAGAAGAAAAAGAAAAGAAAGGAAAAAGGGGAAAAGAAAAGAAATAACTTACTTGGACCATTTGACTTTTGTGTGGGAAAGATTTTGGGGACAAATGGAGTATTTATTGTGTAGAGTAGGGTAGGGTAGGTTTTGGGCCTCATAAATTGTGGACTTGAATAATAAAATAGGTAGCCCAAAATACAAAAAAATAGAATGATTGGGTTTATTATGAAGATGGGCTATATTTGGATTAAATGATTATTGACCCAAATATTAATACTTGTTTTATTTATAATCCAATACTTAAAATATTTTGACCCAAAATATATTTTATAATTAAAAAAATAATATATAAAAATACATATATTTTATAATTAAATAAGTAATATATAAAAATATATTAAAAATACGGGGTATTACACAATAACCTTAAGGAGTTATACCGGGCATAATATACTTGCATTGATCTCTTTTATAGCAGTCTTCACTTCTGCATCAGGCTCGATGTCGACTATACGAGAACAACGGGATAACATTTAAATACACTCTTCCAAGTCGTGCTCGTTAACTTCCAAACTTCTTGAATTGAATTCGAGGCGTTTGTTAATCGAGCGATGACCTAAGGGCTAAGCAAAACTACCTGAAAAACATAAAATCATAAACCCAATCCATAACTGAACTGAAATCAGGATTCCCAATCCGATAACTTGTTATCGTGTGTGGTTAAGGGGTACCTGATCCGATCCAATAAGCCTTTTTTTTTGTGTCTTTGTTTCTTAGTTGTATTTATTTTTCCTAAATCTAAACCCTTACGTTACATCATAATCACTTTATAATATCAATGATCAGTAATTTTATTAAGAACTTGGTCAAGATCAGATCATGTGGTACTGTTGTTAATTAGTGTTAAATGATATAATAACAACTACATTATTAAGTTTACCTATTGTTATTGTGTAACTGATTGAGTACCCGATAACCGATCTAAAATCCGGTTGTCCGGGTAACCAAACTTATTGGTTCGATTAATGGATATCAATTTTATTTGAATTAGTTAACGGGTACCCTAATCGTTAGAACTAACGGTATGGGTACCCATCCCATGCTCACCCCTACGAATACCCTATACTCGAAACCCTAAGCCCTACAAAACTACATACTTCCTCCGTTCTTTTTAACTTGACCAACATCTTTTATTACTCTTGTCAATGCAAAACATTAATGACCAATAACTCTAATTTCCCATAAGTAAAAGTTATAGAAATTATATATTATGATGATGGTACTTAATGAGACGAATCTAACAAGATCCAACATGAGTATGTTTTTAGTTACATGTAATTCACCAAAAATGGTCAAAGAAATGGTGGTGAATAAATTAAAAGTCAAAGCCGGGTCAAGTAAAAAAGAACGGAGGAAGTATTAAATTACTTGCGAAAAACAATAATAACCTTACACTCTAAGCCCCAAACACTAAACCCATATGTCACTAATATTTTTCATCGTACGTGGCACTACACACATGTGTCTGAATTGACATGCACAATCAATAAGTTCATCTCTTGTAGAACAAAACTTACTACGTCATGACAACCTGTACTATTTTTAAAAACCTGTTGAATATCACAATAGTAATTTAATTACTTAATGAGTTTCTCAAAGGATTACCGATAAAGAACAAATTAATGCAGAATAGGATTATTATTATTATTAAAAACAAAATTAAGGCCTAGTATTTTTTTTATTTTTTATTTTTTTGGCGACAATTAAGGCCTAGTTTAGTTGAACTTAATGAGAAAGAGCTAAGGCCTTGTTTAGTTCACCTTATTTTTAGTTCTTTCATATAAATTAAGTTTAGATTAGAACAGAAAATATAAGTTCATATCAGATCATTACAAATCTAACAACATTCCACTTGATATATTAGTGTAACCAATTTTACTATTAATGATCTTCTTTTATTTTTTTTTTAAAAGGGGAGTATGTAGTTGTAAAATTTATATTTGTAAATGTCTGTATTATATAGGCTTAGACGCTTAGGTACAATTTTAGTGGCAAAGTTTGCTTAACGAAAATAATACGAGTAAATTACTACCCTTTTTAAAAAATTGGTAAATTTCTTGAAACTAGTTGAAACAAATCAGGGTATTAATACAATACTAACAGACTAAATCAGTCCGTAATCATAAAGTTTGTACAATCATTTTGTGCTTAAACCCTAAACCATTAAAGGCCTAAACCCTAAACTTTTATATCTTTTAAATTATAACCTTACAATAACTACTTGTACTATTTTCTACGCACGTGGCTCTACAAGCATGTATCTGGATTGTCAACAGTGGATTATTTAATCAATGGAAGGTCGAATTCAATCATTCTCAGTCAAAGTTTTGAATTTATGTTGTTGAACAAAAGTTAACAATAGTTTGACATCTGTTATATTTTTTTCCCAATTTTTTAATTTTATTTTATAAAAAATGCTGAATCTTTATACTATTTATGTAATTAATTACTTAACTTCTTATACTACTTATACTCGAATGTGAACATTGTTAGCTTTATGTGTTTTGATTTTGAATTTACACTCATAAAAAAATAATCAACTAATTTCAACTTATGAGTTCTTCTTCTACTTCTTCCGTTTCATTGGTAAGGCAAGTACTGTGTGGCCATGGTATTCCGGCTAGAATCTCAACCGTCAAAAGAGGTGTTAATGAAGGGAAAAGGCTCTTCGGATATCCATACTGGTAGGTAGTGACTATCTAATATTTGTTTTATGTATTTTTTTTACATACAATTATCAACTAATTCATGTGTAATGATTTTGTAACTAGGATAACACAAGAGACTGTAGATTCTTTGAATGGGCCGAGGAAAACCAAGATGGAGATATTACGATATTATTGGAGAAAACTCATGAAAAAGTTAAAAAACTAAACTGAAGAACATGGCTCTTTCAAAGGAGATCAGTGAGGTTAGGGAGTAGCTGAAGCGTCCTGTTGACCAAATTTAAATTTGAACGATAGGAATAGTGCTTTAGCTGGTAGAATTAGCCTTCTTTCAGATATAATTATAACTAGTTGGACATTATTTGTTGCAAATGTGTTTGTGTTCTAAAATGTATTACGCCTGGTATGAGAGTTGTACTGAAGTCTATATATTCTACTTTGTATGCATCTGTCTACTCTTAATTAAGGGAAATATATATATATATATATATATATATATATATATATATATATATATATATATATATATATATATATATATATATATTTTGTCGATCTAGTTGTTAATTAAGAAATGGCAACCATATTGTCAATCAGTTTAGATTTGCCAAAAATGGTTGCGTTATTGGTTTTATTTAATTACTCTACAATTTCGAATTGAAAACAATAGCAAATTATATTATAAATATTCAAAAAGATGTTCATTCATCAAGTAACAGATATGAGGAAAGGTTATAGAATAATGTCTACTAAACTTTTCAATTTCAATTTCCTTGAACGTTCTTTCACAAAAAAAAAAAAATGGTGTGCATGTCCTTGGTGCGAATTCCTTAGACATTACAAATATGACTTTTTAGTGAACTCATCTAACGATATTGGTGTTCTAATTTTGTTAGAATCATTATCGCTACTCTAGAATTAACAACCAATATAGAAACATATAAATTGAAATAAATGTTATTGTCTTATCACTATGAAGTAAATATCATATATATATATATATAATGAAAATTCAAAATGATAAATAGTTAAATTGAAATAAACATATATATTGCTTTTGGAGTAGAATATCCGCGAAATAAATTATTGTCTTATCACTACTAGCACGATCATAGCATACTACTAGTATAAACTTGACAGTCAACAAATACAACCATTACAGAGAAATGCAAATTAAATGATAGAGTTATAACAAGAGCAACTACTTAAAAAAAGTGACTGGAAACAACACATAATAATTCATCTTGACAAAGACCAGCCATGAGGGATGCTCCATGATAGATTCAAGTGTTTAGACAAATCGACGCCTGATTGATTGTACACCCTATAATAAATTAAGAATTAGTATATTATTATAAATATAAATGTTGGAATTAGAGGTAATCATTAAACAATAATCATATGAAAGAGACACGTGTGTTTACCGTGAAAAATGCTTCCACTTTGCCATATAAAAGAGTCGGTCCTCTGCTGAATGAAAATAACATCAGCCTTCCACATAACAACAAATCCACCGCAAACACCGTCCGGAGGGATGCAAAGACACTTATAGTCGCCAGGCACATCAGACACAATGGTGTTGGTGTTCTCAAGTGTCTATCGAGCCTCCAAAAGGATGACTGATGTTGGTTTGTGAAGAGAGTGAAGCTCATGGAAATACTCAATGAATGAGGGCCTTGCTAGACCACGAACATTCCAGCAAACAATAGTTGCGGTTGTTGGAATTGGTATCGCTGGAATAATTAGTTGTTCTGCAGCCTCACCTTGAAAAGGGCTGGACTAAACTCTATGGTAGCTCGATACAAACTTGGTCTTTGGATCATAGCCAACCCAAAAGTGCAGTATATGAGGAAATGAAGCAACTTTCATAAGCTGAAAACCGTCGGTGAATGTACCCATACATAAGCGCATGGGTCTTTTGTCAAGTTGAAGAATGGATGAATTAAGATCTAAATGGGGTTTAGGATCAAGTAAATGGTTTTGAGGAAGCAGAAGGGATGGTCTAAAAGAATCCATTGGAAATGAGCCAATACACCACCTGAGAAACACTTGGAAGTCGATATGGATAGGATACATGTCATGAATGTAAGGGATATGGGCAGGGCGAATTGGACGCGTGCCATCCAACCTACGCATGAGGAGGTTGTTAAGTTGAGTAATAGTAGAAGTGATTGTGTTCAACATAATTGCAGTGATGGTATCACGAGATATCACGGTAAGAGAAGTTCTAGTGGAATTATTCTTAAAGAAGTATTCGTATTGGCTGAAATCGATATCTGGGACTTGGCCAATTGGAAGATTAAAGTACAAAAACACAAGCCCACCATTTGGTGTTGATGTGGTTTGTGCCATAGTTATTGAAGTTTTGGGGAAATTGATGCTAAAAACGGAAATATATTGGCTTAAATCAAAATAACAGTGGAATGCAAGAGTTTCTAAGGAATGGTTAGTGTGGTGGTGTTGGGTGCTTTGTAATCTAATGTTACTTATTTATATAGGATTAATTCGCAGTATATGACAACAGTAATGCCCTTTCAAAAAAAAAAAAAAAATTATACCTTAGAGGTAAATAACGTCACAGTGACTCATATTTTGTTTAAAACATTACTACTGAAATACTGATTCATTTTCTAACATTTCAGCTGTTGCACTATCTTGTATTAGTCTATGGAATTTTTTTTGAGGGAGTCTATGGAAATTAAATGTTCAATTTCTTGTTGTAAATGTCCATATAAAATCTTAATATTTTATAACCTATATAGCTATTGGCCATCCGTGTTTGACCATTGACTCAAATCAATATTTGACCAACAAATTAATGACATGTCTTCATACTCCCAACCAATTAATAAAAAATGTGTAATAAAAAGTTCCCTAGTCTTTGATCATAGAATAAAGCTGTAGTTTGTATTTGAAAAAAAAATTAAAATAAATAAACCCGTGGGAAATATTTGATAACCCGCCATTTTCTCTAGTATTTACAAGGAGATATCCAGTGGGAAGTTATACATCCTTTTCTACTAGCATAATCCACCACACCATCGTTGTAAGAATGAAAAGGAAATACTTAGATGTTCCCCTGCACAATATCAAAGTTAAAAAACGTATGAACAACATGTCCATGTTAGCTGATCCTGATATATTCCTGTGTGATATAAGAAAACCTATCCCCTTAGAAATCCAAGTCACAAACACAATAACAATACATAATAAACCACCTAAACAATTAGGAGGCTAAAGCTTCCATGGAAGAGGAATTCTTGCTGAAATCAAGTCACATGCGATTAGCAAACATGGAACTATCCCTATTAGTGTTGTGGACGCAAAAACTGCTGCGCAAAGAGTTTGTAGCGGTAAGGGTTTCTCGGGAGACCTAATATACATAGGAAAATATGGTGTTGTGTTCCCTGCCCATGTACCCGATTTATCCGACCTAGCACTGTTACCAACGGCTCTAAAATATGTAATAAGGCATATCCTATCAGTGAGAGGTGGCAAAAAAAGCAATGGTTACGAGCATATTATACCAGAGGCTTTACGATTCATTATTGACCCGCCATCCCTTCTACCCCGTGTACGTGAGTCGTGCTACTTACCAGAAGGTAAACACTCCCTACATATAAGTAGTGACTCAGACGAATTAAAACTAATTACTATTCCAGTGCACCTTAAGATAGGCATCATAGCATTCACATGCACTAGTGTGAGTACAACTACTTTGGATGGTAGGTCCATTAAGACCACTATAAATGTGGACTACAAAGGTCATCACGATAATAGTAAATGTCATATTATAGCTTGGAATTGCCGTGACATGACCAGGAAATCATTTTTTGTTAACATCAAGCATCTCATAGATGTCCATGCACCTGCCATCATTTTACTAAGTGAGACTCGAGTAACAATCCAGATGGCTAGATTTATAGGTCAGAAATTTCATTGGTTCTATATGGTTGGCATGTCTAAAAGGGATTGTGTGGGGGTTTACGCGATGATTAGTCTATCAAGCAAGTTTAAGTTTAAAGTAGACAACGTTCTAGAAAACGGATGTCAATGGTCGGTTATGTAACTAAATAAATTGAGCCTCTGATAAGTTAAATATGTCCAAGTTTGCTATGAATTATGTATTATGTACTTCTTTTGCAATAAGTCTATTGTGCACCCTGTCCATCTAGAATAGCTGGACCACCGGTGATTGTTCAGATTTTCTTACCAAATGTTCAAAAGTATGGGCATGGTGCAGTGTTCAGATTTTTTTACTAAATGTTCAAAATTTGCAATTGTTCATATTTTTTTTACTAAAATGTTTAAAAGTATAGGTGGCGTACATTGCGATTGTTCATATATTTTTACCATGTGTTCAAAATTTGCGATGTTCGGATTCTTTTTACTAAATGTTCAAAATTTGCAATAGTCTAGAATTTTTTACTAAATGTTCAAAAAATAGGTGTGGTATATTGCGATTGTTCAAATATTTTAACTAAATGTTCAAAATTTGCGATGTTCGGATTTTTTTACTAACTGTTCAGAATTTCAACTACTCAGATTTTTTTACTGAATGTTCAAAAAATAGGGATTGACATTGTGATTGTTTAGGTATTTTTACTGAATGTTCAAAATTTTCGATGGTCAATTTTTTTTAATTAATGTTCAAAATTTGCAATTGTTCAGATTTTGTTTACTAAATGTTCAAAAGTATCAAGTAATCGATCATAATAGATTACGAATTGAAATCGATCGAATTAACTTCAACAAATTCAATTGATGTTAGAACAATGATTTCATACACAAATTCATATCAAAATCAGAAAATACATACAAATTAATGTGAACAATCAAATTAATGAGAACAATAAAAACAATCAGTTAATCAATCATAATTGATTAGGAATTGAAATCGATCATAATCGATTACGAATTGAAATCGACCAAATTAACTTCTTCAAATTCAATTGATATTAGAAACAATGATTTTATCCACAAATTCATCTCATAATAAAAAAATAAATTAATATTGATCACAATGAATTCATAATAACTAACCTAGATTGATATCTTTGGGAATTTGAACTAGTTCCATCACATTAAATGCAGAAAATTAATGGAAGAAATGAATGGAAAAAACATCAAAGAACAAAGGAGAAAGAAAATAAGAATTTGAAAAGGGAAAAAAAAGAATGAAGTAAAATCAAGAAAGAAATAAAAAAGAGATTAGATTAAAAAAAGAAAGAGAGACATTGTGATTTTGAAAGACAAGTTAAAATGGTTGGAAGAAGAAGAAAAAGACAAGCAAAGTAAAGATGGCAGGAAGAAGAAGAAGAGAATAAGGCTGTGTTTTATTAGAGGTCTAGCTATTTTAGATGGACTAGGATCCATAGAAGAATTTGTACTTCTTTTGTTCAAGTTGGCTCTGAATTATGGATTATGTTCTTCTGAGATCCAATAATGAGCCTTGATTCTATTAGTGCCAATGGCCCCAACATATATAAAGTACTCTATGAGTTTAGTCAGTTGGGCCCGACATTGCTATGTGATCAAAATATGAAAGATTAGGTTTTAACCCAAACTATATGGGCCGGTTTACTAAAGGTTTGATCTTGCCAGTATATGAGTTACAAGTACAACATGGGCTGACTTTCATATTCGCTGGCCAGATATGGGGTTCCAAAATCACTTCGAGTCATTGAACACGATTTTATTAGCATGTTATGGTGGGTGCAATCACTTTAATCATCAAAATAAAAAAAAAATACAAAACACTATTGGTACAATCACAGTTGATAATTTTACACATGTTTATCTATAATTAACAGTATAATTATGTGTCTAATGGAAAAACAATTAAAATCATATTTCTGTTAATGGGCTTCCCTATCAATGCAAACATGCTTCTCTCAAATTATAAACCAGTTAAAACGTACTAGTATGCAAAGTATAATTAAAACGTAAAAGGGTACAATGAAAGAAATGGCATACTCCTTACACCATGGTTAAACGTCCTGGGAATGCAAAGTCGAGAACGCAGCTGAACAAGCCTCTTGTCTCCTCTTAACACAGCCTACATCGACCCTTCTTCGCCTACCCTTATGTGGCACCACAAAGGTTGAGATGTCCTATCAACAAATTAGCGTAATCATGATCATAGGCATGGGAATATCAAATAGTTAAAATCAACCAAAATCAATTACATATCTAATTATTCGCTTCAAAACAGATTGTTGATATTGATTCTGCTTGGGCGGAGTATAATTACTTACCGTGTGCAGCAACGAAGTGTAAGGACTTGTGTCCTTGGGTTCTCCGGGGTGTTTATCTCAATAAGCAACGTCTAGTAACTAAAGACCAGCATATTGAAAATAGTTAATTAATTGGTTAGATGATCATTGGCATGCCAAAGTTTAAACCTTAATATCATATTACCCCCAACTTTCCATAATCACCGGAGTGCAAACGATCGTCTTTGGCTGCCATCCCTATGTGTTTCATTGTCCATACCTTGATCCGGGGAAGTGTGTTCCAATCGACTGGATCTCAATTTAGTCGGTCTAGGTAAAAAATCTGTGTTTAAATTCAAAAGGGATAAAATGTAATTTCATTCAGGCCAAATTACAACAAACCATTCGCAATAAAACAGAACAATACTTACAACAACAAACATCGTACATCCACCACATCCACCAGCATAACCATTCACGTAAAAACGCTTAGCGAAGTTGGATACACAATCCATGAGTTTATTTAACACCAGTTCACACCAATCATATTGAGTACACTCCATCGCATAAGTTAGTGCAGGTAACAAGTCAGCTGCTACACGGGGACACTGGGTTGGACACTGCACCAAATGCAATGTTATGATTAGGAATAAAGACTTGAATTCTTCTTCTTCATCCAGATCAAAATGTCCTTCTAGCATATCCATCATTTCCCCAGTCATAGGAATACCAATAGAGCTGTATACACGCTCAAAGTCTGTGTTCACTTTACTCAACCATGATCTTCCGTATTTCATTAACAAATTCTGGAACTTCTCACGCACATCAGTAGTCATATTTTTTACTGAAGGCACTGGCCTCGATCCATGGGGAATTCCTAAGATCCATTGAACCTGGTTCTTTGAAAATCCAAACACTCTCCCATCTGGTGCAATAAGCTTTTTATTGATTGGATTGATCCTTGTAGCTATCCAATAAGCCAATTGTCTTGGGAGATTCATACCCAAAGAAAAATATAGCAGCCCTCCGAAACCCATTTCATTCACCCACCTATTTCTTCTGTCATCAAACCTTTGGCATATGTGTCCAAATGTTTCAATTCTGCAATTCATATTGGGAGGCTGAAATGGATGGTTAACACGATTGATTACTTTAATATCAGTACTAAGATTCACTTATTCTCCTATTGCTATCACAAAATAACCAATGACGTTCATAACATAATATAGATCTATAAAAAGAACATAACTTACCCTTCGACTACATAGTGAGTGATAGTTCAATACTTCTCCTTTTGCTTTCACCACACCACCAACGCTAATGCTGTCATCCTGCTTAAAACGTTATGGATATAATTAAAACCACCCCAGTTTTTTTAAAATTGTAATAATGTAATTCATCAAATAATGTCCACACCTTAAACAATTCTGGAGTTAATGCCATCATTTTCGAGGTGTTTGCAACCTGTTTCATTAAGTTAGTGATGCCTTAACTAAATGTATACGAATAATAAATCCACAATCCCAAAGATTATAACCTCTATTGAACTTGCCATGGAATCACAATCATCGTCAATTGCACTCTGAAATTACAATACAAATTAAAAAATGATGGCAATTACCAATACACAAACTACAATGTACCACTGCCTGCATAGATAGAATGCATTATACACTACAAATTTCTTACATTGTTTGCAACTGTGCTTGGTCTGGGCACCATGGTATCATAGACTGCTCGATACGCTTGCGCAACTTCATTACAGACATCTTTAACACTAGGTTATATGGCTGCAATTTGACAGGGAACATCTATTAGAGGCAACGAATACAGACCAGTAAGCTAGTAATAGCGAATGGAATTCTGCATATGAAGGCTCACCAGATTGAACTTAGTATAACATATAATCAAAATGTGCCCAATTTTATTTCAGTATCTTAAATTGATATACCAAGAATCGTACTCAACTTCAAACATAGTATAACAACATAATTACAGAATACCTTAAAACAATCCCCCAGATTATCAATAGCGGATGTTTGTAAAGAGTTTAGTCTAATTGAACTTGATAAAGCAAAATCAAAATCTTCCCAATTTAATGTCACAATATATAATATCGAAAATTTACATACCGCAATCACAACATCTGAACTAATTACACAAAAAATTATCCATAACTTAGCGTAACATATAATCAAAATCTGCCCAATTTTATCAATATGATTTTTTTTTTTTAATCCAAAATCTGCCTAATTTAATTTCGAAATAACTAATAGCAAAAATTGAAATAGAACAATGACAAAAATTAAAAATATCCACTACCGTGTCTATTGAGAAGTGGGTGGCATTGGATACTAACCTGGATCAGACAAAAACAACAAACTGATCCCTGAAAATCGATCTGTTGAGAGAATCCCGATTGTAATAGAGACGAAGATGGAAATAGGAACGATGTTTTACTATGTTAGTATGACCTCCAATAATGGAGTCCAATGCTACCGACAATGAATACAAGTCAAAGCGGGCAGACCGGGCAGATGTCGGCGACCAAGTCGAAGACCAAACCCTACGTTATCAAACTGGGATTTGTACAACAAAGCATGTACACGTGGACAACATAACCAAGCTATGTGGCATTATAGACAAGTATGACACTGGGAATTACCAACGATCCCCAAGTTAAATGATTGAAAAGACGACCCTGCCCTTTAAATTGACATGTTATGTTGATCTAATAGATGAACTTGTATTTCCTCGTATTAAACATAAAACATGGCTCTTTGCATGATGGCAACTCGGACACCCTGCTTTGGTTGGCCGACCATCTAAGCTTTTAAGAGCATACATTGCAATTTTACTCGGCCATTCGTGGCCGTACAAATACGATAACAAGATGCTTCAATGAGGGGCAGCTCGGCCAGCCACATGGCCAAGCTACTCGGACAGGCTGCACGCTAGGTTCATGAAGGTGTGCTTTGATTTTTCATTCGACTTGAGAAGCTCAGCAATCTTAAGAGTGAGCTCTCGAATTTTGCTCGGCATGCCACTTTGTTTTTTACAAAGTTGAAAACTCACATCGAGCTCGGCACTTGGATGGCCGTATGCTTTTAAAATGTTAGTTGTTCTTTCTAGGCATACTCATCATTTTGCCGTCTTGCTACATGAGGACTGTAGACACCCAAATGTGTCTCCCCAAAACCAAACCCAGTGATGAATACTTTTCACGTCATTTGATTATCGAACTAAGTGAAAGTGTGAAAAGTCTAATGATGCGGTTCTTTTTATTAAAATCCCTTCTTTCTGTCTTTGAGAATCTGCTCTATTTATGAAAGTAGTCAGTCTAATTTAGTTTGGTCCATGATAAGGGTCCAATAATAGTGTAGTTGGATTGGGATCGAAAAGAGATTTCCAATGATATATTATAAGCCCAATTCCGATGAATAATGAGGAAGTTATGGCCAAAATACTAAATTGGGCCCAAAATGATTTTTATATGCGGCCCAATGATCTAGAGGAGGGCCCATTATTAATTATCATTCCTAAAGCTATTAGGGTTGACTTTAGTCTTCTAGAATAATCTAAAAGGTTCTCTTAAGTCCTAATGGAGTTAGGATTGATAATTATGTTTTCAAGAGTTTAATTTAGAATAAAATAAGTATTTTATGATAAATCTGATTTTAATTGATAAACGCGGAGTTTACTACTTAATCATATTAAGAACAGGATTCCGCATGCAAAGCGCGTTTTATTTCTTAGTCAACGCGAAACGACAAGCATGTCGCCAAACGACAAAGCCTATCGTCAGGCGTGATTTCTGTCGTTTGGCGCTGGCTCCTGTCGTTCGTGACAGGAGGTTTTTTTATTCTGAGTCGAACTCGAAATCTTTTCTATCGTTTTCGGACTATTTTTTACTTAAATAGGGTCCTTGACTCCCGTTTTTCAAATCATCCACAACCATCAATTCTCTCTCTTCTCTCTCTTAAGCAATAGCTTATTCTTTCTCCCTCTTGCTTTCTAAACTAGATTTTTCACAAACACCATACCGCATTCACTAATTCTAGACACACCTAGCCAAGTTCGAAGTTGCCTTCGCCCTAGACGTGAAAGGTTGATACTTTCTGAGGGTTTGGACCCCAACTCCAATTTCTAAACTCTTTACTTCTTTAATTTACTTCTTTGATTTAATATTTTATTGAAGTTTACTAACGCGTGTATTTTGTTATTAGAAAGAGATACGAGGCATCAAAGTGAGTAATTTTATTACTCTATTCTTGTAGAAAGCATGTTTAGATTTTATTAATTCCTAGTATCATGTTAGGATGTTTTTAATGCTTTCTAGTATTATGTTTAGGGTGCTTCCTCTTCCTTCTATCATGCTAATATCATGTTAGGGTTAAAGCTTTGATTTTCATTGTTTAGTGACATGCTAGGGTTTGTTATTAATCTTGTTAGTATCATGCCTAGGATCTTGCTATTATTATTAAGCTTTATTGAGATTATTGTTATGATGATGATTGATTTAACACCATGTTGCTTGATATATATTGTTGTTATTGCTTGATAACGCCTTTTATGCAGGTTTAAAGGTAATTTGTACTTGAAATCACGTTTAATAAGATAATTAATAATTTAGTTTAGGCTAATATGATTTTAATTCAAGTGATCGCCAATAATAGTTTTATTTGTGCATTAATATTCAATAAACATAGATTAAACAGGTTTAGGGTTAACCTAATGATTGCATGTTAGTCAGAAAGCGCACATGAATATGAGAAGAATAAAGTAGAGGCCTATTTTAGGGCGGGTTCAATCTCTTTTAGATTGGATTCGTACCTTCATCCCCGAATATCCAGTCATGGTTCCAGACCACTATGGAGTTAGCGATCTCAAGGATCGTGAAGGGGTGTAACCTTCACCCTGTGAACGGTTTACAAGTTCCTAAAACTTGTTGGCGACTCTTTTTCTCTAGCTTCTTTCCCTTTGGATGCCACCATGCTTAAGTGTATGATCACAGTGGGATTCAAGTTTGGGATGCTTGAAATATTCCCTACAAGGACCAACCTGCTCTTGTACGGAGCTCAGCCCTCCAAGTTCACACGGCATTCATGTATAATTATGCTAATAAAGGCTGAAGCTTCTATACGGTCATGTCAATTGTTCAATGAAGATAGCCTGATTTTACCAAGTTGGCCTAGTAGCTTGTCTTCAATGAGGCTTCAAGGATAATTCTCTCGGCATCATCTTCAATTATGAGCCACCAAGGTTTGCAATTTTGCAGTACATTTTTGCTCGTGAAACCGAGCCATGTATTACATCCTTACCCATGAAACTGAGCAAAGTATAATATATGCGTGTGAGCTGTACCAATGAAATACAATTGAAAATGCATGTGAGCTGTTGTACGATTTTAGTTGCTCTTTTCATGCGAACAAAAATGCATGTGAGCTGTACACATATTCATCCAAATGCTAAATCGCTAGCTGCATAATTATATCATGTACATACTTTTATATGTATTTTCAAATTTTTTTTTTTTTGGCTTATCTAGCCCTGGCCGACCATCCATGCTTGGAAGGGAATGCTTTGCCTTTTTGCTCGGCCAGCCCCAGGCTACTCGGCCAAGCTAATTTTTAATAAATTTTTTTTAGGTGGTATTGAGTCGTCCTTTGACACTATCTTTCGGACGTACTCATGAAATTTCAAGTACTTCTCAACTTGTAAATTTCTAAGGGCTCGTACGCCTAGCATGCCCTTGCCCCGCTTGGGTAAAAATACCTTGGGCGATTTTTAGGACTTCCTGATGTTCATCCGTTCGTCCATTATAAGGCCAGATGGATTCATCGACCGTGTGGTCTTCATGGCCGATTAATTTAGCTAGGGAATGCCCCTGCTTGACATTCTACTCGGCCTATATGAGTAGCTATGCTTGTGTAAGCAAGCTTTTCAAGCTTGCTCGTACAGGCTACTTGGCTGCCCTGTACGAGTAGCTATGCTCGTGTCCACGACCTTCTCAATTTGGCTCGTACATGCTACTTAGCTGCCCCGTACGAGTAGCTATGCTCGTGTTCACGAGCTTCTTGCTTTTGCTCGGACGCTTTTCCTCATCCATTTGACAAGTCGTTTGACTAGCTCACCGGCACACATCAAACAATGTAGCTTGACGAAAATTTTATTTGAATTTATTTTTTTTGATAATCATAATAATGATCATGACTTTGGGTTTTAGTTTCGCCCAAGTCTTATCTTCATACAAGAGTTCGTCTCATTTTCTTAAGAATGACGAAGATATAGAAGAATTACATCTTTGCCATCACATTGTGTTACATTTGTAACGAAGAGTTCTACTTCATGATTTGGTGTTCGGATATGGCTAAGTGCCATTCTAGATGTGTCTCCCCACAGACGACGCCAAATGTTTCGGGGATTTTTTGGATAACCCGAAGGGGGGGGTATGGATTCCCGCGGGAGACAAATCCGGGATGCAACACTCGTACGGCCTAAACACCTGAAAAACAACGGATCTTCGGTGATCAGAGATCCGCCACCGACGATCAAGTTAGTGACCAGAAAACGGAATTTTAGAGAGAGAAAGTAGAGAGAAGTGAGAGCATATTTTGGGCATTGTGCCTTTGGGAATTGTGTGTTCTCCCCTCTTCCATCATGAAATGATAGGGTATTTGAAGGAATTCTGTCTTCGATAAGTTCAATTACTAGATATATCAAGGATCACGATTATGGAGATAATTAGTTCATTTTATAGGGTCGTCATTGTTTGGTGCTAGATATGACAATTGATCTTTGGGCTAGTTAAATAGTCTAAAGCCTTATAGAATGGATCCTATGAGGTCACACACAAGAGTATTGGGTTAAACAAGTTAGAGGCCCATTATTGGGCCTCATGAGATTATGACATGCCCCATTGATTGTTGGGCTAGGATAGTTTGATGAGCTTAGAATGTTTTGGGTTTGACATGGATTTATTTAGAGATATGATCTATAAATATAATCCATGCCTAGGGTTGCATGACATAACAATTAACACACTATGAATTGTGCATCAAGCAACCAACTCCCAAAACCCTAATTCTCTCTCTCTCTCTCCACACGGCCCTCTCTCTCTCCTCCCTTGCCCATACGGCCGCCCTCCTAGGCGGCGCGTGTAGTGGTCGTTTGGGTATTTCGTGGTGTGCTCGTGACTCACATCTCCGTTGAAGGTTGATTGAAGTGTTCGGTCACGACTAACTAGCATTAGTGGAGGTTTAATCCATGCTCGTGGACTTAGTAGAGGAATCACACGTGGGGTTCTTGTTCTCCTTATTGTTCTTGCTCGACATACGTGGAATCACGCTTCAAAGGTATAATTCTTATTCTTTATGTGTTATGCATGAGATCCTTGGGTTAGGTGCTTTATGAATATGATTCATGTTATTCCACAATTAGTGCCTATAAACTCCTACAGGCCATGTGTCATGCTCTTATTGGCCTTTTTAGCTGAACAGGATGCCACGTGTCAGCCTATCATTGGGCCACTTGTTGGCCTCTCATTTGTCTATAAAAAGGGGGTAAAAATACCCCTAAAAAGTTTCAAGGATTCACAAGTTTAAAAGTTGTGAATCTTTTATGATAGAAATTTCATTAAATCTTCATGTTATTCACAAGTTTAAAAGTTATGATAGAAATTTCATTAAATCTTCATGTTGGAAGATGATTTTTCAAGGATTCACAAGTTTAAAAGTTGGAATCTTTATTTGAACATTTGTGTTCATATTTCTAACTCCCTTTTATTTTGTCAAAATCTCATGACCAATTTAAATTAATTAAATTAATTGTGATTAATTGTCCTTATTTATTTTATTGCACCAAGTTGAACCAATTTTATTAAAGAGTAGTTCTTAGGAATAATTTTGGTTGAGTGCACTTTGATGATTTTTTATTTAAGTCGGACTTGTAATAATTTTTCATTTTTGCTCATTGAATTAATTCTAAAATTAATTTGGAATTAATAATTAAGTCACGCAAAATTTCGGATTTTAACCCGAGAGTATGGCATGCAAACCAAGGCACACTACCCTTGGCCAGCCGGGCTACTAAGCAGCCCACATGTGGCTGCCAAGGGATAGTATGCTTGGTGCACACCACACACTAGCAGCGTGGATAGTGTGCTCAGCCACAGCAACACCAGCCAAGCAGCAGTGCGCTGTGGCTGTGCTGCTGCCGTAGTGCGAGTAGTGTGTGGTGCTATTATGGTGCGGGGAGTGCGAGCAGTGTGTGTGTGCTTGGTATTGCGGGGAGGGCGTGTGGGGTGTGCTACGTGCTTGCGGCACGATGCGCACAACCCCACACTTAGCACTTTAGCCCCGAGTTTTAAAGCAATGCTATTATGCGAATTTTGTCGTCTTAATTATTCTAATTATTTTAATTATATTTGGTTTTAATTATTTTAATTAAAATTTTGGAGGCTAGGCCTCAGTATTGAGCGGCATTAGCAAAATTTTATTTTGGCAAAATTTTAGGTTTACCGGCTTAATTAATTGGATTAATTAATATGATGCGGAATTTAGTGGGAGCTTCAATTATTAATTGCGCTAAATTACATAATCGGTTTAACAACTTTGACTAGTTTTAATTAGGCGCGTTAATCGGATTAATGACCTAAATTAGTTACTAGTTCTCGTGTGTTTGTGCATTGTTGTTTATCGTTGTAAAATGCATGGGCCATTCACAAATAGTGAATGGATGAATGGAATGTATATTCTCCCACAAGTTTTATAAAAATGGCAACAAGTGGGGCCCGATTAGGATAGAAAATACGGACTGCGTTCCGTGATGTATTTTTGTAAGTCTAAATACGGTCTACGAACCGTTGAATATTTTTGTACCTTAATATTTAGATTAGTCCTAATCATAGATACTAGTATTTGCATGATTATAGTCATGTCTTGAAGACGGAGGTTCTTGGAAGACGAAGCCATGAAGTTGTAAAAGCTGACCCTTGAAGACTTGAAGGCTCAAGGGGTCATGCTAGTTACCAAATGCATCATTATTTATGTTTTCGATATATATTTATGATTATATATATATATATATATATGAATTATATGTTAGATGCATGTTTAGGATTTCGAATGTTGGGATGATTAATTAAGTTCACTTAAATCAACCAACATAGGAATCCTAGGTCCCTAAAATATTGAGTAAAACTTGCCATTCCAAAACAACACTTATCGACCTATTGAGAGTAGTGGTGGGCTACGCCAAAGCGAGGCATTACTATTACTCCTTAGGATACGTAAGGCAAACTGGGTATGCAAGTTGGTTTTGGTTATACTCAACGATATGAGTGATGGAGTCCTAACATGTCGTGGCAAAGTGAATAAGTTGTTGAGAGAGCATTAGATGCGACGATTTATCCAACCAAGAGTGGCTTGGAGCCATTAGCAAAGAGTTGCTTACCTTAGAAGTTTGAGTGTTAAGACAAGAAAAAGCATGCTTAACCACTCATTGTTTCTTTGGATCTTGGAATCGCCTTATTCTCGCCCAATGGGGAGAAATTTAATGCATGGATAAGACATTTAATAAGATTGAAAATTTGCATGAATGCTTTTAAATTTCAAACTTATTATGTTATTTTCTTGATAAATGGTTATTCTTTGCACTTATATTTGTAGAATTCCAAATCAAACTATATTGTTTTCCATGATTGGTAAAGGAAATTTTTGAGAATAGTTCTCAGAGAAAGGAAAGGCATTTCTAAAATACAATTCTCATAAATGACTTTTATAAGTCCGAAAGGACGGTTGGATATCATGTATTCAAAATACTAGGTAGTTTTGATAAAACATGAAGTATTGAGTTGCAAACTCAAATTGTCAATTTTGACAACCAACATATCTTTTCGCTTAATACATAGATGAGTAGGACTCATTAATGTAGTAATTCAAGAATAAATTAAAGGAAAAAATGAAACTTTGTTTTACGGCGCACTAGGTGCTTGATTATGCCTAACAAAGTATAAAAGTCAAGGCACTTAAAGAAATTGTTTTAAAGTAAGGTCATGAGATATTGTATGATAAGAAATATAGGAAACGAGGAACGTAGAAAAGGAATAAGATTCCATTTCTACCGATGAGTTCATGTTATTGTAGTTAACTTAGCAACTCATTATCTTCACAAGTATCGGATACTGCTTGAGTGTTCCACTTTGAAATTGACCTCAAACTATTGAAGTTAAGCTAAGTTATCGACTTACAAGCTTAGAATGAAGCAAGAAGAGCTACATCAGTTGTAAGGTCACATGCTTTGTTTAAAGACCTTTTGAGCTAAAGGCTGGAACAAATAATGGTTATTAATATGTTCCGTAATCAAACAAATGATCCATTTACACACGGAAAGACTCACATTCAAAGTAAATAACAATAGTTGCGAATTTATTTGGATGGCATGGTTATCTAAGCCATGAGTCAAGAATGCTTGATTATAAACAAACATTTCCCTAACATGATAAACTCACAAAAGCTCAAGTCATGGGCATGATTTGCGTTCCGAACATCTTTAGCAATGTCACATCAACAAGAACATACTCAAGGCTCTATTAGATAGGCTCTTGATAGTTGATCGATTCGGAATCATTCTAAGACAAGCAAGTCTTACTTGTTGAAATCGGCAAAGCAAAGAGCTATTATTCTTGGTAAAGACAATTGACTCCGAAGGCTAAAGAGGATTCAATTACTTCAACATTTCACAAAGAATTTGAAAGAATATGGCTATATTCATCAAATGTGAACAAACTTGACCTGAGTAGCCCAAGAGTTCAGTGAAGTACAGGATCGACTTGGAAAGATATCAAAACGTCTAGATTAGATCGCACGATATTTGCTTGAGCCAAGTGTGACCATCTCAAAATTATGAATGGAAATTTTCATAAACAACTCCACAAAGAATATAGTATCTCTTCACGGAGACCTCGAAGTCATTTGAAAATGACTCGAATGATGATGGTTCACATCCCTTCCTATAAAGTTCTTAAAAGATTTGCACAAATGACTAATGTTACACTAAACAAAATGTCGAATCTAAGAAAGGACGCCATATTTAGTTATGGATAGAAATAACTTCTAAACGTCTTTTCAAGTATATATCTAAGGTTCTTAGTCTTAGTGGGAGTTCACCGGCTCAGTGAAAACTAGGTGGCTCAGTGGGAGCTTAATGGCTCAATAAAGGCTAAGGTAGCTCAAGTGGGAGCTAACTGTTTGTTGCACAACGAACTTTTACCCAAAGAAAATATACATGTCTCTTTGTAAGCATACAAGTGAGACTACGGGCATTACCTCTACAACCTAATTGAGAACATAATGTTTTTTGCTCTAACTGGTGTCTTTCTGGAAAGTAACACATTTCCAAAACGACAAGTGGGAGGAAAATGAACTCGATGACCATCGAGCTTAGCAACAAACTAGAACTGAGAATCTCGGAAGACCTTAAAAGGGCTTCGGCTTCGTGAGAATGCTTGATCAAGAATACTCAAAAGGACTTTACAAGTGCCTTAAAAGAGAATTCATTACTCACAAAACATCAGAAATGTTGGAGTAAGATCAACATAATCAAAGGGCTTTGAAAGCGCCTTGAAACTCAGTGTTTGATGCATTTACCCCGTATAGGCATAGAATTCACCAAAGTCTTGGATTGAATCCTATAAATTTCTATTAAGTTAGAAATAAACCTAATACTTGCAAGCATACTATTTACTATTAGATAGTAAGGGAATAATGTCTTGTAAGAAAGCTACGAAAAAATCCAAATTCCAAATAATGGTTAGAGGCCATAGAAATCCGAAATAGACTCCATATTTGAAAATCATGTTTGAAACTTGATTAATTTGCATGAAGGGTGAAAGACCCATCAATCGCAAATAAGTTTTCAAGGAGAAAACTAACAAATATGGAAATGTATATGCATACATAGCTAGATTGGTTGAAAAGGATATAATTAAATTTACGGAGTTGATTTTAATAAAAACATATTCACCAATCGGAATGCTTAAGTCTTTTTGTGATTGTTCTAGCAAAATTGCACATATGAAATATGGCAAAATAGATACCAAAACCGCTTTCCTAAAATAGGATTTTGGAAGTGACTATAAAAATAGTCTAAGGGTTTGGCAAAATCTAAATAATGCTAGATTTGGAAACAAGCTCAAGAAATCCAATTATGGGATTAAAGGGAGCATTGAAAATAGGAATTGGAACGTGTTTTCTCATGAAGTTAATAAAAGGATTGGCTTATGGAGAAACATAGAAATTCTTGTGAATAAGAAGTTTAGTGGGAGTAAAAGTAAAGGTCCAGCGAGAAGCTTACGAGAACTATTGTGAAATAACTATCAAATGCTCAATGATTAGATTTGAAAGTATTTTCGACAATGGACCAAGCTAAAGGCGATACTTCGTACATATTGGGAATTAAGTTCTATGGTATAGACTTAATTAAATGTTTAAACATTTAAAGGAATTTATCATGTTAAACATGAAGGACCTTGAAAGGCTTTCAACCCATATGTATAAAACTGAGTAAAGGTTTGAACTAAGTATAAGCTAGGCTAAATACTAAGTCAAACAAGAAAGACTCTAGTAAGAGACTTTCAACCGTATCACATAGCAAACAGTTTAGCAAGACTCAGTAAAACTGAATGAGCTAACATATTACATGGATGGAATAAGATTGAGAATCATTCTACCATTAAATCCATCATGTAAGCTATGATATGGAATCGTCACACGACTTACTTGCTTAGAGCATGTGAAGTATGTATATAGTACCAATCAACTTGAATCTAATTATTTGATCATTAGATTATAGTCAAGAACATCCAAAGCACTTGGATGAGTGAGAGGATGAGTTTTTGACGCATGGAAACGAATGTAATTTGAATATTGATGTTGCAAGCACAAACCTTAACAAGGAAGCCATTCGTAAGCACGAGGTAAGAAGCGTCGTGGCTTGAGAATGGTAACATGGATGTGCATCCATATATAATGTGCGGAAATTTAAGGTAAATTTCCATGATCACAAGTGATTAGGGTGTCCCAAATCGTTGTGAGTCATTTGACTGAACCCAAACAAAGCATCATCAGGAAGTCTAGTAAAATATATGTTGAGAGTATTGTTGCCTTTAAAGGCAATAATAAGGAAGATGTTAAATGAAAAGTATGTTATTGAACGTTGATGATTGTAGGTTGTCAAGTTGAAGGTCTCAAATCATGAAAATAAGTGGGAGATATCACTTGGACAATAAGTCCTAAATCACATGTAATCCATAAACACTCTCAAAGTTTTATCATCTTATTATGAAAATGGTCGATAATTAAGATGCTAAGATTTGCAAAGTAATCATGACTAAACCTATGCAATAAGTGAAAGACAACATTCACAAATTGCGTAAAAGAAATCAAGCATATAAAATATGGTTGTGATTTCTATAAACGTTTTATAAAGAGTACAATTCTTAAAACATTTGGGAAAAACCATTTATCATAAGATGAAACGTTGTAAAGTTTCATAGTGGAATAAAATTTTTCTAAATATTCCACAAAACTATTTAATTGTGGTTTAGAATTAAATATTGAGTCCATTTGATTTTGAGAATATTTAAAATAGGGTATCAAGACAATGTCTTGGATAAAGAAACACCTATTAAGTTAACATTGAATATTTTATTCGAAAATTATCCCTAATCAAGGTCATTTAAATGATGGACGATTAATGACCACTTGAGATTAGTGTGTAGTATGATTTATAGCACTGTTTCTTGTGCTACGAGGACATGATTGTCATAAATCATTTACACAAATATTGGTTTAGAACCATACTTGATCGACCTGTGAGAATACTTTAAGAGATTTAAATATCTTCATAAGTATATTTCTCATTATTTCTATCGGAATCTTTTTCCTCGACCATGAGTATTGTGAGTTCTCTTGTTTGAGTACTAACCCGTTTTGATGCTGGTCAAACGTCTGCCGTACATGGGGATTATAATAACAACGAAAATCGGGTGGCTAGGTCCTCTTAGTAAGAGAAGCTGACATTACAAGACTAGGAATGTCCCCCTACTAACAATAGCGAACATGTCTTTGTTGTTTACAAGCCTCTCGAAGAGCGAGACTGTGAAAATGCATGGTCGTGCTCAGATGGATTTTAGAAATCATCTGTTTATTGATAGTCGAACTCGGATTTTGAGAAACACTTCTGGACGTAATAAGGATGACGAATAATCTTACCTTATAGTCCATGAAAAGACATTAAGTGACATAGGAAAAGGGCTATACACTAAAAGCTCACTTGTCCGGAAGGAAAAGTGGGAGATTGAAAGGAATAGTGTCCTTCGAACAAGTGTATTATTCTGATAAAGGGTTCAGAATTATTAGAAAGCTAATTATTCAGTGAGGTCAAGTGATCGGAATGCCTAGGTGGAGGCTGCTTCCGATCAGTAATATTAATGTATAATTAATATTAAAGCTTAATCTTGACTGAACCCTATGGGTTACACCCCAAGCAACAAACGAACCGACACGATGAATTAATCCGAAAGGAATTAATGAGTCACTCGAGTATTATGAACAAAGATGTCGGATTCCAAGCTTAGAGCGTCGGAACCGAATCTTAAACGTCAAGCCAAAATTTAGGAATTGGCAAGACGGGAAAATGCTTCAAGTAACGAGTAAAAAACCTAGCCGCGCAAAAGGCTAGGAAAGCACGCCAAATAGAAGTGTGCCACGTGGCAGCACATCATGGCAGCCACCATGGTGGCGGCGTGCCACGTGGCAGCGCGCCAAGGTGGCGGCGTGGTAGCAAGCCAAGGTGGCGACGTGCCACGTTGGCAGCCACCAAGTGGCAACATGCCACGTTGGCAATGCCATGTGTCAACGGACCACGGACCCGGGTGGCAGGTCATAGACGTGGGCCAAAAGGTGGTGGCCCAACCGAACCCAACTTGGGGCTCAAGGTTGGGTGCCACATGGTTAGCTCACAATAATGCATATGAGTTGACTTGGGGAGCAAGTGAGGAAGTGGTCCTCATCTAACCATGTGACACTTGTTACTTAGTTATTCCTTGGTTAATTTAACTAAGGATTGAATTCTACAATCTTTCCATGTGGGATCTTTTTGTGAAAAAATCCCACATTGAAAGATGAGTGGAATTCACAAGGAAGCTTTCCTTATAAATAGCCAAGGCATGGCTTGGGATTGTTCACTTGAGTAAGGTGTTGGAAAAGGCATCTCCATTAAGAAAACCTTTGAACACATATAATTACTCGAGTAAGTTTGGTCAGGCCTAGCTAACCTCTAGGCAATAGACCTCATCGGGGAGTGTTACGGGTGGATTTCCGTAGGAGGTCTTTGCGTGTGCGAGACTTAAAGCTTTCCGAAGTAAGAGCTCGAGGTACGAGCGAAGCACGCTACGAGGGTAATTACTTCTTTTCTTAATCTCTTTTGTTAATTATGTTTATTATGCCTTTTGATTATATTTATTGTGAGTGTAATCTTGGCTCAGGTTTTCTTCCGTGATGAGTCGGACTCATCAAAACCCAACAACGTTAGATTATGAAACACTGGCATATCCACAAACATTGGCATATCCACCCTACGACGAAGACAGGTAAATATATTGGTACAATTTTCTACCATTAGCTCAAGGTTTTGAACATTAACCATTCTTGCAAAAGAGAAGAACATCCAATTAACATATCTATACCATGTATCTTGTAACACATCTTCATTAGACTCGACCATTGAAATCCCCCTCAAGTCAATACACGCATCAACCAACACAATTGGATTCGTCATAAAGCTATAAAATGAATCACAATCACGAATTCTAATGTTTGCTAATTTCGGCGCGTGAATATATATCATACTCCGTTGTAGGTGACTCGATGAATTCATACAAATTTCCAATGAATTCAAATTCAAAAAATCCACATTCACTAAAGAATCAGGATTCTAGGGTTGCGGCAAAGAAATCAAATCAAATTTCAATTGCAAATCTTCCAACAATGGACAACACTAAAAAAAATCACCCAACAAGATTGAACATCTAGAAGATCACATAAATTGAGTTTCTTCAAATTAGGAAGCTGAATAGTTGTTTTTTCAGGTAATTTAATCTTAAGCATACCAATCAATTTCAAAATTACCAGAGACTGCAAATCAAACAGACAAGAAGCAGGAACCCTAAAGAAACTCCTATCCCCCACATTGAAGACAATCTGCTCTACATTTCGTCGGAGAATCATTCGAAAGCATTGTTCAGTTGCTTCAGGTTGATCTAAGTTAGATTCTGATGGGAACACCTGATGCGGGAGCAATAGACCAATATGGGTATTCTTGAAAATTCATGGAATTTTAAGAAAGCCTACACTATCTTTTAGTTATTATTAATTATTAGGATTTTTGCCTATGGGTTTTTACCTTTCACTTGAAAGGATTTTTCCTATTTTTAGGCTTTAAGAGTTTTAGCCATTAGGATATTTATTTATTTAATTTATTTATGTTAGGATAGATTAGTAGTTAGTTAAAATATGATTAGTAGATATATTAGGATTAGGATTCTTAATATTTTATCTTATTTTAGGATATAATTATTAGTTTCCTATCTTATCTTTGTACGATTTGTCACCCTATAAATATGGGTGTATGTCAATAATAGTTTAATAATGAGAGAGATTTGTTATGGGAATTATTCCTTTAAGCGTTGCTCGTTTGATTGTTAATAAAAAACATCACTTTTTGCGACTCGTGATCATCTTCTAGTTGCGACTAGGAAAAGACCATCTATTCCTGCTAGAATTAGAGTAATATCCTTTTAATTTTCGTGTAATTTCTTTAGTTCTTGTTAAAATCCGAAGATCTAATGTTATTATAGCTTGAGAGCCTTGTGAGCGTCTTAAGAGATCCACATCAACACCAGATGAAATCCATGGAGTTTCAGGGAAATCAGCAGTTGTAGGATGTTGTTGATGATTGAGAGGATTTTGGTTTGAAGGTTCTTGGGAGAGATCGAAGTCGGATTGGAAAGAGGTGACCGCGGTCCAAAGATGGTGCCGTCGGCGAGATAAGAAGGTGGTGGTGGCGGCGGAATTGATTGGGAGGAGAGAGAGTATGTTGGTAAGAATGGAGTCTGATAGTGAGCTCAATTCATCTTGTTCGTAGTTGTTTAGCTTCCGGTGGCATTGTCTGCCATTGTTGCTGGTTTTGGTATCAATCTTATGGAGTTTCATTTGTGAAGAAAAGAAGTTGGAAGGAGGGAGCCGTAGTTTGGCAAAAATGGCATATTTTTGGTTTAAAAAAGGTACAACTAGTAACATCAGTAGCAATTCTACCTTTAAACCTCTAATTAACACCAGTAGGGGTTTTAAAGGGACATTTGGTTGTAGCCTTGGGCCTTTAGGGGAATGGGATACGAGGGATAAGAAAGGAGGATAGAGATAGGAGATTCGTAATAAACTAATAATGAAGTTATCTTTGTCCCTTGTTTGGTATAGAACTGACTTAATTAACTTTTTCTTGACTCGTGTTTGATATGATGGGAAATAGTGTCTTTGCTGGAATGTTTTTAATTGTTTGAGTCTAGGTTTTCTAGATACTTTTTTTTATTTGTTTTTTTTAAAAAAGATAGTGACATATATCTCATTTCCTTAATATGACAATATATTTCAATATATTTAAGAGATTTGTGGACTATAATTGATGTTGGCCATAGGAGACTTGTGAGCTTTGTTATTGTGGTATCAATGAGCAAACTAGGAATATAGTTGAAAACATGTATAAAAGTGAATTCGAGCGTGATGATGATGCTTGGGATTTTTATGTGTGGTTTGCTTCACATGTCTATAATCGGATTAGTCATGTTTCTAATTTTTTGCTCAGTGTTTTCGGGGTTTTTCGGATGTCCTGCAAGATAGTTATAATACCGATTACCAAATATGAATTATAATTTTCTTTAAATTTTATGCAATAAGATTATTACGAAATGGTGGGAGTTTAAGAGATAAAATTGACAAAATGACGAGAAACAAAGAAAGGAAATAAGAGGGTTTTTTGAACTCGTATAACTAATGAGGTAAGCAGGTAACTAACACAATTCTACATTGCTACCTATAGTGAGGAGAATTCGAGAATGGGTGATAGCAGAAATACAAAGTACTACGTCAGAGCACAACGCATGAGGTTGAGCAAGGAAGACAGGTTGAGGTCACTTCCAGATGATGTCATTACCAATATACTCTCTCGTCTCCAAATCAATTCCGCCATTGCCACCTCCACCTTATCCCATCGATGGCGTTACCTTTGGACTGCTATCACAGATTTCACATTCGACAATGACGGAAACTACGTTTCCAAACAAACCTTAGACAAATTCTCCACCGTTGTCGTCGACATCGTCCGACAATTGACCACTCAGACCCTCCGTACTTTCAAACTTCAGTTAAGTTTGTTGTCCCACTTTCGTAACCCTGGTGTTGCAGATTCATGTTTTTGTGAAATTTGTAGCCGAAACGTGGAGGAAATCATTATCGAAGTGAAACCTGGTAATATGGATTACTTTACCATTCCTGGGTTTCTGTTTTCTTGTAAGTATCTAGTGGTTTTGATATTAAAAGGTGTGATTCAGTTTGAGTTACCAGAAAATGCTGATACTCAACTTCCCAATTTGAGAAATTCAGTCTAAATTATCTTGTTAATGGCTCTAAATGTTTAGGGAGTCTATTTAGGTCTTGTCAAAGTTTGATTGAAGCCGATTTGATAGTTAGCGATTACATAACCCAACCCAAACACCAAATTGTTCTGAATATATCAGCATCGAATTTAAAATCATTGCTATAGGGAATATTTCAAGCATCACAAACTTGAAACCCACTGTGATCATACATTTAAGCATGGTGGCGTCCAAAGGGAAGGAAACGAGAGTAAAAGAGTCGCCAACAAGTTTTAGGAACTTGTAAACCGTTCACAGGGTGAAGGTTACACCCCTTCACGATCCTAGAGATCACTAACTCCATAGTGGTCTGGAACCAAGACTGGATATTCGGGGATGAAGGTACGAATCCAATCTAAAAGAGAAAGAACCCGCCCTAAAAATAGGCCTCTACTGTATTCTTCTCATATTCATGTGCGCTTTCTGACTAACATACAATCATTAGATTAACCCTAAACCTGTTTAATCTATGTTGGTTGAATATTAATGCATAAATAAATCTATTATTGGCGATCACTTGAATTAAAATCATATTAGCCTAAACCAAATTATTAATTATCTTATTAGGCGTGATTTCAAGTACAAATTCCCTTTAAACCTGCATAAAAGGCGTGAACAAGCAATAACAATAAATAAACATCAAGCAACATGATATTAATCATAATAATCAACATCATAATCATATCATCGTTAAAGCTCAATAGTAATAGCAAGATCCTAGACATAATAATAACAAGATTAATAACAATCCCTAGCATGTCACTAAACAATAAAGATCAAAGCTTTAGCCCTAACATGATACTAACATGATATTGATATGATATTAGAAAGCATAGGAAACATCCTAAACATGATACTAGAAAGCAACAATAACATCCTAAAATGATACTAGGAAGTAATAAAATCTAAGCGTGCTTTCTACATCGACATAATAGATAAGTAATTAAATTACTTACTTTGATGCCTCGTACTTCTTTCTAATAACAAGATACACGCGTTAGTAAACTTCAATAAATAATAAATTAAATAATTAAATTAAATAATTGAAATAGGGATTTGGGACCAAATCCTCAGAAATTATCAACCTTTCACGTCTAGGGCGAAGGCAACTTTGAGTTTGGCTAGGTGTGTCTAAGACTTGTGAATGCGGTATTGCATTTTGAAAATGGCTAGTTTAGAAAGCTAAAGGGAGAAAGAGTAAGCTATTGCTTGAGAGAGAGAAGAGAATTAGAGAATTATTATGGTTGTGGATCAAGATTGTTGATGATTGAAAGGAGGGAGATATGACCTCTATTTATAGGAAAAAAGAGGGTCGAAGAATTAAGAAAAGAATTCGAATTCGAATCAAAATAAAACTCGTAGACAGCAGTTTTTGTGAATTTTGTTTTTATCATATCTTTTGATCCAGAAGTCTAAATAAGGCATATACTATGTTTTTGGAAAGCTATTGAAGTCTACTTTCCAACCCAATTAGAATCAGATTAAAATATTTTGTAGATAAAAATATATGGCCGAAATAGTGGGACAGTTTTGAATAAAGTTTCGTATTTCTTTTATATCTTTTCCGTTATACCTCGGAATTAATATTATAATATATCATTGGAAAGATAATTTCAAGATCTATCCAACCATATAAGATTTGGATAAAGATTATAAGGCATGAAATTAATATCTGAACAGATCTTACACTAAGGCTAGAGGATAATGAACTGACCAACATATATCGATACCTTAACTCTGCAATTCTCGAGGTTAGGATAACTTTTCCTAATCTCATACGTCTTGAAACGAATTTAAATTATGTTGGTTGGAAGGATTTGCTAATTTGTATGAAATGTTTTCCTAACTTAAGGCATCTTAAGGTGTGCCTAAATACGGATTCTGATCTTGTAATGGATCCCGTGAATTGGTGTGTACCGAAGTGTTTAAGTAAGTTGAAGACAATAGAAATATCCAGAGTAAAAGTAATTGATGATGAACTCGTGCTGATAGGGTACATTCTAAGCAATGCCCTTGATTTGGAAAAACTTCAGGTAGAGTGTATAGAATTTGGTTACATCCAGAGAGACAAAGAAGCTCAACTATGGAATGTGTGTAAATTTTGTAAGCCATTGTTCCAGCTAGCCAGGGCATCTTCAACATGTGAGATTGTGTTTAGTTTATGTGGGTTGTTTAGTGCTTCAAGTAATGACTGGAAAAACGGAAAACTTATATGTGAAATCTCCGGTCTATTTGACATATGATATAGGTATCGATTTCTAGTTTCTTGATCTTTTGATGTATAGAATAGTTTATTTTATGCCTGAAATCACTATAAGTGTTCGTTTGATGTAGCAACTAAGTGTTGGCTCACTTGGTAAGGTTCTTGGGGTATAGGGTTCGAATCCTACCATGTGAGGGTACTTGGGGTAGGAATTCCCTTACCCTCCCATCTACTTCCATGTACCTGAAAATAATGGACCAAAAAAACTGTGAGGGCTAAGATTTGGCCAGTGTTCACCTTACCATTAAAAAAGTGTTTGTTTGATGTGTATCATCTACCTAAAACCTTGCTATTTATTCATATTTTTTATTATTTTTATGTTATAATCTTTAATATTATAATTATTTAAGTAAGTTTTAGTCATGTGCCTCTATATATATGAATGGTTATGGTGGTTATGTGACTCAAAATGCCATCCTCTATACTAGTCAGTTTACAAATGTGAAAGAATATGAATTTGTAGCTATATGCTGTCCACAAATATGTATCCATCTTTAGTGTTTGTAATCGACGTGTGTGAGTATCATAGCCCTTAAATAATGTATGCAACTCACTAAGCCAATAGGTAAAGGTAAAAAACTAAAGAGAAGGATAATTAAAATGAGAAACAAACTGCTTGCTTCTTTGTGTTAATTTCTAATGCCGTAACTCTTATGTGATGGAGGGATGCAACTTAAAACTCAGATGATTGTTCAGAAGCCTGTGAATTATTAATTTATTTTCCTAGTACTCAATTGAATTGACAAATTAACTGGTTTTTTCAGAGATTTGGTGTGCACCAGAGTTGTACATGATTGCTTGGAAAGTAAGCTCAAAACAATACAAATAGTGCAACTGAAGGGCTTTGATGACAAGCTGAAGTTGCTAAGCGTGCATTCTGAGTAATGCCAACTAAAGTTTTGCAACTTCTTGCTTATAAAAGGGCTAAATTCAAGCATATCAATAGTGGGTATTGACTACTCAATTTCCATTTAAATTTCTTGTATGGTTTGGTGTATGCTTATAATCACTTCTTGTAGTGTGAGTGCATCATTGTACAAAACATTGTTATGCATGAATCCGTCTCTATTATATTCTATTATTTTGCTTCTCTATATGGTATGGTTATGGTGTATGTGTGATTCAAAATGTTTTACTCTATACATGTTGATTTTATAATGCTACTGGACATGATTTACTATGATAATGTTCTAGGAATGTGCAAGAAAATGAGCATTAAAAGTGTGATTTAAGCCATGCCATGTATTGTCTCACTTGGTCTATATGCACTTGTTCATCAAAAGGACTGATATCGTCAATCCCAGCTCATTATCTCCCAAACTTTTTGGTTAAATTACATCATATGATATGATAAATGAAGCAAATTTCTAACTTCGTCAAGCTGACAGACGTGTCAGGTTTTTAATAACCAGCCTTTTCCTCCCTTTTTACATGCAAAATGAAGTAACTATACTTATGCAATTTGCAATAATTATGCATATAATTAAATAAATAAAAACCACTCGATCCTTTTCTTAACTGAATTTATCATATCTCTGTCAAAAAAAAAAAAAAAAAAATTCATATCAATGTCAATTGAAATTTTCCTACAATGGAGCATTGATCAAGAACAGAAGTTGGTTATGATTGCTTACTTTTTAGAAAGCGCGGTGATGGAGTTAATTTTTTAAGAAACCAGCTTCATGTGACTAATTTTATGTCCTAAGCTTCCTTGACATTAGACACTAGTGTATCTAAGCACTTATCCCACCAATGAGTCTAGAAAACAGATCAAGTGAATATTTTGCCTCCTGACATGTCATCTGAAATGTTTGGAGGCTATTTTAGCCTGTGTTCATGAACATTTATAAAAAAAAATTCCTTTAGGAGTGAGGTAGTGGGGCAAAATAAAGAATGTGTTGAGAGAAGGGGTTAATAAGGGGAAGGAAAGCGAAAAGGGTAGCGAATATATAGCTTCTGGTTGGTTGATAGTATGTGGCTATGTACTGTACTGTGGTGCACAATGAATCCTTGTCAGGCCTTTTTAAGCTTAAGTGATGGCCATCATTATCCTTAATCTAAACAATTTTCTTAATCTCCTTGAGATTTAGATATGAATTTTTACTAAGCTACATGTAGGGATCGATATCAGTTCCTTTTGTGTGCAAGTCAAACAAGTCCTTGTATGAAATTTTTCAATGCACTCAAGAATCTTGGTGCTTAAATTTTTCCGAGAACCTCCTGGTTTTAGAATGATGCAAAGGAAATTTGTCAGAACTGAAGATAATTCTTTTCTGATAAAGTAGGTTACTGAAGGCTTATTTGTTATTTCTGCAGCGTACTGAAGGCTTATTTGATAATTTTTGTAGAGCAAAACACCTATGCCTTTTTTATTTTGCACTCCCTAAATCCCTCATGAGTCGTTTACTATGTTACTTGATTTTGAAGTTACTTGGTGACTTGATGCACTTTATTCATGGTAGAGTATTATTTGAGAACTTTGCTTGATGTAGTTTAGAATTTGAAAGAATATCATACAGGTTTTACTATATACTGTTATTGTAATCTCTCTTCACTTACAGGCAACATAAGTAGCCTTAGTTTAGCAAAGAGATGCTGTAACTTGCTTGGTTAAGTGACCTCAGATATGGACCTATAAATCTGTAAAGTCAATCAGGTATAGTTCAACGCCTTTGGAACAGAGGTGGATTTAGCTGAGCCGTCAGTTGGTGGTGAAGTAACAGACTGATTTGAGCTAGTTGGCTATGATGAATCTGGTCTGACTCGATTATTACAACATCCTAGTTTTGAAGTATCCAACTGACTGCAGAACAATCGTATTCTAACTCAACTACAATAGATCCTCTCTTCGAAGCTTGAGAAGAACCAATGCATAAGTGCTACCATCATCATTTGATTATTTGAATATTTTGCAAAGCTTTAGACGACGGATATATGGATGATCAAAATTCAGAAGTTGTGTGGTAGGTTCATGGATGATCATATTGATCAAACACCCTTAGAAAATAGACTCGAGAAATTCAATAATGACATATTCATGGGGAATAAAAAGAATAAGGAGATTGGATAGTGAAATTGCAATTGAAATGATTTTGCTAAGCTGAGGTTCAAGGTCAATTGATGATATATTTGAACTACCTTCTTTGGTTATGCCAAATATCAAGGTTAATACTTCTTCTGACACAATTAAACTCGACATACATGCTAATGTACCTAAACTCCTCCGTGTATCTTACTTTTTCAAAAAAAATAAAATGTCAATGTACTAGTTTCACCTTAGACATATATGATTAAGGCCCTATTTGGTAATTATCTTATAGCTGATTATATTAGCTAATTTGACTAGCTGGTTATATTACCTGGTTTAACTAGTTGGTTATAATTAGTTGATTGTATAAAAGTGTTTGGTAAATAGCTATTAATTGTTAGCTTTTTTAGTATATTTAAGAGACAAAAAGCTAAATGCTCAATAAACTAATTTTAAAAAGCTCTTATAATGAGCTTTTTCTAAAAGAGCTTTTTGAGCCCAAAAAGCTCTTTTAATAAGTTATTTACCAAACACCCAAATTAGTTTGTTTAATTGGACAAATATTTAATTGAGCAAAATAAGCTAAAAACTCTATAAAAAGCTCTTTACCAAACAAGGCCTAAATCTTCTTCT
Source organism: Chenopodium album (assembly GCF_948465745.1). NCBI lineage: Eukaryota > Viridiplantae > Streptophyta > Magnoliopsida > Caryophyllales > Amaranthaceae > Chenopodium > Chenopodium album. Next base: position 38,453,919 of record NC_137844.1, read on the forward strand.
TCTTTGCCTTGAACGCCTTAATCCGATTAGAGGGGTCGGCTACATGATATTTTTTTTTTCGACTACATGAACTTTTTTTTTCGATTTGTTTATGTCACAAATTTAGTTGTTAATTGTGCAAACATATTTTTTTAGGAGTATAAATATCCACACTATTTTTAAGAGTTAAAAAAAAAAAAGTAATTATGGAGTGACATTAATGAGGACAAATAAGGTAGAGGGTATAATTATCCAAATAATATTCATAAGAGTTATCTAAAATGTTTTAACTCCAGGAACCAACACTGCCATCCTTTTGGTTAATGTATTGGAGAGGAGTCTTATTTACCTTCATACACAACTAACAAAAAGAGTAAATACAACACGATATCCAACACTCAGTATTTATATAATTGTCATTTGATAAACAAATTATTATATTTATCTCTATGATTAACCCAGACCCACTCTTTAAGGGCATGTTCTCTTGCTTAATTTCAGTTCAGTTCAGCTCCAATCAGTTTAGTTTAATTTATTTCCTAATTTCCTTCTGTCATATATAATTTATTTCAGCTCTAATCAGTTTAGTTCAGTAAATCAGAATAAACCCTAAGTCTTTATGCCTTCCAAAAAAAAAAAGGACCCACTCTTTGTTTAAATAGTTCTTTCAACTCATGAAAATCTATCAGACTTAAGGGGAGGTATTAGGGATTCAAGTCCAAATTCTAGCTCAGGAGGAACACTCCAGGATATTGCCATCTCTCGGGAGTTACATATCACCAATAAAGGTGGAGGATGTCCACGGGTTGGGTCACTGGCAACATTGGAGGGATTGGGAGGAATTCTTCCTTCCGATCAACCATCTCCCAGGTGATTTACCTAAATTATGTCCTCAAAGACCCCTTCCTAACTTAAAAATGAAGTTGATAGTTTGGAATGTTAGAGGTGTCAATAATGATGATTTTCTATCTCATGCATGGGACTTAGTTAAAATGCATAGGCTTGATATCATAATACTACTTGAAACCAAGTGTGATGTTGGAAAGGCTTCTGATCTTATGAAGCAGTTAGGGTTTCATGATAAGAGGGTTATTCCTGCCAGAGGTCTCAAAGGGGGAATATGTCTGTTCTTTAAAGCAACTATTGATCTGATCTTGTATGATAATGATCATCACAAATTCCATTCCCTTTTTAAGTTTTATAACCATAAATCAGAAGCACTTATCACAAGAATGCATGCCCCTAGTGTTGCTAGGGAAAGGCATGCTTTTTGGAATGAAATGCAAAGCAATGTCCCTTTTCCTGCCACACCTTGGTTAGTTGTTGGGGATATGAATGAAGTCAGTACTCAAGGAGAAAAGCAAGGGGGGAGACCTTTTCGATCTTCTCAATGCAAGGATTACACAAATTTCACCAATAAGGCAGGCTTGATGGATTTTCATGCTATTGGTAACCCTTACACTTGGGAGAATGCAAGGCATGGAAGAGCCCTAATCAGAGAGAGATTGGATAGAGCTATTGTCAATGCTGCTTTCATAGAAGCTTTCCCTCGGGTATCTGTTACTAATCTTGTCAAGACATATTCTGATCATTGCCCTATCTTGATTAGTTTATGTGCTGAAAGACCTAAAGGACCTTTTCCCTTTAGGTGTAAAGAAGTGTGGCTCCAACACAAAGATTTTAAGGACTTCTTCATTTCTAATTGGGTTAATAATGACATTCTTATACCTTTCTTGGAAGCTAGGTTCAATTTTCTTCAAAATGCCCTTTCTTGGAATAATAATGTTTTTGGTAATTTGAATAAAAAGAAAAAGATTTTGTTAGCTAGAATAAATGGCATTCAACTTTCTTTAGCCACAAAATATTCTGCTTTCCTTGTGAATCTTGAGAAATCTCTTCTCCTAGATTTAAATGGTATTTATAAGATGGAAAGAATCATCTGGGCTCAAAAAGCAGGCATTAATTGGAGAAAATTTGGTGATTTCAATACTAAATATTTCCATATTATTGCTAAAGTCAAAAAGAGTAGAAGTAAGATTGTTGCTTTGACAAAATCTTTAGGTGCTTTGATAGAAGATCATATGTTACTTAAGGACCTAGCTAGATCTCATTTCATATCTTTATTTACTAGCTCCATAAGTAGTCAATCTTCTCTCCCCTGTGTCTCCATTACTTCTCTTAATCTCTCTGATCAAGAGCTTCTCTCCTGTATTCCTTCTTTGGATGTGGTCAAATCTAATCTTTTTAGAATGGACCCTATTAAAAGTCCTGGACCAGATGGTATCCAACCTCTTTTTTACCAACACTTTTGGAATGATTTGGGATCATCTATCCATGAGTTTATAGCCTCTAACTTTAGGACTTCTATTATCCCAGAGGATTTGAATCATTCTTATATCTCTCTTATCCCCAAAAAAGATCATCCTATTACCATGAATGATTTTAGACCAATTGGCCTTTGTAATACCATCTATAAATTGGTTACTAAAATCCTTTCTTCAAGAATGAAATCTATTTTGCATAGAGTGATTAGTCCTTTTCAAACTAGTTTTATTAAAAATAGATGTATGGAGGATAATATCATTCTTATAAAAGAAGTCGCTCACATCTTTCATAAGTGCAAGAAGAATAAAAACATTATGGCTTTGAAGCTAGACTTAGATAAGGCCTATGATTGTCTTCAGTGGTCTTTCATTGCTGATACTCTCAAATGTTTTGACTTCCCAAATTCTTCTATTAGACTGATTATGCATTGTGTGTCATCTATAAATATTTCTGTTTAATGGAATCGTGAGATCACTAGTAGCTTTAGACCTTCTAGGGGTATTAGACAAGGGGACCCTCTTTCTTCATATCTCTTTGTGTTGTGTATGGAAAGGTTATCTCTTCTAATTGAAGAGAGTGTTAAGGGTGGTTTTTGGAAGCCTCTAAGGATATCTAAAAATTATAGTCTTTCCCACCTTTTTTATGCTAATGATGTCTTCCTTTTTGGGACTGCTAATGTTCATAATTTGTCAACTATGATTTCCACTTTAGAGGATTTTGGTGCTTTTTCTGGTCTAAAAGTTAATGACTTAAAGTCCAGTATTATTTTCCCTCCTAAAATGGACTATAATGTTAGGAAGCATCTTTCCACTTTGTGTAAATTCAGATCTAGTCTTTCATTTGGAAAATAACTAGGTGTTAACATAAGACCAAACAAATTGAAAAAGGGAGATTATTGGGAATTAATAGCTAAGTCTATGGATAAGATAAGAGGTTGGCAAGCTAAGCTCTTGAATATGGCAGGAAGATGTACTCTCATAAAATCTGTCCTCAATTCTTACCCTGTTCATGCCATGCAAACTAATCTTCTTCCTGATTCTATCCTTACAGATCTGGAAAAGCATTATAAAAGATTCCTTTGGAATAGGACAGAAGCTGTTAGATACACTCCTAGGACAAAATGGGGTAATGTTGTTATTCCCACAGCCTTGGGAGGGTTAGGCTTGAGATCTTTGAGAGATTGGAACCTTTCTTTTACGGCCAAATTGGGTTGGATCTTCTTGACAAAACCTGATAAACTTTGGGTTAGAATTTTAAAAGATAAGTATGTGAGAAGAAGCAATCTACAAGATTGCATTCCCAACTCATCCCAATCTTCCATTTGGAAGGATATCCTTAAAGGTAGAGATTTACTTTTCAAAGGGATTATTATTAGAATAGGTAATGGGGAAGACACATCCTTATGGTACCATCATTGGGTGGGTGAAGCTCCTCTTTATCAAGTCATTGACACAGATGTCCCTCAGTCCAAATGCCACTGGAGAGTCTCCAATGTTATTAGAAATGGAAAATGGTACATTGATAACATCAAGTATCTTCTCCCCCCCCCCCCCCATCTTGTTTCTCTCATTCTAAGTACCCATATCTCTATGGTTGATCCTGCCTCCTCCCCAGATCAAATCAGATGGAAATTTCACAAGTTAGGAAACTTCACAATCAAATCTGCTTATTTCACTTCCACTAATCCAACTCCTATTCCTCTTCCCTTTGCTTTTAATTGGAAATCTTTTTGGAAGATTAAAGTGCCCTATAAATATAAAATGTTCATGTGGAATTGTGTTCTTTCCATTATCCCTACAGCCTCTCTTCTTTCTTCCAGAATCCCAAATTTTGATGTTGTTTGTTGCAGATGTCAAACCAATGCTGAAACTTTCATTCACCTATTTAGAGACTGTGTTTCTTCCATTATTCTATGGAAGATGATCTTCATGAAGCTTAAACCTCCTCCAAAATTTAACTACCACATTTTCATGAATAGTGATTGGACATATTGGATTACTTATAACCTCAAACAAACTCCTAAATGGAAATGCATTTTCATTATGGGGATGTGGCAAATCTAGAAGCTTCGAAATGGTGTCATCTTCAATGAAGAACTCTATAATTGTAACTCTGTTTTCAACAGATTTATTATAGATTATCAGATTAATTCTTTTGTTTTACAGGGTGTTTGGAAAGGGAAAGAAAAATTGGGTGATGAAGCGGGTCCTTCTGTTCCTAAGGTTGCCAACGGGCGTCCCCCAAAGCCAAGTTTTCTGAAATTAAACACAGATGGTACTTGGATTTCTACAGAATTAGGAGGTGGAGGTGGTACTTTTAGGAATGCAAAAGGAGAGTGGAATTTTGGCTACTCTAGCAAGTATAATGCTCCTAATGCTCTAGGAGCAGAACTCTATGCGTTAAGGGAAGGCCTTAATTATGCTAGAGCCATGCCTCTTAAGTTCGTAAAGGTTGAAGCTAATGCTGAGCAGATCAAAAGCCTCCTCAACATGGAGGGAGATTATATGCACGATGAATTAGCAGCTGTTATCATTGATGTAGCGCGTCTCCTCAACAACAGGGGAATGACCATCATCTTTAGCACTATTCCCAAGGAACTGAACTGCCTTGCTCAATATCTAGCAAAGTATGCAATGACTATGAGTGTAGGTCATCTTGATCACTTTGCTTGCCCTGTTAGTGCTGTAGCAGCTTATGAGTCTGATCTCAAAGCTTTATCTCAAGATCCTTAGTCTGTTTAGGAATAGTTCTCCTGCTTCTTCTAGCTTTTTAACAAACTTTGTCTGTAAGACTATTTTATGGTGTAGTAGTTGGACTTGGTTCAAGGATTGCATTTTGCACATATGCAAGCCCTTGAACATTAGGCTTTAATAGTTTTTAATAGGGTTATGTCCAGGTAATGCATACTTCCTTTTGTGTTATTAAAAAAAAAAAAAAAAAAAAAATCATGAAAATTAATGGGTGATTTGGTTTCTAAAGTAAAAAATCCTACTGTAAAATCTTAAAAGCCAAAATAGTGAGTAAAAAGCGGGATTTTTGGCTCCCACTTTCTCATTTTGGCGCCAAATACCCAAAAATTTCCCTCCCAAAATCCCCTCCTATTCAACTATTCAAGGGTCACACTATTCTCAATTTCTCACTAACCTACAATTGACCTCTGCAACTCCAGGAAAAAAATGGCCAAACACCAGCGTAAAGAAGACCGTCTGAGTTCACTTCCCGACACAATTCTCATCAACATACTCTCTCTTCTCCCAACCAACACCGCCGCTTCCACCTCCGTCTTATCCCACCGATGGCGCTACCTCCGGACCGGCGTCACTCGCCTTGATCTCATCCTTGATGATGCACCAAACCTCACCGACTTCCTCAGCAATATCCTACTACAACTAACATCCTCGAAACTCCACTCTTTCAAAATCGAGTTCGATTCGGGTGCCTTCTTACATGATGATGATGACCCTGATGCTGATGCTGTAGAGTCCTGCTTTCATCATATTTCTCGCCGAAATGTCGAACAGTTCATTTTCATTGACACACGTGTAGAGGAAGGGCACTTTCGAACGCCTGATTCCTTTCTTAGTTGTCAATCTTTGGTAGATTTGCATTTGTTTGGTCCGCTTAACTTTGATTATAAAAGTACTTAGTTTTACCTTCCGAATTTGAAGAAGCTTTCTCTGATTAACCTTTCAAATGTGCCTAATTGGGTTTGGTCTTTGCATACATTTGTCCCGTTCTTACAAGATTTAGCTCTGGTGTTTGAGACGACGTCTAGACTACCGCCTAATGTAGTTTCTCCTCTGAATTTGCATGCATTTTCTCAATTTGAAGTCGTTGACGCTAGCTCTAATTCCCGGTTTTATTCAGGTTTCTATTGATGCACCTGAATTAACACATCTTGTTATTAGTGGTTGTGTTTTACCTTATACCTTTCACCGTATTCCAACTGAATTAATCAAAGCGTGTATTGAAATGAGGAGGGAGGACGAGGAAGAAGATGAGAATGATTATGCAGAGGATTTTCACTGGTTTTCTGAATTTTTCAGAGGAATGTCTAGTATTACCAACCTTGGGATTGTAGTGTTCAGGAGTATTAATATATTCTGTCTTGAATTTAAATCCACCCATGTTTTTTTAATGTAGTCCGTCTTGAAGTGACCTTGGATGGGTCTAATTTTAGTGGTTGGAATGATTTATTGGTTTCGCTGCAATGCTTCCCTAACTTACAGCATTTGGGTGAAATTTGATGTGATGGGTTTTGTTGACGAACTGGTGCAGACAATGTGGCGCTCACCAGATATTGTACCAAACTGTCTAGCTAATAAGCTCGAGATGATAAAGATAATCGGACTACCACTTAGTGGGATTGCTGCTGGGCTCATGTTGCTGAGGTGCATCCTACGCAATGCAAAAGTTTTGCGAAAGCTTTACTTTGGTGCTTGGTTTGATGAACATTCTCAAGCACAAGAACTCTGGAAGGAACGTAAGTTCTGTAAGTCCTTGTTTAAGCTCCCAAGGAGCTCGCCGACTTCTAAGGTTGTGTTTTCGGGAAGGTTTATTACATCATCAAGTAATACTTTCAAGAAAGGAAAGCTTACTTGTAAAATGACCTAGCCAGGTTCATTGACTATATTCTTCCAAGATTAAAGGATGCATTTTGCTCGGCAGGTACTCACAACTAAATTTCCTTCCGAATTTGCTTTGATTAATTTAGTTTGGTTTATGCTTACAATCACTTCTCAATGTGTTGGATTTGTGTCAATTGTTAATATGTTAGCTTGCTATGAAATTGTAATTTTGCCTTTCTTCTACTATGGGTTCTTTTGCATCTCTATATTTTGTATATGGTTGTGATATATTTTCATTCTTGAATTGTTTTGTTTTATGCATGTCAATTTTAGATGGTATTGACATAAAATGCTGTGATTTGTGTTTGTTGTCACTCAAGCCTTATAACTTTTCGTAACAATTGAGGGTCTTAAAGCCACAGGATATGTGTTAAAAGTTTGCTTCAAATTAGATTTGAAAGGATGAAAAATAGTAGTAGTAAGTAGACAGGGTTTGATATACAACATATGCTCTAGATTTACTCTCTACATAGTTTGAGCTACAATGAATGTTGATGATTAAGCTTTAGTAACTAGTATTAGTTGGACTCAAAGGGGCTTGTTGAAAATTCTATCTTAAAAATTAAATAACCATATGACGAATTATGTGAAGCCAAGCCAGAGTATAAGGAAGTATTAGATTTTTAAACGATTTGCAATTGTCAATCTAAATTGTTAAATATGACATGGTTATGGGCCCTTATGGCATGCTCTATAGTCTAAACTAGTCAGTTTTAGAATGTTGTTCAAAAAAGATGTATCCATCTTTAGTGTTTTTAATTGGCATGTGTGAGTATCATCGCCCTTAATAATGTATGCAGCTCATTAAAAGCCAATAGGTAATGTTAAAAAAATAAAGAGAAGGATAATTAAAGTGAAAAATTGCTTGCTTCTGTGTATAATTTGCGAATATTTTTACTAGTGCCGTAACTTGGATTTGGAGGGATGCTGCTTGTAATTTAGATGTTAATGTAGAAGCCTGTGAATTTTCTTTTTGTTCAGATTGTGAAAAGTCAGTATCTGTTATAAGATCTTCTACTGACTCAAGTAGCCAATCTTTGTGCTGAAGCTAACTTAGATGATGACCGAAATCTGTTTTTATCTACGCATTACTGTCTATATGTTTAGGGATAAACAATACATGATGAAGCCATCCAGTTATTAAACTTATATTCTACTAGTCATGGAGACTAAATCTGAGAAATGGTTAAAAAAAATAAAAAAATAAATAAATAAAAAAGTAATCTAATTTCAGGGGGTTCAGTCATTAGTCTCATTACACATGTGACATGGTCGCATTAATTAGCTGGTGTCTTCATCAATGAATCAGGTAAAGACTAAGGCAATACACTTAAAGCATTAGCTCAAGCAGAACATCACAATTGGACAAACTGTATAATAGCTCATTGCTGGCTTACTGCGTATAGACAATTCAACTCTTAGAAAACTCTCAGATTGCGGTGCAAACAGCAGACTAACCTCCTTACTAAAAAAAATTGCAGGGACTTGAAGATCTAGAAATGCAGCTGGTGATATCTTTTTTTTTTTTGAGAAAAACGGAAGCTGGTGATATCTTAGACAAGGATGCAAGATCAAGGAACAAATGTCTATATAAGACCATCATTTTGCTTTCCCCTACCATGGTCTGTAGTAAAATTGTCCTAGAACAAAAACTTAGACTTCTACACTCTATGGATGAATGTATAAAATATAATATAATTACTGTTGTCCCTGATACAAGCCTTCTTGCTATAGCTCGTACTATTTTCACTTCATATATCGTAGCTTGTTTTCCAAAATTAACAAAAGAAAAATAATAATAATAACTAAGACTGGGTGTAACATGTAGGACTCACACCACGATAGTGCAAAAGTTGTATCATGGTAAAGGCTAAACATACAATTGTTGTATGTGGTCCTTACATACAACTTTAATTTGTCTTATTTTTATTGGTTAAAATAATGGGTCTAAGTTCCATTAAATTCAATTTTATATTTGTCTCCTAATTTTCTCTACTCTTTTGCTAATGTATCAAATTTCTAATGGTATTGTATGTGTATCAGCTCTCGTTGTATCGTTGAATAATATTCCTCATAATTTTGTCGTACTCTCTCCGTGTTTTTTTAAGTGTTACACTTTCCATTTTCGGCCGTGTTTTTTTAAGTGTTACACTTTCTTTTTTTGGCAAAAAGCTACATTAAAATATTATATCTCTCCTCTCATGATTCCCACCCAAACCCACTACTACTTTTTTTATTATATCTTTCCTTTCACATTCATTACTTCTCAATAAACTATTAACCCTATTATTTTTCTTTTACAATTTTTTAATACTCCAACTACCCCACTTACCTCTTATTTTATTTAAGTCAATTAAATTGTTTAAAACTATGTGCCGGTCAAAGTGTAACACTTAAAAAACAACGGAGGGAGTACATTGAATACTAGGGGGTTGTTGAAATTTCAATCTCATAGTAATAATAACCGCTAGTTAATGCCCAAGCTATGATCAGATTTTTCAATTAATACATGATTGGATTATTTTTATGCATATTATGAAAAATAAAATTTGTATAATGATTTACTTAGTTGACAATAACTGGAATTAACAATATATAACAAACCCTTTGTTTTTTTTTTTTTTTTTTTTTTTTTTTATTCCATCAAATTGAAAATAGGATTATGTAAGATTTAAAATTTCTATCTTATGTTTATTCTTGATAAACCTAGTTCGGGAAGTGAAGCTGGTCCTCAAGCCACTCGAAGATAAAGTGAGTAGGAGAGAGAGGGTCAAATCTAAAATCATCAAGGTTTATGCCGGAAACTATCCACAATCTACTGATGATGCTACTGGCTCTGTAACTGTTTCATTCGGAGATCTCTACCAAAATGAGATACGCTCAGTCTTGATCGACCTTTTTCTCCCCAAAGTTAGTAAGGAAGTTGACCTCGATGCACTCGAGATTGTATGTACATATAGATATAGGTAAAGGAATCCCCACCCCAAATATATCAAATGAGACTATACAGAATATATTAAAGAATATTATCATATTTTTCTATTACATGCCATACAATCTGGAATGAATATAAGTTTGCAATTTTAACCAGATAAACCTTATGCCTAAAAATATTACGTGTTCTTTCCTTTTTGTTTTTTAAGTATCAAATACCCAAAATTACCAAGCATAGCTTGGTCTAGTGGTAAGGTTGTATCTCACAATCCCACTAGAGACGCTTTGGGGTGGGCATTTCCTTATCCATCCCCCCACTTCCAAAGTGTCTAGCTTGCTAACCAGGGCCGAGAGGACCTGTGAGAGGTTTCGGCCCGGTAGGACCCTTCTCCTTACCAACCAAAAGAAAAAAAAAAAAAAAAAAAAAAAAAAAAAGATCGAGTACACAAAAAAAATTTCCCGCTTGTCTTCAAAAAAGAGTGTACCCGTGCAAAATGCACCGGATATATAAAAAAAATCTAATAACAAAATTATATTTCAAATAATGAAGTTGATTTTTATATAGTACTCCATATATGATAAATAGGTAGTTTTTTGGGTAGTTGTGTGTTATTAGGAAAAATAATAGTGGAAGTTATTTGGAGGTTTATTTTTTTTTTAGAGAGGTGGAAGTTGTTTGGATGCCAAAAAAAAAAAATAAAAAAAAAAAAAAAAAAAAAAAAAAAAAAAAAATAATAATAATAATAATAATGCGTAAGAATTAAGAGTTGGGGTTTTGAAGGATTGTGGTGAAGTGTTGCAAAATTAACTCTTAAATTATGTAAAAGATTATTATTTATTTCCATATGAAAAAAATTATTATTTATTTCCATATGAAAAAAATGACAAAAAACAAAAGTTTTTGGAGGGAAAATTTTTAATATGGTGTTGACACGTGTAATCTAAGAATTATTTGCGTATTACTTTAGTATATTAGTATAGATACGACTATATTATGAGGATTCTATGAAGCTGAGCTACGTACCTTAGAAGCGAATAAAAAATATATGAGCTATGTACCTAATAAGCGAATAAATATATAAGAATAGTCGAACACCAACTCGTCAATTATTCTAGTTAAGGAGACTAATTTTTCCAAAAGCTATAACAAGAGAATGATGAATATACTTTTTTTTTTTTTTTAATAAAAGAGGACATTAAGAGACTCTCCTCACGAGGGGAACTCCTAAAAAAATGATGAATACACTTGAGTATATAAATCAAAATTACAAAATTTTTGTACATCTCTAATCCCAAATATTGTATAATTCTTGGACATTTATTCTTTAATAACGTACATGTACGAACAAAGTCTCTGTGTTAGCTAACATATGCACACTTCAAATCAAAAAGCAGATGATTTTTCATTTTCAGTTGTTCTTAAGAATGCAGTTCATCGCGTAAACAGATAATCAGAGTGTGGTCACAAGACCTACACCCAACTCCTCAGCTAGCTCATCCCAAACAGGAAGCAGTGTCAATACAACCAGGAAAGTAGCTGCTACTACCACGGCTTTCCTCCAACTCCCCACCTCCGTCACATCATTTAAACATGGTTTCTCCGGAGTTCTCTGAACATTGTTAGTACATACATTAGCTAAACAAAAGACTGAATAATCGTTCCAGTTTACAGGTGAAGCATTTTACCTGACATATTAGCACGTATAGCCCCCATGGAAGTGATAAAGGCCCCCCTAGCTGAAACAAGAATTGTGGCACATGTGATAGAACATCAACAAATTATAAGTTTTTTCAATCAAATAAAAGAAGAGTCATACCACTCCTAGCCCAAGCAATGCGTAAGTTGTCAACCCAAAAGCAATGAGTGCATTCTTTCCAAAAGCACCCTGTAAAAATGATATTTGAAAAAGCATTGAGCAATTACAAGTTTGAACTATCCCACAATACTTGAAGAAGACACGGGAATAGTTTGATTGAGTGAAGTCATGAAGACCATAATAACCTGATTTATAGCAACTAAAGTAACAATTAGTTTAACCATTTTACTTTAAAGGGCACCTGATCAATGCCGATAATGAAACACATGTAGCAACCCCAAGTAGATCACCTATCTTCTAAAATGGGAGACTTGTGCAAATATTTCCAACTACTTGTACAAAGATGGTTATCACTGAACATTGCTGCAGTAGAGAAGGCTGTAACAGCCGAATCACTGAAGTAACTAAATCAACCACATAAAGAAGATAAAATCAACCTGGCATAGCTATAATCACTTAATCTTGTTACACAATTTCTCTAGCACAATAAGACACGCTGAAGACAAATACTTCAATAACTAAAGATGCAAAAAGAATCGCCTGGTCATTACTGAAGTTATAAACGGCATATGTGATGTTAACAGGTAGTCCCAACACTAAATTCCAGTGTATTAACTGATAACACGATTTAACAAACCTTGGGATACTGAAATATGAATCCTCAAACTCACATCATTAATTAATGTCACCAAAATAAAAATGAAACAAAAGAGCTGACAGATTGTTCATAGGTAATAACCTCTTCCATTGTTTCTGGAGCTTTTGGTTGCTTAGTACTTTCTTGTTCAACTATAGTGATTTGCACATGCAATGAAGCAAAAGAGTAGAGCAGCCAACATAGTTAGGTTGGTTAGTGTATTGCGTATCACCACCATGATCAGTTTTTGTATTATCATGACCACTAAGTCGTATGAAAAAAAAAAAAAAAAAAAACAGAGTGCAGGTTTAAATGATTCTCAATCATAAATCAGTTTCAACAGAACTGGTAGCAATTCAACTTTCCTTGCATAACCAAATATAACAACTCAACTTTCATTTTGCAAAAGAAGAAACTGAAAACTGAAATTCCATTACAACCACTATTGACATCTATTTGCACACTCTAAAAATTGTACAGATTAGCTTTTTTTTTTTTTTTTTAAATGTAGAAAATAAAATTAAAAAAAAACTAAATTATTATTTGGCTACTGGATTGTAATTAATTAAGTGAAAAAGCACGAGGTCATTCCTCATAGATTTAACTGAAAAAAGGCTGTGTAATTTCCTACTCCTTTCCTCTTGCCCAAAGTGAACCTCTCTTGATCAGTAAATGTTATGTTACCCACAAGAACAAATGAATGAATCATTGAACTCTTCAAGGAAATTAGGGAAAACTATACACAATGTTATGGGACTATAATATAATATTGACCCTTGAAGACCCTTGACACTCGGATATCAAGAATAACAATATTTCAAAGCTTCCTAAATTGCCAAGACAAAGACATATTTTAGGATACACATCGGATTATCCAAAATGTTAAAGCCAAGTAACCTAGCTCGCTTATTTTGTCATCCAAGTAGTTCAGCTAAGAGAAGAGACCAAGGTATATATTACCTGCACTGCTCTCCCACCATCAAGGCACCCAACTGGAAGCAAGTTAAAAGCAGTGCTAGTCAATCCACACCTGCAAATAGGATTAGGTTAAAATTTTCAATTACTACCTCCGTTTCATATTTTTCGCAACTTTTGCCAAAAATGGATGCTACACATTATTTGCAACTAATGTTTTCTTTCCTTTTAGGTTGTCATTTCTCTCTATCTCTCTCCTCATCACACGCATTCCTATTTTTCTCTCTATCTTACACTCACAAAAAAATTTTGCCTAGGAGTCCGTGAACCCTGCAAAGTTGCAAAAAATATGAAACAGAGGTAGTAAATAAGCATATGTGGAAAACATATAAGGGATATTGGAACACAGAAATTTACCAGCCAGCAATCATAAGCGGATGGATTGAAACTGAGGCAGCATGCATTGCTCTGCATTATCATAGAGCAAGTCAACAATATTTAAGAATAGGAGCATTACAAAGTTGAAATATAAAGTATAATTGAATTTATTTCTCAATTCTTTAGAAAACTGAGCTGCACTTGGACCGTGAGCAATGTTAAAACAAGTTCAAGCTGCACAGTTCCCTGTGTCTTAAGTGGGCCTAGCTGCGCCTAGTTGAAATGAGGTGTACATACCAAAAAAATACAAAAATTATGAAAAAACGGTTGTGCACCTCAGAGGGTAAGCTTAGGTGCGCCTCATCCACAATTCATCAAAATCGCTTTTCCTAGCCTAGCTGCCTAAAGCGAAAGGCGTATGACCCCTAATGCCTTCAACTTGCCATCTAGGCACTCTATACACTAACCTTGAGATGATAATAAGCTAATTTTTTATATGGGTCATCTTCTCATCTATATCAATAACATAATTATTTCTTCAAATTACTAATCCGTAAAAAAGATGGAACATATACTAAGCACCAGAAAAAATTTCGCCAGTGTATCAGGTATACTAGACACTAAGAAAGTTCCTAATCAATTAAAACAATAGTTTCAAAAAAGCACTTCAGGGGAAGACATACGTATAACCAAGAGTGGCTCGACTTATGAGTCCAAGAAGCAGAGAACCTTGAAATAGGGTACTAGGCACTTGTACAAAATCCCCGGAGACATCAGGATTCAAAGACAACAGCAAGCCAACAGCAAACATGGACAAAGATAATGCAGCACCAGCAAAGGGGCCAGCCAGTGAAATATCAACTTGAGTCTTTCTATCTGGAAGGATAGATTTGAACTGGAAAAAAAAAACAGTCAGCCAATCAGCATTCAACTCTTTGCACCTTTAATGGAACATTGCACAATGAAGATACTGGTACAAAAATTGTACAAATTTTACTTCATCCATTTTACATCACAAGTAGTAACAGAAAAGGCAAGTATATAAAGCTAAGGCAGATTTCTTATTAATATCAGGGGTTTAGTGACAGGGTATGCTAAAGCTTGGAGAGGAAGACAGAAGAACAAGAGGTTTATTATTATTCTGTTATGTTATGGAAATGGTACAAGCTTATAGTATCTATATTTACAAGCTAATGCTAATAACAAAACATAAACTAACTAAATCATAAACAACAACACTCCCCATCAAACTGGAAATGGATGTTTAACCAAATGTAGCAAACTAGTTCCTTTGCAGACTGCAGTACACCATGAACTCATAAACTTGTTGTCACTTGTCAGTACTTAGTGAGATAATATATCTGCTAACATCAACTCTCTTATACCAGCTAGATCACAAAGTTAGTGTAGACAGAGTGTTGATCGAAAAAATTGATACCCATGATTTAGAAAATACTTGAATTCCAAGATCCCCCTTCAAACTGGAATGGTTACAAAAGTATTCCAGTTTGAACTTCCTTCATTCATGTAGTTTGAAAAGGCACCGAAACATGACCACCATTTCCTTGACATGCTCAACTACTAATGGAGTATATATCTTGTTGGAGACTAAAATACCAATCTCCAAAACAAGTAATTCCAGTTGAATTAACATCACCAGATAACTACTGTTGTTCACTGTCCCATGTTCTCAAAATACCACCACAATCATACCACGTAATTTTGCACCAAACTGCAATGCAATACTGAATAAGAAAATGAACCATTGCTGCCACACTTCATATATACTGGCACAGCCAAAAGAACACTTCATAATCACCATATACTCATCAATAATTCTTGCACAAGAAACAACCAGCTCAATCGAACAAGAAACGATTGATTTAAGGAAGAGAACCTGGCTATCCCTTTGTTCTTTGAAAATGATGAAACTCATAAAAGCACCATGCACCAAGAACCAAACCAATCTCCAACAACTCAACTTTCAGTTGAGAAACAACATTAAAAATGCTGATTCTTATCCTATACTCCACAAAATTCAAGAAGCAAACCAACCACCAATTGCATAATAATACACCGTAACTCCAATGTAAATGGTGAAACAAGAGGAGAATGAATATGGAAGAAAAATTGTGTTTGGGAATCAGAAGATATGTGAGACAATACAACTAGAAAATGAGTTTCAAAACATCCAAAAAAAAAAAAATTCACTATGGATCTTGAGAAATGGCCTAAATGGGCAAGAAAGGACCTCAACGGGTCATCAAATTTGATCACTATGGATCATTAAAAAAGACCTCTAATGGGCCACAACAAAGATCACTATGGATCACATTAAAAGGCCTCTATGGGCACCTATGTTACTTGAACTCTTCATTTTACCTCAAGTACCCATGTTGGAACCAACTTGGTAATTTGGTAGGACACTTGGACACTTCATTTTAGTTCAAACTCATAGAATTTTTTTCACAAAATCAAGTGTCCGAGTTGGGCACTTGAACACGTACCCATGTACCCGAGTTCGAGTAACATAGATGGGTACAACAAATTGACCATCTATTAGGTCTGAATATTGACCATCTATTGGGTCAAAAATTGATCACAAATGATCATCAGAGAATGCCCACCAACTATGGGTAAAAAAAGAAAAAGCCTCTATGAGCTACAAATTGTTCACAATTGACCTTTTTTATCACACCAAAACTTTAAAAAAGCATCATCAATTCAACCCGAAAGATCCACCAAACAATGTCAGACAACTTTTGCTACCACTCAATATCCACAACAACCAATCATACTACTTTGAAACAATCCCAAATTGATGTTATCAAGCCAACATTCAACAACCAATATCCATCATCGTCCAACAATACAAATCACTTCAATTCAACTTTCAATCAAACACTACCCAAATCAAATCATTAACCACAATCTCAAACCACAACAACAATAAGTATCATCATTTTTAGATTAAATAGCATGATTGATTCTTCTACATCTACTTTATCTTCAATAAGATTTGATTTGTTTCTTCCAGCACCCTTTTTAAAAACATTGCCATGGAAAATGGCAATGTTTATAACTTTTTAATATCCATTCATCTACCATGTCCAGTAGAAGTTTCACTTCTATAATACTTTTGGGAGTTTTAGCCACTTTCCATCTTCCTTGACCACGTCCTTATTGCCATTACGGCAACTCAACAACATTTATTGATACTTATGCTTATCATGTGTATCTTTTATTGTTTAAAGGAAATTTTGGCTTAAAAACCTATTGCTCTTCTTTTTTTTCCTTTCTATCATTGTTACTCATGGGCTCCAAGAGAATCATTAAATCCATCAACTGTCATGGAATCCAAAACCTTATTTGAGTTTTAAAAGCAACCAAAAATGTGGTTAAAGAGATTAGAATTCAAAGAACGGAATACTTTCTATTAAACTATGCAGGATTGACTAACCTAGCCTCTACATTTGGTTGATAATGTATAAAATTCTTGTGAAAAGATGGAATTTTTTTTCTGACAAGAATTTCAAACTCTCCTTTTAGAGTTTGAAGGCAAACCTCCCTTACCCGATTTACTCCATCAGCAAAAAATTTTAAGAGTATCCCATGCTTGTTTAGAACTAGCTAAATCAGCAACTTTCTCAAACATATCATCATCCAAACCTTCATGCAGTAAGTGCATTATGATTTATTTTTATCTTGCTTTCCAAATATTCTTTTTCAGTTTAGTTGAATTTAGACACGTCTTCATGTTGGGAGTTGGGTATACCATTTTTCAACAATCTCCAAAACCTCTTGTGCATTAAGAACTGTTCTCATCCTATAAGAGCACTTATCATAATTTTCTTTAGTAAGTCTAGGTTTCTAGGATATTGAAAAGTTATAGCATTATTTTTTGTTACCAAGTTTTGTTAATTGGTTGTGGTACCACTTTTTTTGTAAGTGTGGTGACGCACAAATATTTCACATAATAAATATTTCACATAATAAAATAAAGAGGGAAACACATGCATTTAATACAATCTCTCTTACAATCTCTCAAATGTGTGTGAAATAAAAATGAGTTTAATTAAATATCTCTTATAATAGAAAGACTGCGTGTTTATTCAAAAGAGCTTGATAAAGTTTTCTACTTTTGTTGTGAAATATTTTTTAAAAAAAATCAAAAATAAAACAAAGGCCATCAAATATGTCAAGATTGGGCACATATTAGTATAAGATTAAAAGAGCATAAGACAAGTATGGAATATTATAAGAACATGGCAATTTGGTATGATTTGTAATTAAAGTTGTAATAAGATTATTGATAAAGTAGCTCAAAAAAAATGAAAAAGAAAAAGATCATTGGTAAAAGGTTTTGTCGAGAATTTGTTCAATCGTGAAATTTCTTGCAAAACATAATTTAGCATTTCGTGGTACTAATGAGAGATTGTATCAAAATAGTAAAGGGAATTTTTTAAACTTGATTGAAATGCAGAAAACGTTTGATCTAATCATTCATTAGCATGTTCGGCGTATTACTAATGATGATATACATGTTTATTATCTTGGTCATGATATTCATGCTTATTGTAACTAATACCAATTTATTTCGTTTTAGTTGTAGGTGGGTAGTAGAAACTAGTGGATATTAAAATCTTAGTGTGTGTTATACGAGCTTGATAAGGTAATTATTTTACTTTAATCAATCTAAATGAAACTGATATTTTGATGTGATAATGCGTATTATTTGTGTATAACTGTATAAGTGTATTATGTGATTTAGGGAAGGAAATTGACTTGTTACTTCCCTTTTTCAAGCAACTATTTTAGCATATACACATATCATTTGGTCCCATTTGGGTTCTTATTTCTAGTGATGGTTGTTATTATCTTGTTATAGTAAAGATTTTCAAATAGTCTTGCAAAGATCATTTATATGAAAATTGAATAATCGGAATCTATTAAACGTAGTACATAGATCTTAACAATCTATTAGGAAGGAACTAATTTTATACGATTAACTATAATTAAAAATAAATAAATTATTATATTATGTGACCTATGTGATGGTACACGTGCAAAATTATTTTTCTATAGTGCTTAATCACTTAGATTGAAAACTCCTAGATGGTAAGTTGGTAACTGGTAAGCCATCATAGGTTGGGTCCCCTATGGTGTTGACCATGTTGGTGGAATGACATAATATGTATTAATTTTTTAGGTTGGAACCATATACCATGAGCCTAGGCTTATTCTAATCCTTTGGGAAAAAAAATATTGGGGGTATGCATACATAAGAACTAAGGACTTGTTCACTTCACATGAAATACGGTGATCTCATCTGATTTTAATAATATTTTATTGGAAAAATGGAAACTAATAATCCCACCTTTAGCGTGTCTTCCATAAACTATCTCACCTTTTGAAATTCCAGAAATAATCCCACCTTTGACCCCCCTTCTTCCATTAACAATCCTTTTTACCTACAACCTATTAAACAGGGTTTTTTTTTTTTTTTTTTTTTTTTTTTTTTTTTAACTCTCTCCTTGGCAACCAATCCATCACCATGACAACACCTGAACGGTCACCCCCACCCACCACGAAACTCTCTAGCCACATCCAAAAACCCTTTAACCACCAAGAAAAACCCTTTAACCCTTTAACCCCACCCAACCTCAGAAAAAACCACCTAACCCAAAAAAACTCAATCCCAAGCCCCGAAAAACACCACCCAGCCCCAAAAACACCACCCCAAGCCACAAAAAACACCACCCAGCATCGAAAAACACCATTTAGCCCCGATACTCAAGCCCCAGCCAGAAAACCTCCACCCCCAGCCCCGAAAAACCCCACCTAGCCCTCAAAACTCAACCACCAGCCTCGAAGACACCCGAAACGACCCCTAAAATCCCCACCACGAAGACCTACCCGAGATTCCACACCCCTCTCTCCGCCGCACCCCACTCCCCAGTCGCCGAATTCTGGTCGCAAGGACGCCTAGATTGGGTGTTCAAATTATGTTATCGTTGAACTCCAGGACTTTGCGAAATTGATGGTCGTAGATGGGGTGTGCGACTTATGGTGTTTTTGGGCATGAGGGTGGTGGTTTTAGGGGTTAAGTTCCGGTATTTTGGAGGGGTAGGTTGGGTTGCCGGGGAAAGCAAGGGCAGGGATGGGGGGGGGGTGCAGTGGAGGGCTAGGGCGGGGGGTTTTGGTTTTTTTTTAATTATTAAAAAATAGAATAAACCTATTAAAATCTGATATGTGTCTTATAACCTAAGAAAACCGGTTACCAAAACAATCCAAAAGATCAGGGATTGTTAATGGAAGATGGGGTCAAAGGTGGGATTGTTTCTGGAATTTGAAAAGGTGTGATGTTTATGGAAGACACACTAAAGGTGGGATTATTAGTTTTCATTTTTCCTATTTGATTTGGTTTGATGTGAATTTTAATTATTTGATCTGATCTAATTAAGGACCGCATTTTTTATACTCATCTATAAAGTAAAGTATTATCAAAAATTACAAACAACCAAACAAACAAATATGCAAAGATATAGAAGAAACCGCTAACACATTTTCATACAATCAGCCTAACACATTTCTTAAAAGGGAATACCATATCTATGCTATTTCTTTTTTTTATCTAAAGACAAAATAAAATTAACTCTAGTAAAAAGCAGAGATCAGTCAAATTACAATTGAGACTTAGTCCATTATAAATCTTTAAAGTAGCGGTAAAATTCCATGATCGACAGTTTTAGCTCCTTAACCTTTCTTTCCTTTTTGTGAATTGATAAATACATTATCTTCATCTTACTGAATCATACAGATTATGTAGGTTTTATCCTTTGGAGGATTAATAAGAAAGACAGCTTTATATAGAAAAGCTGTTTGAAATTTCAGTCAGAAATGTTAAAATTTGAGTAAGAGATGCTTATTGACTACAGAGGTATTGTGGAGAGCTCAATAGTTGGCTTACAAAAGCACGTGTTCTTACCTGTGTGATTGCACCAAAGCTACCAAGAGTTATGTTGGGAATAAAATAAGGAATGCTAAGCTTCACATTTTTTGGAAAAGCTGCCAGATAATGCCCAATTTCCTACAGAAAGGGAAAAAAAAAGTCTAGTTAAATATAAGAAAAATACAAGTATGCAACAAGGTCACAGCTCACCATTGTCTAAGATACGATTGGCAATAAGTCAAGGTAAGCAAATGGTAACTAGCTTTTAGCCTACCATCTGATTACAGAAAATTGTATGACAGTTTCCAGTAATTGACTATGACCCAAGACTAACGAGACTGGTGATAGAAAACTCCATGCAATAGGAACTTAAATAGGTGGTTGAGTATTAGCTGAAATACTTAAAAGCTGAAAGATACAGTCTTTATATCTACCCACCCAAGAAAATGAAGTTATGAAACAAAATCTCTTTCCTTTAACGTCATCATATTAAACAAAAGATGCTATGAAATAAGTACATAAACCCTCAATTCCAGTTTTAAGAGTAATTTTTTAAGATTGAGCATAAAAGGCTAAATTTAATCCTTCTCATGAATCAAAACCAAATGAAGAACCAAAAGACAAGGTAAATAATGTCTTTACATGAAACAGCTGAACTCCCAAGACACCATAAGCTAGAGGCAAAGCAGCATCCACAAATGGAAGTAGCAACTGCATGTCTGGAGGCTCAATTGCATCAGGATCTGTGAAGTACTTCACTACCTCTGGAGGAAGACGATTTATCTGTGAATTTCCACAATTGTGACAGTAAGGTTGATATAATCTGGATATATAATTGTTGCCAAGGAATTAATGGATTTAAGCATACCTGAGATGCAATGCCTAGCTCAACTGAGGAACCAATGGTGAGAAGGAACAAAAGTAGTGCAATTACATACTGCCAAAGTGTCGTAGGCCCAGGTTCAGAGACCTCTTTTCGTAGCATACCAAAACTAACACGAGGTCCACCACGAGGATCAGGACCCTCTGCATTAGGTTCCTCCACCATAAAAAGATTGTACTTGTCACCCATGAGTTCTGCGAGCTGTTTTTGAAGCTTCTCAAACACATCCTCCCTTTTCCCCCTCAAGTTCCCAAGGAAAAGAATTCCTTCACCAAGATCACCAAATGGCTCTTCTTTTGTCACCCAAAAGGTAGAATAACCAAATAACTTTTCCTTTATCAGCTTTACATCAGCTGGATCAACCTTTTCCGGTCCCAAAAGTTCCATTAACTTAAAAGAGTCGACTTGAAAATTGTTGTATGGTGTTCCTACAGGAGAAATTGGTGGTGGCTGCAAAGATAATCATATTAATGGGATTTCGATTTCTTCCCACCAAGGGCATATAAAAGAATCAATCGGAAGATTCAAAACAGTATGGCTAACTACTTAAGGAATTCTTCTTATATCCTGCAAAACCCCGGCCCCTAAAAAAGTGTAAATTGATGATGTTATGCAATCCATGACTGCCAGTTCTAAAGTACATGGTATTTAATATGGAGGGCTTTTCATTTCTAAAATCACAAATTGATTCCCCAACTAATACACGATCAGTTAACGGAACATCTTGCTTAAGCAACCTACCAAAGCCGAAAGGCCTAGTGTAAGGATCAGCTCCACAAAGGAGAATCACTTCCCCTAAATACATCAAATTACTTTTTTTTTTTTTTTTTTTTTTTTTGGGGTATACATCAAATTACTTGCACAACTAAAACTAGTGAAATTCAACATTCAAATCCTATAATGGTAAGGCATACACCTCTTCAACTGAACTCCGATACCACTCAATATTTAGGGTGCATTAGCAATTGGCATACCAACTAGTTATGTCTTCAATCATCAAGACAAAACAAATACTAAAACTTAATGAAATTACATTATTTTAGCTTACACCCCACAAATTCATTCAAGAAACTATGGACAAAAACATAACGTAACCGGGAGCATAACGCGCATCATGCTCACGAGTGTAGGATATAAAAATTGTGCTCACCTCCGAAGAAGAAAATGAAGTGGACTTATTTTCCGACCTTAACTCAGCAACACCCTCCTCTTTATCTTCCACCACTCTCTCTTTCTCTTTAGTCGCCAAATTTGATTCATTTGCCGAATTTCCGCCATCACCATCTTCATCACTACCTCTACTATAACACATTAATCGATCAAACAAGCCCCTATTTTTCTGGGTATTTAACAAATTTCTCTTTGACCCCTTTTGGCACAAATAACAGTTATTATTATCAAACTTTAACCCAAAATTACCATTGAAATTTTGAGGTTTTCTGTGTATATTGGAAGAAAATGAAGGAACCCCATTAATGGTGGTTCTGAAATTAAGAGTAATAAGACTGCTGCAACTAGTAAAAGTTCCCATTGATTGAATACAAGCTCATAGAAGAGATGATTAGTATTGTAAAAATGGTGTTTTTGACATGATTTTTTGAAATTGAGATGAAGTAGTAGAAGAGGCTAATAAGTTATTGAGGGTTAATTTTCATGGTTGTTCTTGCACGTTGGCTGGGTTTGGACAGTTTATCTTCTTTTTCTTCTGGTTTTGATTTTTTAAATTTTGATTTTTTAAAT
Organism: Chenopodium album; assembly: GCF_948465745.1. NCBI lineage: Eukaryota > Viridiplantae > Streptophyta > Magnoliopsida > Caryophyllales > Amaranthaceae > Chenopodium > Chenopodium album. Next base: position 38,477,107 of record NC_137844.1, read on the forward strand.
TTTAATTTTATTTTACTTTTAAATATCTTGTTAGTATTATCATCAATAATCAATAGAAAAGTTCTAGATTAATCTCAACTTCACTCCGTTTGTCAAAATTAATCCTAACTTTCGTTTATTTTTTTATTAATCCCAACTTTATACTCAATCCGCTCCCTTCGCACCCTACCGATCATCGAATTTTATAAAGCAAGCTATTAGACACGTGTCAATCATGATTGGTCCAAAAAAAAAAATTAAAATAAAAAATAACTCAATAAAATAAAAACTCAAACCTTACTCAGCAAGTGGCAACCCCTACCACCTCAAACAGATGGCAGCCCCTATCGTTTTCGACAAGCTTCCTTCCTTCCCCGTCGTTTGCACCCCCTTCTCCCTCTGCTAATTTCCGCCCTCTCATCCATTCCCCGTGGAATTCCGATCGTCTCTCTCCCATCCCCTCCAAGCCCTTCCACACCAATTTCTGACCACTCATCCTTCCCCATTAAATTTTGACCGCCCAGCTGCCTTTTCCATCGAATTTCGGCCACCCGTCCCCAATTCCAGCTGCCTTTTAAGGTGGCTGGCGTTTAGGGTGGCTTCCCTTTTATTTTCATTTTTTTTTTCAATTTTGATTTCTTTTATATTTGACCAATCACGTAGTGATACGTGTGCAAAAAAAAAAAAAAAAAAAAAAAAAAAAAAAAAAATAATCCAACTCGCAAATGTTAACCCGCTTAACCAAGTGCAAGTCACTTGGTAGTGTCTTTGGCAGATGTGGTATAAAGTTGGGATTAATTTCAATAGACGGAGCAATTATGGCAATTTTAACCTTAACGGGATTAATTGTTTTGTTATAGGTTTTAGGGGTCATTTAACCCTTAATGATGCAAATTGAGCTCGGATTTGGGAAAAAAATATGTAAAAGCTACGTTTTGAGAATTCGAATTTATATAGTTAAAAGAATAATGACAACGTAGGGTTTTGTGTTATTTTTAGCCAAATCCGAGCTCAATTTGGTTCTTTAAGGCCAAAATAATCCCTTAAACCTTTAACGAAACATTTTTTTTAGCTCTCAAATCGAGAAAAAAAAATTAATTGGTGTAAAGTGGGCCACACTAACAGTGACTGTATTTTGGCCATAACTTCCTCATTATTCATCGGAATTAAACTTATAATATATCGTTGGAAAGGTCTTTTCAAGCCCTATCCAACTACACCATTATTGGACCCATATCATGGACCAAACTAAATTGGGTTAGACGTTTTCCATAAATAGAGTACGAAAAGAAATATTTTCAAAAACAAAAATGAATTATTTTTATTAAAACATTTTAGAAAACAGAAGAATTCACGAGACTCTTCACATTTCACCTTACTCGATATTTAATGACATGAAAGGTACTCATCACTGGGTTTGGTTTTTGGAGAAACACAATCAAGTGTCTACAATTTCCCTTTTTTTATTTTTCATCAATTTTTAAACCCTAACTCTTTCTCTCCTAGTGTGATTTTATAGTGATGATTGAAATAACAATGGTATAGATATTTACTATTCAAGCTGTGCACTAGAGATTGAGTTGTATACTGTTAATAAAGCATGTATATGACTTGAACATAACTAGACCTGACAAACGGGTCATTTGGGTCGGGTTAGTTTGGATCGGGTTAGTTCAGGTCGGATCAGTTCGGGTTTTGTCATTTTCTGGTTTATCATTATTCGGGTCGGATACGAGTCAATTCGGATTTCGGGTCACAAGGACGGACCTAGGGGGCCTGCCTGGGCCGTGCGCCCCCCCCCCCTGAAAATTTTACCCAACACTACAGTGTAGGTAGTGTTACCTACACCCCATCTAACGCAACGTTTTGCGTGCTACCCACACCCCCCCAATAAGCTTCTTCATTCTTCAATTGTTTCCTTGTTTTTTTTTTCCTTTTTTCCTTAATTCTTTGTTTATTTCTTTTCAAGCTACGTATATATATTAATTTAAACCCTATATTTTCTCTCTCCTCAATTGATGAACCTCCATTTTTGTAATTGATCAACCTCAATTTTCACCATTTTTGAATCGATTTTTTTCTGGTTAATTCATTCGAATTTGATAATCGTTATTGTTCATCAATGGCAAATTCTTCAGCTGGAGATTACGATGATTTTGATCGTGATTGCGAGCGGTTGTTTCCTTCTGGAGTTCGTTTGGTTGAATCGTTTGCTCAACAATGTGAGTAATTAGCATCATAATTTTGTAATTTTTGATTATTTTGTAAGTTTGTAATTGTATAATGCTCTGTTTATTTGAATAATTTGTTCGTTTGGTTGAATTGTTTGCTCAACAATGTTAGTAGTTAGCATTATAATTTTGTAATTTTTCATAATTTTGTAAGTTTGTAATGTTATAATGCTTTGTTTATTTGAACTTAATTTATATATTATGATTCATTTTTGTTGTTTTAACTTTCAAATGTGATTATATTATGCTGAAATTTTGTAAGTTTGATTATATTATATTTTGTAAGTTTGTATTGTGATACTCTGTTATGAACATTTCGGTGGTTTAATTTCTTTGCTCTGTGTTTTAGAATTGTGTGTTTTTGTTATGAACATTTCGTTGGTTTTATTTTGTTGGTTTAATTAATTTTAAAATTGATCACGTGCTGTTTTATTTTTGAACATTTTATTTATTCATTATTGTTCATTCCTGAAACCCTTTATGTTCATTTATAATTGTACATTTAAACTTTGTGCAGTGGAAAAAAAGTATAATATTGTTTATGAAGAAGCATCAAAGTCTGAATTAAAGGATAAACAATTTAAATCTGAAGATGAAGCTTTTGATGCGTATAACGAATATGCTTTTAGGAAAGGTTTTGAAATTCGAATTGGGAAGAGTAAAAGAAGAAGAGATGATTCATTTTTGATGAAAAGATTTGTTTGTTGTAGTGAAGGATTCAAAGATGATAAGTGTAAGAATAAAAGGGTTTATGAGAAGCTGGATATTCGAACTGGTTGTTTAGCTTTTGTGCAGTTTCATATTGATCATTTAGGTGTTTATACATGTACAAGACATGAAATGGTTCATAATCATGATATGATTCCTCCTGAAAAAAGGCATTTGATAAGGTCTCAAAGGGTTGTCAATAAAGATTCACTTCTTTTCATTTCTACAATGAAATTGAGCGGAGTCAAAGTTACTGATTCTTTGAGGGTTCTAAAGAAGGAGGTTGGTGGATCTCCTAATCTTTCTTTTACTACTCCTGATGTGTACAATGCATTATCATCTGAAAAAGCTGTCAAAATTGAAGGATGTAATAGTAACCAATTGATTAAATATTTTGCGAAGAGACATGTGGATGAGGCAGATTTTTACTATGATTTTGAGCAAGATGATAATGGTGCTTTAGTTAGCTTTTTTTGGCGTGATGGTAGGATGATGAGAGATTACCATTACTTTGGAGATTTGTTGGTTTTTGATACAACCTATAGAACTAACAAATATGGAATGATATGTGCTCCATTTGTTGGGATGAACCATCATGGTAATAATGTCATGTTTGATATGGGTTTTATTCTTAATGAGCGCACCGAGTATTTTGATTGGTTGTTTGATACATTTCTACAGTCAGTGGGAAGGAAAAGTCCTATTACAGTTATGACAGATCAAGCACAAGTGATTGCAGCGGGTATAAGAAACATTTTTCCTTCAACCGTCCATCATCGTTTATGTGTATGGCATCTTGAACAAAATTTGAAGAAACACATTGGATCATTGAGAGCTTTCGAACGCTTTACAGATTTGTTTGGATATCTTTTGAAGTATTGTGAAACTCCTCCTGAATTTGAACATTTCTGGAAAAGGTATATTATTATTTTAATATTTATTTTTGATTTTTATTATGTGATATATTTGATTATTATGTCATATGTATATGAACATTTAGTGTTTTACATATGTTCATACATTTTATGTTTTTTGTATGTTATCATAATATTTATTAGTGTCCATGTTGTTTATGAACATTATTCTTTATACAAATGTACACATATTAATTTATATTTTGTTCCAATTTCAATTAATATATGATCATTTCTGTTGTACAGGATGTTGGATAAATACAAGTGTGAAAATGTTGATTGGTTATGTGATTTGTATAAAATAAAAGAAATGTGGTGTCCTGCTTACTCTAAGAAGTATTGGTCTGGTGGTGTTTTGTCCTCTCGACGTAGTGAAACTACTAATAAGTCAGTTTCACAACGTCTTAATAAGACCCAAGGTTTATGTGATTTTTATCATGTTTTTCTTGATGTCATTTCTGAGTGGAGAAGTAAGGAAGGTGGCAAAGATTATAATACTTTGAGGGGTAATAGGCACCTAGCATTTGCTAATATTGGTATATTAGTTCATGCAAGATCATTGTACACTATTCAAGCTTATGTTCTTTTTGAAGAAGAGTTCATTAAGGGGACTGCTTATGATCATGTTGATAATGGTTTGTGTTTTCCAGAATATTCATATCTTCTTTGGAGACATGGGAAGGATATAATTAAGCATGAAGTTGTTTTCAATAAAGAAACACATGCAGTTTGTTGCACATGCATGTACTTTAGTGAGACTGGTTTACTTTGTTCTCATTCTCTTCGAGTTTATCATTTGCATTGTGTGCGTAATATTCCACAAGAGTATATAATGAAACGATGGACAAAGGCTGCCATGTGTAGTCATGGCATTGAAGAACCTACTTTGAGCACAAATATTGTGGCTACTAGTGTTTGGAGGTCACAAACACTTCGAAAGTTTGTTAAGTTGATAACAAGTTGTCAGAATTCTTTGAATGCAAGGGTAGAGGTTGAATGTTATTTCAATCTTTTAAAAGAAAAGGTTGAGAGCATATCAGGTGCAATTGATTTTAGTGAACCTGTTGAAGAGGTTGAAATTGTTGATCTTGAGATCAAGAATCCTCCAAAAGCTAGGCCTAAAGGTGAGAGGAATGTAAGGCCTAAGAGTACCTTGGAGAAACAGTGCAACAAGGCAAAAGGTAATTGGAAGAGGAAAAAGTCAATGTACACTCCTTACAAAAGGCGTATAGGGCAAGCAGTTTTACAGGTATATGATCATTTAATATTTCAGTATTGAACATTTGTGTTTTCTGAAATGAACATATATAACATATATATATATATATACACATACATACATACATACATATATATATATATATATATATATATATATATATATATATATATATATATATATATATATATATATATATATATATATATATATATATATATATATATATATATATATATATTTATAGGAACTTGATGAGAATGGGTGTGCTGTTACCTATGCTAATTCTATCAGTGATCCCACTGAATTGATTGTTTTGAGAAATAAACAGTCTCAGGTAAATTTAAATGTTAAAAAAAAAGTTTATTTATATTTTATATATTAATGATTTTTAATTGTTTAAAAATATAGGTTGGATTGAATTCAGTTGTTTTAGAAGAAATTCCTTCTAGTTCTAAGGAATCAGATCAGAGTTTTTTTAATAATTTTGATCAGGTATGTTTGTTTGCTATTAATTATAAATTTATTTTATTTTTATGCATATATTATGTATATAATATTTTATTTATTTTTTGTAGGCTTCTGGTGAAAGCACTGTTCAATCCAGCATATTTGTTGATGTTGATAATTCATCTCTTGCTAAGGCTTTTTTTTCCTTATATGTTTATATAAGTGTTTGTAACTGATCATATATACTTTTAATAATGATCAATTTAATTTTTTTACAGGCGAAGGATTTAAATGTTGTTGAAGGTGTTTTTGCTGTTCAATCTCGTTCCAATGTTGGTGCAAATAGAGATGCTGCTGGTGTTAAAACTTATTCTCAAGTTAATTCAGGAGTTCCAATTCATACTAGTGCTTCAACAAAATCTCCTGCTGGTGTTCAACCTACGGTTGCTAGGATTGTTCAAACTGCCCCCCAGAATTGTTCACAATTCAATCCAGAACTGTTCAAATCCAATTCAAGAAATGTTCATTCAACAAATGATCAAGGTTCTCGTGTTCAAAATGTTCAAGTTATTCCTCCAATAGTTCAAAGAAATGATCAAGGTGCTCGTGTTCCAAATGTTCAATCAAGAAATGTTCAATTAGGTTCTGGAAAAATTTCTTCTAAGTATGACAGGTTGTTAGCCTTTTTTTGATACAACTGTAGCTAAACGTTTGGCTAATAAAGATAAATAGGTTAGTATATTAGATCTTTATAAATGTGGATTTAACTTCTTGTTTGTAATGGTGGTTTAAGTACTATTTTGTAATGTTGAATTTTCTGTTTATTATTTTAAAGACATAAAAATTTTCTGTCTATTTCATATAGTTCTATTTAACTCTATTTTATATATTTTGTAATGTTGAACTTTATATTAGAATTTTATATGTTTTTAAAATTCAACATTTATAAATTATTATATAGTCATTTATATATGAACAAAAGTAAAGATTAATTAGAACTTTATATTAGAATTTTATATGTTTTTAAAATTCAACAATTATAAATGATTATATAGTCATTTGTATATGAACAAAAGTAAAGAACAATTTAAACTTTAGATTAGAATTTTATATGTTTTTAAAATTCAACATTTATAAATGATTTTTTAGTCATTTGTATATGAACAAAAGTAAAGAACAATTATCCATTTTATAAAACTTATAAATTTTTTCATTCAAAGATTAAAATGAAATATCAACAATAATTTTTTAACAAATAAAATTCATAAGTCTATTTCTTAAAAAGAAAAAAAAACATCTATAAGTCTATATATAATATATGAACATATACATATTTGTAAATGAACATATGATACTAATCCTTTGCAAACTTTCTTGCTTTCCTTCTATTTATTCTTGATTCAAAATTTTCTTCAAACAACATCAATTCTACTGTGTATTGGATCTTAAGCTTCCTAATTTGGTTCACCTGTTGAAGAAAATGAATTATCAAATTTTAATTTTTAAACACTGTTTTATAAATGAACATTATATCTTATATTATTGAACATTTATCATACTTACATTGTTTGGTTTTAAATCACAAATCCAACTCTCATTAGGATCAGCAGTGAAGATTTCCATATGCTTCATAATGTAAACTCCACAGTTTGTATGATCATTGTTGCTACACCATTTCATCTTTTCCAAAACAACTGTGTAGTCTTCAATTCTATTTGCATCTTCATATCCAAGGTGTTTCATGTATTCTGCCAATCCTTTTAACTGATAAAATCAACAGAAAAAATTGTTGAATTGTTGGTTTTGTGATGAAGTCATGAACATTTAATAACACATAATTGATCATGTATCTAAGTATAAATGAACATATTATCTCACCATCAATTTTGGTTGTTCTTCATTCTTTCCTTGGACTGAGACATGTTGTGGCAGTTTTCTATTGTCTATTATATGAATTTTGTCTTCTATATGATTGACGCACAATAGAAAAAAATGTTGAGAAGTTGATACTGGGAAGAAGACCTGAACAAATAATAAAATATTATTGAACATTTTACTAAATATAATTGAACATTTGTATATGATTATCATGGCAATACCTGTGTTGTATCCAACAATGCTATCAATTTTATTCCCCTTCAGCTCCTTGTTCATTCTTTCTATGAAGGATTCAATTCTTTTCTCCATGGATGAGCCTTCTTGACAAACTCTATTTGTGCACATAATGTGATGTTGAAATAGACACAAACATATTCAAAATTAATGAATTTTTAGCAATTATAAATCATATAAAACAACACCTATACTTTAAAAAAGAAGTAAAACTAACATGAAGCATTGTTGAGAAGTAAATCTTGTTTCTTGGCTTTTTATGATTAAGAAACCTTGCCCATGCATCTATCACACAATTTGTCACTTCAACATCATCTCCAAGTGTTTTCATTTCTTGTCTATTGATGTGATTCAACCCATCATAATATAAAAGTGCACTGTAATATGAACATTTAGTAATATAAAGGTGAACATATTTTCAAAGATTATATTTAACCTTAAGTAAAATGAGTAAAAGTAAATACCTTTCATCTTTTCCACCTAGTGCAAAGTCTACTGCAACTTGGTTCATGGTTTTGTCATCTTTGAATAGATCCTTGTATTTGATCATGTAAGGAGATCGGAAAGCAAGAGGAATTATTTGCTTTTCACGTTGTGGTCTTGTTGTAAATTAAATAAAGTAGTGAAATTAAGAACATTATTTCTTATATAAATGGACATTTATATGTATATAAAAAAATATAAAATTGCACCTTTCAACTTTTTGCTTTTCAGTGTTTTTATCCTTTTCTGCAATTGACTTTTTCTTTTCATCATTCCTGGACATATTAAATAAGAAAATTGAACATTTAGTTATCTGAAAATGTTCATTAATAATTTTGAACATTAGTTTTATGTATGTACCTTTTTGTGACTTTTAAGGATGTTGTATCAGTCTCCTTGGGTTCACTGAAATGTCAAACAGTGTCAGTACATATAAATAAAATGATAAGTCATATAATACGTTATGTGCGTTTTCAATTCATAAAATGAAAGATATTTATATAACATAAACCACACATTCATATTACATATTCAACAAAATATTGTACACACATACAATAGTTTATGAAACACCAGTTTGAAGTTACAACACAATAGTTACATAAGTTAAATTGTTCCATCTAGATAATTTATCCTTACTAATTACATAAACCTAATAGTAAGACATGTCTTCAAGTTTTTACCCCTCCACTTTTTCATCATTCTTTGTTTTTTCAAAAACATCTTCCTTGTCTTATTCTGCTTCTCCGATTGGATCATCACTTTTTCCACCAATATCTGACCTAGTGTCAGCATCAACTTTTGAACCAGATCTTGCATCTAAAAAGAAATAAAATTAGATATGAATATTATTTCTTTGTAAATGAACATTTGACTCTTTATAATTGAACATTCTACCATTTCTAGGCAATCCTTCAATATTTTCTTCTGAAGCTGCTAAAGTTTTACCCATATCCATTTCTTCAGCTGTATTATATATCATCATTATGGATATACATAAAGTTAATAGTATTTACACATAATAATTAGAAATGAAGATTTATTTTTCACTTATGTACATTATTTATTATATAAATGAACATTTTACCATTTGTTGAAGTTGTTGGTGGTTCAATTATATTACCAAGTGTTGAAGTGTTGGGTCCTGTTCCTGTTTTTAAAGATTAACAAATTAAAATAATTTAGACCACAAATTGAGAATTTTGCATATAAAAATCAAAATAGTGTCTTTGAGTTAGAATTTACCAATGGCTGGAGAAAGTGGAGTCAACCCCAAGCTGAAAGCTTTTCTGATGTCATATTCTTGTTCTTTTTCCTTTCCCTTTTTGGTCATTTGCTTCTCAGAAATTTGCTTCTCAGTCATTTGCTTCTCAGAAATTTGCTTCTCAGTCATTTGCTTCTCAGTTGTTTGCTTTTCAGATGCTTGCATCAGATCCTTCTCAACTTGATCAAGTGCATTCAGGAAATCATCACTGCTAAAGAATTCTTCATCTTGGCTTAGAATTGATGGTTCCCTACTTGCCACCTTTCCTAACACTTCATCAACTTTTTTGACCAAGTCATTTCCAGGAAAGATGTCCTTTGCCTTCACCAATTTTGTAGAAAGCTTTGAGAGGTTTGAACAAGTTGTCTTTACCAGGGTTACAAAATCATCCATGAAAACCTAGATTATAAGAATGAATATTCAGAATTATGCAGATGAACATTTAAGATCATATAAGTGAACATTTATGTTAACGAAATTGATCATTTTTATAACCTGAGGACTTTCTTCAACTTTTGCAGCAATCCTTGGTAGAATTTTTCCTCTCCCAAATCCCAAATCAAATTCAGTCTTTATCCTTTCAAGAACCATGTCTCTTTTCCATGCAGATATAATAGGAAATGTTCTTTGAGCCCTTTTGTCTAACCTTTGAACCCTATCAAAATAAAACAGCTACAAGAAAAAAGAAAACAATGAACATTAACAATAAAAGAAATGAGCATTTATCAAAATATAAATGAAAATTTTGTATCTAAGAATTTACCATCAGAAATTGCAAAGGGCCTTTGTAGAACCCCTTGCCTTGCTGCTTTCTCCAATCAACATGACTTTTGATAAGTGAGTCAAATACATACTGACACCAATTCAAATTTCTTATTCTTTCTTTGTCCATCATAGAAAAAAGAAACTTGAAATGACATTGATTGTTTGCACTGCATTTCATCATGCAGTTCACAACCACTGCTAAAAAGTTGGTTATGAAATGTTCACTTGGTGGTCTGTTATTGATGAATTTGTCATGTATGTATCCATTGACAATCTGTAAACAAAATGACCAAAATATTTATAATTGTTGATCATTTAATGTATTATAAATGAACATTTAAAACTGATCATACCTGACTCACTGATGGAGTTTTTCCTCCTCATGACTTTCTCCATTTCTTCAGAAATTCTGCATACTCCTCACTAGCTTTATCAGACTTTGCCTCAACAATTGGAATTTCTCCTGTAGGCAAGCCATAAACTACCCTCACATCCTCTACCTCAATTTCTATTTTTTCACTCTTTGGCAATTCAAAAGTTTGGCTACTCTCTTCAAAACTTCCCAATATCCAATTACAGAACCTTTGATCAAGTTGATGTAAACTAATGTCAAGAAGTGATCCTAACCCTATATCAACAACTTGTTGTTTTTGCTCAGCTGTCATTTTATCTATCCATTGCATGAAGTTGACATGTCCTCCTCTTTTTGATGCTTTCTCTTCCTCAAATTCCTCTTCCTGTATTTCCTCAACTTCCTCAGTTTCCATTGCTTCAACTATTTCAGTTTTCATTTTCTTTTTTCCCCTACCTTCGCTCCTTCCTTGATCATACACTACCAACTTTTGCTCCCCCTTTTCAGCCTTTGCCTTCACTAACTTCTGTGCCTTCACCTTCTTTGCCTGTTTCTTCTTTGGATTTATTTCCTCCTCATTCTCCTCCTCCAACTCATCATCTTCCTCACTGACAGGCTCTGCTTCAGCTTTATATATTGACTCTTCACTATCATCACCACTGTCAGTTGAACTTTCATCAGTAGGATCTTGAGATGGTTCATCAGATGGTACTTCTTGTATTTTTTTCCACTTCCCAACATTTTTCTTGGCAGGGCTGACAACTGAAAATTGAAATTTATATAAAAATCATCTCCATATGATTTTTAATGTATTGAAAACGAACAATAAGAAAATGATAAAATGAACAAAATTGTTTTTATAAATGATCATTCTATATATAGAAATTGAACATTTATGACATATCATTATATACCTGCTTTTCTTTTGCCAGCAACCCTAGAAGTTTTCTTCACTTCTTCTACGGTTTTCTTTTTTCCACCTATATATTGAAATTGAACATTAATAATACATCATTATATATGATCATTCTATATATTAAAATTGAAAATTTACCCTTTTGGCTTGTTCTTGTACAACTTTTTCAGCAGGAGCACCTGACATTTTTTTAAAAGGTGCTGCAACATATTCAGCAGGAGCACCTACCATTTTTTTTTATTGGAGTAGGTGCTGCAGATGGTGCATCAGCTTCCTTTTGAATAGGAGAAGTCCTTGTAGACATTCTTCTTTTCTGACCTTTTTTCGCGGTTTCTTCGGCAGGCTCAACAGCCTCCTTCTGGCCTCCCTTTTCAGATTCATCTAACAGAACATCTATTTTGTTTTTAAATTTTATGTTAGTAAAGTTAAAAATGTAATATTTATCATTAAATAGAAAAGTATTACCTTTTGTAGACACCCAAATGTGTCTCCCCAAAACCAAACCCAGTGATGAATACCTTTTGCGTCGAATGATTATCGAATGAGGTGAAAGTGTGAAAGGTCAAGTGTTGCGGTTGGTTTTTATTAAATTCTTTCTTTCTGTTTCGAAAACAACTCTATTTTATGAAAACAGCCAATCCAGTTTAGTTTGGTCCATGACAAGGGTCCAATAATAGTGTAGTTGGATGGGGCTTGCAAAGAGCTTTCCAACGATATATTATAAGCCCAATTCCGATGAATAATGAGGAAGTTATGGCCAAAATACTAAACTGGGCCCGGTTTGATCTTTACATGCGGCCCAATGATATAGGGGAGGGCCCAATATTAATTATTATTCCTAAAGTTATTAGAATTGATTATAGTCTTCTAGAATTCTCTAGAAGGTTCTCTTTAATCCTAATAGAATTAGAATTAATAATTATATTTTGATAAAGTTTTATTTGGAATAAAATATTATTTTATGAAAGATACGATTTCAGTTTCATACGGACTTTACAAATTGATTTTGATTCATATGTGGACTCCGTGTTGAAAGCGCGTAGAAGTCCAGGCTGTCGCCAGACGACAGGCCTGTCGCCACGCGATAAGCCTTGTCGCCACGCGACAGACCCTGTTGTCTGGCGACAAGGTCGGTTTTGCAGTGACAGCGTGGAGTTTTATTCCTTATCAAATTCTACCTATTTCCGGACTGTTTTCTTATAAATAGGGTCCTGAACCTCCGTTTTTATTCATCTACAATCTACAACAATCATCTCTCTCTAAAGCTAGAAGCTTTCTCTCTATATTCTTTTTCTAAACCTTCCCTCTTACAATATTCCGCATTCACAAGATCTAGATACATCTAGCCGAGTTCGAAGTTGCCTTCGCCCTAGACGTGAAAGGTTATAATTTCTGAGGGTTTGGTCCCTAATCTCTATTTTAATTATTTAATTTAATTGTTTTATTTTATATATTTCTTGAAGTTACTAACGCGTGTATTTTGTTATTAGAAAGAGGTACGAGGCATCCAAGTATGTAATCTTATTGCTCTATTCTTGTAGAAAGCATGTTTAAATTTGTTTAATTCCTAGTATCATGTTAGGATGTTGTTATTGCTTTCTAGTATCATGTTTAGGGAAAAGGTTATAATATCAAATATGCTTATTATGATTCCTGCGATGCTTCCTATTCTCTTTACTAATATCATGTTAGTATCATGTTAGGGCTAAAGCTTTGATCTTTATTGATTAGTGACATGCTAGGGTTTGTTATTAATCTTGTTAGTATCATGCCTAAGATCTTGCTATTATATTTAAGCTTTATTATTAACATGATTATGATTGTTATGATGGTGATGATTGTTATTATGTTGCTTGATGCCTATTTATTGTTATTGCTTGATCACACCTTTTATGCATGTTTAAAGGGAATTTGTACTTGTAATCACGCTTAATAAGATAATTAATAATCTTGTTTAGGCTAATTTGATTATAATTCAAGTGTCGCCAATAATAGTTTTATTTGTGCATTAATATTCAACCAACATAGATTAAACAGGTTTAGGGTTAATCTGTTGATTGCATGTTAGTCAGAAAGCGCACATGAATACGAGAAGAATAAAGTAGAGGCCTATTTAGGGCAGGTTCAATCTATTTTAGGTTGGATTTGTACCTTCATCCCGGAACCCTATTTGGTTCAAGACCTTTTGGAGTTGACGGTCTCATGGATCGTTAAGGGGTGTAATCTTCAACTTGTGAACGGTTTACAAGTTCCTAAAACTTGTTGGCGACTCTTTTGCTGTAGCTTCCTTCCCTTTGGACGCCACCATGCTTAAGTGTATGATCACAGTGGGGTTCAAGTTTGGGATAATGCTTGAAATATTCCCTACACCTTTACATTGGCTTCTTGTAACTCTACCACTTGGCACAACAGGCCTTTTGTTTTTGTTTTTCCTTGCAACCATTTTGTATCTTGATTTCCTTTTGGTTGACTGTTCACTCTTTTGAGATGAGGTAGCTGTTTCCTCACTTATTTTTGTGAAATCTTTATCCACATCTTTATTTAGCAGATGAGTTTCATCCTTAATTTCAACATAATCAGATGACATTTGTGCTGCATATTAAATGATCAAATATAAAACATTAAATAAACATTTATGTAAATAGTATGACAAATGTTTAATATATACAATATAAATGAACATTTTAGATAATAAATATTACCTTTCTTTAGGCTTTCATTTGCAGTTGTATCTTTCATTTCTTTAGGCTTTGTCATGTCTTGCTTTTGTCCATCTATATAAAATTAGTTAGTGAAATTTATTAATCTTCTTGAACATTTAATATTATGCAGATCAAAAATGAACATTTTATGTAATGAATATGTACATTTTTCAATATTTATCTTTCAGATTTGTTGTCTTTGGAAAGACATCTTCCACAGTTTTCTCTTTAGGGCTTTTCTCTTTTTCAAGCCCTTTTTTTTCCCTCTTGTCCTTCTATGAAAATTTAATCAGTTAAAATTGAAATTTATTAATCTTATTGAACATTCAATATTATGCAGATCCAATATGAACATTTTATGTAATAAAAATGTACATTTTAAAATTTTTTACCTTTCAGCTCTGTTTCCACAGTTTTCTTTTCTACTGGCCCTTTTTCTTTCTGTTTTGCTTCACCTTCAAAAGTAATAGTATTGTTAAAATTGATATTTATAATTATTAAACAAAAATATTCAATAAATTTGAACATCTACCTCTTTGATTTCCTTGCTTGCCTTTTCCATTCTTTTGAGATTTTTCATAATTCTGATTGTCGATTCTTTGTACTTCCTGTAAATGCATGATACTGTTATATAATTTTGAAATATCTACATTATTTGATTATATTAATTCACTTATTCAAATTTGAACATACTTTGGGTTTTTCTCTATGTCTAAATGTATTTGTTGCATCTTGTCCTTTAAGGTTGTTATTTTTGATTTATTTTTTTTCCTTGCACGCTTCTGTTGATCATCATCTTTGGGTTTTCTGATAATTCATTAAAAATATGTTTGAATTTACAATTTTGATTAAATAAATAAAAAATGAACATAAAGTCTATAGAAAATGAACATTTAACTTATCTTACTTTTGGCCAGGAGTATTGTTTTTTGTATTGCTTTGCAAATGAACATAAATTCTATAGAAAATGAACATTTAACTTATCTTACTTTTGGCCAAGAGTATTCTTTTCTAGATTGCTTTGCCCTTCTGGTTGAACTTCTTTTTGCTTGCTGAAATCAATATTAAAAAATACTTTAAATAAAAATACACATAAATGGTACACAAAATAGATAGTTATCAAAAATGAAATGAACATTATTTTATACATATAAATTTACTTGTTTAAAGTGTATCTTTGATAACTACTACCATATTCATTTTGTTCTATATCCTTCTTTAGAGTTAATGGTTCAGATTTTCCATCTCTAAATTGAAGCAAGTGTATCACTCTAAATGGCACATCACTACATTATAAATTAATTACAGTACATTAGTTTGAATGCATAATGTTCATTTATATATGTGCATGATGCTTCAATGAAATGTACATTTGTTATTTAAGCCTCAATGAATACTCAAATGAACAAATATAAACATATGATCATAACTATATCTATAAATGAACATTATGAGTATCAACTATGATCATATATAATGATGTTTCAACGAAATGTACATTTGTTATTTAAGCCTCAATGAATACTCAAATGAACAAATATAAATATATGTTCATAACTATATCTATATATGAACATTATGAGTGTCGAATATGATCATATACAATAATATAACCAAATCATAATAACTTTGTATATGATCAAATACAAATAGCATATTAAAGAATGACAAAACCAAAATATTATCAAATACAAAAAGCATATTAAACATGAACATAATATATTCTGTAAATGATTATATACCTTGGTAATGAAGACATTTTTAAATCTGTAGCAATTGACTTGTCAATATCTTTTAATAGTTCAGGATCTACAATTGGAGTCTTTTCGCGGTTTTTTTTTCAATTTTTCTACTCTTGACTGAAGAGGTTGATCATCATCGTCTCTGTTTTGTTTAATAAATTGTTAATTTTTTTATTAAATTGTTAATTTTCTGTAAAATCTTACTACAATCTCAAGAAATTGAACAAAAATTAGGGTTCATAAATAAAATGTGAAGAAATTGAACAAAATTGAACAAAAATTAGGTTTCATACTCATCGTCAGAATTTTTCACCGAAGTACTCTTGTCTGAAGTATTCTTCTCAAAAGTGACTCTACAATAACAAAAAAAATGAACAAAAATTAGGTTTCAAACATAAAATCGCACTACAATCGCCATCGCAAGAAAATGAACAAAATTACTTACTCCTTAGTTACATTTTGCTCCGATTTTGCAGTTTCATCTTGCATGTTCTTCTCTGAAGTGTTCTTTTGCAAAATCACACTACAATCGCAAGAAATTGAACAAAAATAAGGTTTCATTCATAAAATTGCACAACAATTGCAAAAAAATGAACAAAATTACTTACTCTTTATCAAAATGTTGTTGTGATTGTTTAATTTCTTCTCGAATATCAGACATTTTAAGCAATTTTGGAGTATTTTGAAGCAATTTTGCAGTAATTTAAATCGATTTTCGTTGGGTTTGATGAGAGAGAAATTCTAGAGAAATGAAGAAGATGGTTTCTGGAGAGAGAAAATGATT
This sequence comes from Chenopodium album, assembly GCF_948465745.1. NCBI lineage: Eukaryota > Viridiplantae > Streptophyta > Magnoliopsida > Caryophyllales > Amaranthaceae > Chenopodium > Chenopodium album. The sequence goes on from NC_137844.1 coordinate 38,493,728, forward strand.
TGAAATTTGGAGGTTTTTTTTTTATGTAAATATATATGTGGGGTAGGGGCGGTTATTTTTTCATTTACTGCGGTTAGTGGGGGGGGAGTGGGTAGTTACTGATGTTATGTGGGTTAGTGGGGGGTGTGGGTAGGATGCTAAACGTTGCGTTTAGAGGGGGGTGTAGGGTGTGGTACCTACACTAGGGTCTAGTGTTCACTAATTATCCCCACCCAACATGATTAAAAACAAAATTACTCAATTAGCCCAAATAGCAAAACACGGATAAAAAATTAAGTGGGCTTAAGACAATCCCGCTATTCCACTACTCCGTATTTTATTCTAATACTTACAGCTACAAGGCTACAAAGTCTAAATACCTACAATTGCAACTTTGTCAGGTATCATCCCCAATCAATCAAAAAAAAAATTAGTTTTTTCTCAAAATTTGTGCTGCTCCGTGATATTCCATACAAAAAAGCTCAATTCATCATCCATACTTTATTTTATAAGGTATGTTTGTTTCTTAAGTCATTTAAATTGCATATATAATTTACTTTTGTATAATTATATTTCATATGTTGACAATTTGTTATGTTCTTTTAGACTTTGACTAGATTATTAGTTTATTACTAATCAAATACGAATTATTCGTCGAAAAAAAATACGAATTACCTTAGCAATTAGCATTGAATTTGTGAAATTATATGTATATTTTTATTGAGTGTAGTTAGTGATAATTAGTTTTTTTTCCGATATTATTATTAAGTTGAATGATGAAGAGGAAAACAATTGACTCATATTTTACAAAAGCAAAATCTACCCTTGAAATAAATGTTGATAACACGCACCCTGATGGTCCAACCAGTGCTATTGAATTAGATAATGTAGTTCCAGAGTCATCTAATCAAATTGTAGATGAACAATCAGATAACCCTACAATCAATACAGGTGGTACTATATTAGTGCGTGACCCGGCGTTGCGTAAGCCAATTAGTAGTTATAACACTCCAGAGGAAAAAAAAGATATTATAGCAGCTTTCGCAGCCAATTAGTGTTAGTTGAGTTTCATATTCTATTAATATTGGCCCGGTCATAAAATATTTCTGGATCCGTCCTTGTCAGGTCAGTTACGGGTCAATGGTAATGCGGGTTGGGTCGGGTATTGGGTCAACACTTCAAGTCGAGTTTGGGTCCGGCTAATTTGGGTCGGGTCAGTCTTCGGGTCCAATTATCGGGTCAAGCTCAGGTCAGGTCAATTCGGGTCGGGTTGAGTTCGGGTCGAGTCAATTCGGGTCAGGTCAATCTTCGTCTATGTCGATGTAGAAATTTGACCAATAATATATTATAATTAACAATAAGTATAAAGTATAAGAGTTGAATATTAATTATATATTCAAGAGACAATTCCAACGCTACTATATACACAAGACTGTATTGTTTCATATGTATGATCACTATCATTGAATTGGTCAAAATTCAAATCAGATAAAGTGAATAGTGGAAAAAAATTCAATGTAACACTTAAAAGAAGAAGCTAAGAGTAATGGTTATAATAATAACAATAACAATAACTAGTCTTCCCTATAAAATGGAACTCTTTATGAATTACGATCGAGTACTAAATTACATGCACATTTCAACAGTATTATATACACAATACTATACTGTTTAATTTAGTTTAATTTCGATAAGTGTTTATTTGGGTAAAATAATTAAGCCCTCAATCAGTTAGGTCATTTTAAGTATTTGTTAATTTTAGATCGGGTCATTTCGGGTATAGTTCGGGTCGCTTCGGGTTTCGGGTCCGTTTGGGTCAATCAATTTGGGTCAAAATTGGGTCATGTCACTTCGGGTATCGGGTCAATTTCAGGTTAGGTAAATTCGGGTATCGGGTCAACTTCGGGTCGGTTTAATTCGGGTCAGGTCAATTCGGGTATCGGGTCAAGTTCGGGTCAACTCCACTTCGGGTCAGGCTAGCTTTGTGTTCGAGTCAATTTTGGATCACAGATCCGGTCATTCGGGTCGGGTTAGAATTGCCAACTATAAACATAACTTAATGTAGTGTAAAAGAAGATAAAATTTTAACAAATTATAATTAACAGAAGAATGGTACATTGTTAATGGTCTTTCTATGAAAAGAAAAGACCATAAGTGGCAAGTGATTCTTGTTTCAGATATCTAAAAACTACATACCAAAATTAAAAAAAATATATAAAAAGAAAAAAAAATAGGAAAAAATAATACATAAAAGATAGTATTAAATTATATAATAAATAAGTGGCAATATCAGCAAGGATGCTATCGTTAATAGAAAATTAAAATACTTAGATGAACTTTGGAAACCCCCTCCTTGACCCCCATAAAATACAAATAAATAGATTAAAATTGAGAGATAAGATAATATAATAGATTAAAGATGAAACTAATCACTAAACAACACCATTATCAAATGCCAAACAAGATTAATCCTAAAACCAAAGTAACATGCAATGGAGGCAAGCCTAAATTAAATAAATAAATAAAAAGTCTCATAAATAAGCTAAGCTTAAATCCCCCCCCCCCCCCAAAAAAAAAAAAAAAATCACACAAAAGCAAATGACCTTATTATATAATCAAGGGTCCAACAGAAGCTTCAACCATGAGTAGAGCCATGAATAAAACAAAGAAATTAGGTACAAAATTGTAGGTGATTTTGCTTTTTAATCTCATAAAATTGATGATTGAATATAATCATAAGTACAACAATCAAAGGCAAATCGACTAATCAAAAGACAAAAGACATAGGAAAATAATTGTGTCAAGTAATCTAAAGATTTAGGCCGGGCTAAAGAAGCAAAATAAATCTTGCTTAACACAATCATATACAAAAATTAAAATATAAAAAATATGAAAACCCAAGGAACAACAAAGACATAGTAATATAACCTTAAAAGTAAAACAAGAAAAGATGTAATAGTAAAAAAAAAAGTAACAAAAATGGCAAAAAAAGATTGGAAAAGAAGGATAAAGAAGATGGTCAAAAAGAAGAATGTGAGAAGGGGTACAAGGTTTGTTTTGAAAAAAAAAGAAGGGAATCCTCTCTGTATGGTTATATCCCTTGTAAAAAAATTGATCGTTCAAATGTGATTTTATTATTGAAATTATGCAATAGTTGTATTTTAATTCATTAGCAAACATCACATATATATTTTTTTTATTACAAAGTAATGACATAGAAAAATATATTATAATTTTAGACCTACTTAATAAGGTGATCAAACTCTCCAAGCTCTATGCGCTCAATATCTTTGACCAATGCTTCATAGTGGATTTTAATTTGCTCAACGGTCTTTCCCTGAAGCCTTATAGCGATTTTTTCAAACAAATCATTTTCACTAACATCCAATTTCCCAAGAGAGTTCTCAAATTTCTTATTTTCCTCCTTTGTCCATTCTCCATTATTATTCTTCTGGTGGCATTTTGGCGATTTTTTTGAAGGTCGTTTTGATGATTTCTTGGAACTAGAATTTGAATTCATTGCTTGGTATTGTTTGTAATTGATGACGGGTTTTTTACTTTAAGTGATTGTGGAAACTAAGATGGTGTGAATACATAAAAAGAACTAAAGATAACTATATAAGCAAAAATTATCTAGGTTAATATGGTATATATTCCGTTTAGATTTTGCATTAGAAAATCTCATACGATACGTTCTTAAAATTTAAATCAAAAAAATCATGTATATGATGATTTTTTAAGATACATTTTGTATCAAACTTTTTATATGGGTCCTTCGGTATCACAATTGATTTTCATTGTATAGTTTTGAGATTTTTAATAATCGTATGATTTATGTAAAAAAAAAATAAAAAATAAATAAATATAAAAAATAAATAAATATAAAAAAAAAAGTGAAATTTAAATGTGTCATACTTATACTAATCATGTTATATTTCAAAACTAACAACTCAAAATAAAAAAAACCCTTCTAACTTTAATTTCTAATATGGTAATTTTAAACAACAAATTGAATTTAAGATGTAAAACAAGGAATAGATTGACACTAAATAAAATAACAGTTTTATGAAATATTAACATTATATTAGTAACCGTATGAAATTGCACTTTCTCACTAGTAAACGGAAATAATACATGTTATCTATGGTAACCTTTTGTTCTTAATTTATATATTGGGTTTTTCTAAGGTATGCCCAAACCTTTTCAATTTTAAAAGCTATACCCCCTCAATTCACTATCATTAATGAATTATACCCTCCTTGGATGTTATAAGTTAACTGAGGTTAGCTTTAAATTTCAAAAAAAAATAAAATAAAAAAAAGGCAAGAAAAGGAGAGAAAAAAAAAATACCCTAACCACCAAAACTCCAGCTACAAAACATCTTGTAAACACCCAAGGAGTGTACACTTAATTACTAACAGTGAGTTAAGAAGCATGTCTTAGAAATTTGAAACTTGATGACTTGAGGGGCATAACTTAGAAAAACTCTTATACATATAATTCATAGTTTAATGAGGATTGTAGCTAAAAACTAGAAAAAATTTCTAATGGTGGTTAACAATTTTATGGTTAAATTAATTTCTCTGATTCTCCTTCATTACTCTCTTCCCACACACCTACTATAACCTCATTGTTTCCTAAGATCACCATCCTCATTCATGGATGGAACATATTTAAAAGTAGTTTGGTGGGATGTCGCATTTGTAGAGCAGAAAAATATTAGGGGCTAGGAGATGGTATGTTTGGTTTCTTTAGGTGCTCACTCAATAATGGGTGTAACTCTTGCTAATTTAGGCGAAGTAATAGATCGTGGCAAACTGAAGTAAAATACTACACTTGTACATAGCTACTACGAATAGAAGAGAGAGAAGAGAAGATATGAAGTGAAGAGAAAGAAATTGAGGTTCATTTTTTACTACTAGGTAAAGAGAAGGTGTTTTTAATGAACTAGAGTCTCTCATTGGTCAACCCGCCTCAACTACTCAGGCAAGATCCTTTTAAAGTGGGGGAAAGTGTAAGGCATCCCCACTGACCCCCAGGTTTCCTCTACTGAGAATTGGTACCAAAACCTCATGGTTGTGTGATAATAATCTATCCTTACCACTAGACTAAGTATTACTTGGTGTGAAATTGAGGTTTTTTTTTTGTTTAAGTGGTAATTATAGATGGCGGTGAGCACTAGAAACACCACCCAAACATGATCCAATTTAGAGATTACCGATCCCAAATATTCTTGAGAAGTATTGATTTAAATCAAACCTAACCCGAAATCCTGATTGACCCAAACTTAATTTACCCCGTTGAAACCTTAATTCAATCCGACCATTAAAAAAGGGTGCTTGAATTCAACCAGATCTGTTACTGACCTTACACATTCATGTTGATTTATCAATGATCCAACCCATTAATAACTATATATTAAAAGACAAATCAGCAATAACACTTGTCATCTCTTGGTGTGTCTTCAGTTAATTTCCTTTAAAAAAAAAAACTATTGATTAAGGAAACAAAATATTTACATAAATTATATTATTTTTCGTATACAAAAAGACACACCATCAATGACATATTTCATCTCTTGGTGTGTCCTTAGTTAATGTTTCTTTTTTTAAAAAAAAATAAAATAAAATAAAGTATTGACTAGGGAAACAAATTATTTACATAAATTATATTATTTTTTTTATACATATTCCATTTTAATACGTAGTAATTATTATATTAAAGATTGCACAAATGTTCCTGAATAAAACTTGGACAACTATAAACCAAAAATCATATTCTTAAAATAATTTGTGACCTTTACGACAAGAAAAAAATATTGCTCAGATTGTTTTTGCCTATTTTTGTTTTAGTTGTGTATTATAAGCTACAACTAAAAAATGCAAATACCAAATCAACATATATGCTGGTATGAAAATCAAAGCTTAGTTCTCATTAATGGCTTCAACCCAATATATAAAGTACAAGTTAACCCTAATATGATAAAATTAGGAAACTAGGAAAATAAGGAAAAGATATCAAAAGATATTAACTAGCCCCAAAAGATACTAACAAAATATTTCCTAAACTATATTCTCAATACCCCCTTTCAAGTTGGAGCATGGGGATCGAAAATGCCCAACTTGGAAATAAGGTGATTAAATTGAGTCTTCCCAAGTGCCTTAGTAGAAGATGTAGATACTGTAGGTTGTTTCTTGGTTTTCCAAGAAATAGGAGAATGACCAAGGAACACAAGCCAACCTGTCAACGAACGACGAGTAAGAGGACACGCTGCCCAATCTGAATCACACCAACCCTGCAAAGTCAGGTCACTATCTACACTTAAACAAAATACCCTATCCTGGGGTGCCCTTCAAATAACGAACTACCCTTAAAGCCGCCTCCCGGTGCTCAATGCGAGGCTCTTGCATATATTGCGAGAGAATATGAACAAAACACGCCAAATCTGGTCTAGTAACTAAGAGATAAATTAACCGTCTTACCAGTCTGCGATAAGACTCAAGATTCGCAAGTAACTCACCACTAACAAGGCTAAGCTTGTGATTTTGCTCAATCGGAAAGCCGCTTGGCTTTGCCCCAACCCTGAATCTGAAATAATATCCAAAGTGTATTTGCGTTGACACAAAAACAAACCAGATTTACTACGAGCTACCTCAATGCCCAAAAAGTACTTCAAAGGACCAAGATCCTTCATCTTGAAACAATCACAAAGATAAGCATTAAATACAGTCATTGCATCGGAATCATTCCCAAAAATAATAAGATCATCAACATAAACTAAGACATTAAGCTGAACATTGCCATTAGTATATGTGAAAAGAGGATAATCAAAGTAAGACTGAATAAAACCGTACCCTTTCAAAACCGTAGTTAGTTTTGCAAACCAACACCTCGGAGCTTGTTTCATCCCATACAAAGACTTACTCAAATGACACACCAAACTCGGATCCGAGCTCTCAAAACCTGGAGGTAATTTCATGTACACCTCCTCATCCAGATCACCATATAAAAAGACATTTATGAACATCCATCTGATGAAGATTCCAATTTTTAGAAGTGACTATAGCAAGAAAAGCCCGAACTGTAGTCATTTTTGCAACTGGAGCAAAAGTCTCATTACAACTATACCTTCTTGCTGATGATTACTAAAAACAACCAAATGAGACTTGAGACGTTTATAAGCTCATATTTTATACACTTTATTATATGATTTAATGTTATTTTAGTGTTTAATTTATATATTTTTAATGATTTATTATTTTATTATGAGATTTTATTTTGTCACACTCAATTTATTATAATTAATTAATTACACTCAAAATAAGCTCATCTAGTAACATTAATTAAAGATTTTGATTCCCCTTGCATTTCTTATAGTGGCTTATTATGTTTTCCCCTCATAAATATATTTAATTAGTATTTTCTACTTTTATGTTTCTTATTTTATAGATTAGATTTCAAAAATCAAAGGGTTGGAAGTGAATGTGGAAAATGAAGGAAAAGCCCACTATATACATTTTCTCACGTGATGCTTCAACAAAATATTAGTGGGTTGAAAACCCATTACCTCAAGATTCCAAAAGAAAGTGAGAAGCGGCAGCAATACAAACCCAAAAAAAACCCTCAAAAAGGGCTACTGTATTAAAGGAGGCCTTACACGGAGGACAGAAGGGACACAGAGACGCAGAGACGCGGCAAGCAAGGGACGTGAAGGAGGAAGCAGCTCAGCAGCCACTAGGCTGACGACCAGCTCTGCGGCGAGTCGTGACTGGTGCAGCAACCCGATTACATATCAGGCCATGAGCATGCAGCCTTTTGAAGGAATTGTGTCTTCGATAAGTGCAATTACTAGATATATCAAGGATCACTATTATGGAGATAATAAGTTCGTTCTTTTGGGTCGTCATTATTTGTTGCCAGACTATGATCAATGATCTTTGGGCTAGTCAAATAGTCCAAAACCCGCTAGAATGGATCCTATGAGGTCACACAACAAGGGTATTGGGTTAAGCAAGTTGGAGGCCTATTAATGGGCCTCATGAGCAAGTAACTAATCATGAATTGGATTGGGCTAGCATAGTTAGATTAGAGTTAGGATTTTGGGCTTGACATGGACTCTTATTTAGAGATGTGATCTATAAATAAGATCTATGCCTAGGGTTGCACGATTAAGTCATAATCAACTTACAGTAGATTGTGAAACAAGGCAACCAATCCCAAAAACCCTAATCCTCTCTATAACTCACGGCTCTCTCTCTCCCCCCTTAGACCGTACGGCCGGCCACCCCTAGGTGGCGCGTGTGGTGGTTCGTGGTTGGTTTGTTGCTCTCTTTTCTCCGTAAAAGGTCAATTGAAGGGTTCAATTGCAACTAAGTAGCATTAGTGGAGGTCTTAATCCGTGCCCGTGGACCAAGTAGAGGAATCACATTTGAGGTTCTTTGTCTTCCTTGTTCTTGCTCGATCATACGTGGAATCACGCTTCAAAGGTATAAATTCTTATTCTTTATGTGTTATGCATGAGATCTTGGGTTAGGTGCTTTATGAATATGATTCATGTTTTTCCGCAATTAGTACCTATAAACTCCTACAGTGGTATCAGTCAGCCTATGCATGTACATATATTAAGTAATAATTCTTTGATAATCCACAATTTTAATTCAATTAGGAAGGAGAATAATTTAATTATGGATCAATTATTATTTTAAATGTGATTTAACACATGAAATCATTAAAAGTTATTTAATTTGCTCCGAATTATCCAACAATAGATCCGAATTATGCCTAGTATGTTCGAATTTTCGAAACCCCCCCCCCCCCCAAACCCTAATTTTCGAAATTTTCAAAACCCTAAACCTCAAATTGTGAATTTTGTGTTTTGGTTTTGATTTAATTCACTTGCTATCTAATTTATGATTTTAATCTATTTGATTTCATGTTAAATTACGAATTTTTCATGATCAAATTATTTAATTTAAGAGTTAAATTGAATTGGGGATTAAATTCATGAAGAACCCTAATTTTAAGATTAAATATGATTTAATTTTAGAATTAAAAGGACCACATTAAGTTAATTTAATTTTAACAAAAATGTTTTGTTTTAATTAAAATTCAATAAAAAAAAGGGAAAAAGAGGGTTCTTGCGTGCGACAACCGCGGCTGGGGGGCGCAGCCACGGCGGCTGCCGCTGTAGGTGGTTCGGAGGGAGGGGCGGGGTAGGGCAGCAGTTCGGTTCAAGGGTGCAGCAACAGCAGCACCGTGCAACAATTGCGCGGCACTGCTGATGTTGTTGTGCGTCGCTACTATGCAGCGTACACCAGACGGTGTACGGCCACCGTGGCTGGCTTCGACTGGCCACACCACGGTGGCTAGCGCACTGTTTTCAAAAAAAAATTTATTTTATTTTATTTTGATAAAATCAGATTTCAAAATTTAAAAGAAGGATAAGTTTTAATTTTGAAAAGAAAATTACCAAAATTGAAGTTGTTAGTTTTGTCACGTTTGGATAATTATGGAGCAAAATATTCTATTTGGATAATAATTGATTAAATAATATGATTATCCCATAATTATTTTAGGATAATAATTGATTTAAAATATTGTGATTGGCTTGACAATTAGGATAGAATCTCCTAAATTAGTTAGGATAATTATGGGAAATAAATATGATTTATCTTCCATAATTAAAATATGATTTGATTCTTTTTCATACTTAAATTAGAATATATGATATTTTATGATTGATCATGAATAATATATGATATTATCTAATTGCAGTAATTAATTAAAATATGAGATATTTAGGAGCCATGTTTCCTTAATTGTGAACATTTGATGTTGTAGTTTAGGAAAGCATGATGAGTGATTTATTATGTGGCACTTTATAATATATGATATTGTTTATTGCTATATATATAGACTAGTATGTCCCGTAGATTCTAAATACGATCTACGCATCGTGACGTATTTTTGTAATCTAAATACGATCTGCGTACCGTTAAGTATTTTTGTAATTTATTTTATCTTATTTAAGTAGTAGATAGGATAGAATATTTATACATGTTGCAGTTGGTCCAAGATTCAAGTGGGAGACTTTTTGCTTTATTAGTTTTCTTAGGACTAAGGGGCCATACTATGTCATGTTTTATTTATGCATTAGTAGATTATGCATGTTAGATTTTATTGATGCCTATGATGATGCGCTAGAGTTCACTAAATTAATCACAAACATAATGAATCTACGTCCCGGTAATATTGAGGTTGTTTTTCCAATTAAAAACCCTATAAACCTTTGATATTTATGATAGGTCATGCCAAAGCTGGGTGTCATTTTATATCTTGGGAGAGTTGGGGCAAATCAAGTTTTACAATTTTAATTGGTCATACTCAACAAGGTTACCTAAAGAGTTTAGAACCTTGAAGCAAAGGGTAATAATTAAACATGTGATGATTAATTATTCAACCAAAAATTACAAGAGTTGTAATCAGTAAAGAGTTTAATCACCTTAAAAATGTAATGGTTGATGGTAGGGCCAAAGTCCGGTCAATTATTGCACAAATAAAGGGTCTTGGAATCACTTAATTCAAATTGGGATCATTTAATTGAATGAAGTGTTTTAAAGTTACCAAATTTAAATCGCTTATGGTACTTTAAATTTATTAAACATAATTATTGAACTTTGCCTCGTTTTGTTTTTGTTTGTAGATGAATAACCTTAACGACAACACTATTTTGCCAACCAAACTTAATTTGAGGCTGAATCTTAGAAACTTCAGGGAATGGGAAAACGAGTTGAGAAATGTTCTCAAAAGCCAAAAGCTTGAAGCTCGTTTATATATACCCATTGAGAGCAGGTATACAGTTGGTTTTACTCCTGAAAGGCATGCGAAAGATGTTTTGGATGCAGCGAAAATCAGGAATCTCATATTGGAATCTATTCCAACTTGTTGGAAAAGAAGGTTCAGGAACTATGAGTTGACCAATCTACATGAATGTCTTCGTGCCATCTGTCGAGGTGGCATTGGGGCATTAGGAAGTGGAGGCTTCAAAGACTATAATGTAAGAGATGTCGTTAATTCGATCCCTCAGATTTACTACTCCTGGACTGACAGTGTAAGGTTTGAGACTTACAATATTCATTGTAAGATAATGGCTAAGAAAATCATCCCTAGTCAGTCAGTTAGGACCCATGTCAATGAACTGATTGGATTACTCAATCAGATGGATATCCTAGGGAGGTCGTTCGATGATGACTCTGCACATGATACTATCCTGTTCTCACTCCACGATGGATTTCATATAGTCAAGCTTATTCATAATAATGAGGGCTCGACAGTGACATTAGTCAAAATGTTACTCAACCATACTGAGGAGCACCTGAAGAAGGGAGGAAGCGAATGCTTCGATTGCGGTAAGTGGTCTTGCCACGCATCAGGGTGTCCCCATGATACATCAGTGAAAACTGAAGGTAAGGAGTTGCCTAATGTTTTAGTTGTTGAAATCAATCTTACCTCCTCTAGTAATTAGGTATTCGATACCGGTTGTGGTGCTCACATTGTTAATAACATGCAGGGCCTAAAAGAGAGTAGGAAGTTAGCGAAAGGGGAAGTCATAAGTAGGAAATGGAGCAAAAGTTTCTGCACTTGATATTGGAAACTATCACTTGAGACTTCTGTCTGGTCTTATTTTGGTGCTTAATAACTATTATTATGTTCCAACAATTACCAAAAACATTATTCTGGTTCCTGTTTTAGATGTTTAAGGTTTTTCTTTTGAAATAAGAGACAAATGTTGTTTTATTTCCAAAGGAAATATGTTATATGCTAACGCAAAATTGGTTAATGGTTTGTATGTCTTAGATTATGCAACTCATGTTTACAACATTGATCAGAAAAAGCGCAAAACAGATGAATCAAACCAAACCTATCTATGGCATTGTAGGTTAGGTCATATAAAACAATCGCGCATCCAGAAATTACAAAAGGATGGACTCCTAACCTCATTTGATTATGAATCATTTGAGAATTGTGAATCATGCTTGTTAGGTAAGATGACCAAATCACCTTTTACTGGAAAGGGTGAAAGAGCTAGTGACCTTTTGGGCCTAATACATACAGATGTATGTGGACCAATGAGTTCAAAAGCTAGAGGTGGTTTTAACTACTTTATTACTTTTACTGTGATTTAAGTAGGTATGGTTATATCTATTTAATGAAGCACAAGTTAGAATCTTTTGAAAAGTTCAAGGGATTCCAGAATGAGGTACAAAACCAACTTGGGAGGACAATTACAGCACTACGATCTGATCGTGGTGTGTACACTTAATTACTAACAGTGAGTTAAGCAGCATATCTTAGAAATTTGAAAAGGCATGGACACACCTTAGAAACTTGATAAATTGAGGGGCATAACTTAGAAAAACCCTTATACATATAATTCATAGTTTAATGAGGATTGTAGCTAAAATCTAGATTAATTTTCTAATGCTTGTTAACAATTTTATGGTTAAATTAATTTCTCTAATTCTCCTTCATTCCTCTCTTCCCACGCACCTACTATGCCCTCATTATTTCCTAAGTTAAAAACAATTAGCTAATTACCCTCAGATCACCATCCTCATTCATGGATGGAACATATTTAAAAGTAGTTTGGTGTGATATTGCATTTTTAGAGCAGAAAAAAAATTAGGGGTTGTGAGATGGTATGTTTGGTTTCTTTGGGTGCTCACTCAATAATGGGTGTAACTCTTGCCAATTTAGGCGAAGCAAGAGATCATGGCAAACTGAAGTAAAATACTACACTTGTACATAGCTACTACGAATAGAAGAAAGAGAAGAGAAGATATGAAGTGAAGAGAAAGAAATTGAGGTTAATTTTTTACTACTAGAGAAGTTGCTTTTAATAAACTAGAGTCTCTCATTGGTCAACCCGCCTCAACTACTCAGGCAAGACCCTTTTAGAGTGGGGGAAAGTGTAAGGCATCCTCACCCCCAAGTTTCCTCTACTGAGAATTGGTACCAAAACCTCATGGTTGTGTGATAATAATCTATCCTTACCACTAGACTAAGTATTACTTGGTGTGAAATTGGGGTTTAGGTTTTTTTTTTTTTTTAGCTACAATTTTTGTTTAAGTGGTGATTATAGATGGCGGTGAGAAACACCACCCAAACATGATCCAATTTAGAGATTACAATCCCAAATATTCTTGAGAAGTATTGATTTAAATCAAACCTAACCTGAAACCCTATTTACCCCGTTGAAACCTTAATTCAATCCGATCATTAAAAGAGGGGGATTGAATTCAACCAGATCTGTTACTCACCCTACACATTTAAGTTGATTTATCAATGATTTAACCCATCAATAACTATATATTAAAAGACACACCAGCAATAACACGTGTCATCTCTTGGTGTGTCCTCATATAGTTTTCTTTTTTTTATATATAAAAAAAACTATTGATTAAGGAAACAAATTGTTTACATAAATTATATTATTTCTGTATACAAACAAAAAAAAAAAAAAAAAAAAAAAAAAAAAAAAACTAGCAATGACACATTTCATCTCTTGGTGTGTCATTAGTTAATGTTTTTTTTTTAAAAAGAAACTATTGACTAAGGAAACAAATTATTTACATAAATTATATTATTTTTTTATACATATTCCATAATACGTGGTAATTATTATACTAAAGATTTCACAAATGTTCCTGAAAAAAACTTGGGCAACTATAAACCAAAAATCATATTCTTAAAATAATTAGTGACCTTTACGACAAGAAAAAAATATTGCTCAGATTGTTTTTGCCTATTTTTGTTTTAGTTGTGTACTATAAGCTACAACTAAAAAAGGAAATACCAAATTAATATATAACATACTCTAAGTAACCTAATTCAATAGAAAGACGGACTCCGTACGGAAATTTTATCGTACAGCAACCATTACGCCGCGATGGTGCTGGTTTTACTCCGAGTCAAATTCTGACTATTTTCTTATCATTTCGGACATACATAACCAAGCTCGAAGTTGTCTTAGACCTCGACGTGAAAGGTTGATAGTTTCGAGGGTTTGGTCCCAAATCTAATTTCAATTATTATTTTAATTGGTTGATGTTTTCAGTGAAGTTACTAACGTGTGTTTTGTTTTGATAGAAAGAGATACAAGACATCAAAGTGAGTAATTCAATTGCTCTATTTTTTAGAAATCATGTCTAGAATATTATATTAATCTCTAGTATCATGTTAGGATGCTTTTATTGCTTTCTAGTATCATGTTAGGGATAAAGCTTTGATTTTTATTGTGACATGCTAGGATTTGTTATTAATCTTGTTAGTATCTGTAGGGAATATTTCAAGCATCTCACACTTGAGCCCTACTGTGATCATACACCTAAGCATGGTGGCGTCCAAAGGGAAGGAAGCTAGAGCAAAAGAGTCGCCAACAAGTTTTAGGAACTTGTAAACCGTTCATAGGGTGAAGGTTATACCCCTTCACGATCCATGAGATCGCTAACTCCATAGTGGTCTAGAACCAGACTGGATATTCGGGGATGAAGGTACAAATTCAACCTAAAAGAGATTGAACCTGCCATAATAATAGGCCTCTACTTTATTCTTCTCATATGCATGTGCGCTTTCTGACTAACATACAATCAATAGATTAACCCTAAACCTGTTTAATCTATGTTGGTTGAATATTAATATGCAAACAAAACTATTATTGGTGATCATTTGAATTATAATCTTATTAACCTAAACAAGATTATTAATTATCTTATTAAGCGTGATTACAAGTATCCCTTTAACATGCATAAAAGGCGTGATCAAGAAACAACAATAATAATATAATATTAAGCAACATAACAACAATCATCTTAATCATAAAAATATTCTCAATCTCATGAAAGCATAATAACATTAGCAAGATCCTAGGCATGATATTAACAAGATTAATAACAAATCCTAGCATGTCACTAAACATTAAAGATCAAAGCTTCATCCCTAACATGATACTAACATGATATTAGAAAGAATAGGAAGCAACCTAAGCATGATACTAGAAACATACATGATATTAGAAATCTTAGTTATTACCTTAAACATGGTACTAGGAATCATAAAGACATCCTAACATGATACTAGGAATCAAAATAATCTAAGCATAATTTCTATATCAAAAGAATAATTAGAGCAATTACTTACTTGGATGCCTCGTATCACTTTCTAATAACAAAATACACGCGTTAGAAACTTCAAGGAAAATATTAAATCAAACAATTAAATTAAATAATTAAAATAGAGGTTTAGGACCAAACCCTCAGAAATTATCAACCTTTCACGTCGACAACTTCGAATTTGGCTAGGTGTGTCTAGAACTTGCGAATGTGGAATTTTGTAAGAGGGAAGGTTTAGAAAAAGAATGAGAGAACAAGCTTCTAGCTTTAGAGAGAAGAGAGATTGTTGATGATTGTAAACGGGGAGATACGACCCCTATTTATAAGAAAATAGTCCGGAATTGATAGCAACAAATCAGGATTTGAAACGGAATAAAACTACTACCTGTCGCCATGCGACCGGAATCACGCTTGGCGATAGGCTTGTCGTTATGCGACAGCTTAAAAGATAAACGCGCTTTTGTACGGAATCCAAAAACTCCGTTTTATCAATTTTAAAATTAGATTTATCATAATAAAACACTTGTTTTATTTCAAACCAAATTCATTATTTTTTCTAAAATATTAATTATCAATCCTAATGCTATTAGAACTCAAAATAACCTTCTAGACCATTCTAGAATATTATAATCAATCCTAATAATTTTAGGAATAATAATTAATAGGCCTTCCACTAGATCATTGGGCCATAAAACCATTTCAGACCCATATTAGTATTTGGACCATAACTTCCTCATTATTCATCGGAATTGGGCTTATAATATATCATTGGAAAGCTCTTTACGAGCCCAAACCAACTACACTATTAATGGACCCTTATCATGGACCAAGCTAAATTGGATTGGCTATTTTCTTAAAATAGAGTTCTTTTCGAAAACAGAAAGAAAGATTTTTATTAAAAACAAACACATCACAAGACTTTTCACACTTTCACCTCATTCAATAATCAAGCGACGTGAAAAGTATTCATCACTGGGTTTGGTTTTTTGGGGAGACACAATTAGGTGTCTACAGCATCATGCCAGGATCTTGCTAATAATATTAATTATGCCTTGATGAGGATATTGTTATGATGATGATTGTTTTTATTATTTTGTTGCTTGTTATTGCTTGATCATGCCCTTTCTTGTAGGTTTAAAGGGAATTTGTACTTGAAATCACACTTAATAAGATAATTAATAATTTGTTTAGGCTAATATGATTTTAATTCAAGTGATCGTCAATAATAGATTTATTTGTGCATTAATAATCAACCAACATAGATTAAACAGGTTTAGGATTAATATATTGATTGTATGTTAATTGGAAAGCGCACATGAATATGAGGAGAACAAAGTAGGGCCTATTTAGGGCAGGTTCAATCTCTTTAGGTTGGATTTGTACCTTCATCCCCAAATATCCAGTCATGGTTCAGGACCACTATGGAGTTAGCGATCTCTGTGATCGTGAAGGGGTGTAACCTTCACCTCGTGGACGGTTTACAAGTTCCTAAAACTTGTTAACAACTCTTTTATTCTAGCTTCCTTTCCTTTGGACGCCACCATGCTTAAGTGCATGATCATAGTAGGGCTCGAAGTTGGGTGACTTGAAATATTCCCTACAGCTAACATCTAATTCCCCAAAAGAATTCTCAAATATCTTGTTTTCCTCATTTGTCCATTCTCCATTATTATTCTTCTGGTGGCATTTTGACGATTTTTTAAGGCCGTTTTGATGATTTATTGGAGCTAGAACTTGAATTCATTACTTGGTGTTGTTTGTAATTAATTTGATGACGGGTTTTTTACTTTAAGTGATTATGGAAACTAAGATGTTATGAATACATCAAAAGATATAAAGGTAACTATATAAGAAAAAATTATCTAGGTGAATCTGGTATATATTCCGTTTAAATTTTGCATTAGAAAATCTCATACGATACGTTCTCAAAATTTACATCAAAAAAATCATGTATATGATGATACTTCAAGATATATTCTGTATCAAACTTTTCTATGGGTCCTTCGGTATCACAATTGATTTTCATTGTATAATTTTGAGATTTTTAATAATCATATGATTTATGTTACCAAAAAAAAAAAAAAAAAAAAAAAAAGGTGAAATTTAAATGTGTCATACTTATACTAATCATGTTATATTTCAAAACTAACAACTCAAAATAAAAAAAATAAAAAAACTTTCTAACTTTAGTTTCTAATATGGTAATTTTAAACAACAAATTGAATTTAAGATGTGAAACAAGGAATATATCAACTCTAAATAAAATAACAGTTTTATGAAATATTATCATTGTTAACCCTATGAAATTGCACTTTCTCACTAGTAACCGGAAATAATACCAGTTAATAGTAATCTTTTGTTCTTAATTTATATAATTCTTGATATTGATGAGGATTGTAGCTTAAAACTAGTTAAATTTTCTAATAGTGGTGTTACATTCAAAAGTCAAATTTTTTACTTTTATTGATCTTTTCTTGATTTTGACCCAATTGACTTAGTAAATTGGACATGAGAGTTAGTGAAAGGTTTCGAGCTAAACAAACAAGGATAAATGAAAGTGCACTGATATTAATTAATGGCCTAATATGGAAAAGAACTGGTTTAGAGGCAAAACGGATAATTCAATTTTCAAAGAGAGTTGGCGCCAAGAAGCATAACTGTAACACAGTTATGGGTGTCGGCCATAACCACTCCAATTTGTCTATTAATAGAAGCATGAAGACCAAAGGATGGAGATAAACCAAGCAGTCAACAACAAGCATTTCATTTCTTCTAAAGCTTTCTTAGTTTCCCTTGGCTTAATTGCCAAGCGGTAGCATAGTTTTCTTAGCATGTATTGAAGATCATTTGTCTTTTCCAATTGTATGACCATGGAGGTAATCTCTCCTTCAAATTATACAATTGTAGACCTGACTCTATCCTTTAATTAATGGAATGCATTTGTATCTTTTGTCATATATTCATCTACTCGTTTCTTTAAGGAATCAAACTTGTTTTACTCTTTTTAGGAAAGCTTCTCTAATGTTATTTGTTTATTTACATTAGCAAAGTTATCAATCTTTAAAACCGGTAACTCGAGGGGCAGCCACCAATATTTTAGAACAAGATAGGGTATTTGACTTGTTGGCAAAGAACAATATTTGTCTTAACAAGTGGTTAACAATTTTATGGTAAAATTAAGTTCTCTTATTCTCCTTCATTCCTTTCTCCCCACGCACCTACTATGGCCTCATTGTTTTCTAAGTTATAAACCATTAGATAGCTACCTTTAGATCATCATCCTCCTTCATGGGTGGAACATATTTAAAAGTAGTTTGGTGGGATGTCGTAGTTTTAGAGTAGAAAAAAATATTAGGGGTGAGGAGATGGTATGTTTGGTTTCTCACTCAATAATGGGTGTAACTCTTGCAAATTTAGGCGAAGTAAGAGATCGTGGCAAACTTAATCAAAGCACTACACTTGTACATACATAGTTACTACGAATAGAAAAGAGAGAAGAGAAGATATGAAGTGAAGAGAAAGAAATTGAGGTTAATTTTTTACTACTTGGTAAAGAGAATGCAATTTCAAAGCAAAGTCTCTGATTGGTCAACCCGCCTCAGCTACTCAAGCAAGACCCTCTTAGAGTGGAGGAAAATGTAAGGCATCCCCACCCCCATGTTTCCTCTATTAAGAATTAGTACCAAAACCTCATGGTTGTGTGATAATCAATAATCCTTACCACTAGACTAAGTACTATTTAGTGTGAAATTAGGGTTGGAAAAATGGAAGTAATATAATTTAAAATCCAACCTTTCACCTTTCTTCCCTTAAAAATCCAACCTTTTGATTATCCATAAAAATCCAACCTTTACCCCTATCTTCATCTAAAGATCCAATTGGCCTATAATCTGTTAATCAGGTTAAATTTTTTTTTTCTTTCTAAATCTCTTTCTTCCCTCTTTCAAAAAAGGAAAAAAAAAAAAAAAAAAAAAAACTCTTTCCTTGCACCATGGCCACCCGCCCACTCCTTTCCATGGCTACCAACCACCATAGCCCTACCCACTGCAACTTGTGATGTAACTAGCCCCACCCATTGCCACCCTTAAACTCCTAGAACACCGAGAAACCTCGCCACCACCAAAAACACCAACCACCACAAACCCTCAACACCAGACCCACTAAACACAACAACAACAACAACAACAACAACAACAACAATCAAACCAAATCATAACACCATCCACCACAAACCCTCAACATCAAACCCACGACCACCACCCATCAGCCGTGCACCACTGCCCCGCCTTGCAACCAGCAGCGCCGCATCTCTCTCACTCAACCGTGTTCCCCTGTCTATTAATCAACTACTAAGCAAATATCATCATAAAAGTATAGTTATATGTACAGAAAACAAAACAATTAAAAATGTCTTAGGGTGAAATTAACAAACAAAAAAAAAATTATTGTCACTCGATCACCCACGAATGCGAAAATTTAAATGCATAGGAGCAAGGCACCCAAGGCCGAAGGGAGATCGAGATTTTGAGATAAGGGGTAAGTTCCAAGTCCTTTCATCCAAAAAGATAGATGAAGAGAGAAGGAAGAAAATTATGGATGGGGAGGGGAAGGGGGTGGGCTGTTCCGACCGGGACGGCAGCGCAAGGGTGGTCATTTGGATATAAAAGAGAGGCTCGGGGCTTTGTTTTTTTTTTCTTTTAAATATTTTCTATATTTTAATTATTAAAAAAATAGTAGACCTATTAAAAGCTGACACGTGACATATAACTTATAAAAATCGGGCACCAATAGGTAATGGATATTTAGATGAAGATAAGAGGTAAAGGTTGGATTTTTATGGGATAATCAAAAGTTTGAATTTTTAAGGGAAGAAAGGTAAAAGGTTGAATTTTTAATTTCCATTTTTCCATTAGGGTTTAGGTTTTTTTAGCTACAGATTTTGTTAAGTGGTGATTATAGATGACAGTGAGCATTAGAAACACCACCCAAACATGACCCAAGTAAGAGATAACCCAACCCAAATATTTCTTGAGAAGTATTGATTTGAATCAAACCTAACCTGAAACCCTGAATGACCCAAACTTAATTTACCCCATTGAAACCTTAATTAAATCTGACCATTAAAAGAGGGGTCTTGAATTCTACCAGATCTGTTAATGACGCTACACATTCAAGTTGATTTATTAATGATCCAACCCATATTAAACTAGATTCGAATCCAACCTAGACAACCTTGGTCTATACAGTTATATGTTATGTAAGTGTTATGCACGAACCCCGAGGGGCCTCTCCTTAATGGGTTTTTTTGGATGTTTTAGGACATTTAAATTGAATGAGCATTGTAGACACCTAAAATTGTCTATTTAAATAATGCTCGATGACGAAATAACATTCACTACAAAATTTGGTCCGGCTCATGTAATGGATCTAAAAATTACTTGAATAGTTTTTTTTTTTTATCTATTCCACTGTCATTTTATAAGCCATTTTAGCCATTTCATCAATACAAACCCTTTCCTTAGCCTAAAATCCATGAACCTTTACCCAATTTCTCTTTTCATAATTGTAATTTGGAAACCCAATAAAAATGTTATTTCTTATTCATAATTTTTTTTATTTGAGTCCTACATGGTTGGATATTCCTTAAAATAATATTTCTAATGGTATATCACAAGTGCAATTTCGATCAAAATACTAACTCGGTCCAAAATCGATACTCTTTCACTATTTCGTCTGTATCCTTAAAAAAAAAATTATGTTGATTTGATTCTAATTGGGTAGGAAAGTAGACTTCTGTAGCTTTCCAAATATATAATTTCTATGTTTTTTTAGTTGACACATTTCTATCATCACGCTTGCCAATGCATGTTTTTAACGATTAATATCTCTAATTATCAATATTGTATAATTATAAAAAGCGGATATTAATAAAACATATATTGAAACGATTAAAACAAGATCCCACATGAATATGTTTTATCGTATCTATAAACCACAAAAGCGAGTCAAAGTGTGTTGCGTGAATAGTGTAAAAGTCAAACAGTGTCAACTAAAAAAATAGAGGAAGTATTATTTGTTTTATTTAGAGTTCTAGATCAAAAGTTATGATATAAACAAAACTTGTAAAATTACAAACCCGCGCAACTTTTGAAATTCTATCTTCTTCCAAGATTCTATATTCTCTCAATTTTAATTCTATAAATACCACCCTATTTTCTAATATTTGGGACATGAATTTGACACCTTGAGAACTAGCTTCCAATCCCATATGATCCAAAAGGGTTTGACTTAAAGCTTTGACGTATAATATATATATTGTTATTAACTTCATTTATAATCCCATTCAAGTAATGTGAAGTCCAAAATAAGATTCGAAACTTCTACCTTTAGACCGTGAAGATATAGTGTTAGTTTAGATGAACTAATACAAGAGGGGGGGTGAATAGTAGTAGGTTCCAATCGCGGAACTTAAGCGGAAATTAAAAACAAAACACAAAAGGAACTTAAAGCACACAACAATTTTACGAGGAAACCATCCAGTGCCTAGCTGGAAGTAAACCTCGGCCCTATAGGGACTTATAAACAAATTCCACTATAATAGGCAACTCTCCTAGTACAACCTATTACACAGACCTTTGCTTCGCAAGTTCCTCCACGGACACTCGCTAATTGATAAGAACCTATCCTATCAGACCTAAGACACACTCAGGCACCTTTTTCGACCTAAGACACACTAAGGTTCCTTTTTCCCACTGTGCACCCCAAGACACACTCTCAAACCCTTTTTCCCATTACAAGATCTCATTGAATAACTCTAAATACATATATATGAATAAAGAGATAAAACTAATATGTTGGACACTCGAGATCTGTCTGGAACTCACTGGACGAACTGTAACCAAAACCTGATAGGAACTTTGACCAGGAGGACTGAGTTAGCTTCGTGGTGAAGGATAAAACCATTAAGCACGACCACTCCACTTCATCAGCCTCAACTTTGAATGAATACATATGAGCATATTTATAGTACACTCAAATTATTCATTTCACCTTGAAAAAGATAGATTTTATGAAAAGATAAGTTTAAAAGATATTTTCTAAAACAAGTCTTCCGAAAATATATCTTTTTGTTAAGAATAAAATCTGTCAATAATAAAAAGATATAATTAATATAAAATCAGATTTTATTCAAAACTTATCTTTTTGTTTAAAAATACTTTTTAAACTAACTTATCTTTTTCCAAAAGGGATTTATTAGAAAATAAATATCTTTATTCAGTAAAACCAAATCCCTAAAATGCACGTATTAGATAAATATATATCATTAAAACCGACTTTTAAAGACGTGCATACTTAAGTTCCTATTAGGTTCGGAACTTCTGACAGTCTCTGAGTTCCTAACAAGTTAGTAACTCTAATTTCATTGACTGTCTGGAGTTCACCTTGGCTCTATATAAACTTGTTCCAGACCGACTTTTATGTCCAACATACTTACATGAATCCTAGAGCAATATACTTTTATTTCTCCATCTTCATGTTGCTTCTCTGAGATTCTTGTTCTGGAATTCTGTAGTCTTGATGTATTCTGGATCTCAGGATTTGCCCCAGTATTACACCGGAACCAGGTCGTTACACCCGTTTTGAAGTTCCTGTTAGGAAACTTCGGGAAGTTCCATTACTGGAACTCTTCTTCTGTATTTACTTGTCCTCATGGATCTTCTAAAGTTCCTTTGTCTCAGTTCCTACTTCAGCTCCCAACGCTTACTGAACCTGCAAACATCACAACACTAGAAAATCCTTATTAGATGGAAGTTTGCTCAATCATAACTATCATCATTAAAGCCTCATAAGGGTCAACAAGTTGCCCCTTTTTGATGATGACAAACTGAGCAAACTTCTGAGGATAACAGAGTAAAACAGAAGGTTAGTTTTTTCGTTTATAAAAACAATAAAGAAAACTAAACTAAATTAAAAGACTCCTACACATACATGACCTATATATGCATAGGATACTTACCTCGTGAAGCTAACATATGCAAACACCTATTTACATAGTTACCTTCATGGTTCCTTAGCCATCATCATACTTATCAACCATAACACTCATCATTGTTCTTGTTCCCTTATTGCTTATCCTATATTGCTTAAGTTCCTGATATATACCTGACGTTACTCAGGTTCCTTGTACCCTGTTCCAAGCATGACTTGTTCTTTCTATGCACAACTAGACAAACATGTTAGATAGATAATCATCATTAGTTTATAATCATCAAAACCTAATTACTCAACATTTAGTCCTGAGGGCGACCCTCAATTGGGGTCGAAATAGTTGGAAGCCTCCAACAAGTTATTAAGGAGCTTGTAAACCATTCATGGATAATTTAAGGTAACCACAAAAGGGGCAAACAATAATTACACCTAACGGGGTGTTAAACGGTCGCGCATTCCACACTAAGTCAAATACATTTATAAACAAACACCTCACAAACCAATTATAATGATAAGTAAGTATTCGGTCCATAAGGAAATGGGGTACGATTGCTAAAGATCCTAATGCATAAGCTAATTTGATGAAGACTTTAAATTGGTTGTGTAATGGTTCACCAACTAGACAAACAAGCAAAGGGTTTAAACCAATAATATGGATGCACTAGGGAATGAGGATCCACTCAACCATGGTAATCAAGCAAATTGGGAGTAATATAGGTTAGGAATTAAAGACTACATGTAAGAGTAACATCATGTAATTAAGAACAAAACTTAAAATCCTAAACATATATCCTTCATTAGTTTAGTCATAGGAGATAATTAATCAAAATTGCAATTAGTAATGATAATCTAAATTCACATTCCCCTGTCAAACCTAAAACACCATGTCTTCATGCTCAAAATCAAGAGTAGCTACTCCTATCAATATAAACAACAAGCAAACTTCATGCAAACAGTTTAGTCACAAATCAATCACTAAAACCCTTCCCAATTCCACTTAATTAACCATTAGGTTGAGCTTTATCCAACCCCTAGCTTAGCTGAAAAGACTAATCACAATTCATGGTAAAAGACATGCAAAACAAATAAATTAGGGTTTCAAGTTGTTTAAGGATTGAGGAAAAGCGATTAACTATGAATGGATCCAATTCAGTAAAAGAAATTAGCAATTTTGCGACACCAAAATTCTGTCGCAAAAAAAGATAAAACTATCGCTAAAAATAGTTACGACAGCCAACTGTCGTAATGGGTTTGTCGCAATCTGATAAGTAGCAAAATCTCATTTTAAAATTATGACAGTTTTTTTTTTATTTCAACGATAATTTTAAATTTTGTCACAGAAATTAACTTGCGACAGTATATAACTGTCGTAAATTACGACGGTTTAAAGCTATCGCAAAATAACTTTTAGGGAAGGTCAAAAGCTATCGCAAAATAAAAATAAAAATAAAAATAAAAAAAACCCACCAACCCAGCCCCCGTCACCCACTGTAAACCTTAACCACCATCCTCACCCTTACGAACCACCACCCAATGCCCCCACAATCCACCTTATGCTACCCAAAAAAAACACATAAATACCTACAAGCGACTCTAGATCTAGAATTAAACCACAAAAAACAAAAGCTACGACATTAAAACCAAGAAAAATCAAAATTAAACCAAACCTAACAAGAATCAAAATTAGAATGAAAAATAATATATCTCGAAATTAAACGAAATAACATGAATGAACATACTAGATCCGAAATTAAAACCACAAAAATAAACATAAATAAACAAAAATTGAAAGAAAATAAATGAAATTAACAAAAATGAAACGCAAATTACAAAACTCAAAATTAAACGAAATAAACAGACATAATTAGAAAAATACACCAAAAAGACGAAAATAAACTTATACCAAAACAATAAAAACAAAAATTACACAAATATCATAATATCTATCTCAAATTTCATCTTCCATGGACTTGCTTGGTCAAATTCAACCATGAAAATTCCAGATTAACCATAAAAACCCCAGATCTGGAATTTTCATGGTCGAATTTGACCTAAAAACCCTTACCTTCGAAACCATGGTCGATTATATGGTGAAATTCGTAACCTTGGTTCAATTTAATGGTCTAACACTACAAGAAAATTGTCTTTTCGTAGCGGCGATTGTACATTCGCTACAATATGCACATATGTTTGTGAAATAGTATAGGAATCTATATTATTTTACAATCGACATAGTAAACCCATATGAAATCGATACGAAAAACATATGATTATTTATTCACCTTTATTCTACATATTTATAAAATTATGGAAAAGCGTATCGTTTACAATTGCACTAAAACCCAAAAATCGATACGAAAAGCCTTTTTAACACTAGTACTGGATTTTAAAATTTTGTTTGACAAACAAAACATAAAAAATGTCATAGTTTATTGGAAAAACACTACTTAAGGTTATGGCAACAACAAATATTGTATTGAATTACCGTTCGTTGGGAATTTTTTTTGTAGCAATTACAATCGATACGAAATGTTAAAATAATCTCTATGAAAACGGTATTTTTCTTGTAGTGTAATTTCTAGTTAAACTCTTCAAAAAAGAAAGAAAAAGAAAAAAGGAATATATTCTGCCATGGAAGTAGAGAAAGATAAAGAAAGGAGAGAGTGTAAGAAGACGGAGAGAGAGAAGAGAAATGGAAGCAAAGAAAGATAGAGAAAGAAGAGAGAGCGAGAGAACGAGATAGAGAGGAAAGAAAGAAGATAGAGAGAAAGAAAGAACAGAGAAACGGCTAAGAAAAATTTTAGGGTTAAGTTGTGGGAAATAGAAGGGTTTTAATACCCATTTTCATTTTTTTAAATGTTTCTTACGACAGATTTGGGTGTCGCAGCTTACGACGGTATATTAAGCTATTGTAATGTAACATGTTTACGACAGTTTTAAGCCATCGTAAGTATTTTAATTTTTGTATAGTTATTTTGGATACCTCAGGGACAATTTAAATAGTTCGAAACCGTCGTAATTTAGCGACGAAACTGTCGCAAAATTACGACAGCTATTAAAAACTGTCGTAGCTTTCAAATTTTGCGTTAGTTTTATGGGTTGTCGTAAAAAAAACTGTCGCAGATTGCTCGGATTACAACAAATAAACAAGATTCAAGTAAGATAATATAAAACTTTAATTAAGAAGATAAACTAGAAAATAACAAGATGTGATAGATACAAAGTTGAAGCTTTAAAGTTGTCTACATTTGCTGAAAATGAAGAGAATATCTTAAAATCCACTTCTACAATGATTATTTTGAGGAATTATAAGCTAAATTACCCACTAAATTGAAGAATTAAGTTGCTAACTATGAGGAGGGTGTTGAAAATATTCTAATTAGTGTTGTCCTAACAAAATGAGCAAAGGGAAAGCCTTTATACTCCCCGAATTACATAGAAAAATAAGTTAAAAAGTCACACAGAACAGACAGCGCCCGTTCTTGTGGCTTCAGATGGGGACTAAAAACAGCCTTGCAGGGAGAAATGTTCACTCCAAAAAAGATGTGCACTGGCTCCAACTGTTGTAGAATGAAGGTAGAAAGTTGGCCTAAGGTTAGAGTACCGACTCCTACGAGGATATGATGCACGTCCGCTCCTCCTGCTGCACGTGGAAGGTAGATTGTGTGAAGTAGGATAGTGTGCCCACTCCATCGTGAGTGTGCACCCGCTCTTAGGTGTCTCTTGGGCACCTCTTTGACTTTCCTTTTTTGAGAAAAGTTTCTATTTGTCTATTATACCTACAAACATCAACAAACACACAAAGAAAAGCTGAAGACCTATGCTACTATCGGGGCATCAAAAGAAGTGAGAAAAAGGGTTAGAAGAGGATAAAGACTACAAAAATAGATTAAAAACTCTACAAAAAGTGGATATAAAATCCACTTATCAAAATCCCCCAAACTAGGCTTTTGCTAGTTCTTACAAAAATAGTCATGACAAACTATAAAGGGAGGAAAGAACTTGCTAGCCATGATCACTTTTAGCGTGAGAGAAATAATAATAATAATAATAATAATAATAATAATAATAAGTAGTATAAGTGGGGTTTGTTGGAGAAAGAAATAGTAAAATAATGTAGATCCTTAGCAAATACTACGTAAGAAAGTGTTGCAATTATTATGAAACAAGTGTAACAGAAAATTGTTATGGCTATTAGGAAATAGAGGAAATATCTATTTAAAGCTTGGTTCACGCTATTGCTCGATTTTATTTTTGTACTGTATCAAACTAATATATTTTCAACCTATTTAAAATTAAATAATACTTAGAAAATTTTGACATTTGCTACCATGAAAAACAACTCGACTCACATTTGCGATCGGTTTAATTTTTTTTTTTTTTTACCTTGCTACAATCCAAATCCCATATGTTAAATTTCACTACCTGATGCCTTATACCGTTACTATTTCGGTTAGTAGGGCCCAACAACCGTTCAACCACCTTCCAGCAACATCTCCAACACCAACCACCTTCCTTTCCCCCATCAATGCGGCCGACGCCGGTGACCCCACCACTTCCCTTTCCCCTACCTATGCAGCCAACCCCCCTCCCTTTTCCCCTTCTTGCTGCCTCCAAAATCTTTGATCCTCCATGGAGGAGTTGTCGCCATTTTCCTCTTCAACAATACTCTCTGCTGCTCCTCTGCTCCTGAATACTCCATCAATGGAGGAGTTGTCGCCATTGTTGCCGCCATTGTCGATTTTAAGCGCATAACTTGAAGGATGGTTTGACGGATTAATTCGGTTAATTCATCATCTGTATTTGATGGTTTGACGGATTAATTATTCAGTTAATTCGTCATCTGCATCACCAATGTGCATACAATTTGTTTGATAATGGATTCCGAATCAACCCATCAATTATTTTAATTGATAATGGATTCTGAATCATCCCATCAATTATTTCGGTCAAATTTGATGGCTTGACTAATTAATTCACTTAATTGTAAAAAAGATTCAATTTTAGGGAATACCTAGGCCACTTCAAATTAAGCAAGAAAAATGAAGGAAATTTGTGTTTTTTATGGAGAGAGATGACGGCAGCAAGAATAGGGATGTCAGTGGGGCGGGTCAAGTAGGAGACCCGCCCCAGTGGGCGGGGATGGGTCCCGATTTGGTGAGTGGTGGGGCGGGGATGGGGATAAAAACCATACCCGCCATGGGTGATGGGGCGGGGGTGGATTTTAGGTTGTACCTGCCCCATCCCCACTTCATACCCGCCCCGCCTTACCTGCCCTACTTCGTACCCGCCCCATCCCCACTTCATACCCACCCTCCCAACTTCGTATCCGCCCCATACCCTTATCCATATATATTACTACATATAAATATATACTTTTTTTTTTCTATTTTAAATATAAATTAAGTAAAATAATATAGTAAAAGTATAATACTTTTGTAATAGACTTAAATTATAAACAAAAAATAAAATGTGTAACTTAACAATGTTTTTTATTTTTTTTACCATTATGATGTAATATAGTGGTGTTTGGAAGGTGGGGATAAGGCGGGTCTTAGGTGGGGATTAGGTAGAGGTGGATATCCAAGTTGGGGGTGGGGGGGGGGGGGGATGGTTTTGGGATTGTACCCGCCAAGGCGGGGATGGGGATGTATTTTGGACCCGTATCGGGGATGGGGGTGGGGATGAGAATGTTAGGTGGGGATGGGGATGGGAAAGCCAACATCCGCCCCGACCCGCCCTATTGACATCCCTAAGCAAGAAGGGGAAAAGGGAGGGGGTGGGGTCAGCGGCCCCAACCGAAACTTTGGGTGCCGGCCGCCAGCAGGGGGAAGAAGGAGGGGCTAGCAGTTCAGGGTGGCTGTTTCTTTTATTTTTATTTTTTTTTTTATAAACTTAACGGATTCCGTTAAGTGGTAGTGAAATTCTGCAATATGGGATTTGGGTGATAGCAAAGTTAAAAAAAAAAAAAATTATACCGGTAGCAAATGTGAATCGAGGTATTTTTTCAGGTAGCAAATGTCAAAATTTCCTAATACTTACTGACGATTGTAATATTATGTTATAACAACCTATCATGCGGGCCAAAAGCTATTTATGTTTTAAATTTAATTTTACTTTGACTTTACAATGTATATTATTTTTATGAAATCATATATTGTATTGTTTGTTATTTTAAATTATCCTTGTATTATTCTACTTACGTTTTGAATCAAATTTAACCAAAAGCTTAAGCTTAAGGTTGAGGCCTAGGAGTACGTTTAATACTCTATTACTTCCCCTCACACAAGAAGCCATTATCACAATGGTGGATGAGAATTGAACCCAAAGGTCGCATTGGCTCTGATACTATGTTAAAGGACCAAATTAGCCAAAAACTTAAACTAACAGTTAAGGCCCATGATTGGTTTATATACCCTATAATTTATGTTAAATTTGAGTTATTTAGTATACAATATGATGTTATTCGATTAAATTTCTACTGTAATTTTGTTTAAACCTGTTATATTTTAAATATATTTTATGTTATTTTGTTTTAACATAGTGTTATTTTAATTTACCTTTACAATTATAATGTTTGGATTGTTCTATTACAGAGTTGAGATTTAGAATGACGTGAAAAATCACCTTAGATCAATACCAAGTAAATTGCATAAAATCATCTTTAATTAATAAAAAAAAACATTGAAGAAATGAAAACAGATGATTAAGAGAAAAACAAGAAGGAAGAACTTGCAATTGGAAGACAAAACAAAGTTTGATTGAATTCACATATTATTTTAACAGAAAAATTTGGCAAAACAGATAATAATGTGAAAAAATTTAAGAGGGAAAGTAAAAGGGAGACCAAGAAGTTTTTATACTTCCTCAGTATTTTAATAAGTTTTATACTTTGACCAGCATATAATTTAAGGCAATTTGATTGACTTAAATAAAATAAGAGGTGAGTGGGTGATGTGGATTTAAACCCCTTAACTCAATAAAGAATCTAAAATCACACAAGTAACACAAGCCCTCCGAATTCTTTAAGAAAAGAGAACAATTCTAACAACAACGAACCGGATATGACTTGTAATTCGACCACTCCTGGAACGAATTCAAGACTACTCAAACTACTTAGACTACTCCTAGAATTAAGTATTTTGATAATCAAAACTTAGACTACTCTTAAAATCAAGAATTGAACGCTCTAATTACCAAAACAACTCCTTGAATTAAAACTAGAAAAGAAAAGTTTAAACAAAGTTAAACAACTTGTATTGAAACTAATCTAATTTTCTATCTATAATAACTATAATAACTATTAAAAGTGAGAAGTTGGCAAATTTGTTCACCCCTTAGTAATAGTGTGATGCCATTATTAGCCCTCAAAAAGTGCAAGTACTCTTTTTCCCTTGAATTGCAATTGAAATGCTACTTTTTAAAGGTAGTCTTCCTATTATAGCCTTGAAAGTTGAAAGTCATGTTACTCTTGCCTCTTGGAAACTTAAATCACCATATTCAACTTTCTCTTTCCTGATCTCATCCTCTTACTTACACTCTTCTGGTATCCTTCCTTGAAGCGTTCTATCTCTTCCATCAAAGCGTGCTCAAGGTATTCCATGGAAGGGTGATATGAGGATTCTCTCCTCCATTGATGGGTGCTATGGTAAAGTGTTTTTATTCTTCATAATTAATTAGCTTTCTCTCTTCTCCTTTAGTTTGCAATTTAGCACCATCAATTCTGGTTACTTGAAATTTCTCCCCCTTTTTCTACTATCTGGATTTTTTTTTTCCTGTGTTAGGTATAGGATAAAAATTGTTTTGGTTTAATTCCGGAAATTGAGCTTTTTTTATAACTTAAATTTTCGATCTCTGGTGATTTAGGGTTAGGGTTTTTGATTGGGATTCTCTCCTCCATTGAAGCATGCACGTTTTCCAATTCCATTGAATTTTAGGGGTAGATATTTGTGGGATCATAGAAACTGGAGTAAAGGTAGCTTCTTTAGATTATGGAGATGAGCTTAGAGTTAGGAGAGATGGTATTGTGGAGAAATTAAACACGTACTGTCATAACTGTGAAGCTGTAGTTTGAGTAGATGTAAATGTTTGGGCTTTCAATTTCCCTTTATAATTTTTTGTTTATATAATTAGCTTGGTGCCTTTGCTTTGTTCAGTTTTAAGTTGCAGTAGGATAAGGGGCAAGTGGTTTCTAATACGTAGTAAGTTTTTTTTTTTGGTTTGCAGCAAGATGACGAGACTTCTTTTAAGAGGTTTTCATTCTTTCTCTCTCTTCAATTCGAATGTGCTAGATCAATTTGTTTTCTTTTCATCAATTTGGGTTTCTTTTCGGTCCAACTTGTGCCATCTATTAATTTTGGTATTTTGTTTTGTTTTTGAGGGTTTCTGGTACATAGAAATGTGTGAAAGTTGCAAGATTTGTTCGGGGTTTGTGATTTTTTTTTTCAATTGAATTAGTTTTGCTGATTTTCTTCTATATTAACCCCCAATTTGTGTAGAAAGTTTGGATTTTATTTGAATGGCAACTGGCAAGTCATAGATTGGTTCATCTTGCTTCACAAAAAACAGGTTTTTAATTCTGGGTTAAGTGGATATACGGTAAGAAAGAGGCAATTTAAAGCGCTTAAGAATGAGTTTTTGACTCAAACAAGTATCTGAATTCATGAATCTATGCATTGAACCAGGTCGGATGAGTGAGTTTGTTTTCAATCATCGAATATCAAATTCACAGTCTAGGGTTCTTAGTTTTCTTTTTCAATTTAGTCAATGTAGGGTTCTTCTAAGATGGATTATTGAGCTAATAGTCTTAATATAGGGTTTTTAATTGCATGTTTTTTGAATTTTCATTTGCATATGTCAGTGTTTTAGGTTTTGTTTGAATTGTTTGGTCACAATTTTATACATTGATCTTTAGTTTGGTCAAAATTTTATACATTGATCTTTAGTTTGGTTTCTTTGTGCTTTGAATCGAATGAAACCCATAATGTTGACTTATTTTACTATGGTATGGAGGACTATGGGCTGAGAAGAATCTTATGCCTTGTTTTTTTTTAAGGTTGCTAAACACTCGAAAACCTTACACAATAACCAAGCAACATGAGCGATGGACAGAAGAGTAGCACAATTGGTTTCTCGAGGCCTTGAAACTCTTATGGTTAAGCTTGGCAGAGGATTGAAGGTTTTACTTTGCTTTAAACCTTTTCTTTTAAATATTGTCGTTGAGCTTTTATATCTATAAGATTAGTTTTTTCAAAAGGACATTAATCAGAATTACCACGTGGGTGATAGTTTCACTACTTAATAGAGAATGAAAATTGTTCAACATAAAATCAAATTCAGGGAGAGGTGGGGGCAGACTGTGATAGCTAAGTTGAATCATTTGATTGTTTGTTATCACTAAAAATCATACCAGTCCACTTGGCATGCTTCCAGATGAAGAAGTTGAGTATTGCATTCAAATAGAATTAAATTGGAATAATTTCGTCAATTATGATGTTTGGCTCACACCAAAACCTTTATGTATAGCATTTGAATACATATTTTATAGTATTAAGTTTGTCACTCTACAAATTCTTTTGGGTGATGCAGTTTGACAAGGAAACAATAGCTAAAATACTACTGCATTACAACTGTTGTTAATTGAATAGTATTGAGTATTAATCATGATTCACAAATTTGTTTTCAGTATTTTCTCAAGATTGTGGGTCATGACTCTACTCATTCTGTCTTGCTTGTTTTCTCATGGTTTGCAGGTGCATTCCCATTTTAACGTCTACAGTTTTACGGATAAATAAGTGGGAGAGTGTTTTCCTATGCCCAAGGAGGTGCTCATTGCCTCATTCTCACTTAGGAATGCTAACAGATGGTAGATATGTTTATGTTGTCACTGGACAGTATGGTCCACAATGGAGAGAATCGACAGCCCGTAAATTTGTGCTTGATACTAAAACGAGACAGTGGAAAGCCCTTCTTTCTTTGCCAGTCCCCTAGGTAATTTTTTGTGATGCCTCTGTTCTCGGTGTCTGTGCAGAGTAGTTTTTATCCTGCAATTTTAAGAATTTATAACTATTCTATTCAGGAATGCATCGGCTACTCAACTTTGGAGAGGAATACTGCATGTCATGGGAGGCAGTGGGTATAATCAGTACACACCTGAATTAGACCACTAAAGTATGACAGCGAAGGATGGGAAAGCATTAGAGGAGTGGCGATAAGAAGTACTTACTCCTCGTGGTGGACCTCACAGGTGATTTGATCATGTCCTGTCAAAATCTCTCCTTTAATCTATAACTATTAAAAGTGAGAACTTGGCCATATGAAATTCCCTTGGTAATAGTGTAGTCAACTTAGGTTTCTGCTATTATTTCAGCAGCTACGGTGATGGATCATCCAGTGCCAAGGTTACCGTTTCCTCTCCTCGCTGCCACACTCACGGTATCTTTCTCTCTTTCTCTCCCTTCTTTGAGTTTAAAATGAATCAACTCAATTAAGAAATTAGCATTTGTTTCTTTAATGTACGGTTTGAGTGCCAAGGTTTCTACTTCTTCTTATTCTTGTACGGTTTGCTGTTTTGTGGGGTGCAAGTAGGACCCATGTTAAGACTTGAGAGTTAGGATTGGGTTATCTTCCAAAAAATTAGCATTTGTTTCTTTAATGTACTTGATTTCCTTCATGTTTTGGTAGCTTCTTTCCTAATTAAAACTTTTGCCACTGGCAGTTGTGAGCAATTGCCATCTTTGCTGTTTCTCTTGCTCTGCAAGGCTGGAGCCCAGGCATAGAAAATTCCTCTATACCAGGTAAGATGATTAGTTCTTTGGCAGTTCAGTATCTTTGCCTATTGCTTTCCTGATAGTGTGCTAACATTCTTTCTACTTCGGTTTCAGCACATTGCAGAGGTTGCTGGTAACCCTCATATGGTTTTGCCAGTCCCGGCCTTCAAATGTCATCAATGGTGGATCTCATGCTGGAAACAAGCTTGCAATGCAGGAGTTCATGATTCTGCCTACTGGAGCTGTTACGGATCGGCGACCTCCTAGCACCGGTCAAAGGCCCACTTCTCTATTTCCTTCATTTATCCTAAAAAAAACATCAACCTACCTTATTTCTGCTCCTCGAATCAAGGTAATTCCTCTTCTCTCCAAATTTCAGCTGTAATTTTTGTTCAATTTCTTCAATGATGCCCCTTTTCTTCGGTCTATTATGAAATTGTATTTCAATTCACCAAAAACCCTTGCTTTTGTAAATCCAGAAGTACCCCTTTTTCCCACAAAATTCAATTTCATTTTTCCTTTTTACTATCTTTGTCTTGTTTATTGTAACTATTAAGCTCTATTTTTTTACAATTTTATAACCCTTGAATTGTTTATTTGATTATTTGAACGAATTGTGAAGGGAACTCGTCCTTCATATTTGAACTATGAATTTTTCATATGAAAAAAAAAATAAAAATAATAAAGGGTGGATTTTTGCTCTGGAAATTTTAAAATTTTCTGTACTCAAATTGCAGCTTTTCTTTTGTTCAGTGTAGTTATGATGTTGGGATCTTAATGATACTTTATCAACTGACTTGACTTTTCTTTTGCCAGTTGATTTTCATGTTTGGTACATTTCTTGTATTAGTGTTGGTTACATTTGTAAATTGAATTGCTGATTGAATATTTGAGCATTGGTTCTGTGTATTTGGTTGTGTGCTATGTCTGTGCTTTTGTGTTCAATCTATTTGCAAAGTGAAATAAGATTGACCTTTGAGTAAACTTTGCGAGAA
Source organism: Chenopodium album (assembly GCF_948465745.1). Lineage (NCBI taxonomy): Eukaryota > Viridiplantae > Streptophyta > Magnoliopsida > Caryophyllales > Amaranthaceae > Chenopodium > Chenopodium album. The sequence goes on from NC_137844.1 coordinate 38,528,630, forward strand.
TAGGTAGTGAAAACTAATTTAATGGGGTTTTTGTTGTTTCATTAAACGGTTGTTGTATCATGTACTTTCGAATGTGGAGCTTGGAAATATGTGTCTCTGTGTGTGTGAGAGAGAGAGAGAGAGAGAGAGAGAAGGGAGTATTTGCTGGTGTTTTTTACTACCCTTTTGCTGCTATGAAGGTGAAGCTTTTTTCTTCTAGCTTTCAAAAGTTGAATTGCCTTATTTGGGCTCGTTGTCTTTGGTGTTATGCTCCATATGTGCAGTAGGATTAGGTGATTGAGTTAATCTGATTTAATGGTTAGAGTAGGTAGAATGTAGCAGCAGTTGCTATTTCGAGGGGGAGAGGTGACTAGAATGTTTGTACATTTATTGCACTATGCTGAATGAATACGACTCAACATCGTGAGTATCGAAAGGGAGAAAATATGTGAGTATCCAAGTTTATGAGATGGGTTCATGGGAATCGGGATACATGTTACAATGCATCTCTTCTTGCATCCTTGTTTTAGAGTAGTTGCAGTTCATCTATAACTAATCAAGCTATTAGCTCCACATCATAAAATAAACAATCATAATATATGTTAAATATATTATTGGCTTTTGAAAATCTGTAAAGCAGTTTCAATCATGATATATGTTAAATATATTAGAATCGCTCTTTTATTTAAATAAGAGGAAAATGTTACAAGGGTAAATTTCAAGAGTATGAAGACCATGGTAGTTAGATATATTTAGAAATAGTTGTATTGTAGTATTTTTTTTTTGAAGCAAAACGGGAAATTTTATTAAAGATCAAGATCCGCCAAAGTTTGAAAGCTTTGAGGGAATAAACTCATACATACGTTCATTAGCACTACCCAGATCCCATCTAGCGGCATAGTGAACCACTGTATTTCCCACCCTTCTAATGTGATTACAAGAAAAATAACTTGACATTCTATGAATATCATCATATAGGAGAAAGATGGTGGCTGCACCCTCCTGCTTGCATTTTATAGCTCTGACAACGTTAATGGCATCCCCTTCTAGAATCCCCCTCTCATATCTCATTTGTCTTGCGAGTTCAATCCCATATCGAGCAGCAGCAGCTTCCGCAAGCTCAACAGACCACACACCTCGTATTTTTTACAGCAACAAGCAGCAGAGAGCCCTGGTCATTACGTATCACAACCCCAAGCCTCACCTGACCATTTGTAGGAACATGAGCATCGAAGTTCACTTTCACACACCCACTGCTTGGGGCACTCTAGCTTGCAGACGAAGGGACAGCAGCCGCAGCAACACACCCACCAACCCTTGCATTATAAATGCCATATTCTTCACCCATACGCACATAGCCTGCTGCCAAACTAACATTTTTTTTTTTTTTTTTGAGAAATATTAAAGCTAACACTTGTTTGTTTATTCACTACTCTATTTATTTAACAGCCTTAAGAAATTGATTTTATTTATTTATTATTATTTTTATTTACTGCAGCGGTGGGTTGAGCATTTGGTAGGTGGGAAATGCAAACGAGATGCAATTGCGGATTGATCCAATGCATGCCAACTTAAGTGATGAAATTATTATTAGTCTATATTTCAGCTTGATGAATACGCCGAAATCAGATTCTTATGTGAATTGAGAAAGAAGTAATTCATAGAATAAAGTAGCTATTTAGTGTTAGGTTATGCAAATTTTAGAAAGGTGTAATTTAGAATAGATTTTTTTTTTCCTCCGAGGGAAGAATAGATTAGTTGTTTGGTGTTGATTCTGATATCCTATCAGCTCTTTTTAATCAATAAAATTATAAAATTTGTAGAAAGTGTTTAATTGATATTCTCTGATTTACTTGAGGTTCGCATATCACACTTACAATTTTACTAAATCGTGTTTAATATATAGACAACTGTATGATTTGTATCCTATGAACGCCTATCTTCTTTCAATTTCATTATAAACACTTCATCTGTTTCTTTTACTTGCAATACACCTTAGAGATGATTAGTTCAGATAAGCGAGCGATTTTATCAAAATAAATTTAACACGAGGATTAGAGTAAGGTTAGGTATCATGTGTAAATTATTTTGAATAATTTATCCATTTACGTTGTATAATCTCGACTTCAAAATGTGTGTCACAAGGCTTTGTTGCAGGTAAATAGAAATAGAGAAGTATAACATATTCCTATATTAATTTAGCTTAGAATGATAGTTTATGGTGGATAACTATTTAATATTCCTATATTGAAGATCCACTATAATATCTGCAACCTTTATTTTATGTCGTAGACCTTTTGTGACAAGGATTTCAGTTCAAATTTTTTTTCATTTTAGTTTTTTTTTTTTTTTTCCTTTTCTTTTTGGGACGGAATACAGCGGGGAAATGGATGATGGATATATAGATCAACAAAATATGTTACAATAATTTTTTATTTCTCAAGTATTATATTAGCCTTGTTACAATTATTGTATTATGCTCTAAAACTGCATGATTATTGTCTTCTCTAATTGAAAACTTCAACCTTAAAGCATAATCTTTAAAAGACTTAGATTATTTAGAAATCTTTTAATGTAATTATTTGATTTTATTTATGCAAAGGCTAATTGAAGCGTAAGTGTAACTCTTAAGAAAATATTTTTAAATTGAAAATGATTATGGTTAACAAAGATAACCCTTCAATTGGGCTTCCATCAGTTTTAACCGGTGGAAAGCCCCAATTCTTGTTTCTTTTAAGTTTTTTTTAGGTTTATAATAACGCTTTCTCCTTTTGAGAGGAACTTTTCTCCCTCGAAAGAAAAGGTTTCTGATCTCTTTCCAGTTTCGAAAGACAAGGGTTTTTCGACCTCTTTCGAAAGACAAGGTTTATCTTCTCTTTTCGGGGGAGAAATTTCTTAGTTTTGAATCCATGATATTAGATCTAATGGATAGGATTACCGTGAAGTTAATTTCGTTGGTGAAAAAGTTATTAAGTTTTTGAATACAGACAAATGAATCAGAAGGAAAATATCTTCACGGCTACAAAGGATCGTTAAATTGTCTCTCCAACAAGACTGTATTTTCTAGCGATATAAGCGGGCGATGTTCCACAATGCAAGATCTACTCGACGATCGTAGTTTTTATAAAGGGATTTTTTTTATTCAATATCTTATGTATTTGTTAACGTTGAATCCTTATTGTAGATGTCCATAAACGACGATGGAAAATGATCATAACAATTATGAGTCATTTCTAACCACATTATTAGATTTATGTTTGATATTGGGATTAATGAGCTTGTTCCTTCTTAATCTATATAAATTCATACAATTTTAATAGACTTCAAATTTTATCTATATGTTAGGAATAAAACACTTTGTTATATTTTAATTAATTGAGAATATAAACTATAGATGATATAAACAAGAACTCTAGATTGAATGATGCTATCACCCATATCATAAGAAAATATTTTAGGAGTCTTTATTCAATTTTGCTAAGAAAATTTTGACGTAGACATATAGTTGGTTAATGAAATAGTTCTTTTAATGTAACAATACAAGAATTATTTGGTCATCCTTCTAAACTTCTCTTCCCCAATTAATTGAATTTAGAAGGGCCCGGGAGAAAGAAAAAGAGCAGGAAAGATAAAGGGGCCAAAGGAAAGAGTAGGGTCGGGAGAGAGAGATAAAGAGCAAGCCAAAAGAGAGAGAGGAGAGGGCATGCTGGGAGAGGAAATGATTCTAGAGATAGAAAGAAAGAAGGGCCAGAGGAAAGAGAGAGAGAGAGAGAGAGAGAGAGAGAGGGGCTAGGAGATCGAAAAAAGTGAAAGAGAGATAGATAGATAGAGAGAGAAAAAAAAGATATATAGCAATAAAGAAAAACTACGATTGGGAGAGATAGAGAGAGAAAGAGAGAGAGAGAGGGAAATATATGAGAGGAGGAGAGAAAGATGAAGATAGAGAAGGAGAAAAAGATGAAGATAGAGGAGGAGAGGAAAAGGAGAAGGAGAGATAGCGAGAAGGAGGTAGAGAAACAAGGGCTAAAAGAGAGAGAATCATCGAGAGAGAGAAATGGAACTAGGAAAGCGAAGGGTTTGAAAAGAGAGGCAAAGAGGGGCTAAGAGATAGGGAAGACCGAAAGATAGAGATACAAACTCAAAAGAGAGAGGGGGTAGGCTAGAAGATGAGATAGAGGATGGGAGAAAAAAAAGTTAGAAAAAATAAGAGAGATAGAAATATGGGTTATGAAAGAAAAAGGATGAGATAGAGAGAGGCAAAAAAAAGATATAGGGACAGGATAAATGTAAGGGGGTTTGAAGAGAAATAAAGAGAGTGATAGATAGAGAATAAGACTGAGAGAAAAGGATAGAGAAAGAGTATATGATATAATGATAAAGAACCCCTTCAAAAAAAAAATATAATGATAAAGAACGAAGGAGAAGGCTCGAGGGAGCTAGAGAGAGAGAATGAGTAAGTGCGACATATAATTTTCAATTATTTTGTTTTATCTTTTTTCACATATTTGAACGATTTTGTCACAACATATATTATCAAATAACTTTTTGGTGCAACAACCCACACCGTGTGACATGGGTTACTCGAGTTATTTTGTTAGGGGAGTTATGTAGTTAGGGGTTATTAGAGTTACTCGGTTAGGGGGTTACTTGTGGAGTTCAGGCAGGGGTTAATCGAGAAGTTCACTCGGTCAAGGGTTACTTGATCAGGGGTTACTCGAGTTACTCGGTCAGGGGTAACTCGATCGAGTAACTCGAGTTACTAGGTAAGGGGTTATTTAAGGAGTTCGTTCAGGGGTTACTCGGTCAGTGATTACTTGAGGGTTCATTCAGGGGTTACTTGAGGAATTCTTCAGTCCGGGGTTAATCGGTCAGAGGTTACTCGAGGGATTACTCAGTCGGGGGTAGAGGTGTTCAGATCCGGATACCCGGGTTTTCGGGTACCCGAAAAAGCGGGTACCCGAATCTTCGGGTAGTTTGTAAGTTGGCCCATGCCCCCGACCCGGGAACTCTGGATACCCGATTTCGGGTACCCGGAATTCCCGGGTCGGGTCATAGAGTACCCGAAATTATTAATCCACCAATTTTTTTTCTGTAAAAAAAACCTTGATTTCATAGTTTCATTCATCACTTTCATGTGAGTAAGTGAGTTTTATAAACTTTATAGTATAAAAAATCGTTATACTGTACAAAATTATAATCAATTATATTAAAAAAAAAAAAAAAGAATTACAACAAATTAAACATCACGCAAGCCTATAATCCAAAAAATTAAAGAAATTGCAAAGTTGCAAACTTTATCATACTTGGGAAAACACCATTAACAATTATAAATGAACATCTTCTTTCAAAATCAAATTTGAATGAACTTGGACCCATCATGTTGTTTACAACAGTAGATCTTGTACTTGTGGCTGTCGTTGCGGTGGACGGCAGGAGATCTTGTGTTGCTTCAATTTTCTAGGTTGATGAAGGGTATTCTCTCGCGCGGTGGCTGAAGACCATGTGAGACTGTGAGTAAGATGAAGGAGAGAGGGAGGGGGGGGGGGGGGGGGGTGGGGGGGATGAAAGCATTGGAGGACAAAGAGAGGGATGAAAGGGATGGAGGACGGAGAGAGGAAAGAGTGCGTGTGGTGGCTACTACAGGGGAAGTGGGAACATAAAACCCTATGCTTCTACTAGCAGCACATATATATTTTTTACCAAAATTAAAAAAAAATAAAAATTAGTGGGTCAGCGAGTACCCGATTAGCACAAAAGACGGCCCATGACCCAACCCGCTACACATCTTTTTTACCGGGTCGGGTACCCGGCCCAAAAAATTTGAAAAAAATAAAAAAATACCCGCTAGAAATTTACCGGGTTGTCGGGTCAGCGGGTCGGGTCGCTCGGGTCGGGTATTTTTGAACACCCCTAGTCAGAGGTTACTCGGTAAGGAGTAAGTCAAGTAACCCCTAACCGAGTAACTTGAGAAACCCCGACAACTCGAGTAACCTTTGACCGATTAACTCGAGTAACCCCGCCAACTCGAATAACCCGTGACCAAGAAACTCGAGTAACCCCTGATCGAGTAACTTGAGTAACCCCTGCCGTACGGTACAACAGGCCGCATACAAAAAATTGTGATTATCAAATCCCTTTTAATTACCTATCCATAAAACCCATAACCAATTGTAATGTTGGCCCATGTTCTTTAGGGGTCACCAAACTATTTCCGAGTTGGTGAACAATTTATTCAGGGTACACAAATTATTTAAAGGTGAGAAATTTATATAAGGGTGACAAATTTATTCAGGATTAAAGTAATTATATATTATTGTTAAGAGTGAACTAATTATATAGGGGTGAGCAGACTATTGAGGGGTTTAACAATTTATTGACGAGTTAATTTATTCAGCAGTGAGGTAATTATATATGTTTTTTAGGGGCGAGCAAATTTAATTATTTTAGGGTGATCAATTTATTAAAGGGTGAGGTATGTAATTGTATGTAATTATTAGGGGTGAGCAAATTATTTATGGGAGAACAAAATATATAGGAACCCACTCACGTAGGTCACGCGTAGATTGTATACTTTATCTGTTTTTAGGAGTGAACAATTATTTATTTGTAAGCAAATTCTTTATTGAAGAGAGATAAGTATGTATATGACTTTTAGAGGTTAGTTATAAGTGTATATATGACTCACGTAGGGGCAAACAAATTATTAAAGGTTGAGGTAAGTGTGTAGATGACTTTAGGGGTGAACAAATTATATAGGGGCAAGCAAATTCTCTACGTGTGGATAAACTATTTAAGGGCGAGCAAATTATCATTTGATGAGGTAATTTGATTATTATTTTTAGACGTGGGCCAATTTGTAGGGTGGAATGAGCAATTTATTTAAAGGTGAGGTTATTGTATTTGGATTTTAGGATTGGGCAAATTATTTAGTAATGAGCAAACTATTAAGGGGTGGACAATTTATTAGGGGTGAGTTAATTTGCATATGGTTTTTAAGGGTAAACAAATTATTTAGGAGTGAGGTAATTGTATATGTTTATTAGAGGAGCTACAACGAATACTATGTCAAAATACAAATTACTAATCCATATATAACAATAACATTACATTTGTAGATACAACGAATACTATGTCAAAATACAACAAATTAATTACACATTTACTTTAAGTGCTAAGAAAAACTATTTCGATTCGCCAAATGGAGCGCGTGCATCGCGCGCGCAGAAGTCAATAACTAGTATACCTAAAAGCCACAAAATTTACCCCTATTTATAGACATAGGAGGCAACTAATCCTACTCGTACAAGGATTAGGACAAACCCCTAACCTTGCTCTCCAAGCATCCTAACTAGAATAGAATAACTACTTCTAATTAGAATAGGAAACCTATTCCTAAACAAACTCTAATTAACTAAAAACATTCCTAATAACCTTAGGAAGTTTATAGCAACTAAATAACAGAAAATAAAGGTTATCCTAAGTGCTTAAACCAAGAAAAACCCTTTCAAGTGAAAGGTAAAAACTTGCAAGCAAAATTCTAGAAAAACTAAGTATAAAAAAAATTCATTTCACCTCGCCGTTGGCACACCACCTTATGCGCCGCCCCATAGCCACGCATCAGACCTGAGTGTAGCTGGGTTCATGCCATGCCGGTGATCCGGCGCGTGGCCCCCAGATCGACGCGTCGCCGCCGCCATCGTCATCGGAAGCTGACTACTGCACTTTTCCTTCTTCCTTGATAATCAAGCAAGTGACCCATCCTTGACTTTTCCTTCCAAGTTCGAACCCTATTGGACTCAAAATCAATGTAATTGGTTCTTCAAAAGAATTTCCCTCTTGATTCACATCAGTGGGGCACTTGGAGTATTAATAAATTGTATAAAAAAATAAGGGTTAATAATTTATCAAAAAGTAATGAATATGTGAGGAAAGAAATAATAAAAAAATAGAGTAGTAGTGGGTTTGGGCGGAGACCTTAAAAGGAGAAAGATATAATACTCCCTGCATCTTTTTATTAAGAGCCTATTTGAGTTTTTTCATGAAAATTAAGAAAATTATAGATTCTTTAAATCTAATAATTGGAAGTACAAATATGCATTTGAAGTTAGAGAGAAATAGAGAAAAAAAAAGTGGGTGAGAATTATTGATAAGAGGGAGAGAGAAAATATTGAGAATTGATGTCAAAACTACAAAAAAAGAAAGAAAAAAAATGACAAATCATAAAAAAAAAAAAGGGAATAACATTATCAAAAAGTACAAACTTTAAATAGAAATAGGCTCTTAATTTTGGTTACCCAAAATGGAATACATGTTCTTAGTAAAAGGACGGAGAAAGTAATAAAATGTAGTAGCTTTTGCCAAAAAAAGAAAGTGTAACACTTATTAAAATACGGCCGCATTTGTTATGTGTAACGCTTATCAAAAAAGGAGAGAGTAAGTATTATAAGCTGACAAAATTGTGCCTTTTTTCCTTATAAGAGTACCATGTGAGTAATGCTTTCCCCACCCCCCCCCCCCCCCCCCCCCCCAACCAACAAGTTAATGCTTTCAGTCAATTCTGTCTCTTCATTTGACCACCCTCTGTTGACTTCCTTTGCTATAACCTGAGTATGGACTACACTGTGCCAACTAAGCTACCTCAAGACACACAATCTGCTCCTTCAAAGTTCGAATTTAAGTCGCCTTTTCTTTTTCCCCCTGGTTTTTTGATAGTTATTGTGTGTTTAATTCGGTTGCCCCAACTACTAGCATTGATTGCTTCTCCCAGTTAAACTCTACTGAGTTATTCGATTATTCTCTGTCTTTTAATGGAAATTCCCCGTTCTTTTCGCTTAACCCCACTAAGATCTTTCCTTTTCTTTACCACTTTCTCACCCAACCACCAACTACCCCCTTTATTCACCTCTTGTCCTCTACAAATATGGGAATAGACAATAATTATGAAGTTTCCCTAAGCCCCACAGACAGAGTGTATACCCCCAATCCCCTTTTACATCATTTTAGACCTAAAAGTATCCTAGTTGACCCCATTATAAGAGCCATTGAATTCTCTTTTCTAAGAGAATGATGAATGAGGAAGAACTTAAAACCTACCGTGAGTTTCAAGCCACCCATTCCTATGTTTCTCCGAGAACCCTAATGGCCAATTCTCCTCAGAAACAAACCCTTTCCCCAACGAAGAACCCTGTGCATAACTGGCCTAAGCTAAAGGGCCCAGAGGTAGGTCGACTTCTGCTTTCCCTGAGAGCTCTTCTGAGAGTTTCCCTCAGCCTTCAAGCCCACCAAACTCCCTTGCTTCAGTGGAATCCTTTGCTACAACGCCTTCTTCTATTTCCTCGGACTCCATGATGCCTCTCTTAAATCTGGGAAAGCTTGGCATTGAGTCTAGTGAGGACTCCTTTTACTTTGAGCAGGAGTACTATACTATGAGGAAAGGAAGATGTTGTTCAAGAAGCATAAAGGGAGAAGATTTACTAAAGAAGGACCAAGGAAGAAGATTTGGAGTGCTGGAGTGGAGAGCGACCTTAAGACAGTTTCTAGCTTGGGAAGCAAATTGAAAGGGAACCTGGCTATGAGGGCTCACAGGAGGAGTGGGGAAAGAAGTCTCCGCTGGACAAGGTTGAAGTGAAATGTGACAGATTTAGGTATGGACTTAGTAAGGATGATAACCTATCGGAAAAGTTCATGGAGGTGGAAGAGAGTGGACAGTCTACAAGAAGGATCCAGGTGCTAAGGATCTCGGTGAAACAGGACTTAATGGACTCGGAAGATGAAGTGTCAAGCAGGGCTGTTTCTAGTGTGGAAGCAAGGGCTGAAATCCAGGAGGGTGCGGCTGGCCTACAACCTTGGGGTGGGAAATGAGTGTCATCAGCTGGAATTGTAGGGGAGCGAGTGATAAAAGCTCCCCAATTTTCCCAACTCTTAAACTAATTTCGGCTAGGTTTAACGTAGACTTTATTTTTCTTTGTGAAACTAAATATATTTATGATTCCCTAACCCCTATTTTCAGTAAAATGGGTTTTAAGGGTAGTACAGGGTGTGATGCAATAGCCATCAAAGGAGGCCTGTTCTTTTGCTGGTCGGATAGGGTTTCTGTAGAGGTGATAGAAGTTCACCCTTTTGTTATCCTGTGTAATGTTAATCTAGTAGGAGGCTTTAACTATTATATTGCGTGTGTTTATGGTAGTCCTTACCTTTCTGACCGAAGGGAAGTGTGGAACAAGCTCCACGACCTTCTCAATGTCTATAAAGGACATGTAGTCTTGATTGGAGACTTTAATCAATTAGATTCCCCTGACCAAAAGATAGGGGGAAGCAATCGTATTCCAAGAATAATGCCTTTTGTGAATTGGACTATTGACAACAAGCTAACATCCTTACCATGCATGGGGATGAAATTTACCTGGTGTAACAATAGTGCAGAAGATCCAATTTATGAAAGACTGGATAGGGCATATGCAAATAGTGGATGGTTAGACATCTTCCCTGATGCCAAAGTTTGAAATCTGCCTATAATTTTCTCGGATCATGCCCCACTTCTTCTTCAACTTCATAACCTAAAGCCGAGAAAATTCACCCCTTATAAAATGGAAGCTTGGTGTTTGAAAGCTGAGGCAGTAAATGATCTAATTAAGACTGTCTGTGTAACACCCCCAAATCTCCCTCTAAGGAAATACTAGTATAATACGTATAATTATTCCGTAGAGATAGACTTAGGCGTATTACCGCCGCGTGATTATGCAAGGCTACTCAACTTACTAACAAAACCATACTTTGCAGCGGAAACTTCAAAACTCTCCTTTATTAATAATAACTATGAATAGGAACCAATGTTATGAGTACTCAAAAATAGATACAAAGACCACGATTCCTAACTTAGTGAAACCAAATCCCGGGACTCCAATGCATCAATTTATTCACTCCACCTGAAATAACACTGCTTACCATTACGGTAAATAGGGCGAACCAAAACAAATAAGAAATACGGGTTAGCAAAATATGCTAAGTACGGTAAGTGCAAGATAATTAAACTCAATTTATTTGCAAACATGCTTTTGAAATCAATTCCAATAATTAATCCAGTAATTCCAAACTCATGATTCAAAACCAATTCTCAATATTCAAATCCCAATAATCAATAAAACCAATTCCAATTATTTTAAAACCAATTAAACCAATTTAACCAATTCCTCTCCCAAGTGTGCACACCCCCCAAGCTAGCCTCCTTATGTTACAAGGCTATTCTTGAGGAAAGACCCGGTCATACAAAGTCCAAGGCCTTATCAAAATACCAAATCCGCATAGTGAGATTACTAACATGCTTATAAAGCATAAATAATAAATTTAGTTCAATGATTAAATAAATCCTCTTTAAATCCAATAATTCCAACCTTTAATAATAATAATTCAAACTCCCTTTTTTTTTTTTTTTTTTTTAAATCCAACAAGCTTTCAAAACCAATCCTTTTTAAACATGAATAATGAATTAATTAATCAAAACATGTCATAAAAATCAATACTCCAATTTAATTATTAAAACCAATATTTTAAACATACTTTTATTTCATAAACCATAATTCAAGTCAATTTAATTCAATCACCATAAAATCATTCAAACATGCTCATTCAAATCAATCTCTTTTTTTTTTTTCAAGGTATCTAACCACCTAACGTACCTTGATCCTTGATTAGCCAAAAATACTTCAAAAGAACTCTCAAGTAGCTTGATCAAAAACACCCTACAAATAAATATAACCTTAATTAATATAAGGTTAACAAATAATCACAACAATGAAATTAAAAACCCCCAACTATATGTACATGAACCTTTTAAATTAATTTTCATAAACATCATTAAAAATCTAATTCATATAATTAAAACTACTCATAATAATTTTTATAAATCCCCCCATAATAATAATAATAATTGAATAAGAGAAGAAAAAGAGAAAAGATAAGAAACCAAGGAAAAGAGAAAAATTAGATTTTCGTTGGAAAGAATAGGCAGAACTTGCAGAGGCCATAACTCCTTCGATATAACATCAAATTGGGTGATTCTTGAGCCTAACCTCAAGGATTTTTTGAGAGGAACAATCTTCTATGAAACAGCAATACCCCAAAAACTGACCAGAAGTGTCCTAAAATTGGCTTCAAAGATGAACGGGATGATTTGTGTAAAAAGAGGAGAAGAAAAGAAGAGAATTGGTGTGAAGAATGTGAGAGGTATGGAGGGGTATTTATAGGCTAGCTCATGCAAGAATTATGGTAAGAGAATTTGGGAAGAATTATGGTAAGTAGGGTTTAAGGGATTACTTGGAGAAGTGAGTAAAGATTTAAGGAAAGTTTTGATATTAAAGAGATTGTGTATAATTGAATATGGAAGGTATGATTGTCATGAAAAATATTAAGGAAATTGGAATTACTTGGGGAATAATTAAGAAAAATAGATGGCAAGAAAATATAATGATTGGATACTAAAAAGATGGAGAATTAGATTTAAGGAAAATAGGAGATTTTAAGGAGATAATTAAAAATACAATTTACCAAAAATATTTTTCCCAAAATCTACATGGGATGGCCGAAATTTTTGAGCTTTCCGAAGCTCATATTTTCGGCCCTCCTATTTAGTACTTTAGGAAATTATTTTGCTAGTTTTAAGGAATTAAAATAATTGTGTAAATAATATTTATTGTAATAAATAATTAAATAATAAAATACCAAATATTCACCAAATAATTCAACTAATAAAAATCAGATTTTCTCTTAGGAAAATCCGAAATTTATTAGCCAAATAAATGGGATTTTCGGACTTATTAAAATAAAATATAGCTTTTGCCTTAATTAGAATATCCAAAATATATAAATAATCTGGTTTTTAAAATAGGATAAATGGATAATAAATCTTATCCAAAATAATAATTTGTTTTTAAAATACTTTTGGCGCCAAAATTCAAATATCGTTTTGGCTCCAAGATTTAAATAGTAAGTTAAATTACTAAAATACCCTTTTTAGAAAATAATAATTAATTAATTAATTAGGAAAATACGTATAAAATACGGGGTATTACAGTCTGGAAGGGTAAAGTCCGAGGTTCACCCATGTTCACAGTCCAAAAGAAAATTTCATGGTGTAGGCAGAAGATGAAATCATGGTGTATGGATTTTAAGAACAACCACGAGGAATGGAATTGGCAAAAAATACAGGAAAAATTTGAAGCCATCCAACAGAAGGAGGATCAGGAGCTTGTATGTACTGCGATTGAAATTTTTGATAGGAAACGTCTGGAAGAAGAGCTTAGTTTCAAATGGTGGTTTTGGAGGCAAAGGGAAAAATCAAAATGGGATGACTATGGGGATCAATCTACGGCCTTCTTTTTCAGAAGTGTAAAAGTTCGAGCAGCAAAAATGGAAGTAAGGGCTTTGCAATCTGACCAGGAGAATTGGGTTACAAAGGAGGTGGACATAAAATCCCTATTCCAAGCCCTTTTCGGAGTCTGAGATCAAAGAGTGGTTAAGTGAGCCCTTTTCGGAGTCTGAGATCAAAGAGGCAGCCTTTCCACCAAGCCCTCTTAAATCTCCGGGCCCAGATGTATCCCTCCCTATTTTCTTCCAACACAACTGGGCCTGTATCGAGGATGTAGTTAGAGTAGCCTAACACTTCTTCAGAACAGGCAATATGCTGGCAGAAACAAATAAAACATTTATCTCTCTTATCCCGAAAGTCAACCAGCCAACAAAAGTAGATGATTTTCGCCCAATCAGTCTTTGCAACTCCTTATAAAAAATCATCTCAAAATGCTTGGTCAATAGGCTGAAACAAGTATTACCAAATGTGATTGGAGAATTCCAAAATGCATTTGTGCCCGGGAGACTAATGATGGATAACAGCTATGTTGCCCATGAAATTTTGTCCCATGTGAAGTCAAGGAAGAAGGGTGCTCTTTTTGAAGCCATTTTGAAAATTGACCTAAGCAAAGCTTATGATCGGGTGAGTTGGGATTTGATAGATAAAATTTTACGCAAAATGGAATTTCCAAGCAATTGGAGAAGGTGGATCAATAGCTGCATTCAAACTGTCTCATATGTTGTCCTAGTGAATAGGGAACCAACGGAGTTCTTTACGCCAAAGGCAGGATTGAGGCAAGGGGACCCTTTATCCCCTTATCTCTTCATTCTGGTTATGGAGTGCTTTCGAAGAAGTTGGTAGCCTTGCAAACAAGTGGAGACCTTAAAGGAATCAAGACAACTAGGAAGGCCCCTGAATAAGCCACCTCTTCTTTGCAGATGACGCACTTCTGTGTTTTAAGGCTACCCCAACCTCGTGTAGAATAGTCAAAACTTTGTTAGAGCAATTCTGTCTCATCTCTGGAGAAGTGGTGAATGAAAAGAAATCCTCCATTTTGTTTAGTCCTAATACTCCCCCGAGATTTGTCAGAATAATGATGCAGCCCCTAAGGGTAAAAAGCAGCATTGAACTTGGAAATTACTTGGGGTGCCCAATGGATGTCAATGATAGATCCAGCTCAAGATTCAAGCCTATAATTGAAATAATTCAACAAAAAATCACTTTGTGGAAGTTTGCAAATCTCAATCAAGCGGGGAAAATCTTGTTAATAAACTTAATCCTTCTGGCATTAGCCCACCATGTTCTATCCCTGTATTGGTGCCCTAGGAGTGTTATAAAGAAAATAAATAGCCTCATGCTAAGGTTTTGGTGGAGCTCATCCCATGATAGAAGGGGTATCTACTGGAGGAAAAAAGAAGTGTTGCATATGCACAAAGTAGAAGGAGGGCTTGGGCTGAAAAACATCGAACATATTAATACTAGTCTCCTTATGAAGCAGAGCTGGAGGATATGCAAAAACCCAAACCTTCTGGCAAGTAAAGTTTTCACAGCAAAGTATGGGGGTGATCCGGTTGCTTTGGGGTACTCTGGCAGGATTGTTACAAAGGGCTCTTGGGCAGCCAAGAGCTTGGTTTGATCTGTAAGCATCTTGAAGTCGACTATTGGGAGGAGAATAGGGAATGGGAAGGATACTAACATTGAGCAAGATGTTTGGGCTAATAGAAGCCATGTCCAAATCAGAAATCAAGATAATGTAAGACAGGTCCAGACAGTGAGTGATCTCATGACCTCGGATAGGAGATGGAATGCCAACCTGATCTGGAGAATGTTTGACCAGAGGACAGCAAGGAGAATTCTCTCCATCCACCTGCCACAACAAGACTGTAAAGATGAATTCACCTGGTTGGAAAGTAGATGTAACACCCCAATAATTCTCTCTTTAAACCTCTGAGGACCCTGAACAATATTCAAGAGAATTACTGGCATGCTACCGCCACGTGTTCAAACGTTAAGGCTTTATCAGAAAATAGCAGCGGAAAAACTAAATCAGTTATAAATAAGTTTCAAAACCAACGAATGAAACCAAATTAAGTCATACAACTTGGAACCATTAAGGCCCTTATTCAAAACCCAATAAAAGTAGTAAGTGATTAAATTCAGTGTTCAAATAAATTCAAACCCAAAAGAAATAGTGTCGAATAAAATCGAATTAAAATAAATTCAAACTTGCAAAAGAAATAAAATGCAAACAACCAACTCTCTACTCAAGATCCCACAACTCTGATGAATGCTGCATGTGTAAGAACCTGTGGTAATTCTGCTCCCCAATATTACAAGTGTAAAAATTGGATCGTCACAGGGTCATTGAAAGGCGAAGGCCATGACCAAAGAAAGACACACAAAGCACGCAATCAGCAAAGCTGAGTACATACAAGCTGCAAAATAAATTAAGAAATCCATAACATGCTACTAATAATCAATCATCATGCATCATTAAATTATAGACTCAACACACGACTCAACTATTTATATTACTAAGACTCCATTAATTAATAATAGGTAAATCATTATTTTTATTCATTGGATTACGCAATAGACAAGGTTGTCCAACCCATGCTCCATTTGGAACATCAATAAAAGAAAAACCCCATGCCTCCTTTCGAAAACATCAATAAACATCCAACGACCACGGGCGCGACTCCGTGACCGTAGTTAGTATGAGATCTCACCTAACTCCTAGTTTTGAAAAATATTTGAAATAAGAGACTCGTAGATCAGACGGCCTCGAGAAAAGTACACGGCTAATACCCCATGTACCCCAACCCCTGATTGTCATTACTCCAGAAGTGCACCAATCCAGAGTTTTATTGCTCATCCATCTTGCACTTTACGTGATTTACAGGTTTAGACTTGGTGATGACTCATATGCATAACAATACAATCAATCCAATATCAATTCAATCAAGTAAAACAACTTTTCAATTTCAATTCTTGATTTATTAGTGTCAAGCAACATTTATTATTTATTCCTTTACTACCTCGGTGTATAAACACCTTGAGTGCATAAGGCACCCCAAAACCTCAACCTCGTCTTAGAAGACTTAAATTCTTCCTTTACTCATCCTGCTTGCATAATCATGAATGAGTAATAAATTAATCATTACACCAATCACATACCTTTGCCTCTAAGCGCACCTTGCATAATTAGAGCACAAATAATACTTGCAATATAAAATAGTGCACGTCATACGAAATTCACAATGTATAACCAAACAATTTAACTCAGTCATCCCTATACATGATACTAAGTTCTCGATCCGTCGTCCTTAAACATGCACCTAAAAGAAAGGTTTCGTAACTTGTACGTACCTTGAGCAAACGAATTGATATGCCACTTTACTAACTAGAAATCACCTTCAATAAACTCCTCTCCTAAGTCAAATAATAACATCTCAATCAATACCCAATCAATCAAATTTACAGCAATACTAACTTACTTTAAAACCTTCAAAATCCAAATCAAACAACACTTTAAAATCTTCCCTTTAGTTAAAATTAAAGGCTTATATATAGTTCTTTAAATTTTCTTCGTAAAAACCTTAAAATACACTCTTATACATGAAATTACAGCAAGTTCAAAGTCTAATAAAAATCTAAAAATTATATAAAAACCCCTAAAAATCTCCCTTTTAATAGGTAATCACACCCTTTTATTAAAATCACAATTATACTACTTTAAATAAAATTCCAGCATTTTAAACTAATCGAAAACCACTTAAAAACTTCATCAAAATACATCTTTATACTTGAGTTATCCATAGAAAAATTAAATTATCTCTTACCCTTTAAACTCAAGGATAAATTTTTTTAAAAAAACTTCGTTAAAAACCAAAAACTGCCGAAAATCATATTTAGAGGCTGAATTTGGCCACGAGAGGGTGGTGCTCACTACCAAAGGTAGTGAGTCTTTCTTAAAACGTTGTTTACACATGGAAAACACTACTTTTTCATCAAAATCGGATGAGTTCAGAATCTGATCGGGATTAAAACGGGATTAATATTAACGAACGAAAATCTAAAAATTAAAACACGAATCTATGTGTTCAAAATAATCTAGAATTAAGTTAAACTAATCAGTAGTTATAATCACCAAAATTTCAAAACATCATTACTATAAAAGCCCTAAATCAATTGTTCATAAAAACCCTAAAATCATGATTTTCAATAAATTGAAACCCTAGGTTTATAATTCATAAAATATGAAATTTATAACATAAATATAATCTGAAATTTATAATCTTTATACCATTAAAATATAATTTGATACTAAAAATATAATCTTTATACTAAAATCAAAACCCAAAACAATTAAATTAACATTAAGCAAAATAATGAAACAAAAGAATATGAAAATAAGACTAACCTTTTTGTGTGGGAAATTTTTGGAGATTCATGGGGTATTTATAGGAGAGAATTATTGTAGGGTAAAAAGAAAGATTGGGCCTCATAAAAATAATGGGTCGATTAAGTAAACAAATGGGTTAGGCTTGTGTGATTGGACATAAATTGTAGAATAAAGGTGCATAAAATAATTTGTTCAAATAATTTTCGACCCAGATTAATAATTTGAAACTTTTGAAATTAAATTATGAAAAATAACAAATAAATATTATTAATAAAATAAATTTTCATTTATAAAATATTTAAAAATACGGGGGATTACAGTAGAAATGGTGAATACAGCTTCAAATCAGGATATTGGAAATTGCTGGAGTCAGAAAAAGTCTTCTTTTGGACCCCAAGGGACATGAACTTCTGGAGGAAATGGTGGAGATCTCCTATCCCACAAAAGTGTAAAATGTTCATTTAGAAGATATTGCACAATATTGTCCCAACAGGAGAAAACTTAGAGAAAAGAGGACTATGCACAGGGAGGATGTGTACATTCTGCAATCAAGAGTTAGAGAATATGAACCACCTGTTCCGGATATGCGATATTTCTAGAAGAATTTGGGCAGCCTCGAATCTTGGAATTAACTCGGCTAACCCTTTATTTTTATCTTGCAGGGATTGGGTTACCAACTTTATCAGTTATTGTATGAATTCTATGCAGGACCAACTCTACTCACTAATCAGGTTTGTTGCAATTCTATAGGCAATATGGCTACACCGAAATGAAATAGTCTTTAGAGGCGTCAATGTCAATCCTAGCAGCATTATGGAATTAGCACAGTTGCACGCGAGGAGCTGGGAGGGAGCCCTTAAAAGAAAGAGAACAATTCACCCCCCAGGGCCAGCTTAATCAAGGACAACTCAAGACTCCAGTTGTTTGGAAACAGGGCCATGCTACTAGTAATCCATCACTTGTAATCCCCAACTCAAATTGAGGGCTTAGCTATTCTGACAGTAATGAAGAGCGTGCCTAGGGACTACCAGAACCTAGTTGTAAAGACGGATTCTGAACTAATGATCAAGGCTCTTCAGGACCCGACGAAAGCAGAAGAAGAAGTTAAACACATAGTAACTGATATCTATCAGGAGGCTACGAGAAGAAAGTGTATTATTTGCCTCAAAGTAGATAGGATTAACGTGCAAAAAGCACATAGTTTGGCTACTATATGTAGGACTTATGAGTGGAACCATTGATTCCCTTTCCCCTTCTATCAAAAAAAAAAATGTAGAAATTGTAGAAAGTAAAAGGGAAGAAGTTTTTACAAGTATTACAGATCGGCAAAAATTGCATCGTTTTGTTCTCTTGGAGAACTATGAAATACTGAAGAAATTGTGGTACCACTATTCCTTTTATTTACAAAATCGTCTTTTTTTTTTTACAAAAGAAATCGTCATCAGATCGAGATAAACAAATAAATATTTATCATTAAGGGGTCGTTTGGTTGGGGGGGTATTCATAAAAGGGAATGGGAATCAACTTCTTTCATTCCCTTTGTTGGTGTTTATTAGGCCTTTTTTCCCATTCCTTTTACCTTCTCTATTCCCCCAAGTCATTCCAATTTGATTCCCCACCACCCCCCTTGGTATTTCCATTCCCATTCCCTAGCCACCAACACACCACCATACCACCATTTCACTGCTGCTTCACCCGCCACCTTCGCCGCACCTCCCCCACCCATCATCTCCCTCCTCTCCCCCCAAAAAGCCAAACCCTCCCTCGTAACCCTTCTCCCACCACCGCGAAAACCTAAAAAACTACACCCCTTCCCGTAAAACGGTCACTCGGCCCTCCCCCGAAACGAACATTTTGAGGGTGGAGGAGGGTCGGCCGACGACCATTTTATGTGAAGCTAGTGCACTTTTTAGGTTTTCGCGGTAGTGGGAGAAAGGTTATGAGGGAGGGTTAGGCTTTCTGGGGGCAGAGGAGGGCGACAAAGTATAGGGAGCAGCAGTTGGGTGGTGGGGTGGCTAGGTGGTGGCCGGAGTAGGTGGAAAAATGGAAGAAAATATAGGGTGGTGTGGTGTGGTTGGGTGGTCAGAGAAGGTGATTGTTTCCCTTTGTGTTTCAAAACAAACAACTTACTAAATTTTAGGGATTTTCATTCCATTTCGTTTACCCCGTGTAAACCAAACGGCTCCTAAGTGTTAATGTGTGACTCGCAATCAGGATTCGATTATGACAGGATCGAAGAGGAAACGGTAAAGTTGTATATGTGACGACTAGTCTAAGTTATGCATGTCCTGATGACTTCTGGGTCATGATAATGCCTACTAGTCTAATTTTGCATGTCATGATGACTTTAGTGTTATGATTACTTTATTGAGTTTAGATGCACATGCAAATATGGTGACATGAGTGTCTTGTATATTAATTTCTTCTTCTTAAGTCATAATGATGATGGTGGATAATGAGATATAGGATTTGTGCATAAAGTCTTCTCACAATCTCATGTTGATTGGATGGATAACCACGTAGTGTGTTAGCACACATAGTTTCATCTTTTGTAATACTTCTAATATAATCATTATTTTATTATAATAATTTAGGGACTTGTAAAAAAAGTTTTTAAAAATGTATATTGAAACAAACAATATAATTACATAGTTTGATCTAGCTAGGGTAAAGTAGTTGGAGATAAGAAAAAAGAATAGATAAGGTAATATAATTTTTTATTAGTATATTTTTTTTGAAGGACTTTATATTAGTACATTGTTAATGCAAATATAATTACATAATTAAGCTGCTTCTAACATAAGACATCTTGTTCTGTTCTTGAGAAAAAAATAAAGAAAGAAAGATTGATAAATTCAAAAAATCATGTCATTTATATTACGGTTTCTAATTGATATTTCCCTTCTTTTTTAAATACTTGCTCCACTGTTCTTTTGCGGCTGTTTTTAAATACTTGCTTCATTTCTTATTTGAAAAGGTTTTATATTATTTAATTCATTTCTCTCAACTAGTGGGACCCAATTTTAATTTATTACTTTTAGATTTTCTCTCCTCCAATTTACCTATCACTAAGCCAACTATCTCTATATTTTATTATTTTATCCAATTTCTCCTAAAACTCCGCGTATGGAGAAATGGAGTAAGTATTTTAAAAATGAGGGGAGTATAATTATTCGTGTAGGTACCTGGTATTTGAGTTTCTGATGCACCCTCAACAGATTTTTTGGATGATCAACAACAATCTGAAGAACATACGACAATATTTTAATTTGTAACAACTATTTTTTTACAGAACGGATTTTTGGATACTTTGCTGTACAAATATGTTGATACATTGAATGCAAATCCCTAAACTATTAACTGATTTAGTTTGTCGGCTCTTTTTTCATGTAATCATAAGCACTTTTTAGGGAAGTCCCTAAACTATATTGATGACTAAACAGATAAAGTCCCTTAACTATTGTCAAGTATGCATTGCAGGTCCTTAAACTATTGATGACTAGGCAAGGTCCCTAAACTATCTGGCCGGAAATAGTACTCCTAGGTGGTTGAGGGACTAAATTGCCTCACTTAATAGGATTTAAGGTAAAAATACAATTCCTGAACTTTGTTATTTGTAGCATTTTAGTCCCTCAACTTTTAAATGAGGCAAAATGGTCCCTCATCCACCAATGACTCACTTTTCAAGTACAAATTAGCTAACTAAGCATAGTTTAGGGACAATAGTGTACATGTGGCAATAAATTTAGGAAAAATTGCCACCACTAATCCTAACTTTGCCTCGTCCGCCAATAATAATCCCTACTTTTGATTATTCACCATCACTCCTAATTTTATACCCTATTAATTTCTATTGCACCCAACCGGTCATCCAACCTAACATTACAGGTTACAAGACACGTGTCGGCCTATAATTAGCTTAAAATTTTTATTAAAAAAAACCCCAAAAACCACCCATGCCCAGCAGTTGCCACCACACCCAGCCCCCCGCCCCTATCCCGGAAAACACCACACCCCCACCCCCACCCCGGCGAAAAATCGACCCTATCCCCGAAAACCCCTCCCCCGCTGCCGGAAAACGGCGCCCAACCCCCCCCCCCCCCCCCCTCAAAACCCACCCCTTCCCTTCTCTCACCCCCGAAAACCCCTCCCCCATTGCCGGAAACGGCGCCCAGCCCTCCCCCTTCCCTTGAAACCCACCCCTTTCTCTTCCCCCACCCTCGATTTCACCCCCTTCCCCGACAATCAGCCACGAAAACCGACTGTGTGGGTGGTTTCAAGGGTCGGGGATGGGTGGTGGAGGATGGTCGGTGGTTTTTGGTGGAAGTCGGAGGTCGGCCGACCGTTATCCGGTGGAATTGAGGGTTGGGGTTAGGGTTCCAACGAGATTGAGGGTGGTGGTGGTGGTGGTGGTGGAAGTGGCAGTAGTTTTTTTTATATTTATTGTTTTTTGTTTTTTTTTTTTTATTTTGAACCAATCAGGTTGTGACACGTGTGCAACTAATTACAAGTCAGCAAAATTTACCTCTTCAACAGGTTCCAAGTCATTTGGGTGCAATAGAAGTTAATCCCATACAAAGTTGGGAGTGATAGTGAATAATCAAAAGTAGGGATTATTATTGGTAGACGAGGCAAGCTTGGGATTAATCAGGGCAATTTTTCCATAAATTTAATGATTTCAAAAGCAAAGTTTAGGAACTTTCAGCTGATGAGTTGGAATTAACCAAATTAGAAATAAAAGTTTAGGGACCTATAAGGTGAAATTATTATAGACCAAAGTTTAGGGATCTATATGGACACATGGCACTCCCATGCAAGAGTGATCATAAGTTTTAACCCATAAATGTAATTTAGTTCAATTAATCTAATTTGATTTCAACAAAATCAAATTAATTTTAGTAAAAATTATTAACTTTATAAAAATATATAAGTGAAAGCTATTTAAGTGTGAAATTCATGTTCACAATTTACTTTCTCTCACTAAAATATGTTAAGAACTCTCCCTAAAATCTAGCTATAATACGAAATTTGTTTGTGAAAGAAAAATTGCTTTTTAATTCTTACTCATTCAGCTAAACACGGTACATTTAGTTAATAATCAAGGGCAATTATTATTAGTTAAAAATTGCTTTTTCTTGTGTTAAAAAAAAAAATTTGTCACACAAAATACCCAAAAGAACTCAAAAACATTTAGAACATACACACATAGGGATAAAAAAACCTTTAAAATTGACGTACAAAAACCCAAAAAAATTGAAACCCTTTTAGAAAATAAACACATGAAAATAAATTGTCAGTTTGAAAGAAATAAAGTGGGGTGGTATTATTTTTTATTTTAGTTTCAATCTTTTCATATTTTTATTTAGTTTTATATTACATAGTTTGGGTTTTGTCTTACTCACTCACTTTGAAAACACATTATATTTTTTTTATTTAATTTTTTTGGTGAGTGAAATATATAAGGGGTAAGGATTTAGGATTTGAGGATGTGTGGTTCATGAGTTTAGTTGAAATATATTGTAAAAAATTTAATTATGAAAAAAGGGTAAGAAGAAAAGAAATGACAAAAAATAAAAAAATATATCATGATTATCAAATTAACTTTATAATATTTAATAGGTAATAAATAAATAAATAAATAAATAAATAAATAAAAAAATTCACTCTGTAATCTAAACTTTAATTTAGTTTATATTTAATTTAATTAATTGACTTGTGATCTAACAAGTCCTTAAACTTTTGCTTGAAAAAAAATAAAAATAAATGACACGTCATATTAATGGTCCCTAAACTTCGCTTAGTTGGCTTGGAAGTCCCTAAACTTTGCTAATTAAGCTTTTCCTCCACTAGAAATAGTGAGGCTTGGGTGGTTGAGGGACCATTTTGTCTCATTTGAAAGTTGAGGGATTAAAATGTTACAAATACCAAAGTTTAGTGACTATATTTTATCTTTAACTCCACTTAATAGTTGAGGGACTAAAACGCTACGGATACGTTAGTTTAGAGATCGTATTTGACCTTAAGTCGTTGATTTTGGTAATAAAAACTCTATCTCTCTGCATAAAAGTGGTCGTAGACTTGTAGCTTATTTTGAGCGAACCACTGTGAATCTTGGGAGGTAATATTTATTTTGTTCTTTTAATTGTTTTCTCAATTCTCAACTTGCATAGTTAATTCAAAGTCCCAAAAGTCCCATTTCATAACAGATCAATGGGAGTTCTACGTATCTTGTATTATCAGATTGGTTATCAACATACCCATTTTAGTTGAAGACAGATAATCTAGCCGATGCCCGCGATTCACTTTGCCAGAAACTTGGCCATTTCTCTTTCAAAAACTCCAACTAAATTAATCCATCGTACTTTTGGTGTCACCCAATTTGATTTCCAACCTGGGTTTTCCACATTTCAACGATCAAACTTCAGCAACAATGAATCCCAGCTTTTGGGTTGCTTGGTTAATGGAAAATTACAGCATGCACGCCAACTGCTCGACGAAATGCCCCACAGAAGAAATCAGTCTTCAGTTGTTACATGGACGTCTCTGCTCACTAAATTCTCTAAAAGGGGTCTTCTTGATGAGGCTCGGACTTTGTTTGATATCATGCCAGAGAGAAATGTTGTTACTTGGAATGCTATGCTTTCTGGGTATGTGCAGAGTGGTAGGATTAGTGAGGCTTGTAAGTTTTTCGAGGCGATGCCGGTGAAGAATGTAGTGTCATGGACATCATTTCTTTGTGGGTTGATGAGCTCTGGGATGGTTGAGGAAGGAAAGGCACTTTTCGAGGCGATGCCGGAGAGGAATGTTGTTAGTTGGAATTCAATGATTGTTGGGTTGGTAAAGAATGGGGATTCGGAGGGGGGAAAATTGATGTTTGAGGCAATGCCAATTCGGGATTCCGTTTCTTGGAATGCAATGATTAATGGGTATGCAGAGAATGGTATGATGGAGAAAGCCAGGGTGTTGTTTGATCAAATGGTGGATAAGGATGTAAATGTAATTACATGGACTACATTGATATCTGGGCATTGCAGGGCTGGAGAAGTGTGGATTGCCTATGATTTGTTTCGTCGAATGCCTGGAAAGAATGTTGTTTCTTGGACAGCTATGGTTGGTGGATTTTCTTGGAATTCTTACTATGAAGAAGCTATATTGCTAGCTCTTGAAATGAGGAGGGTTGGTGTGAAACTGCACGAAGAGACCTGTATTTCACTAGCTTATGCCTGTGCTGGGATTGGTTACCCTCGACTTGGTATGCAGCTACATGCTTTAATGATCACCAACAGTTATGAATACCATGATCATAGTGGACGGCTTTTAAATAGTCTGATCTATATGTATTCTAGATATGGCTTAATGGAGTATGCTCACTCTATCTTTGAGAAGAACAAAAAGTATTGGACAACACAATCCTGTAATGCTTTGATTAGTGGTTATATTCAGATTGGAAAACTGGACAAGGCTGAGTATATCTTTAAGATTATGCCTATCCATGATAAAATTTCAGTGACTTCCACGATCAGCGGGTATTTTGATGCTGGACAAGTAGCTAAGGCGTATGACTGTTTAATAACATGACTGACAAGGATGACATTGCATGGACTGTAATGATATCCGGGTGTGTCCAAAATGAGTTGTTTCTAGAAGCTATGTGTTTATTCTCAGAAATGTGGATAGAAGGTGTAATACCTATACAGTCTACGTACTCCACTCTTCTTGGAGCAGCTGGTGCAGCAGCTCACCTGGATCAAGGCAGGCTGTTGCATTGCTTATTGATTAAAACACAAATGAATATGGACTTAATCCTTGGAAATTCGTTGATCTCGATGTATGGAAAATGTGGTCAAGTTTGTGATGCATACCAAATGTTCTCAAGCATGGCTTGCCATGATTTAGTTTCTTGGAATTCCATGATTATGAGTTTCTCGTTTCATGGACTAGCATATGAAGCTTTATCACTATTTGATAACATGATAAAAGAAAAGATCAAACCAAATTCTCTTACTTTCCTAGGCGTTTTGTCCGCATGCAGCCACACGGGATTGATGAAAGAAGGTTGGCTTTTCTACAGGGCCATGAAAGAGGATTATGGAATTCAACCTGATGTGGAACACTATATATGTATGATCAACCTCCTAGGACGTGCTGGGAAAGTTGAGGAAGCTGAACAATTTGTGTTGAGTTTACCTCCTGAGCAAGGCGTTGCTGTTTGGGGTGCATTGCTAGGTGTATGTGGAGTTAATGAGGGAAATGCCATTGTTACTGGCCGTAATTTCCAGCGAATCCTTGAGCTAGATCCTACAAATGCAGCAGCTCACATTGTTCACTGCAACATGCTTGCCGCAGCTGGCCAGTATGGAGAAGAGAGACTTCTACGGAAGGAGATGAGATCAAACGGGATGAGAAAGGTTCCTGGATGTAGTTGGATATCAAGTGGGGAAAGAACTCATGTGTTCCTTTCAGGAGATGGAGCACAATCTCGAGGTCATGAATTGTATCGTAACAGATGAAATGTTGCACAATAACAGTTGGATGAAAGTGTTTGTCTGCAGGAACTTTCATACATTCTGGCTTGACTCTGCTATACTGAGATAGAATAGGCTTGCAGTAAGAAAAGTTACTCAAGATTGAGGATGTAGATATGACTAGTACAATAACAATTGTTCTATTTTTTTGCTACAACTGAACCTGCAATCGAATTATTTGCACACAGTTGCGGAGTTGAGGACTAAGATGTAAGATCTATCATGTATATTGTAAGGATGGATAATGCAGTGCTACGACCTGACGTTCTTTGTCATTATTTAGAACTAGAGAAATGGAGACGCAGTTGTACATTTCATGGGAAAGCTGTGTATATTTTGTGTGCCCGGTTGTATACTTGCATTCTCTGTATTTTCCTTCCGAATCTAACATTTCATGGGAAATCTGTGTATACATCTTTTTACGTAGTATATCCAAATATGGGACATTCCCCAAGTTCAATGAGAACTGGAATACAAAAGTAATTGGTGGTGCTCCAGGAAGCAAGTTCAAAGAAAAATGATGAAATTTCACAACGATAAGATCGAGAGGGAAATGGAATGTTGTTTTGGTTGTTTTTTTTTTAACAAAGTAGCTAGTAAAACTCTTTTGAGTATTTTAGCAAACGTTTTATTTAGTTTGTAATAGTTTTGTTATATGTCCAAAAAAAAAAAAAAAAAAAAAAAAAGACATTTTACAGTGTACTTGAATTACAATTGACAATGATTTTAGGGAAAACAAAAACCAAGAAATAGAACACAACAGAATGAGTATTATAAGGGTGTAAGGTACTGTAAGCAATTAAACATAATGTACATCAATATTAATCGTAGCATGTAAATTGTCAATTAGAGTCAAATTACATCCAAACTGTATAAGTTAATGACATTGACATCTCTACTCCTAATGTCCTAACCTATGCACCTCTACAATTTTTTTTCCCAGCAAGGCACCTACAAATTGTACTGAACAACAAAATTGACACCAACCTGTAGCGACAAATCCCTCTCTCAATATTGTTCTGGCTAATAAATTCAAAACTTCCTAGACTATACATCCCTAAATCACGAACAGATTACTACCGTTTGAATAAACCCATCCGAGGGCCATTATCAAGAACAGTCTCATCTGTGGAATCTGAAGCACTACCGATTTCTTCATCTGAGCTATCATCAGCACGAATATGTATTCGATCTGCATTCTCAATCATCCATTCACTAAATTCTGGGCTAGAGGTCAGTTCAGCCATAGCTTGCCGAGTTGATTCCCGTGTAAACTCTTCCCACTCCTCCTTGGACATCTTTTGTTTAGTCACCCTGTGGAAGCTTGAATAGTAATGCTTCTGAGCATTGACCCTCCTTTTAGTAGAAGGTGATGTCAAACCTGTGACAGCCAAAAGTTCAAAGCATAAGAAAATAAGAGGCTAATAATTTGTAAACTATCACACAAGTCACACTATTTGAACCAAATAAAATAACTTTAATTTTGGTAATCATAAGCTAAAAGAATTTGAACTCGTGAGAATTCTTTACCTCTAACAGGAGTGTTCCTCCAGTTAGGTGCAGCATTGGGAGACTTCCACAACTTCCCTTGAGGACTAGTTTTTGGAGACCTCCTAAGAAATTCGGCGCGACTATGCCCAGGAGCCACCTTTCCAGCTTTTCTCCAATGAAAATTTAAATCCCTACAAATGCATTAGTATGTAAGTGATACATGAAAATGCATTATGAAATAAGTATACGGATTTCACAAACATAATATAAAAGCAATCTAAATAGTCAAAAACGCTGAAAAAGACTACCTTAATCCATTCCTCAAAGTGGACAGCCAATATAGACTAAAGCCTACCCGGCCAGCACCAAAACTCCCTCCCCCATTCTTTAAGAAAAAAAAAATGGTTATCAATTTTACCCACATCGATATCGTACTCCTTCAAACCTAGGTACATTAAGTAGTTAGTTAATATTTAATTTAAGAAAATTAACAAAAATATATATCCTAATCACCCAAAAATTCTTCATTATTAAATTTAAACATCTACACTGCTAATGTCTTCAGAGTTTTTTTTTTTTCTTTAATATATATATGGATATCGTCAAGGGCTTTAGAGCCAAAATGGAAAAGTTCAAAGTTAAACTTACTGAACGTAAAATATAAATTCTTGGATCAGACAATATGAATAGAGCCATTAGGTCAAATCATGTAGTAGTTACTTAAAAACAATTAAAAATTTCTTTCAAAAAAAAATAAAAAATAAAAACAATTAAAAGTTGAGCAAAATATGAAACTTTACCTTTTTATACCATGTATAAACTGCATTATATTCTGTTACAAAAACTCATTAACTTTCTACGTCTTTTGCTTTACCTTTTACTTTTCCTAGAGGTGTCAAAAACTTTACCAACTGCCCCAACCCAATCTGACCCAACAAACCAGATTCAGATTTCAATTTGTATGGACACAATAATTTAGCATGACTGAACTTTGAAATAGATTCGACCCGAGTGCCTGAATTGACACCTCTACTAGTTTTTGCATGAGTGATACTAATGCCTAGTGTGACCAAATGCTTCTGGTCAGTTTAGCTAACCCAACTCCAACAGGTCACTACTAGCTTATGATAAAACAACCAGAACTCCCAAGATCAGCTGTACTGTTAACAGAATTCTTAATATATGGTGAATGATAATTGTGATTCTTGCAATGCTAATAATTTGAGCTTCATGTTCTAAAATCAGGCTCTATAGAAACACATTCAACGCACAACAGTAATCAACTTTGTTGCCCCCATCAAAAGGTAATAAGAGTCCCAACAATTCCATTATATTATTAGCAACACCTGTGGTGTACTCACATTCCTTAATAAAAAATAAAAAAAATAAAAAATACTGATTTCCAAACATGCTAGACATATCCCTAATGTGTAATAAGGACCATATCCTAAATGTGCACTCAATTACAAGGCAAATCATTCTGCATAGCCATAAAGCCCTATTTAGAGGTTCACTTAAGTCAATAGGTTCAATTTGGCTATTCTAATCACAATACAATTTGACATCTGAGAAGCAACGAAGTAAACTTAAAGTTTTTGAGGGCATAACTGCCATCGTAATATTCCTAAGTTCAATAAACCATTTTCATGCACTGGTGCGCAATCTATCCTTTATTGTTAATATTTTCCCTCACCTACGTAGCCTTATCCCCCACTCTCCCACGCCATGCACATAAACACTGTCAGCATTCTATTTCTAAGATAAACAATTACTATTTCCCCTAACCTATGTAGGTCAGTAGCGGTCCCCGACTCCCGCAACATGCACATAAACTGTCAAAACTATATTTCTAAGCTAAAGCAGACATGTGTTCCACAGGTAAATTAGGTGGTTAAGACACCCTAAAGAATGCTTCTCTGGTAGTGGAAAAAATTTTAAGTACGTTGGACGTATTATATTAAAAACATACCCAGAATCAGGCCACTCCATAGAAGAGATCAAGGAGCACATCAACCAACACAGTACCACTGTTGCCCATGAGAACAAAGTATCAGGAGTGCCCTGCATGTAAAACAGAAAGTGTTACAGAAGATCAATCCCAACTGGTAAGATGCTTGAACTCATATAGTATTATTGATGTATAATCATTTAAAAGTTGAAAGCTGACCAGCTCTTACGAGTCTTAACTCTACACACATCATATGAATATATTCATATATCAATGCCAGCAAAGAGATGATTCACCCTGTATCAATTCAATTTTAACGAAGACCGCCATCAATGCATCATTGAATTAATAAAAGTTTATGTAGAGACCGTTCCACATTTCATTGTTACTAATATTGTCCAGAACATTTATTTTTCAATACTTCGTCCGTTTTCATTTTTTAATAATCGCAACAGGTATCATTTGCAAGCATATTTAAGAAGATATTAGAAAAGATAAACAGACAGATTAGTTAAATTTACTAAAACACCAGCAAATGGGAAGAGTTAGGAAACCAGTTTGAGTTGTTTTGATATATTTGTCCATTTATCTTCCTTAAAATGTTTGCCACAAGGACATCATGTGATTATAAAAATATTGAGTAAGTAATTACAAGATAAAATTAAAGTATAGTTTCATTAACAAAAATAAGATTTTTAATGCATTATATGAAGAGCCTAGTCGTCAAATCATGCAGCGATGGGCAGCCTACTGGCCACTACAGACCACAAAAAACACATGGGATAGTGATTTTACAACTATGCAACTGTTATAGCAACCACAACTGTCAGCACAAAACTTTTGCAGCTGAGCACACCGAAAAATCATTGTCAGTGCTAGAAGTTCCTATCCCCTTTCTGGTATGATATATAGATAGGTGTCAATTAAATCCTCATTTGACCTTACATGACAACAGTACCTATTGTATTGCATCATATAAATGAAACATTGTAGCAAAATTAAAGGTTACCTGAAGAATAAATGTACTCGCAATAATTCGCATTGCCCATTTCACAAATTGAGCAACTCCAACATCAACACTTCCATCATCTGATATAACATATCTTCGCACAATCCAGTAACCCAACGCAGCTCCCGCAAGAACAACACCAACTAATAGAAAAATGGATACCTGCAACAAAAGGATTTACACAAACACTTTATCCAGTTTCAAGAGACAAAGAAGAATTATTCAGTAACTTATGCTTGCCTCCTACAGTAAATAATAAAATTTGCAAAAGAATAAAAAAACCAGAATCAGCTTAAGTACAAATCTCAAACCAAATTTCCAAATATTAACAACTGTAATACTTCTCTCTCTAATCTTTAGATTTGACAACGCTCAATTCAACATATACTATTCTGATATTTCTAATGTGCTTATATCATTGCCTTCAATAAATATTCACCTTTTATTACAATTCATAATTAATTTAATTGCAACAAACAATCAAATGTTACTCCACTGTTGAAGATTTAGAGATAGGTAATACAAAGTACATTTCATAAAAATAGCAAGTCATATCTCATATGAAAGGAAGAAAGAGTAGAAGATGCTAAAGATGCATATACAGCATAAATCACTTAGCAAAATGTAAACATGGTCTATAAATTACCAACTTAAAGCCACCTAAACTACAATTCTCCCGACTCTGCCATAATTACAATAATTTTATTTCATTGGTCCTAATATTATATTTCAAAACTAGGATGCTGTTATGACAGCAATAAAATTTGAATAAGAGTGCACGACTAATATACTACCAATACGCCCTCTATCATTTGATACTTGATAGTTGTCATAGTAATTAATGGGAGAATAAGTGGTACAACATTTATTGTGATGATAGTATGTTACCCACTAGTTCTTAAACATTTAATAAGTACTACCAACTAAGAAACACTTAATTTTGTGGCATAATTAATGCTTTCAATATATACTTTACTTAGACTGTACACATTTGTCAATGCATAACTTTGGCCATGAACATAGTGGATTTTCCGTAAGTAAAATTATAAATACCTGATATTTTGAAGATATCTATTGAAACGAATACAACATGATTTACAATTAATATAATGTTACCATATAACTAATGATAGTCAAAGTGGAGCAAGTAAATAGTATCAAACATTAAAAAGGTACAAGCTGAACCAATAAAAAAATCAGAGCACGTATTGTTTATGGATCTAAAATAACACCAATTTTATGGATGGAAGATTTTAAGCGAATTTGAGTGGAGGATAGATATCTAGGTGAAATCACAATGACTTAAGTGTTGTTTGGTTGACATAGGAAATGAGTTCCCGTAGGAAATTATACTTCATGGGAAGTAAATTCCCGTGTCCATTTCCTAAGAATTGACTAAACTTTGTTTGGTTGATAATATAGGAACTTAGATATCCTAGGAGCTTATTTCCTATGTTTTACTGTATTAGTTAGCTTGATTATTTTTCATCTAGGTTAACAAATTTGGAGAGAGAAAGAAATAGAATAAATTATTAGTGATAATAATTGCAAGAAGACCCCACAATAATTATGGGAAATGTGACTTACCAAGTGGGGGCTTGATTTCCGATGTTTCATGGGAATTGAAACTTCCCTTGGAATTTCCATTTCCCCCAATTTGATAAATTTGTGTCAACCAAACAACACATGCTATATCCATTTCCTAAGAAATAGAATTTCCAATGTCTTTTATCTCCAACCAAACAACACCTTAGATGTTCCAAGTTTGAAATCTAATAAGACATGGCTAGGCTCTCAATCAAGAAAGAACGCAATTATACAAAGATAAAACCACACAGAGAAGTGTGGTTTTACATTAACACATGTCTTATAAGCTAAAATCTAGAATATTGCTATAAAATAAGATAATAAAATAACTAATGAATCAAAGCCAACAATTAATTGTTTTCTATAAATTTATAAAATTCATTTAAATAATCAACTTTGGGTCAACTTATTGTAACTGTAAATATAAAGAATCAAAGAAATAATAGCTAGAACAAAAACAATAACAGCCAAAGCAATAACAATAAAACCAGCCTGAACAAGAAAAACAATAATAAAGTTCATCAGATCAGAATGGACAAAGGTAATACTAGGTCAGAGAAGTTCCAAAAGAGGAATGCTTCCACATACAAGAACACAACTAAGATTTTCAATTTTTCATCAATAAAGTAGTACCTAGGACAGCAAAAATTGGTAGTCTTTTCACTTAATTTTAAAAATTGGTAGTCTTTTCACTTAATTTTAAAAATTGGTAGCCTTTTCACTTTAGCCGGTCATGTCTCTAGTTACTATTTTTGTTTGGATTCCAGATCTTATCTTGGCCCACTCCACCAGACTCTCTT
Source organism: Chenopodium album (assembly GCF_948465745.1). Taxonomy (NCBI): domain Eukaryota; kingdom Viridiplantae; phylum Streptophyta; class Magnoliopsida; order Caryophyllales; family Amaranthaceae; genus Chenopodium; species Chenopodium album. Next base: position 38,561,719 of record NC_137844.1, read on the forward strand.
TCCACATAGGTGCTTCACTGGTGTGGGAAGATAATAACAAATTTAAACCATACTTATAAAATTGATCAATGAAAAAAAGAGCTTACCGGATTGTGCATCTCCTCACTAAAGCCAAAATTCACAAGAATGGAATTCACAAGCATTGAAAACTGATGCAAGAGAAAGGACCCAGCTCCCAGCTGATTCAAGGCAGAAAACAGAAAATGAAGTAAGTTGAAGTCCATAGGAAGCTTCTAAAACAAAGAGCGGAAATTTGATACAAACACTTACCAGTGATCCATATATAGTCAGATAAAAGAAATTTTTGCGGCCTGTTGGCAATAATTTCATCCCCTGCACACGAGGCATATATAGATGTAAGAAGACAAGATAAAATAGCTATAAGATGATATTCGAAGGAAAGCACAGAACCTTAAACCATGGTATAGCTCAAAAAAAATAAATAAATAAAAAAAAAACATTAATCAACTAATTTTATCAAGTGTCAGAACGAAATAATCACAGCTTAGATCAAATAATGAGTTAAGCAGTTTCGTACTACTTAATATTTGGTAGAGCCGTAGAGGCTTACAGCAACCCTTTGTCCATAAAGAGAAAAAAAGAAAGACTATAATTGGTCATTTTAGCATTAAGGTCAGATACATTTTTCTGACAAGAATAAAGTCAGAGACAAAATAAGCTAATTTGTAAAAAGATAGGTGATATAGAGTAATCTGACATGTATTCAGATATGGGAGTGCTTGTTAAAAACTTATGGATTATAATGCAACAGCACAAGGAAAAAGCTTAATCGAAATGAAACTAGAATCACATAAATCCTCACCAGAAAGAGAAGCAAATATGCAAAAATAGAGTTATTACACCACATCGTCAAGTAAATATGATCATAAATAAATTCAATGGAAACGAGCCTCAGGGAATGACGTGGAAAATAACAGCTAAAAGAGAGAATTAGTACCTGGAAGAGAATGATTAGGACAACAAGTAGTATCCCAATAGCCATTGTACTGCTATAGTAAAAAGGCACCCAACTGCTAACAGTTGGTGCAACAAATAATAGAATGATTCCAAATGCAAGACTGATAAGACGCCAGCGTTGGAATTCTGCAAGCACATCCAAAATATAGACTCCATAATTAATAACCAAAAGTGGAGGAGGGGTAGAGAATATATAACAAAAGTAAGAAATGTATTAGGGAAAAAGAGTGCTCAACCTTCTTCGGCTGAGACTGTGACTGAACCCGATATATCACGAAACTTCACATCAATGTATTTATCTTCATAGGGAGAAATCATAGAGCCCCATAACCCCTTGTGGACGGGTTTCCATGCGTCCTTTTCACACTGACACATTCCAATTGAAACATTCCTGCAAAGACATTATAAAACATGAGTATCCACTAAAATTTTGCAACATTTAATTCAGAAAAAGAACAAAAGAAAGAAATCATTATCCACTTACTTATGCAGGCATATCTGAATTCTGTTGTGCAACCTCTCAGGAATGACTACAGAAGGTGCCACTGTAAGACGAATTGAGCTTGCATATCTCTCAAGGTTAATTCTTGAGCAAGGAACAACGTGAACACGCTCACATGATAATATTTCTTTACTGTCTTTAGGCACATAGCCCTGCAAGGTGACAGGTTTGATTACGAGATGTGGATTCTCCATACCGATAGCTGCAGCAAAATAAAACTAGGCTTAGAACACTCCCACAAATGTACATTGATAACAGTAAAAAAAAAAATGTAAACACATTAATCAAAAAATCTTTAACTTGTACTCGTGTTGTTAGTGACTATCAGATAAAGCTAAGCTTATAAGCTAAATTTCAGGTTGTATATTAGTTTAAATGTCACATTAAATAATTATAGCACGGATTGTACAGATTTCTCCCTTCATTTTAAAAAAACAACCCACATTATAATTTTGTAAACCATGTAAGCTTTGACAATTTATTTCCATCGCCATATCATAGTAATAAAATCTAAGTTAAATCAGGAATGTTAACAAAAAACTTAAAAATAAATCTAGCATTTTCACATTGTAGCTCAAAACCTACAAATTTTGGAAGATTCAATAGACAAAGGTTTTGAGATAAAATCACCTCCAAAGTCTAATGCAACCTTTTGATTAGGACAAAAGCAAACAAAAAGCAATAATAATTCATACACTTCTCAAAAAAAAAAAATATTTCCACTCTACAAAATTAAACCCAGACCCATTACCCAAATAACGCAGCTTTCTCTACTATCAAATACCCTTTTCTTCCAATCATCAACAACAACAAAAGTTACCCTTTTCTTCCTATTAACAATTATAAACAAAATTCAAACACCTAATTAGCAAAATAAAAGCTTCCCAGAAATCAAATTACAACCAACCTAAACCCAAATCAGTGCAAATCAAATTAACATTAAAAGAAAACAAAATTAGGGAAAATTAAAGTGAGAAGAACATACTTTGAATTGAAGAGTCTAAGCAGGAGCAGAAAAATGTTGAGAGAAAAACTATGAGAAAGAAGAGATGAACTTTAGAGAAAAACTCCATTGTTCTCGTCTTTCACAGCTTAGTTCTCACGCATCTCTCTCTTTCTCTCTTCTTGTGTTAATGGTGAGAGAAGGAAAGGGAAGAAGAAGAAGAAAGCGCGGTTGAATGAAGAATTGAATGAATGCCCAAAATCCAAAAAATGGGGGTTTCAATTAAGTTTTCTGGGGGATTTTATATGTGGGTCAACCAGTCGTCTTTTCTTAGCTTCGTGTCTACGCTTTTTGACCCCCGTATAGAGCACGTCTATATATTGTTGGTCAATTGATCAAATCTATCTATTAACTATTGCTAAAAACAAAGTTGCTGACATTACTATTGTCCATGTGTCGCTTTCTCAATAAAAAATTTCCCGCCTAAATGCAATGATGATGTCATCTTTTCTTTTTTTTTTTTTTTTTTTTTTTTTGGAAAGCTATCATATTTACATTTTTAAAAATTAAATATTAGAAGCTTCTACATTACAACTAGAATATATCAATTTATCGTAGGATATTGAAACAATTTTAAATAGCACACTAATAAATGACCTCCTACATTAAACTATGAATTAGAAAACATTGAACAGATACTATATCATAATTTTGATTAAAATAAAAAAATTTAAAATTACAAAATATACGTAATTCTTATTTATATTCATGTATAATAGCGATTTATTTTTAAAATGTACAAATTAAAAATAGGCTTTATATAAACGGTGCATCGCACGGGTTCTAACCTAGTATATAAATAAAAAAGACCAATAATTTGGTTGAAAAAATAGAAAAAATTGACAGGAATAATCCCAACTTTATTCGATTCACCCTAAATAATCCCAACTTTTGATTATCTATACTATCCTATATACTAAAGTAATCACCGGAGGGACACTTGGCATGATATTATGGAAAATTTTCCCTCCAAAATGCTCTTCTTTTTTTAAAAAATAAAAAAAAATTATTAAAAAAATTTAAAGTAAACATTATTAAATTCAAATTTAAATATAATAATTAAAAAAAAAAGTGTTACATAAGTCATTTAATTTCAATTAACTCTATTTCAATTGACTGTTATTATATCATACTTTATAAATCCGTACATTGCATGGGGACAAAACTAGTTTTTTAATAATCGGAACTTTGATATGGATTTGCTAGTAATGGTCCCAACCGATCATCAAACTTGTTCTAACAAGGACCTAGCTGACACGTGTCAGAAATTGATTGGTTAAAAAAATTAAATTAAAAATTTTGAAAATTAAAAGAATTTTAATTAACCAAAAAGTAAAAAAAAAAAAAAAAATTAAAAAAAAAGAAAAAAAAATTAACAAAAAAGTAAAAACCCAAAACCCTTCCCAACAGCCCGGCCACCGCAAATTCTATGCTACTCCTGGAGTACCGTGTGCATGGTACTCCAGGTTTATAAAATTTATGTTATTTTAATATGAAATTCTTGTTATTTTAATTTATATCCATGTTATTTTAAAATAAGTATATGTTATTTTATATTTGCATGTTTTTTTTTTCAACATTTAAAAAAAATGTTGAAAAAATTCATGTTTATTTTTTTTTTCAACATTGATCTTTCTCTGTACTTTATATTTATAAAATTCATGTTATTTTGATGTGAACCTCTTATTATTTCAATTTATATATATGTTTTTTTTTTTCCTAAATAAGTACATGTTATTTTTATAAATGCATTTTTTTTATGCATGATGTTGAAGTAAATAAGTAAATAACTCCAAAAAAAATAAAATAAGTGAATAACATATTATTATAGAAAATAACACAAGGTTTTAAACAAAATAATTTAAGACTTAGGCAAAATAACACAAGTATATAGGGTATTTCCACATAGAACTGAGCTGAACTAAACTGATTGGAGCTGAACTGAACTGAACTGAAATGAACTGATTAGAGTTGAACTGAACTGAACTGAATTGAGCTTAAATGAATATTTTATGAGAGAGGAAAATTAGGAGCTGAACTGAACTGAACTGATTGGAGCTGAACTGAACTGAAATTAAGTAAATGTGAACAAGCCCATAGGGTATGGAGTACCATGATCCAGGAGTATATAATACTAAGTGTGCCCCCGTACCTCCGCGTAGCCCATGGCCCCCACCCCACCTCCTACCACATCCAAAGCCACCTCCACCACATTGGAAACGACTCCGCGCGCCCTTCTCCCTATCGTCCTCCCACCCCAAAACCTCCATGCCCGAAATCCTTTAAAAACACCTCCCTCACCCGCATAAACCTCGATCTCCACCTCCCTCACCCTCGGAATCCTAGAGAATAGGGATTGTGAGGGTTAGGGAAGGGGCGATTGGCGGTTTAAGAGGTAGAGGAGGTTTTTCAGTTTATTTGAGGGAGGGAGGGGGTTTCGTGGTGGGCAAATGGAGGTTTAGGTTGAAAGGAGACGGCAGGGCGGCACAGGGGAGGGGTTTGGGGAGCAGCAGAGGTGACTGGTGGCCTAGGGCTGGGCGGAGGTTGGCGGGCGAGGAGGTGAAGGTGTTTTTTTTATATATATAATTTATTTTTAAAATAATTAGTTTTTTTTTAAAAAAACAAAATAATTAGTTTTTTTAATAGTAAGTTAAAAATTATTTAGTTAATTGTTAAGTGTCAATTAGTAAGTAATACTCTTTTCTTAAAAAAATATTAAAATTTAAATATATTATTGACTAATCACGTGATGACACGTGTACATAAAACTTATTAAAAAAAATTACCTATTTAACAGGTTGCTGGTAACTTGGGATCGTTGGAAGTAAATTCTTATTAAAGTTCGTATTATTAAAAAATAATCAAAAGTTGGGATTATTTTGGGCGAATATGGTTAAATAACTTTACTCCAGATGACAACTTGGTAAAAATAATCTCAGGCGACATTTAGACTAAAACTAGCTTTTGGACTCGGGCGATGCCCCGTATTATTACATGGAACTCATCAATAATATATGTTGTAATTTATGATTCAATTTTCTTCAAATTAAATTTGTTGTTCATATTGTCATTTGTTATATATTAATAATTTGTATTTAATAGATCACATAAAAAATCACATAGCTTGGTGGTAAGACAATTAGTTATAGAATTAGAGGTTGTGAGTTCAAATCTTGTGGTGAACTATTATTTTATTATTATAAGTGTATGACATGTAATGAAAACAAATGGAAGTTAGAGCCACATGGCGTTAAGAGTAGTTACATGGGTGACGTGGCGTAATGAGGAGAGTTTACGTGACACGTGGACGTTGTTAGAAACGCCTTTTAATAGATTAGTATAGATATAGATATCCATTTTTTTTCAACAAAGTCTTCAAAATTCCTAATTCAATTCGTTATTGTATTTTTTAAAATTATTTTTCCCATTTTAAAATTTAAATTAATATGTCATCTTCTTATATTTAGCTAAATCTCGAGATCAAATTTATTTCCAACCCCTTTTTAAAGCTCTTACTTGTAAGGAAGAGTATCACTCTGAAGAGGCAAAAGAGTTTGTCATGGCTATGGAAGAATCTCCCAAGGAGGAAGAGGTTGGACAACAACAACAAGATGAGCTTGAACAAAAGGAGGAGAAATTGGAGGAGAGTTTCAAGCCTCCTCCCAAGGTAGAACTCAAACTCATTCCCCCTTCTTTGAAATATGGTTATCATGGAAACGAAGGAGAGTACCCTATAATTGTCAATGCTACCCTTGATGGTCTTGATTTGGAAAAATTGCTTTTTGTGTTGAGAAAATATAGAGATTTGATAGGGCATAGTATTGAAGTTATCAAGGGTATTAGCCCTCTTTGTGCATGCATCGAATTCATCATGAAGATGATCAATCCACCTCAATTGAACCTCGAAAGGAGGTTGAATCTCAACCTTCAAGAGGTTGTCAACACTAGTAGAAAAATATAAAAGGGCATCGGTTCAAAACCCCCCTATAGCACCGGTTTTGAACCGGTGTTCATTTGAAGGATGCCAAAAAGTAAGCCTTTTTGCCACCGGTTCAGAACCGGTGGCAATAATAGTTATTAGCACCGGTTCTGTTCAGAACCGGCGACATTAATGCCCCCCCAAAAAAAAACAGTTATTAGCACCAGTTCTGTTCAGAACTAGTGCCCTTAGTGCCCTAAAAAAATAAAAAAATATTGCAATTTTTTTACTTAAACAATTACATATATATAAACTTACATATTTTCATAAAAAAAAAGGCTGTAATATTACAATATTCGTCCAAAAAACCAAAGTGGAAAGAACGACATGAATTTTTAGGCAAATTCACAGTCAGCATGCTAGTTGAATCGTGCTCTACACGAACCATAGAAAACTCAGGAGCTCTGGCAACTGCTGCTTGCTCATGTGCTGTGTTCTTGGAGAGATCAATCTAGAAGCCATCGCTAACAAGAGCATTTGCTGCCAAATAATGCCATTTGACTTTCCAATTTTGCTGCAAACTGTCAGCTTGTCAGAGTCAAAGTTTATTGTTTTATTTAACTTGTATGATGTTGATATCGAACGATCATTGTACGATGATTGGGAATTAATTGGATTTATATGCCTCGTTTGAGAATTTTTTTTATTTCTTCATTCTTATTTTTGTTTTGTTTCTTTTTCTTGTGACAAACATGACGATGGCAAGTTAAAATGCATATGTTTTTGAATTTTCTCTTACCTTTGGACTCGAATGCTTGTTTCTTCTTAGTTGGTGATGGAAAACACGCTGTCAGAGTGCTTTTGGTTGAGTTAGACAAATTTTAAGCTAAGGTAGCAAGATTAAGAACTATTGAGAACGTTTGAAACCTTAGTTCACGGGAAAGTGGAAAGATGGAGTTGCTCTCTATAGTGGATTTGAAACCCTTTAGTTGGTATTTGCTTACTTTTCATCCTCTGTGAGGTTTAAATTGTTCTAGCCTTCATCACACTTGTTGTGCGGCATTTTAGGATCCTCAACTATGCATGTCTTAATTCTTGTGTTGTACTGTCCTCTAGCTCCTGAGATTGTGACCAAGCAACTTTAGAGGAGGAAAAAGGCACCTTTTCTCATTTTTGTTTATATTTCTTTTTGTTTAGTTACAAATTTGGTTTTATATTTTGCATCTATCTACTTTCTAACCAATTTGAGCCTAATTTTTCCCTTTCTTGTCTTAACCACATTACAAACCTAATGACCTATGTTTTACCAACCCTCTTAATTTAGTGAAGAATTTGGCATGTGAGGTTTGAGTTTTGAGCGTGTTGAATATGAACTAGAAGCATTTTGAAAATTGGTTTAAGTAAGGAATTGGAAGTTGAGCTTGAAATGAATATGCAAGAAAAGTTTAAGAAGAAAAAAGCAACTCTGGAAAATCAAATGATATATTATTAAAAAAAATAAAAATAAAATAAAATAAAAAAGAAGAAGAAGAAAAAGAAGCTGTCCATAGTTAAAAAAGGCAAGGACGTTAAATAAGATTTTTTTTTTTTAAAAAAAAAGGAAAAAAAAAGGAAAGGTTTGAGATCTTTTCCCTTGATTAAGAGTGATACTGTTCTGAAATTTGAATTGATGGTTGTTTGTTTGAAATTTGGTTGTTTCCTTAAGTTTGTTTTTTAGAGTTGGCCACTCTTTTGCTTCATGTAGGAATTGCCACCAAGTTTTCAAATTATTCCCCTAGCTAAACCTTTAGCCATGACATTACAACCCTTGTAAAGACCCTTAGACTTTAGAGGGGTGAGGTCAAAGACCAGTGGAGGGAGATGGATTTTAACCCTATGGAGAATGTATGCATAGTTGAGATATTGGGACGACCTTATGTTTCCACAAAAATGTATCTTTTTTCACTTCCTTCGCGGAATCATAAGGAGCTAACTAGAGGGTGATTTGAAGCTAGTGGGGAGAACGTGGACCGTTTTGGATGGGACTAGGGCGGAGAATGAAATCACTAGTTATCTATGCTTAGATTAGGTTTGTCTCTTCAACCATGGGCATCTTATAACGTGTTTTCCCTTGTTTAATTGAGCAAGGTGAGTATTCTTTGGTGCTTGTCTTTTCTTTTAAGTCCGAATGGAGCATTTCCCTCCCTAAAACTTGATTTGTTTTTATTTTTTCCTAAGCCTTGCCATGTTGTGTTAGTCTTTGTAGTGCTTGCCTTTTCTCTTTTCTCTTTAATTTTGCTTGAGGACATGCAAGAGGCAAGTGTGGGGGATTTTGATGAGTGACATTTATGCCACTATTTCACCCCTTTTTACTAATGATTTTCCCTCATTTGTCATTTGTTTGCGCTTTCTCTAGCCAAGGACGGATATAGGGGGGCCTCCCTGGGTCATGGCCCCCCCTATGATTAAATTTTTTTTACAAAGTTAGCCCAAATAGTCCATATAGCTAAAGACGGATAGTAAATTAATTGGGCTTCAATATATGTGTTGCTGCCTTCCACAATTTCGCTATTTTATTCTAATACCTACAAGGCTACAAAGTCTAAATAACCTACACCTGCAACTTTGTCAGGTAATCATCACATTGCCCAATCAATAAAAAATAAATTAAAATTTTCTCAAATTTTGTGCTGTTGCGTGATATTCCATACATCAATAGTGAAAAAGCTCTTGTTCATCCATTACTTTATTTTATAAGGTATGTTCGTTTCTTAAGTCATCTAAATTGCATACATAATTTAATTTTGGTTAATTGTATTTCATATGTTGACAATTTGTTATGTTCTTTTAGACTTTTACTAGATTATTAGTTTATTACTAATCCAATAAGAATTACCTTAGCAATTAGTAGTGAATTTGTGAAATTACATGTATATTTTTTATTGAGTGTAGTTAGTGATAATTATTTTTTATTTTTTTTAGGTTGAATGATGAAGAGGAAAACAATTGACTCATATTTTACAAAAGCAAAATCTAACCCTAAAATAAATGTTGATAACACGAACCCTGTTGGTCCAACCAGTGCTATTGAATTAGATAATGTGGTTCCAGAGTCATCTAATCAAACTGTAGATGAACAATTAGATAACCCTACAATCAATATAGGTGGTACTATATTAGTGTGTGACCTAGCTTTGCGTAAGCCAATTAGTAGTTATAACACTCTAGAGGGAAAAAAATAGATATTACAGCAGCTTTCGTAAAATATGGATCTTATCAATTTCAAATGTCAGAGTATCTTACTTCCGGCCCATCAGATCATCCAAGCAGATTTCAATCAAAATGGTTTAAGACTTTTAATTGGTTGGAGTATTCACCAACTACTGATGTTGCTTATTGTTTCCTATGCTTCCTCTTTGAAAATAAACCATTTGGAAAGGGTGGTTCAGATGCTTTTATGGTAAATAGCTTTAAAGCCTGGAAGAGAGTTGGTGGTAAAGATTGTGCATTTACGACTCATATGGGAAAAGACACTAATTCAGTTCATGGATATTCTGTAGTAATGTGGGAGAATCATAAAAACCCAAAGGGTCATGTTGACACACTTTTTGAAAAGCTTACTCCAAAACAGATTGCTGATAATCATTTAAGGCTAACTGCTTCAATAAAAGTTGTACGATGGCTTACCTTTCAAAAATGTGATTTTAGAGGACATGATGAGGGAGTAGATTAAAAAAATCAGGGAAACTTTTTAGAGCTGCTAAAACTTATTTCTTCATACAATGTGGAGGTACAAAAGGTTGTGCTAGGTAATGCCCCACAAAATGCCATTTACACAGCTACGACCTTTCAGAAACAAAATTTTGCACATCTTTGCTCAAAAAATACAAAAAGAAATTTGTGAAGAGATTGGTGGTTCAAAGTTTTGCATTATTGTTGATGAATCTCGTGACATATCTAAAAGGGAACAAATGGTTATTGTTATACGATTTGTTGATAGGAATGGAATTCTACGAGAAAACGTTTTTTGGAGTTAGTACATGTCAAAGATACGACCTTCGAAACACTTAAAGAAGAAATTTGTAGGGTTTTATCTAATCATGAATTGGATATCAAAAATATTAGAGGACAAGGATATGATGGAGCTAGTAATATGCGTGGGGAATGGAATGGCTTACAAGCTTTGTTTATGAATGATTGTCCTTAGGCATATTATATGCATTGTTTAGCGCATTAATTACAACTGACTCTTATTGCTGTTGCAAGAGAAGTATCTGAGGTTCATGATTTTTTTAAAGACTTAGTTTTTATTGTGAATGTTGTTAGTTCCTGATCTAGCGTCATGATGAATTATAAGATAGACAAATATCTGAATTGGAGCAATTAATTGAAATTGAAGCTTTTAAAATCGGGAAATTGTTGAATCAAATAGGCACCTTGCAACGCCCAGGGGATACGAGGTGGAGTTCACATTTGAAGTCAATTTGTAATTCACTAAGGATGTTTAATGCCACTCGGACGTATCTAGAAAAAATTGTCGTTGGCCGTCGAGCCTTATATTCTCAACGTGGGGATGTTAAGTATGCTCTAAAAAGGTTGTTAGCCTTTGATTTTATATTGACCATACACATGATGCAGGAACTTATGGGTTTCACAGATGTACTTTGTCATGCTTTGCAATTTAAATCATAAGACAATTTAAATGCCATGGACTTAGTTGCTAGCACAAAAGACTCAATTCAGGACTTTCGAGACAATGGTTGGGATAATAATTTGTTATTAAAAGTATAAGAATTATGTTCTAGTCGTGACATTTCTATCCCTAATATGGCTGCTTCCTATTCTGATATAATTCGCTCTCGACGTAACAATGATAATATTGCAGTGGAACATCATTTATAGAATTGATGTGTTTACAACTACTATGGATCAACAGCTGCAAGAACTAAACAGTCGATTTAATGAAAAAGCAACAAAGTTACTTATTTTTAGTACATCTTTGAATCCTAATGATGGATATAAACACTTTAATGTGGAAAACATTTGTGAACTTGTAGAGAAGTTTTACCCTGAAGACTTTTCAAAACATGATAAATTTCATTTACAGTACCATCTTCAACTAATTCACCGTGATGTTTCTAATCATGCACAGTTGAAGAATTTAAGTAACATAAGGGATTTATGTCAATGTTTAGCAGAGAGTGGGAAGTCGAATACATATCCTCTAGTTAATAGATTGTTTCGACTTGTTTTGACTCTTTTGGTAAGTACAACAACTACCGAGAGGGCATTTTCAGCAATGAAAATTGTGAAGACTAGTTTGCGAAACAAGATGGAAGACGAATTCCTCTCAGATTACTTGATTGTGTATATAGAAAAAGAAAGTGTTGAAAATTTTACAATTGGCTCAATCATAGAAGACTTTAATTCTATGAAACCAAGGAGAGTTAAATGATCAAGATATTTTGTATTTGATATTTATTTTTAAGACACGTAATCATATAATTTGTAGTTATTTTTATAATTTTATTAAAGTTTTTTATATATATGATTTGTGTTGCTAGTGTTAGTTGAGTTTCATATACTATTAATATTAGCCCGATAGATAAAATATTTCTAGATTCGTCCTTGTCTCTAGCCGTTTTTATCTTTATTTTAGTTATTTTTGTTTGCTCTCTTGATTTTCCTCTCCTTTTAGCTTTTCTTGTGTTTTCTATCTTTTTTTATCTTTGTTTTATAGGTTTTTGATGCTTTTGGATGAAGTTAGAAGAGCTTTGCTTTGTTTAGGAGTGAAGAGATGCTCAAGGGAGAGGGCGCACATCATTCATGGAGTTGCGGCGCGGGTATAGAGGTTGCGGGCACAGAGAAGCTGATTTGAAGCTCTTCCTTTGAACTTGTAGAAGGCTGCCCGCGCCCCTGAAGAGGGCTCTCACCAGTCCACCGTGGCACGGTGCTTTGAGCCGTGGGCGCGGCACTTCGAAGACCTGATTTCCTCTGTTTCGTTGCTTCGGCCGTTGCTCAGCTAGGAGAGGCCTCTCCACCAGCCACCGCGGGCGCGACCCCCTAGGTTCAACATTTTCATACCAAGTTGAGAGAGGGTGCGGTGCAGATGGAGAGGACTCTCCTTAGTTTGTTATTTCCGGAATTTTAATGCACTATAAATATAATTTCTCTTTAATTTATGAATGATCCTATTCTCCCATTATAATTAAAACTTTGTAGTGAGAGAAACTCTTAGTATTTTAGAGAGAGAAAGTTACTTAATCTTCAATTTCATCATTGTAATCAAGATTTCTTTAAGGTTTTCTGCAATTCAATGGAAGTATTTCATCTTTTTCTTCATCAATCAAGCTTCATTGTAGTTATCCATTTACTCTTTCCTTGTTGTTTGGTTTAATTGCTTTTGATAGTGTTGATTTTCATTTATTTCCTTGATTCTACTTGTTTTAATTAAGTTCCTTGATTTTGAATCATGTTTAGCCTTGTTAAGATCGAATCCATGCTTAGTGTAGTTGTGAAGACTATTTTCTCTTCTCTAGCTTAAAATTCTAGCTAGGGAAGGGGGTGAAGATCATGATTGGTTAAAATTATATTGATGATTGATTGGATTTATCCTTGAGTTGATGATTTTGTGCTTAAATTGCTTGGAGTTATTGATGTGCACCTTTAATTCCAATATTTGAGTTCTAAATTAAATGCATGGGAATGATCTAGTTTAGTTTTGATCTATTTAATCAATTTGCTTGAGTATTTTCATGGGAATGAATTATTTGAGTAGAATTTATATTTCTTGGCGTGAATCCATGATAAAAACCATTATTGTCTTGGTTGATCATGATTGGAACCCCCACCCCTCAGGGGCAGAGAACCCGTCGCTGCCTCAGCTGTGCTATCAGGAGCTCTGGGGAAGTAGGAATAGGAGAGCACCTATCTTGGGGGGCTTACTACTTAGATGCTTTCAGCAGTTATCCTCTCCGCACTTGGCTACCCAGCGTTTATCGTGGGTGCGATAACTGGTACACCAAAGTGCGTCATTCCCGGTCCTTTGTACTAGGGAAAGGTCCTCTCAATGCTCTAACGCCCACACCGGATATGGACCGAACTGTCTCACGACGTTCTGAACCCAGCTCATGTACCGCTTTAATGGGCAAACATCCCAACCCTTGGAACATACTACAGCCCTAGGTGGCGAAGAGTCGACATCGAGGTGCCAAACGTTCACGTTGATGTGAACTCTTGGGGAAAATCAGCCTGTTATCCCTAGAGTAACTTTTATCCATTGAGCGACGGCCCTTCCATTCGGCACCGTCGGATCACTAAGGCCGACTTTCGTCCCTGCTCGACGGATGGGTCTTCTCCCTGGTGCTTTGATCATATTTCTCTCAAATCTAGTTTTTCATCCTTATTTTAGTGTTTCTAGTTTGAACTTTCTTAATTTGCTTGCTTTTATCTTTTGTAGTAGTTAAATTGATAATTGAAAATCACAAAAAATTCAAAATACCCCTTGTTACTTGCAATATATTCTTAATTCCACTTTGATTGTGCATTACCCCTATTTCCTTGTGGTTCAACCCTATCTTGACATTATCTAGCGTGAACTTGATAGAGTAGATTAGAGTAGACACCTAATTGTGTCTCCCCAAAAACCAAACCCAGTGATGAGTACCTTTCACGTCTTTGATTATCGAGTAAGGTGAAATGTTGAAGAGTCTCGTGAATTTTCCCTTTTATTTAATGTTTTAAATCAAAATAGCTCATTTCGTATTTTAAATATCATTAATTTTGTGTCCTATTTATGAAAAACGTCCAAACCAGTTTATTTTGGTCCACAATCAAGGTCTAATAACTAGATAGTTGGATGGGTTTTGAAAAGATCTTTCCAACAATATATTATAAGCCCAAATCCGAGTTATAACAAAGAAGTTATGGCCAAAATACTAAACTGGTCCCAAACCGAGCTTTATATGCGGACCCAATGATCAAATGAAGGGTCCTACCCCCGTCCCTTGGTCATAATTGGTAGTGTTTTTGGCTCTTTAGAGCCACTTTTATTACTAATTTGTGTTTTCTAGTATTTTTGTAGTTTTGGTTGAGTTTTGTAGGGAATTGCACTTTTGGAGCATTTTCCTGGGATTTTATGGAGCAACTACGAGCATTGGAGAAGCACGACCAATTTTCGTAGCCCAGGGCCGGTTAGAGTCATCAAACTTGTGATTAAGGGCTCGACATTTGAGATGCCAAGGCATTTGGACCGAGTATTCAAGACCCCAAGAGGAAATCCAGATTGGGCCAAGTTATGAGCCCAATCGAAGTCCAAGATAGCCCAAGTGGCCTTACCCAGCCAAAGATGGTCTCGCCCTAAGGCGCGCCCGGCCGGGCGGGGCGGAAGAAGAAAAGAGTCCTTCGCCAAGCTCGCGCCCGGCCGGGCGCGAGAGAAGACTATTGATGCAAAAACGGCACCCGATCAGGCGCGTGTCTCTGATGAGGGTTTAGGCATCGTTTAGTTTGTTTAAGTTTAGGATTTTCTTGCTTAATATAAATACATTTTCGTTAAGCAAGTTTGGCATCTCTTTTATCTCTTTTTTACCTCTTCTCTTAGACTTTCTCTCTCTACTTAGTTTTATTTTCTCTCTCTACAACTTTACACTTTGTTCTTAATTCAGCTCATTATTTCGTTAACTTTGGTAACGATTTCTTCTTTATTAATTTCACTAATTTTATTTCTTTATTTCATCATGACTTGTTTAATTTCTTTGATTAGTTTAGATTTAATTATGTGTGAGTAGTTTTCTTTCTAGGGTTTATGGGGATCCATAAATAATATGAAGGGGTAATTTATTGTTGTTGATTATCAATGCTTGATTAATTTCCTATTGATTGATTTAATGCTATGCAACTAGATTTGCACAGATCTTTTTTGTATGAGTTTAGCAATATTGATTCGAGATTCGAGAGATGAGAATTGATATTTAGGCTTAGTTTCAATAGGCAGGTTAATTTATAAATGGTTAAGTCGAGATTCGAGAGATGAGCGATATTTAATACCGGTAGATTAATTATGTGATTGTAATACGTAGCGAAAGCCCTTTATGATCTGGTTAATTGATGCATTGATGATTGATTGTTATGTTTTACCCTGGAATATTTTTTATTGGTGAACCTATGCCCTAGGTCTTTTATTTATTGATTTTTCTCTATTCTTATTCTTCCCAACTTTTACTCTCTGTAGTTTAGATTCCTTTTACCATAATTTTATTTGTTACTTAATAATTTAGATTGCTTAGATTAATTAGGAATAGAATGAATTGTTTCCCTGTGGATTCGACCCTACTTTCTTATCTGCATTAGTTAGAGGATTTAGGAATTACTTTTGATTAGGTGATACAACTTTAGCCTGTTTAAATTTGGCGTCGTTGCCGGGGAGACGGTTTGATTTTTATTTCTGATTGTTTTTTGTAGTCTAGATTATTCCCTCTTGTCTCAGAGAACGTTAATTCCTTGAGGCAAGTCTCATATTTGTCTTTTAGTTCTTTGTTTATGCCTAGGTGTTCCTGATCAGGTTATATTCCATTCGATCCTGAGATCGAGCGCTCTTTTCATAGACAAACTTTATAGGAAAATCCTGGCGGGTTCTGGGGATAACGATAATCACAGAGAACCTCCAACTGATTCTAGTGATTCAGAAGTTCCTTCAGATTCAGAATCAGAGATGACAACACCTAAGAAGCTCAGCGATTATTCGTAGCCGTCGCTGACCGATTTTCCACACCTTACTCCCACTCCGGCTCTTGATGGAGTGCAATTCGAGATTAGACCCCAATTTATCCCGTTGATGGAAAGGAAGCAATTCAGTGGAGCTAAGGGTGAAGACCCAAATCTTCATGTTGCAGACTACTATCAATATTACAATACCATCAGGCAAGCGGGGGTCACACAGGACCAAATCAGGGAGATCCTTTTTCCTTTCTCTTTATGTGGAAAAGCTAAATAATGGTTTAATGGTTTGAATAGAACTGCACTTGGTATAACTAACTGGGAGACTCTTGTTTTGAATTTCTATAATAAATATTACCCTACAGAGAGGACAGCTTTGCTAAGGAGCGCAATTCAGAACTTTGCCCAAGAGCCAGATGAAACTTTATATGAGGCTTGGGAAAGATTCAAGGATTTGCAGAGAGAGTGTCCCCACCATAATTTAGCACAGTGGCAGTTGATCCAAGCCTTTTTATAATGGGATTGGAAATTCATCTAGAACAATTTTAGATTCTGCAGCTAGTGGGAGGTTTATGAATCTTAATGTTGATGATGCAGGTCAAGTTATCGAAGATATGACAATCCACAATTCCCAATATGAGAATCCTAGAGGCTTTGCTAACAAGGGGAAACATAGTGTTGACCCTCTGTATCCTTTTTGCAGGCTCAATTAACCTCTATTTGTCAGAAATTAGATAATCTTAGCAATGCAAATATAGCTAATGTTTCTGCTATTAATAATAATTCTAATAAGGCTTTCTGTGAAAATTGTGGAATTGTAGGTCACTGGGACAAGATTGCAGGAGTTCCGTGGAGCAAGTTAATGCCTTTCAAGCTTATAGGCAAAATGACCCATACTCCAACACCTACAATCCTGGGTTCCGGAACCATCCATATCTTTCCCACCGGAGCACCAATGTTCAAAACCCGCCACCTCCACAACAATCATAGGCACCACAACAACCACGACAGAAATATTACCATCCCAATGCTAGCCAGAAAAACCAACCACAACAACCCTCCTCATCTTCTAACCCTGCTTTGACAGAAATTAGAGCGATGCTAGCTAGTATGCAAAAGCACATGGAGAGTAGAGATGCTCAAATTAATTCGATCATAGCCCATAATAAAATTGTTGATAATCAAATTGCGCAGATTTCCTCTACTCTACAAGCCTGTCAACAGGGAGCCCTACCATCGCAGCCAACCAGGCCTACAGATCAAGCTTTTGCAATTACTCTGAGGAGTGGTTCACACTATGATGGGCCCCCTATGTCCAGAGATGATGAACCTATTTTAATGAAAAATGCTAATCTTGATTTTGTTAAACCAAAAAATATTGCTAATGGCCCTACAGGGCTCAAGAGTAGTACTAATATTTCTGATAATACATTGCAGGGTACAACTCCAGGGAAGGTAGCAGCTCCAGACAAGAGCAGTAATGCTCCAAAGCCAGTTATTAAACTTCCATTCCCCAATCGGCATTTAAAAACAAATTTGGATAAGCAGTTTGGTAAGTTCCTGGAGATGGTGAAAGATTTTCAGGTAACGGTTCCTTTTACAGAACTAATTACATAAATTCTTACATATGCTAAATTCATGAAGGAAATATTGACTAGAAAAAGGTCTATTAGTGAGGTAGAGACAGTCTCTTTTACTGCAGAATGTAGTGCCGTACTACAAAATAAATCTCCACCCAAACTAAAAGATCCGGGTAGTTTTTCTATCCCTTGTCATATTGGCAATCTGATGATTGATAATGCATTATGTGATTTGGGAGCTAGCGTTAGTGTCATGCCATTATCTGTGTGTTCAAAGCTAAATATGGGTAAATTAAAAGCTACTAATATTACTCTGCAAATGGCCGACCGTTCTTTTACATACCCCCTAGGTGTTTTAGAGGATGTTCCTGTTAGAGTAGGTAGATTTTATATACTTGTTGATTTTGTTGTTCTTGATATGGCTGAGGATTTGCAAACACCAATTATTTTGGGTAGACCATTCCTTAACACTGCAGGAGCAATTATAGATGTAAAATGCGATAAACTGACACTATCAGTAGGGGATGATAAAATTATTTTCAATTTGAATAATACCCTAAAAGCCCCATAACAGAGGAGAAGTTCTTTAGTATTGATGTGGTCGATAATTGTTCTAATAAGCCCCAAGCTCTTGTTAAAGATCCCTTGGAGGGGTATCTTGTGTTGCATCTTCTACAAGAGAAATAGACAAATGGCAAAAGGAAGTTGATGCAATAGAAAGAGCCCTTTACTGTGTAGGTCTTGGCTTTGAAGATGAGAAGGTGGAGACAATAATCAAGCTGCGGAAACTGAGCCTATAGTGAGAGTTTCACCGGATCGAGTTGCAATTGCTCAATCTATTGACAACTTTAGGCAACCAAAGGTCAAAAAGGGGTCCCTTGTGAGCAGTAGCAAAGAACCACCAGTTCACGCCAAGGAGGACCCTCCCGATAGGGTGGATTGGCGCCCTACAGGGCGTGTCAGGAAGCCGAGTCGTGGTCTAAACACCGCTCGACTGGGTGAGAAACCACCTGACCAGGCGGTAGGCCAAGGGTCTTAAATTCTCAACTTGTGGTAAGATGGTCGTGCGGGACCTAGATAAACCAGCGCTTTGCGGGAGGCAACCTGTATTTTCTTACTTTTTAGTCTAGCTTTCTTTCTTTCTTTATGAGAGGAGAGAGGAGGGAGTTTAATGAGTTTATTGAGTTTTTGTACAGGTTTGAAGGAAAAGAGTTAGCCAATTTTGGAGAAAAGAGAAGTAGATATTCGTACTCATAGTGCTATAGCGCACCCCACCGGGCGAAGCTCAGCCCGACCGGGTGCGGAGATAAGTAGAAAAATCACAAATTTTCGCCCGACCGGGCGCAAGATTTGAAGAGTACGGAACTTTTTCTCGCCCGATCGGGTGCGAGTATTGAAGAAATTCGAGGGTATATATCGCCCGATCGGGCGAGAGAGCAAAAGAAAAATTAGAAGGGGAACTCGCCCGATCGGGCAAGCTGGCGCCCGACCGGGCACGAGAAAAACTTGAAATGTGTACCAGATCGCCCGACCGGGCGCGACAATACCCGGACTCTTTCCCCTTTCTTTTTTCTTCTTCTTTCCTCTTCTTCCTTTCTTTCCTCCTTATTTCTAATTTCCACCATACTTTCTCTCTCTAAAACCTTAATTTCTCTACCTTCTCTCTAAGATTTCCTCTCCATTTCTTACCCAAATTCAAAAATAATTACACATTCTTACTCCTCTCTTCATCCTCTACATTTCTACACCAAAATTCCCCAATTCCAATCAAAAATTTTCATACCCATTTTTTCTATATGGCATCAAAGAGGGCAAGATCAATTCTTGGGAGGAGCTCTAGTTCAAGCCAGCAGTATGATCCGGAATTGCAAATACCCCAATGGCCAACCATCCGAATTGCAACCCCAGAGCTAAAAGAACGGCTTGAAAAGCTTTACGAGCGTGAGG
Organism: Chenopodium album; assembly: GCF_948465745.1. Taxonomy (NCBI): domain Eukaryota; kingdom Viridiplantae; phylum Streptophyta; class Magnoliopsida; order Caryophyllales; family Amaranthaceae; genus Chenopodium; species Chenopodium album. The sequence continues at coordinate 38,581,341 of NC_137844.1, forward strand.
TAATCCCTTCACGGTGGTTACACCGCTCTACTCTTGAATCTTTTGGTTTGTATGATTATGTTAGACGATTCATGAATGGTATAGGAATGAGAAAATTTGTTGATATGCATTATCCTACGTATCGTGAATTAACTTGTGAATTTCTTTCCTCTTTAAATGTTGTAAATAGTAAAAATGGGCCGAATTTGTTTTTTAGGTTAAACAATAGGAATATTAGTTTAACTTATGTTGAATTCTGTAAATTATTTGATTTGGAATCTGAATTACCCCACCATTGGCATGCTGAATATAAAATGGATGATATTTACCGTGTTTTAACTGGTTTACCGGCCCCGAACTCCCAACATGCTAGTGCCAAACCTATTCATCACCCTGTCCCTAAAATCTGGCAGAGATTCTCGGGTGTTTGCTTTTTAGGTAGGAACGAACCACATAACGCCCAAACCAACGAACTAGCTGTAATTGGACATTATGCGTTTGAGTATGGTAAGATGAACATGGGTAGATACATTATTCACCACCTTAATAGACATGCCACGGCTAGTAACACGGCTAGTACCCCTATTAGGTTAGGAGGCCTAGTTACTAGGATAACAATCAAGAAAGCCGGGTTTGTTGAGAGTAGGCCTCACGGTCTCACCAACTGTGGGCCGGACACTTACATGACCGCTAGGTACCTTAAGGATTTGGGGTGGGTAAGAGTGGATAGCCAATAAGTCCCCCATTGGTGTGTTAGGACAAGAACTGAGCAGCCATTGCCTATCTTTCCCCTACCTAACCCCGACTTGACTGGCTTTCCCCCGGGGCAAGAGTTTTACACATATGACATGCTAGTTTCCCACGCCCGGGGGCAAGCACAGCCAGTTCCACCACCCCAGCCTAAGCCCGTGGTAGCACCATCACCACCATGTATGCCTCATATGCCTCCACCTCCTCCTAGGATTGACTCTAAGACAGTTTGGGACCTACAGAGTATAGGTCAGGCCATAGGACGTATAGAGCATTCACAAGGTGACCTTAGGAGGATGGTTGGCTCCCTAGATTCACGATTAGGGTACCTTGAGAGGAAACATGGTAGAGCCCTGTACCCCATGTACGATGATTATGCTCGTCGGGGTAATATTCCCGACGATGCTATTTACCCTGATTGGTTTCAGCCCCCACCCTAGGGATACGATAGAGATCCCACCGTCCGTGGTATTTATACCGAATATTCATCTTTTCACGGGTATGGCCATGACGTTCCTTTTGGAGGACCGGCGAGGGGGGGGGGGGGTTTCACCCTAACTATTTTGGTGGTAGCTCTTCTGGTGCAGGTGGTACAGGTGGTGGCGGTGGAGGATTTGGCTCCATGGATGAGGATGATGAGGATTAGCCGTGCTAGGCTAGTTCTCGAGCCAATGAGGACATTGTCTGATCTTGGCTTGGGGGAGATTTTTGGATTTGGTATCTTTCTTCTTTTCTTTCTTTTTTTTTCGGTGTGTTTTAGTATAGATTTATTGCTTTTTAGTGTAGTTTTATTGCTTTGATAAAAATGAAAAAATACAAAAAAATTGAAAAATTAAAAAAATACAAAAATACGTTCCAATGAATTGTAAATCATGCTTCCCTGTGCCCTATACTTAAAAATTGTTTTGATTCTTGGTATATGATGATGAGCATTGTGGATAGGTTAGCCATGATTTGAAGTTTGATTGCTTGGATGCCTTAACATGCGTCAATTTTGCCCAAGTACTTGTAAATATAGTGCTTGACTAGTTGATTTGGTAAGGAATGTGCATTAGTTCCTGGTATGTCAATGAATTTGAGTATTGGTTTGCAACTTTGAGTAATGTTTGTATGACTCATTATTATGCACATTGAGGAGGACGAAGGCATTTATTCTTTTAGGTGACCTTTAGATGATTGTAGATACATTTGTTCCCTTCTTGCTATCCATGTCGTTGCCTTGACTCTTTGTTGTTTATTAGCCACATTACAAGCCGATTTGCCCCATTGGTTACTAGTCCCAAGCTTGACTTGGGGGAGCTATTAGTGAGTGAGGTGAGGGAGTTTTGTGGTGTGCATATTATTTGCACAATTTGGGTGGATATGAGGAGTTATTTGTTCTTGATTGTGGTTTATTTTTAATGATCTTGAAAGTTGAATTTTTTGGAAAAAAAATAGAGCATGATAGAAGAAAAAAAAAAGAGAGAGAAGTTCAAGAAAAAAAAAAAAGTGGAAAAAAAATAAGTGAACTTCAAAAGAGAAAAAAAACGAAGAGCAAAGGAAAAAATGTTTAATGTTCAAATATTCTAAATGAAGGTTGACCAAAAGAAAGAAAAAAAATAAGGTGATGAGTTTCAATGGAAAATTCAAGTTTGGAAAATAAAGTTTGTTATTCACTCAAGTTTACATTGTTATATTTTTGTGAGTGAAATTGTAAGTGTTGGGATTTGTTTGATATGATTGGAGTTGTTTGGTGAATTTTTGGTGGAGTTGAGTTGTGTTGGAGATGATTGGTCATTATTTATTTTTGACCTCGGTTTTATTAGGATATGGCTCCCTTAAGCATGGCTTTACTCTCACTTTTTCCCAAATATTTCCTACCCTTTACCCTAGGCTTACATTACAAGATTTAAAGACCTTCCGACCTTTGTGCATAGAGTTGTGTGAATGTGAAATTAGTTGTTTATCAATGCAAAGAATGACTTGACATATTCCGAGTCGATTATTTAGGTTGAGTGTATGTTTTATTAAACACACGAGAGTGTGAGTTGGGAGGGCATTGTTCACATGAAAGGGGTTGGGATGGAGAGCGATCGAGTACATCTTTTCCTCGCCACATAAATGAGATTTGAGTGTGTGAGCACTAGTCTTGAATTCTATATGCTCTTGTGGTTTGCTCTATTTGACAATTGTTAGGGAGGATGAGTGATTGGATGGATGAGATTGGTTGATGTTGATGCATGCTTGTTGGATTTGCCTTGAATTGGTTATTCTTGATTCTGACTATTTGGGGTGAGGCATGTATTTATTTATTTATTGATGAGATCTTTGCTTAGGGACAAGCAAAGGTTTGGCTTGGGGGAGTTTGATATGTCTATTTTATATAGTATTTTACCCCCGTCCCTTGGTCATAATTGGTAGTGTTTTTGGCTCTTTAGAGCCACTTTTATTACTAATTTGTGTTTTCTAGTGTTTTCGTAGTTTTGGTTGAGTTTTGTAGGGAATTGCACTTTTGGAGCATTTTCCCGGGATTAATTAGAGCAACTACGAGCATTGGAGGAGCACGACCACCTTTCGTAGCACAAGGCCGGTTAGAGTCATCGAACCGGTGATTAAGGGCTCGACATATGAGATACCAAGGCATTTGGACCGAGTATTCAAGACCCGAAAAGGAAATCCAGATTGGGCCAAGTTACGAGCCCAATCGAAGTCCAAGATAGCCCAAGTGGCCTTGCCCGGCCAAAGACGGACCCACCCGAAGGCGCGCCCGGCCGGGCGGGGCAAAAGAAGAAAAGAGTCCTTCGCCCGAGCTCGCGCCCGGCCGGGCTCGAGAGAAGATCATTGATGCAAAAACGGCACCCGATCGGGCGCATGTCTCTGATGAGGGTTTAAGCGTCGTTTAGTTTGTTTAAGTTTAGGATTTTCTTGCTTAATATAAATACATTTTCGTTAAGCAAGTTTGGCATCTCTTTTATCTCTTTTTTACCTCTTCTCTTAGACTTTCTCTCTCTACTTAGTTTTATTTTCTCTCTCTACAACTTTACACTTTGTTCTTAATTCAGCTCATTATTTTCGTTAACTTTGGTAACGATTTCTTCTTTATTAATTTCAGTAATTTTATTTCTTTATTTCAACATGACTTGTTTAATTGCTTTGATTAGTTTAGATTTAATTATGCATGAGTAGTTTTCTTTCTAGGGTTTATGGGGATCCATAAATAATATGAAGGGGTAATTTATTGTTGTTGATTATCAATGCTTGATTAATTTCCTATTGATTGATTTAATGCTATGCAACTAGAATTGCACAGATCTTTTATGTACGAGTTTAGCAATATTGATTGGAGATTCGAGAGATGAGAATTGATATTTAGGCTTAGTTTCAATAGGCAGGTTAATTTATAAATGGTTAAGTCGAGATTTGAGAGATGAGATTTAACACCGGTAGATTAATTCTGTGATTGTAATACGTAGCGAAAGTCCTTTATGATCTGGTTAATTGATGCATTGATGATTGATTGTTATGTTTTATGTCTGGAATATTGTTTATTGGTGAACCTATGCCCTAGCTCTTTTATTTATTGATTTTTCTCTATTCTTATTCTTCCCTACTTTTACTCTCTGTAGTTTAGATTCCTTTTACCATAATTTTTTTTGTTACTTAATAATTTAGATTGCTTAGATTAATTAGGAATAGAAAGACTTGTTTCCCCGTAGATTCGACCTTACTTCCCTATCTGCATTAGTTAGAGGATTTAGGAATTACTTTTGATTAGGTGATACGACTTTAGCTTGTCAGGTCCAAAGGCTTTAATCCCATTCCTAAACCAATTAGGATTAATTAGAAGCTTCTATAAATTTCTAAAATATCTTGGTTATCTTTTTCAAAAGATAAGATTAAAGAGTTTGAAATTGAATAAAACTTCTCTTTTTGAAAGTCCTAATTGAAAGACGTTCAAAAATATTTAGATATTATTTTCGTGCCTCATAATTTTTATCCAAATTTTAGATAGTTGGATAGCTCTTGAAATTATCTTTCCAATGAATTATTATAATATTAATTCTAAGCTATAACGGAAAAAATATGAAAGAAATACCAAACTCTATCCAAAACTGACATCCTTCCACTATTTCATGCATATGTTTTATGCTACAAAAGATTTCAATTGGGTTGGATATTAGACTTCAAGAGCTTTCCAACGAAATATTATTTGCCATATTTCAACTTCTGAATCAAAAGTTGTGATAAAAACAAAATCCGCAAAAAAAAGTGTTTTTATCGCACCGCGATGGATCTGACGCGACAAATCTATCGCCACACGATAAAAGGAGTTTTATTCCGATTCAAATTGTGACTCTTTTCTTATCGTTTTCGGTCATTTTTCTCTATAAATAGGAATGATTTTCTCCGTTTTTATTCACTAACAATTACCAAAAATCATCAATAATCATCCAACAATTATCAATCATCTTTTTCTTTCTCTCTCTAAGCTAAAGGTTATTATTTCTTTCTCTCTCTTAATTTTATAAACTTTTTTCTATATCCTTTTTTCTAAACACAAACCATACGTCCTTTACGAGACTCTAACACACCTAGCTAAGCTTGAAATTGTCTTAGACCTCGACGTGAAAGGTTGATAGTTCTGAGAGTTTGGTCCTAAATCTATATTTCAATTAATATTATTTTGATTGTTTGATTTAATATTTTCTTGAATTTACTAACGCGTGTATTCTTTTAATAGAAAGAAGTACGAGGCATCATAGTAAGTAATTTAATTACTTAATTATTCTTTTGATATAGAAATCATGTTTACATTATTTTATTAGTTTCTAGTATCATATTAGAATTCTTTTATTGCTTTCCTGTACCATGATAGGGCTATAGATTTGATTTTGTTGTTTTAGTGATATGTTACAATTTGTTATTAATCATGTTAGTATCATGCCTAAAATCTTGCTAATATTATTATGTTTTAAAAATATTATTATTATGATGATGATTTGTTGTGTCAAATTATATAAAGTTTAACGTAATTTGTTAATTAATGAACAATTTTACGTTATTTGTTAATTTATGTATAGATTTACGTGTATTATTAACTTACAAGTAGTTTTACGCAGGACCGGCTAAGGTCTGTGCAAATAGACCCTTAGCACAGGGCCACTTAAAAACGAAGGCTTAATTTTCGCGAATTTCAAAAGGAAAAAATCAATATTTTATGAAACTCTTTTCCGTTGCATACTGTCATATGTGAGATTAATCCAACAACATTAATTAATTATGCTCCCAATTTCTAGTTTTCTACATCTTTTAATTACCCTAATCAATGTTTTTTATATTACAATTCCTAAAATTATAAAACCTTCCATGCATGTTCAATGCACAATTACGAGTATTTGTAATTTTTCATTTATTTTCTTGTTTTTACCCAATTTACCTTTCTCTTTAATCAGTCAAGTAGATAATTTTTAAGAAAAAAAATTCGAATGGGATAATTAAGTTCTTAGTCTCATTAAATAAATCACCCAATATATTTTCACTAAATATCAATATTACGAAATAGTATACAAATTTGATCTCAAGAGGAAATAAATTTAAAAATAATAATTTTTTATTTGTGGATTGCTTATAGAATAAGAGCTAAAGATTTGCACCGAGATATGCCTATGTGAATAATATGGAAAACTTTTTATTAAAAATAAAATTCTCATGTTTACTAATATAGATTTTTTTTTACTAATATTAATTCTTTTTTTTTTGTACTATGCCTATTAAAATAAAAAATATACATCTAAATATGAAAAACTTAATAAGGGGAAAAATAGAGAAATTTTTTTATACTTAAAATTACAAATTATTTTTTATACTTTATGTAATTTGTTAATTTACGAATAATTTAAAAATAATCTGTTAATAATTACTTCTTGTTTGATTATTCATGATATTATTGTTATTGCTTGATCACGCCTTTTCTTGCAGGTTTAAAGGGAATTTGTACTTGAAATCACACTTAATAAGATAATTAATAATTTGATTTTAGGCTTATTATGATTTTAATTCAAGTGATCGCCAATGATAGATTTGTTCGTGCATTAATAATCAACTAACATAGATTAAAAATGCTTAGGATTAATTTATTGATTTTATGTTAGTTGGAAAGCGCACTTGAATATGAGAAGAATAAAGTATAGACTTGTTTGGATTCAATCTCTTTTAGGTTGGATTTGTACCATCATCCCCGAATATCCAATCATGGTTCAGGGCCACTGTGGAGTTAGCGATCTCTATAATCGTGAATGGGGTGTAACATTCCTCTGTTGTGACATATATTTACCGATTTTTTCACAATCTACCCCTGAGTTTTTTTTGTTTATTTACCATATACCCATGAAAATTTACAAATAAATTCACTATACTCTTGAGTTGTTACAAAAATTTATCATATATCCTTAATGACAACAAGATGAGTGGAATTTAATTAATTATACATCGAAACCACCGTAGATCTCTCCATGTATCCCTGAAACCACTCCTCTTCTTTGTCCAATTCTTAAAACCACTTTAAATCTCCGTAATCATATCTGTATGATTGATTTTGAGGATAAAAAAAGAAAATTTGGGTGGTTTTGGGGGTGGGAAAAAGAAATGTGGGTGATTTTGAAGGTATTGTAATGTATTTAGGGTGGCTTCAGGTCATAATTAACCCTAATGATTGATAAAGTTATGAATCAATAGTCATCAAGGGTATATGGTGAATGTTTGTAAAAACTCGGGGGTATATGATGAATTTTAAAAAGTTCATAGGTATATAGTGAATAAACAAAAAACTAATGGTTAAAAATCCGTATATTTACCCTACCTCTGTTGTTTAGTTCATTCTACTTCATTAAGGCACCACTTTCACTTTCATTTGTCATCATTGTTGCTATGAACAACGTAAGTTGCTTGCTTGCTTTTATTTTTTTTCTTTATTTTTTTCTTTATTTTTTTACATTTTCAATTATTTTGTCTTGTATGGTTGAATATTCATCTTACTTGCATTGTTAATTTATTCTTCTTCCTTTTTTATGGGGTGGGAAATATAGCTTCAATTTAACAAAATTATAGATCTAGTCATCAATGTATGCGTAGTACTTTTCTGTTACACAATTGTATGAAATGATATGTTTTATGTGTAATTGATGAGCAATTTACTAATTTTTAGTTTTAATTTGATAATATTTGCTATATTGTTAGGATCTTGTTAACCTATTATAATAATTTAGTTAAAAATTGCATATTTGACCTTTTTGCTAATAAAATCGTTTCTACAGCATGTTAGTGTTAATTAGACAAGTACCTTTTTGCTATTTTATACCTAATGCATGTTTTGTGTTGATAATTATATTATAATGAAAGTAAACAGTTAGTTTCATTTAATTTATGTCAGTACTTTTTTTTTTTAATGAATGTATATGAGTCTTGCTACTTTTATAATCATGAAATGAAATTGTACTTTGCATTGAACTAAATCTCCTTGCTTGTTTAATTAAATACAAGAGTCTTGCTCTATAATATGTGTAACGAAAATGTGTTTCATATAGAATGGGTCGAGATTTTGTCAGTTTTAAAATTCATCATGGAGGTTCGTTTTCGAAAGATGGAGTTTAATTTACAATGGAGGTCAAGAGTCTATTTTCCGAAATTGTGATGTTGATCGACTATCATATTTTGAGATAGTTGACATAATAAAAGACATAGGTTTCAATGACGGGGATAAAATATATTACTGTAGACACCTAAAAATATCTCCTCAAAACCAAACCCGATGATGAACAACCTTTCACCGCCATTATTGGCCGGGTTGAGTATTTAATCTTTGGAGTGCTTAAATCCATGTTTCCATACAATACATTTCATAAACCAATCCAATTCATAGCTCATTTCCTTAAACCATAACTTACTTTCCACTTTTCGTGTCCACATCACAAAACCGAGAGAAATTGATTTTGTGGACCTATAATTTTGATCCAATTATTATTTGGTTGGATTGGCCTTGAAATAAGCTTTCCAAAAATATATCATAAGCCCAATTCCGATTTAAAATGAAGAAGATATGAGCAAAGTACTAAACTCGACCCAAAACCGACACCCTTTTACTAAAACGGACATATCTTGTAATCCCCCATATTTTCAACCTGATTAAAGTATATTTATTTATTATTTATAGAAATATTTTAATTTTAATTTTATAGTATGAATTATTTGATGTAAAAGTAATAAGATTTTATTGCTAGTAAGCTAAATTATTAAGTTTTAGTCTAAATTATAATCCCCTTTTAAGTTTATATTAGCCCAATATTTAAATCTTACTCAAACCCAAACCAATCCTACTCCTACTTGGATTAGGAAAGTTAAGCCCACACCCTTACAAAAATATAAAACCCCAAAAACCCTTATTTCCCCATCACCTATTCTTCCTCTTTCACGACATTAACAAAAGAAAAAAAAAAATTTCGAAGCTCCTCACTGCACCTCGCTGCCAGCCGACGCCCACCACTCCGGCCACCACCTGCCACCTGCCGATAGTCACCGCCGACCACCAGTCACCCCGCACCTGCTTTTCGCCCTTTCTCTCTCCCTTTTCTTTACTTTTCTTTGTTTTATTAAATTGATTTAAAGTTTCAATCTTCGTTCAAATTTTGTTCTAAATTATTATTATTATGGTTTGATATTATACATGGGTTATAAAAGATTATGAATTTATGAGTTTTGACATGTTTAATTTATAATACAAAATTTCAGATTTGTTTAATTAAGAAAATAAGGGCTTAAATATTGATTTTTCATGTTTTAGGGCTTGAAAACGTGCTAATCAAGCTACCAAATCATACTATGTTCACATATAAATTTTCAGATTACTAAAATTTCAATTTTTAAAAACAAGTTGTGTTAATTACATATTTTTATGCTTCTAATCTTATAAAATAATTATTTTGTGTATTTCATGATCAAAAAGCCTTGAACTTTAAATTCTAATATCAAGAATAATTTTTCACATTTTATACTTTTTATTTTGAAGCCTATAATTGCATTAAATTGGTATACTTTTGGGTTTTTAACACACTAATCTACTATATAATGATTATTTCAAGTAATTATGTTAATGGGGTTATTTTATATACTTAAACCAAATTTTTAGATTTATTCACTTACTTTAAAGTTGCTGAATTTTATGTTATAAGCTATATTTTTATGATTTTAGCACATAAACTTATAGTGAACTAATGAATTATTAACTTTGACTATTGGGAGTAATGTTTAAAAGCATTATTTTGATGGTTTAAGAGGTTTTAAAGTAGTTTGGTATTGCTGTAAACTCATTTGCTTGGGTATTGATTGAGATGTTATTGTTTGGTTTAGGAGAGGACTTTATTGAAATTGATTTCTAGTTAGTAAAGTGGCATACCAACTCGCTTACTCAAGGTACGTACGAGTTACGAAACCTTGCCTTTAGATGCATGTTTAGGGATGAATCGAGCACTTAATATCATGTATAGAGAAGACTGGGCTAAATTGTTTGGTTATACATTGTGATTTCCGTATGTTGTGCATTATTCTATATTGCAAGTATTATTTATGCAAGATGCGCTTAGAGGGAAAGGTATGTGATTTGGTGAAATGATTCATTTATTACTCGTTCATGATCATGGAGATAGAATGAGTAAAGGAGGAATTTAAGTCTTGTAAGACAAGGTTAAGATTGTGGGGTGCTTTATGCACTCAAGGTGTTTATACACCGAGGTAGTTAAAGGAATAAATAATAAATGTTGCTTGTCACTAATAAATTAATAATTGAAATTGGAAGCTTGCTTTACTTGATTGAATTGATATTGGATTGATTGTATTGCTTTGCATATGAGTCATCACCAAGTCTAAACTTGTAAATCACGTAAAGTGCAAGATGGATAAGCAATAAAACTCTGGATTTGTGCACATCTGGAGTAATGACAATCAGGGATTGGGGTACATGGGGTATTAGCCATGCACTTTTCTAGAGGCCTTTGATCTACAAGTCTCTTATTTCAAATACTTTTCAAAAACTAGGAGTTAGATGAGATCTCATACTAGCTACGGTCATGGAGTCACGCCCGTGGTCGTTGGATGTTTTATTGATGTTTCCGAAAGGAGGCATGGGGTTTTTCTTTTATTGATGTTCCAAATGGAGCATGGGTTGGACAACCTTGTCTATTGCTTAATCCAATGAATAAAATGACGAGTTAACTACTGTTAATTAGTGAAGTCTTAGTAAAGTGACAGTTGAGTTGGGTGTTGAGTCTATAATTTAATTGTGTGCGATGATTGAATGTTAGTAGCATGCTACAGATTTCTTATTATATTTCGTAGCCTGTATGTACTCAGCTTTGCGGATTGCGTGCTTTGTGTGTCTTTCTTTGCTCATGGCCTTCGCCTTTCAGTGACCCTGTGACGATCCAATTTTTACACTTGTAATAATGGGGAGCAGATTAACCACCGGTTCTTACATATGCAACATTCGTATCTAGGTGGTGTGATTTTGAGTGGAGTGTTGGTTGCTTTTCACAACTTATTTTGCTACTTACTTTTAAATTCATTAAACTCGATTTCATTTTATACTACTTTAACTAATTTGGGTTTTGAATAAGGGTCCTAATGGTTCCAAGTTGTAAAATTTAATTTGGTTTTGTTTATTGGTTTTGAAACTTATTTATAATTGAATTAGTTTTTCCGCTGCTAATTTCTGATATAGCCTTAACGTTTGAACACGTGGCGGTAGCACGTTAGTAATTCTCTTGGATATTGTTCAGGTTCTCACAGGTTTAAAGAGAGAATTATTGGGGTGTTACAAAGTGGTATCTGGGAGCTTGGGTTCGATTTAATTACCACTAAAGTCAATTTAGAGTTTTTAGGCGCCTACTGTTTTTTTTTAAATCTTACGATTTTGGATTTAATTACTTGATATAAAGTTCAACTTTCATTTTAAAAAAAATTATTTTATTTTAAAAAAATTAATTTTGGATTTTATATTAAAATAATAGGTATATAAAATACATATAAATTTTTGTGTTATTTAGTTATTTTTGATATAAAAGTAATCATAATTCTTTGAACCTTAGTACTATTTATTTTATTTTATGTGTGAGGTTTGGGTAGTCTTAAGAAGGGCATATAGGATAGATGATTTCTTTCTATGTGCATTGTAATTTAATTCTTTGGTGCTATTTATTGCCGTGACATGGTACTCTACACTGTGTCACGGTGCTTTTTCGTGGATTTTCCGCGTTTTTTTTTTTCACACGTTTATGAATTTGGACGCATTTCGGGAAAAGTAGTGCTTCGTGACACGGAGCCACGTGCCCCGCCACGGCAGCTTCTGTCGTGTCACCAGATTTTCCGTATTTTCTTCGCGTAAAACCTGAACGCGTTTTATCTTTTAAGGGTAGCTATTCCTCGCGTCACGACATATTTTGTCGTGTCGCGGCAGACACGTGCCGTGTCACGGTGCACCAAATTAGGGTTTAATCTTTTCTAGGGTTCTGTGTGATCCCTACTCATTTCCTTTATAAATACCCCCTCCTTTCCATAGTTCGGGGAACCAAAAATCATTCTCTTTCCCTCTACACAAAATCATTCTCTTCTCCCTTTTTAGCCTAAACATTAGCCACCCTATTCTTCCATAATACTTCCCTAAGCAGTCCAAGGAGTCCATACAACACCCGAGGTTCCGTCCTTAAACCAAAGCGTGAAAGGTATAATTAACTGAGGGTTTGGACCAAATCAACTCTACTTTTATTTAATTTAATTGTTTCAATTTGATTTATATATTTATTGAAGTTACTAACTATTTATTCATGATGTAGCAATTTACAGGAACGCGAAAAGTGAGTAATTAATTCACTTAATTACTCTTATTATTTTATATTGCTAGTATCATGATTAGGGTTATTATTATTATTTAATTTGACTAATGATATTATGGTTAAATTGCTTTCAATATTAATGTTTATTCTATTATATTTATTGATCACCATATTGCATGTTAAAGGGAATATGTAATTGAAAATCACGCCTAATAAGATAATTTGGACGACCGGTTTAGATTTCTTTTTAATCTTGTTGTTTAATCAAGTGATCACGAATATTTTAGAATTATATGTTGCATTAATATTCAACCAATTTAGCACAATAATAGTTTAGAGCAAATTGAATTTTTGTTTGCATGCCTTTGAGATCGCAGGAATCACTTTTCACTATAAGAATTGAGTAGAGGCCAACACGGGCGAATGTGACTCCATGACTCACTTCGTACCATCATCCCCGATCATCCTTTCATGGTTTCGAACCATTTGGAGTTAGTAATCTCATGGATTATGAATGGGGTGTAACCTTCACGGGTCAATCTTTGTTGCCTTTCATTGTCCCTTTATCGTGGTTGCCTTTTATGAACCGTGAACGGTTTACAAGTTCCTTAAAAACTTGTTGGTGGCTCCCTACTTTCCTTGTCCCTATCGTATATGTTAATTCCCACTTCTTATGAGTGCCAAGCATATTCACACATGCTTTAACGTAGGCGTGCTTCGGATGACGCCTACAATTTGGCGACTCCAATGGGGAGGATTCTTGGTTATTTATCGATTCGAGTAATCGGTATTTAATTAAGATGAGTGGATGAGACTTGAAAGATTCTTGAAAATATTCATGTGATTAAATTGGCATTTTTGCATATGCATAGACATTTTAACATCGTATTTCAGGTCTGTCCCGTAGGAAAAATTGGATAACCTGTTTGTGAACGAAGAAAATAGGGGCACCAGTCAGATTTCCTGACTGCCATGTCACGGTGCTGTAGATTCTGCAGTGTCGTGGAAGTCCTAAAATCCTTCTAGTGGCCTTATTTCTCTTATCATAGTCAGCTTACTTTGATTTTTCTGAAAAAACGTGTGTGTTCTACATACATCTTAGCCCTGGGGGATTTAAGCTCTATCAGCCCAAAAACACTCATGGTAATAAGGGTTCATTCGAGTTATTAAATCCACCCAAACCATGGAGTCGAGTTCGATTTAATCACGAACTTACGAAGCCGCCCGTTGGCATAAACCTTCAAGGGAGGATGCCTTGCCAACCCGTCCAAACTCTTAACCATGGTACCTTTTGACATCAAATAAACTTGACCATAGTGGAACATAGAATTTGACCTTAGGTTGCGAACTCTTCTTTGCAACATTGTGCCAACGTGCCCTATATGTGATCATTTTGATCTTAACCTTAACGAGTTTTCTTTGTCTATGGTGGTTTATTTTATGACTTACTAAACCGTAATCACTTAGTAATTAGCGCAAACACTAAAATAAAATAAAACTGAAAAAAAAAACATAAAAACACCTGGAACTGATCACCGCGCCACGACAATCAGTGCCACGTCACGGCAATCAGTGCCGTGTCACGGTAGGTTGTACCGCGACACAGTTCACCGTGTCACGGTGCCCAAGGAATAAGTCTAGTTAGCCTTTTTTTAGTCTTCCGTGCTAATTTGGTCCTCGCGTTAGTCATTTTGGTTTCTGTTCACATGTCTAGCCATACGATCATACCACGAGCCTTATAACATCACATAATCCCTCACGAGTCAAGTATAGTCCACACACTTTCTTTATTTTCCGACTCGAGTTATGCACCATGTCGTTTATGATCGTATACTAGGTTCATGCACCCTTTTTTTCGTCATAGTAAAAAAACGAGTAGAGTTTTTTTTTTTCCCCCCCTCACATGTTTTCAAATGTCCATTTTTTCCCCTTCCTTTCCTATCTTGAGCAATGAGTCAAACAATTAAGCGAATTGTTTTATTTTTGTACTTGGTCAAGGAGGAGGGGTAGATTAATACGGTTCGAGTCATCACCGCAACAATCTTTTATATCTAAGAGGCGTTCACCTTCAAACTACTTTCAGTTTGTTCCAATGGCCACTAAGGAAGATATTGAGAACAAATCCATTGAGGCACTGTCTGCCAAGATGAAAATCCTTACCACTAGGGTCACTACCATGGAACAAAACAAGGTCACTGTTTTTACCCTTGACAAATTGAAGGAACATATGAGTAAGATTTTTGAGGATTTCACTTATGTGGAACAGCCTCCCACTCCTTTGGATGTGAAAGACAGGCTCCTTGAAAAGTTCTCCACTGCTGATATTCCAAAGTTCAAGCCTATTGACAATCCAATATTTCATTTGAAGGCATTCTCTGCAACCATGGCTCTTAAGGGATTGGACGTAACACTCTTCCCTACGGTGTTCCCTCTCTCCTTAGAGAATGCTTGCCAACAATGGTTTTATTCCCTAGATGCCAAGCGTAAGACGACTTGGCAAGATGTCACCGACACTTTCATGAATCGTTACAAGTGTAACATTCAAACCAAAACTTCTGAACGTGAACTCTCCATTCTCAAACAGAAAGAGAATGAAGGCTTCACCGCTTATCTAAAATGGTGGAGGGAAACGGCTTCACTCTTGGTAGATCCTCCCAAAGAAAGAGAGATGGTTCGTCTCTTCATCCAAAATCTGACTCACAAATATAGGCAACATCTCAAATTTCTTCCACTGAACACTTTTGCATCTGTATACGACATTGGCATCAATATCAAGGATGAGCTGATAAAGACTGCTGGTAGTAACAATAATAATACTTGGAAAAACAAGAAGAACGACCTTCTGTAAGGAGGGTGTTCCCATCATAGGGGATCCTTCTCCTTAGATGCCCATGGCCCTTTAAAAGCCTAGGACTTTACACTTGTTAGGGTGTATTAGGATTTGAATTCCTGACTGTTTGGGGGACTTTGAATTAGAAATGATCCTCTCATCATGCTTTTTTGTAAGAAACAAGTAGGAGTCGCCAATGAGTTTCAGGAAAACTCATAAACCTCGTTCATGCCTTTCTCCCAAGTAGAGTTCAAGGGATAATTAGCACGAATCGTAAGTTTACTCATGCCCAAATTGGTCTACATGTACCAGAAATGAGTTCGGGAGCGAGGGTACTAAAATAACGTTCCTTTTAGGGAGGAATTGCTATTCTAGCCCTATTTACGGCCTCTACTAGCTCTTCCTTTTTTCACAATTTCATCACCAAATAATAAATGCAACGTGATACCTAAAACTAAGTTAGTTTATTTTATTTACACGCATTGATCACGTAGGAATTACATTGCAAAAGTGGTTATTCTTATTTAATCAGTATTCGTGAATTAAACAAAATAAACAAGATTCGCCTTGGCTTAAGTGATCAACCAACAATTAATTATTAATTCTATTCTTATTTAACACAAGATACTATTTGAAATTAATTAATTAAAGGTTCGCTTAAAGTGATCAAACAACACAAATTAATTAATTAAAGTTATTTTAAACAAGAACAAAAAGGTGATTGATCTAAGTGCTCGGGAATTTACCACTTCTCTTTTCTAGATCTTCGTTTAGAACACTTATGGACTTCTTCTTGTTTGGGAACCTCCACCGTAGTAACAAGTATTAAAGGGGGTGATTGTTTAGGACAAGAGGGTTTGGTAGTTCACAAGTTCACGAAGTTTCTGCCAGTGTTTTAGGTTAATTTCTGTCTGTTTGAGCCTTGGATTAAGCCCCTATTTATAGGAAATGGGTACGATTAGGGTTTTGAACAATCTGCCGCAACAGGTGTAGCGCGCATCTGAATGGATTGCGCGCGACAGCCCAACGCAAATGGATTGGTTGCGCTGCTATAGGCAGCGCAGCTGATTGTCTTGCGCGCGGTATATGGTAAGATTCGATTTCATATTTTTTTGAAATTCTAAATCTTCCACAAGCGCATCACTAGAAGCTGCGTTGGGTGTTGCGCACAACCTTGTGAGTTACGCGCGCCAGACCAGCGCTACGCATTGAGATTGACAGGGTAAAGTCGTATCCCCTAATAAAAAATGTTACCTAAATCCTCTAACAAAAGTAGATAGGGAAGAAGGGTCGAACCACAGGGAAACAAGTCAATTTATTCCTAATTAATTAAAGGTAATCTAAATTATTAAGTAATAATTTGTTGTTATTAAAGATCTATACTACGAAGAATATGAGTAGGGAGAATAAAATAGGAGAAATCAAATATTAAAAGACCTAGGGCACAGGTTCACTAATAAACAACTTTCCAGGGTAAAACATAATAATCAACCATTAACGCATCAATCATTCAGATCATAAAGGGCCTTCGCTACGTATTACAATCACAAAGTTAATTTACCGGTACTAAATCTCATCTCTCGAATCTCAACTTAACCATTTATAAATTAGGCTGCCTATTGAAACTAAGCCTAAACATTAATTCTCATCTCTCGAATCTCGAATCAATATTGCCAAACTCATACAATTAAATCAGGCCTAATCTAATTGCATAGCATTAAATCAATCAGTAGGAAATTAATTAAGCATTAACAATCAGCAATCATAATTTGCCCCTTCATATTATTTATTAGATCCCCATAAACCCTAGAAAGTAAACTACTCAGACATGATTAGAAATAAACTAAACAAAGCAATTAAACAAGTCATAAGGAATTGAAGGAATAAAAATACTGAAATTAATAAAATAGAAATCGTACCGAATCGACGGAATTACAAACGGAGTTTAAGAACAAGAGAAAGAGTAAAGGTTTAGAGAGAGAAAATCTAAGTAGAGAGAGAAAAGTAGTAAGAGTGTGTAAAAGAAGTCTTAAACTTACTTAAATAAATTACATCAAAAATACTAAGCAAGGAAATTCTACTAAACGAAACTAATCGGAGCCTAAACAAACCCCCTAAAACTCGCGCCCGGTCGGGCGCCGTACCGCCCGGCCGGGCCCGCCTTTTTGTTGCTAAAATCACCTCTCGCGCCCGGTCAGGCGCGTGCTCCGGGCGCGATGTTCTTCTCTTCTTTGCTCACCCTGCCCGGCCGGGCGCGCCTTCGGGCGAGGCCTTATGGCCCCGGGCAGAGCTTTTGGGCACCAATAATGGACTTTGATTAGGCCTTTACTCCTAAGCCCAATCGGATTTCCTCCTTGGGTCTTTGAACTCGGTCAAAACGCCTCGGGATTTCCAATACCGAGTCCTTAACCACCGATTTGCTTCTTCTAACCGGCCTTGGGCTTTAATCAGTGGCCGTGTTCCTCCAATGCTCGTAGTCGCTACTCGAAAATGCGGGAAAATGCTCCAAAAGTGCAATTTCCTACAAAACTCAACCAAAACTACGAAACACTAGAAAACACCAATTAGTAATAAAAGTGGCTCGAAAGAGCCAAAAACACTACTAGTTATGACCAAGGGACGGGGGTAAATCACTATATAAAATGGACATATCAAACTCCCCCAAGCCAAACCTTTGCTTGTCCCTAAGCAAAGAGCTCATCAATGAACATATAAAACATGCCTCACCCCAATAATCAAAACAAGCACAAACGACTCAAGGCAAATCTAATGAACATGCTTCAACATCAATCAATCTCATTCATCTAATCACCCTTCCTCCCCTAATCTGGTCCTGTGTTACCCCATTCTGCCGAATAGTATTGCAGTATTGTCAGAAATCTGCAATGTGAAGATTAGGATCTTCACCCTTTGCTCCACTGAATTGCTTTCTTTCTATCATCGTTATGAACTGAGGCTTGATTTCGAATTGGACTCCCGCGAGATCTGGTTTGGGGGAAAGGTGTGGAAAATCCATCAGGGACGGTTGCGAATAATCGCTGAGCTTCTTAGGTGCAGTCATCTCTGATTCTGAATCTGAAGGAATTTCCGAATCACTAGAATCAGGTGGCGAATCTATAGGAATGTCGTTACTCCCAGAACCCGCCAGGATTTGTCTATAAAGATTCTTTTGTCTATGGAAAGAGCGCTCGATCTTAGGATCAAATGGAGTGTAACCTGATCTGGAACACCTGGGCATAAACAGAGAACTAAAAAGACAGATATGAGAACTTCCTCAAAGAACTAATGTCCTTTGAGGCAAAAGAAAAAAAAATAATCTAGACTACAAAAACAATTAGAAATAAAAATAAAACCGTCTCCCCGGCAACGGCGCCAAATTTTGACAGGTTAAAGTCGTATCCCCTAATAAAAAATATTACCTAAATCCTCTAACAAAAGTAGATAGGGAAGAAGGGTCGAATCACAGGGAAACACGTCAATTTATTCCAAATTAATTAAAGGTAATCTAAATTATTAAGTAATAATTTGTTGTTATTAAAGATCTATACTACGAAGAATATGAGCAGGGAGAATAAAATAGGAGAAATCAAATATTAAAAGACCTAGGGCATAGGTTCATTAATAAACAACATTCCAGGGTAAAACATAATAATCAACCATTAACGCATCAATCATTCAGATCATAAAGGGCCTTCGCTACGTATTACAATCACAGAGTTAATTTACCGGTATTAAATCTCATCTCTCGAATCTCAACTTAACCATTTATAAATTAGTCTGCCTATTGAAACTAAGCCTAAACATTTATTCTCATCTCTCGAATCTCGAATCAATATTGCCAAACTCATACAATTAAATCAGGCCTAATCTAATTGCATAGCATTAAATCAATCAATAGGAAATTAATTAAGCATTAACAATCAGCAATCATAATTTGCCCCTTCATATTATTTATTAGATCCCCATAAACCCTAGAAAGTAAACTACTCAGACATGATTAGAAATAAACTAAACAAAGCAACTAAACAAGTCATAAGGAATTGAAGGAATAAAAATACTGAAATTAATAAAATAGAAATTGTACCGAATCGACGGAATTACAAACGAAGTTTAAGAACAAGAGAAAGAGTAAAGGTTTAGAGAGAGAAAATCTAAGTAGAGAAAGAAAAGTAGTAAGAGTGTGTAAAAGAAGTCCTAAACTTACTTAAATAAATTACATCAAAAATACTAAGCAAGGAAATTCTACTAAACGAAACTAATCGGAGCCTAAACAAAACCCCTAAAACTCGCACCCGGTCGGGCGCCGTACTGCCCGGCCGGGCCCGCCTTTTTGTTGCTAAAATCACCTCTCGCGCCCGGTCGGGCGCGTGCTCCGGGCGCGATGTTCTTCTCTTCTTTGCTCACCCCGCCCGGCCGGGCGCGCCTTCGGGCGAGGCCTTATGGCCCCGGGCGGAGCTCTTGGGCACCAATAATGGACTTTGATTGGGCCTTTACTCCTAAGCCCAATCGGATTTCCTCCTTGGGTCTTTGAACTCGGTCAAAACGCCTCGGGATTTTCAATACCGAGTCCTTAATCACCGATTTGCTTCTTCTAACCGGCCTTGGGCTTCAATCAGTGGCCGTGTTCCTCCAATGCTCGTAGTCGCTACTCGAAAATGCGGGAAAATGCTCCAAAATTGCAATTTCCTACAAAACTCAACCAAAACTACGAAAACACTAGAAAACACCAATTAGTAATAAAAGTGGCTCGAAAGAGCCAAAAACACTACTAATTATGACCAAGGGACGGGGGTAAATCACTATATAAAATGGACATATCAAACTCCCCCAAGCCAAACCTTTGCTTGTCCCTAAGCAAAGAGCTCATCAATGAACATATAAAACATGCCTCACCCCAATAATCAAAACAAGCACAAACGATTCAAGGCAAATCTAATGAACATGCTTCAACATCAATCAATCTCATTCATCCAATCACCCTTCCTCCCCTACAATTGTCAAATAGAGTAAACCACAAGAGCATATAGAATTCAAGACTAGCGCTCACACACTCAACTTTCATTTATGTGGCGAGTAAAAGATGTACTCGGTCGCTCTCCATCCCAACCCCCTTATGTGAACAATGCCCTCCTAAACTCACAACAC
This sequence comes from Chenopodium album, assembly GCF_948465745.1. NCBI lineage: Eukaryota > Viridiplantae > Streptophyta > Magnoliopsida > Caryophyllales > Amaranthaceae > Chenopodium > Chenopodium album. Next base: position 38,601,903 of record NC_137844.1, read on the forward strand.
TCGTGTGTTTAAAAAGACATACACTCAACCTAATAGTCGACTCGGAATATGCCAAGTCATAACTTGCATTGATAAGCAACATTTTCACATTTACACAACTCTATGCACAAGGTCGGAAGGTCTTTAAAGCTTGTAATGTAAGGCTAGGGTAAAGGGTATGAAATATTTGGGAATATTTGAGAGAAAAGCTATGCATCAAGGGAGCCAATTCCTAATAAACCCATGATCAGAATAAATAATGATCATACATCTCCAACATACTCAATTCCAACAAAAATCCACCAAATACAACTCCAAACAAATCAAACAATCCCAACACTTACAAAATTCACTCATAAAAATATAATAATGTAGAAATTGAGTGAAAAACAAACTCCAACTACTAAACATGAATTTTCTCATCGAAACTCAACCCTTTTTTTTTCTTTCTTTCTTTTGATCAACCTTCACTTAGATCATTTGAACATATGACAATTTTTCTCTTTTTACTCTTTTTTTTTCTTTTGAAGTTCACTTTTTTTTTTCTCATTTTTTTCATCACACTTTTATTTTTCCAAGGATATCCAACTTTTAAACTCATCAAAACAAAAATATGATCAAGAACAAATTACTTCTCAAAACCCACCCAAATTGCGCAAATAATGTGCACACTACAAACTCCCTTACCTCACTCACTAATAGCTCCCCCAAGCCAAGCTTGGGACTAGTAACCAATGGGGTAAATATGGCTTGTAATATGGCTAATAAACAATAAAAGGACACAAGCAACAACATGGGTAGCAAGAAGAGAACAAATATATCTAAATTCTCTGAAGGCTACCTAAAAGAATGAACGCCTTCGTCCTCCTCATGTGCATAATAATGAGTCATGAAACACTACTAATAGTTGCAAACCAATACTCAAATTCATTGACATACCAGGAACTAAACACATATTCCTAACCAAATCAACTAGTCAAGCACTATATTCACAAGTAGTTGGACAAAATTGACGCAAGTTTAGGCATCCAAGCAATCAAACTTCAAATCATGATCAACTAATCCACAATATTCATCATCAAAAACCAAGAATCAAAACAAATTTTCTCAAGTATAGGGCACAGGGAAGCATGATTTACAATTCATTGGAACGTATTTTTTTTTATTTTTCAATTTTTCAATTTTTTTTTTCATATAAGAAAGCAATAAATCTAAACTAAGAAAACACACCAAAAATAAATAAATGAAAGAAAAAGGGAAGAAGAAATATATACCAAATCCAAAAATCTCCCCCAAGCCAGAATCAGACAATGTCCTCATTGGCCTGAAAGCTAGCCCAGCATGGCTAATCCTCCTCGTCCTGATCAATCCGTGTGGACCCCCCTCCTCCACTACTACCTGCACCACCTGCACCAAAAGAGCTACCACCAAAATAGTTAGCGTGATAACTCCCTCCCGCCGGTCCCCCAAAAGGTATGTCCTAGCCGTACCCATGGAAAGAGGAGTAGTCAGTGTAAATACCATGGGCAGTGGGATCCCCATCGTATCCCTTGGGTGGAGGCTGGAACCAGTCTGGGTAAATAGCATCGTCGGGAATGTTGCCCCGACGAGCATAGTCATCATAAATGGGGTAAAGCCCTCTACCCTGGTTCCTCTCTAGGTAACTCAACCTATGGTCAATGGACCCTATCATCCTTCTCATGTCAGTATGGGAGTGCTCTATACGTCCTAGGGCCTGACCTATACTCTAAAGGTCCCAAACTGGGTCAGAGTCGGCCTAGGGAACTGAGTGAGACTGGCGGGGTGGTGATGGTGAAATCTGTACAGGCTCAGTCACAGGTGGAGGCTGTGGTGGTGGAACTGGAGGTGCCTCCCCTCGGGCATGGGCAACTAGAAGGGCGTAGGTGTAAGAATCCTGCCCGGGGGGAAATGCAGTCAAGTCTGGGTTAGGTAGGGGAAAGATGGGCAATGGATGCTCGTTCCCTACCTTGATACACCAATGGGTGACCTGGTGACCATCTACCCTCAACCACCCCAACTCCTCAAGGTACCTAGCGGTCATGTAGGTGTTAGGTCCACAATTAGTCATACGGGGGGGTCTGTTCTCTACAAAGCCCGCTTTCTTGATGGCTATCCTTGTGATAGGCCACCAAGACGGATGGGGGTAGTGACGGTGTTTCTAGCGGTGGCATGTCTACCTAGGTGGTGAATGATATACCTAGCTATGTTCAGCTTCCCGAACCCAAACACATAATGGCCAATCACAGCAAGTTCATTGGTCTGACAGTTATGGGGTTCGTATCTACCTAGGAAACACACACCGGCAAATCTTTGCCACATTTTAGGGACGGGGTGGTGGATCGGTTTGGCACTAGCATGTTGTGCATTTACATTAGGAATTCCAGTTAAAGCAAAATACACATTTTCCATTTTAAATTCAGCATGCCATTGTCGATCCAATTCATGATCCAATTCAAACAATTTACAAAATTCCACAAAAGACAAAGTAATATTTCTATTATTTAGCCTAAAAATCAATTTTGGTCCACTTTTATGATTTTGAACAATTAAAGACGACAAAAATTCACAAGTTAATTCACGATATGTTGCATAATGCATTTCAACAAATTTACGCATACCAATATCATTCATAAAACATCTAACAAAATCATAAATTCCTAGAGCTTCTAAAGTAGGGCGGTGTAACCACAGTGAAGGAATTACCTCTCGCCCGTAGAGCACCTCTAGCTTCTCCTTTGCTCCGGGGTTGCAATCTTGATTGTCGGCCACTGAGGAAGTTGTAGAGATGGGTCATATTGCTGAGACGAGCTTGAGCTACCCCCAAGTAGAGTCCTTGCCCTCTTTGCCGCCATTTTAGGAAGTGGGTCAAATTTTGATTTTTGTGAAACTTGAAAATTTTTGTATAAGAATGTAGAGGATGAAGAGAGGAGAAAGAATATGTAAAAATTTTTGAATTTGAGTAAGAGATGGAGGAGATATCTTAGAGAGAAGTTAGAGGAAATTTGAGTTTTAGAGAGAGAAATAATGGAGGAAAAGAATGGAAGAAGAAAGAAGGATAAAGAAAGGAGGAAGAAAGAAAAAAAAAGATGGGCGGAAAAGCTGAGGTGGGATCGCGCCCGGTCAGGCGGCCCGTCGCCCGGTCGAGCGACCTGATGTGTCGATTCTTGCCTCTTCTCGCGCCCGATCGGGCGCCACACCGCCCGGTCGGGCGATGTTTCTACAAAAATTTTCCTCACTCTCGCGCAAGGTCGGGCGAAAATAAACTCCGTACACGTCAAGTTTCGCGCCCGGTCGGGCGCTCCTCCGCCTGGTAGGGCGAATTTTGCTAATTTCAAACCCTTGCTCTTACGCCCGGTCGGGCGGAGCCTCGCCCGGTCGGGCCCGAGAGCTAGTTGGATGTTTCTTTTTCTTCAAATTTTTGCTAACTCTTTTCCTCAATCTGTACCAAAAACTCATAACACTCATGAAATTCCCTCCTCTCTCCTCTCATAAGAAAAAGTAAACAATAAAAACTAAAAAGCAAGAAAAATACGGGTTGCCTCCCGCAAAGCGCTGGTTTATCTAGGTCCCGCACGACCCTCTTGCCATAATGCGTTTCAAGGCAAACTGGAACTGATTAGGTGTAGTAATTCAACTGCACCAATCGTAGCCCCCTCATGGTATAGCTTGAGTCTTTGACCATTAACCTTAAACTCACTACCATGCTCATCAAGCAACTCTACAGAACCGAACTTGTTAGCCCTTTTAATAGTGAAAGGACCCGACCACCTTGAATTTAGCTTTCCTGGAAAAAGTTTAAGTCTAGAGTTGAACAACAACACCTTGTCACCCTCTTTGAATTCTCTCGGAAGGATTATCTTGTCGTGCCATCTCTTAGTCTTCTCCTGTAGACACGCGCACTATCATAGGCCATCAACCTAAACTCATCAAGTTGGTTAAGTTGTAATAGCCTCTTTTCTCCCGCTAGCTTAGCATCCAAATTGAGCTCCTTAATAGCCCAATATGCCATGTACTCTAATTCCACCGGAAGATGACATGCTTTACCGTACACAAGTCTATATGGGGTAGTGCCTATTGGGGTCTTAAATGCGGTTGTATATGCCCAAAGGGTGTCATCTAACTTATCACTCCAATCTTTCCTTGATTTTGCTACCACCTTCTCTAGGATGGCCTTGATCTCACGATTAGAAACTTCAACTTGGCCACTAGTTTGGGGATGGTAGGCTAAACCTGTCCTATGGTAAACACCATAATTTTTGAGAAGGGTATCTAACTTCCGCTCATGAAAGTGGGATCCTCCATCACTAATTATGGCTCTAGGTACTCCAAATCTCGGAAAAATGGTCTTCTTGAAAAGCCTATGGACCACCTTGGCATCATTGGTAGGAGTGGCAATGGCCTCAACCCATTTGGATACATAGTCAACGGCGACAAGTATATAACGATTCCCCCTTGAAGAAGGGAAAGGTCCCATGTAATCAACACCACAAACGTTGAAAATTTCAACTTCCAAAATCCCAGTTTGAGGCATCTCATGCCGCCACGAGATGTTGCCAGTCCTCTGGCAAGTGTCACAAGCCTGCACAAAAATTTTAGCATCCTTAAACATGCTGGGCTAGTAAAATCCTGACTCATTTATCTTGGCCACCGTTTTGGATGGACCATGATGTCCTCCATAGGGTGAAGTGTGACAGCTAGTAAGTACACCATGAATCTCCCAGTCGGGAACACACCTGCAAAATAATCCATCTGCACACTCACGAAATAAAAAAGGATCATCCCAAAAATAATGTTTAACATCAGAAAGGAATTTCTTTTTTTGTAGGTAGGACAAGTCAGGAGGTAGAGTGCCACCCACTAAATAATTAGCAAAGTCAGCATACCAGGGGTGTTGCTCTACAACTGCATACAGGTTGTCATCGGGGAATGAATCATCTATAGGAAGAGAATCCTTACCCTCATCATACCTGATTCGTGACAAGTGATCTGCCACTACGTTCTCTACACCCTTTTTGTCCCTTATTTCAATGTTGAAATCCTGGAGCAAGAGAACCCATCGGAGTAGCCTAGGCTTTGATTCCGCCTTGGCTATTAAGTACTTCAAAGTTGCATGGTCAGTAAAAACAATAACTTTAGAACCAACTAGATATGATCTAAATTTTTCTAAAGCATAAATAACAGCAAGAAACTCCTTCTCCGTGGTGGCATAATTGACTTGAGCCTCATCCAAAGTTTTACTCGCATTGTAAATAGCATGTAAAACTTTGTTCTTCCTTTGTCCAAGCACGGCTCCTAAAGCAAAGTCACTTGCATCACACATGATTTCGAGAGGAAGATTCCAATCGGGTGCACATATGATGGGCGCCGATATCAAAGCTTCCTTAATCCTGTTGAAAGCCTCAAGACACTCGTCAGTAAAAACAAAAGGGGCATCCTTGAGAAAAAGTTTAGTTAGTGGTTTAGCAATTTTAGAAAAGTCTTTGATAAAACGGCAATAAAACCCCGCATGACCCAAGAAACTCCTAACTCCCTTAACATTAACTGGGGGAGGTAATTGCTCAATCACTGAAATCTTAGCCTTATCTACCTATATACCCTTATCAGATACAATGTGGCAAAGAACTACTCCCTCTGTCACCATAAAGTGACATTTCTCCCAATTTAAAACCAAATTGCAGTCTTCACATCTTTTCAAAATTTTAGCGAGATTAACTAAACATGCATCAAATGAAGAACCATACACGCTAAAATCATCCATAAAAACTTCCATAATAGATTCTATGAAATCAGAAAAGATACTCATCATGCAACGTTGAAAAGTAGCAGGTGCATTACATAAACCAAAAGGCATTCTACGATATGCAAAAGTACCATAGGGACATGTAAATGTAGTCTTTTCCTGATCTTCAGGGTGGATCGGAATTTGGAAAAATCCCGAATACCCATCCAGATAGCAAAAGAACTTATGATTAGCTAACTTCTCAAACATTTGATCAATAAAGGGGAGAGGGAAATGGTCCTTTTTAGTGGCGATATTTAATCTACGATAATCAATGCACATACGCCACCCTGTAACAGTTCTAGTAGGAATCAATTCATTTTTATCATTTTTTATAACAGTCATCCCATCCTTCTTAGGAACCACCTGTACAAGACTTACCCATTTAGAGTCAGAAATAGGATATATAATACCTGCATCAAGTAATTTCATAACCTCTTTCTTGACTACTTCTTGCATATTTGGATTCAACCTCCTCTGGGGTTGAATACATGGCTTGTAATTTTCCTCTAAGTGTATCATGTGCATACAAAAATCAGGGCTTATACCCTTGAGATCATCAATACTGTACCATATTGCCCTTTTGTGGGTTCTAAGAACCTTTAGAAGTTTGGAAGTTTGTGGGTCATCAAGTGCAGTACTAATGATCACAGGGTACATTTCCTGCTCATCAAGAAAAACATATTTTAAGTGAGAAGGGAGAGGTTTTAATTCAGGTTTCTTCACCTCTGCAGGTTTTGATTCCTGAACCAATTTTACTACCTTCTTATTCTCGTTAGGATCAAGTTCTTCTATGGCAAGAGCTTTTTCAATGACATCCACCTCTTTACTCCAGATACTCGCATCACCTGCAGACAAATCTCCACAAAGTATTTCTTCCAAGGGATCCCTTGCAAGAACCTGTGTTAAGCTATCTTCACAAATATCATCCATTATATCAATGACATCAATTAGATAACAATTTTCCTCTAGCATAGGACCTTTTAAAACTTTCCCTAAATTGAATGTAATATTATCATCACCAACAGATAGGGTTAGTTTACCATTTTTAACATCTATAATGGCTCCTGCAGTATGGAGAAAAGGTCTACCTAATATAATGGGGATTTGTGTATCCTCAGTCATAAAACAACAAAATCTACAGGGATGAAAAATTTACCAACTCTAACAGGGACGTCCTCTAAAATACCTAGGGGATATTTAACAGAACGATCTGCCATTTGCAAAGTAATATTAGTAATTTTTAAAACACCCATATTTAATTTAGAACAGATAGACGATGGCATAACGCTAACAGAAGCACCCAAATCACACAATGCTTTATCTATGAAGACATTACTAATATGACAAGGGATAAAAAAACTACCGGGATCCTTTAATTTAGGAGGGGATTTATTCTGTAATAGTGCACTACATTCCTCTGTAAAAGCTACAGTTTCTACTTCATTAAAGGCCCTTTTCCTAGTCAAAATATCTTTCATAAATTTAGCATATGCAGGAACCTGTGTAATAAGTTTTGTGAAAGGAACCGTTATCTGCAAATTTTTCACAACCTCCAAAAACTTACCAAACTGCTTATCCAATTTAGTCTTCAATTGGCGATTTGGGAATGGTAGTTTGATTGTAGGTTGTTGTGCTTCCCTACTCTTCTCCTGGGGTGCATCCTTCCCTGAGGTTGTACCCTGCAATGAATTATCAGAAATGTTAGTATTACCCTGGAGCCCTGCAGGAACATTAGGTGTAACGGAATCAGGATTAGCAATATTAATTAAATCAGGTTCATCCTCCTTGGGCATAGGAGGCCCATCGTAGTGTGAACCACTCCTTAGGGTGATTGCATTTGCTTGATCCGTTGGTTGAATTCCCTGCGATGGTAGAGCTCCCTGCTGGCGAGCTTGTAGGGTAGAGGACAATTGGGCAATTTGTGTGTCCATGACTTTATTATGGGCTATAATTGAGTCAATCTGTTGGTCTCTACTCTCCATATGCTTTTGCATACTAGTTAGCATCGCTCTCATTTCTGACAATGCAGGGTCGGAAGATGTAGTAGGAGTTTGTGCTGGGGCTTTCTGGTTAGAGTGAGGGTGGTAATATTTCTGCTGTGGAGGGGGTGCTTGTTGTGGAGGTGGAGGATTTTGAACATTGGTGTTCCGATATGATAAGTATGGATGATTTCGGTAGCCAGGATTGTAGGCGTTGGAGTATGGGTTATTCTGCTTATAGGTTTGAAAAGCATTAACTTGCTCCATCGAGCTCCTACAATCTTGCTCATTATGTCCTACACTTCCACAATTTTCACAAAAAGCATCATTAGAGTTATTAGCAACAGCAGAAACATTAGCAACAGAGTTAGGGATATTAGTACTAAGGTTATCTAATTTCTGGCAAATAGAAGTAAGCTGAGCCTGCAAAAGGGATACTGAATCAACGTGGTGTTTGCCCTTATTTGCATAGCCTCTAGAATTCCCATATTGGGAATTATGTATCGCCATATCTTCAATAACCTGACCTGCATCATCAACATTAAGATTCATAAATCTACCACTAGCTGCGGAGTCTAGAATTGTTCTAGATGCATTCCCTAATCCGTTGTAAAAAGCTTGAATTAACTGCCACTTTGCCAAGTTATGGTGGGGACACTCCCTCTGCAGATCCTTGAACCTCTCCCAAGCCTCATATAATGCTTCATTTGGCTCCTGGGCAAAGTTCTGAATGGCACTTCTTAGTAAAGCTATTTTCTCTGCAGGGTAATATTTGTTATAAAAATTTAAAGCAAGAGTCTCCCAGTTAGTAATACCAAATGCAGTTCTATTCAAACCATTAAACCACAATTTAGCTTTTCCACATAAAGAAAAGGGAAAGAGAATCTCCCTAATCTGGTCCTGCGTTACCCCATTCTGCCGAATAGTATTGCAGTATTGTCAGAAATCTGCAATGTGAAGATTAGGATCTTCACCCTTAGCTCCACTGAATTGCTTTCTTTTTATCATCTTTATGAACTGAGGCTTGATTTCGAATTGGACTCCCGTGAGATCTGGTTTGGGGGAAAGGTGTGGAAAATCCATCAGGGACGGTTGCGAATAATCGCTGAGCTTCTTAGGTGCAGTCATCTCTGAATCTGAATCTGAAGGAATTTCCGAATCACTAGAATCAGGTGGCGAATCTCTAGGAATGTCGTTACTCCCAGAACCCGCCAGGATTTGTCTATAAAGATTCTTTTGTCTATGGAAAGAGCGCTCGATCTTAGGATCAAATGGAGTGTAACCTGATCTGGAACACCTGGGCATAAACAGAGAACTAAAAAGACAGATATGAGAACTTCCTCAAAGAACTAATGTCCTTTGAGGCAAAAGAAAAAAAAATAATCTAGACTACAAAAACAATTAGAAATAAAAATAAAACCGTCTCCCCGGCAACGGCGCCAAATTTTGACAGGGTAAAGTCGTATCCCCTAATAAAAAATATTACCTAAATCCTCTAACAAAAGTAGATAGGGAAGAAGGGTCGAATCACAGGGAAACACGTCAATTTATTCCTAATTAATTAAAGGTAATCTAAATTATTAAGTAATAATTTGTTGTTATTAAAGATCTATACTACGAAGAATATGAGCAGGGAGAATAAAATAGGAGAAATCAAATATTAAAAGACCTAGGGCATAGGTTCATTAATAAACAACATTCCAGGGTAAAACATAATAATCAACCATTAACGCATCAATCATTCAGATCATAAAGGGCCTTCGCTACGTATTACAATCACAGAGTTAATTTACCGGTATTAAATCTCATCTCTCGAATCTCAACTTAACCATTTATAAATTAGTCTGCCTATTGAAACTAAGCCTAAACATTTATTCTCATCTCTCGAATCTCGAATCAATATTGCCAAACTCATACAATTAAATCAGGCCTAATCTAATTGCATAACATTAAATCAATCAATAGGAAATTAATTAAGCATTAACAATCAGCAATCATAATTTGCCCCTTCATATTATTTATTAGATCCCCATAAACCCTAGAAAGTAAACTACTCAGACATGATTAGAAATAAACTAAACAAAGCAATTAAACAAGTCATAAGGAATTGAAGGAATAAAAATACTGAAATTAATAAAATAGAAATTGTACCGAATCGACGGAATTACAAACGGAGTTTAAGAACAAGAGAAAGAGTAAAGGTTTAGAGAGAGAAAATCTAAGTAGAGAAAGAAAAGTAGTAAGAGTGTGTAAAAGAAGTCCTAAACTTACTTAAATAAATTACATCAAAAATACTAAGCAAGGAAATTCTACTAAACGAAACTAATCGGAGCCTAAACAAAACCCCTAAAACTCGCGCCCGGTCGGGCGCCGTACTGCCCGGCCGGGCCCGCCTTTTTGTTGCTAAAATCACCTCTCGCGCCCGGTCGGGCGCGTGCTCCGGGCGCGATGTTCTTCTCTTCTTTGCTCACCCCGCCTGGCCGGGCGCGCCTTCGGGCGAGGCCTTATGGCCCCGGGCGGAGCTCTTGGGCACCAATAATGGACTTTGATTGGGCCTTTACTCCTAAGCCCAATCGGATTTCCTCCTTGGGTCTTTGAACTCGGTCAAAACGCCTCGGGATTTCCAATACCGAGTCCTTAATCATTGATTTGCTTCTTCTAACCGGCCTTGGGCTTCAATTAGTGGCCGTGTTCCTCCAATGCTCGTAGTCGCTACTCGAAAATGCGGGAAAATGCTCCAAAATTGCAATTTCCTACAAAACTCAACCAAAACTACGAAAACACTAGAAAACACCAATTAGTAATAAAAGTGGCTCGAAAGAGCCAAAAACACTACTAATTATGACCAAGGGACGGGGGTAAATCACTATATAAAATGGACATATCAGAGATGCACGTGGATTTCTCTGCGGCAGCATTGATTTTAACCTATGCTCCTCTAAATCCGTCATTTTTAGGTTTTAAGCTAGGGCTTAAGCCTAATTATGATCGGGCTTAGTTGATTGGACCTTAATGCTTTTGTTTTTGGGTTAGGTTAGTTTATTTTTATGTTCTTGTGATTTAATTAGTTATGCATAAGTGTTCTTCACGATAATCTGACACGAAGATGGATTTATATTTGGTCATTACACTTCCTGTCGGGACAGGAGGCCAAAAGTAGATGTCTACAATTAGCCCCCACTTTGATCGAGTCTTAGAATAGACGAGGATCAAAGTAGTCAAGGAAATAGATCCGAGACTTATTCTGCGAAGTTCTCAAAGAACAGAGAATCTTTCAGAAATGTTTAAGGATCGATGTCGAAACGGTCCTTGATTCGCTAAGTGCTTGAGACAAATAGCTATTAAGGTTAGAAAAAAGTATTTTCTAGTCTTAACGCGCTAAAGAATCTAGATTGATCCTTTGCAATTGTAGAACGCTTTTACAAGTATAGGTGTTCTGGGTGATGTCACGTCTTGAGAAGAAATCGGTTTAAAAAGGAGTAAAGGGGATGATGTCCTCTCAGTCATGTCATCGTTGGTCTAAAGTCCCTCGATATGTCATTGAAACTTTAGCCTGATTTTAACAAGTTATAAAGATGATAAAAGGGTGTTTCGGAATTCGTAGCCTAACATGTGAATAAAGTTCTTGACAATTCGCTTGTCAAAACGCAGTATTCGGTGTCCACAAGATAGAAATACATGTCGCAGGATTGGAGGCATGTATCCAAATCCAGTGAGAGAGAAGAAAATTGGCAACTCTCTCAGCAGTTTTGTCCACATGATGAGAACACGTGTCTCAGGACTGGGGGCACGTGCCCACATAGATGCGACATCGCATATCCCTCTTTATACAGGGGGTGGACGACACCCTAACTGTCCGGCAAGTTAGTAAGCTCACTAACTGCCGTGTTTGCTTTCTTTATACAGGGGGTGGATGACACTCTAACTGTCCGGTAAGCCAATAAGCTCACTAACTATCGTATTTGCTTCCAATCGAGAAGTGTCTGTTCTCGAATGGTTCGGCGCGCCTGTTGACTCGTTAGCTAATGCCTAAAGTAAAGTAAAGAAATTCTACCTTTTAATCATGAGAGGTAGATCATGTTAAGCTGGGAAGAGGTGAAATTTTACGCAACACCTACACCATACATTTTTACGCTGCATGAACGTTGTCCTTTTTGCTGTGGATGCTAAAAAGAAAGAAAAGAACGTGACATTTCTGAAGTCAGTACAGTAAAATGACAAACCTGTCTATGGGAGCTTTTATGTAAAGCACCACTACGGAACGTCTTAAGACATGCTTACAAAAAATGTTTAAAACGTATGCTTAGGGAAGACACAAAGCACGGTGTGCATGCAGGATGATGCAAAAAACTAGCAAATAAGAAAAAAACTACAAAATTCAAAGAAATTAAAATAAATCTCGATAATTTGCTCGCCATTACGTCTAACAACGAGCAAAAACCGTTAAAAGTTAATCAAACGGATCGAAATTTAAACACCGGTCTTTTAAGTGACCAATATTCGCGCGCATCTTAGTGGGTCGCGCTGCCAGCGCACGCATCGTTCTGAGTTGCGTTTGATTTTCACACGCAACTGATTCAGTTGCGCGCGACATTTAAATCAGCAAAAGAAATCGCGGAGCTCGATTTTCATTTTACTCTCTCTCCTTCCTTCGCCATTTTCGACTCTTTCTCCCTCTAAAAAGCTTGGATTTTCTTGTTTTTCGAATCTAAAGGAAGTAGATCTCGTCCTCTATTCACATTTTCCATAATCCAATGTAAGTTTTTTGCTAATTTTTGTTTATTTTTGGCTTAATTCGGACGATTTTCGAATCGCAAAACCCCAAGTTTCGAATTTGGGGTTTTTTTTTGGTCCATTATTCTTGAAATTGTTTGTTCTATGTTGTTATGTTATGTTTAAGGAGGATTTTGCAACAAATTTCATTAAAAATGGTTAAGTATTGAACCTTGTATGAGCATTTCCTTGTTTAAGCGCGTTTTTGCAATTTTCCTTCGAAATTGAGCTTGAATTTATTGTTTCGCTTGCTCATTTTGGTTATACTTGTTGATTATGAAGTAATTTATAGTATTAAAACTAGTATTACTTTCATGAATCATGTATTGAAAATTTTAAATCCGGAAAATCGCGCGAAGTATGCTCTTAGCTTGTTTTTGCCATGTTCGAACTTTAAGATTGTTTGATAGACGATAATTACGTTTATGCTATCACTATTCGTCTAAAAGTAGTTGATTCTTTGAGATATAGGAATATAATCTCTTGAATGCTTTAGTTGAAACTGGTATAGGATGGCTTTTGTGGGTGTTAAAAGCCCCCGTTTACTGAGTTTAACTGCAGGTATTGTAGCCCCCAAGCATGGGTGCATCTGATTTTTGTGTTCTGCTCTTTTGGTAGCCGTTACGCTGCCGAAATGGGTCTAGAACATGTGTATTAGCTTAGTTTTAGCTTTTAGGAAGAAAATATACTAATAGGGAACTTTATCCGTTTATAGCATGGATACCCCTCCATTTGTTGATGCCGAGGAGGATCTAGGAGGTCCTGTACCTGACGAGGTAGTTCGCCCTCGAAAGAGGGTGACACGTCCTCGTGAGGAGGTTCGGGAGCGACGCGTCGGAGCTGATCGACGTCGCCAGGAGGATGTGGTTTGGGAGGCTCCTCCCAACTAGGACCCCCGGGTCCTTAAGTGGGACCCAGACCATCACGTTTTTATCAGGAGCTGGCGTGGCATAGTGAGTTCTTTTGCGTCTCCGTTTTTTGTTTCTGTCTCCTTTTTTTTTAAAAAAAAAACAAGCCGTAACCGTATTATTTTTCGTATGTTATTTCTAAGAGCGAGCCTAGCATGCATTTATATGGCTCTGGTGACTTGAGAGGCCGTTTGGAGAGTTTAACCGATGTGGTAAAGGAGATAGTAGAGCTTTCAAGGATCAGCCCCCAGTTGGCGGCTCTTCGAGATCTATCGAGTCAGCCTGCGTCGTCAGCTTTCCTTTGTGGGTTGCTGGAGTTTTGGTGGGATTCCACCAACACTTTCCACTTTCCATGGGGAGAGATGACGGTTACCCCTTACGATTTCTCTATGATTACGGACTTTCCTTTCGGAGGTGACCCTGTAGCCATGGAAATCATTAAGGGTTCAGAAGAGAGACTGCGTGACCTTGTAGGGGACTGCCTTGCAGCATCCCTCCACTTGCATGCGCAGTCTTGTCCGTACTCGATTCTTGCCGACGAGTTGTCGGCTGATGAGATTGATCGGCAGTATACACCTGAGCAGCTGGCTCGGATATACATTTCTCACGTTCTTTCCGTCACTATCTTGAGTGATCGGGGAGAGCGTTTCGCTATCGTGTTACTTATTTTCCTCAGTGATTTGGGGCAAGTAGGTAACCTGAGTTGGGCGGAGGTGTTGTATGCCGGTATGCTTACAACTATGGGCAAGCCGACTCGAGTGATGGAATCCGCGGCAGCTATTGAGGTGCCTCAGATCTCCATTCCGTGGCATGGTCGTATCCTTGAGGTACATACTTATTTCTCAATTTTTTACTTTTAATCGCCATTTTAACTTTTTAAACTTATTTTTTTTCTTTTCGTTTCTTTTAGGCTTGGGGATACTCGTACCTGCCTTTTTTACGCCCAGGATGCTTGGGGCGGCTCGCTTTCCTATCGGCCATAGTCTGGTCATGATTAAGAAGAAGCGAACGACTTCAGCCGGCAACTTTTGCCAGAGGATTCTTTCAGCGACTCGTGCGTTGGTGAGTATTTTAACAACACATGTATATATTTATTGTTATTATTATTATTATTATTATTATTTTATTTTATTTTATTTTTTTTTGATGATTTTTCATGTGATTGTGTTTTGTAGATCGATCTCTGTCCTTGGAGTTTAATCGTCGGAGTCCCTGAGGCTGTCTGGTCTTGCATGGTTCGTTGCCGTTTCCGGGCCCTTTATCAGGGATTTTCGGTGCTCCAGAGGACAGACGCTTGGTTTTTAGGCGAGCGTGTTCTCTGGCAGTCTTCGTCCGAGGAGCCTTTGGTTCCTGCGGATCCTCCGATCCAGATGTTGCGTCCGGACCTGCTGTCTATCGAGGATCGAGCTCAAGCGATCCTTGGTTATCCAGCGGAGCAGTTGGTGCTGCCGGGTGCATCCTACCCGACATTTGTTGCATCCAGGCTGACACCTTTTCCAGCTTTTGTTTCGGTTAGTATTTTTACTATCTTTTATTTTTTCTTTTATTTTCGGAATTTTGACTCTTTTATTGTATTTTCAGCGAGTCGGAATTTCGGAATTTTGACTCTTTTATTGTTTTTTCGGGGATCACGTATACCGATGCTTTTGGGTCGGTAATTCCTGAGATTCTCCCAGTAGCGGAGGATGAGCACATACCGTTTGTTCCTGAGACGGTTGAGTCGGTATGTATATTTTGTATATGTATTTATCATTTTTTCTTTCATATACATTTGTTTGATAACTGTCCTTGTGTTTTTGGAACAGGTTCCGCGAGAGACCGTGAACGGCATGGTAAGGACTATGCATGCTTTCCGAGCCGCTTATCGGAGAGCCCTCGTGGCTTTGTCATACCGTGATTATCGGATGGTCGCGGTAGGTTTATTTCTTTTTCTTTCCTTCTTCTTTTTTTTTTGTCAAAGTTATTACACATTTTGTGTATTAATCTTTGTTTTGGATTTTACAGGATGTACAACAGCCTTTCGGGAGTCGCCGAGCACCTTGACTTTCTTTTGTATTTTTTTTATGGAAAACAAATGTACATATATTATATTTTTTTTGTACATATGACACACATATTTTGTATATATATTATATATTTCTTTTGTTTCCATGAGTTTTTTTTTTTTTTTTTTTTTTTTTTTTTTTTTTTTTTTTGAAAAGAAAAAATTTCCAAGGGAGGGAAAGGGTTCTCGACTTACCCCCCTCGAAAAATTAACAAAAAAAAAAGAAAGGAAAAAAGGAAAAGGAAAGAAAAAAGAAAGAGAAAGGAAAATAAAGAAAAAAATAAAAATAAAAGTAAAAAAAAGAATAAAATAAAAAGGAGATGGAATAAAAAAGGAAGAAAAGAAAGAAGGAAATAAGGCTTAAGCGTATGATTAGTCATAAGATTTCGTTAATATTCCATTATTTTGTGGTTCAAAATACTGAAATATACCTAACAACATGTCGCGATAGACAAGACGCGCGCAACTGGATGTGTTGTGCGTGGTTGTCGCACACATGTGAATCAGATGCGCGTGGTTGGCGCGCGCAACTCATGAGATGTGTGCGCCGCATGCGGGTAAGCTTTCCTTCAAGCGAAAATTTCCAAAAATTTGCCCTTCTCGGGTCTATTTAAACGTGGTTTCGTGTAGGCTTTTGATCATCTCGCATTCATTCGTTAGTAGTACTATAAAGAAGATAAATTAATCTCTCTACTCTCTCTCTCTCTTTTTTTTTTGAACAATGGTGAAAACCTTTGAGCAACGTTTAGAACAATGGGTCACTTCCCTTTCGATTGATGATAAGTTAGCTTTCAAAATATACCACCTTGACCCTCTATTGAACTATATGCAATTAGTTATAAATTTTGATTTTCTTCATGTTGCTGTTAATCATTGGGATTCGAATCACCATCTTTTCCTCTTTAAAGGGGATGAAATTGTCCCATTACCTGGCGAGTTTGAGGCTCTACTAGGTTTCCCTACAAATACTCTCCCCGTGACATATGCCCCTAACTTGTCGGATTCCAAACCTATATTTCAAAGGTTTTTTGGTTTGAATGACAATGATATGGCCAATATGGGAACTGAAGAAGGCGTGAATTTAATTCATTTTATTGAACACTTTGTCGCCCCTTGTGACAACTTGACTCAACAACATTTTAAAATTCGTGCTTTATGTTTTTGTCTTGTTGTCAATTGTTTGCTTAGAACAGGTAAAGAGTATGGAGATTATTCCATGGTGTCCATAGTGGAGCAAATAGAGGGGTATCACTCACCGGCCCCTTTCGCTCTGGCGGAAACTGTTCTTTACTTGAATCGCCTTAGAAGAGAACCTAACGAGAACGGTTTCACGGGAAGTCCACTCCTATTACACGTACGTTTTTTTTCGTCGTGCTTCAGCGCAAGTAATAAAGTTATAAAATACAATAGTCATAATTTAAAAATCAAAAATCAATACCCAAAAATATATAATACATAAATTAAATTAAAAACAAGGAGGAGAGGGTAGAGGAGAACCACTGTTGGTGGTGGCCGACGGTAGGCCGGCAGCGTGTGGTGGCCGGCGTCAAGGGGCAGCAGGTCATGTGGCAGCAAGGTGGCAAAGTCAAGAAACAAGGCAAGCAACTTGCTTGCTTGCGTGATGTTGTTCACGTATGAACCAAGGAAAACAAGGAAAAAGAATGAGAAAAAGGAAAGAAAGAAAAAGAAAGAAAAGATAGAAAAAGAATAAATAAATACTTACATGGCAAAAGCTGATTTTAGCCTCTTTGTGTGGAAAAATTTTAGGGTCTTGAGGGATATTTATAGAGTAGAGACTATAGGGTAGGTTTGGGCTTAATAAATAAATGGGCTTGAATTATAAGACATTTGACCCACAAGGGTTCAAATGAAGGGTTGGGCTTATTTAAATGAAATGGATTATTCCAATAAGAGTATGTAGAAATCGTTTATATACAATATTTTAAACAAGGCTCAATAATTAGTAAACGTTTGACCCAAAATATATATTTTTACTTTTATAAAACCTTATAATTAAAATACTTTAACCCTTTAAAATATTTAATTAAATACGTGAGCCCTTAAAATATACTTTATAGATACTTAAATACTTCATAAAAATACATAAAAATACGGAGTATTATAGTCTACCCCCCTTAAAAGAAGTTTCGTCCTCGAAACTTAGGTACGAAAACTTTAAAAACTCGTTTAAAGGCGAATAAATACTTAAAATCTCAAAAAAATTTCTTAATGCTTTTAGTTGCTGTACTTTTGTGATACTTCCTTTCTCTCTCATCTATTTATTCACACACAACTAGTGTGTAAAGTAACCAACATACTAACAAACTTACACAAAATAATGTGTAAACTATTAGACTATCTAACAAACTCACACTAACATTAGTGTAAGAATCAACTTTGGTAATAAACTTACACATCTTAGTGTGTAAAATAATCAAACTTATCAACTAAATCAGTGTAAAATTGACGAAAAAGCACTTTAAAATGCCAAAATTAAGGAAAAAAGCGTGTAATTCTACTGCACTCTACCCCCCTTAAAGAAAACGAGTTACGCACCCATAACTCCACTTAACTCAACTATAGAATTATGTTGTTCAGTTTCTCATTCAATCCTTGGTAAAATCATAATACTTGTTTATATTCATTCCTTGTTGTGAATACCAATAATTTGAGGAATCCTTTACTCATCATACTAAAAATAATTAACTTTCATCTAAACCATATTTTACCAATCCTTTAGTAAAAGTATGAAGCACTTTGATATTCAAAACCTTGATTTTGTCTAGCTTTTTCATGATCAAATTGGCTGAACTCAATAGATCCGTTTGCAACTCATACCTTTAGTTAATGTTCTTTCACAGTTACTTATGAAAAATGTCAAAATGTCTTATACTTTACCAAGGTCAAACGATAAGTCTTTCATCGTCACTTTACAAAATTTGCGCAAACACATATGTTTTATATACGTTGGCTCATATTTTCTTTCTTACCAAAATTCATCTTTTGTTTCATGGGTTACACTTTCAATAACACTTGTCTCTTGTCCCTTGTTTAACTTGCACCACTCAAACCATTCATGGATTCTTTTCTTGCTTCTCTATATCCCGTTTGGGGTCCTAAAATGATCTTCTCACTAATGCTCCTTGAACATAGCGAACTTCATGGTCATTCTATACAAAACCTCAAAATGTTGTCATGCCAATGTTGGCTTGTATGGTGAATTTGTGTTTATTTTCACTCCAATGTTATCTTTACATCCTTTTTGAAATTGAATACACATGCTCTCTACATGACCTCTAATGTCAAATATTCCTTTTGTTTGTCCATTTATTACTTGGTGGATGTTATAATTGTCCTCAATGCATTACCAAAGTTCTCCTGTATATCTTCCAGGATCTTGAAAGAAACTAGGAATCTAACATGATATTTTTAGGAACTCCATTTAGTCTCACAACGAATTTGATGTAAGCCTTTGCAAGTTGCTTCATTCTCCAAATCTCCTTCATTGGTGATTAAACATCGCGAACTTAGTCAATCCGTCCACCACAATCCAAATGAAACAATCACTCTTAACCATCAATACACCTTTATTAAATCCTTTTACAACTTGTCCTATCTTGTGTGCATTTCACTTTCCCTTCATCATATTTCTTTTCAACCTCTTACTCTTACAAAGTATATTCAAGCTTTTATCTTCATGAATATTAAAATAACACATCCAATTACGAATTCGACCCAAATTCACATTCTCTTCTTGATTTTCCTTCGTTTCCTCGAATATTGTTGGTCTCATACTCTAGTTACCCCAACATTTTCTTAACTTTTCTTTTCGAACACTTTCGAGGAGGTTAATTTCCTTATTCCCTCTTAACTTTATCGTTATTACCAATGTATCCATCCAATAGATTGCTTTCCTTTTAATGATATTGAATGCCTCATCCATGGTCCTTTATCAACTCCAAGCATTTCTTGTTACATATTCAAATCTCTATGTGTGAGAGTCTACCTCAAACTCTACACTTCACTCAAATATGCATGACCATACAAAATTACTCCACACTTATTACTCCTTGAAGAATGTTTAATTACTTTCCATTAATGCATTCACTTGTCACTAATGCTTGAAAATCCATCAAAAACCTTCTACGCCATTGACCAACTTAAAAACCTCAAACAACAATTAATTTATCATATAGTTCATAATTCACCGCTTCTATCCTTGCTACATCAACATTTCCTCTTATCACAAGGTTTCCCAAAATGGTCCTTTCTTCAATCACAACTCACACTCAGGAAAACCATGCGTGCATTTGTTTCTCGCTCTATAACTTTATCACAAGTGCTCACATCGTCCTTTCTTTCCCATTCCTAGAATTTACTAAAATATCTTCATTGAAAACACTGGATTCCATATGTCCATAGAAAGTATAGGTGATTCATTATCCCAAAAGGCAAAATAAAAACTCAAATCGTCCAAATCTTGTCATAAATGCCAGTTTCGAAATGTTTTCTTTCGAATATTCTTTCTTCGTAGTTCCTATCCTCAAGTATAACCTCGAAATTATATTTGCTCCTTTCATTTGATCAAACAAATCGTCGTTATAAATCAAAAGATCATTATTCTTTATTGTCACGTTGATCAATACCCCATAGGCACTTTACAGACACTTTCATCCTTCCTCTTTAAAAATTACATGCGCTCCCCAAGGTGATGTAACCTCTTTTTAACAATTCCTGACAATTCTATTTTCCAACTCCCTCATTTTCTCATTAGTTGATAAACTTTTACCCTTTTCTCTATACACTGCCAAGACTCATTCACAACCTTTACATTCCAAGATTAAGATGCTTTTTGTAAATTAGTACCTTAACATTATAAAAGTCCTAACAAGTCACAAGCTTTCCCTTAATACTCATTTTATATAAACCTGTTTGTGACTCACCAAGAATTTCATTGCATAATCATCATGTCAAGATTTTCTCCATTGAATTCGACATTAAACTTTGTCCCAATGAAATCCCAAATTTATGATTAAGCCATTTATCCGTTGAAGTTTACCATTTTCTATCGATTCAAGAAATTCCCAAATTTCAAGAATCGTTTACACCAACTCTTCCATATGTTCGTCCTAAAACTACAATGCTCATATATTTATTCTTAAAAATCCATTTGACCATCTTCTTGGTCGTTACCATTCGATTCTCAAACACCTTATTCCTCCTATATTTCATCCTTAAACCTAACACTTGTACTTCCAAGAGTGTATAAACAAGATATTTCTTCATATAAATCATTCTAGTCTCAAAGACTTACTCTTAACAACTTTATTAATTGAAATCCATGTTCAATCCTCTTCCAAGTTTGTTCATTTGTTCATCCTAGCCTCCTTAACAGACACCACCTCATTAAGTGTACCCTATGCAACTCAATGAACTCCAATTGTTATTGTTGTCAAAGACAATCCTTTACTTCCAAATCATTATAACTTGTATACCTTTTCTTATAACAACCATGGACAAATAACTATTTTCTGTGTTATGCCTAAAAGCTTGCCAATTATAGTTGGGCGTGTCCATCACTACACTGTTCTTTCATTCCCTTGCATTAGCTCTCAAGGGGTCTTTATAAATTTTGGTCATGGTTAGCTCTTAAGTTAGACACCCATCTAACTAACTTATATCTTTCACGTACACACATTTGATTTAAGCTAACAAATTGAGGTTGCATAAATACAACTCCCAAAATTTGCAGCTTGATCAATCAAAATTGATTGCTAACCAACCATATATTTAATAAAGCATCACAAAATAAATAAAAATAATTCCCATGGTTCCCCACAGTTTAGAAATGAAATTTATATGAGTAAGAAATAACTCATTTGAGTAGTAGCATAAAATGAATTATTTGGGAATGAAATGAATTATTTGGCAGAAAAATGAATTAATCGGCAAGGAAATGAATAAAATTTTATTTTGACAAAGAAATTGATTGGAAAACGAAACAAAATAAGTTCGAATAATCTACGAAATCTTAATAGGTTTATTGACTCACTGTGGCCATGCCACTTATTACTTTACTGAAAAAGAAAATAGTTAAATTACGGAAATGAAACTATGAATCCTAAAAGAAATAAAACTACAAAAATGTAGTCCTTTCGAACATTGTCCTTTGATTGTTTGTAGCTTCCAGGATTGAATTCAGGGTCATCTTCCTCCTTTATTGGTTCAGGTGTCTCTGGATTTTGCTCTACTTGAATAAACTCTTCATCTTTTTTCATTGTTAGATGAAATGTCAATTATAATTGGAATTAAGGGAGGATTGGGATTTGAGATTTCCATAATAGAACTATTAACAGTGTGGTTACTCTCATCCTTTAGTTCTCCTTTCTCTTACCCTCTATCTGTTCCTGCTTGATTACTCTATGGTGGAGAAGGGTTTCCTAATTGATGACTAGTGAAAGGGGAATACTTCCTGACTGGATTATCATAGTAATATTTGGGATATGGAATATGTAAGCTTTCGCAGTGATATTTCTCAATTTGAATGAGATAAGAAATCAAGTATTTGTAATCTAGGTACCACTATCCATCATAACCTTTATAGTTGGAGTAATTTGGGATGTCCCTAGGTAAATAAAAATAGAAAACTTTGCTTTGACAGCAAGGTATGGGGGTTCATCTCGAATACAGTGAATGATCATAGCTGAAACACGATTAGGAAGGTCGTAATGCTTGTCTCCTAAGACATCCCTCATGTGTGAACAATAGAAACAAATTTTCTTGACATAATCAAATGAATGTTCATTGGTTTTCTTAATTAGAGTACCAATTTGGGAATGTTTTCTAGGAAAGATTGACATACTCTAAAGGAAAAGGCTTAGAAAAGAATTCTCTTCTCAAAGAAAATAAAAATAATACAGTTCTTGCATGATTTAGGTTCAATGTTCAATCAAACAATTTCACTTATTTCTAATCACATAATTACATGCTTCCAAACAATCAATTCACATGATCAAACATCACAACCTAAATATTAATGCATACAAGAACATGATTATTTAAAACTTATATGCCCAAATTCTTTCCTACCCAAGCGCACCAACATGCTTTTAGAAGCTTTTAACACATAATTCTTACCTCAATCTTTGCTTTCCTGCAAAAGAAACAAACTAAAAATATTTTTGACTCTTTTTTTTTTTTTTTTAAAAAAAAAAGTTTAGAAAATAAGCTTCGAAAAAGACTGAAAAAATTTCGGCTTTCTTAAAAAAAAATTCGGACATCCTTAATAAATAAATAAAAATTTGGATGTCCTCCTTACAAAAAAAAAAAAAAAAAAAAAAAAAATTGGACCTTTTCTTCATAAAAAAAATTCGGTCCTTCCTAAAATAAAAATAAAAATTAAAATTAAAACAACTTACTCTAACACCATTTAATAAAATAAGCACTTGGCCAAGTTTTAAAGCAAAATACTTTAAAATACGTTTTTGGCTTTAGTGGTAATAAAATCTCAACCTGGCTCTGATATCACTTTTTAACACCCTAGAAATTCCTTTCCTTTAAAATACCTGTTTTGCTCTTTTAAAAACTTAAAATAGGAAAATCTAAGATATTACCGCCACGTAAAAACGGCTAAGGCAATTATCAAAGACACAAAACGGAAGACTATCTTTAAAACCATCCAAAACAAACCAAACCAAACGAAAGTATAATCAAACAAAAACAACCTACAACTTGGACCATTGTAGGCCCTTAATAAAACCAAATAAAACGTGAAAACCTTTGCGTTAGTCTCACAAGCATAATAATAATATAATCAATAAAGCAATAAATCACATCATAGTCTTATGGAAACTAAGCATGATTCGCTCTTCACTCATGCCCATCATGAATTGCTTCATCACATGAAAAACTCTTCTCTACTTGTCTCCACTACCCGCCATTAGAAATGGGTCGTCGTAGGGCCAAAGTAAAGACAAGGCCAAACAAATATACAAACACACAACTAGCAATGCTGAGTACATAAGCGTAAATAAAACACACTAACATGCTTTCACCTATCAACACACACTTACCTCAATGCACCTGTTTACAATCACACAACATTCAACAAAAACTTCTCAACTAGACAACTAAATAATTTATTTAGTATTGATTACGCATCGAACGGGTTTTCCAACTAACCTCCCCCAATAATGGGGTTACTAACACGGGAGCTAACCGTGCCAACATCAAATAACCACTCGTAAGTGGCGGAATTCCTGCGCATAATAATAATAAAAGGAATGTATATCGTCCTATACTCCAGTAGAAGTTATGGTTAAATAAAAACCTCATAACTCCCCCCATATGTTCATACTCAAGGTATATATGTTCCAAGAGTTTTGGTGCGTAATCTCTTTCACTTTACGTTATTTACATATTATTGGACTTGGTGATGACTCTCAATCCATAATCATTCAACCAATAATAATTATTCAAACAATCAAATATACCAATTTATTCTTGAATAATTAGTGACCACATAATATTTAATGTTGAACCCTTTTTAAATCTACCTCGGTGTCAAAGACACCTTAAACGCATAAAGCACCACAAATCCTATCCCTTGGTGTTAAAAACACCTTAAGTGCACTAAGGCACCAAAATATAATTTAACCCTCGTGTACAAAGACACTTAAATAGCTCTTTCCTCATGCTTAAAGCATCAATAAAATTTATATGAACCATAATAAAATTCCTTTTCAATATTCTAAACCAAATTAAACATTTAGTTTTATTAAATAAACCTTCAAACATTCCAATAATAAAAATAGTTCAATGACAATATTCCAATATCACCAATTCCAATAAATAATTTATTTCAACGAATCATGCTACAAAAATAATTCACCGAAACCATTCTCAATTCGATCAATTCAATCCAAATCACCAATCTCATTTCAATTCAACCATTCCAATCAATTCCTAGCATGACACTAACTTGGAATCAATTAAGCAAAACCCAGCATGTTTCTACACGCTTAATAAATTTCTGAGTACGCGTACGTATCTCAATTAAGCCCTTAAATAGCCGATTACACAACAACAATTCCCGAATCAAGTCTCCTACATAAAAGGACAATAACACTATATTACTTCTCTTTGTATACACAATTTCCAGCAACTTAAATTCACTTTAAACTACTTAAAATTTGAAAATTATTTAAAAACCCCTAATTAAACTCCTTTTTAATGGGTAATTAAACCCTTTTCATAAAACCATCAAAAGTAGTACTTTGGGCAAAATTCCAGCATTATAATTTAATCAAAAACCCATTAAAACTTCATCAAAACTCCATAAAGATACAATCTTTAAGCTTTATTATCACTTACAGTCAATGGGTATATAAAACCCCCAAATCAATTGTAAGTTAGAACCCTAAAAATCAACACTTTAATAATAAAAATCCTAACTTTTAATACTTTATAAAATCTGAAAATTAAACACTTTATATTCTAAAATTTACAATCTTTAAACATCAAAACACAATTATAAAATATACTAGTCATAATTTAACAATAAAAAATCAATACCCAAAAATATTTATAATACATAAATTAAATTAAAAACAAGGAGGAGAGAGAACAGGAGAACCACCGTGGGTGGTGGCCGACGATAGGTTGGCAGCGTGTGGTGGCCGGCGTTAAGGGGTAGCAGGTCACGTGGCAGCAAGGTGGAAAAGTCAAGAAACAAGGCAAGCAACTTGCTTGCTTGCGTGATGTTGTTCACGCATAAACCAAGGAAAACAAGGAAAAAGAATGAGAAAAAGGAAAGAAAGAAAAAGAAAGAAAAGATAGAAAAAGAATAAATAAATACTTACATGGCAAAAACTGATTTTAGCCTCCTTGTGTGGAAAAATTTTGGGGTCTTGAGGGATATTTATAGAGTAGAGACTATAGGGTAGGTTTGGGCTTAATAAATAAATGGGCTTGAATTATAAGACATTTGACCCACAAGGGTTCAAATGAAGGGTTGGGCTTATTTAAATGAAATGGATTATTCCAATAAGAGTATGTAGAAATAGTTTATTTACAATATTTTAAACAAGGCCCAATAATTAGTAAACGTTTGACCCAAAATATATATTTTTACTTTTATAAAACCTTATAATTAAAATACTTTAACCCCTTAAAATATTTAATTAAATACGCGAGCCCTTAAAATATACTTTATAAATACTTAAATACTCTATAAAAATACATAAAAATACGAAGTATTACATAGATCAAGCAACATAATAAAAACAAATCATCATCATAATAATATTCTCAATCTCATCAAAGCATAATAATAATAGCAAGATCCTAGGCATGATACTAACATGATATTAGAAAGAATAGGAAGCAACCTAAACATGATACTAGAAACACACATGATATTAGAAATATTAGTTATCACCCTAAACATGATACTTGGAATCATAAAGACATCCTAACATGATACTAGGGAATAAAATAATGAAACATTATTTCTATATCAAAAGAACAATTAAAACAACTTTCTTGGATGCCTTGTCTCTCTTTCTAATAAAAAAATACACGCATTAGTAACTTCAAGGAAAATATTAAATCAAACAATTAAATTAAATAATTAAAATAGGATTTGGGACCAAACCCTCAGAAATTATCAACCTTTCATGTTTAGGGCGAAGGCAATTTCGAACTTGGCTAGGTGTGTCTAGAAATTATGAATGTGGAATTTTGTAAAAGGGAAGGTTTAGAAAGAGGGAGAAAGAACAAGCTTCTAGCTTTTAGAGAGAGAGAATAGAATTAGATGGGTGTAAATGAACAAAAACGGGGAAATATGACCCCTATTTATAAGAAAATAGTCCGGAATCGATAGAAACAAATTAGAATTTGAATCGGAATAAAACTGACCCTTGTCGCCAGCGATAGAACCCAGCGCGAAATGACAAGGATCACGCATGGCGACAGGCTCTGTCGTTTGGCGCTGGTTTAAGACTATTCTAGAAGACTATAATCAATCCTAATAATTTTAGGAATAATAATCAATGGGCCCTCCACTAGATCATTGGGCCATAAAACCATTTCAGACCCAAATTAGTATTTGGACCATAACTTTCTCATTATTCATCGGAATTGGGCTTATAATATATCATTAGAAAGCTCTTTACGAGCCTGACCCAGCTACATTATTAATGGACCCTTATCATGGACTAAGCTAAATAGCACTAGCTATTTCCATAAATAGAGAATATTTTCAAAAACAAAAAGAAAGATTTTTATTAAAACTAACACATCACAAGACTTTTCACACTTTCACCTCATTCAATAATTAAGCGACGTGAAAAGTATTCATCATTGGGTTTGGTTTTTAGGGAGACACATTAAGGTGTCTACAGAAGCCCCCACTTTGACCGAGTTTAGAGAAACGCAAGTTTCGAAAACAAAAGTCAAAGTAGCGATAGGGACGGAGAATGATTCAGAACGTTCTGCGATCCTAAATCATTCTTGTAACGCCGATACGTGCAAATTAGCGTTAGTTAAATAGATAAAAGAGTTAAGAAACGCGTATCTTGCACCATCGAGCTCACGTCTCTGGAGTAACCGATTTTGTTTCTGCATTTTGTTGTGACAACCTCCTCAATACCTCGTGAACTCCATCGCCGAAGATTGCTGCTTGTAGCTATCCTCGATTGTTAGTGACCATCCTCCTTAGTACCTCGGGAACATTGTCGAAGGTGACTGCTTGTAGCCATCTTCAAGGTTGTGGTTGTACCTCGCCACAGCTGTACCTTGCCGCTATAGAAAATCTCCTCTATACCTTGGGACTTCGTCGAAGATCGCTGCTTGTAGCTATCTTCACTTTCATAATAATAACCTCCCTAGTAAAGTTATCAAAGATCACCGCTTATTGATCCTCAATGCTTTGCTTGAATTTGCTTGTTGTGCTAGTACCTCGGCGCATTTTGTAAATAGCCAATGCCTTGGCGCTTGTGCTTACTTTGTGAACCATTACCTTGGTGCTTGTGCTTGCTTTGTGAACCATTACCTTGGTGTGCTTGCTTTGTGAACCATTACCTTGGTGCTTGTGATGAGCCAATACATAGGCGCTTTAAGCTAAGTGAGACGATCATAATCAGGTCGATCACTTTATGCGATTGTAATCAAGCTGACTACTTAATCATGTCAATTTGCTTATATGGGCTAATTGGTGTACCAAGGAACCTAAACTACTATATTAGGTCCGCATAAATGATTATGGGGGCCACATGTCTTGTCGCTGAGCCATCGTGCGCAGGAACATGCTGTCGCTATGCATCGCCGTTGTCACGATGCGACAGGAATCACGCTGCGGATGACTTCTGTTGTTTGGCGCCGGAGTTGGGTTTTCAAAAAAAACCCCCTTTCTTCTCCATTTCTCCGCTGCTGTTCATTTCGCTCGTTTTCGCTCGGAAATTTATTTTGCTCGTTCTTGCTTATTTGTTAACCAAATTCGCTCAAGTTTTTTGCAAATTGAAGCTTTCGATCTCTAGTTTCCCGATCTATGTAAGTTTTCTCCAAACTCACCTTGGTTTTTGCTCAATTTTGCATGCTTTGCTCGCGGGTTTTCGAAAATTCGAACCCCAATTATGCCCAATATTCTTTGTTTGTTGAATTTTAGGCCATGAACTTGTTTGTTTATGCTTGTATATTGCCTTGGGAGTATTTTGAGACTTTTTTGACTCAATTTGGTGAAGAAATGAACGTTTTGCCATTGTTGACCCCTTTGAGTTCGTGAGAACAATGTGGCTCGTTCTTAATGTTCTTGCTAGCTATTCATGCTTAATTTGTCACAATTTTTGCCAGAGTATTGTAAGAAATTGTTTGACTGCTTTTAAAATGCTATTTCTGCTTGAATCAAAATCATGCTCTATTTTAGTACTATGTACTCTGTTTTTCGTTCAAACATAGTATCACGTGGCTAGGTGAACCTTAAATACTATAGGATCTTTGATTTATTATTGTTTTGTATAATTTAGCATGCCTCGAAATCGCGGCTCTATTTCTCGCTCCCGCGACGCTCACCGGGAGGACGAGCCTGTTGACACAAGCAAGGGAGCTTCCACAAGCCTAGGGTAGTTCCCTGAGTGGGACGAGCGCACTCTCTACTTCGCTCCTCAGTTTCATATCTCAGAGCGAGTACGGCTCGGGATGACAGGCGACCGTATGCGTTGTTGTTAGTTCAGACAAACACTACAAGAGGGGGGGTGAATTGTATGTGAGTTCCTAATGACTATTTTTCGCAGAATGTAAAACAACGTTAAAGGAACTAGCAATGCACACAATATTTTATGAGAAAACCTTCCAGGACCCAACTGGAAGTAAAACCTCGACCCTTCTAAGGGATTACCAAACAAATCCAATTCACTATAATAGGGCAAACTTGACAAGTTACAAACCTATTATAACCAGACCTTTTACTCACAAGTTCCAGAATGAACTTGCTACACAGTTGGACTCTATCCTACCCAGTCTATGTCCCTGACTTAGACTCACTCGTACTTCCTAAGTACAAATCTCACTATTGTATGCAAAGATTAAATACAATCACACACCCAGGATCCCAACCAATTACAAAGTATAAACTTATTATATGAGAGGCAAGCAATGCATGAAATCCGAAAATACTATGACAGAGCTAAAGACTTGGTAAACTTACACAATTAAACACTCTTAGATATTCTTCACGCATAAACTCACGAAAGTGTATTTTCAGATCTCTACTATATATACAAGTCTAGCTTGTATAGAAAGTAGGGTTTTAAAAGATAAACATGTAAATTTTTCCTTAATCTAATAACACGATTTTAAGTAAATATTTTTAGAAGAAAATCTTTTTGGAAAATTTAATAAAGATAAATTATCTTAAAGAATAAAATCTTTTGAGATAATCAGTTTTTAAGAAAATAAATCTTTTTCTAATGAAAGTCCTTTCTTAAAAACTTATCTTTTTAATTTTCCAAATCTAATATGCTTGCCAAACTTTTGTCATATTTTCTAATAAATCTCATGCATAACTAACCTACTTAACATATTTACAACGATTTCTAAAGATAAAACATTATTTAAACTGAATTGTTGCGCCAATATTTTGAACATGTAGGATACTTGGGCTTCACGTAGTCTAGGACTAAGTTCCTGCTATCAATATTCTTCCAGTCTTAAACTGGAACTTCGCAGATTAAGTTTTTCCAAAACTTGCTGTCTTCGTCGCAGACCAAGTCAATTTCATGCCTTACTGTCTTCAGGTTCCTATAAAGGAACTTTATTAGTCCCTGTGAGGGAACCCTTCTTCTCTCTATCTTAACTTTCCTTGAGCCCTCTAGTATGTCTTTATAAACATGGCTACTCTTCCACTTCAAAAGTCAACTTCACCTGTCTAGATCACAACACTTAGAAAACTTTTATTAGATTTGAAGTTGCTTAGTCATCAAAACCTTTAAGCTTCAACAATTACCCCCTTTTTGATGATGACAAACTTTAGCAAACTTCGTAGAAAAGTTAAGCTATGTGAGAAGGAAATATTTTTGTACTTTTTGTTTTCTGCATTTTTTTAATATAAAAACATAAGCAGAGGTAAACAAAACTACGCATCAAAACAAAACAGAAAAAGGACAAGAACATAACACAACTAATAAGAGAGAAAGCAAACAAAACATAAACACAGAAACTAACATAAATTATAGTAACATAGAAGCATCAGAGAAAGTTCTGATACTTTATTAACTTGAACCCAAAACAACTTCAGCCTTCAAGTTTGCTTCTTCTTTTCCCCCTTTTGGCATTATAAAAAAGTCCTACCTTTCAAGTGTATTTTGCTACCAGCCAGAGCCCCACAAGCAATTCATCGAGTGTGGGAAACTGAAGGCAACGCTACCAAACCCCTGTCAGTTAAGTTCCTCTTGCATATATATGTTCTCATAACACACAACACAAGTATAAGCGAAGTTCCAAATATTCAATAAAAACAAAATATAATCTTGCTTATCCAATTACAAACTAAAATAGCAGAAAAGAAAATTAAGGCTAGGCTAGGCTGAGGGTAGGCTAATGATAGGCTGGTAAGGTATAAACTGGTCAACTTTTGAGGAACTCCAGTATCTTCTTGTTGGCTTCCTTCGGATGCTCAATACTGCCCTCTAGTTTATCTTCCAGTTCCTGAATAGTCTTCTGAAACTCGACCTTTTGTTCCCTGAGACTCTTCTCCAGGCCCTGAACTCTTCTTTCCAGCTTTTGAATTGTACCCATAGCCTCTTTGAGCTGTTTCTCTACAACCTCAGCTCTGTCAGTCAACTCAGAAACTTGTCCTTCAAGCACATTATCTTCAGTATCTAGTTCCAAAGGTTCTTCCAAGCTGTTCTTGGGAAGTGTGCTTGCAGACAACCTTCTGCTTTTCCTCACCTGCTCTCCTGAAGCATGTGCTTCCTTTCTCTTCCCACTAGCCGATGCCTTCTTTTCTTCAACCCTCTGAACCTTTCCACCTACAACTTCTAGGCTGAGACCCAGCAAGTTTCCTCATTTATCACATTCTCTGGCTTTTCATCCAAAGCTCCATAATTTCCTTTTAACACTACTCCAAGAGATTCAAAAACAGTAGATAAGATTGCTCCATAACCTACTTTTTTCTTGCTAGGAACACAGTGAGCCAAATGTTGATACATGAGAGATGGAAAAATTATTTTATCTTTCTACTCAAGCAAAATATAACAACCATGTCCATTAAGCAAGCTTCACCTTTCTTTTGAGTTCTAGGCAGGATGATTTTCTTTACCAAATTAAACAGCAATTTGTTTAGGGGTATCAAATCAATATGATTCATGATGTTTTTCCCCTTCTTTCCTCCCAGAGACTCAACAATATCAGCACCCAAAAAGTTCCCAATCTTCACTGTTGATTTTCCTTTAATATAAGTTTCATAACCCTCTGTTGGCACTTTTAGAATTTTGCCCAGGGTTTCTACATCAAACTCAATTTTTATTTCATTCACTTCACTAGAAATAACCCCTTGTTTCACTTTGAAATTTTGACAAAACTCAGTCATAGCTATAGGATACATGCAATTGTTCGAAGTCCTAGAAAGCAAAAATTCCCATTCCTGGAACTTGATTAGATCCAGAAATTCCAGAAACCTAGCCTTCCTACACCAAGATAGATCAATTCTATGTCCTAAAACATACCTTTCGGCTTGAGCCTCAAGCTTTGATTGGTCAGTTACGATGTCTTCTTCAATTGGATCATCTTCCCCCCCAAACTCTGTATTTCTGGCCACGAAATCTTCGACCTCCTTGATGTGGTCTTCCACAATCTTTTCACTCTTTTTCTTTTCTTTCCACTCCTTCAATTTCACAAAGATATCTTTATTTTTCTCTTCCTTGTCATTCAGCTTCTTCTCCTTAGGGTTTCTGGTAGAGGTAGAGGAGGTAAGAGCGGTTTTAGTTTGGGTTTTCTCTTTTTCTTTGTACGAGACCATGGCTAAAGGTGAAGCAGTTTCTAGTTCTGACCTTGATTCGTTTTGGGAGTTTCCTAAGGAACTAAGTAAAGTGATGATAACCATGTCTTAAGGCTTAAAGTTTATGTGGCAGCATCGATGGTTTTTTATTTTTTTTTTATTTTTTATTTTATTTATTTATTTATTTTGACAGTGAGGGTGAATTGATTTGACAGAGGAGTAATTTTGGGTGGGTGAAAGATGCCTTTTATATTAATTGAAACGGTGTCATATAAATGATGAGTTAAGTGCCGTTTGGTCATTAATTGAACAAGTTCAATTCATTTCAAAATTTAAACAAGATTCTTTAATAAAAAACTTTCCAAAATCCGTTTTCTTTCCAAATTCAATTTATTTCCAAAATCGCATTAATTTGAAAGAAGAAACACGTATTTGGAACACACTATATACACATATGCATTGAACATTACTAATTACACACATATTTGGGTGTTTGTGAAGTAACCTCTAGGAGTTCACCAATCGTGACACTTCAGCTATGTTTAGCACACCATAATTGTGCTGGCAGCCTTTTCGCTTTAATTAGCATTATTTCTGATTTTGCCATATCTTGGAACTTCAAAAGCAATCAAGTTAGCTTGATCATCCCAAGTTCCAATCTCAATTTCTCAAATCTTTTTCTGTTCAAGGGCTTTGTTAGAATATCTACAATTTGATTTTCAGTAGGAAAAAATTCTAACTTAATGTGCCCTTGCTCCACATTATCTTTTAGGAAGTGATGCCTAATGTGGATACGTTTGACTTTTGAATGTTGAACTAGATCTTTAGAAATATAGATAGCACTTGTATTATCACAATAGATAGGAACACTAAAAAATAATACCAAGATCTCTAACCTATTGCTTTATCCAAAGCATTTGAGAACAACAAGCTGCTGCTGCTACATACTCAGCTTCAGCAGTGGACAAGGCAACTGTGTTTTGCTTCTTGGAACCCCAAGAAACTAAACAAGGTCTTAAAAATTGTGCCATACTTGATGAGCTTTTTCTATTGACCAAGTCACCTGCATAGTCAACGGCAGTAAAACCATTTAAATCAAATGAGTCACTTCTAGGATACAAGAGACCCAAATCATAAGTTCCTTCAGAGTAGCGAAGGATTCTTTTTACTTCTTTAAGGTGAGACTCCTTTGGGTTAGCTTGGAACCTGGTGCATAAACCTATACTAAAAGATATGTCAGGTCTACTGGCAGTTAAGTAGAGTAGAGAACTAATCATACCTCGATACATAGTTTGATCTATGCAAGTTCCAGATGGATCTTCATCCAGTCTGGTAGCTATTCCCATAGGAGTTTTATTTTGTTTTGCAGTTTTAAGCTTGTATTTCTTCACCAATTCCTTAATAAACTTTTGTTGATGGATCATAATACCTTCCTCATTTTTCTTGATTTGCAAACCGAGGAAGAAGTTGAGTGCTCCCATCATGCTCATTTCAAATTCTCCCATCATGCAAACTAGCGTTAGTTAAGCAGATAAAAGAGTTAAGAAACGCGTATCTTGCACCGTCGAGCACACGTCTTTGGAGTAACCAATTTTGTTGCTGCATTTTTGTTGTGACAACCTCCACAGTGCCTCGTGAACGCCATCATCGAAGATTGTTGCTTGTAACCATCTTCAAATGCTTGTGACAATCCTCCACAGTACCTTGGGAACATCGTCGAAGGTGACTGCTTGTAGCCATCTTCAGAGTTATGGCAGTACCTCGCCACGGCTGTGCCTCGCTGACACGAGGAAAATGTAGGTCGTTCTCTACCCTTTCCTACAACCAAAGAAAATTTATAAACACTCGACCAACCTAATACGAGTATATGGTAAGTCAAGGGTCGAACCCAAGGGAATGAGTAGGTGCAAGCTATAGCCTAGGTCAAGCTACTTCGAAGATTGCGGGAAGATGCGGTTGGTAACTAAGGTATCGAGAAAACTAGATAAATCGAGAAATTCAATATACTAAACACTAGGGATATAGGTTCCACATGCAAGCTCAATGATTATTCTAATTGAAGGATCACTCAATCAATTCAAACATTGCAAAGGACAAACAATAGTTGCAATCAAAGGAATTCAAGGGCTATCTCCTATAAGCCAAGCTAGGGTTCACTATGAATGGCTAACTAGGAAAATCACAATCAAATTCAATCAATTAAAGCAATTCTCAAATCAAGGGTTCATGTCATTGAAATTTGCAATGCAATATAGATTAATCTTATAGGTTGATCACTCCTAGTCTAATTAATCACATGCTCAACTATGTCAACCAATTTAATTACACCATTCAAATCAATTAAGCATCATCAACTAGCAAAAATCATCAATCAAGCATGCTTCCCCTTCTCCCTAGCAACTAATCTACTCACTAAACATGGTGAAATTAAGAAACAAATCAAATTCAATCAAATTCATATTCATTTAAAGCTTAATCAAAAGAAAATCAATCAATCAACAAATTCTAAAGCAAGGAATGTAATCTCAATCAAAATCCAAGAAACTAGAAGGAATTGCATTAAAAGTAAATCAAGGGAAAGAAATCTTACAAACATTCATTGAATTGAAGAAGGAATTTCAAGATCAAATTGAAATCTAAGATCAAATTCAAGTACAAACGAGTAAATCTTAAGCTTCTCTCTCTACTTTCTCTCTCTACTATTTCTGGCAAAATTCTCTCTCTAGTACAAAGTTAAGTTGTCCTAAAAAAGAAAGTCAAAAGCAATAAATAAGAAAAATCGAGCGAAGGGGGCCGCACAGGCCGTGCGCACCCACAGACCAGCCGCGCGCGCGCACAGCTGGGTTTGCGCGCACGCACCCCTGTGTCGCGCGCGCTCACCCCTGTGCGGTGCACTAGGCCTTGGCTCCTTCGCTTGCTTGATCAAATTCCGCGCTCCCAAGCATCCCCATCATCATTGCACTCGAGATGATGCCCGCGAACAAGGCAGTCCCAAAATGAGCAAATTGACTTGATTATTCACCTACAAAACACAAATAAAACAAAGAGAGAAAGCATAACAAAGTAAAACTAAAACTAAAATTATGAATTATCAACTAAAAATATGAAAAACTCGTAAAAACCAATCGAGAACTAAAGTGAATTATAAAAAATGGAAAATCAAATAAAACTAAGAGAATTATATGAAAATGATGAAAGAAAATAAAGAAAATGAACCTAAATCTTATTCTTTTGAGCGCCATAAACGACGCTCATCAAATTCCCCCAAGTTAAACTTTTGCTCGTCCTCGAGCAAAACAAAATCAAACCCAAGGGAATATGATGACACTACTCAAGCAAAGCAAGAAACAAGAAAATTAGAGAAGATTAGAATATACACTAACTCACTTTCGTAGGAATCACGGTCAATTTTAGCAACTAAAGACAAGCCATTTAAACCTCTAGATCGCTCTAGAGGACGAGTGATGCTCTCATAAAGGTTTCCAAAGAGGTTAACCTATAACTCTTTTTATTAAAAAGGAGGCAAAGTAAAAAGAAAAGAAAAGAAAAAGTTTAAAACCTTGAAAAGAAAAGAAATGCTTGTACTAAGGCCTTTTGCACATGATCAAGGCACGAAGGATATCAAGCTTTCTAAAACAACAATGGTAAGCACGTTCTAAGATATCGAGGGTTGATTGAAACATAGGGTATGCTAAGCGTAGAGAACTAATGAGGCGCAATCCACTTTCATCCTAACCAATCTAACCGCGTTCTCCCTAATGGCCTCAAATCTTCCCTTAGGAAGCGTCTCTATGGTTCCACGAAGGAACTGGAAAAGAATAGAATTTGAGGGTTCTCGACATCTCGACCTTGCATCCTTTTTCTTTAGGCTTTAACTCATAATGCCCTCCCTCAGTGTATGACTCAACCACTAGGTCGAAAGGACTTTCCCAAAGGTTGTAACGTAAGGGCAAAAGGTTAGGGGTAGGCTTAAAATTTAGAATTTGGAGGTACACCTAGATTATGAAGCAAAGGTTAGCCACACCTCAACACCAAAACCAAGAAGTCACCAAACAAAAACAAACTAATACCCCCAAGCTTATTCAAAGCTATATCCACAAGCATATATACAAAAAGCGTAAACGCTTCTCCCCCAAGCTAAAAGGAAGCATTGTCCTCAATGCGAGAAAAGGGAAAAGAATCACATCAAACTGTTTTTTGAATTTTTTCATTTTCTCTCTTTTTTTATGGAATTTTCATTATATCAAAGCAATTCTCCTCGCCTCTTTTAACTTTGGACGGCTTTTTCGATTTTGCATTTATTATGTCCTTGCCTTTTCTAACTTTGGACGGCTTTTTCGATTTTATTCATTTGCCATTATTCAGAATATATACAAAAGACGAGTTTGCTTATAAATAAAACCAATTTTCAACTCTATAGACCACAAACTCTAAAAGCATGACCATTTGCTTCACAAAAACCAATAATGGAACATAAAGAAATAAAAGATTCAAAGTTCTAATGATGTGGCTTGAAAAGAAGGGGAATGGCTAAAATGGTTAGCAAGATGGAAAATGTAAACCCAATGAACTAAAAAGAAAGAAGAAAATCCTAGAAATGAAAAATTACCACCCCGAAAAATGGCCTTTGTCCTTCCTAGTTGGTTCGGTCTCGTCTTTGAGAATTATGAGTCAAGATTCAAGATTAGGGATGCAAAGGTGGAGGATCCATGCCGCACAAAAAAAATTGATGAAGGCTTGAAAAAGAGAAATCCTCACACGGTTGTAGCAAAAACTTACTAAAGGTGTCAAATCCACCAAAGGAAGCAACTCCGTCTTACCACAAACCAAAAGAATCCGCCTTCAAGTCCCCAAAAGGTCTAAACCGCTACCTTAGCATACCTTATCCTAGAGTCAACCAAAGATACTCTCAAACCGTGCAAACCATTGTATTTAGGGAGAAAAATAGCCAATGTGCAAGTTTAAGTGGTACTAAGTCCAAAGTAAAAGCAAAAAGATGAAGAAATAAAAGCAATGCCTAAAAAAAACATTATATTCATATTCACAAAAACAAGTTTTGTTGGTTTTTTTTTTCTTTTGTTTTTTATTTTTTTTTATTTTTTATTTATTTATAATATTCTTTTTACAAGAAAAGAAAGGGACTAAAAACAAAATAAAGAGAACAAGGGATAAAAAGAAAAGAAAAGAATAAGAAAAAGAGAAAAGGAAAACATGAAGGAAGAAGAAAACAAAAGAAAAAGAAAAAGAGAAATAAGAAAAGGAAAATGAAATGAAAAATAGAAAAGTAAAGGAGAAGTAGAAAGCAATAAGGAAGTAATGCTAACACACATAAATCCCAATCAACAAACAAGTGAACATTCGGCCACAACGCCAATGTTCCCAAACACACTAGGGTGTTAAAAAGCAAACAACCTCGAACCATTCAACTTCTCCTAGAACTAATCCTAGACTAAGCAACCAAGAAAAGAAAAAGAAAAGAAATAGAAAGATCTCACTGGGCGCCATAGCTATTGCACATTAAACAAGGCGAAAGAGTACCTTTATGAATCGTCGAAATCCAAAGCATAAGCAATAGAGCAAGGTGAGAAATAAAAAAGCTATATACAAAGAAAATTGTTAGTAACTTCAATACAAAAGAAAAGAAGAAAATAGAAAACTAAATGTAGGAAAATAAAGAAAAAGCAGTAATAGCAGCAGCAAGGGTCAGAATCATCAGACTAAAATAGTATCAGGAGATAAGAAATCAGACAGTCAGCCTCAGGAATCATCATAACAAAGAGACAGAGAAACTCAGCGGATAGCGATCAGCGAAACAAACAACAAACCAATAACCGGGCAGAGAAATCAGCAAAAATAAAGCAGCATCATCATAAAACCAAACAACACAGAGATCAATACCAGAAGCATAGGAGACCAGGAATGAACTACAAAAGCAGGGGGGAATATGGTGAAGCACAGAAACAAATGCAGAAAGCACCCCAAAGCTTAGACTGGACTACCCCCCTAACTCTAAACCTAAAGACATATAGGCAACCGAGAAACATCATATAAAGCACATAAGAAGGGGGGGGGGTAGCCATGGTAGTATCACTCCGCACTATGGTAAGGGGTAGAATGAGAACTCCCCTCACCGGTCTCCATCGCATGACTAGAGCTAGCCATCTCGCTCACGTCCATGGGAGCCTTACCCCGTAACCTACCTTCCCTCCTAGCTCTATCATCCTCAAAATAATGAGGCCAATCATCTAAGACCGGCTCACCCGACCTACCCCACCGCCCAAAAGGCTTAGGGTCCGGAAAGGGCGAAGGATTAGCCGGATCATATGCATAATCACAACCACCGGGCCGCTGATAGTCGTAAGTGGCCGGGGTGGTG
This sequence comes from Chenopodium album, assembly GCF_948465745.1. Taxonomy (NCBI): domain Eukaryota; kingdom Viridiplantae; phylum Streptophyta; class Magnoliopsida; order Caryophyllales; family Amaranthaceae; genus Chenopodium; species Chenopodium album. The sequence continues at coordinate 38,640,257 of NC_137844.1, forward strand.
CCTATGATAGAACTAGGGTGAACATGAGGGCCCTCCCAATAATGGTAGCAAGGGCGAGGACCAATGGTAGGATAAAAAGGTTCCCACTGAGGAATAGGTCCTTTTTGGACCGGGAGATACGGGTAATTCACATAGGGCTCGATTTCCCCCCATTTGAACATGAAAATCGTACAATTGATTTGTATGATAGTCATAACCAAGATTAGGGGTTTGCATAGAAGGCATAGAATATAAACACATTAGTAATAGAATCAAGCCTAGCATGAATGGTTGACAAATCAAAAGTAGGAGTAGGAGAGGGGGAAGGAATAGGCGTACCTTCCGGTTCAACTGTGGGAATAGTTTGAACATTCGATGAGAAAGCATTGGTCGAGCGGCCTCTTGTATGATTCATCCTACGTCGAATAGAAGGGTCAATATCTCGCATCGGAGGCCTCCAAGATAAGGAATCTTTCTCTCTTGGTTGGGTAGTTGCCTCTTTGCATGGGATTAAGAACCATTCTTTAACCCGAGAAACTTTCCAAATGAAGACATCATCCTTTCTAGTACGATCGAGGAACTTTTGGTTCACAAGGGCGGAGATGTTGAGGAAATGAGAAGAAGATTTTTCTCGAGGATCAATAATTGGGGGAAGCTCATTTAACAAAGTCTTATAGTCGTCATTGATGCAATGAGCTAGGATAGAAATCATCCCTCCCAATTGGATGCTCCCCGATAGGCTAACTCCATCACGGATATCCAAGAGTAAATTGATAAAGTGCTCTGTGAAATCCACTAACTCAATCTCAAAGTCATTTTGGTCGGCTATCCACAACCAACAAAGCTCCTCTCTATACATAGCTCCTAAAGAGTCCTTGGAGCAAAGAGCGTAAGTGAGGAGACCGTTAAAATACCGCATAGCCGGATGAATCATGGAGGCGGTCTTGGAATTTTGAGGCTCATACTTCCCTTCCTCCGAGATACGTCTCCACCAACGTTGCTCATTATATCCATGATCATCTGCCATTCTACCATGCGCCGGATAGATACAATGATCCGCGTCCTCGGCCCATGGAAATTTGAAGTATGAACATAGTTGAGAATTCGTCAATGAGTGATCATGATTGAAAAGTTGGAAAGTCAAAATCCTAGAGGAATCGTTACCCGGTTCTCGGACTATTTCAAGAGAGGAAAGAAATTCATAGGTCACCCTAGCATAAGTAGGGGCACTCAAATCCAAGAACTCTAAAAGATCAAGGCCCTTTGCAAGAAGCCGAACGTCCTCATCTATGCCAAGAAACTTGGTTGTTGCTTGATCGTAAAATCTTGTTGGTCTTAGCTTTCTCTTGGATAGACGCTTGAAACGATCCCAATGTGATTCTTTAGAAAATTCAATGTCGTATGTCTCTTCTACCTCGGGTGGAGGTTGAACAACATGCCTAGGTTTGCTCGAACTTGATCTTGCCCGCTTCTTGTGACGGATTGGAGCCATCTACAAGAAGGAAAACAACTCATGAGAAAATCTTACATTTGTCATATTTTAATAATAAGCATAAGCAATTGCTCAAGAATCAAGCACAAAAGCAATTATCCCAAAATAGAAACAAGTAAGAGACCAAATCATGAGATGGCTACATATGAACAAAATGCCATTAATATAGAATCATGAATTTAAAGCAAGTAAGCATGGATTAAAGGCAAAAATGAACATAAGAGACCAAATCATGAATCAAATTGAGCAAAATAACTCAAACATTGAATTATCAAAGCAATAAAACCATCATAAAGAATACCCATGAGAGAGAAAATGACCAACAATGGTGAATCAAGAATTTAAGCAAGGTATACAAAATCATCATGAAAAAGCTTCAATTTATCATCCAATAACATCATTCAACACAAATCACAAGCTAAAAGGACCAACAATGAAGTTCTACCATGAAAGCAAAAACAAGGTTTCAAGCTTGAACAATCAGGAAGAAGATGACTAGAAAATAAGAAATTATACCGCAATGAAGCCTTGAATTACTTGCAAACGCCAAAAATGAAGATTTAAGAACAAATAGAACACCCAAAGACAAGTCCCAAACCTCAACACAAATCCTCAAAATTTCGAAAAAAAACCCAAAATTTTCGAAATTTGGGTTTGAAAATCTGGAATTTTTTTGTTAAAATTCGAAAATGAGATGAGATTTAATGTAATTTGATGTTAAAATGAAAATAAAAGAGGTGAAATTGATATGATTTTGCAAGAGAAATAGGGTTTGACGAGAGAATGAAGGTGGGAATAATGGGCAAAAGTCGGGGAGAGAGAAAGGAGAAATAAGGTTGGTGCATTTTGGGGTAATAAGGGGGGTGCTGAACGCACTGGCGGCCGGCGACAGTGCGTGCGCACCTAGCGACAGCAGGGGGTGTTCAAAAATAGGCCAAAATTGCTGCCTACCTGGTGCGTGCGCGCAGCCAGGAGGTGTGTGCGCACCAGGTAGGGGCTGGGGTTGTTAAAAAAAAAGGCCAAAATGCTGACCCTTGTGGTGCGCGCGCGCAGGGGTGGGGTGCGTGCGCACCAAGGGGGTACGGGGATGGTTCAAAAACTGTCAAAGTTAGTGAAAATTTTCTGACCCCTTTGGTGCGCTCGCGCAACCTATGGTGCGCGTGCACCAAGCAAGAATATTTCGGCCATGAATATACTCTCGTGTTTGCATAATGAGATATTTGAAAGTGCATTCGAAAAAGAGTAGAAAATCAATAAAAATGCAAACATGAGAGCATATGACCCCAACAAGCTTTCCACCTAAACTTAACCAAACCTCGAGAAAGCTTGAAATAACACCAAAATTGTTGGAAAATTTCTCCGAACCAATCTTATGGTACCTAAAATCAAGAAAACAAACAAAAATAAAGAGAACTAAGAAAAATCTCAAGGATAAAAGAAATATAGAAAAATGTGAAATCAAAAGAAAAAGGTTAGAAAACCGGGTTGCCTCCCGGGTAGCGCTTGTTTAACGTCATAGCTCGACGTCCTCCACCAATTAAGGTGGTTGTCGGAAAAGCAATGAGTGAACAAGGCCAACAAAAGCACCATTGAAATACTTCTTGAGACGATGGCCATTGACCTTAAATGGAGAAGAAGAATCCATCATTGAGACCTCTACAACACCACTTGAAAAACATTCTTGACCAAATAGGGACCCCTTCATCTTGCCATGAGCTTTCCGGGAAACAACTTCATTTTTGAATTGTAGAGAAGAACCTTATCGCCAACACAAAAATCTTTCTTCTCAATAAGCTTGTCATGTGTTTCCTTGGAACGAGCTTTATACACACTAGCACAATCATAAGCATCAAACCGAAGCTCCTCTAGCTCATGAAGATCTAACCACCTTTTCTCCCCTGCACTTGCCAAGTCAAAATTTATCTTCTTGATTGCCCACAAAGCACGGTGTTCAATTTCAACCGGCAGATGGCATGACTTGCCGTAGACTAGGCGGTATGGAGTGGTACTTATGGGGGTCTTAAAAGTCGTTCGATAGGCCCAAAGAGCATCATCCAACTTATCCGACCAATCCTTTCGATTTCTCGCAACCGTCTTTTCAAGGATAAGTTTGATTTGACGATTAAAGACTTCCACTTGACCGCTCGGTTGGGGATGATATGGGATGCCGAATCTTTGATGGACCCCATGCTTTCTCAACATTTTTTGAAAGGCATGGTGAATAAAATGAGAACCGTTGTCGCTTATCACCGCCTTTGGTACCCCAAATCTTGGAAAGATTATCTTCTTAAACAACTTCATAACCACCTTGTGGTTATTAGTTGGGGAGGCAATGGCCTCAACCCACTTAGACACGTAATCAACCGCCACAAGAATATATTGATTTCCGAAAGATGAGGGGAATGGTCCCATAAAAAGCAATACCCCACACATCAAACACTCCAACTCAAGTATGAGTTATTGAGGCATTTCATTTCTTTTGGAGATGTTCCCAACTCTTTGACATCGGTCACATGTCTTGACAAAGCCCCATGAGTCCTTAAAGAGATGTGGCCACCATAATCCGCATTGAAGGACCTTAGTGGCGGTCTTAGAGACACCCATATGGCCCCCGCTTGGATCCGAATGACACATTTTCAAAACATTAGGCACTTCTTCGTTTGGCACACAACGTCTAAGTAAGCCATCTACCCCACGCTTGTATAAGATGGGATCATCCCACACATAATGCCTTGCCTCTCTCTTGTGCTTATTTCTTTGATTCTTAGAAAAGGAAGGAGGAAACTACCCACATGCAAGAAAGTTCACTAAATCGGCAAACCATGGGAGCTCCTTTGCTTCAATAACATACAAGAAATCATCAAGCATCCTATCCTCAATTGGAGAACCATCATCATGAGTTTGAGATTCTTCCAAACGAGAAAGATGATCCACCACAACATTTTTCGCTCCTCTTTTATCCTTAATCTCAATGTCAAAGGTTTGGAGCTCAAGAACCCACCAAATCAACCTTGGCTTGGACTCTTTCTTGGCAAAACTTGAGAGCCGCATGATCCGTGAAGACAATGGTTTTGGAACCCAATAGATAACAACGGAACTTCTCAAAAGCATGAACTATAGCCAAGAATTCCTTCTCCGTTGTAGTGTAATTCCGTTGAGCTCCATTTAGAGTCTTGGACATATAATAGATCATATGAAATTTCTTGTCCACTCTTTGACCCAAGACACCTCCTATTGCCGAATCACTTGCTTCACACATCAACTCAAATGGTAAATCCCATCTTGGAGCTTGAACAATAGGAGTAGAGATTAGAGCTTTCTTCAACTTATTGAATGCCTCCAAACACTTATCATCGAACACAAACTCGGCATCTTTTTGATGAAGATCATTAAGGGGCTTTGCAATGAGCGAGAAATCCTTGATGAATCTTCTATAAAACCCGGCATGCCCTAAGAAAGATCTCACTCCCTTTACGTTCACCGGAGGTGGAAGCTTTTCAATGACTTCAATTTTAGCTTTATCCACCTCTATCCCCTTGTGAGAGATCTTGTGGCCAAGGATTATGCCTTCCTCCACCATGAAGTGACATTTCTCCCAATTCAAGACCAAATTCACCTTCTCGCACCTTGCAAGACATTTTTCAAGGTTTTCAAGGCATGCCTCAAATGAAACACCTCCTACGGAGAAGTCGTCTATAAAACCCTCCATCTCCTCTTCCAACATATCTCCAAATATACTCATCATGCATCTTTGAAATGTCGCGGGAGCATTTCAAAGGCCGAATGACATTCTCCTATAAGCAAATGTACCATATGGACAAGTGAAGGTTGTTTTCTCTTGGTCATCCGGGTGGATAGGGATTTGGAAAAATCCCGAATAACCATCAAGAAAAAAATAGAACTTGTGCCTTGTTAGTCTTTCAAGCATTTGATCAATAAAAGGAAGGGGGAAATGATCTTTCTTTGTTGATTTGTTTAGATGTCTATAGTCTATACACATCCTCCATCCCGTGACCGTCCTCGTCAGAATGAGCTTACCTTTCTCATTCTCAACGACGGTCATACCTCCCTTCTTTGGGACAACGTGAACAGGAGAAACCCACGTTGAACTAGAAATGGGGAATATGATTCCCGCATCCAAAAGTTTGGTGATCTCCTTTTTCACTACCTCTCCTATTTAGGGGTGTAGCTTTTGTTGCCTCTCAATAGAAGGTAAAGCACCCTCCTCAAGAGTTATGTGATGTGTACATAAAGCGGGGCTTATACCTTTGAGGTCATCAATGGTAAAACCCAAAGCACTTCGGTGCTTTTTCAAAACACTACACAACTTTTGAGCTTGATGCTCACTCAAAGAAGAGCTAACAATCACGGGAAAAGTGGAGTTGGGTCCGAAAAATTCATACCTAAGGTGTAATGGAAGAGGTTTGAGCTCAACCATTGGAGCACCTTTACCTTCCTTCGATGTTGCCACTTGTATCGCTTCTTGGCTAGAAATGCTCAAACACATTTGCTCTTCAACATCCTCAAAGCTTCCATTGAGCAAATCTTCATACAAACCCATCTCCTTGTTTGGAGTACCTATCTTTTCCTTATTCAACAAAACATTCTCAAGAGCATCGTTAGAAGTGAGCAATTGTTCATGCATAGAAAACACAACATGATCGAGAGAATCAATTAACATACAATTTTCTAAAGAAGAACTTGTATACTTCATGCTATCATTCAAATCAAATTCTATCACCTCATCCCCTACTTTGAGCGAAATTTTAGCACTTTTCACATCTATCAAAGTACCCGAAGTAGCAAGGAATGGTCTCCCTAGAATGATGGGAATATTAGCATCTTCATCCATCTCAAGCACAACAAAATCCACCGGAATAACAAATTTCCTAACCCTCAAAGGAACATCCTCTACCTTACCCTAAGGAAACTTAATTGACCTATCGGCCAATTGCAAAGTGATGTTAGTAGGTAAGAGTTCCCCTAGCTCAAGTCTTTGGTACACCGAGTATGGCATAAGGCTAACACTAGCTCCTTGGTCACACAAGGAATTCTCAATTTGCATTTTATAAATGGCACAAGGGATAGAAAAGTTTCCGGGGTCTTTTAGCTTAGGTGGCATCTTGTTCATTATGATAGCACTACAATTCTCGGTCAAGTTCACCGTCTCTACACCATCACATGTCCTCCTACCACTTAAAATGTCTTTGAGGAATTTTGCGTAGTGGGGCATTTGGGTGACAACTTCGGTAAATGGTAGAGAAAGGTGAAGTTGTTTAAGCATGTCATGAATCTTCCAAATTGTTCATCTAACTTGTGTCTCATGAATTTTTGTGGATAAGGAAGCTTGGGTTTCACAATCTCTTTCTCCACTTTCACCTACCAGGGGATGTATGGTCCGGTCGAGGAGATGATTCCTCTGGCTCCTCCGGATCGTTGCTTCATCGAGCGGTCGATACCTCGGCATCAGACCTAGGTGAGTCATCTGTTTACTGTTTACTTATATATATATCTTTGATTGTTACTGACTTTGTCTCTTGACATTTTTCTCACGAGGTGGTAGCGAGGATGGGGAGGGGTATGGACGCCTTTTGCTATCAGCTGGTGAGATTGAGAGACCGAGCCACCTGTCGTCCTGATGACGTTGCTGCAGAGGTATTTCTCTTATCTTATTTGTCTGTTTTCCATATCTGACTTGATTTATTTTTGAAGGGGCAGCCTATTCCTCCGCCGAATACTCGGACGAGACTCGAGGCCAGGAGAGAGAGATTCGGGTCTGGCTCGAGACATCGCCGTACTTCTTTCGAAGGCCAGGGTGGCCGGTGGGAGACGGCTCCTACCGAGAGATTAGAGGGTTCGGACTCTTCATCTAAGGGTGCATATGCTAGGCCGACATACCAAGGAGGCGTGACATCGGCTCCTATAGTGGGTGGTGGGACGTATGAGGTTGGCTCGTCGTCGCAACACCCGCAGCAGCCTCAGCCGTTGGCGATTCAGCATCAGAGTGAGCCTGGATGGGCTGGCCCTACTTTGTCAATCTCGACTTTCGATGATTTTGGAGCTGGTAAGGGGCATACCCCACGGACTACACTGTTCTTTGACACATTCGGAGTTCCTCCCCATTTGCATCCTCCAGCACCGTAGTTGTACCTGTATTTTTATTTATTTGACTTTGTAGGACTTTGCTAGTTTGTACTATATGACTTCTATGTTTAGACACACTGTATATACAAACTTTCATCCATTTATGCTTATTTTACCTTTTGCATCTTTTACTTTTCATTTTATGTGCATGTGAGTGTGTGGAAATTGTGACTAATTTTGCGCGAAAATTTCCGTCATTTTTATTATCAATGGAGGGTATTCGACTTTCTCCTCCAAAAGAAAAATTGAAAAAACAAAATAAATTTTGACTAACATAAGCCCAAAATTAATTAAGCTCAAATTAATCAAAAAGAGTGTTTGAGATAATGTTGGATTTTGAGTGGATAAGACTTTGAAACAAGAGGTCAAAACCGTAAAGTCATTGTACAAAATCAAGTCATAGCCGGAAAAACACGGTTTACATAGCGCGTGAAGCTGGCGTCGCATTGCCTTTCTATCGCCATACGCTGGTTCCTGTCGCCCGGCGACAGGCTTTGTCGCTAGGCGCTGTACTTGTCGCCAAGCTTGTTTTCTCCGAATCCTTTCGGGATTCAAATTGTACCAGTTTTGTGCATAAATAGCCCCCAAATATGTCGATTTTGTATACTTCGAACAGATTAAAAATAGTTATAGCCTTAATTTCTCATCAAGCAATCATGTCTAAGAGTTTTAGTGATTTTACTCGTGAGTGGTGCCGGTCTTTGACCGTTGAGGAGAGGAAAGAACTTGACTTCTTTCACTTGGGGGGTATTTATGGCATTAAGGGGATAGATATGGATATAGATTTTATTCATACCGCCTTAGAATATTGGGATCCAGACACCCATTGCTTTAGACTAGGCTATGATGAAATTAGTCCTTTATCGGAAGAACTTGGTGCCATTCTAGGCTTCCCTTCTTTAGATCTTGTGGTAATTCCAAACGTGAATGAATATTATTATAAAGATTTTGAGCGTTTCCTTAACCTTAAGGATAGGGACCTAAAAAATATTGTGGATGGGAATGTAGTTAATTTGAAAGAATTTGCACGTTATTATTTTGATAGACCACGCTCTGAATCTTTTCATGTTTATAGGAAGAGAGATTTCCTCTTTTGCATGTTTAGCCAATACCTTCTCACTAGTGGTAATACTCGTGAGGGTCAAGCAATTTTAATATCTGTCATGAAGAAAATTGAATCAGGGAGGAATCCAATGCCATTAATTGTTGGAGAAAGTATGCTTAGTTTGGATGAATTAAAGAAAAATCCAAAAGAACCTCTTCGAGGCTCTCCAATTTTATTACAGGTAGAAAAAAAAACAATATTTCTAATTACACAAATCAAAAAAATATATTTTTGTATAGTAATACTAATTATTTGCATTGAATTTTTGCAGATGTGGCTATTGGAGAGGCTAGAATTAGTTAGTCCTCCTGAAAATGTTGACAAATATACACCAAATTGCTTTGTAAGGCGGAAGAAACGCTTTTCCATAAACATGGGCCGCCGGGAGTGGAGCAAAAATTTTTGAATCTTGTGATTTTGCCATCAAGTGGGTCATTCCTTGGTGGAAAATTGAGAAGATGGTTGGTGTCAACAATCAACCCTTTTGTCGTCTTCCTAGTTTATCAAATTTGACCTTTTATTACCCCTCTAGGGTAAAAAGACAATATAGCCTTGCTCAGACTATTCCTTCTGGTGATCTTCGTTGCCCTTATGAGTTTCCTGTTTCACAAGACATTGAGAGATTTGACAATCATTGGTGTGCTAGGCCTTTATAGGAAGTTGTTACTCAAAAGGTTCCTCATCCTTTGTCTTAGGATGTGAAGCATTAGATACTTGGTAGATCTAAAAAGGACAAGAACAAAGTTCAAAATAAGACCAATGTGAAGGATCGTCTGGGAGACAAGAAAGCTCTTGCTAAAGAACGCCTAGGTGAAAAAGTTGAATTCAAGACTCCTGTTATGCCTAAAAAGAAAAATACTACTAAGGGAAAGAGAAAAGGAAAGCTGACTCTACAGATTATAAAGTGTGGGTAGAAAAGAAACATGGTGTGATGGCTAAAGGAGAAACTATCCATACCTTGATTGAATGCAGATCCTCAAAAGGATGTCTGCTAGCAAAGGTGATGGATGAAGAAGAAGATGCTGACAAAAACTGGAAGAGGGCTAGAAAAGAAAAGACAGATTAGAGCATTGCTTTACTTTCAATTTATTGGACAATTTTAATTTTCAAGTCAATTTATTTTTAAGCTTTATTTAAATTCCATCAATAATGTAATTTTTACTTTATTTTATTAATGCAATTTTCAGCTTTTTAAATTAAATCAACATTTACATTTAAACTTTTTTTAAAGCAATGAAAACAACTTGAATTATATTTTTGAAAATTATTCGAGTACGGGAGTCAAAAATTTCCGAAGTACACCAAAATTCGCCCAGATTATCGTAGAAAAACTGGCGCTGTAGTTTTAAGTCTGTTGCCAGACGCTACTGTTTGTCGCCTGACGCTATAGATTGTCGCCAGACGCTATAGTTTGTCGTCCAACGCTGAGGTTTGTCGTCGAGCGACAGATCTTTTGTGTTGCGTTGGTCTTGAATTTTGCGCGCCGATTGTTCTGTGTTGACTCGTCGATGTTGGGATGCGAGATTTATAAAAATTAAAGTGGCCGCACCCTATAAGGGTTGCCTACGTATCCTTTCCTAAGGAATCAGGCCAAACGTAGCTATCTTGAGTATCCTACTCAAGTAATTATGGGTAGTACTTCTTAAGTTGGTTAAGATTTGTCATGTTTGAAAATTCATTACCGTCCATGTTAGTTAATTTTGCAGCACTTCCTGATAGGATGGTTTTGACAATATATGGTCCAGACCAATTAGGCCTAAATTTGCCTCTTGGATCCTTAACGCTTTTAACACCAAGTCTCCTACTTTGATGATTCTTGTCTTGACTTTTTTATTGAAGTGTCTAGCCATACGGGTTTGATAGCATTGAGTATGATGTAGAGCTTCTAGTCGCTTTTCATCGAGTAGAATTAGCTCCTCATATCTTGCTCTAGTCCATTCAACTTCATCGAGTTTACTTTCCAACGCAATGCGTAAGGAAGGTATTTCTAGCTCTACAGGTTGTACGACACCCATTCCATAGACTAAGGAAAATGGCGTATTTCCTGTTGACGAGCGAATTGACGTGCGATAACCCCATAGAGCAAAGTGGAGTTTGTCAGGCCAATCCTTGTAATTTTCTGTCATCTTCTCAATGATAGTCTTTAAATTTTTATTGGCTGCCTCAACTGCACCATTTGCTTGAGGTCTGTATGGGGAAGAGTGATGATGTTGAATGCCATACTTTTGTAGCAATTTTCTTTACATTTTGCTTGAAAGTGAGTTCCATTGTCACTTATCATTTCATGTGGGACTCCATATCGATAGATTATATTTCTTTCGATAAAGAGTGCTACATGCTTTGTAGTGAGTTTTGCATACGATTTTGCTTCAACCCATTTAGTGAAGTAGTCAATTGCTACTAATATGTATTCATGGCCTCCTGTCCTGGAGGAGTAATTTTTCCAATAATATCTATTTCCTATGTTGAGAATGGCCACGGTGATGTATAGGTGTAGAGGAGAGATGAAGGAACATGTTGTAGGTTGGTGTATATTTGGCATTTAGGGAATCTTTTGACATATTGATGACAATCCCTATTCATGGTAGTCCAATAATACCCTTCGGGCATTATCTTTTGGACTAGAATTTTGCCATTTACATGTGTTCCACATACTCTTTCATGGACTATTCTCATAGCCCTTTGGGCTTCGTTTTTGCCTACACATAGAAGAGCTCGACCTTTAGGTACACTTTTGTGTAACTCGTCGTTTATGAGCACATATTGGGAAGCCAAAAGTCTTAAAAGCACGTGTTTCTCTCTTGTAAGCGTGGAGTGGATATTCTCCTTTGGTGACATAGTTGAGGATGTCCGTATACCAAGGTTCTTTTTCTTTTGCTTCCTCTTGGACCATTTCATCATCCTCTATAGCTTGAATATAAGCCGGTTTATGCCTTTTTTCTATTGTTAAAGGCATTTGCTTAATTTCCGTAGGAATTCTAACCATTGAGGCTAGTCTTGCCAAGGCATCAGCAAATTGATTTTTCTCTGTAGGTAGATATGTGTATTCTACCTTTTCTAGTTGGTTTGTGAGATTTTCCAAATATGTCTGGTAAGGGGCCAAGCTCTCACTCCTTACTCTCCATCTTTTGGAAATTTGGTTGATGATCAAAGAAGAATCTTCAAATATTCTAAGTTTCTTTACTCCCAAAGCCAATGCTGTTTCGAGGCCTACCACGCATGCTTCATATTCTACAGCGTTGTTGGTAACGTCGAAATCTAACTTTATGGAGACTGTAATATGTATTTCTTTAGGTGATACTAATAATACACCTACACCAAATCCCTTTTGGTTTGAGGCCCCATCGAAGTAAAGAGTCCAAGTATCATCTTCTGTGACCATCAAATCTTCGTCTGGAAAGTCATTCTCAAGTATTGGTGTCGATCTTCTATTGGGAATTCCGCTAAGAAGTTCAAGACCACGGATCCTTTAATTTCCTTTTGGGGCATGAATCTTACATCAAATTGGGTTAAGTTGACTATCCACCTCGATATTCGCCCATTAAGTGTAGATTTCTCGAAAAGATACTTAAGTGGATCCATTCGAGATACTACGAAGACCGTGTGAACGAGCATGTAATGTCTTAACTTGGTCGTGGCCCATATTAATGCGAGGCACAATTTCTCAAGTGGTGTATAGCGTATTTCATACTCGAGCATCTTTTTACTTAGGTAGTAGATGACATTCTCTTTTCCTTCTACTTCTTGTGCGAGCATAGCCCCCATTGTCTCTTTGGTGACTGTTAGGTACAACCTAAGAGGAATTCCTAGGAGCGCTAGTGCTAATACAGGAGGATTAGCGAGATAGGCTTTGATCTTTTCAAAGGCTTTTTGGCACTCGTCGTCCCATATTAGTGGCACATTCTTCTTGAGCTTCTTGAATATTGGTTCACATATTGTTGTTAACTTGGATATGAACCTACTTATGTATTGCAACCGACCAATGAATCCCTGAATTTTCTTCTCGATTTTGGGCGGTGGCATTTACATGATTGCCTTGATCTTGGTTGGGTCTATCTCTATTCCTCTAGAGCTAATGACGTATCCCAAGAGTTTTCCCGAGGTGACTCTAAAAGCACACTTAGATGGGTTCGATCTCATATTGTATTTCCTTAGCCTTTCGAAGAATTTTCTCAAGGCTACTAAATGCCCTGGACGGTCTTTTGATTTTACAATCATGTCATCCACGTAGACTTCAACTTCCTTGTGCATTATGTCATAGAGTAAGGTAGTCGCTGCTCGTTGGTAAGTGGCACCCGCGTTTTTTAACCCAAATGGCATTACCGTGTAATAGTAAGTGCCCCAAGGTGTTATGAATATTGTCTTTTCCATGTCTTCTTCTGCCATGAGAATCTGGTTATAACTTGCGTATCTGTCCATAAACGAGAGAAGTGCGTGATTTGCAGTATTATCAACTAGAATGTCGATGTGTGGTAAAGGGAAGCTGTCCTTTGCCTTATTTAGATCTTGATAGTCGACACACATTCTTACCCTTCCATCCTTCTTTGGAATTAGGACCACGTTTGCGACCCATTCGGGGTATTTGGATACCCTGATAAAACCTGCAATTATTTATTTTTGTACCTCTTCTTTTATTTTAAGAGCTACATCGTGTTTCATTTCACGTAACTTTTGTTTTACAGGTTTCATTCCTGGAATTAGTGGTATTGTGTGTTGAGCTATCTCTCTATTTATTTCTGGCATATCTTCATATTTATTCCTGGTATTCTTTTAGTAGATTTATTAAATCGGTTCTTTCATCTTTATTAAGCGTTAGTCCGATTTTAACTTCTCTTTTAGTGGTTGGATCTTTTGAGATATCAACTGTTTCAGTGTCTTTAAATACCGGTGTTTTATTCTCAAGTGTTTCTGTTGCTTTAATTATTTCTTCGTCATTTTCATTGTTAGTTAAGCAATGCTCGTCATCTTGGGTTAAAGAATGACACGAGGAGTAAGCAAATGAAGACATGTTATTAAATTCGGAAACCATTACATCAAATAAAGATATGTCCGCTGGGACTTGACTACTAACTATTCTAGGAGAAGGTGCTAAAATAGAAGAATTAGGGAAGGTGCTATAACTAGGGATTTAGAAGACTCGATAGGGGAAGACTATGACTAGGATTTTGACTCAAACGACTCTTCGAACATTGGTCCTTGTCCTGTTGTTATAGAGATCTTTCTTCCACTTGGAGTAGTCACCTTCACAGTCTTTCGCTATCCTTGAACTAATCCCTCTGTTGGAGTGATAGGCTTAGAAGGATCAAAGTTATCACTTTGTATTACCGTTTAAATGAGCAAGGAGTTATCCTAAATATATGTTGGCTCATTCTTCTCGTGCCCAAAGAGAATTCCCATGACATTGAAGTCAAAGCATAGAGGTGCTTTCTCCTTATGGATAGGAGTTGGGATATCATCTAGAAAGTTGCAATCCAAGAAGATTTCAAACCCAGGTTGTCTTATCCCATCCTTGACAAAGGGTTTAGGAATTTATGGCATGGATAATCCTCTCCCTCTCTTATGAATTGTCCATTTAGGGTGAGAGGATAATAATCCATTGGGATTGCTTTCTTTTGGGTACGAGCATTCCTATGTGCATTGGCTTTTTCCCGGGCTCGTTTAAGGTATTCTAGAGTTGGTTCAAAACCAAGTCCAAAAGTGTCCAATTTAGGGAGGCCAGGTAGTCCCATTTGTTTTGCTATCTCCTTCTTCTTTCCGAGAGCCATTCCAAGAAAGTGTCCTTGTTTTATGAGGATAGCATTTACTGTCATGTTGGAGTGGAGGTCGTAACAAAGAGGGGTCCTTTAATCCTTCTCGATTAAGGAGACCTCTTCGTTAAAGCCCCACAAATCTTCATCATTTTCATCGTGCTCCACATTTATATATAATTGGATTTTCGATGGCCTTAATTCTCATTGGAGAAGCATCAATTGTAATAGGGATTCCTCCAACTATAGCCTTCACTTGTTGGTGAAGAGATGAAGGGACGGCCTTAAGGTCATGAAGCCAAGGGCGTCCCAACAATAAGTTAAAAGATGCTTTAATGTCTACCACTTGAAAAGTAGTAGCATGTTCTATGACTCCTGCCGTTACATTCATGGTGATTGTTCCAAGAGCTTGGCGACGAGTGTTGTCATAGGCTCTTATTCCCTGTGTAGATTGAGACAAGTCTTCATCCCTTATTCCTAACATTCTTGCAGTTCGAAGTGGACAAACATTAATTGATGATCCATTATCCACAAGAGTCACTGGGACATTCATCTTCTTGCAGATTATTGTGAGATTTAAGGCTTTGTTGTGTTTATCACCTTTTGGAGGTAGATCCTTGTCAGAAAAAGTGATCAAGTTGATGGGATTAGGAAGATCACTTGTGAGAAAGTTAGCCAACCCCTCAGGAGTGGTTTCAGAATCTATTCCTATCTCGACCTTAGTCTTTTTTAGTTGTTTGACAACATCGTTGTCTTCTATGATGGGTATGGGAACTTGTTGAGTAGTAGGAATAGGTTGTGCGGTAATGGGAGGTTGCATTCTCCCAGATCTTGTGAGAACGTCTATGGGTGAATCTTCTTCATCCCAAACATACTGGATATATTGTGGAGAGTGGGGTTTCCTCCATATCCTTGAGGTAGACGTCCTCATCATCACTTTCCCAAACTCCATTGATGGTAGCATCTTTCTCTTGTGGAATTTAGACTAACTTTTTATTATCAATTAGTTTTTGAATTAAATCCATGAATTTAAAACAATGTTATATAGTGTGACTTCCTGATTGATGATATGGACAATGGAATCCATATGTACTTTTCAACGATTCAAATGGTCTTGGTCCGAGAGGTTTGATCTTCCCACTCTCGAAGAGAATTTTGAACATGTTTGCATAAGAAGTCCCAATTGGAGTATAGGTTTTGTTGCTCTTTTTGGGTGTTTCGACCACTTGGAGAGAAAATGGCTTCCTCTTAGTAGTCTCTATGGGCGTCACCTCTTTATTGACATGCTTACTTTTTTTTTAATTTTGTGCGTTCAAGAACTTCACTATACATGTCTATTGTTTTCCTCATTATTTTTATGAGGACCAAAACGTCTTCTCTAATGGTAAGTTGTTGACCTGGGGCCTAATCACTCATGGCATCGAAAAAGATTTCCTCTTCTTCTTCCATAGCATGAATTTCTACAACTGGTTTGATTAGAGATGATGGGTCAACATGGTTTTCCTCACCAGAAGTAGCCAATGAGTCAGAATGTGGTGTACTGTTGATACTTGGCTTCTTGCTTGCAGGAGGCACTGGGAGTTTATTGCTATCGATTAAGTCTTGGATGGCTTCCTTTAGCTTCCAGCAATTTTCAGTAGGACGACCCCTACCTTGATGGTGTTTGCAGTGTGCGTTGGGATTCCAACTAGCCGTTCTCCTTTCAACTGGTGGATCTCCAAATGGTCCAATAGGAGTTATAAGACCTTTTTCATGAAGACGTTCAAATGCGGTGTCATAACTCATACCAGTAGGAGTAAAGTTTCTCCTAAATGGTTTCTTTTGTCCTTGATTATTCATAGCAAGGACATCATTTAGGTTAAAGGTGCTAACATTATTTGAGTGGGTGGTTTTGGAAGAAGAAGGATTGTCGCTCTTCTTTCCTTTCCAGCCACTGTTGGAGTTATTGTTAGCAGCTTTTTGCTTTGCAAGGTCGTCTTAAATATTGATTTCAATGTCATAAACGGCCTTGAAAGTGTTCAAGTTGCTTTGGTACCTGAGATGCTTAGAATACTTTTCTTGGAGATTCTTTATGAATAACCTCACAGACTCTTTTTCAGTAGGCACCTCAATCATCTTAGTGGAAGTTTCCCTGCACTTATTAAAGAAAGAAGTAAAACCTTCATTCTCTTTTAGTTTAAGTATTTCAAGTTTTCAATGATCAGTTTCAACTTGAATATTACACTTGTATCTATCATTGAAAGCGTTTACAATATAATCCCAAGTAGAGGTTTTCTCTTTGTCAAGGGAAAAGAACCATTGTTGACAAACGGTTTCAAGAGATAAAGAAAACAATGAATGAAAGACTTTCCCATCAATCCCCTTAACATTTATTATAGTCTCGAAACCTCTTAGGTGAAAATAAGGATTGTCAGTTGCCTTGAACCTGTGGATGTCATTGGCATTGAACTTCTGCCGAAGAAGCTCCTTGTCCACTGGGACCCCTTGTGAGCTAATGCCCTGGAACCTATAGTCATTGGAGAGTTTGCTCAAGCTTCACAGGGTCATTGATTTGAAGAGCCATAGCCTTCATTAATTCAGTCATGTTAGCCACGTCCTTCCTAAGTTCGTTGACTTCTTCTTGAGTTGCCATTATCTTCTTAGATTTTCTTTTCCGACTGATTGGTTTATCAAAAAGTAGTAATTAACAAAGGTGTTGTCCTTGATTAATCGCCCTTCCTTTCTTGACCAAGCGCTGTAAATTAAACTATTTTATTTGTTATAATGACTTGACTCAAATTGACTTTGACTTTATTGGTTTTTAAAAAAAGCAAAAAGCAAAAATAGGGTGTATATTTTTTAGAATCAAGTAAAGGTTCAAACAAGGGTTCAAACAAGTATGGTTTAATTGGAGGATTAATATCCGACATACCCCCCTAAAAAAATGACGGAAAACACGCACATATAAGACTCTCTAGGCATGGTAAAAGTGTGACATACATATTGAGTGTGTGCTTTAATAGTGAGTGCGAGTGACATGCTTTGACTTTTGTGTGAGACCATGGGACTATGTGCTTAGACTCAATTAAGGACTAAACATGACTATTGTCATTAATAAACTTGTTAAACCGATTAAGTAAACTGATTAATTAGACTCGTCGTGAAGACTCGAGCAGAAAACTGGACTGTCGCCACACGCTAAAGATGAGCGTCGGTCAAGTTTTATCAATTTATTTATAATTTAATCATTTATATTAATTAATTAATTAATTAAGCAAAGTCCTTTAGTCATTAATTAGTTTATTTAGACTCATTCACAAGTCAAACAAACGGTTAGTGGAAACACATATAGGATATGCACAAGCAAGGAATGCACAAGTAGTCACGTAAGCACAATATGATGCATGAAAGGAATAGTGTCCTTCGAACAAGTGTATTATTCCGATAGGGGGTTCGGAATTATTAGAAAGCTAATTTTTTAGGGAGGTCAAGTGATCGGAATGCCTGGGTGGAGGCCGCTTCCAATCAGTAATATTAATGCATAATTAATATTACAGCTTAATCTTGACTGAACCCTTCGGATCACACCCAAGCAACTAACGAGCTGAAGCGACGAATTAATTAGGAATTAATTAATAAGTCGACCGAGAAATTAATATTTAGACATCGGAAATTCGAGCTTGGAGCGTCGAAACCGAGCGTCGGAAGTCGAGTCGAAAATAGTAAAAGACGAGACGTGAAAATAATAATACATCAACAAAGACCGAAATACCCCTAGCATCGAAATGCCCCAAGCAAACCGAGTGCTAGAGGCATATGGCCTAGCATAGTGGCTAGCATACGCAACAAGTCGAGCCTAGGCTGGCTAGTGTGTGCTAGCGCACCAATGCTAGCATCGCATTGCTGGGCGCTGCCTTGTGCGTGCATTGGCTAGCAGCAAGCCGCAACAGCTAGCACGCTAGGCGCGCCAGCCCGCAGCAGCTAGCAGCAGCATGGCTGGGCCATTGCGTGCTGCCTAACAAGCTGGGCTTCGGCCTAGCAGCCCGCAAGCAATGTACGAGGCATGCTGGCAGGCAGGAGCTAGCAGCCAGTACATTGTGTGCGGCGTGCTAGCAGCTATCCTCGGCCAAGCAGCCCGCACTTGGTGCGTGGCCTGCTGAGCCGTAGCACATGGCAGCCCACCTTGGGTGCCTTGGTGCCCAAGTGTGGGTGCCACATGGCACAAAATAAATAGGAGTCGGGGCATTGAGGTGGCCGGTTTTGGGAGAGGGAGTGGGGAGCAAGTTTGGTCCCCCTTCTTCCAAATGGTCGTCACCTAACCTCTCATATGAGCTTGCCACTTGTTGATTTATTACTAGTTTGATTATTAATTTTATTTTAGCTTTAAAATAAAATAGGAAAATCATATTCTCCCACATTGATGGGAGAGCTTTTCACACTCATGATTTTCCTTATAAATACCCAAGTTGGGGTATTGGAAAAATCACTTGAGTAAGAGTTGAAAAAGGCATCACTAGTAGCGAAAACCTTTGAACTCAAGAGTTGAAAAAGGCATCACCTTTGTGAAAACCTTTGAACTCAATTACTCGGGTTTTCGGTCGAGCCTTGCTAACTCCAAGGCATTGGACCTATTCGGTGTTCGAGTTGTGGGTGGACATCCGTTGGAGGTCGTCGTATTTTCGAGGCTAGCTTTCGAAGTAAGATCCCATCGAGGTCGGGTGAAGCACGTGTCAAAGGTATAAATATTATCTTAATCTTGTCATTAAGTCAATTATGTTTATGGTTTTATTTATTGCGAGTGTGGTCTTGGTTTTGGGTTTGTTTCCGCGGTGAGTGGGACTCGCTAAACCCCAATAGTGGTATCAGAGGCTCGCTCGTTTATTTTTTAAATCATATTATTTTTCAAGGTGTTTTATGGCTTAATTTTTCTGGTTTTAAGTTGCTTATTAGATTAGTAGCTCGTTTTATTAATTTTAACCTCGTATTAGAGCTGACTTCAACTCCCGAACCCAGACTTCGACCCAAAAATAGTGAATTTTGGGTGGAAAAGGCGTTCTGGAAATGATTTTTCCCTTTCAGACCTCTGTTTTTAGCCAAAACACGACCAGAAGTGCACTTTTCGAGGGATTTTTCGTTTTGACGAAAAATTTTAAGTCTTTCTAACCTTGAAAATTAATTGCATATTTATGGTGGTTATGTAATTGGTTCAATACATATTTTATATGCAATTTTAAATCTCTTTAGGCATGATTACTTGATAGTAATTTGTGTTTGAAAGCTTGGTTTTATTTTTCACATAATTTCAAATTAATTGCATTAAGTGTGAAATTGTTGTTCTTTGAGGCTTCTAAGTACTAAAGATTCAATCTTTAATTATGTTAAGTGATTGAAACTTTAAAGTTACTAAATTCCATGATTTTTGATGAACTTTTTTGATTTAATCAATTTTAACTTGATTGGAATCATAAAGTTTGAATCTTGTGATAGAAATTTGTTTATCTTCATATTGGAAGATATAATTTTTCAAGGATTCACAAGTATTAAAGTTGGAATCTTTATTGAACTTATGTTCATTTTTTCCAAACTCCCTTTTATTTTGTCAAAATCTCAAGATTAATTTAAATTGATTAAATTAATAGTGAGAAATTGCCTTATTTTGTTGCACCAAGTTAAACCAATTTTATTAAAGAATGGTTCTTGGAAATAATTTTAGTTGTATGCACTTGGATGAATTTATTTAAGTTGGACTTGTTATATTTTAATTTTTCCTCAAAATTAATTGATTCTAAAATTAATTTAGAATTGATTAAGAACGTCACATAAAATCGGGAATTTTTCCCGAGGCATGAGCATACAAATCGAGGCCTAAAAGCCCTAAGCAAGCTCTCGGCCAGCTGGACTGCTCACGCAACCCACATGAGGATGTCGAGGCTGCTGGGCGCCTCGAGTGGTGTGTGCGTGCGAGGTGTGCGCATGGGCAGCAGGCTGTGCGTGCGTGTCTGCGAGGGAGGTAAGTGGTTGTTGCTCGCTGCTAGCAGCATGGCGCGTCAGCCAGCAATAAGCAGCAGCATGGTGCTATACGCTGTGCGTGCTGCTATGCTAGGCTGGCCATGGCTGGTGCGAGCAGGAGCTCGTGCGTGGCTTGGTGCGGCAGTGGTGTGCGGGGGATGTGTTGCGAGCTTGCAGCATGGTGCGCATAGCTAGCAAGCTTGTGCGGCCTCGTGGCTTGTGTTCTTGCACGCCCCGTAAAAGAGTCGACGCGTATGCGGTATTCTAAGCTATGTGTGTGACGCTTAGCATGAGTCACGGCTATGCGCACCTCCCCTTAATTAGCACATATACCCCGGTTTTAAAGGAATGTTATTTTGCATTTTAGGCGTTTATTTATTTTAATTAATCTTGTGTATTTTAATTAAAACTTTGGAGGCTAGGCCTCGGTTTTGAGCGGCGTTAGTAAAATTTAATTTTGGCAAATTTTGGGCTTAATTAATTGGATTAATTAAGTTGGATGCGGAATTTAGTGGGAGCTTCAAATGTTAATTGTGCTTATATACATAATCGGTTAAAACAACTTTGACTAGTTTTAATTAGGCGTGTTAATTGGATTAACCACCTAGATTAGTCACTAGTTGTCGCGTGTTTATGCATTGTTACTTGTTTTATCGTTGTTAAATGCATGGGCCATTCACAAATAGTGAATGGATGAATGGAATATATGTTCTCTCACAGGTTTAACAAAAATAACAACTAGTGGGGCCCGATTAGGATAGAAAATACGGAATGCGATCCGTGATGTATTTTTGTAAATCTAAATACGGTCTGCGTACCGTTAAGTATTTTTGTACCTTAATATTTAGATTAGTCCTAATCGTAGATACTAGTAGTTGCATAATTTTGGTCAAGTCTTGAAGATGGAGGTTCTTGGAAGACAAAGCCATGAAGTTGCAAAAGAAGACCTTTTGAAGACTTGAAGAATTCAAGGGGTCTTGCTAGTTGCCAAATATGCATCAAATGCTTATGCTTTACATATTTACGATCATTTTTATGAATTATATGTTAGATGCATGTTTAGGATTTCGAATGTTGTGATGATTAATTAAGTTCACTTAAATCAACCAACATAGAAACCCTAGGTCCCTAAAATATAGAGTAAAAATTGCCATTCCAAAACAACACTTATCGACCTATTGAGAGTAGTGATGGGCTACGCCAAAGCGAGGAATCACTACTACTCCCTATACTCATAAGGCATACTGGGTATGAAAGTTGGTTTTGGTTGTACTCAACGATATGAGTGATGGAGTCCTAACATGTCGTGGCAAAGTGAATAAATTGTTGAGAGAGCATTAGATGCGACAATTTATTCAACCAAGAGTGGCTTGGAGCCATTAGCAAAGCGTTGCTTACCTTGGGAGATTAAGTGCTAAGACAAGCCAAAGCATGCTTAGTAACTCTTTGTTTCATAGGATCTTGGAATCGACTTATTTTCACAAAAATAGGGACAATTTTATGTGTAAATAAGACGTTAAATAAGTTTGAAATACGCATGAATTAAATTCAATCTTATTTAAGTATTATGAATGGTTTTTCATTAAAATTCTTTCAATTGTAGAATCATGTCTTCAAGTAACTCAAACAACCAGTTTTCATTACGCTCAATTCTCGACAAGGAGAAGTTGAGTGGGCCAAATTTTCTTGATTGGCAAAGAAATTTGCGAATTGTTTTCATGCAAGAGCAAAAGGAATATGTCCTTGATGAGGAAATGCCCGAGGCTCCCAATGAGGAGGTGACTCAGGCTGCCCTAAACCGATGGAAAAGTGCCAATCGGGATGTTAAATGCATCATGTTGGCCACAATGTCTCCTGAGCTTCAAAAGACTTTCTTTGAGAAGGAGACATCTTTTGAGATCATTTCTGAGCTGCAGAATATGTTCCAAGAGCAGGCCCGAGCAGAAAGGTTTGAAACCCACAGACAGATCCTTGAGAGCAAGCTCAAGAGAGGAGAGTCAGTCAGCCAACATGTACTCAAAATGATAGGATTATTTGAGAACATGGGAAGGCTTGATGCAGGGTATTCAACCGAGATGGCAATTGACATCATTCTCCACTCGTTGCACAAAGGCTATGATAAGTTCAAGATAAACTATAATATGCACAGCATGGAGAAAACCCTCACTGAGTTTCATGGTATGTTGAAGAAAGCCGAGCAAACGCTCAAGGATGAGGGAAAACATGATATGCTCATGGTAAAAAAGGGCAAGCCGTTCAAACGCACGGGGAAAAAGAAGAAAGGCTTCAAGGGGAAAGGTAAGAAGAACTTTCCGCCTAAGCCGAAAGCTACCAAGGACAACAAGGGTAAAAAGGTAGCATCTTCTAATTCTGATTTCGAATGCTTCTATTGTAAAAAGAAGGGACATTGGAAGAGAGATTGCCTCAAATTCAAGGAAGATAAGAAGAACGGAACCGTTGCTTTTGAATCAGGTATATTTGTTATAGACTTAAACTTCACTAGCTCAACATCATGGGTATTAGATACCGGATGTGGATCACACCTTTGTTTCAATTCTCAGGGTCTAAGGGAACGTTAGGAATCTAGCGAAGGGAGAGGTTGAACTTTGGGTCGGCAATGGAGCCAGAATTGCAGCCGTATCCATAGGAACTCTCAGTTTGTCTTTGCCCTCTGGGCTTGTTTTGGAACTTGAAAGTTGTTACTATGTTCCCAACATTACCAAAAACTATTTCAATTTCGGTGTTGGACGCAAAAGGTTTTGAATTCCGAGTAAAAGATAATGAATGTTCTTTTTATCTCGATAATGTTTTATATTGTATTGCACATTCTGAAAATGGTCTTTATGTGCTTTCTTTAGAAAAACAAGTTTATAATGTGAATAATACCACCAAAAGAGCTAAGACCATGGAGTCAAATCAAACTTACTTGTGGCATTGTCGTCTTGGCCACATTAACATCAAACGCATCAAGAAGCTTTTACAAGAAGGCGTTCTTGACTCTTTTGATTTAGAATCTTTTGAGAATTGCGAAGGATGTTTATTAGGCAAGATAATTAAGCAGCCATTCTACAAGTTGGGAGAAAGGGCCGGTGACCTATTGGGCCTAATACATACCGATGTATGTGGACCAATGAGCTCCGCCACAAGAAATGGACATCGATATTTCATCACCTTCACAGACGATTATAGTAGATATGGCTATGTCTACCTCATGTCGCATAAATCTGAATCGTTTGACAAGTTCAAAGAATTTCAGAGTGAAGTGGAAAATCAACTTCGCAAGAAAATCAAAGCCCTTTAATCGGATCGAGGTGGTGAATACTTGAGCCAAGAATTCGATGACCATCTGAAAGATCATGGCATACTTTCAGAACTGACACCTCCGGGAACTCCACAATGGAACGAAGTATCCGAACGGAGAAATCGAACCTTGTTAGACATGGTACGATCAACCATGGGTCTTAGTGATCTTCCTATCTCTTTCTGGGGACACGCACTTTTAACTGCGGCACTAACACTGAACCGTGCTCCATCAAAAGCTGTTAAAAAGACTCCATACGAGTTATGGACAAAGAAACCTCCTAGGTTGTCTTTTCTAAAGATATGGGGATGCGAAGCATATGTCAAGAAATTGATTTCTGACAAAATTCATCCCAAATCTGATAAGGTTTACTTTGTGGGCTACCCAAAAGAAACCAAAGGGTATTACTTCTACAACAAATCGGAGAACAAAGTGTTTGTTGCTCGCGATGGTGTCTTTTTGGAGAAGGAACACCTTTCCAAAATGACAAGTGGGAGGAAAATAGAACTTGACGAAGTTCGTGAGGATGAGCAACAAAATCAGAATGATAGTCAAAGTGCTCAAACAACATCTGTTGACAAAAGTCAAAGTGATCGAAATATGCAAAGTCGAACCGACAATGCAAATGCTCAGTCCATTACCCTACGTAGGTCTCAAAGGCTGAGATCTCAACCTGATACATATCTTGGTTTAGTATTAACCGAGAATCAGGACATCCTGATCATGGATGGAGATGAACCGGCAACCTACAAGCAAGCGATGGCAGGCACCGACTCTGCTAAATGGCAAGAGGCCATGAGATATGAAATGGATTCCATGTTTGAAAATCAAGTCTGGGACTTAGTTGACTTACCCGAAGGTTACACACCTTATTTAATTACAAAGCTAGATTGGTAGCAAAAGGTTATAGACAAGTTCATGGTATTGATTACGATGAAACCTTTTCTCCAGTCGCAATGCTTAAATCCGTTTGGATCCTCCTAGCGATTGCTGCATATTACAACTATGAAATATGGTAGATGGACGTCAAAACCGCCTTCCTAAATGGTATTTTGGAAGAAACTGTGTATATGACACAGCCTGAAGGTTTTGTCGACCAAAACAATGCTGGAAAGGTATGCAAGCTTAAGAAGTCCATTATGGATTAAAGCAAGCAAATAGAAGTTGGAATCTGCAATTCGATGAAGCCATCAGTAAGTTTGGTTTTATCAAGAATCCAGATGAATCTTGTGTTTATAAGAAGGTTAGTGGGAGTGACATCGCCTTCCTGGTCTTATATGTTGATGACATATTGCTCATTGGAAACAATATTCCATTACTAGAGTCTGTAAAGGCTTGGCTCGGAAAATGTTTTTCAATGAAAGACTTGGGAGAGGCTCAGTACATACTAGGCATCAAGATCTATAGGATTGAGTCAAACTACTTATATTGATAAGGTACTAACTCGATAAGGCATGGAAGGAGCCAAGAGAGGCCACCTACCCATGTCGCATGGCATAACCCTAAGCAAGAATCAGTGTCCAAAGACACCTGATGAGCGAGAAAGGATGAATAAGATTCCATATGCTTCGCTTATTGGATCGATCATGTATGCCATGATATGTACTAGGCCAGATGTATCGTATGCCTTGAGCGCTACGAGCCGATACCAATCAGACCCAGGAGAGGCGCATTGGACTGCGGCCAAGAACATCCTAAAGTACTTGAAAAGGAACAAGGATAAATTCCTGGTCTATGGTGGCAGAGATGAATTAGTTGTTGAGGTTATACCGACGCAAGCTTCTAGACAGAGACAACTTCAAGTCACAGTCTGGGTACATATTCTGTCTCAATGGAGGAGCGTTTAGTTTGAAAAGTGCTAAGCAAAGCACAACTGCAGATTATACAACTGAAGCCGAATACTTGGCAGCATCTGAGGCAGCTAAGGAGGCAGTTTGGATTCGCAAGTTCATTGGTTAACTTGGTGTTGTACCCTCCATCGAGGGACCAATAGACCTCTATTGTGACAACAATGGAGATATTGCTCAGGCTAGAGAGGCAAGAGAACATCAGAAGGTCAAACATGTCAAGCGGTGGTTTCACATGATTCGGGAATGGAAATTAGAAGGTGAAATCAAAAAAGTTGGAACGGATGACAATGTAGCCGATCCACTGACTAAACCTTTGCCTCAAGTGAAGCACAACAAGCATGTTGAGGCAATGGGAATCAGGCACATCGGAGATTGGCTTTGATTTCCTTATTTTAGTGTTTTAATTAATTTTGGACAATTTTAATGTAAAGCACTATGATGAACCATTCAGTTTTGGAGTAATTAAATTTTTCATGCGATTTAAATCACTCCGTTGGCTATTTTATTGTGGTTTAGAATTAAATAATGAGTCCATTCGATTCTTGGAATATTCAAAATAGGGTATCAAGACAAGTCTTGGTAAGGAAACACCTATTAAGTGAACATTGAATATTATAATCGAGAGATTAAAAGTCGTCATAAGTATACTTCTCATTATTGCTACAAGGACATGATCCTCATGAATCATTTGCACAGGTATTGGTTTAGAACCATACTGGATCGACCTAGGAGAATACTTTAAGAAATTAAAAATCGTCATAAGTATACTTCTCATCATTGCTATCGGAACCTTTTTCCTCGACAATAAGTATTGTGAGCTTTCTTGTTTGAGTACTAGCCTGCTTTGATGATTGTCAAACGTCTGCCGTAACAGGGGATTATAACGGCATCACTCGGGCGGCTAGGTCCTCTCAGTAAGAGAAGCTACATTACAAGACTGGAAATTTCCTCCTATTAAAAATAGGAAAGATGTCTTTGTTGTTTACAAGGCCTCTCGTAGAGCGAGATTGTAAAATGCATGGCCGTGCTCGGATGGATTTTAGAAATCATCTGTTTATTGACAATCGGACTCGGAATCGAGAAACACTTCTGGACGTAATAAGGATGACAAATTAATCTTACCTTATAGTTCATGAAGAAGCATTAAGTGACATAGGAAAAGGACTATACACTAAAAGCACACTTGTCCAGAAGGACAAGTGGGAGATTGAAAGGAATAGTGTCCTTCGAACAAGTGTATTATTCCGATAGGGGGTTCGAAATTATTAGAAAGCTAATTTTTCAGTGAGGTCAAGTGATTGAAATGCCTGGGTGGAGGTCGCTTCCAATCAGTAATATTAATGTATAATTAATATTACAGTTTAATCTTGGCTGAACCCTTCGGGTCACACCCAAGCAACTAACGAGCCGAAACGACGAATTAATTAATAAGTCCACCGAGTAATTAATATTTAGACATCAGAAATTCGAGCTTGGAGCGTCGAAACCGAGCGTCGGAAGTCGAGTCGAAAATAGTAAAAGATGAGACGTGAAAATAATAATAAATCAACAAACACCGAAATACCCCTAGCATCGGAATGCCCCAAGCAAATCGAGTGCTAGGGGCATATGGCCTAGCATGGTGGCTAGCATGCGCACCAAGCCGAGCCTAGGCTGGATGGTGCGTGCTAGCGCACCAATGCTAGCATCGCATTGCTGGGCGCTGCCTTGTGCATGCATTGGCTAGCAGCCATGCCGCAGCAGCTAGCACGCTAGGCTCGCCAGCCTGTAGCAGCTAGCAGCAGCATGGCTGGGCCATTGAGTGCTGACTGGCAAGCTAGGCTTCGGCCTAGCAGCCCGCAAGCAATGTGTGGCTTGCTAGGCCGTGGTAGATGGTAGCCCGCACCAATGTGCGAGGCATGCTGGCAGGCAGTAGCTAGCAGCCCGTACATTGTGCGCGGCGTGCTGGCAGCTATCCTCGGCCAAGCAGCCCGCACTTGGTGCGTGGCCTACTGAGCCGTAGCACATGGCAGCCCACCTTGGGTGCCTTGGTGCCCAAGTGTGGGTGCCACATGGCGCAAAATAAATGGGAGTTGGGGCATTGAGGTGGCCGGTTTTGGGAGAGGGAGTGGGGAGTGGGGAGCAAGTTTGGTCCCCCATCTTCCAAATGGTCCTCACCTAACCTCTCATATGAGCTTGCCACTTGTTGATTTATTACTAGTTTGATTATTAATTTTATTTTAGCTTTAAAATAAAATGGGAAAATCAAATTCTCCCACATTGATGGGTGAGCTTTTCACACTCATGATTTTCCCTATAAATTCCCAAGTTGGGGTATTGGTAAAATCACTTGAGTAAGAGTTGAAAAAGGCATCACTAGTAGTGAAAACCTTTGAACTCAAGAGTTGAAAAAGGCATCACCTTTGTGAAAACCTTTAAACTTAATTACTTGGGTTTTCGGTCGGGCCTTGCTAACTCCAAGGTATTGGACCTAGTCGGTGTTCGAGTTGTGGGTGGACTTCCGCATGGAGATGGCACTGTTTTCTCAGTGCTAGTTCCTACATGCCTTAGCAGCTTTCTGTTCTTGAATTTTCTAGTTTTTCACAGCGTTATTTCGATTCTAGTTGTGAAAGATATTTCCCTATTTCCTACATGTAAAAAATCCTTTGTTTTTGATGCATTACGGATGGTCTTTCCAATGCGGACCTTTTTTATGCTTATGCCAATAATGTTAATCAAAATTACGCACATGAAATACTTAGAAATTTTCGAGTCTCATCCACTCATTCTAAATTATTGCCAAAATAAATTTTAGGAATTATAATAGCAATCCTCCCCAGTGGAGTCGCCAAAAAACTGTAGGGAATATTTCAAGCATCCCACACTTGAGCCCCATTATGATCATACACTTAAGCATGGTGGCGTCCAAAGGGAAGGAAGCTAGAGGAAAAGAGTCGCCAACAAGTTTTAGGAACTTGTAAACCGTTCACAGGGTGAAGGTTACACCCCTTCACGATCCATGAGATTGCTAACTCCATAGTGGTCTGGAACCATGATTGGGTATTCGGGGATGAAGGTACAAATCCAACCTAAAAGAGATTGAACCTATCCTAAAAATAGGCCTCTACTTTATTCTTCTCAAATTCATGTGCGCTTTCTGACTAACATACAATCAATAGGTTAATCCTAAACCTGTTTAATCTATGTTGGTTGAATATTAATGCACAAACAAAACTATTATTGTCGATCACTTGAATTATAATCACATTAACCTAAACAAGATTATTAATTATCTTATTAAGCGTGATTACAAGTATAAATTCCCTTTAAACATGAATAAAAGGCGTGATCAAGCAATAAAAATAATATATAATATCAAGCAACAATAATATAAATAAATCATCATAATAATAATGATACTAACAAGATTAATAACAAATCCTAACATGTCACTAAATATTAAAGATCAAATCTTTATCCCTAATATGATACTAACATGATAGAAGGAAATAATAGGAAGCATCATATAAACATACATGATATTAGAAATTTTAGTTATCACCCTTAACATGATACTAGGAATCATAAAAACATCCTAACATGATACTAGGAATCAATATAATCTAAGCATGCTTTCTATATCAAAATAATAATTAAATTACTTACTTGGATGCCTCGTATCTCTTTCTAATAACAAAATACACGCGTTAGTAACTTCAAGGAAAATAAAAATCAAACAATTAAATTAAATAATTGAAATAGAGATTTGGGAAACCCTAAAAAATTATCAACCTTTCACGTGTAGGGCGAAGGCAACTTCGAACTTGGCTAGGTGTGTCTAGAACTAATGTATGCGTAATTTTGTAAAAGGGAAAGATTTTGAAAAAGAATAGAGAGAGAGAAAGCTTCTAGATTTTAGAGAGAGAATAAAGATTACTGATGATTGTGAATTCATAAAAATGGGGGCCTAGGACCCTATTTATAGAAAAATAGTCCGGAAATCGATCGAAAAGAAATCAAGTTCCATTCGGAATAAAAAACCTCTTGTTGCGAACGACAGGAGTTAAAGCCAGACGATGGGCAGTAGCGCCAAGTGACAAGTATTAGCGCCAAGCGACAGGCAACAGGCTTGTCGCCTTGCGCTGAGTCAGAAATAAGACGCGCTTTGTACGCGGAATCCTCTTCTTCACATGATTAAGCAGCAAATTCCACGTTTATCAAGTAAAACCGGGTTTATCATAACACACTTATTTTATTCCAAATAAAACTCTTTAAAATATAATTATCAATCCTAATTCGATTAGAATTTAAAATAACCTTCTAGATTATTCTAGAAGATGAAAATCAATCCTAATAACTTTAGGAATAATAATTAATAGGCCCTCTTCTAGATCATTGGGCCGCATATAAAATTCATTTCAGGCCCAATTTAGTATTTTGGCCATAACTTCCTCATTATTCATCGGAATTGGGCTTATAATATATCGTTGGAAAGCTGTTTTTGAGCCCGATCAAACTACACTATTATTGGACCCATATAATGGACCAAAATAATTTGGACTGGATTTTTTTCATAAATAGAGTATAAAAAGAAATATTTTCAAAAACAGAAAGAGAGATATTTTAATAAAAACAACCGCATCACTAGACTTTCCACACTTTTACTTCGTTCAATAATCAAATGACGTGAAAGGTATTCATCACTGGGTTTGGTTTTGGGGAGACACATTTGGGTGTCTACACATGACGCTGGGATTATTTTTCCGAATCCAAACGGGATTCAGATTGCGCCAATTTTGTGCATAAATAGCCCCCAAATCTGACGATTTCTGCATAGTCAAACAGATTAAAAATAGCCTTAGATTTTATTTCTTAATCATGTCTAAGAGTTTTAGCGATTTCACTCGTGAGTAGTGCCGGTCTCTGACTGGTAGAGAGAAAAGAACTTGACTTTTTCACATGGGGGGTATCTATGGTATAATGGGGGTAGATCTTGACATAGACTTTATTCATACCGCCTTGGAATATTGGGATTCAAATACTCATTGCTTTCAACTTGGTTATGATGAAATTTGTCCTTTACCGGAAGAATTTGATGCTATACTAGGCTTCCCTTCCCTAAATCTTGCGGTAATTCCAAAAGTAAGCGAGTATTATTACAAAGATTTTGAGCGTTTCCTTAACCTTAAGGATAAAGATTTAAAAAATATTGTGCATGGAAACATAGTTAATTTGAAAGAATTTGCACGCTTTTATTTTGATAGACCATGCTCCGAATCTTTTCATGTTTATAGGAGAAGAGCCTTCCTTTTTTGCATGATAAACCTATATTTGCTTACTAACGGTAATATTCATGAGGGTCAAGCTATTTTAGCATCTGTCATGGAGCAAATTGAATCAAGTAGAAATCTAATACCTTTGATCGTTAGAGAAACCATGCTTGGTTTGGATGAACTAAAAAAGAATCCAAAAGCACCTCTCCGAGGTTCTCTAATATTATTACAGGTAGAAAATCAATACTTTTAATTACATAAATAAAAAATATTTAACTTTGTATAGTAATAATAATTATTTGCATTGAATTTTTACAGATGTGGCTAATGGAGAGGCTTGAATTAATTAGCCCTCCTGACAATGTTGAAAACTATAATCCAAATTGCTTTATGAGACGGAATAGTCGCTTTTCCATAAAGATGGGCCACCGGGATTGGAGTAAGATCTTTGAATCTCGCGACTTTACCATCAAGTGGGTCGTTCCTTGGTGGAAAATTGATAAGATGGTTGGTGTCAATAGCCAACCTTTTTGTCGTCTCCTTAGCTTGTCAAAGTTGACCTTTTATTACCCTTCCAGGGTGAGGAGACAATATGGTCTTGCTCAAACTATTCCATTTGGTGATCTTCGTCGTCCCTATGAATTTCCTGTTTCACAGGATGCGGAGAGATTTGATGATTATTGGTGCGCTAGACTTTTATGGGAAGTTGTTACCCAAATGGTTCATCCTTCTTTGTCTAAGGATGTGAAGCAATGGCTACTTGGTAGATCTCAAAAGGACAAGAATAAGACTCGGAAGCTGAGTAAGACCAATGTGAAAGACCGCTTAGGGGACAAGAAAATACCTCCTAAGGAGTGTCTGGGTGAAAAAGTTTAATTCAAGACTCTTGTTATGCCTAAGAAGAAGAGTTCTAAAGGTACAGAGAAAAGAAAAGCTGACTCTATAGGAAAGAAAGTGTGGGTTGAAAAGAAACACGGTGAATTGGCTATCGGAGAAACTATTAACACCATGATTGAATGTAGATCTTCACAAGGATGCTTACTAGCAAAAGTGATGGATGATGAAGAAGAGGCAGATAAGAATTGGAAAAGAGGTAGGAAGGAGAAGATAGATTAGAGCATTGCTTTACTTTCCATTTATTAGACAAATTTGATTTTAATTCAATTTTATTTTTAAGCTTTATTTAAAATTCCATTAATAATGTAATTTTTAATTTATTTTATTAATGCAATTTTAGCTTTTTTTTAAAATTAAATTAACTTTTAACTTTTAACATTTAACATTCTTTTAAAGCAATGAAAACAACTTGAATTATTTCGAAAATTATTCGAGTACGGAAGTCGAAAATTTCCAAAAAACACCGAAATTTTCCCAGATTAATGTGGAACACTTGGCGCTTCAATTTGGACTTTGTCGCTGTCCAGAACAATTGTCGCGATGCGCTGTTCTTTGTCACTGTATGACAGCTGCGTCGCGTCGTGCTGAACTTAAACTTTGTGCCTTGATTGTTCTGTTGCTGACGAATTGATTTTTGCGAGAATTAAAGTGGCCGCACCTTATAAAGGGTTGCCTACGTATCCTAACCTAAGGAATCAGGCCAAACGTAGCTCTCTTGAGTATTCTACTCAAGTAATTATGGGTAGTACTTCTTAAGTTGGTCAAGATTTGTCATATTTGAAAATTCATTACCATCCATGTCAGTTAACTTTGCAGCACCTCCTGATAGGATGGTTTTGAAAATGTATGGTCTTGACCAATTAGGCCTATATTTTCCTCTTGGGTCTAGGACATTCTTCCTTAATGCTTTTAACACCAAGTCTCCTACCTTGATGTTTCTTGTCTTGACCTTCTTCTTAAAGTGTCTAGCCATACGAGTTTGGTAGCATTGAGTATGATGTAGAGCTTCTAGTAGTTTTTCATCAAGTAGAATAAGCTCTTCATATCTCGCTCTAGTCCATTCAACTTCAACGAGTTTACTTTCCAACGCAATTCGTAGGGAAGGTATTTCTAGTTCTACGAGTTGTACGACATACACTCCATAGACTAAGGAGAATGATGTATTTCCTGTTGATGAGCGAATTGACGTGCGATAACCCTAAAGAGCAAACTGGAGTTTGTCAGGCCAATCCTTGTAATTTTCCGCCATTTTCACGATGATAGTCTTTAATTTCTTATTGGCTGCTTCTACTGCACCAATTTCTTGAGGCCTATATGGGGAATAATGATGGTGTTAAATACCATACTTTTGTAGCAATTCTTCACATTCTGCTTGAAAGTGAGTTCCATTGTCACTTATCATTTCATGTGGGACTCCATATTGACATATGATGTTTCTTTCGATAAATAGTGCTACATGCTTTGTAGTGAGTTTTGCATATGATGCTGCCTCAACCCATTTTGTAAAATAGTCGATTGCGGTGAGTTTTGTATATGATGCTGCCTCAACCCATTGTCCCAGGAGGAGTGATCTTTCCAATAATATCTATTCCCCATGTTGAGAATGACCATAGTGAAGTGTAGGTATAAAGGAGTGATGGAGGAACGTGCTACAAGTTGGCGTATATTTGGCATTTAGGATAGCTTTTCACATAGTGATAACAATCCTTATTCATGGTAGTCCAATAATACTCTTTGCTCATTATCTTTTGGACTAGCATTTTGCCATTCACATGAATTCCACATACTCCTTCGTGGACTATTCTCATTACCCTTTGGGCTTCCTTTTTGCCTACACATAAGAGAGCTCGGCCTTTAGGTACCCTTTTGTGTAGCTCATTGTCTATGAGTACATATTTGGAAGCCAAAAGCCTTAGGGCCCGTTTTGCTCTTTTGTCAGCATAGAGTGGATATTCTCCTTTGGTGACATAGCTGAGGATGTCTGTATACCAAGGTTCTTCTTCTTCTTCTTCTTCTTCTTCTTCTTCCTCTTTGACTACCTCATCGTATTTTATTGCTTGAATGTAAGCCGGTTTATGTCTCTTTTCTATTGTCAAACGTATTTGCTCGATTTCTGTGGGAATTCTAACCATTGAGGCTAGCCTTGCCAAAGCATCAGCAAATTGATTTTCCTCTCTTAATAGATATGTGTATTCTACCTTTTCTAATTGATTGGTGAAAGTTTCCAGATATGTTTGGTAAGGGGCCAGGCTTTCGCTCCTTGCTTTCCACCTTTTGGAAATTTGGTTGATGATTATAGAAGAATCTCCGAATATTCGGAGCTTCTTTACTCCCAATGCTAAAGTTGTTTTGAGGCCTACCACGCATGCTTCGTATTCTGCAGCATTATTGGTAACGTCAAAATCTAGCTTTATGGAGATTGGGACATGTTCTTCTTTTGACGATACTAATAACACTCCTACACCACAACCCTTTTGGTTTAATGCTCCATCGAAGTATAACGCCCGTGTATCATCTTCTGTAAACATTAGATTTTCATCTGGAAACTCGTTTTCGTGTATTGGCGTCGAATCCTCTATTCGGAAATCCACTAGAAAATTTGAGACCGCCGATCCTTTAATAGCCTTTTGGGGCATAAACCTTACATCAACTGGGCTAAGTTGATTATCCATCTCGATATTCGCCCATTAAGTGTAGATTTCTCGAAGAGATACTTTAGTGGATCCATCCGAGATACTACATAGACTGTATGAATGAGCATGTAGTGTCTTAACTTGGTTGTGGCCTACACTAATGCGAGGCACAATTTTTCAAGTGGTGTGTAGCGTACTTCATACTTGAGCATCTTTTTTCTTAAGTAGTAGATGGCGTTTTCTTTTCCTTCTACTTCATGTGCGAGCATAGCCCCATTGTCTCTTTGGTGACTGTTAAATACAACCTAAGAGGAATTCCCGGGAGCGCAGGTGCTAGTATGGGAGGATTAGCGAGATAGGCTTTGATCTTCTCAAAGGCTATTTGGCACCCATCGTCCCATATTTCTGGCACGTTCTTCATCAGTTTCTTGAATATAGGTTCACATATTGTGGTTATTTTGGATATGAACCTACTTATATATTGCAACCGGCCAATGAATCCTCGAATTTGTTTCTCGGTTTTGGGCGGCGGCATTGACATGATTGCTTTAATCTTTTTTGGGTCTATCTCTATTCCTCTAGAGCTAATAACATATCGCAAGAGTTTTCCTGAGGTTATTCTAAAGGCACACTTAGATGAATTTAACCTCATGTTATACTTTCTCAGCCTTTCGAAGAATTTTCTTAAGGCTACAAGATGTCCTGGACAATTCTTTAATTTTACAATCATATCGTCTACGTAGACTTCAACTTCTTTGTGCATCGTGTCATGTAATAAGGCAGTCGCTCCTCTTTGGTAAGTAGCACCCGCGTTTTTTAACCTGAATGGCATTACCGTGTAATAATAAGTACCCCATGGCGTTATGAATGTAGTCTTTTTCATATATTCCTCGGCCATGAGAATCTGGTTGTATCCTACGTATCCATCCACAAACTAGAGGAGCGCATGATTTGTTGTATTATCTACCAAGATGTCGATGTGTGGTAAAGGGAAGTCGTTCTTTGGACTTGCCTTATTCAGATCTCTGTAGTCGACACACATTCTCACCCTTCCATCCTTCTTTGGAACTAGCACCACATTTGCAACCCATTCTAGGTATTTGGATACTCTGATTAAACTTGCAGTAATTTAATTTTGAACTTCTTCTTTTATTTTAAGAACTACGTCGGGTTTCATTCAACGTAACTTTTGTTTTACAGATTTCATTCCTGGAATTAGTGGTATTGTGTGTTGAGCTATTTCTCTATTAATTCCTGGCATATGTTCATATGACCAAGCAAATACATTGATAAATTCTTTTAGTAGATCAATTAAACCGGTTCTTTCTTCTTTAGTAAGAGTTAGTCCAATTTTAACTTCTCTTTTTATGTTTGGATCTTTTGAAATATCCACCGTTTCAGTGTCTTCTATTATTGGTGTTTTGTTCTCAAGTGTTTCCACTGCTTTAATTATTTCTTTGTTACTTTCATTGTCAGTTAAGCAATGCTCGTCATCTTGAGTTAAGGAATGACACGAGGAGTAATCGAAAGAAGACATGTTATTAAATTTGGAAACCATTAAATCAAATAAAGAAAGGTCCATTGGGACTTGACTACTAACTATCCTAGGAGTAGACGCTGAAGTAGAAGAGCTAGGGAGAGGTGCTATATCTAAAGATTTTGAAGACTCGATGGGGGAAGACTCAGATTCAAACTCTGACTCAGATGACTCTTCAAACATGGGTCCTTGTCTTGTTGTTATAGGAATCTTCTGTCCGCTTGGTGTAGTCACCTTCACAGTCTTTCGCCATCCCTTGACTAGTCCCTCTGCTGGAGTGATAAGCTTTGAGGGATCAAAGCTCCCACTTTGTAGTGTTGTCTGAATGAGTGCGGAGTTGTCCTCAATATATTTTACCTCATTTTTCTCGTGCCCAAAAGAAGTCCCATGACATTTAATTATCTACAAGAGTCATTGGGACATTCATTCTCTTGCAGACTACCATGAGGTTCAAGGCTTTATTGTGTTTATCACCTTCTGGAGGTAAGTCCTTGTCAGAAAAGGTGATTAGGTTTATGGGACTTGGAAGATCACTTTTTAGAAAATTGGCTAATCCCTCAAGAGTGGTTTCTGAATCTATCCCTACTTTAGCCAAAGCATCCATTATAGCGATTTTATGTTCACGAGATGTGGCTAGTAGTTTCCATACGTTCATTTCGCCCTTAGTCTTTTTCAGTTGTTTGACAACGTCGTTGTCTTCTATAATTGGTATGGGAACTTGTTGAGTGGTAGGGATAGGTTGTGTAGTGATGGCCGATGGGAGGTTGCACTCTTCCTGATCTTGTGAGGACATCTATGGGTGAATCTTCTTCATCCCAAATGTCATCTATTGGGTATATTGTGGAAAGTGGAGTTTCTTCCATATCTTTGAGGTAAACATCCTCATCATCACTTTCCCATACTTCGTTGATGCTAACATCCCTTTCTTGTTGGATTTGGACCAACTTCTTACTATCAATTAACTTCTGAATTAGTTCTTTGAATTTGAAATAGTGCTCTATGGTATGTCCTCCTGAATGATGGTATGGACAATAGAACCTGTTTGTCCTCTTCAATGATTCAAATGGTCTTGGCTCGAGAGGTTTGATCTTCCCACTCTCGAAGAGCATTTGGAACATGTTAGCATAAGAGGTCCCAATTGGAGTATAAGACTTGTCACTCCTTTTAGGTGTTTCAACTACTTTTAGAGAAAATGGTTTTCTCTTAATAGCCTTTGTAGGTGTCACCTCTTGAATGTCGTGTTTATTTTGAGTTGTCTTTATTTAATCAAGGGCCTCCCTACAAGTGACCATTACTTCCTTCATCAGTTGATTAAGGGCCCTTACTTCCTCTTTTGTGGCAAGTTGTTGACTTGGAGGAAGATCACTCATGGCATCGAAGAAGGTTTCCTCCTCTTCTTCAAGGGCATGAGTTTCTTTGATTGGTTCGATGAGGGATGATGGGTCAATATCACTTTCCTCATCGGAAATAGCCAAGGAATCTGAAAGTGGAGCGTTATTAATACTTGGCTTCTTGCTTGTAGGAGGCAATGGAATCTTGTTGCTATCAATCATATCTTGAATAGCTTCCTTTAGCTTCCAACAATTTTCAGTAAGATGACCCCCTACCTTGGTGGGAGTTACAATTTGCATTAGGGTTCTAACTAGCCGTCCTCCTTTCGACCGGTGGATCTCCAAATGGTCCAACGGGAGTTATAAGACCTTTTGCATGAAGGCGATCAAATGCGGTGTCATAACTCATGCCAATAGGTGTATAGTTCTTCCTAAATGGCCTCTTTTGTCCTTGATTATTCATAGCAAGGACTTCATTCAGATTAAAGGTGCTAACATTGTTTGAGTGGGTGGTTTTGGAAGAAGAAGGATTGTCGTTCTTCTTTCCTTTCCAGCCATTGTTGGAGTTGTTAGCAGCTTTTTGTTTTGCAAGGTCGTCTTCGATGTTGATTCCTACGTCGTAAACGGCCTTGAAAGTACTCAAATTGCTTTGGTACTTAAGGTGCTTAGAATATTTTTCTTGGAGGTTCTTAATGAACATCCTTACAGATTCTTTCTCACTAGGCACCTCAACCATTTTGGCAGAAGTTTCCCTTCACTTATTAAAGAAGGAGGTGAAACCTTCACTCTCTTTTTGTTTTAACATTTCAAGCTCTCTATGATCGGTTTCAACTTGAATATTACACTTGTACTTATTAATGAAAGCGTTTACTATCCCATCCCAAGTAGAAATCTTTTCTTTGTCAAGAGAAAAAAACCATTGTTGGCAAATGGTTTCAAGAGAAAAGAGAACAAAGAATGAAAGACTTTTCTATCAATCCCTTAATGTTCATTATGGTTTCAAAAGCTCTTAAGTGGAAATAAGGATTGTCGGTGGGTTTGAACCTGGGGATGTCATTGGCATTAAACTTTTGCGGAAGAAGCTCCTTGTCCACCGAGACCCCTTGTGAGCTAATACCCTGGAACTGGTAGTCATTGGAGAGCTGGTTCAAGCTTTCCTCCATTCATTGCATCTGTAGTTGTCTCGCAGGGTCATTGACTTCTTCTTGAGTTGCCATTATCCTCTTAGCCTTTCTCTTTTGACGGATCGGTTTATCAAAAAGTGAGACTTCAAAAAAAGTATTGTCCTTGATTAGCCGGCCTTCTCTTCTTGACCAAGTACTGTAAATTAAACCATTGTTTTAATGACTTGACTCAAAATGACTTTGATTTTGTTGGTTTTTAAAAAAAATCAAAAAAGCAAAAATAGGGTGCATATTTTTGGGAATCAAGTTTAAGGTTTTAATAAGTATGGTTTAATTGGAGGATTAATATCTGACTTACCACCCTAAAAAAATGATGAAAAACACGCGCACACAAGACTCTCTAGACATGGTCAATGTGAAATATAAAGTGTGTGCTTTTAATAGCGAGTGAAAGTGGCATGCTTTGACACTTGTGTAAGACCATGGGACTATGTGCTTAAACTCAATTAAGGACTGAATATATATTTTGACTTTTAATAAATTGATTAATTAGACTCAGCGTGAGGACTCGAGCAAGAAACTAGACTGTCGCTGAAGCAACAGGACTGTCGCCATATGCTAAGATCCAACGCGATGCGACATTGTTGTCGCATAACGCTGGACACTAGCGTGTCACGCCACAGTCCAAACTCTTGCGCCATTACTAGAGCAGTCGTCTAAGTCTGTTTCTAGTATTTTACTCTAAAAAGACAGGCGTATAGTCGTACTAAGTCAGGTTTGATCAATTTATTTAGACTAATATTAATTAATTAATTAATTAATTAAGCAAAGTTATTTAGTCATTAATTAATTTATTTAGACTCATTCACAAGTAACAAAAACGGTTAGTGTAAGCACACATAGGCTATGCACAAGTAAGAATGCACAAGTAGTCAAGTAAGCACAGTATGATACAATGAGTTTGCAACATAACCATGGCTCTAGTTCTCTAAAGTTCAGGATATGGGTTAGTCAAAGAGGCTCCATGGTTATGAGTCTGGATGCACTGTGCGGAAGCCTTACCTTTGGAAGGGTTGGCGCGAGTGGATGGGACCTCGCGAGTTAAACTCGCTTCCACGGTTTGGTGAATTCAACAAACTCAGATGTACCCTTCGTTGCCATGAGCGTTCGATTGGGTAGATGGAGCGTGAATTCCCATAGGGTTATGGGCATATGTAGAACACATATGGGTTCAGAAAAGTGAGTAAAACTCAATCAGGAAGTAGAACCGAGCGAACAGTACTAGAATCGGTCGAAACAAAGAAGGTAGATTTCTATCTCGGTATTGGAAGAACATGGCGTGAGACAACAGGGCCAGTGGGCCTGGCGCCAAAAGATAGCTCTGTCGCCAAAAGACATTGCTGTCTCGTAGCGACAGAGCCATTGCATGGCGTTGGCTCTGTTTTCTCGGCGGCGGTTCCTACATGCCTCAGCAGCTTTCTATTCTTTGAATTTTCCGATTTTTCATAGCGTTTTTTCGATCCTAGTTGTGAAAGATATTTCCCAAATTTCCTAAGTGTAAAAATCCTATGTTTTTGACGCATTACGGATGGTCTATCCAATGCAGACCTTTTTTTATGCATATGTCAATAATGTCAATCAAAATTACACACATGAATACTTAGAACGTTTCGAGTCTCATCCACTCATTGTAAATTATTGCCAAAATAAATGTCAGGAATTAAAATAAAAATCCTCTCAAGTGGAGTCGCCAAAAAACTGTAGGGAATATTTCAAGCATCCCACACTTGAGCCCCACTGTGATCATAAACTTAAGCATGGTGGCGTCCAAAGGGAAGGAAGCTAGAGTAAAAGAGTCGCCAACAAGTTTTAGGAACTTGTAAACCGTTCACAGGGTGAGGTTACACCCCTTCACGATCCATGAGATCGCTAACTCCATAGTGGTCTGGAACCATACCTGGATATTCGGGGATGAAGGTACAAATCCAACCTAAAAGTGATTGAACCTGCCCTAAAAATAGGCCTCTACTTTATTCTTCTCATATTCATGTGCGCTTTCTGACTAACATACAATCAATATATTAATCCTAAACCTGTTTAATATATGTTGGTTGAATATTAATGCACAAACAAAACTATCATTGGTGATCACTTGAATTATAATCATATTTACCTAAACAAGATTATTAATTATCTTATTAAGCGTGATTACAAGTACAATTTCCCTTTAAACATGCATAAAAGGCGTGATCAAGCAATATCAACAAATATATCAAGCAACATAATAAAAACAAATCATCATCATAATAATATTCTCAATATCATCAAAGCATAATAATAATAGCAAGATCCTAGGCATGATACTAACATGATATTAGAAAGAAAAGGAAGCAACCTAAACATGAAACTAGAAACACACATGATATTAGAAATATTAGCTATTACCCTAAACATGATACTAGGGATCATAAAGACATCCTAACATGATACTAGGGATTAAATTAATTAAACATGATTTCTATATCAAAAGAACAATTAAAACAACTTACTTGGATGCCTCGTATCTCTTTCTAATAACAAAATACACGCATTAGTAACTTCAAGGAAAATATTAAATCAAACAATTAAATTAAATAATTGAAAAAGGA
The DNA here is from genome assembly GCF_948465745.1 of Chenopodium album. NCBI lineage: Eukaryota > Viridiplantae > Streptophyta > Magnoliopsida > Caryophyllales > Amaranthaceae > Chenopodium > Chenopodium album. Next base: position 38,681,285 of record NC_137844.1, read on the forward strand.
TTTGGGACCAAACCCTCAGAAATTATCAACCTTTCACGTCTAGGGCAGAGGCAACTTTGAACTTGGCTAGGTGTGTCTAGAACTTGTGAATGTGGAATTTTGTAAAAGGGAAGGTTTAGAAAGAGGGAGAAAGAACAAGCTTCTAGGTTTTAGAGAGAGAGAATAGAATTAGCTAGATGGTTGTGAATGAATAAAAACGGGGAAATACAACCCCTATTTATAAGAAAATAGTCCGGAATCGATAGAAACAAATCATAATTTGAATCGGAATAAAACTGACCCCTATCCCTAGCGACAGAGCCCAGCTCAAAACGACAAGGATCGCGCATGGTGACAGGCTCTGTCGTTTGGCGCTAGTTTAAGATAAAACGCGCTTTTGTACGGAATTCTCTGCTTAATATAATTAAGCAATTAAAACTCCATTTTAATTAATTTTAAATCAGATTTTATTATAATAAAACACTTGTTTTATTTCAAACCAAATTCATTATTTTTCTAAAAAGATTAATTATCAATCCTAATGCCATTAGAACACAAGATAACCTTCTAGACTATTGTAGAAGACTATAATCAATCCTAATAATTTTAGGAATAATAATTAATGGGTCCTCCACTAGATCATTGGGCCATAAAACCATTTCATACCCAAATTAGTATTTAGACCATAACTTCCTCATTATTTATCGGAATTGGGCTTATAATATATCATTGGAAAGCTCTTTACGAGTCTGACCCAGCTACACTATTAATAGACCCTTATCATGGACCAAGATAAATTGGACTAGATATTTCCATAAATAGAGAAGATTTTCAAAAATAGAATGAAAGATTTTTATTAAAACTAACACATCACAAGACTTTTCACACTTTCACCTCATTCGATAATCAAGCGACGTGAAAAGTATTCATCACTGGGTTTGGTTTTTGGTTAGACATATTTGGGTGTCTACAGTCGCGCAATGTGTCGTTGGTAGACTTGTACATGATGCAAAGCTCTTAATCGTCGTTCGTCGAGAAATAAAAGCTCTTCATACCTCGCTCTTACCCATTCAGCTTCAGGTAGCTTACTTTCGAATACGATGCGTAGGGATGGTATTTCTAGTTTAACAGGTTGAATTGCGTCCATTCCGAAAACTAAGGAGTATGGAGTTACCCCTATTGATGTTCGTATGGACGTTCTATAACCCCATAGAGTGAAATGTAGTTTATTCGGCCAGTCATTATAATTTTCTACCATTTTCTTAATGATGACTGTTATGTTTTTATTTGTCGATTCTACAGCTCCGTTCATTTGAGGTCTATATGGAGATGAGTAATGATGTTTTACTTTATATCGAGCCAAGAGGGTCTCAACTTCTGCTTTGAATTGAGATCCCTGGTCACTAATTAGTTCGTATGAAACTCCATATCTACAAAATATGTTTCGTTCGAGAAACTTTGCAACATGTTAAGAAGTGATATTTACGTAAGAAGCAGCCTTGATCCACTTAGTAAAGTAATCGATGGCTACTAGTACATACTCATGTCCTCTTATTCCTGTTGGAGAAATCTTACCAATTATGTCAATTCCCCAAGTTGAGAAAAGCCAAGGGGAAGTGAGGTTGTACAGTTCGGATGGTGGAAGATGTTGTAAGTTAGCGAACATTTGGCAACTCTAGACATTTCTTGACATATTGTATGCAATCATGTTCCATAGTGGACTAATAGTACCCTTGCCGTGAGATTACTTTAGCAAGCATTTTTCCGTTCATGTGAGGTCCACAAACACCTTTGTGAGTGTCTTCCATAAGGTGTGTGGATTCTGGTTGGTCTATACACAATAAGCTTTGACCGTTATGCCCCTTTTTGCATAATTAACCATTTAATAGACCATATTGGGCGCGAGTGTTCTCAAGGCTCGTTGGTCTTTCGATGAAGTATTTTTAGGATATGTGTCATGAGTAATATATTGGAGGATATGATCATACCAAGGATTGTCTCCTTCAATGTCATTTATTTCCTCTATTGCGTTGCAATATGCTGGTTCTACTCTTCTACCAACGCATAATGGCAACATATTTAAGTGATCTGGAATGTTGATCATTGAGGCTAATTTAGCTAGCGCATCGGTGTAGACACCCAAATGTGTCTCCCTAAAACCAAACCCAGTGATGAATACCTTTTGAGTCGAATGATTATCGAACGAGGTGAAAGTGTGAAAGGCCAAGTGTTGCAGTTTGTTTTTATTAAAATTCTTTCTTTCTGTTTTTGAAAACAACTCTATTTTATGAAAACAGCCAATCCAGTTTAGTTTGGTCCACGACAAGAGTCCAATAATAGTGTAGTTGGATGGGGCTTGCAAAGAGCTTTCCAATGATATATTATAAGCCCAATTCCGATGAATAATGAGGAAGTTATGGCCAAAATACTAAACTGTGCCCGGTTTGATCTTTACTTGCGGCCCAATGATCTAGGGGAGGGCCCAATGTTAATTATTATTCCTAAAGTTATTAGAATTGATTATAGTCTTCTAGAATTCTTTAGCAAATTCTCTTTAATCCTAATAAAATTAGAATTAATAATTATATTTTGATAAGTTTTATTTGGAATAAAATATTATTTTATGAAAGATACGATTTCAGTTTCATACGGACTTTACAAGTCGATTTTGATTCATATGTGGACTCCGTGTTGAAAGCGCGTAGAAATCCAGGCTATCGCCACGCGACAGACCCTGTCGCCTGGCGACAAGGTCTGTTTTGCAGCGACAGCGTGGAGTTTTATTCCTTATCAAATTCTACCTATTTCCGGACTGTTTTCTTATAAATAAGGTCCTGAACATCCGTTTTTAATCATCTACAACCAACAATCTCTCTCCTTCTCTCTAAAGCTAGAAGCTTTCTCTCTCTAATCTTTTTCAAAACCTTCCCTCTTACAAAATTCCGCATTCACAAGATCTAGACACACCTAGCCGAGTTTGAAGTTGCCTTCGCCCTAGACGTGAAAGGTTATAATTTCTTCAGAATTGGTCCCTAATCTCTATTTGAATTATTTTATTTGATTGTTTGATTTTATATTTTCCTTGAAGTTACTAACGCGTGTATTTTGTTATTAGAAAGAGATACGAGACATCAAAGTATGTAATCTTGTTGCTCTATTCTTGTGGAAAGCATGTTTAAATTTGTTTAATTCCTAGCATCATGTTAGGATGTCTTTATTGCTTTCTAGTATCATGTTTAGGATGCTTCCTCTTTTCTAATATCATGTTAGTATCATGCTAGGGATAAAGCTTTGATCTTTATATCTTAGTGACATGCTAGGGTTTGTTATTAATCTTGTTAGTATCATGCCTAGGATCTTGCTATTAATATTGTGCTTTAACATGATTATGATTATTTTGATTATGATTATAATTATGATGATTATGATGATTATTATGTTGCTTGATATTGATTATTTATTGTTATTGCTTGATCACGCCTTTTATGCATGTTTAAAGGGAATTTGTACTTGTAATCACGCTTAATAAGATAATTAATAATCTTGTTTAGGCTAATTTGATTATAATTCAAGTGATCACCAATAATAGTTTTATTTGTGCATTAAGTTCAACCAACATAGATAAACAGGTTTAGGTTTAATCCTATTGATTGCATGTTAGTCAGAAATCGCACATGAATACGAGAATAATGAAGTAGAGGCCTATTATTAGGGCAGGTTCAATCTCTTTTAGGTTGGATTTGTACCTTCATCCCCGAACCCTATTTGGTTCAAGACCTTTTGGAGTTGACGATCTCCTGGATCGTTAAGGGGTGTAATCTTCACCTTGTGAACGGTTTACAAGTTCCTAAAACTTGTTCGCGACTCCTTTGCTCTAGCTTCCTTTCCTTTGGACGCCACCAAACTTAAGTGTATGATCACAGTGGGGTTCAAGCTTGGGGTTAATGGCTTGAAATATTCCCTACATTTTTTGGCGACTCCACTGGGGAGGATTTCTATTTTAATTCCTGAAATTTATTTCGGCAATGATTTTGAATGAGTGGATGAGACTCGAAAAGTTCTAAGTATTTCATGTGCGTAATTTTGATTAGAATTATTGTCATATGCATAAAAAAGGTCCTCATTGGATAGACCATCCGAAATGAGTCAAAAACATAGGATATTTACACGTAGGAAATTTGAGAAATATCTTTCACAACTAGAATTGAAATAACGCTGCGAAATCTGGAAAATTCTAAGAACGTAGATACCTGCTGAGGCATGTAGGAACTAGCTCCTAGAAAATAGGGCTTGTCACCTGTAAAGTGCTTCTGTCGCCTGGCGACAGAGGTGCTTTTGCGGCGACAGTCCCTGTAGTCTGGCGCCAAGTTCTTCCAATACCGAGCCAGAATTCTGCCTTCTTGTTTTGACCATTGCTAGCACTGTTGGCTCGATTCTACTTCCTGATTGAGTTTTTTCACTTTTTTGAAACCCATATGTGTTCTACATATGGACATAACCCTCTGGGGGTTCACGCTCCATCTACCCAATCGAACGCTCTAGGCAATGACGGGTACATCCGAGTTTGTGAATCTACCAAACCATGGAAGCAAGTTTTTAACTTGCGGGGTCCCATCCACTCGCGCCAACCCTTCCAAAGGTAAGGCTTCCGCGCGGTGCATCCGGACTCATAACCATGGACCCTCTTTGACTAACCCATATCCCGAACTTTAGAGAACTAGAGTCATGGTTAGGTTGCAAACTCATTGCATCATGTTGTGACTACTTGACTACTTGTGCATTCTTTGCTTGTGCATACCTTATATGTGCTAACCGTTTGTTTGACTTGTGTTTAAGTCTAAATAAACCAATTAATGACTAAAAAGGATTTTGTCTAATTAATGAATTAATTAATTAATTTAACTAATTAAAGACCAATAAAATAATTAATCTGACTTAGTACGACTTTAGGCATGTCCCCTTAGAGTAAAATTACTGGAAACAGTCCCAGATTAATGTTCCAGAAATGGCACAGGAGTTTGGGCTGTGGCGCCGCAGTTTACTTTTTGTCGCTTGGCGACAAACTTTAAACTCTGGCGATAGTTCTGTTGTTCCGGCGACAGTCCAGTTTCTTACTCGAGTCATCACGACGAGTCTAATTAAACGGTCTGCTAATCAGTTTAACCAATATGTTGATGGCTTTAGCCATGTCTAAGTCCTTAATTGAGTCTAGGCATCTAGTCCCATGGTCATACACAAGAGTCAAAGCATGTCACCTACACTCACTAGTGTTAGCACACACTTTATATAGTCACCATGACCATGTCTTAGGTTCATGCATGAGTCGATTTTTTCCGTCCTTTGAGTTGGGGGTACATTCTATTCCTAATTTTTTCATATCTCTCCATCTACATCACCTTTCCATTCTCTACATGCTTTCCTCATATCACAATATTCATTCTTCCTACCTTCTTCCATCCGTTGCATGTTGAATAGAGTTGAGTCAAATAATTAACAATGAATATCCCTTAATTTCCCTTTCCACAGTACTTGGTCAAGGAGAGAAGGACGATTAATCAAAGACAACACCTTTATTCAAATTCAACTTTTTGATAAGCCAATCGGTCGAAAAAGGAAAGCTAAGAAGATAATGGCAAGTCAGGAAGAAGTCAACGAACTCAAGGGACAAGTGGCTAACATTGCTGAAATGTTGAAGAATCTGACTCTCCAAATCAATGACCCTGTGAGACAACAACAAATGGAGCTCATCCAGGAAAATTTGGGCAAATTGTCCAATGACTATAGATTGCAGGGCATTAGCTCACAAGGGGTCTCGGTGGACAAGGATCTTCTTCCGCAGAAGTTCAATGCCAACGACATCCGAAATTCAAAGCAATGGATAACCCTTATTTTCATTTAAGAGCCTTTGAAACTGTAATGAATATTAAGGGAATAGACAAGAAAGCTTTTCATTCTGTGTTTTGCCTATCTTTAGAAACCGTTTATCAGTAATGGTACTTTTCTCTTGATAAGGAGAAAACCTCTACTTGGGATGCTATTGTAAAAGCTTTCATTGATAGATATAAATGTAATATTCAAGTCGAAACTGATTATAGACAACTAGAGATGCTGAGACAAGAAGAGAATGAAGGCTTTACTTCTTTCCTTAATAAGTGGAGGGAAACTTCTGCAAAGATGGTTGAGGTGCCTAATGAGAAAGAGTCCGTGAGCATGTTCATCAAAAATTTACAAGAAAAGTATTCAAAGCACTTAAAATATCAACACCACTTGAATACTTTCAAGGTCGTCTATGACATAGGCATCGAGATCGAAGATGACCTCGCAAAGCAAAAAGCTGCTAACAATAGTAACCACAGTGGCTGGAAAGGAAAGAAGAACGACAATCTTTCTTCTTCCGAAAACACCCACTCTAGTAACAATGTTAGTACCTTTGACCTCAGTGAAGTCTTAGCAATGGATAACCAAGGATCTAAGAAACAACTAAGGAAATATTTCACCCCCATTGGGATGAGCTATGATGCTGCTTTCGACCGACTCCATGCCAAGGGACTCATTGCTCCCATTGGACCTATTCAAGATCCCGCGCCCGAAAAAATATTGCCTAGTTGGAACCCCAATTCACATTGCAAGTACCATCAAGGTAAGGGTCATACTACTGAGAGCTGTTGGAAGCTAAAAGAGGTCATCCAATACTTGATTGATAATAACAAGCTTCCCATACCTCCAGCCAGCAAGAAGAGCGAGTGATGATAAAGCGAACAATAGAAGACAAGAGGCAAGCTTCAACGACAAGATTTTGTGACCTCTTTTTCTATTTCTTTTTCATTTTCCCCTTCCCCAATAAGTCTAGTAATAGGCACCTTCTTCCTTAGATTTTTTATTTTGTACGTTTCTTTTCTCCCTTTAATAAAATGAGCATTTGTCTCCTTTCATGTGATCATTACATTGCATTGCATTCATTAAAAAAAATAAAAAAATAAAAAAATAAAAAAAAAAAACGTCGAACTAAGCACAAGATATACCAATTATTTGAGGCACCCCTTATAGCCACATCATATCACCTTTCACCCTTCAATTATGCAATCCTTTTTGATAAACCACTTTGAGCCTCACCTAACGATAGGCCTTTCTTTTTTCAACCCATATCTACCTAACCTTGGGATGGGATGGTGTGCCACTTATGCAATTTTTTCAAAGAATAAAAGCTTGAGTAATTTCAAAAAGTTCAATAAGCAAAAATGATAAAAGTGTACAAAAGGGCAAGTGTTCCAATGTCTTTGACATAAAAATGTCTTTGATATGAACACGTCTCAGGATTGCGTTTCTTATCGAGTGCTAGGTACCGTGCCTGAGAAACATGAATGCCAAGTGAGTGATAGACCGCATGATCGGGATTGCCCACACTTATAAACATATAAAAAAAATGCAAAAGCAAAAAAAAGAAAGAGAGTTCAAAAGTGAGAAACTTCAAGCATGAAAATACAAACATTCAAAAGCAAAGTTGCACACCTTGGGGGCTTATCTAGGGTCTTGAGCCTTTATCCCCTTCTTCTTTTAACCTTTAGCCTAACCACGTTACAACCCTCAAAAGACCTCTTTGAGGTATACACACTTGTGCGAGGTTCGGCTAGAGCTACGTTCGGCCTGAATCCTAACGGATATGTAGGCAACCTCGCATTAGGGTGCGGCCGTAATAAACATGTATTCATATTCACATTCACACACTCACACCATGATCATATCAAAGGATCTCCAATGCTCATCCTTTTCCATTTAGAGCTAGACTTGGGGGCTTGATCCTTACATTATTAGCCTACCCAGCCTAAGAGTCACCACCATTGGACTCTTTTCAATATTTTTCCACGCACTTAGCCCTTGCAACCTAACTTTAGTGTCACTTTCACACACTACACAGATACATGACCAAATAGTATTTCCCTTTAGGAACCCTTTGTCATGAGATCTTAACACAACGCTGAAGCATGCCTTGTCATGTCAAAATCACTCATCGCTCATCATTGCATCACAAAGTATGAAGTACTTAGCCTCCGTGCCTAAGTTACCCAAATACTTTCATCATTGAGTCAACAATTGGGATAACCTAGGATGAGTTAATCCTTGCACCTTGAGAGATAATATCAAACAACGTTTGACTAAGCTCATTCAACATGCACCATAAAAAACTTCTTCCTTTTTTGCGTCTTTCTTTTTCGGGAGAAAGTCAGTACCCTCCACAAAAATGACGGAAATTTTTATTTTTCGAGAGTCGAGTCAACCTCGAGTCAATCACAGCGAGTCAAGTTGTGTCAAGTCAATGAGTCAAACAACACTAAAGTCTTAGGTCAACCCTAAACAAAGAGAAGCAAAGTCCTATAGTCAAATATAAATGCAAGAGCATCCCAGCAAGCAAGAACATTCCCGGATTTTTTCGAAAAACTACGAATATGACATATGAGATTCTTCCAAGATGAGAGGAGTTACATAGATCAGTAAATTAGAGATGAGGAGCTTTAATTTACAAAGGAATTGAGAAGATAGCACGAGATGGGCGGTCTTCGACAGCGTTTGCTAACATTGTGGAGGTTGTCACCAAGATTTGAGAAGATAGCACGAGATGGGCCGTCTTCGACAGCGTTCGCTAAGATTGTGGAGGTTGTCACCAAGATTTGAGAAGATAGCACGAGATGGGCGGTCTTCGACAGCGTTCGCTAAGATTGTGGAGGTTGTCACCAAGATTTGAGAAGATAGCGCGAGATGGGCGGTCTTCGACAGCGTTCGCTAAGATTGTGGAGGTTGTCACCAAGATTTGAGAAGATAGCGCGAGATGGGCGGTCTTCGACAGCGTTCGCTAAGATTGTGGAGGTTGTCACCAAGATTTGAGAAGATGGCACGAGATGGGCGGTCTTCGACATCGTTCGCTAAGATTGTGGAGGTTGTCACCAAGATTTGAGAAGATAGCAAGAGATGGGCGGTCTTCGACAGCGTTCGCTAAGATTGTGGAGGTTATCACCAAGATTTGAGAAGATAGCACGAGATGGGCGGTCTTCGACAGCGTTCACTAAGATTGTGGAGGTTGTCACCAAGATTTGAGAAGATAGCGCGAGATGGGCGGTCTTCGACAGCGTTCGCTAAGATTGTGGAGGTTGTCACCAAGATTTGAGAAGATAGCACTAGATGGGCGGTCTTCGACAGCGTTCGCTAAGATTGTGGAGGTTGTCACCAAGATTTGAGAAGATAGCGCGAGATGGGCGGTCTTCGACAGCGTTCGCTAAGATTGTGGAGGTTGTCACCAAGATTTGAGAAGATAGCACGAGATGGGCGGTCTTCGACAGCGTTCGCTAAGATTGTGGAGGTTGTCACCAAGATTTGAGAAGATATCGCGAGATGGGCGTTCTTCGACAGCGTTTGCTAAGATTGTGGAGGTTGTCATCAAGATTTGAGAAGATAGCACGAGATGGGCGGTCTTCGACAGCGTTCGCTAAGATTATGGAGGTTATCACCAAGATTTGAGAAGATAGTGCGAGATGGGAGGTCTTCGACAGCGTTCGCTAAGATTGTGGAGGTTGTCACCTAGATTTGAGAAGATAGCACGAGATGGGCGGTATTCGACAGCGTTCGCTAAGATTGTGGAGGTTGTCACCAAGATTTGAGAAGATAGCACGAGATGGGCGGTCTTCAACAGCATTCGCTAAGATTGTGGAGGTTGTTACCAAGAATTGAGAAGAGCGTTTCGTGATGAGGCGGTCTTCGACGGCTTTTGCTATGATTGGGAAGGTTGTCACTATGATTCAAGAAAAAAAGCTCGAGATGTAGCAGCAATGATAGACGACGTTCCCTAGGATGTGGAAGATGGTCACAAGCGAAAGAGAATGACTGCAAGCAGAGTCATCTTCGAAGAAATAGGAGGCAGCTACAAGCAGAGCGGTCGTCAACAAATTCAACAAATCGGTTACTTTAGAGACGTGTGCTCGACGGTGCAAGATACGCGTTTCTTAACTCTTTTATCTGTTTAACTAACGCTAGTTTGCAGGTATCGGCGTTACAAGAATGATTTAGGATCGCAGAACGTTATGAATCATTCTCCGTCCCTATCGCTACTTTGACTTTCGTTTTCGAAACTTGCGTTTCTCCAAACTCAGTCAAAGTGGGGGCTTTTGTAGACACCCAAATGTGTCTCTCCAAAACCAAACCCAGTGATGAATACCTTTTGCGTCGAATGATTATCGAACGAGGTGAAAGTGTGAAAGGCCAAGTGTTGCGGTTGGTTTTTATTAAAATTCTTTCTTTCTGTTTTCGAAAACAACTCTATTTTATGAAAACAGCCAATCCAATTTAGTTTGGTCCACGACAAGGGTCCAATAATAGTGTAGTTGGATGGGGCTAACAAAGAGCTTTCCAACGATATATTATAAGCCCAATTCCGATGAATAATGAGGAAGTTATGGCCAAAATACTAAAATGGGCCCGGTTTGATCTTTACTTGCGGCCCAATGATCTAGGGGAGGGCCCAATGTTTATTATTATTCCTAAAGTTATTAGAATTGATTATAGTCTTCTAGAATTCTTTAGAAGATTCTCTTTAATCCTAATAAAATTAGAATTAATAATTATATTTTGATAAGTTTTATTTAGAATAAAATATTATTTTATGAAAGATACGATTTCAGTTTCATACGGACTTTACAAGTCGATTTTGATTCATATGTGGACTCCGTGTTGAAAGCGCGTAGAAATCCAGGCTGTCGCCATGCGACAGACCCTATCGCCTGGCGACAAGGTCGGTTTTGCAGCGACAGCGTGGAGGTTTATTCCTTATCAAATTCAACCTATTTCTGGACTGTTTTCTTATAAATAGGGTCCTGAACCTCCGTTTTTAATCATCTACAACCAAAAATCTCTCTCCTTCTCTCTAAATCTAGAAGCTTTCTCTCTCTATTCTTTTTCTAAACCTTCCCTCTTACAAAATTCCGCATTCACAAGATCTAGACACACCTAGCCGAGTTCGAAGTTGCCTTCGCCCTAGACATGAAAGGTTATAATTTCTGAGGGTTTGGTCCCTAATCTCTATTTCAATTATTTGATTTGATTGTTTGATATTATATTTTCCTTGAAGTTACTAACGCGTGTATTTTGTTATTAGAAAGAGATACGAGGCATCAAAGTATATAATCTTGTTGCTCTATTCTTGTGGAAAGCATGTTTAAATTTGTTTAATTCCTAGCATCATGTTAGGATGTCTTTATTGCTTTCTAGTATCATGTTTAGGATGCTTCCTCTTTTCTAATATCATGTTAGTATCATGCTAGGGATAAAGCTTTGATCTTTATATCTTAGTGACATGTTAGGGTTTGTTATTAACCTTGTTAGTATCATGCCTAGGATCTTGCTATTAATATTGTGCTTTAACATGATTATGATTATTATGATTATGATTATAATTATGATGATTATGATGATTATTATGTTGCTTGATATTGATTATTTATTGTTATTGCTTGATCACGCCTTTTATGCATGTTTAAAGGGAATTTGTACTTGTAATCACGCTTAATAAGATAATTAATAATCTTGTTTAGGCTAATTTGATTATAATTCAAGTGATCACCAATAATAGTTTTATTTGTGCATTAAGTTCAACCAACATAGATAAACAGGTTTAGGGTTAATCCTATTTATTGCATGTTAGTCAGAAAGCGCACATGAATACGAGAAGAATGAAGTAGAGGCCTATTACTAGGGCAGGTTCAATCTCTTTTAGGTTGTATTTGTACCTTCATCCCCGAACCCTATTTGGTTCAAGACCTTTTGGAGTTGACGATCTCCTAGATCGTTAAGGGGTGTAATCTTCACCTTGTGAACGGTTTACAAGTTCCTAAAACTTGTTGGCGACTCCTTTGCTTTAGCTTCCTTCCCTTTGGACGCCACCATACTTAAGTGTATGATCACAATGGGGTTCAAGCTTGGGGTTAATGGCTTAAAATATTCCCTACAATCGGCAAATTGATTCTCATCCCTTGGGAGATATTTGAAGTCAATATGATCAAAATGCTCTATAAGTTGCTCTAGGTGTGCTTGGTATAATATCATTGTTGAGTTATTTATTTTACATATACCTCTAATTTTTGCACACCTATGCTAGCTGGTGCTTCAAGTCTAATAATGCACGCTTCACATTCCACGACATTATTAGTAACCTCAAAGTCTAGTTTAACAAAGATTGGAGTATGTGCTCTCTCTGGACTTATTAGTAACACTCCCACATCACATCCTTTTTGATTAGATGCACTGTCGAAGTACATTACCCATTTGTCATCTTGTGTCATGAGAATCTCTTCATCCGGAAGATGAGTAGTTTCTGCATGACTTATTTGAATAGGATGTTGGGCTAGAAAATCGGATATGACTTTTCCCTTTATTAATTTTTCAGGGATATATTTTAGTCATAATTCGGCCAACATTGCCAACCACTTGGATATTCTTCCTTGTATGGGTGGTTGTTCAAACAAATACTTTATCGGATTTTGTTGTGAAATCACATGAGTAGTGTGTGGTAGCATATAATGTCGTAGTTTTTTAGTTGCCCACACTAATGTTAAACTTGTTTTTTCCAAGGTGCTATATTTTGTTTCATATTGAATGAATTTTTTACTTATGTAATATATTGCACGCTCGGCTTTTTCTACCTCTTCTGCTAACATGGCCCCTGTGGCCGTGTCTGTGAATGTGATGTATAGCCTAAGAGGTAGTTTGGGTACTGGTGGTGCTAAAACTGGTGGACTTTTGAGATAATCTTTGATTTTTTCAAAGGCCTTTTGGCATTGATCGTCCCATTCATGCTTTTCCTCTTTTTTTCAATTTTTTAAATATTGGCTTACAAGTCATAGTCAATTTGTTGATAAATCTACTTATGTACTGTAGTTTACCAAGGAACTCCCTAATTTCTTTTTCTGATTGAGGGGGAGGCATATCAACAATTACCTTTATTTTAGAGGGATCGATCTCATACCACGTGTGCTTACTACGTATCCGAGTAACTTACCAGAAGTTACTCCGAAGGCGCATTTTTGTGGATTCAATTGCATTTTATATTCTTTTATGCAAGTGAAGAATTTGCGTAAAGCTTTTATGTGTCCCATTCTATCTTTGGACTTTACAATCATATCATCCACATACACTTCTATTTCTTTATGCATCATATCATGCAAGAGAGTCGTAGCCGTTCTTTGGTGTGTAGCTCTTGCATTTTATAGACCAAATGGCATGAATGTATAGCAATATGTATCCCAAGGGGTGATAAAGCATATCTTTTCTTCGTCTTCTTTTGCCATTAGAATTTGGTTGTAACCTGCGTATCCATCCATAAAGGATAACATCGCATGTTCAGCCGTGTTATCTACCAATATGTAAATATGAGGTAGAGGAAAATCGTCTTTAGGGCTAACCTTGTTGAGGTCCCTAAAGTCGACACACATGCAAAATCGTCCATTCTTTTTAGGGACCGAGACGATGTTCACTACCCATTGTGGGTAATTACATACGCGAATGAAACCTGCGTCTACTTGCTTTTGTACTTCTTCTTTTATTTTTAAAGCGACATTAGGTTTCATTCGTCGAAGTTTTTGTTTTACTGGTTAAGAAGTAGGGTTCAAGGGAATGGTATGTTTCGCAATTTCCTTATCTATTCCAGGCATGTCCTTGTGTGACCAAGAGAACACGTCTTCGAGTTCTTTAAGCGTCGATATATGGATCGATCGCTCTTCCGGATTTAAAGTTAAGCCAATTTTGACTTCCCTTTTGTTCTCACTAGTTCTTATATTAATTTTTTCAGTTTCTTCAATTATAGGGTTCTTTTGTTCTCGTTTATTCATTTATTCAACTAATTTGTTAATATTATCATCTTCATTAGATTGGTTATTATAGCATTCAAAAGATTCAAGAGAAGGCATATACTCGGAAATAGAGCTCATATTATTGAAATCAAAAGAAAGTACTTCAAGAGAAGAATCCTTTTTGGGATCCTCATCCTTAGAACTAGAAAATAAGACTTAGTAATGGCCACAAGGCCTAAACTTTCAGCTTCCTTAAAATCTAAAGTGGACTCATCGTCAGATTCTTCAAACATCTTCCCTTTGCCAGTGATGATTTCAAGTTTATCACCTTTATGATTGGTCCATTTGAAAGACTTCCTCCATCCATGCTCGAAGGTTTCATTAGAAGGGGTGATCAACGAGGTTGGGTCAGAAGCTTCATCTTGGATGGCGTTCTGATTTGTCGTTGTAGCAACATGGTTTTGTTCTAGTCCAAATAGCAAGTTGAATGCTTGTCTATCATAGCACCCTGGAGTTGGGTGTTTAGATTGAACGCTTTTGAGATCGTCATTCAAGAAGTAGCAATCGTTGAATATTTCAAATCCAGGCTTCTTGATACCCTCTAGAACTAGTGGTTCTAGAAAGTCATAGCATGGGTTGCCTTCTCCCACCCTCATGAATTGTCCATTAAGGGTTTGATTGTAGGATGGGAGTAATGTGACTATCCCTTTCTTATTGTTGTCTCTATGTGCTTTGCTTTTAGCATCGTGAGATTTTAGTTCTTCTTTGGTTGGTTTGTATCCCAATCCAAAAGAGAAGCTTTTCTTTGGGATAGGAAGTAAAAGAGATTTCTTCAATTCTATTCCCAAAGGCATCCCCGGAAAGTAAGTACTCTTAAATAAGATGTTGTTTACTATTGGGGTGGAGTATGGATCAAGCTTGAATGGTTCTTTAAGGCTTTCCTCCATTTCTAATGTGCAAATTGCCTCCGCAGCGAATCCCACATGTCTTCTTCATCATTACCATGGTTTATTTATAAAAGTAATTGATCATTTATTGCTATTTTGAGAGGAGAAGCATGTATAATCATAGGAAGACCTTGAAAGTTCAACCTAATTATTTGATGAAGTGAGGATGGTATTGCACCAAGCTCATGTATCCAAGGACATCCAAGAAGAAGATTGAATGTAGGTTTAATGTCACCATTGATGAGTGTCATTTATGGCACTCATTTGTTCTCTTTTAGGGTGATTTTAGATTGCTTCTATAGCTCTTTTCATTCCTTTTCCCTTAGTTTTGCTCTTTATTTCTTTAATTTGCACTTTCCTTAGTTGATTTTCCGTTTTCATGCATTTCTTGGTTTATTTTGTCTTTTTCCCTTTTATTTGTTTGATTTCTTTCATTTCAGGTTAAGATTGTTGTCCAAGGATTCCCGAGGTTTCTTCCCGAGTTTTGCATTGATTAGGATGCCTAGTGTCTTCCATTTGAAGCCCAAGTATGGAGATGTGCAAGTTCCAAGTAACCTTAGGTCGTGCATTCAAGCCGTGGGGGCACCAATTCTGGTGTTGAACCCACCGTTAAGGTGTTTTAGGTTCTGCCATGCTCCGTGTTCATCAAGCACACCAAGTGGAGCGCACTAGGAGCATCAAGTTGAAGGGGAAGGAAGCTGCCCTGTTCCCAGGCGCGGGTGCGCTTGTTGCTCCCCCTGTTCCGTACCCTCTTTTTTGCGGCCGCGCATCCTCTTGAAAAAGGTCATGCCTGTACGGGTCTATTTTGGACGATCTAACTAACTTCTCTTTTTAGTTTTACTATATATAGAATTTTCTTCTACTTTTAGAGAGAGAAATAGTTTTACAGAATCAATTGGTAGAAGTTTAGAGAGAAGTTTTGAGAGAGAAACACTTGTTTTTAGATTTTTAGAGACAGACATTCATGGTTGATGATTGATGATTCTAAGCACATTTACCTTTAATTTCACCAAAGTTTGTAAGGATTTCTTTTACTTTAATGCAATCGTTAGCTTTTGATTTCAATTGTTTGTTGATTAGTTGATTGAATTTGTTTGATTGAAAAGATGATGATGAATTTGTTGATTAGCTTAGTTTTGATCTTGATTTCTTCCATGGATTGTGAGTAGTTTACTTGCTAGGGAGGTAGTGAAGCATGTTTAAGTGATGGATCATAGCTAATTGGGAGTTTTTCATTGATTTAGCATTGTGATTAAATTGGTTAATTGATTTTGTGCATGTGTATGATTGGTTAAAGAGTAGCTAACTTTAATTGTCATACTAGATTGCATTTTGTGCCTACATTGGTACAGACCATTGATTTGTAGCTCACATTTATCGATTGAGCTTGGTTTGTGACGTTTCTAGTAGAGTCTTTCGTAGTTGGCGCTAGTTAGACCTCTAAGAGATAGCTTGTTGAGCTCTTTTGATAGCATTGTCTATCTTCCTTCGCAATATTCGAATTAATCAATCTCTAACCCGATTAGTGTGTGTCATTGCAAGAATATGTGGATCCTAAATCCCTAGTGTTTGATATATTGATTTACTTTGTGATTACTTTGTTCGTTTAGTTGAATCTAGATAACCTACACTACCTCTTATACATCGAAATAGCTTGACTTTGGCCATAGCAAACTTCCCCCGTTCCTAGTGGTTTGACCCAAAATTGCCCTATTACTAGGTGTAAGTTTGGTTATAAATTAGTTTGATTGGAGGATATTTAGTTTCAACGACCTAGAATGCACCTTTCTATCAAAATGGCACTGTTGTTGGGGAGTGGCGTAGTTGTTTGCTATTGTTGTTGAGTCTATTTCATTTCATTTCAAAAATAAAAAAAGATTTTTCTCTTTTAGGCTACACTTGTAGCCGTGCTACTAATTGTTTCTTTGAGATTGTATGCATAAGACAAGTGGAAGGAATTTAGTACCTTTTGATCCAGAGATTGAGAGAATAATCGCAAGGATAAGAGTTGCTAGATGATCCTTGAGTTCAAGCTCATCAAGTGAAGAAGAATTTCAAGAAGAAGGACAAGGAAGCATGGGTGAAGTACCAAGGGTTGCTTTGAAGGAGATGGGAACTCCCGGTTCCTATAGATTTGAGAGTGGTGTTGCTCCGCCAACAACACCGGCTAATGACTTTGAGATAAGGCTAGCGATGATAAAAATGATTGAACAAAGGCAATTTAGTGGTGCCAAGTACAAAAGCCCACTAAATGATCTCAAAGAGTTTGAGAATTATTGCAACACAATCAAGGTCAATAGGGTTTCTCAAGAATTCATATGGCTCAACCTATTCCCGTTCTCTCTAATCGGAAGAGCTTTGGAGTGGCTAGATAAGGAAGTGAAGCCTAATTCCTTGAGAACTTGGGATGAGGTCACCAAAGAGTTTCTTTCTCGCTTTTACCCTTAAAAGAAGACCGCCGAGGCAAGAAATCTAATTCAAAGTTTCAAACAAAAGGCTAGCAAGAGTTTTTATGAGGCTTGGGAAAGATACAAGGAATATCAACGAGAATGTCCTCACCATGGAATCCCGACCTACCAAATCATACAAATCTTTTATGGAGGATTGAGTCCTAAATGGAAGTCATATCTTGATGTCGGAGCCGGAGGCCCAATTATGAACAAGACCGAGGAAGAAGTTGATGATATCATAGAGGATGTAGTTCGTCACTACGTGGATTGAAAAGAGGGGGAGAGAGAGTCTACAAGCAAAAGCGGCTCAATGGTCTACTCGGTTGATCATCTCAATGCAATTAATAACTTGTCTTCCCAAATCTCAAGCTTGGGAAAGGAGATGACATTAATCAAGGCTAAGCTAGAGAGTGCTTCTTCAGTTGCACCAAGTCTTCCCTCCCACATTAAGGGGAGAGGTACATGTTCTAACTCTACTCCTCCTTCTACTTCAAGTAATATGCCAAGTGGATGTGTATTTTGTGATGTTTGTGGGTCATATGACCATGACTCTTCTAGTTGTCCACATGCTTTTAAGAATTGTGATGATGTTTAAAACAATGATTGTGAACAAGTGAATTTTGTTTCCAATAATAACAATGGACAAAGAATTGAAGATCCAAGGAATTTTGGGACCAGGAATGCTCACCAACAAGGGAGTTTTGATAACTACAACAATGGTGGTTATAGGAACCAAGGAAATCAAGGTTTCCGAGGTAACTATAACAATCAAGGTTATAGTAATCAAAACCAAGGCCAAGGTTATGGAAATCAAGGCCAATCTCATGGCTTTGGTGGTCAACCAAAATTATGGCAACAATCAAGGCCAGGATAATTGGAACAATCAAAATAGGGGCAGTTTTCGAAACAACAATCAAAGGGCACCTCTACCCGAATTTGCTCCAAGACCTCAAGGCAATGGTGATAATTCCTATGCTCAACCCCCATCTTCTAGAACTAACTTGGAGGAGATCATTGAAAATCAAAAAAAAAATTGAACACTTACATGGCGGTGAGTGACAAGAAGTTTAATGAGATGATGACACACAACAAAATGCTTGAGACCCAAATCACTCAACTAGCCAATACCTTGAAAGATTGTGCTAGCCCTTCTTCATTACCTTCTCAAGGAGTTGATCCTAAGAAACCCGTCTATTCTATTACCACAAGGAGTGGGCGAGTGCTTGAAGAGAAAGTTTCTAGGATGAGTGAGGAGGATGAGAAGAGGAGTGACTCAAGAGAGAAAAGTGAGAACAATGTGTCAAAGAGTGTGAGTAAAAAGGAAGTTCAAGAGAAAAAGAAGAGTGATGAGTCTAGCAAGATGAGTGAGAGTTCTAATGAGGAGACAAAGGAGAAAGAGAGGAAGCAAGATGAGGATTTCAAACCGAAACTTCCATACCCCCAAAAGTTCAATAGGTACAGATTGGATGAACAATTTGGGAGATTTATCGAGATGATTAGGAAAATTCATCTTTCTATTCCTTTCACCAATGTTTTGGGGGAAATGCCAAACTATTCTAAATTTCTTAAGGAAATCTTGAGCGGTAAGAGAGATTGCAATGTGGTTGAACTAGTGAGTTTGGGGGAATGTTGTAGTGCCTTTATCCATAATGACTTACCCCAAAAGATGAAAGACCCTGGGAATTTCTCCATCCCTTGCAATATTAATGGGAAATTGTTTCAAAATGCCCTTTGTGATCTTGGTGCTAGTGTTAGCATCATGCCTTACTCCATTTTCAAGAAACTTAAGTTAGGTGAGCTCCTTTCAACCAACATGACCCTTCAACTGGCCGACCGTTCTATAAGTTCCCAAAGGGTAGAATTGAGGATGTGCCCCTCAAGATAGGAGAGTTCACTATTCCTGTTGACTTCATTGTGCTAGAGATTGCGGAAGATGAAAACATTCCTATCATTCTAGGGAGGCCATTCTCAGCAACTTCGGGTGCTTTGATAGATGTGAAAGGTGGCATGATTACTTTGTGTGTTGGTAATAATAAGGCAAGTTTTAAGCTCAAGTCGATGGATGAGTCTTTATCCTATGTGCAAGGAATTATGTGCATAAACTCATTGCCTTCGAATGTTAATGATTCCATGTTTATGTCTTCTACTAACGATATGCTTGTAGCTTGTGATGATGTTCCTAAAAGCATTGAAAGCAAGGTTGTTAGTGAAGAAGACAAGGATCCCTCGAAGCTTGAGAATGAGTTTGAAATGCCCTCTTGGTTTGAGCTTTCTTTGAAGGATGACGAGAATAGTTTTACAAGTGGTGGACGTGAGGATCTCAAAGATCCAAGGAAGAAGAAATCAAGAAAGAAAAAGAGAGTTTCCAAGAAATATAAGAGGAAGTTGAAGTCTAAAGAATTTTATTCGGTTTCCATGATTCAAGATGACATGGCTCATGATGCAATTTTTCACAAGCTTTGCAATGATTTTACCTTCTCCACCACTTTGAACAAGGTGGTGTTCTTTGACCCTCCATGATTTGGAGGAAGGGTCGAGCTAAGGACCTTAAGCAAGAGCTTCCTGGGAGGCAACCCGGTTTTCTAACACTTTTCTTTTGATTTCTATTTTTCTTAATTTTCTTTCTTTTGTTTTTCTTTTCTATTTGGATTGGTAGGTCAAATTCATGGGAATTGAATAATTTCAAGCGAGCATGAGCAATGGAAAGTTGTTTCGTGTTTTTGATGAGAATATGTTCGATTTTATCAAATTTTGAGGTAAAAGGGTAAGGTAATGTAGTGAGGTAAGTTAGGGAAAGTTGTGCTAACATTTGAAGTAAATTTGAACTTGGTGGGTTCATTGTGGTGCTCTCATTATTTTTGGATGTTGAACCCACTGTCATCATGTTTTGAAACAGCCATATTTAGTTGGTTCAATAATCCCGAGATGATATTGGACAATGAGCCCACAGTAGAATGCACCGAGCAAAAATTTCATGAGGAGCCAAGCCAGGCGCGGGCTCACCAGGAAGGGGCGCGGGCGCGCAGCCAGGTCGCGTGGCCGCGCACCTAGTCGGGCCGAGTCCCTTTTCTTCTTTCTTTCTCTTTTCTTTCCCTCATTTCCCCTTCACCCTCAACTTTGCACGCACCATTCTCCTTTCTCACTCAAGAAAACCGAAACCCTAAACCTTGTTCATCAATTTTTCATCTTCAAATCATCAAAATTCCATCCCAAATCATCAAATTCCTTCTACAAATTCATCCTTAACAACAAAAATCATACTACTTTCTTCAATTTGCAACCTCCAATCTCTCTCCTCCATTGAAGACCAAATTTGGGGCTTTTCGGTTTGGTGGGAATTGGTGGCTAGTTCATGTTCAATCTTGCTTCTAGTATGGTATAATCATCTTCTTAAACTCCTAATTGCATTTTTATATCATATTGTTACAAGATGATTGTTCATGGTTGTGAATAGTAGTAGTTTGTGTTTTGATGAATTTGTTGATTGAATATGATTTTTGGTTGATTATGTGTGTTGGTTGTTATTAATTGATTTTTTCTCACATTGTGTTGTTGTATGTTTGTGTAGCAAATTTGGTTCATTTAGTGGTGATTGTAAGAAGTTAGAAATTTGGATTTTCAGTAGTGAGGTGTTACTTGTGTGATTGGTGTTATTGATTAAGGAGTTGTGATTTTGGTGTTTGGAAGTGTTTTGTGGTTTTATTGTGGTGTTTGTGGAGTTGGTTAATTGGATTTTGAATTGGTTAATTTGGAGGAAAAACAATGTCAAAGTTTGTTCGAGCCCTTTCCTCTAAAAAATGAAAAACCACCATCACCATTGAAGAACCTTCTTCAAACCCATCGACTTCTCAACCACAAAAGCCTACTCCTATTCCCAAAATAAAAATCAGTGACCCGATACAAAAAGATCGATATGCCCAGCTCAAAAAAGAATCGTTCCCTTAAGCCTTCTCGTCATTACTTTCAACCGGATATGATCAAATTGGGGATTGATGAGGATTTAAGGGAGTTGTTCAGCCAATCTTCGCATGATCACCTTCGTGAACACATGTTATCGTACTTACTTTGAGCTAACTTTGAAGTTTTTGGCTACGGTTTCATGCGAGGCAGTAGATGGTGGCAACTACCGGGTCCATTTTCGGCTTTTTAACATTCACCATGATCTTTCTCACGCCGTGTTCAATGCGGCGCTTGATCTTAATCCGGGGGCGGATGTCTTGGACCTCAAGTTCTTCTTCGATGACTATGACCACAACTCTTGGTGGGATGATATTTTGGGGGAAGGCGACTTTGTTACTCGGTATGCCGCAATAAGTAAAGTTTTCCAACCATGTCTTCGAATTCTTCATAGGCTTTTGGGATATTCGATAATCCCAAAGCAAGAATTGGGGAAAAATGAGTCAATTAGAGCTCCAGATACTTTGGTTGGCTACTAGGGAGGAGTACCGAGGTCGTTTGAACTTAGGGTTCATGTTTTTGAGATATTGCAAGGGGTTGCAATCTAGGGACTCCGGAGAGATCCCTTGTGGTAGCATGGTTATGAGGCTCGTGAACTACCTTCATCTTGGCCACTAATTGCCCTGTTGTACTCCGGTGGGTAGTCCGAGCACCCTCTACCTTGACATTGCACAATTGAAGCAAATGCAATTTTTGGCAAAGAATGGTGATGATGAGGTGTTCGATTGGCTTAGGGAGAACAAACATTGGTGCTATCTCCCTAACCCCTCCTTGACTTCTATCCACCGTGAGGATGTGCCTAATATATGGCATGTACCCCTAAGTAACCGCCTCCCCCATGATGATGATGAGGAAATAGGAGAAGAAGAAAATGAAGAGGAAGATGAACAACAACAACAACAACATCAACAACAACATCGTCAACAACAACAACAACAATAACAACAACGACAACGACAACCGCGACAACAACATCAAGAACAACATCAACAACATCAATATACCAACCCCGACATGGAGGCATTGAGTGTCCAATTGGCAGGCATGCAAATCCGCATGGACGTGATGTATGATCAAGACTTCGAAGCAATCTACCCCCAAATGAGAGGCATAATCGAGATGCAACAAGGTATGTTTCTCTAACAACAACAACTTTACGATGCGAGTGTTAACCGGGGAGAGATCACTCCCCCGGTTAACTACCCGTATTTCCCTCCTCAACTCGGTCTCGTACCGTCTAGAGGAGGTGATGGGTTACCTACTTACCCTTATTGGCAAGGACCCTCAAGGTCCAACACTGAGATTCGCTCATTCCCCGATGGGCACGGTAACTACGATTACAGTGTTCCTAATGGGAGTGATTATAGGGGTGATCCTAACTAACCCTATGTCCACTCCGATCATCCACTACTGCTAGCTTTGCCCGAGCAATATTCTCCCCTTGCCCCTTGGTAACAAGACAAATTCAAGGGGCACTATGGTTGGCCACCCGGTTACACCGGGGATGGGATCCTTATGGTCCCCCATCCGGGTTTTCCTATGACAGGGATGACCATGATAGTGCCGGGCCGAGTGGTAGCTAGTTCCCCTATTTTGTGCCTTTTTCCTCCATCCCTTATTTTATGTGATGCTTGCTTTGTATTGGTGGGATGTTGAGATGTATTTATGTTTAGCTTGGGGGAACTTTATTTTCTTAGGGTTTTGTCTCGGTGGCAATTATTGTTGTTGGGAATTTCCTTTTCTACTTTTTGCCTCGATGATTGATAATTGCATGCCTTCGTCTCTTATTGATGGTGTTTAATTGTTGTTTCTATGAGTTTTTCATGTCTATTCTTTCTCTCTTGATGATGTTGTTGTTGTGTTGATTTCTATGATGATGATGCATGTTGTTTGCTCCCATGAATTCATAGCCCTAATATCCAAAACCCTTGAATACAAATCCCTTTAACTCAAATCTTGTAGTTTAGGTGATTAGTTGCTAGTTTAATGTATAGTTCCTTTAATTTTCTTTGCTTATTCTTACTTTTTTGGTAGTTTAACTTGATTTTTGCTTTGTAGTTTCTTTTTATTTAGTTTTGCTTTCTTTTATTTAGTTTTGAAGTTACTAAGTGTTTTCTTTGTTTATTGCCCTATTTTCTATTTTTCTTCTCACTTGGCTTTGATGATGATGCTATTGATTCTTGGAGCTTAATGAAGGTGGTTGATCTTTCACCTTATTTTTATTAACATTGCTTGGAACCCCACTGAGATCCTTCTTATTTTCTTTCTTTTATTTTTTTACTTTTCTTAAATGAATAGATTAGGATTAGTTTTAGGAGAAGTTGAACGGTTCGAGGATGTATGCTTGTAACACCTTAGAGTGTTTGGAGTCATTGACGTTGTTGTCAAATGACCACTTGTTTGACGATTGGGAATTACGTGTTATACTTGCATCTTTGTTCCTTTCTTTATTTTCCTACTATTCCTTTATCTTTGTTTTCCTATTTTCTTTATTTTTCTTTACTTTTCCTTTCTTTTCCTTTCTTTTCTTTTCTTTCTTTTCTTTTTGTTTTTGGTTTGTATAAAGATTTTGTGGCTTTACTTTTCTTTTTGTTGTCTTTCTTGTGAATTGGACTATATACCAACGGACTTTTGCTTTTGAATGACCATCTTCCTAATTGGTAGCGGTATGCATGGTTTGAGAATATGCTTGGTTTATTCTAGGATGGCGTATGCTAAGGTAGCGTGTCTAAGAACTACAGGGATCATGAAACATCTTGTGAATTGGACTATATACCAACAGATTTTTGCTTTTGAATGAACATCTTCCTAATTGGTAGTGGTATGCACGGTTTGAGAATATGCTTGGTTGATTCTAGGATGGCGTATGCTAAGGTAGCGTGTCTAAGAACTAGGGGGATCATGAAACCCAATTCTATTTGTTTGTGGCGTGTTGGTAGTTGCTTCCTATGGTCAATTCGACACCAATAGTGAGTTTAAATTACACTACAACAAAATAAAGTAAAGGTAATAGTGCAAAACCATTGCCTAATATACAAAAAGTGTTGCCTTGTAGCTAAGGCAACATATATGAGGCGTAGTACATACCCCCGTTGTCTATTCATAAGGCAACACATTTTTATTCAAAGGCAACAATTTTGAAAGCCAAGGTAAAATGATACATAAGGCAACACTTTTACAAAGACAACAAATGAAAAATGTTGTCATCTAAGAAGACAATTCAAAAATGTTTCTAAATGTTGCCACTTCCAAGCATTTAGTAGTTGGTAGGGCTCGAACTTGTGACCTCAGGTCACAAGGTGAGTTACCCACCAACTCCACCAAACTTGCTTGTTTATATATATACACACACACACACACACACACACACTTACCTCCGTTTCTTTTGAGTTAACACGTATTCCTTTTTAGGAAGTTTTTTTTTTTAGTTGACACGTTTCCTTTTAGGGTAACTTTTTTACCTTGTATTTACAAGCTACCCCACTTGCTTTTTCATTCTCTCTCACTCTCTCTCCTCTCCTTAATATATGTGCCTAAATCAAACGCGTCAACTAAATAGAAACGGAGGAAGTATATATATATATATATATATATATATATATATATATATATATATATATATATATATATATATATATATATATATATATATATATATATATATATATATATATATATATATATATATATATATAACTCGCCATAAAAGAAACATCTTAAATTATGTTGTCTTTTTAATATAAATGTTGCCATAGATGGCAACATAGATATTGATGTTACATTTTCAAACAATAGTTTTGCTATTGTTGTCTTTTCATGCAACAATTATTATGTTTGTTGTCTTAGACAAGAAAAAAGGTAACACTTTAAGCTACTGTTGCCTTATATAGTCTAGAGCAACACTTTTTTTTCTATTAGTTTAGTTCAAGGTAACAAATAAATATTGTTGCGTTAGATTATTAAGAGTAACATTTCTGTAGTGTTGCAATCTTTAGTGTTGCCTATTCTCATTTTTTTTTTTTGCTACATCCATGTGAGGTTTACAATTTTTCAAGCCTTCTACACTTACTTCCATGAGCGGCATGGATCCTTGACTATTGCGGACCTAATCTAGAATCTTGACTCATAATTCTCAAACACGAGACCGAACCATCTAGGGAGGACAAAGGCATCTTTTAGGGGTGGTAATTTTTTTTTTTAGGATATTCTACATTATTTTTTGTCCTTGGGTTTACATTTGCCTACTTGCTAACCATTTGAGCCATTTCCCTTCTTTTTAAGCCACATCCTTAGAACTTTGAGCCTTTTGTTTCATTTTTGTTCCATTTTTGGTTTTTGTGAAACAAATGATCATGTTATTGGAGATTGTGGTATAAGACTTTGAGAATTGGTTCTTATTTGTAAGCAAGCTTGTGTTTTGTATAGCTTGTGAATAATGGCAAGTGAATAAATGAAAAAGCCGTCCAAATTTAAAAAAGGCAAGGACATTCAAATGCAATGTTGAAAAAGCCGTCTGTAGTTAAAAGAGGCGAGGACATTTGTTATGAATTTGAAAAATGCAAAATGAAAAGAAAAAGTGAAAAAATGAGAAAATGCAAAAATATTTTGATGTGAATCTTTTCTCCCCTTTTCAAGCATTGAGGACAATGCTTCCTTTAAGCTTCGGGAAGAAGCGTTTACGCTTTTTATACATATGATTGTGAATACATCTTTGCATAAGGTTGGGGATGTTAGTTTGTTTTTGTTTGGTGATTACTTAGTTATGAGGAGAAGGTTTGATCACCCTTTTGCTTCACTAATTAGGAATACCACCAAATTCTAAATTTTAACCCTACCCTCACCCTTTTGCCGTTATGTTACAACCTTGGGAAAGTCCTTCTGACCTAGAGGTTGAGTCACATATCGGGGGAGGAAGTTATGAGTTAAAGCCTAAGGAGAGGGAATGCAAAGTCAAGACGTCGAGTAGCCTAAAATATGTTCTTTTTCGGCTCCTTTGAGGAGCTATTGAGATGCTCACTAGAACGAGATTTGAGACTATAGGGAGAACACGGTAAGATCGAATAGGATGAAGGTGGATTGTGATTACTAGTTCTCTACGCTTAGCATATTCTATGTTTCAATCAACCTCGGATATCTTGGAACGTTCATACCCTTATTTGCTTAAGAAAGTTGTTTATTCATTTGAAGTGCAGTCATTTTGTAAAGTACAATTTGTAACGGTTTTGATTTCTTTTACCTTTGTGATTTGCCTCATGTTTGTTTGTTGAGAGTTATGGGTTAATCTCTTAGGAAACCCTTACGAGAGCATCACTCGTCCTCTAGAGCAATCTAGAGGTTCAAATGGCTTTTCTTTAGTTGCTAAAATTGACCGTGATTCCTACGAAAGTGAGTCTTACTATATATTCTCATCTCATGTCTTTCTTTTTTGTTTTTGAATAAGTCTTTCATCCTTATTCTTGCTTGGTTTTGCTCGAGAACGAGCAAAAGTTTAGCTTGGGGGAATTTGATGAGTGTCATTTATGGCACTCATTTGTTCTCGTTTAGTGTGATTTTAGATTGCTTTTATAGGTCTTTTCATTCCTTTTCCCTTATTTATTCTCTTTACTTCTTTAGTTTGCTCTTTCCTTCGTTGATTTTCCGTTTTCATGCATTTCTTGGTTTATTTTGTCTTTTTTCCTTTTAATTGTTTGTTTTCTTTCATTTTTAGGTTAAGATCGTTGTCTAAGGATTCCCGAGGTTTCTTCCCGAGTTTTGCATTGATTAGGATGCCTAGTGTCTTCCATTTGAAGCCCAAGTATGGAGATGTGCAAGTTCCAAGTAACCTTAAGCCGTGCATTCAAGCCGTGGGGGCACCAATTCGGATGTTGAACCCACCGTCAAGGTGTTTTAGGTTCTGCCATGCTCCGTGTTCATCAAGAACACCAAGTTGAGCGCACGAGGAGCATGAAGTTGAAGGGGAAGGAAGCTGCCCTATTCCTAGGCGCAGGCGCGCGCAATGATGGCGCGTCCGCGTGGCCTATGGAAGCGGGCGCACGTGGCCTTGTCGCGGCCACGCCTGTTGCTCCTCCTGTTCCGTACCCTCTTTTGCGCAGTCGCGCATCCTCTTGAAGAAGGTTGCGCCTGTACGAGTCTATTTTGGACGATCTAACTAACTTCTCTTTGTTAGTTTTACTATACATAGACTTTTCTTCTATTTTTAGAGAGAGAAGTAATTAGAGAGAAGTAATTTTAGAGAATCCATTGGTAGAAGATTAGAGAGAAGTTTTGAGAGAGAAACACTTGTTCTTAGGTTTTTAGAGAGAGAAATTCATGGTTGATTATTGATGATTCTAAGCACATTTTCCTTTGATTTCACCAACATTTGTAAGGATTTCTTAACTTTAATGCAATCTTTAGCTTTTGATTTCAATTGTTTGTTGATTGTTCAAGTTTAATGATTCATTGATTGAATTTGTTTGATTGAAATGATGATGATGAATTTTTTTATTAGCTTAGTTTTGATATTGATTTCTTTTATGGATTGTGAGTAGTTTACTTGCTAGGGAGGTGGTGAAGCATGTTTGAGTGATGGATCATAGGTAATTGGGAGTTTTTGATTGATTTAGCATTGTGATTAAATTAGTAAATTGATTTTGTGCATGTCTGTCATTGGTTAAAGAGTAGCTAACTTTAATTGTCATACTAGATTGCATTGTGTGCCTCCATTGATACGAACCATTTATTTGTAGCTCACATTTATCGATTGAGCTTGGTTTGTGACATTCCTAGTAGAGTCTTTCGTAGTTGGCGCTAAGTAGACCTCTAGGAGATAGCTTGTTGAGCTCTTTTGATTGCATTGTCTATCTTCCCTCGCAATACTCGAATTAATCAATCTCCAACTCGATTAGTGTGTGTCCATTGCAAGAATATGTGGATCCTAAATCCCTAGTGTTTGATATATTGATTTACTTTGTGATTACTTTGTTCGTTTAGTTGAATCTAGACAACCTACACTACCTCTTATACTTCGAAATAGCTTGACTTTGGCCATAGCAAACTTCCCCCCATTCCTAGTGGTTCAACCCGAACTTGCCCTATTACTTAATGTAGATTTGGTTATAAATAAGTTTGATTGGAGGAATCTTAGTTTCAACGACCTAGAATCCACCTCTCGATCAACCATCTTTTGAATTAGGCTTGTGGTAGTTGGTAGCTTAACAGTTCCACACACCGATCTCATCGAGTTGTCATAGGCCCTAATGCTTTGTGTTGTTTATTGGAAGTCTTTTTCTGGATTAAGGCCTAGATATTTTGCAGTTCGTAATGGGCACACATTTACAGCTGACCCATTGTCCACCAAAGTAAGAGGGATGTTGTATCCCTTGCACCCCACAGTTAAGTATAATGCATTGTTGTGGGTAATGTCTTTTGAAGGCAAATCATCACTAGTAAAAATCATTGATTTGTCGGATTTCTCACTAATAAGCAAGCTAACGAGATCCTGGGGAGTTGTGTCTGTACTTACAGACAAAGCCGTTAGAGCATTCATAAGAGAATTCCTATGTTCTTTAGAAGTACTTAGGAGTTCCCAAATGCTAACATTCGCATTGGATTGGCGAAGTTGTTTGACCAATGGATTTTCCACCTCAAGTAGAGGTGGTTTTGAATTTTTAACTTGACCTTGAATTTGATTTTGAGTTGTCGAAGATCCATTTGGTGGTGCTTGATAAACTCGCCCAAAACGAGTTAGATGATCTATCTCATTTGGGTTAGTTCTAGGACTCGTGAACAAACTTTCTTCTAGAGGCTTTGAGTGTGCCTCCATTTCAAGATGTTCCATGAGTTATGCTTGATGCCATTGTTCATCCAAGGAGAGATTTGATAAATCTTGTGATTTCCCTAAGAAATGATCCAAATCAAGCGCTCCACTTGTCTCATTTAGTAGACAAGGTGGAGGTGGGACGGCAGCATACTTAGAGACATATAAGTCTTGAAAGTCATCATCCCATAACCCACACACTTCATTAGTTGCCCCTACGAGTGTTGCGGTTAGAGGCTTCCCTATAGGTGTGATATAGTCCAAAGGATTTAACGTATCACTTCCCATATGTTCCTCATCAATGTGAAATGCTCCTAATGGGGATACATTATTGTTGGCCTTAGGCGTGGGAATTCTCCCATCGTTTACTAGATCTTGAACCTTGTGCTTTAGGACATAGCAACGTTCAGTATCATGCCCAACGCCTCTATGATAAGCACAATAAGCATTTTCATCCCATTGGGCGTATCTTTATTCTGGTGGAGTGGGTGGCGTTGGCCCTATTAGTGCAAGTAAACCTTTTTCGCTTAATTTTTCACTACTACAAAAATGCTCAAAGAGACCCTAGATAAGAGACCCGTTAACTACATAACGGGTCTCTTTTAAAAGAGAGACCGATTATCTTAAATAACAGGTCTCTCGAAACAACCATGAGACCCGACATTTAAGATAACCGGTCTCTTGATGTTTTTCAAAAAAAATAAAAATACAAAGAGAGACCCATCCTTTTTAAAACATGTCTCTTTAATTTAATTTTTTAAATTGAAAAAATCAGAGAGACCTGTCATCTTAAATGACCGATCTCCTCAAAATTCCCAAAATCACGTGCAGTTGGTCAAAACCCCAACACTTCCCTTTTCTTCTTATCTGCGGCTTCCACCTCGTAACTCATAACTCCCTCCTCTTATCTCTTTCTATCTTCTCCCTCCTCTCATTTCTTTATGTTGAGACTTGGGAGTACTCATCTCTTTTTCCCTCCTCCTTTATTCTCTTTCCTTCTCATCCCATTTTTAATTTCCTTCATATTTTTTAAATTTCAACTCTTCACAACGTAGTATCATAATTTCAAGATCTAGGTGAGTTTGTATTTTTTTCGTATTTAAGGGTTAATCTTCATATTTTTGAACGAAAATTGATTTTCTTATAATTATATAAATTTTGTTTTTTTTTATAAAAAAAAAAATTTGTTCGATTTTTTGTTATGATAATTAATTTTTCATTTAGTTTTCTTGGGAATGTTTTTGTTTTTGAACTTATTTTCTACAAAATTTGTTTATGAGGTTTGAATCTGATGTATTTTCGATTATGTTTTGAGGTTTTTTAAAATCGATTTTTTTTTTTGTATTTTTCCCTTTTTGTTATACTATTTTTGCAATTTTTTTAACTTTAGTTCTTTCATTTCAGATCTAGTTTTGATGTATTTTTCGCTCACTTTGTTTTTCAGATCTAGTTTATAATTAGTTCAGTTTATTTTTCGCTCACTTTTTTTTAAAATAATTTTTGTTAATTTTTTTTTTTCATTTCTTATATGATAGTTAAATCTGAAATGTTGATGTATTTTATTTCTTATTTTCATTCTCAATCTCGTTTTTTAGTTCTTTAAATTTTTATTCTGGTATTTTTTTTTCGTTTTTAAAATTTATTCTTTTGCTTTTCCTGCCAGTTCGTTCTTTAGCTCGTTTGTCAAATTTATCTTTTTTTTCTTCGTTCGGTTGATTTTTTTTTTTTTTTTTATCTTTTGTATTTGTTGGTAAAATTTCTGATTCATTTTTCTGGAGACTAATTTTGTTTTTTTTTACTTTATCTATATTTGTGGTTACAGGTAAAGATTTCTACAGGCTAAGTTTGGAGTGGAGAAATTTGTAATTGAAGCAAGAAGTTTAGGGTTCGTTTGGCATCATTGTGGTTTTCTGTTTTTTGGTTTTTTGTTTTTAAAATCATATGATATATGCCACATAATGAATCAAAAATTAGTAAAAGTTATTAAAACCATGATAAAAATGAAAACTGACAACAGAAAAGTGGAAACACCTTTTTCTTGTTTCCTGTTTTTGATTTTTTGTTTTCAAAAATACTGGAAACTGAAAACAAAAAACAATGCCAAACAAGCCTTTAACTTACAGATTTTTTTTTTAACTCTGTATACTAGATTTTCATTATTGATATTTGTATTATGTTTGTAACTTTTGAGATATATGACATTCAACAAATAATTTTGTATTCCGTATTTAATAATGCAAAAAAAAAGTAATATTGATAAATTGTTGTTATAATTCTAAAAGTCAAATGAAATAAACTATTTTTTTTTATTTTAAATGAGACCCAAGAGACCGCTTAAGTTTAATAAGCGGTCTCAAATTTCTCAAAAAAAGAGAGTGCTTGTATTTTGTAGGTGGTCTCAGTTTTCCACAAAAAAGAGACCGCCTATCTTCAATAGGTGGTCTCAGTTTTCTGAAGCTAGAGACCGCCTCTAGACAAGCAGTCTCTTTGCCAAAGAGACCGCTTAGCTAGAGACCGCCTCTAAGGGAGTCTCTTTGGCTAATTTGGACGGGTCTCTTTGGCCTATTTTGTAGTAGTGTTTCTAGCAACTCTTTGTAACTCACAGGGAATTGTGTACATTTTCTTTCTTTTATCCATCTTCTTCGAGGATTATTACTGTGATATTGAGTCGTGTTATTATATTGCGTAGAAGTCGCAAATACATCAATAGAGGATGAAGTGTTATCATTCCCCTTTCTGTAGTTATTCTTAGGTTGATGATGATGAGGCTTATTTGCTTTTTCTTTAGCAAGATCATCTTCAATCCTAGTAGCCACAGAATAGACCTTTTGAAAAGTGTCTAAACCAAGGTAGCGTAGATGTTTGTTGTACTTTTCATGACAATTGTTAATGAACTTTTGTACTAACTCGAGTTCAGGTGGCCTTTGGGCAAGGTGAGCCGCCTTTTCTCGCCATCTACCATAGAAAGCAAGGAAACATTCATCGTCGCCTTGCTTAAGCATTTCAAGTTCACGTAGAGTCAATTTGAACTCTACGTTACTCTCATATTGGGTAATGAAAGTCGAGACTACATCTTCCCATGTTGTTTTGAATTTTAGATCTAGCCCATAATACTACTCTCTTGCGGTTGGATCTAGAGATAAAGGAAAAGTCAAAGCATAAAGCTTAGGTTCAACTCCCTTTAATGCCATAGTGCCAGTAAAACACATTAAATGGTTTTGTGGATTATTGGTCACCTTGAATATTGGCAAGTCGGTAGCTACGAACTTTTCTAGTAAAGCAAGTCATGTAGGAGGAGCAAACTTTTCTGCGTCGATGTACTTGTTCCCCATTGTAGAACGAAGAACAAGCTTCTCCAACGACTTTTCTTTGATGGATAGTTGTTCCATCTTTTGTTGCAAGGCTAAAGTTTTGGCATTTTTCTTTTCAGCCTTTTAAAGTTTCTTAATTCTTCTCTCCTCGGCCTCTTGAGCCTTTTCTTCTCTCAAACGAGCAATCTCTTCTTGAAGTTGCTCTATGGTTGACATTGTTGTTGGACAAGAATTAGTTGTCGAGGGAAGGTGGTTTGAAAGGAGTGGATTGTTTGATGGTAAACGTAGAATGCGAGCGCCCTTGAATCTTCATTCCCAAGCTTGGAAACCTTCCCTAAAAGAAGTTCGAAAGGATAAGTAAATTGATATGCTTGTTTAGGAGATGAATGAAGAAGAAAAGAAGAAAAACGCAAGATGTATTCGAATGGATAACACCAAATTTAAACAATTCTTTGATAAAGATATTGCTTGAATGGATCGATTTGTTCTTCGAAGAATCAAAAAGGTTCATAACAGTAGGCGCACGCAAGTAACCAGGTTGCGCACAGAAGGCGCGCGCATCCCTAGCTCTTGCGCTTTATTCGAGCAGTTTTTTTTTTGTATTTTTTTTTATGTTTTTTTTATGCTACCCCTTGAATACGACTCAAAATTACGAAGGGACAACTTCGTAATAGTCCCTTCGTAATTGGGAACCTAAACCAGGTTAAAAGAAAGAAAAAAGCTATCCTAAACACGTCACACATAGTCATGTAATCACATAAGCATACAATAAGCCAAGGTTCACACAATGCATTTCTAAGGTTTTAAGCTTGGGTGTCCAAATGTACCATATCTTAAGGAACGATGCACAAATCAATCACTCAACGTGTTAACTCATGACATAGCCCTCCCAACATTTTGTTGACGATATGGGTGGGATGATTGTTATTGATTTTGGGATAGAAGCCTAGTGTTGGAAACTCCTAGTCAATGAGCCAATCCCCAAGGGTTAAAGTGTGCTATGATTATGCATGATGCAATGTTGCTTGTTTGGTTTTTACTTTTGTGAAAAAGGAAGATATAATGCGTTCAAGCCTCGCTCTCTAACTAGAGATTATCCAAGTTAATTCTCGTTACGACTCATAGGCAACCTAGTGTTGGAAACCTTGAACCATAACTAAGAACTAATCTTGTAACCTCTAAGTCCCCAGTGGAGTCGCCACTATGAGGGTTTTCCCATCATAGGAGATCCTTCTCTTTAGATGCCCATGGCCCTTAAAAACCTAGGACTTAACACTTGTTAGGGTGTATTAGGATTTGAATTCCTGACTATTTGGGGGACCTTGAATTAGAAATGATCCTCTCATCACGCTTTTTTGTAAGAAACAAGTAGGAGTCGCCAATGAGTTTTAGGAAAACTCATAAACCTCGTTCATGCCTTTCTCACAAGTATAGTTCAAGGGATAATTAGCACGAATCGTAAGTTTACCCATGCTCAAATTGGTCTACATGTACCAGAAATGAGTTCGGGAGCGAGGGTACTAAAATAACGTTCCTTTTAGGGAGGAATCGCTATTCTAGCTCTAGTTACGGCCTCTACAAGCTCTTCCTTTTTCACAATTTCATCACCAAACAATATATGCAACATGATACCTAAAACTAAGTTAGTTAATTTTATTTACACGCATTGATCACGTAGGAATTACATTGCAAAAGTCGTTATTCTTATTTAATCAATATTCATGAATTAAACGAAATAAACAAGATTCGCCTTGGCTTAAGTGATCAACCAACAATTAATTATTCAATTCTATTCTTATTTATTGCAAGATACTTTGTGAAATTAACTAATTAAAGGTTCGCTTAAAGTGATCAAACAACACTAATTAATTAATTTAAGTTATTTTAAACAAGAACAAAAAGGTGATTGATCTAAGTGCTCGGGAATTTACCACTTCTCTTTGCTAGATCTTCGTTTAGAACACTTATGGACTCCTTCTTGTTCGGGAACCTCCACCGTAGTAACAAGTATTAAAGATGGTGAGTGTTTAGGACAAGAGGGTTTGGTAGTTCACAAAGTTTCTGCCAGTGTTTTAGGTTAATTTTTGTCTGTTTGAGCCTCGTATTAAGCCCCTATTTATAGGGAATGGGTACAATTAGGTTTTTGAACATTCTGCCGTAGCAGGTGTCGCGCTCATATGAATGGGTTGTGCGCGACATCCCAGCACAAGTGGATTGGTTGCACTGCTATAGGCAGCGCAGCTGATTGTGGAAAGATTCGATTTCATATTTTTATGAAATTTTGAATCTTCCGCAAGCGCATCACTAGAAGCTGCGCTGGGTGTTGTGCGCAACCTTGTGAGTTGCGTGCACCAGACCAGCGCGACTCATTGAGATGTGCATGGATTTCTCTGCAGCAGCATTGATTTTAATCTAGGCGCCTCTAAATCCGTTATTTTTAGGTTTTAAACTCAGGCTTAAGCCTAATTATGATCGGGCTTAGTTGATTGGACCTTAATGATTTTTTTTGGGTTAGGCTAGTTTATTTTTATGTTCTTGTGTTTCAATCAGTTATCCATAAGTGTTCTTCACGTTAATCCAACACGAAGATGGTTTTATTTATCGTCATTGCACTTCCTGTCGGGACAGGAGGCCAAAAGTAGATGTCTACACCTTCCTTCTTCTTCGTCATCTAAGCACGAAAATACTACTAACAATATAAGCCAAGTTGATCTCACTGAAGTGTTAGCTCTTGATGCTCCATTGCCCAAAAAAAGGAGAACTTACACTCCTTTAGGAATGACATATGATGCGGCCTTTGAACGCCTCTATGGTCAATGCTTGATCGCCCCTATTGGGCCATTTCCAAAGCCAAAACCTTAAGAAAGGAGCGCCAAATGGAATCCCAATGCCCATTGCAAGTACCATCAAGGAAGGGGTCACTTTACCGAACAATGCTGGATTTTGAAGGACGCAATTCAAGACTTAGTAGATGCCAACAAACTTACCGTCCTTCCAGGTGGTAAAAAGTGACAAGCAGTAATGAGCACAAGGCGCGCGAGATTTTATGATTTCTTCTTTTTATTAGTTTCCCTTTCTGCAATTCAAGTCTAGTATAGATTTCCCTTTCTACAATTTTCATGATAATTTTGTTAGCTTATTCACCATTTTCATCAATAAATTGAGTATTCTTTACGATAACGATCATTTTCACAAAACAAAAAAAAAAATCAATTACCGAACTAAACACAAGGTACACGTATTTTATATACTCTTTGAGGCAAAAATGTATATGCTATATTAACAAAGATAATACTCCATACCACACACCAAATCAGTTAACTTAAGCTATATTAACTTCCATTAATTTAAAAAGTGGTATTCTTCTAACACTCTTTGAGGCAAAATCATCAATCAAGTCTTCATATTCCACTTTGTTTAGAAGATCATTCTCAATGCTATCATTGCCAATCCATAAAGTATTTCTTGTGGCATTGTAGAACAAAGACATGACTTCAATAGCTTTAACTTTGAAAAACTTCTTTCTGCAGTTGCAACGGTCACAGGAATAGTTAACAAAATTCTATATCCAATAGTTGCATTAGGAAAACAGTCCACATCTTTCAAAAACCTTAAAATATCAATTGGTCCTTTTATGTCATCACACAAAATTTCTTTAAGCAACTTTAACTCCACAAATAATTCATTCCTATCAATATCTGATTGTTCATTTGACATAAGTACATATTCAAATTTCAAACAAGAGAACTTCAAATTAAATCATCCAATGATTTCAAATTTTGAGGAGTGGATAAGAAACCAAAAATACTTTCACATTCCTAGAATTTCTCAAATCTTTTATAAGGAGAACTAATAGCTTGATCAACAATAAAAAGCAAGTAATCAACTCTAAATGATTCTTCTGAAGATAAAGGAGCATTTGATGAAGTGCTTGGATTTTCATCAAAATGTTTTTTCCTTCAAATTTTACGCTTTTGGGGAAACATAGGATCAATTTCCATTTAAATAGCAATTTCTTTAGCCCTACTCAAAGCATCATAAAAACCAGTTTCTCTATACCCCTCAAAAAAAGAAATCAACCCTCTTATTTTTTTTAATAGCCACATCAATAAGCATCCTTTGATTGTAATAGCTTGCTTACCAAATTAATTGCAAATAGTATTTCATACCTATTGCAATTAAAAACTCAAAATCACCAAGCTAATTATTTGCTAAGGATTTGGCTTCACTCTTTATAGTATATTTCTTATCATTGCTATCGGCTACTTGAAGTAAAGCTTCTTGTATATCTGACATATCTCACAGCCTTAACACTTTCAACATGACTTTCCCAACTAGTAAATGACAATGCCTTAATAGTTAGTCCTTGATAGCGATTTTAGACGATCTTTAAAACCCTATTCTTGCAAGTGTACAAGTTCTAGTAGTAAGTGACAAATAATAGGGTATCGTATCCACAGGGAACATTGAATAATAATATAGTCTATAGTCTACTAATTTAATTGAGAAATAGATTGAGCTGTTTTGCTAAACTAAAACAGAAATTAAATAAGACAAATAAGGTTGACAGGAATAATAAAATCAGAGAACAATCAAATTAAAAGTAACTCGAGGACGATTGAATTCACCACCAATAGTACGACTAATAACTTAGTTGGAATAAGAATTAATAGGTTTTATTAAGCAACCAAGACTACAAGCCCGGAATACTCTAAAGTAAATAATATTGTAATCAAGTAGGTGACACAATATATCTAAATTAAGCATAAATTATTCAACTAATTGATCACAATCAATAACCATTACATAACATCACACTTTGAACTACAAGAAAAAAATGTAAATTAGATAACCAATTAAGCCAATGAATAGTTCTACAAGAATTATTATCAACGTAAATTGGAAAATAACAATTGAACAAATTAATCTAAAGTTATGCAATCATAAAACCAGAATTACTTCTCAACCAATTAAATTAGAAAATCATACTAATAGGGTATCATCTAAGCCCTAAAATTGAGAAATTAGCTACTCATAATTCAAGAGAACATCACCCAATTATGATAAACCATTGAAGATATCACCGATCTACACCCCGAATCGATGCCGTACTTTGTAGGTGGTTCTTCACTCCTCTCCGGTACTGCTACTGCTCTATTTCGCGCCTTCTTATAATTGGAGTCCCCACCTTGCCCTCCAAGATGAGGATCTTTTGGTACGATATTCTCGAGATACACCTACGGCAATTCCCTTCTTCATTTTCTCGTGTGGCTGTCCAAAGGAAATGGAATATTTCCTTTCCATTTTTCCTCTTTTGTTGGAAGTGGGTTTTCATCTTCATAAGGGAAAGAATAGTTCTTTTCCTTATCTTCCTTTAACTCTTGCTGCTCTTTCTTTACGGGGGAAATAAAGTGGCTACAAGCATTAGTGGGATTAAGCGCTTGACTCCATTAATTTCTTTGCTTAGAATTCATTATCCTCTCTTCAATTAGTAACCAAATAAATGTAACTAGTAAGATTTTTAATAAAAAAAAAAGTGATATTTACGATAAAACGTGTAAACGCACAAAAATACTAATGATGAGTGTCATTTATGACACCCTTGGGCTAGATTTTTCTCTATAGTTTTGTGCTCATTTTTAGTCTTTTATGTCGAATTTTTAGGGAATAACGCTTGATTTGCGTGTTTGTGTGTTTATTTAGAGAAATACGTGCTCTTAATGGTTTTCTTTCTGTTTTATGCATTTCTCGGCTATTTCTCCCGCTTCTTCGTTTATTTGAATTGTTTTGTAGGTGTGTCGAGTTTCCCGGGATTTAATTATCAAGGAGGAAGCTCGAGCGCATTCAAGGAGTTTGATTGAGCGAAGTTCGGGAATCCAATCATGCAATTCAAGCTAGCTCTACAAGCATAAGAACCTTGGAAGCAACGCTTTAGCTTGGGATATTCAAGCGCTTGGAGATTAAAGTTGCTGCCCTTCTCACGAGCATCACCTCGAGTGCACTGATGATAGGGATGCTTGGGAGCGCGGAGTTTGATCGAGCAAGCGAAGGAGCCAAGGCCTCGTGCACCACAAAGGGGTGCGCGCGCGCGACATAGGGGTGCGTGCGCGCAGACCCAGCTGTCCGCGCGCGGCTGTTGGGTGCGTGCGCACGGCCCTGTGCAGCCTCCTTCGCTCGATTTTTCTATTTATAGATTTTGACATTCTTTTTTTAGGACGACTTGATTTTTGTACTTTAGATATAATTTTCCAGAAATAGTAGAGAGAGAAAGTAGAGAGAGAAGCTTAAGATTTACTTTTTTATACTTTAATTTGATCTTAGATTTCAATTGGATCTTGAAATTCCTTCTTCAATTCAATGAAAGTTTGTAAGATTTCTTTCCTTTGATTTAATTTTAATGCAATTCTTTCTAGTTTCTTGAACTTTGATTGAGATTACATTCCTTACTCTAGAATTTGTTGATTGATTGATTTTCTTTTGATTAAGCTTTAAATGAATATGAATTTGATTGAATTTGTTTTGTTCCTTAATTTCACCATGATTAGTGAGTAGATTAGTTGCTAGGGAGAAGGGGAAGCATGCTTGATTGATTATTTTTGCTAGTTGATGATACTAAATTGATTGGATTGTTGCAATTAAATTGGTTGACAGAGTTGTGCATGTGATTAATTAGACTAGGAGTGATCAACCTATAAGATTAATCTAGATTGCATTGCAAATTTCAATGACATGAACCCTTGATTTGAGAATTGCTTTAATTAATTGAATTTGATTGTGATTTTCCTTGTTAGCCATTCGTAGTGAATCCTAGCTTGGCTTATAGGAGATAGCTTTTGGATTCCTTTGATTGCAACTATTGTTTGTCCCTTGTGATGTTGAACCGATTGAGTGATCTATAAATTAGCATAATCATTGAGCTTGCATGTGGAACCTATATCCCTAGTGTTTAGCATATTGAATTCTTCGATTTGTCTAGCTTCTTGACACTTTAGTTACCAACCACAGCCATTTATATTCTTCGAATTAGCTTGACATAGGCTATAGCATCGTTCCTACTCATTCCTTTGGGTTCGACCCTAGATTTACCATATACTTGTATTAGGTTGGCCAAGTGTTTACAAATTAGGTTTGGCTCTAGGGAGAGGTAGATAACGACCTACATTTTCCTCTTGTCAAAATGGCGCTGTTGTCGGGGAATGATATTGGTGATTTGTTATAGTTGTTGAGTCTATTTCACCTTTAATTGAAAATACAAAAAGATTTTCTTTTAGGCTACACTTGTAGCCTCACTACTAACCATTTCTTTTGAGATTTTATGCATAGAGCACGTGGTCATTCACTAGTGTCATTTGATCCGGAAATTGAGAGAACTATTGCAAGGTTAAGGGGTGCTAGACGATCTTTGAGCCCTAGCATTTCAAGTGAAGAAGAAGCACAACAAGAGGAACAAGAAAGAATGGGAGAATATCCAAGGGTGGTGTTGAAAGAATTGGGGATTCCCGGTGCATATAGATTTGAGAGTGGGATTGCTCCACCTACAACACCGGCAAATGACTTTGAAATAAGACTGGCAATGATTACTTTGATAGAGAGGCGACAATTTAGTGGGGCCAAGCCTAAAAGCCCGCTAAATCATCTCAAGGAGTTTGAAAAGTATTGCAATACTATCAAGGTGAATGGAATTTCCCAAGAATTTATCCGCCTCAAGCTTTTTCCCTTTTCGCTCATAGGGCGTGCCTTGGAATGGCTAGACAAGGAAGTCAAGCCGAATTCTCTAAGGACATGGGATGAAGTGACCAAGGAGAATCTATCCCGTTTTATCCACAAAAGAAACGGCAAAGGCTAGAGCTTTGATTCAAGGATTCAAGAAAAAGCCTAGTGAGAATCTCTATGAAGCATGGGAGAGATACAAAGAGTATCAAAGAGAGTGTCCTCTCCACGGAATTCCTACTTACCAAATTATTCAAATCTTCTATGGAGGCCTTAGCCCTCAAGGAAAATCATGTTAAGATGGAGGAGCCGGAGGTCCTATCATGAACAAAACGGAAGAAGAAGTGGTGGATTGACATAATTGAAGACGTTGTGAGGTATTATAGAGATTGGCAAGATGGAGAAAGAGAGTCAACTAGCAAGAGTAGCTCTTCGGTGTACTCGGTTGATCATCTCAATGCAATCAACAATCTATCCTCACAAATGACAAACTTGGGGAAGGAGATGTCCGCTATCAAGGCGAAGTTGGAAAGTGCTACCTACCAAGTTTCAAGTCTTCCCTCCCAATCTAAGGGGAGAGGTATGTCTTCTAAATCTCAACTCCCTCCCTCTTCTAATAACATGCTTAGTGGATTCTTGTTTTGTGATGATTGTGGGTCGTATGATCATGATGTTTCTAGTTGCTCTCATGCATGTATGGATGTTTATGATGATCAAGATAGAAATGTGAATGAGCATGTAAACTATGTGTCAAATAATCCTGATTCTAGGTTTGAGAATCAAAGAGGTCAATGGAATAGGAATTACAAAAACCATGGCAATTTTGACAACTACAACCAAGGTGGTGGTAATAGGAACCATGGGAACCAAAATTCCCGAGGTAACTATAACAACGAAGGTTATAGTAGCCAAAATCATAACCAAAATTATGGTAATCATAACCAAGGTTATGGTAACCATAATCAAGGTAGAGGTAATTGGAACAATCAAAATAGGGGAAGTTTTCAAAATAATTCTCAACGGGGTCCCCCACTCGAATTTGCTCCAAAGACCCAAGATGATAATTCCTATGTTCATTCTTCTTCTTCTTCTTCTTCTTCTTCCAGGACTAATTTAGAGGAAGTCAATGAGAATCAAATCAAGTTGTTGAACACCTACATGGCGGTTAGTGATAAGAAATTCAATGAAGTGATGACTCATAACAAGATGTTAGAGACCTAAATCACTCAACTAGCCAATACCTTGAAAGAGAATTCTAGCCCTTCTTCTCTACCCTCTCAAGGTCTTGACCCCAAGAAACCGGTCTATTCTATCACCACTAGAAGTGGCAAAGTGCTAGAGGAGAGAGTTTCTAATAGGAGTCAAGAGAAGGAGAAGATGAGTGATTCAAGTGAGGAAAAAGAGAGTAATGTGTTAAACAAGGTGAGTAAGGAAACCAAAAAGGAAAAGAAGAGTGATGAAAAAGTTCAAGAGGAGGTGATCAAGCCCAAACTTCCATATCCCCAAAAGTTTTTGAAAAACAAGCTTGATGAACAATTTGGGAGATTTCTTGATATGTTTAAGGAAGTTCATCTTTTAATCCTTTTTACCGAAGCCATGACCCTAATGCCTAGATACTCTAAGTTCCTTAAGGAACTCTTGAGTGGCAAGAGAGAGTGTAATGAGATAGATTCGGTGGAGGTTGGGGAATGTTGTAGTGCTTTGATTCATAATGACTTACCTAAGAAAATGAAAGATTCGAGTAATTTCACCATTCCTTGCAAAATCAATGGAAAATTGTTCCAAAATGCTCTTTGTGATCTTGGTGCTAGTGTGAGTATCATGCCTTATTCGGTCTTTAGGAAGCTTAAGCTAGGTGAGCTTCTTCCAACTAACATGACTTTGCAATTAGCTGATCGATCTATTAAGTTTCCAAAGGGAAGAGTTGAAGATGTTCCCCTCAAGATAGGAGAGTTCACCATTCCGGTTGATTTTATTGTGCTAGAGATAGCGGAAGATGATAACATACCTATCATTCTTGGGAGAACTTTCTTAGATACTTCGGGAGCTTTGATAGATGTGAAAGGAGGTCTTATTACTTTGAGAGTTGGTAATGATTAGGCTAGTTTTGAGCTTAAGCCGATGCATGAATCTTTGTCTCTTGTAAATGGAATTATGTGTGTAAATTCCCCTCAACCCAACGATAATGTTTGTATGATTGTTTCTTCTACTAACAAAGTTCTTGAGGTTTTTGATGATGTGCCTTTGAGTGTTGAATGCCAGAAGGTTAGTGAAGAGAACAAGGTGCCTTTGAAGCTTAAGGATGAGGAAGTGATTGATTATTCCTCTATGGTTTGAGCTCTACCCTCAAGAAGACGAGGTTGACTCCAAGTGTGTTGATGGTGAGAAGCCGTCCATTAGTAGGAGTAAGAAGAAAAAGAAGAAAAAGAAAGCTTTAGAAAGAAGAAAATGAAGTTGAAGCAACATAAGCTTGTTTCGAAAGTTTTATCAAGTGAGAGTTCATCAAGCAACGATGTGAAGTTTCTAAGAATTGAGGAAGAGTTTGTCCCCTCTATCACTTTAAATAAGGTGGTTTTCTTCGACCCTCCATGATTTGGAAGAAGGGTCGAGCTAATGACGTTAAACAAGCGCTTCCTGGGAGGCAACCCGGTTTTCTAACCCTTTTCTTTTGATTTTTCATTTTTCAATATCTCTTTTATTTTTGAGAATTTATCTTATTCTTCTTTGTTTTCTTGATTTTAGGTGCCATGAGATTGGATCGATGAAAATTTCGAACTATTTCGGTGTTAATTCAAGGTTTCTCGAGGTTTGGTTAAGCTAAGGTGAAGAAGCTTGTTGGGGTTTTATGCTCCCGTGTTTGCATTTTCATTGATTTTCTATTCTTTTTCGAGTGAGTTTTCAACTATCTCGTTAATGCAAATAAGAGAGTATTTTCATGGCCGAAATTTTCTTGCTTAGTGCGCACGCACCCAACAACCGCGCGCGCGCACAGTTGGGTCTGCGCGCACGCACCAAAAGGGTCAGATATCTTAGCTCATGTTATTGAAATTTGACGGTTTTTGAACCCCCTTGGTGCGCACGCACCAACATCCCTGTGCGCGCGCACTAAGAGGGTCAGATTTTTTGGCCTGCTTTTGGTGCGTCTCAAGCGAGAATCAGCCCCCCAGCCCCTACCTGGTGCGCACGCACCTCCTTGCTGTGCGCACGCACCAGGTAGGCAGCGTTATTGGCCAATGTTGCAGCCCCGAACTCGCTGCAAAGCCCCCCTCTTGCCGTCGCTGGTGCGTACGCACCAACCCCTTTGTGCGCACGCACCATCGACAGCAGCCCCCCTGTTTCGTGCCCTTTCTCCCTAGTTCACCCCCTTATTTCACTCCATTCTCTCTCCTCGAACTCCCCTTCATTCTTCTACTCTTTCATTGCCTTCAAACCCCCTAAATCTCTTTGAAAACTCAAGCCCATTCATCCTTTTTATTATCGATCAATTCATCACAAATTACATTAACCTCATTTCAAATCTTTAAAATAAAATAAAAAAATCTAAAATTTTCGATTTTATTTTTGAAAATTTGGGGCTAAATTAGAATTTTTGAGGATTTGTTTTGGTGCTTGAATCTTCACTTTGGTTGTTCTAATTGTTCTATATTCATCAATTGTGCAATTTGCAAGTAATTCTAAGCTTTATTGAGGTATAATTTCTCACTTTCTAGTCATCTTCTTCCTCATTTTTGAAGCTTGTAATCCTTGTTTTTGTTTTCATGGTAGAACTCCATTGTTGGTTCTTTTAACTTGTAATTTGTGTTGAATGATGTTATTGGATGTTAAATTGAAGCTTTTTCATGATGAATTTGTATACCTTGCTTGAATCCTTGATTCACCATTGTTGGTCATTTTCTCTCTCATGGGTATTCTATATGATAGTTTTATTTCTTTGATGATTCAATGTTTTGAGATTAATTTGCTCATAATGATTCATGATTTGGTCTCTTGTGTCCAATTTTGCCTTTAATTCATGAATAGTTGCTTCAAGCTTATGTCTCAATATTCATGGCATTGTTCATGTGTGACCATTTCTTGTTTCATTTTTGATTGAATAATATTTGTGCTTGACTTTATCGCAATTTCTTTAGAATATTCTTGAACAATGATAATTTTAAAGAATTGCTCATGAATTGCTTTGCTTCTTGTAGATAGCTCCTATCCGTCATAAGAAGCGTGCTAGAACAAGTTTATACAAAGCTAGGCACGTTGTTCCACCTCCCCCCGAGGTGTTAGAGAGATACGGCATTGAATTCTCTAAGGAATTACATTAGGATAGGCTCAAGCAACTATCCAAGCGAAAGCTCAAGTCAACAAGATTCTAAGATCAAACAACAACCAAGTTACTAGGAATAGATGATGACGTTTGCTACCTAGCCAGGAACCTTGGTCTCCTAGAGTTCTTGGATTTGAGCGCCCCTACCTATGCTAGGGTGACGTATAAGT
This sequence comes from Chenopodium album, assembly GCF_948465745.1. Lineage (NCBI taxonomy): Eukaryota > Viridiplantae > Streptophyta > Magnoliopsida > Caryophyllales > Amaranthaceae > Chenopodium > Chenopodium album. The sequence goes on from NC_137844.1 coordinate 38,725,751, forward strand.
TTCTATCGTCCCTTGAAGTGGTCCGAGAGTCAAGCGGTGACTCTTCGAGAACTTTGACCTTTCAACTTTTCAATAATGATCATCGGTTGTCGGAGTCGCAACTTTGTTCCTACTTTCGGTTTCCTTGGGCCGTTAATGAAGACCATATTGTCTATCCAGCCAATGGAAAAATGTCTAGCAACCATGAATATGATGAACTCAGGTGGTGGCGGCGTATCTCTGATGAGCGGAAATATAAGCCTCAAATATTGTTGTTTGTTCTGCTGATCGTTGTCTGCTGTGTACCTCTGTTTCTCTGTGATTATGATTCCTGATGATGATTGCTTTATATCTTTTTTCCTGACTCTGCTTCTGCTGATGACTCTGCTCCCTGTTTCATTGCTGACCCTATTCCTGATACTATCATATATTACTTTTTCTTTATTTTCATACATTTTATCTTTTATATTCTCCTTTTCTTTTGTAATGAAGTTACTAACAATCTTGTTTGTATATAGTCTATATTATTTCTTACTTTGTTTCGTCACTTATGCTTTGGACATTAATGCTTCACAAAGGCGCTCTTTCACTTTGTTTAAATGAAGCATAGCTTCGACGCCTGGTGAGATCCTTCTGTTTTTCTTTTTATTTTCTTCTCTTGGATGCTTAGTTTAGGTTTAGACTTAGGAGAAGTTGAACGGTTCGAGGATGTTTGCTTTCTAACACCTTAGTGTGTTTGGGAACATTGGCATTGTAGCCGAATGTTCACTTGTTTTTCGATTGGGACTTATGTGTGTTCGCATGACTTCCTTGTTGCATTTCTACTTCTATTTTCTTATGTTTTTCTTTTTCTTTTTGTTTCCCTTTTCCATCTTTTTCTATTTTCCTTTTTACACTTTGCTTTCTTACATTTTGATTTTATACTTTCCTTTGAAAAAAAAAATCAGAAGAGTAAAATTAAAAAATAAAAAATATTAAACACCAAAAAACTTGTTTTTGTAAATATGAATAAAATGTTTTTGAGGAATTGCTTTTCTTTCTTCATAATTTTGCTTTTACTTTGGACTTAGCACCACTTGAGCTCGCACTTTGGCTATTGTTCTTCCTAAACACAATGGTTTGCACGGTTTGAGAGTATCTTTGGTTGACTTTAGGATAGAACATGCTAAGGAAGTTGACTAGAACTATTGGGATCTTGAAGCCGGATTCTCTTATTTTCAAAAACTCGCAATTGTTCCCCTTAGGGGGATTTGATGCTTTTAGTGAGTTTTTGTCACAACCTTATGAGGTTTCTTTTTTTTCAAGCCTTCTTCAACTACTTGTATGAGCGGCATGGATCCTTGACTTTTGCGGACCTAATCTTGAAACTTGACTCATAATTCTCGAACACGAGACCGAACCTTCTAGGGAGGATAAAGGCATGTTTTCGGGGTGGTAAGTTTTCTTTTCTAGGTCGATCTTCTTTATTTCTAGTTCTTGGGATCATATTTGCCTCCTTGCTAACCATTTGAGCCTTTTCCCTTCTTTTCTAGCCACATCTTTAGTTCTTTGTGCCTCTTGTTTCTTTTTGTTCCATTTTTGGTTTTTGTGAAGCAAATGGCCATGTTCTTGGAGTTTGTGGTGTATGAGTTTGGTTATTGGTTCTTCTTTGTAACCAAGCATGTTATTTGTATCTTTGTGAATAATGGCAAATTAATAAATAAAAAAGCCGTCCAAAGTTACAAAAGGCAAGGACATTCAATGTAATAAATGAAAAAGTCGTCCAAAGTTTAAAAAGGCAAGGACATTGAATAAAGTGGAACGTGAAAAGTTGAGAAAAAGCAAAGCATTTCTTTTTAAGCTTTGGCAAAAAAAGTGGAAATGGAATAGTTCAAAAATATTTTGATGTATTCGTTTCCCCCTTTGTTTTAAGCATTGAGGACAATGATATTTCCTAGCTTGGGGGGGGGGGGGGGGGAGAAGCGTCTTACGCTTTTTGTATATATGATTGTGGTTATAGCTTCGAATAAGCTTGGGGGTGTTAGTTTGTTTTTGTTTGGTGATCACTTTGTTTTGGCGTTGAGATTTGGCCAATCTTGCTTCACAACTTAGGTGTACCACCAAATTCTAAATTTTAAGCCTACCCTTACCCTTTTGCCCTTACATTACAACCTTTGGGAAAGACCTTTTGATCTAGTGGTTGAGTCATATACCAAGGGAGGGCATTATGAATTAAAGCGTAAGGAGAGGGAATGCAAAGTCAAGATGTCGAGAAAACCTCAAAATCTATTAATTTTCCGGTTCCTTCGAGGAACTATAGAGACGCTCACTAAAAGAGGATTTAAAGCCAAAAGGGAATATGTGCTAAAATTGTTTTTAGATGAAGGTGAATTGCGTTTTGGTAGTTCTCTATAGCTAGCATGCCCTATGTTTCAATCAACCCTCGATATCTTAAAACGTGCTTACCATTGTTGTTTTAGAAAGTTTGATATTCTTTCGTGTTTTGATCATGTGAAAAAGTCCATTGTATAAGCATTTCTTTTCTTTCCAAGGGTTTCAAAATTTCTCTTTTCTTTTCTTATGCTTTGCCTCCCTTTTTAATAAAGAGAGTTATAGGTTAACCTCTTAGGAAACCTTTACAAGAGCATCACTCATCCTCTAGGGCGATCTAGGGTTTTAAATGGCTTGTCTTTAGTTGCTAAAATTGACTGTGATTCCTACGAAAGTGAGTTAGTGTACATTCTTCTTTTCTCTTGTTTTTCTTGTTTCTTGTTTATCTAAATAATGTCATCATTTTCCTTGTAAGTTTGATTTTTGTTTTGCTCGAGGACGAGCAAAAATCTAGCTTGGGGGAATTTGATGAGTGTCACTTATGACACCCTTAGGCTAGATTTTTCTCTATAGTTTTGTGCTCATTTTTAGTCTTTTATGTCGAATTTTTAGGGAATAATGCTTGATTTGCGTGTTTGTGTGTTAGTTTAGAGAAATGCGTGCTCTTAATGGCTTTCTTTCTATTTTATGCATTTCTCGGCTATTTCTCCCGCTTCTACGTTTATTTGACTTGTTTTGTAGGTGTGTCGAGTTTCCCGGGATTTAATTATCAAGGAGGAAGCTCGAGCGCATTCAAGGAGTTTGATTGAGCGAAGTTCGGGAATCCAATCATGCAATTCAAGCAAGCTCTGCAAGCATAAGAACCTTGGAAGCAACGCTTTAGCTTAGAATATTCAAGCACTTGGAGGTTAAAGTTGATGCCCTTCTCACGAGCATCACCTCGAGTGCACTGATGATAGGGATGCTCGGGAGCGCGGAGTTTGATCGAGCAAGCGAAGGAGCCAAGGCCTCGTGCACCACACAGGGGTGCGCGCGCGCGGCATAGGGGTGCGTGCGCGCAGACCCAGCTGTGCGCGCGCGCGGCTGTTGGGTGCGTGCGCACGGCCCTGTGCAGCCTCCTTCGCTCAAATTTTTCTATTTATAGCTTTTAACTTTCTTTTTTTCGGACGACTTGATTTTTGTACTTTAGATATAATTTTCCAGAAATAGTAGAGAGAAAGTAGAGAGAGAAGCTTAAGATTTACTTTTTTGTACTCGAATTTGATCTTAGATTTCAATTGGATCTTGAAATTCCTTCTTCAATTCAATGAAAGTTTGTAAGATTTCTTTCCTTTGATTTACTTTTAATGCAATTCTTTCTAGTTTCTTGAATATTGATTAAGATTACATTCCTTGCTCTAGAATTTGTTGATTGATTGATTTTATTTTGATTAAGCTTTAAATGAATATGAATTTGATTGAATTTGTTTTGTTCCTTAATTTCACCATGATTAGTGAGTAGATTAGTTGCTAGGGAGAAGGGGAAGCATGCTTGATTGATTATTTTTGCTAGTTGATGATACTAAATTGATTGGATTGTTGCAATTAAATTGGTTGACAGAGTTGTGCATGTGATTAATTAAACTAGGAGTGATCAACCTATAATATTAATCTAGATTGCATTGCAAATTTCAATGACATGAACCCTTGATTTAAGAATTGCTTTAATTGATTGAATTTGATTGTGATTTTCCTTGTTAGCCATTCATAGTGAACCCTAGCTTGGCTTATAGGAGATAACTTTTTGATTCCTTTGATTGCAACTATTGTTTGTCCATTGTGATGTTGAATCGATTGAATGATCTATAAATTAGCATAATCATTGAGCTTGCATGTGGAACCTATATCCCTAGTGTTTAGCATATTGAATTCTTCGATTTGTCTAGCTTCTTGACACTTTAGTTACCAACCACAACCATTTATATTCTTCGAATTAGCTTGACATAGGCTATAGCATCGTTCCTACTCATTCCTTTGGGTTTGACCCTTGACTTACCATATACTTGTATTAGGTTGGTCAAGTGTTTACAAATTAGGTTTGGCTCTAGGGAGAGGTAGATAACGACCTACATTTTCCTCTTGTCAATTAATTACTAGTGTTACAATAAAATTGGAAGAATTAATATGGATTAATGTAAATATAAAAATTAACAACTATATATTAAGAAGTATAATTACAAAATACATGACACTTATTAGTCCTTTTATATTGTCTTTCAAGAATTGTCATCTCTTAGTAGAAGCGGTAAAAATTATATATATACATTGGATGACTCCAAAAAAGTCTCTAGCTTTACTACATGTGTTAGCCATATCACATAATGTCAAGTTTAAACTATAACAACCACAAGGAGCATAAAAGGTAATAGAATTTATATCCAATTTTTTCTTTGGAACTCCTTGATGTTTTACGTTCATATAAGATCCATTATCATAGCCTTGTCCTCGCACATCTATTATATCAAGTTTAAGATTTTTCAATTCATTTTGTAAAACATCAAAAATCCCTTGGCCAGTTGTATCATTTACATTCAAAAATCAAAATCTTAATAAAGATTCCTCAGTGCAAATATCATAAGTAGAGACATTCACATATCTTAATACCAATGACATTTGCTCTTGATGGCTAACATCGGGAGTAAAATCAAGAATTACCGAGAAATATTTTGCTTTCTTTATCTTTTTAATGATTTCATTTTTTTATTGTAGAACCAAGCAAAAGTATTAACTCGTTTTGAATTGTATGACCTAAATAATGAAACTAAATATCATTATTAGTAATACGCTTGACATGTTCTTGAATAATTTGGTCAAACTTGGCCAACATGTCAATCAAGCCCAAAAAATTACCATTACTTTTTTGTATAGTTTCCCATTTGAACCACGAAAGGCTAGATTATGTTTGGCAAGAAATTTGACAATTCAAACAATTCTTTGCATTACTTTCTTCCAATGGTCTTTTTCTTTTTCAATTAGCATTTGAGTTGTCTTATCAATAGTTTGATTCTTTTGAAACCTAGACGCAACTCATACAAAGTAGTCATATTCTTAACATGATATATGCTTGTCTCATGCTCTTTAAGTCTAAAGCCTACATGCTCCCAATCTGAAAATCCTTCATGTGTCCTCTACCAATCCCTTTTTTTAAAAATATTTTACAGCAAAAACAAAAGACTCTATAAGCACTTTGGACTAAACAAGCCAATCCCTATAACATTTTCTCACTGTTTGATAAACTCTAGTATACATGTTAGCCGTAAATCGTCTTGAAGATTTATCTTTAGGACCTTTCATAGTAGAATTATCACTTTTAGGTCCATTTTTCACTACTACATCATTCATTTTAGAATCAAGACCATCCCAAACTATAGGATCATATATATTATGCATATAACTAGTTTCATAGTGATCAACATTGTCATTATCAAAAGGCATATCATCAATATTTTCAACATTATTATCATTCTCAATAGGCACATCATCAACATTGCAGTTAGCACTAGGCACATTATCAAAAATATTATCAACATCATCAATATTCTCCGCAATAGGAATATCACTAACAAGATCAACATTAACATTATTAATATCATCAACATCAACATTATTATTCTGAGTAGGGACATCATCAACAGGCTAAACAAGAGGAACTTGAGGTAACCAAATTATAATTTTTATTCCTATAATTACAATAATTATACTCGGTAACCATGTCATATAAGCCACCAAATAGTGCTCTAAATCTAAAAAAATATAAGTTGTTAGTTGTAGCTTACCTAAATCTTGATTAATTACTACTTTAGAGCTTGAATTACAATTATACTCGGTAAAATTGTATGATTTGAGACTTTGAGTTATACTATCACATATGTTAATAACATCACAATTATAATAAATTAACATCATAACTGTAACATACAAGTTGCAAATTTAATAAAAATTCAGCTATTTGTGAAATAATAGAGAAATGATGAACATATTGCATACTATATATACAGACTCGTAGAATTAAAAATTGCTTCAATGACATTATCAAAACCAGGAAAAAAAAAAAAAAAAAAAAAACCAAATGTTTACCTTAAATCCATTTGATGAGCAAAGAACTGAAATTAATTGCTTCAATTCATTCCCCTAAAAAAAATAAAAAAAAATAAAAAAAACCTTCAAGCCTTCAATTTGTTTTTGATCTTATATCAATTGGGAATAGATGAAGATGATTGAATGGAAGATAACCCATATATATGTACGGGAAAATAAATACTTTTGATAACAATAATTATGGAAGATCGAAATTGAATTCTCATTGCCATTGTTATGGAATAAAAATAGCTTGAATTTGACTAAGTTTTTTTTTTTTTTTTATTTTATTTTTTTTTTTTTTAATATTTGTTGAAAATCTTTGAATGGGAAAATATGCAATACAATTTTCCATACAATTGATTGATGTAACTACGGAGGATGGGAGGAATTTAATAAATTGAAGAAATTAATATGGAAGGTTGAATAAAGAGGGAAAATAATGAGGAAAAAATTATCGTGATATAGTCGTGATGACTGTTGCTTGCTTGGTGTTATAAACAAGGAGAATTTACCTTTTTTTATATAATAATTGGAAAAAATTGGGCCCCCTTAAATTGGGGGCCCTGTGCAAGAGGGCACCTTGCACTTGCTGTTCTACAGCCTAGCGTAGATGTAAGATATATAAGGAGCCATGTTGGTTTGATCCTGTTATCCGTTTAAAACACTTAAGTAATATGATACATAGGAATGACACCTTATGTATAGAGCAACTTCGTATGGATAGACATTGTTTTAAAGTTTTGTGTAGTTTGGTGCGAGAATATGGTGGTTTAAAAGATACGAGAAATATGAATGTGGAGGAAATGGTAGCAATTTTTTGCATATGATGAGAAAAATCGGGAAATAAATTTTGATTTTCAACGTTCTTAAGAGATAATAAGTAGGTATTTTCATAATGTCTTGAGAGCAATTTTAAACCATGGGAGGATATTACTAAATACCCCTCAACCAATCCCTAGAGCTTTTATTGATGAGAGGTGGAAATGGTTTGAGGTAAAATAGTACTGAACTAGAAGACCTTAGATATAAACTTTATTAGTGCTTGTCATAAATACCTTTTTTGTTATAGAATTGCGTCGGTGCTTTAGATGGGACTTACATAAAAGTGAATGTACGAGCGGTTGATAAGCCAAGATATCGGTCTAGAAAGAATGATAATTTTACAAATGTTCTTGGTGTATGTGCATCAGACATGAAATTTATTTGTGTTTTAGCTGGTTGGGAAGGCTCGGCTGCAAATGAAAGGATACTTCGAGATGCCCTTTCAAGACCAAATGGTCTTAAGGTTCGCTATGGTATTACATGTGTTTCGGGGTTTTTTGAGTCCCTTGGGAGAGTTACAACACTAAGTCTGGATGCTCGCTTGGATGCATGTACCTGCAAAACAACGGAGCACCATAGGGTCGATGGTCCGCCTCCGAAGCTTAAGTTAGTCTAAGTCCGGAGAATAAGGTGCGGAATGAAAAGGTTATCTGCTCGGATTCCGAGCTCGGGTGTACTGTTCTCTTGAGAGTGACAGTTCTGACAATGATTAGTAATCACTGAATATTCCTCGTAAGGAGTGTAAAAGGTTTTGTTGTACGTAAAGACGTTGCCATAAATGAGGAGGTCATCTCCTATTTATAGGCTTCTCGAAAAGCGTGCACTCCCTAGGGTTTCGTGCCCTAGGGAATATTCATGCAGCTTTTGCAGACCTCGGGATTTGGGCCTGAAAGCCGCCAATCCCAGGTCCTTTTACCCATCTGCCACGTGTCGTTCCCTGGGAGGTCCAAGGTGGCGCCCCTTACAGTGACACGTGGCGGACTCTGATTGGGCCAACTGGCCTAGGGTATTTTTACCCAAATCATTTGCCCCTCACAGGTGACATGCGCTTGCCACGTGTTGCCTGTGACAGGTGTAAACATCCGATTGGTCGGATTTCAAAAAAAAACTGTGGAGGGAAAGTTTAGGGTTTTTAACCCTTCTATAAATTGAAGGTTTTCACCCCCTGAATTTTTTACACCTTTGCGAATCTTTGGAGAATCTTGGACTTTTTGACCTTAAGAATCTCAAAATTCCCTAAGTGTTTCTCTTCTTTCAAGCATCCGACACTCGGCCCTTTGTCCGACCGTTCTTCAGCCAACCAAGCGTCTCTCACCCTTCTTCTAAAGGTAACACCTGTTTCTTTTACTTTTCATTTTTTCTTTGTTTTCGAAAAAATGGTATCCCAATCGCATGCGGCACAGCACAGGATAGTGATCAGCTGGTCACCGGGGACGGCCGAATCTAGAACTTGTAGTGCCGACTGCTTGGCCAGCGACTGTGCTTTGCGAACTTCTCCGAATCCGACTGGTTTTGTGTCTGTGTAGGACACTATGGCCAGAACCAAAAGAACAGCAAGAAAACCTAACTCCGATGGATCTTTCTTCCCGTCGGATGGTTCAACTCTTTATTTAGACGGCTCAATGAAGGTGCCTCGAAGTGAGGTGTCGGAACACCCTGATAGCCCTTCTTATCTTCCTCCTACCTCCACCTACTACCATTCGCCCACTTCAAGTGGTACTCCTAGTGATAGGATACTGGAGGAGGCGGATGAAACCTATGCACCCGGGCCTTCTGGACAGGCGCCGGAAGAGAGTCTAGGGGAGGACCCTGCTGGCACCAGTCGGCAGTCCCCTAGCTCTGATGACGAGTCGGCCTCGTCATCTTCTTCAGATAATGCCTCCGTTTCTTCTGGGGAGGCAAGGGCCAGAATAGATACTGCCAAGGAGTCCTTGGCAGTTGAGAGGGGGGGATCTTGGGCCGAGCCGAGTGCTTCCAGGCGCTTGGAGAAAGCCCCCTACTATCATCATGTTCCGCAAAGCAGGCGGAACACCATGGCAACCGGCCTTGCAAGTTTTAGGCACAAGGTTGTTTTGGGTCATGGCTTTACTCTGTGCGTCCCCAATAAGGACGACACCATTACTTGGCCGGGTATGGCCAGCTACGAAGACCGAGCATTCGGTTGCTATGAGGCGGCCTTCCAGGCTGGCTTGCGCTTTCCTCTCCATCCGGCCGTGGAGAGGATTTTGGATGGATACCAACTTGGTATCTGGCAACTTGTACCCAACTCTTGGATCAACATTCTGGGGTACGTTGCTGCCTGTGAGATGCTGCAGGTGGAGGCGAGTTTTGAAGCATTCGCCCACATGCATTATCTTAGCAGGGCGCCTGCTAGGGGTGGCGAGGGCTGGTACACCTTGACTACTTGCAAGGGGTACATGATGGCTGTTGGCAAAGAGAACAAGTGGAAAGACTGGAGAACTAAGTTCTACATAGTCAAAACCGCCGACAGCCGCCTGAACCAAAAGTATAACAGGTGGAACAAGGATCCACCTCTCCTAGCAGGTAGGAGTGCGTTGCCAGCTCTTCATAGACGAGCAAAGGAGGAGATCATGGACGGGGTTTGTTCACCGTGTCCGTGAGGACGAATGATGAGGGGGACAAGGAAGTCACCCCTCAATGCTATCTCCCTTTGTACAAATGGTTTGAGGAAGGGACGTTCTTGGCCGCTTGTGGGCTAAGTACTGAGATGCCGAGAGGTAGTCGGCCGTCTGTTTTATATGCACTTTTATTTTGCTTGTCTTCACTTGTTAAATGATTCTAACACTTGTTCTTTTTCGCAGACAAAGCAATGGAGAAGCTCTCGGCCTCCAGGAAGCCGGATATATCTGCTGCTAGATACAGATCAAACGTCCTTAACAGGGCGGAGGCCACCACTACAAGGGTGGAAGAGCAACGACCAGTCGGTACCCCAGGGGTGAGGCTTTTGTACTTAGCGTTTTTCTGATTAATGCTGAGTTCGTCCGAATGTTTTCTGACTTTGTGTTTTGTCTTTATTGATGCAGGGTACCTCCTCCAAGTCCCCATCAAAACCATCCGACCCTAAGCTCCAAAAAACTAGGGCGGGTGATGTGAGCGCATCCGGCAAGGGCGGCCGGACGCACATTGCTCACAAGCCCAAGAGAGCCCCAGACGCCTCTACCGGTGAGAAGAGGTTTCTGGGGGAAAAGCCCCCCTCTTCTTCCTGTAAGGAGAGGTTTTTGGGGAAAAGGCCCGCCTCTTCTGCCGGTGAGAAGAGGATTCTGGGGGAAGAGGAGGAAAAAGAGGACGACAGTAAAGACCATTCGTCCCCCCTTTCTTTTTCTCCAAGTTATCCATACTTGAACCTTTTTCTAACTTTTTTTTTTTTTTTTTGCAGTTCCTGTACAGAGGCCGACTGTAGTTCAAATGGCCAAGTCCATGCTGAGGGCGATTGATCCGGATGATAAAGCATCCGTCAGAGGAGTCGGCACCCTAGACTTAGATGGCATTCTAGGGAATCCTTGTGAGGTATAGACTTAACCTTGAACAACTTTACATTCGTCTTTTTTTTTTTTTTTTTTTTTTGTTCAAGTCTTTATCCGCCTGGTTTTTAACTGTAGACACCCATTTGTGTCTCCCCAAAACCAAATCCAGTGATGAATGCCTTGCACGTTGTGTTATTATCGAATTAGGTGAAAGTGGTTTGAAAGTCAAGTGTTGCGGTTAGTTTTTATTAAATTCTTCTCTCTCTGTTTTTGAAAATGACCTTATTTATTTGAAAACGTCCATTTCAGTTTATTTTGGTCCATGATAAGGGTCCAATAATGGTGTAGATGGATGGGGCTCGAAGAGACCTTTCCAACGATATATTATAAGCCCGATTCCGATGAATATTGAGGAAGTTATGGCCAAAATACTAAACTGGGCCCAGTTATTTATTTTAATACGGCCCAATGATCTAGAGGAGGGCCCAATATTAATTATTATTCCTAAAATTATTAGGATTACTTATAGTTTTCTAGAAGTTTCTAGAAAGTTCTTTTTAATTCTAATATTGTTAGATTCAATAATTAATTATTTTTAAAAGATTTTTATTTGGAATAAAATATGGTTTTATTATCTTAAAAATATATTTTATCTTCTGTACGGATTCCGTAGATCAAGTTGATTAAAGATCGGATTCCGCGTGAAGAAAAACGCGCTAATACAGGCTAACGCCAAACGACAAGTCTGTCGCCGCGCGACAGAGTTAATTCCTGGCAACAGCGTGGAGTTTTATTCCTTATCAAATTCTATGTTTTTCCGGATTATTTTCATTATAAATAGCGTCCGAATTCCTGTTTTCGAAAATCATTCAGCATCCTCTACAAACAATATTCTTAATTCTCTCTATTCTCCCTATTTCTAAACTAGCTTTTTTTCAAAACACAATATTCCGCATTCACAAGACTTAGAGTCTCTTAGCCATGTTCGAAGTTGCCTTCGCCCTAGACGTGCAAGGTTGATAATTTCTGAGGGTTTGGTCCAAAACTAGTCTAAACTTTATTTAATTTAATTCTTTAATTCTTTAATTATTCTCTATTATTTTCATTGAAGTTTACTAACTTGTGTATTTTGTTATTAGAAAGAGGTACGAGGCTTCAAAGTAAGTAGATTAGCTTACTCTCTATTTCTTTCACAATGTAGATTGCATGCTTATTATTGTTGATTCCTAGTATCATGTTAGGATGCTTTTAATGCTTTCTAGTATCATGTTAGGATGTTATTTTATGCTTTCTAGTATCATGTTAGGATGCTTTTAATCTTTTCTAATATCATGTTAGTACCATGTTAGGTTTAAAGCTTTGATCTTTATTGTTTAGTGACATGCTAGGGTTTGTTATTAATCTTGTTAGTATCATGCCTAGGATCTTGCTATTATTATTAAGCTTTATTATGCCTTATCATGATTATTATTATTGTTTATTATGTTGCTTTATGTTTTATTGTTATTGCTTGATCACACCTTTTATGATTGTTAAAGGGAATTTGTACTTGAAATCACGCTTAATAAGATAATTATTAATTTGGTTTAGGCTAATGTGATTTTAAGTCAAGTGATCGCCAATAATAGTATTATTTGTGCATTAATATTCAACCAACATAGATAAACAGGGTAGGATTAATATAGTGTTTGTATGTTATTCGAAAAGCGCACATGAATACGAGCAGAACAAAGTAGAGGCCTATTTTATAGGGCGGGTCCTTTCTTTTGTAGATTGGATTCGTACCCTCATCCCCGGACCCTATTTGGTTCAAGACCTTATGGAGTAGTTGATGGTCCTTTTGGATTGTCTTTTGGGTTTACAAGTTCCTAAAACTTGTTGGCGACTCTTTTTGCGCTTTGTCTTTCCCTTTGGAACGCCACCGTACTTTAGTGTATGATCACAGTGGGGTTCAAGTTTGGGGTTATCATAATGCTTGAAATATTCCCTACAGTTTTTGGCGACTCCACTGGGGAGGATTTCTATTTATATTCCTGAAATTTATTTAATTTTGGCAATTATTTAGAATGAGCGGATGAGACTTGAAAAATTCTAAGTATTTCATGTGCGTGATTTGATTAACATTATTGTCATATGCATTAAAAGGTCCTCATGGGAGCACCCCATGAGTCAATCCATAGGAATTTTACACGTAGGAAATTTGAGAAATATCTTTCATGACTAGAATCGAAAAGATGATGCGAAATCTGGAAAATTCGAAGAACACAGAAACTTACCAAGGCATGTAGGAACTAGCGTCTAGAAAACAGGGCTTGTCGCCCGTAAAAAGTTTCTGTCGCCTGGCGACATAAGCTTTTTTGCTGCGACAGTCCCTGTAGTCTGGCGCCAAGTTCTTCCAATACCGAGCCAGGGGTCTGCCTTCTTGTTTTGACCATTTCTAGCATTGTTGGCTTGATTTTGCTTATTGATTGAGTCATTTTCTCACTTTTCTGAACCCATATGTGTTCTACATATGGATATAACCCTCTGGGGGTTCCTGCTTCACCTGCCAAATGGAATATCCCACGATCATGTGCAAAGTTCAGATTTGGGTACGTGTAATGTTTGTGAATCCACCAAACCATGGAGTCGAGTCCGATTTCATCTCGCACTCGCGGAATCCTGTCCATTCGCTCCAACCCTCCCGGTAGGCTTGTGTGCAATGCATATGGATTCTTAACCATGGACCTTTTTTGACTTAACCCATATCCTCGAACTTTAGAGAACTAGACCCATGGTTAGGTTGCAAACTCATCTTGTGACTATGTGAACTACTTGTGCACCCTTGCTTGTATTTATTATATGTGCTAACCGTTTGTTTGACTTGTGTTAAAGACTAAATAAATTGACTAATGACTAAAAGGACTTTGTCTAATTAATTAATTAATTTTGAATTAATTAAAGGCTAATAATTTGATCGATTCGACCTAGTACGACTTTAGGCATGTCCATTTAGAGTAAAATTACTGGAAACAGTCCAGATTAATGTTCCAGCAATGGCGCAGGAATTTGGACTGTGGCGCTGCAGTTTAGCGTCTGTCGCCTGGCGACAGTTTTGTCGTTTGGCGACAGGCTCTAAACCGTAGCGACAGTCCTGTTGTTTTTAGCGACAGTCCAGTTCTTTTGCTCGAGTCATCACGACGAGTTTAATTAACAGTCTACTAATCAGTTTATCATTTTTTTAATGGTTCAAACCATGTTTAAGTCTTTAATTGAGTTTAGGCACTTAAAGTCCAATGGTCATACACTAAGAGTCAAAGACTTTGTTTAATTAATTAATTAATTAATTTGAACTAAAAAAATGGCCTAAAATCGAGTCATAGTTCCTTTTAGTCAACCCGGATTTTTATTCCCGTATACTGTACATGCGTCAACGTGTTTTGGTCATAGCCGGAGTTCTAGGAAGAACCATGAGTCGTACAACCTATGGATCTGTAGCCCTGGGTTTTATCTTTAATTTGGCGTTGGTCAGAGTCACAGATTAAAAGTTATGACTAAAATACCACAGCCTGTCCAGTTTAATGCACATACGTGAAGTCTTAATTTAGTCTTTGCTTAAGTCTAGTCACATAGTCTAGCCACATGGTCATGACACAAGTCTTAACATGTCACCTAAACTCATTAGTCTTAGCACACACTTTGTACATGTCACCGTGACCATGTCTTAGGTCCATGCATGAGTCGTTCTTCCGTCATTTGAGTTGGGGGTCCATTCTATTCTTAATTCTTCCATATTTCTCCATCTACATCTTCTTCCTATTCTCCACATACTTTCTTCCATATTTCTCCATCCACATCATCTTTCCACTCACTACATACTTTCTCCACATATATCACTCCCTTCATTCTTTCATGATCTCTTCCCATCTATGCATGTTGAATCGAGTTGGAGTTATGTGATTGACAATAATAATAATAAAAAAAGGAGTAATGATGAGACAAAATACAAGGCAAGCTTCTCACTAAGATTTCATGCTTTCTTCTTCTTTTTTCAAACCTTTCCCCAATAAGTCTAGCATAGGCACCCTTTGTCTACCTTAGATTTATTACATAGGTTTTTCCTTTTTCCCTTTTAATAAAATGAGCATTTTATTCCTTGCATATGATCATCGCATTGTCAAAAAAAAAAAAAAAAAAAAAAAAAAAAAAAAAACATGTCGAATTAAGCACAAGGTATACCCATGATTAGAGGCACCCCTTGTAGCCATGTCATATCATCTTCACCCTTTAAATATATAAATTCTTTTCTTGACAAACCACTTTGAGCCTCGTCTAACGATAGACCTTTCATTTTTTCAACCCACATCTACTAACCTTGGGATGGGATGGTGTGTAACTTATGCAAGTTTCAAATATGAAAGCTTGAGTGATCTCAAAAAAAATAAAATAAAAATAACCAAAAATGAATAAAAGTGTACAAAAGGGCAAGTGTTCCAATGTCTTTGATATGAAAATATCTTTGATAAGAATGTGTCTCAGATTGCGTCTCTTATCGAGTGCTCGGTACCGTGCCTGAGAAACATGAATGCCAAGTGAGTGATAGACCGCATGATCGGGATTGCCCACACTTATAAAAATAAAAAAAATGCAAAAGTAAAATAGAAGAGCAAAAACAAAAAAAAAGAAGAAAGCTCAAAAATGAGAAACCTCAAGCATAAAAAAATACAAAGATTCAAAAGCAAGGTTGCACACCTTGGGGGCTTATCTAGGGTCTTGAGCCTTTATCCCCTTCTTTCTTTAACCTTTAGCCTAACCACGTTACAACCCTTAAAAGACCTTTTTGAGGTATACACACACTTGTGCGAGGTTCGGCTAGAGCTATGTTTGGCCTGATTCCTAACGGATACGTAGGCAACCTCACAATGAGGTGCGGCCATAATAAAAATGCATTCATTTTCACATTCACACACTTACACCATGATCATATCAAGGGATTTCCAATGCTCATCCCTATTTACTTAGAGCTAGACTTGGGGGCTTGATCCTTACATCATTAGCCTACCTAGCCTAAGAGTCATCATTATTTAACTCTTATCAAATAATACTTCTCCATACTTTTAGCCTTTGTAGCCTAACTTTAGTGTCACTTTCACACACTTCACAGATACATGACTAAATAGACTTCCAATTAGAAACCCTTTGTCATGAATTCTTAGCATAATGTTGAAGCATGCTTTGACACATCACTCATCACTTATAATCATCATTGTATCAAAGTATGAAGTGCTTAGCCTCCGTGCCTAAGTTACCCAAATACTTTCATAATCGAGTCAACTAAGATAGTTTAGGAGGAATTAATCCTTGCAACTTGAGGGACAATATTGAATGCATATACTTGATTAAGCTCATTCAACATGCACCATCAAACACTTCGATTCTTTTTCACGTCTTTCTTTTTCGGGAGAAAGTCGGTACCCTCCACAAAAATGACGGAAAATTTTTGCTTTTTTGCATTTTCGAGTCGCACATCACACACGAGTCATATACATTGAGTCATGTCGTGTCATATCACATCGAGTGGAGTCTAGCTAACACATGTGTCAAACGATTTGAGTTAAGTCATGTCAAATCAATGAGTCAAGCAACACTAAGCCTTAGGTCAACCCTAAGATAATAAAAGATGAGCAAAGTCCTATAGTCATAAATATAGATGCAGGTACATTCCAGCGAGCAAGAATGTTTCCGGATTTTTTCGAAAAACCGCGAGTATAGATATATGAGATTCTTTCAAGATGAGAGAAGTTTGAGCAAAATTATATGGAGATGAAGAGCCTTAATTTGTAAAAGATTTGAGCAGATTTGGTCGTAAGGAAACGACTAAATTGAAAGTTCGGAGCGAAACCGAGCAATGAACAGCATCAGCAGCGGTAGAAATGAAAAAGAAATCTGTCGCCAAACGACAAGGTTTGTCGCCTGGCGATAGAACGATATCGCGGCGATAGAAGGTTTTGGCTTGCGCTGGTGCAACGACAGGTCACGTGGCTTCATGATGTGGTCATATAGACCTGGCTCAACAAGTTTGGGTTCCTTGGTACGCCAGTTAGCCCCTATAAGAAATTTGACATGATTTAGTAATCGGCTCGATTACAATCAACAATAAGTGATCGACCTGACAAAAGATTGTCTCACTTAGCTTAAAGCGCCTAAGCATTGGCTCATCGCAAGCACCAAAATAACGGTTCACAACAATTTCAATTCCTAGGATGGAAGAAGATTTGAAGATTCGAGATGACGGAGCCTTCAACAGGGGGCTTTATGATTGAAAAAAGTCTATTACTTGGATTTAAGAAGGACGGTTTGAGATGAAGCGACCTTCAATAGCTTTCACTATGATTGGGGAGGTTATTATTGAGAAGAACGATTCAAGATGAAGCGATCTTTGATAGCTTTCACTAAGATTGTGAAGGTTATCACTTGATTTGAGAAGATAGCACGAGATGAGCAATCTTCGACAACGCTCGCTAAGATTGTGGAAGTTGTCATCAAGATTTGAGAAGATAGCACGAGATGGGCGATCTTCGACGACCTTCGCTAAGATTGTGGAAGTTGTCATCAAGATTTGAGAAGATAGCACGAGATGGGCGATCTTCGACGACCTTCGCTAAGATTGTGGAAGTTGTCATCAAGATTTGAGAAGATAGCACGAGATGGGCGATCTTCGACAATGTCCGCTAAGATTGTGGAAGTTGTCACCTATATTTGAGAAGAGCGGTTCGTGATGAGGCAGTCTTCGACGACATTCACTAAGATTGTGGAAGTTGTCACCTAGATTTGAGAAGAGCGGTTCGTGATGAGGTGGTCTTCGACGACATTCGCTAAGATTGTGAAAGTTGTCACCATGATTCAAGGAAAAGCTCGAGATGTAGCAGCAATGATAGACAGCGTTCCCTAGGATGTGGAGAGTTGTCAAAAATCTTGGAGATGGCGAAGTAAGGTCACCTTCGACGGTCCCTCAAGGTAAAGAAGAGATTGTCTATAGCGGCGACATACTGCCATGGCAACGTACGGCCACAACCCTGAAGATGACGACATACAGTTATTTTCGACGATGTTCCCGAAATATTGTGGAGGATTGTCACCAAGAATATTGAAGACGACGACATACGGTTATTTTCAATGATGGCGTTCACGAAATATTGTGGAGGTTGTCACAAACAACAAATACAACAGCAAAATGGTTACGTTCAGAGACGTGTGCTCGACGGTGCAAGATACGCGTTTCTTAATTCTTTTATCTGTTTTAACTAATGATTAGTTTGCAGGTATCGGCGTTATAAGAATGATTTGGAATCGCAGAACGTTTTGAATCATTCTCCGTCCCTATGGATACTTTGACTTTCATTTTTCGAAACATAAGTTTCTCCAAACTCAGTCAAAGTGGGGGCTTCTGTAGACACTCATTTGTGTCTCCCCAAAACCAAATCCAGTGATGAATGCCTTGCACGTTGTGTTATTATCGAATTAGGTGAAAGTGGTTTGAAAGTCAAGTGTTGCGGTTAGTTTTTATTAAATTCTTCTCTCTCTGTTTTTGAAAATGACCTTATTTATTTGAAAACGTCCATTTCAGTTTATTTTGGTCCATGATAAGGGTCCAATAATGGTGTAGATGGATGGGGCTCGAAGAGACCTTTCCAACGATATATTATAAGCCCGATTCCGATGAATATTGAGGAAGTTATGGCCAAAATACTAAACTGGGCCCAGTTATTTATTTTAATACGGCCCAATGATCTAGAGGAGGGCCCAATATTAATTATTATTCCTAAAATTATTAGGATTACTTATAGTTTTCTAGAAGTTTCTAGAAAGTTCTTTTTAATTCTAATATTGTTAGATTCAATAATTAATTATTTTTAAAAGATTTTTATTTGGAATAAAATATGGTTTTATTATCTTAAAAATATATTTTATCTTCTGTACGGATTCCGTAGATCAAGTTGATTAAAGATCGGATTCCGCGTGAAGAAAAACGCGCTAATACAGGCTAACGCCAAACGACAAGTCTGTCGCCGCGCGACAGAGTTAATTCCTGGCAACAGCGTGGAGTTTTATTCCTTATCAAATTCTATGTTTTTCCGGATTATTTTCATTATAAATAGCGTCCGAATTCCTGTTTTCGAAAATCATTCAGCATCCTCTACAAACAATATTCTTAATTCTCTCTATTCTCCCTATTTCTAAACTAGCTTTTTTTCAAAACACAATATTCCGCATTCACAAGACTTAGAGTCTCTTAGCCATGTTCGAAGTTGCCTTCGCCCTAGACGTGCAAGGTTGATAATTTCTGAGGGTTTGGTCCAAAACTAGTCTAAACTTTATTTAATTTAATTCTTTAATTCTTTAATTATTCTTTATTATTTTCATTGAAGTTTACTAACTTGTGTATTTTGTTATTAGAAAGAGGTACGAGGCTTCAAAGTAAGTAGATTAGCTTACTCTCTATTTCTTTCACAATGTAGATTGCATGCTTATTATTGTTGATTCCTAGTATCATGTTAGGATGCTTTTAATGCTTTCTAGTATCATGTTAGGATGTTATTTTATGCTTTCTAGTATCATGTTAGGATGCTTTTAATCTTTTCTAATATCATGTTAGTACCATGTTAGGTTTAAAGCTTTGATCTTTATTGTTTAGTGACATGCTAGGGTTTGTTATTAATCTTGTTAGTATCATGCCTAGGATCTTGCTATTATTATTAAGCTTTATTATGCCTTATCATGATTATTATTATTATTTATTATGTTGCTTTATGTTTTATTGTTATTGCTTGATCACACCTTTTATGATTGTTAAAGGGAATTTGTACTTGAAATCACGCTTAATAAGATAATTATTAATTTGGTTTAGGCTAATGTGATTTTAAGTCAAGTGATCGCCAATAATAGTATTATTTGTGCATTAATATTCAACCAACATAGATAAACAGGGTAGGATTAATATAATGTTTGTATGTTATTCGAAAGCGCACATGAATACGAGCAGAACAAAGTAGAGGCCTATTTTATAGGGCGGGTCCTTTCTTTTGTAGATTGGATTCGTACCCTCATCCCCGGACCCTATTTGGTTCAAGACCTTATGGAGTAGTTGATGGTCCTTTTGGATTGTCTTTTGGGTTTACAAGTTCCAAAAACTTGTTGGCGACTCTTTTTGCTCTTTGTCTTTCCCTTTGGAACGCCACCGTACTTTAGTGTATGATCATAGTGGGGTTCAAGTTTGGGGTTATTATAATGCTTGAAATATTCCCTACATTAACCATCCGGCTTCTATTTGCAAGCCATGCTGCGCGTCCAAGGGCTCGGGAAACCCCTCAAGGACAAGTCCAAAGAGGTAAAGGCCGCTAAGGCTCAGGCCGAGTCCGCCTTGGATAGGGCTCAATTTGATATTGCTCAGAATGAATTTCTGACGCTTGATATGATGTATTCACAGTCGGAGGCCAATCTGCGGGTGAAGAAGGACCTAGACTCGGCCCGCCTACAGGTCTCCAACCTTAAGAAGGAAATCAAATCTCTTAAGGCGGAGCTCGAGCCCCTTCAGGATGCCAAGGATGAGGTCGAGAGAGCCAAGAAGAGGGTGAGCCACCTGGAGCAGCGCCTCACAAACCAGGAGCACCAGCTGAAGGCTAAGTTTGAGTCCCGTACTGAGCAGGATAGAGCTGATCTGGTCAAACAAATGATCAGTGACAATGAAGCCATCATGCGGGACACTTGGGCGGCTGTGCAGCCAGGCTCGGACTATCAAATTTGGAAATCCATGTTTGATGAGCTCAGCAAAGCTCTCGACGATCGCCTCCTTGAGGAGATTGAAGAAGCTACCAAGGCTGATGCCGAGGCCGAGGCTGACGAAGGCTGTGGGTCCGAATCTTCAGGGGAGTCGTCCTCTGGGGAGGAGGAGGATCAGGAGGAGGAGCGAGAGAAAAAAGATGAAGAGCAGCCGAAGGACAACATGCCGGTTGTCAATGAAGATGCTCTCCCCTGATAACTTAAGCTTTTTATTTTTTCTGTTTCTGCGGCCGAATGGCCAAGTACTTGCTTTTACGGCCTGTGTGCCGAGTATTTCTGTATTTTTACCGACCGAGGGGTCGGGTGATTTGACAATTCTTCTGGCTTTGCCAGATAACAATTTAATCCAGTCGCCTGGGGGCGATTGGTCTTTTTAATTTGAATCCTTCAGCCATTTGGCTGAAGTTATGCATATTATTGTCCTTTGAATTTTTTTAAATTTTTGCATGTTTTTTGGCTAAGTATTATAACCTGTATACCATGCGAATGTTCTTGCCCCAGGACGGATGTCGAGTGGTTTCGGTTTATGGGATTGATTGACTTAGAAATTATTGATACTTAGAAGAGTATTCATGGTTTCTGAGTCAATCAATCACTATGGTGATTGCCCCAAACCACTCGGCAGACGTCCATCCAGAATTGGCAAGTATAAGTGTTCATTCGGCCATTGGCTCGAACTAAACTCAAATTTCCAACTTAGCTGAAATGCTAAGGAGAAATCCCCGCCTGTTCTGACTCATAGGCAAAAACAGGCGCATCCGGCCATTGGCCTCCTTGAGATAAAAATGCTAAGTTTGTAACTTAGCCAATTTTCTTTAAATTAATTGTCCGCCTGTCTTGCCCCATAGGTAAGGATCAGGCGTCATCCGGCTGATAACCTCAAATAAGTGCTAAGTAGTTAACTTAACTCGTGTATGTAAAAATATTCCGCCTGTATTGCCCCTGAGCTAAAACAGGCGCATCCGGCTTTATGCCTCGGTTAGCCTCTACTTATGAAACAGTGACCATTTTTGAACTGTGCTAGAACAGATAGAAAATTTTGGCGTTTTAGATTTCACTTTTGATTAGAACAAACGACTGCGAATGCTGCCTTAGCATTCGGTAGGGCCGCTTGTTATATTCGTAGAGCAATGTGCCACCCAAATGGGAGATGCTTCTCCTCGACGAATTCGCCCGAATGGACGTCGCCGGTTATCTGACTCATGTTGGAGCAGACGGTCATACTCATGTTGGAGCAGACTGTGACCATTCGGTCTCTTTTTGTTTTTATCTGGCCTTTGGCCTCTTAATTGATTAAGTAAATGTTGGTATAAACTTAATGAAATTTCGTAGGAACGACTGTTTTAGAACAATCGGCTCCTTCACAGGATTTGGGGCGTCTGTTGTTGGGACAGACGCTTTCCAAGCATATTGGCCGTCTGTATCTGGTACAGGCGGTGCTAAAAAACTTTAAAAAAGACAAGTTGGAAAATGCAGGCATATTCTCATTAACAAAACTTGAGATAACAAAATTTGAAGTATTTACATTCGTACTTAGAAGTAGTACTTTTTCAAGTTGTCTACATTCCAAGTTCTGGGCAGTTGCCTGCCGTCTGGTTCTTCCAGGCGGTAGGTGCCGTCTCTTACTTCCTCATAGTTTCGGTAGGGGCCTTCCCAATTTGGGGTTAGCTTTCCATGCTCATTCGCCCTACCGACTGCTTCCATTTTCCGTAGCACAAAGTCCCCTACTTTGAGAGGACGCTTGTGTACTCTTTTGTTGTAAGCCCGAGTTATTCTCTGACGGCATATCTCATGGCGCAAGACAGCATTGCCCCTGCGCTCTGGTAGTGAGTCCAATGCTAGGCGCATGGCCTCCCAGTTCGCCTCTTCATCATACAACATGATTCGAAGAGTCGGCTCATAGTGTTCAATGGGCAGGACAGCTTCTGCACCATACACCATAAGGAATGGGGTTTCTCCAGTTGCCCCTTTAGCAGTCGTTCTGATGGACAAGAGGACGTGTGGTAATTCATTCACCCAAAGGCCACCAGCCCGTTCAATTTTCTTTTTAATCCCGTCTGAGATTAACTTGTTGAAGGCCTCGACCTGGCCGTTTGCTTGAGGCTGGCCGACTGATGCAAAGAAGCTAGAGACCCCCTGGTCTCCCAGCCAAGTCTTGAGTTGAGGTGTTTCAAATTAAGGACCATTGTCAAAAACCATAGACATGGGCACCCCGAAACGAGTGATTATGTTCCTCCAGATGAAGGAAATGACATCTTTTGTCTTAATGTTTTTGACCGCCTCCGCCTCTACCCACTTGGTAAAGTAATCCACAGCCACCAATATGTAGCGCCTGCCGCCTGGTGCAGCTGTATATGGCCCCAAAATGTCCATGCCCCATTTGGCAAAGGGTATTGGCTTGCCAAATTTTTGACACTTGTCACATTTTTTCACCAATTCCATTGCATCCGACTCTAGGGTTGGCCAAAGTAAAGCCGCCTGGCCTTGGCAGCGAGGGATCTGCCGCCTATATGGGAGGCGCAGAATCCCGAATGCAACTCTTCGAGGACTTCCTTACCCTTTTCGGGGGTAACACACTTCAACAGGGGTTTTAGAAAACCAGCCCTGAAGAGTTCTCCTTGTCGCAACTCGAAGTTAGTCGCTCGCTTTTTCAAAACAGCCGCCTCCTGTGGTGAGTCAGGAAGCGTGCCATCTGTAAGATAGGCCCGGATGCTGTCCATCCAGGTTGAGCTTCGGTCAAGAACTCCAATGGGGTCTTCCCCAGATATACTTCTTTTTTCCATGACCTCCCAGAAGACTGACCGAGGCGTCTCACAGGAGGCGGATGATGCCAGTTTGGATAAGGCATCCGCCTGATTGTTGGAAGACCTGGGCACTTGACTTAGAGTGAATTCTTCAAGTGTCCCAACTTCAGCTTTGACCGCCTGCAAATATTTTATCATGGCCGGATGAGTGGCCTCGTACGTTCCATTGACTTGGAGTACGACCAATTGTGAGTCCGAGCAGGCGTCAATTTTTTTTGCCCCTGCTGCCTTACAATACCGAATGCCAGCAAGCAGGGCTTCATATTCGGCCTCATTATTAGAGACCTGGAACTTGAACCGTAGTGCATATTCATATTTGTCCCCTTCGGGAGACTGACAGATAATCCCTGCACCACAGCCGTTCGTAGTGGAGCTCCCGTCCACATACACTTTCCAAACCCGACTAGTATCATCCGGAACAACCGGCCTTGTCATTTCCACAATAAAGTCGGCAAATGCTTGCCCCTTTATTGCTTTCCTGGGTTCGTAAGTGATTTCCAATCCTTGCATTTCAATCGCCCATTTGAGCATTCGTCCAGAAGACTCCAAGGTTGTCAGAGGGCGCTTGATCGGCTGGTCAGTATAGACCACTACCGCATGTGCCAAGAAGTAAGGTTTCAATTTCTTGATGGCCATGTAAAGAGCGAGGCCAAATTTTTCAACCATGGGGTACTGAAGCTCAGCGTTCCTGAGAACATGGCTGATGAAATAGACCGGGAGCTGAGTGCCGTCTCTTTCAGCTAAGAGAACAGCGCTGAGGGCATGATCGGAGACGGCCAGATACATGAAGAGCGTCTCTTTGGGCAAAGGGCTAACAAGCCTCGGCAAAGAGTGCAAATGAGTTTTTAACTTTTGAAAGGCCGCCTCTGCGTCATCTCCCCATTCAAAATTAGTCTTCTTCCTAATTGCCTGGAAGAAGTAGAGACACTTATCGCCTGACCGACTGAGGAATCTCCCCAAGGCCGCCAGACAACCTGTAAGCTTTTGAACCTCTTTCATAGTACGGGGAGACTGCATGTCGATGACGGCCTGTATTTTCTCAAGGTTGGCCTCTATTCCCCTTTGATCAATCAGGAATCCGAGAAACATCCCAGACTCAACACCAAAGACACACTTTTTTGGATTTAGCATGACCTTGTGCCGCCTGAGTGTGGCGAATGTTTCTCGGAGATAAGCAAGATGATCCGCTTGTTGTTTGGATTTGACTATCATGTCATCAATTTATGCTTCTACATTCCTCCCAATCTGATTAATGAAGACCGTATTAATCATTCGTTGGAAAGTAGCAGGCACATTCTTCAAACCAAACGGCATCACAGTATAATAGAACAACCCCTGATCAGTGACGAATGCTGTCTTTTCTTGATCTTTTTTCCACACGGGGATCTGGTGGAAGCCTGAATAGGCGTCCATAAAACTCATCAGGGCATGTCCGCTGTTGAATCAACCAGACTGTCGATCTTTGGCAATGGATAACTATCCTTCGGACATGCCTTGTTCAGGTCGGTGTAGTCAACACACATCCGCCAAGTTCCATTCGGCTTTTTTACTAACAAAACGTTAGCTACCCAGTCAGGGAAGTTACACGACCGAATGAACTTGGCGTCCAGCAGCTTTTTAACTTCAGCTGCTGCCGCCTGACTTCTTTCTTCGCCGTGATTTCTCTTCTTTTGCCGAATGGGCTTCTTTTTGGGATCCACGGCGAGTTTGTGGACAGCGAGATCCGGGCTGATGCCAGGCATCTCTTCCACTTCAAAGGCAAAGTGTAGGGA
The DNA here is from genome assembly GCF_948465745.1 of Chenopodium album. Taxonomy (NCBI): domain Eukaryota; kingdom Viridiplantae; phylum Streptophyta; class Magnoliopsida; order Caryophyllales; family Amaranthaceae; genus Chenopodium; species Chenopodium album. Next base: position 38,750,861 of record NC_137844.1, read on the forward strand.
ATATTTCAAGCATTATGATAACCCCAAACTTGAACCCCACTGTGATCATACACTAAAGTACGGTGGCGTTCCAAAGGGAAAGACAAAGAGCAAAAAGAGTCGCCAAAAAGTTTTAGGAACTTGTAAACCCAAAAGACAATCCAAAAGGACCATCAACTACTCCATAAGGTCTTGAACCAAACAGGGTCAGGGGATGAAGGTACGAATCCAATCTACAAAAGAAAGGACCCGCCCTATAAGATAGGCCTCTACTTTGTTCTGCTCGTATTCATGTGCGCTTTTCGAATAACATACAAACATTATATTAAACCTACCCTGTTTATCTATGTTGGTTGAATATTAATGCACATATAATACTATTATTGGCGATCACTTGAATTAAAATCACATTAGCCTAAACCAAATTATTAATTATCTTATTAAGCGTGATTTCAAGTACAAATTCCCTTTAAACCTGCATAAAAGGTGTGATCAAGCAATAACAAAATATAATCAAGCAACATAAGTAACAAGGCAATAAATAATAATAACGATGATAATAGCATAATAAGGCATAATAAAGCTTGATAATAATAGCAAGATCCTAGGCATGATACTAATAAGATTAATAACAAACCCTAGCATGTCACTAAGCAATAAAGATCAAAGCTTTAAACCTAACATGGTACTAACATGATATTAGAAAGAGTAAAGGCATCCTAAACATGATACTAGAAAGCATAAAAACATCCTAACGTGATACTAGGAATCATAAAACAATAATAAACATGCTTTCTACATTGAAAGAGAGTAATAAGATTACATACTTTGAAGCCTCGTACCTCTTTCTAATAACAAAATACACAAGTTAGTAAACTTCAATGAAAATAATAAACAATAATTAAAGAATCAAATTAAAATCAAATTAAATAAAGTTTAGACTAGTTTTGGACCAAACCCTCATAAATTATCAACCCTTACACGTCTAGGGCGAAGGCAACTTCGAACTTGGCTAAGTGATTCTAAGTCTTGTGAATGCGGAATATTGTATTTGAAAAAAGGTTGTTTAGAAAGAGAGAGAAAGAAAAGAATTAAGTAATTCTTGAGAGGGAATAGAGAGAATTGAGAAAGAGTTGATGATTGTGAATGATCTCTGAAAACAGGGATTCGGACGCTATTTATAATGAAAATAATCCGGAAAAACATAGAATTTGATAAGGAATAAAACTCCACGCTGTCGCCAGGAATTAACTCTGTCGCGCGGCGACAGGGTCTGTATTAGCGCGTTTTTCTTCACGCGGAATCCGATCTTTAATCAACTTGATCTACGGAATCCGTACAGAAGATAAAATACGTATTTTTAAGATAACAAAACAATATTTTATTCCAAATAAAAATCTTTTAAAGATAATTAATTATTAAATCTAACAATATTAGAATTAAAAGGAACTTTCTAGAAACTTCTAGAAAACTACAATTAATCCTAATAATTTTAGGAATAATAATTAATATTGGGCCCAGTTTAGTATTTTGGCCATAACTTCCTCAATATTCATCGGAATCGGGCTTATAATATATCGTTGAAAAGGTCTTTTCGATCACCATCCATCTACACCATTTTTGGACCCTTATCATGGACCAAAATAAACTGAAATGGACGTTTTCAAATAAATAAGGTCATTTTCAAAAACAGAGAGAGAAGAATTTAATTAAAACTAAACCGCAACACTTGACTTTCAAACCACTTTCACCTAATTCGATAATAACACAACGTGCAAGGCATTCATCACTGGGTTTGGTTTTGGGGAGACACAAATGGGTGTCTACAGAAGCCCCCACTTTGACTGAGTTTGGAGAAACTTATGTTTCGAAAAACGAGAGTCAAAGTACCGATAGGGACGGAGAACAATTCAGAACGTTCTGCGATTCCAAATCATTCTTATAACGCCGATACCTGCAAAATAATCATTAGTTAAACAGATAAGAGAGTTAAGAAACGCGTATCTTGCACCGTCGAGCACACGTCTCTGAACGTAACCGTTTTGCTGTTGCTTTTGTTGTTGTGACAACCTCCACATTGCCTTGTGAACGCCATCTTTGAAGATAACCGTATGTCTTCGTCCTCAATATTCTTGGTGACAATCCTCCACAGTATTTCGGGAACATTGTCGAAAATAACTGTATGTCGTCATCTTCTAGGTTATGGCCGTACATCGCCACGGCAATGCATCGCCGCTATAGACAATCTCTTCTTTACCTTGAGGGACCGTCGAAGGTGACCTTACTTTGCCATCTCCAAGATTTTTGACAACTCTCCACATCCTAGGGAACGTTGTCTATCATTGCTGCTACATCTCGAGCTTTTCCTTGAATCATGGTGACAACTTTCACAATCTTAGCGAATGTCGTCGAAGACCGCCTCATCACGAACCGCTCTTCTCAAATCTAGGTGACAACCTCCATAATCTTAGCGAATGTTGTCAAAGACCGCCCATCACGAACCGCTCTTCTCAAATCTAGGTGACAACCTCCACAATCTTAGCGAATGTTGTCGAAGACCGCCCATCTCGTGCTATCTTCTCAAATCTTCCACAATCTTAGCGGGCGTTGTCGAAGATCACCCATCTCGTGCTATCTTCTCAAATCAAGTGATAACCTTCACAATCTTAGCGAAAGCTATCAAAGAACGCTTCATCTTGAATCGTTCTTCTCAAATCTAATAATAACCTCCCCAATCATAGTGAAAGCTATTGAAGGTCGCTTCATCTCAAACCGTCCTTCTAAAATCCAAGCAATAGACTCTTTTCAATCTTAAAGCCCCCTGTTGAAGGCTCCGTCATCTCAAATCTTCAAATCTTCTTCCATCCTAGGAATTGAAATCGTTGTGAACCGTTATTTTGGTGCTTGCGATGAGCCAATACTTAGGCGCTTTAAGCTAAGTGAGACGATCTTTTGTCAGGTCGATCACTTATTGTGATTGTAATCGAGCCGATCACTAAATCATGTTAAATTGCTTACAGGGGCTAACTGGCGTACCAAGGAACCCAAAATTGCTGTATAAGATCCATATGACCACATCATGAAGCCACGTGACCTGTCGCCGCACCAGCGCAAGCCAAAACCTTCTGTCGCCGCGATATCGTTCTGAACTTTCAATTTGGTCGTTTCCTTACAACCAAATCTGCTCAAATCTTTTGCAAATTAAGGCTCTTCACCTATGATTTACTGATCCATATAATTTTTGCTCAAACTCCTCTCATCTTGGAAGAATCTCATATATCTATATTCGCGGTTTTTTTGAAAAAATCCGGGAATATTCTTGCTCGCTGGAATGTACCTGCATCTATATTTCAGACTATAGGACTTTGCTCATCTTTTATTTTATTATCTTAGGGTTGACCTAAGGCTTAGTGTTGCTTGACTCATTGATTTGACATGACTCGACTCAAATCGTTTGACACATGTGTTAGACTCCACTCGATGTGATATGACACAACATGACTCAATGTACATGACTCGTGTGTGAACTTGACTCGATGTGTACATGACTCAAAAACGAAAATTTTCCGTCATTTTTGTGGAGGGTACCGACTTTCCCGAAAAAGAAATAAGTGAAAAAGAATCGAAGTATTTGATATGCTGGTGCATGTTGAATGAGCTTAATCAAGTATATGCATTTGATACTATCCCTCAAGGTGCAAGGATTAATTCCCCTAAACTATCTTAGTTGACTTGATTATGAAAGTATTAAGGTAACTTAGGCGCGGAGGCTAAGTACTTCATACTTTGATACAATGATGATTATAAGTGATGATTGATGTTGATATGACAAAGCATGCTTCAACGTTATGCTAAGACTTCATGACAAAGGGTTCCTAATTGGAAGTCTATTTGGTCATGTATCTGTGATGTGTGTGAAAGTAACACTAAAGTTAGGCTACAAAGGCTAAGTGTATGGAAAAGTATTATTTGATAAGAGTCAAATAATGATGACTCTTAGGCTAGGTAGGCTAATGATGTAAGGATAAAGCCCCCAAGTCTAGCTCTAAGTAAATAGGGATGAGCATTGGAAACCCCTTGATATGATCATGGTGTAAGTGTGTGAATGTGAAAATGAATGCATTTTTATTATGGCCGCACCTCAATATGAGGTTGCCTACGTATCCGTTAGGAATCAGGCCAAATGTAGCTCTAGCCGAACCTCGCACAAGTGTGTGTATACCTCAAAAAGGTCTTTTTTTAAGGGTTGTAACGTGGTTAGGCTAAAGGTTAGAGAAGAAGGGGATAAAGGCTCAAGACCCTAAATAAGCCCCCAAGGTGTGCAACCTTGCTTTTGAATCTTTTTTTTATTTTTATGCTTGAGGTTTTCTCTCTTTTGAGCTTTTTTTCTTTTTTTGTTTTTGCTCTTCTTTTTTTTTTCTTTTGCATTTTTATTTTATTTTCATAAGTGTGGGCAATCCCGATCATGCGGTCTATCACTCACTTGGCATTCATGTTTCTTAGGCACGGTACCGAGCACTCGATAAGAAACGCAATCTGAGACATGTTCTTATCACAGATATTTATATCCAAGACATTGGAACACTTGCCCTTTTGTACACTTTTATTCATTTTTGCTTATTATTATTTTATTTTTTTGAAATCACTCAAGCTTTCATATTTGGAACTTGCATAAGTTACACACCATCCCATCCCAAGGTTAGTAGATGTGGGTTGAAAAAAGAAAGGTCTATCGTTAGACGAGGCTCAAAGTGGTTTATCAAAAAAAGGATTATATATTTAAAGGGTGAAGATATGATATGGCTACAAGGGGTGCCTCAAATCATTGGTATACCTTGCGCTTAATTCGGCGTTTTTTTTTTTTTTTTTTTTTTTTTTTTTTTTTTTTGAATAATGCAATGATCATATGCAAGAAATTAAAATGCTCATTTTATTAAAGGGGAAAAAAAAGTAAATAAAAAAAACTATATAATAAATCTAAGGTAGACAAAGGGTGCCTATGCTAGACTTATTGGGGAAAAGAATTAAAAAAGAAATAGAAAAAAGATGTCACGAAATCTTTCTCTTGTCTTGTGCTTTATCATCACTCGGTCTTCTTGCCGACTGGAGGTATAGGAAGCTTGTTATTGTCGATCAAATATTGGATGGCCTCCTTTAGCTTCCAACAGCTCTCAGTAGTATGACCCCTACCTTGATGGTATTTACAATGTGCATCTGGATTCCAACTAGGCAATCTCTTTTCAGGTGCGGGATCTTGAATAGGTCCAATGGGAGTAATGAGCCCCTTAGTATGGAGTCGATCAAAGGCAACATCATAGCTCATCCCAATAGAGTGAATTCTTTCCTTAATTCTTTCTTAGATTCTTGGTTATTCATGGCTAAGACTTCATTGAGGTCAAAGATACTAACATTGTTACTAGAGTGGGTGTTTTCAGAAGAAGAATGATTGTCGTTCTTCTTTCCTTTCCAGCCACTTTGGTTACTATTGTTAGTAGCTTTTTGTTTTGCAAGGTCATCTTCAATCTCAATGCCTACGTCATAGACTGCCTTGAAAGTGTTCAAGTTGTGTTGATATCTCGAATGCTTCGAATACTTCTCTTGTAAATTCTTGATAAATAACCTCACAGCCTCTTTCTCAGTAGGGACTTCAATCATTTTTGCAGTAGTTTCCCTCCATTTATTAAAGAAGGAGGTGAAACTTTCATTTTCTTTTTGTCTTAGCATCTCAAGCTGTCTATGGTCGGTTTCAATTTGTATATTGCATTTATACCTTTCAATGAAAGCACTTACAATAGATTCCCAACTAGAGGTCTTTTCTTTATCAAGTGAAAAGTACCACTGTTGACATACAGCTTCTAAGGATAATGAAAATACAGAATGAAATGCTTTTCTATCTATCCCCTTAATACTCATTACAGTTTCAAAAGCTCTTAAATGAAAATAAGGATTGTCCATAGCCTTGAACTTAGGGATGTCATTGGGATTGAACTTTTGTGGGAGAAGGTCCTTATCCACCGAGACCCCTTGGGAGCTAATCTCTTGAAATCTAAAGTCGTTGGACAGTTTGCCCAAGCTTTCCTGGATTAGGTCCATTTGTTTTTGTTTTTCAGGATTACTTATTTGCAGTGATAAATTTTGTAACATCTCAGCCAAGTTGGCTACCTGTCCCTTGACCTCATTAAGTTCTTCTTGACTAGCCATTGCCTTCTTAGCTTTCCTTTTCCTACCGATTGGTTTGTCAAAAAGTAAAACTTGAAAAAAGGTGTTGTCCTTGATTAAACGCCCTTCTTTCCTTGACCAAGTACTGTAGAAAGGGAAATTAAGGATAAGTTTTATACCAATTATTTTGACTCAAGCTTTATTCAACATGCAATAGATGGGAAAAGATTATGGAAGAGTGAGAGGTATGATATGCATGGGGAAAGAATAATGGAGATGGAGAAATATGGAAGAATTAAGAATAGAATGGACCCCCAGCTCAAATGACGGAAGAACGACTCATGCATGGACCTAAGACATGGTCACGGCGACATATACAAAGTGTGTGCTAAGACTAGTGAGTTTAGGTGACATGTTAAGACTTGTGTCATGACCATGTGGCTAGACTATGTGACTAGACTTAAGCAAAGACTAAATTAAGACTTCACGTATGTGCATTAAACTGGACAGGCTGTGGTATTTTAGTCATAACTTTTAATCTCTGACTCTGATTGGGATGAAACCAACGCTAAATTAAAGATAAAACTCGGGGCTACAGATCCATAGGTTATACGACTCGTGGTTCGTCCTAGAACTCTGGCTATGACCAAAACAAGTTGACGCATGTGCAGTATACGGGAATAAAAATCCGGGTTGACTAAAAGGAACTATGACTCGACTTTAGGCTTTTTTTTTTAGTTCAAATTAATTAATTAATTAATTAAACAAAGTCTTTGACTCTTAGTGTATTACCATTGGACTTTAAGTTCCTAAACTCAATTAAAGACTTAAACATGGTTTGAACCATTAATAAATTGATAAACTGATTAGTAGACTGTGAATTAGACTCGTCGTGATGACTCGAGCAAGAAAACTGGACTGTCGCTAAAACAACAGGACTGTCGCCACTGTTTAGAGCCTGTCGCCAGACGACAAAATTGTCGCCAGGCGACAGACACTAAACTGCAGCGCCACAGTCCAAATTCCTGTGCCATTGCCGGAACATTAATCTGGACTATTTCCAGTAATTTCACTCTAAATGGACATGCCTAAAGTCGTACTAAGTCGAATTGATTAATTTATTAGCCTTTAATTAATTCAAAATTAATTAATTAGACAAAGTCCTTTTAGTCATTAGTCAATTTATTTAGTTTTTAACACAAGTCAAACAAACGGTTAACACATATATAATATATAGAAGCAAGGGTGCACAAGTAGTTCACATAGTCACAAGATGAGTTTGCAACCTAACCATGGCTCTAGTTCTCTAAAGTTCGAGGATATGGGTTAAGTCAAAAAGGTCCATGGTTAAGAATCCATATGCATTGCACACAAGCCTACCGGGAGGGTTGGAGCGAATGGACAGGATTCCGCGAGTGCGAGATGAAATCGGACTCGACTCCATGGTTTGGTGGATTCACAAACATTACACGTACCCAAATCTGAACTTTGCACATGATAGTGGGATATTCCATTGGGCAGGTGAAGCAGGAACCCCCAGAGGGTTATTTCCATATGTAGAACACATATGGGTTCAGAAAAGTGAGAAAATAACTCAATCAATAAGCAAAATCGAGCCAACAACACTAGAAATGGTCAAAGCAAGAAGGCAGACCCCTGGCTCGGTATTGGAAGAACTTGGCGCCAGACTACAGGGACTGTCGCCGCAAAAAAGCTTCTGTCGCCAGGCGACAGAAACTTTTTACGGGCGACAAGCCCTGTTTTCTAGACGCTAGTTCCTACATGCCTTGGCAAGTTTCTGTGTTCTTCGAATTTTCCAGATTTCGTATTATCTTTTCGATTCTAGTCATGAAAGATATTTCCCAAATTTCCTACGTGTAAAATTCCTATGGATTGACTCATGGGGTACTCCCATGAGCATCTTTTAATGCATATGACAATAATGTTAATCAAATCACGCACATGAAATACTTAGAATTTTTCAAGTCTCATCCGCTCATTCTAAATAATTGCCAAAATTAAATAAATTTCAGGAATATAAATATAAATCCTCCCCAGTGGAGTCGCCAAAAACTGTAGGGAATATTTCAAGCATTATGATAACCCCAAACTTGAACCCCACTGTGATCATACACTAAAGTACGGTGGCGTTCCAAAGGGAAAGACAAAGAGCAAAAAGAGTCGCCAACAAGTTTTAGGAACTTGTAAACCCAAAAGACAATCCAAAAGGACCATCAACTACTCCATAAGGTCTTGAACCAAACAGGGTCCGGGGATGAAGGTACGAATCCAATCTACAAAAGAAAGGACCCGCCCTATAAGCTAGGCCTCTACTTTGTTCTGCTCGTATTCGTGTGCGCTTTTCGAATAACATACAAACATTATATTAAACCTACCCTGTTTATCTATGTTGGTTGAATATTAATGCACATATAATACTATTATTGACGATCACTTGAATTAAAATCACATTAGCCTAAACCAAATTATTAATTATCTTATTAGGCGTGATTTCAAGTACAAATTCCCTTTAAACCTGCATAAAAGGTGTGATCAAGCAATAACAAAATATAATCAAGCAACATAAGTAACAAGGCAATAAATAATAATAACGATGATAATAGCATAATAAGGCATAATAAAGCTTGATAATAATAGCAAGATCCTAGGCATGATACTAACAAGATTAATAACAAACCCTAGCATGTCACTAAGCAATAAAGATCAAAGCTTTAAACCTAACATGGTACTAACATGATATTAGAAAGAGTAAAGGCATCCTAAACATGATACTAGAAAGCATAAAAACATCCTAACGTGATACTAGGAATCATAAAACAATAATAAACATGCTTTCTACATTGAAAGAGAGTAATAAGATTACATACTTTGAAGCCTCGTACCTCTTTCTAATAACAAAATACACAAGTTAGTAAACTTCAATGAAAATAATAAACAATAATTAAAGAATCAAATTAAAATCAAATTAAATAAAGTTTAGACTAGTTTTGGACCAAACCCTCAGAAATTATCAACCCTTACACGTCTAGGGCGAAGGCAACTTCGAACTTGGCTAAGTGATTCTAAGTCTTGTGAATGCGGAATATTGTATTTGAAAAAAGGTTGTTTAGAAAGAGAGAGAAAGAAAAGAATTAAGTAATTCTTGAGAGGGAATAGAGAGAATTGAGAAAGAGTTGATGATTGTGAATGATCTCTGAAAACAGGGATTCGGACGCTATTTATAATGAAAATAATCCGGAAAAACATAGAATTTGATAAGAATAAAACTCCACGCTGTCGCCAGGAATTAACTCTGTCGCGCGGCGACAGGGTCTGTCGCGCAGCGACAGACTTGTCGTTTGGCGACAGCCTGTATTAGCGCGTTTTTCTTCACGCGGAATCCGATATTTAATCAACTAGACCGCAACACTTGACTTTCAAACCACTTTCACCTAATTCGATAATAACACAACGTGCAAGGCATTCATCACTGGGTTTGGTTTTGGGGAGACACAAATGGGTGTCTACACAAAGATGTCTTTGAATTCTTTCAGAAGCTGGTGTAAGCTGTCACCTAGCTTAGCAAATGCAACCGTCCCCACCTTAACAGTCCGCTCTGGCCGAGTGTCGTCCAGAGGGATATCAATGTGTTCACCAGTCGGCTGGGGACGGAGATCGTCTGACCGTTCCCCGGTCAGTGATTGCTATTGCTTCTCTTTTTTTACCACCACCAGTTGATAAACTTTTCTCTTTTTTTCGGCTGGTGGGGCCGCCTGGTCTTCTCTGTTGTCATCAAGGTCGACTGTTTGTTTGCCCCGGAAGGTTGCTGCAACCGCGGGCTTGACATCCGAGAGGTAGCACTCCCGAGCTGTCTTTTGGTCCCCGTTAAGGGAACCGACTGTGCCATCATCCCTCTCATACTTAACAAGCATGAGAGCAGGAATGATAACGGCCTTGCACTCGTTCAGAGTGGGTCGACCAAAGATGAGGTTGTAGGTAGTAAGCTCTTCAACCACGAGGAAACGGATGGTCATATGCCGACCGTTTCCCTTTTTCCCCAGACGGATGGGCAGATCTATCCGTCCGACTGGGTGCACAAGTCCTCCCCCAAACCCTACAAGGGTGTGGGAGACCTCCATCATGCTGTCTGGCTTGTACTTGAGATTGGACAAGCATTTAAGGCTGATGAGATCAGAGGAGTTGCCTGTGTCGATCAAGATTCGACCAACCAGTTGGTTGGCCACTTTGCATTCAATGACCACAGGGTCATCATGCGGCCGACGGACTTTGCCTCTGTCCTTTTCGGTGATGATGACTTCGGGGAAGGCGGATGTGTATGCCGCATCTCCCTCTTCAACAGAATAGATCATCTTTTTCAGATGATCCTTGGTGCCCTAAATGGTCGGGCCACCCCCGGCGAATCCGCCTGCTATGGTATATACCGGCTCTTCATCGGTGTCGGTACTAACAGTCGACTGGGGAGCCTTCTTTTTGGGCTGCCCCTGATTCGCCTTTGAAGTCACTTTGGACTTCACATAGGACTTCAGCTGTCCTTTGTCGTCCAGACGGTCAAGCTCTCGTTTGAGGCTGAAACAGTCGTTGGTGTCATGGCCGATGTCTTCATGGAAATGACAATGTTTATTTTTGTTCCGATTTTCAACGGAACCTCTCATTGGAGTCGGCTTTTCAAGGGTAAGCCGATCCTTTATTTCCATCAAGATGGAGCAGCAGTCCTTGTGGAACTCGTACCTTGGGACGTACGGTTTCCTCTCTTTCTTCTTTTTCTGGGCCGCCTGATCAGAGTTATCAACGACCCAGACTTGCTTTTTCTTTTTTCTCTCTTCTGGCTTAGGAGCCGGTTGAGCAGGCCGACTCTCCTTCTGTCGGTCGGACCTCTTAGAGTCCGACTGCCTGTTGGAGGAGCAAAGCTCGGTCGCCTGTATATAGGCTTCCGCCTCTCGCAGCGCTCTCTGCAGGGTGAAAATTTGTTTTCGGACAAGTTCATACTTGAAAGTAGAACCGTCCTTCAGACCCTTGAAAAAGTCTGTGAAGGTGACCTCATCAGACAGCCCATGGATCTGGATTTGCACCAGATTGAACCGCCTGACATAGGGACGCAAGCCTTCTCTATCTCCCTGCTGCACATTGCCAAGATCAAGGCTTGTCTTCTTGGCAGGGATGTTCATAGAGAAGTTGGAAGCAAACAAGAACGCAAGAGTCTTGAATCTATTGATGCAACCAGCCGGCAAATTGCCGAACCACTGCTGGGCTATGCCCTTCAGGATGGCTGGAAAGCAGCGGCACCATGCGGCATCATCCAACCCTTGTAAATACATGAGGTGGGTGTATGCTAGCAGGTGGTCTTCGGGGTTGGTGGTCCCATCATAGGTTCCAACCAACACATTTTTAACCTTAGCCGGTTGTTCGGCGTCGGTTATATCCTTAGAGAAGGCAGAGGGTTGATCTCCAAGGTGTTGCAGCCTAAGCTGCCAATCCATGGGCTGATAGCCGCATGCCGCATGTCCTCCAAGGAAGGCAGGCTGGATGTAAGGTTGAGCAGGCGTTTGGTACAATGGCTGAGCCATGTACGGAGCCGGCTGAATTACATGAGGTCCAACTTGAACCCGGGGGCTGCTTATTGGAGTCTCATGCACAGATTGTGAATACCTCAAGGAGGTATTCTGGAAGCTGTCGTGATAAGTCGACGTTGAGGCCGACTCTGAAAGCTCATTCCTCTCTGCTCGATATAATGTCGAGCATCAGAGAATGTTTTCTTGTTACCATCCGGCTGAACATGCCGAATGGCTTTTCTTGCAACCGTTTCTGGGAAACGGAGTCTTGAAAGGTCAAACTGAGGCCGAGCCGTTTCCTTAGGATGAGGAGTCGGCTGACGGTCCCTGACCGATTTGTGCTTGCCCGTCTGGGCTGACTTCTTGGCCGACTGCTCCTTGGCAGGAGTAGCCAACTTCTTGTTGGTGAGTTGTTTTATCTCCCCACGGAGAGTGCTCACAAGCTTCATGAGCTCGTCTCTAGTTACTAGGTCTGACCCTTCCGCCTGGGTAGGATCAGCTGGTTTCTTTGGATGTCCGGCTGGTTTGCTCGGAACATTCTGAGAATGAGGACGCTCCCGCTTTTCCTTGCTACGGATGCGCCTGGAGATGAGGGACCCATCTCTGGCAGTATAGGTTTCAACGTCACCGTCGTCACCTGAGTCATGGTCCGACTGGACCAATACTTCTTCCAGGGACCGATTGGTCTCTGGTGGCTGTCTGGTCTCCGGTGGCCGATTGGTTTCCGGAGGCCGATTGGTTACAGAAATTGGTACAGTTTCTAAAGAGGCCATCTTAGAGGTACTCTCCCCACAGACGGCGCCAAATGTTTCGGGGTTTTTTTAGTCCCTTGGGAGAGTTACAACACTAAGACTGGATGCTCGCTTGGATGCCTGTACCTGCAAAACAACGGAGCACCGTAGGGTCGGTGGTCCGCCTCCGAAGCTTAAGTTAGTCTAAGTCCGAAGAATAAGGTGCGGAATGAAAAGGTTATCTGCTCGGATTCCGAGCTCGGGTGTACTGTTCTCTTGAGAGTGACAGTTCTGACAATGATTAGTAATCACTGAATATTCCTCGTAAGGAGTGTAAAAGGTTTTATTGTACGTAAAGACGTTGCCATAAATGAGGAGGTCATCTCCTATTTATAGGCTTCTCGAAAAGCGTGCACTCCCTAGGGTTTCATGCCCTAGGGAATATTCACGCAGCTTTTGCAAACCTCGGGATTTGGGCCTGAAAGCTGCCAATCCCAGGTCCTTTTATCCATCTTCCACGTGTCGTTCCTTGGGAGGTCCAAGGTGGCGCCCCTTCCAGTGACACATGGCGGACTCTGATTGGGCCAATTGGCCTAGGGTATTTTTACCCAAATCAACATGTTTTATAGATTTAGTGTTAAATTAATACATTATCATAAATAGTATGCATAGTATATATGTGAGTAATTTGACTAAGTGTTTTTTTTATTTTTATTTTTTTATAGGTTATTATTACTTAGTGGATGCTGGTTACAAAAATTGTGAAGTATTCCTAGCGTTGTTTAGAGGATGTCATTTACAAGAGTAGACTAACTTGCCTATGAAGTAAGAGGAGTTATTTAACATGAAGCGTGCATCGGCACGAAATTTCATTAAGAGAACATTTGGGTTGCTGGAAATACGATGAAGTATATTAAGAAATCCATCATAATACTCAGTGGAAACACATACAAACATAATTTTAGCATGTTGTTATCTCCATGATCTTATAAGGCAACAAATGAATTATGAGCCATTTGAGAGAGAACTAGATGACTATATATGAGGTCATTACAACTAGGTGTCAATGTCATTAATACAATAGAAACATTAACACAATTGACTCATTGGAGAGATCAACTTGCCCAAGAGATGTGGGATTCTTGGAGACCTAGAAGCATAATACTGTGTGATATATTTGTTCTTCTTGTCTTAAAATTAAGTCAAATTATGTGATATTTATTACTTTTCAATTTTCTTTATTGTTTTTTGCTACATATTCTTAACGAACGATGTATTATCTCTTTGTTTGATTTGCTATAGTTTGTTGTATGTGTCTGATTCGATTTTTGTAGAAGCTTTTAAGACTATTATTTTTATTACTATTGTTAGAGCAAACGGTTGATAATTGAAGAAATTATCAAGAACAATTAATAAATTTGATAGTAAAAGGGACAAGAAATTAGAAGGTTTGAAAATCCTTCAAGCAATTACTTGAAGACTATAAAACCCACCCAAGAACAAGAAAAATGTTTGTATTGATTTTTAACTAGTGTTTACAAAAGTAATCTCTCACTAATTTCCACTCTAAAGCACAAAGGTTTCAAGAATAAGAGCCATATATCTAATTGTGTTTCACTCAATTTGAGGATCATAAACAAAATAACCCTCAATAGGTATTTATACCCTCGACGGATTTGGACAGAGTATCAGGTTAGCACGGATGTGCTTGCCTGGATAAAGCATTCCAGTAGGTGCTGCTCGTCTGGAACTGAAGCTGCACGGATGTGCATCCCCTGTTCGGGTCAGCACAGATAGCTCGTAGTAAAATAGCTATAACTTCCTCGTTAATTAAGTTTATGACCTATCGTTAGAAAGCTCTTGAAACAAGCTTTCACCTCCAACTTAAATCACCTCAAAAATTTAAGTAGTTTGAGAGATATGCCCAATTGAAGCTAACCTATCCAAAGCTTCCATGCTTAACACAAGTAATTCATCCCCTTAGCTTATATGCCAAGCATCGATTGATTCTCAAGTCATATTCCAAAAATTCTCCACCTTGACAAGATAATCAATTATGTCAAGTAACCACAAAAACCATCGAAAAAACAACGGATATAACCAACATCTTCAACAAAGATGAAACCACTTACAAGAGGTGTAACCACCCTTACAAGGGTGTCAAAAACAACATAGCTAATAACAACCAACCAAGTTTGAGCAATCCTCAAACATTGCAACCGGAAATGGCTTAGTTGACGTACCTGCCGAATTCTCCGAATTATTCACCTTCCCTAATGCTACCTTGCCACTAGCAATAGTCTCTCGAATATAGTGATACTTCACATCGATGTGTTTTTTCCTCCTATGGAAAGAATTTTGATTTCTAGCCAAGTGAATGGAGCTTTGACTATCACTATAGATCATAGGAACACATCTCTCTGACCTCAACTCTCCATAAAGCCACCAAGAATTTAGCTTATTTGAACCCCTTCGTCAAAGCCATGTATTCGGCTTCCGTTATTGACAAGGCGGTGATATGTCTATTTTATATAGTATTTTACCCCCGTCCCTTGGTCATAATTAGTAGTGTTTTTAGCTCTTTAGAGCCACTTTTATTACTAATTTGTGTTTTCTAGTGTTTTTGTAGTTTTGGTTGAATTATATAGGGAATTGCACATTTGGAGCATTTTCCCAGGATTATTTAGAGCAACTACGAGCATTGGAGGAGCACGACCACCTTTCGTAGCCCAAGGCCGGTTAGAGTCATCGAACCGGTGATTAAGGGCTCGACATATGAGATACCGAGGCATTTGGACCGAATATTCAAGTCCCCAAAGAGGAAACCCGGATTAGGCCAAAGAATCGGAGCCCAATCGAAGTCCAAGTATTGCCCCTAGTGGCCTTGCCCGGCCAAGGTGGCCTCGCCCGAAGGAGCGCCCGGTCGGGCGAGGCTGATGAGGGAAAGAGTGCGCTTCGCCCGATCTCGCGCCTAGCCGGGCACGAGAGAAGCCCTATGAGTCAAAAAGGCGGGCCCGGTCGAGCGCATATTTTGGAGTGTGATTTCCGGTGATTTCTACTTAGTTTCTAATTAGGATTTTAGGAGCTTTGTATAAATACTTTTTTAGTTGTTTTGATACGATTACTCTCTCTTTATCTCTCTTCTCTTAGCTTTCTCTCTCTACTTAGTTTTTAGATTAGAATTCTCTCATTGTTTTCTCTCTCTACAACTCTACAACTTTATTCTTAATTCAATCCATTATTTCCGTTAGTTTTGGTAACGATTTCTTCTCTATTATTTTCGTTAATTTAATTTCTTTATTTCATCATGTCTTGTTTAATTACTTTGATTAGTTTAGGTTTAATTATGTGTAAGTAGTTTTCTTTCTAGGGTTTATGGGGATCCATAAATAATATGAAGGGGTAATTTATTGTTGTTGATTGTCAATGCTTGATTAATTTCCTATTAATTGATTTAATGCTATGCAACTAGACTTTTGCAGGTCTATTATGTATGAGTTTAGCAATATTGATGTTTAGGTTTAGTTTCAATAGACATGTCAATTTATAAATGGTTAAGTCGAGATTCGAGAGACGAGATTTAATACCTATAGATTAATTATGTGATTGTAATACGTAGTGAAAGCCCATTATGATCTGATTAATTGATGCATTGATGATTGATTATTGTGTTTTACCCTGGAATATTATTTATTGGTGAACCTATGCCCTAGGTCTTTTATTCATTGATTTCTCTCTACGTTTAATCTTAGTAGTTTAGTTCTCATTCGATTTTTATAATTGGTTACTTAATAATTTAGATTGCTTTAATTAATTAGGAATAAAAAGACCAGTTTCTCTGTGGATTCGACCCTACTTCTCTATCTACTTTAGTTAGAGGATTTAGGTAATACTTTTGATTAGGTGATACGACTTTAGCATGTCAAAATTAGGCGTCGTTGCCGGGGAAACGGTTTTATTTCTATTTCTAATTGTTTGTGTAGTCTAGATTATTTTCCTTCATCCCAGGGAACGTGAGTTCATTGGGACAGTTCTCATATTTGTCGTCTAGTACTTTGTTTATGCCCTGGTGTTCCGGATCAGGGTACATCCCTTTCAATGCTAAGATCGAACGATCTTTTCATAGACAGAAGAATTTGTACAAGCAGATACGAGACACTTCTAGAGGTAATCCACCTTTGGAACACCCATCTGATTCTAGCGATTTAGAAGCTTTTTTCAGAACCTAAATCAGAGATGACGGCACCACCACCCCCTCCACCTAGCAAGCTCAGCGATTATTCGCAGCCGTTGCTGACAGATTTTCCACACCTTACTCCCACTCCTGCTTTTGATGGAGTGCAATTCGAGATTAAACCCCAATTTATCACGATGATAGAAAAAAAAAAGCAATTCAGTGGAGCTAAGGGTGAAGACCCAAATCTTCATGTTGCAGACTACTGCCAATATTGCAATACCATCAGGCAAGCTAGGGTCACACAAGACCAAATCAGGGAGATCCTTTTTCCTTTCTCTTTATGTGGGAAGGCTAAATTTTGGTTTAATGGTTTGAATAGAACTGCACTTGGTATTACTAACTGGGAAACTCTTGTTTTGAATTTTTTTAACAAATATTACCCTGCAGAGAGGACAGCTTTGGTAAGGAGTGCGATTCAAAACTTTGCCCGAGTGCCAGATGAAACTTTATAGGAGGCTTGGGAAAGATTCAAGGATCTACAGAGAGAGTGTCCCCACCATAATTTAGCACAGTGGCAGTTGATCCAAGCCTCTTATAATGGGATTGGAAATTCATCTAGAACAATTTTAGATTCTGCAGCTAGTGGGAGGTTTATAAATCTTAATGTTGATGATGCAGGTCAAGTTATCCAAGATATGGCAATTCACAATTCCCAATATGGGAATCCTAGAGGCTTTGCTAACAAGGGGAAACATAGTGTTGACTCCATATCCTTTTTGCAAGCTCAATTAACCTCTATTTGTCAGAAATTAGATAATCTTAGCACTGCAAATACAACTAATGTTTCTGCTATTAATAAAAATTCTAATGACGCTTTCTGTGAAAATTGTGGAATTGTAGGTCATTGGGAACAAGATTGCAGGAGTTCCGTGGAGCAAGTTAATGCCTTTCAAGCCTATAGGCAGAATGACCCATACTCCAACACCTACAATCCTGGGCTCCGGAACCATCCATATCTTTCTTACTGGAGCACCAATGTTCAAAAACCGCTACCCCCACAACCATCACAAACACCACAACAACCCCAGCAGAAATATTACCATCCCAACGCTTGCCAGAAAACCCAACCACAACAACCCTCCTCATCTTTTAACCCTGATTTGTCAGAAATTAGGGCGATGCTAGCCAGTATGCAAAAGCACATGGAGAGTAGAGATGCTCAAATTGATTCAATCATAGCCTATAATAAAATCGTAGATAATCAAATTGTGCAGATTTCCTCTACTATACAAGCTCGCCAACAGGGAGCCCTACCATCGCAGCCAACCGGACCTACAGATCAAGCTTTTGCAATTACTCTAAGAAGTGGTTCACACTATAATGGGCCCCCTATGCCCAGAGATGATGAACCTGTTTTAATGAAAAATGCTAATCTTGATTTTGTTAAACCAAACAATGTTGCTAATAGCCCTACAAGGGTCAAGGGTAGTACTAATATTTCTGATAATACATTACAGGGTACAACTCCAGGGAAGGTTGCAACTCAGGATGAGAATAGCAGAGTTTAAAAGCCAGTTATCAAACTCCCATTCCCCAATAGACATGTAAAAACAAATTTGGATAAGCAGTTTGGTAAGTCACTAGAGATGGTGAAAGATTTGCAGGTAACAGTTCCTTTCACAGAACTAATTACACAAATTCCTGCATATGCTAAATTTATGAAGGAAATATTGACTACGAAAAGGTCTATTAGTGAGGTAGAGGCAGTCACTTTTACTGCAGAATGTAGTGTCGTACTACAAAATAAATCTCCACCTAAACTAAAAGATCCAGGTAGTTTTTCTATCCCTTTTCATATTCGCAATCTAATGATTGATAATGCATTATGTGATTTGGGTGCTAGCATTAGTGTCATGCCACTGTCTGTTCTAAGCTAAATATGGGTAAATTAAAAGCTACCAATATTACTCTGCAAATGGCCGACCGTTCTTTTAAATACCCCCTAGGTGTTTTAGAGGATGTTCCTGTTAGAGTAGGTAAACTTTATATACCTGTTGATTTTGTTGTTCTTGATATGGCTGAGGATTTGCAAACCCCAATTATTTTGGGCAGACCATTCCTTAATACTACAGGAGCAATTATAGATGTAAAAAGTGGTAAACTGACGCTATTAGTAGGGGAAGATAAAATTATTTTTAATTTGAATAATGCCCCTAAAAGCCCCATGATAGAGGAGAAATGTTTTAGTATTGGTGTGGTTGATAATTGTTCTAATAAGCCCCAAGCTCTTGTTAAAGATTCCTTGGAGGCGGTATCTTGTGTTGCATCTTCTATAGGAGAAACAAACAGATGGAAAGAGGAAGTTGATGCAATAGAAAGAGCCCTTTACTGTGAAGGGCTTCGTTTTGAAGATTAGAAAGTGGAGGAAAGTGAGCAAGCTGCTAAAACTGAGCCTATAGTGAGAGGTCCGCCGAATCGAGTTGTAATTACTAAATCAAATGAAAAACAAAGGCAATCAAAGGCCAAAAAGGGCTTCCTTTCAAGCATTAGCGAAGGACCACTAGTTCAAGCCAAGGAACATCCGCCCGATCGGGTGAGTTGGCCCCCTACCAGGCGTATCAAGAAGCAAAGTCGTGGTCTAAAAATCGCCTGACCGGGTGAGGAACCGCCCGATCCGGCGGTAGACCAAGGATCTTAACTGCTCGACGTGTGGTAAGAGGGTCGGCGGGACCTAGCTAGTAAACCAGCGCTTTGCGAGAGGCAACCCGTATTTTCTTGCTTTTTAGTTTAGTCTTTTTTCTTTTTCTTGTGAGAGGAAAGAGGAGGGAATTTAATGAGTTTTATGAGTTTTTGTACAGGTTTGAAGGAAAAGAGTTATCCAAATTTGGAGAAAAGAGAAGAAAATTCTCGTACTCATAGAGCTGTAGCGCGCCCGACCGGGTGAAGCTCCACCCGACGGGGCGCAATAGCTGAGTAGAAAAATCACCAATTTTCGCCTGACCAGGCGAAGGCGCGCCCGACCAGGCACGAGAGTTGATGAGTATGGACATTTTTATCGCTCGACCGGGTGGTGTGGCGCCCGACCGGGCGTGAGAGTGAAGAAAGATTAAGACGTTGCATCGCCCGATCAGGCGAGAAATTTGAAGATCAGATCGCCCGACCGGGCGCGAGCTCGACCGATTCTCTCTTTCTTTTCCTTCTTCTTTCTTCTTCTTCCTCCTTCTTTCTTTTCTCATCTTTTTCTCTTTCCTCCATTGATTCTCTCTCTAAAAATTCAAATTTTCTCTACCTTCTCTCTAAGATCTTCTCTCCATCTCTTACCCAAATTGAAAAATAATTACATATTCATAATCCTCTCTTCATCATCTACATTTCTACACCAATTTTACCCATTTCCAAACACATTTTTACAAACCCATATTACCAAATGGCATCAAAGAGGGCAAGATCACTACTTGGGAGGAGTTCTAGTTCGAGCCAACAATATGACCAGGATTTGCAACTTCCACAGTGGCCAACCATCCGAATCACAACTCCAACACAAAAGGAACAGCTCGTTAAAGCTCTATGAGAGTGAGGTAATCCCTTCACGATGGTTACACCGCCCTACTCTCGAGTCTCTAGGCTTATTTGATAATGTTAGACGATTCATGAACGATATAGGAATGAGAAAATTTGTTGATATGCATTATCCTGCGTATCGTGAATTGACATGTGAATTTATTTTCCTTTTAATGTTGTAAATAGTAAAAATGGGACAAATTTGTTTTTTAGGTTGAACAATAGGAATATTAGTTTAACTTACGTAGAATTTTGTAAATTATTTGATTTGGAATCTGAATTACCTCACCATTGGCATGAAGAATATAAAATGGATGATGTATACCGTGTTTTAACTGGTTTGTCGGCCCCTAACGCCCAACATGCTAGTGCCCCGACCTATTCATCACCCTGTCCCTAACTTATGGCAGAGATTTTCGGGTGTTTATTTTTTAGGTAGGAACGAACCACATAACGCACAAACTAACGAACTAGCTGTAATCGGACATTATGTGTTTGGGTACGGAAACTTGAACATGGGTAGATACATTATTCATCATCTTAGTAGACATGCCACCGCAAGTAGCACTCAGTCGACCCCTATCCGTTTAGGAGGCCTAATTACTAGAATAGCAGTTAAGAAGGCCGGGTTTGTTAAGAGTAGACCTCACGGGCTCACTAACTGTGGGGGGGACACTTACATGGACACTAGGCACCTTGAGGACTTGGGTTGGGTAAAATTGGATAGCCAACAAATCCCCATTGGTGTGTTAGGTTAGGAGCTGAGCAACCATTGCTTATCTTTCCCTTGCCTAACCCCAAGTTGATCGCCTTTCCCCTTGGCAAGAATCTTACACCTATGACATGCTAGTTGCCCACGCCCGAGGGCAAGCACCGCCAGTACCACCACCCCAGCCTGGGCCCGTGGTGATACCATCATCACCACATATGCACCACATGCCTCCACCTCCCCCTAGGACTGACTCTGAGACAGTTTGGAACCTACAGAGTATAGGTCAGGCCATAAGACGTACAGAGCATTCACATGGTGACCTTAGAAGGATGGTTGGCTCCCTAGATTCACGATTATGGTACCTTGAGAGGAACCAGGGTAAAGCCCTGTACCCCATGTATGATGATTATGCTCGTCGGGGTAATATTCTCGACGATGCTATTTACCCTGATTGGTTTCAGTCCCCACCCCAGGGATACGATAGAGATCCCACCACCCGTGGTATTTATACTGAATATTCATCTTTCCACGAGTATGGCCAGGACATTCCTTTTAGGGGACCGGCGGGGGGGGGGAGGGGTTTCACCCTAACTATTTTGGTGGTAGCTCTTCTTGTGCAGGTGGTACAGGTGGTGGCGGTGGAGGATTTGGCTCCATGGATGAGGATGATGAGGATTAGCCGTGTTGGGCTAGTTCTCGAGCCAATGAGGACATTGTCTGATCTTGGCTTGGGGGAGATTTTTAGATTTGGTATCTTTTTTTTTCTCTTTCTCTTATTGGTGTGTTTTAGTTTAGATTTATTGCTTTCTAGTATAGTTTTATTGCTTTGAAAAAATGAAAAATACAAAAAAAAAAATTGAAAAATAAAAAAATTACAAAAATACGTTCTAATGAATTGTAAATCATGCTTCCCTGTGCCCCATACTTGAAAATTATTTTGATTCTTGGTATATGATGATGAGCATTGTAGAAAGGTTAGCCATGATTTGATATTTGATTGCTTGGATGCCTTAACATGCGTCAATCTTGTCCAACTACTTGTGAATATAGTGCTTGACTAGTTGATTTGGTTAGGAATTGTGTGTTAGTTCCTGGTATGTCAATGAATTTAAGTATTGGTTTGCAACTTTGAGTAATGTTTGTATTACTCACTATTATGCACATTGTGGAGGATGAAGGCATTTGTTCTTTTAGGTGGCCTTCAAATGATTTTAGATACATTTGTTCCCTTCTTGCTAACCATGTTGTTGCCTTGTTTTTTTGTTGTTTATTAGCCGCATTACAAGCAGAATTTGCCCCATTGGTTACTAGTCCCAAGCTTGGCTTGAGGGAGCTATTAGTGAGTGAGGTGAGGGAGTTTGTAGTGTGCTTATTATTTGCACAATGTGGAGTAGTATTGAGAAATTATTTATTATTGATTGTGGTTTATTTTTGATGATTTTGAAAGTTGAATTTCTTGAAAAAATAAAGCATGATAGTGAAAAAGAAAAGAAAAGAAGTTCAAAAGAAAAAAAAATAGAAAAAAAGTGAAAAAAAAAGAGTGAACTTTAAAAAGAAAAAAAAAATTATTTATTTATTTGTTAAGTTTGTTTATTCACTATAGTTCTACATTATTACATCTTAGGAGTGAAATTGTAAGTGTTGGGATTTATTTGTTATGTTTGGAGTTGTATTTGGTGAATTTTTGGTGGAGTTGAGTATGTTGGAGATGTTTGGTCATTATTTATTTTTGACCTTGGTTTGAGTAGGATTTGGCTCCCTTAAGCATGGCTTTACTCTCACATTTTCCCAAATTTATCCTACCTTTTACCCTAACCTTACATTACAAGCTTTAAAGACCTTCTGACCTTTGTGCATAGAGTTGTGTGAATGTGAAATTAGTTGTGTATCAATGCAAAGAATGATTTGACATATTTCGAGTCGAATATTAGGTTGAGTACATGTTTTTATAAACACATGAGAGTGTGAGTTGGGAGGGCATTGTTCACATATAAAGGGGTTGGGATGGAGAGCGATTGAGTACATCTTTTACTCGCCACATAAATGAGAGTTGAGTGTATGAGCACTAGTCTTGAATTTTATATGCTCTTGCGGTTTTCTCTATTTGACAATTTTTATGGAGGATGAGTGATTGGATGGATGAGATTGGTTGATGTTGATGCATGCTTGTTGGATTTGCCTTGAATTAGTTGTTCTTGATTTTTTTTATTTGGGGTGAGGCATGTTTTATGTATTCATTGATGAGCTCTTTGCTTAGGGACAAGCAAAGGTTTGGCTTGGGGGAGTTTGATATGTCTATTATATATAGTATTTTACCCCCGTCCCTTGGTCATAATTAGTAGTGTTTTTGGCTCTTTAGGGCCACTTTTATTACTAATTTGTGTTTTCTAGTGTTTTCGTAGTTTTGGTTGAGTTTTGTAGGGAATTTCACATTTGGAGCATTTTCCCGAGATTTTAGGATTTTAGGAGCTTTGTATAAATACGTTTTTAGTTGTTTTGATAAGATTACTCTCTCTTTTCTTAGCTTTCTCTCTCTACTTAGTTTTTAGATTAGAATTCTCTCATTGTTTTCTCTCTCTATAACTCTACAACTTTATTCTTAATTCAATCCATTATTTCCGTTAATTTTGGTAATGATTTCTTTATTATTTTCATTAATTTAATTTCTTTATTTCATCATGTCTTGTTTAATTTCTTTGATTAGTTTAGGTTTAATTATGTGTGAGTAGTTTTCTTTCTAGGGTTTACGGGGATCCATAAATAATATGAAGGGGTAATTTATTGTTGTTGATTGTCAATGCTTGATTAATTTCCTATTGATTGATTTAATACTATGCAACTAGACTTGCGCAGGTCTATTATGTATGAGTTTAGCAATATTGATCGAGATTCGAGAGATGAGAATTGATGTTTAGGCTTAGTTTCAATAAGCAGATTAATTTATAAATGGTTAAGTCGAGATTCGAGAGATGAGATTTAATATTGGTAGATTAATTCTGTGATTGTAATACGTAGCGAAAGCCCATTATGATCTGATTAATTGATGCATTGATGATTGATTATTGTGTTTTACCCTGGAATATTATTTATTGGTGAACCTATGCCCTAGGTCTTTTATTCATTGATTTCTCTCTACCTTTAATCTTAGTAGTTTAGTTCTCATTCGATTTTTATAATTGGTTACTTAATAATTTAGATTGCTTTAATTAATTAGGAATAGGAAGACCAGTTTCTCTATGGATTTGACCCTACTTCCCTATCTACTTTAGTTAAAGGATTTAGGTAATACTTTTGATTAGGTGATACGACTTTAGCCTGTCAGGCGGTCACTTCTTGTAATGCCGACCTCCAACTAATAGCCGAACCACCAAGGCAAAACACATACCCCGAAGTGGACTTTCGATCATCAAGGTCACCACCATAATCAGAATCCACATAAACTACTAAAATTCGGCCAAATTGCGACCGCCTCTGACGGACGTTAAAAATAGCAAAAACGATCGCTGAAAATAATTGCGATCGTCAACGGTCGTAACATGGTGGTCGCTTCATCTGATTGCAAAATACCCTTATTACGAGCGATTGACGGTCTCAGATTTTTTGGGACCATTTTTATCATTTTCAACGACCGTTAGACAACGGTCGCAAATAATAATAATTGTGACCGGTTCAATTAGTGGTCGCAATTATTAAATTAGCGACTGTCTTAAGCGGTCGCTAAAATTGTTAAGAGAAATAAAAAATAAAAAATCTCACCCACTTCCTGTACTTCACAACCCACCCCACCACCAATGCTCACCCTAAAACACCACCTGCCACCCAGCCACCTTGAAAACACCAGCCCACTCCATAAATCTCACCCAGCTACTCCCATAACTCCAACAGCCACCCTATAAATCTCACCTAGCAGAAAAAAAATAAATAAATGAATCTCAGCAACAATCAAACAAAATCAATAACAACTACAAAAAGAATAAAAAATCAAACAATAGCAAACCGAAAATCAAACAAAACCAACAGAAATTAACTAAATAAAAAATTCGAACAAGGAAATTAAATCCAGAAAATCAAACCCATAAAAATCAAGCTAAAAAAATTATACTAGAAAAAGAATTCGAACAAGGTTATTCAAACAAGAAAATCAAACCCACAGAAATTAACCAAAAAAAATATTTGAACAAGGAAATTTAAACCATAAAATAAAACCCATAGGAATCAAACAAACCACATAAAATAAAAAAAAAAATCAACAATCAAATAAGGAAATTCGAACAAAAAACCAACCAAAATTAAAACATAAAATCAAACCAAAATCGAACAAAAATTCTAACAAAAAGAAGTATAAACACAAAACATACCTCAAACCCCGAGTTAACTTCGAATGGCACCTCAAATTTGGTTTAATAATGCAAAATTCAACCATGATAAGTGTAGATCTACACTTTTCATGGTCGAATTTGACCTTAAAAACCATTAACTTGTTTAACACCACCACTTAAGCATCGAAATTGCCGGAATTGATGGAGAAATTACCGAAATTGCAACGCCACCAACGTTGCTGAAGAAGGGGAAAGAAAAGGAGAAGAGTAAAGAGAAGGAGAAGAGGAAAGAGGAAAGAGAAAAGAGAAAGAGAAGAGGACAGATCGGGGATGAGGAAAGGAAGAGAAGAGGACAGATAGAGGAAGGGGAAAGAGAAACAGAGAGAAGGAGAACGTGAGAAGAGAGAGAAAGGACAAAAGAGGGGGAGCAGCGTTTGAACAAGTTAGGGTTAGGGTGCACCCCCTTTATACATGTAATTTTTTCAAAAAAAAAAATAACATCCTTGCGACCGCTTTAGTTATCGCAAAGATATGACCGTTTAATAAACGGTCGCAATTTGCACAATTTGCGACCGTTAAAAGCGGTCGCAAACGATTTAATTTAATTTTGAATTATTTTTTAAATGTATTTTATTTAAACAAAATGTTTAAATGTCTTTACGACCGTTTAATAACCTAAAAACGATCGCAAATCTGCGACCGTTTAGAAAATGGTCGCAATTTTCAATTTTTGTGACCGTTTTAATGACGGTCGTAGAAAAACGGTCGCAATTTGACCGAATTCTAGTAGTGATAACCAATCAAGGCATCTCCATTTCGCCTGTACTCAATACAATTGCTAACAAATTTCCAGCAATATATACTATTATAAAACCCCTCATAATTTAATTAAAATAAGCTGAAAATATATTTAAAACATCATAATTTAATCTCAATTTAATGGGTAATTGAAATTCCTTAAAGAAACTTGATTTTTAATACACAACAAAAAATTCCAGCATTATATTTTAATGAAAACTTGCTGTAATTTAGCCTTAAAACACTTTAATCAAAGGTTTAAACCATTATATATCATAAACCTTCCATAATTCATAATTCAATAATTGGGGCTTTTTAATTAAAAACATAATCTGAAAATTAATTAACATAATACTCATAATCAAACATCAAAAATCAAATCCTAGAACTCATAATTAATAATTAGATCTAGGATTAAATTGATTTTTAAAAATAAAGTTTCAATTTTTTTTTTGTATGTTCGAAAAAGGGGGAGAGAGAGCAGCGGCAGCCACCACGCCGTCTGCCAGCACCGGTGGCTGCCTGCTGCCGGCGGCTGACGCTGCTGACGGCGGCGGCCACCTGCTGCCGATGGTCAGCGGTGGTGGTGAAGGGGGCAGCCAAAAAAAAGAAAAGGGGAAGGGAAAAAGAGAAAGAAAAGAAAGAAAAATAAAGAGAAAGGAGAGAGAAGTTTACCTTGGGTTTCTCCACTCTGGGGAAAGTTTGATTTGCCTCATATGTGGGATATTTATACCCCTTCTCTAAGACCCTTCTCCCTAAACTTTCCTCTTTTAATTTTCCTAATCCCATCCCTAATAAAACTTTACTAAAATAAAACTTTCCTTAAATTAAATTCCAACTTAATTAAAATAATTAATTAAATAAACTTTCCTTTTATAAATATTTCCAAACTTATTTAAAATAAAGAATTAAAATACTTAAAATAAAACAATTCAATTTAATTAAATACTTCTCAAAATACTTATTTAAATAAAATACGTATAAAAATACGAGGTATTACAGATGGTGATACTAAAAAAAAAAAATGGGACATTAATTTTAAAAATGAAATTCAATAGAAATTTCGGACATTAATTTTAAAAAAGAAATTTGGACATTAATTTTAAAAAAGAAATTCAACAGAAATTTGGGACATTAATTTTAAAGAAGAAATTCAACAGAAAATATGGGACATTAATTTGTTTACTTCGACAGAAATTCAACTTTTAAAAAAAAATAATAAAAAATAAATAATTAAAAAAATTGGGACATTAATGGCACCGGTTAACCGGTGCTAATAACAACATATGGCCACCGGTTAACCGGTGGCAATAACAACTTTTCCCACCGGTTTTGAGCCGGTGGCAAAAAAATCTGGAATTGCCATCGCTCAAATAGCCACCGGTTCAAAACCGGTGGGTTTAGCCGGTTTTGAACCGGTGGCCATTTACATTTTTCTACTAGTGAACGAGGAGAATGTTTGTATTGATTTTAATTAGTGTTTAGAAGAGTAATCTCTCACTAATTTCCACTCTAAAGCACAAGGGTTTCAAGAACAAGAACCCTAGCTCTAATTGTGTTTCACTCAATTTGGGGATAATAAACAAAATAATGCTCAATGGGTATTTATACCCTTGACGGATTTGGACAGGGTATCAGGTAGGCACGGACGTGCTAGCCTAGATAAATCATTCTAGTAGCTGCTGCTTGTCTGGAACTGCAGCAGCGCAGACGTGCATCCCTTGTTTGGGTCAACACAGATAGCTCGTAGTAAAACAAATATAACTTCCTCGTTTCTAATTGAAATTAAGCTTATGACCTATCGCTGGAAAGCTTTTAAAACAAGATTTCTCCTCCAACATGAATCATCTTAATACTCAAAGTAGTTTGAGAGATATGCCTAGTTGAAGTTGACCTATCCAATGCTTCCTTGCTTAACACTAGTAATTCATTCCCTTAGCTTATATGACAAGCCTCGATTGATTCTCGAGTTATATTCCAACAATTATCTTTTGCTATTAATCTCTTTACTTAGCAAATGTTTTGCTTATGATAAGTTTGAAGAAGTTCAAGAGACAAAGGAGTAATACACTATCAGCAAGTAGAAGAGAAAGAAGAGTTTGGTCTGCTAAGGAAGAGAAAATACTTGTTAATATATTGTACGAGATGAATGACTCTGGTTAGAAAGTTGATACTGATCACAAGTCCGGCCACCTTACCTATATTGAGAAGAAGATGGGAAAAAAGCTGCCAAACTGTGACATTAACCTAATCCGCATATCAAATAAAAAATTAAGACCTTGAAGAAGCAACTTACATATGTCCTGATATCCAACAAAAATGGGAGTGGTTTGGTTAGGGCAATGAGCTTAAAATGGTGACCGGAGACAATGATATATATATGGAATGGGCAAAGGTAAGGTTACTGTTTTAATATGGATGGTATATGGTTACATAATCACTAGTAGAAAAATTATAATTGGCACCGAGCAATGGCCACCGGTTTTTAAAAACCGGTGGGAAAAAAAAGGGGAAAAATGGACAGTAGTTATATATACAAATATTATAATTTAATGTCGCATTAATTTTATAACGTATAATCATTTTTATTTTGGATCCATGGATTGTGCCTTTTAATCTTTGCTAAATCATTCATTTATTCATCTTTGATCTTGACTAATACCAAACTTACTAGTACACCCTTTATTAGCTTACCTTCAATACCAATCAACGTTGTTGTTGGATGTATTGTGAGCTTCATATGTAGCACAAAATATTTTTCAATAAATTTGAATTAAGTGTGATAATGGTGAGTTTTGCTATTATTGTACATTTGCACGTGTCAAAAAGTTGATTCGATTGGTATGGTTGAATTGAATGCACCTACTTATTAAGATTTGGACAAGATCTTAGTTTAACCGGTAAATTACTAAGACTTGTAACTAATATATTCAACTTAAAATTATTATTATCCATATATACAATATTAACAAATATAACCAACCGACTTCTAATATACGGAGTAATATTTTCTTAAATCATATCAGATCAACTCATTTGACAAGTCAATAAAGCTCTTTGATTTCTCTCGTCCCCTCTTTTCTCATCCTTATTCTCTCTGATCTCCTCCTTCCTCTCTTCTCTCGTCTCCTCCTCCCTCCTCTTCCCCTCTCCTCTTCCTTTGTTATCTCGTCTCATTCTCCCTCCTCTTCCCCTCTTTCAACCACCACCGCCGCCGCACTAACCATCGCCGCCAAAGGTTTTCTGGTCAAATTCGACCATGAATACTCTAGATCTAGAGTTTTCATGGTCGAATTTTACCTTTATAATCCAAATTCAAGCAAATTTCTGGGGGTGTTGGTGGAAGTCGAGGTAAGTTCTCTTTTTTCTTACTTTTATTTTGTTTTTTGAGATTTTTAGTGGAATTCTGGTGTTTGTGGTGGTTTTTGGTGTTGTTGGACGATTTGTGGTGGTGTTGGACGGTTGTGGTGGGTAGTTTTTCGTGGGTAGGGTGACAGATCTAGGTTAGTTGGATGGTTTAAGGTGGGTGGTAGGTGGGTTCGGTGCAGGTGGGGTAAGGTGGGTTCGGTGCATGTGGGTTAAGGTGGGTCTAGTAGGTGGGTTCGGTGTAGGTGGGTGGGTCTGGTGGGTTAAGGTGGGTGTTCGGGTGAAGGTGGGTTACGGTGGTGCGGATGGTGGGCTGGTGGTGGGTGGTGGTGTAGGTGTTTGATGGTGATACAAAAAAACGAAAATATGGGACATTAATTTTAAAAATGAAATTCGACAGAAATCTGGAACATTAATTTTAAAGAAGAAATTCAACAGAAAATATGGGACATTAATTTGTTTACTTCGACAAAAATTCAACTTTTTTAAAAAAAAATAAAAAATAAAAAAAATAAATAAAAAATTGGGACATTAATGGCACCGGTTAACCGGTGGAAATAACAACTTTTCTCACCAGTTTTGAACCGGTGGCAAAAAAATCTGGAATTGCCATCACTCAA
The DNA here is from genome assembly GCF_948465745.1 of Chenopodium album. Lineage (NCBI taxonomy): Eukaryota > Viridiplantae > Streptophyta > Magnoliopsida > Caryophyllales > Amaranthaceae > Chenopodium > Chenopodium album. The sequence continues at coordinate 38,780,853 of NC_137844.1, forward strand.
ATAGCCACCGGTTCAAAACCGGTGGGTTAAGCCGGTTTTGAACCGTTGTCCATTTACATTTTGCTACTAGTGAATCTCTCTGAATGTTTGATTGTCGCATTGTGATTATCATGTTATCTGTAAGTATCTTACTTATTTAGTAACTGAATTTTTAATTTATATTAGCAGCATCAAGATGGAGCTTCTCCTTTGTACAGGAAACCCATGATACACTATGATAAGCTAGTCCAAATATATGCTAATGATTTGGCAAAGGGAAGTATGGTTAAGGGTCCAGGAGACCAATCTGACACAGATGAAGATTAGTTTAATAAGAGCAAAGTTCAACATAAGATTCAAGTTGCTGATGAATCTACTTCTCAAGTCCAAGGTATCAAAAATGATATCCCTAACTCTTTTGGAAATCATTGAAAAGAAATTCATGTGAAATTGATCCACTTGAAGAGCAATGTGTTCATATTTCAAAATCTATTACAAGCTTATTAGAAATGGAGAAAGAGAGTGCATTAGCTATGATTGAAATTAAAAAATCATTTGTACATGAAGTTGATATTCATGAGCAAACTAGCGACAAAAGAAAGCAATTATTTCAAGTCCTTTGTGCACACCTGGTCTTAACCCTGTGCAAGTGGTGAAAGCTACACGTCTCATTGGTCAAGATGTTGCCAAGATGGATTTGTTTTCCAATATGTCTAACGACTTTCAAGTAATCTTTGCTCGACAAGAGATTGGTGATGCTACATGAAGTATAACCTTTTGTTTGGTATAAATGTGAAGTATGAGTACCACTCTTGCTTTTGCGTTGTTATTACAACATGTTACTATGTAAAATATGCTTTTCTGTAGATGAAATTTTATTTTGTAGGTGGTATAAGGTTAAGTGTGCAACATTTTGAACATAACTAGAATATGCTTCTTAGATTTAGAACTTTATTTAATACGGTGGTAAATGAAGTCTATATTTTGAATGTAAATGTACATCGTGCACAAGTATTTTCTTTTTCTCTGGCTAATTGGTTGACGAGTAGAATATGTTTTTGGGTATGAAACTTTATTTTGCAGATTGTATAAGTGTAGACACCTAAAAATGTCTCACCAAAACCAAACCCGATGATGAACAACCTTTCACTACCATTATTGGTCGGGTTGAGTATTTAATCTTGAAGTGCTTAAATCCATATTCAATCCCAATACATTTCATAAACCAACCCAATTCCTAGCCCATTTCCCCAAACCATAACTTATTTTCCTCTTTTCGTGCCTTTCAACCCAAAATAATTCATTTTGTGTCCCTTAAAATCATTCATTTCTTGTCCTTTTTATAGAAACGTTTAGAACAGTTTATTTCGGTCCATAATCTGGGTCCAATGATTAAATATTTGGATAGTGTTTGAAAAGAGATTGCCAACAATATATTATAAGCCCAAATCCGAGTTATAACGAATAAGTTATGGTTAAAATACTAAACTGAGCCTAAACCGAATCTAAGCCCACCTTACCTACGACCTAATGATCATGAAGAGGGTCCAAAGGATTTAATCACATTCCTAAACCAATTAGAATTAATTAGAAGCTTCTATAAGTTTCTAAAAGATCTTAATTATCCTAAAAGATAAGATTAAAGAGTTTGAAATTGAATAAAACTGCTCTTTTTGAAACTCCTAATTCTATTCGAATTGAGAGACGTTCAAAGATAGTTAGATATGATTTTCGTGCCTCATATTTTTTATCCAAATATTAGATGGTTGGATAGCCCTTGAAATTATCTTTCCAATAATATATTATAATATTAATTCCGAGCTATAACGAAAAAGATATGAATGAAATATCAAACTCTATCCAAAATTGACACCGTCTCACTATTTCGGCCATATCTTTTATTCTACAAAATATTTTAATCTGATTCCAATTGGGTTAGAAATTATACTTCAACATATTTCCAACGACGTATTATATATCTTATTCCGATTTCTAGATCAAAAGATATGATAATATGAGTTGATGATTTTATTAATAACAAATTTCTCAATTATTAATTTAAAATTAATTGTTGATTTATATTTACAGCAAATTTTTTAAGTAGGAATTAGTAATTTAGTATATATATCAGGATTTATTAATTTTATATAATTGATTGAATGAGTCAAGTTTTTATAGTTGGACAAAATTACATTGTCTTTTCTAATTCACATTGAGACTTAAAATTCATGATAAAGCAAATATATGTGGGACATTTCAAATTTGTTTTTAGATATGGAGTATTAATTTGGATGTTAGTTATGACTATAAGTCTCAAGTTATATATTTTATCCATGCCTTCACTATTGATTGATATGTGGTCGAAGAACGTTGGTGACACACTATCCGTTATATCGTAGTTCCCCCCCCCACCCCCCCCCCCCCCACACACACACATATAAATATAAAGGGAAATTTTTTTTCCCAAGGTTTTATAGCACCACATAGGATTTTGATAAAAAAAAAATATAAATAAATTAGAGCGCCATGTAAGATTATGATTTTTTTTTTAAAAAAAGTATCACGTAGGATTATGATTTTTAAAAAATTAACTTGAATAAAATTAATCCTAAAAAATCGTATTTACAAAACTAATCTTTATCGTTAGTAATTGATATCATTATTACTCCCTCTGTTTTTTTTTTATTTGCATCACATCCCTTTTATGGGTGTTTTTTTAAATGCATCACTTCTATATTTGGTAACTTTATACTATATTTTATCATTACTCTCTCTTACTTTAAACCACACACAAATTATTTTATCATTTCTTTCTCTTCTATGGTCCCCACTTAAATTATAAAAATATCTATCTTATCTCACATACTTTCTTTTTCATGGTCCCCATCTTACTTTTACTATAATTATTTATTCTCCCACTCAGAACATTATATCACTCTCTAAAACTTCGTGCAACCCAAGTGATGCAAATAAAAAAAAAGGCGGAGGGAGTACATTTATTAAACTTAACATACAAGTAAAAGCTTATTTTAAGTAATGAGAAAAAAGATTTGTATATTGTTTTAAAATTTAAAAAAAAATACAATCACCACGTTAGAAAAATTAACGAATGAGATTGAGGATTAAATTTTAAATGTAAAAAACAACAAATAATGATTTAGGATTTTTTTTTTAAATATATATTTCCAGATATAAAATAATCCTATGAACGACATAACATATTTAAAAATAATTATTTTTAATAAAAGTTAACACGTAACTAACCCTAAGGAATAAGATCGCATAATAAATTACATTAAAACTTAGACTTTTAGAATAGGAAATAGCAATTTAACTAATATTTTTTCTCTAAAAATGTTAGATAGTAAAATGAATCAAATACTTACAAAAAAATCTTAGAGTTTAATTAAGAAATAAACGGAGTGGTTTATAAAAAAATCCGTGCATTGCACGAGCTTTTATCTAGTAGATATCTCCATCATTATTGACTTGAAATTATTTTTGTTGAATTTAAATTATTTTTACTGAACTTAAATTATTTTTATCTAACGAAAATTATTTTTACTTATTAAAACTTATTTTTAGTGATTCTCATTTATTTTTCAAAATAAATTAAATATATTGTAAATGAATATTCTTTTAAAAAAATATTTTAAACGAATTTTATTATGGAAATAAAATCTAGTTATAGGATATTTATTGAAAGTTATGATTAATTTTCTATACGTGAAATATTAGAAGTTTATCGATAATAAAACTCTAGGCAATATTTTTATCTAACACAATCTATCTAAAATCCGATTACTTAGCATCATATGTGTCACAATAATCCATATTTGTTGCTTACGTGGTGCGACACTTGACGCAAAATTAGAATGTTAGGTATCGTTGTCTCGTGGCTTGGGTGAGAGATCTAACTTTATGTATTAGTGATATGATATATATATATAATCTCATAACACTTACTTTTATACACCACATAAACTGAGCGAGTCTCAATTTATCATGTTGATATTCGTTTATAGGTGGAAAAACTATAAATAAATCAACAAAAATATCCCGATCAACATGACTTTTTCGTAATTATATCAATTACTATGAGCTACAGTAATGTTTTTTTTAAAAAAAAATTTGTTGATTTATTTATAGTTTTATCATTTGATAGTGATAATCTTGTATATTCTCACACAACCTTTTTTATTCTACCAAATTTCCAATGATGAATAATAATATAATACTAGTTAATGTCCGAGCTATGCTCGGGTTTTTTAATTAATACATAGTTGGATTATTTTTTTGCATAATAGAGAAAATAAATTTTGTATGTTGATTTATTACTTAGTCGATCAATAACTGAAATTATCAACTTTTACCCTAATAAAATTAACTTTTAGTTATTTACTTTTCAATTTCAAACTTTAAAATTAACTTGAAATTATTATTTTTTTTAATGAAAAAAATGACAAACAAAAAAAAAACTTTTGGGCTTGAAATATTTTAAGTGGTGTTGACATGTGTAATCTATGATTTTTCCTGTGGATTACATTAGTATTGTACTAGTTCTTTGCCCAAGCAATGCTCGGATATTCACAGAAAAAAAATTATATTTACATATTACAATAAGTTTGTATTTGTTTATAGGTTTTGTATACATGTAATATTTTATTTATTTAAAGTTGTTATTGTTCTACTATTTAGTCTATATAATTTTTTTTAATCAATTATCTTATTATTTTTTTAAGTAAACAAAATGGTTTTGGCGGAAATTTTTTTAATGTGGATGCGACACGTGTACTTCTACGATAATCCTGATGATTACTTTATTACTATACTAGGTTATAACCCGTGCGATGCACGGTTTATATAAAACCTATTTTTAATTTGTACATTTTAATAATAAATTTCTATTATACATGAATATAAATAAGAATTACGTATATTTTGTAATTTTAAATCTTTTATTTTCATCAAAATTGTGATATAGTATCTGTTCGACGTCGTCTAATTCATAATTCAACGTAAGAGGTCGTTTATTAGTGTGCTATTTAAAATTGTTTCAATTTCCTACGATAAAATGATAGGTTTTAGTTGTAAGGTAGAAGCTTCTAATATTTAAATTTCAAAAATGTTAAATAGGATAGCTATACAAAAAAAAAAAAAAAAAAAAAAAAAAAGACATCATTGCATTTAGGCAGGAAATTTTTTATCAAGAGAGCGACACGTGGGCAGTGGTGACATCAGCATCTTCTGTTTTAGTAATAGTTAATAGATACTAGATGTAAGCCCGTGCGATGCATAGTTTTTTATACCTAAATCTCTAAGAAAAGATAATTTTCTTAGTTAAATCATATAATTGGTCGAAATAATACATTTGCTTATTTGGCGCGCCGAATACTCTCCAAAAATGCCTACTTTATTTATATATATTAGATTATTGATGATTGCCTTAAATATATCACTTGAACAAGAATGAAAATATAACCATTGAGAATGTTATTCAATATTAGAGGTGTCAATTCGGATGATTGGATCGGAGAAGTTGGATTGCATTGAGTTGAGTCAATTTTCAAAATTGGATCATGCTAAATTATTGTGTCCATATGATTTAAATCTAAATCGTATATTGTTCAACTAAGTTTCAAATTAAATCGGATGAAGTTTGATTTTGACACCTCTATTCAATATTCACAAAACATCACCTCTACTTTTAAAACTTCAAAGGCCTCTTTGAGTGTTTGTTTCGGAGTTTGGGACCCCTTAATTTGTTTTGAATCTCTTCCTTTACAACTTTTGAATCTCGTACAAGATTCTCATTCTCACAATCTCACCTCTTTCTTTACGTCAGCACTCAACAATGAACAAATAACCTACATACACATATAGTCAACCCATTTATTAATTAATTATTTATTTTTATTTATTAATCTGGTCCACTCTAAATTTCCTTGTCCCTTAATTTAAATCTCAAATTGGTTGATGGGTATTTGTTACAAATTAATTCCCACAAAAAGCTTACTTTGCATTTGTTTGTCAAATTTATTCATTTTCCATACCCAGAATTGGATTCTTCACTTTGACATGATTTTCATTCTGAAAATTATATTTTGAAGAACAAAAATTAAAAAAAAAAACGCAATTTGGTGAACGTGAAACAATCAAATTTGTGGCTTTAAAATTTGTGTTTTTTAATTGATGGCTGTTATGAATGAATATGGTGGACAATGTTTTATGGGTTTCAGAGGTTTAAGAAGAAGAAAGCAAGTGGACTCTGAAAATCTCAACATAAATCATGGTCATCAACAATTAGCCAAGAGATTAAATGTTCTTGATCTTGTTGGAATTGGTATATTTTTCCTTTCTTTACTTTTGAATTTTGTTTTTAGTTGTGTTTAAATTAATCATTTTTTGTTTATTGTGAATTTGTGATATGATGTTAATGCCATGCTTATGTTACTGTGCTGTTTCAGCATCAATGTTATAGGGAAAATGAAATCATTTATGTTTGAATTTTTTTTATAGATTGGCATTAATTAATGTTATAGGCAAAGTGGAATCATTTGTGTTTGAGAATTATTTAAAGATTGGAATTTTTGAATTTTTGAATGTTAGAAGGAATGCAAAATTGCTACTAATTTTGAAGATATTTGTTCATGCTGGATTAGCTTGAAGACTGAATCCACTAATTATTATCTGAAATATGATGTTATGTCACATCTTAGAACTCGGGTTTCTCGGTTTGCTGATAATTTGATAAACAACTTGGGTTTTGAACGAATATATTTATAAAGTATCCATGGGCGAAAAATAGAAATTAGATGAAGGAATTTATTGAAATTAGATTGTTCTCAGTTTTTAACATCATGTGAAAATTGGCTTTTCTTAGCATTAGTTGCCAGGATTTATTTATTAATTTTCAATTTTTTTGGTAACTTAATAAAAGTTTGCTAGGTAGGTTCACCATATTGGTTGTTTTAGCCAAAAAGACAGTAAGTCTAGCTGTTCCAGTCTCCAGTTTGTTGTCTTGTCCTGCATGTTCTTTCATGCCTATCATCCAGCTGCTGTCTTAATGAATATGGTTCAAGCCGAGTCCCAAGTACAAGTGCTATTAGGCCAGGAAAGTCAGCCTGCCTTGTCTCAAACAACCAGTGGTTGGGCTTCTGAGTCTTGCATCTGCAGCACTTATTCATCTGTCAAGTGTCAAATATAAGTATATATGGAGTATAATAAATGTATATATGTATATGTGACTTGATTGATATAAGATGAGTTTATTACTCTTTTTCTTCCAACCCTTCGCTTTCTGTACGTAGTTCTATATTTAAGGAAATACAAAAACTACCTGAAAAAATTGTAATTATTGAGAGTGATGTTTGGCTGTATACTTGTGTGGAAGCTGACTTTGGAAGTGCAAGTTCCATGCTAAACCAAAGCTACATTGTATGAATGTTTTTTTTTTCCCTGGAACTTGAACTTTAATGTGTACCATGTTCCATCGTTATGTGGTAATCTGCTTACTTAAGAGTGTCGGTTCCTACTTTTGCTCTTTTAGGAACGGAGTATTTGTTACATGTTAGTGTGTGTATTTGACCTTAATTTGTTCTACAAGGTTTATGTACGAACCAAGCAAAGTGTTTATGCAACTTATATCTGCAAGAATGATACAGGAAAGAACAATTACTTGGACTTTGAAAGCTAAGGAGGGAGTTGAAGTGAATGACTCCTGTGCTACTAAACACTAAAGCCTAGCTAATTCCTTGATTAAAACATAAAGATGTATTATTTACATCTTTTTGAGCATTGAGTTCCACTCTCATTTAAATGGAGCCAAACAATTTAGGGTTTTATTTATTTATTTTTTTTCTTTCCTTTTCTTTTCCTGATTTATACTAGACCAGATCAAGATTGCTTGTGAAATATGCTTCTCTCTTATTATAAAGTAATGGATGGTCGATTAGTTATGGATCAAGATCAAATGGAGAGGCTAAGTTCATTCAGCATCCCTAATTATGCCACAAATTGTATCCTGTTGAGAAGCAATAGCATAATGTTGGTGTAAAGAGTTAAGCCAAAGGGCAGATTCATGACTGGCTCTTCAAATTCTGTCTAGATTAGGCCTGGTACTGAATAGCTTAGGTATGGCGCAGGATCAGTCTTAGGTGTGGTAGTTCTCAGGCTCTAGGTAAATCTTTTCGACCTGAGCCAGACCAATGCACAATAGGTCTTGACTAGTTATATCATGTTTTTAAAGCGGGTCTATTTTCAGAAGAAGCTATAAATTTTGTGACTGGCTCAGAATTAAGCTTGGTACTGAATCGGCTTAGATATGGAACAGGTTCATTCTTAGTTGAAGCACTAGTTCATTCTTAGATATGAAATAGGTGCGGTGTTTCACAGGCTCGAGGTTGATAATTCAGTGTGAATAAGACCAATGCACAATAGGCCGCGCTTAGTTGAAGCAGATTTTCAAATTAATTGTTTTCCAAAAGAAGCTAGAAATTCTTGACTGGCTCATCCATCCTGTCTAAATTAGTAAATTAGGCCTGATACTGAATCAGGTTAGATATGACAAAAGTTCAGTGACTTCAGTCTTAGGTGCGGTGGTTCACAGGTGTGAGGTCAATTTTTTGAGCCTGAACCAGATCAATGCACGATAGGCCTTGCCTTGCTAAACTCAATTACAAATTTAAATCTGTTTTACTGAAGAAGCTAATATGCATATGCCCGGCATAAACAAGGTCCACAGCCAGTTTATTTTTGGCCAGAACTAGCCTGCCCCAATGCCTTATCCATGATGTGCCCGTTTATTGGGGAATTTTTGGCAAATTCCAGTCTGAACTATGGCCAATCCTATATGAACTAGCCCATGGCTAGCTATAGCTGATAATGTTGTTAACTAGTGGTGAGTTCCTTTGTTTAGAGCTCTCTTCTACTCATATTTCCATTATTAGATGAAGTCTTCTTCCAAAATATATCACCAACAAAAGAGACACTAAGATGTCTTTTTAGACTATGATAACAAGAGGTTTGTTTATCTGCTAAGTTGCCAGAACTCGAGTACCCATGTCCAACTCGGGTTTTTGTGGAAACATTTTATGATTAGGGTCCAAAATGAAGGGTGTAAGTGTCCTACCCATTTCTGAATGTTTAGGATCCAACATGATTATTTGAGGTAAAGTGAAGTGTATGAGTAACATAGCGGTATCTGCATATTTATCTTCACATCTCTCTCTCTCTCTCTTTCTCTGTCTGTGTGTGTGTGTGTATAGTATTCAGTAGTAATTTAAATTCTTAGATTCTGATTTACATTTAATTTGTATGTGCTGCAGGTGTTGGAACCACTATTGGTGCTGGGGTTTATATCCTCATTGGAACTGTTGCAAGAGAACAGACAGGCCCTGCCCTTCCTATTGCTTTCTTGATAGCTGGGATAGCGGCTGCCTTGTCTGCAATTTGCTACACAGAGCTTTCCTGCCGTTGCCCTTCAGCTGGAAGTGCTTACCATTATTCATACATATGTATTGGGGAAGGGTAAGTCATTGTTTTTCTGATAATAATAATAAGGTCTGAGATGCTTTATTTATGTGCTTCTTGATGAACCCTTGCTTTTAAATGTGTTAGATCTTGCTGTGAATTTTTCTACGTATGACTGTCAAATGGTGTATTTCATAATTGATTGCAGTGTTGCATGGATAATTGGTTGGGGTCTAACGCTGGAGTATGCCATTGGTGCTTCAGTTGTTGCTCGTGGTGTATCCCCAAATTTGGTACTGTATTGTTTTTCTTCATGTTTATGTGAATTATGTCCAATTTATGTTGGTTTGCATTGTTGCCACTGAACAAGCATTGTTTCCATTTTAATAGTAAAATATTTAGGTTATTAGTCACTGACACATCCAGTCATATTCCAAGATCCAAGGAGTTAGAACCTGCAGAAATTCAGAAAATGCTATCATTTGGCATATGTACTGATTGTTCAGTGCTAGAACATCTAGGGTCTCATATCAACAATTTAATCAATTATGGATTGATGGGAATAAGTTGAAGAAATATGCTTCTTAAATTAATATTGGATCCATAGACTTTTATTTTCTACATATTGGGAGAATAAGTAAGAACACTGGATGACTTGCTTCCACCAGATGTAGAAAGCATACTGCTGCCTTCTTATACTAGATTTTGCTGTGGTTTCAGGCCTTATGTTTTGGAGGAGAGGGTAATCTGCCGGTATTCCTTACGCGTCATACAATATTTGGCATTGTAGTTGATCCATGTGCTGCAGCCTTGGTCATCATAGCCACAGTACTCTTGTGCACTGGAATAAAGGAAGTATGTGTAAATCTATTTCAGAGAATCAGCAGCTTTGTCTAATTTTCTTGTAGAACCCAAAATTAAGGATCATTAATATCTTTCAGTAATAATGTGTTTTTTTTTTTTTTTTTTTTTTTTTTGGTTCCAGAGTACCTTGGCTCAGACAATTGTTACATCTATAAATGTTTGTGCATTACTTTTTGTTATTGTGGCTGGTGGGTACCTCGCCTTCAAGAATGGATGGGTGGGATATGAACTTTCAAGTGGGTTAGTAGCTTCCTTATGTGAATGTTATTACAAAAATGTAATTTAAAAATCAAATCAGTTGATAATTTTGAGTTCTTTGTCTGATTCAGATACTTACCTTTTGGTATAAACGGAGTGCTTGGCGGATCTGCAACTGTATTCTTTTCATATATTGGGTTTGATTCGGTTACTGCCACTGCCGAGGAGGTAATAAATAGTACTCCTAATTTTTAAATACTTTTGATTTGAATGTAGAGGATTCAAGTATGTGAAAAGCGGTAGGCTGAAATTACACCTTTTGATTTGTTCAACAGGCTATGATTGACCGTTGTTTTTCTTAATATATTGTATTATTATTATTTTTTTTTTTTTTGAATTCCTTGTATATTGGTGGTGCAGGTTAAAAATCCGAAGAAAGACTTACCCTTGGGAATAGGGATCTCGTTATTCTTGAGTTGTGTACTTTATATGATTCTTTCTTTTATTATTGTCGGTCTAGTTCCTTATTATGATTTGGATAAGGACACCCCGATTTCATCTGCATTCTCTGTGTATGGCGTAGAATGGGCAGCGTAAGTTTATATCCCTTTGTTGTCTATGTTATGACATTGATATATAATACCCTGAGAATAATAACTGTGAATGGTTATTCACTTGGTTTATTTTTTTGGTTGTCAAGTGCAGTTTAATAGTGACAACTGGAGCAGTTATGGCCCTGCTTGCATCATTGATGGGGTCTCTTCTTCCTCAGGTATGCATTTGATTACAACTAAGTCTTTTGTTTCGATAACCTTCTAAAGATTTTTTAAAGTATAACCATTTATAATAGAAGAAAAAATTGGTTAAGGTCAATTGGTCATGCAATTACCAATTGAAATTGAAATGCTCCGACCAGTAAAAAACCTGACTATAAGCTTACGCGACCTGACTTGACTGGACTGTTTGACATGTCTGTTCCGGAGCCAAAGGGAATTTTGTGGGTGGTGGTAGTGGTGTTGGCAGCTGAGAAGAGAGGAAGGTGGGATTAAATGAAAGATGAGGAGAAATTGAAGAAGATGATCGTGAGAGAAGGTGGTGGAACTTTAAGCGGCAAATAGTTATAAATGATGTCAAAATTTCTATCTAATTCAATGGATAACTTTTATGTCTTGCAATAAATTTTCTATCTAGTTCAATGTTACAATTTTCTATCTAATTTAATGGACAACTTAAGGAAGTTGCTTAGATGTCAGGGTCATTTCTCGAAATGACTCTAAGTAAAGCAGAATTATCTTTACTATGCTAATTAGTTACTGTGCTAATCTGTCCAGTCTCGAATTCTGATGGCCATGGCTAGAGATGGTTTGTTACCATCCTTCTTTTCTGTTATTGATAAACGGACCCAAGTTCCGGTGAAGGGAACAATTGCAGTTGGTATTCTTGCTGCTGTAATTGCATTCTGTATGGACGTGGATGAATTGGCTGGAATGGTATGTTTACATTACTAGGCAATTTAAAGATGGTGAATGCTTCCTGTGGTGGATTATAATTTGGGCACATAAGCACATGCTGATTTTTAAATGCAGGTCAGTGTGGGTACATTGCTCGCATTTACTTCAGTTGCATTATCAGTACTAGTGATCAGATATATTCCACCAATTGAAGTACATCCCCTACCATCTGCTGGAGAATCTTCTTCTTTAGGTGGCCATGGTCAGAATATGCAGGGAGCTGATGAGGCAGTTGTTAAAGATCCTTTTATTTCATCGGGGGGCGATTGTCGAGGCTTAATTCTGAAAAGAGACCCATGTCATGGAGCATCTGTTGACCAAGAAACAAATTTAGGTAATAACAATACTACAGGAGGCAGTGATTTCAAAGTGTATTGCTCAGTTTTACTTGAGTTTGCTTTCCATGTCAAGTTCTTTCTTTCCCCTTTACTTCAGTGCTTGCTTTTTGAGGTGCCTTTCCTGACACCTTGAGCACAAAGAGCAACACATTTTGTATGATCTGTTTCTCCATTAGTGCTAGTTAGGAGAAAAACCAAAAAATAAGAATCCATTTGAAAGCCTTTCAGGCATGTTTTGACCTTTTATTCCCTTTCACATTCTTCCTAAAGATATTTTGAATTTTTTGTACAAGAAGACAACCAAAAGGGGCAGAGAAGACGACAATTGGCTGCATGGTTGGTAACTATTATTTGCATAGGTGTCATTGTGTTTACATCTTCAGCTTCAGCAGCATTCCTTCCCAGGTATTTTGTCTTCAAATTGAATTATTTTTTTGAGTTGATGGGGGAAGCATGTGCCGTTTAAGCTAGTATTTAAGATGTTTTCAAGTATATCTTGTTAAGTAATACTCCGTACAAAAGAGGCAAGGACAGAGAGTAATCAACTTGGCTGTCCAAAGATGGATATGTACTTTTGTGTAGCTCCTACATACAAAGAAATTTTATCTTTCATCTTGCGTCAATTGTCATCATAAAACCTTTTTCTTTAATACCTATTTGTTTTCATTACCATCTTCTTGTTTTCTGTTTTAGGATGTCCCATTTTAAAATTTAATCTTCTTGTTTTCCCTATGAATACTTCGTAACATTTTGCTTCTCTTTCCGTTAAATTTAACTTTTTTCTATCTCCAATTCATCACTTTTATAAACTATTTCTCCATTCACTTTCGACTTTTGCTCTATTTTATTTTACATTGAACCGTTTTTTATAATTATTTCTACATAATAGCAAACAAGAAGATTAATATAGCAATTGCTTTGGCCATTCACAAGCTGAAATTGATGGCTGATGCTATCCTACTAGTTCTTACCATGAATTACTGAATCTATGCTGTTATATTCAAGAAGCTTTTTTCAACAAATTTATCTTAGTCTTAAAGTTTAAATGTAGCAATTTAGAGTTCTCTTTACTATCTTCTGTTAATATTGGGAATGGTGAAGGAGCTAAATTGTGTCATGTACTTATAATGAGGGCTAATTATGTTTTAGCAGTTCTGTGTTATGGTGAAGGATCTTTCTTATGCCACATGGTTTATCATCTTATCTGTGATGTAATTCTTTGTTTATGTACTGCCAGCTCCTCTCGCATCATACTCTGTGGAATTGGTGGTGCTATATTTTTGGCTGGGACAACAGGCCTTGTATTCATAGGTCAAGATGATGCAGCAGGCGTATTTGGACACACAGGAGGTAAACTAGAAATGTCCTATCACGTCATCTCTGACCCTGCTAGGCGTGGAAATATTAAGAGTGAACTTTAGAGCTTGATCTTTTTCATGCCTTTTTCTCTTATTTTAATCATCTGACAATTGTAAGTTCTTTTTTTCTATTTCCTGTCTTCAGGCTTTATATGCCCATTTGTTCCATACCTGCCAGCTACCTGTATGCTTTTGAATACGTACCTTCTTATAAATCTTGGGTGAGTATCTTCTTATCGATCTGATGTTCATTGTGTAGCTTAGTTATGGAAAATCATCATTATTTCCCTTCAGTTGCTTATAAGGGAACTGACTTTGATTTCACTTTTGGCAGCATCGGGACTTGGATTCGTGTTTCAGTATGGCTGCTTCTAGGAGCTTTAGTTTACCTCTTCTATGGCCGAACACACAGCTTACTGTTGGAAGCATCATATGTGCCCATTACTCGTACGGAAGATATATACTCCCCCTAACCAAATTATTCTTAGTTTCATCCTTTCTATTGGCCAGTGGCCACTGTCCCTTTCCTGAACTTCTCCGGTGAATTTCATTTCATTGTTGCTGGGGTGGGACTTGGGAGAACCACTGCCTGTCGATTTGTTGCTATCATGTGAATATATATTTAGAAAAATCATAGGCAATAAGCCAATAATGTATATCAATTTGTACAGTCAAATGTATACAGAATTTGTTACCAAGGGTGTTCTGAGTCAAAACAACACCCCATTCAAGAAACCATTATAGGGAAACCATGTTCAACAAGACAATAGGTATACAATGTAGTGCTTTATCCGAATTGAAAACATTTTTTTGACATTGGACAAAGATTTTATTATTATATTTATTCATTAATTTATTTTTTGAACAATTTTGAGTGCAAATGTGGAAATATTGAAGTATTAAATTAGATATATCACTCTTTTATAGGTGTTTCCTCTATAATTTTTCTCTCTAGAGTTCTTCAAAAAAAAGTGTTTCATAGGCCAGAAATAGTCAAATTTTTTCGAAAATTTGCCTTTTTTTGACCCTTTCTCTTTAGTAAGTACCCCTATGATGGGTTTGAGTATAGTAAGTACTCCTATGGTGGGCTTTGTTCGAGTTTTGTTTTTATTTTTTGAGTTTAGTATGCTAGAATTTGTTTCATGGGTAAAGATTTGTGTGAGATTGAGAAAGAGGTTAATACTTCGATTGTAATCAATTGAATCAGACCTCACGGCTACAACAAATCGATAGACCCCTCGTCGAAGAAGGTTGTAAATCACAACGATATGAAAGAGGGTATGCAGAATGTACGATTGCAACAACAATAGTAGCTTTGCTGAAAGGAAGTTTTTATTTGATTCAATTGTCATGTATGTATTAGATTTAAATATCTTTATAGATGTCGTATGACTTTTTATATATGAATCAATTTTTATTAAAAAAAAAAAGGAAATTTTGGATTTTAACACCAGCAAAAAAACCCCAAAATGGTTTTTTAACACCCCATAAAAAATAAAAATAAAAATAAAATTAATTTTAACACAAGACAAATTATTAAAAAATGGGTTTTACCACCACTAAACGGTTTTTGTCCAAAAATTCCGTTAAGTGGGGTTCACAGTGACACGTGTCAACATTTTATTTGTTTTAAAAAAATAAAAATAAAAAGAAAAGAAATTTTTTTAAAAAAAAATAATAAACCTAAATCTATCCAGCCCCACCACCACCCCGCCCCACCCCAGCCCCATCACCACCCCACCGCTGCCACCTTCACCCAGTGCTGTCGGCGGGCAGCGGGCAGTGCATCCCCTCCCCCAACCCACCTGAACCCTCCCCCTCCCTTTCCCACAACGGTAATCGGTCCCAAAACCTCCATCCCCAAAACCCTCCTTCCCCAAAACGACCACGAATCCAGCCACAAATGGCTGAAATCGGCCGGTTTTGGGCTGAGTGGCCTTAACCGGCCAATTTCGGTCATTTGTGGCCGGATTCGTGGCCGTTTTGGGGAAGGAGGGTTTTGGTTTGGTGGTTTTTGGGGCCGATTATGATTGCGGGAAAGGGAAGGGGAAGGTTCAGGTGGGTGGGTTGGGGGAGGGAGGGAAAGGAGTGCGCTGTCGACTACCCGCCGGCAACGTTGGTGAAGGTGGCAGTGGTGGGGTTGGGGTGGCTGGGTAGATTTAGGTTTTTTGTTTAATTTTTTGTTTTTTTTTTTGGCCATTAATAAAGCAACACGTGGCTTTATGGCCCCATTTAACGGATTCTTGAACTGAATCAGTTAAGTGGTGGTAAAATCAAATTTTTGAAAAATGTTATGGTGTTAAAATTAATTGTTTTTTTATGGGGGTGTTGAAAACCATTTTAGGGTTTTTTTTTGCTGATGTTAAAATCTAAAATTTTCTTTAAAAAATACATATATCACTCTTTTTTTAATTAATAAATTCTCTCTACCTCTCATATCACATGAGTTTTTAAATTTTCTTGTTTTAGTTTTCTTGTTTTTGCAAATGATACAATTCATGCAATTAAAAAAGAGGAAAAAAAGTATACACTCATTTGATTTTGTAGAAGTACAATATAAAAATCACGTAGAAGGTGGTTTTTGTAATTACTCTCTCCTCTAATCTAATCTCTTAATATTGATAATCAAACTCACTCACTGACACGGTAACTATAGGTTATATAAAACTTTAATTCTCTCATCGCAACATAAATATCATCAATAATTTATCTCTTTTTTTTCTCGAGTTTTTCTGGTTGATTTGATTTCAAAAAATTTTATTTTCATAAATAAAAAGAGGGGTTATTCTAAATTTTATTAACATTACTAGGTTTTAATCGTGAAAATAAAATTTTAAATATACTACTAAATAGTTTTGCAAGGTAATATAATTTTCTTTATTAATATAGATCAAATTTGAAAATGGAGGTGGTAAAGCTAACCGCTTGCGATGTTGTGTTGTTGTTGATGACTAAGAGTTGAGCATTTTGGATCATGAAAGCTTATCAAAAATATAATGAATAGTGTCAATTGGGGTAGATGATGAACGATTCTGCATAATTTTCAGTAAGACCTCAAGAAATCGACAAGTATGACATTGGATACAACCAAGTTAGCCATTAAGGTTGGTAACCAACAATGGACTTGAATATATCAAACACAGTAAGTACTACTATAAAAGTTTTATGTTGGGGACGTCCACATAAATATTTGGTAGTTTGCCGATAATATAGCCAGTGACGGATCTTGACAACTTTCTTTTGGGAGGCCGAATTAACGTTCAATTTCTAAACTCAAACTAAGGTACACACTAGTAACAATATATAAGAGTGTCACCTTATTTTTTAAGTATCTATAAAGTATTATCCCATATTAAAAATTAAAAAAAAATGATCAATTTATAATTCTATGTACTCATTATATATTAAATAAAAATATTTACCTGTCAAATAAAAGTGAAAATAAAATAAATATGAATAGCAATTAATCTCTAATGAATTATCATTGCTTATATAGAATTTAGGATGTTTTTTTTAGAAAAAAATAGAATTTGTATTGGGAAAGTTGGCAGGGGCTAGCATTGAGTTACTGACAATTATGTATTGAAGAGATGGGTCAAATTATCATATGTGATTTTGGCCCAAGTAAAAACAAATAAAGGAAATAAGGAATATATTTATATATGGTAGCTAAGTGTTTTTGGATTGTTGGTTGCAATGGGCTACATATTGGTTTTTTTTTTCTTTCTAATTTGCTTCTAAGTTCTTAACATTGTTTTGGATCAGACTCTAAGAGGGGCCAAGGCCTGACGAGCCCCTAAAAAGATTCGCCTTTGAATATAGCAACACCCTATATTATATATAATACCAAAGGACCACGCAAACCAACTAACACTTTTCTTCGTTTTTCTCTTATAATGTCCTATAGCATAATTGATTTAGTTTAACTCCCTAAACTTGTCAAATTATGTTCATATCATCATCATCAACTTCTAAGTTTAATTTATATGCATTTTTGTCCAACTTATAAAAATAAATGTGGTAATTAAAGCTTTGAGATACTGAAAAATCTAGATTTTTTATTTTTTTGACAGAGAGAAGAATATTATCATTAATATATAGTCATACGACATCTACAATAATAATAAAGATTTGTAAACCACATATTTAGAGTAAATAACATAACTTTTATAATCAAAATCATAACTATTTTGCATATCGAGCATAGCTCACACTCCACCGTTTCAAACTTGACTCGAGCAATCATTTTCGATGTCTTTGCATCTTTCCAAGTAGAGACCTTTGCAATCTGCGCTGAGGTTTTGATTGTAGAGTTGATGACAAACCCTAAATCCTTATGAATCCAAATCACCTTCTCAATTATTATTATTAAAACCCTAAGAATAAAATTCTCATCCACAGATGAGAATCAAAATCCCAGAAAATTGGGAAAAATTCAAAAAAATTGGGACTGACTCTCACAAACACTAGTAGAAAAAAGCAAAAATGCACCGGTTCAAAACCCCCATAACCCACCAGTTTTGAACCGTTGAGTATTTGAGGGATGTCAATTCATCCAACAAATGCCACCGGTTCAAAACCAGTGGGAAAACCTTTTTTGGCACCGGTTAACTGGTGGCATAAATAATTTATGCCACCAGTTAACCGATGCCAAAAATTATTCCTAGGCTTTTTTTTTTTGGTATTATAACTTATTGGCAACGGTTAACCGGTGCCATTTCATGTAATTTTTTTAAAATTTTTTTCCTGTTTTCCTACAATAATAAAAAAAAACCTGCTTTTCCTTCAATAATAACCTGTTTTTCTTGCACTTATAATTGATATTAAAAAAATAATAATTATAATTATCATTAATAATTATCAATAATAATATTATTATTATTATAATTAATAATAATTATTTTAAGAATAATTTCTAAATTGAAATAAGAACAACAATACATATATAGATATAAATATTCCCAAATGTAATACAATAAATAAAAGGAAAAATTGCTCCCATTAATCTGAACTTTGCCTCGTCCGCCCAAATTAATCCCTACTTTGGATTATTCTCCATCACTCCCAACTTTAGGGGGTATTAATTTCTATTACACCCAACCGGTAATCTAACCTAATATTGCAAGTTACCAGACACGTGTCAACACGTGATAGGTCCAAAAAAAATTAAAAAAAAAATAAAATTAAAAAAAAACCAAACCCCGCCTCCCACCCCTGTCCCGGAAAACACCCAACCCCTACTGCCGGAAACGGCACCCAGCCCTAAATCCCCTCCCCCACTGTCGGAATTCAGCGCCCAGCCATGAAACCCCCTTCCCCGCTGCCGGAAATCGGTGCCCAACCCTCCCTCGCCCTCGAAACCCACACCTTTCCCTTCCCCCACCCCCGAAAACCCACCCCTTTCCCTTCCCCCACCCCCGAAAACCCCTCCCTTGCTGCCGGAAAACGACGCCCTTCTCCTTCCTCCCCCTTCTCCTCAGTTTTCGCCCTTCTCCTTCCTCCCCCTTCTCCTCCGTTTCTGGCCTTTTCCCCTTCATTTCCGCTCCCTTCCTCCTCGATTCCCGCCCTCTCATCCCATTCCCTACAAGTTCTGACCACCTCCCTCGCATCCCTGCCGATTTCGCCCCTTCCCTTCCGATTTCCGACTGCTACTTTGGTGGTCGGTGCTCTAGGGGAAAGGGGATGGTTGGCAGTGGGCTGCGGGCTGGGTGGTTTTTTTTTTTATTTTTTTATTTTTATGTTTTGATTTTTTTTTTAATTTTTTTTACTTTTGAACCAATCCGGTTGCGACACGTGTGCAACTAATCACAAGTCAGCAAAATTTACCTCTTCAACCGGTTCCAAGTCATTTGGGTGCAATAGAAATTAATACCCCATAAAGTTGGGAGTAATGGGGAATAATCCAAAGTAGGGATTAATTTGGGCGGACGAGGCAAAGTTAAGATTAATGGGAGCAATTTTTCCTAAATAAAAGTGGCAGATATATATACAAACAATACTAATTAATTAATGAATAATGTAGTTAAAAAGTTAACAAAACATAAATTTAAATAGAAGTGACATTTACAAGTTAAAGGTGATAAAAGACGCCAACATGTCTGGAACTTCATTAAGTTCCTTGCTTGTCAACGGACTATCCTTTTGTACCTTGCAAAACTTGAAATACATAAAAATTATGTTAGAATTAATTAATTAGGTTAAAAATTATGTATTTTGTATTTGTTTCTCATAACATGTCAAATATTAGCTAGTCTTAGGTTTCTAAGGATTGAAATCACATCAAAATAGCATTTTACTAAGTTTTAAGACGCGTTTTAACAAAAATGGCCCAAATATGGCTTGTATGACTTCTATTTAGCCCATTTTCTACATTTCTTATCAAATGAAATATTTCTTTCTCATAACACGTCAATGTTACATAGTTTTAGGTTTCTAAAGCTTGAAATCACATCAAAAGTGTATTTTACTAAGTTTTAAGACACATTTTATCAAAAATGGCCCAAATATGGCTTATATGACTTTTATGTACCCCATTTTCTACATTTCTTATCAAATGAACTATTTATTTCTCATAACATGTCAATGTTACCTGTTTTTAGGTATCTAAGGCTTAAAATCACATCAAAATATCATTTTACTAAGTTTTAAGACGCATTTTAACAAAAAATGGCCCAAATATAGCCTATATGACTTCTATTTAGCCCATTTTCTACATTTCTTATCAAATAAACTATTTCTTTCTCATAACATATCAATGTTACCTAGTCTTAGGTGTCTAAGGCTTGAAATCACATCAAAAGAGCACTTTACTAAGTTTTAAGACGCATTTTAACAAAAATGGCCCAAATATGACCTATATGACTTCTATTTAGCCCATTTTCTACATTTCTTATTAAATGAACTATTTCTTTATCATAACACGTCAATGTTACCTAGTTTTAGGTGTCTAAGGCTTGAAATCACATAAAAATATCATTTTACTAAGTTTTAAGACGTATTTTAACAAAAATGGCCCAAATATGGCTTATATGACTTCTATGTACCCCATTCTCTACATTTCTTATCAAATAAACTATTTCTTTCTCATAACATGTCAATGTTACCTAGTTTTAGGTGTATAAGGCTTGAAATCACATCAAAAGTGCATTTTACTAAGTTTTAAGACGCATTTTATCAAAATTGGCCCAAATATGGCCTATATGACTTCTATGTACCCTATTTTCTACATTTCTTATCAAATAAACTATTTCTTTCTCATAACATATCAATGTTACCTAGTTTTAGGTGTTTAAGGCTTGAAATCACATCAAAAGAGCATTTTATTAAGTTTTATGGCGCATTTTACTCAAAATGGCCCAAATATGGCCTATATGACTTCTATTTTGCCCATTTCCTACATTTCTTATCAAATGAACTATTTCTTTTTCATAACATGTCAATATTACCTAGTGTTAGGTGTCTAAGGCTTGAAATCGCATCAAAAGAGTATTTTATTAAGTTCGGAGTATATTTCATCCAAAATGACCCAAATAATGCCTATATGACTTCTACTTTGCCCATTTTCTATATTTCTTATCAAATGAACTATTTCTTTCTCATAACATGTCAATGTTACCTTGTTTTAGGTGTCTAAGGCTTGAAATCACATACATTGCTCAATTATATTTATTCACTAATTTATAACACATTTGCTAATTAATAATTCAACCACAATATATTTTAAGTATCAAAATTCAACTAACTAACAAGCTTACTAATCTCTAATTTTTTTTAAAATTTCCCATTTAAAACACCTAAAATTCACAAAAAGAAACATAATACAAAAAAAAAAAAATGCAATTTAGACAATTTAACTACCAAAAATCAAAATTGAGGTTAAATTATATTCAAACCCTAACTAACTTTAGTTTACTCATAAATGCCCAATAATTGTTCAAAATACAAATTAAAATATAGGTATAGAATTCAAAATAATTGTTCAAAATGCCTACAAATTAAACACTAACCCTACTTATCAATTAATTCATGCATACACAACATATTCAATTATTATTATTGTATGCATACTTGAATCATCAAAACTATCAAAGTTATTCCACTACATTATATTTTTAAATAATCAATTCAATAAACAAACAAGGTTACTAATAATTTGTTTATTGAATAAAATGAAGATTAATTAAAATAAGGTTCTAAAAAAAATTAGTTTATTGAGTAAAATGAAGATTAATTAAAACAAGATTCATTAAAACAAGGTTACTATATTTTTTTAGCTAAATACACAATTCAACTAAGTTAAAATCTACAAACCAAAATTCAACAAACTAACAAGGTTACTAATCTCTAATTTATTGAAAATTAAACATTAAAACCACCTAAAATTAACAAACCCTAACTTGAGTTTGCTCATATGCCCAAAAATTGTTAAAAATGCAAAACAAAATATAGGTAAAGCATTAAAAATAATTGTTCAAAATGCCAAAAAAAATGAAAATAAATAACCCTAGGTGGAAGAGGTGAAAATTACCACCATAATTGGAGGTTGAAGGGGAGGAGAGATGGAGGGCAGAAGACAGCCGTGGTGGAGGAGGGAAGCAGCCGTGGTTGTGGACGACGCGGCGGCAGTGGTAGAGGATGGAAGCACGCAGCTCTGGCTCTCGTGCCTTGAAGTTCTCCGGTGCTCGCTGCTGTGGCTTGAAGTTCTCTCGTGGTTGTGGACGGTGCGGCGGGAGTGGCACAGTGTGTTGAGAAGGTGGGCGGTGTTGCAAGTGAGGGCGGTGGTGGGGAGGGTTTTCGAATTGAAGGGTCATGAGTGAGTGCTCGAAAATGAAAGAGGAGGGAACAAACAGTGGGTGTAACTCAAAAATGAAAATGCAGAGGGGAAAGTGAAAGAAAAGGCGGGGCAATTTTTTTTTATTTGAATTGCCACCGGTTTGAACCGGTGGCCTTTAACTAATACGACACAGATTTAGTTTGAACCGGTGCCAATTCCCTTCAACCCAATCCCGCCCATTTAAAAACCGGTGGGCATTACTCGGTGCCCAATTGCAATTTACTATTAGTGAAATGGAGAGAACAAAGCAAAACAAATCAAATAACAAAAAATCTAATTAAATCAAAGAAAAAGGGTCGGAAATAGTCTAATTTCTGACGAAGGCCTAAACGACCAAGAAAAATAAAAACCCTAGAGAGAGAGGAGAGATAAGAGAGAAAAGAGAAAAAGAGAGAAGAGGGAAGTGGGGTATCTAGATTTGTTATATTACAAATGTGACACTTGTGCTTTTTTCAGGTGGTGCAAGGGGCACATGGATTAACACCAAACAAATTGAGAAAAACATAGTAACAAAGCAGAGAATGAGGATGTTAAAAGAAAACTCAATAATTAAAGAGATGTGGAAATTGAAGGATAAGCTCAAAAGGCAATGAAAGTTCGAAGTTACTGCAATCTAAATAAGGATTTTAATATTTATGTTTCTAAAAAATCTATAATCATACAGTCATGCATCACTTTGGAAAAAAAAAATAAAAAAAAAGTATTAAGTATTATTAAGGAAAATTTGACTTTTACTACCACTAAAATACACCACTTTGATTCTTGCTACCTAACTAAAATTTTATTTTATTTTATTTTACTACCACCCTAAACCCGAAAATATAGGTTTTGCTACCATTAACAGATTCTATTACAATTTCTGTTTATGGGGCCCACTTAGATATAACACATTATTGTCACCCATTCTACATCAATCACACAAATAAAGAACATAAAACATGTATAAGATTCATACCCTAACATCATCAATCAAATATCCCAGAATTTTAACAATAAAATTCAAAAAAACAAAAAATACTATTATATTCCAACAATTATACAATATTACTCACACAAATGAACCAACATAAACAACAACATTAAGAGCTAATAAGTATTAAACCCTACAAAATAAAAAAAAACAGAGCATAACAAAAATAAAGCAGAAATAAATACATATTTTACTTTGAATCGAACTATATAAGTGGTAATTTCTTCAAAAGATCAAACCTTGATGACAATCGCAAACATCTTTTATCAAAAGCCATCTAAAAATTCACCAAAATCCCTCGAAAAATCGAACCCAAATTATCCCCTATATTTCTCAGACTTCCCAACAAACCCAACAACAAATGCAACTACAAATTTCCTCAAATTACCCAAATTTTCAGATAACTTACCTCAAAATCTTTGTTCTAAAATTTTGAAGGTTTTTATTTATTTTTATTTTTTTAAATGAGGTTGGAGGATTTAAATGAAGATGATGAAGTGTGATGGTTTTACTTAGTGAATATGATTAGACACATATGGTTGGCTTTTTAAATAGAGGCATTTAAGTCATTTCTCTTTTCCCTCCCTTTTAAAATGATAACCATGGTTAATAATTCATTAACTTGCTTAACTATTGTTACCACTGAATTACTAACATT
The DNA here is from genome assembly GCF_948465745.1 of Chenopodium album. NCBI lineage: Eukaryota > Viridiplantae > Streptophyta > Magnoliopsida > Caryophyllales > Amaranthaceae > Chenopodium > Chenopodium album. The sequence continues at coordinate 38,805,033 of NC_137844.1, forward strand.
AATAGTTGATTACCAAATATAATTTGCTTTTTTGTTGTTTACCATTGAGGGAAAAAATTTTTTAATAAAAAAACTTAAGAGCATCATTGAGAGTTTCTCAAAAAAGGGGGTTGTTAAACATCGCCCTCAAATATACAAGTAACACCCACTAATTAATCTAAATTTACAAACTTACTCTTATGTATAGCAAAATTGTTTTTAGTTACTACCATCTCCAATCACACCAATACCCAATTCACTCCACTCCAAAAACTTTCACCAACACCACCACCGGTCAATCACCACCACCACCTCCCTTTATTTACAAATCACCACCACCCACACTACGAAAACATTCCAATGTAGATCTACGCATCACCATCGTGTGAAAATGCCAAAGAAAGACAAGGAGAGGCTGACGTGGAGGATGTCGGAACGTCAAAGGTCTTTTTTTTAATTTCTGAAATGGGCAGAAACGCCTAATATTTCGAAATCTCCAGGTTGGAAACACTCAGAAATTTTGAACCACCGTCCAAGATCCGAAATTTTTGGGCGTTTTCTACACTGATGTGCAAAGAAATGGGCATTTTGCCCTGAATGTTGGTGCCATTATGGTCTTATTATATTGTTGTTAGTAATATTATTATCAATAATATTATTGTTTTTGTTAGTATTGTGTAGTATTATTGTTAGATTTTGTAAAATTGGAAGTTTCATTCATACATAAGCTGTGATAATCCAGTCACATTCCTTCTCCTTCCAAAGCCTATTTTAATAATATTACAGAGTATTGTTTTTATTTTTTTTTTTTAATTTTTTTATTTTTTTTTTGTATAGAGTATTGTTTTGGTTAATATTGTCATTAAATTTATTTTTGTTAGATTTTGCAAAATTGGAATTCTTTGGTTGATTTTGAAAGTTATGTTGGCTAATTGTTGATCCTTGGTGGCTAGTGACCAGTTGATGAGGACTAGTAAAAATATTAGAGGTAAATTTGATTAGTTTTATAACAAGTGTAATCCCCCGTGATTTTAGAGTAAATTATAATATACTTCTTTATTATATAAATGATTATTTTATCTCGTTTTCATTAAATAAATTATTTTATGCAAAATTTATTTGAATCGTGTTAAATTTATATGCACAAATTTAATTTATATTCCTCTTCTTATGCACCAACCCACTTTGTTTATAATATAGATAGCCCACTTTAGAATAAAGAAAGCTTACACTATTATTTAAGTCCAATGATAAAATTATACTCTTACTTAAACTTGGAAACCAAGCCCATATAAAAACTCCTAAAAACCCTCAAACTCTCCTCTCTCTCACGTAATCCCCTTTTCCCTCTTACTGCCTTTCCCCTTCTCCCTTTTGCTGTTCACGATCAACACACAAAAAAAAAAAAAAGGCTGCCCAGCCACCGCCACTGCTCAGCCGCCACCGTCGTTTGCAATCTTTGACCACCACTGTGCCTAGTGGCGGATCCAGGATTTTATGGGTGCTGGGTCACCGTCATCAATCGATCCAAAGGGCTAATTTTGTGAAGGATGATTTTGTGATGGAGGATGATTTTGTGAAGGAGGATGATGAATTTTAGGACTAAAGAAACTTGTTATATCATATGTATTTTTCCTTTTTCATTCTAAAGATTAAGTTACAATATCAATAAGATTAATTGATGTTACTCATATATTATAGGTTATTATTATGGACTACATAGCTAGAATTAAATAAATAAAAGTAATGGCGGATTCAAAAAATACCCATAATGGGTTCAGACTTTCGGAGTTATCAAACATTGCATATGATAATTTAAATTAGTTAATTGATGTATATAATAAAATAAATGTACAAAAAAAAATTATAATTGTGTAATAATATATATATATATATATATATATATATATATATATATGATTTGATTTTAATGTAAAGAATAAAATTATATATACAACAATAAAAATGAAATGAAGGAAAAAAATTATAGAAATTAATAGGCTAATATGTAAATTGTCAAGTGGAAAAAATAGTCAAACAAAATTATATGAAAGTTTTTTAAAAAATATACATATTTTTTATTTTTTATTTTCATGAAAAATAGGAACAATTAGGCCCAAATAATAATACAAATCAAATGAAAGAAAAGAAAAACAAAACATAGTATAATCATATGAAAGTATGTAATGGAAGGCTAGCATATAAATTGGAGGGAACAAAAAACATAAAGGGTTTGTGGTGGGATTTGATCCCTGACCCCTGCCCATATAAGGATAAAATCACAATCAAAATTTTACCGCTGAACCACAGAATTCCTTTAGTGATATTCTTGCTTTCATTAATTTGTAAACCTTAAATTTGCTAGGTCACGTGACCCAGCGTGAACAACGCTGGGTTCGCCACTGACTGTACCACCCGCACACTATCCGTACAACACACTCTTCTTCCTCCTCCTTTCTTTTCCCTTTGTTATTTAATTCAAGTTTTAATCTTTATTTAAATTTTGTTCTTAATTTGTTATAACTATGATTTGATTATGCATATAAATTACAAAAGGTTATAAATTTGTGAATTTTTCTATGTTTAATTTAATGACAAAATTTTTAGATTTTTATAAGTATGAAAATTAGGGCTTAAACCTTTTTTTTTCATGATTTTAGGGCTTAAAACTTGTTAACCAAGTTACTTATATGTATAGTGATTAAATTATGTTAAAATTATATTTTTTGTGAAAATAATTAATTTTCAGATTTTGAATTATATTTATTTTAGGGTTTAAGTGTGAAATTTAATGATTTGATTGAGTTCTTATGAAACTAATTGAATTCTAATTATATATTTCAAGTTTAAATTGTTGTATTTATACATTCTGTTACTAAATCAAATTTTCAGATTTTAGGTTATTGTTTTTGAAGCTCTAAATGCATTAAATTGGTGAATTTTTGGGTTTAAAGCCTACTAACTTAACATATAATGTAAGTAGTTTCAAAGATTATTATAATTTTGAGGTTTCATTTATAAAATAAATTTTCAGATTTTTAGTAAACTTTAAACTTGCTATAATTTCATGTATAAGAGTGTATTTTAAGGTTTTTATGAAGAATATTTAAAGAACTATATATAAGTTTTTGATTTTAATTAAAGGAAAGTTTTTAAAGTGTTGTTTAATTCAAATTTTGAAGGTTTTTAAGTAAGTTAGTATTGCTGTAAATTTATTTGCTTAGGTGTTGATTTAGTTCTTGTTGTTTGGTTTAGGAGAGGACTTTGTAGAAGGCGACTTCTAGTTTCTAAAGTGACCTACCGACTCGTTTATTCAAGGTACGTACGAGTTACGAAACCTTGCCTTTAGATGCATGTTTAGGGATATATCGAGAACTTAGTATCATGTATAAAGAAGACTGGGCTAAATTGTTTGGTTATACATTGTGATTTCCGTATGTTGTGTATTATACTACCTTGCAAGTATTATTATGAATTGATTTTGTAAGATGTGCTTAAGGGCAAAAGTACGTGAATATGTGGAATGATTTATTTATTACTCGTTCATGATTATTGAGATAGAATGAGTAAAGGAAGAATTTAAGTCTTATAATACGAGGTTAAGATTGTGAGGTGCTTTATGCTCTCAAGGTGTTTATACACCGAGGTAGTTAAGGGAATCAATAATAAATATTGCTTGTCACTAATAAATCAAGAGTTGAATTGAAAACTTGCTTTACTTGATTGAATTGATATTGGATTGATTGTATTGTTTTGCATATGAGTCATCACCAAGTCTAAACTTGTAAATCACGTAAAGTGCAAGATGGATGAACAATAAAACTCTGGATTTTTGCACATCTGGAGTAATGACAATCAGGGGTTGGGGTATACGGGGTATTAGCTTTGCACTTTTCTAGAGGTCGTCTGATCTATGAGTCTCTATTTTCAAATACTTTTCAAAAACTAGGAGTTGGATGAGATCTCATACTAGCTATGGTCATGGAGTCGCGCACGTTGCCATTGGATGTTTTATTGATGTTTTATTGAAAGGAGGCATGGGGTTTTTCTTTTATTGATGTTCCAAATGGAGCATGGGATGGAAAACCTTAGCTATTGCTTAATCCAATGAATAAAATGAAACGATGTAACTACTATTAATTAGTGGAGCCTTGTGTTCAGTCTATGATTTAATTGTGTGTGATGATTGAATATTAGTAGCATGCTAGGGATTTCTTATTATATTTCGCAGCTTGTATGTACTCAGCTTTGCTGATTGCGTACTTTGTGTGTCTTTCTTAGGTCATGGCTTTCGCCTTTCAATGACCCTGTGATGATCCAATTTTTACACTTGTAATATTGGGGAGCAGATTAACCACAGGTTCTTACACATGCAGCATTCGCATCTAGGTGGTGGGATTTTGAGTGGAGTGTTGGTTCTTTTCGCAACTTATTTTGCTACTTACTTTTAAATTTATTAAACTCGGTTTCATTTTACACTACTTTTACTAGTTTGGGTTTTGAATAAGGGCCTTAATGGTTCCAAGTTGTAAGACTTAATTTGGTTTTGTTTATTGATTTGAAACTTATTTATAACTAAATTAGTTTTTCCGCTGCTAATTTCTGATATAGCCTTAATGTTTGAACATGTGGCGGTAGCACGTCAATAATTCTCTTGGATATTGTTCAGGGTACTCACAGATTTAAAGAGAGAATTATTGGGGAGTTACAACAAGGGTCGGCATGCATTTTTAGGCTTTAAATGCAGGTGTTGTTTGGAGATTTGAGGGCGTCGTATAGCGTTCCACTTAAAGAATTATGAAAATTACATATTTGAAAAGTAACGATGAGACGAATCTAACAAGTTCCAATTTGATGATGTTTTTCCTTATATATTAGTATTAAAATGTGGTTAATGCTTAGTCAAATTAATAAATCAGAGAAGATAAGTTAATAAAAATTCAAATGTAAATAAGACCAAATCATATCTTATTAAAATCCACAAATTATGTGGCTAGCCACATGGTGTGGTCACTTCACATATAAGATAATTAAATAAATAATAGGGGTTATGGTGATGAGTAAATGTGGTTACCTAGACGTATGTGGGTTCCTTAAATGAAAAAAGGGGTTACTATTTTACATAAGTGGAATCATTCTTTTAATTATTAAAACAAAAAAATAGGGGTTACTCTAATGAACAAATGAAATTACTTATACTACCTCCTCTTCATATTACTCACAACATTTGCCAAAAATGGTTCTTCACATTACTCGCAACATATATTTTTCTTTCCTTATTTAGTAAGTTTTTACCAGCAAAATGACTATTTTACCCTTACTTTTTTTTAACTCACCTTATTAGAACTTTTATTCTAATTTCATTATCTTTAGCAATAGATTAATTATCCTAACCATTCCCACAAAAATTACACCCAACCTTTTAAAATCCCCTATCTCCCAACCACACCCATTGAATGCATCGGCATTCAATTCATCTGTTGTAGATGGTTGGGTGCATTCAATTTTGGATTTCTTGAAAACCCAACCCCTAAACCCTAGTTATTCATATTCCCCCTCTTCTCTCTCTCCAAAAATGCTCTGTTTCTCTCTCTTGATTTTCTGGGTTTTCTTCTTTCTCTCTCTTGCTTTCCTCTCTCTGTTTTCGCTTATCTTTCACCATGAATCTTCAAACGAAAAAAACCTAGATCTGTAATGCTATGAGTCCCTTCCTTCTGCTATTAAAATCTCTTTGTCTCGTCCTTCTTTTCAGAGGTACAAACCTCGTCGTGGATCTAGTATCAAGAAACCTGCACATCGTGCTTCTATAATTGTGAGGAGGAAGATTCATGGGGCTAAACTTATGGAGTATATCTCCAGTGATGATGAAGAGAAACCACTAAAGGTCGTTGTTGTGGCTTTTGGATCTAAGAATGGTGGTCCACCTACTCCCGTCGTAAATCTAGTTTAGAAACCTGCCGTTGAGGGGAGCTCTGATGCTGTGGTGGTTGTTGATGGTGCTAGAGGGGTCCCAGATGGTAGATCTGAAACTAGGGACTCTGGCTTTGTTGAGCTCACTAATGGGGAAGTTCTCCAGCCACCTGAGTCCCATCCTATGCTGGATGGGAGTGTTGTTGGACCTAATTCTGGTACGAAGCGCATCAGATCTGGCCTCCCTAGAGGTCTTAAGCCAAATGATGTGTACATAACTTATCTTCAAATCTACTACAGCCGGTACTACGTTCCCCCAAACTAAATGGACAGCATAAATTCTAAAATCCTAACTTTGTTTAGTTTTGGATGAATTGTGGTTAATTATGTAGAACTTTAGATACTTTAAGCGGAATTTCATGGATCATATTCATAAGCATCTAATAACCAAGATCATTGCATAACACACAAAGAACATATAATTGTACCTTTGAAGCGTGATTCCACGTGCGATCAAACAAGAACAATGGGAGATAAAGAACCCCAAGCGTGATTCCTCTACTTGGTCCACAGGCACAAGTTAAACCTCCACTAATGCTAGTTAGTCGTGATTGAACACTTTAATCAACCTTCAACGAGAAGAGAGACACGAACTAACCACGAACCACCACAACGAACACCACGAGCCACCACGAAGGGGCTTTGGCCGTACGAATGTGAGGATAGAGGGGAGGGCCGTGAGTGAGGAGAGAGAAAAGGGAATTTAGGGTTTTGGGAAAACTGGTTGCCTTATTTCACAATTCACTAACTGTTATTTGTGACTTAATTCAACCATAGGCATGGATCTTATTTATAGATCATATGTCTAAACAAGAGTCCATGTCAAGCCCAAAGTCCTAACCCTAATCAAACTACTCTAGCCCAACACTCCATGTGGTATGTCATGATCTCATGAGGCCCATTAATAGGCCTCTTACTTGTTTAACCCAGTATCCTTGTTGTGTGACCACATAGGATCCATTCTATTGGGCTTTGGACTATTTAACTAGTCCAAAGATCATATATCATATTTAGCACCAAACAATGACGACCCTATAGAACGAACTAATTATCTCCATAATAGTGATCCTTGATATATCTAGTAATTGCACTTATCGAATACATAATTTCTTTAAATTAATGTTTGGATTGTTGTTTGCCTTGGAAACCCTAACTGATAGCATTCTGATGGTGTTGTTGGTTGGCTTTTACCATGGTTGTAGGATGATGTTGTCTATGTTGCCTTGATTTGTTACGAGTTGCTTATTGTTTGTGGTTTTCTGCCTTTGTTTGTAATTGTGGACTGTTTGTTGAAATCTTGATCTTTCTGTTTCACCTTGTTGGCTTTACTTATGGCCTGTTAGGTTGTTACTATTTTAGACACCTACTTTTGGCCTCTTGTCCCGACAGGAAGTGCGATGTTACAAAAATTCGTTCTTCATGCTAGATCAAAGTTGAAGTGTTTATGGACTACGAAATGTATTAAGAAAAAAGTTAAAACCCATATTTGAGACCAAGTTATCTTAGAGCCTTTTTCGATTACTAATTAGGCCTAAAACGTGCTCATACATGTTTAAACTTGATTAAGGGTGTTCAAACCGGGTGTTGAGTAAAACTTCGTCAGGAAGGTTGAAATCTCGTAAGAGAAGAAAGGTTCAAAAAAGGTTGGGAATAGGCAGGATTCCCCTTCCCTCAGTACTAGAGATGAATCAATTCCATACGGCAGCCTTTCCCGACAGAAGCAACAAACAGGGGCCCCCCGTGGGTGGGGGTCGCGTCCTTCGAAAAGAGTCTAAGGCAAAGCTAAAGTGAATAACGGACCCAAATGCGTCAAATGCAATGATTGGATCCAATGAATCTTACATTATTAAAAAAACGGTTCCAATAAGATAACTAACCATAAAATTTCTATGCCAGTCCAATATAGATGGATAGCCCTTTCAAAGAGCTTTCCAATGGTATATTATAAGCCCAATTCTGTGTTAAAACGAAGAAGTTATGATCAAAACACTAAACCGGGCCCTAAAACCGACACCCTTGCACTCCAACGGCTATATCTTTTGATCCACAACATATTTTCACCTAATTCTAACGGCATTGGAAATTAGACATTTAGAGATTTCCAATGATATCTCACATGCCTTAATCTGACTTTGCAATCAAAAGTGAAGTTTTAAAAACGTGTTTTCGTATAAGGCAAACCGCACCGCGCGCAACTGTCAGAGTTACGCGTGCCTGCCGAGTGCAAGTCAAAGAGTTGTGCTGGGATACCAGCGTGACTCTAAGAGTTGCGCGCGCCACCAGATGGCACGGCTCTAAAACCCTAAACCTAGATTCCTATGCCTATAAATAGGAGTCTTCGTTCAACCCTAAAGGGGACAGAAAAGTCAGAATGCTAAACCCTAAATTATGAAATCCTTAATCTCTAAAACCCTCTTACTATCATACTACTTTTCTTCTCTCTTCCCAAATACTTTACAACCCTAATTGAATCTATTGGATCCCTTGGAGGTACAAAGAAGAAAGAAGGTCCATAAACATCTAAAACGGAGATCTAAGCATATAAAGAAAAACGTTAGTTTCTTGAGCACTTAGATAAATCACTTTTCTTTTCTTATTTAAATAACTTTAATTGATTAATTAGTGTTGTTTGATCACTTAAACAAACTTTTAATTAATTAATTTACATAGTATTCTTTCATTAATCAAGACTAGAATTTGATAATTAATTGTTGTTTTATCACTCAAGACAAGGCGAATATTGTTTATTTTTGTTCTTTTCACGAATTTGAATTAAATAAGAATAATGACTTTTGCAATGTAATTCTTACATGAATAATGCTTGTAAATAAAATCAACTAATTTAGTTTTTAGGAGATGCGTTGCATATATTGTTTGGTGATGAAATTGTGAAAAAGGAAGAGCTAGTAAAGGCCGCACTAGGGCTACAATAGCGATTCCTCCCTAAAAGGAACATTATTTTAGTACCCTCGCTCCCGAACACATTTCTGGTACATGTAGACCAGTTTGGGCATGGGTAAACTTACGATTCGTGCTAAATATCTCTTGAACTCTACTTGGTTGAAAGGCATGAACGAGGTTTATGAGTTTTCGTAAAACTCATTGGCGACTCCTACTTGTTTCTTACAAAAAAGCGTAATGATAGGATCAATTCCAATTCAAGGTCTCCCAAACAATCAAGAATTCAAATCCTAATACACCCTAAAAAGTGTAAAGTCCTAGGCTTTTAAAGGGCCATGGGCATTTAAGGAGAAGGATCCCCTACGATGGGCACACCCTCCTTACAACTATGATGTTACTTGGTGGTCTGATGTTACTTGTCCTTACCATTATGATGGCTTGATGTTAGTTGGTGTTCACTCATGTTACTTATTGTTGCTTGATTTGAGGTTATCATGTCAGGTTGTGTTGCCCTTAATCGCCTATTACCATCTAAGTCCCCTATTAGGTCCTTTGCTAGATGCATTAAGTCCCCACCCATGTAATGCATCAATGTGTGTAAGTTTTAAATGATGAAGGGACTCAACTGATAGCTTATTGTTAAGTATGAAAGCTCTAATGACTTCAACTTGAAGTTTCTATTGAGGAACCCACTTCAAGAATTATTTGAGTGAAAATACCCTATCTAATGGACTAGGTACAAAAGGTTTATGTTTTTATTCATGTAAAAAGTTATTTTAGTTACAAAATTTTTGAAAATAAACTATGTCACCCTACTACATGACTGCCTACAAATATCCTTTAAGTATTTACCAAAATATACATAACTGTAGGGAATATTTTAAGCATCCCACACTTGAGCCCCACTGTGATCATACACTTAAGCATGGTGGCATCCAAAGGGAAGGAAGCTAGAGCAAAAGAGTCGCCAACAAGTTTTAGGAACTTGTAAACCGTTCACATGGTGAAGGTTACACCCCTTCACTATCTATGAGATCGTTAACTCCATAGTGGTCCTGAACCATGACTGGATATTCGGGGATGAAGGTACAAATCCAACCTAAAAGAGATTGAACCTGCCCTAAATAGGCCTCTACTTTGTTCTTCTCATATTCATGTGCGCTTTCTGATCAACATACAATCAATATATTAACCCTAACCCGTTTAATCTATGTTGGTTGAATATTAATGCACAAACAAATCTATTATTGGCGACCACTTAAATTAAAATCATATTAGCCTAAACAAAATTATTAGTTATCTTATTAAGCGTGATTTTAAGTACAAATTCCCTTTAAACCTGCAAGAGAGGGCATGATCAAGCAATAACAGTAATATCAAGCAACATATTGATACAACGAATCTTCATCATAATATTCTCAAAGCATAATATTAGCAAGATCCTAGGCATGATACTAACAAGATTTATAACAAATCCTAGCATGTCACTAAATATTAAAGATTAAAGCTTTAACCCTAATATGATACTAACATGATAGAAGAAAATAGGAAGCAACCTAATCATGATACTAGAAAGCAATGAAAGATATCCTAACATGATACTAGGAATTAATAAACTCTAAGCATGCTTTCTAAAGATATATAGCAATGAAATTACTCACTTTGCTGCCTCGTATCTCTTTCTATCAAAACAATACACACGTTATTAATTTCAATAAAAATATTAAATCAAACAATAATAATTGAAATAGGATTTAGGACAAAACCCTCAAAACTATCAACTTTTCATGTCTAGGGCGAATGCAACTTCGAGCTTGGCTAGGTGTGTCTTAGTCTTGTGATGGACATATGGTGTTTTTGAAAAGGCTAAGCTTAGAAAAAGAGAAAGAACAAGCTTCTAGCTTAGAGAGAGAAGAGAAAATAGATTGATGATTAAAAACGGGGAAAATCAACCTTATTTATAGAGAAAAACGATCGTAAACGATAGAAAATAATCGAAATTTCAATCAGAATAAAACTGATCTGTCGCGACGCGACAGGGCTTGTCGCGATGCGACAACTCTATCGTTCGGCACATGCCTGTCGTTCAGCTACAGGCCTATCGTTCAAAGACAGGCTTGTCGCAACGCGATGGTACTGTATGATAAATTTCCGTACTGAGTCCGTTTCCCAATATAATTGGGATTAATAAAAGTTCGTACTTATCTTTAAAAATCAGATTTAAAACACTTGTTTTATTTCAAATAAAATCCTTTATCTTTTCAAAATCAAATAAAAATATAATTAATAATCCTAATCCCATCAGAATTTAAAATAAACTTCTAGATTATTCTAGAAAATTAAAGTAATTCATAATGACTTTAAGAATAATAATTAATGGACCCTCCACATGATCATTAGGTCGTACGTAAAACTCATTTAAGATCCAATTTAGCATTTTTGCCATAACTTCCTCATTGTTCATCATAATTGGGCTTATAATATATCGTAGGAAAGCTCTTTTCAAGCCCCATCCAACTACACAATTATTGGACCCATATCATGAACCAAACTAAACTGGACTGGACATCTTTCATAAACAATATACGAAAAGAAAGATTTTTGAAAATAGAAAGAAGTATTTTTATTAAAAACAGAGGGATCATGAGACTCTTCCACTTTCACCACGTTTAATAATCAATGACGTGAAAATTACTCATCACTGGGCTTGGTTTTTGGGGAGACACAATCAGGTGTATACAATAACCAATACATAAACTAAAACAAAAGACAAGTATAGGGATTAATGATTATGTATGGTAGCCTATGGGTCCCAAAAGTTGTTGCCTTCTATTGTTATGTGCTTAGTCTGCATCCACCTCCATGTTTGCTTCTTGTTGATGGTTGTTTGTTGTTGAACTAAAATTGTGTTCAAGTACTGGACCACTATTTATATGAGTTCCTTGTCAACCTCTAGTAAGTCTGGAAGTAGGCCTTGTTTGTTCAAGCTTCTCTTTTTCATGTGTGGAGGCACAAAGTTTGTTCCTACCTTTCTTCTCTAATATTTCAAGCATGCAAGATTGTAGAATGATCCATGTGTACTTGTTGATAGTCGGATCAAATTCATCCCAAGCTTCTTCCACTCTCTCTATTAATTCATCAAGATTATTGAGAAAATTAAAGATTGATATTGAATGGACTAAATGACCCTAAACAGACCTAGATCTAACACATTTAAATTTGGACTTTGTGCTGGTTGAAAGACAAACTGTATGATGAACCCATATGCTTGACATGCTGCTTGAAATTCTTCATCTTTTGGTACTTGATGTGACCTATCATTATCCCATTGAATTGTTATATCCTTTGGCAATTGTGGGGCCCATTCTTCATGTAGAGTTGGAATTACATGATTGAGTAGCATGTCCCTTATAGCTTCCTTGTTGACACTCTGGACTGCCTTTGTTTCTAGTGTGCCTTTGTCTCTATATTTTCTTTTCTTCTTAGCAACTTCATACTTGACAAAAGGGAACAACCTACACTTCTCATCATGCAAAAGGTTCTTATGTTCATCATAAAGTGGGGCTTTCCTATCATACCCATGAGCATAGTTTTTAACTTGAACCTCTTTGATTGTTATGCTCTATATGGGTCTTTCTCATTTGGTAGCAGATAAAATGTTCTTGTTTTTAGGTTTAAGTAGAACCACTTCTCATCTATGTGAATTGTTTGATGCATATCTCTGAGGGTAAGATCCCCTACAGCAGGAATGAGGTTCACAAAACTTGGAACCCACTTAAGTCTTGTTATTTTCTGATAGTCAGTGAGTGCTGGATGATTGGTTGTTGTGTGTGTTCTAAGTATCCCTTTTTTTCTTAACCCTTGTATGGTGGAGGATGACACATGAAGGGCAGCAGCATAAATCCTTTCAGTGGTCCTCTTATACAGAGGGACAGATGTCAGCCACTCATTAGAGTACTGTTTGGGTTTGGGACCTGTTTTACCTAGTTTTTCGTCCTAACATAAAAAACATTCCTATCCTCTAAGTGTTTTTTAACCAACTAGAACCACCTGGTTGTTGTTGTTGTTGATCTGTGAACATTGTATTTTTTGGCCAAGGTGGATAAATATCGTCTAGGAAATGAGTCCCCTTCCATGTTCAACAAGATATCATCAATAAGTTGCCTCTTTTCATCAACTAACATTTCTTTCCTGTCCCTTGTTTCATCTAGTTCATTTTCTTGTTCAGCATCATCTTCATCTGCATCATCATCTACTTCATACCCTTTCTGTCCATGTTGATTGTTGCTTATTGGTTTGTCATGTTTTATTCAAAATTAAATGAATCATGATGTCCCATGTCTAAAGCCGTCTGGTTCTGACCCGAACCTTTAAACCCGACTGTTTCAAACCGATCTGAAAGGGAACTGAACTGTTAAAAATCCGTTTTTCGAAAATAAAAAATCGGTCCGATCCGACTGTTTTAAACCCAAAACTAAACTGAACTGAATAGTTGCAAACCCTTAATGCCCAAACCTGTTATCAAATTGAATCGTTATAACTCAAAACTGAGAGCAACCTGAACCGATTACGTCCTAACCCGATAGTAACCCAACCAAATTTAAACCGAAACTGGCTAAACCCGACTAAAATCTGTTAAGACCAAACCGCTTATAACCCATAACCCGTTGTGACTGAACTGTTTACAACCCGAAACGCGTTTTGACCGAACTGTTTACAACCCAAAACCCGCCCGTTCTGACCGAACCATTTACAACCCGTAACTCGTAATAAACGAACCGTTATAATCTACAACCCGTTATGACCGAATCGTTTACAACCCGTAACTCGTTATGACCGAACTTTTACAACATGTAAACCATTCTGTCTAAACCTTTTACAACCCGCAACTTGAATTACCAAACAACTTCATCCAATAGCCCATTACATCGAAATTCTTCACCACTCACAACGTCACAAGGCCATATCATGTCTAATCTAAACCCAACCCGATACTAAACCCATTTACACAAACTTGATACCCCTTACTAATGCCTTATTATATATAGATATGCTTAATGTATTGAATGTAATAGTGTTACTCTTCCCACACCTTTTATTTTATATTTTTATTAAAAAAAAATAATCAAAGATAGTGTACTTGGGTTATTATTTATTAATATACTGTATAAAGTATCAACTAAAACATTTTTGGGCTTAAAAGGCAATTAAAGTTGCTATGTGAAACAATCTATGTAATGGCCATTAAGAGGGTTTTACTATATATATTTAAATTTATTGCCAATAACAAGTTTAATAAAATAGACACAAAACAAAGTATTTACAGACTACAACAATTTTTCGAAATTAAAATTGCATAGGATAAAGCAATGGATAATACATTAGTACCTAAAATACTCTTCTATCATAACTAGGAGAAAATCAGATCATTTCGTACAAGTATACAACCAAAAGCATCTCTTATGATGCATAAATTAAGTTTAAATTGCAACCATAGAGGAAATAATTCAATATCAATTACAAAAGCCACTAGTAGGAGTAGACAGAAACCAAAGATCAATTAGTATTTACTATTTAGTAATTAGTTAGTCACCATTCAAAATTCTCTATAGTACTTTTGAGCTCAACAACAAAAGGTGAACATAGCCTAAGCCTAAAATATACGGCTTTTCGATAGATACAAAATGTGACCATAATCCCATATTGAAGTAGCAGCAACGAACAACGAATGCGCCCCCTGTACGTATAAATAATAAATTAAAAATGAACCAAAAAAAAATATCATCAATTTATCAACATTAATATGAAATGAACAAACAATATATAAGAAAGTAAATAATAATAAAAGATGAGTCTCTGTAAAGTGTACCCATCCACACAGCCCCACAACATAAAAAAAAAAAAAAAAGATGTAAAGTGTATTTCTTCGAAAAAAATTAACTTGCATTGTCTAAAAGATTATCTCAAGTAGATGATATACAACTTTCAGTTACTTCTTCCTTACCGATTAAAAGAACATCTTCATCAATTTCAGTATCATAACCGAGACACCAATTCTGGGTGGTAACTAACATCTCAACGTTTTTAGGAAGAAGAGCACCCCCTATACTTGGTCAAAATACGACCACCCATACTAAATGATGATTTAGAGGCAACAGATGTTATAGGAATAGCCAAAACATCCCTAGCAACTCGAGCTAATGTGCGATACCTCTCAACTTCAGATTTCCAATACTGGAGAACATCGAACCTCTCCCACAACCAATTTTTTCCAAGTTGTAGCCAAATAAGCATCAAGATCAATCGCTGGATTTAAAACCAAGCCATCATCATCATCAATAGCACCACATAACTAAATAATGATTAAACAGAAACAAAAAAATAACAAGTTTAATAACTTTATAAACAGATCAAACACGCAAAATTGATGATAAATTATAGCAAAAGTATTCACTTAACAAATAATCAAACATGAAAAATCATTAAATTGTAAACTTAAACACAAATATTCACCTGATATATAGTTGATAGTTTAAAAGACCGACCATCATCAGCTTTACCATCATCAAATTAATTACAGGGTCTGCTAGTCTTTTGCTTTGAGCTAGAAAGAGGCGCTTTAGCAGAATAGAAAGAACACAATTCACCTAGAGCATCTTGAACTCTTTTTACCTTTCTGTCACATTCCTCTCCAACATATAGCAGGTTGAACATTTGCCTCACACGTTGAATCTTGAAACGAGGATCAAGAACAGCAGCAATTGAAAGTATCAAAGAATAATCCTCCCAATAATTCTCAAATATGTCCAGCATCATTGATACCATCTTGGCAAGCTTAGGTTGTTTATGCGCTTGAGTGATAGAATACTCAATGACAAGAACATTCTCAAAATACAAGTTTGTTGTGGGATATTGAGAACCAGAAAATGGTAATATTATAAAATGGATGCAAAAAGTCGCACACATCTTGAAGAGTATCCCACTCATCATCAGAAAGTTTATAATCGACACCCAAAAATCTGTTAATATAAGATTTCAGTGCAGGTTTAGCTTGTAAAGCTTTTTGGAGCATCGTATAGGTGGCATTCCATCGAGTAACAACATAAAGACTTAATTTTCCATTAAACACACATTCAGCATCAACAACAGCTTGCTCAAACTGAGACAACCTAGAATCAGATCCATCTATATACTTGACCACTTCACGCAACTTAACAACACTTTCATCAAAAAATTCTATACCTTTTCTAACAATCAAATTCAAGACATGAGTACTACAGCGAACATGAAAAAATTTGCCGTCACAAGAAAGTGGGGAACAATTCATGACATCTTTTCTAAGAAAATCCATCATCAAATCCATAGAACGAGCAGTATCAACAGTCATAGAGAAAACTTTATCTTGCAAGTTCCATTCTTTAATCAGATTAAAAACTAACTTTTCTACTTCAATACCAGAATGTGGATGATGGCAATTCTAAAATTTAAAATTTTAGACTTCAGATTCCAATCATTATCAACATAATGAGCCGTCAAAGTAAGGTAACCGCAATTAGTGCAAGCAGTCCACAAATCACAAGTAAAACTAACCTTGCCACCAATTTTACTCAACGTATCAAACAACATAGCTTTGTACTTATCATGCTCACAAATACAATATCTAAGAATAGTGTTCCTACTCACATGTTTCACATTTCTATTCAAGTAGGTAATCGCTTCTCTAAAAAATTCATGCTCGACAATTCGTAAAGGATATGCATGACAAATAATAGCTTTAGCCAACTTACTTAACCAAAGTTTTTGATCAAAAGAAGATATAGAATTATCAAAAGCATAACCTTATTTAGGTTTACTCTTACATATATAATAATGATGTCTACATGTTGAAGTACCCATGACAGAGTTAGCTTTGACAACCACTCCACAATAATTACAAGTAGCATCGGTGGTGGGGGGTTTCTTTTTTATTAGTACTGTCAACTGGTGTTTTAACATCAAGTACCTCAGAAAGAGTGAAATGTCTCTAAACGTCTGATCTTCGTCCACCTTTAAAAATACATCCACTACCTTGTGCAACTCGTATGATTGGGAGCGTCACAGTAGCAGGTTGGTTCTGAACTATTTGATTTCAAGATTCCATTGTTTCAAGATATGTGTCCTTTTCATCATTAGACTCCTCAAATCCACCATTCGTTACTATAAAACAATTAGACTGGATAATAATTAATAACATAAATAAGGAGCAATTATGTTTAATAGCTTTGTCACAAACTCACAATCTAATTCAAAAGGATTCAAAATAAAAGAACAGTTATCTTAGTACTAAGAGGAGAAAAAGAACAATAATCTTAGTAAAAGACATAAAGCAAGTTAGCAACCAATACAAAAAGAATAGGATGCAAAGATAGCAAGACAAATTGTTACTCAAAAGTATCTCAGCACTTTAATATGCCCAAAAGGTACCAAG
This sequence comes from Chenopodium album, assembly GCF_948465745.1. Classification (NCBI taxonomy): domain Eukaryota; kingdom Viridiplantae; phylum Streptophyta; class Magnoliopsida; order Caryophyllales; family Amaranthaceae; genus Chenopodium; species Chenopodium album. The sequence goes on from NC_137844.1 coordinate 38,822,350, forward strand.
ACCCAATCTTAGATTAGGGAATTGATTAACTAAAAGCCCATCTTTATACTACTCCTCCTAATTATCTATGCACTACATTTTAACCAACAAAAAGTATAAAGTATTAAACTAAGTAAATTGCATGTCAAAATAACCAACCACTTCAAAACAAAAATCAATTTCAAAATTAACAAAGTCAAATTATAAATTAAAGATATAGTACTAAATGAGGATTAAACAACTAGGATAGACATAAGTCAAGTACTAAATCGAAGATTAAACAACCCAAAACAACTAGATCTAGACATATACTTCGTATTTAATTCCAATGTCATTGATTTTCACACTAATATTACTTAAACATTTAGATATGCCAAAAAAATAATTTTTTTTTATTTTACTTTAAAGCCTTAAAAAAAGATTGAAATATACCTTAATTATGTAGAGGAGAAGAGTCATGAATTGTGATATGGGCGAAATGAGCTAAGAGCTGATGAAATATACCTTAATTATGTGGAGAAAAAGGTCAATTTTTTTTCTTTTACAGAGAAGGTCACTAGTTCTACAGAGAGAGAGAGAGAGAGAGAGGGGTGGAATACTGAATGAGTGAACAGAGTTATGGAGGCAGATGAATTAGGATAACAAGACCAAGAGAAGTGTCCATATATATATGGTGGGCCTTATTGTATCATCCTATACTAAAGTAGGATCATTTTAGGAGGGAATTTTCCATCCATCCAAAACTTTACTACGTACTTTTTTTTTCTATTAAAATCATTAATTTATCTACAAATTTATTTATTGATTTGTTTGTGTTATATAATTATTAATCCATTTTATATTTCTAAAACAAAACTAATTTAAAGTCATATTTTAATTTATAAATTAATAAGGAAACTATAAAAGTACGGAGTAACTAATAAGGAGTTCATAAATAAAAAATAATAAATAAAAAAAAGTAACTAATAAGAAGATTTTTCTTTCAAAAAAAAAAAAAAGAATATAAGGAGATTATGACTAATAACTACTAGCTTATTATAATTTTTTTTTAATGAAACTAACTTACTATAATTAGTAAATCGCTAATTAAAACAACATATAAATACAACTGGCCTAGTACCTATTACTATAAGCCTATAGCTTTATAGCGTATTTATGATCTAACCAATTATAACTTTACTGATTCATATTCATTAACTGATGAACTTAACATGTATAGTCATTTCTCGATTTAGACCCGATATGATACATATTGTATGATAGTGTGACACAACTCGATTACGACTTGAGTTGGTTCAAATGGCTCACTTCAGCTCATTATTATACCAATCCATTTTATTAATGACTCGTATAGTCATAATCACATTATGACTCGATTTGTTCTAATTTGATACCTATCCATTCAAACTTGTTTAAGTCTCTAGTTGATTTCGATCCGATTTGGATTCATAGATGACCTAATAAACCCAATACTTTATAACTTGACTCGATTATAACATTAGTGAACTTATTTTTCTAATTTATTATGGCACTATTCAATCAATCCAATTTGCTTTGTGACCCCTATTAATTGTGAGTTTATGACTAAACCCCTTCTAACTTGCTACCCAATTAACCTAATGTGTTTATGATTAGTGACAGGCTATAGTCGTAATCACCTAATCAAAAATAATTCCTAAGTCCACTAACTGTGCAGATAGGGAAGAAGGGTCGAACCACAAGGAAACAAGTCAATTTATTCCTAATTAATCAAAAGTAATCTAAATTATCAAGTAACCAATTTGTTGTTATTTAAGAGAACTAAACTACTAGGAATAAAAGTAGGGGAAAATCAATGAATAAAAGACCTAGGGCATAGGTTCACCAATAAATAATATTGCAGGGTAAAACATAATAATCAATCATCAATGCATCAATTAATCAGATCATAAAGGGCTTTCGCTACGTATTACAATCACAGAGTTAATATACCGGTATTAAATCTCATCTCTCGAATCTCGACTTAACCATTTATAAATTAATCTGCCTATTGAAACTAAGCCTAAACATCAATTCTCATCTCTCGAATCTCGAATCGATATTGCATAACTCATACAATTAAACCAGGCCTAACCTAATTGCATAGCATTAAATCAATCAATAGGAAATTAATCAAGCTCTGATAATCAACCATAACAAATTACCCCTTCATATTATTTATGGATCCCCACAACCCTAGAAAGAAAACTACTCACGCATAATTAAATCTAAACTAATCAAAGCAATTAAACAAGTCATGATGAATTAAAGAAATAAAATTACTGAAATTAATAGAGAAGAAATCGTTACCAAAATTAACGAAAATAATGAGTTGAATCAAGAACAAGTGCAAAGTTGTAGAGAGAGAAAATAAGAGAGGAAATAAAGCTAAGTAGTGAGAGAAAGTCTAAGAGAAGAGATAACTAATACTAAAAAAAATAACACTAAATCATACTTATATAAAACTCTTAACAAATCCTAATTAGAACTAAGTAAATTGCCGAAAACACCCCATCAGAAACACGCGCTCGATCGGGCCCGCCTTTTTCTTCGTTCTCTGAATCTGGGAAGCCGCCCGATCGAGCCAAAAGTTGCCCGATCGGGCCCGGCTATGCTTGGAGCTGGATTGGGCCTTACTTCTTAGCCTACTCCGAATTTCCACTTTGGGGCTTGAATACTCGGTGTCCAATGCTCGGTATTTCACATGTCGAGCCCTTAATCACCGGCTCGATGACTCTAATTGGCCCTGGGCTATGAAAAGTGGTCGTGCTCCTCCAATGATCGTAGTCGCTCCATAAAATCCCGGGAAAATGCCCCAAAAGTGCAATTTCCTACAAAACTCAACCAAAACTACGAAAACACTAGAAAATACCAATTAGTAATAAAAGTAGCTCTAAAGATCCAAAAACACTACCAATTATGACCAAGGGACGGGGGTAAAATACTATATAAAATAGACATATCAATTAGACCAATTACAACCTAACCCGTTCTTGCCCATTATCTAATTAACCAAACTCGATAATGATTAGAGCGGATTTTAAGCTGATAAGATTTATGACCCATTTTCAATTTAACCCAAATCGATTATGACTAGAACCAATAATGACCCAACCCGATTTTAGCCCAGCTATTTTGAACTAAAAATCGTTTTCAAACTGACACAATTCAACCCGAACCGATTATGACCTAATAAACCGGTACTGACACGACCTGATTTACCTAATCAGTTTTGAACCAAAACTTGTTTTTAAACCGACATAATTCAACCCAGACTGATTATGAACTGAATCGATAATGACCCAAACCAATTTCCCCCGATCTGTTTTCAAATTGAAACCCGTTTTCCAATCGACCCAGTTCAACCCAAACTGATTATAACTCGAATCAATAACAACCGGATCCGATTAAGACCCAATCTATTTTGAACCGAAACTCGCTATAAACTAGAAAAACCTGTTTTCAAACCGACCCAGTTCAACCCAAATTAATTATGACTCAAACCGATTACTACCCGATCCGATTAAGACCCGATCCAAATAGAAATCGCAATAAATATAACCAAACCAAACTGAGTCGATAATTTTCAAAACCAACCCGAACCAACCTGTTGTTAATTTTAAACCGTTAAAACCCGACCCATTATAACCCGAAACCGATAATCCCAACCCAAAACTGAACCGTTTACCCGAATTGACACCCTTACCCATGTCTACTTCATCCATGGATTCTTCATCACTGCTGTAATTAAATGTTGCATGTTGTTGTTCCTCTTCATGTAACTAAGTAGCCCATAAAATTCAACTTCAAAGAATGTTTCCATGAGTCCCTTGATATTTTTGCAGATAAGATGAAGGTGATAAAAATGGCGGCAGATGTTTTTTTTTTTTTTTTTTTTTTTTATACAATCTTTAATGGAGACTAATTTCTGTACATATGCATGGTGCTAGAACTAACAGGGCACTTAGAAATTAGGATAATTAGCCACTAATTTTAGAAGGTTGTAATTTTAGGGCTTCCTTTTTTGAAAACTTAAATTTGCTGGGTCTTGTGAACAAATTTGATACTTATCCATCATTTTATCCGTTATCCCCCCAATACCTAATCCCATTGACAAAAGTGATGAAGAAAATGGGTTTAGTTGGCTGGGTGACCTCTTTATATAGGGGTCCTTTTGTTTGAAAAGAATGTAAATTTGAAATTGTGGTAACTTTGGCCAAAATTTAGAAATTTCATGGAAAAATAAGCAAGGAAAAGGGAAGGTCCAAAAAATTTGGATCCCCTTCAAAAGGTTAGAGAAAAAAAGGGTGGAAAAAATCCCACTCAAAAAGTCAAAAGTATTCCCATTTGTTTCCAAAAAGTAAAATGAGGGACCACTACCTGTAGACACCCAAATGTGTCTCCCCAAAACCAAACCCAGTGATGAATACCTTTTGCGTCGAATGATTATCGAATAAGGTGAAAGTGTGAAAGGTCAAGTGTTGCGGTTGGTTTTTGGCCAAAACACTAAACTAGGCCCGGTTTGATCTTTACATGCGGCCTAATGATCTAGGGGAGGGCCCAATGTTAATTATTATTCCTAAAGTTATTAGAATTGATTATAGTCTTCTAGAATTCTCTAGAAGGTTCTCTTTAATCCTAATAGAATTAGAATTAATAATTATATATTTTGATAAAGTTTTATTTGGAATAAAATATTATTTTATGAAAGATATGATTTAAGTTTCATACGGACTTTACAAATCGATTTTGATTCATATGTGGATTCAGTGTTGAAAGCGCGTAGAAGTCCAGGCTGTCGCCACGCGACAGACCCTGTCGCCTGGCGACAAGGTCGGTTTTGCAGCGACAGCGTGGAGTTTTATTCCTTATCAAATTCTACTTATTTCCGGACTATTTTCTTATAAATAGGGTCCTGAACCTCCGTTTTTATTCATCTACAATCTACAACAATCATCTTTCTCTCTCAAAAAAGCTAGAAGCTTTCTCTATTCTTTTTCTAAACCTTCCCTCTTACAAATTCCGCATTCACGAGATCTAGACACACCTAGCTGAGTTCGAAATTGCCTTCGCCCTAGACGTGAAAGGTTTGATATTTCTGAGGGTTTGGTCCCTAATCTCTATTTCAATTATTTGATTTAATTCTTTGATTTTATATTTTCCTTGAATTTACTAACGCGTGTATTTTGTTATTAGAAAGAGATACGAGGCATCAAAGTATGTAATCTTATTGCTCTATTCTTGTGGAAAGCATTTTTAAATTTGTTTAATTCTTAGTATCATGTTAGGATGTCTTTATTGCTTTCTAGTATCTTGTTTAGGATGCTTCCTCTTTTCTAATAGCATGTTAGTATCATGTTAGGGCTAAAGCTTTGATCTTTATTGCTTAGTGACATGCTAGGATTTGTTATTAATCTTGTTAGTATCATGCCTAGGATCTTGCTATTAATATTATGCTTTAACATGATTATGATAGTTATGATGATTGTTATCATGATTATGATTATAATTATGATTATTATTTTTATGATTATTATGTTGCTTGATATATTTATATTGTTATTGCTTGATCACGCCTTTTATGCATGTTTAAAGGAAATTTGTACTTGTAATCACGCTTAATAAGATAATTAATAATCTTGTTTAGGGCTAATATGATTATAATTCAAGTGATCGCCAATAATAGTTTTGCTTGTGCATCAATATTCAACCAACATAGATAAACAGGTTTAGGGTTAACCTATTGTTTGCATGTTAGTCAGAAAGCGCACATGAATACGAGAAGAATGAAGTAGAGGCCTATTATTAGGGCAGGTTCAATCTCTTTTAGGTTGGATTTGTACCCTCATCCCCAAACCCTATTTGGTTCAAGACCTTTTGGAGTTGACCATCTCATGGATCGTTAAGGGGTGTAATCTTCACCTTGTGAACGGTTTACAAGTTCCTAAAACTTGTTAGCGACTCTTTTGCTCTAGCTTCCTTCCCTTTGGACGCCACCATACTTAATTGTATGATAACAGTGGGGTTCAAGTCTGGGTTAATGCTTGAAATATTCTCTACAGTTTTTGGCGACTCCACTGGGGAGGATTTCTATTTTAATTCCTAAAATCTATTTTGGCAATTATTTAGAATGAGTGGATGAGACTCGAAAAGTTTTAAGTATTTCATGTGCGTAATTTTGATAGCATTATTGTCATATGCATAAAAAAGGTCCTCATTGGATAGACCATCCGAAATGAGTAAAAAACATAGGATTTTTACACGTAGGAAACTTGAGAAATATCTTTCACAACTAGAATTGAAATAATACTGCGAAATTTGGAAAATTCTAAGAACGTAGATACCTGCTGAGGCCTGTAGGAACTAGAGTCTAGAAAACAAGGCTTGTCGCCTGTAAAGTGCTTCTGTTGCCCGGCGACAGTTCTGTCGCTTGGCGACAGGGGTACTTTTGCGGCGACAGTCCCTGTAGTCTGGCGCCAAGTTCTTCCAATACCGAGCCAGAACTCTGCCTTCTTGTTTTGACCATTTCGAGCACTGTTGGCTTGATTCTACTTCCTGATTGAGTTTTTCTCTCTTTTCTGAAACCCATATGTGTTCTACATATGGACATAACCCTCTGGGGGTTCACGCTCCATCTACCCAATCGAACGCTCCTGGCAACGACGGGTACATCTGAGTTTGTGAATCCACCAAACCGTGGAAGCAAGTTTTTAACTTGCGGGGTCCCATCCATACGCGCCAACCCTTCCAAAGGTAAGGCTTCCGCGCGATGCATCCGGACTCATAACCATGGACCCTCTTTGACTAACCCATATCCTTGAACTTTAGAGAACTAGAGCCATGGTTAGGTTGCAAACTCATTGCATCATATTGTGACTATTTGAACTATTTGTGCATTCTTTGCTTGTGCATACCCTATATGTACTAACCGTTTGTTTGACTTGTGTTTAAGTCTAAATAAACTAACCAAAGACTAAAGGACTTTGCTTAATTAATTAGTTAATTAATTTGGCTAATAAATATGTCTAAAATCGAGTCATAGTTTCTTTTAGTCAACTCGGATTTTTATTCCCGTATACTGCACAAACATCAACTTGTTTTGGTCATATCCAGAGTTCTAGGAAGATTTACGAGTCTTATAACATATGGATCTGTAGCCCTGAGTTTTATCTTTCATTTGCCGTTGGTTTCGTCCAATTCGGATACACAGATCAAAAGTTATGACTAAAATACTACAGCCTATCCATTTTAGTGCACATATGTGAGGTCTTAACTTAGTCTTTGCTTGAGTCTAGTCACATAGTCTAGCCACATGTTCATGACACGAGTCTTAACATGTCACCTACACTCACTATTCTTAGCACACACTTTGTATATGTCACCATGAACATGTCTTACGTTCATGCATGAGTCGATTTTTTCCGTCATTTGAGTTGGGGGTACATTCTATTCCTAATTTTTTTCATATCTCTCCATCTACATCATCTTTCCATTCTCTACATGATTTCCCCATATCACAATATTCATTCTTCCTACTTTCTTCCATCTATTGCATGTTGAATAGAGTTGAGTCAAATAATTAACAATGAATATCCCTTAATTTCCCTTTCCACAGTACTTGGTCAAGGAGAGAAGGACAATTAATCAAGGACAACATTCTCGTTCAAGTCTTACTTTTTGATAAGCCATTCGGTCGAAAAAGGAAAGCTAAGAAGATAATGGCAAGTCAGGAAGAAGTCAACGAACTCAAGGGACAAGTGGCTAACATGGCTGAAATGTTGAATAATCTAACTCTCCAAATTAATGACCCTGTGAGACAACAACAAATGGAGCTCATGCAAGAAAGTTTGACAGATTATCTAATGACTATAGATTGCAAGGCATCAGCTCACAAGGGGTCTCGGTGGACAAGGATCTTCTTCCGCAGAAGTTCAATGCCAACGACATCCCGAAATTCAAAGCAATGGATAACCCTTATTTTCATTTAAGAGCTTTGAAACTGTAATGAATATTAAGGGAATAGACAAAAAAGCTTTTCATTCTGTATTTTCTCTATCTTTAGAAACCGTTTGTCAGCAATGGTATTTCTCCCTCGATAAAGAGAAAACCTCCAGTTGGGAGTCAATTGTAAACTCTTTCATTGATAGATATAAATGCAATATTCAAGTTGAAACTGATCATAGGGAACTTGAAATACTCAAACAGAAAGAGAATGAAGGCTTTACTTCTTTCTTTAATAAATGGAGGGAAACTTCTGCAAAGATGGTTGAGGTGCCTAGTGAGAAAGAATCCGTGAGGATGTTTATCAAGAACCTCCAAGAAAAATATTCTAAGCATCTTAAATACCAAAATAACTTGCACACCTTTAAGCCCGTCTATAACATTGGTATCAATATTGAAGACGACCTAGCTAAACAGAAAGCTGCTAACAGTACCTCTAGTAGTGGCTGGAAAGGCAAGAAGAACGACAATCCTTCTTCTTCCAAAACCACCCACTGAAATAATGTTAGCACCTTTAATTTGAGTGAAGTCCTCGCCATGAATAATCAAGGACAAAAGAAACCACTTAGGAGGAACTTCACTCCTATTGGCATGAGTTATGACACCGCATTCGATCGCTTACATGCAAAAGGTTTTATAACTCCCATAGGACCGTTTGGGGACCCATCTGTCGAGAAGAGAACGGCTAGCTGGAACCCCAATGCACATTGCAAATATCACCAGGGTAGGGGCCATCTCACAGAAAATTGTTGGAAGCTAAAGGAAGCAATCCAAGATTTAATTGATAACAACAAACTTCCCTTGCCCCTTGCAAGCAAGAAGCCAAGTATCAATAGCGCACCACTGTCAGATTCCTTGGCTATTTCCGATGAGGAAAATCAGGTTGACCCCTCAAACCTCATCAAACCTGTCGAAGCTGTTGAAGAAGAGGAGGAAATCTTCGAAGATGCCGAGGATCATTTTCCTTGTGGACAAGAACCTGCGACAAAACAAGAAGTGTGTATCCTTATTCAGGTTGTGTTGGAAGCAAGAGAATTATTACGCGAGGCCATAGAGGTGGTAAAGGAACGAAACGAGCTACTCAAAAGTAGACCTCTTCCTAAAGAGAAGAAATCATTCTCCCTCCAAGTAATTGACATACCCAAAAGGAGCAAAAGGCCATACACTCCAATTGGAACTTATTATCCAAACATGTTCAAAATGCTCTCCGAGAATGGTAAAATTCAACCTCTCGAACCGAGACCATTTGAATCACTAAAAAGGACAGATAGGTACTACTGTCCGTATCATCAATCAGGAGGACATACTATAGAAAATTGTTTCAAGTTCAAAGACTTGGTCCAAAGATTGATTGATAACAAGAAGCTAGTTCAAATCCCACAAGAACGAGATGCTACCATTAATGGGGTTTGGGATAGTAATGATGAGGATGTCTACCTTAAGGACGTCGAAGAAACTCCACTCTCGACAATATACCCAGTAGGTGACGTTTGGAATGAAGAGGATTCACCAATAGATGTCCTCACAAGATCCGGGAGAATTCAATCTCCCATTACTACACAACCTATTCCCACTACTAAACAAGTTCCCATACCAATCATAGAAGACAACAATGTTGTCAAACAATTAAAAAAGACTAAGGTCAAAATGAACGTATGGAAACTTCTAGCTACATCCCGAGAACATAGAATCGCAGTTATGGATGCCTTAGCTAAAGTAGGGATAGAATCGGACACTACTCCTGAGGGGTTGGCTAATTTCCTCACAAGTGATCTCCCAAGTCCTACTAATTTGATCACTTTTTCCAACAAAGATCTACCGTCGGAAGGTGACAAACACAACAAAGCTCTCAACCTCACAGTAATTTGCAAGAGAATGAACGTCCCTATGACTCTTGTAGATAATGGATCGGCAATTAACGTTTGCCCACTTAGAATTGCAAGGATGTTGGGGATAAGGGATGAAGATTTATCTCCATCAACACAAGGGATAAGAGGTTACGATAACTCACGTCGCCAAGCATTGGGCACAATTACCATGAACATAACGACGGGAGTAATTGAGCATGCCACCACATTCCAAGTGGTAGATATTAAGGATTCGTTCAACTTACTGTTGGGACGCCCTTGGCTTCATGACCTCAAGGCCATCCCTTCATCTCTTCACCAACAAGTGAAAGCCATAGTTGGAGGGGTACCAATTACAATCGACGCTTCACCCATGAGGATCAAAACAGTAGAAAACCCACTAATCAATGTGGAGCACGATGAGAACGACGAAGATCTGTGGGGCTTTAATGAAGAGGTCTCCTTGATCGAGGAAGATGAAAGGACCCCTCTTTGCTACGACCTCCACTCAAACATGATAACCAATGCTATCCTAAGAAAACAAGGACACTTCCCTGGAATGACCCTAGGAAAGAAGAAAGGGATAGCAAAACAGATGGGACTACCTGGCCTCCCTAAATTAGATACTTTCGGACTTGGTTTCTAACCGACTCTCGAAGATCTAAAGTGAGCCCAGAAAAAATCAAAAGCACGTAGAAATGCTCGCGCACAAAAGAAAGCAATCCCAATGGATCAATACCCTCTTACCTTAAATGGACAATTCATAAGAGAGGGAGAAGATTATCCATGTTACGAATTTCCAAAACCCTTCGTTGTAAACGGCATAAGACAACCTGGGTTCGAAATATTTCTGGATTGTTGCTTTCTAGATGAGATTCCAACTCCCATACATAAAGAAAAAGCACCCCCATGCTTTGACTTTAACGTCATGGGACTTCTCTTTGGGCAAGAAAAGAATGAGCCAAGATACATAGAGGATAACTCTTCACTCATTCAAACAGTCCTACAAAGCGAGAACTTTGATCCCTCCAAGCTCATCACTCCGGCAGAGAACTTAGTGCGAGGATGGCGCAAGACAGTGAAAGTGACTACTGCAAACGGAAAGAAGATCTCAATAACTACAGGACAAGGGCCAATGTTCGAAGAATCGCCTGAGTCTGAGTCTGAGTCCGAGTCTTCCCCTATCGAGTCCTCTAAGTCTCTAGTTGTAGCACCTCCCTCTAATTCTTATATTTTATCACCTACTCCTAGGATAGTTAGTAATCAAGTCCCAATGGACATTTCTTTATTCGATGTAATGATTTCTGAGTTTAATAATATGTCTGCTTCCCCTTATTCCTCGTGTTTCTCTTTAGCTCCAGATGACGAGTATTGCTTAACTAACGATGAAAATGACAAAGAAATCATTAAAGCAATGGAAACACTTGAAAATAAAACACCAATAATTGAGGACACTGAAACAGTTGATATCTCAAAAGATCCAACCATCAAAAGAGAAGTTAAAATCGGACTCACGTTAAACAAAGATGAAAGAACCGATTTAATTAATCTACTTAAAGAATTCATCGATGTATTCGCATGGTCATATGAAGATATGCTAGGTATTAATAGAGAAGTAGCTCAACACACTATACCACTAATTCCAGGAATGAAACCTGTAAAACAAAAGTTGCGTCGAATGAAACCCGACGTAGCTCTTAAAATAAAAGAAGAAGTACAAAAGCAAATAACTGCAGGTTTTATCAGGGTATCCAAATACCCCGAATGGGTTGCAAATGTAGTCCCAGTTCCAAAAAAGGATGGTAGGGTTCGAATGTGTGTTGACTATCGAGATCTAAATAAGGCAAGTCCAAAGGACGACTTCCCTTTACCACACATCGATATTTTGGTAGATAATACAACGAATCACGCACTTCTCTCATTTATGGATGGATACGCAGGGTACAACCAGATCCTCATGGCCGAGGAAGACATGGAGAAAACAACATTTATAACACCTTGGGGTACTTACTGTTACACGGTAATGCCATTCGGGTTGAAAAACGCGGGTGCCACTTACCAACGAGCAGCAACTGCCCTACTCCATGACATGATGCACAAAGAAGTCGAAGTATATGTGGACGACATGATTGTGAAATCTAGAGATCGTCCAGGACATCAAGAGGCCTTAAGAAAATTCTTCGAGAGGCTAAGAAAATACAACATGAGGTTGAATCCATCCAAGTGTACTTTTGGAGTAACCTCAGGCAAACTCTTGGGATACGTCATAAGCTCTAGAGGAATAGAGATAGACCCAACCAAGATTAAAGCAATCATGTTAATGCCACCGCCCAAAACCGAGAAGCAAATTCGAGGATTTATTGGCCGGTTGCAATATATAAGTAGGTTCATATCTAAGCTAACAACAATATGCGAACCAATATTCAAGAAGCTTAAGAAAAATGCGCCAGTAATATGGGACAGCCATTGAGAAGATCAAAGCCTATCTCGCCAATCCTCCCGTATTAGTCCCAGCGCTTCCAGGAATTCCTCTAAGGCTGTACTTAACAGTCACCAAAGAAACAATGGGAACTATGCTCGCACAAGAAGTAGAAGGAAAAGAAAACGCCATCTACTACCTAAGCAAAAAGATGCTCGAATATGAAGCACGCTATACACCACTCGAGAAATTGTGCCTCGCATTGGTGTGGGCCACAACCAAGTTAAGACATTACATGCTTGTTCACACAGTCTTTGTAGTGTCACGAATGGATCCTCTCAGGTACTTATTTGAGAAATCCACGCTTAACGGACGCATCTCAAGGTGGATAGTCAACCTAGCCTAGTTTGATGTAAGGTTCATGCCTCAAAAGGCTATTAAAGGATCTGTAGTCTCGGACTTCTTAGCGGACTTTCCAATAGAAGATTCGACACCAATACACGACAATGAATTTCCAGATGAAGACTTAATGGTCACGGAAGATGACACTTGGACCTTATACTTCGATGGAGCCTCAAACCAAAAAGGATGTGGCGTAGGAGTCCTATTAGTATCACCTAAAGAGGAGCATATTCCAATTTCAATAAAGTTAGATTTCGACGTTACCAACAACGCTGCAGAGTACGAAGCATGCGTGGTAGGCCTCGAAACAGCTTTAGCATTGGGTGTAAAGAAACTCCGAATATTCGGAGATTCTTCCTTGATCATCAACCAAATATCCAAAAGATGGAAAGTAAGGAGCGAAAGCTTAGCCCCTTACCAAACCTATCTGGAAATTCTCACCGATCAATTGGAAAAGGTGGAATACACATATCTACCTAGAGAAGAAAATCAATTTGCCGATGCCTTGGCAAGACTAGCCTCAATGGTTAGGATTCCTAAGGAAATTGAGAAAATGCCTCTAACAATAGAGAAAAGACACAAACCAGCATATATTCAAGCTATAGAGGATGATGAAACAATCCAAGAAGAAGAAGAAGAAGAAGAACCATGGTATGCCGACATACTCAATTATGTCACCAAAGGAGAATACCCTCCTCATGCTGACAAAAGAGCAAAACGAGCTTTGAGACTTTTGGCTTCCCAATACGTACTCATAAATGATGAGCTACACAAAAGAGTACCTAAAGGTCGAGCCCTATTATGTGTAGGCAAGAAGGACGCTCAAAGAACTATGAGAATAGTCCACGGAGGAGTATGTGGAACACATGTTAATGGTAAAATGCTAGTCCAAAAGATAATGCGAGAAGGATATTATTGGACTACCATGAATAGGGATTGTCATCAATATGTAAAAAGATGCCCTAAGTGCCAAATTTATGCAAACTTGCAACATATCCCTCCATCCCTTCTCTATACTTACACCTCACCATGGCCATTCTCAACATGGGGAATCGATATAATTGGAAAAATCACACCTCCTGGAACAGGAGGTCATGAATACATCTTGGTAGCAATCGATTACTTCACAAAGTGGGTAGAAGCACAATCATATGCTAAACTCACTGCAAAACATGTAGCACTCTTTATCGAAAGGAACATAATTTGTCGATATGGAGTCCCACATGAGATGATAACTGACAATGGAACTCACTTTCAAGCCGAATGTGAAGAATTATTACAAAAGTATGGTATTCAACATCACCATTCTTCCCCTTACAGACCTCAAGCAAATGGAGCAGTTGAAGCAGCTAACAAAAATTTAAAAACTATCATCGAGAAAATGACAGAAAATTACAAGGATTGGCCTGACAAACTCCATTTTGCACTTTGGGGTTATCGCACGTCAATTCGAACGTCAACAGGAAACACGCCATTCGCTTTAGTCTATGGAATGGATTCCGTACACCCTGTAGAACTAGAAATACCTTCTCTACGCATTGCGTTAGAAAGTAAACTCGATGAAGTTGAATGGACTAGAGCACGGTATGAAGAGTTAATTCTACTTGATGAAAAACGACTAGAAGCTCTACATCATACCCAATGCTACCAAACTCGTATGGCTAGACACTACAACAAGAAGGTCAAGACAAGAAACATCAAGGTTGGAGACTTGGTACTAAAAGCACTAAAGAAGAATGTGTTGGATCCAAGAGGCAAATTCAGGCCCAATTGGTCTGGACCATACATTGTCAAAACAATCCTGTCAGGAGGCGCAGCTCAGTTAACCGACATGGACGGCAATGAATTCTCAAACATGACCAATCTTGACCAAATTAAGAAGTACTACCCATAATTACTTGAGTAGGACACTCAAGAGAGCTACGTTTGGCCTGATTCCTTAAGAAAGGAAACGTAGGCAACCCTTTAAAAAGGGTGCGACCACTTTAATTATCAAGCATTTCGCATCCCAGCAACAAAAAAAAAAAAAAAAAAAAAATTGTCGCCAGACGACAAGAGTGTCGCCAGGCGACAAGGTGAAAAGCTTGGCGACATACTCGCATGAGCGACGCCAATTTTCTGCGTATATCTGGACAACTTCGGTGCATTCTGGAAATTTTTTCGACTTCCGTACTTGAAGAAATTTTTCGAAAAATATATTTTAAGTTGTTTTCATTGCTTTAAATGAACAAATGTAAAGTTAATTTACTTAAAAAGCTGAAATTGCATTAATAAGTAAAAAATTACATCATTGATGGAATTTAAATAAAGCTTTAAAAATTAAAATTAACTTAACATGTCTAATAAATCGAAGGAAAAGCAATACTCTAATCTTTCTTTTCTTTCTTCATCCTTTTCCAATTTTTGTCAGAGGCTTCTTCTTCATCCATCACTTTTGCTAAGAGACAACCATTAGAGGCTCTACATTCGATTTTAGTATAGATAGTCTCTCCCACAGCTAAAACTCCATGCTTTTTCTCTACCCAAAATTTCTTTTCCGTAGAGTCCACCTTCCTTTTCCCTTTGTCTTTTTTAGCACTCTTCTTTTTAGGCGTCACAGGAGTCTTAAACTCAACTCTTTCACCTAGGCGTTCCTTAGCAGGCATTTTCTTGTCACCAAGGCGAGTCTTCACATTGGTATTCTCTATTTTGGTTCGGTCCTTTTGAGATCTACCAGTCAACCATTGCTTCACATCATTGGACAAAGAAGGTGGAGCCTTGTGGGAAATCACTTTTCATAAAGGCCTAACACACCAATACCCGTCAAAACGTTCAACTTCTTGTGAAACCGGGAATTCATAAGGGCGACGAAGATCTCCCGTAGGAATGGTTTGAGCAATCCCATATTGTCTCTTTACTCTACAGGGATAATAAAAGGTCAATTTTGACAAACTAGGAAGACGGCAAAAGGTTTGGTTATTACAACCAATCATCTTTTCAAGCTTCCACTAGGGAATGACCCATTTAATGGAGAAGTCACAACAGGCAAACACTTTGCCCCACTCATAGCGACCCATCTTCAAGGAGAAACGCTTCTTTCGTCGAACAAAGCAATTGGGGGTATATTTGTCAATATTATCAGGAGGACTAAGCAATTCTAGTCTCTCCATGTGCCACATTTGTAAAAAAACCAATGCACATAATCAGTATTGCTATACAAAAATATATTTTTAATTTCTGTAATTAAGAATATTATTTTTCTACCTGTAATAAAATTGGAGACCCTCGAATAGGTGCTTCTGGATTCTTTTTCAATTCATCAAGACTAAGCATAGTCTCTCCAACGATTAATGGCATTGGATTTCTCCAAGATTCGATTTGTTCTAGCACAGATATTATAATTGCTTGACCATCATTATTTTTACCATTAGTAAGAAAATATTGGCTAAGCATGCAAAAGAGGAAAGCTCTTCTCCTATAGACATGAAAAGATTCGGAGCGTGGTCTATCAAAATAAAAACGTGCAAATTCTTTTAAATCAACATTATTACCATGCACTATGTTTTTTAGATCTTTACCCCTAAGGTCAAGGAAACGCTCATAATCTTTGTAATAATACTCACTCACCGAAGGCATTACCACAAGATTTAATGGAGGAAAGCCTAGAATGGCACCAAACTCTTCTGGTAAAGGGCAAATTTCATCATAGCCTAATCTAAAACAATGAGTATTAGGATCCTAATATTCTAAGGCGGTATGAATGAAGTCTACATCAAGATCTACCCCCTTTATACCATAAATACCCCCCATATGTAAAAAGTCGAGTTCTTTTCTCTCCTTAGCAGTTAAAGAACGACACCACTCACGAGTGAAATCACAAAATCTCTTTTTAATTAAAGCCATGATTAATTTCTGAGTTAATCTGTTCGACTTATACTGAAATCGACAGATTTGGGGGCTATTTATAAACAATTTTTTGGCAGATTTCGAATTCTGTAAGGATTTGGAAAACCAAGTCTGTCGCCAAACGACATGTTTGTCGCCTGACGACAACGTCTGTCGCTTGGCGACAAAGCCTGTCGCCTGGCGACAAAAGGACACACGTGGCGACAACGCGTCTGAGCAAGCGACAATTACGCGCTATGCAACCCGCTTTTTTCTGACTTCGATTCGACTTTGATTTTGCACATTACACCCTGTTATTCAAATTCATTCCATATTACCTTTCTTCCAGTTGATTTAATTGAGCTTAGGCTTATTTTTAGTCGACATCATTTTATTTTCCATTTTTTCTTTTGGGGGAGAAAGTCGGATACCCTCCATTGATAATAAAAATGACGGAAACTTTTGCGCAGAAATTAAGTCACAGATGCACACACTCACATGCACATAAAATGAAAAATAAAATGCAAAGATAAAACAGGCTTAATATAAAAGGTTTGTATATACAATATGAGTCATATAATACGAAAGACAAAGTCCTATGAAGTCAAAAATGAGTACAGGTACAAACTATGGCGCCGGAGGCCGTAAATGATGAGGTACGCCCATCATATTAAATAGCGCTGTAGTCCGGGGAGTATGCTCCTCACCATCTCCTGACCCGTCTGTCGCCGGAAATCTTAGCTCAGGGCCAGTCCACCCAGGCTCACCCATCGACAACGGCTGAGGCTGCAAGGGCTGCTGCGATGACGAGCCGACCTTGTACGTCCCACCACCCATCGAAGGAGCCGATGTCGCACCTCCTTGGCTCGTCGGCCCAGCAAAGACATCTTTAGGTGAAGAAGCCGAGCCCTCGGTCGGAGCAGCCTCAGACCGACCACCTCGGGCGCTATCAGAAGTGCGGCGACGCCTTGAGCCAGCTCTACTCGGCTCTCTCCTAGCCTCGGGTCTCCACCGAGTGCGGGGTGAAGGAATAGGTTGTCCCTGCAAAGGTAAATCAAGTCAAACACTAAGGAAAGAATATAATGAAAAAGAAAGATAAGAGAGATACCTCCTCAACGTCGTTCCTCCGACAGGTAGCTCGGTCCCGTAACCTCACGAGCTGGCTACGAAAGGCGTCTATACACCTCGCCATAACTATCACCACCTCGCGAGAAAACTATCAAGGGAATAATGTCAGTGATAATACAGAACAAATACAAAAGCAAGAAAATAAGATAAGCTCACCCGAGTCTGGTGACGAGGAATGGAGCGCTCCACAAAACGCTGATCCTCGGGGGCTGGAGGAATCATCTCCTCGATCGGTCTGAACGTGCCCTGGTAATAGAGAAATAAAAGCCAAAGCATACCGCTGCCTCCTCAGACAAAACAGGGGCCGGCGCTAGCAAGGGCAGCAATTCATCCTCGTAACTCTGCCCTAAATGGACATGAGACCGCCAGGGAGTGCCAGGAGACGACCGACTCACGCAGTCACGCATCAACGCCTCATGAAACATATGTTGAGGCAGGAAAACGGGGACGACGAAAACGTCCGAGGAGTGCTGGATAGCTTCCCTCTCGCCAAGATACACTGTAGCGTCATACGTCCCCTGAAAGTAACGACGCTCGGCAGTATATCACGCAGCCAGCGCATGTATAGCTAAATCAGCCCACGGTCGGTATACCACGTCAGGCTCCTACAAAACAGCTATGTAAGATCAATGCACTCAAAAAAGTAATACCAAAAAACAAATGTTCACAAGAACCTACCGAGAGGATCAAATCTCAAATGCGTGCAGTCTCGACCTGGCCAGCACGACCTCCCCAACCAGCGCCAACGGGAAGCTCGCAAGGTGAAGGTCTCACCAGTGCAAGCGAGGGGAAGTATTCGTAGAACCAAATCTACATAGATAAGGAAAAGTTAGCAAATGCTTGCACAAGTCTAGAGCTAATCTCAAAAGGATGGAAATATACCTCTACGACCCTCCAGAAACTGGAAAGTGCGACCTCTCCAGGCAAGGCCCTATGACGGCAGGAACGTTGCAGGCCCAGAAGAAAGTCAGCATAGGCCAAGCTGGCCTAGTCGTACGTCCCGACCAGAGAAAGGTCGCGAATAGCTTTTAGGTAGTAGAGAAGCACTTGACTACCCTTGTCAGGAGAAAAGGTCCCTGATAGCAAAATAAGAACAAAGATGCGCACCCATTACTCACGAGTGGTCGCATCATCCTCAAAAGCTGCTACTAAGGTAGAACGGCGGATGCACCGGGAACTAAGCTGTCCCGGCTGAGCCTCGGCACGGGCCCGAACAGCAATCGGACCCAATAACTCCGAAACCATCGGTGAGTAGACAGTAATATCACTGTCAAATGGCAGTGGAGAAGAACGAAACTCCAAACCTGTGATGAGACTGAAGTCGGCAGGAGTGACCGTCATCTCACCCCAAGGAAAGTGAAAGGTGTTGGTGGTGTCCCAAAAGAACTCCACCAAAGCTCGAACAACGAGGTTACCCCCATCATGGGAGTACATGGCTTCAGTAGCCCAAAAGAGGGGAGTCAACCCACAGGACTCCCAAAGCTGTTGCAACACTTTATATAGTGTACCGATGACGTTGTTGCCAGAACCATGACTGTGAGTCCTCCCGCTGATGAGCCCGCGTCGCACCCGCTCGGAAATATGGTGCTCAAGAGAAAAGAAAAGAGTCTGCACATCCCACTCTGGAAGAGGTCCAAGTCTAGTAGAGAGGTCCTTACCCTCGCCGACGGGCTCGTCCTCCTGGCGTACGTTCCTAGACTGAGAACCAGAGCCGCGTTGCCTAACCATGCTATATTATGCAAATAATAAAAAATGAGGCTCTATGGTATCTAAGGTTCGCCTAGCCGCATGATACTATGTTCGCAAAAATGGAGTACGTAATACAAAAACAGAGCACAACTTCAACATGAGCATAATTAACATTTTCAAGTAATCAAACAATTTCTTGCAATACTATGACAAATATTGTGACAAATTGTACAAGAAGAACTAGTAAAAACATCAAGAACGGATCACATTGTTCTTCACGACCTCAAGAGGTCCAACAATGGTGAATCGCTCATTTCTTCACCAAATTGAGTCAAACAAGTCTCAAAACACTCCCAAGGCAATGCATAAACATAATCAAGCAAGTTCAAGGCATAAAATTCAGCAAAAGAAGCGAATTAAGCAAAAACATGTTCGAATTTCCGGAAAATTCTTGAACAAAGAACGCACAATTCAGCAAAAACCAAGTTGAGTTTAAATAAAAATTACACGGATCGGGAAAATAGATGGAATAAGCTTTAATTCGCAACAAGTTTGAGCGAATTCGGTTGAGAATTGAGCGAAAACGAGAAGATCGAAGTTCTTGAGCGAATGCGAAAAACAGAACAGCAGCGACGGAAAATGAAGAAGAAAGGGAGGGTATTTAAAAAACCCGACTCTGTCGCCAAACGACAAGTTTGTCGCCTGGCGACAAAGTCTTTCGCCTGGCGACAAGAAGAAAAAGTAGCGACAAGAAGTTCTGGCTAGCACTGGAGCGGCGCCAGAGTACTAGGCTCCATAATATGGTTATGTGAACCTCATGCAGCAATTTCGGGTTCCTTGGTACGCTAGTTAGCCCCTTTAAGCAACTTGACATGATTTAAATGATCGTCTCGATTACGATTAAATCAAGTGATCGACTTGATAAAAGATCGTCTCACTTAGCTTAAAGCGCCTAAACATTGGCTCATTACAAGGCACCGACATAATGGTTCATAAACAGCAGAGGCACCGACATAATGGTTCATAAACAACAGAGGCACCGACATAATGGTTCATAAACAGCAAAGGCACCGACGTAATGGTTCACAAGCAGCAAAAGTGCCGACGTACTGGCATAGCAGAAGTAAAAGTTCAAGCGAACTTTAAAGGATCAATAGGCATTGGTCTTCGGTGATATTCTTCGGAGTATTATCGAAAAAAACTGAAGATGGCTACAAGCAGAGTTATCTTCGATCGTGTTCCCTAAGATGTGGAAGATGGTTACAAAAAAACTGAAGATGGCTACAAGCAGAGTTATCTTCGATCGTGTTCCCTAGGATGTGGAAGATGCTCACAAAAAAACTGAAGATGGCTACAAGAAGAGTTATCTTCGATCGTGTTCCCTAGGATGTGGAAGATGGTCACAAGCGGCGGAGAATGACTACAAGCAGAGTCATCTTCGATGAAATAGGAGGCAGCTACAAGCAAAGCGGTTTTCAACAAAATGAAACAAATTAGTTACTCTAGAGACGTGTACTCGACAGTGCAAGATACGCGTTTCTTAACTCTCTTATCTGTTTAACTAACGCTAGTTTGCAGGTATCGACATTACAAGAATGATTTAGGATCGC
This sequence comes from Chenopodium album, assembly GCF_948465745.1. Classification (NCBI taxonomy): domain Eukaryota; kingdom Viridiplantae; phylum Streptophyta; class Magnoliopsida; order Caryophyllales; family Amaranthaceae; genus Chenopodium; species Chenopodium album. The sequence continues at coordinate 38,843,307 of NC_137844.1, forward strand.
AGAACGTTCTGAATCATTCTCCGTCCCTATCGCTACTTTGACTTTCGTTTTCGGAACTTGCGTTTCTCCAAACTCAGTCAAAGTGGGGGCTTCTGTAGACACCCAAATGTGTCTCCCCAAAACCAAACCCAGTGATGAATACCTTTTGCGTCGAATAATTATCGAATAAGGTGAAAGTGTGAAAGGTCAAGTGTTGCGGTTGGTTTTTATTAAATTCTTTCTTTCTGTTTTCAAAAACAACTCTATTTTATGAAAAACAGCCAATCCAGTTTAGTTTGGTCCACGACAAGGGTCCAATAATATTGTAGTTGGATGGGGCTTGCAAAGAGATTTCCAACGATATATTATAAGCCCAATTCCGATGAATAATGAGGAAGTTATGGCAAAAACACTAAATTGGGCCCGGTTTGATCTTTACATGCGGCCCAATGATCTATGGTAGGGCCCAATGTTAATTATTATTCCTAAAGTTATTAGAATTGATTATAGTCTTCTAGAATTCTCTAGAAGGTTCTCTTTAATCCTAATAGAATTAGAATTAATAATTATATATTTTGATAAAGTTTTATTTGGAATAAAATATTATTTTATGAAAGATACGATTTAAGTTTCATACGGACTTTACAAATCGATTTTGATTCATATGTGGACTCCACGTTGAAAGCGCGTAGAAGTCCAGGCTGTCGCCACGCGACAAGCCTTGTCGCCACGCGACAGACCCTGTCGTCTGGCGACAAGGTCGGTTTTGCAGCGATAGCGTGGAGTTTTATTCCTTATCAAATTCTACTTATTTTCGGACTGTTTTCTTATAAATAGGGTCCTGAACCTCCGTTTTTATTCATCTACAATCTACAACAATCATCTTTCTCTCTCAAAAAAGCTAGAAGCTTTCTCTATTCTTTTTCTAAACCTTCCCTCTTACAAAATTCCGCATTCACGAGATCTAGACACACCTAGCCGAGTTCGAAGTTGACTTCGCCCAAGACGTGAAAGGTTTGATATTTCTGAGGGTTTGGTCCCTAATCTCTATTTCAATTATTTGATTTAATTCTTTGATTTTATATTTTCCTTGAAGTTACTAACGCGTGTATTTTGTTATTAGAAAGAGATACGAGGCATCAAAGTATGTAATCTTATTGCTCTATTCTTGTGGAAAACATGTTTAAATTTGTTTAATTCCTAGTATCATGTTATAATGTCTTTATTGCTTTCTAGTATCATGTTTAGGATGCTTCCTCTTTTCTAATAGCAAGTTAGTATCATGTTAGGGCTAAAGCTTTGATCTTTATTGCTTAGTGACATGCTAGGATTTGTTATTAATCTTGTTAGTATCATGCCTAGGATCTTGCTATTAATATTATGCTTTAACATGATTATGATAATTATGATGATTGTTATCATGATTATGATTATAATTATGATTATTATGTTGCTTGATATATTTATATTGTTATTGCTTGATCACGCCTTTTATGCATATTTAAAGGGAATTTGTACTTGTAATTACGCTTAATAAGATAATTAATAATCTTGTTTAGGGCTAATATGATTATAATTCAAGTGATCTCCAATAATAGTTTTGCTTGTGCATTAATATTCAACCAACATAGATAAACAGGTTTAGGGTTAACCTATTGTTTGCATGTTAGTCAGAAAGCGCACATGAATACGAGAAGAATGAAGTAGAGGCCTATTATTAGGGCAGGTTCAATCTCTTTTAGGTTGGATTTGTACCCTCATCCCCGAACCCTATTTGGTTCAAGACCTTTTGGAGTTGACGATCTCATGGATCGTTAAGGGGTGTAATCTTCACCTTGTGAACGGTTTACAAGTTCCTAAAACTTGTTGGCGACTCTTTTACTCTAGCTTCCTTCCCTTTGGACGCCACCATACTTAAGTGTATGATCATAGTGGGGTTCAAGTCCGGGTTAATGCTTGAAACATTCCCTACACTACCGTTCCCTCCTCTTTATCTCTCCTAATACTTGATAGCTTGCTATTTGGTATGATTATATAGTGATTTTTAACCTTGAATATGTGAGGAATTAATGTCTTAGCTCACTAGTCACTCTAGTTTTATACGTTTTTGTGTATTACGTGCTTCATGGGGTTGTTATTGTTTTTTATGATATTTTAGGTCTCAAGAATGGACTACGAAGCATCCTGGAAAGTAAGTAAGGAAGTTAGAGCAATGAGGAAAAGGAGTGAAGCAAAAATGAAGAAGAAAGAAGCAAGATCGAAGAAAAGGTGAAGAAAAAGCCTTAGAATACCCTATACGGTCGTGCCAGACCTTGCACGTCCATGCAGGAGTGCTCCAACTTGACTAGAAGCCACTGCCTCAACATTTCAAGCCTTGCACGGCCATGCCAAACCCTGCACGTCCGTGCAGGATGTTTAGGTTCTAAATAGGAGGTAATGATTCAACACTACAAGATCTGCACAACAATGCCAAAACCTGCACGCCCGTGCAGGATATAGGGTGCCAAAGCAGTAGCTACTGTTCCATGTTTACAGGTTATGCACCGCTGTGCATAATGTGACACGCCCGTGCAGGAATCTGCACGTCTGTGCAGACCTACAGTCAAGCCGATTCTTGTTTTCTCTGACCTTTTTATTTGGGGGTCATATAGTACCTCCCTTGAGCTCATTTGTATGGATCTTCTTGACTCTCAACTCCCTTAGGCTCATCATAATAGTTAGTGTATAGTTTTTCTCTCCCTTAGTTCATAATTTCAAAAACTCAATCATTTGTAAGAATCAATTGAAGTTTAAACTATCAATTTCAACAATTTCTCTAACTCTATAGTGGTCCGGAACCATGACTGGATATTCATGGGTGAAGGTACAAATCCAACCTAAAAGAGATTGAACATGCCCTAATAATAGGCCTCTACTTTATTCTTCTCATATTCATGTGCGCTTTCTGACTAACATACAATCAATATATTAACCCTAAACCTGTTTAATCTATGTTAGTTGAATATTAATGCATAAACAAAACTATTATTGGTGATCACTTAAATTATAATCATATTAGCCTAAACAAGATTATTAATTATCTTATTAAGCGTGATTACAAGTACAAATTCCCTTTAAACATGCATAAAAGGCGTGATCAAGCAATAACAATAATATCAAGCAACAATGATAATAACAAGCATCATCATAATATTCAATAAAGCATAAAAATATTAGTAAGATCCTAGGCATGATACTAACAAGATTAATAATAAATCCTAGCATGTCACTAAACAATAAAGATCAAAGCTTTAGCCCTAACATGATATTAGAAAGAATAGGAAGCAACCTAAACATGATACTAGAAACATACATGATATTAGAAATCTTAGTTAATACCATAAACATGATACTAGGAATCATAAAGACATCCTAACATGATACTAGGAATTAAAATAATTAAAGCATGATTTATATATCCAAAGAAAAGTAATTAAATTACTTACTTGGATGTCTCGTATCTCTTTCTAATAACAAAATACACACGTTAGTAACTTCAAGGAAAATATTAAATCAAACAATTAAATTAAATAATTGAAATAGGGATTTGGGACCAAACCCTCGAAAATTATCAACCTTTCACGTTGAGGGCGAAGGCAGCTTCAAACTTGGCTAGGTGTGTCTAGAATTAATGTATGCGGAATTTTGTAAAAGGGAAAGGTTTAGAAAAAGAATAGAGAGAGAATAAGCTTCTAGCTTTTAAAGAGAGAGAGAATTAGAGAAAATAGATGATTGATGATTGTTGGTGATTGTGAATGAATAAAAACGGGGGTCAAGCACCCTATTTATAGAAAAAATAGTCCAGAAATCGAAAGAAAAGAGATCGAGTTCCATTCGGAATAAAAGACCTCCTGCCGCCAGACGACAGGGACCAGCGCTAGGCGATAGGGACTAGTGGCGGCGACAGGCACCAACGGCAGGTGACAGACTCCGTCGCTTGGCGCTAATTAAAAGATAAAACACGCTTTGTACGGAATCCTTTTCCTAATATAATTAAGTAATTAGAATCTACGTTAAATAGTTTTAAGATCATATTTATCATAAAACACCTATTTTGTTCCAAATAAAACTCTTTAAAATAATAATTATCAATCCTAATTCCATTAGAATTTAAAAGAACATTCTAGATTATTCTAGAAGATTAAAGTCAATCCTAATAACTTTAGGAATAATAATTAATAGGCCCTCCTCTAGATCATTGGGCCGCATATAAAATTCATTTCGGGCCCAATTTAGTATTTTTGTCATAACTTCCTCATTATTCATCGGAATTGGGCTCATAATATATTGTTGGAAAGCTCTTTTCGAGCCCAATCCAATTACATTATTATTGGACCCTTATCATGGACCAAACTAAATTGGGCTGGCTATTTTCATAAATAGAGCTTATTTTCAAAAACAAAAAGAAAGATATTTTAATAAAAACAACCGCATCACTAGACTTTTCACACTTTCACCTCGTTCGATAATCAAATGACGTGAAAGGTATTCATCATTGGGTTTGGTTTTGGGGAGACACATTTGGGTGTCTACAAAAGCCCCCACTTTGACTGAGTTTGGAGAAGCGCAAGTTTCGAAAACAAAAGTCAAAGTAGCGATAGGGACGGAGAATGATTCAAAGCGTTCTGCAACCCTAAATCATTCTTGTAACGCCGATACCTGCAAACTAGCATTAGTTAAACAGATAAAAGAGTTAAGAAATGCGTATCTTGCATCGTCGAGCACACGTCTCTAGAGTAACCGATTTGTTGCTGTATTTTGTTATGACGACCTCCACAGTGTCTCGTGAACGCCATCGTCGAAGACCGTTGCTTGTAACCATCTTCAATTATTTGTGACAATCTCCCACAGTACCTCGGGAACATCGTCGAAGGTGACTGCTTGTAGCCATCTTCAGGGTTGTGGCAATACCTTGCCACTGTAGTGCCTCGCCGCTATAGACAATCTCCTCTTTACCTTGGGACATCGTCGAAGACCGCTGCTTGTAGATATCTTCAATTTTACTGTGACGTCCTTCCATGTCTCGGGAATTCTGTCGCGAACCACCACGCCTCGAGCGATCCACCAAATGACGGTCTTCCACCCCTTGGGAATTCTTATCATGAGCTTCTTCACGTTGAGCAACTCACAAATGATTGATGACAAATTTCCTCGCCTCATGTCATAGACTCCTTCGTCTTGAGCAATCTTCTGAATGATGATTTTCCACGCCTTGGGAAGTCTAATAGTTTAACAGTTTCCACGCCTTGAGAATCCTATCATGAGCTCCTACGCCTTGAGTAGTTCTTAAGTGAAATTTCGCTAAGTACCCACGCCTTGGGATGCAATCGCCAACTTCTACGCCTCGGGAGTCTCTTTGTCTTGAGAAACTTGTTGTGCGAGTCGTCCGTGCCTTAGGACATAATCAATTTTTGTTGAATCGAAGTTGTTTTATTTGACAACCTCCACATCTTGGGGAGCGTCGTCCAAGATCGCTTCGCCTTGAGCTATCTTCTCAGATTGGGTGACAACTTTCACATCCTAGGGAATGTTGTCAAAGACAACTACGCCTTGAGCCGTCTTGTTCAAATCTTCTCATCTCCTCGCCTTGGAAGTGATAGCTTTGCATATCTTTGAAGATTTGCATTTTCTGTCTTAGATCTTTGTAAAGATCACTTGTCCGTCTGGGACTTAGTGCTCCTGCATATATGTTTTGGACTACAAGACTTTGCTTATGTTTTTCTTAGGGTTGACCTTAGGTTTGGTGTACTTGACTCATTGTGATTGACTGACTTGAGATTGACTCAAGGTGATTGACACGTGTGTTAGACTCAACTCGATGTGATATGACATGACATGACTCAATGTGCATGACTCGTGTGTGTATTGTATTGTGATGTGCTTGACTCAAAATGCAGAAAAGCAAAAAAAATTCGTCATTATTGTAGAGGGTACCGACTTTCTCCCGAAAAAGAAAGACACAAAAAAGAATCGAAATGAGTGTTTGAGGTGCATTTTGAATGTACTTAGTCGAATGCATGCGTTGACGTTATATCTCATAGTGCAAGGATTATAACATCCTAGGCTATCTCAATTGTTGACTCGATGATGAAAGTATTTGGGTAACTTAGGCACGGAGGCTAAGCACTTCATACTTTGCAATGTGATGATGAGTGATGAATGACTCTAAGATGACGAGGCATGCTTCAACGTCGTGTTGAGATTTCATGACAAAAGATTCCTAAGAGGAGGATTATTTGTCTATGTATCTGTGATGTGTGTGAAAGTGACACTAAAGCTAGGCTGCAAAGGCTAAGTGTATAGAAAAATATTTTTTTTTAAAAGAGTCAAATAATGGTGACTTTTAGGCTAGGTAAGCTAATAATGTAGGGATCAAGCCCCCAATTCTAGCTCTAAATGGATAGGGATGAGCATTGGAGATCCCTTGATATGATCATGCATGAATGTGAATGTATTTTTATTACGGCCGCACCTCGATGTGAGATTGCCTACGTATCCGTTAGGAATCAGGTCGAACGTAGCTCTAGCCGAACCTCGCACAAGTGTGTGTATACCTCAAAGATGTCTTTAAAGGGTTGTAACGTGGTTAGGCTAAAGGTTGAAGAAGAAGGGGATAAAGGCTCAAGACCCTAGATAAGCCCCCATGGTGTGCAACCTTGCTTTTGAAATCTTTATATTTTTATGCTTGAGGTTTCCTCACTTTTTAACTCTCTTTATTTTGTTTATATTTTTGCTCTCTCTTTTTTTGCTTTATCATTTTTTTCAAATTCAAATCTCCTTTTCTATAAGCGCGGGCAATTCTGATCATGCGGTCTATCACTCACTTGGCATTCATGTTTCTCAGGCACGGTACCGAGCACTCGATAATAAACGCAATCTGAGACGTGTTCATATCAAAGACATATTTATATCAAAGACATTGGAACACTTGCCCTTCTGCACACTTTTATATTATTTTTGCCTTTTGTTATTTTAATCTTTTGAAATCACTCAAGCTTTTGAAATTGCATAAGTTGCACACCATCCCATCCCAAGGTTAGGTAGATGTGGGTTGAAAAAATAAAGGTCTATCGTTAGACGAGGCTCAAAGTGGTTTATTAAGAAAGGATTTATATTTTTTAAAGGGTGAAAGTGATATGATAGGCTACAAGGGGTGCCTCAAATCATTAGTATACCTTGTGCTTAGTTCGGCATGGATTTTTTTTTTAATGCAATGCAATGCGATAATCATATGCAAGAAAATAAATGCTCATTTTATTAAAGAGAGAAAGAAAAATCCTACAAAATAAAATCTAAGGAAAATAAAAAGTGCCTATGCTAGAGTTATTAGGGAAATGGTGAATAAAGAAAATATAAAAAAAGGTCACAAAATCTTGTCTTTGAAGCTCACCTCTTGTCTTATGCCTTATCATCACTCGCTCTTCTTGCCAGCTAGAGGTATGGGAAGCTTGTTATTATCGATCAAATATTGGATGGCCTCTTTTAGCTTCCAACAACTCTCAATAGTATGTCCCCTACCTTGATGGTACTTGCAATGAGCGTCAGCATTCCAGTTGGGTGACCTATTTTCAGGTGCTGGATCTTGAAGAGGTCCGATAGGAGTGATGAGTCCTTTGGCATGGAGTCAGTCGAAAGCGGTGTCGTAGTTCATCCCAATGGGGGTGAACTCTTTCCTTAGTTGTTTCTTAGGTCTCTGACTATCCATGGCTAAGACTTCATTGAGATCAAAGGTACTAACATTGTTGCTAGAATGGGTGTTTTCAAAAGAAGAAGGATTGTCGTTCTTCTTTCCTTTCCAGCCACTGTTGTTGCTATTGTTAGTAGCTTTCTGTTTTGCAAGGTTATCTTCGATTTTAATACCTATGTCATAGACGGCCTTGAAAGTATTCAAATTATGTTGATATTTCAAATGTTTTGAATACCTGTCTTGAAGGTTCCTGATGAACATCCTTATGGACTCCTTTTCAGTAGGAAATTCAACCATATTAGCAGAAGTTTCCTTCCACTTGTTGAAGAAAAAGGTGAAACCTTCATTTTCTTTTTGCTTTAGCATCTCAAGTTGTTTATGGTCAGTTTCAACTTGAATGTTGCACTTATATCTATCAATGAAAGTGTTTATTATTCCATCCCAAGTAGAGGTCTTCTCTTTATCAAGAGAAAAAAACCAATGTTGACAAACGGTTTCAAGAGATAGTGAGAATAAAGAGTGAAAAATATTCCTATCAATCCCCTTAATGTTCATTATAGTTTCAAAAGCCCTTAAGTGAAAATAAGGATTGTCCGCTGGCTTGAACTTAGGGATGTCATTGGCATTGAACTTCTGCGGAAGAAGTTCCTTGTCCACTAAGACCCCTTGTGAGCTAATGCCCTGGAACCTATAGTCATTGGAGAGTTTTCTCAAGCTTTCTTGCATGAGCTCCATTTGTTGTTGCTTCACAAGGTCATTAATTTGTAGTGCCATAGCCTTCATCATTTCAGTCATGTTAGCCACGTCCTTCCTAAATTCGTTGACTTCTTCCTGAGATGCCATTTTCTTCTTAGCTTTTCTCTTTTGTCGAATCGGTTTATCAAAAAGTAGTACTTAAACAAAAGTGTTATCCTTGATTAAATATCCTTCTCTCCTTGATCAAGTGTTGTGGAAAGGGAAATTGGGGTAAATTTTTATTTTTGACTCAAGCTCTATTCAACATGCAATAAATAAGAAGAGATCATGGAAGAAAAAGAAGAATGATATGGATGAAAAAATGATGTTGATAGAGAAATATGGGAGAATTAGGAATAGAATAGGCCCCCAACTCAAATGACGGAAAAACGACTCATGCATGAACCTAAAACATGGTCATGGTGACATATACACAAAGTGTGTTCTAAGACTAGTAATTGTAGATGACATGTTTGACTCGTATCATGACCATGTGACTAGACTCAAACAAAGACTAAGTTAAGACTTCACGTATGTGCACTAAACTGGACAGATTGTAGTATTTTAGTCATAACTTTTGATCTGTGAATCCGAATTAGATGAAACCAAGCCAAATGAAAGATAAAACTCGGGGCTACAGATCTATAGGCTGTACGACTCGTAATTCATTCAAAAACTCCGGATATGACCAAAACAAGTTGACGTTTGTGCAGTATACGGGAATTAAAAATCTGGGTTGACTCAAAGGAACTATGACTCGATTTTAGACATATTTATTAGCTCAAATTAATTAATCAATTAATTAAGAAAAGTCATTTAGTCCTTGGTTATTTTATTTAAGCATATTTATTATTACAAGTCAAACCAAACTATTAGTTTAATCACATGTAGGTTATGCACAAGCAAGGAATGCACAAGTAGTCAAGTAAGCACAATATGATGCAATGAGTTTGTAACCTAACCATGGCTCTAGTTCTCTAAAGTTGAAGGATAAGGGTTAGTCAAAGAGAGTCCATGGTTATGAGTCCGATAGCATCGCGCGGAAGCCTTACCTTTGGAAGAGTTGGCACGTATGGATGAGACCTCGCAAGTTAAACTTGCTTCCACGATTTGGTGAATTCAACAAACTCGGATGTACCCTTCGTTGCCAGGAGCGTTCGATTAGGTAGATGGAGCGTGAATCCCCAAAGGGTTATGACCATATGTAAAACACATATGGGTTCATAAAAGAGGGAAAAACTCAATCAGGAAGTAGAATCAAGCGAACAGTACTAGAATCGGTCGAAACAAAGAAGGTAGATTTCTAGCTAGGTATAGAAAGAACATGGCGCGAGACAACAGGGCCTGTCGTCAGAAAATAACTCTGTCGCCAAACGACAGCACTATCGCACGGCGACTGAGCCATTGCATGGCACTAGCACTGTTTTCTCGACGCCAGTTCCTACATGCTTCAGCAGCTTTCTGTTCTTTGAATTTTTCGACTTTTCGTAGCGTTTTTTCGATCCTAGTTGTGAAAGATATTTCCCAAATTTCCTACGTGTAAAAAAACCTATGTTTTTTACGCATTACGAATGGTCTTTCTAATGCGGACCTTTTTTATGCATATGTCAATAATGTCAATCAAAATTACGCACATGAATATTTAGAACTTTTCGAGTCTTATCCGCTCATTCTAAATTATTGCCAAAATAAATTTTAGGAATTAAAATAGAAATCATCCCCAGTGGAGTCGCCAAAAATTGTAGGGAATATTTCAAGCATCCTTCACTTGAGCCCCACTGTGATCATACACTTAAGCATGGTGGCGTCCAAAGTGAAGGAAGCTAGAGTAAAAGAGTCGCCAACAAGTTTTAGGAACTTGTAAACCGTTCACAGGGTGAAGGTTACACCCCTTCACGATCCATGAGATCGCTAACTCTATAGTGGTCCGGAACCATGACTGGATATTCGAGGATGAAGGTACAAATCCAACCTAAAAGAGATTGAACCTGCCCTAATAACAGGCCTCTACTTTATTCTTCTCATATTCATGTGCGCTTTCTGACTAACATACAATCAATATATTAATCCTAAACCTGTTTAATCTATGTTAGTTGAATATTAATGCACAAACAAAACTATTATTGGTGATCACTTGAATTATAATCATATTAGCCTAAACAAGATTATTAATTATCTTATTAAGCGTGATTACAAGTACAAATTCCCTTTAAACATGCATAAAAGGCGTGATCAATCAATAACAATAATATCAAGCAACAATGATAATAACAAGCATCATCATAATATTCAATAAAGCATAAAAATATTAGTAAGATCCTAGGCATGATACTAACAATATTAATAACAAATCCTAGCATGTCACTAAACAATAAAGATCAAAGCTTTAGCCCTAACATGATATTAGAAAGAATAGGAAGCAACCTAAACATGATACTAGAAACATACATGATATTAGAAATCTTAGTTAATTCCCTAAACATGATACTAGGAATCATAAAGACATCCTAACATGATACTAGGAATTAAAATAATTAAAGCATGATTTCTATATCCAAAGAAAAGTAATTAAATTACTTACTTGGATGTCTCGTATCTCTTTCTAATAACAAAATACACACGTTAGTAACTTCAAGGAAAATATTAAATCAAACAATTAAATTAAATAATTGAAATAGGGATTTGGGACCAAACCCTCGAAAATTATCAACCTTTCACGTTGAGGGCGAAGGCAGCTTCAAACTTGGCTAGGTGTGTCTAGAACTAATGTATGCGGAATTTTGTAAAAGGGAAAGGTTTAGAAAAAGAATAGAGAGAGAATAAGCTTCTAGCTTTTAGAGAGAGAGAGAATTAGAGAAAATAGATGATTGATGATTGTTGGTGATTGTGAATGAATAAAAACGGGGGTCAAGGACCCTATTTACAGAAAAAATAGTCCAGAAATCGAAAGAAAAGAGATCGAGTTCCATTCGGAATAAAAGACCTCCTGCCGCCAGACGACAGGGACCAGCGCTAGGCGATAGGGACTAGTGGCGGCGACAGGCACCAACGGCAGGCGACAGACTCCGTCGCTTGGCGCTAATTAAAAGATAAAACGCGCTTTGTACGGAATCCTTTTCCTAATATAATTAAGTAATTAGAATCTGCGTTAAATAGTTTTAAGATCATAGTTATCATAAAACACCTATTTTATTCCAAATAAAACTCTTTAAAATAATAATTATCAATCCTAATTCCATTAGAATTTAAAAGAACATTCTAGATTATTCTAGAAGATTAAAGTCAATCATAATAACTTTAGGAATAATAATTAATAGGCCCTCCTCTAGATCATTGGGCCGCATAAAAAATTCATTTCGGGCCCAATTTAGTATTTTGGTCGTAACTTCCTCATTATTCATCTGAATTGGGCTCATAATATATTGTTGGAAAGCTCTTTTCCAGCCCAATCCAATTACACTATTATTGGACCCTTATCATGGAACAAACTAAATTGGGCTGGCTATTTTCATAAACAGACTTATTTTCAAAAACAGAAAGAAATATATTTTAATAAAAACAACCGCATCACTAGACTTTTCACACTTTCACCTCGTTCGATAATCAAATGACGTGAAAGGTATTCATCACTGGGTTTGGTTTTGGGGAGACACATTTGAGTGTCCACACGGTGTTATTCTTCTCTAAAGCATTACGAGGTCGACAATACAATTACAACTCACACGTATTCAAACACACATGAAAATATTTTACCTTAGGGATTTATAATACCCAAAGATTCACACATCACTTATTTAAAATATAATTTAAACTAATATAAAATATTTATAATAAAAATTCCATAAATTCATTTGATAAAACCAAAAATCCAAACTATTAGTTCATAAAACAACCAAGACAGGGCAACAAGATACGAGTCCAAAAATCATCATAAAAACCCAATCAAACATACTTCAAATGCGAAATAAAAATTAGGGCACATACATATACTCAATAAGAATAATAAAAAACCATTTCGGACTTAAAATTCTAGAGTTAACATGCTTAAATAAAATCATAAACACAACAGCTCTAATTTAGGTTCTAACAGTACCATTCACACAAAACGCCCCTAAACCAACCTTAATCATGAAACTAAGCTTAGCCCATTATAGTACACTCTCTAAAAACACAATAGGCCATGTTAAACATGCATTTGCACCTAGAAATCAAGGAATACACAACTAAAAGTCACCATCTTTCACACGCCTAGCAGATTAGAGGCAACAACTATGTTGCACTAATTTAGGCACTTTAAACTATTCAAAATTATATAAATCATTCCAAATCAATTTAGGGTATATCCTAACATGATGCTAATTCAAATTTGGCGATAAAATCAATCAAAAAATTAACTTAAGGCTTAAGAACACAAGATACACTAGCTGCCATAACAAATAAATGAATCAAAATACATGCTCATATAAAAGGTATTATTTGCCTAATAACATGAAATTTCACTATGGTATAAACTCATAAAAACCCTAACATGATGATCTAAAAGATAAATATTCAATTAACAACAAAAAATTGAGTTTAATATGCCTTAAACTACTACTACACTCTCGGCCAAAACAGCATAGGCAGCACTGCATTGGCTCACAAATTCAGTCATTTGGTGACCTTAAAGACCTCCGAATTTTACCCATAATATATCAAATTGATTGTAAGACAATCCTCTACAATAATATGAAATATAATCATTGAAATTAAGGCTCAGTCATGAATAAAAATCACCACAGAAAATTGCAGTCTTATACGCTCATAATCAGGTTATATAATCTGATTTTTAATGCCCAAGAGCCACATCACAAAACCTAATATAATCATATCAAAATATCACACAACAATGAGGGATTGATAGTAATATAATTTAAGCACGAAAAACATGATTCAAACACCCAAAATCACCTTAATTGTTGGTTTGGGGGTGTTTTGTGTGAATGGTACTGCTAGAACCTAAATTAGAGCTGCTGTGTTTATGATTTTATTTAAGCATGTTAACTCTAGAATTTTAAGAATGATTTAACATGTACTTATTTAAAAATAACATATATACAAATTGAAATAATAAAAAGTTCATATCAAAATAACATGAATTTTATAGAATTGGAGCACAGTGAAATGATCAATGTTGAATACATAAAAAAATATGCAAGTATAAAACAACATGTACTTATTTCAAATAAGAAGTTAACATCAAAATCACATAAATTTTATAAACGTGCAAAAAAGCATTATTTTAAAATTGGTCACAAATTATTTTAAAATTTTACCAAATTTATTCAGAAAGATTTGTGAAATCTTTTTAATTTTAAATATAATTTTTTTTTTTTTGTCAAAGGATAAAGGAAAGAGCCTAGTACATATTACTACTAAAGCAAATAAAAAGAATGGCAGCCTCTCCTGCAATTTTGTGAACCCTGCAAATGCGCTGTCTGTCTGTCTTGTAAATGGCGCAGTGTTGAAAGGTGGATCCTAGACTCTGTATCTGCTATACCAGCCATAAAAAAGACATGTCCCCCCGACCATCGTCCCGTAAAAGAGTGACAAGATTGTAAGAGTCTGTAAAAATAAGAGGCGACCGAATATGATGATTTGACGCCCACTTTAGGGCATACAAACAAGCTAAGGCTTCTGAATGGAGAGGAGAAGTGCAAAGTCCAAAATTACTTCCTCCAATAATCCTTTCATCGAGAGGATCAATATTATCAAGGCACCATCCCATTAATGCATGTCTTGTGTCTTTGTACCATGCTCCATCAATCTGAATCTGAACTAAGTTAGAGCTTGTATGAGATAACCCCAAATGGGCTACATGAAATCCTAGCGGGGGCAAACCCCCATGAATAGAAGAAGAAGAAGGGGGAGCTTCCACACCATCATTTGACTCCATAAAGGTAGTATGAGATTGCAAGATGTTCAAGATGTATAACTCAGCTGGTTGTGTCGTATCCGGATTGAAAACCCTGTTATTCCTTAATAACCAAATACCCTAAAGTGTACCAACGAAAGTGCTTATGTTGGGACTCAAAAGTCCATCCTGACTGATGAAATGTCAGATATAGTCTTGGATCCAATCTAAGAGAGAAAGGTGTCCATGTGCTTCTGAGTGGATGTCTAAACTCCTACCTCTTCATGCTGTCCGTGCAATGTTGCAATCCCTAAACGGATTGTTAAAATCCTTAGTCTACGTACTGCATAAGTCACGGGCCACATCCTAAACTGGGACCCCCTACGTTGAAGCTCACTTTTAACCGCTAAACCGTGATGGAGTAACTTCCATAAAAATAGTTTCCACTTCGGTTGTAACTGAAGGGACCAAAGGGTTTTCCAGAAAGGATTAACAGATTGAGGAAAATCCTGTTGTATGAGAAATGCGTAACCCGTCTTGACTGAATATTTTCCCGAAACCATGCGCGCCCAAAATTGAAAGTCAGCTTCATTTACATCAAGAGCTTCCATTAAAAGAATCGTAGAAGCATCCGAGGTTTGGAAACACTGTTGTACTTTATCAACATCCCAGGATGAAGTTTGCGGATGAATAAAGTAATTTACTGTCCAATCTGTTGTTGTATCCAGGAGGAGTCCTGGTTTGAATTCCGGAATAGTACCATTGACCCAATTAGCCTGGCCTACTAGTATGGAGTGACCATTACCAACTTTCCAGCTGCACCCTTTGGAGAGCATTTTATCTGTGTGAAGTAGACCTCGAAGGCCGTAAGAGCTATGACCTGAAAAGCGTCTAATAGGAGAAGGAGTGAGAGATAAAAATTGAGCACGGGTAGTAAAGACTTTGGATATGAGCAGCTGAGGGTTGTTAACATTCTCCAAACTTGCTTCATAAGAAGAGATTTATTTAAAGTCGAGATACAGCGAATTCCCAATCCACCCATACCCCGAGGAAGATGCATCTCCTCTTTACCAACCCAATGCATACCCTGGCTTCCCGAGTGTGACAAGAAAATTTTCAATAATAAGGAATCAATTTTCCCTGCTACCGAAACCGGGATTTCAAAGCAAGAAAGAAGATGAGAAGCCATGGCTACCAGGATGGAGTTAATGAAAATTAATTTTTGAGACTGAGAAAGACGACCAGTATTGAGTGTCGTAATACGACCCACAATTTTGTCAATCAGAAACTGGAAACAGTCCTTTTTCTTCCCCATAATATCTATAGGGGAGCTAAGATGATGATCAAACACCTAAACTTGTGTCATTCGTAGAATTATCTTAAACTCAGACTGTGTAGACAGAGGAGTGTTAGGATTAAATTTAATTAGTGACTTGTTGAGGTTCAGCTCCTCGCCGGAAATGTTTGTGAAGCGCCAGATGATTTGAAGGATATTAGTGCAGGAAGCAATACTAGCTTTAAAGAAGACCATTACATTATCAGCAAAGAATAAATGGGAGATGACCGGACTGTCCCTTGAGATTTTTATACCTTGAAATTGATGTAAATCTTGTCCCAAGTGAAGCATTCTAGAAAAAATATCCATGCAGAAGAGGAAGAGGTAAGGGGATAAAGGGTCTCCTTGGCGAAGACCACAGTTAGGTCTAAACAAATCGGAAGTATTACCATTGATGAGAGATTTATAGGAGACCATAGAGATGCATTGTTGGATCATTTGAAGCCATCGAGAAGGAAATCCATAGGCCTGAAGGACTTATAAAAGGAAACTCCAGTGAACTCTGTCGTATGCCTTACTCATATCGATTTTAAGCGCAGCAACCCAATTGGAGCCAGTCTTAGCAGAGTTAATTTTTTCCAACAATTCATGGGACATTAGTATATTATCTGACATAACCCTCCCTTGGACGAAAGCATGTTGAGAGTCAGCTATTAGCAATGGTAAGTAAGGGCGGATCCTGGCAACCAAGCACTTAGAAGCACATTTATAGATTGTATTGCAGAGGCTAATAGGACGTAGGTGGGATACCTGCGTCGGTGAGGCAATATTTAGAATCATGACAAGAAGTGACTGATTCCATTCTTTAAGAAGGAAACCAGTATGAAAGAAACTTTGAACTGCTGCAACAACCGAATCCCCAACCGTTGGCCAATGAATTTTAAAGAACTCTTCCGTAACACCATCCGGACCCGTGGACTTACAGTTCCCCAAATCAAACATAGCAGCTTGTATTTCCACAGCGTCAAAGGGTCGTTCCAGATTATTAACCTGAGCAGAAGTAAACGAAGGAAGATGCAATTCCCGCAGGACCATATTGATCTCCGGATCATAATTTGGAATAGCATCACACTTGAAAGTCTCCTTCAATGAATGGACAACAACTCTTTGAACCTCTTGTTAACCGTTTTGTAGAATGCCTTGGTCATCCAACAAGGAAGAGATAATGTTCTTCTTTTGACAACATTTAACCTTTGAAAACAGGAGTTTAGAAGAGCAATCACCTTTTAAAATCCAGTTCTTCTTACATCGTTGTCTCCAGAATTGAAGCTGTAATAATATATTTTCCTTTGAATTAACTATATTGGATAAATAAGAAGAAAAGTCTGAGATATATAGAATGAATTGCCTCCACTTCTACTGATAGCTCGTCACTGAAATTTTTCCAATCCACACCCCAAAACTTTTTATTATTAAGGCACCAATTCTTAATTAGAATTCAAATCGAACCCAACTTTTTTGAAAGAGAAAACATTGGTGATCCGAAGTTCTGCCTCTGCCAAGTCTATGAAACAAAGTCATGGATCTGTTGGTAATTAAGACACCAATTATCCAATTGGTAAGGCTTGTTGGAAAGAGAATGAAAGGGAGAATCCTCAAAGATAATTGCAGCATGATTCGACACAAGAATAGGTTGATTGATCAACCTACTATCCGGGAAGTTAACAAACCAATTTGAGGTCATATAAGAACGATCTAATCGCTGGAGAATGAGCTTATCCCCATCCCGATTATTTGACCAAGTGTAAGGTGGGTCTTTGAAAGGTGTTGAAATGAGACTCGATTTAAGTCGAAAATAAATAAAAGAATCCCACCCTCTAATAACATTAGAATTGCCAATCCTATCATAATGATGTTCAATTTGATTAATATCTCTAATGATCAAAGTATTAGGGGCGACAGCTAATAAGTCTAAGATTAGGCCCCAAACTTGGGGTCGATCTTCTAAAATAAGAGAACCATAAACAAACATCACATATTTATCTATTTCATTAGGAGATTTTACATTACAAAGAACAATATTAGTAGAGCAAAAAACACAAGAAATATCTTCTTAGCCATACCCAAAAACAACTAGACCCCCGCTAGTTCCTAACGCATCTAAGCCCTTCACAAAGGAGGGATTTGTACAAGCCAGCAAACTAGAAACTACAGAAACATCTACCTTAGTTTCACTAAGAAACAAAAAGTTAGGTTTAAACTTATGTAAAAGCCAAAAAACATAAGGAAGTTTAGGGGAATTCAAGTCATTTAGATCCCGACAATTCCATGATGTAACAATCATGGACACCTTGGGAGTTGTGAAGGGCCAGCCACCAAACCAAGAGTATCAAGTGAAACAGGAGCAAAGTTAGCAGAAGATGCAGTATGTTTTGAACAAGTGTGTGAGACAAAAGGTGCAGCAAGAGCATCCATTTTCTGGTATTTAAGAGTGGATGTGACCCAAGAATCCGTTGCCTTCCTTTTATGGGCAAAATGAGGAGCAAGAACCTTATTAAATTCCGCATTCAAAAAGGAAGAAGACGAAGAACCATGAAATCCCAAGTCTACAGCAACAGAAACATCAGAATAGCGTTTTTCCTTTGGGAGAGAAAGTGGAGGTGAAGGTGGGAAAAAAGAAAAGCCACCTTTGCTATATATATTCAGATTCTTGATTTTCCTCCGCTTTTGATACCAAGTCGACCCAGAATATCCAAAGAAAGGGAGTTGATCATAGGACTTGCAGCAAGTAAAAGGCACCTAACTACTTCGTTTGTTAGACCGAAGATGCAGCAAGGGGGAGGCAGAAGCATCAGGTTGAGATGGCAGCCTTGGAGGGTGGTGCATAGCTGAAGAACGAGCCAAAGAAGAAGCATCTTCTGTGATTGAGAGCGGTTGCAAACAGAGGTTGCACATCCAAGTCCATCGAAGCAGAGGAATCACACAAATCAGAGGAGTGTGATTGAGAGTAATCATGCGCAAACAGGAGCTCATCAGAGCTGGTTTCCGAGGAATCAGATAAGAAACTTTCCTTTACTACAGCTGACATACAAAAACCTCCACCCGAGTTGGAAATAGGCCGAAGAGAAGTAAAGGGGGCATACAGATCTCCAGGGGGAACAGCACCCCTAAGTTGAGCAGTAGTAGCAGCTATTTGCTCTTCGAGAATAGTAGCAGCCTTATTTTCCTCAAGAAACCGAGTGGAGAAGGGATTATGATATGATTCTGGTGTCGTCAGATCCGTCTCACAAGACGTGAAGGAGTCCGAGGTGTGATCAGAAGTAGAGCCCGAGCCATGAACAGTAGCAGGGCCTTCAGAAATATAATTATTACTACGTGTTAATATGGTATTTGTATACAAAAAAATATTATTTTTGTAAAAGATTTGTTTCCTTAATTAATAGATTTTTTTATAAAATAAATAAAGAAATATAACTTAGGACACACTAGAAGATGACACGTGTCATTGATGGTGTGTCTTTTATTGTATATTATTGATTGATGGCGTATTTATAAGAGAAAGAGTAGTAGGGTAAGTAGAAAGATTGAGCCTAATGAAAATAATAGGTCAATTAAGCGAATAGCAATGGACTATGGTTTGTTTGTATGGGCATAAATTATAAAATGAAGGCTCATAAAATAATTTGTGCTAAAATAATTTTTTTGACCCAAATGAATAATTTGAAACTTTTGGAATTAAATTCTGAAAAAATACAAATAAGTATTATAAATAAAATATAATTTCATTTATAAAATATTTAAAAATACGGGAGATTATATTTTATCTCTTGTTAATATTATGATTTTATATGTTTTAATTGTTTTATCTTGTCTCTAATACTTGTTAATTGTTATTTCATGTTCAATCTATCCTTGATTTATCACTCTCCTATTTTAATTGAATTCATGAAAACCCTAGATATTATTATTAGAGTAATTCCCACCATTTTTAGTGAGTATAACCTTAGTTAGGGGTTGGGTGAAAACCCAACCAAGCCATGGTTGATTGACTTGGCTATCTTCATGTTCTACTTTGGGTTGATGCCTCTTTGTGCTTGAATTGATTATCACATGTGTATTTTGGTGTCCACTTCATGCTCATGTGTTCATTTCCTTACTCACATTGAAAGATAGGGTTTGATAATGAGTCCTTTCTTGTGCAATTGGATTATGCTATTTTCATCACTATGGATGTTTGGCTTCAATGACTAGGATTCTTTAGTGTGGTAATTAGGTGAGAGATCCCAATTATTTGTGCTTCATGCTAGCTCAGATCGATCGAGAGACAAACTCGAGCTAGAAACCCACTTCCTATCATTGAGACTTATTCTTTACCATGTTAGTGTTTGATCTAGGGAATGCTTATGTTGTGACTTTGAAAGAAGACACTATTAAATTTGTATTTTATCACCCATATATGTTCATGATTTATACTTGTTATTGATTATTTGGTTTGGTTGGTGTTGAATCTCGTTCCCCTTAGAGTTTATCTCTATAGAAGTTAACTAATCAAAATCACTATTTGTGACCGGACTAGCTTACAACCGTTTCTATTCTTGGTGTTCCCCATTCCTTGTCTTAGGTTGGTTTAGGTAGAAATATCATTTGGCTTTAGATGATTGTTGAACGACTGATTTATCCTCTACCAATATTATACCCCTCCACTTAATTAACCACTTTTCAATCTTTTGTCTAGGAGTCTGTGCGCACCCAGTTTATTGTGAGTAATCTGAAGCGGAGGTAATATCTAAATTAGTTGATATTACTTATATAATGATTTGAAGTTACTTTAATGGACAAAATGAGGTTACTCTTATAAATAAACATAGTTACTCATATTTATAAATAAAGATTATTCTTATAAATTATAAATTAATGTGACCACACCATGTGGCTAGCCACATACAAGACTTACTCATTAAAATTAGAACAAATGTCCTTATTTAAGGTAAAAAGGACAAATTCCAAGGATATCAAGGTATTCACAAAGTTTCATATGTGGCCAGCCACAATATTAAAAAAAAAAAAAAAAAAAAAAAAAAAAAAAAAAAAAAATCATTTTCTTCTCTTCTCTTTTCTTCTTCTAAGTTGGGGTTACTTCTTTCTCTCTCTCTCTCCTCTTTTCTTTTTCTCCAGAATTTGAATTTTTTGATGAAGAGATAATCCTTGAATCGTTGATGAGAAGTTGAGTTCGAGTTTTTAAGGTTAGAGCTCCTCGTTATTATCGCCGGAAAATAATTTAAGGGTTTTTAAGGTCGAATTTGACCATAAACACTCTAGATCTAGAATTTTCATGGTCGAATTTGGCCTTTTTAGCCATATTTGAAGTGAAATTCAAAGCCATTGTTTTAAGGTATTTGTTCAATTTTTTATTTTTATTTTTATTTTTATTTTATTTTATTTTTATTTTTTACGATTAGGTTGTGGGTTCGGTTGGATCTATGTTTGTTTGTGGGTTCGGTGTATGGTGGGGGTGGCATGGCATATTGGGGGTGGTGTTTCGGGTGTTTTTTGGATTTCCTCGAATACTGGTCACGCTCTTCAGGTACCGAGACTCGGACACCTGTAAAATGAACGAATATTCCTTTACCGGAATGTTCGCCTCCGACGATCAAGTTAGAGATCTAAAACGAAAAGGCTAGAGAGAGAAAGTAGAGAGAAGTTGGAGCTGTTTTATGCTCTTTTTTATGTAACGTCGTAATCCCCCCCTCCCATCATAAATGATTGGGTTATTTATAGGGGTGGGAGCTTGTGCCCATTTGGGGTTTGTGCCCTAAACTTCCGTGACGTAATTGGCTGCACAATCACGCACTACCACATGTAATATGGGGGCGCCGTTTTGCGGCTTTCATGAAAATCTCTCGGGATTTGGGCCGTGATGTAATAGACCCTTTTTAATGCTGATTTCAGGGGCTTTTTATCCCTTGGACACGCGTCATTTTTCCATAGTGACACGTGTCTCCCTTTGATTGGGCCATGTGTCGCTACGGAAGTGGTCCACGTAAATGGGGTATTTTTACCCTAAACATTTGCCCCTCAGAGGGGGTGGCTCGGACGATAACGGTCTGCTTTTTCACTTGCCTTGAAGCGTACGGGTATACAGAGATTGGGCGGACGGCTGTGGTACATAGGTCTGTCCGCCCCATTCGAAGTTGGCCGTCTTAGGCTGGCACGCTGCTTTCGTCCGCCTAAGGTTCTAGAGGACGCCTGGCTCTGAGAAGGAAGCAGGCAAGGTACGCCGCCTAAATTTTCTAGGGAAAGCGGATGTCTATCTATTGAGTTGGAAGCTTTAGTTCTGTCTATTTTGTCCATCATTTCGAACGCACCGTTATTTGGCCGTCTCTCTTTCCGTTCATTCTAACGGCATTGTCCTTTTGCCCCTTCAAATTCTAGGTTAATTTTTCAAATTATAACCGTTTAGCTTCCTTAGGCGCGAAAGGTGAATTTCTAGTTATGCCCCCATAAATTTTGCCTATATATACAGGGGTCTTGACCTCATTTTCACACTTTAGAAATTTGTGATTTTTAGAGAGAGATCAGAGCTTTTAGAGAGGGAAAGTGTTTTATCTTTGAATCTTCAAGAGCTCCGCCGTGCATTTGAGTTTTCCGGGCGTGTTTTTGAGTTTTCCGGTCAACCCTCAAGACTTTTCAAGTTTTCTACACGTACAGAGGTAGGCCACCTGTTTTCTTTCACTTTTTACTTGTATTATTTTCTTGCTTTTCATTTTTTAAATCTGGCTCAACACTCGGCTTCGTCCGTTTCTCCTCATGAGGCCGGTCGTTCGCCTGGGACTGAGGAGTCTAAAGTGGACGGAAACGAGTTATCTCCTTCAGGGAGTGGGTCCATTTCTAGTGCGTACCTACTCACCTCCACCTATTCTTCTCTGTCCCTACAGTCGGACATGGCAAGGACAAGGCAAACATATGATCTTCATGCGGCCAGAAATTCAGACGGTAGTCTGGTGAACTCTAGAACTCCATATGACCCAAACACTGACTTAGAAACTCCTTCCACTACTCCTACGACCGCTTCCACGGGTACTCACTGCTCGGCCGTGGAAGTAACTTTATCTTTTGAGGAGCGCCAACGTGCTCAGGGCGTCTCTTCTGCTGTTGGGGTGTCCGGGCCAACCCCTGAACCTAGGTCCTCACAACAAGCCAACTCGGCCAGACAATCGACCGGGTTGCGATCTCGTGAGAGGCTTCCTTCCTCTTCTAGGGCGGCCATTACTGGTCCGTCCTCTTCAGTTCCTTTACCACCCCATCTCCAACATAGCAGGTCGGACAGGCCAAGAGTTGGAATCTCTATCAACGAACCGTCCGACCTGCCCCCTCGCAGTGGCCCTTCTTCGGAAACCAGGGCGGCCGCTACTAAAGACAAGGGTAAAAATCCCTTAGTTTTTGAAGAGCCTCCTTCAGCTGGGGGCGGCCATGCCTCTAGAAGCCGTAGCTCGGCCGAGGCAGGTGACTTGGACAGAGTGTTGTCCTTCGAATTTGGAACTGCCCCTCACCAAGAGGGTGGGGAGGTAGAAGATGAGGCCGAGGCCGAAGGTGAGACGGCCGAAGGGGAGGAGGCGGCCAAAGATGCGGTCGCCAATGTAAACAACTTCAAAGATCCGTATGCCTGTACAGTGGGTAGCATAGCCTTGGGCTACCTCAATGATGGATTCGAGGAGTACAAGGCGTTTCTCCAGCTAGGAGAAGGATTTGAACTTAAGGCCCCGAAAAGGTCTCTTTCGGTGGCCGCCTGGGAGGATGAGCGGCCGTGCCGCAGATTATTCAGCGTCTACCGAGCTGCTTTGGACGTTGGATTTCGTTTCCCCCTTCACCCCTTCATTCGTACAGTACTGGACGAGTACGATATTTCCCTCTTTCAGCTAGTGTCAAACAGCTGGTTGAACATATTTGGGTACTTGGTGACGTGCATCTGTAAGGGCTTCAAGCCAGATTTCCCGGTTTTCTGCGAGATGCACGCAATGATCCGCCTCGAGAAGCACACGGACGGATGGTTCATACTTAGCACCACAAAGGATTATATGGTGGTGATGGACCGTCTGTCGAAGTGGCGTGACTGGAAGAATCGGTTCTACCGCATCAAAACCAAGGATACAGAGTTTAATTTGCGGATGAATCAATTTAATTCCAAGCCGATCTAACTCGGCCGAGGGGACCATAGACCATACAAACCACCCGTCCACCCAGACCAGGCTCACCAACTTGAATATTTTAAAGTCAAGAAGGTTAGACGGGATGGAAAGTTGGTGGCCGTGCCCCAGAACTGGATCCCCTTGGCTAGCTGGCTCAGGGACCCAATTTTTATGTCCGCATGTGGCCTGTACACAAACATTCCCCAAGGTGGGACTTTAGCTCTCTCTGGCGTCCAAACTCATTTCATGTTGGAAATTATTCTAATTGTTGGTTAAATTTTGTTTTTGCAGAGGAAGCGTACGCCATGCTGGAGAAGGAGCAGAAGGGGGAGATTGACATGGTCGAGATTAACTTGGCCAGATACAAGGCTCGTCAGAAGATGTACGAGCAAACCAAGGAGGTATAAAACCTTTCAAGGTCTAGCGTTCATGTTGCTAGGTTGGAAGGAGGCTTCTTCCTGAGCCTGCACGGACGCTGTTCCGAAATTATATATATATATATTTGTCCGAGTTGGTATGTTGGAAGCAGGATCCCAGCTGTATCTACACGAACGTTAACAAAGTTTTATTGAGTTGAACTTTTGCTTGCTCTTTGCAGCTGTCAACTCCGACCCCAAGGGCTAAACGAAAGCAGCCGTCCTCAGCTGCTAGAAATGACAAGGGCGGGAGGGCGTCCAAGCAAAGGAAGACGGTCACAACTAAGACCACTTCCACCACTGCGGCAAATACTACGTCGCGGACTGCCTCTAAGCAGTCCAAAGGAGAGCAACCCCGGCTGGGTGATAGCGGGGTCTCCAATTCCGTGGATCCGTCCGCCAAGCCGGTCCATGATGAGTCCGTGAAAACGGACGATAGGGGTAAGTCGACCCCGGCAAAATCGACCGGGCCAAACGTGACTCTGCCCGTTCAAAGAGTCCAAAAATCTGATTGGCTTGAAGCCTCTCAGTCGGCCGGTGACCAACCTGGCCGCTCAGGTGAGGAGGGCGACAAGGCTGCACCGCCTCCTCCATTCACCTTCAACCCTATTTCTCCTCCGAGCTTCTCAGACGGTTAGATTTAATAACTTTCCACACTTTTTAAGTCTACTTGCTTAAGCTAAACTCTATTTCGCCGGTATGCAGATATTACGGAGGAGTTGAACATGAAGGTGCCCGGCCAGTCCCTTACTGGGGCGGACAGAAAGGCCATGAGGAAAGCCATGGCCAGGGCCGTCCCAACTGAACAGCGAGACAAGCTGCGGGGGATTCATGAGGGCTTCCTCGGCCCTATGATTAACTGCAACGCTGAGGTAGCTTTTCCCAACTCCCATAATTAGAATATTTTTCATCTTTCTTTTGCTAACTTATTTTGTCTTGTACACGGCTCTTCCTGCGGCTGACCGCCTTCCTTGAGTGGAAGGATAAAGAAAATGAAAAGCTGAAAAGAGCCTGGGAGAAAATTCAAAAGGCCCAGGACGCTGTTACCGGGACGGCCGTCGTCCAAAGGGTTCACTTAGAGACCCAGATCAATGCGCTGTCCGACAAGGCGGTGCGGCAAGCTGAAGATCTGGTCAAGCTGGTCAAGGCTCTCGAACAAGAGATCTTGGCCAGGGAGACCATGGGACAAGAAAGGGACCAGGCTGTCCTGGACGGCCAGCGCTGGAAAGAAGGGTTCAAGGCCTCTGCGAAGCTGAAAAGCGACGTGGCCCTCGCCCAAAAGAATCTGAAAGAGGCCTTAGACGAGGCAGACGCTCTCCGGGCCGAGGTGGAGACTTTAAAGAAGTCTGTGGAGGACTTAACCCAATAGCTGAAAACACCTCGGCCCCCTAGTGCAGACGAGGTTGTTTTGCATCGAGCAGAATGTTGAGGATAGGTTGAAGAGCCACTTCCTCAAAGCATTTGAACTCATGGTGGATGATGGTGAGGCCGCCTACTATCAGGAGTGCTTCACCAAATGCCTTAACTTCGTCTGCCTCAGGGAAGAGGCTAAGAGGGTCGGCCATCCTTCTCCCGAGATGGACGTTACACTAGCTACCTCAGAAGATGAGGAGGATGAGGAGGGGGCGGACGGAGCTGAAGGCGAAGAGGAAAGCAAAGGAGAGCCCACTGATGATGCATCCCTCCTTGCCTCCGAGGAGCCCGTCCAAAGCCAAGATCCAGCTAAATAGAGCCCAGGCCATCCCCTGATTTTAGCTTTTCATTTATCTGCTTTTATTTGAACAATTTTTCTTTTTCTTTTTACTAAGTGCCGCCTTTTTTGAGCGGTTTTTTTGTAAGATATTTTTCCACCTTTTGAGCGGTTTTAATTAATGCAAGATTTGCCGCCTTCTGAGCGGTTTTCCATTTCATCTATTTTGTACTTAGCAAATTTTTCGTATTTTTGCGCTTTTGTACGATGGGGGGGTATGCCCCTTTATTCGGCGTTCGCCTAGTCCATATTCTGAATGGTTTGATTGACTTGGTAGTTTTTATACCTCAAATGGTATGACTTCTAACAAGTTAATCAAATCATAGTAATGATTGCCCTTGGACTAGGTGCAACGCCGAATCAACTAGTATTGTGACCGTATTACGGGCCTCATGTGAGCCGTCCATTGAATCTATCGCTCGGACATACTCAGAAAATTTCAAGTAATATCTCAACTTTAAAATTTCTAAGTTTGGCTGGGTTATTTTGCCTAGGTATGCCCTTGCCTCCATTTAAGGAGGTAAATATCCTTGACGGATTTAGGGTACCTTGTGCCTTTCTCCGTCCGTCCCCGTGGGAGACGAACGTTTGTATGTACTTATCAAAGTATATATTATTTTTGCAATCCTTTGTGACCGTTTTCTATATATTAAATAATTTCGTTTAGCTTTAATAAGTCGTGCTGCTATGTTGCAAGTAGCATTGTTATGGCTTTTACTCGGCCTTTAGTTCATTTAACAGGGACGTACGCATGCAAAAACAAATAACTCAATAAGATAACAATGCCTGACCTTCATTAATTTTGTCAAGATTACATTGTTGGGCCGTACGGCTTTAATTACAAGGCTCGGTCATCAAGACCTAGTTGTATATACAGCTTTTTGGCTAAGTACAAAAACTTCTAAACATGATATTTTTTGAGATTGTCCGTGTTCCATGTACGCGGAATTGGGCGGCCGTTTAAGGCTTCAAGACGGTATGTACCGTCTCGAACTTCTTCACTGATCCGATACGACCCCTCCCAGTTTGGGGTCAGCTTCCCATCTTCATTTGCTCGGCCTACCGCCTCCATTTTTCTCTGTACCAGATCTCCCATTTTTAGTCGACGCTTTGACACTCGACGATTATATGCCCTTGTCATCCTCAAGAGATAAATTTCGTGCCTAAGCGCCGCATTGCCCCTTGCCTCTGGAAGAAAGTCCAGGGCGGTCTTCATGGCCTCCCAATTGGTCGTTTCGTCATATAACATCACCCTGAGAGTAGGCTCATACATCTCAATTGGGAGAACCGCCTCAGCACCATAGACCAAAAAGAATGGGGTTTCTCCTGTGGAGCTCTTTGTTGTTGTTCGTATGGACCATAATACATTGACCAGCTCCTCAGCCCATAGGCCACCTGCTTTTTCAAGCTTGCGCTTGATACCATTGGAGATCAACTTGTTATATGCTTCTACCTGACCATTGGCTTGCGGTCGGCCGACTGAGGCAAAGCAATGAGCTATGCCCTGGTCTCCCAACCATTCCTTGAGATGAGGTGTTTCGAACTGGGGTCCATTGTCG
Organism: Chenopodium album; assembly: GCF_948465745.1. Taxonomy (NCBI): domain Eukaryota; kingdom Viridiplantae; phylum Streptophyta; class Magnoliopsida; order Caryophyllales; family Amaranthaceae; genus Chenopodium; species Chenopodium album. The sequence goes on from NC_137844.1 coordinate 38,870,827, forward strand.
AACACCATTGACTGAGGTACACCAAAGCGGGTAATTATGCTTTTCCATATGAAAGCTGACACATCCTTCCACTTAATGCTCTGGACGGCCTCGGCCTCTACCCATTTTGTGAATTAGTCTACCGCTACAAACACATATCGCCTTTGCCCAGACGCTGGCGTATACGGACCCAAGATGTCCATCCCTCATTTGGCAAAAGGGAGCGGGCTACTTATGGCCGACAAACTATTAGCTGGGCGATGGATTAAAGTTGCAAATCTTTGGCACTTGTCACATTTCTTCACCATTTTCATGGCGTCCGACTTCAAGCTCGGCCAGTAGTACCCTAGATGGGTGGCCTTTTCAACCAGGGCTCGTCCTCCAATGTGGGAGCCGCAATGCCCCTGGTGAAGGTCGTCCAGCACATCATGTCCCCTCTCAGGGGTAATACACTTCAGATACGGCTTCGCAAAAGCTTTCTTAAACAACTCCCCAAACTTCATTTCAAACCAGGTTGCCCTCTTTTTCATCAGCCAACTCTCCTTGGGATCGGCCGGGAGCAATCCATCCCTTAGGTAGGAGATGATTCCGTCCATCCAATTAGAGCTTCTATCAATGATCTATACCGGCTTGGCATCAATACTGCTCTTTTCTTTTACTTCCCAAAACACTGATCTGGGAGTATCACATGATGCCAAGGATGCTAATTTGGAGAGGGCGTCCGCCTGATGATTAGACGAACGAGGAACTTGTTGTAGAGAAAAGTGCTCTAGGCCCTTGGCCTCCTCTTTGACTATCTTAAGATATTTCATCATGGCCGGCTCCCTCGCCTCAAAGTCACCATTTACCCGGCCGACTACCAGCAGGGAGTCTGAGCTTACATCCACTTTTGTTGCCCCTGCCGCCTTACACATTCTAAGGTCGGCCAGGAGAGCTTCGTACTCGGCCTCGTTGTTAGAGGCTTGAAACTGAAATCTCAACGCATACTCAAACTTATCTCCCTCAGGAGATTGACAAATGATTCCAGCGCCACATCCGGTCGCTGTTGCACTACCATCTACATACACCTTCCAGATCTGGTCTCCGGCCGGCTGTAAGTCCGGCCGTGTCATCTCAGCCAAAAAATTAGCAAAGGCCTGCCCCTTTATGGCTTTTCTGGACTCGAACGTGATGTCAAAGCCTCTTAGTTCTAAAGCCCATTTAAGCATGCGGCCACTTGCCTCTAAAGTTGCAAAAGTCTTCTTGAGTGGTTGATCAGTATACACCACTATTGAATGTGCCAGGAAGTACGGCCGCAACTTTTTAGATGCCATGTATAACGCTAAACCAAACTTTTCAACAGGGGGATACCTAAGCTCGGCATTTTGTAGCACATGGCTGATAAAGTAGACTGGGATTTGGTAGCCGTCCCGTTCAACAAGCAGAACGACACTTAAGGAATGCTCTGAGATAACAAGATAAATGTACAACTCATTCTTGAGCGGACTGACGAGCCAGGGCAATGTATGTAGATGACTTTTTAACTGTACGAATGCTTCCTCTGCCTCTTCCGTCCACTCAAACATAGCTTTCTTTTTGATGGTCTGAAAAAAGTATCGGCATTTGTCCCCTGATCTTGACAGAAACCGACCGAGTGCTGCCAAACAGCCGGTCAATCTTTACACTTCTTTGATTGTTCTTGGAGACTTCATGTCCAAGACAACTTGAATTTTTTCAGGGTTAGCCTCGATTCCACGTTGATCAATTAAAAATCCGGGAAATTTACCGGACTCAACACCAAAGACACATTTTTCGGGTTTAACATTATCTTATGCTGCTTGAGTTCGGTAAATGTTTCTTGTAGATCCTTCAGATGGTCGGCCGGCTCTTTTGACTTGACTATCATGTCATCAATGTACGCCTCCATATGCCAGCCGAGCTGATATCTAAAGACTGTGTTGACAAGTCGTTGAAATGTTGCAGGGGCATTCTTGAGGCCGAACGGCATTACCTTGTAGCAATACGGCCCCTGCTCAGTCACAAATGCGGTCTTTTCTTGATCTTTTTCCCATAGAGGAATTTGATGGAAACCGGAGTATGCATCCATAAAGCTCATTAGTGCATGCCAGGCCGTAGAGTAAACCAAACGGTCAATCTTTGGCAAGGGAAAGCTATCCTTCGGACATGCCTTGTTCAAATCCGTATAGTCTACGCACATTCTCCAAGTTCCATTCGTCTTCTTCACAAGTACTACGTTAGCCACCCAATTAGGATAGTAGCATTGCCGAATGAAACCGGCGTCCAACAGCTTTCTCACTTCAGCTGCGGCCGCCTGATTCCTCTCTTCTCCGTGATTTCTTTTCTTCTGGCGGACAGGTTTAACGGCCGGCTTCACAGCCAACTTATGCACGGCCAGGTTAGGGCTTATGCCTGGCATTTCACTGACTTCGAACGCAAAAACATCCTTGAATTCTCTCAACAGCTGAACTAACTCGTCTCCAAGCAGACCCATAGCCTTAGTGCCGACACTGACTGTCCGACCTGGTTGATCGGGGTTAAGCACTACAGCTTGATGATTGCTGGCCGGCTGGGATCTCAGCTCTTCAGGCCGGCCGACAGTCATTAGTTGCTATGCTTGGTCGATCATGACCTGCTTTTGCTTCTGGCCGACCTGGTATGCTTGGAGTGTGGGTTCTTCCCCCTTCAACTCGGACGGCTTTCCATGTCCGTGAGTCGTTGGCTTAACAGCTAACTGGTTGCACTCTTTTGCCATTTTCTGGCTCCCCTGAATCGAACCAATCTTTCCGTCCGAACATTCAAAATTCATCAACATTAAATGGGGGACGATCACAGCCTTTGCAGCATTTAGGGTGGGACGGCCGAGTATGACATTGTAGCCAGTCAATTCCTTCACTACCAAGAATCGAACGACCATATCCCTCCCTTCTCCTTTTTGCCCGAATCGAACTGGAAGATCTATCTGTCCGATTGGGTGAATGATATTTCCCCCAAATCCTACCAAACGATGAGTGATGTCCTTCAAAGCATCTTCTGGGAACTTCAAATTCTTCAGGGCGGCCAGGCTGATGATATCGGATGAGCTTCCCATATCTATCAGTATTCGGCCCATTTTCAAATTGGCTATCTTCATAATAAACACCATAGGATCATTGTGCAGGGCTTTGACCTCCCCCCGGTCAGCTTCAGACACGGTTACTTCGGGGAAAGGTTCAACCAAGTTCCAAGCGTTTTGCTTAATTCCCTTCATGGTGGGGCCGCCCGAGGCAAATCCCCCCGATATCACGGCCACAAAGCCCGAATCGATACTGTTCCCATCATCTTCTCTATCATTTTTCTTCTTCTTCTCGGACGTGTTGTCGGCCCGTGTATATGTGAACTTGGACTTCATCACATAAGAGTTCAGCATGCCCTTCTCGGCTAGCTTGTCCAACAATCTCTTCAAATTGATGCAATCGTTTGTGTCATGTCCCACGTCCTTGTGGTGATGACAGTACTTGTTTTTGTTCCGGTACTGAGCCGGGCCTCTTAGCGGCTGGGGCTTTTCAAATTCAAACTTGTCTTTAATCTCCATCAGGATGGAGTAACAGTCTTTGTTGAACTCATATTGGGGCTCGTACGTCTTGACCTTCTTTGATTTCTGCTGCTGGCCGTCGGCTACCCAGACTTCTTTCCTTTTGCTTCCATCTTTCTTTTTTCCAGCCAAGTCTTGCTGAGTAGATTGTTTCTTCTCACCTCCCTTGGCCGATGCCTCTACTTTTGTAAGAGAGCAAAAGTCGGCTGCCTCAATATAAGCTTCAGCTTCCCGCAGAACACCTGCGTATGTCCGAATCTTTTTTCTTACCAAGTTAAACTTAAAACCATTATGCCTTAATCCCCAGAGAAATTCAGAGTAAGCCATTTCATCCTGCAGATTATGAATTTGGGCTTTTTCTTGGTTAAATCTCTAGACGTACGACCGTAGGCACTCATTTTTTCCTCGGACAATTGTTGCCAAATTAAGACTTGTCTTTCGAGGTGGTATGTTGTAAGAGAAATTTCCCACAAACAGCAAACTAAGAGTAGTAAAGCAATTGATACAGCCGGTCAGAAGGCTATTGAACCAATCCTGCGCCATACCCTTCAAAGTGGCCGGGAAGCATTTGCACCAAGTGGCATCATCTACACTTTGTAAGTACATCAAGTTTCTGTACGAAGTGATATGTTCCTCTGGGTTGCCCGTACCATCATAGGCTCCCACGAGTACACTTTTCACCTTCGGCGGCTGAGGAGCAGTTAAAATTTCTTGCGAAAACGGAGGCGGCTTATCTCCAAGAGTCAGTAAGCGCATCTGCCAATCAATTGGCTGAGGTTGCACGGGCTGTCCGGCCAAATAGGGAGTCTGGTCGAGCGTCTGACCAAACGACCCATATTGTCCGAAGACCTGGGGGCTCTGCTGCAAAATGTCGTTAAAACCCTAGGGGGGCTGAAGCGGTTGCACTGGAATAGGGGTTTGAGTACGCACAGCTTGACTCCTGCCGGAGATGGCCGAGTTGCTATGCTGGGAAAGAGAGTGGTTGGATAATTCATCCGGCATTGTGGGAGTAGAGGCCGTGTCTAAGTAAGCGGCACGTTCCCGTTGTTTATGCTGAAGGTAGTCTCTCGCGTCATTCTAGCGTCGAGACGGCTCTGTCTCCTCTCTTCGAGGTTGTCTGCCCCTTCCTCCAGCCGACTGGGTTTTCGCCAACAGACTAGACAAATTCGTTCTTGGCATCCTAGTAGACCTTCCATTCGGCCTGCGAAATGGGGTGTTTCCAGCATCTGTTGCATGGGTTACTCTGTTATGAGTTTTCTTTGGAGCTCTTTCTCCCTCTTTTCTGGGCGGCTGCCTAGAGGTAGAAGCTCGGATGCTCTCAAACTCCCTCCAAAGTTTGTTAAGTGCGGTCTGCAAGGAAGCAGCAGTAACTGGAGGATCCTCGACCTCTTGAAATGAGGCGGTCAAAGGGTTGCTGGAATGAATTGTAGGGACTATATCTTCTACATGACCGTCCTCGCCTGGACGAGGACCGGTATTAGGTGTTTGATCATCTATTGCCATAACGGACGAGTATCCCCACAGACGGCGCCAAATGTTTCGGGTGTTTTTTGGATTTCCTCGGATACTGGTCACGCTCTTCAGGCAACGAGACTCGGACACCTGCAAAATGAACGAATATTCCTTTACCGGAATATTCGCCTCCGACGATCAAGTTAGAGATCCAAAACGGAAAGGCTAGAGAGAGAAAGTAGAGAGAAATTGGAGCTGTTTTATACTCTTTTTTATGTAATGTCATAATCCCCCCCTCCCATCATAAATGATTGGGGTATTTATAGGGGTGGGAGCTTGTGCCCCTTTGGGGTTTGTGCCTTAAACTTCTGTGACGTGATTGGCTGCGTGTAATATGGGGGCGCCGTTTTGCGGCTTTCATGAAAATCTCTCGGGATTTGGGCCGTGATGTAATATGCCCTTTTTAATGCTGATTTCAGGCTTTTTATCCCTTGGACACGCGTCATTTTCCCATAGTGACACGTGTCGCCCTTTTATTGGGCCACGTGTCGCTACGGGATTGGTCCACGTACATGGGGTATTTTTACCCTAAACAGGTGGGGCTAGTGGCTTATTGGGGGTGGTGGTGGGTCAAGGGTTACTAAATCGGGGGTTACTTAAGGGGGTACTAGATGGGTAGGTCGAGGGTTACTTAAGGGGTTTTCAGATGAGTTACTTGAAGGGTTACTTAAATGAGGTTACTTAAGTGGGGTTAGTGAGGGGTTACTTGAAAGGTTACTTAAGTGGGGCTACTTGAGGGGTTACCGGAGGGGTTAATGAAGGGGTACCTTAAGTGGGGTTACTTTAGGGGTTACTTTAGGGATTACTAGAGAGATTATTAGAGGGGTTACTGATGTGACACACTGCCACACAGCCGCACCAAATTATTTTACTATTTAGTAGTAGGCATTTTACTAACGCCTAACGGTGAGCCGATAGGACTTCCTCAATTCCTCCACCCAAGTAGAGAGTTTACTCCCACTTGCCACTACCATAAGTACCATTTCCCACTACTCCGTAGTCCGTACTCCGTAGTAATTACTTCGTAGAACAACCAGCTGAACGAGAAAGCGCTAAGGGCATCCACCCTCCTTTCTCACTATTTTTTCAGGTTTTGACAATTAAATTACGAGGAAACAATTTTGGGTCAATCTCAATTTTACTTCAGAAGTTGAATTGAATCACTCTCTTAGGTATATCTTTTATTCTTTGAATTCTTATCTCTTTCTAATTTATTCATTCACATTGGCAAGCATGAATTAATTTTCAATACAACAATGGCGAATTAATTGATGAAATGGGAATTGTTTCAAATGTATATTATCTTTGCATTTTAGGAAAGAATTTGAATTGAAATTTGATTGTTATTCTTGTTATATTTGCAGATTAAACTGAATTTGTGTGTTGTACAAAAACATGAATATTAGAGGTTGTACTGGTATTGCCAAACCTAGTTTCTTACTAATACAATTCGATTTGCCAACTTTGAGGCTTGGAAAAGTACATTTCCTTCCATTACCTTGTAATTCATTATCCAATAAACATGGGTTCAAGGTTAGATTTCAGCACTCGGTTGCTGAAAGATCTTATTCTAGCCCCCGAGCTGCGAAACCGCACTCTGGCCGGGTGAAGAAGAAAGAAGAGGGTGCATCGTCGTTGTATCTACGTCCTAGCTTAAGTGATATGAAGCAGCAGAGGATGGAGAATCGTGCCCAGGTTTACGAGTTTTTGAGAGGGATTGGTGTTGTGCCTGATGAACTTGATGGCTTAGAACTGCCTGTTACGGTTGATGTTATGAGGGAACGCGTGGATTTTCTCCACAAGTTGGGGCTTACGATTGAGGATATTAATAATTATCCGCTTGTTCTTGGGTGCAGTGTGAAGAAGAATATGATTCCGGTGCTAGATTACCTTGGAAAACTAGGTGTTCGAAAATCTAGTGTCACTGAGTTTTTAAGACGGTACCCACAAGTACTTCATGCTAGTGTTGTTGTAGATCTTCAGCCTGTTGTTAAGTATCTGCAAGGAATGGATATTAAACTACCTGATATTCCTCGTGTTCTCGAGAGATATCCAGAGCTCTTAGGGTTTAAGCTTGAAGGGACCATGAGCACATCTGTTGCATATTTGGTCGGGATTGGGGTTGGTAGAAGAGAAATTGGTGGGGTTTTGACGAAATACCCTGAAATTTTAGGAATGAGAGTAGGCCGTGTCATTAAACCTTTTGTTGACTATCTTGGAAGTCTAGGCATTCCAAGCTTAGCTGTTGCTCGATTGATTGAGAAAAGGCCTCACATCCTTGGTTTCGACTTAGAAGCGAGGGTAAAACCAAATGTTGGATGTCTTTTAGAATTTAATGTCAGAGAAAAGTCACTTGCTGTAATGATTGCTCAATATCCTGAGATTATTGGGATTGATCTCAAGTCCAAGCTTTCCGCACAACAAACGTCATTCAATTCTATCCTTGATCTTGGTTCTGAGGACTTTGGACAAATCATAGAGAGGATGCCACAGGCTATAAGTCTTAGTAAAACAGCAATAGTGAAGCATGTGGATTTTCTCAAACTTTGTGGTTTCACTTTACAACAGATTAAACAGATGGTTGTTGGATATCCACAGTTGCTTGCACTGAATCTGGATATAATGAAGCTGAATTTTGATTACTTTCAATTGGAAATGTCAAGGCCTTTGGATGACTTGCTTGATTTCCCCGCCTTCTTTACATATGGTTTGGAGTCCACAATAAAGCCAAGGCATCAGCAAGTTGCGAAAAAAGGATTGAAATGCTCCCTTTCATGGCTTTTGAATTGTTCAGATGAGAAGTTTGAACGACGAATGAGTTATGAATCAATAGACATGGAGGAGATGGAACCAGAGCCCACATTTGACATGAAATCTTTAATGGGATCTAGAACAGACGAGTCAGATTCTGAGATTGATGATTATGATGATGAAGATGTGTAATGTCTTTATTCAAACCTGTATTTCTCTTTTTCTATGGGGTTGTGAATTATTTTGCTCTCCAACAATTTGGGAATGTCCATATAGATAGTGGTATTCTAATATCTTGAAGGTAAAGTTAATGATCATTACTTTTTTAACTTTAAAGCATGATGTTTTCTAGTCACAAGTTGATATAATGCTCAAGCCCCAATTGAAGGGGAGATTCAATGTGCTTACCTATCAATTTGCTTGATTGTGTTACGGATGCTTATATATTTATGCTCTGGGTAGCACACACATCACAGCATTGTGGTAGTTTGAACACTAGTGTATTGTTATGCATATCATAAGGCAAAGTGGCAAACTACTGTTCAGCATTATGTACTGGATATCCCCCAGAAAGAAGTAGGAGCATTCTAATTTAGAATTTGGTGTTGTTTTATTGGGTTGTTGCCTTGTGCTTTTAACTTCATATGCTGGATAGTGTGATTGACAGCCTTTTGTTTTGCATTATTTTGCGCTCCTGCCTCTTAGTCCTCTACTTATGTACTCTCAGCCTGCTTTGAGTCAATGGATGTCTTTAGTTTTGGGGATCAATAACATGTAACCTAAGTAAGAACTCTTTGTCTTTGTCCCTTTAATCCCCTTTTAATGTCTTATGTTGTGTGAGGTTAGCCTGTTGGATTTATAGACTTACTTATGAAAATCATTGTAGTAGATTAATTTTTACATCACTTTTTATTTCGCATGGAATCGACTGTGCTTAGCAAGAAGATGATGTCATTGCATACAATTTTGATTTCCTCCCCTTTCCCCAGAACTTCATCCTTTATAGTTTTCTGATTATGGATTTCTGTTGAGTTGTCATAAGTTAACATTAACCCTACATTCTATGTATCCAGATTCTCGCTAAAACGTGTCATAAAGCAATGTTTTAATTTCGAAGATGAATGCATTGTGTGGGTCCTTAATATGTTTTTTCCATTCTGTCCTGCTTTTCTTGTCTTATGCATGCAAGCTAAATTCTGCTTCCAACTTCAGTAATCAGAAATGAGATGGCATAGAGTGAGGTACTGTTGTTAAGGATGGACAAGTGTTTACTGAATTAGGATTTGTGCTGCCACACTGCATACAACTTGGCTTGATTGAATTAAACTTTACCCTCTAGTATTTTTATATCTCCTTTCAATATTATCTGTCCACATCTCTTTTCTAATTCCATATTTGTTTCGTATAATATCTACTCCTATGTAATTCACTTCTCTGTTTAAAAAAACAATACAAGATTACATGTCAATTTTGAATGTTATAGTATTGCCTGACTTATATGTGTGCATAACCTTAAAAGACAATTATTAGGAATGAAAGGAGTATCAAATAAGTGATCACATAGTCTTCCCAAAAAAAAAAAAAAAAAAAAAAAAAAACAGAAGCATTTATGTTATATTGTTGGTGGTCCTCTTCTTTCATTTATGTGCAGAATTTGTTAGCAATCAATGTATTGATGAAATGAGTTTTGGTTAAATTGTCATGTTTAAGCAGCTGAACGCTGATCTTTTATTCTAATGTGGGAAGTAAATCCAAAATGCAGCTCATGGAATGTTCCTAAAAGATCTCAATTATACCTCAGGTTAGTCGGCTTAATTTGTGGATTCAATATTGATTCTCCTGTTTACACATTTTAATAATGCTTTTATACTTTAACTAGCATAGTGCCGGTGCGATGCACGGTTTACAAATCAACATATTAATTTATAATTTTACTTAATGATACATTGATAAATTAGGAAATCAACAAATTCTGCACATATTAATTTATAATTTTACTCAATCAATCAAATCAACAAATTAAACATTCATCATTGTATACACACACAAATAAAGACTCACAATAATGATCAATTGATAAATTAGGAAATAACAATGTAAATACTACGTACCCGTATATACAAACATTCATCGTTATAGTAATATTTTACGATCCCGTAAAAAATAAAGTATAATTTTAAGTTATTCTCATTTCTAATTTATTTTTAATTTTTCTAAATTGTGGGTTTCAATCCAGTGGAAGAGTCAAACTAGTAATAAACATCATGATAAAATATTTTTTTTCCTATGAATAAAGGTTTTATGTAGGTTTTACTTATAACAAAAAATTTAAGTTTGAAACTAACTCTATTTTTTTATTAGCTGCAACTAAGAAATATTTTATATCCCATAAATAATACCCCATTGTTACAACTTGCAAGCAAAAGAAGCGGGGGTAATATTAAAAAACAAATATGTTGAACATTAGTATGATTCATATAAATTTTAGAATATGTTCACTCAAGTACCTAGCCAACCCTAGTACATGCTACTCATCATGTCTTTTTTTTTTCCACTAAAATTTCTATTTTTAGACCCCGCATGATACCCGTTTTGCATTACCTCGAGAATGACAATGAACATACACACATATATATATGTACACAAATATTATAGACTCACATAATGACCAAGGGATTAAGAAATGACAATGCAAATAATATTTTACATTCCCGTCAAATATAAAATAAAATTTTACGTTATTCTCATTTCTAATTTACTTTCAATTTTTCCTAATTGTAGGTTTTAGTCTAGTGGAAGAGTCAAATTAATTATAAACACCTCAATAAACATTTTTTTTCCTATGATAAAGGCTTTAATAGGTTTTACTGTACACAAAAATTTAAGTTTGACTTTTAAAAACTAATACTAACTCCGTTTTTTATTAGTTGCAACTAAGAAATATTTTTATATCCCATAAATTATACCTCTTTGTTGCAAGTAATAAGAAGCAGGGATAGTATTTTTAAAAAAATATGTTGAACATTAGTATGTTCATATAAATTTTAGAATAGGTTCACTCAAGTACAACCCTAGTACATGGTACTACCTGTCATTATGTCTATTTGTTCAAAAAAATATCATTTTTAGACTCCGGATAATACCTGTTATGCATTAGCCCGGAAATAACGCTAAAATAAACTAAAAAAGACGAAGATAATGAAATAGATTAATTATTAATTAAAAAGTAAAAGTGAAAAAGGTATAAGATTGCAGAACGTGAATAAGTGTAGTATAATTAAGAAAAAGATTACATATAATGGCAAAGTTGATGACAAATATTATTATTCCAAAATTAATTATATATACTATGAAAAAAGTACTATGTATTATAGTTATAATAAAATTATATATATAGGTTATATTTGAATCAATCATTTCAAAAAATTGTAATCATATTAGCATAAATTCATTAAATATAAGTTGCCATAAATTAACTTATTTCCAAATAGTTTAGATTATATCAAATTTTATTAACAAAATTCTGAATCAAAATGATTTATACAATAAATTTTAACCAAAATTATTGTTCTAAGGGTTCTTTAACCTTTTTTTTTTTACACCATTATAAGACAAGCAAATCATAAAGTGACATGTGTGAGCCTCACATTGATTTGCTTGTCTTTTAGTATAATATATTGATTGATTGATTGATGATTCTTGTAGTTGATTGCTTAGGTTTGAGTTCTATTTATTGTTTGTTTTCTTATCCAAATGCTTTACAATAAAGATGGTTGTTGTTGTCGTCATGACAGTTTTCTGTTTATAATACCTAAATGTCTTGCAAGAATTGAGTTTTAGGTGGGTGGGAGGAAAGAGAAAGACGAGGGGAAGAGGGGGGGGGGGGGTGATGATTTGATATTTTCACAAGGTGATTGCCTTAATTGACTAAAAGTTCAGAAAAAAACGGTTGGCATATGACATGAAGTGTCTTTTATTACATCGGATACTGAATGAAATTTTTAATAGATGAAAGGAAATTCTTGTGTAATGTGTACTGTAATAGCTTGCTAACTCATGAGTCATATGAGCATGTTGACAGGATACTTTCATAACACAACACCGTTGAAAATTAGCAACCTATAGTGTCTGCTTGTTAACATTGTATCTCCACTCGAATATTTTTGCCATTCAGATGAGTTTTGACCAAATAGCAGAATCACATAATCTAGGCATGAGTACAATTCCGCTCTTTATCCCAAATTAAACTCCATAGGTAGGCAGCAGTGTAGACAGTGTGTGGTAGTGTCAAACCTTTGATACCCTCCTATACAATCACCTGTAAGGAAAGCTGAATATCTATAACTACTTCAATCTTAGTGTCCCACTTATATGATCCGGAATACTTCAACCTCAATTCGTGGGCAACCTAATTTGCGAGCTCCTAAATTAGCTGCAATAAAAACTTGAGCGAATGGAAGATCCTTGATTCTAATGTTGAAGAAAACAAATTTTGTAGTTGCATAAACTTTTACTGGGTTCTCAATAATTATAAATTATGGCCATTGTACCCAAGAAATATGGTTGATAGCCTCTAAAAACCAACTACTACTTAGCTGTTAATGTACTGAAAGTTATGATGAAGAAGATAACTGTAGTACACTCATGACCATCCTGATTTTTGAATAAACAGGTCCAATCTTTGTCTTGGATCTATTTTATGGAAGGAGTCGACGCATCAGCCTTGTAGTCCCATTTTGTGGATGCAGAATCACAATGACGAAAGAGATGATCTATAGCTAGGTTCACTAACCTCCATATTCCTAGACCATAATTTATCAATAAATAGATTCTGATAACAGAACTTTTACATATATTTTCAATTTCAGCAGAACATTCGCTTGCACATGAAGTCCCAAGTCAAAGAGTACTAATAAAAACATAGAAGATTAGTATATTAAGTGGATCCAATTCAATGGAAAAACGAATAGATTTTTGTGGGCCGAGTATTAAAGAGATATAAGAAGTTTTTTGTGGGATGAGCATTAAAGAGATATAAGAAGTTTTTTATGGGACGGAAGGATTAAATCAAAGACCCCAATTGGTTTTCCTAAGTGAAAGGTTTTGTAGTGACACAAGTGATACATGAGTAGATACTTTTTAGTTTGGAGAAGGTAGAAAATCATCCAGTCTCAATAGGATTATCAGAGTGTGTTTTGTGTTTGGGTTGAAGGGATTGATATGAGTTGGAATCTGCTCTTGTGATAAAAATATGCTTTTCAGATAATGTGTAACCTGGTTCTGGTCCTGTTTTTTCACATGAAATCTATCATATCAGTGACTGATCAATGTCTCTGCATCAAATTCCTATACCCTGTTTCACAAAGTATCAGGAAAGAATTCTAAGATAATTGAAAAAAGAGAGATTGGAGTAGCTGATTCGATAGTTATATCTTCCTGTGGTTATACCCTATATGATTTATTGTCTGGGGAGAGGGGTGACTAATTATACCCTTAGTCAATCTTTTTTCTAAGGACCGCTTCCTTACCTTAGTGCAGTAACTGATTACTATATTTCACTTCATTATTGTTTTACTTATCGCTACTGTTCCATGATATCTTTCTTCTAATGATGATGTTCCATCTATCAGTTTGTTTAGGGAAGGGCTGCACTTGGTGGTGCTGCTCAACAATCAGCGCAGTACTCTGATGGCAGCATTCTCGCCTTTGGGTTTAAGTTCTTGATTTTTCCCAGCATTCTCTGTTTGGTTTGTACTTCAGTAATTGTATTTTTTTTTTTTTTTTTTTTTTTTTTTGAGTAGCTTGTACATGTTTCCACGCATCTTGTTGTGTACAAGAGCTGTAATTATCGACCACATTGATGTTTGTTATCGAGTAGCAAGATTCCTGTATCTCAATGAAATTTTGCTTTCTTATCCAAAATTTGACTTTTTTTTTTAGTTTTGTATGTTATCCTTTTGTTTTGAAAAGACAAAAATTGGACTGTTCACCTTGCCCTATTGTAAATCAGGCATCCCTTAATTCATACAACGCGCGTTCCTCGAAATTTTAAATAACGTAGGGGTTAAATTTAATGAACACAGACCTTAAAGGGTTAAAGCAAACGAACATGAACTCATAAGAATATGCTTATTCAAGTACGAAGAACTTGTAACTTGTTGTTTACATAAAATCTTGAATAAGGTTGACTTTTATTAACTATAAGACGAGTTAAAGTTATCATAAAAATATTAAAAGTTACACTTATATTATTGTAAAAAAAATTTATATTTATGTCAAATTTACTGTTTTTTAATAAAATAATAATTAAATTAGGTTAGAACCCGTGCGATGCACGGTTTAGATAAAGCCTATTTTTAATTTGTATATTTTAAAAATAAATCGCTATTATACATGAATATAAATAAGAATTACGTATATTTTGTAATTTTAAATTTTTTTATTTTAATCAAAATTATGATATGGTATATGTTTTACGTTGTCTAATTCATAGTTCAATGACGGAGGTCATATATTAGTGTGCTATTTAAAATTGTTTTAATTTCCTACGGTAAATTGATAGGTTTTAGTTATAATGTAGGGACTTCCAATGTTTAAATTTAAAAAATGTTAAATATATAGCTCTAAAAAAAAAAACATCATCATTGCATTTAGGCGGGAATTTTTTTATTGAGAAAGCGACACGTGAGCAATAGTGACGTCAGCAATTTCTATTTTAGTAATAGTTAATAGATATGGAGTTTGTCTCATTCAAAAATTATTGTATTATTTAAATCCGAAGAACTTTTTTAATTTACAAACTTTAAGACTAAACCCAAAAAACATGATACCTCAAATACAAAGAACAAGTTTGATTGTTTTATGAATAGTGTTGAGAAAATTATTTAAATTTTTTTTAAGATTTTTTTTAAGATTTTTTTTTTTTTTTTTTTTTTTTTGCTAATTAATGCTTATTTCAAGTTTGTATTTTCCCTATTTACCCTCTCACTTGGATTAACTCAAATATACACCAACACATCACAAACAAACTTAACAAACTAATATATTATTTTTTTTTATTTTATTTTTTATTTCTTTTTATATTCTATTTTAATTTATTTATTACTTCTGAAGTTCTGAGGGAAGTATCATTTCCTACTAAAACCTGCATTCGAGTTAAAGAATTCTCCAATGGCGGCACACCAAAACTATCAATTTATCACTTAAATTCTTCATTTATTAAACCTTAAATTTGGAAAAGAAATTGGGTTTTAATTAATTTGATTGATAATTGTATGAGCATAATTAATTCTGTATAAATTTGATAAGATGGATTATGCAGGAAATTGGTTTAAATGTTTGATTAGAAGAAAACAAGTTGATTCTGTTCATCACAATTCTTCTTCTTCTACAAGTGGCCAACCAACGCTTGCTAGAGCCTTATCTGTTCCTCATATCACCGCCATTGGTAATATTCTTTCTTATTTATTTATCTATTTATTTATATTTAGAATTTGCTAAATGTATTTTAATTTCAATTGCGTTTTATTTTACTGGGTTTATTTTGCTGTGATTTTTGATGAAGTATCAATTTGTTGATCAGGTTGTTAATTGTTGTTATTATTATAAGAGCAGATTCGTTCCAATTAATTTATTTTAAGTTTTTGATTCAGATTAGCAAAGTTTTGTTTAATGCAATAATGTAGTTTATTATACTTCGTATATAAGAACATTAACTTATCAACCTAGTTTTTGCCTTTTTGGGATATTCTAAACTTTCTCGGTTTCTTCTAACTTAGTTAACATGTTTGAAATTGAACAATCATAATCATGTGGGGTCTTATACTTTTATTAGACTCGTGTCAATACCCAATTTCTTTTCCAAATTTAAGGTTTAATTGTTTTGGATCACAAACTGTTTTGGGATGTATGGGTCTGGAACTTTGGATACATTCGGGTTTAAGTTGCCAAGTTATAGTCAATACCGAATCTTGGTGGTGTGACGATTTTTGACAGGTTTATTTAATATTTATTTGGCCAAGTTTCATATACTCATATTTTATTGATAATTCGGAATATTGGGTTCTATACTGATACTCAAAGCTTGAGTAAATTAGACATTGCAATCATTTATCACCATCACCATATTATAGCTTAAAATTGCATGATCTATTGGTTTATTGTGCTTGTATCCAACTCATCTTCATATGTCTCTGTATGTCAATCGTATACTAGATATATGGGAGCACTTTATTGTGTATTTATTTCTGTTAACTAATTTATTGGATACTCAGGAATTGGCACAACCATAGGAGCTGGTGTTTATATACTTATTGGTACAGTTGCCAGAGAGAATACTGGACCAGCCCTGACTCTATCCTTTCTATTTGCTGGTATAGCTGCTGCACTCTCTGCATTTTGTTATGCAGAGCTCGCCAGTCGGTGTCCTTCTGCTGGCAGCGCCTATCATTACTCTTATGTATGTGTTGGAGAAGGGTTAGTCTCTCAATATTATGTGCTCCTTGGGCAGTATGTTAGTGTTTACTTCATTTTTTTTTTCAGTGCGTTTGTTTTGATACAACTTCAAAGGAGGATGGTAGATCTCTTACAAGTAATTCAAATTTAAATTTTTAAAATTAGTAATCTAGTCTTAACTTAACTACTATACTGTGTCAGCAATTAATTTCTTATGCTATTATTGACACTATAACTTTCATCAACCACGTGCAGGGTTGCATGGTTGATTGGCTGGGCTTTGATGCTAGAGTATACAATTGGGGGAGCTGCAATCGCCCGTGGCATATCTCCAAATCTGGTGAAGTACTCAGGAATCTTCTTGTCATGTTCACCGATCTCTTTGATCTTGCTGCCAGATTTCTTTTCTTTCTTTCTTTCTTTTTTATTTTTGCAACTTTTTTCCTCCATACTTCTTGTTCAAGTAACACACACATTATTACTTTGATGCTTTTGGGTGCTTTAATGTTACGGTTTGCATTTAGATTGGTAAGTATCGGAAATGAATAATGATTCTTATTCTCTTCGAAAGAATACTTAGAAGGGGTAAACAAAATTCTGTCTCTCTTCAGTTTCTCTTTTATATTTCATAAAATATAACAACGACAAACGACACTTTCTGCACTCTCAATATGCTGTAGATTTGCTTCATCGTGCTCCTTCTAATCTTCTACAGCCCCATTATGCTTTGATCTCCTTGATCTGTAGTAGCTTGAATATCTATATGGGTAGTTCAAACAGTCGATGTTTCATTTATGGGAGCTAAATAAAGTTCCTTTGCTTAATTTATGCATTCTGTACTTTCAAATGGCTGTTACTCATTGGTTATTGGCCTTTTTTGTATCAGGTCTTGCTCCTTGGCAGCAGTGATAGGCTACCTTCTTATCTGAGTCGTCAATATATTCTTGCTCTTGATGTTGTTGTTGACCCTTGTGCAGCAATTCTCATAATTATTGTCACCGTGCTGTTGTGTTTTGGTATTAAAGAGGTACTGCTTTTCATTGTTCCATATCCTTTTAACTTTAAAAAAGCACTTTTCATTTTGTCTTTGTTGAGGTTTCACCATATCTTTTTTAATCAACTGGATCACTTGATGTTGTAGAGTGCATTTGCACAAGCTGTTGTGACATCGGCAAATGTCTGTGCTATGCTTTTTATTATAATTGCTGGGGGATACTTGGGTTTCAAAACTGGATGGGTTGGCTATGACCTCCCCAAAGGGTAATGATCTTGGACCATGGTTTGCATATTGGGATGATTGTAAATTCCCTTGTGATAGTAAATTAGTAAGTCCGTTGATTGTTTCATTTCCTTCTATATCTAGGTACTTTCCTTTTGGCATAAATGGAGTGCTTTCTGGCTCTGCCACAGTATTCTTCTCTTATATTGGTTTTGATGCTGTTGCTAGTGCTGCTGAGGAGGTATATGTTATTCATATCTGACCAATTATTCTGTTTGAAGTTAGTCATTGACCTGATTCTACTCCCATTTTGATGAATTTCTATTCACTTTTAGCTTTCACCTTGTAGGTGAAGAATCCAAAGCGAGATCTACCGTTGGGTATAGCCTTTTCATTGTTAATATGCTGTGCATTGTACATGCTGGTTTCTGTCGTCGTTGTTGGTCTGATACCATATTATGAACTTGACCCGGACACTCCTATTTCCTCTGCGTTTTCTAGTCAAGGGATGCAATGGGCAGCGTAAGCTATCATTAGCCGTTCAATGCGTGTTTACTTATTGTGCTATTTTTGGGAAATCTCTGTTTCATTATAGTTAACTTTGGATTGAATGCATTTATAAGTTTTATATGGATTTATGTAAAGGTATATAATCACGATTGGAGCATCAACAGCTCTCTTTGCGTCTCTGTTGGGTTCATTTCTTCCACAGGTAAAGTTATATGATACATCATAGGAAATTGTTCTAGTCAAATTCAATGAGCTGAAGAGATGATGCTCTGTTGTTACTCCAATCATCATGTTTTGATTTATTTATATTTAATAAAATTCTTATATTAAGCTGCTTTTTCAGGGAGGGGAGAGGAGGGGGGGAGGGGGGGGGGGGGGGGGGGAGGGAGAATCATAATTAGCTGTAGATGTTCATTTTGATTCTTTTGCTATATCTTGCAGACCTTAATTGTATGATAAATTATCAATTGTTTAAAAATAATGCATGCCCCAAAGAAGTTTATCTTGTTTGCATTTTGCAATAGAAATCCTGTTCAAAATAAAATGTTCAATTCAGAAACTTAGTTAAATACATCATAGATAGTAGAAAAGAGAAGGAAATTGGTATGTTGTCTAGAATAACCCTGAATATTTACATTTTTTACCCTGAACATAGCTTTCATATATTAGGATCAACCAATATGACATGGTCACTCTTTTGAAATGTAAATAATAAAATTGAATGGTGATGCTTTGGAGAAATAGCTAAAGAGGAAGAGGTTTGAGGAAGTCAGAGAAAGAGAGAGAGAGATAATGGGAGAGATAGCTGACATTACACTGTCATTATCATCAAGGTTATTTTAAACTTAGAACATTATCCAATAGGCCAGGCTATCATGGATGATTTTTCATGTGAGAGGTATTTAAAATAACACTATTTCACCACGTTACTTTACATTTTTTTCGAAAAATCTACAGTTTTTTTTTTTTTACTAATTGCTATAACTCAATTGTAGGTTATCTCCTAGATAATGTATAAATTGCTAATGTATTAGTGTGGTGTATTCTCTTTAAATAAAGAGGCTTTCAGGTAATTTCTAATACACAAGTAGTTGAAAAAAATGTCACAGGAATTATTAGGCTCAGTGCGTAAAAATAGTTTATATCTTTAACTTTAAGACTCATTTAAGTCAATGTTGCGGCAATTGCCACAACAAGAATTGTGGGTGATATCAGGAACTACTCCCTCCGTTCTTTTATGTTCTACTCAGTTACTATAAATACGTAATTTAAGTAAATGTTGAAGAATGTTAGTGGGTGTAAGATAAAGTGAATTAAAGTAAGAGAGAGAATATGAAAAGGTGGGTTTGTGTAAGAAAAAAGGTAAATAAAGTAAAAGAGAGTATGGAAAGATGTAATTATTTGGTTGTGGAAGGGGTAAGATAGTAAAAGTATTATGCCAAACATAAAAATAAAGTGAGTAGACAAAAAAGAATGACCTAAAAATGCTAAAATGGATAGTGAATAGAACCAAAAAGAACAAAAGGAGTACTTAAAGTCTTAAACTATTACGATTATTCAATTATTGATTAGCTCATCAGATTGCTTTACTAGGCTGATTGATGTGACTATAAAACGCTTCAACATTATCACATGTAAGTAGATGCTGGAAATTCAAGAGAAATGGCTACTCCCTTTGTCCCTAATTATTTTCCCCTTTGACTTTTTATAGTTCCCAAGGTTCTCCTTAAAACATATATATCTCCAACTTTATATGCGCAAAAATTATAAATATTTGGTGTTCTTAAAATAGATGTTTGTAATGATTTTGACAAGATATCATTTGACTATATTATTTGTTATAGATTACTGAGGATTTATGTTCAAAATTTTCAAACTTTTGATACCAAAAATACAATGGGGCAAAAAAAGGGGGGATGGAATGAGTACAAACAACTCACTATGCCAGCTATTCTTTTCTATGCAATGTTCTGCAGTAGAGTCTCTTCTGTTCAGGCTATTTATAAGCTAGTTTGAATATTTAGTAAAATTAGCTGTGAATGGAGATATCCTTTTCGCTTGACTTACATATTAACATATATTTTGATTTTTTTTTTTCTAAAGCCTCGAGTCCTCATGGCGATGGCTAGAGATGGCTTACTACCCTCATTTTTCTCAGACATTAATCCACATACACAAGTTCCTGTGAAGGGTACAATTGTAACTGGAGCTTTTGCTGCAATATTGGCATTCTTCATGGATGTTTCGCAGCTGGCAGGAATGGTATAATTTACAGCTTTCTATATCAGCTTAGCAGATGTTTATAGGTAGAATAATCAATTTTTCCCCCTTTGTCACATGTTTATTTAGTTAATTTTCTTAATGATGTTTTAATTCCCAAAATATTACAACTTGAAAGATTTCATTTAGTGCAAGAGTGAGATGGTAAAATGATAAATGATAAAACTCATTCTTTACTTTTCAGTATGTTCACATCTGGTGATTTTTAATCTTAATGATACTTGTGTAGTTGTGTTGCTATAGCTGTTGTTTTCTGTCCAATTTTGTATGATAATTTTTAGTGGATAAGGTGACAAATATGTACAGTATCTCTTGAGGTTATAGCCTCTTGCTTGAAAACAAATATGTTTCTTGGTGTTCACTTAACTCGCAAATATGCTCTAATAGATGGAATAGGGGATGTTGAACCTGTAAATTTCCAAGAAGGGCATGTGGAAGCTGACATAGTCATCACATCCCACTGTGAGATTGGGCACGCTATAACGTACTGCCGTCTCCTCTTTTCCCTCAGACTATGAGTTCCTTAGAAATATACTCTTCCTAATGGAAAGAAAGAAATAAATGCATAAGGAGGGTGAATATTAGAGTTGTTTAGGCATTTAAGTGGGGCCTAAAGATGCATATTTCTTTTGCAGATATTTAAAAAAAAATAAAAAATAAAAAATACTGAAGTCTTTATTTCCTGGTTTAGAGACCAAACCCATGGTTGCTTTCAATTCAATGGCAATAATAGTTTTCTTTTTTCTTTTTTAGTGCAATTTCTCCCACTCTCATAGCAGAAAGGTAGGGGCACTCCTTTTTTCGCTTTCCAACTTCCCTAACCATACCAAAATACTATAGCAATGCAGATCATAATTAGATTGGTTACTACTTTGCTTGTAATTTATTATGTTTGTTTAATTAGAACATGCAGTTGGTGCAACATTGAATAGTTTTGAGGATGAATGTCAGTTCAATTTGCAGATTTCATTTGATCTTGTTTAATTTGGTAGAAATCTTGACAAATTCAGCTTTCAGAGAGTATATTTTCGTTCTTCTCCTTTATCATTTCATTTGCTTAATATTGAGTTGTGATGTAGAGCATGTGTAATCATGATAAATTAATAACCATGGTGAGAGTATAATTACTAGGTAATAAAATTAGAGAGAGTTTCTTTATTCACCCCTTTATTTGGGGATTTTAGAAGATAAGAAGTCAGGAGAGGAGGGAAAAGAGTAAAAGGATAAATGACAATTACACAATTTTGTTTAAGAAATATGGTGGTGTTTTAGATAACACACTGGAATACTGGATCCTTCGAGCTCTTTAAGAGAATGAAACGGTTTTGGATGCTTTTGTTGGTTCACATACAGAACTGGAATAAGAATTTATTTATTTATTTTTTATGTTATTTGGAGTACCTGATATACATCGTCTATGCAGGTTAGTGTAGGTACTCTTTTGTCTTTCACTATTGTTGCCATATCTATACTTATAGTCAGATATGTTCCCCCCGATGAGGTGCCACTTCCATCATCGCTTCTGGAGTCAACATGTGTGGCTTCATGGGATTATAGTGCTATTGTTGACGAGTTTGATGGGGAAAGTACAGAAACGCAAGTTGGCACTTCCAACAATGAAATTCAACCGCTACATCACCATGGGAACTTAACAGCTGGACATCCTCTGATTTTGAAGCAGTTAGCTGAATGCAGTAGTAAGTTTAGAATATTCTACTTTAATTTAGAATTTTCTCAAAATTAGTAAGACTGAAGACCTTAATAATTTTGATAACCAAATATTTTATTCCAAAGAGAAGAAAAGGACAGTTCAATATTGGTGCCCCTCTTGATGGTAGTAAGGTTATTCGCTTATTCTCATGTTAAACCTTTAGCTATGGAAACAAGCTTCATAACATTAACATAATTATTAAATACCTCCTCTTTTACACTAAAATTGCAACACCTGCGTTGGCTCAATAGTTTACGCAATAGGAGAGAGAAAATAATTGGGTTGCTAACCCATGTGATAATACAATTAAAATTTATTTTAAGGAAGATAGGAAGGGGGTGAGGAAGAACAAATGGGCCAACGATAAGAGATATGTAACAGAGTTAAAACAGAGAAGCCAAACTGTTTTTAGCACCAAAATTTAGCAACAAACATCCTGGTATTCTGTTTTGACTGTCTAAGTCCCTGAATTCTAGCGATTGTTTGCTTGAAGAGTTCTTATGATTGGTTTAAACTGGTACTTGTTTATATAGAGGAGAAACACTCATATTCCAGAGAAAAAGAAAAGGATAAAGACTCATTTAGTCAATGTAAGAGTCCATTACAGAATTCAATTTTTCTATCTCTATTCTTGCTATAATTGCCATTAACATGGCATTAATAAGCAGTTGAACTTAGCTCTTGCTTCATCCAAGTATGAGTAAAGCTGTAAAAGTTACCAAAAAGGGAAGTGTTGCAATTTTTAGCAAATACAAAGTATAGACAAATTTAGGCAGCAGTATCAGTTTAAAATTAAACCTCATTGGTGCTGCTAATATTTTCGTTTGTAAAAATGTAAATTTTATGTGTAAACTATTCTAATATGTTGATGATTATTGTCTAAAACTAAAATCACCTTGCTACCATAAAGATTTCAGTACATTGTTACTATGTTACTAATGTTTGGCCTTGTACAATTTCCTTTAAATGTACGAAGTCATATGTCCAGCCTCTTTATTTCAAATATTGTTATTGCTATCGTGTTAATTCTCTTATTTACTTCCAGATATTTCACATGCACATGATGAGAAGAGGCGGAAAATTGCTGGTTGGGCCATAATGCTTACATGTCTGGGGGCGTTTTTCCTCACAATTGCAGCTTCATACGTGGGGCTTACCAGGTTTGTAATTTAGAATTGGGGGCGGGAGGTTTGACATCTTGAATATAGTTTATTAGTCTTTCTCTCTAGCATAACAAAGATGTAGGCAATTCACTTATCCTTCAATGTTTAAAGGCTTCATAATAATGATTAGAGGGATAAGGTAACCTGTATGCCATTCTATTAATTTACGTGGCATTATCTTGGAATTTCCCTTTCGTTTGTTGCTTTTCAGTTAATGATCTTAGATATTTACATGCCTCCTTTTGTATACATGATTGATAAAAAATTAGTTATACATTATCACCATGATGCCTATGCTTGATATGGAAGGTTTAGATTGAAAAACCCCATCATGTCCTTGGGCTGCCATTTGTTAAAATTTTATCAGCAAAATCAACAAATATCATGCAATCCAGGATGCAGCTTACAAGTCAACAACAATTACCAGCCAAATTTAATGTCTTCTTTCCTTAGCCTACTTGGACCTGTTAGTCTTTTACACTTCATTCTTGTTTTGCATCTAGACCCCACACTCCCAAATGAGAAAAGAGGATCATTAAAGGCACTCTTAAATCTTAATGTGTGAGATGTGTAGTTAAGTTAGATGATTCTTGAACAAAAGCTAGAGCTTTTGTATCAAGTGGAGGTATTGGTATGAACATGCTACAAATCAACAAATGTGATAAAATTTCATTTAAAGCTTTGTTGAATGGATTCGTCCTGTGTACTTTTCTTTAATAAGGGCCTAAGGCTTATATGGCGGAACATGAGAGTTGTTCATGAAAACTTCATTGTCTAGGGCTGTGCCCCTATTCGTTCTGCATAAAATGATAAATCAAAAAGATTATAATACAGGAAAAAAAAAGGCTAATTGCAATGTTTGGACCAGTAATATATTAACTGAAATACATATCAAATTCATGTTATTGTAATCTTAATTTGGTGCTTTTTTCTCCAGTATACCCTGCTTCACATTATTTGTGGTGGGTGTTGCACTTCTTATATCCAGTTTGATAGTTCTCTCATGTATTAATCAAGATGACGCGAGGCACAGCTTTGGTCACACAGGAGGTACTATAACCTTGCTATTGAGGGGATTATTTTTTATTTTAATCTGTCAACACTCAACTCACCACTAGTCAGGGTATTTAGCTCTCGTTGAAGAATTTTATTGTGCACTTATGGCATGTACTTTTAATTGTTTCAGGTTTCATCTGTCCATTGATTCCTGTGCTACCTGTTGCTTCCATTCTCATCAACATGTATTTGCTGGTGAATCTTGGGTGAGTGTATTTTAACATTACCTCCTATAATTCTACCTGAAATGTCTGCTAGTTCATTCAACATGCATTACTATGGACCATTTGGTGCAAGATCATAAATTGAGCTTATTAATGAGTACAGTGTGTGTAATTGTACATCAAGTGCCATGATAATTCATCTCAACCCCAAGCATGAGTACCATTCATCATTGTGTGTGGAATGTGTACGTCAAATGCTTAATTTAGTTCGTTTTTCGTGGTTTTCTTACCTAAATCTCCAACCCCTTATTCAAAATTAACAATTTGTGAAAAAATTATTGTTTAAATATTTATTTTCACATAAGTGTCATAGCCCTTATTATTGATTAGTTTTTTTTTTAAAATGGGGTTGAAAATAAATTTTTTATCGAGATATAGCAAAATAAAAGGAGATGACACATTAATTTAAATTTTAAAATGGCAAAAATAGTTTTAAAAAATACAATAACGGATTGAATTAGGAAATTTGATGACTTTGTCGGAAAAAAAATAGATATTTTGGTCTAAATGTTACCTGAGAATTTTTTTTTTTTTAACCAAATTGTCGTTTAGAGTTAACTTTTTTCACCGTAATATCGCCGTAGTTATTTTTTTTACCAAATTGTCGCTATGAGTCTTTTTTTATTTACTAACTAGGTTAGTACTCGTGCCATGCACGGGTTAAAACAATTGTGTAAAGTTGTACGTATATTAGTAACAAAAAGTTTCTTGATAAGGGGATAAAATATGATGAGATGAGATAAAAGTAGAGGAAAGAGAGTTTAGGCTTGATCGATAGTAAAAAGCAATCTTGCTATCTTTTGGGAAAAGAAAGTAGTAAAGTCAATTTATTTTCTCAACACATCTCTGTATAAATAAAAAAAACATGATTACCCAAAAAAATATGAATGGAAATCATATTATACCAATATTCTTGTAAAAGATTTTGGCAAGAAAATATATGAACTATTTTTTAATATAAATTTAGTTAATTGTATATACAGAATATAACTATAAAAGAAATGAGAAGACTAATAAAAATATATTCTCTAAAAAGATTTTGGTAAGAAAAAAGGAAGGATGATTTTGGAGGGAAAATAATGCACCAGACACGTGTCATTCTTGGTGTTTGTTTTATTATTATACTAGTTATTTGCCTGAGCAATGCTCGGATATTCACAAGAAAAAATATTCTTTTTATAAATTACTATAAATTTGAGAAGTATCTATTTATGTTATCAAATTATTATAGATTAGATACGGTAATGTAGACTACTTATATCTAATTTTAGTTTCATGACATCTTATGAATTTAAAATTGAGTTCATTTTATATATTAGTCTCTCTTCTCGCCGCTCATACGCCTCCTTCACGATTAAAAGATTCAAGGAAATATACAAAAAAATATTTTATTTATTTAAGTTAATATTATTGCTCTTTTTTTTAGGTTGCATTTTTTTTTATCAGCTATGTTATTAAATTTTATGAACAAAAAAGGAAAAAAAAAAGTTTTTGGCGGGAAATTTTTTAATACAAACGCGACACATGTACTTTGGGGATAAGGTTAGGGATTACTTTAGTATATTAGTATTGATACTAGATTAAATCCCGTGCCATTCACGATAACTTTCATTGTTTATCATTAGTTTAATTATTTCAAAGTATTAATTAAAATAATAATATTTTTGCTGAGTGTGTATAATGAAATATAAAGAAGATGATACATGCATGTCATTCCTAGTTTCACCTATAATATAATATAATATATAGTTATAGTTATAGATTTATGAGTTACAGTCAATTTGATGCAATATAGCGTAAATATGTTTTTTTTTTTTAATTTCGTACTATAAATTAAATCCATTTGATAATAATATATTATAAAAAAAGTATTTTAAGCAAATAATGTTGATATTACTAATATCTTTAATTTCTATAATAATATATAAATTAAATATATATAATTTTATTGTCTTAAATATGTTGTCAATCAAAAAGACATAAAAAGAAAAATCAAGTTAGAATATATTTATTTTACGAAAGTGGTTTTTGGAGGGAAAAAACGACACCAGGAAGTGACATGTGTCATTTCCGGTATCTGTTTTAGTATTATGTTATTGATTGATTTGGTCAATTGGCTGGCTAAACTATACACCCTATACCAACTTTGTTTTATGATTTTCAGGGCTGCCACTTGGGTTCGAGTGCTTATATGGATGACAATTGGAGTGCTTATTTATGCATTATATGGGAGGACTCGTAGCAAGCTACGGGATGCAGTTTATGTGCCTGCAGCGCATGCAGATAAGATCTTTCGTGGTTTGAGCAGTCATGCCTAGGCAATTATACAATATTAATTGAATGCAGGATCTAATGCATATGACAGTGGTTATATACACAAATATTACATCGTTTGTTGTTATTAAGTAGATGTTTGCAATGTATATACTGGTATATGATTTTGTTTGTAGCTGTTAAATTCATGTGTTGTCTGGGTTGCAAGTATCACATGGGTTTGTAAAATTTTGTGGCTTTCTTGTCCGTCATTGGAAAACCTAAAATACTTTGGGAAATGTCCCATATATTTATTTTTCCCAAGATTAAAC
This sequence comes from Chenopodium album, assembly GCF_948465745.1. NCBI lineage: Eukaryota > Viridiplantae > Streptophyta > Magnoliopsida > Caryophyllales > Amaranthaceae > Chenopodium > Chenopodium album. Next base: position 38,897,842 of record NC_137844.1, read on the forward strand.
CTTTGAATTTGATTACTATGCATTAGCCTTCTTGTTTGATTTAACACCACTTACTGTACGCAAGCACTAAGTTGTTTGTCGAAAAATATGTGCCCTGAAGGGATGGCAATGGGTGGGGTCAAATGGGAGACCCGCCCCATCCCCGATTTAGTGGGGTGAGGATGGAAGGAGGTTTGGCGGGTGATGGGGCGGGGATGGATATAAATACTGTACCCGCCATGGGTGGTGGGGCGGGTATGGATTTTAAAGAAATCCGCCCCATTACCCGCTTCATACTATTTTTTGTAAAGGTTGAAACAAGCTTGGAAGAGCTTAGAATCTAGACTATAATAATATAACAAACATTAAATATTATATTAATAACATATTATTGTCATATAATATGTCATTATGGTAGCAGGTATGGGGCAGGTTTTTGGTGGGTATAGATATCCAAATGGGTGGTGGGCGGGGGGATGGATATTAACTTGTACTCGGCAGGACGGGTATGGATGTGGATATTGTACCCGCCATGGGTGGTGGGGCGGGGATGGGTATACTAGGCGGGTATGGTCGTATGGGGGCGGAGGTACCATCCTCCTCACCCGACTCGCCCCATTGTCATCCCTAGTGTCCTGGCCAACTTTTCGTAAAAAATTAATTTAAATAGAATACAAAGTGTATTATCCATAACCCTTAAAAGCCCCGGGTTGGGGAATTTTAACTTTTTCACTTTTCCTTATGAACAGTGATGTTCCTCATATGCCCCTTTCCTTTTCTTTTCCTTATGAACAGTGTCGTTCCCTTTTTGCCCTTCAAAATTTTCTTTTTTTTTTTAATTTATTTATTTTGTCGTTCCGCTTTTGCCCCTCTTTTTTTTTTTTCCTTTTCTTATGAACAATGTCGTTCCCTTTTTGCCATTCATAATTTTCTTTTTTTTTTCCTTCTTTTAATTTTTTTCCTTCCCAAACATTAAGCTATAACACTGAATTCTTGTGCTGGCAGGTTGTAGAGCTAGACACCTCAACTTAGGAAGTCAAGCATGTGCTGGCAGGTTTTAGAGTTGGGACACCTCAACTTAGGAAGTCAAGTAAGATTATTGTCGTTAACCTTAGCTTAATTATCTAGTGTTGCAGTTGTTAGCATAATAAACATAAACAAATTTATGTAGCTTATATAACTGTATTGTAATAATAGGATAATGACTGTGGTGTTGTGTTTAATTATATTTGTTTTGTTTGTAATTTTTAATATTTACTACGCTTGTAATTATATTTGTTTATATTTGTTCACTTTTTCGTGATTTTGTATGTGTTGAGTTACTCTTTGTAGGATTATCTAATTCATTTTGTTGTTCATAATAATGGATTAGTGTTATTTCTAATAGGTGACGAGGTTTTGTTTAGTTTATCGGATTGGATTCAAACTGATTAGTTGTTAATTTAATTTACATTGTATTCACCTAATATCGATTTACTTAGTTTAGAAAACTAAATTCTTAGATGGGTGTAAGCAGGTAATGAAAATTGCTTTAGTTGATATTTATTTTGCTTTGTTTACTTAAAGACTGTGTTTGGGAGATCCAAGTGAGTTGCAATCGATTGTCTAGTGGTTATTCGGTTGTTAACTGGATGTTAAGGTGAACTACGCAAACCATGTTATTATCCAGAGAATTTTCAGGTGACTCTGCATGCTACTTATAGTGTTTCATTACCAAAACAATGGTAGAAAAAAAAAACAGAGAGAGGGTAATAGGAATAGGTAAGAAATCTTCAGCCTGAGGTATTCTTTAGTGGTTTTTCTGGTTTAAATCAAACTAAATGTTGAATTGTTATGATATGAAGTGCACTAATTTGTCTGAAATTGCTTTGCATTGTATAAACACAATATTGTACTAAACCTTGATACAAAACACTGGACATTATACAGATCAAAGAAAAACATCATTGATAACACATTGCTTGTACTGATTTGGACTTACAATATGGACTCTTAATTAGTGTCGTTTAAGTAATTTGGTTGTTAAAATGGTTGCAAGTGTAGTTGTTCTTTATTGTGCAGTGTTTTGGTTCTTAGAGTTTTACATTTAATTAAAGGTGAATTCTAATTTGGTGTCCATGGCAGCTTTAAACTACACTCTACTATTTTGGGTGTGGCCTTTTGGAACAAAAAAAATGTGATTTACTTCGTTTGGATTTTTTAAGGCTATGGATGGACGATCTTAAAAATGATGTTATATTGTTCTGTTTTTCATGTTTATGTTTGGCATTGATATGTCCAAAGACCCATATGTTGTTCAGATCACTTAATTAGAATGAACATTATTATTGTAGCCAAATTGTTTAAATTAGATTCATTTTGTTGTGTTATGTCTGTTGATTTGCTTTGTAAAGCAATGTATAACTGTTAATCCTGATTACTATACCAAGTACACTTATGTTTAGGAATAATTACATTTTAACATTAGCAAAGTTCAATCTTTGTTGTTATATTGTTATAAATGTCTTTGTATGATGGTTATTGTTCTTGACAATTATTTCCCTTTTTATTAATTTTTGTATTGTTGTTTCTTGTTGTTGGTGTAGGTATCAAACAACAAGAATTGCTGTTTTTTAGTGCTATAGTTTTTGTTGTACGTGTTTACGGTCACTTCTTTATTTTATCCTTTTAATGAATGATGTCTGTTCAAAATAGCATTAGTTTGTTTAAGCATGTATTGTTGTGAATGATTCTACTGATTTTGTATGTTGTTGCCTTTTAGTTTGGTCTTAGCATGAAACATATACATGTTCATTTTCTGTGTTGTAGTGCTTTTAAGGTGTTAGGAGGTCTTAGTTTTGTTTGTTTTTAGCTATCATACATGTCTGGTGACTTTGTTATTGTCTATGGAGTCATAGTAGAGACTCTTGTGTATTAAAGGTGCTGGGAGGTTAATATAGTGAGGAAATTAGTGTATTTGTAAGCCTTGCTAGAATGTTAGAGTTGCAAGGTAGATTTCCACTTGATCTGATGATGCCCTGTAGTAGCTTAGCTTCTGATGGTATATATTGATCAGCCCACATGTCATGGTGTCTGAACCGTTGAGAGTTACCATTTCTTTTCAATGCTTATTGAATTAGGTTATTGGTTTCCTGAAGTTAGCAACTCCTACTTACAGCTTGGCCGATGAATATGAGAATGTTGTTGACCTTTCTCTTGTTACTTAGTGTATTCTTTCCTCTTATATCTTTGAAGGCGGTCCTGATGTAACCCTTGATGCCTCTCGTGAAAAGGCAGCTAAACAAGCTGTTCACTTTTTACGGGCAGAATATAGGCTGCAAGTTGATGATCTTACTACATATGCTATGTACATCCTCGATCTTTGTGCTTTCCTTTATGAGATGAAGCGCATAGCTTTAGACTCTTTGAACAAGCCTTCACCAAAGGGTGTGACCAAGTGGCCTGTTCCACTAGCCAAAACCCATGGTGTTAAATGCATATGCATCGACTACATTGATGTTTTGCGTGTTTTGGTGGTTGCAACTAGGGCCAGGGTCTCTGCTATTTAGGAGGTTGAGCTTACTACAGGGAAGTGGGTGTCTTGGTTGACAGTATATCCCTTTGACAATGCTGGGATGGAGTGTGTTTATAGCCCTTTGTTCAGCACTTGTAAGGCTGTAAAGCAAGATGCTGCTAAACGAGCTTTCAAGTTCTTATGTGTTCGTTACAATGTAGACATAGTCGATCTGAACTATGGAAGGGGACTTTATTCTGGTGTTAAGTGTGCATTAGCTAGGGAAAGCTACATGTCAGTTAGGGAACGTGCACTTGGAAAGCAAGAAGATTTGCATCTAGCTCCTTATATGGGTGAGAGTGACTACTTGACACCTCGATTTGGTTATCATAAGATTCCAACTCGTGCATTACCTCCAGCAGCCCCTTGTAAACCTAAGGCTTCTTCTTCATTTGGCTAACATGATGCTGAGCATTCTGCCCCAATTCCTGATGGTTTATTTGTTCCAGTCCTTGCTGACTTAGATACAGTGTTTAAGCGTCGGAAGATATATCTTAGTTTGGTTGGAACCTTGTAGTTCAACTGGAACCTTGTAGTATTTAAGTTTAAGAGTTTATGTTGTGTCAACATTGTTTTGTGCTTTGAGTATTCTATTGTTGATGTAGTTCCAACTTACTTTCACCTTTCCTTGTAATGTTATCCTATGGGAGTAGTACCATAATATTTAATGCACTCTTGTTGGTTTGAATGCAATGAATGATGTGTAACTTGGCTTCTCTATGGGTTTGTTGTAGTGTTTGTTTACTGTCATGCTTTAAATATTGAGTGCAAGGTTGTTATGCTTATGTACTTTGGTAACTCTCAATTGTTGATAAATTGCAGAATACAAGCTAATATTAGTCTATTACATTCCAGCTTGTTAGCTCTGTACATCTTAAGATGGGTATGTGTTTAGCATATATCTAAGTGGGGCAAAGAAGATGGTTATTATATATTAATGAATATAATTGACAAAGATCATAAAACAAGTGTTTAAAAGTCACAACTGCTGTGTATAATATTGTCTCTAATCTTATGTCAGGGTCCATTACTGTAGGCGTCGTTTGAAGCGCACCTACGTTAAGCATGTATTGAATATGCTTGGGACTCATAGGAAGTGGGAATTGACATATGATTAGGGACAACGATTAGGGACAAGGAAAGTAGGGAGTCACCAACAAGTTTTTAAGGAACTTGTAAACCATTCACGGATCATTATAACTCAACCACGATAAGGGGCAACAATAGGCAACAACGATTGACCCGTGAAGGTTACACCCCATTCATAATCCATGAGATTACTAACTCCATATGGTTCGGAACCATGAAAGGAGGATCGGGGATGATAGTACGAAGTGAGTCATGGAGCCACATTCGCCCGTATTGACCTCTACTCGATTCTTATAGTGCAAAGTATTCCTGCGATCTCAAAGGCGTATAAACAAATATTCAATTCACTCCAAACTATAATTATGGTAAATTGGTTGAATATTAATGCACACATAATTCTAAAATATTATGATCACTTTGATTAAATAACAAGATTAAATGGAACCTAAACCGGTTGTCCAAATTATCTTATAAGTCGTGATTTTTCAATTACATATTCCCTTTAACATGCAATATGGTGATCAATAAAAAATATAATAAAAGCAACGTTAATATTGGAAGCAATTCAACAATAATAACGTTAGTCAAATCAAATAAAGAATTATATAAAAATAACCCTAATCATGATACTAGCAATAAAGAATAAAAATAAGAGTAATTAAGTGATTAATTACTCACTTTTCACGTTTCCTTGAATTTCTACATCATGAATAAATTGTTAGTAAATTTAATAAAAATATAAATCAAATTGAAACAATTAAATTAAATAAAAAGAGTGTTTCCGTCAAAAAAAAAAGTGTTGATTTGGTCCAAACCCTCAGTTAATTGTACCTTTCACGCCTTGGTTTAAGGATGGACCCTCAGGTAATGTATGGACTCCTTGGAGTTCTTAGGGGAAGTATGATGAGAGAATATGGAGGCTAGTATTTAGGCTAAAGAGGGAGAAGAGAATGATTGTTGGTGTAGGGAGAAAGAGAATGAATATTTTTTTATTTTTTTTTATTTTTTTTATGTCCCGAACTAAAGAAATCAGCAGGGTATTTATAGAGGAAATGAGAAGGGTTTTCCCCAAAACCCTAGAAAACAATAAATAAACACCGCGTCACGGTGTGTACATCACGCAGTACTGGCCACCGTGGCACGATATTGCGCACCGTGACACGGTGTACAGTTTTTCCTAAAATAGAAAACGTGTGAAAACACCATGCAAAGTATGTGTACCGTGACACAGTGCAAAATACCATGACACGGTACAAAGCACCGTGACTTGTTAGCATATGCCACGCCGCGGCGCTTTGCCTTGATGCGGTAAATTCCTGTTTTTATGCGTTTTTAAAACTGTGATAACTTTTAATCAATAACTCGGAATAAAACATATAATATATCGCTGGAAATATTATTAAGTCTACTTTCCAACTCAATTGGAATCTGGTCAAAATATTTTGTAGATTTTAAGATATGATCGTTTTAGTGAAAGGGTGTCGGTTTTGGGCCGAGTTTAGTGTTTCGCTCATATCTTATTTGTTTTAAATCGGAATTGGCCTTATGTTATACCGTTAGAAATCTTATTTCAATTTCTATCCAAAAAAATAATATTTGGATCAAAATTATAGGGCTACAAAATTAGTTCAACTCGGTTTTGTGATGTGGACACGAAAAGTGGAAAATAAGCTACGGTTTGGGAAATGGGTTAAGAATTGGATTGGTTTATGAAATGTATTGAATTGAATATGGGTTTAAGCACTTCAAATATTAAATACTCAACCCGACCAATAATGGTGGTGAAAGGTTGTTCATCATTGGTGTTGGTTTTGGGGAGACATTTTTAGGTTTCTACAATTACAGATAAGCCTAATATTATGGAAATTATGCAAGGCAGCGTTAATTGTGCTTAATACTCACACTTTTAATTGCTTTAATTGTGATTTTCATATATAAAATGAATAATGATTTGTTAGGCAGTATTAAACTTGGTTTTCTTAATAGAGGGAGCAATTGTTACTGTTGCTTATTTAGAGCCAATAAATGGTTTATCAAAAACAAACTCAGTAAGGTTGTACAGCTACATTTACTATTAAATTCATTTTATGAAATTTAAGCACGCTTTGCCTTACTGCTCTGTTTCATGTTTGTGTGGTTAGTGAAGTTAGTGAAAGCAGTGCACAGGTTGCACGTAGGAATAACAAACCCTGCCCCGAAAAAGGAAAGTATGCATGTTTTATTGATTGTTCTTTTGACTATTATTCCATGTGTATTAGACAGTTTTTTATTTTAAAAATAATACTTATAAGAAGAACCAGCTGTTGTTATTGGTCAACCACTTCCATTAGCTTCTTTACAAATGAAGGCTCCTCATTACTGTCCTAAATGCAGAGCTAAGAAATTTTAGTATGAATGGCTCCACTTTTGTTGTGGAAATGGAAGTATTAGGATTGATACAAATGATTTACCTGCTAAACTTCATCGTGTCTTTACATCTCAAGATAAGGATGCATTGCACTTTAGGCAGTATGTTCGCATGTACAATAACTTGTTTGCATTTTGCTCACTTGCAGGTGACTATAATGCTAAGACTCACAAAGGAATTTTTGTTTTCTTACTGCATGGTCAGATTTATCACGACTTTCCTGATTTGCTTCCTGAAAATGAAAAGCCTAAGTACTTGCAGCTTTATTTTTATGATGCACAGTTTGAAGTTATACATAGAAAAAAAACACTTTTCTTGAGGTTATGGGAGACATAATAGACATACAAATGCGGGTCACAAGTGCAAACCCATACGCTTGCTTCTTCAGATCATTAAGAGAACTGACCATAACTCATACTACACAAATTGTCATTAATCAGAGCACATTATTAGACCAACGAGTGTAAAATACACCTTCAACTGATGAGGTGGCTGCTATATGGCCAGATATCATGTCTTCTAGTGATTACAATAGTCCATATATAGTTGTGTCAGGAAAATCAACCAAATCTCATCGGATATATCACTATTATGGATGCTATGATCCATTACAGTACCTTCTTCTCTTTCCATATGGTGATTGTGGCTAGACTCCAGGTTTGCGAAAGATTTACAAAATTTCACGGCAAGAAGCCTTAATGGATGTTAGTCCTATTTCTTCATGTGTTGTTCATTCAGAAGAGGGTTTATTAGAAGAAGAGGCTAAACGTAAGTATTTAGTAGAAAATAAATTGCTTACTAATTCAATACAACATATATGCATTGGTGCACACTTAAACTTATTTGACAATTTTTTTGGCATACAAGTTCAGCAGACTCTTTAGGGAGCTCTAACAGGCATATATCTCCTAGAGAATACCACGCTTACAAGTTACAAATCATGCCAGGGAACATGCTTTTCGTGGAGGCCGATGTTTCCATCAATACATTGTTGATATGTATGTCAAGATTGAAAACACAAGGCTTGATTTTTTTAGGAGGAATCAGCAAACAATAAGAGCAGATTGTATCAAGGAATTTCGGATACTATCGAAGATGGGGAGAAAAGTGCAAACAATATTGGTCGGCAAGTTATTTTGCCACCAACCTTTATTGGTGGGCCTCGTGATGTGAAGAGGTGATATTTAAATGCTATGGCGCTTATTCAGCGGTTTGGAAAACTAGATCTCTTTGTTACTATGATGTGCAATGTTAAATGGCCAGAAATATCAGCTGAGCTCTCTGAGAGTGAAACTGCAGCTGATCGTCCAGATGTTGTTGCTCGTGTTTTTAGAAGAAAGGTAATTGCTCTGAAAAAACAAATCATGGAAGAAAAGGTTTTTGGGAAGGTGACATCTATGGTGTATGTTGTGGAATTCCAAAAAAGAGGCCTACCACATGCTCACTTCCTTATTATCTTAGAGCATGGGTATAACTTACAGGTCCTTCAGATTACGATAAATTTGTTAGTGCAGAAATTCCTTCTACTAAGTCTCCTCAGTTACGCAAAATTATTCCAAGGCACATGATGCATGGCCCCTATGGTAGTTTAAATCCTTATTGTGGATGCATGAAAAAGAAAATTGGGGATTATGTTTGTAAATATAACTACCCTAAGTCATATGTTGAATAGACCACTACTAATGATGATGGCTTTTCATTGTATAAAAGGCGAAACACAGGAGAGCATGTAAGGATTCGTGGTGCCAATCTTGATAAGCGATGGGTCATTCCTTATAATCCATACTTATCATTGCTATTTGACTGCCATTTAAATGTTGAAGTCTGTTCTACTATTCAAGCAATGAAATACCTTTATAAGTATGTTTACAAGGGTCATGACTATTTTTCTTTTAATGTTGTTGGGGAAGGTAATGAGGGTGTTGATGAGATTAAGAGTTTTCAAGCTGGTAGATGGGTTTCTCAATGTGAAGCAGCTTGGAGAATATTTGGGTTTGATCTGTTTGAAATGACTCCTTCTGTCATGTTGTTACTAGTGCACTTGCCAAATATGCAGACTATCTACATGAGGTCTCATGAACGGCTTGATTCAATTGTTGAACATGAGTAAAGAAGCAAAACTGCTTTGATAGAATTCTTTAGCATAAATGCAGCCATTCCTAAGGGTACAGGTCTTCGATATACTGAAATGATTGCAGAATATAGACGGGTTAGCAGCCATAAGGTTTGGGTTAGAAGAAGCTACAAAAAAAAATGTTGGTCGTATGGCTTTTGTGGTTTCTACAGAAGGAGAGAATTTCTTTTTGCGCCTGTTGCTTGGTAAAGGGGGTCATTTTATCATCTTAAACTGTTGATGGATTTTTATACTCAATCTTTCAAGAGGCTGCTATCAGCAGGGATTTTTTCAGGAAGACAATGCCACTACTACTTTCTTGGAGGAGGCAGCAACACAAATGCCTTCAGCAATTAAGCAACTCTTTGCAACCCTGTTAATCTTTTGCTATCCAATTAAGCCAAATGCACTTTGGTTGCATTTCTATAGTTCATTGTCTGAAGATTTTAAGCATAAATATCCTAATTGCCAGTCTAATGTTATGAAATTTACTGTGAAGGAGTTGGAGAGCAGCTTAGAATCCATGGGTAGGTCATTGGAATATTTTGGATTAGACCATTTGATTGATGAAACAGATGATAGGATCCATGTCACAAAAGATGTTGCAGATGCTCTAGAAGCACCTATTCCTCAAGCTGCATTTCACATCATTATGTGTCATATCCTAGATGGCGAGCCTGGATGTTTTTTTGTAGATGAACCAATTAAGTGGAATTGGGAAAGCTTTATTATACCATGCTTTGTATGTTGTGGTGCGTTTGGCAGGAGAAATAGTTCTGCCTACAGCAACATAAAGTATTGCAGTTTCTAATATCCCCTGTGGAAGAACAACACACTCAAGATTTAAGATACCATTAGATTTAGAAACATCACTTGCTTGTGATGTTCCTAAACAAGGAAGCTTAGTTGGTCTAATAAGAGAAGCTGTTCTTATCATTTGGAATGAAGCTTCTATGGCACGTAGAGAAAATATTGAATCTTTAGATGGCTGTGAGATCTCTGTCATCCTAACCAGCCTCTTAGTGGAAAGGTGATTGTTTTTGGAGGAGATTTCAAGCAAGTGTTGCCTATTTTGTCTCGCTGACACAAAAAGAGGTTGTTGGTGTAAGTGTAGTTAGTTCCTACATTTGGCCTCTTTTGACCAAATTTCGATTAATAGAAAATATCAGAGCTAAAGAAGACCTACCATATTCAGCTTTCCTACTTGCTCTAGGAAATGGACAGTTACAATCAACTGAAAATGCTTATGTTCGGTTGCCATAGCATATTATTAAGTATTATGCTCCAAATGATGATCCTGATTCTATGTTTCCTGCCACTATTTTCCCTGAAATTTGTGTGCCAGGATTTGATAGCAACATATTTAATGAAGGAGCGATTATCACAGCTATGAATAAGGAAGTTGATGCCATAAATGAGTACATGATTGGGTTGTTTCCTGGCATATCTACTATGTATGCAAGTTATGACTCAATACTACTTGACGATAGCTGCACACTATACCCTCCTGAATTTTTTAATACACTTTGCCTGGGAGGAATGAGTCTTCACCAACTTATGCTGAAGATAGGCAGGCCTGTTATTTTATTACGCAATTTTAACACCCTCTAAAGGCATGTGTAATGGGACTCGCCTTATTTGTAGACGATTCCTTCCTAATTCTATTATCGGTGAAATAGCATTAGGGCATTATAAAGACACATTCTATTTTGTACCTCGGGTGAACTTAAGGTCTTCGGCTTCTTCTAAGTATCCTTTTCAGTTTGAACGAAAGCAATTTCCATTGAAATTAAGCTTTGCTATGACAATAAACAAGTCTCAAGGGCAGACACTTAGTCAAATATTAATATACCTTCCACAACCATGCTTTTCTCATGGTCAACTATATGTTGCTCTTTCTCGTGCCCAAAGATTTGATAATGTTACTATCTACACAACTCGACCACCAGCTATTTCTCCTGGAACAAGTGTCAAGAATATTGTATCATATGATGTGCTGCAACTAGCTAATATTATTTAAAATGTCATCTTCTAGGTAAACTTAGATTTATCATCATTGCTTTTGTACATATATAAATTTGAGCAGTTTTTTGGTTTCTAATACATTGTTTATTACATTGACTTTGTCTTATCCTTTGATTTTGCAGCCATTGTACGTGTTGATTTGTAAACATAGTTCGTTCAGAGAGAACATTGGATTTTACATGTTACACTTACAATACTTGAAGTTATTTTGGATATATGCCATCTATTTTGGTCAGTTTTGCAATGGCCAATTTAGCTAAGCGATTTTAAATTGCTACATTTTAATATGATATGTATATGACTTGTATTTTCTCATTTAAGATATATTTAAAACGATAACTCCATATTATATATTTACCTTTCTTATATTAGTGTATAGATGTATGTTTTTACTACCACTAAATATTATAATTTTCAATTTGAAAATAGAATACATTTTACATGGTAATAATATACAAGCGATAGATAAGTAATGAATTACTATAATGTTTTGATAATAAACAAAAAGCCATGAAATATTTCTATTATTTTAAATTTCATTATGCTAACAGAGGAGTCTAAATCATATTAATCAGATGTCTCAATAAAGTATATTAAAGCTAAGGTTACTTGTGTTATTGGAAAACCTGAACAAGGGAACTCACTATTATCCAATTAAAATAAGCACATTCTTATTTCCGGTGATATTACACAGGTTTATTTTTCTAGCATTAATATTTCCTTTGTTCTATATAAAGACTACTTTATTACTCTCTCAAAACATACTTCTAATTTCCTTTTTAGAGTTAAGCTTTCTTACAGATTATTTTCTCTGATTTATGCTGCTAAGGTACGTTCATTAATAGTTTTATTCTCATGTTCTTAAATCATTAAGTTATTGCTTATTTGCATTTATTAGTGTTCTTTGTTAGATTTTATTTACTGTCATATCTTGATATATATGGTTGTTGTGCCTTCTAGTATTTAAGATCTACACTTTTTTTTTATTTACTTAATTGCATTTAATACCATGACTTATTTAATGCATTTCACTATGAGAGCTCTATTTGGGTGCTTACTATGTACAATATAATTTAGATGCAATTATGGTTGTCTATACTATAATGTTATAGTTGTTGAGCTTATTATGGTTACTTACTTTGACGAGGTTGTTTGTATGATAGAGAACATAATTTAAATGTACACTTAAAATATAAATACAAAATTAAACAAGGCATCTTATCAGTTTTGCATGTTTTTATCTTACACTTGCAAGAACTGCAACAACCTTTTTATTAGTGCCTTACCATGTACTGTATAGCATTGAACATTGACAAGCATTATTTGATAATGTTTCTTACATGCATCTGTATTAGATGAAGCCTCAATACGTTCCTATGGACAAACTAACTCCAAAAAACAAGAAATATAAGATTAAAGTTAAAGTCAAGGAAAAGTCTCCTACAAAATATCCAGAAAACAAAAAAGCCTACCAGAAACTTGTGTTTGAAGATGATGAGGTATACTGCTATTACCATTTAGTGCTTATTGTAAATGCTTAAGCTAAATATAATCTGATTTTTTTTCCCTGTTACACATATAAGGCAACAAAATCAGAGGCACTCTATTTGATGATGAGATTGAGAATTTTCAGAGTATATTAGAACATGAGAAAGAGTACGTCACAGCGTATGCACCAATCAGAAATACCAATGCGATGTATCGCCACAAGGAAGGTGACTACTACTTGTCATGTGGAGGGTCAATTGCAATCCAGCCACTCAATCCTAACACCGGTCCTATTTTTCCAAAATACATTTCTATTGCTTAAGTGCCACCAAGTAGTGTAGATGATCCCTTTGGTAATATTTTCTCTCTGATTTGGCATGTCACTGACCTTATTTGGCATCTTTAACTTTCACTGACCTTGTGATTATTAATGTAGACATTCTTAGAGTTGTAATGTATTTAATTAGGAAGACATACGAAATAAAAAAACAAATAGCGACTATGAATTTGATGTGCGTGATGTCATTGTTGTTGATGATAGTGTGCAAAAGTTAGTATACATTCATGCATATACATAGTCAACGGATTTGATTTCTTCCATCTATTTTAGCAATAACTTGTTACATTTGCAGACTTGGTGATGGACTTGTCATTTCTCTGTATGGAGAACTTGCTACTAAATGTTGTGCTCGACTAGCAGCCTGGTGTGAATCTTACATGGTGTCAGCTTCCAGCATTTGCAGCTAGCTTCCCACACTGGTTTAAGTCTCCTCTTACTACTTTCATACTGATTGATTAACTATGTTTATGCTTTAACTCATATTTTATGACCTAGGGTTCTCATTGGCATCATTTATGTCGACAAATATTGATACTAACCCCACGGGTCCGGTAGTTGATGCATTAAAGGCTTGGTGAGCTAATATACTTTATGAATTTAAGTAATTTTTTACATGAATATTCGTTGATTAGTAAATATTTTATCTGAAACAGGATATTAGAGAACCAGGATTGCCTTTATGATCACATGGGCCATCAACTGACCATTAGGGAGGCTTACAACTCTAATGTTATAATGACTGTCAAAGATCTCAATAAGAAAACGGTAATTGTACATTTCCTTATTCATATAAAGCATCTACATCTTCAATAAACTATTCTCATATACGTATGTTTACTTGCAGTCAACGCTACAAGATATTATATCAAAGAAATTGCCCTCTTAGGTTCAAATTTCGCCCTATTAGGCAAAGAGGGCAATTTTAAAATCGCCCCCAAGTTGCCTTATTAGCTTCAAAGGGCATACAAATCTTTCGCCCTCTTTGTTAAATATCAAAGAAGGCAAAAATTTTCGCCCTCTTTGATCAAAATCAAATAGGGCAAAATTTTCGCCCTCTATGATTGAATCAAGCAAGATGAAAAGTTTTTTTGCCCTTTGTAAACAACTCAAACAAGTCAATTCATATTGCCCTCCGTGCTCAAAATTCGCCCTGTTTGATCAAATTTTAAAGGGCAAAATCAAAGTCGCCCTCTTTGTTCAATTTTTAGTTTTTTTAAAAAATAATATTAGGAGGGATTACATTTAGGAAAAAAAAAGGTGTTAATAGGCATAAATTCTGATTTTGTCATTATATATACAAAAGTATTAACCAAGTTTTCCTAAATAGCAAATATAACTAAACCAAAGAGTACTAAAATTTAATAATGTACGTTCCTTCTATGTTCCTTCTACTAGCAAAATTTTCTATCTTACTTCCTTCATCTTGTCTATTTTGAATTTGCAATTTCTTGTATCCTTCTCCAGTTCTATCTATCCTGCCAGCAATCAAGAGATTAAAAAGTAAGCTGAATGTGTACATGAACAAAAACCACACATTAAAATCCTATTTTGTTAGATCATGGAGGTATAAATAACTAGCTTCCTTAATACAAAAAATTGAATTACGGATAGAATTAGCAGACTGTTGCAGTAATAACTTCACTTTGAGCTGCTAGGCTAGTTGCCTTAATTTTAAGAGTTGAAGCAAACTGCATGAACTACTATTCTGGCTAAGGGTTATGAAGACATATTGCCAATTTGACTGACTTAGCAGATGCTCGATAACATATTGCATCAGTAAAATTAACAAACAAATATCTCACGCTTTGGGAAAGTAGAAGTCTTGACAAGGCATCACTTGAAAATGCATCCACAAGGCAAATTTATGCAATGAGTGAGCTAGAAAATATTACCTCTATCAAGCATCAAGGCCAGTCTTCTCCATGGCTAACCGAAGCTTTTATTCTAGGTCTTCTTGTTTCTTCTTAGACGCTTCCAATTCAGCTCGCATCGTAGTATTTTCATTTTGTATTTTGTCAACATTATATTCAAGCTCAGCTCTTCCTATCTTTCCATCTTTAGACGACACCGGGTGCCCTTTGCCTAAACCTCGGGCATTACCCGAACGATGTCCAAGAACCTTCACATAAGCTTCTTCAAGAGTAAGATTATCAACCCCCTTTTCACCAATTTCTTTCTCATGCAACTCCCTTAATTCCTTGAACTTCTCCTCCGCCTCATCGTCAAACTTCCCATTTTTATGCCTTACAAGATAAAACAAAGTCAGAATATTAAAATAAAGAAAAACAAAGTGTTTGTGCATTAGACAAATATTCAATATACCTCTTTAACTTCTCCCATAACTTTAAATATATGGGATCATCATTAGCTTGGGATGAGGTGGTTACATTTGAACTAGAACCATTGGTTTTAGTGACCTCATTCTCATTTTCACAAGCTTGTGCCTCAAGTTCCTATCAAAGAAAAAAGAAGAGGCATACTTATCTCAGTACCAACTAAATAAAATGCCATAGGCTGACTCTTAAGCATTTTATAAGTATGTTTAGTAAGACTAAAGTTACTAAAATTGTAGTACTCGCATGTTATAAACCGTCTTATTCAATTTGGCAATGATAAAAACAAAAAGTTTCCCTGGTTGTTTTCAGTCTCACCAATTATTATTAATTTGATCAATTCTAAAGTAAGCCAATATGATTTGATCAATTCTAAAGTAAGCCAACATTTGTTAGAATAAGAAAAAAAAGACATAGCATTATGTCACAAGTTGACAGCTTCAAGCTTTAAAAAAATTGGTCACCAGTTTATAAGTAGGCAACAGGACATGAAGCAGTCCACAGGTTGCTATTTAAAAGAAGCTCTTAAACTGGCAACAGGGCATGAAGTAGTCCACCAGTTTACAAGCAGTCGAAGGAGATGAACACGCATTGTCGCTCGGTCATGGTCAAAGTAATTTCGACAATTCAAACAAGGGCACCTCTTCTTATCCCCAGAATTAAGGTTAGTGTCCTTGAAAGCAAAATCAAGAAAGTATTTAACACCATTTCGGTAACTTGGTTGAAGCCTACCTTTCAACCCTTGAACATGCATCCAATTTCTATCATTATCCATTCTATATTACATAAAACAATATATAAGTTGATACAAGGGATGGGTGGAATAAAATCCAACATTATAGCAACATATACAAGTTGACCAATAGTCTAATGAAACAGAAGTACAAATTGATAGAAACTAATCACCTACAAAAGCAAACATCTGTCACTGAAAATACTTTTATAGCAACATGCAGCAAGCTAAAACAATACCTAACTTGATAGTTAGAAATAATTAGTATGTGGTTGCAAACAGCTTTGGAGAAAACCAGATATTAATTAGGGTATTTTGTTTTTTACCACCTCACAAAAACACGAAAATCTCTTTTACCACCTCCCAAAAAAAGTATTTTACTTTACCACCTCATAAAAAACACGAAAATAGGTTTTACCACCATTGAACTGATTCCGTTTAGGAATCCGTTAAGTGGGCCCATAAAGCCACGTGTCGTGTTATTATTGGCCAAAAAAAGAAAAAAATAAAAAAAAAAAGAAAAAAAAAAAAAAAAAAAAAAAAAAAAAAGAAAAACCTAAAACTACCCAGCCACCACCACAGCGCCACCATCGCGCCACCACCCCCTTCCCCCCAATTCACCACAACCCTCCCCGAAACCACCACCCGCGTCGCACCACCAGCCCCAACCCACCTGAACCCTCCCCCTCCCTTTCCCACAACCGCGTCGCCCCCAAAACAACCAAACCCAAAACCCTAGATCCCCACCACGGCCACGAATCTGGCCACAAATGGCCGAAATCGGCCGGTTTTGGGGCTCAGTGGCCTTGATCGGCCGATTTCAGCCTTTTAAGGTCAAATTCGTGGTCGTTTTTGGGGGGATGAGTTTTGGGTTTGGTGGTTTTTGGAGGCGATACGGTTGTGGGGAAGGGAGGGGGAGGATTTAGGTGGGTTGGGGCTAGTGGTGCGACGCGGGTGGTGGTTTCGGGGAGGGGTGCGGTGAGTTGGGGGGAAGGCGGCGGTGGCGCGGGGGTGGTGCTGCGGTGTTGGCTGGAGTAGTTTTAGGATTTTTGTTTTTTTTTTTTTTAATTTCTCTTTTTTTTTTTAACAAATAAAATGCTGACACGTGTTACTGTGGGCTACACTTAACGGAATTTTTGGATGGAAACCGTTAAGTGGTGGTAAAACCTATTTTCGTGTTTTTTATGAGGTGGTAAAGTAAAATACTTTTTTTGGGAGGTGGTAAAAGAGATTTTCGTGTTTTTGTGAGGTGGTAAAAAACAAAATTTCCTATTAATTAAACCCCTCATGAAGGATATGAGACAACTTCATTCTAAACAATTTTAACATATCTATGAAAATAAGTCATTATTATCACCTAACTTCATAGTAACATGCAGCAATTCAACCACTTACAAACTGAAGTCTAATTTAAGTCGTTTAACGACCAAACATTAGTATTACACTTAATTTTGTGCTGAAGGAAATGCATAACATCTCTATTAATCCAACTATCACAGAAATATCATACTATCAAAAACAGAATTAATGAACATCAATTTGAAAAGAAGTCCAATCAACAGAGCCGAAAATAATAGCAATTTCAAGTTCAATAAACAGGTTGCAATTGCTTAAATGTTCAATAGTTCTCCTTTCAATTAAACTGAAAACGGAATCAATTTTTCTCACTGAAAATTCAAATTAAATTACGGAGTACAAAATTCACCAAGAAGCATGAAAACGAAATAAATCCACAGATAAAATGGCAGTAACAAAAAAAGAACTTCAAATTCAACAAAACCAAAAATAACTGCAATTTCAAATTCAGTAAACGTCGTTGCAATTACTGAAAACAGTAACCTTTCAATTAAACTGAAAAATACACCAACTTTCAACTCTTTCAAACACATGTACAAATTCAACCAGGCCTCTTACTTTAAATTATGAAGTATAAGATTAATTAGGAAAACAGAAATTTCAACCAAATACATATAAAATTCAACCAAATCAATCATCAATAGCAAGAACGGGTAATTAAATTGGAGCAAGTAATCAATCATCAATAGCATAACATAAACTGCATTCATTCCTAACTTGCTTCACAGTAATCAATAGTCGAACATCGAACCGATAGCTCATACAAACAAACCAAAACAAATTACAATTATCACAATTCATGGTAATCAATAGCTCATACAATTAAGCAATTGATTCGATAAATAGCTATAAAATACGAATAATCTCAAATGTAACATGCAATGAGACAATACCTGAAACGTTCGATTTAGGTGAGATTCGAGCAAGAGATAGAGCAGATTCGAGCAAGAGATTTGATCCGAGCAAATGATTCGAGCAGAAAATTCGAGCGGATAATTCGAGGAATCAATTTGGGCGTTTAGGGTTCAACATTTTTGACAGGAGAGAGAATGAGCGTTTAGATAGAGGTCGTATTATTTTATTACTTGTAGTACTTTCAACGAGGGCAAATTATAATTTTTCCCTCTTTGTTCTAAATTAGAGGGCAAAACTAAACTTTCTCCCTCTTTGCTCTGATATATAGGACAAAAATTAAATTTGCCCTCTTTGCTTTGAAATAGAAAGACGAAAGTAAAATTTTCCCTCTTTGCTCTGTAATAAAAGGGCGATTATAATTTTGCCCTCCTTGATAGAAACTAACAAGGCAAACTACAACTCGCCCTCCTTGACCAATTTATGTCGCCCTCTTTGATCTTTTTCTTGTAGTGCAACTACAACCACTGCGTATGAGTGCCACTGGATTAAGGTTACAATTTCAGCTGCTAAGCAAGAACAAGTCAATGCCCACATTGGATGCAACGGATGTGGAAAACACAGTTATAACGTTGAAACTGTCAAATTTTACTGTGATGTTTGCAATGCTCAATGGATTGTAGAAAAGAGGTACATGTTTCCAAGCATAAGACCTTTGGTACTTCAATTCATCATATTATTAACTAATTTTTTTTATTTCCAGGGTCAGTATCAGCTTCCATGCAACTGATGACACTAGTAGTTTCCGTTTAGCTACATATGGAAAGTAGTGTGAGACATTGCTAGGCCTCAAAGACACAGAACTTATACAGAAGAAGGTAGAGAGTTTTAAATCAATTACTGGAAACGCTGTTACCATGTTGAATTCCAATCTTTAATAACACTACAGGTTATCTGTATACTAATTTACATGTTGCCTTTCTATGTGCAGATGAAAGACTGGCCTGAATTTGAATATATGGCTTATAAACTAAAAGAAAAACCACTTAAGCTTGAAGTAGGCCAACTGCTGCAATCAAGAGGGTTGGCTATCTGAAATGGGTTGTGAAATCTGTTTTGCGTGAGTGAATTCTGGCTGTTTAGACCTTGGGCTTCTAGTAGGAGCACATTTTTTGGGTTCAACTACTTGGTCATTTTGAATGTGTTCCTACTCGACACCTTTTGCAACAATGCTATGTTTTCTGTGATTCCATATGGCTAATTAGTTCCTCGTTGTTATGTAATTCTAAACTATTCTAACATCGCTATTATGTTATATTTTGGAATTTGCTAGGTAACTTCAATTCTGCATGCTTATAAGTACCTTATCTTATTATTATTATTATTATTATTATTATTATTATTATTATTATTATTATTATATTTTCTATCAAATGAGTTATCTGAGCTTAGACTAATCTGCATGAAGTCTGCTAATATTTATTCTCATTTTATGACTTTAAAATGTGTTTTGTTAATGCTATATGCTTTAGCTCCTGTCTGAATTAAAGAAGATCAGCTATTTATTAGCTTATTGATGAAGTTATTTACAAACTGCAGTTGTTTTAGCCATATTCATTTACAATCTCCTTTAAAGTTTTTTATTTAGATTGCAATTAGTTGACCATCCTTTTCACCACTATATAGTAAAAATGCAGATATCACAAATAACAGCTTTGTAACAACAATTTTAAAATTAATAAATTTATAATATATAGCATAACCCTCAAATAAGCATCCATTACAACACAATGTTCCAAATAATCTACTAACACTTATCATAATTACTTAGCTTATCACATGCACGAAACATGTTGACATAATACACACTCACCTTATACACTAAACATGTTGACATAATTTTGTCTTACACTCACCCTATTATAGGAAACATCTTCTAAATTACATATTAAACAAGAACTTATTAATTATTGACTTTATCATTTTCACCATCTTCATAAGAAGTTTTGTTGTTAGAGCTAGAGGAATGCATGTACTCGACTACAGATATGGCACAAAACCATTATCAGAATCAATAATCAACACTTACTACCTCATTGCCTTCAGTTTTTTATCTCTACCCAACACAGAATCTTCATCATGTTTATTTGTTACTTGTTCTGCATCAACTTTAGCTAACAGAGCCCCTCATGCACTTTAGCTCTGCGTATTGGGGCTTGACTAAAATCAATCAAAAGTGCAGCATTATGAGAATCACTCAAAAGATTATGCTAAACCTTTTCCCCTTTTTTAAAGCTCCTAATTTCAGAAATATCACTTCCTAATTCATGCAATGTTCGTCCTGATTTCTAACGGATACATAGGCAACCTCACATCGAGGTGTGGCCACATTCATATGCATGATCGAGTCAAAGAATATCCAATGCTTATCCTTATCCATCTAGAGCTAGACTTGGGGGCTTGAACCCACATCTCTTAGCCTACCTAGCCTAAAGAGTCACCATCTCGACTCTTCTCACATTTCTTTCCATCACCATAATCTTTGCAGCCAGCCTTAGTATCACATTCATACACTTCTTTCTCACATACATAGCCATATCATCCTTCCCTTAGGAACCCTTTATCATAAAATCTTGTTCTCCTACTGCGCATGCTTCATCATCTTTCAAGACAACATTCATTAAGAGAAACATTTACTTGCTCATTGTTTCATGAATCACATAATGTGCTTAGCAACATTTATATATCAAATATATGTGATTATACAAAGCATATCATGCCTAGCTTCTTGACCTAAGCAACGTTCATCATGCAATACTCAGCAATCACTTCATCTATATACGTGCTTACCTTCCAGACCTAAGCAACTTTGTAAGATTGTTTTTTCACACGCTATATATGATGTTTAGCTCCCTGACCTAAGCAACATACATCTATCATAAGTTGTGATTATAATGTGTTTAGCATCACTACCAAAGTGCATTAATTGATCGTGTCACATGATGTAATTGTCCTTAGCCTCCTGGCGTACGAACATTCATCATGCATACAATATTTTCAAGACGAGCAATTAAAATTGACAAGAAGAAGATGCATGCGATTTGTCTCGCTTTGCTAAACAAGGAAGCTCAAATCTTCTTCCCTTTTTCATGTCTTTTCTTTTGCGGAATTTCAAAAAACATTTTCAAATTTTTCTCAACGAGGAAGTTCAAAACTTCTTCCAGTTTTTATTACAAGAAGTTCGAAAACTTCATTTTTCACGTCTTTCTTTTTCGGGAGAAAGTCGGTCCCTCCACTCACGACAGAAAATGACGGAAATTTTTGCATTTCCAGTTGTCTGTGTCTGTGCATAGTCAAAATATACATGTAAACACACAGTCACAAGTTATACACACGTCATGTCGTGTCAAGTCAAGTTTGGTCAAGTTAATCATAACCTATAGTAGTCCTTTGGCAAATTCCATTTTGCAGGTCTCAGGTACAACCCACGTTCGGGGATAATCGAACTATTATCGTCTACAACCCACGTTCAGGGACAATCGAACCCTTATCATCTACAACCCACGTTCGGGGATAAGCGAACTATCTAGGTCCCACGTTCGGGGATAAGCGAACTATCTACATCCCACGTTCGGGGATAAGCGAACTATCTACATCTCACGTTCGGGGATAAGCAAACTATCTACAACTCGAGTTCATGGAAAAGCGAACCATAATAAAATACTTAATGATCATCATTCAATAGGCTGCTCGAGGCGGAGTAGCTCTCGATAGCTTTTCTTGAGGCGAGGGAGTTATCTTCATTCAATAGGCTACTTGAGGCGGAGTAGTTCGTAATAGCTTTTTCTGAGGCGAGAGAGTAATCTTCATTTAATAGGCTGTTTGAGGCGGATTAGCTCGCGATAGCTTTTCCTGAGGCGAGGAACCTATCTTCAATCATACAAGTTTTTCACCAGGCGTAGAAAATTGTCGGTCGTTGCCACCTCTCAAGGCAAAGAAGTCGAAAATTATAATATTATTCTAAAGGCGTGGAATCATCATCTAACAGCATTCAAAGGCGTGGAATCACCATCTAACATCGTTCCCGAGGGGGGAAAATCATCATCTTACACCTTTCCAAAGGCGTGGAAACATCATCTAATAACATTCTTAAGGCAGGGAAAAATATCACAACAGTAATCATCAGATGGATTGCTAGAGGCGTAGAAAACTACCAAACAAATTTGCCACCGATACACTGGTGTCAGATACGCATTCTATCTCTTGTCTCTTTTATCTGTGGAACTAACGCTTTTGTGCAGAAATCGGCGTATACAAAGTGATTTAGGATCGCAGAACGTCTTGAATCATTCTCCTTCCCAATCAACTACTTTGACTATCATTTTTGAAACAGACGTTTCTACAAACTCACTCAAAGTGGGGGCTTCTGTAGACACCTAAAAATGTCTCCCAACACCAAACCCTATGATGAACAACTTTTCACCGCCATTATTGGTCAAGTTGAGTACTTAATATTTGTAGTGCTTAAATCCATGTTCAATCCCATACATCTCATAAACCAACCTAATTGTTAGTCTATTTCCCCAAACCATATTTTCTTCTTTTCGTGTCCACATCACAAAAACGAGCTAATCTGATTTTATGGGCTATAATTTTGATCCAAATATTATTTGGTTGGATAGGCCTTTCAATAATATTTCCAACGATATATCATAAGCCCAAATCCGATTTAAAACGAAGAAGATATGAGCAAAACACTAAACTCGACCTAAAACTGACACTCTTTCACTAAAACGACCATATCTTAAAATCTACAAAAGATTTACCTGATTACAATTGGGTTGGAAATTAACTTAATAAATTTCTAACGATATATTATATGTCTTATTCCAAGTTACGGATCAAAAGTTATCATAGTTTTAAAAACGCGTAAAACTAAAATTACAGTGAAGCGGCAGATATACCGCGTAACGGCATTTCATGCCATGTTGCGGCGCACATGCCGTGAAACGACACTTTTCTAGGATTTTATTTTCGCGACACTTCAATTTTTGGGTTCCGTGCTTCACCCTACTCTTTTTATTTATAAATACAAACCTAATTTCTCCACTTTCGGGGCACCAAAAATCATTCTCTTTCTCCCTACACCAGCAATCATTCTCTCTTCTCTCTCTCGTTAGCCTAAATACTAGCCTCCCTATTATCTCACAATATTTCCCTTAGCACTCCAAGGAGTCCATACTTGACCCGTGGTTCTATACTTAAACCAAGACGTGAAAGGTAGAATTAACTGAGGGTTTGGACTAAATCAACGCTACTTTTTATTTAATTTAATTGTTTCAAGTTGATTTATTTTAATTTAAATTACTAACAATTTACTCATGGTGTATCAATTTAAAGGAACGCGTGGAATGTGAGTAATTAATTAATTTAATTACTTATTTAATTTTATATTGCTAGTATTAAGATTAGGTTTATTATGATTTAATTTGACTAACAATATTATTGTTAAATTGCTTCCAATGTTGATGTTTATTCTATTTTTATTATTGATCACTATATTGCATGTTTAAAGGGAATATGTAATTTAATATAACGCCTAATAAGATAACTTGGACAATCGGTTTAAGTTCCTTTTTAATCTTGTTATGTTAATCAAGTGATCACGAATATTTTAGAATTATATGTTGCATTAATTTTTAACCAATTTAGCATAATGATAGTTTGGAGCAAATTGAATATTTTTTTTGTATGCCTTTGATATCGAAGGGAATACTTTTCGCAATAAGAATCGAGTAGAGGCCAATACGGTCGAATGTGACTCCATGACTTACTTCGTACCATCATCCCTGATCCACCTTTCGCGGTTCTATACCATATGAAGTTAGTAATCTCATGGATTATGAATGGGGTGTAACCTTCACAGGTCGATCGTTGTTGTCTATTGTTGTTACTTTATTCGTGGTTGCCTTATAATGATCTGTGAACGATACAAGTTCCTTACTAAACTTGTTGGCGGCTCCCTACTTTCCTTGTCTCTAATCGTATATGTTAATCCCACTTCTTGTGAGTGCTAAGCATATTCACAACATGATTTACGTAGGTGCAATTCGAACGACGCCTACAGTTACACGTTAGGAGCTGGGAACGAGCTCAAAGAAGGTTAGAGTGCAAGCAAGGAGTAGAGAATCCATCCACAAGACGAAGTAATTCACCTCTAGCCTGGAGGGTGGGGAAAGTCTCTTCAAAATCGAGTATCTCAATATTAGTAGACGCAGCATGGAAGGAGCAACGAACAAGAGCAGGAAACTCGTGGATGGCAGCAATCTCCTTGATAGTAGAAGAGGAGCAGCTAAGATATGTGCAAGGAAGATTGCGAGTTTTTGCAGCAACACCAACTCAAGAAAAAGGAATGGCCATTCTAATGGCAATCCAAAAAGTACCAGACACCTTTTACAACGTGATTATCAAAACAGATTCATACCAGGCGGTGAATGCTCTAAAAAAGCCAGAAAAAGCAGAGGAGGGGATAAAAGCATATCATCCAAGATATTCATTTGGAGGCTACTAAGAGAGCTTTCCTTGTTTGTTTAAAGATAGATAGAAATAATGTGATGCTAGCACACGACTTAGCAGTGAAAACAAGAAAAGTTAGGTAATGGGGTTTGATCCCCTTTCAATTTCCGTCTAAAAAAAAACACCAAGATAATAACATAAAATACAACTATATAATTATTTACATAGGATTATAATTTCTAAGGTTTATAGCTTGAATTAAATTAGGGATTTTGCTTATTTCGTCAATTAAAAATTCAGGGTTCTAATTTGAGCAATATAAAATTAGGGTTTTCCACATGTTCAACAATTTATAATTTAAAGGCTACGACTTTCACAATAATTTCAACATTTACTTGCCCTTTCCTTTAACCATTGATAGCTTCACCCTCTCACATATAATTACCGAAAGCAGTAAGAAGATGAAGAGGAAAGAGAGAGACAGCAAAGAAAAGGGTTATAGGCCTTAGTAATTTTCCACAAAGGGGATGAATTTTGGGAGATTCACTTAGGTTAGTTTGAGATGGTGAATGGTGGAAGGTAAAAGACGAAGAGTGAAAATGGAGGGAAAATATAAGGAAGAGAGAGATAGTTGAGAAGGGGAATTGTTTGGGTGGGAATTCGTAGAAGTGGGCCCCACAAACGGCTAAATTGGACAAAAACCGTTAATATGGGTAGTGTTAGACAAACTTTTGCGATCTTACGGGTAGTTCTACAATATTTTTGAAAACGGGTAGTTGTTCACAAAATAGTCTATCTTTAGGGTAGTTATACACAAAATTTACTAAGAAATTTCCTATTCTTCTTTCTTTAATTTGATGTGTGAATTAAGGGAGGTAGGTGGCTTTTTTTTATTTGCTTAACATTGTGTTCCACGTTAGATGAGACTAATTAAGGAAGTAATAATTTGCTTCAAAATTTTGATTTCACCACCAATTAACGGATTTCGTCCATGAATTCATTGGTATGGTCCACCTTTTTGACATTTTCTCTTCATCTCCTTAATCTTTCATGGCAACGAGCCGGGAACGAAATCAACCACCTCCCCTCGGTTGGTCGGAATTTCATGTGGGGCTAGGAAGGGGTTAGAATTTGGTGTGGGCTAGGGAGGGGGTTGGATTGGTGGTGGCTAAGGTTTTAGGAGTGGTGGCAAGGAGTCGGTCCAGCGGTGGCTGGGAGCCGGTTGGTGGTTAGGTTTTTTTTTTTTAATTTTTTTGTTTTTTTAAAAATTATTTTCAATTTTTTATTAAAAAAAATTTACCCAATAATATGGTGACACGTGTACATGGTAGGCCTTGCTAACGAAATTATGGATAGAATTCGTTAGTTGAGGGTGATTGGTGGTAAAAGCTAACTTTAATTTTTTTTATGTGGTGGTAAAATAAAACTTTAAAATATGGAGGTGGTTAAAGGCAAAGCCATTAAGTGGTTATTTGGAGGTGGAAAAAGTTAAAATTTTCATAATACAACTAATTTCATGTAGTACTTGTCATAATTCCTTTATTCCCGTAGCTTGATTAATTGTTGATCTCAAATACCAAGTGGGCGACAAGTGATGTTTGATCCCCCATCCATAAGCTATTATAAGTGATGTTTGACTAGTGCACCGTTAGGATTAATATCAATTATTATCCACAAAATTATGTAAAAAAAAAAAAAAAAAAAAAAAAAAAAAAAAAAAGTGGGGTGACAGTTGTCCCTCTTTGTCCCCACCTAGCTCTGCCTCTGGTTGGGAGGATAGGGTTTTTTTTTTTTTTTTTTTTCAATTTTTTAATTTTGTGTTTTTTAAGTTTTTTTTTAACCACTAACGTGGCCATGTGTCAAAGAAACCTGTTATATCATATTGATGACTAGTTGAGATTACTAGTGGCAAAATAATTAAGATTATTAGATAATAGGCCTTAGTCAAGGCTATTAGATGTAAATTGTCTATAGTTGGGTCTTGGGGATTTTAAAGTGTATATAAATACCTTTTAATAATCCCAACAATGTGTAGTTCTAATAATCTGAAATAAGGTTTATTCTCTAATAATCCAACATAAACTAATATCCTCAGCAAAATTAAATTCAAACTAAAAGCAAGTTACGGAAAATCCATAATCAAAATTAAGACTAGAGAAAGTAAAACGCTTAATACTATTACTACTTATGTAAATCTAAAAACTAATACTCCTCCCATATATAGTTGCGTGGAATGGAGTAATAGTAAGGCTCATAAAATT
Organism: Chenopodium album; assembly: GCF_948465745.1. Classification (NCBI taxonomy): domain Eukaryota; kingdom Viridiplantae; phylum Streptophyta; class Magnoliopsida; order Caryophyllales; family Amaranthaceae; genus Chenopodium; species Chenopodium album. The sequence goes on from NC_137844.1 coordinate 38,924,887, forward strand.
GGGAAACCGACTTTAGTTGAACAACTGGAGTAAGGCCCAAGGAAAAAATAAAAGTTGCGTCTAGTTGTAGTATTCTTCATCTGATTGGGCCCGATTGCTTCGAGTAAGCTCACGGCCTGGCTCTAGATCGTGGACGTGATTGAGCTTCTAACTTTGCTCAGAATCTTCTTCCTTGGTTGGTCCATGTTAGTAATTTGGAATCTTGAACCTCTTCACATATCAAGCCCTTAATCACCGAATTATATTTATCTAGCACGATATGAGCTTTAAATACTCAGGAATCATCATAAATCTGCAAATTCCAACAAAATAATACCAACTCTAAAAAATAGCTCCGTAAAGCTCAAATAAGCACAAATATGACCGTGAGACGGAAAATAAATATATGTAAAATAGAGTTCCAAATGTCCCAGACGACCGGTAATATGATAACCAGGTTACTTTTTTTTTAATTACATATGTTGCATTTCTATTGATCTAGAAAAATAAGAAAAAAAAAATCTTTTCCCAAAAACCTTACTCATTAGAAACCACCACATCCTGACCCCTCTTCCCTTCCCCCACCGTTCAATATTCGATCCTCTGTCTTCTTCTTCCCCCGATTCTGACCCCATTCCCTTCCCCCACCCTTGAATCCAGCCCCATCCATTTCCTTACCCCCGATTTCGATGAGAATTTTCTCTCTCTCCTTACTGGCAGCTGTGAAGGGGTTTCGGATAGGGAAAGAGTTTTACAAGGGCAAGGGGCGAGAAAGGGGGTGGTTTTGCGAGGAAGTAAGGTGCGAGGGGGTGGTTTTGCGAGTAGGCAAGGTGGGAGGGCGGTGGTTTCACAGAGAGGACAGAGGGGGTGGGTTAAACGCAGTTTTGAAGGTGCAGTAGGAAGGGAAGGGGCAATTTTGGGGTGGGGCTGATGAAGGGGGTTGTTTTTGGTGTGGTGGAAGAGGAAGGGGAAGATTTTTGGCATATTCCAGCTTGTATTATAGGGAGAGGAGGGTGGCTGATGGGGTGTAGACACCCAAATGTGTCTCCCCAAACCAAACCCAGTGATGAATACCTTTCACGTCATTTGATTATCGAACGAAGTGAAAGTGTGGAAAGTCTAGTGATGAGGATGTTTTTTATTAAAATATTTCTCTTTCTGTTTTCACAAATATTTCTTTTATTACTCTATTTATATAAAAATAGCCAGTCCAATTTGGTTTGGTCCATGATAAGGGTCCAATAATAGTGTAGTTGGATTGGGTTTGTAAAGCGCTTTCCAATGATATATTATAAGCCCAATTCTGTAACACCCTAGAAATTCCTTTTCTTTTAAAATACCCGTTTTACCCTGTTTAAAACTTTAGTAGGAATATCTAAGACATTACCGCCACCGTGAAAACGGCTAAGGCAACTATCAAAGACACACAGCGAAAGACTAATTTCAAAATCATTCAAACAAGTCAACTTGAAAAGTCCATCAACGAAAGTAAAGTCAAACCAAAGTCAAACGAAGTGAAATAAAATCAACCTACAACTTGGAACCTTTATAGGCCCTTATTAAAAACCAAACCGAACTCAAAACCTTTGCGTTAGTCATGCATAGTAATAATATCACAATTAATTAAAGCGATAGACACATCATATACTTATAGAAACTAGCATGATTCGTTCTTCACTCATGCCCATACATGAAAATGCTTCATCACCTGAAAAACTTATCTCTACCTATTTCCACTACTCTCCATTGAAAATGGGTCATCATAGGGCCATGATAAAGACAAGGCCAATAACACACAGAACACACAATCAGCAAAGTTGAGTACATAAGCGTAAATAACACACTAGCATACAATTCCCTATCAACACACGACTTACCTTGTTGCACCTGTTTTTCAAGCATACAACATTCAATAAAAGTTCTCGCTAGACACTAAATAATTTATTTAGCGTTGATTACGCATCGCACTAACCTCCCCCAAATAAATTGAGGTTACTGACACGGGAGCTAACCGTGCCAGCATAAAAAACCACACATAGGTGGCGGAATTCCTGCGCATAATAATAATAAAAGGAATGTACAACGTCCTGTACTCCAGTAGAAGTTATGATCAAATATAAAGTCACATAACTCCCCCCATATGTTCATACTCAAGGTATATAGGTTCCAAGAGTTTTGGTGCGTAATCTCTTTCACTTTACGTTATTTACCGATTATTAAACTTGGTGATGACTCTCAAACCATAATCATTCAATGAACAATAATTATTTAATCAATCAAATACACCAATTTAATTCTTGAATAATTAGTGACCACATAGTATTAAATGTTGAATCCTTTTTAATTCTACCTCGGTGCCAATGACACCTTAAACATATAATGCGCCACAAATCCTATCCCTCGGTGTTGAAAACACCTTAAGTGCACTAGGGCACCAACATACAATTTATTCCTCGTGTACATAGACACTTATATAGCTCCTTCCTCATGCTTAAAGCATCAATAAAAATTATATGAACCATAATAAAATTCCTTTTCAATATTCTAAACTAAATTAAACATTTAGTTTAATTAAACATGCTCTCTGACATGCCATAAATAAATATGTGGTTCATAAATAATATTCCAAACTATTATTTCCTATCCAATAATCCATCACTGACAAATCATGCTTCATAATCCAATCACCAATAACATCCAAATCATAATTTCCAATCCAAACCTAGCATGATACTACTTATAATCAATCAAACACATTTAGCATGCTACTACACCAATAATTATGCTAAGTACGCGAACGTACATTGAATACGATCTTAATATCGCCACAATTAATAAAAATCACTCACTTCAAAGTCTCCTACAATTTAAAATCATAGAAGAATATTAAAATCCACTCTACACAAATTTCCAGCAATATATACTATTATAAAATCCCTCATAATTTATTTAAAATAAGCTGAAATTATATTTAAAACATCATACTTTTATCCCAATTAATGGGTAATTAAAAATTCCTTAAAGAAACTTGATTTTTAATGCTTTACCAAAAATTCCAGCACTATATTTTAATTAAAACTTGCTGTAATTTAGTCTTAAAACACTTTAATCAAAGGTTTACACTATTACATATCATAATCCTTCAATAATTTATAAATCAAGAACCTAGGTGTAGATACCCTGATGTGTCTCCCCAAAACCAAACCGAGTGATGAATACCTTTTGCGTCGAATGATTATCGAATAAGGTGAAAGTGTGAAAGGTCAAGTGTTGCGGTTGGTTTTTATTAAATTCTTTCTTTCTGTTTTCGAAAACAACTCTATTTTATGAAAACAGCCAATCCAGTTTAGTTTGGTCCACGACAAGGGTCCAATAATAGTGTAGTTGAATGGGGCTTGCAAAGAGCTTTCCAACGATATATTATAAGCCCAATTCCGATGAATAATGAGGAAGTTATGGCCAAAATACTAAACTGGGCCCGGTTTGATCTTTACATGCGGCCCAATGATTTAGGGGAGGGCCCAATGTTAATTATTATTCCTAAAGTTATTAGAATTGATTATAGTCTTGTAGAATTCTCTAAAAGGTTCTTTTTAATCCTAATAAGATTAGAATTAATAATTATATTTTGATAAAGTTTTATTTGGAATAAAATATTATTTTATGGAAAATACGATTTCAGTTTCATACGGACTTTACAAATCGATTTTGATTCATATGTGGACTCCGTGTTGAAAGCGCGTAGAAGTCCAGGCTGTCGCCAAACGATGTGGCGACAGGCCTTGTCGCCACGCGACAGACCCTGTCGCCTGTCGACAAGGTCGGTTTTGCAGCAACAGAGTGGAGTTTTATTCCTTATCAAATTCTACCTATTTCCGGACTGTTTTCTTATAAATAGGGTCCTAAACCTCCATTTTTAATCATCAACAATCTACAATCTACAATTAACAATCATCTTTCTCTCTCTAAAGCTAGAAGCTTTGTCTCTCTCTTTTTCTAAACCTTCCCTCTTACAAAATTCCGCATTCACGAGATCTAGAAACACCTAGCCAAGTTCGAAGTTGCCTTCCCCTAGACGTGAAAGGTTATAATTTCTGAGTGTTTGGCCCCTAATCTCTATTTCAATTATTTGATTTGATTGTTTGATTTTATATTTTCCTTGAAGTTACTAACGCGTGTATTGTGTCATTAGAAAGAGGTACGAGGCATCAAAGTATGTAATCTTATTGCTCTATTCTTGTAGAAAGCATGTTTAAATTTGTTTGATTCCTAGTATCATGTTAGGATGTTATTGTTGCTTTCTAGTATTATGTTTAGGGAAAAGGTTATAATATCAAATATGCTTATTATGATTCCTGCGATGCTTCCTATTTTCTTTCCTAATATCATGTTAGTACCATGTTAGGGCTAAAGCTTTGATCTTTATTGCTTAGTGACATGCTAGGGTTTGTTATTAATCTTGTTAGTATCATGCCTAGGATCTTGCTATTATTATGCTTTAGCTTTAACATGATTGTTATTATGATTATGATAATTATGATGATTGTTATTATGTTGCTTGATATTATATTATTGTTATTGCTTGATCACGCCCTCTCTTGTAGGTTTAAAGGGAATTTGTACTTGTAATCACGCTTAATAAGATAATTAATAATCTTGCTTAGGGCTAATATGATTATAATTCAAGTGATTGCCAATAATAGTTTTCTTGTGCATTAAATTCAACCAACATAGATAAACATGTTTAGGGTTAATCTGTTGATTGCATGTTAGTCAGAAAGCGCACATGAATACAAGAAGAATGAAGTAGAGGCCTATTATTAGGGCAGGTTCAATCTCTTTTAGGTTGGATTTGTACCTTCATCCCCGAACCCTATTTGGTTCAAGACCTTTTGGAGTTGACGATCTCATGGATCGTTAAGGGGTGTAATCTTCACCTTGTGAACGGTTTACAAGTTCCTAAAACTTGTTGGCGACTCTTTTGCTCTAGCTTCCTACCCTTTGGACTCCACCATGCTTAAGTGTATGATCACAGTGGGGTTCAAGCTTGGGGTTAATGGCTTGAAATATTCCCTACACTAGGGTTTCAAAAATTAGGGCTTTTTTAATTAAAAACATAATCTGAAAATTAATTAACATAATACTCCTAGTCGAACATCAAAAATCAAATCACAAAACCCATAATTAATATTTAGATCTAGGATTAAATTGGTTTTTTAAAAAAAAGATTTAATTTTTTTTTTCGGATAACATGGCAGCCGATAGCCACCAGGCTGCTGCCGGCGCCTGTGGCTGCCTGCTGCCGGCGGCTGGTGATGCTGGCTGCTGGCGGCCACCGCTGCCTGTGGTCGACCGGTGGTGGTGAAGGGAAGCCGAAAAAAAGAAAAGGGGAAGGGGAAAAGGAGAAAGAAAAAGAAAGAAAATAAGGAGAAAGGAGAGAGAAGTTTACCTTGGGTTTTCTCCACTCTGGGCAAAGTTTGATTTGCCTCATATGTGGGATATTTATACCCCTTCTCTAAGACCCTTCTCCCTAAACTTTCCTTTTAATTTTCCTAATCCCATCCCTAATAAAACTTTACTAAAATAAACTTTCCTAAATTAAACCCCAACTTAATTAAAATAATTAATTAAATAAACTTTCCTTTTATAAAATATTTCCAAACTTATTAAAATAAATAACTAAAATATTTTAAGTAAGACATTTCAATTTAATTAAATACTTCTCAAGATACTTCTTTTAATTAAAATACGTATAAAAATACGAGGTATTACAGTCTACCCTCCTTAAAAGAAGTTTTGTCCCGAAACTTGGAAACAAAATTCAAAGTTTTTCCTTAATTAGTATAATATTGTTGTACTTTTTGTCATACCTTTACCTTTTTGTGTCTCATTGAGAACACAATAACTCAAAATACTCGATAAAATTGTGCAAAAAGCACAAAAATAACTAAAAATATAGGGAAAAAGCGCGAAATTCTACCGCATTCTACCCCCCTAAAAGAAAACGAGTTACGTCCCCGTAACTCAACATACTTGAAACAACTCAGGGTATTTCTTTTTCATTTCATCTTCTGCCTCCCAAGTGGCTTCCTCATAGTCTTACTTTCACAATCTTGACATTCTTATTGCGTGTACTACGCACTTTACTGTCAAGAATTTTGACAGGTCTCTCTTCATAGGTCAAACTTTGGTCTAGCTCTATGGTTTCAGGTTATAGCACATGGGATTTATTAGGTATATACCTTCTTAATTGAGACACATGAAATACATCATGCACTTTGCTTAGCTCCATAGGTAAGGCTAACCTATAAGTTACTTTGCCTATTCTTTGCAGTATTTCATATGGACCAATGTACTTTAGGCTCAATTTCCCTTTCTTTCCAAATCTCATTACTCCTTTCATTGGTGATACCTTTAATAACACCTTGTCACCAACATCAAACTCCTCTTCTTTACGCTTCAAATCTGCGTAGCTCTTTTGGCGATCTTGAGCTGCTTGAATCCTGGCTTGAATTTCCCTTACCTGCGCCACTGTATCCTCAATCAGTTGAGGCCCTAGAATCATTGTTTCACTTATATCGTTCCAACAAATTGGACTACGACACTTTCTCCCATATAATGCTTTAAATGGAGCCATTCCAATGCTCGCATGATAACTATTATTGTAGGAAAATTCAATCAAATCCAAGCTATCCTCCCATCCACCTTGGAAGTCTATAACACAAGCTCTTAACATGTCCTCCAAGGTTTGAATGGTTCTCTCAGTTTACCCATTTGTGGAAGGGTGAAACGCTGTACTCATCTTAAGCGTCGTACCAAAGTTTTCTTGTACACTTTTCCAGAATTTTGAAAGAAACCTGGAATCTCTGTTAGACACAATATCCTTTGGAATTCCATGTAACCTCACAACATTCTTGATGTAAGCTTTTGCAAGTTGCTCCATCTTCCAAGTCTTCTTCATTGGTATAAACATCGCAGATTTTGTCAGTTTGTCCACCACTACCCAAATGATGTCATTTCCACTCTTTGATTTTGGAAGGCAAGTCACAAATTCCATTGAAATGCAATCCCATTTCCATCCAAGAATTTCCAATGATTGCACAGTTCCCTGTGGCCTCTTATGCTCTATTTTCACTTTTTGGCAAGTCAGACACTTTGCTACAAATTCCGCAACTTCATTCTTCATCCTAGGCCACCAATACACTCTTTTCAAGTCCTTATATAGCTTATCCCCTCCTGGGTGTACTGAATAGGGCGTATTGTGCCCTTCTTCCATTAGCTTTTTCTTCACTTCCTCACACTTTTGAGGTACACACCATCGACCTTTATATCTCAAACTTCCATCTTCATGAATCCTGAAATCTGTAGCTTTGCCTTGCTTTATTTTCTCTCGAATCCTATCCAATTTCACATCTCCTGCTTGGTTTTCCCTTATCTCGTCGAATATGGTTGGTTGGATAGTCAAACTCGTAAGAATGCCAGCAGGTACTCCCCATTCTACCACTTCTAAGTTCATTTTCCTCATTTCCCTACATAACTCATCAGCCACTATCAAGGTATTTAATCTGTGACTGGTCTTACGACTTAGAGCATCTACAACCACATTTTCTTTCCCTTCATGATACTGTATGTCCAGGTCATAGTCTGTCGTATATTCTAACCATCTCCTTTGTCAAGAGTTCAAATCCTTTTGAGTGAAAATGTACTTTAAGCTTTTATGGTTTGTATAAATTCTACATTTCACTCCATACAAGTAATGACGCAAGATTTTTAGTACAAAGATAATCGCGAAAAGTTCTAAATCATGGGTTGGGTAATTCACTTCATGAGTCTTTAACTGCCTTGATGCGTATGCAATTACCTTCCCATTTTGCATAAGCACACACCCCAAACCATTCTTTGACGCATCGCTATACAGATCATAGATACCACTATCGTCTGGCAGTGTAAGTATTGGTGTTGTAACCAGCTTCTGTTTCAAGAATTGGAATGCTTCTTCACACTTATCATCCCACTCAAACTTCTTGTCTTTCTTCATTAAAGTAGTCATAGGTTTAGCAATCTCCGAGAAATCTTTCACAAAACGCCTATAATATCCTACTAGACCTTAGAAACTCCGAACGTCAGACACTGTTTTGGGGGTAGGCCAACCCTTTACAGCTTCGATCTTGGCTGGGTCTACTTCCATGCCATCCTTAGACACAAAATGACCTAAGAATGCTACCTTTTCCAACCAAAATTCACACTTAGAGAACTTTGCATAAAGATTGTTTTCTCTCAACGTTTGTAGAATTGCTCTCAGGTGTTCCACATGCTCCTCCTTGTTCCTAGAATACACCAATATATCATCTATGAACACTACGACGAACTTATCCGTAAATTAATGAAACACCCTGTTCATCAAATCCATAAAGATTGCCGGAGCATTTGTCAATCCAAATGACATCACTGTAAACTCATAATGTCCATATCTTGTCCTAAATGCAGTTTTAGGAATGTCTTCATCTGCAATCCTCAATTTGTGATATCCAGACCTCAAGTCAATCTTAGAAAACATGGTTGCGCCTTTCAACTGATCAAATAAATCATCAATCCTTGGAAGAGGATACTTGTTCTTTATTGTCACCTTATTTAGTTCCTTGTAATCGATACACAACCTCATGCTTCCGTCTTTCTTTTTTAACAAACAGAATTGGTGCTCCCCAAGGAGATGCACTCGGTCTGATGTATCCCTTGTCTAACAAATCTTGCAGTTGCTCTTTCAACTCACTCATTTCTGCAGGTGCCATTATGGTGCCTTGGATATTGGTGCTGTTCCTGGGACTAAGTCTATGGTGAAATCGATTGCTCTCTTAGGTGGCATTCCAAGGATCTCGTCCATAAATACATCCAGAAATTCATTCTCTACTTCTATATCTTCTGGCTTAGTTGCCTCCTCATAATCCATGTTTCTCACACTACAAAAGTACACTAGATGCCCCTTTTTCATGTACTTTGACAACTTCAACACAGAAATCAACCTAGGGCATTTGGCTTTGCCATGCATCCAATAAGTTACCGCCTCATTCCCACTTGTGGTCATTTTTACTTTCTGCGATCGAAAACTTATTTTTGCATTATACTTGCTCAACCAATCCATTCCCAGGATAACATCAAAATCCTTTAACCCAAACTCGATCAGATCAGACTGAAACACTTCCCCTTCGATCTCAAAAGGTACATTCCTAAAGGTTTTGGTATAGTTCACTACCCCACCCGTCGGAATGGTTATCGGTAAATCTACTGCTTCTACTGTTTTCAAACAGTCTTTAAGTTTTGAAACAATTCTTTTCGAAATGAAAGAAAAAGTTGCACCAGAATTAAATAAAACTTTAACAGGAATAGAGTGAATAGAAAAAGTACCAGTGATGGCATCTTTTGTGGAATCAGCCTCATGCCTACTCAACACATTCAATTTTCCTGCAGCTCCACTTTTCTGCTGATTGGTCGCATTGCTGCTGTTATTGTTATTCCTTGCTCCATTCTGCTGCGCTCCCTTATTCCCATTGAAGTTATTGTTGTTTCCCTGAAAGTTCCTTTGGGCCCCTCCTGAATTATTGTTTGGTTTATTCCCATTAGAACCTTTGAGAAACACTCGTATTCTCTATGCCCCAACTTGTTACAAGCACGGCAAGTAACCAGGTTTCCATCACAGTCCCTTCCAGGATGGTTATTCTTGCATCTCCTGCAAAAATAACGCCTCTCATTTCTGTTATTCCCTTGGTTATTGTTTCTAGCCCCTCCATTGAAGTTACGTCCTCCTTGACGATTATTACCTTGGGAATTGTTGTTGTTGTTGTGGAAGTTATTGTTATGGTGGTATTTCTGCTTCTTGAAATTGTTCTGGTTACCCTGTTGGTTCCCAGAGTTCTGTCCCACCTCTTTCCTCTTTTCTTTCACTTCCGCATCAGCCAATTCCTTCTTTTTCTTCACCTCCAGGACATACAAGTGGGCAGCTCTACCATACACTTCATCCAAGGTTTCAAACACTTGTCCACACAACTTTAGCTGTAAATCAGTAGTCAAACCACTCTCAAACTTCCTAGCCTTTGCTTTCTCCGTAGAAACAAACTCTTCAGCAAAACGAGACAACTCTATAAACTTTGTATAGTATTCATTCACTGACATGCCCTCCATTTTGAGGTTTGAGAACTCCTCAGCCTTTTGCTTCTATAAGAAGCTAGGGTAAAACTTATCTCTCACCTTTTCTTGGAACTTAGTCCAATTGAATCCAGGTAGCACTCTAACAGTTGTTTCATTTTGCTGCCACCAAAGATCAGCTTCACCTCTCAAGTAATAAGTAGCACAACCCACCTTAGAATTTTCTGGGCACCCAACTGCCCCAAACAGTTTCTCAAACTCCCTTAACCAATTTTCCAATATGGTATGGTCAGGCTCTCCTTGATAGGTTGGTGGTTTGCTTTGGGCCACCTTCTTAAAAAGTTCTCCCTGAGCATCCCTATTGTTGGTTGAATTCCTTGCCAACTGCTGGGCTACAACTGCTAATTGTCTCACAACCTCATTCAAATCACTCCCATTATTACCAGAATTACTTCCCCCTGCCATTTTGCTTCTCCAGAATTAAGAACAAGGGTCTATATTAGAGATGGCTATGGTTAGCTCTCAAGACATACACTCATCTATTACTTAGCACTCTTGAAACAATCACATTAAAATTTGAAGCTAACAAATAGGGATAGCAAAAGCTAAGAATTCCCTAAATTTGTAGCTTTGTCAATTAATTATTGATTGCTAACCAACCATACATTTAATAAATCATCACATAGATAAATAAAAATAATTCCCATATATTCCCATAGCTTAGAAATAATTTATTGGAATTAATTTTCTTGGAATTTGGCTATTGGAATAAAGATGTGAAATGGAAGATTTTGGAAAATAAATGAATTTATTTATTAATAACATAAATAATTTTAACAAAGAAATAAATAAGATTTTATTAATTAAAATAAACTGGAATTACCAAAATAAATTTTTTTTCTAGAAACTTATGTACTACATAAGCTCACTAACTCAATGTGGTCATGCCACTTATTAATTTAAAACTAAAATAATAATAACTGTAATTAAAGCTGAAAATTCATGACGAGGAAAACTATAAAAATCTAATCCTTTCAGATGTCGTCTCTCTTGTCGGCCGACTGCTTGTAGCTATCGGGGTCGAACTCAGGATCATCTTCCTCCTCCATTGGTTCAGGTGACTCTGGTTCAGGTTCTACCTGCACGAACTCTTCCTCTTCCTCCTTATCAGAAGAAATTTCTATAATGACTGGAGTTGGAGGTGGATTTGGATTAGAAATTTCCATGAGTGAACTATCTTCCTCCCCTTGCTCTCCATTCCCTGCTTGACCACCCTGTGAAGAAGAGGAGAAGAAGAAGAACTTTCTGACTGATGACTAGGAGAAGGTGGATTTTGCCCCACTGGATTTTCGAAACAATAGTCATGGTATGGAAGGTGAAGTTGTCGGCAATGGGCTTTCTTGACCCTAACAAGATAGGAAATTAAAAATCTGTAATCCGGGTACCATTGTCCATAATAGTCCCTATATTTATAGTAGTTTGGGATGTCCCCTGGTAAATAGAAATCAGAAAATTTGGATTTGACAGCATAATAAGGGGGCTCATCCGGCAAGCAACGGACAATCATAGCTGAAATCCGATCAGGGCTATCAAAAACTCTATCCTTTAAAACATTGCTCATGTAGGAACAGTAAAAGCGAATCTTTTGAACGTAATCATAGGGATGTTCATTAGGTTTCTTAGTGACAGTGCCTAGTTCGGTGTATCTGCTAGGAAGATTCGGCATCCTGTAAGGAAAAGACTTAGAAAAGAATTCCCTTTCCCAAAGAAAACAAAATAATACAGTTCTTGCATTAAATAGGTTCAATGTTCAATCAAACAATTTTCTTATTTCTAACCACATAAATACATGCTCACAAGAAATCCATAAACATGATTAAACATCACAACCTAAATATTAATGCATACAAGAACATGATTATTTCTAACTTATATGCCCAATTTCTTTCCTACCCAATCTCACCAACATGCTTTTTTTTTTTTTTTTAAAAAAAAAGCTATTAGCACATAATACTTACCTTAATCCTTGCTTTCCTGCAAAATGAACAAACTAAAAATATTTTTGACTCCTTTTTAATTAAATTTTTCGAAATTAAATAAGAACGAAGGCAAAATTTCGGACCTCCCTAAAAAAATTCGGACCATTTAAATAAAATAAAAAAAAATTTCGACCCCTTTAAAAATAAAATTCCGATCCAAATAAAAAAAATTTGGTTTTAAATTAAATCAATAAATATTTAATCTTCCCAAAATAAAATAATTAGAATAAAATAAAATAAAATAAAAATTAATTCTCTAAAAATTTTACCAATAAATAACTACTTGGCCAAGTTTAAAATTAAAACACTTTAAAACACATTTTTGGCTTTAGTGGTAATAAAATCTCAACCAAAGCTCCCAGATACCACTTTGTAACACCCTAGAAATTCCTTTTCTTTTAAAATACCCGTTTTACCCTGTTTAAAACTTTAGTAGGAATATCTAAGACATTACCGCCACCGTGAAAACGGCTAAGGCAACTATCAAAGACACACAGCGGAAGACTAATTTCAAAATCATTCAAACAAGTCAACTTGAAAAGTCCATCAACGAAAGTAAAGTCAAACCAAAGTCAAACGAAGTGAAATAAAATCAACCTACAACTTGGAACCTTTATAGGCCCTTATTAAAAGCCAAACCGAACTCAAAACCTTTGCGTTAGTTATGCATAGTAATAATATCACAATTAATTAAAGCGATAGACACATCATACACTTATAGAAACTAGCATGATTCGTTCTTCACTCATGCCCATTCATGAAAATGCTTCATCACCTGAAAAGCTTATCTCTACCTATTTCCACTACTCTCCATTGAAAATGGGTCATCATAGGGACATGATAAAGACAAGGCCAATAACACACAGAACACACAATCAGCAAAGCTGAGTACATAAGCGTAAATAACACACTAGCGTACAATTCCCCATCAACACACGACTTACCTTGTTGCACCTGTTTTTCAAGCATACAACATTCAATAAAAGTTCTCGCTAGACACTCAATAATTTATTTAGCGTTGATTACGCACCGAACGGGTTTCCCACTAACCTCCCCCAAATAAATTGAGGTTACTAACACGGGAGCTAACCGTGCTAGCATAAAAAACCACACATAGGTGGCGGAATTCCTGCGCATAATAATAATAAAAGAAATGTACAGCGTCCTGTACTCCAATAGAAGTTATGATCAAATATAAAGTCACATAACTCCCCTATATGTTCATACTCAAGGTATATAGGTTCCAAGAGTTTTGGTGCGTAATCTCTTTCACTTTACGTTATTTACCGATTATTAAACTTGGTGATGACTCTCAAACCATAATCATTCAATGAACAATAATTATTTAATCAATCAAATACACCAATTTAATTCTTGAATAATTAGTGACCACATAGTATTAAATGTTGAATCTTTTTTAATTCTACCTCAGTGCCAATGACACCTTAAACGCATAATGCGCCACAAATCCTATCCCTCGGTGTTGAAAACACCTTAAGTGCACTAGGGCACCAACATAAAATTTATTCCTCGTGTACATAGACACTTATATAGCTCCTTCCTCATGCTTAAAGCATCAATAAAAATTATATGAACCATAATAAAATTCCTTTGCAATATTCTAAACTAAATTAAACATTTAGTTTAATTAAACATGCTCTCTAACATGCCATAAATAAATATGTGGTTCATAAATAATATTCCAAACTATTATTTTCCATCTAATAATCCATCACTGACAAATCATGCTTCATAATCCAATCACCAATAACATCCAAATCATACTTCCCAATCCAAACCTAGCATGATACTACTTATAATCAATCAAACACATTTAGCATGCTACTACACCAATATAATTATGCTAAGTACGCGAACGTACCTTGAATACGATCTTAATATCGCCACAATTAATAGTAATCACTCACTTCAAAGTCTCCTACAATTTAAAATCATAGAAGAATATTAAAATCCACTCTACACAAATTTCCAGCAATATATACTATTATAAAACCCCTCATAATTTATTTAAAATAAGCTGAAATTATATTTAAAACATCATACTTTTATCCCAATTAATGGGTAATTAAAATTCCTTAAAGAAACTTGATTTTTAATGCTTTACCAAAAATAACAGCACCATATTTTAATTAAAACTTGCTGTAATTTAGTCTTAAAACACTTTAATCAAAGGTTTACACTATTATATATCATAATCCTTCAATAATTTATAAATCAAGAACCTAGGGTTTTAAAAATTGGGGCTTTTTTTAATTAAAAACATAATCTGAAAATTAATTAACATAATATTCATAGTCGAACATCAAAAATCAAATCAGAAAACCTATAATTAATATTTGGATCTAGGATTAAATTGGTTTTTAAAACTAAGATTTAATATTTTTTTTTCGGAAAACATGGTAGCCTACAGCCACCAGGCTGCTGCCGGCGGCTGGCGCTGCTTGCTGCTGGCGGCTGGCGACCACCGCTGCCGGTGGTCGGCCGGTGGTGGTGAAGGGCAGCCGAAAAAAAGAAAAGGGGAAGGGGAAAAGGAGAAAGAAAAAGAAAGAAAATAAGGAGAAAGAAAAGAGAAGTTTACCTAGGGTTTTCTCCACTCTGGGCAAAGTTTGATTTGCCTCATATGTGGGATATTTATACCCCTTCTCTAAGACCCTTCTCCCTAAACTTTCCTTTTAATTTTCCTAATCCCATCCCTAATAAAACTTTACTAAAATAAACTTTTCTAAATTAAACCCCAACTTAATTAAAATAATTAATTAAATAAACTTTCCTTTTATAAAATATTTCCAAACTTATTAAAATAAATAACTAAAATACTTTAAATAAGACATTTCAATTTAATTAAATATTTCGCAAGATACTTATTTTAATTAAAATACGTATAACTATACGAGGTATTACAAATTTCGATGAATTATGAGGAAGTTATGGATTAAATTAAATTAGGCCCAATGATTTTAAATGTGGCCCAATGATCTAGAGAAGGGCCTATTAATTATTATTCCTAAAGTAATTATGATTGATTTTGATCTTCTAGGAATATCTAGAAGGTTCTCTTTAATTCTAATAAGATTAGGATTGATAATTATATTTTTAAAAAGATGTTTTATTTTGAATACAATATATTAAATCTGATTTTAAATCTGCTTGGATGCAGAATTACCTGTAACTAGTGATTCCGCGTGTAAAAGCGCGTTGTACTTTTGAACTAGCGCGAGATGACAGAGTCGTCGCCTGGCGCTGACCTTCGTCGCCTGGCGACGAGCTTGTCGTCTGGCGCTGACTTCTGTCGTTGGCGACAGGAGGTATTTTATTCCGAATATAATTTTCTTTGATCCCGTGCTATTTTTCCTTTAAATAGGGGTCGTATCTCCCTGTTTTCAATCATCTACAATAATCAATTCACAATCATCAATCACTCTCTTTCTCTCTCTAAAAGCTAGAAGCTTTCTCTCTCTATTCTTTTTCTAAACCTTCCCTCTTACAAAATTCCTCATACATTAGCTCTAGACACACCTATCCAAGTTCGAAGTTGCCTTCGCCCTAGACGTGAAAGGTTAAAGGGTTTGGTCCCAAATCCCTATTTCAATTATTTAATTTAATTGTTTTTATTTATTATTTTCCTTGAAGTTACTAACGCGTGTTTTTTGTTATTAGAAAGAGATACGAGGCATCCAAGTAAGTACTTTAATTGCTTTATTGATCTTTTGATAAAGAAATCATGCTTAAATTATTTTGTTGATTCCTAGTATCATGTTAGGATGACTTTATGATTCATAGTATTATGTTTAGGGTAATAACTAAAATTTCTAATATCATGTATATTATTATGATGTTTCCTATTTCTATCTAATATCATGTTAGTATCATGCTAGGAATAAAGATTTGATCTTTAATGTTTAGTGACATGCTAGGGTTTGTTATTAATCTTGTTAATATCATGCTTAGGATCTTGCTATTATATTATGCTTTATTGATATTGAGACTATGATGATGATGATTGTGGTTATTATGTTGCTTGATATTATATTTTTTATTGTTATTAGTTGATCACACCTTTTATGCATGTTTAAAGGGAATTTGTACTTGTAATAACGCTTAATTAGATAATTAATAATCTTGTTTAGGCTAATGTGATTATAATTCAAGTGATCTCCATAATAGTTTTGTTTGTGCATTAATATTCAACCAGCATAGATTAAACAGGTTTAGGGTTAACCTATTGATTGTATGTTAGTCAGAAAGCGCACATGAATATGAGAAGAATAAAGTAGAGGCCTGTTTTTAGGGCAGGTTCAATCTCTTTTAGGTTGGATTTGTACCTTCATCCCCGAATATCCAGTCATGGTTCCAAACTACTATGGAGTTGACGATCTCATGGATCGTGAAGGGGTGTAACCTTCACCCTGTGAACGGTTTACAAGTTCCTAAAACTTGTTGGCGACTCTTTTACTCTAGCTTCCTTCCCTTTGGACGCCACCATGCTTAAGTGTATGATCACAGTGGGGCTCAAGTGTGGAATGCTTGAAATATTCCCTACAGTTTTTTGGCGACTCCACTGGGGAGGATTTCTATTTTAATTCCTAAAATTTATTTTGGCAATGATTTAGAATGAGTTGATGAGACTCGAAAAGTTCTAAGTATTTCATGTGCGTAATTTTGATTATCATTGTGGCATATGCATAAAAAGGTCCGCATTGGAAAGACCATCCGAAATGCGTCAAAAACATAGGATTTTTACACGTAGGAAATTAGGGAAATATCTTTCACAACTAAAATCGAAATAATGCTACGAAAAAGATGGAAAATTCAAGAACAGAAAGCTGCCGAGGCATGTAGGAATTAGCATTGAGAAAACAGCGTAAGAGCCAAACAATGGCGCTGTCGCCTGGCGACAGTGCCAACGCCTGGCGACAGACGCTATTTTCTCGCGCCGAATTCTTCCAATACCGAGCCAAAAATCTACCTTCTTGTTTCGACTAGTTTTCTAGTACTGTTTGCTAGGTTTTACTTCCTGATTGTGTTTTTCCCTTTTTTCTGAAACCCATATGTGTTCTACATATGACCATAACCCTCTGGGAATTCACACTCCATCTACCCAATTGAACACTCCTGGCAACAAAGGGTATATCCGAGTTTGTTGAATTCACCAAACCATGGAAGCGAGTTTAACTCGCGGAGTCCCATCCACACGCGCCAACCCTTCCAAAGGTAATGCTTCCGCGCGGTACATTCGGACTCATAACCATGGACCCTCTTTGACTAACTCATATCCTGAACTTTAGAGAACTAGAGCCATGGTTAGGTTGCAAACTCATTGCATCATATTGTGACTATATGACTACTTGTGCATTATTCGTTGTGCATACTTTATGTGTTTCCCCTAACCGTTTTTTGACTTGTGTATGAGTTAAATTAATTAATGACTAAAGGACTTTGCTAATTAATTAATTAATTAATTATAAATGATTAAAGTCTAATAAATTGATCAAACTTGACTTAGCACAACTTTTAGGCTTGTCCCTTTAGAGCAAAATACTCGAAACAGTCCCAGATCGATGTTCCAGAATGGCACAGAGATTTGGACTGTGGCACCACGCGCTAGAGATTAGCGCTAGGCGACGATCCCGTCATCTGGCGCTGACCCTTAGCGTCTGGCGACAGTTCTGTCGTCTGAGGACATCCTGTATTTTTGCTCGAGTCTTCACGACGAGTCTGATTAATCAATTTGCTAAAACAGTTTAATCGTTTTATTAATGGCAGTAATCATGTTCAATCCTTAATTGAGTCTAGGCACATAGTCCCATGGTCTCACAAAAGAGTCAAAGTATGTCACTCACATTCACTATTAAAGCACACACATAATATGTCACATTTTGACCATGTCTAGAGAGTCTTCTATGCACGTATTTTCCGCCATTTTTTTAGGGGGGTAAGTCGGATATTAATCCTCCAATTAAACCATACTTGTTTAAACCCTTGCTTGGTCTTAAAAAATGCACCCTATTTTTTCTTGGTCTTCAAAAATACACCCTATTTTTGCTTGGTCTTCAAAAATACACCCTATTTTTGCTTTGTTTTTAAAATCAATAAAGTCAAAGTCAAATTCGAGTCAAGTCATTAAAACAAATAAATGGTTTAATTTACAACGCTTGGTCAAGAAAGGAAGGGCGGTTAATCAAAGACAATACATTCGTTCAAATACTCCTTTTTGACAAACCCATCACTCGGAAAAGAAAAGCTAAGAAGATCATGGCGTCTCAAGAAGAAGTTAATGATTTCAAAAAGGATGTAGCCAACCTAACTGAATTGATGAAGAGTATAGCTCTTCAAGTCAATGACCTTGTGAGGCAACAACAAATGGAGCTCATGCAAGAAAGCTTGAGCAAAATATCCAATGACTACAGATTTCAGGGCATTAGCTCACAAGGGGTCTTAGTGGACAAGGAACGTCTTCCGCAGAAGTTCAATGCCAGTGACATCCCTAAATTCAAGGCAACAGATAATCCTTACTTTCACTTAAGAGCGTTCGAGACAATAATGAACATTAAAGGGATAGATAAGAAAATTTTTCATACACTGTTTTCTTTATCCCTCGAGACTGTTTGTCAACAATGGTTCTTTTCCCTTTACAAGGAGAAAACCTCTACTTGGGATGCCATTGTAAATGCTTTTATTGATAGGTACAAGTGTAATATTCAAATTGAAACTGATCATAGGGAACTTGAGATACTTAAACAAAAAGAGAGTGAAGGTTTTACTTCTTTCTTTAATAAGTGGAGGGAAACATCTGCTAAGATGATTGAGGTACCGACTGAAAAGGAATCTGTGAGATTGTTCATAAAGAATCTCCAGGAAACATATTCTAAACATCTCAAGTATTAAAGCAACTTGAATACCTTTAAGGCCGTCTATGACATTGGGATTAATATTGAAGATGACCTTGCAAAGCAAAAAGCTGCTAACACTAACTCCAATAGTGGCTGGAAAAGAAAGAAGAACGACAATCCTTCTTCTTCCAAAACCACCCACTCAAATAATGTTAGCACCTTTAATCTGAATGAAGTCCTCGCCACGACTAATCAAGGACAAAAGAAACCATTTAGGAGAAACTTTACTCCTATTGGTATGAGTTACGACATCGCATTTGACCGTCTTCATGCAAAAGGTCTTATAACTCCTATCGGACCATTTGGGGATCCACCAGTCGAAAAGAGAACAGCTAATTGGAACCCCAATGCACACTGCAAATACCATCAAGGCAGGGGCCATCTTACTGAGAATTGCTGGAAGCTAAAGGAAGCTATCCATGACTTAATCGACAACAATAAACTCCCAGTGCCTCCTGCAAGCAAGAAGCCAAGCATCAACAGTGTACCACTTTCTGACTCCTTAGCTATCTCTGATGAGGAAAATTCTGTTGATCCCTCATCTCTGATCAAACCAGTTGAAGAAACTCATGCCCTTGAAGAGGAAGAAGAAGTATTCTTCGACGCTATGAGTGAACCGTCCCCAATGCAACAACCGCCCACTAAGGAAGATATGTTGCTCCTTGTATATTCGGTAGAGAAATTGGTAGGCATGTGTAGAAGAGTTCTTGAACGCACAGAACAAGAACAAAATAAACATGTCAACAAAGAGGTCACACCAACTACGAAGAAACCATTCTCTCTTCAAGTAGTTGAAACACCTAAAAGGAGCCGTAGGCCCTACACTCCTATTGGGACCACCTATGCGAATATGTTCAAAATGCTCTCCGAGAGTGGCAAGATTATACCTCTCGAACCGAGACCATTTGAATCACTAAAGAGGACGGATAGGTTCTACTGTCCATATCATCAGTCAAGGGGACATATAAGAACACTGTTTTAAATTTAAGGATTTAATTCAGAAACTGATTGATGATAAAAAGATAGTCCAAATTCCACAAGAGAAAGATGTTACCATTAATGGAGTTTGGGACAGTGACGATGAAGACGTCTACCTAAAGGATATGGAAGAGACCCCACTCTCCACAATATATCCAAAGGACGACATTTGGGATGAAGAAGATTCGTCCATACATGTCCTCACAAGATCCGGGAGAATACCACCTCCCATTACTGTGCAACAACCAATTCCTACTACTCAGCAAGTTCCCATACCCATCATAGAAGACAACGATGTTGTCAAGCAACTAAAGAAGACTAAAGTTGATGTGAATGTGTGGAAACTCTTAGCTACATCCCATCAACATAGGTTGGCAGTAATGAATGCTTTGGACAAAATAGGATTATATTCTAAAACCACTCGTGAGGGATTGGCTAACTTTCTCACGAGTGATCTTCCTAGTCCTATTAATTTGATCACCTTTTCTAACAAAGACTTACCTCCAGAGGGTGATAAGCACAACAAAGCATTAAATCTCACAGTAATTTGCAAGAGAATGAATGTCCCAATGACTCTTGTAGATAATGGATCAGCGATTAACGTCTGTCCACCCCGAACTACGAGAATGTTAGGGATAAAAGATGAAGACTTGTCTCCGTCTACATAGGGAATAAGAGCCTATGACAACACTCGCCGCCAAGCTCTTGGGACTATCACCATGAATGTAACGGTAGGAGTCATAGAACATGCTACTACTTTTCAAGTGGTAGATATTAAAGCATCTTTCAACCTATTGTTGGGACGCCCTTGGCTTCACAACCTAAAGGCCGTCCCTTCATCCCTTTATCAGCAAGTGAAGGCTATAGTTGGAGGAATCCCTGTCACAATTAATGCTTCACCAATGAGAATCAAGGCTATCGAGAATCCTGTCATAAATGTGGAATACGATGAAGATGACGAAGACTTGTGGGGCTTTAACGAAGAGGTCTCCTTAATTGAGGAGGATGAAAGGACCCCTCTTCACTACAACCTCCACTCTAACATGACAGTAAATGCTATCCTCAAGAAATAGGGACACTTTCCTGGAATGACCCTCGGAAAGAAGAAAGGGATAGCAAAGCAAATAGGACTACCCGGCCTCCCTAAATTGGACACTTTTGGACTTGGTTTTGAACCGACTCTAGAAGATCTTAAGAGAGCCCGGGAAAAAGCAAATGCACGTAGGAATGCTCATACCCAAAAGAAAGCAATCCCAATGGATCATTATCCTTTTACCTTAAATGGACAATTCATAAAAGAGGGAGAGGATTATCCATGCTATGAATTTCCTAAACCCTTTGTCAAGAATGGGATAAGACAACCTGGGTTCGAAATATTTTTGGATAGTTATTTTCTAAATGATGTCCCAACTCCCATTCATAAGGATAAAGCACCCCCATGCTTTGAGTTTAATGTCATGGGACTTCTCTTTGGGTATGAGAAGAATGAGCCAACGCATATTGAAGACAGTTTTTCGCTCATACAAACAGTACTACAGAATGATAACTTTAATCCCTCCAAACTTATCACTCCAGCAGAGGGTCTAGTTCAAGGATGGCGAAAGACTGTGAAGGTGACTACTTCAAGTGGAAGAAAGATCTCCATAACAACCATACAAGGACCAATGTTCGATGAATCGTCTGAGTCAGAATCTTCCCCTATCGAGTCTTCTAAGTCTTTAGTCGTAGCACCCTCTCCTAGTTCTTCTCCCTTAGCACCTTCTCCTAGAATAGCTAATAATCAAGTCCCAACGAACATAACTTTATTCCATGTAATGGTTTTTGAATTCAATAACATGTCTTCTTTTGCTTACTCCTCATGTCATTCTTTAACTCAAGATGATGAGCATTGCTTAACTAACAATGAAAGTGACAAAGAAATAATTAAAGCAATGGAAACACTTGAAAATAAAACACCGGTAATTGAGGATACTGAAACGGTTGACATCTCAAAGGATCCAACCATTAAAAGAGACGTTAAAATCAGACTAACACTTAATAAAGATGAAAGAACCTATTTTTTTAATCTATTAAAAGAATTCATCGATGTATTCGCTTGGTCATATGAAGATATGCCAGGCATTAATAGAGAAATAGCTCAACACACAATTCCACTAATTCCAGGAATAAAACCTGTAAAACAAAAGTTACGTCGAATGAAACCCGACGTAGCCCTTAAAATAAAAGAAGAAGTACAGAAACAGATAACAGCAGGTTTTATCAGGGTATCCAAATACCCCGAATGGGTCGCAAATGTAGTCCCAGTTCCGAAGAAGGATGGAAGGGTACGAATGTGTGTCGACTATTGAGATCTAAATAAGGCAAGTCCAAAGGACGACTTCCCTTTACCACACATCGATATTCTAGTAGATAATACAGCAAACCACACACTTCTCTCATTTATGGATGGATACGCAGGGTATAATCAGATCCTCATGGCAGAAGAAGACATGGAGAAAACAACGTTCATAACACCTTGGGGCACTTACTGTTACACGGTGATGCCATTCGGGTTGAAAAACGCGGGAGCCACTTACCAACGAGCAGCAACTGCTTTACTCCATGACATGATGCACAAGGAAGTCGAAGTCTATGTAGATGACATGATTGTGAAATCAAAGGATCGCCCAAGGCATTTGGTAGCCCTAAGAAAACTCTTTGAAAGGTTAAGGAAATACAACATGAGGTTGAACCCAACCAAGTGTGCTTTTGGAGTCCCCTTAGGGAAACTCTTGGGATACGTCATTAGCTCTAGAGGAATAGAGATAGACCCAACCAAGATCAAAGCAATCATGTTAATGCCACCGCTCAAAACCGAGAAGCAAATTCGGGGATTCATTGGCCGGTTGCAATACATAAGTAGGTTCATATCTAAATTGACAACGATATGTGAACCAATATTCAAAAAACTTAAAAAGAATGTGCCAGTAATATGGGACGATGAGTGTCAAAAAGCCTTTGAGAAGATCAAAGCCCATCTCGCTAACCCTCCTGTATTAGCACCAGCACTCCCAGGGATCCCTCTTAGGTTATACTTAATAGTCACCAAAGAGACAATGGGGGCTATGCTCGCACAGGAAGTAGAAGGAAAGGAGAACGCCATCTACTATCTAAGTAAAAAGATGCTCGAGTATGAAATACGCTATACACCACTTGAGAAATTGTGCCTCGCATTGGTGTGGGCCACAACAAAGTTAAGACATTACATGCTCGTTCATACGGTCTTCGTAGTATCTCGAATGGATCCACTCAAGTATCTTTTCAAGAAATCTACGCTAAATGGGCAAATATCAAGATGGATAGTCAACTTAGCCCAATTTGATGTAAGATTTATGCCTCAAAAGGCTATTAAAGGATTCGTGGTTTCAGATTTCTTGGCAGATTTTCCAATAGAAGATTCCACGCCTATACATGAGAATGATTTTCCAAACGAAGACTTGATGGTCACAGAAGATGATACGTGGACTCTCTACTTCGACGGAGCCTCAAACCAAAAGGGATGTGGTGTAGGAGTACTTCGACGGAGCCTCAAACCATAAAGCTAGATTTCGACGTTACCAACAACGCTGCAGAATTTGAAGCATGCGTGGTAGGCCTTGAAACAACATTGGCATTGGGAGTAAAGAAACTTTGAATTTTCGAGGACTCTTCGTTGATCATCAATCAAATTTCCAAGAGATGGAAAGTAAGGAGTGAAAGCTTGGCCCCTTACCAAACCTACCTGGAAACTCTTACAAACCAATTGGAAAAGGTAGAATACACATATCTACCTAGAGAGGAAAATCAATTTGCTGATGCCTTGGCAAGACTAGCCTCAATGGTTAGAATTCCTACGGAAATCGAGCAAATGCCCTTAACAATAGAAAAAAGGCATAAATCGGCTTATATCTAAGCAATAGAGGATGACGAAGTAACCCAAGATGAAGAAGAAGAGGAAGAACCTTGGTATACAGACATCCAATTACGTCACAGAAGGAGAATATCCACTCCATGCTGACAAAAGAGCAAAACAAGCCTTAAGACTTTTGGCTTCCCAATATGTGCTCATTAACGACGAGTTACATAAAAGGGTACCTAAAGGTCGAGCTCTTCTATGTGTAGGCAAAAAGGAAGCCCAAAGGGCTATGAGAATAGTCCACGAAGGGGTATGTGGAACACACGTAAATGGCAAAATGCTAGTCCAAAAGATAATGCGCGAAGGGTATTATTAGACTACCATGAATAGGGACTGTCATCAATATGTCAAAAGATGCCCCAAATGCCAAATATATGCTAACTTTTAACATGTTCCTCCGTCTCTCCTCTATACCTATACATCACCATGGCCATTCTCAACATGGGGAATAGATATTATTAGAAGAATTACTCCTCCAAGAACAGGAGGCCATGAATACATACTAGTAGCAATTGATTATTTCACTAAATGGGTTGAAGCAAAATAATATGCTAAACTCACTACAAAACATGTAGCACTCTTTATCGAAAGAAACATTATTTGTTGATATGGAGTCTAACATGAAATGATAACTGACAACGGAACTCACTTTCAAGCAGAATGTGAAGAATTGTTACAAAAGTATGGCATTAAACAACATCATTCTTCTCCATACAGACCTCAGGCAAATGGTGCAGTTGAGGCAACTAATAAAAATTTAAAGACGATCATCGAGAAGATGACAGAAAATTACAAAGATTGGCCTGACAAACTCCACTTTGCTCTGTGGGGTTATCGCACGACAATTCGGTCATCAACAGGGAATACGCCATTTTCCTTAGTCTGAGGAATGGATGCCGTACAACCTGTAGAGCTAGAAATAACTTCTCTACGCATCGCGTTAGAAAGTAAACTCGATGAAGTAGAATGAACTAGAGCGAGATATAAGGAGCTAATTCTACTCGATGAAAAACGACTAGAAGCTCTACATCATACGCAATGCTATCAAACTCGTATGGCAAGACACTTCAACAAGAAAGTTAAGACAAGAAATATTAAAGTAGGAGACTTGGTGTTAAAAGCATCAAGGAAAAATGTTTTAGACCTAAGAGGCAAGTTTAGACCCAATTGGTCTAGGCCATATATTGTCAAAACTATCCTATTAGGAGGAGCTGCAAAACTGACTGATATGGATGGCAATGAGTTCTCAAACATGACAAATCTTGACCAACTTAAGAAGTATAACCCATAATTACTTGAGTAGGGCACTCAAGAGAGCTACGTTTGGCATGATTCCTTAGGAAAGGATACGTAGGCAACCCTTATAGGGTGCGGCCACTTTAATTTTTACAAACCTCGCATTCCAGCAAATAATTCAGAGCAATTAGCGCGAAAATTTGCAAACGCATCTCAGAAAAGTTGTCGCCTGACGACAGATGTCAGCGTCGGCCGGCAGCAGCAGCGTCTGGCAACGAAGGTCAGCGCCAGACGACGAACAGAAGCGTCTGGCGACGAGGTCAGCGCCAAGCGACGAACACCAACGTCTAGCGACAGACCTAAATTGCGACGCCAATTTTTCTGCACTAGGCGAATTTCGGTGTATTTCGGAAAATTTTCGACTTCCGTACTCAAATATTTTCAAAAAAAAAATAATAAAGTGTTTTCATTGCTTTAATGGAGATTATAATGTAAATGTTAATTTAAAAAGGTAAAAATTGCATTAATAAAATAAAGTAAATTATATTATTGATGGAATTTAAATGAAAGCTTAAAAAATAAATTAACTTAAAAATTAAATTTGTCTAATAAATTGAAAGTAAAGCAATGCTCTAATCTTTCTTCTCTTTCTTTGCCCTCTTCCAATTCTTGTCAGCTTCTTCTTCCTCATCCATTACTTTTGCTAGCAAGCATCCTTTAGAGGATCTGCATTCAATTTTGGTGTTAATAGTTTCTCCCTTAGCCATTACACCATGTTTCTTCTCTACCCATATCTTCTTTTCTATAGAGTTAGCCTTCCTTTTCTCTTTGCCTTTAGTTGTGTCTTTCTTTTTAAGCATCATAGGAGTTTTAAATTTAACTTTTTCGCCTAAGCGTTCCTTAACAGGAGCTATCTTGTCTCCTAGAAGATTCTTCACATTGGTTTTATTTTGATTTTTCTTTTTGTCCTTTTTAGGCCTATCAAGTAGCCAAAGCTTCACATCCTTGGACAAAGAAGGAGGAACCTTTTGGGTGATAACTTCCCATAAAGGCCTAGCACTCCAATAAGCATCAAACCTCTCTCTTCTTGTGACACAGGAAATTCATAAGGATGACGAAGATCTCCAGAAGGAATGGTTTGAGCAAGGCCATACTGCCTTTTTACCCTGCAGGGGTAATAAAAAGTCAACTTGGATATGCTTGGAAGATGACAGAAGGGTTGCTTGTTGACGCCAACTATCTTCTCAATTCTCCACCAAGGGATGATCCATTTGATAGAAAAATCACAAGAAGCGAATATTTTACTCCACTCCCGGCGACCCATCTTTATGGAAAAGCGTTTCTTTCGCCTAACAAAGCAATTTGGTGTATATTTTTCAATATTGTCAGGAGGACTAATTAATTCTAGCCTCTCCATTAGCCACATCTGCAAAAATTCAATGCAAATAATTAGTATTACTATACAAAAATATATATTCTTGATTTCTGTAATTAAGAATATTATTTTTCTACCTGTAATAAAATTGGAGAGCCTCAAAAAGGTGCTTTTGGATTTTTTAATTCATCTAAACTAAGCATAGTTTCTCCAACAATTAATGGCATTGGATTCCTTCCTGATTCAATTTGTTCCATGACAGACACTAAAATTGCTTCACCCTCACGATTATTTCCACTAGTAAGGAGATATTGGCTAAACATGCAAAAAAGAAAAGCTCTCCTCCTATAAACATGAAAAGACTCAGAATATGGTCTATCAAAGTAGTGGCGTGCAAATTCTTTCAGATTTACTACAGTTCCATCTACAATATTTGTTAGATCCCTGTCTTTAAGATTAAAGAAACGCTCAAAATCTTTATAATAATATTCACTCATATTAGGAATTATTGCAAGATCCATGGAAGGAAAGCCTAGAATGGCACCAAATTCTTCCGGTAAAGGACTAATTTCTTCATAGCCTAATCTAAAGCAATGAGTGTCTGGATCCCAATATTCTAAGGCGGTATGAATAAAATCTATATCCAGGTCTACCCCCTTAATACCATAAATACCTCCCAGATGAAAGAAATCAAGCTTTTTTCTCTCCCTAGCAGTCAAAGATCGGCACCACTCACGAGTAAAATCACTAAAACTTTTAGACATGATTGCTTAAAGAGAATTAGAGCTATAACTATTATTTTAATCTGTTCAAAATATACAAAATTTGGTAGATTTGGGGGCTATTTATGCACAAAACTAGTACAGTTTGTTTTCCGAAAAGGATTCGGAGAAAAAAGTACGTCTCCAGACGACAAGGACAGCGTCTAGCGACGAAGACTGTCGCCTGGCGACAAGACCAGCGTTTGGCGACAACGTCAGCTTTTAGCGATAGAGAGTCGGTTTGACGACAGCTTTCTCGCGTTATGCAAATCATATGTTTTTTTTATTAAGACTTAATTTTGTGCATTGACTTACGCTTTTATCCCTTTTAAACACTTTTCGACTAATTTAAGCTTAATTTTAGGCTTATGCTAGTCAAAATTTTATTTTTCATTTTTCTTTTTGGGGGAGAAAGTCGGATACCCTCCATTAATAATAAAAATGACGGAATTTTTTTGCGCAAAAATTAGTCACAACTTTTCACACACTCACATGCACATAAAATGGAAAAATAAAAATGCAGAGATTAAATAAACAGATAAAAGTTTGTATGTACAGCATGTCTAACGTAGAGTCATATAATACAAACTAGCAAAGTCCTACAAAGTCAAATAAAAATAAATATAGGTACAGCTACGGAGCCGGAGGACGCAAATGGGGAGGAATTCCTAAAGCATCAAAAAACCATGTAGATCTTGGGGTATGCTCCTCACTAGCTCTAGGCTCACCCTGACGCTGAATCACTAACGGCTGAGCCTGCTATGGCTGCTGCGACGACGAGCCAACTTCGTACGTCCCATCACTCCCTATAGGAGCCAATGTCACACCTCCTTGGCCTGTCGGCCTAACAAGTGCACCCTTAGACGAAGAGCCTGAACCCTCCGATCTCTTAGTAGGAGTCGTCTTCGACCGGCCACCCTCACCCCTGGAAGAGGTACGGTGACGTCTCGAGCCAGACCTGGATCTCTTTTACTAGCCTCGGGTCTCGTCCGAGTATGTGGCGGAGGAATAGGCTGCCCCTACAAGAGTAAATTAATTCAGATGCAAAAATAAACAAAAAAAACATGTGATAAGGATAAGAGAAATACCTCTGTAGCAGTATCGTCACGAAGATAGGAGGCTCGGTCTCTCAATCTTACCAGCTGGTAGCGAAAGGTGTCCATACCCCTCGCCACCCTCGTTACCACCTCGCGAGTAAACTATCAAGAGAACAAAGTCAGTAGCAGTCAAAGATATAAAAGTAAACAATGAACAAATGACTCACCCAAGTCTGATGCCGGGGAATAGACTGCTCTATGAAACGATGTTGTGGAGGAGCCAGTGGAATCATCTCCTCGACCGGGCCATACGTCCCCTGATAGGTTTTGGATACCAATGGAGGACCGAACTCTACACGAGTGTCCTGGCAAAAGAAATTCAAATTGTTAGTATCTACTTGGGGGCTATCTAAAGGACAAACACAAGAAACGAGGAATACCTCTCCTCCCTCTGGCAAAACAGGTGGTGGAGCCAGAAGCGGCAACAGTATCTCCCCATAGCACTGCTCCACTCGAGCGTGAGTCCGCCACGGAGTACCCACTGGTGACCTACTCGCCAAATTCCTCAATCTAGTCTGGTCAAACATGTGCCGAGGAGGGCGAGCAGGAACGACAAAAGCCTCTGAGGAGTGCTGAATAGCCACTCTCTCACCTAAGTACACTACAACATCATACGTCCCCTGGAAATACCGACGCTGAGCAGTGTACTGCACAGCAAGCGCAGGAATGTCAGAATCGGCCCACGGCCGGCTCCTACAAAACGCATGCTCATGAGATAAAATCCTACTAAAGGTATAAGAAGGCAATTATTTGAGGAACATACCGAGAGGATCAACTCTTGAATGCGCCTAGTAGTAGCGTCCGCACTGTGACGGCCTCCCCAACAGGCGGCAACGGGGAGCTCGCGAGGTGAAGGTCTCGCCGGCGCAAGAGATGGAAAGTACTCGTAGAACTAAATCTATGAAGATAAAGAAATGTCAATGAATGCCAAAATAGATATAGAGCTAAATTTAAAAGAAATAAAGTGTACCTCTACGACTCTCCAAAAGCTGGAAAGCGCGATGTCTCCCTCAAAGGAGCTATGACGACTAGCAAGCTGCAGTCCGACAAGGAAGTCCGCGTAGGCCAGGCTGGCCCAATCATACGACCCGACCGTAGGAAGGTCGCGAAGAGCAGGCAGGTAGTAGAGTAGCACTCGACTACCTTTGTCAGGTGAAAAGGTCCCTGACAATAGGATGAGTGCGAAGATGCGCACCCGCTGCTCTGGGGTGGTCGAATTGTCCTGAAAGGCCGCAGCAAACGTGGTCCGACAAATGCATCCAGTTTAGTTTAGTCCACGACAAGGGTCCAAAAATAGTGTAGTTGGATGGGGCTTGCAAAGAGCTTTCCAACGATATATTATAAGCCCAATTCCGATGAATAATGAGGAAGTTATGGCCAAAATACTAAACAGGGCCCGATTTGATCTTTACATACGGCCCAATGATCTAGGGGAGGGCCCAATGTTAATTATTATTCCTAAAGTTATTAGAATTAATTATAGTCTTCTAGAATACTCTAGAAGGTTCTCTTTAATCCTAATAAGATTAGAATTAATAATTAGATTTTGATAAACTTTTATTTGGAATAAAATATTATTTTATGAAAAATACGATTTTAGTTTTCATACGGACTTTACAAATCGATTTTGATTCATATGTGGATTCCGTGTTAAAAGCACGTAGAAATCCAGGCTGTCTCCAGACGACAGGCCTGTCGCCATGCGACAAGTCCTGTCGCCTGCGCGACAAGGTCGGTTTTGCAGCGACAGTGTGGAGTTTTATTCCTTATCAAATTCTACTTATTTCCGGACTGTTTTCTTATAAATAGGGTCCTGAACCTCCGTTTTTAATCAATTCTCATCTACAACAATCAATTCTCAATCATCATCTCTTTCTTTCTCTCTCTAAAGCTAGAAGCTTTCCTTCTCTCTATATTCTTTTTCTAAACCTTCCCTCTTACAAAATTCCGCATTCACGAGATCTAGACACACCTAGCCAAGTTCGAAGTTGCCTTCGCCCTAGACGTGAAAGGTTATAATTTCTGAGGGTTTGGTCCCAAATCTCTTTATTTCAATTTATTTAATTTAATTCTTTGATTTTATTATTTTCCTTGAAGTTACTAAAGCGTGTATTTTGTTATTAGAAAGAGATACGAGGCATCCAAGTAAGTACTTTAATTGTTTTATTGATGTTATGATATAGAAATCATGTTTAGGTTCCTATTTTGATTCCTAAAATCATGTTTAGGGAAAAGGTTATAATATCAAATATGCTTATTATGATTCCTGCGATGCTTCCTATTCTCTTTTCTAAAATCATGCTAGTATCATGTTAGGGCTAAAGTTTTGATCTTTATTGTTTAGTGACATGCTAGGGTTTGTTATTAATCTTGTTAGTCTCATGCCTAGGATCTTGCTATTAATATTATGCTTTAACATGATTATGATTATCATGATTATTTCAATTATGATTTTTAATATGATTATAATTATGATGATTATTATGTTGCTTGATGATTATTATTGTTATTGCTTATCACGCCTTTTATGCATGTTTAAAGGGAATTTGTACTTGTAATCACGCTTAATAAGATAATTAATAATCTTGTTTAGGCTAATATGATTATAATTTAAGTGATCAACAATAATAGTTTTATTTGTGCATTAAGTTCAACCAACATAGATAAACAGGTTTAGGGTTAACCTATTGATTGCATGTTAGTCAGAAAGCGCACATGAATACGAGAAGAATAAAGTAGAGGCCTATTATTAGGGCAGGTTCAATCTCTTTTAGGTTGGATTTGTACCTTCATCCCCGAACCCTATTTGGTTCAAGACCTTTTGGAGTTGACGATCTCCTGGATCGTTAAGGGGTGTAATCTTCACCCTGTGAACGGTTTACAAGTTCCTAAAACTTGTTGGCGACTCTTTTGCTCTAGCTTCCTTCCCTTTAGACGCTACCATGCTTAAGTGTATGATCACAGCGGGGTTCAAGTTTGGGGTAATGCTTGAAATATTCCCTACAGTTTTCGGCGACTCCACTGGGGAGGATTTCTATTTTAATTCCTGAAATTTATTTCGGCAATGATTTAGAATGAGTTAATGAGACTCGAAAAGTTCTAAGTATTTCATGTGCGTAATTTTGATTAGCATTATTGTCATATGCATAAAAAAGGTCCTCATTGGATAGACCATCCGAAATGAGTAAAAAACATAGGATTTTTACACGTAGGAAATTTGAGAAATATCTTTCACAACTAGAATTGAAATAACGCTGCGAAATCTGGAAAATTCTTAGAACGTAGATACCTGCTGAGGCATGTAGAAACTAGCGCCTTGAAAACAGGGCTTGTCACCTGTAAAGTGGTTCTGTCGCCTGGCGACAGTTCTGTCGCTTGGCGACAGGGGTACTTTTGCGGCGACAGTCCCTGTAGTCTGGCGCCAAGTTCTTCCAATACCGAGCCAGAACTCTGCCTTCTTTTTTTGACCATTTTTAGCACTGTTGGCTCGATTCTACTTCCTGATTGAGTTTTTCTCACTTTTTCGAAACCTATATGTGTTCTACATATGGACATAACCCTCTAGGGGTTCACGCTCCATCTACCCAATCGAACGCTCCTAGCAATGACGGGTACATCCGAGTTTGTGAATGCACCAAACCGTGGAAGCAAGTTTTTAACTTGCGGGGTCCCATCCACTCGCGCCGACCCTTCCAAAGGTAAGGCTTCCACGCGGTGCATCCGGACTCATAACCATGGACCCTCTTTGACTAACCCATTTCCTGAACTTTAGAGAACTAGAGCCATGGTTAAGTTGCAAACTCATTGCATCATATTGTGACTACTTAACTATTTGTGCATTCTTTGCTTGTGCATACTTTATATGTGCTAACCGTTTGTTTGACTTGTGTTTAAGTCTAAATAAACCAATTAATGACCAAAAAGGACTTTGTCTAATTAATGAATTAATTAATTAATTTGACTAATTAAAGACTAATTAAGTAATTAATCTGACTTAGTACGACTTTAGGCATGTCCCCTTTGAGTAAAATTACT
Organism: Chenopodium album; assembly: GCF_948465745.1. NCBI lineage: Eukaryota > Viridiplantae > Streptophyta > Magnoliopsida > Caryophyllales > Amaranthaceae > Chenopodium > Chenopodium album. The sequence goes on from NC_137844.1 coordinate 38,957,372, forward strand.
GGAAACAATCCCAGATTAATGTTCCAGAAATGGCGCAGGAGTTTGGGCTGTGGCGCCATAGTTTACTGCCTATCGCCTGGTGACAGTCCAGATTCTTACTCGAGTCATCACGACGAGTCTAATTAACCAGTCTTCTAATCAATTTAATCAATTTGTTAAGTCCTTAATTGAGTCTAGGCACCTAGTCCCATGGTCATACACAAGAGTCAAAGCATGTCACATACTCTCACTAGTGTTAGCACACACTTTATATAGTCACCATGACCACGTCTTAGGTTCATGCATGAGTCGGCTTTTTCCGTCATTTGAGTTGGGGGTACATTCTATTCCTAATTTTTGCTTTTCACAATACAATGCACACACGGGTCATGAGTCACACGTGTCATTTCACTTCGAGTCGAGTCAACCTCGAGTCAATCACAGCGAGTCAAGTTTATACCTTGAGTCGTGTCAAGTCAATGAGTCAAACAACACTAAGTCTTAGGTCAACCTAAAAGAAAGATAAGCAAAGTCCTATAGTCAAATATAAATGCAGGAGCATCCCAGCAAGCAAGAACATTCCCGGATTTTTTCGAAAAACCGCGAATATGACACATGAGATTCTTCCAAGATGAGAGGAGTTACATAGATCAGTAAATTAGAGATGAGGAGCTTCAATTTACAAAAGATTTGAGAAGATAGCACGAGACGGGTGGTCTTCAACAACGTTCGCTAAGATTGTGGAGGTTGTCACCAAGCTTTGAGAAGATAGCACGAGATGGGCCGTCTTCGACAGCGTTCGCTAAGATTGTGGAGGTTGTCACCAAGATATGAGAAGATAGCACGAGATGGGCGGTTTTCGACAGCGTTCGCTAAGATTATGGAGGTTGTCACCAAGATTTGAGAAGATAGCACGAGACGGGCGGTCTTCGACAGCGTTCGCTAAGATTGTGGAGATTGTCACCAAGATTTGAGAAGATAGCACAAGATCGGCGGTCTTTGACAGCGTTCGCTAAAATTGTGGAGGTTGTCACCAAGATTTGAGAAGATAACGCGAGATGGGCGGTCTTCAACAACATTTGCTAAGATTGTGGAGGTTGTCACCAAGGTTTGACAAGAGCGGTTTGTGATGAGGCGGTCTTCGACGGCTTTTGCTATGATTGGGAAGGTTGTCGCTATGATTCAAGAAAAAAGCTCGAGATGTAGCAGCAATGATAGACGACGTTCCCTAGGATGTGGGGAGTTGTCACACAACTGAAGATGGCTACAAGCAGAGTTATCTTCGATCGTGTTCCCTAGGATGTGGAAGATGGTCACAAAAAAACTGAAGATGGCTACAAGCAGAGTTGTCTTCGATCATGTTCCCTAGGATGTGGAAGATGGTCACAAAAAACTGAAGATGGCTACAAGCAGAGTTATCTTCGATCGTGTTCCCTAGGATGTGGAAGATGGTCACAAGCGGCGGAGAATTAATACAAGCAGAGTCATCTTCGATGAAATAGGAGGCAGCTACAAGCAGAGCGGTCTTCAAAGAATGCAACAAATATCGGTTACTTCCAGGAGACGTGTGCTCGACGGTGCAAGATATCGGTTACTCTCTTATCTGTTTAACTAACGCTAGTTTGCAGGTATCAGCGTTACAAGAATGATTTAGGATCGCAGAACGTTCTGAATCATTCTCCGTCCCTATCGCAACTTTGACTTTCGTTTTTGAAACTTGCGTTTCTCCAAACTCAGTCAAAGTGGGGGCTTCTGTAGACACCCAAATGTGTCTCCCCAAAACCAAACCCAGTATGAATACCTTTTGCGTCGAATGATTATCGAATGAGGTGAAAGTGTGAAAAGTCAAGTGTTGCGGTTAGTTTTTATTAAAATTCTTTCTTTCTGTTTTCAAAAAACAACTCTATTTTATGAAAACAGCCAATCCAGTTTAGTTTGGTCCATGACAAGGGTCCAATAGTGTAGTTGGATGGGGATTGCAAAGAGCTTTCCAACGATATATTATAAGCCCAATTCCGATGAATAAAGAGGAAGTTATGGCCAAAATACTAAACTGCGCCCGGTTTGATCTTTACATACGGCCCAATGATCTAGGGGAGGGCCCAATGTTAATTATTATTCCTAAAGTTATTAGAATTAATTATAGTCTTCTAGAATTCTCTAGAAGGTTCTCTTTAATCCTAATAAGATTAGAATTAATAATTAGATTTTGATAAACTTTTATTTGGAATAAAATATTATTTTATGAAAAATACGATTTCAGTTTTCATACGGACTTTACAAATCGATTTTGATTCATATGTGGACTCCGTGTGGAAAGCGCGTAGAAATCCAGGCTGTCGCCAAACGACAGGCCTGTCGCCACGCGACAGACCTTGTCGCCTGGCGACAAGGTCGGTTTTGCAGCGACAGCGTGGAGTTTTATTCCTTATCAAATTCGACTTATTTCCGGACTGTTTTCTTATAAATAGGGTCCTGAACCTCCGTTTTTAATCAATTCTCATCTACAACAATCAATTCTCAATCATCATCTCTTTCTTTCTCTCTCTAAAGCTAGAAGCTTTCCTTCTCTCTCTATTCTTTTTCTAAACCTTCCCTCTTACAAAATTCTGCATTCACGAGATCTAGACACACCTAGCCAAGTTCGAAGTTGCTTTCTTCCTAGACGTGAAAGGTTATAATTTGTGAGGGTTTGGTCCCAAATCTCTTTATTTCAATTTATTTAATTTAATTCTTTGATTTTATTATTTTCCTTGAAGTTACTAACGCGTGTATTTTGTTATTAGAAAGAGATACGAGGCATCCAAGTAAGTACTTTAATTGTTTTATTGATGTTATGATATAGAAATCATGTTTAGGTTCCTATTTTGATTCATAATATCATGTTTAGGGAAAAGGTTATAACATCAAATATGCTTATTATGATTCCTGCGAGGCTTCCTATTCTCTTTTCTAAAATCATGCTAGTATCATGTTAGGGCTAAAGCTTTGATCTTTATTGTTTAGTGACATGCTAGGGTTTGGTATTAATCTTGTTAGTATCATGCCTAGGATCTTGCTATTGATTGCATGTTAGTCAGAAAGCGCACATGAATACGAGAAGAATAAAGTAGAGGCCTATTATTAGGGCAGGTTCAATCTCTTTTAGGTTGGATTTGTACCTTCATCCCCGAACCCTATTTTGTTCAAGACCTTTTGGAGTTGACGATCTCCTAGATCGTTAAGGGGTGTAATCTTCACCCTGTGAACGGTTTACAAGTTCCAAAACCTTGTTGGCGACTCTTTTGCTCTAGCTTTCTTCCCTTTGGACACTACCATGCTTCAGTGTATGATCACAGTGGGGTTCAAGTTTGGGGGTAATGCTTGAAATATTCCCTACAGGTACTAACTCGATTCGGCATGGAAGGAGCCAAGAGAGGCCACCTACCCATGTCGCATGGCATAACCCTAAGCAAGAATCAGTGTCCAAAGACACCTGATGAGCGAGAAAGGATGAATTAGATTCCATATGCTTCTCTTATTGGATCGATCATGTATGCCATGATATGTACTAGGCTAGATGTATCGTATGCCTTTAGCGCTACGAGCCGATACCAATCAGACCCAGGAGAGGCGCATTGGACTGCGGCTAAGAACATCCTAAAGTACTTGAAAAGGAACAAAGATAAATTCCTGGTCTATGGTGGCAGAGATGAATTAGTTGTTGAGGGTTATACCGACACAAGCTTCCAGACAGACAGAGACGAATTCAAGTCACAGTCTGGGTACATATTCTGCCTCAATGGAGGAGCGTTTAGTTGGAAGAGTGCTAAGCAAAGCACAACTGCAGATTCTACAACTGCAGCCGAATACTTGGCAGCATGTGAGGCAGCTAAGGAGGCAGTTTGGATTCACAAGTTCATTGGTGAACTTGGTGTTGTACCCTCCATCGAAGGACCAATAGACCTCTATTGTGACAACAATGGAGCTATTGCTCAGGCTAGAGAGCCAAGAGAACATCAGAAGGTCAAACATGTCAAGCGGCGGTTTCACATGATTCGGAAATGGAAATCAGAATTTGTAAAGTTGGAACGGATGACAATGTAGCCGATCCATTGACTAAACCTTTGCCTCAAGTGAAGCACAACAAGCACGTTGAGGCAATGGGAATCAGGCACATCGGAGATTGGCTTTGATTTCCTTATTTTAGTGTTTTAATTAATTTTGGACAATTTTAATGTAAAGCACTATGATGAACCATTCAGTTTTGGAGTAATTAAATTTTTCATGCGATTTAAATCACTCCATTGGCTATTTAATTGAGGTTTAGAATTAAATAATGAGTCCATTTGATTCTTGGAATATTCAAAATAGGGTATCAAGACCAGTCTTGGTAAGGAAACACCTATTAAGTGAACATTGAATATTATAATCGAAAATTATCCCTAATCGAGGTCACTTAAACGATGGACGATTAATGACCATTTGAGATTAGTGTGTAGTTTGATTTATAGCACTGTTTCTTGTGCTACAAGGACATGATTGTCATGAATCATTTGCACAGGTATTGGTTTAGAACTATACTGGATCGACCTATGAGAATACTTTAAGAAATTAAAAATCGTCATAAATATACTTCTCATTATTGCTATCGGAACCTTTTTCCTCGACCATAAGTATTGTGAGCTTTCTTGTTTGAGTACTAGCCCGCTTTGATGATTATCAAACGTCTGCCGTAACAGGGGATTATAACGGCATCACTCGGGCGGCTAGGTCCTCTCAGTAAGAGAAGCTACATTACAAGACTGGAAATGTCCTCCTATTAAATATAGGAAAGATGTCTTTGTTGTTTACAAGGCCTCTCGTAGAGCGAGATTAAAAAATGCATGGTCGTGCTCGGATGGATTTTAGAAATCATTTGTTTATTGACAGTCGGACTCGGAATCGAGAAACACTTCTGGACGTAATAAGGATGACAAATTAATCTTACCTTATAGTTCATGAAGAGGCATAAAGTGACATAGGAAAAGGGCTATACACTAAAATCACACTTGTTCGGAAGGACAAGTGGGAGATTGAAAGGAATAGTGTCCTTCGAACAAGTGTATTATTCCGATAGGGGGTTCGGAATTATTAGAAAGCTAATTTTTTAGTGAGGTCAAGTGATCGGAATGCCTGGGTGGAGGCCGCTTCCGATCACTAATATTAATGCATAATTAATATTATAGCTTAATCTTGACTGAACCCTTCGGGTCACACCCAAGCAACTAACAAGCCGAAGCGACGAATTAATTAGGAATTAATTAATAAGTCGACCGAGTAATTAATATTTAGACATCGGAAATTCGAGCTTGGAGCGTCGAAACCGAGCGTCGGAAGTCGAGTCGAAAATAGTAAAAGACGAGACGTAAAAATAATAATAAATCAACAAAAACCGAAATACCCCTAGCATCGGAATGCCCCAAGCAAACCGAGTGCTAGGGGCGTATGGCCTAGCATGGTGGCTAGCATGCGTACCAAGCCGAGCCTAGGCTGGCCGGTGCGTGCTAGTGCACCAATGTTAGCATCGCATTGCTGGGCGTTGCCTTGTACGTGCATTGGCTAGCAGCCATGCCGTAGTAGCAAGCCGCAGCAGCTAGCACGCTAGGCGCGCCAGCCCGCAGCAGCATGGCTGGGCCATTGCGTGCTGCCTTGCAAGCTGGGCTTCGGCCTAGCAGCCCGTAAGCAATGCGTGGCTTGCTAGGCCGTGGCAGCTGGTAGCCTGCACCAATGTTCGAGGCATGCTGTCAGGCATTGGCATGCTGGCACGCAGCAGCTAGCAGCCCGCACATTGTGCACGGCGTGCTGGCAGCTAGCCTCGGCCAAGCAGCCCGCACTTGGTGCGTGGCCTGCTGAGCCGTAGCACATGGCAGCCCATCTTGGGTGCCTTGGTGCCCAAGTGTGGGTGCCACATGGCGCAAAATAAATGGGAGTTGGGGCATTGAGGTGGCCGGTTTTGGGAGAGGGAGAGGGAGTGGGGAGCAAGTTTGATCCCCCCTCTTCCAAATGGTCCTCACCTAACCTCTCATATGAGCTTGCCACTTGTTTATTTATTACTAGTTTAATTATTAATTTTATTTTAGCTTTAAAATAAAATGGGAAAATCAAATTCTCCCACATTGATGGGAGAGATTTTCACACTCATGATTTTCCCTATAAATACCCAAGTTGGGGTATTGGAAAAATCACTTGAGTAAGAGTTGAAAAAGGCATCACTAGTAGTGAAAACCTTTGAACTCAAGAGTTGAAAAAGGCATCACCTTTGTGAAAACCTTTGAACTCAATTACTCGGGTTTTCGGTCGGGCCTTGCTAACTCCAAGGCATTGGACCTAGTCGGTGTTCGAGTTGTGGGTGGACTTCCGTTGGAGGTCGTCGTATTTTCGAGGCTAGTTTTGAAGTAAGAGCTCATCGAGGTCGGGCGAAGCACGTGTCAAAGGTATAATTATTATCTTAATCATGTCATTAAGTCAATTATGTTTATGGTTTTATTTATTGCGAGTGCGGTCTTGGTTTTGGGTTTGTTTCCGCGGTGAGTCGGTCTCACCAAACCCCAACACCTTCGTCGCCTGGCGACAGAGCTAAAACCTGGCGACTGTGTGTTCCAGCGTGTGCTGGTGCGGCGACAGGATGTGTGGCCCTCATAAATGACTATGCAGTCCTTATGTAGAAATTTCGGGTTCCTTGGTACGCCAGTTAGCCCCAATAAGCAATTTGGCATGATTAAGTAATCGGCTAGATTACAATCACAGTAGGTGATCGACTTGATTAAAAATCGTCTCACTTAGCTTAAAGCGCCTAAACATTGGCTCATCGCAAGCACCGACGTAATGGTTCACAAGCAGCAAAATATGCCGACGTACTAGCACCACTGTAATTTCAGCAAATATCACAGCAGCAAAGTTCAAGCGAGCTTTAAGGATCGACAAGCGTTGGTCTTCGGTAATTTTCTTCGGAATGTTATCACAATAACTGAGGATGACTTCAAGCAGAGTTATCTTCGACGGCGTTCCCTAGGATGTGGAAGGTTGTCAACTGAGGATGGCTTCAAGCGGAGTTATCTTTGATGGCGTTCCCTAGGATGTGGAAGGTTGTCAGAAAACTGAGGATGGCTTCAAGCGGAGTTATCTTTGACGGCGTTCCCTAAGATGTGGAAGGTTGTCAGAAATAGGAGGTGACTTTAAGCGAAGTTATCTTCGATCGTATTCCCTAGGATGTGGAAGATGGTCATAAAACAGCGGAAATTGAAGGCAGCTGCAAGCGTGGTAGTCTTCTAACGATATCCCCTAGCTCGAGGAAGATCGTCAAACAAGATCGGTTACTCCAGAGACATGTGCTCGACGGTGCAAGATACGCGTTTCTTAACTCTTTTATCTGTTTTACTAACGCTAGTTTGCAAGTATCGGCGTTACAAGAATGATTTTGGATCCCAGAAAGTTCTGAATCATTCTCCGTCCCTATCGCTACTTTGGCTTTAGTTTTCAAAACTTGCGTTTCTCCAAACTCAGTCAAAGTGGGGGCTTCTATATACACCCAAATGTGTCTCCCTAAAACCAAACCCAGTGATGAATACCTTTCATGTCATTTGATTGTCGAACGAAGTGAAAGTGTGAAAAGTCTAGTGATGTGGATGTTTTTTATTAAAATATTTCTCTTTCTGTTTTCAAAAATATTTCTTTTCTTACTCTATTTATATAAAAATAGCCAAGCCAGTCCAATTTGGTTTGGTCCATGATAAGGGTCCAATAATAGTGTAGTTGGATTGGGCTTGAAAAGAGCTTTCCAATGATATATTATAAGCCCAATTCCGATGAATTATGAGGAAGTTATGGATTAAATTAAATTAGGCCCAATGATTTTAAATATGACCCAATGATCTAGAGGAGGGCCTATTAATTATTATTCCTAAAGTAATTATGATTGATTTTGATCTTCCAGGAATATCTAGAAGGTTCTATTTAATTCTAATAAGATTAGGATTGATAATTATATTTTTAGAAAGATGTTTTATTTTGAATAAAATATATTAAAACTGATTTTAAATCTGCTTGGACGCAGAATTACCTGTAACTGGTGATTCCGCATGTAAAAGCGCGTTGTAGTTTTGAACCAGCGCGAGACGACAGAGTCGTCGCCTGGCGACGAGCTTGTTGTCTGGCGTTGACTCCTGTCGTTGGCGACAGGAGGTATTTTATTCCGAATATAATTTTCTTTGATCCCGTGCTATTTTTCCTATAAATAGGGGTCGTATCTCCCTGTTTTCAATCATCTGCAATAATCAATTCACAATCATCAATCTCTCTCTAAAAGCTAGAAGCTTTCTCTCTCTATTCTTTTCTAAACCTTCCCTCTTACAAAATGAGGAAGAAGGGGTTTTATTTCAAAAAACCAGACTCCAACGCCAGACGACAAGCTTGTCGCCAGGCATCTACACACAAATATTCAAGCAAAAGCTCTGAGGATCAACAAGCGATGGTCTTCGATAATTTTCCACGGAAGATTATCACAAAGAAATTGAAGATGGCTACAAGCAGCGGTCTTCGACCATGTCCCGAAGCAGAGAGAAGATTGTCTATAGCGGCGAGACATAGCTGTGGCGAGGCAATGCCACAACCCCTGAAGATGGAGAGGCACAGTCACCTTCGACGATGTTCCCAAGGCACTACGGAGGATTGTCACAAGCAAATGAAGATAGTGAGGCACTGTTACCTTCAGAGGGCGTTCACGAGGCACTATGGAGGTCGTCACCAACAATAATACAGCAACAAATCGGTTACTCCAGAGACGTATGCTCGACGGTGCAAGATACGCGTTTCTTAACTCTTTTATCTGTTTAACTAACACTAGTTTGCAGGTATCGGCGTTACAAGAATGATTTAGGATCACAGAACGTTCTGAATCATTCTCCGTCCCTATCGCTACTTTGACTTTTGTTTTCGAAACTTGCGTTTCTCCAAACTCAGTCAAAGTGGGGGCTTTTGGGTGTCTCCCTAAAACCAAAACCAGTGATGAATACCTTTCACATCATTTGATTATCGAACGAAGTGAAAGTATGAAAAGTCTAGTGATGTGGATGTTTTTATTAAAATATCTCTCTTTCTGTTTTTTAAAAAATATTTCTTTCTACACTCTATTTATGAAAATAGCCAGTCCAATTTAGTTTGGTCCATGATAAGGGTCCAATAATATTGTAGTTGGATTGGGCTCGAAAAGAGCTTTCCAACGATATATTATAAGCCCAATTCCGATGAATAATGAGAAAGTTATGGATTAAATTAAGTATGGCCCAAAATGAATTTTATATGTGGCCCAATGATCTAGAGGAGGGCCTATCTATACTTATATATTAAAAAGCGTTCCTAAAACAGAATATGTTCCACGTGTCACCTTTTTCAAGTTTGACATGTCAGCAATATGCGCCACATGTGATTATAAGCATGACATGTCACTTTCACATGTATTAGGTCTGCATCTAAAAAATGCTTATAACAAGACTTGAACTCAAGACCAACAAGTCTTAGGTTAAGAGTCTTACCATCTTAGCCATTTATTAATTGTATTTTTCTATCCAACAAAATTATAGTTAATTAGATAATTTAATTTGTGTCTTATTATACTAGTTGTTTCCATTATGTAATGATTGAGTTCGACAACTAAAAGTGTTTATTGCAAGACTTAAACTCAAAACCAACAAGTCTTACTATCTAAACAGTCGAATTTGATTAGGAAATTAAACAAGTACAAACTAGCAACCCGGGACATCGCCCGGGCCACACACTAGTTAATTATTATTCCTAAAGTTATTAGGAGTGATTTTAATCTTCTAGAATAATCTAGAAGGTTCTTTTAAATTCTAATGAGATTAGGATTAATGATTATATTTTAAAGAGTTTTATTTTGAATAAAATAAGTGATTTTTCACAAACTTGATTTTAATTTGATAAACGCGGAATTAGTTGCTTAATCGTATTAAGAAGATGATTCCGCGTACAAAACGCGTTTTAATTCTGACTTAGCGCGAGACGACAAGTCTGTCGCTTGGCGCTAACAGCTGTCGCCTGGTGCTGACAGCTGTCGTCTAGCACTAACTTCTGTCGTTGGCAACATGAGGTATTTTATTCCGAATAGGACTTGATTTGGGTTTCGAGCTGTTTTTCTATAAATAGGGGTCGTATCTCCCCGTTTACATTCATTCACAATTATTATCAATAATCATCTAATTTTATTCTCCCCGGGTCGAGTATGGACTCCTTGGAGTGCTTAAGGGAAGAATGGTGTAATTAGGAATATAGATTTAAGGCTTAGAGTATGAGAAAGAGAGAGAAGAAAATGATTTTTGGTGTAAAAGAGAGGAAAAGAGAATGATTTGGTGATCAAGCTTATTGATGATTGAAAAAGGGGTGATATGACCTCTATTTATAACCAAAAAATAAGGGTCAAAGAATTAAGATAAAATCCGAGTTTAATCAGAATAAAACCCGATAGACAGCAGTTTTTGCGATTTTTTGTTTTTATCATATCTTTTGATGGTTGGAAAGTTGTTGAAGTCTACTTTCTAACCCAATTCAGATTAAATTATTTTGTAGAATAAAGGATATGGCCGAAATAGTGAGACGGTGTCAGTTTTGGATAGAGTTTCGTATTTCATTCATATCTTTTCCGTTATAGCTCGGAATTGATATTATAATATATCATTGGAAAGATAATTTCAAGGGCTATATAACCATCTAATATTTGGATAAAAACTATGAGGCACGTGTAGACACCTAAAAATGTCTCCCCGAAACCAAACCCGGTGATGAACAACCTTTTACCGCCATTATTGGTCGGGTTCAGTATTTAATCCCGACAGTGCTTAAAATTCATATTCAATCAAATTCAGTTCATAAAATAGTCAACAGATGAGTCTTATTGTTTAGTCAAAGCATAATTCAATTTTTATTTTGGCCTAAACCTTTTTATTCATTTTTCATTTTATATTATTACTTTAGCCCAATTAATAAATAATAAACTAGAAATAGCCTGAAATTATGAATCGGCACTTAAAAAGGCTGAATGTAATTAGGGCAAAAATGTATTTGGACAGAAAAAGGGAAGCAGAGTTTGCCGCGTCACGGCAAACTGTGTCGCGTCACGGGACATACTGTCGCGCCACGGCATAATCCCCCGTGACACAGTGCCAATACCGTGACACGGGACAGCTACGTGTCTTTTCCTCGTAAACCCTTCACGCATTTTAACTCCCGTAGGTCAAGTCATTTTAACACCAATTAATTCTCTTTTCTCTCTTCTATGCTCTAGCCTAAACACTAGCCTACCTTATTCTTTCAAAATTCCTTCCTTAAGCACTCCAAGGAGTCCGTACTTTACTCGAGGTTCTGTCCTTAAACCAAGGCGTGAAAGGTAGAACTGTTTGAGGGTTTGGCCCCAAATCAATTCTATTTAATTTAATTTAATTTAATTTAATTGTTGTTTTATTAAATTTCCTTGAAGTTACTAACTCGTTTATTGTTTTATAGTTGCAAGCAAACAAAATCAAAGTAAGAATTATGTTCCTTTTAATTCTATTATTTTTCTAACGATTTTCTATTGTTGGATTTATTGTTAAGTTGCTTCCAATATTAATGTTTATTCTATTATATTTATTGATCACTATATTGCATGTTAAAGGGAATATGTAATTGAAAATCGCGCCTAATAAGATAATTTGGACAACCAGCTTAGGTTCCTTTTTAATCTTGTTGTTAATTGAATTGATCACAAATTTTTTCGAGTTATATGTTGCATTAATATTCAACCAATTTAGCCTAATAATAGTTTGGAGCAAATTGAATCTTTGTTTGCATGCCTTTGAGATTGTAGGAATCACTTTTCATTATAAGAATCGAGTAGAGGCCGATACGGGCGAATGTGACTCCATGACTCACTTCGTACCATCATCCCCGATCCTCCTTTCGTGGTTCCGAACCATATGGAGTTAGTAATCTCATGGATTATGAATGGGGTGTAACCTTCAAGGGTCAATCGTTGTTGCCTATCGTTGTCCCTTAATCGTGGTTGCCTTTTATGATCCGTGAACGGTTTACAAATTCCTTAAAAACTTGTTGGCGGCTCCCTACTTTCCTTGTCCCTAATCGTATTATGTCAATTCCCACTTCCTATGAGTGCCAAGCATATTCACAACATACAAACGTAAGCGCACTTCGAACGACGCCAACAATTTGGCGACTCCACCGGGGAGGATTCTTGGTTATTTATCGATTTGAGTGATCGGTATTTAATAAAGATGAGTGGATGAGACTTGAAAGATTCTTTAAAAGTATTCCTGTGATTAATTTGGCATTTTTTGCATATGCATAGACATTCTAACGTCTCATTTAGGTCTGTCCCGTAGGAAAAATTGAATAACTTGATTGCGAACGAAGGAAAAAAGGGCACCAGTTAGATTTTCTGACTGCCGCGCCACGGCAGCTGCTGCCGTGTCACGGCGCTGGGCACCGTCACACGGTGTATAGCACCGTGACACGGTACATTCCGCCGCGTCATGGTAGTCCAAAAATCTGTCCAGTGGCTTATTTTCTCTTCTCACAGTCAACTTCCTTCGATTTTTCTGAAAAAACGTGTGTGTTCTACATAGGTCTTAGCCCTGGGGAATTTAAGCTCTATCAACCTAAAAACGCTCATGGCAATAAGGGTTCATCCGAGTTATTAAATCCACCCAAACCATGGAGTCGAGTTCGATTTCATCACAAACTCGCGGAGCCGCCCGTTGGCATACACCCTCAAGGGAGGCAGCCTTACTAACGCGTCCAAACTCTTAAACATAGTACCCTTTGACACCCAAAGCTTGACCAATAGTTGAACATAGATCCTGACCTTAGGTTGCGAACTTTTTTTGCATCATCGTTACTAAATGCTATGTGGTTTATTTGGTGCTAACCCACATGTGTCTGTTCATTTTGTTTAACCTATGACCGAGGGTTTTTATTTCAATATAGTAATTAGTACGGACTTAAACCTGGAAATTACACAAATTTAGACCTGGAACTGTCCACCGTGTCACGGCAGCTCTACCGCGCCACGATGTGCAGTGCCGTGACACGGTGCTTTGTACCGTCTGATGGTGCACTATACTATGTCACGACAGTCAGCACCGTGACACGGTGCCCAGGAGTTTGGTCCAGTCAGTCTTTTTTTGGTCTTTGTGCGTGCTTATGTGGTTCGTATGTCCGGTTTGATGTCATGTCTAGCTGTACGGTCATAACATGCATCCATAACCTCACTTAAATCACTCACATGTCGTGTCAGGTTCACATATTGTTCCTTGAGTCGTGCACCATTTTATAGCTGTACTTTAGGATGGTCTTGTGTCATTTTTTTTGTTTTTTTTCGTAGTAAGTCGGATGGTATCCTCCCATACATACTTTTTTCTAAAAAAAATAAAATTTCTTGCCTTTTCTTTTCCGGATGGGTCAAGGTTAAGTCTAGTCATTAAAGGTGTGTTTTTTTCAATGTCACAACGCTTGGTAAAAAAGCAGGGGTAGATTGTTACGGTTCAAGTCACTACCTCAACAACCTCTCATATCTAAGAGGCGTTCAAGAAAACCACCACAATCATCTCCACAAAGTCCATCTCCAGTTTACTTTCAACCAATGGCTTCTAAGGAGGATATTGAGAACATTAACAGGTCCATCGAGAGATTGTCTACTATGATGCAAGAGCTCACTACTAGAGTCAACACAGTAGAGCAAGACAATCAAAACAATGTCACTGTGGCTGCAATGGACAAGTTCAAAGAGCAAATGAGTAAAATTTCTGAAGAATTCACCTATGTGGAACAACCTGTCACCTCTTCGTCCATAAGGGACAAGCTTCCTGAGAAGTTTTCCACTGCTGACATTCCCAAGTTCAAGCCTACTGATAATCCGATGTTCCACTTGAAGGCTTTTTCTGCGACCATGGCTCTTAAGGGATTAGATGTGACACTCGTCCCTACTGTGTTCCCTCTTTCCTTGGAGCATGCCTGTCAACAATGGTTCTACTCTCTGGAATCCAAGCATGTTGCGACTTGGGAGGATGTTACTGAAAGCTTCATGAACCGTTACAAATGTAACATCCAAGCTAAGACTTCTGAACGTGAACTCTCCATTCTCAAACAGAAGGAGAATGAAGGCTTCACTACTTATCTGAGCAGGTGGAGAGAAACAGCTACACTCTTGGTAGATCCTCCCAAGGAGAAAGAGGTGGTTCGTCTCTTTATTGCAAATCTGACTCATAAGTACAAACAGCACTTGAAGTTTCTGCCTTTGAACACCTTTGAAGCTGTGTACGATATTAGGATCAATATCGAGGATGAGTTGATGAAGACTGCTGGTAGCAACAGCAACAACAACAACACTTGTAAAAACAAGAAGAACGACACTCCTTCTTCTTCGTCTTCCAAGCCCAATAATGCTACCAATAACATCAACGTCAATGAAGTGTTAGCTCTTAATGCTCCCACTCAAAGATTCCAAAGGCAAAGGAGGGTTTACACGCCTTTGCGAATGAGCTATGATGCTGCTTTTGACCGCTTGCATAGTCAAGGATTGATCATGCCTATTGGACCCTTTCCAGAACCTCGACTAGAAAACAAAACTGCTAGCTATGACCCCAATGCTCATTGCAAGTTTCATCAAGGTAAAGGTCATACTACTGAGAAATGTTAGAGGTTGAAGGATGCGATCCAAGACCTGATTGATGCTAATCAGCTTCCTGTCCCTCTAGGGGGCAAAAAGCCCAATATTCAAACAGGTCCCCTTTCTGATGCTTTTGCTATCATGGGAGATGAAGTCTCCTTTTATCCGTCACTACTCATTCAACCTGTGAATGAGCCTCTACCAGAAGTTGTCTTTGTTTCAAGCTGTGAAAAAGTGAATGGAATTTGGGATAAAGATGATGAAGACGTCTATCTCAAAGATATAGCCTGTTCATCTCTTGGCACTAGTGAAGACGTTTGGGGAGACCTTGAGGTCAAGGTTCTCACCATAAATGGACGGTTGCAACAGCCTAGTCCACCTCCACCTGCACCGCAATCACAACCAATAGTTGATCCCATCGACCCTTTGAACAACGATGTGATCAAACAATTACAAAAGACTAAGGTGGAAATGAATGTATGGAAGCTTTTGGCCACCTCCCATGAGCATCGAAAGGATGTGATGAATACTCTGGTGAAAATAAGAGTTGATAGTGATATGACTCCTCAAGGGCTAGTCAGCTTTCTCACTACTGAATTACCAAGTACCACTAATCTGATTTCCTTTTATGATAAGGATCTGCTCCCAAAAGGGGACCAACATAACAAGGCCTTACACCTCACTGTGGTGTGTACGCAGATGAATGTTCCCATGAGCCTAGTTGATAACGGCTCAGCAATCAATGGATGCCCACTGCGCACTCCAAAGAAGTTAGGCATAAAAAATGAAGAATTGATTCCCTCTACTCAAGGGATTCGTGCTTACGATAATACTCGCCGCCAAGCCATGGGAACTATCATGCTAAACATAACTACTGGAGCCATTGAACGTTGCACCAAGTTTCAGGTGGTGGACATTAAGGCTTCTTTCAATCTGCTGTTAGGACGTCCTTGGCTTCATGAGCTAAAGGCGATTCTGTCATCACTGCACCAAAAGGTGAAAGCTATAGTTGGAGGGATCCCAATCACCATTGATTCCTCTCCCATGCGCATTCAAGTTATTAATACTCCCATTGTCTATGTCAAACATAATGAGGAAGATGAGGATCTCTGGGGATTTTCGCTAGATGATGTTCTTATGATCGAAGAAGAGGAGAAGTGTCACCTCGACTTTGATCCTTATTCGAATACCAATCGTAATGCAATTATGAAGAAGAAAGGGCATTTCCCTGGAATGACCCTTGGACTAAAAAAGAAAATGGCTGAACTTTGGGGCCATCTTGGTGCACCCAAGAAGGATACCTTTGGCTTGGGATTCAAGCCAACAAAAGAAGATATGAAACAGGCTCTCCTGAAGATGAAGGCTCGCAACAATGCTCGAACCATGAAGACGGAAATGGCCATGGATCCATATCCCTTCACTCTCAACGCCTAGTACATCAAAGAAGGGGAAAACTTCCCATGCTATGAATTCCCCGAGCCTTTCATCCACGATGGGAAGCGTGAGCCAAGTTTCGAGATGTTCCTTGATTGTGACTTCATCGACGAAGGCGATGAGTTCTCTACAGCTGAGAAACCAGCTAGTCTAAGCTCTGATGAGATGAACATTAATCTTCTTTTTGGACTAGAAAAGAATGAACCCAAGCCTATCCGCAATGACGATTCTGAGCTCATTCAAGCTGTCATATCAAGCAAAGATTTTGACCCCTCTGAGTTAATTGTCCCTACTGATGGTGTTTTAAAGGGATGGCGTAACACGGTGAAGATCACTACGCCAAGTGGAGAGAAGTTGGAAGTGACCACTAGCGAAAGTTCTATGTTTGATGAATCTGTATCGTCTGGGTCCGTGTCCGAGTCTGAGTTTGTAGACGAGTATTTAGGATCTGAGGCAGACCCCCTTTCTGCTATTGAGTCTAATGTAGTTCCTCCAAATGTTGAGTCTCTTGTCGAGTCTCCTCCCTCTATCCCAAATAATTCCGGCGAGGTCGCAGCTGACCTTGCCCTCTTTAATATAATGACCAATGAATTCAATGAAATGAGTACCTTTGCTTACAATGCGTGTCATTCCCCTAACCCTGATCAATATTGCTTAGCTAATGATAAAAATGACAAAGAAATAATAAAATCAATGGAAGAACACGAAAAAAAAACAGCAATTATTGAAGATAGAGAAACAGTTAACATTTCTAATGATACGACTGTCAAAGAAGTTAAAATTGGATTAACACTAAGTCAAGACTAACGCAAAGAGCTAATTGACTTGCTTAGTGAATTTGTTGATGTATTTGCTTGGTCATACCAAGATATGCCAGGGATTGACAGGGATATAGCTCAGAATACGATACCACTCATTCCAGGTATGAAGCATGTCAAACAAAAGCTGCGTCGTATGAAACCAGATGTGGCTCTCAAAATTAAGGAAGAAATCAGAAAGCAATTGGCTGCAGGTTTCATCAAAGTATCCAAGTATCCGAAATGGATAGCTAATGTGGTTCTAGTTCCGAAGAAAGATGGAAGGGTCAGAATGTGTGTTGATTACAGGGATCTCAACAAAGCAAGCCCAAAAGATGGGTTCCCTCTACCTCACATTGACATTCTGGTCGAAAAAACAACAAACCATGCACTCCTATCATTCATGGACGGCTACGCTGGGTATAATCAAGTATTGATGGCCGAGGAAGACTTGGAAAAAACAACATTCATCACACAATGGGGTATATATTGCTATACGGCAATGCCATTCGAGTTGAAAAACGCGGGTGCCACCTACCAAAGAGCAGCCACAACATTATTACATGATATGATGCATAAAGAGGTGGAGGTGTATGTTGATGATAAGATCGTCAAGTCAAAAGATTGGCCAGGCCACATCGTTGCACTTCGCAAATTCTTTGAAAGACTCCGCAAGTATAACATGAGGTTGAATCTAGCAAAATATGCATTCGGAGTTACATCAGGCAAGCTACTTGGATATGTGATCAATTCTCGAGGAATCGAAATAGATCCCGCAAAAGTCAAAGCAATCATGGCCATGCCACCGCCCAAGACTGAGAAGGAAGTTCGAGGTTTTATCAGAAGGTTGCAATATATAAGTAGGTTCATATCCAAACTCACTGGGATATGTGAACCTATATTTATGAAGCTCAAGAAGAATGTTCCAGTTACATGGGATGATGACTGCCAAAAAGCTTTCGACAAGATCAAGGAGTACCTAGCAAACCCACCCGTGCTAGCGCCAGCAATGCCTGACTTTCCTCTTCAACTCTACCTTACGGTCACAAGAGAAACGATGGGGGCAATGCTAGCACAAGAGATCAAAAGTAAGGAGAACGCAATCTACTACTTGAGTAAAAAGCATCAAGGTTATGAGACCAGGTACACACCACTTGAAAAGTTGTGTCTCGCACTCGTGTGGGCCGCGCAGAAATTAAGACATTACATGCTCACTCATACAGTGCATGTTGTATCCAAGATGGATCCTCTCAAGTATTTGTTCGAAAAAGCAACACTCAATGGCAAATTATCGAGGTGGATAGTCAACCTTGCTCAGTTTGACTTGAGATTCATACCACAAAAGGCTATCAAAGGTTCTGCGGTTTTTGACTTCCTAGCAGATTTCCCACTAGAAGTAGTTGAGAAAGAAGAAGAAGAGTATGATTTCCCTGATGAAGATCTACTCATGACCGAAGATGATAGCTGGACGCTCTATTTCGATGGAGCTTCGAACCAAAAGGGTTGTGGTGTAGGAGTCTTGCTCGTATCGCCCAACGAAAAACACATCCCAATTCCCATGAAGCTCAACTTTGATGTCACTAACAATGCTACAAAATATGAAGCATGCATCTTGGGATTAGAAACAGCTGTGGCCCTTGGAATTAAGAAGCTCAGAATCTACGGCGACTCATCACTGATCATCAACTGGATCTCCAAAAGATGGAAGGTGGGAAGTGAAAGTTCCGCTACGTATCAAGCTCATCTGGAAACTCTCACGGAGCAACTAGATGAAGTAGAATATACGTACTTGCCTAAAGAAGAAAATTAGTTTGCCGATGCGCTGGCTAAGTTAGCATCAATGGTGCGAATTCCAACAGACACGATCAGAATGCCATTGACCATAGAAAGAAGATATGAGCCGGCTTATGCTCATGCGCTTGATGATGAATAGGAATCACAAGAAGAAGATGAAGAGCCATGGTATACAGATATCCTTAATTATGTAACGAAGGGAGAATACCCTCCCAACACTGATAAAAGGGCACGCCGTGCTTTGAGGCTCCTGGCCTCACAGTATGTGCTCATCAGGGGAGAACTTCATAAAAGGACCTCTCAAGGGAGGAATCTCTTATGCATAACGAAGACCGAAGCGCACAGAACCATGGAAAACCTTCACGCCGGAATATGTGGAACGCATATGAATGCTAAAATGTTAGTCTAAAAGATTCGACGACAAGGTTATTATTGGACTACCATGGAGAGAGACTGTCACGAATATGTAAAGAAATGTATGAAGTGTCAAGTCTACGCAAATTTGCAGCACGTTCAACCTTCGCTTCTGTACACATATACTTCTCCATGGCCTTTCTCTACTTGGGGAATCAACATCATTGGGAAGATAACACCACCAGGACAAGGGGGACACGAGTTCATCCTTGTAGCTATCAACTACTTCACTAAATGGGTCGAGGCAGCTTCATATGCTAAACGTACAGAAAAACATGTAGCTCAATTCATCGAGAAAAACATCATATGCCGCTATGGTGTACCGCACAAAATGATCAGTGATAATGGGACGCATTTCCAAGCCGAGTGCGCAGAATTATTACAAAAATATCATATCAAACATCACAGATCGTCACCCTATAGACCAAAAATAAATGGTGCGGTTGAATTGGCCAATAAGAATGTGAAAACTATCATCGAAAAGATGACGGAATATTACAAAGATTGGCCGAGCAAGCTACATTTTGCTCTCTAGGGTTATCGAACTTTTGTTCGTACATCAACGGGGGCTACCCCTTTCTCTTTGGTCTATGGTGTTGAAGTTGTACAACCAATAGAGCTCGAAATCCCTTCTCTACAAATAGCGTTGGAAAGTCAACTAGATGAAGTCGACTGGATTAGAGCGAGATATGATGAATTAGTCTTACTTGATGAAAAACGCTTGGCAGCTTTGCATCATGTCCAAACCTACCAACAACGTATGGCACGACATTTCAATAAAAAAGTGAAGACTAGGAATATTAAAGAAGGTGATTTAGTGCTAAGGCACTTCGCAAAAATGTGTTAGATCCAAGAGGAAAATTTAGACCAAACTGGTCAGGTCCGTACATTGTCAAGTCCATTTTGTCGGGTGGAGCAGCACAATTAGTAGACATGGATGGCAACGATTTCCACAACTTAACAAATTTGGATCAACTCAAGAAATTTTATGCCTAGTTGCAAGGGTTCAAGACCCGTTAGAGCTACGTATGGCCTGATTCCTTTTAAGGATACGTAGGCAATCCCTCAAGGGGGCCTGCCCACTTTAATAAACATCCTTCCTCCGTCAACATGTATTGAGAAAATTTCAAGGAAGCAGCCACCGTGTCATGACAAATAAATGCAGCAACGCCGCATAAATTAACGCGACACGAGAATTTGCGCACAAATTTCAAGCAGGAGGGCGCCGCGCCACGGCAGCATATGCCGTGACACGGCAAGAAATGCCACGCAACAGCAGAAATTGCCGCGACACGGAAAAATTTGGCCAAATAACAAGAACCGTGTCACGATAAACAATACTGCGACGCGGAAAATATTATTGTGACACGGTGGATTTTATCGTGACACGGCATTTTTCTAGGATTTTTTTATTATTTTGTTCGAATTCTTCCATTGCATCCGACTTCTTGACTCGGATTAAAAAAAAATAAAAATAAAATAAAAAAATGTGACTATAATTATTGGCATCATACGCCTTATTTAAAAATTAAAATTTAAATCATATAAGCAAAGCAATATTGGTCTAATCCTTCTTCACTTTCGAAGCATCATCCTTCTTTTCTACTAGGTCGGCCTTCACCATTAGTGTGTCTTTTGTAGCTCGAACCGTCACACCTCTAGTTGAACTCTCACCCCTTTCACCTTTCTTATAGTCATTAGATTGCTTCTCCCTATAAACCATCTTTTCTTTACCCTTTCCTTTTACAGAACTTTTCTTCTTAGGCATTATAGGAGTCGTAAATTCAATTCCTTGTGTTCTCGGACCTAGAAGATCTTTAGGATGCGTCTTCTTAGTTCAAAGACGTCCCTTCACATCAAAGTTGCGTGATCCGACTCGATCCCTTCTACTTCGAGGATTTAACCATGCCTTGTATGCACTAGACAAGGGAGGGGGAGCTTGGTTACTCGCAGAAACGGTCCACAAAGGCCTTCCTATCCAATAAACCTCATACTTGTGAACATTACTTTCATGCAATGATACTTCACAAGGACTATCATTATAGCGTGGAACTACTTGTTCAAGTCCATATTGTCGCATCAATCGGGAAGGGCAATAAAAAGTCAACTTTGAAATACTAGAAACGCGACAATACGGAGTATCATTCGTCCCAACCATCCTAGTAAGCCTCCACCAAGGCACCACCCACCGAATGGAAAATTCTCCCTTTGCGAAGAACACCTTCCAATCATCATATAACATGTTTGCAGAGTAATTTTTCTTCCTACGGACTAGATCATTGGGACCATATTTTTCAATATCATCTGGGGCTTCAAAAAGTTCCAAACGCTCCATCAACCAAATCTGCAAAAAAAAAAAAAAAAAAAAAAAGGAGCAAAGCACCGTGACACGGCAGTATGCACCGTGTCGCGGTAAACCTTTACCGTGACACGGTGCCTGCTACGTGTCACAAGGGCTGATTAGAGTGCGTTTTTACCTGCAACAGTACTAGAGAGCCCTTCCTGATGGCTTTCCGGTCAGATTTTGCTTTATCGAGACCACGCAAGGTTTCTCCAAGCCAAGTAGGCATGGGAGATCTTCCGGATTCAACATGTTCAAGCACAGACGCTAAACAAGCATGTCCTACTCTACCGTTTGCAAATAAAAGCTTGCTAAACATGCAAAAAATCCTTGTACGATATACATGATACGATATACATGATACGATTCAGAGACAGGACGATTAAAATATAAATTTCCAAGCTTTTCTAGATCTACTTCATTACCACACACAATTCTATTTAAATCTGGATCTGTCAGATTCAGATGACGTTCAAAATCTTGGTAATAATATTCACGTAGAGTAGGCATTGCAACAAGATTTCTAGCAGGGAAGCCAAAGATGGCACCAAATTCCTTCGGCAAAGGACAGATTTCATCATAATCGAACTTGAAACAATAGGTTTTCGGACTCCAATAATCTAAGGCTGCCCTCAAAAAATCATGTTCAATTGCTACATGCCTTAATGCTAATAAACCTCTGACATGAAACAATTCTAGCTATCTTTTGTCTGCATTAGTCAAAGAATATGACCAGTCACGCAATATATTATCAAAATTCTGAGACATTATTATTGAAATATGAAATTCTAACTATTTTATGTTTCGTAATTATGCCTATCACGAATAAACTGGTCGTAATTTACAGCCAAAAACGCTCAGAAACGCGAAAAATTTATCCAACTACACGCGCAAAGTACACCGCTGCAATATTTGCGCACCGTGACATGGGAAATTCCACCGTGTCACGGGACAAAATACCATGACACGGTATGTCATGCCGTGTCACGGTGGTCACGCGTTTTTAAGTTTTTATCCTTGACCTATTTTTATCCGGTTTTTTTATTGTTTTCCTTTACCATCTATCTTCCAATCTCGTTTTTCGAGAGTTTTATTCCTAATAAAATTCTCCCTTTATTTTATTTTAATTTTTAGTTTTATTTTTATTTTTCTCTTTATTTTTATTTTTATTTTTGTTTTTATTTTTATTTTTATTTTTATTTTCTTTTTCTTTTGGGGAAGTTGTAAAACTTGTCTTATTTTTATCTTCATTTTTATCTTTATTTTTATTTTATTTTTTGGGGAAGTTGTAAAGCTTTTCCCATTTTTATTTTATTTTTATTTTTATTTTTGGGGAAGTTGTAAAACTAGTCCCATTTTTTTTATTTTCTTTTTCTTTTGGGGGAAGGTCGGTACCCTCCAGTTACGAAAGATAACGTTTTTTTCGCGTCATTAATAAATACACAATCACACACAATGAGTCTCAAGCACACACTAACATCCACACTAATTAAGTAAATAATGTCAAATACATAAAGTGTGAATAAATATACAAAGCAAGTCATGGTACATAAATGGTGTCAAGTGTCATCAACCAAGTACATAATAAAAACCCTTGGTCAAAACTGCTCAGATCCAGAGCTGAGATCAGTGTCGTCCTGAGACCGCGTGTAAGGGAATGGCGGACCAAAAAGACCCTGCATCATCCGAGTGCGAGGAGTAGTGTCCCTACTAGTACCAACAACTCCAGTAGAAGATATACTCAAAGCAGGTCCTATCCAGCTGGTAAAATGCGTAGGCTTACTCCAACACGTAGGAAGCGTCGGTGGAGGCATCGTCCCAGACACTGGAACTGAAAATAAACCCTGGTCTGTAGCAGTAATAACCGGCCTAGACAGAGTCCCCTGAAATGGCTCAGAAGTTTGAGGCTGCTGCCACTGAGTCTCCTGAGACGGCCGAGAAAATCGAGACTGTGGCCACTAAGTCTGGAGCCCCTGAAATGGCTCAGAAGTCTGAGGCTGCTGCCGCTGTGTCTGAGAACGCCGACGAACCTCAGGGGATCGTCTGCGGTGACTAGGCTCTCCCTCGTCCAAGCCTCTATGCCTCGAGCGCGAGACCTCCGTCACTCCTAAAAGACAAAATGAAAAGATATCAGTGATGCAGAAAAGGTAAACATAAGAAAACAGATGAATATACCACATAAGCATCGTCTGAGCCACTCTGACAACTCGCACCACGTCGTAGCTTGATGACACAGTGCTTCAAAGCGTCAATCAACTTCATAAAGTCCATCACATCCGAGTGCGTGGGCTGAAAAAAAAATCAGTAACAAGTAGTACTAAGCAGATTAAAAGGCGTGTCAAAAAGCTTACCGGCTCAAACTCATCGGGCACGGACTCCTGTGCCTGCCTGAAACCCTCTGGTGCATCAGCAATATGCTCCTCAATCATGCCAATCGGCCCCGGGTAACGAATAGACTAAGGAGGGACCTCGACCTTTCCCCTACGTCGAGCAATAGTCTAAAACATGATCGAATAATCAGGTTATTCGATGGTTTAAGCAGAGACTAGCAAAATAAAATCCTAAAAAAAAAAGCAAACCTCGAGAAGACGGGGCGGAGGAGCCAAGGAAGGAAGCAAGTCTTGGGAATAATCGCCCTCCACAGGGGCCTGGTCATTCAGCTGCCTGCAGCCATGGCGTAGCGACGAGAGTAGATCAGCATATCCAATACTAGCCCAACTATAGGATCATATCTCGCCGATCTTGACCAGAGACGGTAGGTAGCAAACAAGTGAACGAGAACTCCTGTCATGAGAAAGAGTCCCGGAAATGAGAATCAAGATAAAAATCCAAACTCGCTGCTCAGATGTCGTCTCAGCTATGTCAAAACCATAGGCAAGAACAAAAGCCAACTCTGATCGCCCACTCCTAGGACCACCTCGAGGCACCGGCCGAGTCCTGATATGTTGAACGACAGGACCTAACAACTCCGCTACCTCAATCGCCCCCCAAGTGAGGTCAGGAATTTGCCGTACAGCCCGCTCGGTGAAGCGCAAGCCGCTGATCATGTTGAAATCCAGAGGGGTCACCGTCATCTCCCCCTAAGCAGAATGGAAAGTGTTGGTAGTATCCCAAAAATACTCTAACAACGCTCAAAAAACTGTCAAACCACAACCTCGGGGGCTGCGAAATCCTACGATCGCTGAATAGAAATTTCCTAAACCATCAAACTCCCACAAGGCGTTGGTGATAGGATCCCCTGTGATGATCCTGTATAGCCGGGGAATCAAATCTCCAGCTCCTGATCCATGATGGTGAAGCACGCCATCGACTACGTCGTTAAGTGGACGGTGAGAAATATGGTTCTCACGACAGAAAACCAACTCGTCTGGTGTCCACGGAGGTGGACTCCACCTACCCCTACCCGTAGAAGAACGAGGCTCAGCCTCCAAGGCATCGTCGTCTATGCGCTCGGGAACTATGGGAGTGTCTTCTCGAGAAGCCTGACGTCGGCCGCGAGTAGAAATGTCTCGATCTTGTTGTCTAGGCATGCTATTACGTTCAAACAAAAATAAAAATCTAAATACTTAGCATCATTTCCTAAGTTATTTAGTTATTTATTCAAAAATAGCTTAACAGCTACCTCAAGTTGCATTTTCTGTTATACGCTAAATTTTTACCTCAAGGCCAAAAATTAGTAAAATAATAGAATTATTTCTAGTACTTAGTTTCTCCATGACAAACTAATAATACAGTTCTCCTAATTGAATGATACTATGTTCTCCATGACAATATAGTACATACACAAAACAGAGTATGTTTCGAAATTGCACAAAAACAATAGATCGGCACATCATGGCATATTTTATAAGATCTACAACCAATATATCATCAATTCAAGTTCAAAGAAATAACAGGAACAACAAGGACACCATTTCACGCACATGTAGTACCAAAAAATGGTGATTTGCCTATTTCTTCACCAAACCATGCAAACAAACATCCATTCATATACAAGCTAATTCATAGCAAGAATTTCAACATAGAAGCTCAATATCAAAAACCCCCAATTTGATTTTTTTAAGGTTTTAAGCAAATATGGCGTTCGTGGCAAAATTTGAGGCGAAAAGCAAAGAAAACTTACATGGATCCTGGTAGGAATTCGAAAATGAGGAAGATAGTAAGAGATTTGAGTGAATTTGGTGGAGAATTGAGCGAGAAAAGCCCAAAAAATCGCGACAATGGAAACAGGTACACCACCGTGACACGGTGCTACCAGCCGTGACATGGTACACCACGGCGTGTCACGGTGACAGCAACAACAGTAACGGAGAGCTCGAATAGAAGCAACACACACCGCGGCAATAATAATAATAATAATAATAATAATAATAATAATAATAATAACGATAATAATAATAACGATAATAATAATAATAATACTAACGATAATAATAACGATAATAATAATAATAATAATAATAACGATAATAATAATAATGATAATAATAACGATAACAATAATAATAATAATAATAACGATAATAACGATAACAATAACGATAATAATAATAACGATAATAACGATAATAATAATAACGATAATGATAACAATAATAACAACAATAATAACGATAATGACAACAATAATAACAACAATAATAACGATAATAATAACAATAATAACAACAATAATAACAATAATAATAACGACAATGATAACAATAACAATAATAATAACAACAATGATAATAATAACAAGAATAATAACGATAATGATAACAATAACAATAATAATAACAAGAATAATAACGATAACGATAATGATAACAATAATAATAATAATAATAATAATAATAATAATAATAATAATAATAATAATGATGAAAATGATGATGATGATAATGATAATGATAATAATAATGATAATGATAATAATAATGATAATAATAATAATAACAATCATAATAATAATAATAATAATAATAATAATAATAATAATAATAATAATAATAATAATGATGATGATGATAATAATGATAATAGCAATGATAATGATAATGATAATCACAATGAGGATGATAATAATGATAATGATAATCATGATAATGATATAATGATAATAATAATGATACTAATAATAATAATGATAAAAATAATAATGATAATAATAATGATAATAATAATAATGATAATAATAATAATAATAATGATAATAATGATAATAATAATAATAATAATGATAATAAAACAATAATAATAATAATAATAATAATAATAATAATAATAATAATAATAATAATAATAATAATAATAATAATAATAATAATAATAATAATAATGAAAGGGAGGAGACAAGTTAAGAACAGCAAAATGAGAAAACAAAATGAAGCAAATGAAATGAAGAAGGAGGTCGAAAATGTCAATTTAAAGGCAAGAGTATTTGTCGTTACACGGCTCAAACCCTGTTCCACGATATTCGTCGTTGTGTAACGGCTACTCTGACGTGGCACGACTATAATTGCAGGTCAAAAGTGCTGAAATCGAAGCCTTTGACCATGTTCAGCACCAGAAAAAACCCCCTTGTCACGGGATTTATTACCGTGTTACGGGGTTATTTGCCGTGTCACAGCATTGAGCCACGTGACACGGTGGACTTGTGCTTGTACGCTCCAGGAATCTACCAGCGAATATTCTGGCAGCCTTTGACCAGTTCAGCAAAGAAAACGAACCCCATGTCACGGGATTCTTTACTGCGTGACGGGATTGAATACCGTGTCACGGCATAATACCACGTGACGCGGTGCACAGCCGCGTGACCTGCACGCTCTTGGAAGCTCCAGCGAATGAAAAACGATTTTCCGCGGCTTTTTGATAGTTATTTTCTCACCGGAATTACGCGGAAAATTCTAATTGATATTTAAAGGGTACCAAAATTACCAATTTACCCCTAGCAAGCATTAGAGTCACATTGTTGACATTTTAAACATCTAACATGGTCGGATAGTCGACTTGAAGGTGTAATTCATCTATAGCCCACGTTCAGGGATAATCGAACCGTCATCATGGCGCAAGGTTCTCGATACACAGAGACTTGCAAATCTCATTAGACAAGTTTTTTCCTCAAGCATGGAAAATTGTCGGTCGTTGTCACCTCTTGAAGCAAAGAAGTCAGCGATTATATTAGTTGTCGGCTTTCCTCAAGCATGGAAAGTATTATCGGTGGATTTCTTCAAGCATAGAAAACCGCCAAATTCATCTATCGGCTTTCCTCAAGCATGGAAAGTATTATCGGTGGGTTTCTTCAAGCGTAGAAAAACGCAAATTCATATGTCGACTTTCCTCAAGCATGGAAAGTATCATCCGGTAGATTTCTTCAGGCTTAGAAAGCTACCGAACTCATCAGTCGACTTTCCTCAAGCATGGAAAGTATTATCGGTGGGTTTCTTCAAGTATAGAAAGCTACCAAGTTCATCTATCGGCTTTCCTCAAGCATGGAAAGTATTATCGGTGGGTTTCTTCAAGCATAGAAAAACGCCAAATTCATATGTCAACTTTCCTCAAGCATGGAAAGTATCATCCGATAGGTTTCTTCAGGCTTAGAAAGCTACCAAACGCATCAGTCGACTTTCCTAAGGCATGGAAAGCGTTTCAACAAAACGTCATCCGGTGGATTCCTTCAAGCATAGGAAGCTACCAAACTCATTTGTCACCGATACACTAGTGTCAGATACGCATTCTATACCTTTACTCTTTTATCTGTGGAACTAACGCTTTTCTGCAGGTATCGGCGTATAAAAAGTGATTTAGGATCGCAGAACGTCTTAAATCATTCTCTGTCCCTATCGACTACTTTGACTATCGTTTTCAAAACTGACGTTTCTACAAACTCAGTCGAAGTGGGGGCTTTTGTAGACACCTAAAAATGTCTCCTCGAAACCAAACCCGACGAGGAACAACCTTTCACCGTCATTATTGGTCGGTTTCAGTATTTAGTCCCGAGAGTGCTTAAAATTCATATTCAATTAAATTCAATTCATAAAATAGTCAACAGATCAGTCTTATTGTTTAGTCAAAGAATAGTTCAATTTTTATTTTGGCCCAAACTTTTTATTCATTTTTCATTTTTTATTATTATTTTAGCCCAATTAATAAATAATAAACCTGAAATAGCCCAAAATTATGAATCGGCACTTAAAAAGGCTGAATGTAATTAGGGCAAAAATGTATTTGGACGAAAAAGGGAAGTAGAGTCTGCCGCGTCTTTTCCGCGTAAACCCTTCACGCGTTTAACTCATGTAGGTCAATTATTTCCCGCGTCACACCAGTTTATCCCGCGTCACACAAGGGTTTCCCGAGTTACGGCATATTTTGCCATATCACGGCAAATTTTGCCGTGTTGAGGCAGTATTTTTAGGGTTTTTATCCTTTTTAGGGTTCCGTGTGTTCCCTCTACTCATTTTCCCTATAAATACCACCCATATTTCTGATGTACGGGGCACCAATTAATTCTATTTTCTCTCTTCTATGCTCTAGCCTAAACACTAGCCTACCTTATTCTTTCAAAATTCCTTCCTTAAGCACTCCAAGGAGTCCGTACCTTACTCGAGGTTCTGTCCCTAAACCAAGGCGTGAAAGGTAGAACTGTTTGAGGGTTTGGCCCCAAATCAATTCTATTTAATTTAATTTAATTTAATTTAATTGTTGTTTTATTAAATTTCCTTGAAGTTACTAACTCGTTTATTGTTTTATAGTTGCAAGCAAACAAAATCAAAGTAAGAATTATGTTCCTTTTAATTCTATTATTTTTCTAACGATTTTATATTGTTGGATTTATTGTTAAATTGCTTCCAATAATAATGTTTATGCTATTATATTTATTGATCACTATATTGCATGTTAAAGGAAATATGTAATTGAAAATCACGCCTAATAAGATAATTTGGACAACCGGCTTAGGTTCCTTTTTAATCTTGTTGTTAATTGAAGTGATCACAAATATTTTAGAATTATATGTTGCATTAATATTCAACCAATTTAGCCTAATAATAGTTTGGAGCAAATTGAATCTTTGTTTGCATGCCTTTAAGATCGCAGGTATCACTTTTCATTATAAAAATCGAGTAGAGGCCGATACGGGCGAATGTGACTCCATGACTCACTTCGTACCATCATCCCCGATCCTCCTTTTCGTGGTTCCGAACCATATGGAGTTAGTAATATCATGGATTATGAATGGGGTGTAACCTTCACGGGTCAATCGTTGTTGCCTATAGTTGTCCCTTAATCGTGGTTGCCTTTTATGATCCGTGAACGGTTTACAAGTTCCTTAAAAACTTGTTGGCGGCTCCCTACTTTCCTTGTCCCTAATCGTATTATGTCAATTCCCACTTCCTATGAGTGCCTAGAATATTCACAACATTCTAACGTAGGCGCACTTTGAACGACGCCTACAGCACAAAAATAATATCTGACTATCTTTGAACATCTTTCAATTCGGATAGAATTAGGACTTTCAAAAAGAAAAGTTTAGAAACTTAAGATCTTTTAGAAACTTATCTTTTAAAAAAGGATATTTAAGATCTTTTAGAAACTTATAGAAGCTTCTAATTAATACTAATTGGTTCAGGAATAGGATTAAAGCTTTTGGACCCTCCACATGATTATTGGGTCGTAGGTAAGGTGGGCTTAGGTTCGGTTTGGGCTCAGTTTAGTATTTTGACTATAACTTATTTGTTATAACTCGGATTTAGGCTTATAATATATCGTTGGAAAGTTATTTTCATGCCCCATCCAACTATTCAATCATTGGACCCAGATTTTGGACCAAAATAAACTAGTCTAAACGTTTTTATAAAATGACACGAAATGAATGATATTAAGGGATACGAAATGAATTATTTTGGGTTTAAAGGCATGAAAAGAGGAAAATAAGTTATGGTTTGGGGAAATGGGCTATGAATTGGGTTGGTTTATGAAATGGAAATATGGATTTAAGCACTCCAAGATTAAATACTCAGCCCGACCAATAATGGCGGTGAGAGGTTGTTCATCATCGGGTTTGGTTTTGGGGAGAAATTTTTAAGTGTCTACAGAAGCCCCCACTTTGACTGAGTTTGTAGAAACGTCAATTTTGAAAACGATAGTCAAATTAGTCGATAGGGATGGAGAATGATTTAAGACGTTCTGCGATCCTAAATCACTCTGTATACGCCGATACTTGCAGAAAAGCCTTAGTTCTATAGATAAAAGAGTAAAGGGGTAGAATGCTTATCTGACACCACTGTATCGATGGAAAATATGTTCGATAGTATTTGACACCAGTGTATCGGTGACAAATGAGTTTGGTAGCTTCTATGCTTGAAGGAATCCACTGGATAACGTTTTATTAAGATACTTTCCATGCTTGAGGAAAGTTGACTGATGAGTTCGGTAGCTTTCTAAGCCTGAAGAAATCTACCGGATGATACTTTTCATGCTTGAGGAAAGTCGACATATGAATTTGCGTTTTTCTACGCTTGAAGAAACCCACCGATAATACTTTCCATGCTTGAGGAAAGCCGACAGATGAATTTGGCGGTTTTCTATGCTTGAAGAAATCCATCGATAATACTTTCCATGCTTGAGGAAAGCCGACAGATGAACTTGGCGGTTTTCTATGCTTTAAGAAATCCACCGATAATACTTTCCATGCTTGAGGAAAGCCGACAGATGAACTTAGCGGTTTTCTATGCTTTAAGAAATCCACCGATAATACTTTCCATGCTTGAGGAAAGCCGGCAGATGAATTTGGCGGTTTTCTATGCTTGAAGAAATCCACCGATAATACTTTCCATGCTTGAGGAAGGCCGATAACTGATATAATCGCTGACTTCTTTGCTTTGAGAGGTAACAACGACCGAAAATTTTCCATGCTTGAGGACAAACTTGACTAATAAGATTGCAAGTCTCTGTGCATCGAGAACCTTGTGCCGTGAAATGATGGTGGTTCAATTGTCCCCGAACCTGGGCCGTAAATGATTCACACCTTCAAGTCGACTATCCGACCATGTTGGGTGTTTAAAACGTGACTTTGATGCTTGCTAGGGGTAAAATGGTAATTTCGGTACCATATAAATATCTGTTAGAATTTTTCGGGTATTTTCGGTGAGAAAATAACTATCCAAAAGTTGCGAAAAATCGTTCAAACCTGGTCAAACAAGCAAGGAATATTCGCTGGAGCATGCTAATCACGCGCAAGTCCACCGTGTCACGTGGCAGAACGCCGTGACACGGCATTAAACCCCGTCACGCGGTATTATATCCCGTGACACGGAGGTATTTTACGTTGCTGAACTCATCAAAGACTTTAATTTCCGCGTTTTTGACCCGCAATTACTATCGCGCCACGTCAGGCTTACTGTTACACGGCAACGAACACCGTGGAACGGGGCTAAAGCCGTGTAACGGTAACTGCTTTTGCCTTTAAATTGGCATTTTTCTACCTCCTTCTTCATTTCATTTGCCTCATTTCATTTTTTTTCATTCCGCTATCCTTAACTTGTCTCCCGCTTTTTTCTTATTTTTTTTATTTTTACTCTGAATACCGCGTCGCGGCTGCGCTTACCGTGACACAGTTTTTGTCACCGCTTTACGGCGTACAGCACCGTGTCTCGGTGTTTTTGGGAGGGTTTTCTCGCTTTTCATTTTACCGCGTCACGTGGACACACATCGTTTACGTCACCAGATACCGCGTCGCGACTCCAAGCACCGTGCCGCGGTGGATTTTGTTGTTGTTCGAGGTCGTCGCTACTGCCGTCTCTGTCCGCATCACGAGGAGCTACACCGCGGCGCGAGGTATGGAACCGCGTCATGGCTTAAACAGCCGAGCCACGTTGTTTCCTGTTGTCGTTCGATCTCTGCTACTGCCATTGCTGTTACGCCGTGTTCCCGGGTGCTTTACCGCGACACGAATTTTGGTACCGTGTCACGGAGTAAGGTGCCATGCCACGGTTTTTGAGCTGTTGTGTTCGGCCTCCTTGCTGTAGTTTTCCGAGCTTTTCTCGCTCAATTTTCCACCAAATTCACTCAAATCTCTTGCTATCTTCTTCGTTTTCAAATTCCTACAAGGATCCATGTAAGTTTTCCTTGCTTTTTGTCTCAAATTTCGCCGTAAATGCCATATTTTCTTGAAACCCTAAAAAAATCAAATTGGGGATTTTTTATTTTGAGATTCTATGTCAAAATTTTTGCCATGAATTAGCTTGTATGTTTGTTTGTGAGCAATTTGAGACTAAGTTTGCATGGTTTGGTGAAGAAATGAGCAAATCACCATTTTTTGGTACTACTTGTGCGTGAAATAGTGTTCTTGTTGTTCTTGTTATTTCTTTGCACTTGGAATGGTGACATAATTGTTGTGAATCTTGTAGAACATGCTATGATGTGCCGATCTATTATTTTTGTGCAATTTCAAAACATGCTCTGTTTTTTTTTTGTGTATGTACTATATTGTCATGGAGAACATAGTATCATGTAATTAGGAGAACTGTTAGTTTGTCATGGGAAACTAAGTACTAGAAATAATTCTATTATTTTGCTAATTTTTAGCCTTGAGGTAAAAACTTAGCGTATAACAGAAAATGCAACTTGAGGTAGCTGTTAAGCTGTTTTTGAATAAATAACTTAGGAAATGATGCTAAGTATTTTGATTTTTATTTTTATTTTTTTTTGTGTGAACATAATAGCATGCCTAGACAACGAGATCGAAACATTTCTACTCGTGGCCGGCGTCAGGCTTTCCGAGAGGACACTCCCACAGTTCCCAAGGGCATAGACGACGATGACTTGGAGAATGAGCCTCGCCCCTTTACGGGTAGGGGTAGGTGGATTCCACCTCCATGGACACCCGACGAGTTAGTTTTCTGTCTTGAGAACCATATTTCTCACCGTCCACTTACCGGCGTAGTCGATGGCGTGCTTCGCCATCATGGATCAGGAGCTGGAGACTTGATTCCCCTGCTATACAGGATCATCAGAGGGGATCCTGTCACCAACGCCTTGTGGGAGTCTGCTGGTTTAGGAGATTTCTATTCAGCGGTTATAGGATTTCGCAGCCCCCGAGGTTGTGGTTCGACAGTTGTTCGAGCGTTGTTGGAGTATTTTTGGGATACCACCAACACTTTCCACTTTCTTGGGGGGAGATGACGGTGACCCCTCTGGATTTCAGCATGATCAGCGGCTTGCGCTTCATCAAGCGGGCTGTACAGCAGATTCCTGACCTCACTTGGGGGGCGAGTGAGGTAGCAGAGCTCTTAGGTCCTATCGTTCAGCATATTAGGACTCGGCCGGTACCTCGAGGCGGTCCTAGGAGTGGGCGATCAGAGTTGGCTTCTGTTCTCGCCCATGGTTTTGACATAGTTGAGACGACACCTGAGCAGCGAGTACGGATCTTTATCTTGATCCTCATTTCCGGGACTCTTTCTCATGATAGGAGTTCTCGTGCACTTGTTTGCTACCTACCGTCTCTGGTTAAGATCGGTGAGATAGGATCCTATAGTTGGGCTAGTATTGGATATGTTGATCTACTCTCGTCGCTGCGCCATGGCTGCAAGCAGCTGAATGACCAGGCCCCTGTTGCTGTCTATGGTTCATGGAGAGTCGTAGAGGTGACGAGCTACTTCCTTGTCTGAGCTAGCTGGCGTGACCGAGGCGAGTCACGAGTAGAGTCCGTATCTAGTCTACGCGGGCTGCTGCGTTGGGGCACCTTTTCTGTTGGTGTAAGGATCGATTTCACAGCATGTTATTCTTTACTTTGATGTTATTTTTCGGCATTCATTGCAACCTTTTATGGTTTTCAGGTTGCTGTCGAAATCCAGTATCGGCCTTGAGCTGGGATGACCGATCTTCCCGAGGCTTTGGAGCTTTCAGCGTGTCGTACTATCTTCTTTTGTACATCACGCTTTGTTTGGTACCTTGGAAGGCGTGTTGTTTGTCAGCATAGCGCTGACCACTTTGTGGTGCCTTTTCCTCCACCGGAGTCGATGTTGGACTCACTTTTGCTGGGGAAGCTTCTGAACAGGGGGGAGCGCTATACGTTTCCTTAGCAGAAGCTCGTGCGTATGGAGGGCGATTATTCCCAGGACTTGCTTCCTTCCTTGGGCCCTCAGCCCCGTCTTCCCGAGGTTTGCTCTTCTTTTAGGATTTATTTTGCTAGTCTCTGCTTAAACCGTCGAATAACCTGATTATTCGATCATGTTTAGACTATTGCTCGACGTAGAGGGAAGGTCGAGCTCCCTCCTCAGTCTGTTCGTTACTCGAGATCGATTGACATGATTAAGGAGAATATTGCTGATGCACCAGAGGGTTTCAGACAGGCGCAGGAGTCCGTGCCTGATGAATTCAAGCCGGTAAGTTTTTTGACATGTCTTTCAATCTTCTTAATACTGCTTGTTAATGATTTCTTTTGGTTTCAGCACACGCACTCGGATGTGATGGGCTTTATGAAGTTGCTTGTACTTTGAAGCATTGTGTCATTAAGCTACGACGCGGTGCGAGTTGTTAGAGTGGCTCAAACGATGTTCCTGAGGTATTTATATCTGTTTTCTCATGTTTACCTTTTCTTGTATCACTGATGTCATTTCATTTTGTGTCTTTCAAGAGAAATGGAGGTCTCGCTCGCGTTCGAGGCATAGAGGCTCGGACGAGGGAGAGTCTAGTCACCGCAGATGATCCCCTGAGGTTCGTCTGCGTTCTCAGACACAGTGACAGCAGCCTCAGACTTCTCAGCCATTTTAAGGACTTCAGACTCGGTGTCCACAGTCTTAGTTTTCTCAGCCGTTTCAAGAAACTCAGTGGTAGCAGCCTCAGCCTTCTCAGCCTTTTTAGGAGACTCAGTGGCAGCAGCCTCGGCCTTCTCAGCCATTCCAGCCTTCACAGCCTGAGTTTAGGCCGGTCATTACTCCTACATATTAGGGCTTATTTTCGGTGCCATTGTCTGGGACGATGCCTCCACCGACGCTTCCTACATCTTGGAGTCAGCCTACGTATTTCACCAGCTGGACAGGACCCGCTTTGAGTATGTCTTCTACTGGAGTTGTTGGTACTAGTAGGGATACTACTCCTCGCACCTGGATGATGCAGGGTCTTTTTGGTCCGCCATTCCCTTACACGTGGTCTCAAGATGACACTAATCCCAGTTCTAGATCTGAGCAGTTTTGACCGAGGGTTTTTAATTATGTACTTGGTTGATGACACTTGACACCATTTATGTACCTTGACTCATTTTGTATATTTTATTTACATTTTATGTATTTGACATTATTTACTCAATTAGCGTGGATGTTAGTGTGTGCTTGAGATTGATTGTGTGTTATTGTGTATTTATTAATGACGCAAAAAAATCATTATTTTTCGTAAGTGGAGGGTACCGACCTTCCCCAAAAGAAAAAAAAAACTAAAAAAATGGGACTAGTTTTACAACTTCCCCAAAAGATAAAGAATATAAAAAAAAAAATGGGATTAGTTTTTCAACTTCCCAAAATAAAATAAATATATAAAAAAATGGGACTAGTTTTACAATTTCCCCAAAAATAAAAATAAAGATAAAAATGGGACAAGTTTTACAACTTCCCCAAAAGAAAAAGAAAATAAGATAAAAAATAAAAAATAAAAAATAAAAACAAAGATAAAAATAAAAATAAAGGGAGAATTTTATTAGGAATAAAACTCTCGAAAAACGAGATTGGAAGATAAACGGTGAAGGAAAAACAATAAAAATCCGGATAAAAATAGGTCAAGGATAAAAATTTAAAAGCGTGTGACCACCGTGACACGGCAGAATATACCGCGTCACGGCAGAAATTGTCGTGTCACGACATTTTTTCCCGTGACACGGTGGAATTTCTCGTGTCACGGCGCGCAGGTATTGCAGCGGTGTACTTTGAGCTTGTAGCTGGATAGATTTTTCACGTTTTTGAGCGCTTTTAGCTATAAATTACGACCAATTAATTCGTGATATGCATAATTACGAAACATAAAATAGCTAGAATTTCATATTTCAATAATAATGTCTCAGAATTTTGATAATACATTGCGTGACTAGTCATATTCTTTGACTAATGCAGACAAAAGAGAGCTAGAATTTTTTCATGTCAGAGGTTTATTAGCATTAAGGCATGTAGCAATTGAACATGATTTTCTGAGGGCAGCCTTAGATTATTGGAGTCCGGAAACTCATTGTTTCAAGTTCGATTATGATGAAATATGTCCGTTGCTGGAGGAATTTGGTGCTATCTTTGGCTTCCCTACTAGAAACCTCGTTGCAATGCCTACTCTGCGTGAATATTATTACCAAGATTTTGAACGTCATCTGAATCTGACAGATCCAGATTTAAATAAAATTGTTTGTGGTAATGAAATAGATCTAGAAAAGCTTGCAAATTTATATTTTAATCGTCCTGTCTCTGAATCGTATCATGTATACCGTAGAAGGGCTTATTTTTTTCCTGTTTAGCAAGCTTTTATTTGCAAATGGTAGAGTAGGACATGCTTTCTTAGCGTCTGTGCTTGAACATGTTGAATCTGGAAGATCTCCCATGCCTACTTGCCTTGAGAAACTTTGCGTGGTCTCGACGAAGCAAAATCTGACCGGAAAGCTATCAGGAAGGGCTCTCTAGTAATATTGCAGGTAAAAACACGCTTGGTCTATTCCCCGTGACGCGTGGCAGGCACCGTGTCACGGTAAAGGGTTATCGTGACACGGTGCATACTGCCGTGTCACGGTGCTCCGCTGCCCTTTTTTTTTTTTGGTTGCAGATTTGGTTAATGGAGCGTTTGGAACTCTTTGAAGCCCCTGACGATATTGAAAAATATGGTCCCAATGATCTAGTCCGTAGGAAGAAAAATTACTCAACAAACATGTCATATGATGATTGGAAGGTGTTTTTTGCAAAGTGAGAATTTTCCATTCGATGGGTGGTGCCTTGGTGGAGGCTTACTAGGATGGTTGGGACGAATGATACTCCGTATTGTCGCATTCCTAGTATTTCAAAGTTGACTTTTTATTTCCCTTCCCAATTGATGTGACAATATGGACTTGAACAAGTAGTTCCACGCTATAATGATAATCCTCGTGAAGTATCATTGCATGAAAGTAATGTTCACAAGTATGAGGCTTATTGGATTGGAAGGCCTTTGTGGACTGTTTCTGCGAGTAACCAAGCTCCTCCTCCCTTGTCTAGTGCATACAAGGCATGGTTGAATTCTCGAAGTAGGAGGGATCGAGTCGGATCACGCAACTTTGATGTGAAGAGACGACTTGGAAGTAAGAAGGCGCCTCCTAAAGATCGTCTAGGTCCGAGAACACAAGGAATTGAATTTAAGACTCCTATAATGCCTAAAAAGAAAAATTATGTGAAAGGAAAGGGTAAAGAAAAGATGGTTTATATAGAGAAGCAACCTAAGAACTATAAAAAAGGTGAAAATGGTGAAAGTTCAAGTAGAGGTGTGACGGTTCGGGCTACAAAAGACACACTAATGGTGAAGGCCGACCTAGTGGAAAAGAAGAATGAAGCTTCGAAAGTGAAGATGGATTAGACCAATATTGCTTTGCTTTTATGATCAAAATTTTAATTTTTAAGGCGTATGATACCAATAATTGTAGTCACATTTATTTCAATAATCGCATATTTATTTTTGCGTTAATTACAATGACTTTTTTTTATCCGAGTCAAGAAGTCGGATGCAATGGAAGAATAATTATAATCGTCGAATAAACTATTCATAAAACAATAAAAATAATTAAAGTTGAAATCCTGCCATGCCGCACCACGAAAAAAAATTTGCCTCGTCACGTTGGTAAATACCGTGACGCGGGGTTCGTATGCTGCATTTTGTAGCTGAAAAGACCACCGTGTCACGATGGAAACTAGCGTGACACGGTGGAAGCTGTCGTGGCACGGTGGAAGCTGGTGTGGCACGGTGGAATCTGGCATGGTGCAGCGCCTTTTTTTTTGCTGCAATGATCTGTCGTGCCGTGGTTTGTTGCGTCGTGGCGCAGTGATTGCTAACGTGGCGCGGTGGTTGCGGACGTGGCACGGTGTTTGCCACTGCGGAATTTTCTTGGTTTAGTTGCATTTTGCTGTCTTGCGTGTTATACTTGGTCGACGAAGGAGGGGTTTTTTTTTTATTTTTAAAGTGGTCGGGCCCCCTTGAGGGGTTGCCTACGTATCCTTAAAAAGGAATCGGACCAAATGTAGCTCTATCGGGTCTTGAACCCTTGCAACTAGGCATAAAATTTCTTGAGTTGATCCAAATTGGTTAAATTGTGGAAACCGTTGCCATCCATATCTACTAATTGTGCCGCTCCACCAGAAAAAATGGTCTTGACAATGTATGGACCTGACCAGTTTGGTCTAAATTTTCCTCTTGGATCTAATAAATTTTTGTGAAGTGCCTTAAGCACTAAATCGCCTTCTTTAATATTCCTAGTCTTGACTTTTTTATTGAAATGTCGTGCCATACGTTGTTGGTAGGTTTGGACATGATGCAAAGCTGCCAAGCGTTTTTCGTCAAGTAAGACTAGTTCATCATATCTCGTCTGATCCAGTCGACTTCATCTAGTTGACTTTCTAACGCGATTCGTAGAGAAGGGATTTCGAGCTCTATTGGTTGTACAGCTTCAACTCCATAGACCAAAGAGAAAGGAGTAGTCCCTGTTGATGTACGAACAGAAGTTCGATAACCCCAGAGAGCGAAATGTAGTTTGCTTGGCCAATCTTTGTAATTTTCCGTCATCTTTTCGATGATAGTTTTCACATTCTTATTGGCCGATTTAAACGCACCATTTGTTTGTGGTCTATAGGGTGACGATCTGTGATGTTTGATATGGTATTTTTGTAATAATTTTGCGCACTCGGCTTGGAAATGCGTCCCATTATCACTGATCATTTCGTGCAGTACACCATAGCAGCATATGATGTTTTTCTCGATGAATTGAGCTACATGTTTTACCGTAAGTTTAGCATATGAAGCTTCCTCAACCCATTTGGTGAAGTAGTCGGTTGCTACGAGGATGAACTCATGTCCCCCTTGTCCTGGTGGCGTTATCTTTCCAATGATGTCGATACCCCAAGTAGATAAACGCCATGGAGAAGTGTATGTGTAGAGAAGCGAAGGTGGAACGTGCTGCAAATTTGCGTAGACTTAACACTTTATACATTTCTTGACATATTCGTGACAGTCTCTCTCCATGGAAGTCCAATAATAGCCTTGACGTTGAATCTTTTGGACTGACATTTTAGCATTCATATGCGTTCCACATATTCCGGTATGAAGATTTTCCATGGTTTTGTATGCTTCTTTCTTAGCTATGCATAAGAGATTTCTCCCTAGTGTAGTCCTTTTGTGGAGTTCTCCCCTGATGAGCACATACTGTGAGGCTAGGAGCCTCAAAGCACGGCGTGCCCTTTTATTAGTGTTAGGAGGGTATTCTCCCTTCGTTACATAGTTAAGGATATATGTATACCATGGCTCTTCATCTTCTTCTTGTGATTCTTGTTCATCATCAAGTGCATGAACATAAGCCGGCTCATACCTTCTTTCTATGGTCAATGGCATTCTGATTGTGTCTATTGGAATTTGCACCATCGATGCCAACTTAGCCAGTGCATCGGCAAACTGATTTTCTTCTTTAGGCAAGTACGTATATTCCACTTCATCTAGTTGCTCTGTGAGAGTTTCCATATGAGCTTGATACGTAGCGAGACTTTCACTTCTCACCTTCCATCTTTTGGAGATCTGGTTGATGATTAGTGACGAGTTACCGTAGATTCTGAGCTTCTTAATTCCAAGGGCCACAACTGTTTCTAATCCCAAGATGCATGCTTCATATTCTGCAGCATTGTTGGTGACATCAAAGTCGAGCTTCATGGAAATTGGGATGTGTTCTTCGTTGGGCGATACGAGCAAGATTCCTACACCACAACCCTTTTGGTTCGAAGCTCCACCGAAATAGAGCTTCCAGCTATCATCTTTGGTCATGAGTAGATCTTCGTTAGGGAAATCGTACTCTTCTTCTTCCTTCTCAACTTCTTCTAGTGGGAAATCTGATAGGATGTCCGAAACCGCAGAACCTTTGATGGCCTTTTGTGGTACGAATTTCAAGTCAAACTGAGCAAGGTTGACTATCCACCTTGATAATCTTCCATTGAGTGTTGCTTTTTCAAACAAGTACTTGAGAGGATCCATCTTGGACACAACATGGACTGTATGAGTGAGCATGTAATGTCTTAATTTCTATGCGGCCCATACGAGTGCGAGACACAACTTCTCAAGTGGTGTGTATCGGGTTTCATATCCTTGAAGCTTTTTACTCAAGTAGTAGATTGCATTCTCCTTACTTTCAATCTCCTTTTCTAGCATTGCCCCCATCGTTTCTCTTGTGACCGTAAGGTAGAGTCGAAGAGGAAAGTTAGGCATTGCTGGTGCTAGCACGGGTGGGTTTGCCAGGTACTACTTGATCTTGTCGAAAGCATTTTGGCAGTTATCATCCTATGTAACTGGAACGTTCTTCTTGAGCTTCTTGAATAAAGGTTCACATATCGCACTGAGTTTATATATGAACCTACTTATATATTGCAATCTTCCGATAAAGCCTCGAATCTCCTTCTCAGTCTTGGATGGTGGCATGGCCATGATTGCCTTGACTTTTGTGGGATCTATTTCAATCCCTCGATAACTAATCACATAGCCAAGTAGCTTGCCTAATGTAACTCCGAATGCACATTTTGCTGGATTCAACCTCATGTTATACTTGCGGAGTCTTTCAAAGAATTTGCAAAGTGCAATGATGTGGCCTAGCCGATCTATTGAATTGACGATCATATCTTCAACATACACCTCCACCTCTTTATGCATCATATCATGTAATAATGTTGTGGCTGCTCTTTGGTAGGTGGCACCCGCGTTTTTCAACCCGAATGGCATTACCGTGTAGCAATATGTACCCCATTGTGTGATGAATGTGGTTTTCTCCATGTCTTCCTCAGCCATAAGTACTTGATTATATCCAGCGTAGCCGTCCATGAAGGATAGGAGCGCATGGTTTACTGTGTTGTCGACCAAAATGTCAATGTGAGGTAGAGGGAATCCATCCTTTGGGCCTGCCTTGTTGAGATCCCTGTAATCAACACACATTCTGACCCTTCCATATTTCTTTGGAACTAGAACCACATTAGCTATCCACTCTGGATACTTAGACACCTTGATGAAACCTGCAGCTAGTTGCTTTCTGATTTCTTCCTTAATTTTGAGGGCCACATCCGGTTTCATACGGCGCAGCTTTTGTTTGACAGGCTTCATACCTGGAATAAGTGGTATCGTATGCTGAGTTATATCCCTGTTAATCCCTGGCATATCTTGGTATGACCAAGCAAATACATCAACAAATTCACTAAGCAAGTTAATTAGCTCTTTGCGTTCGTCTTGACTTAGTGTTAATCCAATTTTAACTTCTTTGATAGTCGTATCATTGGAAATATTTACTATTTCTGTATCTTCAATAATTGCTTTTTCATTTTCGTGTTCTTCCATTGCTTTTATTATTTCTTTGTCCTTTTTATCATTAGCAAAGCAATATTGATCAGGGTTAGGGGAATGACACGCATCGTAAGCAAAGGTACTCATTTCATTGATTCATTGGTCATTACATCAAAGAGGGCAAGGTCAGCTGCGACCTCGCCAGAATTAGTTGGGATAGAGGAAGGAGACTCGACAAGAGACTCAACACTAGGAGGGACTACATTAGACTCAATAGCAAAAAAGGGGTCGGCCTTAGATCCTAAATACTCATCTACAGACTCAGACTCGGACTCGAACCCAGACCATTCAGATTCATCAAACATAGGACCTTCGCCAGTGGTCACTTCCAGCTTCTCTCCACTTGGTGTAGTGATCTTCACCGTCTTGCGCCATCCCTTTAAAACACCATCAGTCGGGAAAATTAACTCAAAGGGGTCAAAATCTTTGCTTGATATGACAGCTTGAATGAGCTCAGAATCGTCATTGCTGATAGGCTTGGGTTCATTCTTTTCTAGTCCAAAAAGAAGATTAATGTTCATATCATTAGAGCTTGGACTAGCTAGTTTCTCAGCTGTGGAGAACTCATTGCCTTCGTCGATGAAGTCAAAATCGAGGAACATCTCGAAACCTGGCTCACGCTTCCCATTGTGGACGAAAGGCTCGAGGAATAGCATGGGAAGTTTTCCCCTTCTTTGATGTACTAGCCATTGAGAGTAAAGGGATAAGGATCCATGGCCATTTCTGTCTTCATGGTTCAAGCATTGTTGCGAGCCTTCATTTTCAGGAGAGCCTATTTCATATCTTCTTTTGTTGGCTTGAATCCCAAGCCAAAGGTATCCTTCTTGGGTGCACCAGGATGGCCCCAAAGTTTAGCCATTTTCTTCTTGAGTCCAAGGGTCATTCCAGGGAAATACCCTTGCTTCTTCATAATTGCATTGATGTTGGTATTTGAATAGGGATCAAAATCGAGGTGACACTTCTCCTCTTCTTCAATCATGAGAACATCGTCTAGAGAAAACCCCCAAAGATCCTCATCTTCCTCATCATGTTCGACATGGACAATGGGAGTGTCGATAACTTGAATACGCATGGGAGAGGCGTCAATGGTGATTGGAATCCCTCCAACTATGGCTTTTACCTTTTGGAGTAGTGATGACGGAATTGCCTTTAGCTCATGAAGCTAAGGGTGACCTAACAGAAGATTAAAAGAAGCCTTAATGTTCACCACCTGAAACTTGGTGCGACGTTGACAGGCTAAAGTCGTAATCACCTAATAAAAAATAATACCTAAATCCACTAACTATGTAGATAGGGAAGAAGGGTCGAATCCACAGGGAAACGAGTCTTTCTATTCCTAATTAATTATTATAATCTAAATTATCAAGTAACCAACTTGTTATTATAAAAGGGAACTAAACTGCTAAGAGTGAAAGTGGGAAGGAATAAAAGTAGGAGGAAATCAAATAATAAAAGACCTAAGGCATAGGTTCACCAATAAATAATATTCCAGGGTAAAACATAATAATCAATCACCAATGCATCAATTAATCAGATCATAAAGGGCTTTCGCTACGTATTACAATCACAGAATTAATCTACCGGTATTAAATCTCATCTCTCGAATCTCGACTTAACCATTTATAAATTAACCTGCCTATTGAAACTAGATCTAAACATCAATTCTCATCTCTCGAATCTCGAATCAATATTGTCAAACTCATGCATAAAAGATCAAGCCTAATCTAGTCACAGAGCATTAAATCAATCAATAGGAAATTAATCTAGCATTGACAATTAACAACAATAATTTACCCCTTCATATTATTTATGGATCCCCACAAACCCTAGAAATAGAACTACTCACACATAATCGAACATAAACTAAACAAAGCAATTAAACAAGTCATGATAGAAGAAATAAAATAAATAGCTGAGATTAAAGGAGAAAAAATCGTTACCAAAGTTGAAGGAAACAAGAGATGGAATTAAACAAAGAGTTGTAGAGAGAGAAAATAATACTAGAGTTTAAGAGGAGAGAAAGAGAAAATAATACTAGAGTTTAAGAGGAGAGAGAGAGAAAGTCTAAAGGAGAAGGTAAAAAAAAAGAGTCTAAAAAAAAGATACTAAACTTACTTAACGGAAAAGTATTTATATTAAGCAAGAATCCTAAACTAAACAAACTTAAAC
The DNA here is from genome assembly GCF_948465745.1 of Chenopodium album. Taxonomy (NCBI): domain Eukaryota; kingdom Viridiplantae; phylum Streptophyta; class Magnoliopsida; order Caryophyllales; family Amaranthaceae; genus Chenopodium; species Chenopodium album. The sequence goes on from NC_137844.1 coordinate 39,001,548, forward strand.
GACGATTAAAAATCTACTAATGCCAACACGCGCCCGATCGGGCCCGCCTTTTTACTCCCAATGAATGTTTCTCTTCTCGCGCCCGATCGAGCGCGGCACCGCCCGATCGGGCACGCCATCGGGCGGAGACCCTTTGGGCTACTTGGACTCCTTGTTTAGGCTTGTACCTCGGCCCAAACCAAATATCCTCCTTGGGGCTTTAATCATTCGGTCCAATGCCTCATCTTTTCATAAGTCGAGCCCTTAATCACTGGTTCGATGACTCTAACCGATCTTGGGCTATGAAAGATGGTCGTGCTCCTCCAATGCTCGTAGTCGCTCCATAAAATCCCGGGAAAATGCTCCAAGAGTGCAATTCCCTATAAAACTCAACCAAAACTACAAAAACACTAGAAAACACATATTAGTAATAAAAGTGGCTCTAAAGAGCCAAAAACACTACCAATTATGACCAAAGGACGGGGGTAAAATACCATATAAATTGGACACATCAGACATTCAATGGCTCCAGTAGTTATGTTTAGCATGATAGTACCCACAGCTTGACAGCGAGTATTATCATAAGCACGAATCCCTTGAGTAAAGGGGATTAATTCTTCATTTTTTATGCCCTACTTCTTTGCAGTGCGCAGTTGGCATACATTGATTGTTGAGCCATTATCAACTAGGCTCATGGGAACATTCATCTGCCTACACACCACAGTGAGGTGTAAGGCCTTGTTATGTTGGTCCCTTTCCGGGGCAGATGCTTATCAGAAAAGGAAATCAGATTATTGGTACTTGGCAATTCAGTAGTGAGAAAGCTGACTAGCCCTTAAGGAGTTATGTCACTATCAACTCCTATTTTCACCAGAGCATTCATCACAGCCTTTCGATGCTCGTGTGAGGTGGCCAAAAGCTTCCATACATTCATTTCCACCTTAGTCTTTTGTAATTGTTTGATCACATCGTTGTTCACAAGGTCGATGGGATCAACTATGGGTTGTGATTGCGGTGGAGGTGGAGGTGGACTAGGTTGTTGCAACTGTCCATTTCTGGTGAGAACCTTGACCTAAAGGTCTCCCCAAACATCTTCACTAGTGCCAAGAGATGAACAGGCTATATCTTTGAGATAGACGTCTTCATCGTCACTATCCCAAATTCCATTCACTTCTTCATAGCTTGAAACAAAGACAACTTCTGGTAGAGGTTCATTCATAGGTTGAATGAGTAGTGACGGATCAAAGGAGACTTCATCTCCCATGATAGCTAAAGCATCAGAAAGAGGACCTGTTTGAATATTAGGCTTCTTACCCCTTGGAGGGACAGGAAGCTGATCAGCATCAATCAGGTCTTGGATCGCATCCTTCAACCTCCAACATTTCTCAGTAGTATGACCTTTGCCTTGGTGAAACTTGTAATGAGCATTGGGGTCATAGCTAGCAGTTCTATTCTCTGGTCGAGCTTCTGGAAAGGGTCCAATAGGCATGATCAATCCTTGACTATGCAAGCAATCAAAAGCAGCATCATAGCTCATTCCCAAAGGCGTGTAAACCCTCCTTTGCCTTTGGAATCTCTGAGTGGGAGCATTAAGAGCTAACACATCATTGACGTTGATGTTGTTGGTAGCATTATTGGGCTTAGAAGACGAAGAAGAAGGAGTGTCGTTCTTCTTGTTTTTCCAAGTGTTGATGTTGTTGTTGTTGTTGTTGCTACAAGCAGTTTTCAACAACTCATCCTCGATATTGATCCCAATATCGTACACAGCTTCAAAGGTGTTCAAAGGCAGAAACTTCAAGTGTTGTTTGTACTTATGAGTCAGATTTATAAAGAGGCAAACCATCTCCTTCTCCTTGGGAGGATCTACCAAGAGTGCAGCTGTTTCTCTCCACCTACTTAGATAGGTAGTGAAACCTTCATTCTCCTTCTGTTTGAGAATGGAGAGTTCACGTTCAGAGGTCTTAGCTTGGATGTTACATTTGTAACAATTCATGAAGCTTTCAGTAACGTCCTCCTAAGTCGCAACATGCTTGGATTCCAGAGAGTAGAACCATTGTTGACAGGCATGCTCCAAGGAAAGAGGGAACACAGTAGGGAAGAGTGTCACATCTAATCCCTTAAGAGACATGGTTGCAGAAAAGGCCTTCAAGTGGAACATCGGGTTATCAGTAGGCTTGAACTTGGGAATGTCAGCAATGGAAAACTTCTCAGGAAGCTTATCCCTTATGGACGAAGAGGTGATAGGTTGCTCCACATTGGTGAATTCTTCAGAGATCTTACTCATTTGCTCTTTAATCTTGTCCATTTCAGCCACAGTGACATTATTTTGATTGTCTTGCTCTACTGTGTTGACTTTGGTAGTGAGCTCTTGCATCATGGTAAACAATCTCTCGATGGACCTGTTAATGTTCTCAATATCCTCCTTAGAAGCCATTGGTTGAAAGTACACTGGAGATGGACTTTGTGGAGATTATTGTGGTGGTTTTCTTAAACGCCTCTTAGGTATAAGAGGTTGTTGAGGTAGTGACTTGAACCGTAACAATCTACCCCTACTTCTTGACCAAGTGCTGTGACATTGAAACAAACACACCTTTAATGACTAGAGTTAACCTTGACCCATCCGGAAAAGAAAAGGCAAAAAAAAAAAAAAAAAATTTCAAAATTTTTTTTTTTTTAGAAAAAAGTATGTATGAGAGGATACCATCCGACTTACTCCGAAAAAAATGACACAAGACCATCCTAAAGTACGGTTATAAACAAAATGGTGCACGACTCAAGGAAAAGTGTGTGAACTCGATATAACATTGTAGGGAATATTTCAAGCATTACGATAACCCCAAACTTGAACCCCACTGTGATCATACACTAAAGTACGGTGGCGTTCCAAAGGGAAAGAAAAAGAGCAAAAAGAGTCGCCAACAAGTTTTAAGGAACTTGTAAACCCAAAAGACAATCCAAAAGGACCATCAACTACTCCATAAGGTCTTAAACCAAACAGGGTCCAAGGATGAGGGTACGAATCCAATCTACAAAAGAAAGGACCCGCCCTATAAAATAGGCCTCTACTTTGTTCTGCTCGTATTCATGCGCGCTTTTCGAATAACATACAAACATTATATTAAACCTAACCTGTTTATCTATGTTGGTTGAAATTAATGCACAAATAATACTATTATTGGCGATCACTTGAATTAAAATCACATTAGCCTAAACCAAATTAATAATTATCTTATTAAGCGTGATTTCAAGTACAAATTCCCTTTAAACAAACATAAAAGGTGTGATCAAGCAATAACAATAAAATATATCAAGCAACATAATAATAAATCAATAACAATAATGATAATAGCATGATAAGGCATAATAAAGCTTAAATATAATAGCAAGATCCTAGGCATGATACTAACAAGATTAATAACAAATCCCAGCATGTCACTAAGCAATAAAGATCAAAGCTTTAAACCTAACATGGTACTAACATGATATCATGATATTAGAAATAAGTAAAGGCACCCTAAACATGATACTAGAAAGCATTAAATAACATCCTAACATGATACTAGGAATTAATCAAAAATAAACATGCTTTCTACATTGAAAGAGAGTAATAAGATTACATACTTTGAAGCCTCGTACCTCTTTCTAATAACAAAATACACAAGTTAGTAAACTTCAATGAAAATAATAAACAATAATAATTAAAGAATTAAAGAATTAAATCAAAATCAAATTAAATAAAGTTTAGACTAGTTTTGGACCAAACCCTCAGAAATTATCAACCTTTCACGTCTAGGGCGAAGGCAACTTCGAACTTGGCTAAGAGACTCTAAGTCTTGTGAATGCGGAATATTGTATGTAAAAAGCTAGTTTATAAAGAGAGAGGGAGAAAGAAAGAATTAAGCTATATTGCTCAAGAGAGAAAAGAAAGAATAAAAGAATAATTGAATGTGAATTGATGCTTGTCGATGATTGTGAATGATCTTGAAAACAGGAATTCGGACCCTATTTATAAGAAAATAATCCGGAAAATCATAGAATTTGATAAGGAATAAAACTCCACGCTGTCGCCGGGAATTAACTCTGTCGCGACGCGACAATGTCTGTCGCGCGGCGACAGAGTCTGTCGCGTGGCGACAGATTTGTCGTTTGGCGACAGCCTGTATTAGCGCGTTTTTCTTCACGCGAAATCCGATCTTTAATCAACTTGATCTACGGAATCCGTACAGAAGATAAAATATATTTTTAAGATAATAAAACCATATTTTATTCCAAATAAAAATCTATTAAAGATAATTAACTATTAAATCTAATAATATCATAATTAAAAAGAACCTTCTAGAAACTTCTAGAAAACTATAATTAATCCTAATAATTTTAGGAATAATAATTAACATTGGGCCCTCCTCTAGATCATTGGGCCGTATTTAAAATAATTAACCAGGCCCAGTTTAGTATTTTGGTCATAACTTCCTCATTATTCATCGGAATCGGGCTTATAATATATCGTTGGAAAGATCTCTTCGAGCCCCATCCATCTACACTATTATTGGACCTTAATTATGGACCAAACTAAACTGGTTTGGCTATTTTCAAATAAATAAAGTCATTTTCAAAAACAGAGAGAAAAGAATTAATTAAAACTAAACCGCAACACTTGACTTTCAAACCACTTTCACCTAATTCGATAATAACACAACGTGAAAGGCATTCATCACTGGGTTTGGTTTTGGGGAGACACAATTTGGTGTCTACAGAAGCCCCCACTTTGACTGAGTTTGAAGAAACTTATGTTTCAAAAAACGAGAGTCAAAGTATCGATAGGGACGGAGAATGATTCAAAACGTTCTGCGATTCCAAATCATTCTTATAACGCCGATACCTGCAAACTAATCATTAGTTAAACAGATAAAAGAGTTAAGAAACGCGTATCTTGCACCGTCGAGCACACGTCTCTGAACGTAACCGTTTTGCTGTTGCTTCATATGTTGTTTGTGACAACACCCACAGTGCCTCGTGAACGCCATCTTTGAAGATAACCGTATGTCGTCGCCTTCAATATCCTTGGTGACAATCCTCCACAGTATTTCGGGAACATCGTCGAAAATAACTGTATGTCGTCATCTCCAGGGTGTGGCAGTATGTCACCACGGCAGTACGTCGCCGCTATAGACAATCTCTTCTTTACCTTGAGGGACCATCGAAGTTGACCTTACTTCGCCATCTCCACTATTTGTGACACTACCTCGCCACGGCCGTGCTTCGCCACTAGACAACTCCTCTCTATGTTGGGACATCGCTAAAGAATCATTTTACCTATTGACCCTTAACATATTGTTATTTATCATCGCTTTTGTATATTTGTGCCAGTACTTCGGTGCTTTTGCCTTTGTAAACCATTACTTTGGTGCATCTATTGAACCAATATTTCGGTATATCTATTGAACCAATATTTCGGTGCCTTATTTGTTGAACAAATATTTCGGTGCTTTATTATGAGCCAATACTTAGGCGCTTTAAGCTAAGTGAGACGATCTTCCATCAAGTCGATCACTCAGTGCATTGCAATCAAGCTGACTAAATCATGTCAATTTGCTTAAAGGGGCTAACTGGCGTACCAAGGAACCCAAATTACTAAACTAAACCCACAAAACCATACTACTTCAGGTGGCCGGGGTGGTGGGACGTTTGAGTTTGGCTCGTCGTCGCAGCAGCCTTTGCAACCTCAGCCTCTTTCCGTTGGATTTCAAGGTGAGGTTAGGTGGCTTGGCCCTGAGTTGCAGTTCGCGCCGCCTGGTGGTTCAGGAGACGATGATGGACATACTCCACGGAGTAGGACATTTTTCGATACATTCGGCATCCCTCGCGACTTGTGACCTCCGGCGCCATAGTTGTACCTGTGTTTATTTATTTTTGACTTTTGTAGGACTTTGTCTATTTTATTCATATGACTCATGTACTAGACATTTGTATATATATGCACTTTATTATTTATCAACATTTTATTTTGCCTGATTTATTATCTTGTAACAAATGTGTTGTGCATGTAAGTGTGTGAGAAAGTGTAATTTTTGCGCAAAATTTCCGTCATTTTTAATATTAGTGGAGGGTACCGACTCTCTCCCCCAAAAAAAGAAATGAAAAAAGAAAAATGAAGGAAGAAAATATGATAAGCCTAAAATTAATTAAGCTTAATATGATATAATAATAATAATAATAATAATAATAATAATAATAATAATAATAGTGATAATAGTAATAATCATGATAATAAGGGTGTATGAATAGGAATAGAACAATAAGTCAAGTCAAAGTCGAAACCAAGTACGTAAAAACACGGTTTCCTACGCGTAATAGGTGTCGCTGCAAAGAAATAGACTGGTGCCGCGTAATTCATCCTGTCGCCACGCGACAGCCTTTGTCGCCACGCGACAATTTTGTCGCCTGGCGACAAACGCGCTTTCCTGTTTCCTACAGGATTTGAAGTCTGCCATGAAAAAAAAGTTATAAATAGCCCCCGAATCATCTGTTTACCGCATAATTTAACCAGTTTATTAATTAGCTAATTAACTAGAAATCATGCCTTTAGCTGAAAGAACTTTTTGTGGATACATGGATGAATGGTGTCGTCATTTAACTGCTAAAGATAAAAAGGCATTAGATATTTGTCATATGGGGGGTATGTTTGGAATCAAGGGGATGAGTCTTGACATTGATTTTATTTATTCTGCCATAGACTATTGGGATATTGATACTCATTGTTTTAGATTTTTCCATGATGAAATATGTCCTTTACCGGAAGAATTTGGAGCCATTATAGGTTATTATTCCACAGGTCTTGCGGTAATGCCTAGAATCAATGAATATTATTATAAAGATTTTGAATGCTTTTTTGATTTGAGGGGTACGGCTTTAAAGCATATAGTGCATGGGAATATAGTTGATTTGACAGAATTTGCACATTATTTTTATGATAATCCTAATCCCGATTTCCGTGTCTATAAGAGAAGGGCTTTTCTTTATTGCTTGTTTAACCAATTGCTCTTAGTTAGTGGTAATGATAATGAAGGCCAAGCAATGATTATATCTGTTATAGGACAAGTTGAATCTGGGAGGAATCCAATGCCGCTAATTGTTGGAGAGACTATGCTATGGTTGGATGCATTAAGAAAGAATCCAAGAGCATCTTTTCGAGGTTCTCCAATTTTATTACAGGTATAAAATAATGCTATTTTTAATTTACCAAGAATTAAAGAATATTATTTTTCACTGTAATACTAATTAAATACATATTTTACAGATATGGCTCATGGAGAGGTTAAAGCTTATTAATCCTCCTGACGATATACACACATATGTTCCAAATTGCATAGTCCGGTGAAAGAAACGATTTTTGAAAATAGGTCGCTGTGAGTGGAGCAAGGTGTTTGCTGCCGGTGACTTTACCATAAACTGGATTGTTCCTTGGTGGAAGATTGAGGCGATGGTTGGTTGTAGTAACCAAGCATATTGTCGTCTCCCGAGCTTGTCGAGATTAACTTTTTATTTTCCTTGTAGGGTTATGAGACAATATGGTCTCGCACAAACCGTTCCTACCGGAGATCTCCGTCGTCCTTATGATTTTCCTGTGTCACAAGAGATCGAGCGTTTTCACAGATATTGGAGTAGTAGGCCCTTATGGGAAGTGATTACCCACAAGGAACCACCTTGTTTGTCAAATAAAGTGAAACAGTGGCTTGATGGAAGATTCCAGAAATCTCAAGTCAAAATTGAGAAGACCAATGTGAAGGATCGTCTAGGCGACAAAAAGGTCCCTACTAAAGAACGTCTAGGGGAAAGGATTGAATTCAAAACTCCTATTATGCCAGGGAAGAAAAGTTCTAAGAAAAATCAAGGAAAAAGAAAAGTTGACTCTACAAAGAAGGAAGCTTGGGTAGAAAAGAAACATGGAGTTCTAGCGGTGGGAGAAACTATCTATACTAAAATAGAGTGTAGGTCTTCTAATGGTTTTCTCCTAGCAAAGGTTATGGATCAAGAGGAAGAAAATGAAGACACAAATTGGAAAAGAATCAAGAAAGAGAAAAAAAGATTAGAGCATTGCTTTTCCTTTGATTTATTAGACAAAGTTAATTTGCTTTAGTTAATTTTTTAGCTTTTATTTTATCAATAATGTACTTTCTTTATTAATTAATAAAATCCCAGCTTTTATTTTAATTAACTTTCAATTAAAGCAATGAAAACAATTACAATATTTATTTTTCGGAGAATTAATTCGAGTACGGAAGTCGAATAAATTTCCAGAATATGTGAAACTAGTCTAAACACTCGCAGAAAGCTGGCGCTGCTATCTGATTTACTGTCGCTGACGATTGGGCTCTGTCGCCTGGCGACAAAATTGTCGTCTGGCGACAGAGGCTATCGTCTGGCGCCAGTTTTGAGATTTTGCAGACATGCGTTTTTTACTTCAGGGATACAGAGTTTGAAAAGATTAAAGCGGCCGCACCCTGTCTGGGTTGCCTACGTATCCTTTGCTTAAGGAATCAGGCCAAACGTAGCTCTCTTGAGTATCTTACTCAAGTACTTATGGGTAGTATTTCTTAAGTTGGTCAAGGTTTGTCATGTTTGAAAATTTATTGCCATCCATATCAGTTAATTTAGCCGCGCCTCCTGACAGGATTGTTTTGACCATATATGGTCCGGACCAATTAGGCCTGAATTTGCCTCTTGGATCTAAAACATTTTTTCTTAATGCTTTTAATACCAAGTCCCCAATCTTGATATTTCTAGTCTTGACCTTTTTGTTGAAATGTCTAGCCATGCGGGTTTGATAACATTGAGTGTGATGTAGAGCCTCTAGTCTCTTTTCATCGAGTAGGATTAGCTCTTCATATCGTGCTCTAGTCCATTCGACTTCATCAAGTTTACTTTCTAACGCAATGCGTAGAGAAGGTATTTCTAACTCTACAGGTTGTACGGCATCCATTCCATATACTAAGTTGAATGGCGTATTTCCCGTTGATGTTCGGATTGACGTGCGATAGCCCCACAATGCGAAGTGAAGTTTGTCAGGCCAGTCCTTATAATTTTCAGTCATTTTTTCGATGATTGTTTTCAAATTTTTATTAGCGGCCTCAACTGCTCCATTTGCTTGAGGTCTATACGGGGAAGAATGGTGATGTTGAATACCATATTTTTGTAGCAATTCTTCACATTCGGCTTGAAAGTGAGTTCCATTGTCACTTATCATTTCATGTGGGACTCCATATCGACAAATTATGTTTCTTTCGATAAAGAGTGCTACATGTTTGGCGGTGAGTTTGGCATATGATCGTGCTTCCACCAACTTTGTGAAGTAATCTATTGCAACCAAGATGTATTCATGACCTCCTGTTCCGGGAGGTGTAATCTTGCCAATTATGTCTATTCCCCATGTAGAGAAAGGCCATGGTGAAGTGTAGGTGTAGAGAAGAGAAGGTGGGATATGTTGCAAATTTGCGTAAATTTGACATTTTGGGCATCTTTTTACATATTGATGACAATCTCTATTCATGGTAGTCCAGTAATATCCTTCTCGCATTATCTTTTGGACTAGCATTTTTCCATTAACATGTGTTCCACATATACCTTCATGGATTACTCTCATAGCTCTTTGGGCATCCTTTTTGTCTACACATAATAGAGCTCGACCCTTAGGTACCCTTTTGTGTAGTTCATTTCCTATGAGTACAAACTGGGAAGCTAAAAGTCTTAATGCTCTTTTCGCTCTTTTGTCAGCATGAGGAGGATATTCTCCTTTGGTGACATAATTTAATATATCTGTGAACCATGGTTCTTCTTCAGGTTCCGCTTCTTGAATCACTTCATCATCTTCTATAGCTTGAATATATGCTGGTTTATGCCTTTTTCTATGGTTAAAGGCATTTGCCCAATTTCCTTAGGTATTCTGACCATTGAGGCTAGTCTTGCCAAGGCATCGGCGAATTGGTTTTCCTCTCTAGGTAGGTAAGTGTATTCCACTTTTTCCAATTGATCGGTGAGAGTTTCCAAATACGTTTGGTAAGGAGCTAAGCTTTCACTTCTAACTTTCCATCGTTTGGAGATTTGATTAATAATTAGGGAGGAATCTCCAAATATCCGGAGTTTCTTTACGCCTAAGGCTAAAGAGGTTTCGAGGCCTACCACACATGCTTCATATTCGGCTGCGTTGTTGGTGACGTCGAAATCCAAATTAATGGATATAGGGACATGTTCTTCTTTAGGTGATACTAACAAGACTCCTACGCCGAATCCTTTTTGGTTTGAGGCTCCATCAAAATATAGAGTCCATGTATCATCCTCTGTCATCATTAAACCTTCATCTGGGAATTCATTCTCTTCTAAAGGTGCCGAATCTTCTATTGGGAAATCTGCTAGAAAATCCGAGACCACTGATCCTTTAATCGCTTTTTGAGGCATGAACCTTATATCGAACTGGGCCAAATTTACTATCCATCTTGAGATACGCCCATTAAGTGTAGATCTTTCGAATAGGTATTTAAGGGGGTCCATTCGCGAGACTACGTGAACGGTATGTACGAGCATGTAATGTCTTAATTTAGTTGTGGCCCACACCAGCGCGAGGCACAGCTTTTCCAGTGGTGTGTAGCGTGTTTCATACTCGAGCATTTTCTTACTTAAGTAGTAAATAGCATTTTCTTTGTTTTCTACCTCTTGTGCAAGCATAGCTCCCATTGCTTCCTTTGTGACGGTTAAGTATAGTCTTAAGGGTATTCCGGGGAGTGCTGGAGCTAATACAGGAGGATTCGAGAGATAGGCTTTGATCTTTTCAAAGGCTTTTTGACACTCATCGTCCCATATGATTGGTACATTTTTCTTAAGCTTCTTGAATATTGGTTCGCATATCGTGGTTAACTTGGATATGAACCTACTTATGTATTGCAACCGGCCAATAAATCCCCGAATTTGCTTTTCGGTTTTGGGCGGTGGCATGGACATGATTGCTTTAATTTTGGTGGGATCTATCTCTATTCCTCTAGAGATTATGACATATCCCAAGAGTTTCCCTGAGGTAACTCCAAAGGCACATTTGGAGGGGTTTAATCTCATGTTGTATTTTCTTAGTCTTTCAAAGAACTTTTTTAAGGCTATTGGGTGTCCTTGGCGGTCTTTTGATTTCACAATCATGTCATCCACATAGACCTCCACTTCTTTATGCATCATATCATGGAGTAGGGCAGTTGCTGCTCGTTGGTAAGTAGCACCCGCGTTTTTTAACCCGAATGGCATTACCGTGTAGCAATAAGTACCCCAAGGTGTTATAAATGTTGTCTTTTCCATATCTTCTTCGGCCATGAGGATTTGATTGTATCCTGCGTACCCATCCATAAATGAGAGAAGTGCATGGTTTTCTGTGTTATCTACCAAAATATCGATGTGTGGTAAAGGGAAGTCTTCCTTTGGACTTGCCTTATTTAAATCTCGATAGTCGACACACATTCGAACTCTACCATGTTTTTTCGGAACCGGGACAACATTGGCGACGCATTCGGGGTATTTGGATACCCTGATAAAACCTGCAGTTATTTGTTTTTGTACTTCTTCTTTTATCTTAAGAGCCACGTCGGGTTTCATTCGACGTAACTTTTGTTTTACAGGTTTCATTCCTGGAATTAATGGTATTGTGTGTTGAGCTATTTCTCTATTAATGCCTGGCATATCTTCATATGACCAGCGAATACATCGATAAATTCTTTAAGTAGATTAATTAAATCGATTCTTTCTTCTTTGTTTAGTGTTAGTCCGATTTTAACCTCTCTTTTAATGGTTGGATCTTTTGAGATATCAACCGTTTCTGTATCCTCAATTATTGGTGTCTTATTTTCAAGTGTTTCCACTGCTTTAATTATTTCTTTATCATTTTCATCATTAGTTAAGCAATGCTCGTCATCTTTAGAAGAACAAGAAGAATACGGGGAAGAAGACATATTATTAAATTCAGAAATCATTACATCAAATAAAGAAATGTCCGTCGGGACTTGATTGCTATCTATCCTAGGAGTAGGAATAGAAGATGAGGGTGCTACAACTAAAGGCTTAAAAGACTCGATAGGGGAAGACTCTAACTCAGACTCTGACTCAGACGATTCTTCGAACATTGGTCCTTGTCCTGTAGTCATTGAAATCTTCTTTCCATTTGTAGTGGTTACCTTCACCGTCTTGCGCCATCCATGCTCTTGATCTTTTATTGGAGTGATAAATTCGGAGGGGTCAAAACTTTCACTTTGGAGAACCGCTTGGATAAGTGAAGAATCATCCTCCGTGTATCTTGATTCATTCTTTTCTCTTCCAAAGAGGAGTCCCATGACATTAAAGTCGAAACAAGGAGGTGCTTTATCCTTATAAATTGGAGCTGGGATCTCATCTAGGAAGCAACAATCCAAAAATATCTCGAACCCAGGTTGTCTTATACCATTTACAACGAAGGGTTCGGGAAATTCATGACAAGTATAGTCTTCTCCTTCTCTTATAAGTTGTCCATTTAAAGTGAGAGGATATTGGTCCATGGGTATCTCCTTTTTTTGTGTGCGGGCATTTCTTCGTGCTCTTGATTTTTCCTGGGCCTCCTTAAGGTCTTCGCGAGTTGGTTCAAAACCAAGTCCGAAAGTATCCAATTTAGGGAGGCCAGGTAAGCCCATGTGTTTAGCTATTCCTTTCTTCTTTCCTAGAGTCATTCCAGGAAATGTCCTTGCTTTCTTAGGATAGTATTCGTTGTCATGTTTGAATGGAGGTCGTAATGAAGAGGGGTCCTTTCATCTTCCTCTATTAAGGAGACCTCTTCGCTAAAGCCCCACAAATCTTCATCATTTTCATCATGTTCCACATTAATTAGTGGATTTTCTACTGTTTTGATTTTCATAGATGAAGCATCAATGGTAATTGGAATGCCTCCAACTATGGCCTTTACTTGTTGATGAAGAGATGAAGGAACGGCTTTTAAATCATGAAGCCAAGGGCGTCCCAATAGCAAGTTAAAAGATGCCTTGATATCTACTACTTGAAATGTAGTGGCATGCTCAATTGCACCCGCCGTTATATTCATGGTAATTGTCCCTAGTGCTTGACGACGTGAGTTATCATAAGCTCTTATGCCCTGGGTTGATGGGGATAAATCCTCATCTCTTATTCCTAACATTCTTGCGGTTCTAAGTGGGCACACATTAATTGCTGAACCGTTATCCACAAGAGTCATGGGGACGTTCATTCTTTTGCATATGACTGTGAGGTTTAGAGCTTTATTGTGTTTGTCACCTTCCGGTGGTAGATCTTTATCCGAAAAAGTGACTAAATTGATTGGACTTGGAAGGTCACTCGTGAGGAAGTTAGCAAGTCCCTCAGGAGTAGTGTCCGAATCTATGCCTACTTTAGCCAATGCATCCATGACTGCAACTCTATGTTCTCGAGATGTGGCTAAAAGTTTCCATACATTCATTTCCACTTTAGTCTTTTTTAACTGTTTGACAACATCGTTGTCTTCTATAATAGGCACGGGAATTTGCTGAATAGAAGGTATAGGTTGTGTTGAAATGGGAGGTTGTATTCTCCCGGACCTAGTGAGGACATCTATGGGTGAATCCTCCTCGTCCCAAATGTCACTTACTGGGTATATTGTTGATAAAGGAGTTTCTTCAATGTCTTTAAGGTAAACATCCTCATCGTCACTGTCCCATACTCCATTAATCATGGCATCTAGTGGAAGTTGAACTAATTTCTTCTTATCAATCAAACGTTGAACCAAGTCCTTAAACTTGAAGCATTGCTCTATTGTATGTCCCCCTAATTGATGATATGAACAATAATATTTGTCTATTCTTTTCAGTGATTCAAATGGTCTTGGTTCGAGAGGTTGAACTTTTCCATTCTCGAAGAGCATTTTGAACATGTTTGTGTATGACGTCCCAATTGGAGTATATTTTCTATTATTCTTTTTGGGAGTGTCAATTACTTGGAGAGAAAAAGGTTTCTTTTGTTTAGGTGGGGGTCTACTTTTAAGTAACTCATTTTTCTCTTTTATAGCCTCAAAGGTTTGTGAGATCAACTTTTTCAATTCTGTCAATATTAATGTTAATGCCACTACTTCTTGCTTGGTTGCAGGTTCCTGGCCATGGAATTCGAGAGCATCTTTGAAGATTTCTTCTTCAATGGTCTCGATAGACTCTATGAGGCTAGATGGATCCTCTTGGTTTTCTTCGTCCGAAATAGCTAAGGAATCCGACAGCGGTGCGGTATTGATACTTGGTTTCTTACTTGCAGGAGGTAATGGGAGCTTGTTACTATCGATCAAGTCTTGAATGGCTTCCTTTAGTCTCCAACAATTTTCTGTAGGATGACCCCTACCTTGATGATATTTGCAATGTGCATTTGGGTTCCAGCTAGCCGTTCTCCTTTCGACAGGTGGGTCCCCAAATGGTCCAATTGGAGTTATAAGACCTTTTGCATGTAAGCGACCAAATGCGGTGTCATAACTCATACCAATAGGAGTATAATTCTTCCTAAATGGTTTCTTTTGTCCTTGATTATTATTCATTGCCAAAACTTCATTTAGAGGAAAAGTGCTAACATTATTCGAGTGGGTAGATTTGGATGAAGAAGGATTGTCGTTCTTCTTATTTTTCCAGCCACTACTTGAGTTGTTATTAGCAACTTTTTGTTTAGCAAGGTCATCTTCAATGTTAATTCCAATATCATATACAGCTTTGAAAGTGTTTAAGTTGCTTTGGTACTTAAGGTGCTTGGAGTATTTTTCTTGGAGATTCTTAATGAACATTCTAACGGATTCTTTTTCACTAGGCACTTCAACCATTTTTGCAGTAGTTTCCCTCCATTTATTAAAGAAGGAGGTGAAACCCTCATTTTCTTTTTGTTTTAGCATTTCTAATTCTCTATGATCGGTTTCAACTTGTATATTGCATTTATACCTTTCAATGAAAGAGCTCACAATGGATTCCCAACTAGAGGTTTTTTCTTTATCAAGTGAAAAGTACCACTGTTGACATACAGCTTCTAAGGATAATGAAAATACAGAATGAAATGCTTTTCTATCTATCCCCTTAATACTCATTACAGTTTCAAAAGCTCTTAAATGAAAATAAGGATTGTCCATAGCCTTGAACTTAGGGATGTCATTGGGATTGAACTTTTGTGGTAGAAGGTCCTTATCCACTGAGACCCCTTTGGAGCTAATCTCTTGAAATCTAAAGTCGTTGGACAGTTTGCCCAAGCTTTCCTGGATTAGGTCCATTTGTTTTTGTTTTTCAGGATTACTTATTTGCAGCGATAGGTTTTGCAACATTTCAGCCAAGTTGGCTACCTGTCCCTTGACTTCATTAAGTTCTTCTTAACTAGCCATTGCTTTCTTAGCCTTCCTTTTCCTACCGATTGGTTTGTCAAAAAGTAAGACTTGAACAAAAGTGTTGTCCTTGATTAAATGCCCTTCCTTTCTTGACCACGCGCTGTAATTTAAACCATATTTGTTTTAATACTCGACTCTAATTGACTTGATTTTATGTTCAAAAGATTTAAAAGAAAAAGTGAAAAAATGGAGTATATATTTTAAGGGAATTTAAAAATTGGAGGATTAATATCCGACTTACCCCCCTAAAAAATGACGGAAAACACGCATTCAAGACTCTCTAGACATGGTCATAATGTGACAAACATATTATGTGTGTGCTTTATGTGTATGTGAGTGACATGCTTTGACTACTAGTGTATGACCATGGGACTTTAAGTGCCTAAACTCAATTTAAGACTTAAACATGGTTTGTACCATTAATAAATCGATTGATCTGATTAGTAGACTGTAATTTAGACTCGTCATGATGACTCGAGCAAGAGAACTGGACTGTCGCTAAAACAACAGGACTGTCGCCACGGTTTAGAGCCGTCGCCAGACGACAAAATTGTCGCCAGGCGACAGACACTAAACTGCAGCGCCACAGTCCAAATTCCTGTGCCAGTGCTAGAACAATAATCTGGACTGTTTCCAGTAATTTTACTCTAAATGGACATACCTAAAGTCATATTAAGTCGAATTGATTAATTTATTAACCTTTAATTAATTCAAAATTAATTAATTAATTAGACAAAGTCCTTTTAGTCATTAGTCAATTTATTTAGTCTTTAACACAAGTCAAACAAACAGTTAACACATATATAATAAATACAAGCAAGGGTGCGCAAGTAGTTCACATAGTCACAAGATGAGTTTGCAACCTAACCATAGCTCTAGTTCTCTAAAGTTCGAGGATATGGGTTAAGTCAAAAAGGTCCATGGTTAAGAATCCATATGCATTGCACACAAGCCTACCGGGAGGGTTGGAGCGAATGGACAGGATTCCGCGAGTGCGTGATGAAATCGAACTCGACGCCATGGTTTGGTGGATTCACAAACATTACACGTACCCAAATCTGAACTTTTCACATGATAGTGGAATATTCCATTGGGCAGGTGAAGCAGGAACCCCCAGAGGGTTATTTCCATATGTAGAACACATATGGGTTCAAAAAAGTGAGAAAAGGACTCAATCAATAAGCAAAATCGAGCCAACAATGCTAGAAATGGTCAAAGCAAGAAGGCAGACCCCTGGCTCGGTATTGGAAGAACTTGGCGCCAGACTACAGGGACTGTCGCCGCAAAAAAGCTTCTGTCGCCAGGCGACAGAAACTTTTTACGGGCGACAAGCCCTGTTTTCTAGACGCTAGTTCCTACATGCCTTGGCAAGTTTCTGTGTTCTTCGAATTTTCCAGATTTCGCATCATCTTTTCGATTCTAGTCATGAAAGATATTTCTCAAATTTCCTACGTGTAAAATTCCTATGGATTGACTCATGGGGTGCTCCCATGAGGACCTTTTAATGCATATGACAATAATGTTAATCAAATCACGCACATGAAATATTTAGAATTTTTCGAGTCTCATCCGCTCATTCTAAATAATTGCCAAAATTAAATAAATTTCAGGAATATAAATAGAAATCCTCCCTAGTGGAGTCGCCAAAAACTGTAGAGAAAATTTTAAGCATTACGATAACCCCAAACTTGAACCCCACTGTGATCATACACTAAAGTACGGTAGCGTTCCAAAGGGAAAGAAAAAGAGCAAAAAGAGTCGCCAACAAGTTTTAAGGAACTTGTAAACCCAAAAGACAATCCAAAAGGACCATCAACTACTCCATAAGGTCTTGAACCAAACAGGGTCCGGGGATGAGGGTACGAATCCAATCTACAAAAGAAAGGACCCGCCCTATAAAATAGGCCTCTACTTTGTTCTGCTCGTATTCATGCACGCTTTTCGAATAACATACAAACATTATATTAAACCTAACCTGTTTATCTATGTTGGTTGAAATTAATGCACAAATAATACTATTATTGGCGATCACTTGAATTAAAATCACATTAGCCTAAACCAAATTAATAATTATCTTATTAAGCGTGATTTCAAGTACAAATTCCCTTTAAACAAGCATAAAAGGTGTGATCAAGCAATAACAATAAAATATATCAAGCAACATAATAATAAATCAATAACAATAATGATAATAGCATGATAAGGCATAATAAAGCTTAATATAATAGCAAGATCCTAGGCATGATACTAACAAGATTAATAACAAATCCCAGCATGTCACTAAGCAATAAAGATCAAAGCTTTAAACCTAACATGGTACTAACATGATATCATGATATTAGAAATAAGTAAAGGCACCCTAAACATGATACTAGAAAGCATTAAATAACATCCTAACATGATACTAGGAATTAATCAAAAATAAACATGCTTTCTACATTGAAAGAGAGTAATAAGATTACATACTTTGAAACCTCGTACCTCTTTCTAATAACAAAATACACAAGTTAGTAAACTTCAATGAAAATAATAAACAATAATAATTAAAGAATTAAAGAATTAAATCAAAATCAAATTAAATAAAGTTTAGACTAGTTTTGGACCAAACCCTCAGAAATTATCAACCTTTCACGTCTAGGGCGAAGGCAACTTCGAACTTGGCTAAGAGACTCTAAGTCTTGTGAATGCGGAATATTGTATGTAAAAAGCTAGTTTATAAAGAGAGAGGGAGAAAGAAAGAATTAAGCTATATTGCTCAAGAGAGAAAAGAAAGAATAAAAGAATAATTGAATGTGAATTGATGCTTGTCGATGATTGTGAATGATCTTGAAAACAGGAATTCGGACCCTATTTATAAGAAAATAATCCGGAAAATCATAGAATTTGATAAGGAATAAAACTCCACACTGTCACCGGGAATTAACTCTGTCGCGACGCGACAATGTCTGTCGCGTGGCGACAGATTTGTCGTTTGGCGACAGCCTGTATTAGCGCGTTTTTCTTCACGCGGAATCCGATCTTTAATCAACTTGATCTACGGAATCCGTACAGAAGATAAAATATATTTTTAAGATAATAAAACCATATTTTATTCCAAATAAAAATCTATTAAAGATAATTAACTATTAAATCTAATAATATCATAATTAAAAAGAACCTTCTAGAAACTTCTAGAAAACTATAATTAATCCTAATAATTTTAGGAATAATAATTAACATTAGGCCCTCCTCTAGATCATTGGGCCGTATTTAAAATAATTAACCAGGCCCAGTTTAGTATTTTGGCCATAACTTCCTCATTATTCATCGGAATCGGGCTTATAATATATCGTTGGAAAGATCTCTTCGAGCCCCATCCATCTACACTATTATTGGACCTTAATTATGGACCAAACTAAACTGGTTTGGCTATTTTCAAATAAATAAAGTCATTTTCAAAAACAGAGAGAAAAGAATTAATTAAAACTAAACCGCAACACTTGACTTTCAAACCACTTTCACCTAATTCGATAATAACACAACGTGAAAGACATTCATCACTGGGTTTGGTTTTGGGGAGAAACAATTTGGTGTCTACAAACATGTGAGTGATTCAGTGAGGTTATGGACGCGTGTTATGATCGTACAGCTAGACATGACATCAAACCGAACATGCGAACCACATAAGCACGCACAAAGACCAAAGTACACTGACTGGACCAAATTCCTGGGCACCGTGTCACGGTGCTGACTATTGTGACACAGTACAGTGCACCGTCAGACGATACAAAGCGCCGTGTCACGGCACTGCACACCGTGGCACGGCAGAGCTGCCGTGACACGGTGCACAGTTCCAGGTCTAGTTTTGTGTTTTTTCCAGGTTTTATTCAGTTTTAAGTCCGTACTAATTACTATGTGGAAATAAAAACCCTCGGTCATAGGTTAAACAAAATGAACAAACACATGTGGGTTAGCACCAAATAAACCACGTAGCACTTAGTCACGATAATGCAAAAAAAAGTTCGCAACCTAAGGTCAAGATCTATGTTCAACTATTGGTCAACCTTTGGGTGTCAAAGGGTACCATGGTTAAGAGTTTGGACGTGTTAGCAAGGCAGCCTCCCTTGAGGGTGTATGCCAACGAGCGGCTCCGCGAGTTCGTGATGAAATCGAACTCAACTCCAGGGTTTTGGTGGATTTGATAACTCGGATGAACCCTTATTGCCATGAGCGTTTTTGGGTTGATAGAGCTTAAATCCCCCGGGGCTAAGACGTATGTAGAACACACACGTTTTTTCAGAAAAAACCGAAGGAAGCTGACTGTGAGAAGAGAAAATAAGCCACTGGAAAGATTTTGGGACTGCCGTGATACGGCAGAATGTACCATGTCACAGTGCTGCACACCGTGTGACGGTGTCTAGCGCCGTGACACGGCAGCATCTGCCGTGGCGCGGTACTTAGAAAATCTGATTGGCGCCTTTTTTCCTTCGTTCGCAATCAAGTTATTCAATTTTTCCTATGGGACAGACCTAAATGCGACGTTAAAACGTCTATGCATATGCAAAAAATGCCAAATTAATCACATGAATACTTTTCAAGAATCTTTCAAGTCTCATCCACTCATCTTAATTAAATATCGATCACTCAAATCGATAAATAACCAAGAATCCTCCCCGGTGGAGTCGCCAAATTATAGGCGTCGTTTGAAGTGCGCCTACGTTTAAGCATGTGGTGAATATGCTTGGCACTCATATGAAGTGGGAATTGACATAATACAATTAGGGACAAGGAAAGTAGGGAGCCGCCAACAAGTTTTTAAGGAACTTGTAAACCGTTCACGTATCATTTAAGGCAACCACAAATAAGGGACAATGAAGGCAACAACGATTGACCCGTGAAGGTTAAACCCCATTCATAATCCATGAGATAACTAACTCCATATGGTTCGGAACCACGAAAGGAGGATCGGGGATGATGGTACGAAGTGAGTCATGGAGTCACATTCGCCCGTATTGGCCTCTACTCAATACTTATAGTGAAAATCGATTCTTGTGATCTCAAAGGCATACAAACAAAGATTCAATTTGCTCCAAACTGTTATTATGCTAAATTGGTTTAATATTAATGCAACACATAATTCTAAAATATTGTGATACTTGAATTAAATAACAAGATTAAAGGAACCTAAATCGGTTGTCCAAATTATCTTATTAGGCGTGATTCTCAATTACATATTCCCTTTAAACATGCAATATGGTGATCATAAATAATAATAGAATCAACATTAATATTGGAAGCAATGTAACAATAATAGCATTAGTCAAATCAAATATAAATTAAGCTAATCATGATACTAGCAATATTAAAATAAAATAAGAGTAAATAAATTAATTAATCACTCACATTCCGCGCGTTCCTTAAAATTGCTACATCATGAATAAATTGTTAGTAACTTCAATAAAAAATATAAATCAAATGAAAATTAAATTAAATAAAAAGAGTTGATTTGGTCCAAAACCTCAGTTATTTGAACCTTTCACACCTTGGTTTGAGGACGGAACCCCGGGTCGAGTATGGACTCCTTGGAGTACTTAAGGGGAGAATGGTGTAATTAGGAATATAGGTTTAAGGCTTAGAGTATGAGAGAGAGAGAGAAGAAAATGATTTTTGATGTAAAAGAGAGGAAGAGAGAAAGATTTGATGATCAAGCTTGTTGATGATTGAAAAAGGAATGATATGACCTCTATTAATAATGAAAAAATAAGGGTCAAAGAAATAAGATAAAATTCGAATAAAATCTTAATAAAACCCGATAGACAGCCGTTTTTGCGATTTTTTGTTTTTATCATATCTTTTGATCTAGAAATCGAAATAAAATAAATAATATGTCGTTGGAAAGCTGTTGAAGTCTACTTTCTAACCCAATTAGAATCAGATTCAAATATTTTGTATAATAAAAGATATGGCCGAAATAGTGAGATGGTATCAGTTTTGGATATAGTTTCGTATTTCATTCATATCTTTTCCGTTATAGCTCGGAATTGATATTATAATATATCATTGGAAAGATAATTTCAAGGGCTATCCAATCATCTAATATTTGGATAAAAAATATGAGACACAAAAATAATATCTGACTATCTTTGAACGTCTTTCAATTCGGATAGAATTAGGACTTTCAAAAAGAAAAGTTTTATTCAATTTCAAACTCTTTAATCTTATCTTTTCAAAAAGGATATTTAAGATCTTTTAGAAACTTATAGAAGCTTCTAATTAATACTAATTTGTTTAGGAATGGGATTAATGCTTTTGGACCCTCCACATGATCATTGGGTCGTAGGTAAGGTGGGCTTAGGTTCGGTTTGGGCTTAGTTTAGTATTTTGGCCATAACTTATTTGTTATAACTCGGATTTGGGCTTATAATATATCGTTGGAAATCTATTTTCAAGACCCATTCAACTATAAAATCATTGGACCCAGATTTTGGACCAAAATAAACTGGTCTAAACATTTTTATAAAATTACACGAAATGAATGATTTTAAGGGACACGAAATGAATTATTTTGGGTTTAAAGGCACGAAAAGAGGAAAATAAGTTATGTTTGGGGAAATGGGCTATGAATTGGGTTGGTTTATGAAGTGGAAATATGGATTTAAGCACTCCAAGATTAAATACTCAACTCGACCAATAATGGCGGTGAAAGGTTGTTCATCATCGGGTTTGGTTTTGGAGAGACATTTTTAGGTGTCTATAGTCTCACGATACGAATTCAATAAAGACTGCTACTCCATCTTCATGGAGGTAAAGGACCGACTGACCATTGAGAAGCCGAATCCGATGAAGAGTTCCGTTCAGTCGCGGAATAAGAATAAATATTGTCACTTCTATGAGGAAGTAGGCCATAACACCAATGACTGCTATAGTCTCAAGCGGACGTTAGACCGTCTGGCTGATAAGGGCTCGCTGAAGTCCTATGTCTTGAAGTCCAAAGAGACTGCCAAGAAGAATCTGGGACAATCATCTAAGACTGTCTAGTCTACTAGTAGCTCGAACACTGACAAGGATCCGGTCTACACCATAGCAGGTGGATTCGCATGCGGTGGCCCGATTATCCGGGGCACCAAGGATCATCTGAAGAAGATGATCCACTCAATTGATGATGGACAGGCGTCCACCAGTGGAACATTTCCAAAACGCCCTCATCATTGAGAAGGATCGGGGCAAAGTCCGCCAACCGCATGACGACCCAGTCGTCATTGAATGTAAGGTCGCCAACCATCTGGTTGGTCGGATCCTTATTGACACCAGTAGCTCCTCTGACCTCATCAGCTACAAGTGTCTGTCCAAGCTGAGCTATAAGCTGGACAACCTGCTCGACGTCTCACATCCACTAGTTGGCTTTGGGGGAGGGGTCGTGCACCCAGTTGGACAAATCGATCTACCCATCCGGCTGGGGCAGAAGGGAAAAGGGCGACATATGATCGTCCGATTTTTGGTGGTAAAAGAGCTGACCGCCTAACATCATTCTTGGCCGACCCACTCTGAAGGAGTGTAAGGCCGTCATCATCCTAGCTCTCATGCTGCTCGAGTATGAAAAGGATGATGGCTCTATTGGCCCCCTCAACGGGGACAAGAAGACGGCAAGGGAGTGTTACCTCTCAGACGTCAAACAAACGGCTGTTGCAGCTGGTCAACCAAAGGAGCCAATAGACCTTGACGATTCTGTTTTATGGATTCTTACTCTGGTGGAGCCCTGTGGAAAAAATATCAAGAGAAGAAGGCCTTCGTCACACATCAGGGGCTATTCTGTTATACGCTGATCCCGTTCGGCTTGAAGAATGCGCCGGCTACTTTCCAACCGATGATTAATACAGTCTTCATTAATCAGATTGGGAGGAATGTAGAGGCTTATATTGATGACATGATAGTCAAATCCAAGATACAGACGAATCACCTTGCTGATCTCCGAGAAACCTTCACCACACTCAAGCGGCATAAGGTCATGTTGAATCCCAAAAAGTGTGTTTTTGGTGTTGAGTCTGGGAAGTTTCTCGAATTCCTGATTGATCAAAGGGGGATAGAGGCTAACCCCGAGAAGATACAGGAGGTGATTGACATGAAGTCACCCCGCACTGTCAAGGAAGCTCAGAGGCTTACCGGTTTCCTGGCTGCGCTTAGGAGATTCCTCAGCCGGTCAGATGACAAATTCCTTTACTTCTTCCAAGCAACTAGGAAGAAGGCTAGATTCGAATGGGGGGAAGATGTTGAGGCGGCCTTTCAAAAATTAAAAGAACGTACATTTACACTCCTTGCCAAGGCTTGTTAGCCCTCTGCCAAAGGAGACACTTTACATGTACCTAGCCGTCTCAGATCATGCCCTCAGTGCCGTTTTCCTTGTTGAGAGAGACGGTATTCAGCTCCCGGTCTATTTCATTAGCCATGTTCTCATAAATGCTGAACTCCGGTACCCCATGGTTGAAAATTTTGGCCTTGCTCTCTACATGGCTGTTAAGAAGTTGAAGCCTTACTTCTTGGCACATCCGATGGTGATCTACGTAGATCAACCCCTCAAGCGGCTAATGACGACCTTAGAGTCATCTAGCAGAATGCTCAAATGGGCTATTGAAATGCAAAGTCTTGAAATCACCTAAGAACCAAGAAAGGTAGTGAAGGGTCAGGCGTTTGCCGACTTCATTGTCGAAATGACAAGGCCGGTTGCTCCGGACAACCTTGATCAGGTTTGGAAAGTGTATGTAGACGGGAGCTCTATAATGAACCGCTGTGGTGCAGGTATAAACTGTTAGTCTTCGAAAGGAGATAAATATTAATATGCACTACGGTTCAAGTTCTAGGCCTCAAACAATGAGGCGGAATATGAAGCCTTGTTGACCGGCATCCGCATGTGCAAGGCGGCAGGGGCAACAAAAATTGACGTCTGCTCAGATTCTCAACTGGTCGTTAGCCAATACCATGGTGATTATGAAGCCACCCATCTAGCAATGATCAAGTACTTGCAGGCAGTCAAAGCTGAAGCCGGGACACTTGAAGAATTTCATCTAAGTCAAGTGCCCAGGTCTAAAAACAATCAAGCGGATGCTCTGTCGAAATTGGCATCCTCCGCCTCCTGTGATACGCCTTGGTTAATCTTCTGGGAATTATGGAAAAACAGAGTATATTTGACGAAGAACCCATTGGAATACTTGACCGAAGCTCTACCTGGATGGATGGCATCCGGGCATATCTGACAGACGGTACGCTTCCTGATTCACCCTAGGAGGCGGCCGTATTAAAGAAACGTGCTGCAAACTTCGAGATGAAAAACGGAGAACTCTTCAAGGCGGGTTTTCTAAAGCCGTTGTTGAAGTGTGTTACCCTAGAAAAGGGGGAAGAAGTTCTCGAAGATCTGCACTCGGGATATTGTGTCTCCCACATAGGCGGCAGATCCTTGGCTGTCAAGACAAGACGACAAGGCTACTTCTGGCCTACACTTGAGGCAGACGCCATGGAAATGGTAAAAAAAAATGACAAGTGCCAAAAATTTGGCAAGCTCGTCCATCAGCCGGCCACTGACCTGACAGCAATCCACAGCTGAGTCCCATTTTCTAAATGAGGCATGGACATTTTAGGTCCTTATACGCCTACACCAGGCGGAAAACGCTATATTCTAGTGGCTGTGGATTATTTCAACAAGTGAGTGGAAGCAGAGGCGGTCAAGAGCATCAAGACGAAGGATGTCATCTCTTTCATTTGGAAGAATATCATCACCCAGTATGGGGTACCTATGTCTATGGTGTTTGATAATGGCCCTCAGTTTGAGACGCCTCAGCTAAAGACTTGGTTGGGAGATCAAGGGATCTCAAATTGTTTTGCATCAGTCGGCCGACCCCAAGCAAACGGCCAAGTTGAAGCCTTCAACAAACTCATCTCAGACGGCATCAAGAAGAAAATTGAAAGAGCTGTTGGCATATGGGCTGAAGAATTGATTCGTGTCCTATGGGCCATCCAGACAACGGAAAAAGGGGCAACCAGTGAAACCTCGTTTCTCATGGTTTACGGTGCTGAAGTCGTCTTGCCCATCGAGCATTATGAGCCGACTCTACGAGTCATGCTATACGGTGAAAAGGAAAACTGGGAGGCCATGCGGCTAGCATTAGACTCACTCCCGGAACGTATGGGCAATACCGCCTTGCGTCATGAGATTTACCGTCTGAGAACGACCCGTGCCTACAACAAAAGAATGCACAAACAGCCCTTAAAAGTTAGGGACTTTGTGTTACGAAAAATGGAGGCAACCGACAGGGCCAATGAGCATGGAAAGCTAACTCCTAATTGGGAAGGCCCCTACCGGATCTATGAAGAAGTATGAAATGGCACCTACCGCCTGGAAACTCCAGACGGCAGGCGATTGCCTAGAACTTGGAATGTAGACAACTTGAAAAAGTACTACTTCTGAGATTTGTAAATTTTTGTAAATGAAAAGCCCATCAATGAAAAAGTTGCTTTTTATTTTCAATTCTATTATTTAACTCGTATATATACATGCGTAGTGTTAAAATACCGCATGTGCAATGCACAGACGGTCAACTGAATAAATTAAACTAAGTTAAAAACTTAGTGACTAAATTAATGTTTAAACTATGAGGCCAATGGCCGGATGATATTCCATTTTATAAATTCGTCTGCTCCAACATGAGTAAGGCATCCGGCAACGCCCATCCAGGTGGAATCATCGCAGAGAGTATCTCTTATCCTAGTAACCAAGTGCTCTACATACTCATGCAGACGGCAAAGATTATTGAACGACCTAATTTGGTCAACTCATAGCCGTCTGACCAAAATAATCTAAAGAATGATTAAGCTCAAAAGCCGGATGCCTAGTGGCATCAGTTAGTTGCCGATTGAAGTCTAACTTAGATAATTTAACGAAATTATACAAGTTGCCCCAATGGGACAAAGGGACATTGAGTATAATGGATTGCAGATACCCCAGGCGGAAGAGATGAAGCGCAACTCATCGGTTTCACCGCCTGGTTTGACGGCTGCCCGCTTCAGTATTTGGACGGCTGTGCGATTGGTTTGGGGCAATCACTACTGTGATTGATTGACTTAGGAACTTCCCATACTCTTTAAAGTATCACAAGTTCCTAAGCCAATCAATCGGCAAAATACTGAAATCAACCATACATCCGCCCAAGGGCAAGTACAGCCGGGTTGATACTTGCCGCATGCTCTTATGGAGTTAGGCAAAAATTCAAATATATATATAAGAAAAATTTAAATGCAAATTTAAATTCAAAACTGCAAAACCGACTCAGTTGGCATTTTCATAGATATAACCCGACCATGAAGAGCCAGGGAAAATGTTGAACCAGATCATCATTCGGAAAGGAAAAGACTAAAAATTGTTGATCTAAACATTCAAATACGGCTCACAGGCCGGAAGAAATAAATTTGGCATACTACCGCTGAAAACTAAGGTTGGTCCGCCTGGTTCTGCTCCTTAGGCTGCTTTTCGTTCTCTTCCTCGGAGTGGAGCTCAACCGCCTCACCGTGTCCAGGAAGCTTCTCAGCCGGCTCCTCAAGCTCAACATTCACCCAGGCTTTAAATGATGCAGGCTCTGACAGTCCTTTCTCTCTCTTATACACTACATCTTCAACGTATTGGAAAGTCAATGCCCACATACCATACTCCTTCCCCGGATAAAGCGCATCCCCATGCAATCTTCATTTGGGTGTCTAAGTCGGTCTCATTCTCAGCAATGAGGCGGTTTTGCTCCGCCTCAATTGTAGCCTTGATGTTCTTCTAGACCTGCTCAGCATCCTGCTTCAGACGCTCAACCTCTGCTTTGAGATCAGTATTCTCCTAGGCAGCATCCTGTAGAGCCTTGAGGTCATCCTGAGCCTTTTTTAGAGAGGTTTCAACATCATTGGCTTTCTTCTTGGCCTTCTCCAAAGTTGTAGTGAGGCCCCTGATTTGCTCCGCCTGTTTCACTTCCACGACTTTAGATTCAAGTTCATTTATTGTACATTGATATTGTGCAACATCTTCAGAATCCCTAGCCTATTTATTAGCTCTTTTTACCTCATCTCTCTTCCGGGTGTATGGCCGCTTGAGCCCTTCAACCCTAAGCATAGCCTGCAGACACAAATGGTATGAAAAATACAGGCGAAAGTATACTTACTATTTCTCAAGAGACAGTCATACCTCAGATAGGAGGCTCAAGATGCATTCCAGGTTGAACGTCTCTATGCCTGGAATGACATCCTTCTCCTTCTTGGAGACGGCTGCAAGCATGGCCTTGGCATGCGCCTGCACGTCCGGTCATCGGGGGGACTGATCTGCACCATATTTAATAGTGGGTAAGTGAGCTATATAGGCGGCACCAGCTTGTTGCCGGCTGTCCGACGAAGAGATCTGTTGAGAGTGAGATTTCACTCGCTAGGGCCAGCTAAGCTCAGGCGGTGTTTTGAAAGGATTATATATACCTTTAGAAGCCTGTAGGTTTACATCACCTACAGGCGTAGAGAGGCCAGATGGAGCCAGAGAATCCCTAGCCAAGTCCGAAGCCTCCCAGTGTAATGTTCTTCCCCCCGATGCACAAACGGTTTTTTCCAGAAGAACCATATGGGGTCGTCTGTCTGGAAACAGTCTTGACATACTTAGCAGGAGTAGAGGCACTAGTAGAAAAAACGTCATTTATAACTGACAAAAACGGGCTTTTTATAACCAACTTTGTCCGTTACGTATACAGGAGTTACAAATACTATTAGGCTTTTGTAAACAACACTGTTAGTTACAAAAAGTTAGGCAATTGTAACGGACTCTCTCTAAATGTTAGTTACAAATACCCCATTTTATAGCCTAATTTCACAGTTTATTGTAACTAACTTTTTAAATGTTAGTTACAATTAAGCTATTATTTGTAACTATCATGTTAATTGTCCGTTACGATTATATGTTTATTCGTAACTACCATATTTATTGTCAGTTACAATTATACCTTCAATTTATGATAATACTTCAAGCTATTTGTAACTAACGATTAATTTGTTGGTTATAAATAATTGATTTTTTTTTCCGTCCAAATAATTTATACACGGAGAAGATGTCATAGATAGTTCCTGCAGGTTTGATTACATAGACACATATAAAATCTCATTTTCCTACAGGAAAACGGACAACATCTCCCCTATTTTACGAACATCCCAACTTCAAGTTGATATTGATTAATAAAAACCTGTACATAAACCTGTACTCACAACACTACTCTAACATCATTACCATTCACCAATAAATGAAGTCATCATTCAACATAACAAATTAAATGTCACACATCAATAAATCCATTCACTAATCAACAAAAAAGCTCACCATAACTACATAAGCAATCAAATTAGTTATGCATTCGATGAAAATATAACTAAATTGGTTCATTCAACAAATATTTTCTTCTAAAGAAATTTGCCCACTGTTCTCGAGTTTCATTCAATTCCCTTTCATCATAAGCCATTTTCCTTGCAGAATATACCTGGAAAAATACAAACAAATATTATATATTCAAATACATTCAAAAGGATAATTTTAATTATTTCAAAGAAACAATCACACGTCACTTACCTCCTCTAAATTACCCTCGCACTCACTGTGACCAACAACAACCTCATAAATGTATCTCATGACGTAATATCCACACTTAGTTTCTCCTTTTTGTTGAGCACACTAGAATTTAAACATCAAAGCCCACAATTACATACCCATTAAAATACTAATGCATGCATACATAATTTTGTGTAACGTAAAGGATATCACTTATGTACCTCCATTTGCTTAAATAGCAATTTTTTCCTTCTACTTTTCAAAACATTACCCTTCAATTTAGACCAATACACCTTGTATGCCCTGTAAAAAAAATTATAATAAAAAAATAGCAACATATTTCATAACCTTTGAATTTATTATGTGAAAATGATGTTCTTTCTTCACTTACTTTATTAGTATATCACCCAATCTCAATTTTCTTGGGGTCTTTTTAGGACAAGTGGCAGGATTAAACTCGAACACAAGGCCCAATTGTAAGTTTATTACCAAAAGAACCCAATTATTACTATACAAAAAATGACATTCCATAAGACTTTAATTAACTTGTAATTCACAAACATATACATTATTAAATAACTAAGCATGTGTCGTAGGACATACCTTTGAACATATGGTGCTAACATGAATTTGCAATGCTTATCCTCCTTTTCAAGTTTGGACATAAAAGTCTTTTTAACATACCCATGAACTTGGAGATAATCATGCTCGATTTCAGCTACCGAAATCCTTTGAGGACAAAGGAATGTGATCTCGGTTATATTTAAAATGAAAATGTGCATATGAATTAGGTACCTACAAAACAAAATTTGCTTACTTACATATAGGATGGGATATGTAAATATCTTTCAATTACACATACAGATTAAAGTGTAAAAAGCTTACAAAATGTAGACATGAAACAATGAAACATTAGCCCATGCTCCTTTAAGAAGTTCTGATACGTCCATAGCTGTAACAAAAGTTTCTTTATCCTCATCTTGATAGAAATAAGGAGCCTTCAATAATACCGTTATAGTATCATACTTGTCAATATCAGAGCTCATGCACCAATACAACATCTCACAACACTCACTCAAACTACCAACAATGCTATCATCAAGTAGGTCAAAGCCTTTAGTAGTTGACTGCCCTGATTTAACCCACAACTATCAACTTTCTCATTGGCTTCTACTGATTTAGCCTTCTTTATCGGTGGTCCCATGTCCTTTTAAATTTAATATTTATTAAGTTATTATTAAGTTTAAAAAAAAAAAAAAAAAAAAAAAAAAAAAACATTTAACATACTCATAATTAAATTTTTGAATGTAGAAAACATTATACCTCATCTTTGAAAATCACTAAATGGATGGGCCATTCCACAAAGTAGATTGTCGCTTTATTCAACTTAGTTTCACCATCTGGAGCCTTCACCGATAGATCAAGAGAGGCATAGTCGGGGTAAGGATAGTCCACACTAACTCTATAGTGCTTCGGATTCATGGTAAGGTTATGAGTAACCCTGTCCAAACATGGTTGTGCTGTTCCATCTGCCACGACCACTTTGTTCTCATTGTACTCATCATTCAACGCAAGAAAACATGGAGTCGGGACCTACATTGTTGAATATTGAAGACATATTATCTTATTATTTGAAATTTAAATTATGAGATACAAATATCTTAATATTTCACATTTACCTGTATCACACGTGGTGCTTTAATTTGATTAAGATTGTTTGCAAGGGGCGATTGAAGTTCAGTAATTGCTGGCATTATTGGCAATGTTGAGTTTGAGCGAGGAATCAAATTAGCCAGATAAGTTTGAATCTCCTCAGCTACCCGTTGACTCAACCTTTCTTCAAATTTTGCTTCAAATTCCTGAGTTAATGAATCTTTCATTGCTTCCAATTCACTAAAAGAACAGCTATTATGGCTTGATCTTTTCCCCTTTCGATCTTTCTTCCCAAATGCTTGAGTAAGGCCAACACCAACCCCACACCTGCCAAGTCCTTTGACATGGCCACGATTATCCTTTTTCCCTAATGCTAAGGTTAGGGCATCAATGCCTCGCTCTTCACATGAACTTGTTCCTTCTTGTCTCTCTACGGACTTCGTTTTCATGTTCTCTAACTACATGATAAAAATGACGATTAATTATAGTAAGGTTAATGCAAGGTTAACTATTAAAAACATGTAGCTGAAGAGCTTGCATAATATAAATACACTATGAGAATAAAACTTACTACTGATTTAGCAATTGCAACAGTTTCTACATCTTTTAGGTCTATACCCCATGATCCATCGGGTAACTTAATTTGACGTGCTAAGACCCATGCAAGAGAACGATGCATCAGCCTTTCATTTAATGACGTAGTAGTACTTAATTCAGTGGTGTTGCTCGTGGTTGATGATTCAGAGACCGAGGGAAGTCTATTTGACTTTTTCCAGTGTACTCGAGCCCTCCCATAGCTTCTTTGCCCTAAGTGATGTCGATATTTGTTTGTTTTGCATTTTCCTTCCCCCTTTCACTTTTAAGTTGTTAAGTAATAACCATATTAGTATTATATTCATAGTCATCTCATTCTTAAAACATTTAACACTAATAATTACATACCTTGAATTCTTCTAATGTGTAATATGCCTCAAAATCTTTCCACTGCAGCTCTGAGATGAAACCCTCATAAAGTTCCCACAGCTTCATTTTTGCACTAGGTGAATCTTCGGCAGGAGCTTCGGTCTTTGTGCTAAAGCGAGCATTTTACCATGAGTTGTGCCGCCTAAATCTGTTCCCAACAGCTACATGAAAGTTCTTTTCCTTAGCACCTTCAGGATCATCAATGTGGAATTTTCGCTGCTCCAAAAAAAAAACAAAAGTGTTGAAGATGAACTGCCATCA
The DNA here is from genome assembly GCF_948465745.1 of Chenopodium album. Taxonomy (NCBI): domain Eukaryota; kingdom Viridiplantae; phylum Streptophyta; class Magnoliopsida; order Caryophyllales; family Amaranthaceae; genus Chenopodium; species Chenopodium album. Next base: position 39,033,389 of record NC_137844.1, read on the forward strand.
TTATTATCACTACCACCCGACTCCCTATCAAGTTCGGTATCATTATTAACAAAAGATGAATTGTCCATAGGAATAAGTTTTTCACCATGCCAGTACCAAACGGTGTAGTCTGACATGAACCCATGAATAATCAAATGTTCCTCTATTTTCTTAATGTCATCCCACCTCTTCACGTTCTTGCAATGACAACAAGGGCAGAAGATAGGTCTTGCCCTAGTAAGTCTTTGTTCAACAACAACACTTCACTGATGTTGCACAGGAATTTTACAAAACTCCTTAACTCCTTCCAAATATGCAGGTGAAGTTCAAATTGCATCATACATCCATTCACGATTCATTTATAAAATGTAATAACATGTTATATTCAACACCAAAAAAGCAAAATATCTACCCAGTTATGACGTGATTCATAACTAGATTTTGAACGACAAAGTATATATATCCATGATATAACGCACACTAATTAAGGCAGATGGACTTTATATCTAAAATGTCATAAACCCAAGATCGACAAAATCCACCTCAGTCCACAGTGAAATAACACATATAACACTTAAAACCAAGCTAATCAAAGCATTAAGAAACATTACACAACCCAAAATTGAAATAGGTATTAAATACAATATAGACTGAAAATTTAGACAAAAAATTGAAACAGAAATTTGAATCCATTATAATTCAATATAAATTTAAATTCAATATAATCAAATCAAACTCACATAATGATTAGACAACATTTGAGTATGGTTGCATACATGTTTTAATTAGTGTCAGTATTTAGTATGAAGAAGTAAGATTGATGTTCTTATGACCCTTGAGGTTGTGTTGGTCCTATATTCAAGGATTCACATGGATTTGCTGCTTATTAGTAGTTTGGATCTCTGATTGTGAATTTCTTTGGTGAAAGCATGGTAGCATCAGTGGCCAGTATAGAAGGTCCATTATTGCTGTGTCATTGTGTATAATTTTCCAGGTGTTCTGAACTGTTGTTATCTTGTTGATCACTCATTTTTAATATAGGTGGTCTCAAGGAAGTTTTGTCAGCATAAAGAAGTTGAGTGCTTTTCCTAATCTATACCCTTTAAAATATGAGAAGTTGCTACTGTTCACTTATGAGCAGTGTTATTACGATTTTTCCCATTTATTAAATAAATTCCCCCCTGGTTTTTTCCAAATCAGATTTCAATAGCATTTACCCCCAAACTCTTAGCACCACAAAATCATACAAGCATAGCAAGACTCTCAAATTTCAAGCATAGCCCTCAGAATTCAGAAATTCAAACACATAACAATCAGAACTTGCAAAATAAAGAAGCATAGCCCTAGGATTTCTAGAGTACAACAGCCAAAGAAGTAAAAGAGCCCAATTTACATGTAAAAAAAACCCAAATAATTCTCGAACATACCCTAATAAGTGTTGAAGCTGCTTGACGGTGGCTAATGGTCGAACTAGCCGATGGAACTCCGGCGGTCTTCAACCCAGCGGAACTCCAACGATTGTGGAACTGTAGCGGAACTCCAGCGATTGTGGAAGGCAGAACTCCGGCTGAACTTCGGCGGTCTTCAAGCGCAAGTGGATGGCAGTCTTCAAGTCCAATTTGCTGGTGGTGGTCTTCAAAAGAAAACCAATTTTTCTGGGTTAATTGGGGGGAATTTTTGTGGGAGTTTTTTTTATTTTGGGGGGAATTTTAGACTAAGGTTGGGGGTAATAGGGGAGGTCGAGGGTTTTTTTTATTTTGGGGGGCTTAGTTTTTTCTATTTCTTTATTGGAAAAAATAAATTAAAATAAAATGAAATTAGTATTTGTAACCGACTATGTGTTGATAGTTACAAATATATATTTACATAAAATATAAGTATAGTAGTCGTAACAGTCAATTAAATTGTTAGTTACAATAACAATTACTTGTAACCAACAAATCTTAGTCAGTTACGATTACATGAGTCATACCAAGTTATTACTAATTATTTGTAACGGATTTTTTAATTGTTAGTTACAAATATACTAATTGTAACTAAAAAAGTATTGTTGGTTACAAATAGGGGGTTACAAATGACGTTTTTTCTACTAGTAAGGCGGTGTCGTCTCGTCCCCGCTTGAACAGCTTGCTGAAGGATTTTGGGACCTCCCCATCCTGCAAATGTATCAGACATACAACCGGCAATTCTCTCTAGTGAATGTCGAAATAAAGGGCCAGACGGGTTCTTACCTTAGCCTTTATCTCAGCTGTTGTGGCCTCCGCCAGATCCTTGCGAATTTGGGAGGAGGACAGTTTGGGGGTCTTCTCGTCAGGAAGCATCCTCAAATCCTCTTCTGCAAAAACAAACAAACACTCAGTTCAATAGCATAATTAACTGGCAGAGCAATAGTACAAACGGCATTTTGCCGGATGTGCAGTAAACATACTCTTTGTGAACATTTTGCTCAACCCGCAGGCGGACAAGAACGCCTCGTCTCTCTGCCATGCACACATGGGTATCCAATTATTTGGAACCTTTATTATGTCCCCGGTTGAGAGAGTCTCGGTGTTAAGCTCAAAGAACCCCGGCTCTATGATTTTGTCATAGTCATCCTCTGGGATCCGGGGGAGGGCACATTTCTGACCAAGAAGGTCAGGCTTCTTATTATACCGGCGCAGTTCAAAATTTTCCCGCTAGGTGGGGGCAGACAGTGGATAGAACCAGTGTTTCTAGTTGTCATACTTAGACACCTTGTCCATGGTCATTTGATATTTGGGATAAGTGGTCAAAGTGTACTACGCTCTCCAACCGTCTGGGCTGCGACTAAGATAGTGCATGTGCGCAAAAGCCTCCAAGCCGGGATTCAGCCCCTACATTTCGCAGGCGGTGACATATCCAAGGATATTAGCCCGTGAGTTTAGGGTTAACTGCCAAACGCCTAGGCCATAGCCTCTCAGGATGGCTTTCACAGCGTCATGGAAGGGGGAACCGGAGGCGAGCCAAAAACGTTGCCTCATAGCAGCCAAAGTAGGCATTGGCATTCTCCTGATCATCCTTCCAGGAGAAGGTACCCAGCGTAGGCGGCACCCGGATTGTATATCCTTCCCCCAGGGGCCGTTTGAGTACAAAGTTTTCAATCCCCTTCGCCATGCTCTCTCTACCTTTGGCAGAGACGTGGATTTCAAAGGGGTCTGCCTTCGTTTCCTAATTTTTCCTCTCCTTAACCTCACTATCCTCAAGCGGGGATAGAGGAGCATCGCTGCTATCCTCAGAGCTAGACCCTGAGGCGGAATTTCCCCCGTCTCCCTCCTGAGAGACTTCTTCGCCGTCTGACCCCGAGTCAGACGCCGACCCCTCCCCGTCTCTGTCTTCGGGGCCAACCTCATCAAATTCAACTTGGGAGAGAGCTTACTTGCCGTCTCTACCCTTAGCGTCACCTAAAATTGTATCACTAGGGGTCCTAGGGACCCCAGACGGGGAGTACTCTCCCGAATCATCCTGCATCTCTCCCCCCTCAACCGGGGTCACTTCATCAGACGGCACTTCCAATGTACCGTCTCTTCTCCGTCGTCTAGTGGTTGTTTGTTTGGTTCTAGCCATTGTGTCCTGCACAGACACAAAGACGGTCGGTTGGGGGGATGTACAAAATTGCTCCATGCACCCAAAGCAGGCACTCCCAGTCCTAGACTTAGCCGTACCAAGAGACCGGATGACTACTGACCTAGGCCGTGTCGTGTGTTGATGATGAATCCATTTATTGAATGAAAGTATATAAATGAAAAAGAATGAGCTGAAGGGGGTAGAGACGATACCTTTAAGAATCTGACTCTGAAAAGGGATGGATAAGAGTTGACCGACTGCAGTAGGTTGGCTAAAGGTGACCTTGCTTGTATATAACACAAGCGGTTGCTAAACCGGTTGGGGCAGACGGAAAAGAAACGACGTTTGTGTTTTAACACAGAGAGTAGTCAGACTCTCTCTCTCTCTCTCTCTAGAAACTTTTGACTTTCTCTCTCTAAAAAGTTTTGGAAATGTCCAAAATAGGGAGGGTAAACCTGTATTTATAGAGGGGTAAATACAGGGGCATTCTTGTAATTCCCCCGTAATGTGAAAGGTTAAAATTTCACAGTAAAAAAAAGGTGGTTGAGTGACACGTGTCACATATGCCACGTGGCGCGCCACATCACATTTGTGAGGGGCAAATGATTTGAGTAATTTTACCCATGCCACGTGGCCCAACCAGGTCTGACACACGTGTCAGACCCAGATTAGTCCTAATTGGACCAATCTCCATTTGACACGTGTCATTCCCAGAATATGGGAGAAAAGGCGGCCTTCAAGGACCCAAATCCCGAGAAAGCCGGAATTCGGCGAAACCCAACAGAATTAGGTCAGAGTGACCTAATCAGGGGCACATTTTCCAATGACCCTATAAATAGGGAGATTCCCCCTATTTTGGGGACATCTAGAATTTATTACAGCATACCCTACATTCTCTTACATCAGAGAAACACCTGATCTCGAAATCCGAGAAGATCTCAGTTTACTTTCCGCACCTTTTTACATTCTCCAAAGACGTTCTAACTTGATCGTCGGAGTCGGAGGCGGAGGCGGAGCTCCAACCACCCAGAGTCTTCGTTATTTTGCAGGTACAGGCGTAGTCAGACCAGTCTTCAAGCCGTAACTCTCCCGAGGGACAAAAACATCCAAAACACCCATTAAAATACATCTTTTGTTTATGGCTAGGGTGGCTAACGCTCACAGTTAGCCATGTCTCATGCAAAACTAGCCATGTCTGGGATTTTTTTTTTAATTTGGTATAATGTCAGAACATTTGTAGTTGGTAACATTAATAATGAGGAAAAATATGTAAATGAAAAATTTTCGGTACAATTTTCCACACACTATTCTTAAGAATTCAATAAAAGAGTCAACTAACATCAAACGAATAAATTGATAAACATTCTAAAGCATAAACTACACCATAACACTATTTATAATTGACATAACTCTATTTATAAGAGTTTGGTTAACTTTTTTTAAAGATGGGGATGGGGATAGGGATAAGTGAAACTTGAAAATACCCCGTAACCTTTAGCTTGTTTTTTCTCACCAACAACAGTTAGCTTAAGTGGTAAACAACTTGATGTCACTTAGGGAAGTCTCGAGTTTGAGATTCACCGTATGCAAAAACTCTTATTAGAAGACTCATCCAATAATCAGGGTCAAAGCCAAACTCCCAGTAAATCAGGTGGGCATCCTTAACAAAAAAAAAATAAAAAAAAAATAAAAAAACCGAAAGATTTTCTCACTTCAATACGCATGGTCTACATCAAGCTTTTTTTTTTTTTTTTGTTTTTTTGATGGATACATCTAGCTTATTTAAAGTTATTGTTAAAAAAAAAATAAAAAATAAAAAATAAAAATAAAAAATAAAAAAAAAAAGCTTATTTAAAGTAGTTAGCAATAACGTCCTCCTCACCTTATTTTTTTTTGTTCAGAGAGTCAGAAAGAAAGAGCTAGGATGGATTCCGCTGCTCCCACATTCAAGGTACTTTCTCTAAAGCTAATTTGTTCTTCTTATCTACAAACTTAAACTAGTATTTTTCGAAAGATTAGTGTAATTAAACTCAAATTTCCACTCTTAGTACTCTACATTAATTGCCTATCTGGGTCTTGTTCCTTGTTTATGGACTTTAGATTATCAACTTTCCAGAATAATTTGGCAATAATTTTAATTTTGAAGAAATTAATTAGCAGCATTTTGAAGATTTTCTTTTTTTTTTTTTTTTTTTTACTTATATTATGGATATATTAATCCATTTACTGATATTGATTGAAAATTGTATTTGATAATGAACATATTATGGGGTTTGGTGCAGATAATTTTGGGCTCTAAATCAAAAGCAAGAAGAGAAATAATGGTGGAAATGGGTTATGAATTCACAATTATGGTAAATTCATGGTTGATTACTTGATTTTTCTGCTGCTTTTGTTTTTAGTTTTCTGGGTTTTTAAATACGAAGTATAGAATTATGTTTGTCCTGCAGACTGCAGATATTGATGAAAAAGCTATCCGCAAAGAAAAGCCGGAAGATTTGGTCATGGCCCTTGCTGAGGCGAAGGTGCAATCTTTTATTCCCTATTTAAGTTTGAGATGTTTGCTCAACTTCATATGTTGTGTTCCTTTGCGAGCTTAGTGAATATGTAAACTACTTTGCGATTTTTCGTGTTCAATGCATTTTGGTTTATTTGTACTTTGTAGAGAGTTTACTCCCTCTGTCCTTATTTGTATGCCTCACCAGAGTTTGGGGAATTTGATGGGTGACTAAACCAGTTGGACCATATGTAATTGACAAAAGAGTAAAGTTGGATCATATGTAATCGACAAGAGAGTAAAGTGGTAGGACCATTATGGGAAATGTTATACATTTAGGGAATCCGAGCATGAAAAATGGGGCGTAAATATAAAGACGGAGGAGGTATTAAGCATCCTGTAATTAAAAGTTGACTTGAGCTTGACATGACCAATGGATAAGATACAAGTGCTTGACATGACCAATGGATAAGATACAAGTGTATGTATGTCACTATGAGGCCTTGCAGTTTGATTTTCTTGTTCGAGTTTGAACCTGTGTTCTACAGTCCTATAGGCACTATTATATTAAGGTGAAATAACAGAATAAGAGTAATGTAAGGCGTAAAGTGTATTCATGTATTCTTGTAATATATGTGGTTGCATACCTCATAATCTCCAAATAGAGTTGTGACGGTGTAATACATTTCTTCTTGTGAAGCCAACTCGTACAAGCCTAATGGTGAGTTGTGGATATCCTTCAGGCTGATGCCGTCATCTCAAAGCTTCAAATTGCTGATAAACAAGTGAACGATAATGAGCCAACGCTTCTCATTGCAGCTGACACAGTATGCTTTCTCTTCTTTCTATCTGTGTGCTGCCCTACTGTCTGAAGTATTTGTTATGCACTTCATAATTATTCAGATTTTGCTTAATGCTCGTCTTCTGAGAGTGCTTTATTAAGTCTTTAACACTCTTTTATGTACTTTTGTAAAAATTTACACAGGCTTTCTACTTTTGGCTGTTTTTTTAATCATGACTCTTGATCATATTTAAATTTATTGGGCAGCTCAATTTGTGCTTATGTTGAACATGATATTTTGAATAAGTGGTCTCATCTCATCTTTCTTTCAATGTGCCCTTCAATCTTTCTCCTTTTCTTAATTAGTGTTAACATAGACATCAGAAAATTCCATAGTTAGTGTTGTGAGCTTGATTATAGAATCCTTGAGTGAGAAAGCTAGTGTGGCTTGCTAATAGAGTGGGCGAAGCTGGTATATTAACAAGATTTAATGTTATTACTGCAAATTTGCAGGGGATTTTTAATAAGGATGTTGATTGTTTTGATGCTATACTGTGATTCATTGTTTTTTTTTTTTTTTTTTTTTTTTGTGTGTGTGTGTGTGTATGCCAACCTGTAAAATGTGTCTCCATGTCCTTTTTTTAATTCAGTCGTCATAGGTACTGGGGGCATTTATTGCGGCTGTGATTTTCTATTATCATGATGCTGTTCAAGTTCTATCTTATTTAACAAAGTATTATAATAATTGTCTACTTACTAAAGTCAAAGAAAAAAGAATTCTGTATTCTCTACCAGAACATCAGAAATAGCCTCTCCACTGATCACTCAGTCAGAGACTACGCACCACCTTGAACAAGAACTGTTGTTTTAATAGTTGTGACTTTTGACTTTCGCATCCTCTCTTATGTTTTTGAAAATTCATTGTGAGAGTTGATTTACTTGTGGTCAATGCTACATGTGATCATCTGTTATTTGTTTAGTGAATGTTGTACAGTTGAGGTTAAGATTAGCACAATGCCTGTATCTATTAACTATTACTAAAACGGGCCATGCTGACATCATTGATGGACAGTTGGACACATGTCAACTTCTTATGAAAAATTTTCCCGCCTAAACTATATTGGGCGTCATTTTTTTCCCCTTCCCTCTTAAGTTCCAAGACTAAATAAATAATTCCTTAAAAAAATAACGAGATTGCGATTATACATTTTTCGAATAAAAAATAATGACTACTATCTTAAAATGATAGCTATTTAAATCATGCAACGCACGGGATTAACTTAGTTTCCCCTAGTCAATTTTATTATTAGCTAATTAAGCTGACCATAGATTTATCGACAGACTGATTGTAATTCTTGATATGTTGTCACTTGTTTCTTGTCTAATCTGCCATTGAAACCAATCTTATGGACATATTCAGAGGCCAATGCTAATCCTTAGTTGTAACTTATTATTTCTTTTTAGCTTTGTGGTTGAAATACGATGTAAACTCTTGATTGCATTCATCTAGTTTTATGCTTGATGACCCTTCTATTGGAATATGGCCTCAAGGTCCGCAACATTATCAAATCTGTAGCGATAGAAGTTTGCTCCAACAATATAATCTTTTATACTCTGATGACAGTGGTATGACAGTGGTTGTGTATGTTGGCAAAAGTTATGTTACTGTTGTAGTGGATTCCATATTTACTTAATTTATCGCCATATCTTCTCAGGCAGAAGCCACATTAACAAAGCCTTCCAATGGTGATCACAGAACTGATGCTGGAACCACTATCTTAATTACAGCCGACCAAGTATAAATAGTTTCTTTTTTCTTTTTTGTTATTTTCGTTTTCCTTTAAAAATGATATTCTAGTTATTCTATGCAATATATTTTTTCCTTTTGGAAATTATTCACCTGGCATATGTTGTAGTGAGATACATCTTCCGTTTCTCAATACATCACATCACTGTGACTTTTATGTTTTCCAACACACTAATTTGTCCATTTCTAACTACAATTATGTATTAGAAAAAATTATAAAGGCTGATCTTTTGAGGATATAAATTGAGATGAACCTAATAGGCTAACAACATTGTAATATAATGTGGTCAAAGTATGATGCATGTTTTGAGACACGCAGGAAGTAGAATCTTATTCACATATAGTCCTTACCTTTGTATATGAAATAATGTATAACAAAAACATACTAAGAAGAAGCAGGAGTAATAAATTCTTCAACTAACAATATCCGAAATATAAATGGATAGATACTTTTGCCAAGTTAAATATGATTAGCAAGCAAAAACTGCAAAATGATATGGCACTCTCTTGAGCTATTGAGTGTTTCCAAAGTGTAGAACCAAGAATGCTTTCTGTCATAAGTATTCCCTCTTGTCAATTGTAGGCTATGCAGTACGCACTCTTACTGTGCTTAATTGTTTAGAGACTCCACATCATATGACACTTCACCTTCCTATTTATCATTACAATAAACAATTTTATTTAATTAATCTTAGGAATAAAGGCATATAATTTCTTCAAGTATTTGCTATCCTACACACTATGGATTTGACCAGCCTCTGAGGTTAATAGCTTTGGCAGCATCATATATGCTAAGCATATGATTTCCTTGGTCGTCTTTTATCATAAAAAATGTTGTGATTCTTGTAATCAACAATATTCCTCAGGCCTGCAGTTGCTGTTGTCAAAATATCATTATCTGATATTCTAATTTCCATCATTGTCTTCCTATACTAGAAACATTGAATTTTTTTTTTTTTTTTCAAAAAAAAAAAAAAAAATTAATTGAATTTGCCAGAAATAATTCTGAGAGCACTTGTCCTCGACACTTTAAATCCCTGCACATCTTGATAATTCATCATAGCTTTCAGAGCAACTCTCTTTATGGAAAGACGCATTCTTCTCATTGCCCATTGCCAAAATTTCCTTTCTAGAGCAAGGCTGTGAATACACATCCCATGTGCTTAACCCTTCAATTGTTAAAGAGCATGTTTCTTTGATGAGATGAAAGTCTTATTGTGGAAACACAAAATATAATTAACTTGGCTTTAAGTTCTCACTGAGAATTTATTAGTCATACTCTATTTGGTTTCTGTAGAATCCAGCATCTGGCAACCCATATTTATAATCTGCTGATTAACAGCTTATGCATTTTTTAGTTGGTGCCATGTTTGCTGATTTAGGCAGCTATTTATGTCCAGTACGTGGAAAACTGTGAAGAAGTAGGGTATGGCCTTCTCTGGCTCTCTATGTCTTTGCTCTGTCTCTCAAGCTGGGTGTTGTACCAAGAAATACCAAGTAACAGCCATTCCCATTAATCTTTTATAAGATAAACAAGTTAAGATCAGCTAATGAATTTAGCATTGAGTTGTGTCCAATTTGACCATGTGGAGACATTTTGGAACTGCACAATTTTAGTGTGGTTAAGTTTGGTCTCACTTAGAGTGGATATATAAAATTCATCTTTTTTAAATGTGGATTTGACCATGTGGAGACATTTTGGCCTGTTAAATCGCTAAATTTAGTATCGCTCTTTACGATTTACTTGTAAGCGAGAAAGTCAACTTGTGACAGAAAAGTTGTAATGTTTTGAGGGTTTCTGTTAACATAGTTCAATATTTGACCAGCGTCAAACTGGTATGTTGGTTATAACTCTTATAGGGTGCTACGTGAAGATGTGACTTGGAAGAACTCAATAGTGCAGGCTTGGGTTTGGGAAACTGCTTTTCTATAAAATCAATTCCTCACTTTTCATTTGTTATGTGTTCTTCTCTCTTTTATTCAACGTCTTTGTACTTTGCAAAAAAGATGTATAAAATTATAAAAAGAGTAATGTTCTGATACTTTATTAGTGAAATTGAAAACTAGAGTAAAATATCCAAATTTGAAATCTTGCAAAGCCAAATGAGCATCTATAATTAAGCTAATGTGGGTCTTATTTACTATTTTCAACATCTGTTCACTTCATTTCATTGTGGACAAATTTATTTTTGAGGAAAATGTGAGGATTGTTGCTTATTTCTCATTTTCTTTCATTCCAGGTGGTGGTTTATGAAGGCATGATAAGGGAGAAACCATCTGGCAAAGAGGAAGCTCGACAGTATTTAAAAGGTTTCTATGTGCCTCTGAGGGTGTCATTGTCTATCAATTTGTGTTAATTGGGATGTGTTTACTTATTTTTGGTATCTTTAAGTCATACAGTAGTTTGATTATAGAACTGGACTTGTGTTCCTTCTTGGGCTTAAATTACTTTCTTTGAATCAGTACTAGTTAACAAAAGCGCACCATATGGCTGCTGTTACATTGTTCGATTTAGGGTTATTTGGTGATGAACACTGGCTATTGTAGGTCCGGTTTGACATTCCTAAAAGGGGTCCTTGGTTTGATGAGATATTTAGTAGACGCTGACTGCTAACCCACTCTGGCCTTGAAGGTCCTACAGTGATTGTAACTCTTGTAAGCTAGAGCTTCCCTTGCTAATTGCTAGAGCTACGGAAGTGGATCCCTGCAGAATAACTATAAGAATAACAGCCCACCTAGGTTGAATTACAGCTATGGTCACGCTCTTGGTAACAGCCATGCATTGTAGAAGTGCACTTGATCAATTAGCATTAGGAATCTTACTCTTTGTTTGATCAAGAGAGAATATACGAGGGGCGTGTGTTGTGAAATAGCTTCGTAGTTTTGAACCCCTCTTGCTGCTTCTATGTGATTTCTTCCCATCTTGTTTGTCATTCCGTTTATTCTTATCAAATGTAAAGAAGAATAATGTAGTAATTGACTTGACCGGAGCTTAGATTTTTCTTTGGAGAAGGGTTCTTTCCAAAGTCAATGGGGTTTCAAATATTAAACAGAGAAGATGATGAAAGTTCATCTAGGTAGCTCTGCAGACTGTTATCTATACTTATAAGTACAATTAATTCACCATTGTTGGCAATTTGTGGTTTGAATCAACAGCTATAAAATGGTGCAGTTTCTTATCCAAAAAAATAAAAATAAAAAATGGTGCAGTTGCTGTCTACCACCTCGTGAGTGATAATTTATTCATCGCCATGCTCTGAATGCTCATCGTTTAAGTATTCTAAATTGACCAGTGACATTCCATTGGTATCCTAAGTTCTAAATAATACCACTTTGGTAATGTAAAGCTAGATGTATTATGCAATTATGATAGTTTGTTACAGTGAGAACTGGAGAGCGCCATCTGTGGTCATGTTTCTCAAATTGGTTTCTCGTTTGTCTCATTGACAGATTATTCTGGAAGGAAGGCTTCAACTGTCAGCTCTGTTCTTGTGACAAACCTTCAGACAGGTTTCAGGAAAGGGGAATGGGATAGAGTGGAGGTACATTTTTGGTGTGATTTATTTGAAATTAATTTACTGAGACCTGTTTCATCATCTGGATAAAATACAAACTCCTTGTACTTAGTGAGTTCAAGTGGAGAAAATGAAGAAGCTTCTTATTGCATAAACCTTTTGCTTTATCTGTGTCTTCCCCTCTAATGAACTTAGCCTATCCCAACCCTGTAGAGAAAAAATGTTAGTTTATTTCATTGTTTTTTCTTCTGTTTTAGCTGTTAATAGCAAGTTTCTGCCCTGTTAGTCAATAAATTTTGCTGTAAATTGGTTATTTCATTTGTAATTTAATTGGTTCATGATGTAGCTTCCTGATTTAGACAAGTAAACTTTATGTTTGTATACCTACTCTTCTAAATCCAGGTTATTCTTGAAGACGAAAAAAATCCACTTTATTTTTTGCATTTTTTGTATCTTTATTTATTTATTTATTGAGTAAACCTATCAAATTACAGAAAATTACTTCACCATTAGTTTGAGATTCAAATACATTCATACAAAAAAAAAAAAAAAAAAAAAAAAAAAAAAAAAAAAAAAACATGCTGCAGAAAAATCCTTTGCATGGAATCTTGTGGAGAAGCTTAAAAGAAAGATCAAATTTAACTTTAGATTTATAATCTCCATTATAGGATGTTTCAATAACCATAGTTGCACTTTTGAATGCTAAACTGTGGCAGAATGTTCATATGTCACTCACCCTTTTGTATTTAGAAACATATTTGTTAATGCCCTCCTACTTTAATTTTGCATGTACCTGATACAAGTGCGCATGACACTTTTACTGCCATACCTGCCCAGAGCTGTATATCTATATCTTTAGTTCCCGGATGAAAGACTGTAATACATATGCTCTGACATCTTTGCAGATTTTGTTTGATGAGATACCAGATGATACTATTGACAAGCTTGTAAGCATCCTCCTCAATATCCTTTATTCTTTCTTATGCCTCTCAAAAATCTTTCGGATATAGTGTGAGAATGATTTTAAAACCTTTTGCCTGTAACTTGATCCTTTCCTTCCAATTTTCAGATCGCAGAGGGTGCAGTACTGCATGTTGCTGGTGCTCTAATAATTGAACATCCTCTCATAAAACCCTTGGTTAAGCAAGTGGTTGGTCTTCTCCACTCTCTTTTCATTTGCTGCAATATTAGTTATTCTAGACCACTCTATATGATATAGTAAGAATGCGGAAATTGAACTTTGTGCAGAATATGCCATCATTGAAAAATAAAATCATTGTGCCAAGGTGATTCAAAGTCACAGAATCTATCATAAACATAAGTACATAACACCATCAATCCGATATGATGTCATACTAGATCATTTCACTCACCTTGAATATAACTACTGAAGCTGTCAACTAGTTGGATCTTGATCAAGAAATGAATTGTGTAGCGCAATTTAAGTGCACCCCTTTGTGAAACCATCATATATGAAGGGGACTTGGGCATATGTTGAAAATATTGTTATTTACTCATGCAGGTTGGGACAACCGACAGTGTAATGGGCCTTCCGAAAGCAGTAACAGAGAGATTAATCGCAGAGTCACTGTAGGTCAGAGATTAAGGCAATTCGCAATTTGCAACTGATGATATTGGGTATTTGGTCACTTGATGGCAAATATGATCTTTATTTAATTTGTGATTAAGTCAAGAATAGTTGGTCTCATTGATGAAGCAGAACACAGGGCTTAATGAACCGAGTTTAAATTTTGGCCATCTATTATTATGTTGTTAGTTTCATGGAAACTATTCTTGGAAAGCAGCCAGAATACAAATTTCACACTGTTATTGAATATTACTTTAACTTGCCAGCCTTTTCATTTATGTAATATGCTTCTTTTCTTGTAGATTCTCAATTAGTATTATATACTCCTGGATTACTATGGATCATGGTACTCCTTGCACAATATGTTTGAGTTATTTTGCGTACCCTTTATGTTATTTTGCTTAAATATTGTGTTATTTTGTTACAACAATATGTTATTTACTTATCTACTTCAACCTCAACTCATGCTATTTATAATTTACATAAAATAACAAAAACTTTTTTAAAAATAACATATATATAAATTGAATAATAATAAGTTCACATCAAAATAACATTAGCATCATTGAGTTTTAAGTCATCGTGAAGAGAATCAAACACTTCAGGAGATATTAAATTTCTAGACATGAACACATTTAAACCCTTAAATGGCTTCAAATCAATTGATTTCCAAGAAACCCAGAAAATTGGAAGAATAAAAGAGGAGAGAGAAAGTGTCTTTGATTTGGAGTTGGAGTAGTGAGAGGAAGAGAGAGAATGAGAATGAGAGGTTGATTTCTGGAAACCCAGAAAATTGGAAGAAGAAAGGAAGAGAAAGTGTGTGATTTTGAGTTGGAGTAGCTAATAGGAAGAAAGAGAGTGAGTGTGGGAGGAAGATGACTGAGAAAAATGGCGAAATAATATTATCTAAAAATAACATATATATAAATTGAAATAATAAGAAGTTAACATCAAAATAACATGAATTTATGGTACTCCATGAGTAAGATATAAATTGTGGTAGACTCTAAGTTCTACTCACTCTTTTTATCTATTAATCTAAGCTCTATTCAGTTTCACTTTATTCCTTTTATGACCTCACTTTATGGATCATAATTTATTTAATAAATCTCTTACTCTCTACTATCTCTCCTTAATACATCCTATGGTTTATTTTATGTGAAACACTGCTTAAAATCAAGCGTTTTTTTAATTGCAACACTTCATTAAATGGAAATACTTTATAATCTTTTGGTCCTAGTTTTACCCCTAATCGCATGTTTTTAATATTTTTATTCCCTCACATCCCTTATTTTTACATAAATTATTCACCCATTATCATTTTTTTTAACAAACCCTAATTACACAATATATATTTCAACAAATTCAACTCACTTGCATAAAACTTTGTGCAGATCAAAGTGGTATAATCAAACAGGAATTCTAAGACTAATAACTTGAGTCCAAATGCACTCTAGAGTCAAAATGGTAAATTGACGTTTGGAGACAAAATAAAAAATATAAATAAATAATAATAAAAAAAAAAAGAACGTTTTGTAGAAAAAAGGACAATTGTTAATATTGATCAATTTTTTTTAATGTAAAAGTCTTTACTTTTGAAATATTTACTTTTCCCTCGTCATTTTCCAGTCTCTTTCCCCTGTTATTTTCGAACTATATGAAAAAAAAAAGTTCTAAAATATACAATTAATTAAAGTCTCTTTCCCCATAATATTTTCTTAAAAAAAATCTCTTTCCCCATAATATTTCTTAAAAAAAAGTCTCTTTCCCCATAATATTTTCTTAAAAAAAAAGTCTCTTTCCCCATAATATTTTCTTAAAAAGAAGTCCTAAAGGACACTAAATCTCATTAATTAAAGTCATACGACATCTAAAATATACAATTAACGATAACAAAAACAAATTTAACAAAGTCAAACAAGAATTAATAGGGGAAGGCTATGAATTCGTTGTCTGATACAACTTTTTGAGTGGATTCGCCGCCGCTTCATAATTTTTAGAGAAAAATAATTCTTGTGTTGATGAGTTCGTAATTTGAATCCAAGCAATAATCAATCGTAGCCCAGCATAAATGGAGACCAAATTAAACGCAAATAACACCTTGTCTTGAGCTTGAAAAACCTTGTTTATGGAAGGAGATCGGAAAAACCTTGTCTTTCAAATGATGTTAAACCCTTTCTTTCGAGGGAGTCATTATTATAACCTAAGAAAGCAATAAAAAACAAAGGTTGAGGCTTTCCACCGGTGAAATCCAATGGAAGCCCTTAAAAACTAACAATGGAGGCTAGAGTTTAGGAGAGAGAAGAGAGAGGGAAAGGCTAGGGTTTCCTTACGAGCTGAAATTATTTTAACTTTCCCCATAATTCTGGCAACTCCTCAAATTCAATCATTTTCCGGCCATGTTAAAGCTTGAGTCCGATGCATTTATGGCCAAAAGGTAACATTTGTCACGCATTTTACATGAATGTAATGATTGTTGTAAAAAAATTGCATAAATCGTACTAGACTGTGTTATTTGCGATTATGTTTGTGGTTCAGTTCTTCGTTTCATTTGCGTGGCGCCGATGGTTTTCTCGTCTAGGGTTTTCTTAGGACATGTTCTGATTTACTTAACTGAGCTGAGCTGAACTGATTGGAGCTGAACTAAACTAAACTGAACTGATTAGAGCCGAGCTGAACTAAACTGAACTGATTAGAGCTGAACTGAACTAAACTGAACTAAAATGAATATTTTATGAGAGAAGGAAATTAGGAACTGAACTGAAATGAAATGATTGGAGCTGAAATTTTCGTTCCTGAATTATTTCTTAATTTTGTCTTGAATTTCAGTTATTGTATATTGTCTTGAATGTTAAGTTTCTTTTTCTTTTTTTTTTTTTTTTTTTTTTTTTGTATTTAGAGAGCCACAAGGGCAGGTGATGAGAATCGATCCCTGGATCATCTGGACCGAAAGAGAAGCTCTAACCACTTGAGCTATTCCTCACTCTCTGAATGTTAAGTTGTTGATTATTTATGAATTCTTCAATTAAATGTTAAAATAATTTAAGTGTTTTGGTTATTATAATTTGTTGATTGTTTTTGCGTCCTCCAATCAGTAGTCAATTTTTAGATTAGGTTTTCCAATTTTTAAGTCGTTGCAAGGATTTGTAATTTTAATCTTCTATACAACAATGACCTGTGTTTTTGTAATTTTAAATCATTATTGCTTGTAGATATATAGTTGTTTAATTTCATAGTAAGTTGGATGTTCAGTTGGTGCTTATGTTTATCTGAATTGTGGGTTTCTTTAATGCAATATTTATCTAGGGCTTATTATAATAAAATGCATGTAAAGCCTACTTTAGTTAGCGAATTACAGGTTATTGAATTGGTTCATTGTATGAAATCTTGTTTTTTCTGGGTTTTGTTAGCATGTCCAATAATGTTATTTATTATGGGGTTTGTTCTTCATATTTGTTCATTAAATTTATCATGTGATCATGATAGGAACAACTTTCAGTAATAGTAGTTGTTAGTACTGACGTAATGGCAATATATGATAAAGATTTGGCAAATGTATGGAAAATTTGCAAGAATATATGGAAATTTTGGCAAATGAATATGGAAAGTATATTAAAAAGTATTTTGAGAGTAATTTTTGGAAAATGTATTAAAGAGAATTTTGAGGGTAATTTTGTATGTTCCATTTGTGATTATGCAAGCTTACAAAATTCTTATGTGTTGTCAAAAATTTTGTTCCAGCAGTGGTGGTAAAGAAGTTCAAGTCAAGGGCGAATTTGGGGGGTGAGTTTGTAATGATAAGTTATATCAACTGATATGAATGATGTCCTTCGAACAAGTGTATTATTCCGATAGAGGGTTCAAAATTATTAGAAAGCTAATTATTCAGTAAGGTCAAGTGATCGGAATGCCTAGTTAGAGGCCTCTTCCGATCAGTAATATTAATGTATAATTAATATTATAGCTTAATCTTGACTGAACCCTTCAGGTCACACCCAAGCAACCAACGATCCGCCACGACGAATTAATTCGAAAGGAATTAACGAGTCTAGTCTCTCGAGTATTATGAACATAGACGTCGGAAATCGAGCTAGGAGCGTCGAGACCGAGGGTCACAAGTTGAGTCGAATTAATAAAGACAAGACGGCAAAAAATCAATTAATCAACAATTACCAACTCTCCCACATTGATGGGAGAGAGGAATGTTAGTGGGAATTCTCTATAAATACCCATGTATTGGGATTTGAGAAACCCACTTAAGTTGAACTCAATAAGGCATCTCCTAAGAGAAAAAACCTTTAAGTTCATTAAAAACTCGAGTAAGTTTATTTTTGGTCTAGCTCGGCTAAACTCCGAGTAGAGGCCGGACGGGTCGAGTTGCGGGTGGATTTCCGTCGGAGGTCTTCTCACGTGCGGGACTCGAAGCTTTTCAAGTAAGAGGTCGTTGAGCGAGCAAAGCGCGCATCAAGGGAAATATTGTCTTTTCTCTTTATCTTGTTAAATATGCTTTTTAGTTTTATTAATTGTGAGCGGGTCTTGGGGTCGGGTTTTGTTCCGCGGAAAGTCGGACTTTCCGAAACCCAACAGCGGTATCGGAGCCTTGCTCATTGTAAGGAGGGTGGTCACATCGTAGGGGATCCTTCTCCTTAGATGCCCATGGCCCTTTAGAAGCCTAGGACTTTACACTTATTAGGGTGTATTAGGATTTGAATTCTTGACTGTTTGGGGGACCTTGAATTAGAATTGATTCTGTCATTACGCTTTTTTGTAAGAAACAAGTAGGAGTCGCCAATGAGTTTTAGGAAAACTCATAAACCTCGTTCATGCCTTTCTCCTATGTGGAGTTCATGGGATAATTAGCACGAATCGTAAGTTTACCCATGCCCAAATTGGTCTATATAAACCAGAAATGAGTTCGGGAGCGAGGGTACTAAAATAACGTTCCCTTTAGAGGGGAATCGCTATTCTAGCCCTAATGCGGCCTCTACTAACTCTTCCTTTTTCACAATTTCATCACCAAACAATATACGCAACGCGATACCTAAAACTAAGTTGGTAATTTTATTTACATGCATCAATCACGTAGGAATTACATTGCAAAGTCGTTATTCTTTATTTAATTCAAATTCGTGAAAGGAGTAAAAATAAACAAGATTCGCCTTGGCTTAAGTGATTAATCAATCAATTAATTATTCAATTCTAATCTTATTTAACGCAAGATACTATGTGGAATTGATTAATTAAGAAATCCTTTTAAAGTGGTCAAACAACACTAATTAATTGATTAAAGTTCCTTTAAACAAGAAAATAAGGAAAAATTCACATTTACAACCAGCAAAAGCACCACGTATCAGATTTACTACCTGTTTAAAAAAATATTTTATATTACTACCACCATAATTCCCTAATTGTAGTTTACCAGTGACTAACCCCGTTACTGTTTCTGTTTGAGGGGCCCACAACAACGGCTAGTTGGGCGTAGTCACCGTTCAACCACCTTGCAGCCCACTCGTCCCCTCAACTGCAACCCCCTCCCCCCTGCCGGCGCGAACCCACTCCCTCCTTTTCTCCCACCTACGTAGACAACCCCCCTCCCTTTTCCCGTTGTTGTTGCCCCGACACCCACCCCGTACCGGAAACCACTCCCTTTCCCTTTCCCCCACCGGAAATCGCCCCCCTCCCTATTCCCCACACCGAAATCAACCCTCTCCCCTTCCCTTACCTTTCGGCTATCCCTAATTCTAAACCACCAGCCCCAAACCACCCTAAACGAGGGTTTCGATTTCGGTGGTTTGGGGCCGGTGGTTTATGATTACGAATTTGATTTCGATTTCGATACTTAGGATTTTGATTGGCTGGTGGTTTGGGGCTGGTGGTCGGGGCAACACGGAGGGGAAAGGGGTTCATTGGCTGCGTAGGGGTGGGGGAAAGGTCGGGGCGCCGCCGATGAAGAATTTGGTGGAATTTCGCGGCGGAGGTGACAGTTTAGCAGCGGGCGGGTGGTGCACCGACCACGAGGTTAGGGGTGGTTAGCAGGAGGGGAAATGGAGGAGGTGGGGTTCGCCGGTTTCGGGGAAACAATTGGCCGCCAGCAAAGGGAAAGGGGAAGGGAGGTGTTTGAGATTTTTTTTTTTTTAAGTTTTTTTTTTATATAATTTAAATTATTATTTAATGAAATACGGGGCCCACTTAATGGAACCTTAACGGATTCTGTTAAGTGGTAGCAATATATACAGTTAAGGAATTTGTGTGGTAGTAATTTAAAATATTTTTGTAAACAGGTAGTAAATATGACACGGGGTGTTTTCGCTGGTAGCAAATGTCAATTTTTCCAGAAAATAAAGATGATTTATCTAAGTGCTCGGGATTTTACCACTTCTCTTTGCTAGATCTCCATTTAGAACACTTATGGACTCCTTCTTGTTCGGGAACCTCCACCGTAGTAACAAAATATCAAATGGGGTGAGTGTTTAGGACAAGAGGGTTTGGTAGCACACAAGTTCACAAGATTTCTGCCAGAGTTTTAGGTTAATTTCTGTCTGTTTAAGCCTCATATTAAGCCTCTATTTATAAGGAATGGGTTCAATTAGGGTTTTAAGCATTCTGCCGCAGCAGGTGTTGCGCGCATCTGGATGAGTTGCGCGCGGCATCCCAACGCAAGTGATTTAGTTACGCTGCTATGGGCAGCGTAACTGGATGTCTTGCGCGCGGCATTATGGCAAAATTCGATTTTATATTTTTATGAAATTCTGAATCTTTCGCGAGCGCATCACTAGCAGTTGCGCTGGGTGTTGCGCGCAACTGAATTAGTTGCGCGCGCCAGACCAGCGCGACTCATTGAGATGCGCGCGGCTTTTTCTGCGGCATCATTAAATTTAACCTAGGCGCCTCTAAATCCGTCATTATTGGGTCTTAAGCACGGGCTTAAGCCTAATTATGATCGGGTTTAGTTAATTGGACCTTGTTTGTATTTGTTTTTGGGTTAGGCTAGTCTTTTTGTGTCTTTGCGGTTTAGCCAGTCATCCATAAGTATTCTTCACTTTGATCCAATACGAAGATGGTTTTATTTATCGTCATAGCACTTCCTGTCGGGACAGGAGGCCAAAAGTAGATGTCTACACTCATTAATTTTTGTAACTAATATTTTCAAGGTTTTTAAAATGGATTTAATTTCTGGTTGTTGTTGCTGATTAGATTAGTAGCTCGATTTTATTAATTTTAATCTTTTTTTAATTAGAAATTTGGCTCCCGAACCCAGATTTTCACTCAAAACTAGTGAATTTTGGGTGGAATCGATGTTCTGAAAACATTCTAACCCTGTTAGGATTGGAAAAAGCCAAATTCTGCCAAAAATGTCTGTTTCGAGGGATTTTTCGTTTTGACGAAAATTTTTAAATCTTTTAAACCTTGAATCTTAATGGCATATAAATTGTGATTATGTGTTTGGTTCTTTCCTTTATGCTTTTGCAATTTAAGACCACTTTTGAGCATGATTACTTTGTAGTAATTGGTGTTGAATGGTTGGCTCAAATTTTCACATAATTGTAAATAAATTGCTTTAAGTGTGAAAAGTTTGTGTTTTGAGGCTCTTTAGTACTAAAGATCTAACCTTTAATTATTTTAATTGGTTGGAACTTTGTGTTACTAAATTCCATGATTGTTTATTGAACTTTCTTGATTTAATCATTTATTAAGTTGATTGGAATCATAAAGTTTTCAAACTTGTGATTGAATTTTAATTAATCTTCATATTGGAAGATATAATTTTTCAAAGATTCACAAGTTAAAGTTGGAATTTTTCATTGAATATTTATGTTCATTATTCCAAATCCCTTTTAATTTTGTTAAATCTCATGATTAATTTATGTTGGTTAAATTACTAGTGAGAGTAGCCCTTTATTTTGTTGCATCAAGTTGAACCAAATTTTATTTAAAGAATAGTTCTTGGATTAATTTGGTTTGTGCACTTGAATGAATTTTATTTAGTTAGACTTGTTTTGATTTTCATTTTTTTTGCTCAAAATATTGATTCTAAAATTAATTTAGAATTGATAATAAATGTCACACGAAAATTCGGAAAATAATCCCGAGGCACATCCACGCAAACCGAGGCACAAGCCACAAGCATCACTCGCCCAGCCGGGTTGCACTGCAGCTCCCATGTGGCTGCCGAGGACACGGGCTGTGCGTTGGTGCATGTGCGAAGGAGCTGCTGTGTACCTTGTGTGCGGCAGGCTGCTGCGAGGCAGCATAAGCCCGCACAGCAGCAAGCCCACAAAGGGCCTTCACTTGCCAAACGTCGCGAGCACGCCCCGTAGGCAGCATTACGTGCTTTGCGGTGCTCTAGGCTACGGGGTGACGCTTGACGTGGCTGTGCGGGGAGCCCATGCAAAGGCACCCGAAGCCTTGGTGCCTAGCACAAGGTTTGCTGCTAGGCACTTGGGCGTGTTTAGGGCTATCCAATTTTGCGTTTTATTGCCGTTTTAATTATTTTATTTATGTTTATTTAATTTAATTTAATTTTTAAGGCTAGACCTGAGTTTTGAGCGGCACTTGCAAATTTTTAATTTGGAAAAATATTGGGTTTATCGGCTTGATTAATCGGATTAATTAAGTTGGATGCGGAATTTAGTGGGAGCTTCATTATTTATTTGAGCTATTTTAATTGTGTTTAATCACATAATCGGTTAACAACTTTGACTAGTTTTAATTAGGCAAGTTAATCGGATTAACCACCTAAGTTAGTTACTAGTTTACGCGTATTTATGAATTGTTACTTGTTTTTCGTTGTAAAATGCATGGGTCATTCACATATAGTGAATGGATGAATGGAATGTATATTCTCTCACGGGTTTTCAGAAATGACAACTAGTGAGGCCCGATCAGGATAGAAAATATGGACTGCGTTCCGTCATGTATTTTTGTAAGTCTAAATACGGTCTACGAACCGTTGTGTATTTTGTACCTTAATATTTAGATTAGTCCTAATTGTAGATACTAGTAGTTGCATTATTTTGGTTATGTCCTGAAGATAGAGTTTCTTAGAAAACGAAGCCATGAAGTTGCAAATCAAGACCCTTGAAGACTCAAAGGGTCATGCTAGTTGCTAAATGCATTATTTACTTATGTTTTCGAGATATATATATATATATATATATATATATATATATATATATATATATATATATATATATAATATATATATAATATATATATATATGAATGATATATTAGATGCATGTTTAGGATTTCGAATGTTGCGATGATTAATAAAGTTTACTTAAATCAACCAACATAGAATCCCTAGGTCCATAAAATATTGAGTAAAACTTGCCATTCCAAAACAACACTTACCAAACTATTGAGAATAGTAATGGGTTACGCCAAAGCGAGGCATTACTGCTTTCCTAGGACGTAAGTTATGTTGATTGGTTTGCCAAAATAAGACATCATAATACATGTTGGTTTTAGTTAGACTCAACGATATGAGTGATGGAGTCCTAACATGTCATGGCAAAAAAGATAAATTGTTACAAGAGCATTAGATGCGACGATTAATCTAACCGAGAGTGACTTGGAGCCATTAGCAAAGAATTGCTTACCTTAGAGTAATAAGTGTTAAGACAAGCCAAAGCATGCTTAACTACTCATTGATTCTTTGGATCTTGGAATCGACTTATTCTCACCAAATAAGGACAAATTTAATGTGTGAATAAGACGTTTAAATAAGTGTGAAATATATATGCATGAATTCAATCTTATTTAAGTATTATGAATGGTTTTTCATTTCAAATTCTTTCAATTGTAGAAACATGTCTGCAAATAACTCAAACAACCAATTCTCGACAAGGAGAAACTGAGTAGGCCAAATTTTCTTGATTGGAAACAGAAACTTGCGTATATTTCTCATGCAAGAGCAAAAGGAATACGTCCTAGATACGGAAATGCCCGAGACTCTCAATGAGGAAGTGACTCAGGCTGCCCTGAGCCGATGGCAAACTGCCAATCAGGATGTCAAATGCATCATGTTGGCCACTATGTCTCTCGACCTTCAGAAGACTTTCTTTGAGAAGGAGACGACTTCTAAGATCATTTCTGAACTTCAGAGTATGTTCCAAGAGCAGGCCCGAACAGAAAGGTTCGAAACCCACAGGAAGATCCTTGAGAGCAAGCTCAAGAAAGGAGACCCAGTCAGCCCACATGTACTCAAAATGATCAGTTTATTTGTGAACATGGAATGGCTTGATGCGGGGTAATTCGACCGAGATGGAAATTGACATTATTCTCCACTCGTTGCACAAAGGCTATGATTAGTTCAAGATGAACTATAACATGCACATCATGGAGAAAACCCTCACCGAGCTTCATGGTATGTTGAAGCAAGCAGAGAAAACGCTCAAGGATGAGGGAAAGCATGACATGCTTATGGTCAAGAAGGGCAATCCATTCAAGCGCTTAGGCAAGAAGAAGAAAGGCTTTAAGGGGAAGGGTAAGAAGACCTTTCCACCTAAGTCAAAAGCTACCAAAGACAACAAGGAGAAGAAGGTAGTCTCTTCTAAATCTGATTCTGAATGTTTCTACTGCAAGAAGAAGGGACATTGGAAGAGAGATTGCCTCAAATTCAAGGAAGATAAGAAGAACGACACCATTACTTCTACATCAGGAATTTTCGCTATAGACTTAAACTTCGCTAGCACAACATCATGGGTATTAGAACCGGATGTGGCTCACACCTTTGTTCTGATTCTCAGGGACTAAGGAGAACTAGAAGGCTAAAGAAGGGAGAGGTTGAACTCAGGATCGACAATGGAGCCAGAATTACAACCGTATCCGTAGGAACTCTCAGTTTATCTTTGCCCTCCGAGCTTGTATTAGAACTTGAAAATTGTTATCATGTTCCTAATATTACCAAAAACATCATTTCAATTTCGGCGTTGGACACCAAAGGATTTGAGTTCGAGTAAAAGCAATGAATGTTCGTTTTTATCTCGATAATGTTTTATATGGTATTGCACATTCTGAAAATGGTCTTTATGTGCTTTCGTTAGACAAAGAAGTTTATAATGTTAATAATACCAATAAAAAGGCTAAGACCATTGAGTCAAATGAAACACACTTGTGGCATTGTCGTCTTGGCCACATTAACATCAAACGCATCAAGAAACTTCTACAAGAAGGTATTCTTGACTCATTTGATTTATGGCCGTTTGAAAATTGCGAAGCATGTCTATTAGGCAAGATGATAAAGCAACCATTCTCCCAGTTGGGAGAACGGACAGGTGACTTATTGGGCCTAATACACACCGATGTATGTGGACCGATGAGCACAACCACAAGGAACGACCATCGATATTTTATCACCTTCACGGACGACTATAGTACATATGGATATGTCTACCTTATGTCGAATAAATCTGAATCGTTTGAGAAATTCAAAGAATTTCACAATGAAGTTGAAAATCAGCTTGGCAAGAAAATCAAAGCCCTTCGATCAGATCGAGGTGGTGAATACTTAAGCCAAGAATTCGATGACCATCTGAAAGAACATGGTATATTTTCATAATTGACACCTCCAGGAACTCCTCAATGGAACAGAGTATCCAAAAGAAGAAATCGAACCTTGCTAGACATGGTACGATCAACAATGGGTCTTAGTGATCTTCATGTCTCTTTCTGGGGACATGCACTTCTAACCGCGGCACTAACACTGAACCGTGCTCCGTCAAAAACTGTAGCAAAGACTCCATACACTAGTGGAAAAATTGTAATTTGTAACACCCTATTTGTAACGGGCATGATTAATTTAGTTACCAAAAGAGTAATTGTAACGGGCAAAATATATAACTGTCATAGAAAAAGTCATTTGTAACGGGTAAATAATTGCCCGATACAAACAGTTAATATTCGTAACGGACAAATAAATGCTCGTTACGAATAATTAATATTTGTAACAGGCAAATATTATGCCCGTTACACCTAATTCAAGCGCTAGGGTTTTATTACTCTGAATCTCTTTCGCCGCTTTTGTTCCTCAACGCTCTCCTCTCTCTCTCTCTCTCTCTCTCTCTCTCTCTCTCATCCTTTCTCTTATCTTCTTTCTCAATCTCTCTCTCTCCTCCTTCTTCATCTTTTTTCTCTTCTTCCTCTATTCATGTTTACAGCACGTCGGTCGGTCGGTCGGTCAGTCCTAGCAACGGTGGCAGTGGCGCAAGGAGCTGATGCAAACCTACCTCTCGTCGTTTCCCCCTCGCGAAATGATTTTCACTGAAGGTTTGTGCTTTTTTCTTCTTTTCACTTTAAATTATTTCATTTTTTCGTGTTTTTTGAGTTTTTATTTTTCTCAAATTTACAATTTCATATTTTCGGAACCCAAGGGTTTTCAGATTTTTGATTTTAATTCAATATTGAGAACATTTTGACAACATTTTATTGTCAAATTTCTTGAAATCATATAGATCTGTGTTTTTCTGATTCGTGTTGAAAGGTTTCCATCACCGCCTTTTGTATTTCGTATTTGTAATTTCGTCATTTTCAAATCGTTTTGTGTTCGAAATAATTTCTGGGTAATCTTCATCTTTTCATTTTTCTGTGTTCGTGGATTTTAATTTATCGATTGTCAATTGTCTGTTGTTGATTTGAATGTTTGGGATCTGCAACTCGTTTAATGTCGAATTGATTTTCTGGGTTCTATTAATTTTGCCCCAAAATTTAATTGTCCTCTTATTTTTCTGGGTTTCATTATGTTATATTTTTCTTTTGATAAAATTCCTTATTATTTCACTAAATTTAATATTCAAGAAATAATTTTGCAGTTGAAGGTAATAATAATGGCGGAAGCAAGCAAAAGAACGCAGCAGAAGGACAGGGCAGAAACAGAACATCTTTAAATGATATTGGTAATCTTGTTACAATTCGAGATGTTGAAGGCAAACTACAAATTAAAGACTAATTACAAGGTTTTCCCCAAATAAATCGAAATTCGTATATTATTTTTTCAAATTGAATTCGATTATTTATAATTGAATTTCTAAACCCTAAATTTATGCTAACTTTGTTTACAGGAGTTTTGGGGCCAAATTACTTGCTAATGCACAGGCTGGTGGAGATAACAAGATCAAGAAGGTCTAATAATAGCATTTTCATTAATTTTTTTGTGTAGGTGTTGAAATTTTTTATTGGGATATAAGCGCAAAGGTTGTGCCGTGTGATTTATGTTTCTGCTACCCTATCTTCTTCTTGCTTATTTTAATGCAATTTGCTAAATGTGAAATGGTGTAACTGTGGTTGTGATTTGTGAATCATCATTGTGTAGTGTCTGCAATATATCTGATCTTTTTTCTTAAAAAATTTTAGACCAAGTCTTTGCTACTAGTGGGCTTTATAAGTTAGATTTTGTGGCCATTTTGGCAGTGTATGAGATTTGATTGTGGGATTGGGTATTCAAGATGTTACATTGTTGTTGTTGTTGAGATCTTTATAAGGATATAATAGAATTAAATACAAATACAAATTTATAATGTTGGAGGCATGATCAGCATGTAAAGAACCTGTTGCTAGGCTATTAAGTGTAAGAAAATCATTGGATGGATTGTTCTGCATCTGACAGTAGGTTTTAGTTTGATATTTTGCATAATTTTATTACATGACTTTGCTTGAGAATGGAGAGCGAATTAAGGGAACTGACCATATTTAGTTTGCTTTTTTATCGTTTTGATTTACTCTAGAAGTCTAGAGTTCTAACTAATCATTTTTTTATTAAAGTTAACAGGTGAAGTTCTTGCCTTCAATATAGAGTTATTTCTAATGGTAGGTTGGTGTTAAGAATAGAATTCCCCTTTCCAAAATGAGAAGTTGCAAGTAACATGCTCTTCAGACTTCAGACTTCATCTGTTCTCGACTTTTGGTAGTTCCATAACAATCGGGTTTTCTTCTTTTTATAATTCCAGTGTCCTGATTAGTTTATAATTCCAGTGTAGTATGTTCTGATGTTTATTACCTAATTTTTATTGAGATATAATTATATTTTAGAAACAGATGTTTATTATCTGGTTCACACTTTAGCTTCCTTGCGTTTAACAGGATTGTGTTGATTATATTTAGATTTTTGAATTGTTTCTCTAGCATGTTTCATATGTATGCTTATTTGGTTATTTTTCTTTTAACTAAGCAGTAAAATTCTTTTCTTTTTTGGTAATTACATCATTATACATTTTCCCTCAGGAAATTAAAATAAATTTACAAGAAGTTTGTGTGCACTATAACATATATAAAAAACTAGAAAAGGCCAAACTTATACGTAAGATTGAAGCATGTTATTGACTATCATTAACTCTGTAAGGTTAATTAGGCTGTCCGATTTATAGTTTTTAATTAATTGATCTATAACCTGTGCTATTATGTCATGTCTCAGACTCCCATTTCAATTGAAACAGGACGCATTATGTAAGAACCAACCTCATAAAATTCGGGTTTTCCTGATGATGGTAGCTTGCGTGACAGAACATCTGCATAAACGATCTTGAAAACATGATTTTTAGATTCTGCCTTGCTTGGTTTTCAACTTCAAAAAAGTCTATATTATATAAGGTTTGTGACTGCCTTGTTTATTGATTCCTTAATCTGCATAATCCTTACTCCCTTTTTGTCATTTTTCACCTTTGATTCAGGGACAAGTCATCAGGGTGCGCCTATAACTATTAAAGCCTGGAAATTGAATGATCTGCTTTTCATCTGTTTTCGGCTTATGGTGGTTCAATAACAGCCAGGTTTTCTTCTTTAGACGCATAATATTGCTCATATATATTAATGAAATATAACAACATATCAGTTTGTATTATTGCATATCACTGGTTCTTCCTTAAAGTCATGCATATTGCTTTTAATTTTTTCTCCTCGATTACTGATGACTTTAAGGAAGAACTAGTGCTAAGAATAATTTTCTGGCATTTTGAATTTTTAGAATCTTTCAAGGTGTTTTATGCCTATCCAATTTGTAGTGTTCATTCATGTATCTAACATTCTAACTTAAACCCATGATTGATGCTTATTGTTATTTGTTACCCTTTCAATCTAATCGTTTTTTTTTAAAAAAAAATTCTTTTTCCTTCACCACAAACTCTGAGACCATCTCATTTATTAATAAAACTCTTCAAATGCAGCAATTAAAGAGTATGAACACAAGAAGAGGATGCCACTCTCTGACTGTTCTGAATGAGAAGTTGTAAGTACTTTTTCTCATATTCGGAATATTCTGATAGTTGATCGAGGTATCCCCCGTCCCCCCTCCTATCTTTGATATACTTGGTAATCTAAAAAATGGTCACTAGTCTCACGGTCTCACCACTAGTTGCACCACTGGGATCTGGCCCATTTCAGTTGTTACCCAATTGCCTTTTTTTTATTACTAAGCACTTCTTGAGGATATTACTTTAGCCAATTTTATGCGAATAGGAATATTGATTTAAGATGTAGATCAGGAGATAATAGAAACAATGCCTATAGCCTATTTTTATGCTTTTATTATGTACCATTTTTGCCTACTTGGACCATTTATTTGCCTTCACTTTTTGTTGTCACTTTTTGTTCTCTGGCTTCTGTTCTTTTCCTTATTCTTGTTTGGTTTTCTAGCAGTCCGCTCCAGTTCATCAGCCTCAACATGAGATCAGAAATTTGAAGCAAGTGTTCAAGAACCAGGAGTATTATTTATGTAGTAGCTTTTGACTCATGTTAGGGAGTTGTTTGTAAAGTCAATTTGGACATTTGTAAAAGTTGTATCTTTGATTTTATAATTAATTAAATTTTACATTTATTATTATTGAATTTTAATAATAATAATTAAAATTTGGCATCATATATAGCAGATTGTCAGGTAGGTATCACCTGCTGCATTTTTTTTTTTAAATTTGGCTTCAATTGTATTCGTAACGGGCAAACCAAAAGCCTGTTACAAATAACCTTTTATTTGTAATGGGTGGTTTAAATGTCCGTTACAAATAACGGGTTATTTGTAACGGGCAGTCAAACTATCCGTTACAAATAACCCCGTTATTTGTAACGGGCAGTCAAACTTTCCGTTACAAATAACGGGCCTGTTATTTGTAACGGGCAGCGCCCGTTACGAATAACATAGCCTATCCGTAACGGCAGCATACGTAACGCTCGTTGTCCGTTACGGATAGACTATTTTTGCCCGTTATGGTTAGCTATTTTTCCACTAGTGGTACGAATTATGGACGAAGAAACCTCCTAGGTTATTTTCTCTCAAGATCTAGGGATGCGAAGCATATGTCAAAAGATTAATCTATGACAAAGTTCACCCCAAATTTGACAAGGTTTTTTTTATGGGCTACCCAAAAGAAACCAAGGGGTATTACTTCTACAACAATGTGTTTGTTGCTCACGATGGTGTCTTTTTGGAGAAGGAACACCTTTTCAAAATGATAAGTGGGAAGAAAATCGAACTCGATGAAGTTCGAGAGGACGAGCAACAAAATCAAATTGATAGTCAAAGTGCTCAAACAGCATCTGTTGACATTGGTCAAACTATGCAAAGTCAACCGACATTGCAAATGCTCAGTCCATTATCCTACGTAGGTCACATAGGCCAAAGTCTCAACCTGATAGATATCTTGGTGTCGTATTAACCGAGAATCAAGACATCCTAGTTGGGGATGGAGACGAACCTACAAGCAAGCTATGGAAAGCTCCGACTCTTCTAAATGGCAAGAAGCCATGAGATCTGAAATGGACTCCATGTTTGAAAATCAAGTACCGTACGGGACTTGGTTGATTTACACGAAGGTTATACACCTATCGGATGTAAATGGAATTTCAAATTGAAAACCGATAAAGATGGAAATGCATTCATTTACAAAGCTAGACCGCTAGCAAAAGGTTATAGGCAAATTCATGGTGTTAATCTTGATGAAACCTTTTCTCCTATCGCAATGTTCAAGTCCGTTCGGATCATCCTAGTAATTGCTGCATATTACAATTATGAAATATGGCAGATGGACATCAAAACCGCCTTCTTAAATGGAATTTTGGAAGAAACTGTGTACATGACACAGCCTGAAGGTTTTGTCGACCAAAACAATAATGGGAAGGTATGAAGTCCATTTATGGGTTAAAGCAAGCAAGCAGAAGTTAGAATCTGCGATTCGCTGAAGCCATCGGTAAGTTTGGTTTTATCAAGAATCCATATGAATCTTGTGTTTACAAGAAGATTAGTGGGAGTGACATCGCCTTCCTAGTCTTATATGTCGATGACATATTGCTCATTGGAAATAGCATTCTGATGCTAGAGTCTGTAAAGGCCTGGCTTGGAAAATGTTTTTTAATGAAAGACTTGGGAGAGGCACAATATATATTGGGCATCATGATCTACAAGGATAGATCTAAAAGGATTATTGGATTGAGCCAAAGTACTTACATTGATAAGGTATCGGCACGATTCAACATGGAGGAGGCCAAGAGAGGTCACCTACCCATGTCACATGGCATAACCCTAAGCAAGAAGCAGTGTCCAAAGACACCTGATGAGCGAGAAAGGATAAACCAGATTCCATATGCTTCGCTTATTGGATCGATCATGTATGACATGATATGTACTAGGCCAAATGTATCATATGCCTTGAGTGCTACGAGCCGATACAAATCAGATCCAGGAGAGGCGCATTGGACTGTGGCCAAGAATATCCTAAAGTACCTAAAAAGGAACAAGGATAAATTCCTGGTATATGGTGGCTCAAATAAATTAGTTGAAGGTTACACCGTCGCAAGCTTCCAAACAGACAGAGATGATTTCAAATCGCAGTCAGGATAACTATTTAGTCTAAATGGAAGAGCGTTTAGTTGGAAGAGTGCTAAGCAAAGCACAACTGCAGATTCTACAACTGAAGTCGAATACTTGGCAGTTGCTGAAGCAGCTAAGGAGGCAGTTTGGATTCGTAAGTTCATTGGTGAACTTGATATTGTACCCTCAATCAAGGGTCCAATAGCCCTCTATAGTGACAACAATGGAGCTATTGCTCAGGCTAGAGAGCCAAGGGAACATTAGAAGGTCAAACATGTCAAGCAGCGGTTTCACATTATAAGGGAATGGAAGTCAGAGGGTGAAATCAGAATTTGTAAAGTTGGAACGGATGACAATGTAGCAGATCCACTTACTAAACCTTGCCTCAAGTGAAGCACAACAAGCACGTTAAGGCAATGGGAATCAAGCACGTTGGTGATTAGCTTTGATTTCCTTGTTAGGTATTTTAATTAATTTTGAACATTTTAATGTAAAACATTATGATGAACCATTCAAATTTTGGAGTAATTTAATTTCATGCAATTTTATCACTCTGTTTCTATTTAATTGTTGTTTACGATTAAATATTGAGTCCATTTGATTATGAGAATATTCAAAATAAGGTATCAAGACCAGTCTTAGATAAAGAAACATCTATTAAGTGAACATTGAATATTATTAATCGAAAATTATCCCTAATAGAGGTCATTTAAATGATGGACGATTAATGACCACTTGAGATTAGTGTGTAGTTTGATTTATAGCACCGTTTATTGTGCTATAAGGAGATGATTGTCATAAATCATTTGCACGGGTATTGGTTTAGAACCATATCGAATCGACCTATGAGAATACTTTAAAAGATTTGTGAGTATTGTGAGTTCTCTTGTTTGATTACTAGTCCGTTTTGATGTTTGTCATGTCTGCCGTACATGGGGATTATAACGCCAACACTCGGGTGGCTAGGTTCTCTTACTAAAAGTACAAGACTGGGAATGTCCCCCTATTAACCATAGGGAACATGTCTTTGTTGTTTACAAGGCCTCTCGAAAAGCGAGATTGTGAAAATGCATGGCCGTGCTAAGATGGATTTTAAGAAATCAGCTGCTTATTGATAGTCGAACTCGGATTTCGAGAAACACTTCTGGAAGTAATAAGGATGATGAATAATCTTACCTTATAGTTCATGAAGAGACATTAAGTGACATAGGAAATAGGCTATATACAAAAGCGCACTTGCGCCGGGAAGGACAAGTGGGAGATTGATAAGAATGACCAAGCAACTAACGATCTGTCACGACGAATTAATCCAAAAGGAATTAATGAGTCTCTCGAGTATTATGAACATAGACATCGGAAATTGAGCTAGGAGCGTCGAGACCGAGGGTCGCAAGTCGAGTCGAATTAATAAAAGACGAGACGGTAAAAAATCAATTATTCAACAATTACAAAATTACCCGAACATCGAAATGCCCCGAGCAAACCGAATGCTAGGGGCAAGTGGTGTTAGCATGGCAGCTAGCATGCGCGCCGCACCAAGCCGAGCCTGCTAGCAGTGTTGGCAAGTGCGTGTCACGGCATGCTAGCACGCCAATGCTAGCAACGCTAGCAAGTGCACACAACTAGCAAGATAGCAACGCCAGCGAGCTAGCAGCGTGCAAGTGTGCTAGCACTACTAGCAGCAGGCACGCAGCAGCCTCGGCCAACAGCTCGCAAGCATGCACGACTTGGTGGGCCAAGGCAGCAAGCAGCCCGCACACTCACACGCACACGAGCAGGCCCAACTGAGCACAAGACTGCCAGTTGGGCACGCCTTGGTGCCCAAGGTAAGGCGCTATGTGGCGCCGTGTGAGTGGCTTCGGTTTTGTGCATGTGTGAGGCGGTTTGGGGATGCTATGGGGGGCAAGGCTTTGGTCCCCCCCTTGTGGTCGTCACCTACTCTCTCCCTCCTTGCTTGTCACTTGTTGATTAATTATTGCTTTGCTTTTTTCTTTTGTTTTTGAATTAAAAATAAAATGGAAAAATGATTTTTTACCAACTCTCCCACATTGATGGGAAAGAGGAATGTTGGTGGGAATTCTCTATTAATACCCATGTATTGGGATTTGAGAAATTCACTTGAGTTGAACTCAATAAGGCATCTCTAAAGAGAGAGAAAACCTTTAAGTTAATTAAAAACTCGAGTAAGTTTATTTTTGGTCTAGCTTGGCTAAACTCCGAGTAGAGGCCGGACGGGTCGAGTTGTGGGTGGAAATATATCGGAGGTCTACACACGTGCGAAACTCGAAGCTTTCTAAGTAAGAGCTCGTTGAGCGAGCGAAGCGCACATCAAGGGTAATATTGTCTTTTCTCTTTATCTTGTTAATTACGCTTTTTAGTTATATTAATTGTGAGCAGGTCTTGGGGTCGGGTTTGTTCCTCGGAAAGTCGAACTTTCCGAAACCCAACAGTATCAACCTATGGCTAGTGCAAGTAACATTGGCAAGCAAAAAAGGGGAAACTAAGCTAAAAGCAACCACTTGAGGCGTATGATGGTGACAATGAAGAAAGCGGATCGTACGCTAAATTTTACCTTGAAGATCACGATGATTCAGTTTCCGATCCTAATTGTAGACAGGGGCAGAGCTCTGAAAATGATAGTTTTATCCACAATTTTTAGAAGGTCCACAAAATGTTTGTGAAGAGTTCTAATGTGAAACCAAGAAAGAAAAATATTGAATACAAATAACAAACATAGGGGAAAGAAGAAGAAAAAGCATGTAAGAGCATTTACACCAATGTGTTTTTCTATTCTAGAATTATTTTTTTTGGATAAAATATTACCCCACCAAAGAATATCCCCAAAAAAATCTAGAGATTTTTTGGAGAAAAAATTCTCATTTTCTCTCGTGCTGAAGTTTACCGACAAAGGGTGGGGTATAGTTTGTAGATCTTTTTGATTAATTAATTGTGGGCCCCACCTACAATTAATCATAAAAAAAATTCAGCAACGGTACAAATACAAATGCTAAAGTAAAATAAATTGTTAGCCAATGAAAGGCTTATACATGTCCCTTTCGGGACGAGCCTTATTCTAACGGTACAAATGTTACCATTTTAGTTCAAAACAACTATTTTGTATTCAATCATTTATTTTTTTAAAAAAAAATAAAATATTAAAATTCACTAATGGTTATAATTTTTTTTCTCTATAAGTAGACACCCATTTTTCCATATTTTGACACAGATACAAAAGTCATTTTCCGCTCTTTAAATTCCTTAACTATATTATTTAAGTGCTTAATCAAACATCATCCCCTAAATATTAATTTTGATATTTTGTTCAAATTTTTTAAAGTAAAAATGGATCCTATTAATTTCAATCATTGACAAAATGTAAACGACTTTTATCCTTCATCACTTATATGGAGGAATGAAATTTTCCTAATATTTCTCCATAACAACCACCTCCAGAAGAAACAACTCCACCCACTTACCAAAAAAATTTCCCTAGTTCTCAAAATTACAACCAATCTCTACAAAACTATCGTAGGGAATATTTCAAGCATCCCACAAGTGAGCCCCACTGTGATCGTACACTTAAGCATGGTGGCGTCCAAAGGGAAGGAAGGTAGAGCAAAAGAGTCGCCAACAAGTTTTAGGAATTTGTAAACCGTTCACAGGGTGAAGGCTACACCCCTTCACGATCCATGAGATCGCTAACTCCATAGTGGTCTGGAACCATGACTGGATATTCGGGGATGAAGGTACAAATCCAACCTAAAAGAGATTGAACCTGCCCTAAAAATAGGCCTGTACTTTATTCTTCTCATATTCATGTGCGTTTTCTGGCTAACATACAATCAATATATTAATCCTAAACCTGTTTAATCTATGTTGGTTGAATATTAATACACAAGCAAATTATTGGCGATCACTTGAATTATAATCAAATTAACCTAAACAAGATTATTAATTATCTTATTAAGCGTGATTACAAGTACAAATTCCCTTTGATCCTGCAAGAGAGGGCGTGATCAAGTAATAACAATAATATATATCAAGCAACATAATAACAACAATCATCATCATAATAATCTCAATAAAGCATAATAATATTAGCAAGATCCTAGGCATGATACTAACAAGATTAATAACAAAACCTAACATGTCACTAAACAATAAAGATCAAAGCTTTAGCCCGAACATGATACTAACATGATAGAAGAAATAGGAAGCAACCTAAACATGATACTAGAAAGCAATAAATAACATCCTAACATGATACTAGGAATAAAATAATATACATGCTTTTCTACATCAAAAGAATGATTAAAGTAATTACTTACTTCGATGCCTCGTATCTCTTTCTAATAACAAATACACATGTTAGTAACTTCAAGGAAAATATTAAATCAAACAATTAAATTAAATAATTGAAATACAGATTTGGGACCACACCCTCAGAAAGTATTAACCTTTCACGTCTAGGGCGAAGACAACTTCGAACTTGGCTAGGTGTGTCTAAGTCTCGTGAATGATGTATTTTGTAAAGGGCTAGGCTTAGAAAAAGAATAGAGAGAGAATAAGCTTTAACATAGAGAGAGAAGATAGATGATTGGTGATTGTTGGTGATTTCAAAACGAGGAATATCGACCCTATTTATAGAGAAAATAGTCCGAAACGATAGAAAAGAGTTAGAATTCAAATCGGAATAGAGTTGGCGCAAAACGACAAGAATCACGCATGGCGACAGAGTCTTTCGTCGTGCGACAAGGCTGTCGTTTGGCTCTGCGATAGTTTTTTGCGGATTTTGTTTTTATCAAATCTTTTGATCCAAAAGTCAAAATAAGTCATATAATATATCATTGGGAAGCTCTTGAAGTCTACTTTCCAACCCAATTAAAATCAGATTAAAATCTTTTGTAGAATAAAAGATATGGCCGGAAAAGTGGCAGGTTTCAATTTTGGATAGAGTTTTGTATTTCTTTCATATCTTTTTCGTTATAGATCGGAATTAATATTATAATATATCATTGGAAAGATAATTTCAAGATCTATCCAAATATATAAGATTTAGATAAAAATTATGAGGCACGAAAATAATATCTGAACATATTCCATTTCGCACAGAACAAGGACTCTCAAAAAGAGAAGTTTTATTCAATATCAAATTCTTTGATCTTATCTTTTCAAAAAGGATAATTAAGATCTTTTAGAAACATATAGAAGCTTCTAATAAATCCTAATTAGTTTAGGAATGGGATTAAACCTTTGGACCCTCCACATGATCATTGGGTCGTAGGTAAAATCCAGTTTAAGCCCAGTTTAGTATTTTGGCCATAACTTCCTCATTATTCATCGGAATTGGGCTTATAATATATCGTTGGAAAGGTCTGTTCAAGCCCCATCCAACTACACTATTATTGGATCTATATCATGGACCAAACTAAATTAGACTGGCTATTTTCATAAATAGAGTACATTTTCGAAAATAGAAAGAAAATAATTTATTAAAAATGACCGCATCACAAGACTTTTCACACTTTCACTTCGTTCGATAATTAATGACGTGAAAGGTATTCATCACTGGGTTTGGTTTTTGGGGAGACACATTTGGGTGTCTACAACTATCAAGGAAGCAATAGTCAACAAACTGATCAGTGACGAAGAAGAAACCGTTCAAGAGACACCATAGTGTCCTCCGGAATGAAATAAGCCACTTCTAGTTGTAACAAATACCCATGATTGGTCTATTAAATAAGAAGAGGCTCTAATTGAGGCTTACTTCACTAATTTCTTTGACAAAATTATTACCAAAGATAGAAAATTTGCTGGCCTTTGGAGTGATATACATCAAGTAAATGAAGCGGCTCATCCATCTCGACCACATAAGATTCTGAAGTGGAACAAGAACATGTTGGAGACTCATTGGAAGAGGATGGTGCCAACATACTCATCTGGGCAAGTGTTATGAAAGAAGCGTGTAAAATAATGAGAAGTGGATATAATGAAAAGGATGTCATTAAAAATGCCCTTGAACTGTTTCGAAGGTCTTGTCAAAATGCATCAAGGAATTTCAAATATCAATATCCGTTGGGTAAGGTGAACGAATATCCAAAGTGGAGAAAGTTCATGAGGTGGGGTCAGAATAAGGAAGAAAGGAAGAAAGTTAATGCTGAACACAAGGCAAAAACTGATCTCGAAAATAGCAGCGGTAGTGGTAAGAGAACAAGAGATGATGTTACTAGTTGCTTCGCATTTGGAGGTATAATTTAAGTTGCCTAGATGATGTAAGAAAGCTAAGGTCAGAAGAAAAGGCAAATGGGTAGCATCAAAAGATTTTATTGTTATGGGTGAACAAATGAAAGTTTACAATGATAAACTACAATGATAAACGCAATGTATAGGTTACTCTTAAACAAAAGAAACTAGCTAGATTTTGATATGGAGAAGGAAATTGAAAAGGCAAAGACAAATAGAGTTGGAGGAGAAAAATCACCAAATCCAACAAGCAAAGATGCAGGCAGATAAACTAAATAAGAAATTCGATACGTTGCAAGCATTGTTGTCTAAGACATCGCTGAACAAAATGGAAGAGAAGTTTAAGTAGAAATTAGTCAAGGAACTGTACAGGTAATTATTTAATAAAGTAAACACTTAGTCTCTTAGCTTGGCATTATGTAGTGTTGTTTATTCATGGTACTATGTCAAAGCAGAACCAAAAATTTTACATTAAGGAGGCTAAGGTTAAACATAATTGAATAAAAAAAAAAAGCTAAATACTACCTAAATACTAATAATTGACTTTTTTTTAATACTCCATATATTTTTTTAGACAAGAACTTAATAAGATCCTGTAGAAACCTACTTTTGGCCTCTTGTCTTGACAGGAAGTGCGATGATGTTACAAAAATCCGTTCTTCATGCTAGATCAAAGTTGAAGTGTTTATGGACTAAGAAATAATTATGAAGTAAGGTAAAACCCATATTTGAGACCAAGTTATCTTAGAGCCTTATCCGATTAATAATTAGGCCTAAAACATGCTTATAAATGTTTAAACTTGATTAATAACGGACCCAAAATGCGTCAAATACAATGATTGGATCCAATGGATCTTACATTGTTAAAAACCGAGCCAATCAGATAAACCAACCTACAAATTTCTATGCAAGGATAATAAAGATGGATAGAACTTTAAAAGAGCTTTCCAAAGGTATATTATAAGCCCAATTCCAAGTTAAAACGAAGAAGTTATGATCAAAACATTAAACCGGATCCTAAAACCGACACCCTTACACTCCAACAACCATATCTTTTGATCCATAACATATCTTAACCTAATTATAATGACTATGGAAAGTAGACATTCATAGATTTCCAATGATATCTCACATGCCTTAATCCGACTTTGCAATCAAAAGTTATGGAAGTTTTAAAAACGATTTTCGTATAAGGCAAACCGCACCGAGCGCAACTCAGTGAGATGCGCGCGCCTGCACCAAGTGTGACTCACCGAGTTGTGCACACCACCTGATGGCGCGGATCTAAAACCCTAAACCTATATTCCTACACCTATAAATAGGGGTCTTCGTTCAACCCTAAAGGGGACGGAAAAATCAGAACTCTAACCCTGGCATTCTCAAAACCCTAATCTCTCAAGTTCTCTTACTATCATACTACTTTTCTTCTCTCTTCCCAAATACTTTCCAACCTTAATTGAATCCATTGAAGTCCTTGGAGGTAAGAAGAAGAAAGAAATTCCATAAACGAATTAAACGGAGATTTAATATAAAAGAAGAACGTTTAGTTTCTAGAGCACATAGATAAATCACTTTTCTTTTATTGTTTAAATAAATTTAAATGAATAAATAGTGTTGTTTGATCAACTTTAAACAAACTTTTAATTAATTTAATTCACATAGAGCATTCTTGTGTTAATCAAGACTAGAATTTGAATAATTAATCGATTGTTTTATCACCTAAGTCAAGGCGAACATTGTTTATTTCTTGTTCTTTTCACGAATTTGAATAACAAAAGAATAACGACTTTTACAATGTAATTCCTACATGATTAATGCTTGTAAATAAAATCAACTAACTTAGTTTTTAAGAGCCACGTTGCATATATTGTTGGTGATGAAATTGTGAAAAGGAAGAGCTAGTAGAAGCCGCACTAGGGCTAGAATAGCGATTCCCTCTAAAGGAAACGTTATTTTATTACCCTCGCTCCTGAACTCATTTCTGGTACACGTAGACCAATTTGGGCATGGGGTAAACTTATGATTCATGCTAAATATCCCTTGAACTCTACTTGGGAGAAAGGAAAAAACGAGGTTTATGAGTTTTCCTAAAACTCATTGGCGACTCCTTACTTGTTTCTTACAAAAAATCTTAATGATAGGATCAACTCTAATTCAAGGTCCCCTAAACAGTCAGAAATTCAAATCCTAATACACCTTAACAAGTGTAAAGTCCTAGGCTTTTAAAGGGTCATGGGTGTATAAGGAGAAGGATCCCCTACGATGGACACACCCTCCTTACATATCCAAAATGAAACAAGCCCGCTAATAAATAATGTGAAAGTTGGGGAATAATCAGTGATGCGTTGATATCTAATGATTGGAAGATTAAAAAAATAAAAATAATAGTGGTGTAAGGAGTCTAACTCTAGCTGTAAAAAAGAAATCCTTAAAATCTCACATCTTAACCAACTTAACTATGGAATTTATATCATACTAAGATAGAAAATTAATTCTTAAATCAAATCAAGGGGGTGGCCATGGCTTACCCTAACCCCCTCTTGATTACGCCCCTATACTATGTGTAATCTTATTTATGACATTGTGTAGTCTTGTTTATGACATTGTGTACACTTATCGTACACTTATCGATAACATTGTGTAATCTTTACGGTATTGTGTAATGCATGTTTTATAACATTGTTTAGTCTTTATGGTTTTGTAAAGTCCTTTTCACAATGTTTGTGTGCCTCTGAAAGTCGCATACATGTCTATTTATGGATTGTGTAATCCTTATCACAATGAAATGTGTGCCTCTATAGTCACATCTATGTTATTTGTTGGCATTGTGTAGTCATAATCACCTTAAGATTGAAAATTGTTATACCAACTATGTGAATCGTAGTATCTGAACAAATGTGCCCATTTCATTCTATATAAAGACTATGTGAATGGTTTGCAATACACACTCAAAACATCCACAGAATTTTTACTAAATTTAACACAAATAATGTTGTTTTTAAAAAGCTATTCAAGCTCAAGTTCATCTGATAGTAATGAAGGATTTCACCAATTAAGTCATTAACGACCTTGCCAACAATCACTTACCATATATATTGTACCCAACACCTCCACCCACAAAACCAACGTCGTAATAATACAGATGTTCATGTTGTGGTTCAAATGTGTAGAAATCAAGATCAAGGGCATAGCCAAATTTTCAAAGACTTCTTTGCGGATCCTCCAGTATATAATATAATGAGAATCAGTTTCTCCGAAGGTTAGCTTCGAATTAAGTGGCCACTGTATTGTAAGATTGTGATTAAGATTGTAGAAAATGATGAGTTTTCCAGCAAAGCGAAATGGAGTTGGGAAGTTGGGATTATCTGGACTCCAGAAATGCATTATGGCAATGAGAATGTTAGCCTATGGGGTGGCTCCAAACACAGTTGACGAGTATCTATGTATAGGTCAAACAGCTGCGCGGAAATGTCTAAAATAATTTTATGAAGGGATAATCAAGGAATTTGAAGCTAAATATTTACGAAACCCGATAAACAAAGACCTACAAAAGATCCTTTACAGAATTGACTTACGAGGTTTTCCATACATGATTAGCACTTTGGCAGTATTGATTGTATGCATTGGGAGTGGAAGAATTGCCCAATATGCACGGAAAGGTCAATATTGTGGACGAAATAAGAATGCAACCCTCAATTTAGAAGCAGTCGCAGATGAAGATCTATGGATAGGGCATTCTTTTTTCGGTATTTTAGGTTCTTCTAATAACCTTAATGTACTTTATCGTTCACCGATTATTACTGATGTTTAGCAAAGTTGTGCACTTCCAATAAAGTTTAGTGTCAACGACTATGAATACAACATGCATGGCTTACTACCTAGACGATGGTATTTATCCGTGTTAGGCTACTTTTGTGCAAGGATTTACGAATCCTCAAACTCTTAAGCATATATTTTTTGCTGAACAGCAAGCCGCTACCCTTAAAGATGTTGAACATGCATTTTGTGTAGGTTCATAATTGTACGACAATCAGCTCTTGCTTATAATGAAAATGTGCTAGATGACATCATGAAGGCTTGTATAATCATTCATAACATGATAGTAGAGGATGAATGAGATACTTATAAGAATGTTGAAGTAATAACAAGATATTACGAAACGAGTACAAGTGGTACCATAATTTCGAGTATGCTTTGTAGAGGTGAAGCGAGTACAAGTGATGCCATAATTAATGATGAGACTTTTCAGTTTCAAATAGGGCGTCCTATCGACATTAACAAATACTTGGATAAAAGGGACAATATGCGTAATAGATGAATTCACCAATCCCTAAAAGATGACTTGATAAAGCACATTTGACAAAAGTTTGGTGACAATAATCCTTAAAATCTATCAGCATCTCAATTAGAAATGAAATTTATTTGTCGTTGTTTTACTTTCATTATTTTGTAATGACGCTTTAATATTCATGTATCGTAATCTTATTTCACTTTATTTTTTTTTATTT
Organism: Chenopodium album; assembly: GCF_948465745.1. NCBI lineage: Eukaryota > Viridiplantae > Streptophyta > Magnoliopsida > Caryophyllales > Amaranthaceae > Chenopodium > Chenopodium album. Next base: position 39,075,683 of record NC_137844.1, read on the forward strand.
ATTTTTTTTATTTATTTATTTTTATTTATTTATTTATTTATTTATTTTTTTTTTTTTGTAATGCATTTCTAGTTTTATTACTTGTGTCTTTCTTACATATTTAGCAAATAATTCGTAATTGATTTCTTCAAGTAATTCTTTCACTAATTCATAACTATTATACGTTAAATTAATCATTGTTCTTTAATTAGTTCATAATTAATTAAAGACATAATATTAATAAATTACAATTAATTATTGGCAATTATATGGGTAAGAAAAATTATGGATTTAGTAATTAATAAAATAAAAATTGAAAATAAGTAAGAGAGAGAATATGGTGGGGTATGGTAAAAAGTAAGAAAGAGAGTGGTGAGGGAATTTTTGGGTTTATTGTTAGATTATAGCCAATGGATGACCACCATGTCAATGGGCACCATGGTCATTACATTTTTTATCAATTGCTTTCTCTTTCACCTCATTCATGCCACTCTCATGCCTACTTATGTCCATGCCCTCCCATTGGTTATCCTTCTAGTTTGTAATCATTGATTTTCTCTTTCCTACTTTTACTCTACCTCACCACTACAATTAATGCATTAATGAATTAAATAATTAATAATAAATGATAAAATTATTGGAAAAAATGAAAAAAAAAAATAATCCCAACTTTCGCCCGTTCGCTCAAAATAATCTCAACTTTGGATTATTTTTAAATAATCCAAACTTAGGAGGTCATTCGCTCAAAATAACCCAAACTGACTGGTAACCGACTCAAGAGGTAAAAAATTTTTAGTGTTTGTGACACGTGTCACCATGTGAAAGGTTGAAAAAATTTTTAAAAAAAACAAAAAAAAAAATAAATAGAAACACCCAGCCCCAACCCACAACAACCCCACCACCACCGACCTCCGGCGTCCCTCCTCTCACCAACTCAGCCCAGACGGCCAGACCCCTTCCCCCACAGGCGCAAAGAACCTTCTCCTACCGATGCAACCAAGACCCCCTCCCCTACCACCAGTATCATCCTTTTCCAACGCTTTTCCCCCCAAAACCTCCTACACTAAACCCGAAAACTCTTTATAAAAAACCCAGCCCACCGCACAAAACCCCTAATTCGTCGTTCCCCCACCCGCTAGTGTTCCGAGAGTGGGGGAGAGACGATTTGGGGGTTTGTGCGGTGGGCTGTGTGTTTTTACGGTTTCGGGTTGCAGTGGAGCTTATGTGATTTAGGGGGAAGGAGGAGAGAGGTGATAGTGCCGGCGTGAGGGAGGGATAGTCTGGGAGTCGGTGCTAGCATGAAGGAGGGTTGTTGGCGGTGGTCGGGATCTCCGGAGGCAGATCTGGCTGGGAAGAAGAGGGTGGTGGTGAGGTGGTCGGTGGTTGGGGTTAATTTTTTATTTTTTATTTTTGAAGTTTTTCCTTTATTTTTGATTTTTTTTAATTTTTTTTATTTTCAACCAATGACGTGATGACACATGTCATATTAACCTGATTTAACAGGTTGGGTGACAAGTTGGGATCATTTTGAGCGAATGACTCCAAAAATTCGGATTATTTAAAAATAATCCAAAGTTGAGATTATTTTGAACGAACAAGCGAAAGTTGGGATTACTTTTCTCAAATTTTCCTAAATTATTTAATCATCGTTAATTAAATGTAATTATTAATTATTAATTTCTAATGTAAATTGTGATCTAATAATCGTTAAGTGATTAAAAAAATGATAAGATGATACAATAACAAATATTAAAAATACAATGATACATAGAACCTTTATAAAACAAAAGAAATCATGATTATTTAGATGAAGTTAATGTTAAAATTGCAATAATACATTATTGTCGATTATTATGTCTATCACTACCCCTAAACTTTAGCCATAAATATTCCACTTAATCCGACTTTAGGGCTATATGCATATCTTCATCACGAACACCAGTTCTATTACACATGTAATTATCCAAACTTGCAATTCGACTTTCACTATTTTGGAATTGGAAGAGTTCATTATTATTTCTGCTACTTGAGGATGGAGGTGATGCTTGATCATATATAGTCGTATCATAATACCTATACGTTGCACGTGTATCTCAGCTCCTTTATCCTCAATGATCATATTGCAAAGCTAGCATAATTTTTCCTAACATTGATACATCACGAGCAAGAGTATGATTTCTTATTATTGCAAAGCGAGTCTGTATTACCCCAAAGCATGCTCAACGTCCTTCCGCTTACTTTCTTGTTTCTTAGTAAAAAGATCCTCTTTTTCATTTTGTGGGAGGGATATGGTGGGAATAAATGCCGCTCATTTAGGATATATAGCGGGCATCAGTGGGGTAATATCCCATATTGTACTAGTGGTTGTTTACGACATAATTAATAGGTGATGCACCACCTTCAAACAAATCATTAAATAATGGAGGTCTATCAAGAACATTGGTATCATTACGACTACCTGGTATCCCGAAAAAAGCATGCTAGATCCAAAGATCATATGACGCCACAGCTTTCAAAATTAATCTGGGCTTACCGGCTTTTCCAGAAAATACCCCTTCACTCTAAGAGGGCAATTCTTCCACCGCTAATGCATGCAATTGATAGATCCGAGCATTCTTGGGAAACCTCTTCATTCTCAAATTCTTAGTAGTCTTACCAAATCTTCTTCATTGGGTTTCCTAAGGTATTCATCGCTAAAATAAGAGACAATACCTTCTACAAAATGTTGTAAGCAATGTCTTGCAAGAGGTCCACTAATCCAAATGTAGTCATCCATAGAATCAGTTGAGGTGCAGTATGCTATTAACATCATGCCGATGTGCATTTCTACAATGTTGACGTTCTTCCAAAGTATTTTTTATACGGAAAAAGACATGTTGCTTCATTCAAAATCTTCGATCGAATAAATGTGCGAGGAACATGGGAGGATTTGCAAAGTAGTCATTACATAAATGAGCTTGTCCATCTTCACGATTTCTTTCAACATGTTTCCTTGATGCCCTCGGAATTTTAATTAAAGCTTAATATATATCAAAATTGGATTTGACATTATTACTTGATCCATCATTCAATCAACACTCTATTTGCTTGTCTACGCCTTTCATAATGTCCATCATCACTGTCATTCGATAATTAGGTGAGTAGGTTGGAAACATTTTCAGAATTGAAGAACTGGAAGAGGAATTAGAAGTTTCCTTTGAAGACCTATTTTATGAAAGACAGATTAATTTGAGAATAAAAGGTTGAATGAAATGCAAATTGATATAAACCATTTTATAGAACAATGGTGTATGTATGTTATCAATACACAATACACATACGTACACACAATAACTACATTACTCAAAACAATAAATGTCTTCCACTGAGTAATCATATCAATTGTTTTTGTGATAATTTATATCTGCAAAGATGCTTATATATTGATACTTTCTGCAGTATATTATCAATGCACCAATTTTTTCAGTAAATAATTAGTACTTGTTGCAGTAATACATATATTAATACACTATACGTTTGAGAAAATAATTAATACTTTTTGCAGTGATATATACATCAATGCACTATACACTTCAAAAAATAATTGATACATTTTGCAGTGATATGTACATCAATGCACCAGTACATTAGTAAATAATTCATAAAATAATATATTTATTCAAAAAGAACACCATTAATTAAACATGTATTATTAATTAAAACTACAATACAATAAAAACAATTATTAATATCTAAAACACACTTGACCTTAAATTTATTAATTATGGAAAAAAAGAAATACAACAATGGTAAACATAACTAATTAGAACCAAACACAATAACTTAAAGCGAACACTTGAACTAATCTGATGGAAATATCTTCTTCAACAAACTATTCCTCAGCTCCTGATCTGCTTCATATAAGTATGGCTTCGAATCAAGATGTTTGAACAAATTCAAATTACTTTTCCTTTGCTTTCTTTCTTCTCTTTCTCTTTCTAACTGAGTCTTTTTCTCTTTCCACTTGAAACAACTCTACTTCTTTTTCTCTTCGATACTTCAATCTTGTAAGTTCAATTTCTGTTTCAATTTGTCGTGTTATGTTAATGTTTTGGACTGTGTCCAACCAATTTTGCCATACTCCTGATGGCATATTCGTCATTTAACTCTTACCTTTGTTTTTGCTAGATTCATTGCTTGAAGGGAAGCTTGAACACCCAATATGTAATACCCCGTATTTTTTAAGCCGTTTACTAATTATTAACTATGGATTTTTCCGAAATATTTTATTATACAAAAATATTTATATGATTTTACAAAGATAATTTCATAATTATACTTCATAAAGGTTTTAATTATACGAGTCAAGTAAAAAATTTGTCGTAACCAAAAATCAGATTTTTAACCTTTAGTGCTATCACTGCTATGTTCCCGATCAAAACACTTGTTTCCGATACAAGCAACAAAGTACCAAATTTAATTCTTAATATACTCAAGCCCAATTCATATTTGTAGTACACTAGTACTACACAAAAGTATGTCAACCAACCTAGCATTCTTCTTCAATACTACTAAAAAAATTGAAACCATATAAGCTCATGTCGGCAAGTAGGAGACTAAGGAGTCTTCTAATTGTATTAATAAGTCCAACTCCTTGCATTAATGGATGTAGTTGTAATAGTGCTAAGTTAGAGCTATAAATAGCCATGAGAGGTGAACCGCATGCTTCACCCCATTTCCTTCTCTAAACTCTTCTTCTCACTTTCCTTCTCCTACTCCCCTATTCTTTCTCGTGCACCTGTTTCAATCAAAGACCAGTTAGTCGTTGAATTTTGGTAGTAGTAGAAAGGAGAGCTAAACTACTTATTATTATGGCTTACTACTTCATATTCCTATATTTTTACTACCTTATTATTATTATTATTATTATTATTATTATTATTACTACTACTTACATACTACTCCTACTTTACTAATTACGTATACTACTACTATAATCTATGGTTACACTACTTGATTCTACTAAACATTACCTACAACTACCTACATATCATTATTACACTACTAGGTACTTCCTATTATTGTTATTATTATTATTATTATTATTATTATTATTATTATTATTATTATTATAAAATATCAAAAAACCTACAAAGCCAATCAATTTACAAGAAATTGGTGGGGAGCCGAGATACAATCTGGGCCCCCACCCCTCTAGCTATAGTGAACTCAATCCTACTGAAGATGTGAGTAGCTGCACGAGCACCAATATCCTGAGTCTTAGCGAACGCCTGAACCCGATTTAGCAACGCAATAGCATCCTTCTCTAATTCCCCCAATGAAGAAAAGGAGAAAGGAAGAAAACCATAGCCAATAGCCCTGCAACGCACCCCATACTTGTCCCGCTTCCGCTGAGCCGCCGCCAACACAATACGACCAGGAACGAAGTCAGACAACCCCGATTGTGTCAAAGGTGAAGACCCCGTCAAGTCAACACATACATCAAGGCCTCTATCCCAGGAATAAAGCAACACATTTGCTGGTCGTAGAGCCCCGTCATTCGCTCCAGTCAACCCAACGTTAACCTCCTTTCGAGTAGAAATCCCAGACCGAAAACAAATATCAACAAGGGTGTCACGAACAACATTGTGCTGATATTTAATACCCACCATCCCAGCACAAGACACTTCATGATCCCCATAAATATCCCCATCAAAAACCCTTGAGCAAGCAGAACACGGTGTTGAAACGGAGAATAAAGGAACACCCAACCGGTAGCAAAGAACACTACGGTAAGTCTTACCATTCATAGTCTGACCCAAACCCGATATCGGGACTGTCCGCAACCAGGTAGAAGAGTGATCCCCCTGCTGGGACTTCCATAAGGCTACCTAACGCGAAGTTAAGGAGAAAGTGGAATCCGCAGATGCAGTGACCTTCGTGAAATATATATCTGCCAACTTTTTCATGAGTCTGGGGGCAGCGATCTCACTAGGGTTACTCATAAGGTCAGTTTCCACAGTCTTGTCAAAAAGACCGAGAGCACCATCGAAAGCCGGTCCCAGACCAATAATTCCAAAATCGCGAAGAAGTGTAGCTTGAAGACTAAAGGACTATAGACGCGACGCAAGGAAAGCATAATGCCGAACATCACCTGCTGAATAGACACCCAAACCACCATAAGCAAAAGGTAAGGTGGCAAGTCGCCATTGCCAATCACCAAAACCAAGCCCCGAAGCTGTTACAATGCGCTCTAAAGAAGCCCGAAGGGCCACGTCAAAAGAAACCTGTGCTGTTTCAAAAAGACGAGGAGGACAAGTGCGCATAGCAAAGTAGAGTTTTGAAACCCCAGTACACACACGGAGAAGCAACAACTCGCGTTGGGGATCATCGAGCTTAGCAACAGCATCCATTAGCACAACGGTCTTCAACACTCTCTGCGAAACAAGCTCACCACAGAAAAAGGAATTAGCACTGACAGGACCACCCAGCAACTTAACACCATGCACAAGTCGACCAATATCCGGAGGAAAGACGCCGCAAGACGGCTACGAGGATCCTCCGATGGCCAGAATACTTCTGTTTTCTCAGCGTTGACATGGAGTCCGAGACGAGGTCCCTCCGATAAAATTAACTCCAAAACCTTTCCTACCACTAAGGTGTCACCAATAATAGTCTCGTCATCTAAATGCCAAGCTTGCAAGCACAAGTCAAAAGAATCCCTGATTTGACACACTAACGGATGTAGAACCAAAGCAAAAAGCAAAGGGCCTAGAGGATCACCCTGTTGCACTCCCTGACATGACCATAAGATATGCTCCCCGTAAAACAGTCTAACTGGAGTAGAGTAACAGAATTCAACCCATCGCGAGAGGGCTGGACAACGGAGACAAACCTCATGCAACACTCTACCAAATTAAATGCATTCTGGAAATCCACTAGCAACATGGAGAGGCCAACATCATCACCACGCACCTCAACCAATCAATTAACAACATGAAGAATAGCCTCACCACCCACAGGCACTCCAACACCAAACTGAAGACGTCCTAGATAGCTTCCCAGACGCGGACCAATTAAAGCAGCCCCAACCTTTGAAACCAGATGCCTCCAAACGGTACTCACAGCAATATGTCGAGTACTACCGCCAGGCTTAACAAGTGGTGTAAGAGGAGCACTAGCAATGTATTCTCCCAACTCAGCAAGACATTTCCCAGCGAGAAAAAGATTAACCACCTGCGTAATAGAGTCCACCAACTCATCTGAAATAGCAACTGCAGCACCACTCAAACAATCCATAAGGTGTTGAGCATGCAAACCGTCTCTACCACATGATGTACCTCATGGAAAACCCCTAATCTGATCCAAAACAACAGTAGGAGTAGCAATAAGGTGTTGATCAATGGGAATATCCGGTAAGATAGGAGCAGGAAAGGAAGGGTGCTTAGCGTGCAAATCTACAAGAGTAGCATCATTGTAAGGGGCAAGACCAGAAGACGAAACCTAACCGCAGCAGTGTAATGTCCGTCAGAAATCTTTCTCTTACACTGCTTAATATTACGCTCGGACAAATCATGGTCCTCGTCAGCATCCAACAAAGTTGGAGACACATCAGGCAATGTGTCTCACACAAGCTGCACAAAACCACCAGGCTCACACCAAAGAACAAATAGCAGCGGTGATACTCTCTTCCTGCCATTGTCGCCTGACCCCTAAAGAACACTCTCGACTACTCCTCGGAGAAAAGGTTTTAAGGACACAAAGAGGCAACACAAGCAATAGAACCCAACAAGAGATGTCATCAGACTTTCCAATCACCTTATCAAGGGCACCTTTGAGAACCCGAGAAAAACCCAAGCGACACTTAGGAGGGATAGATTTCACCGAACGAAATCGCTTAGAAAGCAAACCATCAAGAAGAGCAACATCAAAAGCTAAATGAGGCTCACTAGGCACCCTCAGAACAGGATTAGATACCTCAGAAGCAGGACCATGCGGTTTAGGAAAACCAAAAAGAACAAACCGAACAACACTATCCCCAGAATCAGGAGGGGCCTCGAAATTATCAAAACCAGAACCATGTCGACACTTCATACGAAGAGAATGTGTCTTGAAACACTCCCCACAAAGCCAAATGCCCATACGACAAAAGGTTGACTCAGCCTCCAAGAAAATAGCTAAATCAGAAGTAAGAGAGTGTCGGGTCATATCCCGCGCATTTGCACAACAATGACGGTCACAAAGATGAGTGGTCAAAGAGGTTTTTGTGAGCCCATTACCCCGGCCATCACGACACCCATTAAGACCCACAAATGGGCCCAACTTGCCACGAGAAGATCACACAATCTAGTACCACACAAACTACACCAAAAATGACCCAAAAATACAACAAACTGCACCCAAAACAGCACTAAAATCACACCAATACAGTACCCAAAACTGCCCCAAAACCACACCAAAACTGCATCCAAATTTACACCAAAAACAGCACCAAAACCACACTAAAACTGCACCAACGCTGATTGCCGCAAAACTCGCCAAAAACAGCACCAAAAACACCTCAATACTGCACCATAATGACTAGAAAACCGACCAGAAAACTGCACCTAAGAAGAACCCAAATGGACCACCGAACAGCACCTAGACGAACCACAAAACTGCCCCCAAAAACAGCCCTTGAAAGCTGCTAAACAGCACCAAAAATCGAACCACTGCCAAAGAATTGCACCAAAAAACACGCCCCAAAAATGCCAGAAACAACCACAATATGCACTCGAAACTGCACCAGAAAACCGCAGCCTAAAACACCCGCAATAGCAGCCTGAAATGAAGCCTGAAAACACACCAGAAACACGCCGGAAAACGCAGCAGAAACACACCTTAAAAGACCGCCGGAAAAACTCGACTAGATTGCCGTAAAAAGGGCCTGATAACACGCACGCTGAATCCAAAATAGAAACCCTACGAAGTGACCGTAACGCTATAACATGCAAGCCTGAAAACCGCACGAAAGAAACCAGATTTTGTCTTGAATTGTGCCCGGAAATCAAACCCTGAACAACAAGAAACCGAAGTCGCTGCCACGAACACTTCACCTGACTGAAGTACGCCTGAAATATGCCGAGAAACCTACCAAAAAATTATTATTAATATTATTATTTATTATAATTATTGGCATTATTATTATTATCTCAAAACCAAAAGCCATACAACCTACAATAAATTAGTGGGAAGCCGAGATACAATCTGGGCCCCCACTCCTCTAGCTATTGCAAATCCTACCCTAGTGAAGATATGAGCTGCAGCACGAGCCCCAATGTCTTGCGTCATCGAGAACCTTTGAATCCGCTTCAGTAACGCAACAGCCTCTTTCTCTAATTCCCCAAGCGAAGAAAAGGAGAAGGGAATGAAACCATATCCAATTGCCTGACATCGAGCTTCATACTTAACCCGCTTCATACTTTTTAGAACTCCCTTGCAGAGTAGTAATGGTGATGTGAGAAGACAGAGTGAAGTAAAGAGGGAAGAGAGGAGAGAGAAACTTAAATTAGAGGGTAAAGTTGGAGGGAAAAAAAGGGGGAAAGAATAATAAAAGGGGGGTGTGACCGGAACACGTGCTCCTCACGTGCAGGTCAACACCTGAAAACCAAGTCAAAGGTCAGAAACCGGGCTAAGGTGTGACCTCGAAAAAAAATGTGGTTTTAGGTGTGTTTTTACAATAAAAAAAAAATTATAAGGTGTATTTTTACAAAAAAGTTGTTATAAAAGGTGGTTTTTTGTAATTTTTCATTATTATTATTATTATTATTATTATTATTATTATTACTACTACTACTACTTTCACTCAATTGTGTTAAATTAGTTTCCAAATAAGAGTTGAGATCAATGGGATGATTAAAAAAAAAAAGGATGAATATTTGGATTATTTTGGAATTGTGATGAGTTTTTGGATTTTGTGGGATTTTATTCCTTTGGGAATTTGGGATATTCATCTCCAAAAGTTTTAATTTTACTAGGCTTGGGTTACCACAAAATTTTGCTTACTAAATATGGGAGTAATAATTGATGAAAAAAAAAAGTGTGGTTAAAATACCGCAAAATTACACTCATTTTATACAAGGGAAAAAATTAGAGTTCTTGGTATATTTTTTTTTTTTTTTAAAAAAAAAAGTTTGTATTTTAAAAGTTATGACCATTGCAAAATTTACAATGTTCATGTTTCATTTTAATTTCAAACCATTAGATTTAAAATTGCAAAATCAACAATCTGCTACCATGTGACACTTCCCAAAAAAATTTACCCATCCTTCTCTTCTCCTCCCAATTCCCATGTGAGCTCATACACATTCAAAAAATTATAATAAAAAATCTCAGCAACCACTCTATGTTGCACAAGTGTCAAAATAACATTCAATGCCATAATTAACAAGTGGGCATGGTCATGACTTGGTCATGGACCATTTCCCACAAAAGTACTTTATTTTATTATTTTAAGTTTTTTTTTTTTGTTTTTTTCTCTCTCTTCATACCTACCCAAAATGGGAAACCATTGACAATACTCTTAGTTGGTGGGATGAAAAAAAAATATTTCGTTAAAATTTGATGTGGAGGAGAGGGAAAGGTAGAGGGATTTTTTTTTTTTTCTTCTTTGATGATAGTTTTTCTATTAGTTCTATTGTAGTAGCTATTATTATTGTTATTAATCAAGTCAATTGTTGAATTTAATGTCATAGGTGGTAAAGGAAGTCATTGAGGTGGCAAAGACTGTTTATGAAGGCGTAAAGGTGACAGTAATAATGGAAGTGTTGGTTAAAACACTATTGGAAAATTATAGTTAGATAATAGTGAATTCTGCAAACAAGTGGAATATAGTTTGTTTGGGTTTTATTTTTCTAATTTTTAATAGTGTATATTAAATTATAGTTAACCTCTCCAAGGGCAGTAGAGGAGAACTCAAGGAAGTAGGATGCGGTGGCTAGGAAAGCCATGTTGGATCTACCACAAACAACTAGTACCTTATGCAGCACAACCTCCATCCTGAATCATTTTGTAGCCACATATGATTCAGCCACATATGGCCCAACATTCGGTTTGCAATCTTGAACTATTATTTTGGCACAAACTTAGTTAGTATTACTAATCAAGTAACTAGTAGGGGGTGAAGCACACTAATCCAGCAGCTACCATAGTCATGAAGGTACATTTTGTATTTTGGACGTGGCCACTAATTACGTTGGAAAGTCTTATTATGGTTTAATCTAAGTACCGTTTTTACTAAAAAACAAATAAATATTAAATCATGATGGGGTAGCCTACCAATATAAATTGTCGATTTTTAGCGTTTTTGAAGGTTGTTGAGGGTCTTGATGATACAAATAAAGCTCTTATAACTACGATGGGTTTTGGAGGCTTGTTGAGTTTGCAAAATACGACATTGTCAAGGCCTTTCGGCTATTGGCTGCTGACCAATGGCGGATCTATATGGTCATGTAGGGGAGCACTTGCATCCCCTTTATGCAATAAAAAAATTCTAAAATTCAAGGTAAATTAAAAGAAATGTATTTCATATTCACCTTTTGTTCTCTCATTTTGAAAAGTTGATTTCCTAAAAGATAAAACTAGACAATAGAAATTTCAAGTTTTAAAACTTACATTTTCCCCATATAAAATGGTAATTAATATTTTGGATTTTTAACTACTACCACCAAAAAGATCAAAAAATTGTTTTTTAATTACCACCAAAACTTTCAAAAAATTTATTTTACCACCAAAAAAATTTCTAAAAATTGTTTTGTACCACCTATCGTTAGGAAAACCATTAAATCTAACGATTTAAAAAATATCAATTTTAGTGCACCAAACATGCCCTTCATAGGTTTAGGGGGTATTTTGGTCCTTTGGACCTAATTTCATGTCAGAATTGACAAAAAATGATTGGAAATGCCTCGTTTTGCGTGTTTTACGCAAATTGAGGTACTTTAAACACGCAAAAGGAAGCATTTCTGATATTTCTTTTGTCAATTTTGACCTCATATTGGATCTAAAGAACCAATAGGCCCCCCAAAACCCCTAAAAACCACGTGTCTGGCACGAAAATCAAAGAATTTAAAAAATTCCGTTAAGTTTTTTTACGGCTGGTGGAAAATTACAATTTTTATTTTTATTTTTGGTGGTAAAATAAAACTTTTAAAAAATTTTGGTGGTAAAAAACAATTTTGTGATTTTTTTGGCGGTAAAAGTAAAAAAATCTCTCTATTTTTTAAAAATATTGCAATTTTTGCACTTTTGACACTGTATATTCCCACACTTTTTTGTAACCACGTGTTTTAATTGTCAAACTCGTCTCGATTATTATTATTATCACCGTTATAGAGTACGTAGTATAAGTTTTTTAAGATTTACATTATGCATCGAGAAGCGTACTTACCCTCATATTGCCATGTAAAGGAACTTATCATAATGTATGAACAAGATAAATATGATTTTAAAAGTTCAAAAAATTGTGCAACATTGAAACATTTATAGTTACAATCAATGTTGAGAATACCCTTCTTTTGTTAAAGAAGTTCAAACAATTTTGGACCCACATTTTGAAATTTTTAGATTTGCCATTGTTGATGACTGGGGTGGATGCCTTTTAATGAGTTGTTGGTAGCTAAGGATGGTAATCAGTTGCCACAGTGTCCTAAGTAGTGACATTGCATATATATTTGGGTTGCCTAAGGGTGGAATGAAGGTGTCTTCTAATGTTTCAAAAGTCAAAGGTGAAGAAAGGGTCGTTCTACGCCGATATTGATTTCTAAAGCAGAATTGGCTATGAAAAAGTTTCCAGTGAAGACAGAAGTGCAGAAAGATGTATTTTTTTAGGGCTTTTTTTTAGTAGTGGTGTTAGGACAAGTGTTTTACCCAAACAACAGATGGGTTGCATCTAGTTGGGGGAACTGATGCATGCAACCACAATTGGTGCTAAAGAGAACAAGTATTATTGGTGTGCATTTTCACATGAATGGTTGATGATATATGCTGAGAAGTTTTGCCTTAAGTTTGAAAAGTTTGGATACTTACTTGGATGTGGAGGTTGTGTCCAGTTTTTGATGGTTAGACTTTGCTTAGTAGCTTTTATGTTTGATGATGAAGGGTAATGTAATGTAATTCCTGACCTATGAGTTGTTTATTGTGTTTTGTTATTTTCAGATATATTGTGCTGGTCATCTAAATAGGCCCCCTAGAATGGAGTCGGTTTCCAAGGGTTTCTGCGTGAAGTCAAGCTGAAATCAAAGCTGTGAGGATTTTCATGAGAAACCTAGCGGAGATTATGACATAATGAAAGTAAGTAATGTAAATGTGTGGAGTCTAATCTTGTCGGCCTAAGATTTTATATACCCCTAGATTCCTTATAAGATGTTTGAACTAATTACATTAGCATAATGCACTTTGAACTAGATATAACCCACTTATATTCTTAATGCACTAATCTAAACTTCAAACTACCTCTTTACTCTCTTTACATAAATTCATGCTATATCTTTCCTTGAAATTAAGTCGTATATCAAAATTATTTTAAATGCCATATAAATATAACATCTTCCTTAATGGGATGTTCTAATTTTAAAATAATTGTAAATGTCATATAAATCTCAAAGAAGCCAAGTTCAATAGGATATATGTTGGATCGTCTTTAATTCATTGGCTAAAAAAACTAGTATTCACTGTGTCTTCGCTGTTTTGTTGGTATACTAGACTACTAGTTTACCCTTACTTGATAACTAATATATTGTTCCACATTAGGAAAAAATTATTTTTAACCAGGAAATGTGGTGTTTGTTGATGGTTATGGCTGGTTTCACTTGTGTATGTAATGATGTTGATTATGCTGTAATGATATAGTCGCTTGACATTTCTTATATAGCCATCCCAAAGACCATTGAGATCGATCACAGTCATTGAATAAAGCAGTTGCATCTAAGGTGAGGGCACTACTATCATAATAGTACTAGCATGGCAATCATGGTTTAGTGTGAATATTAATAGATGAAGTATAATACTTTGTATCTATTTTGGTAGGTTTTGGAGAAAATGGAGTTTATGTTGGATCCATGGTTTTTTGGTCAGTGTTAAAGGGGTTACTTCATCAGTGTTATAGGAGTTACTCCTCAATGTTATAGGGTTACTCAGTCAGTATTATAGCCGTTGCTTGTTCCATGTTATAGGAGCTACTTTGTTTTTTTTTTTTTTTTTTTTTTTTTTTTTTTTATTTTTTAGGAAAAATTGAAAAGAATAATCCCACCTTTGTCACTTCTGCTCAAAATAATCTTACCTTTGAATAATCTAGAAATAATCCCACCTTTACCCCCCATCTGCTCAAAACAATCCCGTTTACCTACAACTTGTTTATCAAGTAATTTTTTTTTTTTTTAATTTTTCCTTCCATATGCCCATCTCTCTCCTCCCACCTCCCCACCTTATTCCATGGCAGCCTACCATGACCACCACCTCTTTATATCCACCACCAAACCATAACCACCACCTCATCACAACCACCACACCACCACCTGACCCCACTCTACCCGGACCGGCAGACCTCCCTCCCAACTCAAACCCCTTTACTCACGCACTAACTCAACAGCAGCAACATCACTCACCACACCTCCCCTCGCGACCTTGCTGCCAATCCACCTCTCTACAGCCGGCCACCACCCTTATCACCGCCCCACTACAGCAACAACAACATCAAATCATTCTCCAAACTCTGAAACTTCTCCCCATAACACCTCACAGGCATATTGCAACAATCAAATGGAGAAATGATGGGTAAGCAATGAATGAAAACACATTTGGTTAAATTGGAAGAACAAGGATTGAAATTTCACATTCTAACATTAGAATTAGAAAACATATATTCAAATGGATAAAATCCAGCAGCAAAAAGGAAAGAGAATTGGAAAAATTGAAGATTGATAATGAAAGAAAAAGCCTTGAGAATGAAAGGATGATGCTTCTAGCTGTTTGCGTGTCGGTAAAGGGGGGTGAGGCTGCTCCAGCAGGGGTAGTCATGGGTGGGCTGGCTCCGTTCTGGTGGGGGATTGGGAAGAGGAACATGAAGGGAGGGGTCTGCGGGTTTTTTTTTTATTTTTTTTTCAAATTATTTTTTTTGTTATACAAAATATTAAGAATCAATAAAATGGTGACACATAGCAACTCACCTTCTTTAACAGGTTAGCAAATTTACAAACAGGTTAAGGGACTATTTTGAGCAGATGGGGGCAAATATAAGATTATTTCTACATTATTCAAATGTGAGATTATTTTGAGCAAAAGTGATAAAGATGAGATTATTCTTTTTAATTTTTTTTTTTTTTTTTTTTATAAGTGACCAAATAACGTGGCCAACCGGATACAAAGCGGGCTAATAATAAATTCCAAACAGTTAACCATTTCCGAATTTGCACACCTTGCTCAAAGTGATTAAAAGAAATCCTCAAAATATAAAAAACGAAAAAATAACCCTCCTTGTCTCTTTCCCCCATTGAAGCGGCTACACTCTGAATACTCCGTTGAAGCAGCTTTCTCTCCTCCATTGAAGCGTAAGTTGTTTTTCTTTTTTTTTTTTATTATTATTTTTTTTTTAATCATCAATTATCAGTTTCCAAATGTAGTGTTAACGTTGATTGAATTCTATTTAGGGTTCGAATTGATTATTGAACTATTGGTTATAATTTAATTACTGAAATGCTAAAGTTTTGCTATTCAATTTTTCAACCAAGAAGAATTTGATTGATAGTTTAATTGAAAATAATTGCTAATGCATTGCAAAACCCTTGAATGTTAGGACGGAACTGTTAAAACCCTTGCAAAACCCTGGCTTAGGCACTTGCCTGTCAATTATTGGATGATTTTGCATATTGTGATTATCGTTGTTTAGTCGCGTACTTCGTATTAATAATTCTAACATATGGAGGATGGTTAAACGAGTCGTTTTTTTTTTTTTTAAGTTCAAGATTAGTGAAACTGGATAGAGTTTATTGTTAGACGAATCATGTGTTTTTTTTATTGTTAAAGATTAGCGAAATTGGATAGAGCTTAATGTGTGACATCCATGGTTTCAGGTCTAACATTTGGGATAGAGAGAATTAATAATGCCTGACGTACAAGCTCTAGTCAATGACTTTGTTAACAAACTCAGAAAACGGTGAGGTGACTATGCTAAGTTACTCGATTTGTGTACATTTTACAGAAGTTTTTAGCTTTTTTTACGAAGAATGTTTTTTGTTGTTTGTATTTTAGTAAAATTGAGGGGTCACAAGCGACAGCAAAGCACACTGCAGAGTTTCTTCGCTCCGTTATATCCCAGCAGAGAATTCCTTATACGAACCAAGCTGGAGCTCTCATTGATGCGGTAAAGGCTGTTGGAGAGCAGCTAATTGCTGCCAACCCTGTGGGTAGGCCTCTATTATGTGTTATTTTTAATCCGAAAATTGCAATTGACAATGTTGTTTGACATCAAACTACAAGTTATGCCTTTCTTTTTAGCTGAGGTGTAAAATGTTGTTGCATTTTAACACAACTTGTTGAGAAAAAGAAAAGAGAGAGAGAGAAGTCTCTTAAACCATTTCTTTGTGGCAACAAGAAATGTTATATAAGGAAATCAATATGAAAATCTCTGAGGAATCGTGAAGTGTGGTGAAATAAGGGTCTAGAGTTGTTCGTGCTTCATATTTATAAAAATCGTCAATACCCTAGAAAATGATATTGCTCCTAGTTCATAGCAGTCATCCTTGATGAAATGTTTTTACAATCCTATTTTGAACCATCTCCTTCACAATAAGAGAAATAATAACTATTTTTAAGGAAAAGAAAAAAAATTTAAGACGCATTGACAAAAGGATAAGATGAAACTATAATGCAATATTTGTTAAAGAGTATAATTATTGTAGGAATTAGAAAGTGTAAATTTCTCAGCATGAAGCAAGCTATAATTTATGGACGTCATTAACATACTTAATTGGATTTCTTAGTGATATACTGGCATCACCTCACATCTGATGAAAATTCTAAAGAGTTATATGATTAGTTTACATTTCTAAAGTCGAGTTTGTTTTTTGTTGGATCGGCTATCATTTGGATCATCTATGCTATGTCTTCCAGTACTTTGTTGCTACGAGAGTAGTATCTAGTATTTTAGAATTTAGATTCTTGAAAGGTTCTAGCACATTGATTCACAGATTTTGTAGAGTCTATTCAAAAATTGGGAGGCAAAGGCAACCACATAAGAGCTCACTTCTTACGTGAACATATTAAAGAAATCTTTTAGAAATCCTCAGCAGTAGAGTTCCTGCTTATATTTCATGCCACTGAATCAGAAAAAGGTATTTAAAGGTTCATTTAATTTTTTGTTCTGCTGTACTTTGTTAAAATTGTGAAGTGTATTAAATTATTAATGCAATTCATAAACAAGACTAGTTTTTTGTTGTTAAAAATGCAAAGAACCTCTTGTTTTTGTACAAAATAACAAGGTAAGATCTTAAAAGTGTTTTTTAAAGTTAGGTACTCGAGTTTGTCTCTTGTCCTCCAACACCTTTGTAAGATTGTCTTAATTTTTTTTTTTAATATAATTTTCTTAAACAAATTATTATTGTCTGACTGAATGGAACAAACAAGTGGGAGACTCACTCGTCTTCTTGTATCTCAGTGTATGGAGGTGATGCCTTTAATGTACGTTGTCGGAGCTTTTAGTGACCTTCCATCTGATTTGAACTGCAGAGCTTGCTGTTGGTAATATTGTCAGGAGGGTGCTACATATTATTAGAGAGGAGGATTTATCTCTTACTACCGCTGCTATTGGTGACCTAAATATATCAGTTGGAAGTGATGATGATGAAGATGACAGAGATGATCATCCTGTTCTGTCAGCAGCCGCAGTAGCTGCTGCAGCAAGGAGCACTTTGCGCCCACCATCACTACATACTCTTCTTGAAGATGTACCCAATGCTTCTGCTGCTCCCCTTTCTTCATCTGGGGGTGATTCTGAAGGAAAAAGCAAGTGTAAGTTTGTGCACTTGACACGAACCTTGCTGTAGCGCATTGTTTTCTTTATGTAAAAATGAGTCTGTTTTGTCACTGCTATATAATGGATATTTCAATCCCTACCAGCGCTTCTAGATGCACTTTTAAAGCTTTATTTGTATTTGTAAGCCCTTTTGCTGGACTTCATAGCCAACCTTATTTTGTCCAGCCTCAATGTACCTGCCTTCCATTAACTTCATCAAATTTGCTCTCTGCCTTATT
Organism: Chenopodium album; assembly: GCF_948465745.1. Lineage (NCBI taxonomy): Eukaryota > Viridiplantae > Streptophyta > Magnoliopsida > Caryophyllales > Amaranthaceae > Chenopodium > Chenopodium album. Next base: position 39,093,926 of record NC_137844.1, read on the forward strand.
GTCTTTTAAGTCAAATGTCATAATTTGCACTCTTTGCCCTTTGGCTGTCAACATTTCCTTTGTATAACAGCTTATATAATTGTTTGAGGGCCACCAATGTGTGTGATTGTCTGCTCAGCTGCTCATTTTGAATAAGAGATATTATTATATATTTTCTTTACTCTAATTAGAGTTGAATAAATAAAATAACTCAGAATTCTAGGTTACTGGGTTTACCAATAGAAGCTGATACAGTACCCTGATAAGGAGAATGATAGTCTTTGAAAGGGCTTGATAGGAAGAATGGTGCTATAGTAAGATTATCTGGAGCTTACCATTTTTCCTTTTTCTACTGATTAAATTATGATTGCATTTTGCAGCTGCTGATAAGAGTTTAAGGATTCGAAAACTGAAGCATGATGTCATTGAATCTGTTAATGAGCTCATTCAGGATATAGACACTTGCCATGAGCAGATTGCTGAGCAAGCAGTTGAGCACATTCATCAAAAGTATGTTCTTGTTTTTACTTCTATAACATGGGTAATTTGTTGCCTATTTTGGACGGTTCCTTATGACGATTCATGTTAGCCGACCCCAAATCATTTTGGGACTAAGGATTTGTTGTTGCTGTTGATGTTGTTGTATATGCATAACAAATGTGAAATTATTATTGAACAGTTTTGCTGCCATAGGAAGGTGTTGATTTTCCTTTTGATCTTTATCCAATTTAATTGCCTTTCTACTTGTAGTATATGCTTTAACCTTATCTAAATGTTGGATATAAGTGAGTGTTCTTTCTTAGTTTCACGAGCGCTGCTACTGCCTATCAATATTTGCAGAAATTAAGAGTTTAGAGAGAGAAAATTATAAAATAATTTGGGATATGATTTTTGTTATTTCCACAGGACTCTCCTATTTTCACAATGCCTCATTCCATGTTTCTCTTCTGCTTTTTATTACATCATACTACTTGGCTTGTTCACTACTTTACTGCCATAAAAAAAATAAAATAAAATAAAAAAAAATAAATAAAAAATAACATGACAATCTCGTGATGCCTGTCTCTTCTTTCTCTTGTAAGTCGTAACCATTTCTTCTAATCATTCTTAGTTGTCCTCATCTGACTTCTTTACCCTTCATCTTCCTCATTGCTTTGGATATGAGTGTGGGACCTTCTTGTGTTGGTTCCTAGCAGGTTCATATCTAGAAGGGATTGTTTTTGTCTATATGATCTTTTACCTGCTTAATTGATTAGTTAATCAATTAAGATCAAGTACCTGTTCACAATCTGTCTGGCTGTCTGGCATATGGAATTTAGTTTGGCTGCGCTGCTACGTTTGCCTAATTTTCACCTGTTTTTGAATTCATGTTTTCTGGCCTCGTGATCTTGAGGATGTAATGATTGATGCCCATTATACATGAAGTCATGAACAAGGAAAAAAATGCTTTTTTGTTGTGATTTGACATCTTCTGTTTGCTAAGATTTATTCTAGGCTTTCTTGAATGAGGCTGTCATTATACATGCAACTATGTGTACGTAGGCGCGTGTGTGTTTGTGTGATAATTTCCTTTTAACGAGGCTTGTTCTATCTGCTCATTAAACCATGACTATTGCAGTGAGGTAATTTTGACTTTAGGACGGTCAAGAACTGTGATGGAATTTCTCTGTGCTGCAAAGGAAAAGAAACGGTCATTCAAGGTCTTTGTTGCGGAAGGTGCTCCAAGGTACAAACATTTTCCTTGCATTTTGTTAAGTTAGGTGCAAAGCCAGTAAATATACAATCTTCGCATAACATTTGTCTAGGATCTTCTTCAGAAGATGAGAGCTTAAGTAAAAATGATGCACCTATTAAACCTATATTTTGAAATTTCTTTCTGAGATAATCTATGAAAGTTTGCTTACATTAGGCCTTCTTTTCTATATTTCTGATTTTGTAAAAAGGTGAGTTGATATCACTACATGTCTACATCTTCTTTAACTCTCTCAAGTGAGTGGGATAGAATAATAGTTCTCCTTAGACTACAAGTATGCATGTTAGAGCTTTAGAGGATTATCTAATAAGTTTGGTACTCCATAAAATAGAGAGGAAAAAAATATGTAGTAAAAAGGTAGTGCTAAATGCTGACTGCTGACTGCTGAAGATTTGAAATTGCACAGCTGTATACATTTTTTGCGGGTTATTTACTTTCATATTGGAAAGTCGCAGAAGTCCAAATGTATCTAAACCGACATTATGTTTAGTATATGTTTTCATTAATTTTTTGCTGATATGTTGCTGTCACATTGGAACCAGGTACCAAGGGCATGTTCTTGCCAAAGAATTGGTGGCTAGAGGTTTGCAGACCACTGTGATTACTGACTCTGCTGTTTTTGCCATGATATCAAGAGTAAACATGGTACGCTTGTCCACTTCTGTTCGTGTGTCAATTTCTTATCAATTGAATTTAGTCATATCCATGTATTGAAATATTGTTTGAAGGTCATAGTTGGAGCTCATGCTGTTATGGCTAATGGTGGACTGATAGCCCCTGTTGGCTTGAATATGGTTGCTCTTGCTGCTCAAAGACATGCTGTTCCTTTTGTTGTTGTTGCAGGCAGTCACAAGGTGATTGCTCCTGGCTTTTCCCCTTCTTTTAATGCTTGGTGTTTTAAAAAGAATCTTCATCTACAGTAGGCCTATCCGCCTATGTGCCTTAATCTGCTTTTCCACTGAGCGATAAAATGCAGTAATTTTTTAATCGGGCAACAATATGTAAAGATTACCTCATGATTTTTCAAAATCTTCTTGTTCTTGTTTGAGTCATTCAACCACCTCATCATTATGGTGAATGCCTTGTTAATGTTACCTCAATGAATTTGATCACTAGCATGCGGAGAAGACCTGTTATCAATATGCTTAGTAATTATCTTACAGTATCTTGGCTGAATGTCTGCTCATTAAAATGGGGAAAGTTGCTTATGCCTTTTATGATATAGGGAGCTGGAATTTTTTTTTTTTTTTTGTTTGAACTGGAGTAGTTTAATAATCTGGGTGAAGAGGCCTTTGATAGATACGATTTCTTTAAAGGCCTGTATATGTGGATTCCATTATTTATTTTTTGGCCAAAATATCACAGTCTTCACAAAATTGCATACTATTTGTTTTATTTACCGGCCAACTATAGGATACTTCTTGATGGGGCTGAAATGCTGAATGGCACTAGTATGAGTTTGATCTTGAATATCTTTGTGGATCAACATTAGGCTGCTGCAGAGAATGAGCATTCACCAAAGGTTCAAGGAATTCATGGAAAAAGCTGACCTGTACCTGAGTGTTGAACTCTGAAGATGATTACCATTGTGTTTACCTGTGGATTTGTGGAAAGAAGGCTTTTATCCTATGGAGACCTTAACGAAAATTGAAATTATTTTACATGATTAATTCTGCTTGCTTTATACACAAGAACAAGGTTTACAGTGATAAGCAATAACCTTAAAGATGCTAGGTACACTTTTAAATATGAATTACATGACTAAATGCTTATAACGTTATTGCTGTAAACTATCTAATATCTAAGTATAATATATGACTTGGTAACACGTAAGCTACTTTGAAGTTGCATCAACATGAAATAGGTTTATTGATATATTCTCCACATGTATGTGTTTAGCTGCAGATTAGTTGGTTGGTATATATATAAATAAATATGCTATTTGATCTGCTACCCTTCAGTGATGCTGTCTTTGTTTATCACTGGTAATGTCTAATGTGAAGTATTACGCTATTCGACTGCAAGTTTTTGACCAATTACATCATGCTAGTAGATGAGATTATTGTATAATATCTTTGAGCTTCCTATATTTCTTATGATTTTTTAATGCAATCTATATAGCTTACAAGTTAATTGTGCTCAACGTCTGACTTATGACAGTTATGTCCCTTGTATCCTCACAACCCCGAAGTCTTACTCAATGAGCTGAAGTCCCCATCTGATCTACTAAATTTTGGAGAATTTTCTGATTGTATGGATTTTGGAAGTGGCAGTGGCAAACCGCTGCTTCATATTGTCAACCCAACATTTGACTATGTGCCACCAAAGCTCGTTAGCCTCTTTATCACTGACACGTAAGCTGCTCTTTTTATATTTTATTTTGGAAATTTAAATCCCATGTTTATTTCGTCTTCTGATAATGGTCCTACTTTTTTCCATTACCTGGGAATACTCCCAACCTTTAAGGTTTGTCTTCCTAAATTGATCCCCTAGAGACCTCCAGATGTAGATTAACAACAATATTAACATCAATGCCTTAATCCCAATGACAGAGTTGGCTAAATGGACCAAGAATTCATCTCTGGCAGTTGTCAACCAAGATCCTCTCCTTCCATGCCTTTCAATTATTATGTGCTCTTGTTAGCCTATTTCTTTATATCTTTCCTAAATACCCCCATACAAGCCTTTTACTAGAGATTCTCATGATCCCAACTCTATTTTCCTTACTGGTGCATCTTCGGTCGTGATCTTACTTTCCAAACCAATGCTAATGAATCCATTAGAACCAAATCATCCTGAAGACAATGAAGCTTGCCAGCATATCCGCTCTCTACGTCTTTTCCTGCACCTGAAATCTTGGCAAGCATGGGACTTTTTTTTTTTTTTAACCTTTATTTTTGTATACAAAAATATGGCATTTTAGGAGAAGGGGGTTAATATATGCTTCAACCAAATGCATGTTATTTTAAAGGCCAGCTTGGAAGAGAGGTAATTGGTTATTTAGTTTGTTAAACTGTCATGATTAAAATACTGGATTCAACACATGGTTTGGAATACTTTATTGGTGAATTATTTTAGTTCTGCATCCTGGCAACTTGCCTGACTTCAGTAATCCTTGGTTCACAGGCGTAACACAGAAAATTTCCCTTAATGTAATTGAATAGAGCATCTCTCAAGGTTCTAAATATATTGGTGTCAATGGGTCATACTTTTTATTGTTTTGAGTTCTGTTCTGTAGCTACATTAATCAGTTTAAAGGTTTTTATTTTGGGTACCTTGCTCATAGACATATCATACATCAAATTTTCTTTGTTGCAGCGGAGGGCATAATCCATCATATATGTATCGGCTGATTGCAGATTATTATTCTGTTGATGATTTGGTTCTACAACAAAAGTCGACTGCTAATTCCAAATCTCTATCCGGTACGTTGAGTAATATTGGTCTTATATCTGTTATGGCTGATTTGTGGTGTTTGTTAAGCATGTGTCTATGTAAATTTGATTTTTATTGTAAAAAAGAAAAAAATTATTAAACTGCTCAAAAAATAAGTACATCAAGAGGACAACGTGTCCTTGGAAAGAGACTGAAAATCAGAACTATAAGTTAGCCCAATTCCTTTGTAAGTCCCCAATGGAGTAATTTGGGAAAGCCCCAGACTGCCTTAGGCCCCGTTCTTTAGAGCTGCTCTGCTCTGCTCTCCTCTGCCTGCCCTGCTCTGCTTAAAAATAATACTTAATATTGAATTATTATTATAATAATTAATATTTAATAGTAATAATAAATAATTAATTTTAAAAAATAATAATAATTAATATTTAATAATAATAATAAATAATTAATATTTAATAATAATAATATTATTAAAAATTAATATTTAATAATAATAATAAATAATATTTAATAATAATAATAATATTAAAAATTAATATTTAATAATAATAATTAATAATTAATATTTAATAATAATATTAATAATAATTATTATAATATTAATAATAATAATTAATTATTTAATAATAAAATAGTAATAATAATGATTATAATAATGATAATAACAGTAATAATAATACTTATAATTAATAATATTAACTATAATAATAGTAATAATTGATTTTTTATAATAAAAATTAATATTTAAAGATAATAACTAATATTTAAAGATAATACTAATTATTAATTTTAATAATAATAATAAAATAATATTTATTAATTTTTAATAATAATAAAAATAATAATTAAATAATATTTAATAATACTAATAATAATAATTATAATTGATATAATAATAATAATAATTAATATTTTATAATAAAATTTAACGATTATAATAATAATGCGATAATATTAATAATACTAATAATTGTAGTAGTAGTAGTAGTAGTAATAATAATAATAATCATAATCATAATAATTAATATTTAAAAATAATAAAAAATAATTACTATTATTATTATAGTAGTAGTAGTAGTAGTAGTAGTAGTAAGCTCTGCTCTGTCCAGAAGCTCAAAAGAACAGGGCCTTAGCCCATTAAGAAAGTAATACAGTTACCTTATCCCTCTATAGATCGCATGAAACAGTAACACCATTAAAAGTATAACCATTTCGCTCTGACCACTCACATAACAAAATTGCCATAATCGCATTTTGCCAAAGCAACTTCTTCTCCTTTCCTGCACAGCACCCTGAAAAGCAAACTGCAAAAGGTCTGACCCAAGATTCCTCATAACGGGATATCTAGGGGAACAAATTAAAGAATTAAATAAAAAGGTTTACTTGAAACACCACAGTAGAATGTTCTGTCCACACTCATGAACTCTCCTCATCCTTTATATAAATACCAAAAGGTCTTACATAGAACTGAGTTTTTCTGTCTTTTGGGCATGGGCTGGTCTCATCAACTGTAAGTCCCATTGTCACTTTTGAAAGTGGACACTGGGGTATATGGAGAAAAGATAGGTTGAATCGGTGAGGACAATGGCCACGTAGAGGCTGCTCACCTATCCAAAATCTTTCCAAAACTAGATTATCTTCCTGCCCAGCGGTTTCAGTAGAATAGAAACTTGCGAAATAAATTTCTATGGATAATAGTGAGACACAAGAACACCTTGGGGGACCGTCAATTTTACACTGCTTTTGATGATATCGTACTGGATGATGTCCATTGGGTCGGATTCATGACATTCAAGAGGGCGTATTCAAGATGTTCAAGAGGAAACCTCCACCACCATTTTCCCATTAAAGCAACTTCTTTGTTGAAATCACTCTTTCATGCCCTAATCAATCAATCAATCAATCAATCAATCAAAGCCTTAATCCCAAAAGTGGGGTCGGCTAACATGAACCAAAATTGATTATTCCGTGTAGTCATCCACATAAATCTTTCTCCTCCATCCCTTACGATCCAAAACTTCATCCTCACGTAAATCCATGCACTTCATATCCTTCCTCACTCCTTCCAACCAAGTCATCTTTGGTCTCCCTCTTCCTCGTTTAATCCCTCCATGGTCCCACTCTTCCACTCTTCGCACCGGTGCACCCTCGGGTCTCCGTCTTACATGTCCAAACCAACGCAGACGATTTTCCCTTAATTTATCTACAATGCCCGCCACACCTACTTTCTTGCGAATAACCTCATTTCTGATTCTATCTCTTAAAGTGTTTCCACACATCCACCTTAACATGCGCATTTCCGTAACCTCCATCTTTTTAATATGCTCTTTCTTAGAAGCCCAACATTCTGTACCATAGAGCAACACTGGTCTTATGGCAGTCCTGTAGAATTTTCCCTTCAACTTTAAGGGAATGCTGCGGTCGCATAGCACTCCCGTGGCCGCTCTCCATTTAAGCCACCCTGACTTAATCCTGTGGGTCACGTCTTGATCAATGTCACCATTCTTCTGGATGATCGACCCTAGGTACTTAAAACATTCACTCATGGTCAAATCCTTTCCATCCAAACTCACCACTTCATTGCTTGTCCCCCTCTGAGTGCCAAAACGACATACCAAATATTCAGTCTTACTCCGACTTAGCTTAAACCCTCTAGATTCCAACCTTTGCCTCCATTGCTCCAACTTGACATTAACCCCATCCTTAGTCTCATCCACCAAAACGATATCATCTGCGAACAGCATACACCATGGAACCTCATCTTGAATTGGTCTAGTTAATTCGTCTAGAACCGTTGCAAAAAGAAAAGGGCTTAATGCAGACCCTTGATGCAATCCGATTGTAATAGGGAAATCTTTTGTCAACCCTCCGCATGTCCTCACATTTGTTGACACATCCCGATACATATCCTTAACTAGGTCTACATACCTTCGTGGGATACCTTTCTTCAACATTGCCCACCAAAGTATCTCTCTTGGCACCTTGTCATATGCCTTCTCTAAATCAATAAAGACCATATGAAGATCTTTCTTCTTTCATGCCCTAAATCTCTCTCTAATTTTGGACGACATACTAATTCCCAACTTCCAATATATTTATTTTTTGAACCTCCCCTATATAATAAACCCTGCATCAACCTGTCAATATTATGTGCAATAGCAACTGAAGTTTTGAAAAGAGAGAGACAGTAGAGAGGTGTACTAGAAAACAAAGATTGGATACCAAGTGCATGAGAATTGAGAGTTGGGGTTTTGGAGTGTTGTGGTTAAGTGCTGCAAAATTGACTCTTATATTATATATAAGATTATTTTATTAATATTTCCCCACTCCCATACAGCACCAAGCTACAATGCCCCAGCCTACCTGGCCAGCCGCTAGTCAACTGAACAAACACCACCCCCCTTCCCCACACCACCAGCTAACACCCTTTCTTGCAATCATTCCCTCCTCTGCCCCAACAGCCCCTTCCGCAACACAGCTACTGAATTCCCTACCTCTATTGTGTGCCTTGTGCCATGGCCTACCACCAACTACCCAGCCACCACCCCAATCTCAGTTATCCAGAATCCTAAATGCTACTGCCTTTCCCGTTTCCTGACATAAATTCTCTAGCTATCCGGAATCCTCAACGCTACTGCCTTTCCCATTTCCTCACATTAAATATCTAGCTCCTCACGTGCTGCCTCATCTCTCCCTTATCCCAAGCCAAGCCTTTCCCCTTTAGCCTTTTCCACACACGAACTCTACAACAATCGGCGCCCATTGCTCTTTGATTTGCCATTATTCACTGGGTTACCCCCTTGTCATTGGCACCCATTAGGGCCATTACAACTACCATTTCCCCCTCTTCCCTTCATATTAGGCGGTCTGGAGGAAGAGAAATGTCTACTGGTGGCATGGGGAAGGGGTGGTGGTTACTGTTGGTGGCACAGGTAAGGCTACTCAGCTAGTAAAGCTGAGGTTTCAGATGTGACAAGGTGGAGGAGAGCAGAGGAGATGAATAAGGGAAGTAAATGAAATTAGGGGAAAAAAACTTGCTTTCTCTTTTCTTTTTAAACACTTACTGATCATTGTTACAGAAAATACATTTTAAGGTCTTGGAAATTACTAAATAAAAGCACACGGATTTTTTGGTGCAATGCGAAAAAAAAAATATTTGGTTCACCAAATGTAAAGTGCAAAAGTAGAGTATAACCAATATTGCCACAGTTTCTCCAAATGTTTTCTGAAGGTGCCATTCTTTGCTCTGACATTTTTTGGGTTAATTGGCAGGTCTTGTATGAATTTACGACCTTGAAAGACTGGCTGTGAATTCAGCGAGAGATTTGTAGGTCGAAAAGGTTGAAGTGGTTGGTGGTAGCCTATCATTCTCAAATGTGAGACCAAAGTTTTGCTAACACACCTTGTTCTATCCCGCCACTCCCAAGCGGAAATAATGGGAAACCGTACGGGGAGACTAACTGATGGTTACTTTTGCTCATGTGGGTGAATATAAACAGCTAGATCCTTTAAGCTGTTATTGTAGATGTAAAAGTAAAAATCTCAAATTTCAGTTGCTGTTTATTGGTAGCATTCAACTGGTTATTGGTATTTAAATTGCACATGGTAAGAGTAAATTGAGGCTTTAAATAACGAAGAAAATTACCTCTTAACACGTTTTGCCACCCACTTTCATTAGCTTTCACCTTATGGGAGTATTAAATTTTGATTTCACAACCTCCCAATCGAAAAGCAAAGGAACTACAAACTGATCTAAGCTAATATAATGTATGTAACAGAATTTCATTTAGTAATTTTCACTTATAACATATGTCAAAGCGTCTCAAATTATATTCGACAACTGAGAAAAGTGCAAAATCATTTATATTATTTTATTTTTGAGCATATTATACATGTTAATGGTATTTTTTTTTTTTTTTTTTTTTTTGGAGGAAATTACATGTTAGCGATTTCATTTGGGGTTGCTCAAGCCAAGAATTGATTGTCCAATAATTTGTGTATAAAAATCAAGGATTTTTTGGTTTTGAAGGAAAGAGTTGGTAAAATTTAATATTAGTCACTTAATTTGATTGGTTCTCTTAATGTGGTTTTTGGTTTTTTTTTTTTTTTTGACAGTGGATGTAACTTCGAATTACACTCAGTCTTTTAGTCTTTTATACTACCTCCGTTAACCGTTATTTGCAACAAAGGGGTAGCACGGACTCCAAGACAAAAGTTTTTAAACATGATTATTGAAATATAAGGACATTACTTAAGTATTAATCCAATTTCTTTTTTAAAAAAAAACCCCAAAATTAACCAAAAACAAACCACCCAACCCAAAACCGAGAATAACCACCACCACCACGGAAACCCAGAATCCACCGAAAACCACCACCACCACCACCGAAATTCAGAACCCACCGAAAAACCACCCCCACCACCGAAAACCACCCCCACCGAAAACCATCACCATCGAACCCACCACCATGAAACCCAGAACCCACCCCCACAAAACCCAGAACCCACAAATTAAACCACCACCACCACGAAACCCAGGACACCAATTAATCCACCACCACCACGAAACCCAGAACCCACCAATTAATCCACCACCACCACGAAAACCAGAACCTACCAATTAAACCACCACCACAAAACCAAAACCCATCAAAACCAAGAACCCACTAATTGAACCACCACCACCACGAAACCCAACACCACGCCGCCCACTACCCATGAAACCCAACACCACGCCAACTACCACCCTAGGAAATCAACCACGACAAAACCTATACCCAGACCCATGACATCTAGATCCACCTACGAAACCCACAAAACTTATACCATCATCCACGAAACTCGTGCTGCCTAGAACCACCACACCCACGAAACTCATAGGCGACCACCTCCAAATCTGGACAGCAAATGCGGAAGATGATGAAGGAGGAGTAAGATTTTGAAGATGAAGGAGGATTGAGATTTAGATGATGAAGGAGGAGAGAGAAATTTGATGATGAAGATGAATGTTGAGATTCTGATGGTTTTTGTTTTGAGATCCTTTTTTTTTTTTTTTTTTTTTTTGTAAGATTAGATGAGTTAAGTTGGTTATAATAGAGTATGGTTAGTGAAATGATTAAGGGAGTAAGTTGGTTAAGTAAGGGCAGTTTGGCCATTTCTTACAAAAAAAACTTACTAAAAGAGGAAAAAAATTCATTTGTTGCACATAATAGGTAGCACTCGTTTATGGCAAATGTTGCAAATAACTGTTAACGGAGGTAGTAGATGGAATTTTCCATGAAGCATGTGTTTTGAAAATTTAAGTACAAGTATACATTTTTAGTAATAAAAAGTATCGTATAATTATTTGTTTGAATATAAGTATTTATTTTTAGCATTAAAACAATTAGTTACTCCATAATTGAAAGTAGACCTGATCAAAGTTAGCCCAACTGCTGGCTCGGGTTTGGGCAAATTTTTCTGGCTCAAAAGTCAGGCCTAGCCCAGCCCATGTTTTGCCTCAAGCTTGGACATGCGTGTTAAGCATTTTTTTGGCCCAACCTATAATAAGCCTAAAAATCCCGTATGGCCCAGTCATTCTTGGCGAGTTTGGGCAAGCGATTTCCAACTCAAATCTTGGCCCGACCCAGCTCGAGAAACGGATTGATTTTTTGGCCTTGGCCCGACTCGCACTTTGATTAGGTCTATTTGGGAATATGTAATGCATTCTTGATCTTGTTTTACTTTGATTGTTATTCAAACAACTAAAAGTTGGTTATAGTTTGAACGATTGTAGGCATGAAAATTTGTACATGTGCCACGTGCCCACATTGGCACATTGGATGTTATATGAAAAAAAAAAAAAAAAAAAAAAAAACTCAATGATGTTTGACTATTAATTAAAATAAGTTATTAGGGTGAAATAAATTAAACTAGTTTATTTTAGTCATTTTAATTAAACTTATTAATTCAATGGTAAAAGTTCAACCAAGAGGGTTAAATTATAATTATGTGTTAAGCCCGGCCTAATGTATATTAAACCCTAAGAGTCCCCTCACTTTGACATACCTCATTCAATGCAAATAGAGTGGTTGCTACGGAACTAGTGTGTGGTTTGGACGATGCCCCGGGTTACTAGTTTGTATTTCTTTAATTTGATAATTATGTTCGGCTATTTGTATAGCAGGTGTATGGTCCAGGCGTTGCCTTGGGTGTTATTATTATTAGGTTATTTTTTTTACCTCATATGTGTTTATTTTCTAATCTTATGAAAAATAAATAAATTATACAATCTCTAATTTACGAGTACTTAATAAATGAAAAGAATCTAATCTAATATATAGATATAAATGGGAGTTTTTTCCCAAGTTTTTAGAGAGCCACGTAGGATTTTATTTTTTCAGCGTGCCATGTAGAATAATAAATTTTAGTGGTAGCCAATTAAATATGAGATTATTAATTTCTTTTATAATTAAATAATTTAAATGACACGTAAACAAAATTGATGAATGAGATTTTTCAGTTTAAATTAATTAAATATAAAATATTATCTTTTGATATTAGGAATTTTATCTAAATACATAACAAATTTTAGCACATATATATATATATAATTTTTTTTTTAAATTCAAACAAACCGTGCATCGCACGAGATTTAGTTTATTTTATCTGTTTCTTTTATAATTCAATTTTTGTCATTCTACCACGTCTCTCCTTCTTCTTCTTCGGGGGTTTCGAAGCTGCACTTTTTGTATGCTTTGAAATCTCTCCTTTTCTCTCTCTACTTTATCTCTCATCGTTTTTCTTCGGAAAACTCTCCAATGGCGGGAGATTTTATATATATATATATATATATATATATATATATATATATATATATATATATATATATATATATATATATATATAAAAGGGAGTTTTTTCCCGATGTTTTTAGAGAGCTACGTAGGATTTAATTTTCTTAGCGGCCATGTAAGATTATAAATTTTAGTTGTAGCCAATTAAATAAGAGATTATTAATTTCTTTTAGAATTAATTAATTCAAATGCCACGCAAGCAAAGTTGGCGAATGATATTTTTAAGTTTAAATTAATTAAATATAAAATATTATCTTTTGATATTAGGAATTTTATCTAAATATGTAACAAATTTTAGCACATAAATAAAAAAAATATATTTTTAAAAATTCAAACAAACCGTGCATCGCACGGGCTTCATCTAGTATACTGTATAATTGTATGTGAAATTTAATAGATTAATAAAAAGTTGGTTTAAATGGTAATTGTATGATCTTTATGTGTTAAAAATTACGGGTTTAAAGTTAGCTCAAATCAAAGATTTAGCATTGCGATTAATTTAAAATGGATGGAATAACATGAACATCAAATTATTCAACCCCACACATTATCACACATCAATAAACGGATGTTTGATTACCGATTTTTTATTCAAGATTCTCGATCCATCGGCCATATTGCACAAGATTGCGAAACCCCACACATTATCACACATCAATAATGATGAAATCTTTGTCTTAATAAATCACCCACCTTCGATTGCCAATTCAATCATCCATATTACTAAAATAAGGACTTTCAAGAGGTTATATAGCTACCAAAAAACGTGGGTTAAGTAGCAAGTTCTTCTCTAGAGGTGAAGAGCTTCTCACTACCCACTTATCCATTCTCTCTCCTCTTCACGTTACCCAATTATTCAACCCTAAAAATCTATAACTGCACGCAATCAAGTGTTTTGAACCAATAATTTCTGGGTTTGTTGTTGAATTTTATTGGGTATTGTTTGAATTTGATGGTGGGTTTTTGAGAGGACCCAATTTTGAAGAAGTATAAAGAAAGAGGAGATAGAAAATTAGATGGGATTTGGGGAAGAAATTATGTTTGGGGGTGGTGATAATTATGATGGATTGAGAAGTTTTGTAAGGAGAAAACGTGTGGATTCAGAAAATAGCAACCACAATTCTTCTTCAACTGGTGGGCACCAATTAGCTAAAGCTTTGACTGTTCCTGATCTTGTTGCTATTGGTAATTTCACTTTCCTTTGTTTAAGTTTTGTTATGGTAATATTTTTTTGTATGTCAATTCAATTTATGTAATGGTTTACTTGAATATGACCTTGTTTTATTGCTGACAATCATTCGTTTATATTATGTATGAAGTAGTGTTACCGTTTTAGAACTCTGTTATGGTAGAGTATATTTTCGTAGATTATATTTTCGATGTAGAGAGTGGACAAAGGACACTAATGGAGACGGGATTTATTATTTGGTTTGGGTATTACCCTTCAGGCATTAACCAAACAAACTAGTTGGCATTCGCATTATATTTAAGTAATCGATTGCTGACTATAGTAATAATCATATATATCAATATAGAAGGTTGGTATATGATGCAAAAGTGAGGTGGGATTCAAACTGGGAATATTCAATTACTCAAGTTGAGATTTTGCTACTTGTGATTGTAGGTTCTGTATGAAATTACTCAATAAGTATATACTAAGTAGATATATGCTTATAACAGCTGGTGTTAGTCAAAAGGAGATGGCATATTATGTATAAGTTTTTCATAAGTTAGCAGTTCACTATTAGTAGTTTGCTTTTTGGATGTGTAAGCTAATTCATATGGAAAGGTGTAGCATAAGGTAAAGTAACATTTTAAGCCGTAATAGGGCTATGAATATGATACTTATGATCATTCTTATGCAACACTCGCTGTGTAAAAGTTGAGTGGGAGAATATTTTATTCAAAAAAATGATAATGTGAGTATATGCGAGGACCATGGGAAGCTAGAGAAATAATTTTAAAAAAATAGCAAATGGGGTTAACGGTAGGAGAAAGAAAGGGATATTTCCATTTAAGTGATGCACTTATTCAGATACGGAGGGAGTATGAGAGAGTGGGTTATATGTGTGGTTTGGTTTCCAATATTAGAGTATGGAAGCTCATGATAGCTATGGGTGAAGCACTCATTGTGTTGATGTCAAGGTAGATGTAAAAGCTCATGAATGCTTTGTAGAGTTTAAATCTATTTCTTTGTCAAACATCTATGGAAGCTCATGAATGCTATGGGTGAAGCACTCATTGTGTTGATGTCAAGGTAGATGTAAAAGCTCATGAATTCTTTGTAGAGTTTTAAATCTATTTCTTTGTCAAACATGGGAGTTTGACAAAGAAATAGATTTAAAACTCTACAAAGGATGGAACTCCCACTAAGCTCCTATAATTCCCAATCCCTTTTTGAATGAAATCATGTATATTCCTAGAAAAGCTATCATCATCGCTCAGCCAAATGAAAGATGAATGAGGATGATGTGAAGTTGACAATCTTTAAAGAGAATGGAAAAAGGATACTAAGAGGTTGACTTCGTGTCCAAGAATCCTCTCTAATAACAAAGTGCTATACTTATCCATGTTACAATTGACCAAGGAATGAAGCGAGCCCTTCAATTGAACTTCCAAGAGCTATTGTGAGGAACCATTTGGCACAAGTCATTTGGTTTGTTTGTATAAACTTGGTTGTGCCTTTTGCAGATAGAAGTTGGAAGGCAAAGGGAGCACACGATTTTGTGGCAAGATGCTTATGTGGGTGCTTTGGCTTGAAAGGATGATATGCTGAGTTGTAGTTGGGACTTTGAGAGTATTCTTTGGTTACTTTAATGGAAGCATGTAGTTTATTTAGCTTCTCTTGGTCTTATGATCATGGGGCATCCTTTAACATGTCCCATTCTGATGTAATGATGCATTACGAGACTGGATTTTTTTTTTTCCTTGACTTCTGGTTGATCTTATCCCCTTACTTTGTATCATATTGTTTTCTGTTACATACACATGGAAAGTGGTAGTACTATACATCTAATTGTGACACTAAAGCTTTTGGTTTGTTGTGCTAGGTGTTGGTTCAACTATTGGAGCTGGCGTTTATATACTTATTGGCACAGTAGCAAGAGAGCACTCTGGACCATCACTTGCTATTTCTTTCCTTATAGCTGGTATAGCAGCTGGCATTTCGGCCTTTTGTTATGCAGAGCTTGCTAGTCGATGTCCTTCTGCTGGAAGTGCTTATCATTACTCCTACATATGTGTTGGGGAAAGGTGATAAATAAGTAATTCTTTTGTTCTGAAGTCTTCATAATTTTCAGTTTCTAGTCCTAGAGGCTAAATGGTACTTTGTAGAGTTTAAACAAGGTTTTGCAAAAATAAGCTTATGATCTGAAGTTGGCTTATTTGTAATTCAGTGTTGCTTGGTTAATTGGTTGGGCTTTGATTCTGGAATATACTGTCGGTGGTTCTGCTGTTGCTCGTGGTATCTCGCCAAATCTGGTGTGTTTCATTTCTTTTCATCTAAATGCCTGAGATACTTAGCCCAGATCTGCTTTGGCAAGCTGTACAGTACTTTAATTTAATGGTACCTATTCAGGAACTGTATTGTGATCCTAATCTTCATGGTCGTTACTTGCTATGCAAGTAGGTTATTTTAAGATGTCCCTTGGTTCCATGCTGTTATGTTGAAAGCTGCATCATTTTTTGTAACCAACAGCAGTGCAAACTGTGCTGAGCTCTGTCACTTGGTTTGATTATGTTAGCTTATTGGCGAAAGTTTGTGGACCTGACCCCTTATTTTGCATTTAAATATGTTAGGCATTGCTCTTTGGTGGTGAGAACAGTCTGCCTTCCTTTCTGGCCCGCCAATATATTCCTTTTCTTGACATCACAGTTGACCCTTGTGCCGCTGTACTTGTATTAGTCGTCGCTGCACTTCTATGTGTTGGAATCAAGGAGGTATACAGTTCTCTTTATCAATTCTGAATGCTCTCTCGTCTCTACTTTAACTTAATCTCTGTATGGTTGTAAAAGCTAATATAATTAGACATTATTAAATTTTGCAGAGTACTTTTGCACAAGGCATTGTCACGTCAGGAAATGTATGTGCTATGATGTTTGTTATAATTGCTGGTGGGTATCTTGGATTCCAGAATGGATGGCCTGGATATGATCTATCTACAGGGTAATATATTTTAACATATTCAAATTTTCTTCTGACCTGTCATCTTAGATCAATGACTATAACCATTTATACCCTCCCCTTGTTCTAGATTCTTTCCATTTGGGGTGGATGGAATGCTTGCTGGCTCTGCAACTGTCTTCTTTGCATACATTGGCTTTGATTCAGTGGCAAGCACTGCTGAGGAGGTAGTACATTACCTGCTAAATTTTGTTCAAAGAACTGTTTTGATATTGCTTCCTTGCTCAAAGAACGTGAAAGATGCATATTTTTTTTCTTGGCAGGTGAAACATCCGCAAAGGGATTTGCCAATAGGAATAGCTGCTGCACTATCTATATGCTGTGCATTATACATGCTGGTTTCTATTGTTGTCATTGGTCTGGTACCCTATTATGCTATGGATCCCGATACGCCTATATCTTCTGCATTTTCAAATCATGGGTTGCAATGGGCAGCGTAAGTTTTATTAGATGTGTTTTCGCATATATTTACATCACAGCTACATGCGAAACGTGACAAGTTTTTAAGAAATTTTTTAAAACATCTGCAGATATATCATTACTGTCGGAGCAGTTACAGCTCTCTGTTCAACATTGATGGGTTCACTTCTGCCCCAGGTAGGCTACTGCTTTTAGGTTTTTTCTTTTCTTGGAGCCTGAAGGATAGCATAAGTTTCAAGCTATTGAAATCTTCTGTAAACATATTTTTATAATTGAAAAACATTATATATGTTTCTAATAAATCCGTCTGTATTATTTCAGCCACGAATTCTCATGGCAATGTCTAGAGATGGTTTGCTGCCATCCTTTTTCTCAGATGTCAGCAAAAAAACTCAGGTCCCTGTGAAGAGCACTATAACTACTGGAATTGTTTCTGCACTGCTTTCGTTCTCTATGGATGTTTCACAATTGGCAGGGATGGTAAGTTTTGTATAAACCTTTTATTAATATATATGACTGGTTTGTCATGATTTGTGGTGGATAATGTCTAAAATTTTCAACTTCTTTGGCATAGCTTCAATTAGCATGACATTGTCTAACGCTGTGTGTATAATTCCATTGATCGATTGTAGCCCTTGGATTTGCAGATTTAGATGTCAGATTGGTTTTGTCATACCCCAAAAATGTAGCCAAACTAATTTATTGCATTTGTGGTGCAGGTCAGTGTCGGTACACTACTGGCATTCACTATGGTGGCTATCTCACTTCTAATAATAAGATATGTGCCACCAGATGTGGTGCCACTTCCGTCATCACTTCAGGATTCTATAGATGCTGTTACATTGCGATACAATGACTTTACAAAGGATTTTGGCACTTCTGAGGATATTGCCAAACCACTACTTGGTGGAGCCACCGTGGAAGCCAGTTTTCCTTTGCTTTTAAAGCAAGTAGCTGATGGCAGTTGTAAGTTCATTCAACATAGCACTTTCTTCTATCTTGGTAGGGTTTGGTTGTTAAAATTGGTTAAGATTGACTAGGATAGTTGACTAGCTTTTGCTGTAGATAATCTAAACTTCGGTCTTTCTGGTAAGAACATGGAACTCTATCAAATGAGAAGGAGAAAATCAAATTACTTTTCAAGTTGTATTTTACTCTTGAGCTGTATCCAAAATTGTTTGTGTTTATATTTCACATTTCTCAATCAAAAACCAGTAGTGATTTGATCATTTGACAGATACTCTAAGTGATGCCAATAGAAGAAAAGTTGCGGGTTGGACTATCATGCTTACTTGTATCGGAGTGCTGCTCCTCACATCTTCTGCTTCTTATGTAGGTCTTCCCAGGTATGTGATTCAATGAAACACATTTTCAAACATGTTATTGAAATCCTTATAATTGGGTATTCTCCATCACATGTATTAGATTTTACAGCTATGCCCCTGTGTTGTCTCATTTCACCTAAAATAACCTTTTAACATTTTTTTAACACATTAAAATGTTCCTTTCTCACAAATGAAGTTGGGTCCTTGCATCCATCAATATATAGTGATGATAGGCATCGTGTACATAAGTTGCAATGCCATTGTTTGAACATTTTTCAATGCCATGTCAATTATTCAGAATCAATTTTGGGTACTTAAAGATATGATTTTGATAAAGTAGATAATCTAAGGACATTATGGTCATTGTACTCCCTGTACATGTAAGAATTATGTCACTAAGATAGGTCATGAGGAATACCATTTATATAAATCATGTACATCTAAGTGCTGCATATAAACATTAAATACATTTTCTAAATTGATATTAATTTAGAAATGCTTGATTAATGTTTGATTTAAACTTAATACTTCACTTTTAGCTTTATATAATGGTTGTGTACTTGTGTGTATCATTTTCCTCATATTAATATTAGGTCCCATGAGAAATTGCAAAATCATAAAGGGTACTTCTTAGAATTTCAGAAAGAAATTATACCTAACATTACCTATAGTACAAAGCAAGAACAATATAAAAAAATAAAATAAAATAAAATAATTAAAAAAAGGATATTTTAAAAAAAAAATAAAGAGAGGGGAGGGGGAAGATCTTGGTGGGAAACATTATAAATGAGATTTGTTTTTGTATAAAATTTTGATTTTTAGCCATCTATTCTATTATATACTCCCTCCATTTCTAATTAATAGTAACACTAGGATTGAGACATAGTTTTGCAAAAATTATAGGGTGGAGAGTTGGGAACCAAAGTGAAAACTTTTTAATATAGAGTATAGTTTGTAGGGAGGGGGATATTTAGTTGTTATTGGTTGAGAGAAATGATAATATAATAGTTTGCTCTCGCCAAATAAAGAAGTGCTGCAAAATTTGCAATTAATCAAATACTCAAAAATAAGTAAGTGTTGCAATTAATCAAAAACGGAGAAAGTATATGGTACAAAATGTTGGGTTGTGAAGCATTGTCACGTTCATAAGATGAATGTGGCATAGTTGCGCGTACTACATTTGATGTGTGGTCATACAAGAAAGGATCAGTTGAGGAAAGAGATAATTATTAGGACGAAAGTAGGGTTACATACATCTATTGAGAACAAAATGGGGAAGAATCACCTTAGGTGGTTTGGCCATGTAAGATGAAGATTGAGTGAGACTCTGGTAAGGAAGCTTAAAAGTGGCTAAGTGATGGAATCATGAGGGGTAGGGGAAGACCTAAGTAAACACAGAGGAGTGATTGAGATTGATATGAATCTTATGGGGATTGACAAAAAGATCTGTTGGTTAGGGCGGAGTGAAGGGAGAAAATCTACACCGAGGACATGTCATGACCTTTTATATATAGCTTTTGTGTGTGTGTTTGTGTTTGCGTGCATGTGTGTGAACTTTTTTGTGTTTTGCAAATTCTATTTATTTTCATTGTTAAGCCTTTTTCAAAAATTGTTGTGTTTTACTTGCATATTTTTCCTCTCTTTTTATTTTCCCTTTGCCCCCTTGTTTGAAACTTTCTCGATTTGTTTTTTTTTTTTTTTTTTTTTTTTTTTGGTTCTCTTTTTGGATTTTTGTGTTCCATAGCCCCCCTCCCCCAGCAGTTCTTTGCTCACTATTTTTTTTCCTCGTTTTACGTCCTTTGTCATTGTATCATTTTCTTTCTTTATTACATAAATTGCGGATGGTGCCTTATGATGATTCCTGTTAGCTGACCCCAAATCATTTTGGGACTAATGTGTTAATTATAGTACTGTTCTAATTTGGTTTTTTCATCAGCGTGTTTCGATACACGTTGTGCGGAGTGGGTGGTGGTCTTCTTCTATCTGGTCTGACAGTGCTCACTTGCATTGAACAAGATGATGCCAGACATAGCTTTGGCCACACTGGAGGTATGTTCTGCTTAAATGAGAATAAATATTTCATTGCAAAATAACTTTTTTTTTTTCTTTGACAATGAAAAGGCTTTTTGTGCGGGTAAGTATGAAAAGTAAAAGGCAAACTGGCTATAACAGCAGTGCCATGGCCAGTGACTTCATAATGAATTTTGATGCTACTCGCATCAGTAAGAAAATTAAAAGGGGTGTGAAATGCTTAGATCAGGCAGAATCTTCTGCTGAATTAAAAGCATTTTCTGTTGGTACCCAGAAATTTAATTGAAAATGGTGGTTAACTCCTTTTATCCAGAATTCCAGATAATACCCAAGTATATATTACTAGAATTTTATTTACTCTCCTCTCCCATTTTCCTTATTCATTGATCAGTAAATCCTTGGATATATCCTACTGTAAATTTGTAACTGTAAATTATTGTACTAGTGGAGTTTTGTCTATTGCTGTCAATATCAATGATCTGCCTGAAATGTGCTTCTAGTGCTTATAAATCATTAGTTTAGACTGCCATGGCCATCAATTTCTAAAGTATTTGCGATATTTGATTATATGTTCTTCCAGGTTTTATCTGCCCATTGGTTCCTCTACTGCCAATTGCCTGCATTTTGATCAATGTCTACTTGCTGATAAACTTGGGGTAAGTACTACTTTTCTCGTTCTCATACATTTCAATTTATGTGTTAATCAAAAAAATTGAGGATCATTTGACTACTGAGAGATTTGCAAATTTAAAAATTGGAGATCATTTATTGCTTAATATAATTACCATTTACCTATTAAATACGAAGTATTTGGAATAAATTAATGTCTTAAGCCTGACTGAATTTCTTTTGACTGGTTCAGAGTTGATACTTGGATGCGAGTCTCAGTGTGGCTTCTAATTGGGGTGCTTGTTTACTTAGTGTATGGAAGAAGACACAGCTCCCTAAAGAATGTAGTGTACGTACCAACAGCTCATGTCGATGAGATATGCAGTAGCTCACAGGATATTTTGGCGTAGCCTTTTACAGCCAGTAGGCTTCTTGTTGTGCTTTAAATGTTTTAGGTGTACACTAGTTTGCATGTGTTACAGGGGGCAGTTTATTGTATCCGCTGCTGGCTGTATGTTGTGTATACGTGTATCAAATTGTTACAAAAGTTTACCGTTTACAAAAATGTAAATATGTAATCTTATGCAAATTCTCATCCTACATACAATGTTTTAAGTTATTGTTTCTCTATTGATGCGTAAGGTAAGTGTTAAACTGTAGTATACAATGATTGACAATGCAGCAAAGACCAGATTGTAAAGGATTGAGGACAGACAATACATATGCAACTTATTTAACATGTTCATTTAGAATACATTATTATTAGGTTTTTCTCAGTATTTTTCAGTTTTCCAGCAGACATCGCTCTTCAAACTGACTTGAGAAAGTTTAAATTTAACTTTGAATTGAACCCGAACAGCCTTAGGTCTCAACATTTGCAGCTGTAATTTCTATTACACTGAATTAGAACTAGAATTTACATTATCTCTCCAGGTAAAAAGAGAACAGACTAAATTATCGTATTGACACATCGTTTCTATAGTGTAAGATGGTCAAGTACTACAAAAACGAGTTGATGAACAGCACAAGTCTTGGTAGATTTTCAAGAGCTAATGTAAAAATTCCACCAAGTAGAAAAATGAAAAGAAGAGCAACAAATATCTTCCCAATGTAAAGATAATTGATTGTTGGCTCTGAATCTTGTCTCTTTGCTCCAGCATTTAATTCCTGCAAAAGTTATGAACCAGAACATTCAAATCAGGCTTCAGTACAAAACCGTAATGACAGAATACTCATCTCGACAGTGATTTAATTATTAATTAATACTCATTCCGTCCCAACATACTAACACGTAATTCACTTACATAAAACTTAAAAAGCTACTCCGTTAAATTTGACAAGGAAAACTACGGGGTATTCCATATTTAGTACTCAACTATGGGATTGATTGTGAATATAAATATATAATACTCTCTTAGATTTATATTTAAAATTTATACTCAGTCTCTTAACAGTTTTTCTGATTTTAAAATATTTTAACGAGACAATCACGGTCCAAATGGAAAGAACTTTTGGGATACAGTCACACGGGTGGTAACTTCTATGACGGTACAATAATAGTTAGGCCACCAAACAACAAATGCAGCCTATTTTTTGGGAAGCTAAATAGTAAATCATACTAGTATAAATCAAATCAAGACCGAGGTAAGTAGGTTACCAACTTCCCACCGACAGTACCTGAAGATGGATATTTTCGTGAACATGCTGCTTAGATAGACAGATATTTTCAGACATTAATCAAATGATTAATCCAAAACATTCCTGTTTAGATGAATTCCGTTATCTAAACTGAGGATGATATAAGTATGACATTTTATCTAGTCTCCTAACAAAAGACAACAAATTTCATCAAAATGCAGGCCAAACCCAGCATTCTAAGATTCGTCCAACGGCTTTTGCTCTAAGTTCTACGTAGAAATAATGAACTCTTAACAGTACAACATTGCTTCTTCATCAAATGTCTTAAGTTTTACAGGACAAAATCCTATCGTTTTCCAATCAGCTGACAAAGAATAAATACCAATACTAGTCTATGTTATAATTTTACGACACATATTAAAGGGTTTCTTTCAAGTACATTATCCTAAACAAGGTCCTTCTGATCTGTTTCCTTATATGTTCTTCCATCTACTTTATTCAGAAACTTATGATCTGTTTCATAACAATCATTTTGTTTATAACAGAATCTGCAAGACTGAGCATTACTTGGACATTGTACATGGGCACTTGTTGCCCACCGATATGATTCAGAATAAAGGAAATTGATAGTTTTCCCTCTGATCTTTTCCAAGCCAATCAAAACAGCATATACATTTTTTTTTCGCCCAATCTTTATTCGAGGACATGATTTAGAAAGCCAAAAATACTATCTTAGTCAATTCTATGGTCTTCTCATTTTTAATTTTTCAACAAAGGAGTATCCTATGATTCCTATCACAAGATGTGCAAAAAAAACATGTCCTTTAACAGGACAAGGACAACACTACTACACTGCCACAAAAGTTCAAACAACCTTTTGTCCAGCGAAAAAGTTATTAATTCTGAGGGTAGGGTAGTCAGGATTGTAGGAGCAACAGCACTAAATACTGTCCACAAAAGACCTGTCATAGGAAAATCCAAAGAACAAGAGTTGGCCTCCTAATTCTGCTGCAATTGGATGGTGGAGCCTCTCAAGCTCATTTTTTTTATTCAGGCCAAGCTTGTGTAATGCTTCGCATGCTTTTTAATGGAAGACAAAAGATAAAATTCTTAAGTAAATTATCTCCAACTGATATTGCAGTAAATCCAGCAGCATTCTAGTGTTACAAAGCTTACTACTTTGCATACAACACTTTCACGCTTATAACTTAATCATTAAACTCATCAGACATTATTAGTAAAAACATCACTAACAGGGTGGAGCCAAGCTTACAGTCTGGGGGTTCCAACAACTAAGTTCCAAAATATTTTTTACTCGAGGTTTTTGCTTGATTCTTCTGGGAGCAACAAAAGAAAAGAATAATTGGCTTAATCAATATTTGAAGCTTCATTTCATTCAAAGATATTCAATTGCACTAGTCAGTGGTTTTCACATAATAGTGCTTAACCCTATTCTCAGAAAGTAAGAACTATCTCGAAATTTCCAAAATAACTTTGACAAGAGCCTTGACAAGAAATGAAGTTTTATGGAAATAGAGGAATGTATAAGATGGAAGCTATTTATTTGCAACAAGCTCCAAAAACAGCTCTCTTCTGTCAATGTTATGAAACCAAATTTAAGACCACTAGGCTTTCCAGAGAATACATGTTAGGTATTGTTATCTTTTTTCCATCCAGCAAAGCAGTTCTAAAGCAGTTCTAGATTGCTAAGAGGCATAATAGAATTTTAATAGAAAGACTAATTAGCTTATGACTTTATGAGTGCATGAATAGAACCACGCATACTCATTAGAATAAAAGAATCTCTCATTTTTTGTGCCAATGAATATGAAGTAATGTAGAAAGTTGAAACATTATCCATGGAAAATTATGCTGCACAATAGATTCCTATTCAAGTTTTCATTGATTTCTCCAGCATAACTGATTCCATCTAAAGAAAAAACGTAGCATAACAGAGCATCCATCTCTATTATCCTTCAATTAATCAATCAAAGTCTTAATCCCATATACATCTCTATTATCCTTGTAAGCTGTAAAAGTTCATTTAACCTTGCAAAAAGCACATAAGTACTTCTGCCAACTAGAACTATTGCGCAAATACTAAAGGGCAAAACTCTAATATTTCCTTACAGAATTGCTCACAGTTCCACAAATTGCCGGACACAATCCTACCCTGTCCAATTCTACCGCCATTTACATTCAAAGCTACAAAGACCGAAAGGAAGTAAAAAACAAAGATCAATGCATAGGTGCGGCAAGCACCCTCTTCTTGCAGGAATAACTGGAAGCAAGCTCCGAGACAAAATCAAAGCAAGCCACACTAGAAGAAAATCAATATTGTCATCTCCCATAGACTTTTTACTTGACTTGATCAACCTTTACTAACAACTATTTTGTCTTGAAGAATCAAAAAAACAAAAAGTGCACTCCTAATTGACCATTCAAAGGACAAATGATTAGTGCTTATAGTGGTACAGCACCTAAATCAGTCAAAAGGTAAGATCTTATAATGCACACAAGCCCAACATTCACCAAAAAAATATAGCAGAAGACTGAGTAAATCACATAACCACTAACAACAAGAAGTTGGGTTCGTTGCCATTACCTGCACGCCGTCGCGTTTCTTGTTAACTGCAAAACAACATCAAAAGAAAAAAAATATATCAGTGCAAACATAACCACATTATGCAGGTAGAAATGGGATAAAATAATTACTGTCTCCTTCACATATATATGGGGGCCACATTTGATTTCTATGGTAAAACCTTAGTAATTTTTTTAGTCCGAATGAGTCACAAGAGCATTACAAATTACAATTGGGGAAGAGAAGGATTCAAAACTTGCGACCTATTGTACACAAGCCTTCAATCTTTGTCGGGCCAAAAACTAATAGACATTTTTATCACTTCACAAATAAATGACATTCATTACATAACAATGATAGCAACAGTAATGTGTTCCTTAAATTATGACCCCAAAACAATTGTGATGAATAAAGGAACACAACAAATAGCAGTCCCTCCGTCCGAAATTAATAGTCACATCGTATATAGTGTAATTTGAACAAGTAACGTAACGATTAATCAAATTGGGACAAACCTTGTTGAGAGTCCAAAACAGTTTGCAACTTCCAACCATTGCCATAACTTAGAAGAACAGAACTGGGTCCAAAATTAATGGGTTCTTCTCCAAAATTAATGGGTTCTTCACCAGATTTAACAGCTTCAATGTACAAAGCATGAGGGGAAGTTGCATCCAGTTTATTATTGATCAATGATATTGCAAAACCTGCTTTTGTTCCTGGGGCAAATCGCCTCACAATCCCAGAACTTTTGCAAGTCACCTCTAAAAACTGCATCAATTTATATAGTATATGATTCAAAATTGAGCACCAAAAAAGTTGCAAAATTACTGAATTTTGACCGATTTGAGTTGGGGTTTTTGAGAGATAAACGAAGAGATTGATTTGAGGGAGATAGACTTACAAGTGGAGGAGGGAGTTCTGAGGATTTTGAAGATTCTTTTGGTTCCGCCATTGTAGACTTTGCTCGTGAAATTTTCTGATCCCTTCTTTGACCTTTCTATTCAACCATCTCTCATAGTTAATTGGAATTGGGCACTCAGTAAGACAATTAGTATCCGAATTGGGTAGATGAGTAAGGGTCGACGAGGAGAGGGTCAATCACGAATTCACAAGCCGCTCAAAGGTTTAGGTTTTTTGAATTTTAAACATACGGTTAATTATAAGAAAAATTGACATTTATTACCATCGAAAGCATCTTGTATTACATTTGCTATCCGTTTAAAAAAATATTTTATTTTACTACCATACAAATCCCTAAAATATATATATTTCACTATCAAAGACTAAGGCCGTTACTGATTCCGTTAGCCACCGTTCAACCACCTTGCAGCCACCCCTCCACTTCACTGCCACCCGTCCTCTCAACTGCCACTCCCTCCCCCCCTGCCAGCGCCGGCGTGACCCCACCCCCTCCCCCAAGCCGGCGCGACCCCACCCCTCCCTTTCCCCCACCTACGCAACCAAACCCCCCTCCCTTTTCCCATTCTTGCAGCCCCGATCCCCACCCTGAAACGGAAAACACCCCATTTCCCTCCCCCCACCGGAAATCCCCCCCTCCCTATTCCCCACCAAAATCAACCCCCCTCCCCTTCCCTTACCCTTTCGGCCATCCCTAATCCTAAACCACTAGCCCCAAACCACCCTAAACGAATTTTAGGGTTTCGCTTGAGATGGTTTTGGGGTGGTAATTTAGGGTTAGGGATGACCGAAAAGGGTAAGGGAAGGGGAGGGGTCGATTTCGGTGGAGAGAACGGGGCTGGGGGCGGATTCCGGTGGGAGGAAGGGGAAAGGGGTGGTTTTAGGTTCGGGGGTGGGGGTCAGGGCAGCGAGAACGGGGAAAGGGAAGGCTCGTTGGCTGCGTAAGGATTGGGGAAAGGGAGGGGGTGGGTTCGCGCCGGCACCAGCCAAAGCTCTGGGCACTGGCCGCCGGTAGGGGGGAGGGGGAAGGGGTGGCAGTTGAGGTGGAGGGGTGGCTGGATTACTTTGTTTTATTTTTTTTTAATTTTTTATTTTTGAATAAACTTAACGGATTCCATTAAGTGGTAGTGAAATTTTAATTGTGTGATTTTAGGTGGTAGCAAAATAAAATATTTTTTTTAAACGGGTAGCAAATGTGATACAGGGTGCTTTCGGTGGTAGCAAATGTCAATTTTTCCTTAATTATATTTTCTTTTTATAAAAAAAGTTTTTCATACGAAAGTGTTTTAACTTTGATTTATAAAGTTTTATGGTAAATTTTTGTTTTCAAAGATAGAAAAATAGAAAAATATTGAATTTCTTGTACATGATAGGCTAAAGTCGTAGTCACCCAATCAAAAATAATACCTAAATCCACTAACTATGCAGATAGGGAAGAAGGGTTGAACCGCAGGGAAACGAGTTAATTTATTCCTAATTAATCAATATAATCTAAATTATCAAGTAACCAATTTTTTATTATAAAAGGAAACTAAACTACTAAGAGTATAAGTGGGAATGAATAAAAGTAGGAGGAAAATCAATGAAATAAAAGCCTAGGACATAGGTTCACCAATAAACAATATTCCAGGGTAAAACATAACAATCAATCATCAATGTATCAATTAATCAGATCATAAAGGGATTTCGCTACGTATTACAATCACAGAGTTAATTTACCGATATTAAATCTCATCTCTCGAATCTCGACTTAACCATTTATAAATTAGTTCGCCTATTGAAATTAAGCCTAAACATCAATTCTCATCTCTCGAATCTCGAATCAATATTGCTAAACTCATACAATTAAACCAGACCTAATCTAATTGCATAGCATTAAATCAATCAATAAGAAATTAATCAAGCATTGATAACCAACAATAATAATTTACCCCTTCATATTATTTATGGATCCCCATAAACCCTAGAAAGAAAACTACTCAGACATAATCGAACATAAACTAAACAAAGCAATTAAAGGAAACACGATGAAAGAAATAAAGTAAAATAAATGAGATTAAAGTAGAAGAAATCGTTACCAAAGTAATCGGAATTAAGGAGTTGAATTAAGAACAAAAATGGAGAACAATGTTGTAGAGAGAGAAACTAATCTATAGCTAAGTAGAAAGAGAACGTCTAAGAGAAGCGGTCCTAAGCAAAAGCATTAAAATCGTATTTATACAATAACCCGAAATTACTCCTAAATAGAAACTAAGTAATCGTCGAAGAAGCCTCCCCAGAAACACGCGCCCTATCGGGCGTAGGGCCGCCCGATCGGGCCCGCCTTTTCTCTTCGCCCTCTTGTTCTGGGCATCCGCCCGATCGGGCTAAAGCTTGCCCGATCGGGCCCGGCTATATGCTGGACTTGGATTGGGCTCCATTCTTGGCCCAATTCGAATCTCCACTTCGGGTCTTGAATACTCGGTGTCCAAAAGCAATCGGTCATGCCTTCAAATGCTCGTAGTTGTACCGCAATAATCCCGGGAAAAAGCTCCAAAGATGCAATTCCCTACAAAACTCAACCGAAACTACAAAAACACTAGAAAACACCAATTAGTAATAAAAGTGGCTCTAACGAGCCAAAAACACTACTAATTATGACCAAGGGACGGGGGTAAAACACCATATAAAGTAGACATATCAAACTCCCCCAAGCCAAATCTTTGCTTGTCCCTAAGCAAAGAGCTCATCAATGAATACATAAAACATGCCTCACCCCAAATAATCAAAATCAAGAACCAACAATTCAAGGCAAATCCAATAAACATGCTTCAACGTCAATCAATCTCATTCATCTAATCACTCATCCTCCCCAACAATTGTCAAGTAGAGCAAACCACATGAGCATATAGAATTCAAGACTAGTGCTCACACACTCAACTCTCATTTATATGGCGAGTAAAAGATGCACTCGATCGTTCTCCATCCCAACCCCTTTAATGTGAACAATGCCCTCCCAATTCACACTCTCGTGTGTTTGAAAAGACATACACTCAACCTACTAGTCGACTCGAAATATGTCAAATCATAACTTGCATTGATAAGCAACACTTTCACATCTACACAACTCTATGCACAAGGTCTAAAGGTCTTTAAATCTTGTAATGTAAGGCTAGGGAAAAAGGGTAGGATATATTTGGGAATAAGTGAAAGAAAAGCTATGCTTAAAGGGAGCCAAATCCTAATAAAACCCATGATCAAAATAAATAATGATCAACATCTCCAACAAAAACCCACCAAATACAACTCCAAAAATATCAAACAATCCCAACTCTTACAATTTCACTCATAAAAATATAATAATGTAGAACTCGAGTGAATCACAAACTCAATTTTTTTCTTTCTTTTCTTTTGATCAACCTTCACTTAGAACACTTGAACATTAAACATTTTTTTTTCTTTTTTTTCGAACTTCTTTTTTTTTCCTTTCATATCATCGTACTTTATTTTTTCAAGACAATTCAACTTCCAAACTCATTAAAAATAAAATACGATCAAGAACAAATAACTTCTCAAAACCCACCCAAATTGTGCAAATAATAAGCACACTACAAACTCCCTCACCTCACTCACTAATAGCTCCCCCAAGCCAAGCTTGGGACTAGTAACCAATGGGGCAAATATGGCTTGTAATGTGGCTAATAAACAACAAAAATTCAAGGCAACAACATGGGTAGCAAGAAGGGAACAAATGTAACTAATATCATCTGAAGGCCACCTAAAGAACAAATGCCTTCGTCCTCCTCATGTGCATAATAATGAGCCATGAAACACTACTCATAGTTGCAAACCAATACTCAAATTCATTGACATACCAGGAACTAACACACATTCCTAACCAAATCAACTAGTCAAGCACTATATTCACAAGTAGTTGGACAAAATTGACGCATGTTAAGGCATCCAAGCAATCAAAATTCAAATCATGATCAACAAATCCACAATGCTCATCATCATATACCAAGAATCAGAACAATATTTTTCAAGTATGGGGCACAGGGAAGCATGATTCATAATTCATTGGAACGTATTTTTGTATTTTTTTTTTAATTTTTTAATTTTTTTGTATTTTTCATATAGGAAAGCAATAAAAACTACACTAGAAAGCAAATAAATCTATACTAGAAAGAAATAAATAGAGAAAGGAGAGAGAGAATTACCATATGTACAAGATCATCTCCCCCAAGCCAAATCAATCAATGCCCTCATTGACTTGGGAGTGTAGCTAGGAGTAGCTACTCCTCATCCTCATCCTCGTCCATCCTCGAGCAACCTCCGCCATGGCTAGAGCTGGCACCTCCATGGCTCGAACCAACACCTCCATAACCCGAACCACCTGCAAAATAGTTAGGGTCCACATTCCCCCCAAGCCCACCAAAAGGAGCATCGACCCCATAACCATGGACCGAAGAATAGTCCACATAACTACCATAGGCACCGGGGGTCGAATACCCTCCTTGGGGGTATTGAAACCAATCGGGAACAAGAGCCTGGGGGGAATAGCCCCTCGGCGGGCATAGTCATCATACATGGGGTATAAACCCCTCCCTAGGTTTCGCTCCACATGCCCAACCCGTCTATCTAGAGAACCTATTCTAGTGTCAAGGTTTTGCACTAAACCCTCTACTCTTCCTTGTCCCCTCTCAATCATATCTAATTGGCTCCTAAAAGCCGAGAATTCATATGGGGCATTAGGATCAATGTTATAATCAACGGAAGAAGTAGGGATGTCATGCGTATAGGGTTGGGGCGGTGGTTGGAATGGAGGTTGTGGGTGGGGTGGTGTATGGTGAGCCGCTTGAGCCTCCCCTTAACCATCTAACTCGAATGTATAGGAAGGCTTACCCTTCTCAAACTTAGTCAAGGTGGGGTTAGGTAGCTTAAAGGCTTGGTCCTTCCTACCCGACTCTCGGTGGATTATCCACCACATCTCGCCACCCATGGGTT
The DNA here is from genome assembly GCF_948465745.1 of Chenopodium album. Lineage (NCBI taxonomy): Eukaryota > Viridiplantae > Streptophyta > Magnoliopsida > Caryophyllales > Amaranthaceae > Chenopodium > Chenopodium album. The sequence goes on from NC_137844.1 coordinate 39,125,580, forward strand.
GGATCCAATTAAGGCCTCCTAGGTAAGCAAGGTCCATAAGGGTAGAGCCTTCTACTTTCCTATGGTCAGTAGGGGTGAAATCTAGGTGTTTGACCGCAATGTGGGTAACCAACCCACCAAAATAAATAGGTGCCCTATACCTACCGCCCTCGGCCGCATTGGCCGCCCGTTGGAAGTGTTGGGCTATCCTATGCGGGATGTTCAATTTCTCGCCTCTAAGGATCACATAGGAGGCCAACAACTCTATCTCATCCCTCCTTACATTGGCCGGTTCATGCCTCCCAAAGATGGTGAGGCCAACAAACCGTTGCCAAAATTTTGACACGGGATGTTGAATCCAAGTTCCCTTGACATGTTGGAGGTTAGTTAAACCCTCCCCTGTGATTTTTTGATAGACCAAGGCAATATGGTCTTGGGATGGTTCAATGGGTTTATCCGATTTTAACTCAAACAATTCACCAAATTCCTTCAAAGTCATTCTCACATCATTGTTAAGCAATCGGAATTGAACATGAGTAATAATAGCATTAGATTTAATCATATTAAAGCTAGAAATAAATTCCACGGTCAAATAATCATATGTATCATAATGCATTTGAAAGAAACCACTCATGCCAATGCCCTTAAACAATTTTTCCATAGGTTTATCAATTCCTAATCTAGCTAGAGTGGGATGATAAACAAAACGGGTAGAAATTACCTGTCTCGTAATGATGTTGAGCATCCTAGCCTTTTGTTCGGCGGAAGTGACCACCACCTCGCTCCACCCCGGAATTTGGAGTTCCGGATCAACCATAGGTGGTTGTTGCTGCCTTGAACTCTCACCCCTTTGTGTTCTTGATCGCTTGAGAGCCATTGAAGGTGAATTGACAAACTTTGAAGCTTTCTCTCTTTTAGGGTTTTTAAAAATTATAAGAGAAAGTAGTGGAAAGTATATGGAGAATGTAGAGGAAGGTGAGAGGTTTAAGAATATGTAAAAATATTTGAGTTTGGATGGAAGAATTTGAGGAGGTCTTGAAGAGAAGATGAGTTTAGAGTGTTTGTTAATGGATTTTAGAGAGAGAAAGAGTGTTTGAAGGAAGAGAAATAAGGAGGAAAGTGAAAAGAAAAAAAAAGGAAGAGGAGGGTTTGATAACTCGGGTAAAAGGCGCGCCCTATCGGGCGAATCTTCAGCATTCCTTTTCTCAGCTTGCGCGCCAGATCGGGCGAGCTCCGCCCGATCGGGCGCGAGAGGGGGGGTCGAACCTTGCTCGATTCCCTCGCCCGATCGGGCGAGATTCACCTGGGATTTCTTTTTTGTGCACTCGATTTCTCCGATTTCGCGCCCGATTGGGCGCATCCGCCCAACCGGGCGAAATTTCACTCGATTTTTCCTTCACTTGCGCGCCTGATCGGGCGATTTTTCGCTCGATTTTTGGCTCGCTTGCGCGCCTGATCGGGCGAGGATAAGGCTCGATCTGAACCTTACTCTCGCGCCCGATCGGGCCCCTGCCCAGTTCGGGACACTCAATCTTCTTTAACTTTTTTCTCTTGAATACTCTTTACTTGTTCAAAACCTGTGCAAAAAAACACTTTGAAAAGGTAAAATTGCACTCTTCTCACCTCTCAAAATAAAATAAAAAATAAAATAAAGGAAAAAAGTTAGTCTAGAAAGCAAGAAATACGGGTTGCCTCCCGCAAAGCGCTGGTTTATCTAGGTCCCGCACGACCCTCTTACCACAATGTAACTCAAGGTGAACCGGAACCGGTTAGGTGAACTAATTCAACCGCACTGATCGTAGCCCCTTCATGGTATAGCTTGAGTCTTTGACCATTAACCTTGAACTCGTTACCTTGCTCATCAAACAATTTCACAGAACCAAACTTATTAGCCCTTTTTATAGTAAAGGGAGCCGACCACCTTGACTTCAACTTTCCTGGGAAAAGTTTAAGTCTAGAGTTGAACAACAACACCTTGTCACCCTCTTTGAACTCTCTTGGAAGGATCATCTTGTCGTGCCATCTCTTGGTTTTCTCCTTGTAGACTCGTGCACTATCATAAGCCATCAACCTAAACTCATCGAGTTAGTTAAGTTGAAGTAACCTCTTTTCTCCCGCTAGCTTAGCATCCAAATTGAGTTCCTTAATAGCCCAAAATGCCTTGTATTCTAATTCCACCGGAAGATGACATGCTTTACCGTACACAAGTATATAGGGGGTAGTACCTATTGGGGTCTTAAATGCAGTTCTGTATGCCCAAAGGGTGTCATCCAACTTATCGCTCCAATCTTTCCTTGATTTGGCTACCACCTCCTCTAATATGACCTTGATTTCCCTGTTGGAAACTTTAACTTGGCCACTAGTTTGGGGATGATAGGCGAGACCTGTCCTATGGTATACACAATACTTCTTGAGAAGGGTGTCGAACTTCCGCTCATGAAAGTGAGATCCTCCATCACTGATTATAGCTCTAGGTACTCCAAATCGTGGAAAGATGATCTTCTTGAAAAGTCTATGAACCACCTTGGCATCATTGGTAGGAGTGGCAATGGCCTCAACCTACTTGGATACATAGTCGACGGCGACTAGTATATAACGATTCCCATTTGAAGAAGGGAACGGTCCCATGTAATCAACACCCCAAACATCAAAAATTTCTACTTCCAAAATCCCGGTTTGAGGCATCTCATGCCGCCGCGAAATGTTGCCAGTCCTCTGGCAAGAGTCACAAGCCTGCACAAAAGTTTAGCATCCTTGAACATGGTAGGCCAATAGAAACCTGACTCATTAATCTTGGCCACCGTTTTGGTAGGGCCCATGATGTCCACCATAAGGTGAAGTGTGGCAGCTAGTAAGAATGTCGTGGACTTCCCATTCGGGAATACACCTGGGAAATAATCCATCTGCACACTCACGAAACAAAAAAGGATCATCCCAAAAATAATATTTAACATCATAAAGAAATTTCTTTTTCTGTTAGTAGGATACATCAGGTGGTAGAGTACCACCCACTAAATAATTAGCAAAATCGGCATACCATGGGTGCTGCTCTACAACTGCATACAAGTGATCATTAGGGAAAGAGTCATCTATAGGAAGAGAATTCTTACCCTCATCATACCTGATACGTACAAGTGATCTGCCACAACGTTCTCTGCACCTTTTTTGTCTTTTATTTCAACATCAAAGTCTTGGAGTAAGAGAATCCAATGGAGTAGCCTAGGCTTTGATTCTGCCTTGGCTATCAGATACTTCAGAGCTGCATGGTCAGTAAAAACAATAACTTTAGAACCAACTAGATATGATCTAAATTTTTCTAAAGCATAAATCACAGCAAGAAACTCCTTCTCCGTGGTCGCATAGTTAACTTGGGCTTCGTCCAAAGTTTTACTTGCATAATAAATAGCATGCAAAACCTTGTTCTTTCTCTGTCCGAGCACGGCTCCTAGTGCAAAGTCACTTGCATCACACATAATCTCGAAAGGAAGATTCCAATCGGGTGCACATATGATGGGTGCCGATATCAAAGCCTGCTTTATCCTGTTAAAAGTCTCAAGTTACTCGTCAGTAAAAACAAAAGGGGCATCCTTGAGTAAGAGCTGAGTTAGTGGTTTAAAAATTTTAGAAAAATCTTTGATAAAGCGACGATAAAACCCAGCATGACCTAAGAAACTTCTAACCCCCTTAACATTAACTGGAGGAGGTAATTGCTTAATCACAGAAATTTTAGCTTTATCTACATGTATACCCTTATCAGATACAATATGACCAAGAACTACTCCCTCTGTCACCATAAAGTGACAATTCTCCCAATTTAATACCAAATTGCATTCTTCACATCTTTTCAAAATTTTAGTGAGATTTGCTAAGCATGCATCAAATGAAGAACCATACACACTAAAATCATCCATAAAGACTTCCATAATAGACTCTATGAAATCAGAAAAAATGCTCATCATGCAACGTTGAAAGGTAGCGGGGGAATTACATAAACCAAAGGGCATCCTACGATATGCAAAAGTACCATAAGGGCACGTAAATGTGGTCTTTTCTTGATCTTCAGGGTGAATCGGAATTTGGAAAAACCCCGAATACCCATCCAAATAGCAAAAGAATTTATGATTAGCTAACCTTTCAAGCATTTGATCAATAAAGGGAAGGGGGAAGTGGTCCTTTTTAGTGGCGATATTTAGTCTACGATAATCAATGCACATACGCCACCCTGTAACAGTTCTAGTGGGAATTAATTCATTTTTCTCATTTTTAATCACAGTCATCCCACCCTTTTTAGGAACCACCTGTACAGGACTTACCCACTTAGAGTTAGAAATAGGATAGATAATACCTGCATCAAGTAATTTCATCACCTCTTTCTTAACTACTTCCTGCATATTAGGATTCAACCTCCTCTAGGGTTGAATGCAGGGTTTATAATTGTCCTCTAGATGTATCCTGTGCATACAAAAATCAAGGGCTAATACCCTTGAGATCATCAATATTGTACCCTATTGCCCTTTTGTGGGTTCTAAGAACCTCTAGAAGTTGGGAAGTTTGAGGGTCATCAAGTGCAGTACTAATGATTACAGGGTACAATTCCTGCTCATCAAGAAAAACATATTTTAAATGAGAAGGGAGAGGTTTTAGTTCAGGTTTCTTCACCTCTACAAGTTTTGATTCCTGAACCAATTTTACTACCTTCTTACTCTCTTTAGGATCGAGTTCTTCTATGGCAAGAGCTTTCTCAACGGCATCCACCTCTTTGCTCCAAATAGTCGCATCACGTGCAGACAAATCTCCACAAAGTATTTCTTCCAAGGGATCCCTTGCAAGAACCTGTGGTAAGCTTTCTTCACAGATATCATCCATTATATCAATCACATCAATTAAACAACAATTTTCCTCTAGCATAGGTCCTTTCAAAACCTTCCCTAAATTAAAAGTGATATTATCATCTCCAACAGAAAGGGTTAGTTTACCATTTTTAACATCAATTATGGCTCCTGCAGTATGGAGGAAAGGCCTACCTAATATAATGGGAATTTGTGTATCCTCAGCCATGTCTAAAACAACAAAATCAACAGGGATAAAAAATTTACCAACTCTAACAGGGACATCCTCTAAAATACCTAAGGGGTATTTAATAGAACGATCTGCCATTTGCAGAGTAATATTAGTAACTTTTAAATCACCCATATTAAGTTTAGAACATATAGACGATGGCATAACACTAACAGAAGCACCCAAATCACACAATGCTTTATCAATGAAGACATTACCAATATGACAAGGGATAGAAAAACTATCAAGATCCTTTAACTTAGGAGGGGATTTATTTTGCAATAAAGCACTACATTGCTCTGTAAAAGCTACAGTTTCTACCTCATTAAAGGCCCTTTTCCTAGTCAGAATATCTTTCATAAATTTAGCATATGCAGGAACCTGTGTAATAAGCTCTGTAAAGGGAACTGTTACCTGCAAATTTTTCACAACCTCCAAAAACTTACCAAACTGCTTATCCAATTTAGTTTTCAATTGACGATTTGGGAATGGTAGTTTGATAACTGGTTGTTGTGCTTCTCTACTCTTCTCCTGAGTAATATCTTTCCCTGAAGTTGTATCCTGCAATGTAGTATCAGAAATGTTAGTTTTACCCTGGAGCCCTGCAGGAACATCAGGTATAACGGAATCAGGATTAGCAATTTTAATTAAATCAGATTCATCCTCTTTGGGCATAGGGGGCCCGTCGTAGTGTGAACCGCTTCTCAGGGTAATTGCATTTGCATGATCCGTAGGTGGTATTCCTTGCGATGGTAGAACTCCCTGCTGGCGAGTTTGTAGAGTAGAAGATAATTGGGCAATTTGGGTATCCATGACTTTATTATGGGCTATAATTGAGTCAATCTGTGTATCTCTACTCTCCATATGCTTTTGCATATTAGTTAACATCGCTCTAATTTCTGACAATGCAGGGTCAGAAGATGGGGTAGGGGTTTGTGCTGGGGCTTTTTGGTTAGAGTGGGGATGGTAATATTTCTGCTGTGAAGGGGGTGCTTGTTGTGGTTGTTGTGGAGGTGAAGGATTTTGAACATTGGTACTTCGATAGGATAGGTATGGATGGTTCCGGAGGCCAGGATTATAGGTGTTGGAGTATGGGTTATTTTGCCTATAGGTTTGGAAGACATTAACCTGCTCTATAAAACTCCTGCAATCTTGCTCCCAATGTCCTACAATACCACAATTTTCACAAAAAGCTTCATTAGAATTATTAGAAACAGCAGAAACATTAGCAACAGAAGTAGGAATAGCAGTACTAAGACTATCTAGTTTCTGGCAAATAGATGTAAGTTGGGCTTGCAAAAAGGATACTGAATCAACGTGGTGTTTGCCTTTGTTCGCAAAGCCTCTAGAATTCCCATATTGGGAATTATTTATTGCCATATCTTCAATAACTTGAACTGCAGCATCAACATTAAGATTCATAAATCTACCACTAGCCGCGGAGTCTAGAATCGTCCTGGATGTATTTCCTAATCCATTGTAAAAGGCTTGAATCAACTGCCACTGTGCCAGATTATGATGGGGACACTCCCTCTGTAGATCTTTGAATCTCTCCCAATCTTCATATAGCGCTTCATCTGGCTCTTGGGAAAAATTCTGAATTGCACTTCTCAATCGAGTTGTTTTCTCTGCAGGGTAATATTTATTATAAAAATTCAAAGCAAGAGTTTCCCAGTTAGTAATACCTAGTGCAGTTCTATTCAAACCATTAAACCACAGTTTAGCTTTTCCACATAATGAAAAGGGAAAAAGAATCTCCCTGATCTGGTCCTGCGTAACCCCATTCTGCCTAATAGTATTGCAGTACTGAAAGAAATCTGCAATGTGAAGATTTGGGTCTTCACCCTTGGCTCCACTGAACTGCTTCCTTTCTATCATAGTTATGAATTGGGGCTTGATCTCGAACTGGACTCCCTCGAGATCTGGAGTAGGCAAAAGGTGTGGAAAATCCGTCAGGGACGGTTGTGAGTAATCGCTGAGCTTCTTAGGTGCTGTCATCTCTGATTCTGAATTTGAAGGAACTTCTGAATCACTAGAATCAGTTGGCGGATCGTTAGGAATATCGTTACTCCCAGGATTTGTCTGTAGAGATTCTTTTGTCTATGGAAAGAGCGCTCGATCTCAGGATCGAATGGAATATAACCTCATCTGGAACCCCTGGGCATAAACAAAGAACTAAAAAGACAACTATGAGAATTGCCTCAAAGAATTAACGTTCTCTGAGACAAGAGAAAATAATCTAGACTACAAAGAACAATCAGAAATAAAAATTAAAACCGTCTCCCCGGCAACGATGCCAAATTTTGATAGGCTAAAGTCGTAGTCACCCAATTAAAAATAATACCTAAATCCACTAACTATGCAGATAGGGAAGAAGGGTCAAACCACAGGGAAACGAGTTAATTTATTCCTAATTAATCAATATAATCTAAATTATCAAGTAACCAATTTATTATTATAAAAGGAAACTAAACTACTAAGAGTATAAGTGGGAATGAATAAAAGTAGGAGGAAAATCAATGAAATAAAAGCCTAGGACATAGGTTCACCAATAAACAATATTCCAGGGTAAAACATAACAATCAATCATCAATGCATCAATTAATCAGATCATAAAGGGCTTTCGCTACGTATTACAATCACAGAGTTAATTTACCGATATTAAATCTCATCTTTCGAATCTCGACTTAACCATTTATAAATTAGTTCGCCTATTGAAATTAAGCCTAAACATCAATTCTCATCTCTCGAATCTCGAATCAATATTGCTAAACTCATACAATTAAACCAAGCCTAATTTAATTGCATAGCATTAAATCAATCAATAAGAAATTAATCAAGCATTGATAACCAACAATAATAATTTACCCCTTCTTATTATTTATGGATCCCCATAAACCCTAGAAAGAAAACTACTCAGACATAATCGAACATAAACTAAACAAAGCAATTAAAGGAAACACGATGAAAGAAATAAAGTAAAATAAATGAGATTAAAGTAGAAGAAATAGTTACCAAAGTAATCGGAATTAAGGAGTTGAATTAAGAACAAAAATGGAGAACAATGTTGTAGAGAGAGAAACTAATCTAAAGCTAAGTAGAAAGAGAACGTCTAAGAGAAGCGGTCCTAAGCAAAAGCATTAAAATCGTATTTATACAATAACCCGAAATTACTCCTAAATAGAAACTACGTAATCGTCGAAAAAGCCTACCCAGAAACACGCGCCCTATCGGGCGTAGGGCTGCCCGATCGGGCCCGCCTTTTCTCTTCGCCCTCTTGTTCTGGGCATCCGCCCGATCGGGCTAAAGCTTTCCCGATCGGGCCCGGCTATATGCTGGACTTGGATTGGGCTCCATTCTTGGCCCAATTCGAATCTCCACTTCGGGTCTTGAATACTCGGTGTCCAAAAGCAATCGGTCATGCCTTCAAATGCTCGTAGTTGTACCGCAATAATCCCGGGAAAAAGCTCCAAAGATGCAATTCCCTACAAAACTCAACCGAAACTACGAAAACACTAGAAAACACCAATTAGTAATAAAAGTGGCTCTAACGAGCCAAAAACACTACTAATTACGACCAAGGGACGGGGGTAAAACACCATATAAAGTAGACGTATCAGTACACTTATCAAGTTTCGATCTAATTCGAGCGAGTACAAGCTAACTTGACTCGAGTTTTGACCTAGCGTTAATAGAGTCAAGTTTGAGCTACTCGCAAGTTACTCTGCTCAATTAACACCACTAAACCTGAGCAATGCCATGTGTTATTACAGAGTACTTGTGATTTGGAATTAATTTATCAAAGTATATATCAAAATTAAACTTTGTAAAGTTTAAATCTTTTTCTATTTTGAAATTAAAATAAAGTACCTATCCTCTGTTTCAAAATAAATATCTCAATTTGACTTTTATACAATTTACTTACACCAATTTGACCAATGTTTGTGCAATACCAAGAATTAAATAATAGTTATCTTGTAGCCTTTTAGGATTTGACTCAATTGAACATCAATTTTGATAATTTATACTCATTGATAACTAAAAATATTATTGGTCAAAGTTTTCATTGTTGTGAATGGTTTTCCAATTCTATACATCTATACATAAATTATGAAAACAATAACTCATATAGACGTGTTACACTTTCTTTTCTTTCATTTTTTTTTTCAAAAGAAGAATACACAAAACAAAAGAAAAGTTTATTTTGACTTGCACATTTCATCTTCCACATTGGGGTAAATATATATCTATTACCTATTACTAAAACAAAACATTGCTGACATCAACCTCTAATCTATCCTACATGTCGGTCTCACATTAAAAATTTCCCTCCACTTCTACGTGTGATGTCATCAATTATTATTTTTTTTTTAATATGTGTTATACATTTTTAAAACAAAAAACAATTGCCACTTTTTTTTTTTTTACACAAATGATTTTTTTTAATGCATAATAAAAAAATTATTAACGAATAGTGATTTATTAGAATTTAAATTATTCAAAAAAAACAAAAAATTATCTATATAAAAAAAACTAAAAATCATTTTTAGGTATTAGGATTTAAATTATATATAAATTTTTTTATATAAATTATATATTGATATTAGAATTTAAATTATTAGTAAAAAATTGTTACTTAATTATAATTAAATTAAAATTTGTGATACCTACCATTATAAATTGACGCATTATACGACACCAACTAAATTTCTAATGAATACTCCATTACATACTTTTCAGTCAATCTAAATAATAAATGATATCGTGTTGTCAGTGACAACAAAATAATGATTCAATTTCCAAAATACTTCCTCTGTTTTTTTTTTTTAATTTTTTTTTTTAATTTTTTTTTTGTTGAAACCTTTCTATTATCACGCTTGCCAACGCATGTTTTTAACGCTTAATAACTTTAATTATCAACATCGTAAAATTATAAAAAGTGGATATTAATAAAATATACATACGATTCAAACAAGATCCCACATGATTATATTTTATCATATCTATAAATCACAAAAGCGAGTCAAAGTGTAGTGTGTGAATAGTGTAAAAATCAAACGGTGTCAACTAAAAAAAATGGAGGAAATAGTTTTTTGGGCGATTGGGGATGTTAGAAAAAATTCCAATGCATGGATTTGATTTTGTACAATTACAATTTTTAGATCAATTTCGTAACAATTTATTCTTCCTATTTAATATCAATTTTACTTTTGCTAACATTTTTGTGTTCTATTTATCCACTTTTGTTTGATGTAGTAGGTATGGTTGTGAACAAAGTTGATGATTCTATGGTTAAATGGTATACATATTTTTTTTATTGTTATTTTTAATAATACTTCTCACCTATATTTAAAGTAGGCATTTTTTTTTGGAGCATTAGGTCTGCCACATAAGCAAAGGTATTATTAGTATTATTTTAACCAATTAAAATTTAGATTTGTATATTTTATTTTAGAGTTAAAAAATCACTTGCCACCCAAGAAAAAGTGATGTATGAGATAGAGTTAAGGATTTTTCCATATAGATAATAAAGAACAACAAAAAAAAAACGAAAAAAAACCAAATATATCAAATCACCATGTAGCTAAGACTTGAGAGTTTTAAATTATTTTAAACCAAAAAAAAAAAAAAATCATACGGGCATATCATATAACTAATATATAAAGCTAAACTTTTAGCCAGGTGATGAGAAATCGACACTTGGCGTTCCAACTTTTTGCCAAGTGTCTCGCCATGTAGGATAGAGTTATATGGAATTCAATTTGTAGGATAAAAAAGTTAGTTTGGAATTCTATTTTCAATCAAATTTGGATAGAATTTTAGGATGAAATTGTTAATTTAGAGTTTTATTTTCGATAAAGTACCAATATTTCATATGTACAAATTGAATTATAATTTTATTCAAAAAATAATTAGATTATAACTCTCATAAATTATCATATAAATTTATTTTTTGTATCATAATTTTTTTGGAGCGAAGGAATTAGTTCATATAATTTTATTATTGTGTGTAGACTTGTCAATCGGGTCGAGTCACGAGTCATTTCTGACATGGTCATTATTTCAGGTTACGGGTCAAGAAATGTTCAACCTTAACCCAAGGTTTTGGGTTCGGGGCAACCCATTAGGCTTAGAACAATTTTTTTATTTAATTTATTTTTGCTAATTATTAGAATTTTCTTATATTTCATGCTTACTTTGCTATTTTTTAAAAATATATTTAATCGAACATTTTCATTAATATTATTATTATTAGTAGTCATTACATGTCTACTACATAGTTTAAATCGTCACAAAACACATCAATTCCTAACTAATTTTGTATCAATAATATACTTTAAAATTTGACATATAGATTAAAAATTTATCTTAAAATTCAATAAACAACCCGGGCATCGCACGGGCACAAAACTAGTATTATTAAAACTCAGTGGAATAACATGGTATTGACATGTGTCGCCCCTCCCTTAATGTATTTGGCGCTACATAAAAAATGATATAACAAGACCTATTCATCTATACTAAATACAAAAAATTCAATGCAAATTTATGATTGAGTTATAATTTGAACCACTAAACTTAAATTGATTGGTAATAAAAAGGATATATTGATTTAACGCATTTACAAGATTGACGCGACAATGAAGAAACTTCAAACAATTGAAGATAACAGTATATCAATCAAGAGGCTAAAGACTCAGTTTGAGTGAAGGAGGAATACAAAAATGAATTAGCAAAAGCATAAATTGTCTACAAATGGATGGAAACACTCCCATCAAATTATTTTCATTTATGACTATATGTAGCTAGTCATCAAGTGATTAATTTGCTTAAAGAAGATATTGAAATTAATAATATATATATTTTTTTAAAAAAAAATCCTCAGTTTTTTGAAATAAATGAATTATCATTTTTATTCTCTACGTTTTTCAATTAGGAAAGTTCAAAAAGTTCCTCCCATTTAAAATCATTCTATATATGATAAAAAAGAATTCCTTAGTTTTTACTAATCGAATTTCATCATAGTGTAACTTATACGTATTCAACTTGTTTATGTGGAATGTTCATGACCTCAACATAATTGCACATTAGATTCGGGTTTTGAAACCAATTTGCTTCGATTAGAAGTTAAAGCTCTAAATATTACATCCTACATAAATATAGCAATTTATTGATTCATTAAACATCCATTGCACTTTCCAAACAAAACCCAATTCAACAATTAATTAATAATCCTAAATCATCAACTATAAGTTTTACAAAAAAAAGCACAATAGTTTCTTTAAAAAAGCGCAATAATCATTTTACCTTTTCTGCTATTTTTTTTATTCAATCTTAACCCCTTTACTTTCTCTCTCCTCTTTATCTCTCTTAATGTAAGGAAAAACAAAACTTAACTCTACGTTCTACTTGGAAAATTCCCTAATTACTTGCAAATTTCGTCAAATTAGAGTAGATCATGGTCAGGACGAGCATTGAACAAAAGTTTCGGACTATTTTGGGCCAAGTCTTCGGTTGAAAAAGGCGTGCCCAAACCAGATATTCCCGGTCCAAGAAAATCAGGCTTAAATTGGGCCGGCCTAAAAGTTTAATTAAAAAGTACGTATTTTTTAGGACTACATAAACCTTTTTTTTATTTGTGAAACTTGCGGCATGCCCGAATTTCGAGCCCAAAAATTATTTCAAACCCGGGCATTTATTAGGTCAGGTCGAGACAAGTTGCCGCACAAGGCTTGACATGATCAGAACTACATTAATTTTGTTTGGGGCTAACTTCGGTACAATTTCAAATTAAAACCCTATATACAACCACAATGATTATTTTTGATTTTTAGACGATGAAATTAGTTTTAAGGCATGTTCCTAGTAATTCTTTTGCGCATGTGGTTGCTTTTGATTGTTTTTGCATGAAATTAGGTTTATTTTGAGATTAGATCTCGTAACAATCTAAGCCACCTCAATCTCATGAGAAAACTTTATCAACATACAAATTTATTGTAAATAGCAAACAATCATGGACATAAGTCACATAACATAACAATCTAAATATAAATTAAACTATCATTTCCCAACTTCTCAGTCCAACTTTCCAAACCCTTAACCCTCAATTCATGCACACATTATTTTGTAACTTCCAACATCGGTACATCCCATAACTTTGCACCGATACACTCTACTCGTAGGCTCGTAGTAATTGTTATTCTATTCATCGGTGGCGTTGTATATGTTGTACGTACATGTGAGGTAAAGTAGAGTAGTAGACAGACCAACATTAATAAATGAAACAAAACCTGAAAAAGTGAAATTTAAAATTAAAAAAAAAAAAAAAAAGTGGTACTAAAATTCCACAAAGTTAACGTAATTTATTTAACATTAAACGCGCTAATTTGACACTTGTTAACATCACGCACTCCGCTAACGCCGGACCATTTCTATATATTTTGACGAATCATAATTTCACAACACTCCTCTCACTTTCTCTCTCCTCTTTTTCATTCATAATCTTTGACCCCTACCATTCCAACTGCTTCTGTCAATTTCTGTACAATTTTTTTTTATTCTATTAAATTAAATTAAATAAGTAGATTATTATTTTTATTTATACCCTTCTTATTTTGATCGGTTTCTGTGACTTTGATATTTAAATTTGGGTATGATTTCACTTTCCCTTTTTGTGTTTTTTAATTTGTTTTGTTAATTTTTTTTTTTTTTTGTTTTTTTTTTTTTGTTTTTTTTTTTTTGGATTTTGGTAAGTTTGATTTTTCACATCTTTTTTGAAAATTTGAATGAATATCACTTTAGGGTTGTTTGATTTTTAATACTGTTACATGGGTGGCAGCGGCATGCATGTGTTAGGTTCAATTAATTTTGAAATTTCATTTGTCACTTTCCACTTATTGGGATCTTGCGCAATTATTTCTCAAATCGTCTCCTTTTTTCCTACTTTTTCTGTCTTTATTTATCAATTTCTTATTGAAAGATTCATTCATTCATTCACTAGAATTTGAAGATTTTTCTGGGTATTTAAATTTTGTACCTTAAAAATTTGAATTTGGTTGATAGATATATGCAATTTTTAATCATGGGATTCTAATGATTTTGATGATGATTATGTTGGTTTTTTTTGCAGATGATTAAATTTGGTTGATTATATACATTGTTAATTTGAAGTTGTTGTTATACAAATGCTCGGGTTTACCAGAGCACGAAATCAGTCCAGAAACGGTAGATCTTTGCCTGTTGCAGGTGGTTTTTTTTTTTTTCATCTTCAATTTTATATTCTTGTTTTGGTGTATAAGTTGCCACGTAGTATTGCGTGCAATGATGTAAACGGGGTTCGTTGCGATTGAAGTATTGTGCCGAGTCTTTAGCGAACTAAGCTAGTTGATATCCGGCATATTTTTTTTTTTTTAAAATTTTGGTTAGTTGTGGCCCTGTCTTTGTGTTGTGTGGAAGTTGTGCTTTTAGCTGATTGAAAAAGAAAGAAAGGGAAATATGGAAAGTGTGGAAAACTAACTAAAAGCTGATATTATTTTGGTGTATTTTTGAGATAAGTGTTGGATCTTGTTTTTTTGTAGCTTTTATTTTTCTTTCTATCAAAGTTGAATTGTTTGTGTTTGTTGGATTTATAATGATGATTTTGGTGGTATTTTTTCGCATGTTTTTAATGTCACGAATTACATGGTGCTAAGATAGAAGGTTTACAGATTTATTGATGAAGTATCTGAATTGTATAATGTAGAGTTTTGATGTTATTTGTTTGCATTTGGCTTGTAGGCATGGATTACGCTGATCCGAAGCGGAAGGGTAATGTCGTAGGTAAAATAGTTATAGCTGCTGGGTTGATTGCATTTTGCCTTATTATGATCAAGCAATCTCCAACATTTAACAGCCCAAGCCAAGTAAGATTTCTACCGTAAAATTTTCATTTATACTTGTATATATATGTGTATGGGTTATAGGAGTGTTTGCATACAGACAAGATGGTATAGTTGTGACTTGTGAGTTAGTCTTAAGCTTGATCGCGAAATATTTTTACTAGTGCTGGTAATTTAAGGCTGATTGAAAGTATGAATCCTGGGCTGAATTTTTTTGAAGACATAAATTTCGCTTCTTTAACATAATTATGACTTTGTTATGTAATTTTGCTTAAATTATTAAGCTGCATTTCATGGTAGTTGTGTCTCATTTGATTGACATTATATTATACTGCAAGGAAAGATAGAATGTAGCTTATTCCTTATAGTGTTATCTTGAATCTGGTGATGTTGAAGCAATCCTCTAATGTTTACATTTATTCACATCGTGTTTTCTTTTTTCCCTTCAGTTTTCTCGCCGTGAAATGGGGGTCACTCATGTCCTGGTAACTGGGGGCGCTGGTTTTATTGGATCCCACGCAGCACTAAGACTTTTAAAAGACTCTTATCGCGTGACAATTGTGGTATCCTCTCCTTTTAATCATCCTTATTGTCCAGTTGTTCACTAGTCATTCATTCTTGAGGTTTACAAATAGATTGTTTTATAATGTGTAGGACAATCTTTCTCGAGGGAACCTGGCTGCTGTTAAGATTTTGCAACAAATGTTTCCAGAACCAGGAAGACTTCAGTTTGTATATGCTGATCTGGGAGATGCTACTGCTGTATCCTTATTGTGGCATGCCATTGTTTATTTGTTTAACTTTCTTATATTCCTTTGTTCCTTCTCTATCAGAATTAGAAATCGATATTTAATGGACTCAACAATGTATTTTATATACTGCGTATTAGCAGTATGCTTCCACATCGTATCAATTTTCTATTTTATTTGTATTTTTACATCTTTCTGCCCTGCTGCAACTTGCTAATAGTACATTCAACATAGTTCTTCTGAAAGAAATGTGATTTAAACACTATCCACGAGCCTCCTGTTTGGCACTTTAGTGCATCTTCATTTTACTGATTTTCTACCAGACTTGTATCATTCTCTTTTGACCTATCTCATTTCCAAACAGTAATTTTGGCAGAGTTAGTCTTTATCCTCCATTATTTTCCTTAATGTAAATGCCAGGTAAACAAACTTTTTTCCGAAAATGCTTTTGATGCTGTTATGCATTTCGCTGCTGTTGCTTATGTTGGAGAGAGTACTCTTGACCCTCTTAGGTAAGCTTTATTTTAGCTTTGTTTGAATGTTTCTATGAAGTTTTGGGTAACAGTAGTATCATACTATTTTATTGTTTCCGATACGTTTATTGTTTTAAACTTAGTTTTAAGAGTGATTACAGTTGCTGATAGTCGACATTGAAATGAAATGTAACAAATTGTTTTATAGGTATAAATTGTTGTGTTAAATACATTCTTCCTTACATTACCTTTTTTTAATTTAGCAATTTGAATTTATGATTGATTGATTGACAGAGATGGCTTAGTGAAATCCAATAGCTTAGTATTGAATGGATCTTTCCAGGATTGACTTTGTGATTAACCATGTGAATATGTACTGTGTTGTATCTAAAGTTTGTTTCACATATCTGAGAGAAGAGACCTTGCCTCTGTACTTAAAGAGATTCCAGAGGAATCTTTACTGGTTGCTTAAACTTGCTGGTTAAGTAATTTGCGGTCAATTGAAATATCAAACCACTCACAATATCTTTGCCAGTCATATGTTTGATGTAATATTTTCTAGTATTAGTCCATGTCTTAAAAGGTTATTAATGTTTCCATGTACAATCAATTTTGGTTGTTCAGATATTATCACAATATTACGTCAAACACCTTGGTAGTATTGAAGGCAATGGTAAAGCATGAAGTACGTACTTTGATATATTCAAGTACATGTGCAACGTATGGTGAGCCTGAGAAGATGCCCATAACAGAGGAAACTCCTCAGGTTAGAGCCTGTTGAAAATTCCCTTTCTTTTTCATCAGTCTACTTGCTATGTACTTTTTTGGGTAGAAAGTCATGCTGTCAAAAGCTATTGGCTCTGTCCTCAATTTACTCTGTTGCTGTTTCAGGTTCCTATTAACCCATATGGTAAGGCTAAGAAGATGTCAGAAGATATTATTTTGGATCTCACTAAGCCAAACAAGGACATGGCAGTTATGATATTAAGGTAAGTCTTCTATCTGAACTAACAGGAATTAGCCTTAAGCATTTCCATTGTATTACAAGTTATGTCTACCTGAAACTAAAACCTGTATGCATAATGGAGTATTGCGTACAGAGCTTAATCTCAGTTAAAGTATCCGAAAATTTAGTATCACAAGATACAAAGTGATAATAAGGTGTAAACTGTAAATAATAAGGAAGATTTCTAGTTTAAGAAATAGAGTAATTCTTATTTTTTTTTTACCTCTTCCCTAGTCTGCTTTGCATTTAAATAAATACTGTCACTTTCCTAATTTTTTAGTATTTTATCTGATTAGGGTCGCCCTTTTTTACTAGCCTGTAGAGGTCTAGTTTTTTTTTTTTTTTTTTTTTTTTTTTCTCCCCTCTTACTCAGTTTCACTGAACTTAGAACATTTTTTCTACCAAGCATTTCTCTATTCTGATGCATCTGATGGCAGCTGGAAGTATAATAATTTCTTTGTTCTGAAATATTACTTCTTTGCAACATCCTACTTTCTAAGAGGACATCTCTATTGAATTTCCAAAGTACTTACTTTCTTAGCTCTAAATTTACCTGGTTATCAACAGGGTCTTTATTAATAATAGGTAAATAAAGCTCTTTGTGAACATATTTTGCTAACTAAGGGCAACTAAAAAACTTGGGGAAGTTTGCAAAGCTTTAATCATCAACTAATTAATGTAATCTATACACGACTTCGAAACACTGAGGTCAGGGAGCTGGATCTATTAGCAACCTGATTGGAATGCATGATCCTTGTCATGGTATCATTTTCATCTTTTGTGTGCTTCTGAACACTTTGGCATCACCCTTGGATCACAATAAAAGGCTTAGAGCACTTATCCTCACCTTACCCTACTACAATTCCTATGTTATCCCATCCAATGGTTATATGCTCATGCCAAATGTGTGCTTTCTATCAGCTATCTGGCAATGATTGGCCTCTTTTGCTCCTTTTGTTGGCCCTTTTTAACATCTTGATTAACACTGCTTTCTTCCATGAGGTTGGGAGAGGTAGTCATGAAACCGGGCTAGAAGTACCCTAGAGGCCAAGAATGGTACTTGTTTTGTCTTGTATATTGTGAAATTTATCTTTCATATTTGTTTTTTAGTGTGTTCTTTGGGTCTAGACTATAGACTTCTTTAACTTGCACATGGAAATTGTACATGCATTGAAAATAATCTCTGAAACTAATTTCTAATTTTTCCTGAGCTCTAGTAGGTAGGATATTCTTTCTAGTGTCCACTTTTGTATGTGACAAACATCGTCTGGTCTATGCATTGCTGATATTAGTCATCACAGTACATACTATGCTGTGTGCTTTTGGATGTTTGCACAAGTTTCAAGCCATTTTGTTCGATCTGTCTACATGATTTTTCTAACTTGGATCTTGTTTCTGTATGTTTAGATATTTTAACGTCATTGGATCAGATCCTGATGGAAGATTGGGGGAGGCTCCTAGACCTGAGTTGCGTGAGCATGGACGCATTTCAGGTGCATGTTTTGATGCAGCTCGTGGAATTACTCAAGGACTGAAGGTATGCATGTATATGTATCCTTTATGTATGCATATTGTGCACTGTCATTTAGTCTTTCATGATATCTGTCTGTGAATATGGATGGTAGTATTTTGTGGAAAATCTTTAAAAATTGTCTAAAAGTGACAACTTTGATCTTGCCGTTAGTCTGTTCTATGATTGAATGTAGTCTACTATTCTGCATGCTCGGAAAACCTCTTCTTTTCTCCAACCAGATTTTATCATGTGAATTTAAGTTGTCCTCTACATGTTTTTTAATTAGCTATCTAAGGACACGTTCTCTTATGAATAAGTACTAGTAGACTTTCGTATTTATGGTCCTACCCTTAGCTTTTGGCTGGGGAGCACTTTCATGAGTGAATGTGCAGTGGCCGCTGAGCAGCTTCTTTTCTTTTCTGTGTTTGCAAGCTCTTATTCCCTGATTTGTGGCACTGTTAATCTCTAGAAGACAAAAGACACAGATACTACATTTCTTATCATCTTCTGATGAACTTAATTCTTGCAGTTATAGCCATATATTTATGTCAGATATTGATTATACAGGTTAGAGGAACTGATTACAAAACACCAGATGGCACTTGTATACGAGATTACATTGATGTGACGGATCTGGTTGATGCTCATGTCAAAGCTCTTGAAAAGGCAATGCCAGGCAAGGTTGGAATCTACAATGTTGGAACAGGAAAAGGTAATGTGTTGAAATTTATTGTTGATTGGAAATTGTCATATTCCACCTATTAAAATTGGGTTTTTGTCAAAAATTCCTCTCAATCTATATTGTAAGAAGACACCTTAAATCATATATATATATATATGTATATATATAAAGCTAAACTTTTAGCCAGACCACGAGACAGCGACACTTAGCATTCCAACTTTTTGCCAAGTGTTGAGCCACGTTGGATATACTTAGATAGACTTTAAAAGATAATTAATTAGTTTAGATTTCTATTTTCAATTAAATTTTAAATCGTTACAAAAGCACATTAATTCCTAACTAATTTTGTGTTAGAAATATATTTTGAAATTTGACATATAGATTAAAAATTTATCTCAAAATTTAATAAACAACCCGGGCATCACACGGGGCACAAAACTAGTATATATATATATATATATATATATATATATATATATATATATATATATTTATATATATATATTTCAAACACCACCTTTAACCGGATTTCACCCTTTGACTCACTATATTCAGCTTTGACTCCGCTTAAACTCTCATTTTCTTTCATTTCTTGGCTGTACCACCTCCTCCTCTCCCCTCTCCACCGCCATTATGTCTCCCCCACCTTTGTATCCATCATCCTTCTCCCCGCCTCCTTTCTCTTCTCTTCTCTTCTCTTCTCTTCTTTTCTATCTTTATCTCTCTTAATTCCAGTTGTTTGGTGAGTTTTTCTTGATGATTGAGGTTGATTTTAGGGTAAATGATATAGTTTTTAAGTTGTTAAAAGTTGTTTTGGCTATTTGGGGGTGGGTGGCCATGAATTTGAAGTAGATGAGGTGCTGTTTAGGGAAGTTATGGTTTTTAGTGGGTGATTTTTGGGGGAGGGTGGTGGTTATGGAGGTAATTGAGTGGTTTAGAGGGTGGTGGGTTTCCGTTGGTGGGTGATTGGTTTCGGTGGTGTTTGGTGGTTTTGAGACTATTGAAGGAGTTGGGTGGATTTTGGCAAGGTTCCATGGGGGCACCATTGGTCGGTTGGGTGGTAGTGTGGTTAAGATGGGTATTTTTGGTGCATGGCAGATGGGTGCTTAATACCGGAAAAGGAATTTCCATGTCGAAATCAGGCATAAGGTGCTAATTAAAAAAAAAAATAATAATAATAATAATAATAATAATAAAAAAAAAAAAAAGAAAAGAAAGATGTATTCTAAAAAGTGGCTTCTTACGCAAAATAAAAAATTGAAAGATGTATTTTGAAAGGTGGTTTTTTTAAGACAAATTTTCGTTTTGAATTTTTCTTGTTGCAGTTTTTGTAGGATCCATTGGGAGGTTAATTAGCTTTTTTGACCTAAAATTTCTTACTGAAGTTTATCTGTGGTAACTTGCATCTGATCTTGTATTGCCAGGTAGTTCTGTCAAAGAATTTGTGGAGGCTTGTAAGAAGGCGACTGGGGTAGACATAAAGGTTGATTATCTTCCTCGTCGCCCAGGTGATTACGCTGAAGTTTACAGCGACCCAACAAAGATTAGGGAGGAGCTGAACTGGACAGCAAGGCATACAAATCTCCAAGAGAGTTTGGAGACAGCATGGAGATGGCAGAAGACTCATCGAAATGGCTACGGACCTGCACTATCAACAGCTATATAAATGGGTGTACCCTGCATTAGGATGCCGTTAAAGCTAATGTAGACCCTGTTTCAGATGCATAGCCCCTGACTAGTGATTGTAGGAGAAGAGGGTGGTTTAATTCGAGGGTTATAGTTATTTATTCATTATTATTATTATTATTGTTAAAAGTTATACTTATTGAGTAGGATAGTTATTGTAGGAAGCAATAATTCATTTGTTACATCATTTCGTTGCCCAATTAGATGTATAATTATATACAATAATCATCCCAGTGGGAGCTCTTCTTGATAATGAATTATTTTGGGCTCAGGCCATTAGATTCACACTTAACTGCAATCGGCCCTTTCCCTGCAACAACTTTCGACTAATTTTAATACTGAACTGTTTTACTTTCATAAGATCAATGGTGTAAGTATTTTCATGTGTAATACCGAGTACAATGTGCTTGTACTCCGAGGCATTTTAAAGGAAGGAAAGTTATGTACATAACAGGGGCATAATAGTAACTTAGTATAACAAAAAGGTGATGAGATCAACACTTTAATTTTCAGGTTTTAATTGTACCTTTATAGTCATTTTAATACCATTACAACTACAATTATACCTTTACACTCCAATGGCGTAATTTCACAATCTATTGGTACATATATTAGCTTCAAATGTATACCATTGTAACAATCTTTAGTGTAATTTTAACTATTTAGAGTACTATTATAATAATAATGATACATTTCACACCTCATGTTATGTACCAACAAATACATAACATTCCTCCATTTCTTCTTTCTCCTTGTAGTCCATAGCCATGTTATTTTATGTGTTTATAAACTTTCATAAAAAGATTGCAAAACTTCCGGTTTTTCAGATAGGCTAGGCGAGTAGGAGACTATCAGACTTTCACAACCAGAGTTAAGCATACAACAATTGATTAAGTTTTTGTATTTTTCACCCTTTGGTGATCGAGTTTTTTTTTTTTTCACCCTTTGGTGATTGAATCTAAATTCAGGCAACTTAACTCACCTGAATTGCCTTTAACTCACCTTTAACCCAAGCAAAAACATAAACACCCAACATAAACATAATCACCTTGTCAGAAATTTAATATTTAACTAAATAAACTTAAACAAATAATTTCAAACTAGTGTGTGGCTCGGGCGATGTCCCGAATTGCTAGTTTGTACTTGTTTAATTTGCTAATTAAGTTCGACCGTTTAGATAGTAAAACTTGTTGGTTTTGAGTTTAAGTCTTGCTATAAACATTTTTTAGTTGTCAAATTCAATCATTACATAATGGAAACAAATACTTCCTCCGTTTTTAAATACTTGTTCCACAATTCTTTTTCGGCCGTTTTTAAATACTTGCTCCATTTCCTTATTTGGAATGTTTTTACAATATTTAATTCAAGTTCTCACCTAGTGGACCCAACATAAGTCATATTTTATTATTTTCATATTCATTCTCCTCCATTTCTCTCCACTACTTTTGTTTATCACAATTTTTTATTCTTCCACCTATCCCACTTCCTTCATGTTTTATTACTTTTTCCAATTTCTCCTAAAACTCTGCGCATGGACAAATGGAGCAAGTATTTAAAAACGAATGGAATATTAAGACACAAATTAACTTATCTAAGTTAACTATAATTTTGTTGGATAAAAAACACAATTAATAAATGGCTAAGATGGTAAGACTCTTAACTTAAGACTTGTTGGTCTTGAGTTCAAGTCTTGTTATAAGTATTTTTTAGATGCAAACCTAAACATGTGAAAGTGACATATCATGTTTATAATGACATGTGACACATATTGCTGACATGTCGAACTTGAAAAAGGTGACATGATAATATATGTTGTTTTCGGAACGTTTTTTAAAGTATAGATTTAATACTCCACTACTGAGTAGCCCAGGCGTTGCCCCGGGTTGGTACTGTTGTAGACGTGCAATTTATAAATTTTTTTAAAGACTTTTTAAAATTATAATTGTTATTGCCAAACTAAAATTGAGTTTTTTTTTTTTTTTTTTTTTTTTTTTTTTTTTTTTTTTTTTTTTAATTAAACCTTGTGGTTTGTACTTATATAATTTTTTTTTACATATTAATAACATGCTTGATAATTGGCTTAAATGGTGAAATAGTTATTCTTCTCCTCGCATTTTTGTTGCTTGGGTGATTTGACATTGTATTTAACAAAAAAACATATACAAATAATTTCTGATTGACTTCAAAATTCTTCAAGCCGGCTACCGCCCCCCTTCCCCCACAACCACGGAGCCACCTTTGCTGCCCCTCCCCTTCCCCGTAGCCACCTTGTCTACCACTCAAAAACGAAACCGGACCACCCAGATTTTTAAATATAGACTTAATGATTAAAAAGGGGAAGAAGGCAGCTATGGAATTAATGATTGAAGCTTTATCAGAATAAACTCCAATTGAAATATTGATAGATGATCATACAGAATTGTGTGGGTTTGGTTATGGAATTCGACCTTTTTGATTTTCTTTTTAAGGATTTCAATTTGTTATGAACCCAAAACAAATTTCGATTATAGAAGTTTTTGGTGGTATTGATATGTCTCTTGGGATTAAAATGGGTGTTCAAGGATGAAGAAAGTGGTCAAGGAGGTTAGGATGAAAGTTTTGGTCATGGAGGAATGAGGAAGACAGGTTGTCAACTGGTCATTCATGAGGAGGGAGAAAAAAGCTGGAGAGGATATTTTTTTTTTAAAAAAAAAATCTAAATTAAAATATATTTTTTCTTGCTATTTTCCTATTGGTTAACTACAAGCGACTAAGTTTTTAACCCAAGGTGATTATGTTTATCTAACAAGTTATGCTTAACTCTTCACAACCACATCCAGGATTTTTTTTTTAAAAACAATGACTAGGCAATCTCACCAAAGACGTCAGAAAACGTAATTCTTCTCATCTTCTGTCACTGCTTCCACGTACCAATCTAGTGCCCTTTACATTAATATGCAAACTTTACGCTCAGTAGTCCCTATTTCATTTGTTCTTTTGAACAATTGCCTTTGTTCTACATAGCAAAGAAAAGACATGTTGCCAGATAAATCTAATCTACTGCGCAACAGGTGAACATATCCAATTTGATCTTATCTAAGATAATTGATGCATGATTGCTTTAAGCGTTTAAGATTTAAGAGTAATTGGGTTTAGTGGTTTTCACCAGAAGTTTAAATGCAATAAAGCATCATCATATTTTTTGGGGCAGAGGATTATCGAAGCTTAGGTTCTTCTCATAGCCGAGAGTAGGTCTAGGAACATTACAGCCGATACAAAGATTAAATTTGCTAGCAGCTTCTTGAATTTATGTGATCACCTGTCGGACATGCCTCTGGAATTTTTGTGTATGGCAGAGTGCTTGGATAGCCACCAGTCAGTCCGTCTTGACAATTACAAAGTACAAACATTATTATGAATCAACTGCGTTCCTAACAATCTTCCTATACACGAAATGATTTTATGCATGATTGATATGACAGCAAGAATGTCAGCTACTCAGCTATATATGCTTTAAGGTAACAACAGATTGAACAATAAAAATGTGATTATTGCAGGGAAATAATTTAGATAAAACATGGTTATTGCAAGCAATAATTTAGATACAGCAACAAAACCATACACACGTTTCTACAAAAACCCGCGAATTCAATTGGCTTAGCATGAAATAAGTCGCACCTGAATATGCAAAATACAATTAATGACAAAATTCAATAAGCAGAGCATCATACATTGCAAAGGAAGAGTAAACTGAAAATATTAGTTTAAATTCCAACGCTGAGTTATCAGGAATTCATCACATATAATACCAGACTGCATATGAGTAAAGAAGCTTAGGTTCTTCTCATAGCCGAGAGTAGGAGGCAAGCCTGAAGTACAGCATTTCTAGGAACGTTATAGCAGATACATAGATCAAATTTGCTAGCAGCTCCTTGAGTTTCTGTGATCACCTTACCAACATGCCTTTGGAAGTTTTGTGACTGGCAGAGTGCTTGAAAATTACCAAGTCCAAACATCATATGCTTAAGGTAACAAACTAACAACAGATTGAACATTAAAAACATAATCATTGCAGCAGTAGGGCAATAATTTAGATTCAGCAGCAAAACCATACATACGTTTCTACAAAACCCTGTGAATTCGGTAGGCTTAGCATAGATGACAAAATTCAAAAATAAGCAAAGTATCATACATTGCAAAGGAAGAGTAAACTGAAAAAATTACTTTAAATTCCAAAACTATCAGGGATTCATCAGATATAATACCATACAATTTTTTGTCAGCACCTCACATATTTCAGCTTATATCTAACACTAGGTTCTATTGATATTGCATCGGTTTAAAATATCAAAATTGACATTCTTTTCTAAACAAAAGCTATTACAAAAGAAGGAACATCCACGTTATGCACCTCCAACTTCTGGTTTCAAAACCTCAATCACATTTGCCACAGAGCAACAAAATCTCCCTTCAGAAACCAAAGAGCTCACTACCCCTTCAACTGCTTTCAGCACCTCATGAAACTCCGAATGCAAAGCCAATGAAGAGAAGTGCTCATCGACAACCAAACCAAACGCCTTCACAACATCTTCAACCATCGGCACCCATTGACACAAGTTCAATCCCAATGTAGTAGTGGCCTTAGGACATGGACCAACATGAGGAAATCTCTCATACTTATGCAACCACTTCCCTAAATACCTAACAAAATTCAACATTTCCTCAGCATTAAGCTTACTCAATGCACTCGAAAACACCACTTCATCAACATTCGATGACGACAACAAAAAATGCAAACATAACTCGGCCTGCGAAAACTGATCATAGGCAACCATAAGTAGCAATGCAGCATCCTTTGCCAACCCCATTTTTTTCCCACTCAACTTCTTATTACCCACTTTTTCAATAGCAGCAGTAGCCTCACTCTCCCACTCACTCATAACACTAACCATGTTCAAACACCCTTCTTTCGACGGCAAAAGAAAGCATTTCAAAGCCCTACCCAAATCAGCAGACTCTAAATCATCAAAATACCTTAAACACAAACACACCAATTCTGACCGCCCCTTCGTAACCAAAATATACAGCAAATCGGACCGAACCCCGTGATCAACGATAAACTTGTTGATGATTAATGTTTCCAAAATCATCCAATTACCCAAAATCAAACAACCCTCAATCATCAACCCCATTACATCCCTCCCAACAAAAGCCCCGAGCTTTTCAACCAATTTACAACAATACCCTTCACCATTTTCACCACTATCTTTCTTCGAAACCAACCCATCTAAACCCCCAAATTTAATAACCCCAATTTGTTCAAGAAAAGAAATAAGCAATTTAACAAATGAAGCAGAGGAAAGAGATTGAGGAGATTTGATCTTACGCTTGAGTTTCTTGAAGAAAGTGGAAGTTAATTCGATAAGCTTGACATCAAGTTGAGAGATTTCGAACCCAGATAATGGCTGCAAAAGAGAAAGAGGGTTTTCAGAGTTAGGTTTGAGATTAGGGATGATGGATTCAGCGCTGAGATTGAAGGGGTAATTGAGAGGTTCGTTAATGGATTGTTGGAGGTTTGAAGCTTCGAGAATTTGCTCAAGCACAGTCATGGCGGCCGACGAAGGAGATTCAGGAGGAAGGAGGAGGAAAAATGGGGTTTAAAGGGTTTAACTACTTGTGAGAGATGACCGGCCCGCATAATAAGTGACCGGCCCGCATAAAAGCTAAGGAGCACAATGAGTTATTGACTTAAGTGGATTACGTCTCGCGTCATTGTACGGTAATTTTCACGTAATAATGGGAGTATTGCATATACGATTAATTATGTGTATAAATGGATTATTTCTGAAAGTTATATGTAGGGAAGTATATTGCACAGTATTTTCTATTTATATCCTTTAAGAAAGAATTATTATTATTTCTTTCTTAAAGGACATTTAATACAAAGTACGATGCAAAGAATAAAAATGACACGTAATAAAAATGAAGGAATTTTTGCGCCGTTGAAAGAAGGGTGTTTGAAAATGGTTAGTCGGATACCCTCCAATGATAATAAAAATGATGAAATTTTTACGAAAATTTCACACACTCACATGCACATAATAAAATGTAAAAATAAAATGCAAAGAATAAAAATGTACATAATAAGTCTAGTGTATATATACGTAATGTATAACTAAGTCATAAATCCACATTAATAAGCAAAGTCCTACTGTAGGGAATATTTCAAGTATCCCACACTTGAGCCCTACTGTGATCATACACTTAAGCATGGTGGCGTCCAAAGGGAAGGAAGTTAGAGTAAAAGAGTCGCCAACAAGTTTTAAGAACTTGTAAACCGTTCATAGGATGAAGGTTACACCCCTTCACAATCTATGAGATCACTAACTCCATAGTGGTCTGGAACCATGACTGGATATTCGGGGATGAAGGTACAAATCCGACCTAAAAGAGATTGAACTTGCCCTAAAAATAGGCCTCTATTTTATTCTTCTCGTATTCATGTGCGCTTTCTGACTAACATACAATCATTAGGTTAACCCTAAACCTGTTTAATCTATGTTGGTTGAATACTAATGCACAAACAAACCTATTATTGGTGATCACTTGAATTAATCATATTAACCTAAACAAGATTATTAATTATCTTATTAAGCATGATTACAAGTACAAATTCCCTTTAAACATGTATAAAATGCGTGATCAAACAATAACAATAAATAATAGGAAAAATTGCTAAAAATAATACAACTTTTGGCCCATTCTTTTTTAATAATACAACCTTTGGATTATTTTGTAATAATACAACCTTTAGGGGGTGTTCATTTTAAACAAGATAAAATCAAATTTTCGGTGGACTTGAGGTTAAGAAAGGGGACGGATGAGTTTTTGGTGGTGGGGATGAGGAAGGATAGAATATCCCCTCCCCTTCTCCCACCTCAAAACTCACCGAAAATTCGAATTTATCTTGTTTAAAATGAACACCCTCTAAAGATTGTATTATTACAAAATAATCAAAAGGTTGTATTATTAAAAAAGAATGGGACAAAGGTTGTATTATTTTTAGCAATTTTTCCTAAATAATATATATCAAGCAACAATAATAACAATCATCATCATCATAATAATGATCTCAATAAAGCATAATAATGATAGCAAGATCCTAGGCATGATACTAACAAGATTAATAACAAATCCTAGCATGTCACTAAACATTAAAGATTAAAGTTTTAGCCCTAACATGATACTAACATGATATTAGGAAAGAATAGGAAGTATCATATAAACATGCATGATATTAGAAATTTTAGTTATTACCCTAAACATGATACTAGGAATCATAAAGACATCCTAACATGATATTAGGAATCAAAATAATCTAAGCATGCTTTCTATGTCAAAATAGTAACAATTAAATTACTTACTTGGAGGCCTCGTATCTCTTTCTAATAACAAAATACACACGTTAGTAACTTCAAGGAAAATAATAAACAATTAAATTAAATGGATTTTTCACTATATACCACTGAGTTTTAACATAATTCACCATATACCACCAAGAACTTTCTAATTCACCATGTACCACTCAGTTTCTGTACATTACCACAAAATGCCTTTTTTGGTAACTGCCGTTAGTTTGTCGTTAGTCTGCCATTTGGGGTAATTTACTAATTCACCATATACTATTAAGTTAAAAGTTATTTCACCATATACTATTAATTTAAAAGTTGTTTCACCATATACCCTAAGACCATGTTTGTGGTTTTTTTTTTTTTTTTTTTTTTTTTTTTTTTTTTTTTTTTTTGGAATTAATAAAATGTAAGAAATTGGTGCATGAAAAGGATAGGTACTAGGTTTGATAAAGCAATTGATAAGGAACCTACTGAACTAACATAGTTTATTAAAGGGGTTTTGGAGATAAGGAGTGATGAGTCTAGCTTCTGTCAGGTGGAGGTCGAGAGTTTGAAGTCAAGGGTGGCCATGTCAAGTTTCTTGTCACACTAGGGAATTGAATATGAGCTGTGGGTGTGGGAAATAGCAAGGATCAGGAATACCTTGCAAGCATGGTTTAAAGGTCATTTACAGCCAAAGACTTGAACCTAGGGATTTTGTGTCAGCATACTTCTCATAGTACAACCTTTGTGGATAACCCGAAAGGACATATTTCTCGGTATTACCCTTGCACCATTTGAATGTCTCACATACATCACACTCATAGTACAACCTTTGTGGATTTTTTGCCAAATCATAGCTCCTTAATGCAAACTTCGTACCACAACAGCAAGCTTTGTTTGGCACTCTTACGTACGGAGAATTGTAAAATGATGATGATTATTTCAAGTGTGTGGACATCTTTGCAAATGCTTTTAGAAGTGTGAATTGCTACTTTAATCCCTGAAGTACTACGTCTATATACTTTTTTTTTTTTTTTTTTTTTTATAAAAAAAGTAGCCGATGGAAATTTTGGGTATATGGTTAAATTACTTTTAACTTAATGGTATATGGTGAAATAATTTTTACTTAATGGTACATGGTGAATTAGTAAATTACCCCAAACGGCAGATTAACGACAAACTAACGGCAGTTACTGTTAGTTGAGACGAACACTACAAGAGGGGGGGTGAATTGTATGTGAGTTCCTATACCTACTTTTTGCAGAATATAAACTGTAAAGAAACTTACAATGCACACAGATTTTTACGAGGAAACTTTCCAGGGCCCAACTGGAAGTAAAACCTCGACCCTTCCTAAGGGATTTCCAAAACCAAATCACTTCACTATAATAGGGCAATCCCGAATTACAACTTATTATACACAGACCTTTACTCACAAGTTCCACACTGAACTTGCTACACAGTAGGACCCTATCTTATCCAATCTAAGTCCCAAAATTAGATTCACTCGTACTCCCAAAGTACTCTCACAACCTCACAATAGAAGCTTACACACTGTATGCAAAATATAATTCACACACTTACCCAAGAACCCAACCAATACAAAATATATGACACTAGTATATGTTAGGCAAGCTATGTAGGAAACCCGAAACTAATATGACAAAGTTATAAGCTTGGCAAACTTACACAATTAAAGAACGAATGATTTCTTCAAGCATAAACTCACAAAAACTATGAAATAAGATCTCTACTATTTATACAAAATTAACTCGTATAGCAAGTAGGGTTTTCAAAGATAATTATGTTAATTTTAACTAAATCTCAAAACACGTTTTTTTTAAGTAAATCTAGTTTTAAAGAAAATCTTTTCGGAAAATATGATAAAGAAAGATTATCAAAAAGAATAATATCTTTTTGATATTTTGATTTTAAGAAATAATTATTTGGAAAATCTTTTCCTAAAATCTATATTTTTATCCTTTTCGTTTTATTAGATTTACCAAGCTCTTGCCACGCTTCTAATAGGTTTCTTGCATATCCTACTTAACATATTTAACAACATATCTAGAAGATAATATCTTAACTAAATTAAGTTGCTGCGTCGTTTTATTCTGTACTCGAAGATTGCTTGGGCTTCACGCAAACCAGGACCAAGTTCCTGCTGTCTTCAAGTTCCTGTTAGGGAACTTAGATAGTTCTTGTTAGAGAACTAAGTTCCTGTTAGGGAACTCTTCTTTTATCTTGTTTAACCTTCTTAAAGTATTCTCTTCATGTTCTTCTTAGTCAAGGTTACTCTTCCACCACCAAGGTCCACTTCACCTGTTCTTAGTCAAACACTTAAAGAAATCTTTAGTCAAGTTTGCTTGAGTTTAAGTCTATCATCATCAAAACCTTTAAGCTTCAACAATTTCCCCCTTTTTGATGATAACAAACTTAAACAAACTCTTTAGAAGATTAAATAAAACAAAAGGTTCGTATTTTTTTATTTTTGATTTTATTAACTGAAAATAAACACACAACAGAAAATAAAGACAAAACAAAAGCAAAAATAAGAAAAACTTAAAAATAAAACAAAACACAAAATTAAACTAAGTTAAAGAAACTACTGGCATCAATATCAGATAGAACTTTCTGATACTCTGAGAAATTTCTGGTACTTTCTCAACTTGAACCCAGAACAACTTCAGCTTCAAAGTTTGCTTCTTCTTTTCCCCCTTTTGGCATTATCAAAAAGTCCTATTTTTTCAAGGGTATTAAGCATCTAGCCACAGCCCCACAAGCAATTCATCGAGTGTGGGAAACTAAGGGCAGCGCTGCTAACTTCCCTTAAGTTAGTTCCAATTCCCTGCATAAGTTTTCATAACATACACAGACACACATGTATAGGCAGAGTTCCAAAACATTCAATTAAAACCAAAATATTATCATCCAGCTAGTTAAAAATTATTACAAGCCAAAGCAAATTGTTCAAAAACCAAAACAAAAACTGAAATTGTTCATGACTAAAACAGAAAAGAGATAGGCTAGGCAATTTGGGCTAGGTTGATGATAGGCTGATGAGATATAAAATGGTTAACTCTGAAGGAACTCCAGTATCTTCTTGTTGTCTTTCTTTTGATGCTCAATATTGGCTTCCAGTTTATCTTCCAAGTCCTGAATAGTCTTCTGGAACTCCTCCTTCTGTTCCCTAAGACTCTTTTCCAGTCCCTGTACTCCTCTCTCCAGCTTTTGAATTTTTCCCATAGCCTCTTTTAGCTGCTTCTCAGCTATCTCAACTCTATCAGTAAGCTCAGAAACTTGCCCTTGAAGAACTTTTTCATCAGTGTCCAACTCAAGAGGCGGTTCCATACTGGTCTGAGGGAAAGAGCTTGTAGACAATCTTCTACTCTTTATTAGAGGCTGTTCTGGTACCTCTTTCTTGTTCCCTTCTCTTTCTTATCCTCCACCTTTTGGACTTTTCCATTAACCACCTCTAGGCTAATTCCCAGAAGAGTTTCTTCATTGATCACATTTTCAGGCTTCTCATTCAAACCCCCATATTTTCCTTTTAAAACAACTCCAAGAGACTCAAAGACAATAGACAGAATAGCTCCATATCCTACCTTAGTCTTTCCAGGGACACAATGTGCCAAGTGTTGATACATCAAAGCAGGAAAATTAACCTTCATTTTTCTAGACAGACAAAAAATTACAGCCATGTCCATCAGACATGTGTAGGGAATATTTCAAGCATCCCACACTTGAGCCCCACTGTGATCATACACTTAAGCATGGTGGCGTCCAAAGGGAAGGAAAGTAGAGCAAAAGAGTCGCCAACAAGTTTTAAGAACTTGTAAACCGTTCACAGGGTGAAGGTTACACCTCTTAACGATCTAGGAGATCGTTAACTCCAATTGGTCTGGAACCATGACTGGAAGTTCGGGGATGAAGGTACAAATCCAACCTAAAAGAGATTGAACTTGCCCTAAATTAGAAAAAATGCTATTTGTAACGCCCTATTAGTAACTGGCGTATATTATGCTAGTTACGAAAGCATCAATAGTAACCGACTGAGATAAGGCCAGTTACAAATTTCATGACTTTAGTAACCAACGTAGTAAATGTTAGTTACTAATATGTGGTTTATCATTGTTTGAAGTTTTATTAGTAACTGACTAAATAAATGTCAGTTACAAATATTAAGTCAAAAAAACTTTGACTAAAAAACTTGTAACTAGCTTACAAACGCCAGTTACAAATATTTAGTCAAAGAAAATTTGACCAAAGCGTTTGTAACTAGATTATAAACGCCTGTTACGAATATTAAGTCAAAGAAAATTTGACCAAAACATTTGTAACTAGCTTATAAACGCCAGTTACAAATATTAAGTCAAAGGAATTTTGACCAAAACATTTGTAACTAGCTTACAAACGCCAGTTACAAATAATAAGTCAAAGAAAATTTGACCAAAAAGTTTATAACTAGCTTACAAACGCCGGTTACAAATAATAAGTCAAACAATAATATTTATTTATTTATTTATTTATTTATTTTTTTAAGTAACAAATATTAAGTTTCAACTTTCTGTTAATTTTATTTAATTTTCATTTAAATTTTGATTAAAGGTTTAAAATATAAAAGAAAAAAAAAATTAATTTGTATTGAATGCCAGTAAATTCGATGTAATAAAAAAAACGACTCAAACTTTCGCTCGCTCCAACGAACTGCTCCTCCTTCATTGCTCCAGTGCTCCTCCTTCACTGCTCCTCCTTCTCCTTCGCTGCATCTCACGCCATTCATTGTTGTTTTGGTTTGTTTGAATCTGGGATCAGCTTTAGTGGATTTTTATCAAGGTTTTGAGGTATGTGTTCCTTTTGAATTAGGGTTCTTGTACTTTCGAATTAGTGGTTTTACATGTAAATTCGAATTGAATGTTGTTGTTTTCAATTACTTGATTAATTTTTAATGAAATTCGATTATTGAAAACCAAGAAAATTAGGTTTTGATGAATATTTTCGAACAAATATAATAAAAAATGTGTTATTTGGGTGAATTTTTGGAGCTGGTGTTGCTGTGTTCTCTGATCCATGCTTTGTATCCCAATTTTCCCAAGCTTTCGTGAGAATGGGATCATAAGGACCCTGACATGTTTGTTTAGAATTAGCATATAAATGTATAAATATATGATTAGGTGCAAAGCCTGCTATTGATTTTACCTATCTGTTGTGGACTGTGGTTGGTGGTAAAGTAGTAGTTAAAATAATTAAGGATTATAGATGAAGGATATACTGTTAAAATTGTTGCTAGATGACTGTAGTTACTTCTGACCTATTTAATTTCAATTAATTTTTTTTATATATTTTCTATCATTTCTTTGTTATCTGACAATTTTTTTTTTAATTTTTTTTTTTTTTTTTTTTTTTTTTTTTGTGTGTGTTTTTGGTATCCTTTCTTTTTGGGTTGTTCTTTCAGGGATATCTGTTATTGATTTGGTTGACTTCGGTTTTTAAAAGGTATTGCTTTATATTTTTTTTTTGTTATTTATAAAATTCATATTTTTATATTTTAAGTCATAAAAGTTTTTATTTTTATGTTCTTGGTTGGATAAACGGAGCTGAAATTAGTTTGATGATGAATGTTGTGTACTTGAGGTCATGCTCTGAAGTTAGTTGGTGTTTTTGATACTGTGGTTTTGTTATATAGGATGTTCCTAAGGTTGGATGTGGTGCTGCTAAGGCTCTTTAGAGAATGTTATATTTCAATATATTTTTCAGAACAAATATTGACTTTCATTTTACATAAAATGCTGAGCAAAACTCTATCAAGAGTTGTTATGTGATAGACAGAATTAAGAATCTATCATTGTTTGTGTGACTGCTGCGTGTGTGTGTGACTGTGTTCGCCGCTAGGTCTGCTATTTCTTTATTTGATCTGATTTCAGTGTCAAGGAAGGATTTATGTCTTCTGGTGTGATTTTATTTTGATTGAGGTTTAATAGATAAAGGTTGTAATTGGGGTACACTAGCCGAGTATGTTAGGTTGCTGTATTTCTCTTTGAAGCGTGTGTAAATTTGTGTGTGCAAGTTAATTGAAATAACCGTCACATTGAGAATGCTGCTGTTTTTGTTGTTATTATTGCTTCTATGTTGAAAGCTGATGTGGTTGTTGTTGTGTTGAACGCTATTATTGGCAAGTTATTGTTGTTGTTATTGCTTCAATGTTGAACTAGCCGAGTACATCAGGCTGATGTGGTTATTGTTGTGTTGTAATTGTAGTTGCTTGTTACTTTATCTTGGTCTAATAGTCATGCTAATGTGTGTATTAAGTGGCTGAATTACATCCTTTTGCTTTGTTGTTCGTTCTTGATAGAATATAAAGGCCAAGCCTGCAATCAAAATTTGAAACACTACTTTGTATAGTATTGTGAGACATAAAATATCCAATAAGATAATGAGCATATGGTAGAGTTTAGTGAGACATAACTCAGACATTTATCAAAACTGATTTCGAGAGCTAGAAGTGTTGACATTTATCAGCAAAGTAAGATATATTGCTTTCGACGCCACTGTTTCAGACTATCACACTTTAACATCAATTCCATATTATTTGATTAAGTAAAGCCCAAAAAGGTTAGTAAAGGGGAGAGGGAATGAGAGCTGAAATTTAGAACTGAAAATCAGAGCTGAAATTCAGAACTGATTTTAGAGCTGAAATTCAGAACTGATTTCAGAGCTGAAATTCAGAACTGATTTCAGAGCTGAAATTCAGAACTGATTTCAGAGCTGAAATTCAGAACTGATTTTAGAGCTGAAATTCAGAACTGATTTCAGAGCTGAAGTTCAGAACTGAAAATTAGAACTGATTTCAGAGCTGAAATTCAGAACTGAAATGATCAGAGTTGAAATTCAAAGCTGAAAATGAGTAAACACACCAATTTTATTCGGTTATTCCAATTGGTTGTATTGATTTTACCGAACTATAATTCTAGAGAGAAAATGAATTAGTGGTAGCCCGGTATGCTTATATGAAGTGTGCTTGCATTTTGATCATACTTGTGAGTTTGACTGTTTTTTGAGGTATTTTATCTTATGGGAGTTGATTGATAATCTCTGGTACTTGTTCTATTGTAATTGTCTTTGTTTGTCTCTAATGTACTTGTTCTAATAGTTATATGCTTGCTTTTTCTATAATTTGTAGTTAGAAATGAATCGTGATTGGATGTATGTTGAAAATCGAACTCAACCCGAGCTCTTGAACGGGATTGAGGAATTTTGTATAACTGCTATAGAACACCAGAGGACTACTAAAGGGGAGACAATCTTTTGCCCTTGTCGTGATTGCAACAATGTGAAGAAGTGGAAGGAAATTAGTGTGGTTGAAAACCATTTATTTCGCCGTGGGTTCATGGCAAATTATACCATTTGGTATTGGCACGGTGAGAAAATAATTCCTACAACTAGTAGGTCATCAATCAATGACGCTGATATGGAGAATAGAGAACAATATGATGATAATGAAAGGGATACAGATGAAAATTTTGAGGAGGATCGCATTCCTGAGATGATGGATGGGTTTGGGTGATCATGTGAACGAAGAATCTCGTATGTTTGAAAATGTGTCAAAGGCCGCCGAGACACCTTTTATATCCTGGATGTGCAAAGTATTCTAAGCTTTCAGGGGTTTTAACGTTATTTAACTTGAAAGCGAAGAACGGTTGGACAGATACAAGTTTCAATTCATTGTTAGAAGCTTTATCAGACATGCTTCCTGAAGGGAATGACATTCCTAAGTCTACCTACTATGCAAAGAAGCTATTATGTCCCTTAGGTCTAGAGTACACGAAGATCGATGCATGTCCTAATGATTGTGTACTTTTTCGAAATGAATATGAAAACCTTGATGATTGTCCAAAGTGCGGTGTTGATCGCTACAAGCGCGAGGGTCATTGTCTTGATGTTATGCATATTGAAAAAAATGTATGCAATTCAATCATCGGGACATTATTGAATATACCTAACAAGACAAAGGATACTAAAGATGTGCGGAAAGACATGAAGCTTGTAAATATTCGACCAAAGTTATGGCCCGTGGAAAATGACGAAACAAAAAAGACATTTTTACCTCAAGCTTGCTACACATTGTCTAGAGAGGAGAAAAGAATATTTTGTGAGTGTTTGTACGGCATCAAAGTACCTACAGGGTATTCGTCGAACATTAAGCGTCTAGTTTCAATGGCCGATAAGAGATTAATTGGTATGAAATCCCATGATTGCCATGTCATGATGCAAGTGATGTTGCCTATTGCACTTCGAGGTCTTTTGCCAAAATATGTTAGGCACACTATTGTTAAACTTTGCCTATTTTTTAATGCCATATGTAACAAGGTGATTGATCCAGATAAACTTGATGAAATGCAAACTGATGTTGTAGAAACATTATGCAAATTTGAGATGTGTTTTCCTCCTTCATTTTTTGACATAATGGTTCATTTGGTTGTCCATCTAGTACGAGAAATAAAGGAATGTGGCCCGGTTTTTTTGAGCTGGATGTACCCTTATGAGAGACACAAGGGAACTTTGAAAGAAAAGGCGACCAACAAAGCACATCCAGAAGGTAGTATTATTCGAGGTACCATGGCAGAGGAGGCTAGTAACTTTTGTTCTGTGTTCTTAACTAAGGCTAAAGAAATTGGAGTTCCAACATCTCGTCATGAGGGGAGACTTCAAGGGCAAGGGACGATTGGTCGTCAATTTGTGAAGCCTCCATCAGATAGAATCCTGAAAGCTCATCGTTATGTTCTTCAAAACCTTTCAGAAGTCCATCCTTATATAGAAACTCATCTCAATTATTTGAAAAGAATGAATCCAAGAATAGGTACATATGCTTTGATACAAAAACATAATCATTCTTTTGTTGAATGGTTCCAAAACCAAGTGAAGTGTGAGTTGGGGTGACCGAATAATAATGTATCTGATACGATCAGATGGCTTTCACGGGGTCCTCAATTGTTTGTGAACACTTATGAAGGCTATGACATCAATGGGTATTGTTTCTACACTAGTCGCCAAGATGATAAGAGTGTACATCAAAATAGTGGTGTTATGGTTGTCGCATCTTCTACGGAATACTCAAGCTCTAAGGACACTAGGCCTATTAATGCAACACAGTCATATTATGGGGTCATTCAAGAGATACGGGAGCTGAATTATGTTGATTTTGTAGTTCTTGTTTTTCGATGCAGGTGGGCTGACAACCGGCGAGGCAAAAAGATAGATGAACTATTTGGTTTTACTTTAGTGGATTCAAGTCGATTCGTTGATGGGGAAGAGCCCTTTTTTTCAGCTTCACAAGCAAAACAAATTTTCTATATAAGGGATAACATTGATCATCACTGGCAGGTTGTTGTTCAAGGCAAGAGAAGAATTGTTGGTGTCGAAAATGTTGTCGATGAGGAAGAGTATGACCTATTTGATGATACACCGCCTCTATCTATTGGGGTCCAACCTTTAAGAGAGGGGGAAGACATTGTTGCTGATGAAGAGTATGCCCATGAGGAGGGAGAATATGTTGATACCTAGGCTTCATTTTTTATCAATCTGTAGTTCTTTTTAATTCTTTGATTAATTTGTAACTGTAATGTTAGACAATAATGTTAGATGACTATAGAATCTCCATTTTCACTTGGATTTTAGTCTTTTGAGCTTTGACAGATTAAATAGAATTTTACATAGTTTTTATATATGCGGCACAAGCTTGACTGTTTTTATTGGTATTATAACTTCAGGAATTGAAAAATAATGTCTCTGCAGGTTGCTTTTATTATTTATATTTGCTTGCTTTGTTACTTACTTGTATATAATCTGTAAAAATATAGCTCTTTTCATGTGATATTTAATTCTATCAGTTTCTGTCTTTTGTTTTATGTAGGCACTTCTAGATCAAGGAGCATAAATATGGCCATTCAACAAAGTCAAGAGCAAACTTCCTCAAGCCAAGATGTTGCTTTGCAAGCCACATCATCTAAGAAGAGGAGTAGGGGGCCATCGAAGGAAATACAATCAAGTAAGCCTATGGTGCTTGAATTTAATGATTTTGACTTGCCTACTGGTGAGTGGGAACCCGCTTATGGCAAACAAATTGGTGCATGTGCTAAGAGATTAGACATCACTGTGAGTGAGTATGCAAAAATAGATAAAGTGGATCGGGAAAATATACGGGAGGAGACAAAGGTATAAACTATTCACTTACTAGTTAGTCATGTTGCTATTCAAAATATTAGTTAACTTTTTTTTTAATCCACAATGAATGTTCCACATTGAGGATCCAAGTGGAGAAAGTAAAAAAAAGGTTTCATAGTGTTGTGGCTTCGCGATTCAGCTGTCACAAGTCAAATTTAAGGGCACGATTCATCACTTTTAAAAACCCATACCCGGCCACTTCTCCTAAAGCAAATATGGAGCCATGGGAAGTGTATGAAGGTTACTTTACAAAGGAGAAATGGAAGAGATTCGAAATATATAGTAAATCAGCAGAATTCAAGGTAACTACATATTCACATGCACTGTTAATTAATCAAACAAAAACTAATTGTGAAGAATATGATAATGTTTAACTCTCTTTTCTTTCTTTTTCTTAAAAAAAAAAAAAACAGGAAAAGAGTGAAAAGGGGAAGGAAAATGCAAAGCTAAACAAATGTCGCCATCACTTGGGTCGAAACAGTTTTCAAAGAGCTCGGATAATTTGGAATAAGCAAAAGAGACTTGAAAGTAGATTTCCTGCTCTGACAGAATCTTCAACTACTGGCAATACTTCCCAGAGCAGTACATCAACCGGTTCTTTTTTTGATCGTCGAGCTCTTGAGTGGGTTTTAGCTCATGAAAAGCGGTTGCCAGATGGAACATGTGGCATTGACCCAAAAGATACGGAGACTATTCGAATTGCCAATATAGTTGTATGTCATAGTTTATCAAAATAAAGAAATCTACTGACATTACAGATTTCTAGTCATCTAATTAACTTTTTCTATGTTTTGTCAAACAGGAAGAGAAATTGCAAAAACAAGCAAAGGAATCTGAGGAAGGAGAGTGTAAACAATCAGAGCGAGGCGTTGATGCCCTTACTTTGGCATTTGGGAAAAAGGACCATCGTGGATTTGTGAAAGGACTTGGTGGATGTGGGATTGGTGTCGGCTATAGAAAAGCATTTGGCCCGGTAAAAGGTAAAAACATGTCTAAAAGTGGTTGCTCATTATAAGAACTAGATGAATTTAAAGAGAACTTAACCCGGGAATTTGAAGAAAAATTAAAGGAAGGCATTGCATCAGCTGTAAATTCTTATCTTTCTGCTTTCATACCACACATGACTGCTAATGATTTGCAAGTAAATGATGCTCAACCTTCCCCATCTTCCTCAACCAATCCAACGGAGCTAAGTCCTCGTTTGTTAGAGGTAAACCTTCATTTGACTGAGATTGAACTCTTATTATTATCACATGAGATGAATGCAGAATTGATAATCAGAACTGAATTCAAAGCCGAATTTTAGAACTGAATACAGAATTGATAATTAGAACTGAATTTAAAGCTGAATATTAGAATTGAAAATTAGAACTGAATTCAGAGCCGACTTTTAGAACTGAATTCAAAACTGAAAATCAGACCTGAATTCAGAGCTGAAAATCAGACCTGAATTCAGAATTGAAAATCAGAATTGAATTCAGAACTGAAAATCAGACTTGAATTCAGAGCTGAAAATCAGACCTGAATTCATAACTGAAAATCAGAATTGAATTCAGAACTGAAAATCAGAACGGAATTCAGAGCTGACTTTCAGAACTGAAAATCAGAACTGAATTCAGAACTGAGTTAGGATGGATAGTTTGTTCAGCGTTGTTTAGTCTTCTTAATTTTAGGTTTGTGGAGTTGGTTGGTATTGTTTGTAGAATTTGCTGTTGGAGTGGTATTCTTTTTCTTGCTATTTGATGTTTTTATTGAAGATAAAAGTTAGTATTGACCTTTTGTTGTTCATACAATGGATTGTATCTAAGCTTCTTAATTTTGTATCTAAGCTTTTTCATTCATATCTGTGAATATTTAACTTGACATGTGTTAAAATAGCAAAATGATTTATGATTTCACTCATTCTCAAAGTACATTTCTATGCTGACCTTTAGTATGACACCTTTTGCCATCATATGTGCCAAAGCTTTAATATATGTGCCCTTCTTCGGGTTCTTGCTGGAATGATGCTATTTAGCGAAATCTGATACAGATGTGCTCCTTGTGGCTTTTTTTTCTAAGGTCATTATATTGCCATTTAAGTTATCTTAGTGACCTCTTGTGTGCACTTGATGATCTTGGATGAGATGGCACAGGCTATAGCGTATTTGTGTGATTGATATATTTTGGAGATAGGTTTACATGCTGACCAGATAGCTGCCCTGGGCCTCATTGTACAATATACAGTAGATGAGTAATTTTGAAGGTTGTTATATCATGCTTATGTCTTGTTATGATGCTAGCATTAGGCAAATTTCGAGCTTGAGCTTTGTCCTTCATTTAATTTCTGGATAATTCCCCTACTAAGCTTACTACTACATTTATACTCAAACTTCTAAGGAATAATTAGCCTTCATGTGACTACTTAACCAAAATAGCTAAACCAACCTAAGACATTGCTACTACTTGTTGCTTGCTTTCCCTAAATGAGTTTTGTCACTTTGCTTCTTTGTTGCTTGTTGACTAAAGTCTCCCTTTTCTTTGCTTCTGCTGTCCCCTTCTCATCGTTGTATACATACTAAGCAAGGGTCGTCTGAGACACACACCCATGCCTTAAGATCA
This sequence comes from Chenopodium album, assembly GCF_948465745.1. Classification (NCBI taxonomy): domain Eukaryota; kingdom Viridiplantae; phylum Streptophyta; class Magnoliopsida; order Caryophyllales; family Amaranthaceae; genus Chenopodium; species Chenopodium album. The sequence continues at coordinate 39,166,799 of NC_137844.1, forward strand.
AAGTAACTGTTCAGTTGCACATCGTTGTATACATACCGAGCAAGGGTCGTCTTCCCAATGCCACCCGTTCCAATAATAGGAATCACAGCATAATTCTCAGCACTCTGATCATCTTTCAATAGTAGTGTAATTATCTTGTTTTTCTTGTCATCCCTTCCAAAAACCTTGCCTACCAAAGAAGTGGATTCTCTCTAGCGTCAAATAGTTTCTTTTTGGAGGGTCTGCTGCTGCAACATGTGTGCTGCAGTGAGGCTCAAACTATGGGTCTGGTCCTGTATATCTTGCAAGCGCTCTGAAATGTCATCAATCTTGTCTTGAATGTCTTGATCAATAGAGTTGAACAAGGTGGAGAGACTACCCGCGGCTCTTGAGCCACTTGCATAAATGCTGCGTGTAGATACTGCATTTTGTTGAGTAATTCTTCATTTAAACCGGCTGCAAATTCTGCAGTGTTCTCACCATCTTTCGTGTCTGAAACCTTCTTTACTTCTTTCGCAACCTTGATTCTGAGCTCATCTTTACACTAATTCTAACTGAGTCTCTCAGTACACCTGACTAGTATACTTGTAGATTAGGATCAACCAGCATGATAGCTAAAAAACTCGAAAGATATCTAGATTGCATATTCAAAAATGTCTGTAATGTACTATGTAGATGTTTTGCTTTCATGTTTCTTACGACATGATCAATTATGTAGGTCCCAACTAAATTTCGTCTTACTTTAGTTGATGAGTTCAGTGGGAACTCAGTGATTATGGCCGATGGAACGGCAGGACCTTGTCCTAGTGGAGTGATTCATAACAAGAAAATGAACCGTGACATCTACAGAGTTAGTGTTGACCATGTTTACAGTGATTATTCTCACTTAAATCTCCCATAAGAGACTGATGACGGTATCACTAAGTTGGGTCAGGCGAAAGGTTATTTTTTGGGGTGGCCGGCAGATTTAGTCTTCTTTACTGATGAGGTAATTCATTGATATACTACGTAATGATCTAAGATATTTGTAACTGAATTATATTAATATTTATCTTTTCTTGAAGGTTATGACTTTGGCAAAAAAGACGGATAATTAATTGGTGCAAACCAAAGAGAAAGTTGATAGTTGCGGACCTATTAACTCAGAGCATTCAACTATTAAAGGCAAAGGCATAACTATTCCGGAAAATATTGTTGAGAGTCTTGGTGAACAGTGTTCTATGTTGTATTATTGCATGAATTCAGGAAGTGGAGATTATGATACTACGACAATTCCATTGAAGGCTCCATTGTTTTATCAAGAGGAAGACACACAAATTTATGTTACTAGTGATGATGTCTCTGAATTACTACGAGGAGCATGGGCTAATATTTCATTAATCCATGTCTACATATTGTAAATACTAACATACATTTAAGTTATTTGAATTTGTTTCACTATGAAATATATTTTATTAGATCCATTTATTATACTAATTATTTATTTTTTCTGTAAAATGCAGGTACTTAATTGAAGAGCATATCTCATTATTTTAGAAGATTAAAATCAAATTCTTGTGCCCCTAAAAAATTTCTGCAGCTGAAATCAAGAAAGATTTCCTTGAAGTCCAAATGTATTTGAAAAATGCTTTTCTTGCTGAATTAAGGAAAAAGGATGCACAATGCAAATTCATTTTGGCTCCATATATGGAAGCATGTGTACTACTGATCCTTGAAATCCTTACTTTTTCATAATTTTATTATTTTAATCATGTGAATAATATAAACAAGTTTATTGAAATGTAGGAATCATTGGGTACTCTATGTGATTGATTTGCGTATGAGTCTTGTGTATGAATTTGATTCTGTTATTCAATCACCTCCGAACGCTCGAAACTCAGAGTTGTCCAAAATAATGAAGATGTTAGTACTCAACATTCCTAGTACTACGTACTCATATGCATGTGATTAAAAGTTTTTTTTTTCATTCGTTTAATCTAATGCTTTTTATGATTTTTTTTAGACCTTACAATGTATATAGGTCACATCTCAAAGGAAATGCTTTCAAAATGAGTAAGCCACAATTACTACACATAAGAATGGAGGTAAGCGTATAATTTTTGCTTTTTCGTTCTATTAATAATGAAAGTATTATTTAATATATTAAATAATTGTACTATGTTCATTTGAATTAGTGTGCTCAACAATGTGGTGGTACCGAACGTGCTTATTATGTGATGAGATATATGTATGAGATAGTATCTGTCCATAGCGATTGCAAGGGTAATTTGAAAGAGGTTAGTGATGAGATATATTACGAGTTTTGGTTGATGTTTTATTTTTATAAAGTATACTATATATACACGTTTTTTTTTTCAGGAGTATTTGGCAAGACTTGCAGCCTACAACGATGTAGAATTGGATGAAATTCGAGAACAATGGGCTAAGTTTTTTAGGCTTAATTTTTTTGTTGAAAGACTAGTTATCTTATTAATCGATGTTATGATTAATCGCATTTAGCTTAATAAAATAAAATAACACATTTTTATATATCTACTTTAATTTTATTTAGCCTATTGGTTATTGTTATTACATTTCTAAATTATAAATCAATGCTTTTTTAATTCAAGTTTTAATTGTTTTTTGGAAATTAAAGTATAATTATTTTTTTTTGTATTGTATGGTTGTGGATGAATAATTCGAGTTGTGTGGAACTATTTAGAGTGTTTGTATTGTATGTTGTGGGTGACTTTAAGTTATATGGAAGTATTCGTAGTACGTGTTTTGTTGGTTGAATTGTAACAGGTTATAACCCATTTGACGATGGGTCGTTTGGTAGGATATACTACCATTTTTGTATCCGAATCAAATATTTAAAAAAAAATTATTTATTAGTAACTGGTGTAATCTAGTGCTAGGTACTAATAGTATTTTTTTTAAAAAAAAATAAAAAATATATTCGTAACCGGCGTTATGATTTGCAGTTACTAATAATACCCTTATTATAACCGACGTAACTTAATGCCAGTTACAAATAGTGTGATTTCTTATTTGGAAAATAGACTTTTTGTAACCGGCGTTGGGTTATGCCAGTTACGAATAGTACCCTTATTGTAACCGACGTAACTTAATGCCAGTTACAAATAGTGTGATTTCTTATTTGGAAAATAGACTTTTTGTAACTGGCGTTGGGTTATGCTAGTTACGAATAGTACCCTTATTGTAATCGACGTAACTTAATGCCAGTTACAAATAGTGTGATTTCTTACTTGGAAAATAGACTTTTTGTAACTGGTGTTGGGTTATGCCAGTTACGAATAATACATTATTTGTAACTAACATTAGCCGGTTACGAATAATTTTCACTAGTTGTAACGGTGGCATTCCCAACAATGCTAGTTACAAAAAATCAATTTCGCCAGTTACAAATAACACTTTTTTCTACTAGTGTTAAAAAGGTCTCTACTTTATTCTTCTCGTATTCATGTGCACTTTCTGACTAACATGCAACCATTAGGTTAACCCTAAACCTGTTTAATCTATGTTGGTTGAATATTAATGCACAAACAAATCTATTATTGGTGATCACTTGAATTATAATCATATTAGCCTAAACAAGATTATTAATTATCTTATTAAGGGTGATTACAAGTACAAATTCCCTTTAAACATGCATGAGAGGTGTGATCAAGCAATAACAATAATATAACAATATATATATCAAGCAACATAACAACAACAATCATCAATCATAATAAAGCATAATAATATGATTAGCAAGATCCTAGGCATGATACTAACAATATTAATAACAAACCTTAGCATGTCACTAAACATTAATAATCAAAGCTTTATTTCTAGCATGATACTAACATGATATAAAGAATATGAAGCATCATGATATTAGAAATCTTAATTATTACCCTAAACATGATACTAGGAAGCAATAAAACATCCTAACATGATACTGGGAATCAAAATAATCTAAGCATGATTTCTATATCAAAAGATCAATAAAACAATTAAAGTACTTACTTGGATGCCTCGTATCTCTTTCTAATAACAAAATACACGCGTTAGTAACTTCAAGGAAAAATATTAAAACAATAAATCTAATCAAAGAATTGTAATAAGGTTTGGGACCAAACCTCCAGAAATTATCAACCTTTCACGTCTAGGGTGAAGGCAACCTCGAACTTGGCTAGGTGTGTCTAGAGCTAATGTATGAGGAATTTTGTAAAAGGGAAGGTTTAGAAAGAGAAGAAGGAAAGCTTCTAGCTTTTAGAGAGATATGAGAGAGATGATGATGGCTGAATCGTGAATTATTATTGTAGATGATTAAAAACAGAGAGATACGACCCCTATTTATAGGAAAAATAGCACGGGATCAAAGAAAATCATATTCGGAATAAAATACCTCCTGTCGCCAACGACAGGAGTCAGCGCCAAACGACAAGCTCGTCGCCAGACGACGAAGGTCAGCGCCAGGTGACGACTCTGTCGTCTCACGCTGGTTCAAAAGTACAACGCGCTTTACATGCGGAATTACCTTTTAAACTAGTTACAGGTAATTCTACGTCCAAGCAGATTTAAAATCAGATTTAATATATTTTATTCAAAATAAAACATCTTTTTAAAAATATAATTATCAATCCTAATCTTATTAGAATTAAAGAGAACCTTCTAGATATTCCTAGAAGATCAAAATCAATCCTAATTACTTTAGGAATAATAATTAATAGACCATCCTCTAGATCATTGGGCCACATTTAAAATCATTAGGCCTAATTTAATTTAATCCATAACTTCCTCATAATTCATCGGAATTGGGCTTATAATATATCATTGGAAAGCTCTTTTCAAACCCAATCCAACTATACTATTATTGGGACCTTATCATGGACCAAACCAAATTGGACTGGCTATTTTTATATAAATAGACTAAGAAAAGAAATATTTTTGAAAACAAAAAGAGAAATATTTTAATAAAAACATCCTCATCACTAGACTTTCCACACTTTCACTTCGTTCGATAATCAAATGACGTGAAAGGTAGTCATCACTGGGTTTGGTTTTGGGGAGACACATTTAGGTGTCTACAACATGCTTCCCCTTTCTTTGTAGTTCTAGGCAGAATGGTTTTCTTGACAAGATTAAACAACAGCTTGTTCATGGGGCTTAAATCATTATGACTCATTACATTCTTCCCCCTTTTTCCTCCTAAAGCTTCAACAATTTCACCACTCAGGTAATTTCCTACCTTAACACTTGACTTACCCTTAATGTAAGTCTCGTATCCCTCAGTTGGAGTTTTCAAGATTTGGCCTAGGGTTTCAACATTGAATTCTATTTTTACACCATTAATTTCATTCGAAATTACTCCTAATTTTGCCTGAAAATTATGGCAGAATTCAGTCATAGCAATTGGATACAAATCGGACGCCTTAGACAACAAATATTCCCATCCTTGGAACTTAATCAAATAAATGAATTCTAGAAACCTAGCTTTTCTACACCAACTAAAATCAATTCGATGACCAACAACATACCTCCCTGCTTGTGATTCAAGTTCAACTTGATCAGCGATTTCCTCTTCTTCCTCCTTCTCAGAATCTTCTTTCTCAGAATTCTCCATTTTCTCTGCAAAATCGTCTACTTCCTGAATGTGTTCTTCAATTGTTTTTCTCTTTTCTTTTATCTCCTTCCATTCTCTTAGCTTTTGAAGAATCGACTCAGAGGTTAACTTCTCTGTTTCAGCGGACTTAGGGTTTTGCATGTTGGAGGATGAGGTTGGTTCGGCTTATGTGTTTTTGAAGGTTACAATAGGAAGTGAGGAGACCTCTTCCTGTTCAGAATTGTGGTTTTTTTGAGAGTTTTCGGAGGAGGTGATGGAAGTAGTGATGGCCATAGTTAGCAATTGAGGGTTTTAGGAAGGTTGTAGAAATTTTTCACAGAGAGTAAATTTGATTTGACAGTGATGATGTAAGGAGGGTGAAGATGGCTTTTATATTTAATGAAGCAATGTGAGAAAATTGAATGGTTTTCGCTTTTTAGTCATTAATTGAATAAGTTAAATTTATTTTTTTCAAATACAATTAAGCAGGATGTATTTTCATAAAATGTTTTCTTTCCAAATTCATTTAATTTCCAAAACAAATTTACTTACACGTATTTGGAACACGCTTTTTACACACATGTAATGTACATTACTAATTACTTATACAATTAAGTGTTTAGTGAACTAACCTTCAGTGATCAACAACGGTGACACTTTAGCTATGTTTAGCACACCAAGATTGTGCTAAATGCTCTTTTTTCTCTATTTACATTGTTTTTGACTTTGCCATATCTTGGAACTTTAGAAGCAATCAAATCAGCTTGATCATCCCAAGTTCCAGTCTCAATTTCTCAAATCTTTCTCTGTTCAAGGGCTTGGTTAGAATATTTGTAATTGATTTTCAGTTTGACAAAATTCTAACTTAATATTCCCTTGTTCCACATTATCTTTTAGAAAGTGATGCCTAATGTGGATATGCTTTACCTTTGAGTGTTGAACTAGATCCTTTGAAATACATACAGCACTGGTATTATCACAGTAAATAGGAACACATTTAAATATAATACCAAAATCCCTAACATGTTGCTTTATCCATAGGATTTGTGAACAACATGCTGCTGCTGCCACATATTCAGCTTCAGCTATAGATAATGCAACTGTGTTTTGCGTCTTGGAACCCCAAGAAACTAAACAAGGTCTTAAAAACTGTACCATACCTGAAGTACTTTTTCTATTAACCAAATCACCTGCATAGTCAGCATCAGTAAAGCCATTTAAATCAAAAGAATCACTTCTAGGGTAGAAGAGACTCAAGTCATCAGTTCCTTTCAAGTATCAAAAGATTCTCTTTACTGCTATCAAGTGAGATCCCTTTGGATTGGCTTGGAACCTGACACATAGACCTACACTAAAAGATATGTCAGGTCTACTAGCTGTTAAGTAGAGTAGAGAGCCAATCATACTCTCGATACATAGTTTGATCTATGCAAGTTCCAGTTGGATCTTCATCCAACCTAGTTCCAATACCCATAGGAGTCTTGTTGGTTTTTGCATTGTCCGTTTTGTATTTCTTGATCAGTTCCTTGATATATTTTTGTTGATGGATCATGATTCCTTCTTCAGTTTGTTTGATTTGCAAACCGAGGAAGAAGTTTAACTCCCCCATCATACTCATTTCAAATTCTCCACTCATTAGGTCAACAAAATACTTGCACAAAGATTCATTAGTTGCACAAAAAAAAAATATCATCAACATAAATCTGTACAACTAAGATACCAGTTCCATTTGATTTTAAAAACAAAGTTTTATCAATTTTACCATGTTTAAAACCATTTTTCAAAAGGAACTTAGACAATCTTTCATACCATGCTCTAGGAGCTTGCTTCAACCCATAAAGAGCTTTGTCAAGCTTATAGACATGGTTTGGGAACTCTGGATTCTCAAATCCAGGAGACTGTTCCACATAGACTTCCTCATCAAGAAATCCGTTTAAAAACACACATTTAACATCCATCTGGTACAGCCTAAATCCCATATAAGCAGCAAAAGCAATAAGTAATTGTATAGCCTCTAACCTGGCAAATGTTTCTTCATAGTCAATTCCCTCCTGTTGATTGAAACCTTGTACAACAAGTCTAGCCTTGTTCCTGACAATAATACCATGCTCATCTAGCTTGTTCCTAAACACCCATTTTAAACCAATTGTCTTCTTCTTGTTAGGTCTGGGTTTCAGATGCCAAACTTTGTTTCTTTCAAACTCATTAAGTTCAGCTTGCATAACACTAATCCAGTCAGCGTCATTTAAAGCTTCAACATAGTTCTTAGGTTCCATAGAGGAAAGGAATGCATAGAATGCACAGAAGTTCCTAAGCTGAGATCTGGTCTGAGTTCCTTTTGAGATATCGCTCATGATTGTATCCACTGGATGTGACTTCTGATATTTCCAAGGTTTTGGTGTAAAATCCTTGATTGGATACAATCTTTCTTCATTGTTGTTGATTGGTTCTTCAGTAGGAACTTCAACTTGATTCTCAGTTTGCGCTTCTTCATGAACTTCTCCATTTTCTACATTTTGTTCTAAATCTTGTGGAGTTCCTGTTGCATTCTCCATTGTAGGTGCTTCATTTAATTCTGGATTTGCTTCACCTTCATGTTCAACCTGCTGCTTCTGCAGTGATGTTGATTCTTCATCTGGATCTGGCTTGCGTACAAGTCCAATTTCAAAATCATCATCACAGTCCTGTACATCAATCAGTTGTTCAGTTTCATCAAATATAATATGTACAGATTCCTCAACACACGTTGTTCTCTTATTATATACTCTATAGGCTTTATTATTTGAGGCATATCCTAAGAATACTGCCTCATCACTACGTTCATCAAATTTTCCCAAATTCCTTTTACCATTGTTATGAACAAAGCATTTACAACCAAAAGTTCTAAAGTAAGAAATGTTAGGCTTTCTCCCTTTAATGAGTTCATAGGGAGTTTTGTTGGTGATGGCTCTAACAGATACTCTGTTGAGAATGTAACATGCTGTGTTCATTGCTTCTGCCCAGAAGTTCTAGGCAGTCTACTTAAAATTAGCATAGTTCTGGCCATGCCTTCAAGGCTTCTGTTCTTGCTTTCCACAACACCATTCTGTTGTGGAGTTCTTGGTGCAGAGAAGTTATGATCCATTCCATGTTCTGTGCAGAATTCATCAAACTTGGAATTTTCAAATTTTGTTCCATGGTCTGATCTGAGATGTATCAATTGATTACCTATTCTTCTCTGTTCTTTCTTCACAAAGGCAACAAACTCATCAAACGTTTCATCTTTACTAACAAGAAAGAACACCCAAGTATACCTTGAATAATCATCAACAATAACCATTACATATCTCTTACCACTTCTACTTTGGATTCTCATTAGACCGCAGAGATCCATATGAATAAGTTCCAAAGGTCTTTTGGTACTTACCATCTTTTTAGATTTAAAGGAAATTCGAGTCTGTTTTCCTCTAACACAAGCATCACATACTTTATCATATAGGAACTTCACGCAAGGAAGTCCTTCCACTAATTCCTTTGATCTAAGTTTATCAAGCAAAGTAAAACTTGCATGACCAAATCTTTTATGCCATAATAGAGGATCATCCTCAATAACACTAAGACATGTTAGACTACTATTAGGAACCTCGTTTAGATCCACAACATATGTGTTCTCTTTACGAGTTCCTTCTAGAATTATGTTCCCAGTGTCATTGTGGCTGATTTTACACTTATTGGAAGTAAAGCTAACAGAGTTACCTTTGTCACAAAATTATGAGATACTTAACAAATTGTGTTTGAGACCCTTGACCAAAAATACATTAACAATAGCATGGGAACTTGACCTTCCTACTTTGCCAATAGCCACTATATCTCCTTTCATATTATCTCTAAAGGTCACATTCCCACCATAATAGGCATCCAGTGAGAGAAATCTAGATTTGTCTCCAATCATGTGCTTAGAACAACCACTATCGAGGTACCAAGTGTTGTTCCCCCTCACTGGAACCTGCATGAAGAATCAAACGTTAGTGTCAGGAACCCAGGTTTCCTTGGGTTCCTGTGTAACATGAGTGGGGTTATCTTTCTTAACCCAAATCTGTTCTACATGTTTTTATTCTTTTCTGTGCCTTTTTCTTTCTTAGGACACTTAACCTGCTTGTGTCCTGTGTTTCCACAGAAATAGCAAACAATACTACTTGGCAGATCTACATACTTCTTTTCCTTTAGGAACTTCTTTTTAAAACCTAGTCCCTCTGTTCTCTTGGTCTGAGCTTTAGCAATCCAATTTGGAACTTTATATTCTATGGGTTTCTTTCCTTTCCTAGCTCTCTCAAGTTCCCCCTCAAGTCTTGCCTTATCCGTTTTTAGATCTTTCAAATCAGATTTTAATTTTTCAAAATTCGGATAATGCATAAGTGGAGGAACTTCAGAGTTAGGGGTATCAATACTAAGTTTTAACAAAGATAATTCCACATTCAAAAGTATGTTATCATGTTTCAGTTTTTCTATAGTTTTTTTTAGGAAAACATTGTCATCAAAGAGACTAAAGAACCTGTATTGAATATCAAACTTCATATTGTCTACCCATTCACTGTTTTCTTTGTAAGTTAACAAAGTCTTATCACTTTGCTGTTTTTCTCTTTGAACTTCTTTTAGCTCTTCTTGAATGTCCAAAACAACACATATTAGTTTATCTTTAGAAAAATGTCTTAATTCATTTTGAGAAAACCATACCTCAGCCTCGAGTTCCTTCAGTTTGGCCTTTTCATCAGTTTTGGCCATTAGACATAGATGCGTAGAAGGTTGGTCTTCTTCTTCTTCCGAGTCTGTGTCTCCCCAGGCAGCAAGCATAGCCTTCTTTACATTGTCCTTAGTAAATTATGGCTTATAGACTCTGGAATCCTTGGATTGATCCTTCCTTTAGTCTTTACTTCCTTGATTGGACAGTCCTTGATAAAATGATCTTTTGAGCCACACTTGAAACAGGTAGTGTCTCTGGAACTTGTAGCCTTCTTGTTCCTATCAAACTTCCGGTTGTTCATCATTCTCTTAAATCTTCTTACTAGCATTGCCATCTCATCCTCATCAACTTCCGAGTCACCTGAGTCTTGTGCCTTAAGTGCGAGACTCTTGTTTTTGGAACTTTCAGTATTGGAACTCAGGTGAAGTTCATGAGTCATCAAGGAACCTGCTAGTTGTTCCATATTAAACTTAGTGAAGTCCTTAGCTTCCTACATTGCAGTAACCTTGGATCTCCAGCGTTTATCATGTGGTAGACTCCTCAAGATCTTTCTTGCCTGTTCATCTATAGGAATGTGCCTGCCAAGGGAATTCAGTTCATTAATTATATCATTAAATCTTGTAAACTTTTCTTCTATGATTTCCTTAGACTGCATTTCAAACCTTTCATACCTAGACATCAATAAATCAATTTTAGAACGTTTTACCTCATTACTTCCTTCATGAGTTACCTCTAGCAAATACCAAATCTGTTTAGCTATCTTACATCCTATAATACGATTATGTTCATGGGGTCCAAGTCCACAGTTTAAATATTTAATAGCTAGAGCATTTAACTCAAGTTTCTGATAGTCTTCTTTATCATAATCAGAAATAAGTTTAGGAACTACCTCGTTTTTGTCGTTGGTTGCGGTTACCTCAAAATCACCAGATTCAATCACACGCCATACCTGGTAATTTTCAGCCTTGATGAAAATCTCCATCCTATTTTTCCAGTAGGCATAAAACTTACCATTAAACATAGGTGGACGTTGGGTAGAATACCCTTCTTCAAGTTTCTCCTTGTAATTAATCTCTCCTCAGGAACTTACTCAGCAAAGTTATCTGCTTGCACGTGAGAACCGTGCTCTGATACCAATTGTTAGTTGAGAGGAACACTACAAGAGGGGGGGGGGGAATTGTATGTGAGTTTCTATACCTACTTTTTGCGGAATATAAAACTGTAAAGAAACTTGCAATGCACACAGATTTTTACGAGAGAACCTTCCAGGGCCCAACTGGAAGTAAAACCTCAACCCTTCCTAAGGGATTTCCAAAACCAAATCACTTCACTATAATAGGGCAATCCCGAATTACAACCTATTATACACAGACCTTTACTCACAAGTTCCACACTGAACTTGCTACACAGTAGGACCCTATCCTACCCAATCTAAGTCCTAAACTTAGATTCACTCATACTCCCAAAGTACTCTCACAACCTCACAATAGAAGCTTACACACTGTATGAAAAATATAATTCACACACTTACCCAAGAACCCAACCAATACAAAATACACTAGTATATGTTAGGCAAGCTATGCACAAAACCCGAAACTAATATGACAAAGTTATAAGCTTGGCAAACTTACATAATTAAAGCACGAATGATTTCTTCAAGCATAAACTCACAAAAACTATGAAATAAGATCTCTACTATTTATACAAGATTAACTCGTATAGCAAATAGGGTTTTCAAAAGATGATTATGTTAATTTTAACTAAATCTCAAAACACGGTTTTTTTTAAGTAAATCTAGTTTTAAAGAAAATCTTTTCGGAAAATATGATAAAGAAAGATTATCAAAAAGAATAATATCTTTTTGATATTCTGATTTTAAGAAATAATTACTTGGAAAATCTTTTCCTAAAATCTATATTTTTATCCTTTTCGTTTTATTAGATTTACCAAGCTATTGCCACGCTTCTAATAGGTTTCTTGCATATCCTACTTAACATATTTAACAACATATCTAGAAGATAATATCTTAACTAAATTAAGTTGCTGCGTCGTTTTATTCTGTACTCGAAGATTGCTTGGGCTTCACGCAGACCAGGACCAAGTTCCTGCTGTCTTCAAGTTCCTGTTAGGGAACTTAGATAGTTCTTGTTAGAGAACTAAGTTCCTGTTAGGGAACTCTTCTTTTATCTTGTTTAACCTTCTTAAAGTATTCTCTTCATGTTCTTCTTAGTCAAGGTTACTCTTCCATCACCAAGGTCCACTTCACCTGTTCTTAGTCAAACACTTAAAGAAATCTTCAGTCAAGTTTGCTTGAGTTTAAGTCTATCATCATTAAAACCTTTAAGCTTCAACAGTTACCAAAAAAGGTATTTTGTGGTAATGTAAAGAAATTGAGTGGTACATGGTGAATTAGAAAGTTTTTGGTGGTGTATGGTGAATTAAGTTAAAACTCAGTGGTATATGGTGAAAAATCCGTAAAAAATTAAATAATAGAAACAGAGATTTGGGACCAAACCCTCAGAAATTATAAACCTTTTACGTCTAGGGAGAAGGCAACTTCGAACTTGGCTAGGTGTGTCTAGAACTAATGTATGTGGAATTTTGTGAGAGGGAAGGTTTAGAAAAAGAATAGAGAGAGAAAGCTTCTAGATTTTAGAGAGTGAATAGAGAGAGATGATGGTTGTGAATGAATGAAAATGGGGAGATACGACCCCTATTTATAGAAAAAATAGTCCGGAAACAAATCAAGTCCTATTCGGAATAAAATACCTCCCGTCGCCAACGACAGGAGTTAGCGTCAGACGACAAGCTTAGCGCCAGGCGACAGCTATTAGCGCCAGGCGACAGACTTGTCGTCTTGCGCTAAGTCAGGAATAAAACGCGCTTTGTACGCGGAATCCTCTTCTTAATACGATTAAGCAGCTAATTCCGCGTTTATCAAATTAAAATCAGGTTTGTGATAAATCACTTATTTTATTCAAAATGAAACTCTTTAAAATATAATTATTAATCCTAACCTCATTAGAATTTAAAAGAACCTTCTAGATTATTCTAGAAGATTAAAAGTCAATCCTAATAACATTAGGAATAATAATTAATAGTCCCTCCTCTAGATCATTGGGTCGCATATAAAATTCATTTCGGGCCCACTTTAGTATTTTGGCCATAACTTCCTCATTATTCATCGTAATTGGGCTTATAATATATCGTTGGAAAGCTCTTTTCGAGCCCAATCCCACCACACAATTATTGAAACTTATCATGGAACAAACTAAATTGGACTGGCTATTTTCATAAATAGAGTATAAAAAAGAAATATTTTCGAAAACAGAAAGAGAGATATTTTAATAAAAACAACCTCATCACTAGACTTTTCACACTTTCACTTTGATCGATAATCAAATGACACGAAAGGTATTCATCACTGGGTTTGGTTTTGGGGAGACACATTTGGGTGTCTACAGAAGCCCCCACTTTGACTGAGTTTGGAGAAACGCAAGTTTCGAAAACAAAAGTCAAAGAAGCGATAGGGACGGAGAATGATTCAGAACGTTCTGCGATCCTAAATCATTCTTGTAACGTCGATACTTGCAAACTAGCATTAGTAAAATAGATAGAAGAGTTAAGAAACGCGTATCTTGCACCGTCGAGCACACGTCTCTAGAGTAACCGATTTGTTGCTGCATTATTGTTGGTGTGACGACCTCCACAGTGCCTCGTGAACACCATTTGAAGGTAACAGTGCCTCGCTATCTTCATTTTCTTGTGACAATCCTCTACAGTGCCTCGGGAACATCGTCGAAGGTGACTGTGCCTGCCATCTTCAGGGGTTGTGGCGGTGCCTCGGCGTTATAGACATCTCCTCTCTGCTTCAGGACATCGTCGAAGACATGTAGCTATCTTCAATTTCATAGTGATAATCTTCCGAGGAAAAATATCGAAGACCATCGCTTGTTGATCCTCAGTGCTTTGCTTGAATATTTGCTGTGCAGATGCTTCGCTGAAATTGTCGCTGTGCCAATACCACGACGCATTTTGTGAATGAGCCGGTACCTCGGCGCTTATGCGTCTTTGTGAACCATTACTTCGGTGCTTGCGATGAGCCAATACTTAGGCGCTTTAAGCTTAGTGAGAAGATCATTTGTCAGGTCGATACACTTGCTGCGATTGTAATTGAGTCGACTACTTAATCATGTCAAATTGCCTATAGGGGCTAACTGGCGTACCAAGGAACCCGAAATTGCTGTATAAGGTATGCATAGTCATTTATGGGGGCCACGTATCTTGTCGCCGCACCAGCGTACACTGCTACATTCTGTCGCCGGGATTTTGCTCTGTCGCTAGGCGACAGGTATTAGCGCCCGACGACAATCTTATCGTCTGGCGCTGGAGTCGGGTTTTCGAAATAAAACCCCTTTCTTCTCCATTTCCGCTGCTGCTGCTGTTCGATTGCTCGATTTTGCTCGGAAGTTCAACTTGCTCGTTCTCCTCCGTTTCTCAACCAAATTCGCTCAAATTTGTTGCAAATCAAAGCTTATTTCATCTAGTTTCCCAATCTATGTAAGTTTTCTTCAAACTCACCTCGATTTTGCTGAATTTTGCATGTTTTGCTTAATTTGCTTTATTTGTTGAATTTTATGCTTGTATATTGCCTTGGGAGTATTTTGAGACTGGTTTGACTCAATTTGGTGAAGAAATGAGCAAATTGCCATTGTTGAGCCCTTTGAGTTCGTGAGAACAATGCGGCTTGTTTTTCGTATTTTTGCTAGCCATTCTTGTCCAATTTGTCACATTATTTGTCATAGTATTGCAAGAAATTGTTTGATTGTTGAAAAATGCTATTTTTGCATGTATTGAAATTATGCTTTGTTTTAGTACTATGTACTTTGTTTTGACGAACATAGTATCATGCGGCTAGGTGAACCTTAGATACTATAGAATCCTTAATTTACTGTTACTTTGCATAATATAGCATGGCTAGACGACGCGGTTCTCGGCTCTCGTTCTAGGGAGGCTCACCGGGAGGACGATCCCGTTGACGCCGGTGTGGGGACCTCTTCTTCTCAAGGGGAGTTCCCGGAGTGGGACAAGCGTACTTTGTATTTTGCGCCCGAGTTCCACATCTCGGAGCGCGTTCGGTGCGGGATTTATAGTGGGAGAGTTCGTAGCCATGGTTCAGGCAACGGCACCATTAGCTCCTTGTACTATACCTACTTTCGCGATCACGATGGTTTATGCCGACTGTGGGAGTCTTGTGGCTTGACTCCTCTGTTCCGAGCCACTCAAGCTCTGTATTCTTTTGGGCTGAGCCGTTACGTGGTTCGAGCTTTGGTGGAGTTCTTCTGGGACACCACCAACACCTTTCATTTCCCCTGGGGTGAGATGACTATTACCCCTACTGACTTCAGTCTCATCACGGGGCTAGAATTTCGTTCGGTCGCGCTTCCGTTCGATAGCGAGATCATAGTTTATTCATCGGTGGTACTGGAGCTGTTGAGCCCTATTACTATCCGGGCTCGTAGCGAGGCCGAGCCGTTGCATCTTAGCTCTCGGTGTATTCGCCGGTCCACCCCAGAGCAGCGGGTGTGCATCTTTACTCTTATCTTGTTGTCGGGGACCTTTTCTCCTAACAGAGGTAGTCGAGTCTTACTCTACTACTTGCCTGCTCTTCGCGACCTTTACATGGTCGGGTCATATGATTGGGCCAGCTTGGCCTATGCGGACTTCCTATTCGGATTACAACTTTCTAGTCGTCACGGTTCTTTCAAGGGAAATATCGCGCTCTCCAGCTTTTAGAGACTCGTAGAGGTATACTTTATTTCCTTTACTAAAGTTAACTCTAGATGTGCATTAGCATTTATTGATACTTCTTTACTTCGTAGATCTGGTTCTACAAGTATTTCCCGTCTCTTGCGCCGGCGAGACCTTTGCCTCGCGAGCTCCCCGTTGCTGCCTGTTGGGGAGGCCGCCTCAATGACCAGGCTACTACCGCTCGCGTTCGAGAGTTGATCCTCTCGGTATGTTCCTCGAGTACTTGTCTTTTATCACCTTTTAGTAGGACTTCATCTCATGAATATGCGTTTTGTAGGAGCCTGCTGTAGAGTTTTGGCCGTGAGCCAATTTGGACATTCCTGCGCTTGCTGCGCAGTACACTGCTCAGCGTCGGTATTTTTAGGGGACGTACGACGCTGTGGTGTACTTAGGCGAGAGAGTGGCTATTCAGCACTCCTTAGAGGCTTTTGTTGTTCTTGTTCGCCCTCCTCGGCACATGTTTGACCAGAGGAGATTGAGGACCCGAGTAGGTCACCAGCGGGAACACATTGGCAGACTCATGCCCGTGCGGAGCTGTGCTATGGGGAGACGTTGCTGACGCTTTTGGCTCCACCACCTGTTTTGTTAGAGGGGGCAGAAGTATTCCTCATTTTTTGTGTTTTTCTTTTGTGTAGCCCCCAAGTAGATACTAATTACTTGGATTTATTTTGTCAGGATACGCGTGCAGAGTTCGTTCCTCCCCCCGTATCTATCACTTATTAGGGGATGTATGGTCCGGTTGAGAAAATGATTCCTTTGCCTCCTCCGGATCATTGCTTCATCGAGCGATCGATACCTCGGCACCAGACCTGGGTGAGTCATTTATTTTCCATTTATTCATACATATATCTTTGATCGTTACTGACTTTGTCTCTTGACAGTTCTCTCGCGAGGTGGTATCGAGGATGGCGAGGGGTATAGACGCCTTTCGCTATCAGCTGGTGAGATTGAGAGATCGAGCCTCCTGCCGTCGTGACGACACTGCTGCAGAGGTATTTCTCTTAACCTTATTACATGTTTTATTTGTCTATTTTGAGTCTGACTTGATTTATTTTTATAGGGACATCCTATTCCTCCGCCACATACTCAGACGAGACCCGAGGCTAGGAGAGAGAGATCCGGGTCTGGCTCGAGACGTCGTCGTACTTCTTCCGGGGGCCAGGGTGGCCGGTCGGAGACGGCTCCTACTGAGAGATCGGAGGGTTTAGGCTCTTCGTCTGAGGGTGCACATGTTTCTAGAGTTGGTGAGGGGCATACCCCATGGACTACACTGTTCTTTGACACGTTGGGAGTTCCTCCCCACCTGCGTCCTCCAACACCGTAGTTGTACTTGTATTTAATTTTATTTGACTTTGTAGGACTTTGCTAGTTTGTATCATATGACTTATATGTTTAGACACACTGTATATGACAAGGGAATAAACACGTCGTCAAATGCCTATCCCTAGATCAAATACAATTTATACAACCTAAACAAACCTAATACGAGTATAAGGCAAGCATAGGGTCGAACCATAGGGAACAAATAAACACCACCAAATGTTATCAACAATTAATCTAGTCCGGAATAGGAGATACGTAAACTAAAGTCTAAAAATGCTAAAACAAATAATAAAACATTAAGGGAAATGGTTTAGGTATAGCATTCAATTGAACATAAACAAAGGCATAGAAGTTGAATTAATCATGAACTAAACATGCATGAATATCGATATAAGGGGTCCAATCTAGCCACCTTTTAGGGTCAATTGGCTTCTCCTAACATAGCCTCTATGCTTCCACATTAGAACCATATACTAGGAGGTGCTATCAAATAAGAATCAATATAAATGAATCTTGCTAGGTTTGCTATCGCATCTTCTAACAATAATTCACTCCCAATCAACTAACAACATGCATTTTGCAAGTAGATTGAAGAATATCAAGCATATAAAGACTTTAATCACAAACAAATCAACTCTAATCCCTAGAACATGCTCAAGATCCAACTACACCACAACCATCCCCTTAATGGGGAAATTACTCACTAATCATGATAATAAGAAGATTAATTAACAAATAACCAAGAATCAACATGATTAACAAGAAACACTAACAACTAAAACAATAATCAAAAGAAAGCAAATAAAATAGAGGAGAGAGAGTTAGAGATTCTCATTGATTGAAGATGAAAGTCAGCAAACAAGATGATCAATCTTCTTCTTCAAAATCCAAGCTCAACAATGGTGAAACGCTCACTTTATCTCTCTAAACTACTCTAATCCTAAGCTAAACCTAGAGAGAGAAGCTCTCCTAAAACTAGAGAAAAAAGATCTAATAATATGAAGAAGTTCCGTACAAAAACAAGCCTCGAATATAAATAGAATCGCGCAAAAACGCTGAACAGGGCTCGTTGTGCGCCCGCGCAAGGCAGCTGCGCGCCCGCACAACGGGCTGTGCCTCTGCGTCTTCGTGGGTTGCGACTTGTTGGCTGAGTTGTGCGCCCGCGCGCCTTGGGTGAGCGCCCGCGCATAGGTCGCGCACAACCCGCGCAAAGCTCTTTGCCTCGATTCTGAAATTTACTTCCTTCCCCGCGGGTTCTGACAAGGCTGCGTGCCCGCGCACTATTGCCGTGCTCTCGCGCACATTTTGCGCTCCCTCGCATCTTGCTTCTTCGATTCTACTCTCGTGCTTACTTGGCTTCTTCTTTGCAATCCAAGACTTCAAATACCTAAGCACAAGCACCAAGGGAAGAAATAAGGTATAGACAACGGTGAAAACACGCAATAAAGGGAAGGATTTAAGCATATACGCGATTTCACCCAAAACACATTGAGACATGTATGAACGCATTATTTGAACAAAACAACTATAAAACACCTTAAGACAAGCTAAAACAAAGCATAAACACTACCTGAAGAGTGACATAAATGACGCTCATCAGTATACAAACTTTTATCTATTTACGCTTATTTTATCTCTTCATTTTTTATTTTTCATTTTATGTGCATGTGAGTGTGTGAAAAATGTGACTAATTTTGCGCAAAAAATTCCGTCATTTTTATTATCAATGGAGGGTATCCGACTTTCTCCCCCAAAAGAAAAAAAATGAAAAATAAAATAAACTTTGACTAAAATGAGCCCAAAATTAATTAAGCTCAAATTAATCGAAAAAAGTGTTTGAGGTAATGTTGGATAAGGCTTTGAGACAAGAGGTCAAAATCGTAAAGTTAATGTACAAAATCGAGTCATAGCCGGGAAAAACTTGGTTTGCATAGCGCGCAAAGCTGGCGTCGTGCTGGCTTTCTGTCGCCATACGCTGCCCTCTGTCGCCAGGCGATAGGCCTTGTCGCCAGGCGCTGTGCTTGTCGCCTGGCGCTAATCTTGTTTTCTCCGAATCCTTTCGGGATTCAAATTAGCCTAGTTTTGTGCATTAATATTCCCCAAATTTGCCGATTTTTGTATATTTTCGAACAGATTTAAAAAAATAGTTATAGCTTTAATTCTAATCAAGCAATCATGTCTAAGAGTTTTAGTGATTTTACTCGTGAGTGGTGCCGGTCTTTGACTGCTAAGGAGAGAAAAGAGCTTGACATTTTTAACTTGGGAGGTATTTATGGTATTAAGGGGGTAGATATAGACATAGATTTTATTCATACCGCCTTAGAATATTGGGATCCAGACACCCATTGCTTTAGACTAGGCTATGATGAAATTAGTCCTTTACCGGAAGAATTTGGTGCCATTCTAGGCTTCCCTTCTTTAGATCTTGCGGTACTTCCTAATGTAATGAATATTATTATAAAGACTCTGAGCGTTTCTTTAATCTTAAGGACAGGGATCTAACAAATATTGTAGATGGGAATGTAGTTAATCTGAAAGAATTTGCACGTCGTTATTTTGATAGACCACATTCTGAATTTTTTCATGTTTATAGGAGGAGAACTTTCCTCTTTTGCATGTTTAGCCAATATCTCCTCACTAGTGGTAACATTCCCGAGGGTCAAGCAATTTTAGTATCTATCATGGAACAAATTGAATCAAGGAGGAATCCAATGCCATTAATTGTTGGAGAAACTATGCTTAGTTTAGATGAATTAAAGAAAAATCCAAAAGTACCTCTTCGAGGCTCTCCAACTTTATTACAGGTAGAAAAACAATATTTTTGAAAGGAATGGTGTCCTTTGAACAAGTGTATTATTCTGATAGCGGGTTCAGAATTATTAGAAAGCTAATATATTCAATAAGGTCAAGTGATCGGAATGCCTGGGTGGAGGCCGCTTCCGATCAGTAATATTAATATAATTAATATTACAGCTTAATCTTGACTGAACCCTTCGGGTCACACCCAAGCAAATATATGCGAACCAACTCGACGAATTAATTCGGAAGAAATTAATTCGTCGCCTGAGTGTTAAATATTTAGACGTCGGTAATTCGGGTTTAGAGCGTCGAAACCGATCGTCGGAAGTCGAGTCTAAAATGATAAAAGACGAGACGCGCAAAATAATAATAAATCGACCATATTCCCGAAAATACCCCTAGCATCGGTGTGCCCCGAGCATCCGAATGCTAGGGGCAATACGAGCTAGCACACCGTGCTAGCAGCCCCGACCAGCCGCGGCTAGGCACAGCAGCAGCCGCACCAAACCGCAGCAGTAGCCGCACAGCAGCAGCTGGTGCGGGCTGGGCTCGGGTCAGGTGCGGGCTGGGCTCGGGCCAGGTGTGGGCCGGGCTCGGGCCGGGCTTGGCTCGTGGCTTGGCTCGGGCCATAGGGCCATAAATAAAGGGGAAGCTTGGAATATGGGAGTAAGTGGGAGAGGACATGTGGCACAAGGAGAGTATTGAGTGGGGATCAAGTATGGTCCCCTACTCTCCATGTGGTCCTCACCAACCCATCTCACATGGTAATGCCACTTGTAGATTTATTATTAGTTTGCAATTTTAATTTAATTTAGCTTTAAATTAATTTGTGGAATTTCATGATCCCACATTGATGGGATAGAAATTCCCACTCATACTTTCCTCTATAAATACCAAGCTTTGGGTTTTGGAGAAAAGTGCTTGAGTGGGAGTTAAAAAGAGCATTCCATAATTTTTGGGAAAACTCTTAAACTCACATAACACTCGGGTTTGGGTCGGACCTTGCTAACCCCAAGGTAGTAGACCTTAAAGTTGTGTTCGCCCATTCGTGGGTGGAAACCGTCGGAGGCGCGGCGCTTGACGTGCTAGTAGCTTTCAAGTAAGAGCCCCGGGTTTTGGGCGAAGCTCGCTTCGAGGGTAAGATTCGTTATCTTTTCTTTGTGAATATTTATTTATGCTTTGTGATTTTAATTATTGCGAGTGGTTCCTCGGGAAGGGGTTGTTTCCGCGGTGAGTCGGACTCACCAAACCCCAACAGCGGTATCGGAGCCCCGCTCGTTTATTTTTATAATCATGTTTTTCAAGGTTTATTTTTGGCTTAATTTTCTGGTTTATGTTGCTAATTAGATTAGTAGCTCGGTTTTATTTATTTAATCCCGTTTTTAATGTCGAATTTGGCCCAGAACCCAGATTTTCGCCCAAGACTAGTGAATTTTGGGTGGAAAACGTGTTCTGGAAATGGTTTTACTCTGTAGGGGCAGTGATTTTAGCCAAATTCTGACCAGAAATGCCTTTTTCGAGGGGTTTTTCGTTTTTGACGAAATTTTTTAAGTCTTTTCTAACCTTGAAATTAATGGCATAAATTGTTGATTATATGGTTGATTATTTGCATATTTTTCTGCACTTTTATGTCCCCTTATAGCACACTTACTTGGTAGTATTTGATGCTTAAAGGTTGATTTATTTTCACATAATTGCAAACTAATTGCTTTTTAGTGTGAAAATTTTATTTTTGAGGCTTCCTAAGTGTTAAAGATTCAATCTTTATTTATGATAAGTGATTGAAACTTTGAAAAACCACTAAATTCCATGTTATTTTGAGTTGAACTTTGATGTTTTAATCATTTTGAGTTGATTAGAAACATAAAGTTTCGATTTTTGTGATAGAAATTTGGTTATCTTCATGTTGGAAGATATAATTTTCAAGGATTCACAAATTTTAGATGTTGGAATTTTCATTTGAACATTAAAGTTCATATTTTTCCAACTTCCCTTTACTTTGTCAAATTCTCAAGTTTAATTTAAAATGATTAAATTGAAAGTGAGAAATTGCCTCAATTTTATTTTGCACCAAGCTAAACCAATTTAATTAAAGATGGTTCTTGGAATTATTTTGGTTATTGCACTTTGAAAATTTTATTAAGTTAGACTTGTTTAAAATTTTACTTTGCTCACTAGATTAGTTCTAAAATTAATTTAGAATTAATTATTTTTGTCTCGCGGAAAAGGGATCAAATCCCAAGGTAGTGGCACGCAAAACGAGGCAATGCACCACCATGGCGAGCCGGGCTGCACAGCAGCCCGCATGTGGCTGCCACGGTGGTTGCAACGCCTCGATGGTGGGCCACACGCGCGGCAGCAGCCACGCACAGCAGCAGCTCACGCGCGGCTGTGCTGTGGCAGCGGCTTGCGGCCGTGTGCCGTGGGCCGTATGTTCGTGGTCTTGGCGTGTGCGTATGCTTGGTGCGGTGAGGTGACTAGCCGTAGTAGGCTTGATGTTAATTATTTTTCCGTTTATATATTTTAATTAATTTTGTTATTTTTAATTAAAATTTTGGGAGGCTAGGCCTCGGGTTTATTGAGCGGCATTGGCAAAATTTCATTTTGACAAGTATGGGTGCTACCGACTTAATTAATTGGATTAATTAAGGAAATGCGGAATTTAGTGGGAGCTTCAATTATTAATGACGTAATTTATATAATCGGTTAAACAACTTTGACTAGTTTAATTAGGCGTGTTAATCGGATTAACCACCTAGATTAGTTACTAGTGCGCGCGTTGTTTGAATGCATTTTACTTGTTGTTAATTTTGTAAATTGCATGGGCCATTCACAAATAGTGAATGGATGAATGGAATATATATATTCTCTCTCTCACAGGTTTTATGAAATGGAAACTAGTGGGACCCGACTAGGATAGAAAATACGGACTACGTGCCGTTATGTATTTTTGTAAATCTAAATACGGTCTACGCACCGTTAAGTATTTTTGTACTTTAATATTTAGATTATTCCTAGTTATAGACACTAGTTTTTTGCATAGTTTGGTTAAGTCTTGAAGACGGCGTATCTTGGAAGACAAAGCCTTGAAATGCAAATGAAGACCTTTTGAAGATATGAAGATTTCAAGGGGTCATGCTAGTTGTCAATATGCATCTATTATTTCGCTTTATATTTTATGGTTATATATATGTGTGTGAAATATTCGTTAGATGCATGTTTAGGTTTTCTTGATGTTGCGATGATTTGTTAAGTTCACTTAAATCAACCAACATAGAAATCCTAGGTCCCTAATAATATTGAGTAAAACTTGCCTTTCCAAAACAACACTTACTAACCGGACGATGGTGATGGTAGGCTACGCCAAAGCGAGGTGCCATCACTCCTCTAAGGGGCATAAGGCACACCGGGTGTGCACGTTGGTTTTGGTTTAACTCATCGGTATGAGTGAGGAGTCCTCACATACCGTGGCAAAAGAGACACACCGTCAAAGATGCATTAGATGCGACGATTGTCTAACCAAGAATGGCTTAGAGCCATTAGCAAGGCAATGCTTACCCTAGAAGATTGAGTGTTTAAGACAAGCCAAAGCATGCTTAACCACTCTTTGTTTCTTCGGATCTTGGAATCGCCTTATTTTCACCAAATAGGGACAATTTTACGTGTAAATAAGACGTTAAATAAGTATTGAAAATTTGCATGAATAAAATTCAATCTTATTTAAGTAATTTTTGAATGGTTTTTCATTAAAAATTCTTTCAATTGTAGAATCATGTCTTCAACCTCAAACAACTAGTTTTCATTACGCTCAATTCTCGACAAAGAGAAGTTGAGTGGTACCAATTTCCTTGATTGGCAAAGGAATTTGTGCATCGTTCTTATGCAAGAACAGAAAGAGTATGTCCTTGATGAGGAAATGCCTGAGGCTCCCAATGAGGAGGTAACTCAAGCGACCCTTAACCGATGGCAAGTGGCCGATCGGGATGTCAAGTGCATAATGCTACCCACTATGTCTCCTGAACTTCAGAGAACCTTCTTCGAGAAGCAATCGGCCTATGAGATCATTTCTGAGTTACAGAATATGTTTCAAGAACAGGCTCGAACTGAAAGGTTTGAAACCCACAGGCAGATCCTTGAGACTAAGCTCAAGAAAGGAGAGCCAGTCAGCCCATATGTGCTCAAAATGATCGGATTATTTGAGAACATGGGAAGGCTTGATGCGGGGTATTCAACCGAAATGGCTATTGACATCATTCTCCATTCCCTTCACAAAGGCTATGACCAGTTCAAAATGAACTACAACATGCATAGCATGGAGAAAACCCTCACCGAGCTTCATGGGATGTTGAAGCAAGCTGAGCAGACGTTCAATGATGAGGGAAAGCATGATATGTTAAGAAGGGTAAGCCGTTCAAAAGGGCAGGCAAAAAGAAGAAGGGCTTCAAGGGGAAAGGGAAGAAGAACTTTCCGCCTAAGCCGAAAGCTACCAAAGACAACCAGAAGAAAAAGGTAGCATCTTCTAAGTCTGATTCTGAATGCTTCTATTGCAAGAAGAAGGGACATTGGAAGAGAGACTACCTCAAATTCAAGGAAGATAAGAAGAACGGAACCGTTGCTTCTACATCAGGTATTTACGTTATAGATTTTAACTTCACTAGCTCGGCTTCATGGGTATTAGATACAGGATGTGGCTCACACCTTTGTTCCAATTCACAGGCACTAAGGAACACTAGGAAGCTAGCGAAGGGAGAGATCGAGCTCCGAGTAGGAAATGGAGCAAGGATTAGTGCTATTTCTGTAGGATCTCTCAGTTTGTCTTTGCCCACGGGGCTAGTTTTGGAACTTGACAATGTTTATTGTGTTCCCAACATTACCAAAAACATCATTTCAATTTCGGCGTTGGACGCCAAAGGTTTTGAATTTCGAGTTAAAGACCAAACATGTTCATTTTATCTCGATAATGTTTTATATGGTACGGCACATTCAGAAAATGGTCTTTATGTGTTATCTCTAGACAAAGAAATTTATAACGTTAATAATCCTGCAAAGAAAGCTAAGACTACACAGTCTAGTCAAACTTACTTGTGGCATTGTCGCCTTGGCCACATTAACATCAAACGCATCAAGAAACTTCTACAAGAAGGTATTCTTGACTCATTTGATTTAGAATCCTTTGAGAATTGCGAAGGATGTTTATTAGGCAAGATGATAAAGCAACCATTCTCCAAGTTAGGAGAAAGGGCCGGTGACTTATTGGGACTTATACACACCGATGTATGTGGACCAATGAGTACACCCGCAAGAAATGGTTATCGGTATTTCATAACCTTCACGGATGACTTTAGTAGATATGGTTATGTCTATCTAATGTCGCAGAAATCTGAATCGTTTGATAAATTCAAAGAATTTCAGAGAGAAGTTGAAAACCAACTCGGCAAGAAAATCAAGGCACTTCGATCGGATCGAGGTGGCGAATATTTGAGCCAAGAGTTTGATGACCATCTGAAAGAACATGGAATACTTTCAGAGTTGACACCTCCGGGAACTCCTCAGTGGAATGGAGTATTTGAAAGGAGGAATCGAACCCTGTTAGACATGGTCCGATCGACTATGGGTCTTAGTGAACTTCCAATCTCTTTCTGGGGACATGCACTTTTAACTACGGCACTCACACTGAATCATGCTCCGTCAAAAGCAGTGGAAAAGACTCCATATGAATTATGGACTAATAAACCACCAAGGTTGTCTTTTCTCAAGATTTGGGGATGCGAAGCATATGTCAAGAAACTCATTTCTGACAAACTTCATCCAAAATCTGATAAGGTTTACTTTGTGGGTTATCCAAAAGAAACCAAAGGGTATTACTTGTACAACAAATCCGAGAACAAAGTGTTTGTTGCTCGTGATGGTGTCTTTTTGGAGAAGGAGCATCTCTCCAAAATGACAAGTGGGAGGACGAGGACGAGCAACAAGGACAAGTTGACAATCAAAGTGCTTACCAAGCAGCTGTTGACGTTGTTCAAACTGATAATGCAAATGCTCAGTCCATTACCCTACGTAGGTCGACTCGGCCAAGATCTCAACCTGACAGATATCTCGGTGTTGTATTAACCGAAGATCAGGACATCCTAGTAGCCGATGGAGATGAGCCGGCAACCTACAAGCAAGCTATGACGAGCCCTGACTCTACAAAATGGCAAGAGGCCATGAAATCCGAAATGGACTCCATGTTTGAAAATCAAGTATGGGACTTGGTTTATTTACCCGTAGGTTACACACCTATCGGATGTAAATGGATTTGCAGTGTATATTGGTATTCCAATTAGCCATTCTCCATTCGACTGGTGGATCCCCAAATGGTCCAATAGGAGTTATAAGACCTTTTGCATGAAGACGGTCAAATGCAGTGTCATAACTCATACCAATAGGAGTAAAGTTTCTCCTAAATGGTTTCTTTTATCCTTGATTATTCATAGCGAGGACTTCATTCAAATTAAAGGTGCTAACATTATTTGAGTGGGTGGTTTTGTAAGAAGAAGGATTGTCGCTCTTCTTTCCTTTCCAGCCATTGTTGGAATTATTGTTAACAGCTTTTTGCTTTGCAAAGTCGTCTTCAATATTGATTCCAATGTCATAAACGGCCTTGAAAGTATTCAAGTTGCTTAGGTACTTGAGGTTTTGGAATATTTTTCCTGGAGATTCTTTATGAACAATCTCACAGACTCTTTTTCAGTAGGCACCCCAATCATCTTAGCGGAAGTTTCCCTCCACTTACTAAAGAAAGAAGTAAAACCTTCATTCTCTTTTTGTTTAAGTGTCTCAAGTTCCCTATGATCGGTTTCAACTTGAATATTACATTTGTATCTATCAATGAAAGCGTTTACAATAGCATCCTAAGTAGAGGTTTTCTCTTTGTTAAGGGAAAAGAACCATTGTTGACAAACGGTTTCAAGAGATAGAGAAAACAATGAATGGAAGACTTTCCTATCAATCCCCTTAATATTCATTATGGTCTCGAAAGCCCTTAGGTGGAAATAAGGATTGTCTGTCGCTTTAAACCTACGGATGTCATTGGCATTGAACTTATGCGGAAGAAGTTCCTTGTCCACTGAGACCTCTTGTGAGCTAATGCCCTGGAATCTATAGTCATTGAAGAGTTTGCTCAAGCTTTCTTGCATGAGCTTCATTTGTTGTTGCTTCATAGGGTCATTGATTTGAAGGGCCATAGCCTTCATCAATTTAGTTATGTTAGCCACGTCCTTCCTAAGTTCATTGACTTCTTCTTGAGTTTCCATTATCCTCTTAGCTTTTCTTTTCTAACTAAAGTAGTACTTGAACAAAGGTGCTGTCCTTGATTAATCGCCCTTCCTTTCTTGACTAAGCGCTGTAAATTAAACCATTTATTTGTTTTAATAACTTGACTCAAATTGACTTTGACTTTATTGGTTTAAAAAAAAGAACAAAAAAAAGCAAAATTAGGGTGTATATTTTGGGAATCAAGTAAGGGTTCAAACAAGTATGGTTTAATTGGAGGATTAATATCCGACTTACCCCCCTAAAAAAATGACGGAAAACACGCGCATACAAGACTCTTTAGACATGGTCAAAGTGTGACATACATATTGGGTGTGTGCTTTAATGGTGAGTGACATGCTTTGAATCTTGTGTGAGACCATGGGACTATGTGCTTAGACTCAATTAAAAAACATGACTACTGATTAAACCGATTAAGCAAACTGATTAATTAGACTCGTCATGAGGGCTCGAGCAAAAACATGGACTGTCGCCGGAGCAACAGGACTATCGCCAAATGCTAAGGACCAGCGCCAGACGACAACAATGGCGCCTGGTGCTACAGCCCAAAATTTTGCGCCATTGCTAGAACATTGGTCTGGGACTGTTACCAGTATTTTACTCTAAAGGGACAAGCCTAAAGTCGTACTAAGCCAAGTTGGATCAATTTATTTAAACTTCAATCATTTATATTAATTAATTAATTTAGCGAAGTCCTTTAGTCATTAATTAGTTCATTTAGACTCATTCACAAGTCAAACACATATAGGTTATGCACAAACAAATAATGCACAAGTAATCAAATAGTCACAATATGATGCAATGAGTTTTCAACTTAACCATGGCTCTAGTTCTCTAAAGTTCAAGGATATGGGTTAGTCAAAGAGGGTCCATGGTTATGAGTCCAGATGCACCGCGCGGAAGCCTTACCTTTGGAAGGGTTGGGGCGAGTGGATGGGACCTCGCGAGTTAAACTCGCTTCACGGTTTAGTGAATTCAACAAACTCGGATGTACCCTCTTCCATTTTAATTGCTTTGATTGTTAATTATTTGCTTAATTCTTGTATGCTTAGATTGTTAATTAGCTTAATCTTTAGTTTGAATCTTGTTCATGAGTAGCTTGAAAACCTTAATTGCTTTAATCTCCATGGATTGTGAGTAGTCTAATTTTCAAGGGTTTGGGTAAAACCCTCAATGTAGTCACTAATTACTTGTTGCATGTGTTAATTTGGTAATTGTTGGGTGTTAATTAGTTGAGCTTAAGTGGTTTAATTGCTTAGTTCTTGTATACAGCCATTGCTAGAACTACTATCCAAGCTTTTTCAACGAAGGATCGAGAGATGAACTTGAGTTAGCTCCCTTATGCTTAATTGACTTGAAATGCCATGAGAATAGGAATTTCCAGTCAAGGGAATGTTTTGTCATCGTGATTACACTTTAATACTTGTTTTATGCTTTTTAACCACGAGACTAGGTTGTATTCATGATTGAAGTAATCCCTCTAGCTTGAGAGAGTAGTTGGGTGCTTTAGATGACTTCCCCTATATTATCCCCTTAATTTACCATTGTTTGCTACATGCTATTTGTGATTTGTGATGAAGTTGAGTGGTATATCCCGAGCCCTAGAATCCTCTAAATATTGTTAATCTCCCCTTAGCCTTAGTTGATTTGAATTAGTTCATGTTACATAAAACCAATCCAATGTCGATTTCATTTAGCTTATTTAAACGGTAGTATCTCGGTGGTTGATTCAACGCCTCTCTTGGGTTTGACCCTTTCTTACCCTTGCTATTAGTTAGTGAGACCAAGATAGGATTTTGTCTTTGGTAGGCTCGACGACGGCCTATCAAAATTTTGCGCCGTTGCTGTGGAGGCAAAGTCACATTGAATGTATTATTGTTGAATGAGTCTAAGTGTGTGTGTTTATATCATAATTTTTCTTATTTATTTTTGCTTAATTGTGTTTTTAACTTGTGATAGTCATTGCTAACGATTTCTTAGCTTTGTTTGACTTTGCATGACACGAAAGAGTAAGCAATCACCGCTTATTCCCATTGATTTAGAGTTGAGCAAGACCTTAAGGAACGTAAGGAGACTCTTGCAAGGTACTCCAGAATTCTCCATTGTCTATTCGGATTCCGAATCAGAAGAGGTTCTCGGGAACAACGAAGAAGACAACATGGCTGATAATGATCCTCCTCCTCCTCAACCGTTGCTTCGAGATTATGACCACCCTAACGCATTCCAACTACAGAGTGGCATACGTCTCCCCATTACGAATGCAAATAATTTTGAGCTTTCACCTCAACTCATCCATATGATTCAAAGTGATCAATTTGGGGGTAGTTCTCATGAGTGTCCTTTTGCTCATTCGGATAACTTTCTCGAGTTGTGCACAACCATCAAGCAAAACAACATTACGGAATAGTTCATCCGTATGCACATGTTTGAATTCTCCCTGCGTGACAAAGCAAAGCATTAGTTGAGAAAGGTAGAAGAGGGATCATTGAGCACTTGGGATGAAGTCAATAGAGCTTTCCTTGGAAAGTATTGTCCCCCCGAAAACACCGCCGAATTAAGAAGAAAAATCACCAATTTCAACCAAGAGATTGATGAAACGTTAAGTGAAGCTTGTGAGCGTTTCAAGGATTACACTAGGAAATGCCCACACCATGGTTTCACATCATGGATCATTATTCAAAGCTTCTATGATGGTCTTACTCCTACTTCAAAGGCCAACCTTGATTCCGGGGCCGGTGGTAGCCTTAAAAAGCTATCGGTGGATGATGCATACAAGATAATTGAAGAAGTGGCAAAACACTATGCATATGGAGGTGGTAGAAGGCAACCTCAAGCAAAGAAGGGCAGAATCCACGATCTTAGTGCAATAGACCTTATTGCATCAAAGTTTGATATGCTAGCTCACAAGCTAGATCAAGCCACCCTTACATCTCCAAGCTCTTTTTCACAAGTCATGTCTTGTGAGACTTGTGGAGGAAATGATCACTAGTCCTCCTATTGCAACTCAACTAACCAAGAACAAGCGGCGGCCATTGGGCAAAGAAATGAGCAATACTCCCAACCCTACAATCAATGTTGGAAACCCTAACAAAACACGGGGTGGAAGCAACAAAACCAAGGCCCCTCTCAAAACCAATACAACCAACCCCATCCACAAAACCAACAAGCTCCATACTGTCACCCTAATCAAAGGGACCAAAACCAACAAAGACAACAATATAACCAACCCACTCCTTCTCCTCCACCTCCTCAAAAGACTAGCCTTGAATCCGTGCTTGAAACTTTCATGACACAACAAGTAAGAAACAATGCGGATATGATGACAAAGATCCAACAACTCCAAGCATACAACAATATAATTGAAAATAAATTGACTCAAATTGCGCAACAAGTTGGAAGTTCACCCTCCAATCCTAGTGGTCACTTCCCAAGCTCAACGGTTGTGAACCCAAAGGAGCAAGCTAAGGCTATTA
The DNA here is from genome assembly GCF_948465745.1 of Chenopodium album. Taxonomy (NCBI): domain Eukaryota; kingdom Viridiplantae; phylum Streptophyta; class Magnoliopsida; order Caryophyllales; family Amaranthaceae; genus Chenopodium; species Chenopodium album. The sequence continues at coordinate 39,197,811 of NC_137844.1, forward strand.
CCTTGAGATCGGGGAGAGGTTATGAAGGGCCGGTCATGAGTGAAGAGGAGCCACAAAAGAGAGATAAGGGAGTTGTGGTGAGAGGTGAGGATGATTTTGAAAATGAAATAGTTGATGTTGAGAAAAAGGAGCCACAAAAGAGAGACGAAGGAGCCACATGAGGGAGATGAGGAAAGAATAGAAAATCCCCCAATGAAAGTATATAGGCCTCCCATTCCTTTTCCTCATAGGATTGTAGAGAAGAAGTTAAACGAGAAGTTTTCAAAATTTCTTAAAGTCATGAGAGGACTTCAAGTGAATATCCCCTTTCTTCATGCTATGTCACAAATTCCTACGTATGCAATTTTTTTTGAAGGATCTTCTACCCAACAAGAGTAGGCTTGAGGAGAGTGCAACCATCTCCCTTCCTAAGGAGGTGAGTGCAATCATTCAAAACAAGCTTCCTCAAAAGCTTGGTGACCCCGGTATCTATGCAATACAGGTAAAGATTGGAGACTTGGAGCTATGCATGCTTTATGTGATCTTGGGGAAAGTGTGAGCTTGATGCCTTATTCTATTGCGAAGAGTTTGAATGTTGGAGACTTGAATCCAACAAGAATGTCCTTACAATTGGCCGACCGCACAGTTAGGCTACCTTTGGGAATTCTTGAAGATGTACCGGTTCAAGTTGGGAGAGTATTTTTTCCTTGTGATTTCATGGTGATGGAAATGGAAGAAGACACAAGGGTACCCCTCATTTTGGGGAGACCATTTTTGAACACCGCGGGTGTAGTAATTGATATAAAAGAAGGAAGATTGACATTGAATGTGGGAGATGAGAAAATTTCAATTCCATTCTCACAAACGTTGAAAAAGCCATTGTTTGATGAAGTTCATAGAATCGACACGTTAGAAAGGGACTTAGAGGAGTTCCAAGAAGGTTTGTTTGAAGTAGATCCTATATAAGCTAACCTAAGGGGAGGCTTAGTTGAGGAAGGTGAAAAAACAAGGGGGTATGATCTTTTGCTCAACCAACCTTTAGTCCACAACGAAATGAAATTGGAAGTGCTTAATGTGGAAGTAAAAGAGGAGAGGACTACGCCTCCTCATAAGGTTGAACTTAAACCCCTTCCCCCTCCACTTAAATATGCTTTTCTTGATGATAGTGAGAGTTATCCCGTTATTGCCAATGCCAAGCTCGATGATATCTCTCTTGAGAAACTCTTAGTTGTTTTAAGGGAGTATAAAGATGTCATTAGGTACAAAATTGATGACATTAAGGGGATAAGTCCAACCATTTTCATGCATAACATTTTACTTGATGATGGTCATGCTTCTTTGATTGAGCACCAAAGAAGGCTCAATCCAAACATGAAGGAAGTAGTGAAAAAAGAAGTTTTAAAACTTCTTGAAACCGGTATAATCTACCTTATCTCCGATAGTAAGTGGGTTAGCCCGGTTCAAGTTGTGCCTAAAAAAGGAGGCATGACCATCATCAATAATGATAAGGGTGAGACCATTTCTAAGAGGTCGGTCACGGGGTGGAGAATGTGCATTGATTATAGAAAATTGAATAAATCCACCCGGAAAGACCACTTCCCACTCCCCTTCATTGATCAAATATTGGAAAGACTAGCATCACATAGTCATTATTGCTTATTGGATGGATATTCGGGATTCTTTCAAATCCCAATCCAACCCGAAGACCAAGAAAAAACTACATTCACATGTCCTTTTGACACCTTTGCTTATCAAAGGATGGCATTTGGACTATGTAATGCACCTTCCACATTTCAAAGGTGTATGATGTCTATCTTTTCCGACATGCTTGAATCATCAATTGAAGTATTCATGGATGACTTTTCTGTTTTTGGTTCATCTTTTGACATTTGTCTTTCGAATTTGATTAAAGTGTTAAAAATATGTCAAGAGGTGAACTTAGTTTTGAATTGGGAAAAATGTCATTTCATGGTAGAGGAGGGTATTGTTCTTGGTCATGTGATTTCTAGTAGGGGCATTGAAGTAGATCGTGCCAAAATTGAGATAATTGAGAGCCTCCCACCCCCTACAAATGTGAAGGGGATAAGGAGCTTTCTTGGACATGTGAGTTTTTACTGCCGGTTCATACAGGATTTTTCAATAATCGCAAAGCCGATCACTCAATTGTTGGTAAAGGATGCCCCTTTTATGTTTACTAATGATTGTTTGCTAGCATTTGATAGGTTGAAGGAGGCATTGATTTCGACTCCTATCATTCAACCCCCTAATTGGGAGCTTCCTTTTGAGCTCATGTGTGATGCTTCGGATTTTTCCATTGGGTCCGTTCTTGGACAAAGGAAGGACAAGAAGATCCATGCTATCTACTACACTAGCAAAACATTGGATGAAGCACAAAGGAATTACACAACCATGAAAAGGAGTTTCTAGCCATTGTTCATGCAATTGACAAGTTTAGGTCCTACTTGTTGGGATTTAAAGTCATAATCTTCACCCACCATTCGGCCTTGAAGTACCTCTTGTCCAAGAAGGAACCAAAGCCAAGATTGATACGGTGGGTCTTGCTCTTACAAGACTATGACATTGAGATTAGAGACAAGAAGGGTGCCGAAAATTTTGTGGCCGATCATCTTTCACGGTTGCCTATCTTTGTAGGTGATCTTGATAACTTGCCAATCGATGATTCACTTTCGGATGATCAACTATTTGCTATTCTTCAAGCACTGGAACCATGGTTTGCAAACATTGCAAACTATTTATCTTGCTCTATTCTTCCTCCCGACCTCTCCTATCAACAAAGAAGGAAGTTTCTACATGATGTTCGCCAATATTTTTGGGACGACCCCTTGATCTTCAAACAAGGTGTTGATGGCCTTTTTAGAAGGTATGTCCCGGATGATGAAATTGAAGATGTTATCACAATGTGCCACTCCTCACCTTGTGGATGGCATATGAGTGCTAAAAAAACTTTGGCAAAAATCTTGCAATGTGGTTTTTATTAGCCTACAATGTTCAAAGATGTGTGGGGTGTGGTGAAGGCTTGTGACCGGTGTCAAAGAACCGGTAATATTTCAAGAAGAAGTGAGATGCCTTTGAACAACATTCTTGAGCTAGAGATTTTCGATGTATGGGGCATAGATGTTATGGGGCCTTTCCCGACCTCTTTTGGAAATAAGTTCATTCTTGTGGCTGTCGATTATGTGTCAAAGTGGGTAGAAGCGGTTGCATCTCCTACTAATGATGCTAAGGTAGTGGTCAAGCTTTTCAAAAGAGTAATTTTCCCAAGGTTCAGGGAGCTACGTGCCGTTATTAGTGATGGAGGTTCACATTTTGCAAAGCGATCCTTTAAAGCTCTCCTAGAGAAGTATGGTGTGAGGCACAAGGTGTCATTGGCTTACCACCCACAAACAAGTGGTCAAGCCGAGATTTCAAACCGGGAGGTAAAAATGATCCTAGAGAAAGACGGTGGATGGGTCTAGAAAGGATTGGTCAACGAAACTTGATGATGTTCTATGGGCCTACCGCACCGCATTCAAAATCTCATTGGCACCACACCATACAAGCTTGTCTATGGAAAGTCATGCCATTTGCCGGTTGAACTTGAGCATAGTGTTCATTGGGCTATCAAAACATTGAATTTTGACCTTTAAAGTGCCGGTGAAAAGAGGTTGCTTGACCTCCATGCCTTGGAACAATTAAGGTTGGATGCATATGAGAGTGCACGGATTTACAAAGAAAAGACCAAGGCTTAGCATGACAAGCATATTAGCAAAAGGGAGTTTAAAGAAGGTGACAAGGTCCTACTATTCAATTCCCGGTTGAAGTTGTTTCCAGGTAAGCTTAAGTCAAGATGGAGTGGACCTTTTACCGTTAAGAAGGCGTTTCCATATGGTGCAATTGAAATCTCAAATGACAATGGTGAACCGTTCAAAATGAATGACCAAAGGCTTAAGGCATACTTTGATGGTTTTGTGCATAAAGAAGCCAAGGTTGTTCACCTTGATGAGTTTGATGTTCCTTACTCTCATTGATCCTGCAATGTCGTCAAGCTAGTGACGTTAAAAGAGCGCTTCCGGGAGGCAACCCAAGTTTCTCAACCTCTCTCTCATAAACTATTATTTCCTGTCAATCATTTTTATTATTACTAACTTTCCTCTTAATATCTTTTGTAGGTATTGATGAAGAAAAGGAAGTAAGAAAAATATCCTTGGAAGTGAGGTAGTAGCTATAATAATAATAATGGTGATAATAATAATTTTATTATTATTATGCCTTATTGTTATATAAAAAAAAAAATCCGTACATCATCAGGTCTGCACGGACGTGCAGCATATGACACGTCCGTGCAGAGGTAGGCATAAACCCAAATTTGAAAATCCAAAGATTGGCACGGACGTGCCAATATAAGCACGCCCGTGCAGATTCTGTTGCACGTCCGTGCGCTCCATACCAGAAGTGACAGCCATTCTGCCCGAGGCCGCACGTTCGTGCCAACATCGGCACGTCCGTGCAGCCCCAAAAAGACGTGGCAGCAGCACGATTTTAAACCAAAAAAGAAATTTTCTCACACTCCCTCATTCTCACCCACGATTTCCCCTTCTCCTTCTCTCTCTAAACTTCTTTCCTCCTCCTCCACACTCACTCAAATCCTCTCAAACACCCAAATTCTCACTCAAATTCAACAAATTTTGCAAAAATCTTCACTCCTTTTCAACAATTTCACAAACTACTACTCCTTTTTCCACATTCAAATCCAAAAATCACCCAATCTCTCAAAACCTAACATACAAAAACTGAAATTGGGGGTTTTCTTGTGGGCTAAAAATTGAAGCAATTGGTTGAAGTAGAGTACTCAAGCAAGCATAAGGAAGCTTAGGAAGGTTCATTTGCGGGTTTTACTGTAACACCCCCAAACCTCCCTCTACGGAAATACTAGTATAATACGTATAATTATACCGTAGATATAGACTTAGGCGTATTACCGCCGCGTGATTACGCAAGGCTACTCAAATTACTAAAAAAACAATACTTTGCAGCGGAAACTTCAAAACTCTCCTTTATTAATAATAACTATGAATAGAAACCAATGTTATGAGTACTCAAAAATAGATACAAAGACCACGATTCCTAACTTAGTGAAACCAAATCCCGGGACTCCAATGCATCAATTTATTCACTCCACCTGAAATAACACTGCTTACCATTACGGTAAACAGGGCGAACCAAAACAAATAAGAAATACGGGTTAGCAAAATATGCTAAGTACGGTAAGTGCAAGATAATTAAATTCAATTTATTTGCAAAAATGCTTTTGAAATCAATTTCAATAATTATTCCAATAATTCCAAACTCATGATTCAAAACCAATTCTCAATATTCAAATCCCAATAATCAATAAAACCAATTCCAATTATTTTAAAACCAATTAAACCAATTCCTCTCCCAAGTGTGCACACCCCCCAAGCTAGTCTCCTTATGTTACAAGGCTATTCTTGAGGAAAAACCCGGTCGTACAAAGTCCAAGGCCTTATCAAAATACCAAATCCGCATAGTGGGATTACTAACATGCTTATAAAGCATAAATAATAAATTTAATTCAATGATTTAATAAATCCTCTTTAAATCCAATAACTCCAACCTTTAATAATAATAATAATTCAAACTCCGTTTTTTTTTTTATATAAATCCAACAAGCTTTCAAAACCAATCCTTTTTAAACATGAATAATAAATTAATTAATCAAAACATGTTATAAAAATCAATACTCCAATTTAACTATTAAAACCAATCTTTTAAACATACTTTTATTTCATAAACCATAATTCAAGTCAATTTAATTCAATCACCATAAAATCATTCAAACATGCTCATTCAAATCGATCACTTTCAAGGTATCTAGCCACCTAACGTACCTTGATCCTTGCTTAGCCAAAATCATTTCAAAAGAACTCTCAAGTAGCTTGATCAAAAACACCCTACAAATAAATATAACCTTAATTAATATAAGGTTAACAAATAATCACAACAATGAAATTAAAAACCCCCAACTATATGTACATGAACCTTTTAAATTAATTTTCATAAACATCATTAAAAATCTAATTTATAAAATTAAAACTACTCATAATAATTTTTATAAATCCCCCATAATAATAATAATAATTAAATAAGAGAAGAGAAAGAGAAAAGATAAGAAACCAAGGAAAAGAGAAGAATTGGATTTTCGTTGGAAAGAATAGGCAGAACTTGCAGAGGCTATAACTCCTTTGATATAACTCCGAATTGGGTGATTCTTGAGCCTAACCTCAAGGATTTTTCGAGAGGAACAATCTTCTATGAAACAGCAATACCTTAAAAACTGACCAGAAGTGCCCGAAAATTGGTTTCAAAGATAAACGGGATGATTTGTGTAAAAAGAGGAGAAGAAAAGAAGAGAATTGGTGTGAAGAATGTGAGAGGTATGGAGGGATATTTATAGGCTAGCTCATGCAAGAATTATGGTAAGAGAATTTGGGAAGAATTATTGTAAGTAGGGTTTAAGGGATTACTTGGAGAACTGAGTAAAGATTTAAGGAAAGTTTTGATATTGAAGAGATTGTGTATAATTGAATATGGAAGGTATGATTGTCATGAAATATATTAAGGAAATTGGAATTACTTGGGGAATAATTAAGAAAAATAGATGGCAAGAAAACATAATGATTGGATACTAAAAAGATGGAGAATTAGATTTAAGGAAAATAGGAGATTTTAAGGAGATAATTAAAAATACAAATTACCAAAATATTTTTCCCAAAATCTACATGGGATGGCCAAAATTTTTGAGCTTTCCTAAGCTCATATTTTCGGCCCTCCTATTTAGTACTTTAGGAAATTATTTTGCTAGTTTTAAGGAATTAAAATAATTGTGTAAATAATATTTATTGTAATAAATAATTAAATAATAAAATACCAAATAATTTAACTAATAAAATCAGATTTTCTCTTAGGAAAATCCGAAATTTATTAGCCAAATAAATGGGATTTTCGGGCTTATTAAAATAATAATAAAATATAGCTTTTGCCTTAATTAAAATATCCAAAATATATAAATAACCCGGTTTTTAAAATAGGATAAATGGATAATAAATCTTATCCAAAATAATAATTTGTTTTTAAAATACTTTTGGCGCCAAAATTCAAATATCGTTTTGGCTCCAAGATTTAAATAGTAAGTTAAATTACTAAAATACCCTTTTTAGAAAGTAATAATTAATTAATTAATTAGGAAAATACGTATAAAAATACCGGGTATTACATTCTACCCCCCTTAAAATAAGTTTCGACCCGAAACTTAGTCAAAAGAAACGAAAATCATTTTCAAATTATTGGTTCATGCACATCCTAATTTGACTCAAGACTCCAACTAAACTCAAATAAGACTCGAAATCACTTAAAAAATGATTCGAAAAGTAGACGCGCGAAACTCTATCGCCCTCTATCCCCTTTAAAAGGAGTTACGCCCCCGTAACTCGACCACTAACCTTAGGTAAACAACTCTGGGTATCGTTTCCTCATATCAGCCTCAGCTTCCCATGTAGCCTCTTCAGTTTTCTGATTTGACCACAACACTTTCACAATGCTCACATCCTTGTTCCTTGTGCTCCTTACCTTAGAGTCAAGAATCTTTACTGGTGTTTCCTCATAAGTCAAATTTTCATCCATCTCGATGGTTTCTGGTTGCAACACATGTGTCACGTCCGGAATATACTTTCGAATTTGGCTCACATGGAACACATTGTGAACCCTTTCTAGCTCGTTAGGCAGATCCAACTTATAAGCCACTTTTCCCACTTTCTGGATGATCTCATAAGGCCCTATGTACTTTGGGCTCAGTTTCCCCTTCTTTCCGAACCTCATCACCCCTTTCATGGGTGAAATTTTCAACAAAACCTTCTCTCCAACTTCATATTCTTCCTCCCTCCTTTTTAAATCAGCATAGCTTTTCTGTCGATCCTGGGCTGCTTTAATCTTTTCCTGGATCAACTTGACCTGCTTCACCATATCTTCAATCATTTCTGGCCCAAGAACCATAGTCTCACTTATATCATTCCAACACACTGGGCTTCTATACTTCCGACCATACAATGCTTCAAACGGTGCCATTCCAATGCTTGCATGGTAACTGTTGTTGTAAGAGAACTCTATCAAATCCAGGTGCTCTTCCCAAGACCCTTGATACTCCATCACACAAGCTCTCAACATGTCCTCCAATGTCTGAAACGTTCTTTCCGTTTGACCATCTGTTGCTGGATGAAATGCTGTGCTCATTAGCAACTTAGTTCCCATCGCCTTTTGCAAACTTTTCCAAAAGTTAGACAAAAATCTTGAATCTCTATCCGAAATGATATCCGTGGGTACCCCATGGTACTTCACCACAAACTTCACGTATGCTCTTCCCAACTGATCCATAGTCCAAGTACTCTTCATGGGTATGAACGCTGCTGACTTCGTCAACCTGTCCACTATTACCCAAATAGTGTCATTCCCTTCCTTAGTCTTTGGCAAAGCTCCCACAAAATCCATAGAAATCGAATCCCATTTCCACTTGGGTACCTCCAAGGATTGGACCTTTCCTTGAGGCCTGCGATGCTCAATCTTCACCTTCTGACATGTCAAACACTTCGCCACAAATTCAGCCACTTCTCTCTTCATATTGGGCCACCAAAAAGTTTTCTTCATGTCCTTATACAACTTATCCTCTCCAGGATGCATTGAATAAGGAGAATTATGAGCTTCTTCCGTCAATCTTTGTTTCAGATCACCACGATTCTGCAGTACACACTATCGTCCCTTAAAACGAATACTTCCCTCATCGCCAATGGTGAAATCCAACACTTGTCCTTCATCAATCTTCTTCTTAATTGCTTTTAACTTCTCATCTTCCAATTGGCTATCCCTTATCTCATCATAAATGGATGGTTGAACCACCAAGGCATTCAACATCCTAGCCACTTCACCATTCTCCTTCACTTCCAAGTTCAACTTCTGAAATTCCACACACAACTGATCTGGTACTACCATCACATTCACCGTATGTTCTGACTTCCTACTCAAAGCATCTGCCACCATATTAGCTTTTCCCTCATGATACTGAATATCCAATGTATAATCACTCATATACTCCAACCATCGTCTCTGCCTCCCATTCAAGTGCGTCTGGGTGAAAATGTACTTCAAACTCTTATGGTCTGTGAAAATTCTACAAGTCACCCCATACAAGTAATGTCTCCAAATTTTCAAGGCAAACACTATTGCAGCTAACTCCAAATTGTGGGTTGGTTAATTCCCTTCGTGAACCTTCAACTTCCTCGAGGCATACGCAATCACTCTTTGATTTTGCATTAACACACATCCCAATCCCAACTTCGATGCATCACTGTACACGTCATACAGATCACTCCCATCCGGTAAGGCCAGCACAGGTGCTGTGGTTAACCTTTCTTTTAGGATCTTAAACGCCTCCTCACACTCTGGAGTCCATAAGAATTTATGCTCATTTTTCATCAAACTTGTCATGGGCTTCGCGATCCTTGAAAAATCCTTCACAAACCTTTTGTAATAGCCTGCTAAACCCAGAAAACTCCTTACATCTGACACATTCTTTGGGGTTGGCCAATCACTCATAGCTCGAATCTTGCTTGGGTCCACTGAAACTCCGTCCTTGGAAATCACATGGCCTAAAAATGCTACTTCCTCCAACCAAAACTTGCACTTAGACAACTTGGCATACAACTGATGTTCCCTTAAACATAATAACACTTGTCTCAAATGCTCCTTGTGCTCTTCTTCATCCTTTGAATAGACCAAAATATCATCAATAAACACTACCACAAACTTGTCCAAGTATGGCCTGAAAATCCTATGCATCAAATCCATGAACACTGCAGGTGCATTGGTCAAACCAAATGGCATAACTGTGAACTCATAGTGACCATAACGGGTCCTGAAAGCACTATTTGCAATATCTTGCTCCGCAATTCTCAACTGGTGATAACCCGATCTCAAATCTATCTTTGAAAATACTCCTGCTCCTTTCAACTGGTCAAAAAAATCATCGATCCTTGGTAATGGATACTTATTCTTCACTGTCACCTTGTTCAACTCTCGATAATCTATACACAACCTCATACTCCCATCTTTCTTCTTCACAAACAATACTGGAGCTCCCCAGGGTGATGAACTAGGCCTAATATAACCTTTCTCCAATAAATCATCTAACTGGGTCTTTAACTCCCTCAACTCAGCTGGAGCCATCCTATATGGAGCCTTAGAGATAGGTCCAGTTCTAGGCACTAGGTCAATAGTGAACTCAACATCCTTTACTGGCGGCATACCCGGAATCTTGTCTAGAAACACATCTGGAAACTCTTCTACAACAGGAATACCCTCTTCACCTTTCTTTTCCTCACTTTCAATCTCTTGAACACTACACAAAAACAAAGGACAACCCTTCTTAACCAGCTTCTGTAGTTGCATTGCAGACACAATTCTCAACCCTGAAGTTTTCCCTTCCTTTTTGGATACCACTTTCGTCTTATTTGGGCTAGTTAAGGTGACCTTTTCAGCCGCACAATCGATCCTTGCCTCATACTTTCCCAACCAATCCATACCCAGAATTACATCGAAGTCGTTCAAATCGAACTCGATCAAATCTGCCAGAAATTCTACCCCAGAAATAGAAATAGGCACTCTCAAAAACAATCTTGAACAACTCCTCACTTCCCCAGACAGGATAGACACATCTAGAGAAACTGACTCAGGACTCTCTAAACCGAGACTCCCAACTAATTTCTTAGAAATAAAAGAATGCGACGCCCTTGAATCAAACAAGACTCTCACAGGAGATGAACTTATAAAGAAAACACCAATTACCACATCACTAGCAGACTCAGCCTGACGGCTATTCATCACGAACACACGACCTTTTGGGGCACTTCCCGCACCGCTACTGGTTCCAGCCTTGGTTGTAGGTCCACTATATTGAGGTGGTTTGCTAGGTGCACTAGACTCTTTCACCTTCCCAGACTTAACATCAGCTTCCTTCTTGAAACACTCGTACTCATGGTGTCCCAACTTCTGACAGTAACGACAAGTTACCGGGTTTCCCTCACAGTCCTTCCCTGGGTGGTCTTTCTCACACCGCTTGTAGAAATACCTTCTCTTGGGTTTCTCACCCCTTTGGTTCCCATTCCCCTTATGGTTGGACGACTGGCCTCCATTCCCCTTCCCAAAGTTTCCCTTGTTGTCCCTCCTATCACCAGAATTCCCTTGGTAATTCCCATTGGGCTTGTGCCTCTTTTCACCCCTGTGAAAAGAGTCCGGGTTCTTCCTTTTCTCTCCAACCTGCTCCATCTCTCTCCCCTTAATTCCGTACAGATGGGCTGCACGGCCATAAACTTCATCTAAAGTCTCAAAGGTTACTCCCCCTAGCTTCCCTTGGAGGGTCATGGTTAAGCCTTGCTCAAATATCTGAACTTTGATGATTTCAGTAGGGACTACTTCCGGGGAAAACCTCATCAACTCAATGAACTTGTTGTAATATTCACTGATTGACATGTTCCCCATCCTTAGGTTGGTAAACTCCATGCACTTCTGCTTCCTCAGGTACGAAGGGTAAAACTTTTCTCTCAAGGCTTCCTTAAACTCATCCCACCCAAAGTTTGGTTTCTTCAACAGCTCATCTTTTCTTTGGGCCACCATAAATCAGCTTCCTCCCTCAAGTAGTAAATCCCATTCTTCACCCTCATCTCACTTGGGCAATTGATAGCATCAAACAACTTGTCAAACTCCCTAATCCAGTCTTCAAGACTGGCAGGGTCCTCCTTTCCCAAATAAACAGGTGGTTTAGCTGTAGCTACCCTCTTAAAGACTTCACTATAGGAATCAAGCTCGGGATTTCGGTGTTCCTTTTTCACCACTTTCGTGATGTTCTCAGTAATATGGGCTAACTGTTTAAGGACCTTCCCAACTTTGGAACCAGTGCGCTTACTCCTTAATTGATCCCTCATTCTTGGAGACATACTTCCTGGGTTTAATTATCACATTTTGAAAATTAAAACAAGTTTTTATCATATAAGCATTTAATTCACTTAACAACATAGAGAAATTTCAAATAATTCATTTTATTTCATTAATAATTAATGAAAATACAACTTTGTCATTTAGGATAATTATTGAGACATGAAACAAAACCATAGTTCAAAAATCATTTAATCACATAACACTATGAGCATAACCATCTTCAATAGGATCATAATCCGGATCCTCACTTCTATTACTTGGTTCGGCCATGAAAGTTGGGTTATAACCACTATAGCTTGGAATAAGGCCTGATGAGCTTGACCCAGATTTACTTATATTTCTGTCCGGGCCAGGAGTGTAACTTGGGCTTTTTGTTAGGCTTACATCCCCACGAGGTTGGCTTGAAGAAGCTTTAGGGTTTTAGGCTCTTTCTTTTGCAGTTTGTGAACGAGTTCTAAGCCTTTTTGCAACATGGAAATGGACTTTTGGGCTAGGTTGTTCTGAATATTCATAGCTTGGAGTTTGGCTAAGAGAACGGTAATGCTTGCTCCTACCAAGAGGTGGTATGGACTCATCACTAGATTCCACATACTCATGTCGCTTCTTTGGGTATGAAAGAGGTACTTGGGCATTTAAGAAGTACATTTGGTCATTAGGTCCAAAGGTTCGATCCTTTGGGATCGAGGGAATTTTCACAACTTTCCTCCTAGGTTCATACTTGCGCTCCACATAGTGCAAGTCCCTCTTAAGGCTATACATGGTTGCTAACCATTTCCCTTCATGATGATGCTTCTCATTCCACATTGTTCCATCTTCCTTGATCACATCCCCATATTTGTCAAAGAGAGATTGGTATTTCTTAATCCTAGGTAAATGGGCCAAAGCCAAAAGGACCATCCAAGGTTGTTGGGTCAAGGCTTCCTCACCATACTTCTCACAAAGGGTCAAGGCCAAAGTACAAATTCCAGTCATGAATTCACTAACTGAGACTCCACTATCTTTCAAATAATGAATGTGAAAATATTGATGTCTCATTTGATCAATCTTTTCCATCTGTTTCACACACACACATGCAAAACAATTAATTAAATGCCAAATCACACAAACAATCCAATTCAAAATCCATTTGCAATAAGCAATTCATAACTCAATAAACCAAGTATAACTCAAAATCACCCAACCATGGGTAATACTCCAAAATTTCGGACCCTTTATACACACTTTTAGGTGTTTTAACACCAACTTTAATGCACACATAATCACATACTCAAGTTTTAAATAAATTCAATTCTTTTTATTTTCAAAAATAATAAATATGTACTTGAATCATGATTATAGGACGTTCGAGCCCGCGTCTCCCAGGAAAGTTACCTACGACGTTGAGGAGAGCCTTTCCTAGATAGAGAGTTGTACCCATTATTGGCCTCCGTAGAGAACTCGAGCATCCGTTTCTCATTCATCTTTCCACAAATAGGAAAATAGTTTTTAAGTAAAATAAGGCTTTTAACTCATACACAAATGCGAAAATCTATCTATCCTATACGCCCTCTTAAGTCTACCCGCAGTTTTAATTACTATTCCAATTTTAATTTTTTTAGGACCTTGAAAACTGATACCACTTTGTAACTCCCCCAAATCTTCCTCTACGGAAATACTAGTATAATACATATAATTATACCGTAGAGATAGACTTAGGCATATTACCGCCGCGTGATTACGCAAGGCTACTAAACTTACTAACAAAACCATACTTTGCAGCGGAAACTTCAAAACTCTCCTTTATTAATAATAACTATGAATAGAAACCAATGTTATGAGTACTCAAAAATAGATACAAAGACCACGATTCCTAACTTAGTGAAACCAAATCCCGGGACTCCAATGCATCAATTTATTCACTCCACCTGAAATAACACTGCTTACCATTACGGTAAACAGGGCAAACCAAAACAAATAAGAAGTACGGGTTAGCAAATATGCTAAGTACGGTAAGTGCAAGATAATTAAATTCAATTTATTTGCAAACATGCTTTTGAAATCAATTCCAATAATTATTCCAGTAATTCCAAACTCATGATTCAAAACCAATTCTCAATATTCAAATCCCAATAATCAATAAAACCAATTCCAATTATTTTAAAACCAATTAAACCAATTTAACCAATTCCTCTCCCAAGTGTGCACACCCCCCAAGCTAGTCTCCTTATGTTACAAGGCTATTCTTGAGGAAAGACCCGGTCATACAAAGTCCAAGGCCTTATCAAAATACCAAATCCGCATAGTGGGATTACTAACATGCTTATAAAGCATAAATAATAAATTTAATTCAATGATTAAATAAATCCTCTTTAAATCCAATAACTCCAAACTTTAATAATAATAATTCAAACTCCCTTTTTTTTTATAAATCCAACAAGCTTTCAAAACCAATCCTTTTTAAACATGAATAATAAATTAATTAATCAAAACATGTTATAAAAATCAATACTCCAATTTAATTATTAAAACCAATGTTTTAAACATACTTTTATTTCATAAACCATAATTCAAGTCAATTTAATTCAATCACCATAAAATCATTCAAACATGCTCATTCAAATCGATCACTTTCAAGGTATCTAGCCACCTAACGTACCTTGATCCTTGCTTAGCCAAAAACACCTCAAAAGAACTCTCAAGAATCTTGATCGAACACACCCTACAAATAAATATAACCTTAATTAATATAAGGTTAACAAATAATCACAACAATGAAATTAAAAACCCCCAACTATATGTACATGAACCTTTTAAATTAATTTTCATAAACATCATTAAAAATCTAATTTATACAATTAAAACTACTCATAATAATTTTTATAAATCCCCCATAATATTAATAATAATAATAATTGAATAAGAGAAGAGAAAGAGAAATGATAAGAAACCAAGGAAAAGAGAAGAATTGGATTTTCGTTGGAAAGAATAGGCAGAATTTGCAGAGGCTATAACTCCTTTGATATAACTCCGAATTGGGTGATTCTTGAGCCTAACCTCAAGGAGTTTTCGAGAGGAACAATCTTCTGTGAAACAGCAATACCCCAAAAACTGACCAGAAGTGCCCGAAAATTGGCTTCAAAGATAAACGGGATGATTTGTGTAAAAAGAGGAGAAGAAAAGAAGAGAATTGGTGTGAAGAATGTGAGAGGTATGGAGGGGTATTTATAGGCTAGCTCATGCAAGAATTATGGTAAGATAATTTGGGAATAGTTATGGTAAGTAGGGTTTAAGGGATTACTTGGAGAAGTGAGTAAAGATTTAAGGAAAGTTTTGATATTGAAGAGATTGTGTATAATTGAATATGGAAGGTATGATTGTCATGAAAAATATTAAGGAAATTGGAATTACTTGGGGAATAATTAAAAAAAATAGATGGCAAGAAAACATAATGATTGGATACTAAAAATATGGAGAATTAGATTTAAGGAAAATAGGAGATTTTAAGGAGATAATTAAAAATACAAATTACCAAAATATTTTTCCCAAAATCTACATGGGATGGCCGAAATTTTTGAGCTTTCCTAAGCTCATATTTTCGGCCCTCCTATTTAGTACTTTAGGAAATTATTTTGCTAGTTTTAAGGAATTAAAATAATTGTGTAAATAATATTTATTGTAATAAATAATTAAATAATAAAATACCAAATAATTTAACTAATAAAATCAGATTTTCTCTTAGGAAAATCCGAAATTTATTAGCCAAATAAATGGGATTTTCGGACTTATTAAAATAATAATAAAATATAGCTTTTGCCTTAATTAAAATATCCAAAATATATAAATAATCCGGTTTTTAAAATAGGATAAATGGATAATAAATCTTATCCAAAATAATAATTTGTTTTTAAAATACTTTTGGCGCCAAAATTCAAATATCGTTTTGGCTCCAAGATTTAAATAGTAAGTTAAATTACTAAAATACCCTTTTTAGAAAGTAATAATTAATTAATTAATTAGGAAAATACGTATAAAAATACGGGGTATTACATTTACACCCACGATACGTTCGGTATAATCGTTCCTTCCTTTCACTACTTTCTTACTTAAATTCTTGAATTTTTGTATGAAATTGCTTGGGAAGGTTTGCTTGTATTAGTTGTATGTGATTGATTGTTGGAAATAGTCAAGTCTTTGTGAATCTGAAGGTATTTGGTGAATGTTGTGAGAATTGAAATTTTGTAAGTAAGTATGGAATTAAGGAGTTGATTTTTGTGAATGAAGAACATGCATGTTTAAGTGAATTGTTGTGTTGGTTTGTTTGATAATAGTGCATGAAAGTAATGTTGAAATTGTTGTGAATTTCATTATTGAGGTAGCCTTGGTTGTTTGGTGATTTGCTTGCCTTGTTTTAGGTGGTGGACTTAGAGCTTGGCTTAATTGTGTTGTGCTTGTTGGTCTTGTGTGAGCCTTGATTTGTCGGCTTAGTGGACCTAGTACTCTTTGTGTGGTTGTGTGGTGATTTCCTTGTCTTGGTTTGTTTGATTGCATTGCATAAAGACCGACCATGTCTCGTAGAAACCGACCTAGAAACACCGATGCTATGTACCGCAACCCATCGCCTCCTCCCCCCGTTGATCCACCACAAGTGGACACAATGGGAATAATCTTTAATAACCCAACCTTTTTGACTAATTTTCTTAGAAATAGTAGGAGGCGAATTAGGCCAACTAAGTTCTACAATGATGAGGTGGCCAATGAAGTAGGGGTAGGGGACGATGTGAGGATTTTGTTTGAAGGCGCCGACCTAGGGTCTTGGTTAAGATTGCATGCCCCAACCTACAAGAGACTAACCCTCGAGTTCCTTTCTACCCTCCAAGTGCAACGAGACACCAATAAAACCCCCCGCCGCATTACCTTCCAACTCATGAAATCCCTACATAACTTAACCATAAGGAGGGTGAACCAAGCCTTTGGGTGGCCCACGACCGAAACCATAGGTCTAAGGGATAGGTACCCCCGTAATTATAATGCGGGTGAATTTTGGAGAAAAATCACGGGCCTTTTTAAGTACAACCCTAGGACCGATAATGCCACGGCCATCATCCACCCCGGTTTTAGGCTTTCTTAGCGGACTATAGCAAACACGACGTTTGCTAGGGGTGATAGCTCAGGGGTAGTGTCCAGAAGTGAGCTTTACTTCCTTTGGCACTTGACTGAGGGGAGCACGGCCTTAGATGTAGGGTCTTGGCTAGTTGACCACCTTGAGGATGTTGCAACAATGTCCAATAACATCACCATAGGTGGCATGATCACTATTATTGCTGCTTCTCTTAATCTTGATTTTGCAGATGAGGAGGTTTTTCCAGGACCGATGCAGCTTGATATGCAATCATTGAGGACCATGAGATGGGTCGTGGACGCAGAAGGGGCACACCCATACTTGTGGTATGTGGGTGGGCGATCTTATGCATACCTTCCCGACCCAAAGAAGACATTCATTACCGACGAGAGCAACTGGGTCTTTGAGAGGGACCTCCCATGGCTTCCCGGTGAAGAGGAAGAAGAGCAAGAGCAACCACAAGAAGAAGAAGAAGAAGAACAACAACAACAACAATTCCAACATCAACAACAACTCTAAATACAACAATTCTATCAACAACAACAACAACAACATGAGCACTAACAAGGGTACCAACAAGGTTACCAAGGTCAAGGTGTGGGTGAGGACAACCCACACCTTTCATTCGAGCAACAAATGCAGCTAATGAATGCGGATTTCACCCGCATGTCAACCAAATTTGATACTTTGAGAAATTCTCACGAAAACATGAGGTCCTCCTACGACAATATGAGGACAAGCTTTGAAGGTCTTCGATCGGAATTGGGTGAATTCCGAAACATATACCGACATTATTACCTCGGGGGCTCAAGCTCCCAAGGTGGCCCAAGCCAATGAGTTAGTATTCCTTTTTCCCTCCTCTTGTGCATATATTGTTTTAACATTGGGGACAATGTTTATGATAGCTTGGGGGGGGGGGGAGTCATTGGCTCATATGTTAATTCATGTGTGTTCTTGTGTCGATGGTGTTGATTTTGCATGTTGTTTGTTCGTTTCCCCTAACATCCAAATCCCTTGAATCCAAATTTGCTCCCTTTGAAAACCAATACCCTAAATCTAAATCTCTTACTTTGTGAATACTTCTCTTTCCCCCTTATTTAGATGTATAGTTATGCTTTATTTTTATGCTTAGCTTAGCTTAACTTTGTAATTATTCTTGCTTTATAGTAAGAAAAAAAATGAAAAAATGAAAAAAATAGCCTAAGGATGAGACTCAAATGACGATGCTTATATTTTTTGCTTGCTTTACTCTTGAGTGATGAGTAAAAGTTCTTTTAAATGGGTGTGTGCAAGTGTTGGTGTCATTTAGAGACCTATTAATCTTGATTGCATCAGAGCATATGAAATGAAAACCGATGAATGCTCAATTTCACGTCTAGCATAGGATATTGTCAAGCTTTCCCAGAGTAGGATATGTTTGCATCGAATTGCGGTCCCTTGTGCCTTGATGTGTCTCCTTTCCTTCCCGAAATGAAACTCTATTAGGGAATTGGTTCTATTTGTATCTTTTGTAATAAGTGGCATAATAAGCCACATGTTTCGAATAAAAGAAAGAGCCTCTCACAGTTAAAAGAGGCGAGGGCAATAAATGTTGTAAAAGAAAAGGAAAAGAAAAAGAAAAGGAGAACAAAAACTCCACCAAAATTCTCAAAAATTTTCACTTTTTCCAATTTAGAGGTCAACTTGTGGATGTCTCCCACACATTTTATATTATGATGTTTCTTGTGTAATTCCCAAGTCAGAGTGTAGTTAAAGGGGTTTGGGAGTGCATTTTGGGAGGTGGACTTGCATTTTGAGATTTTATAACTGAAAGAGGGCTTGTTGCAACTTTGGAATATCTAGACGTGCTCTAATGAACTAGTAAAAGGTCTAAAGAAGTATCCTAGTACAACCTTGCTTAGTTGTCCTCTTTAGCCCCAACTCATGTGCACATTTGTATGATTAGTAATTCTTGAAAAGTCGCTCACTTTTCTTGCTTGTGATTTATATCCCAATGAGTTGACTTGGGTGATGAAAACATTGAAATTGGTGTAATTCGATGTTTTGTTGTGGTTTGTGTGAGTTGTGGGTTAAGCTCAATGGAAACCCTCACGAGATAAAAACTCATCCTCTTAGGCGATTTAGGGGTTTAAATTGCTTTTCACTTGTGCTAAAAGTGATTATGGTTGTTACCATGCGGATTTGTGTTTTTGTGCTTCCTCTTTATCACCTTTCCTTAGTTTGATCATTAGCAAGTTATTATCCTTCTTGATTTGACATGTTTGTTTTGCTCGAGGACTAGCAAAAGCTTAGCTTGGGGGGATTTGATAACTTGTCATTCGATATGATTTTAGGGCGATTTTGAACCTTGTTTACTTGACAAATTAGTGTTTTGGTTCATTTTTACTCTATTATTGTGCATTTTGTGTGTATCCTTTGCTTCACGGGTTGTTAGTGTTTTTGTTGAGTTTTTAGGTCCAAATACGACCATTTTGAAGCATATGGATGATAAACCGAGGTTAGAAGCTGAGACATAGGAGCAAAACCGAAGAAAAGGTGAAGAAAAAGGGCCTAAGAGACCCTGCACGGTCGTGCAACATCCTGCACGGTCGTGCAACATCCTGCACATCCGTGCAGGGGTGTTCCAGCAAGCACCATCCTTCTGCCAGAGCCTGCACGGACGTGCAATGATGCAGCACGTCCGTGCATCACCCCAAGCACGTCCGTGCAAAAGTCTACACGTTCGTGCGACTTGCCCAGATCAAATCAGGCTTTCTGCCTTGCTCTGCACGGCCGTGCACTAGGTGGCACGTTCGTGCAGCTTAGGCTGCACGTCCGTGCCAATCCTGGCACGTCTGTGCTGACCTGTAGACGAGCCCGACTCTTATTTTCATATAAATACTCCCCTTAACTCTTTTGTATGAGGATCCAAGTTTTTAGAGCTCTCCTCTTAGTTTGTAATCTTAGAAACACAAATACTCTCAAATCATTAGTTAGAATTTAATTGTTAGCTTGGAAATTTCAATCTCAATCATAGTAGAAGACAAGTTTCACCATTGTTATTCAAAGTTGAAGCTTCTAGTAACATTTCTTACTCTTCTCTTCCATTTTAATTACTTTGATTGTTAATTATTTGCCTAATTCTTGTATGCTTAGATTGTTAATTAGCTTAATCTTTAGTTTGAATCTTATTCATGAGTAGCTTGAAAACCTTAATTGCTTTAATCTCTATGGATTGTGAGTAGTCTAATTTTCTAGGGTTTAGGTAAAACCCTCAATGTAGTTACTAATTACTTGTTGCATGTGTTAATTTGGTAATTGTTGGGTGTTAATTAGTTGAGCTTAAGTGGTTTAATTGCGTAGTTCTTGTATATGGCCATTGCTAGAACTACTATCCAAGCTTTTTCAACGAAGGATCGAGAGATGAACTTGAGTTAGCTCCCTTATGCTTAATTGACTTGAAATGCCATGAGAATAGGAATTTCCAGTCAAGGGAATGTTTTTGTCATCGTGATTATGCTTTATTGCTTGTTTTATGCTTTGTAACCACGAGACTAGGTTGTATTCATGATTCAAGTAATCCCTCTAGCTTGAGAGAGTAGTTGGGTGCTTTAGATGACTTCCCCTATATTATCCCCTTAATTTACCATTGTTTGCTACATTTGTGATTTGTAATGAAGTTGAGTGGTATATCCCGAGCCCTAGAATCCTCTAAATATTGTTAATCTCCCCTTAGCCTTAGTTGATTTGAATTAGTTCATGTTACGTAAAACCAATCCAATGTCGATTTCATTTAGCTTATTTAAACGGTAGTATCTCGGTGGTTGATTCAATGCCTCTCTTGGGTTCGACCCTTTCTTACCCTTGCCATTAGTTAGTGATACCAACATAGGATTTTATCTTTGGTAAGCTTGAAGATAGCCTATCAAATTTTGTCTGCACGGACGTGCTGCATCATTGCACGTCCGTGCAGGCTCTAGCAGAAGGATGGTGCTTGCTGGAACACCCCTGCACGGACGTGTAGGATGTGGAACGACCGTGCAGGGTCTCTTAGGCCCTTTTCTTCTCCTTTTCTTTTTTTTGCTCCCATGTCTCGGCTTTTAACCTCGGTTTATCATCCATATGCTTCAAAATGGTAATATTTGGACCTAAAAACTCAACAAAAACAATAACAACCGTGAAGCAAAGGATACACACAAAATGCACGATAATAGAGTAAAAATGAACCAAAACACTAAGTAAACAAGGTTCAAAATCTCCCTAAAATCATATCAAATAACAAGTTATCACTTGCTGAGAAGGAGTTGAGAATGGAGACATCGGAATAGTGGCAGGGGGAGAAGTTGGTGAGTAACAATTAAAATCATCCAGTAACTAATCATTGCTTAATACTTGAGCTTCACCAGCAGCCTCCCAGAACTCAACATAAGAATTTGGACCCTTCTTCTTACGCCTCACCTGAGTTGACACAATCAAGCTTTAGAAACACTCAAGCTTCATCAAGATACAAATAATTAACATAAACAATATTAATATACCGGCTTCTTCACAAATTTGCTTGACTCAGGAGCATCAGTGGGTTGCGTCTGAGTGTGACAGCCCTAAAGGCAAAACACAGAATGCACTAGCTAAATAAGTAGTCAGTGCCCCTATAAATGTTTTTTAACTAAGTAAGTAGGCAATAGTAATACCTTAGCAGTTTTTAACTTGCTGGTCTTGTACCCTAATTCAGCAAGGGTTTTGTTCCTAGACCCATTTGGTCGCCCTCTAGGCTTCTATTTAATAATCGGATCTAAAATGTTGCAAGTGGAGTTAATAGGATGATTGCTTAAGGGCATCAACTCGGAGGTACCGCCCCCTAAAATTTGTGGGCTGATAGCAGCGAATGGAGTAGTGGCAGGGGGAGAAGTTGTTGCGGAGGGTGTTGCTTGATGAAGAGGGGTTGACATCGGAGTAGGGACAGGGGGATAAGTTGTTGAGTTAATCTCTGGATTTGGTACCACCAACTGTTCTAACAGTTTTGCACGCTTCTCTTTCACCACCGCACGAGGCTTGGAAATTTCTTCTCGAACAGCCTCAACCGTATCATCATCTACTGCAGACGCATCGTCATACAAAGCCTCAAGGTCAGGGATCAAGGTGCTGTACCGTTTTCATTCCTTGGTCTCAGGGCCGTAGAAATGATTTTTGGGGCCCTGTTCCAAATCGAAAAAGGGGCCCTTAATAATGTGAAAATTATACATTTTTTAAAAAATTTATAATTTAGACAATGCACAATTTTCCTATATATATATTGCAAAATGAAAAATGCTTTCATATAAAAATGATAAATTCAATTATGCAAAATTAAATTCGGATATTTTATTCATATTGATAATAGTAACTCAATACAACTCAAAGCTCATATCAATTGAAACTATCAAAACCAGAAATAATTAACAAAAAAAAATCAAAAATTTACCTAAAATTGATTGCTTCAATTTGTTCCCCTCAAACAGAAAAAAAAAAAAAAAATTGCTTCAAACCTTCAATTCGTTTTTGATTTTGTATAATTATATCAATTGGGAATAGATAGATGAAGATGAATAGATGATTGAATGGAAGATAACCCATATATATGGGAAAATAATAACCGTTTGATAACAAAAATTTCGATAGATTGAATTTGATTTCTTGACTGAGTTTATTTTTTTTTCCGTTGAAAATCCTTCAATGGGAAAATATGCATTACAATTTTCCATAGTTGATAAGTTGATTGATGTAATTATGGAGGAATTTGGAAACTTGAAGAAACTAATATGGAAGGTTGAATAAAGAAGGTTGAATTGATTGAATGGGAATTGGGTAATTGATTCAATGCATGAATGTTATCAGTGTTGTTTGCTCCTTGTTGTCTGCTTTGGCGTTATAAACAAGATTAATTTTTTTTTTTTAAAATAAGAATTGGAAAAAAATTGGGCCCCTTTAAATTGGGGGCCCTGTGCAAGGGAACACCTTGCACATGGTGTTCTACGGGCCTGCTTGGTCTATGACGGATCATGGTAAGCGACTTTTACACGGGTGTTCCTCCTCACAACATCTTTCCGCCACTGAACAAGTACAAATTTGGGAGGAATATCTTTAACCCTATTACCATCCCACACTCTTATGATGTGCCTACATAGAATGTCGTCCTTCTCAAACTTGCGACAGTCTCAAGAACTGTCTTTTGTAACAGGGTTAAAGGTAACTGAGTAAAATCTTTTGAAGTCAGTCAGCTTTTCCTCAGTGGTTCCACTTTTTTTTAATCTAAACTCTATCTTCAATTAAGTACTGAATAGCCCCAGAACTTATAATATCCTGGACCTTGGGAATCACATACAACATATGGCCACATTCTTTTTGTACTTCTTGGAATTTTGCATCAGTGTATATTTTTTGAAAAAACTTCTCCACTTTAAATCCACTAACAAGCCGCCTGATGTATTTTGAATCCCTATCATCGGCATCAGTCTCATCAGTGACCCTCTTCTTCATTTCCTGGCAATACTTTTCAGGGAATTCACATAATTTAGTGTACCTATCAACAAAACCATCAAAGAACTTGTTTATGCTCTCTACCCTCTGCGTCGTTTTCATCCCCGCCCAAAAGTACTTCTTCATGTAAGCAGGCACCCACATGTGCCTTTCTACAAACAACTCTTGCAGCCATTCATTATCCTCTAACTTATACAACTTCATTGCTTCACACCATCGTTTTTGGAATTCATCAATAGTGAAGCTGTTGTATATAACATTCTTCAAAGGATTCTTAAAGTCATTATACTTGACATAGCTGAAGGGTAAACAAAATGAAACAGTCCTTACAAGGCAGGACCAGGACTTAACAGCACCTCAACATTACAAGACAAGCAACATTATCAATATAGTAGTGGAAAACTAATATCTGATTAGTCCACTAGTACATCACAAGGGACAATCCTCTATGATGAAACAGTCCTTACAAGACATTACCATTAGCTGAAGATAGAATGCATGAAATTTACATACTGTAAGTACACTTTAACATACTCTAAATACCAACAGAAATTGATATTTGTAAAAAGAGTGCTCATGTAGAAAAATAAGGGAACATGGAAACATATGCAGAATACAATGCAGAAAAAGAGTGCTCATGAAGAAGGCAATTACATACACTAAATCAGAACATCTAAATGCACGTAATCCATTAGGAAACAATAAATACTTACAGTTCACACTTCCTAAGTTTTTCGAGAAATTTCTTTAAGATATGTCATATGCACCATCGATGCCGTGTGTTTGGCATAACTTCGACTAAGGGCTTCCTCATTGCAGGTGCTTGATCTGTAAGGATGGCTTTGGGAGCTTTATTTCCCATATAGGACAACCATTGACGGAATATCCAACGAAATGTGTCAGAATCTTCACGAGATACAAGAGCACAACCTAACAACAATGATTGACCGTGATGATTAACTCCGACAAAATTAACAAACGGGAGCTCATACTCATTGGTGAGATACGTTGCATTGAAACACACCACATCTCCAAAATCTTCATATGCTACTATACTCCACGCATCAATCCAAAGTACATCCTTCAAACGACCTTTTTCATCCAACCGATGGACATGGAAAAATTTATGGTTGTCTGCTTGCATGTAATCAAAGTATTCCATCATAGCATTTGCATCTCCCCCCGCCATCTTCAAACGTCTTTTCTTATACACCTCATGTTGCATATCCTTGACATTAGGCAAGTTCTCACTTTTAGTTCCCAAACAACCACGAATTTTAGTCACCAGTACTCCAACCTCAAAATAATTAAATCAACCTCTTACGAATTGTAGAGGTCATTTTCTTCATACGATATTCTTTAACTAACTTAGCCATAGCGGGGTCCAATATGCTCCAATTCAACCGTTATCAAGACCCAAAGCCCTTCCCTATTAACACTACCATAAATCCTAGCTTGACACTCACATTTTTTGTATTTTCTTTTGCACCGCGCAAGGTCATTCTACTATATCCCCATTCCTATTCCCAACACTTCCTCCAACTTCCATTAGCTTTGCTCTTTTCTTTGCCTCCCGCTGCGCCCTCATATTGGGTGGACCCTAACATTCACACTTCTAAGTCATTCCCCTAATCTCTTTCTTAGTGGTATATGCGGTTTGATCTCTACTAACTCTAAACCCACATTGCTCTGCATAAGACTTATAATACACCTGAATTTCCTCCCAATCATTGAATATCATACCAACTTTTGGAGGATCAACATCAGTCACAACAGAGACCTTATTTGTTGAAACATTTGTTTCAAAATATGCAAAGACTGAATTAGGGAAGAGGTTTAGATTGGTGTACCCCTAATATCATTATTCTCCACATTTTTGGTAAGGGAAATACTTTCCAACTTCTTTGTATCTAAATACTCATCATCATCACCACTACTACAGTCAACATCACTCAAATTACATACTTGATCACACCCACCTACTTCATTTACATCCCTTACAAGAAACTCATCCATCTCAGCCATATCAAACCATTACTCAACTATCATACCTATCCCAACAACAATAGCACGCACTGTTAACCCAGGTCAATTAAATGTAAATCATTATGAAATTAAGCTACCAAGAACCAATAAATAAATCCAACGCATAACAGCCCAACCACATATTCCAACCACTTTAAGATTATAGTTACCAATTACCAGAATTAAAAAAACAACAGATGTACGAGTTCAACATTATTTCAATTAATATGAAATTTGAAAGCATATTGCAAAAACAAGACAATTAAGCCACTTATGAGATTAATTAGTTTAGCAATTCACAATTCAACAACAATTACTAATTCAACAACAATTCAAATTAAGATTGAATTGAAACTTTAATGCCAAAACAAGACAATTAAGCTTAAGAATTCACAATTCAACAACAATTAGCAATTCAACAACAATTCAAAGTAAGACTAGACAGAATTTTAACTGGATAAAGTTGCGTAATTTACATCAGATCTACGGAAAATGCTTCACTGGGATAACATCGAATAGGAGATAAATCAGATCTAGGGGCCTTACCAATTCAAGAGATAATTCATGGGGGGAATCAAGCAAAGAGGAGCAGAGCAACCGAGCAACTAAAGAGAGAGAGACTGACGAACAATTATAGAGAGGGAGGAACAAGAGGAACAACAGTAAAGAGGTGGGGGTGAAGTGAAGAAAGAGAAAGAGCAAAAGGAACTGACGGAGTTAACTTACTCCTACTAACGACTGATGGGTCCCATATTGTGTTAATAATTTAAAAATACAATTGTCCAACGTGGCGGGTGAGAGAAACAGCTAAAAATCTCACCGAGAGTAACCTGGGCACTCTCCCTAGAGGCCACCATGTAGAATTTCCGCGTTTTTTTCTTTTCTTTTCCTTTTTTTTGGGAATTTCTCAATGGTAACGCTAAACTTTTTAATTTTCTCAGTGGTGAATTACAAATATACTTATTATCAATGGTAAACTCTAATTACCTGTAATAGTCAATGGTAACATTAATGATATTTATATGCAATTATAAGCCTAATTCTAGTTAACTAAAGCCTAACCATGGTTAATTATTTATTTTTTAATAATAAAATTGTATTAATTTTTTTTTTAAAAACCCCTCCCCACTCACCCAACCACCACCGGACCCCTCCCTGGCCGGCGGCGCCGAGCTCCCCACCTCCACCGGCGATTCCCTACCCCTCCCTCCCGTACTTCCGGCCATCCCCAACCCTCCTTCACCCTCGATTCCCATCTCTCCTCTCCCACTCCGATTCCTATCCCGACCAAAAACCTACCCTCTTGTCTCTCCTTCCCCGAAACGCCCTTTTTCCTTGTTCCCTGCCACCCTAAACGCCAAATGCGACAATATGCATCATTCCACGGAATCCACGCACAACAATGTCTTATAAATCAGCCTCTTTTCTTGTAAATTTGTTTGAACAAGCTTAATAATCTAGTGAAATTGAGATTATAGGTTTCGAGATTTAAGGACAAAAGAATCGATTGATACAAAAATTAGGATTTTGCCCAGTTTAGTGGTGGTAGGTTGCAGCCCAGATTGGGTGAGAGAGAGAGAGAGAGAGAGAGAGAGAGAGAGAGAGAGTGTGTGTGTGTGTGTGTGTGTGTGTGTGTGAGAGAGAGAGAAAGAAAGAGAGAAGAGATGACCGAAGACAATGGAGGAGAGAGAGAGTGGAGTTGAGGAGAATTGTGTGTGTTTTCATGGCGGAAAGAGGAGAAAGAAAATAGGGGAATTTAGTAGGTCAGGGTCACCGACAGGGGAGATAGGGGGGCGGTGGGGGGTCATCGGCGGGAGCTAGGGGGTCGCCGACGGGAGCTAGGGGGTCGCCGACCAGCGAGGGGTAAGATGGTGGCAGGTGGGTAGGCTATGGGATTGGTTTTTTTTTTTAACTTTAACTACAGTTAAGAAATTAATAAAAAGAAATTAATCATTAATGTTACCATTGGCATAAGTAAATAATTAGAGTTTACCATTGATAATAAGTACTTTTGTAGTTTACCACTTAGAAAAATAGAAAGTTTAGTGTTACCATTGAGAATTTCCCTTTTTTTCTTATTCTTTTCTTTTGTTCTTTCCTTACACGAGAACTCATTGACGCCATTTGATGTCCGTCGGCAACACCACCACCCTTCGACCACTACACCAGCAACCGTACCCATCAACCCATGTGGCCTTTTCCTTTCTTTCTCCTTTGTTGATATCAAATGTGTAAATATGTAGGTAATTGATTTTGGGTTTTGACTAATTGTTTGAAACTAGTTTAATTAGTATGATAAATTACATTTTGATGGTTTAAAATTTATATTTTCAGATTTTATAAATGTTATAAAATTTTTCAGATTATGTAAATTTTATAACCTAGGGTTTTTAATTATTGAATTTATGATTTTTAGGATTTTATGAGAAATTGATTTAGGGCATTGTACTTGTACCTATGCTAAAAATCATTAATTAAGCATAAATATATGTTTTTAATTAAGTTTTGAGAGGTTTTTCATCATATTATATTTCAGGAAATTATTTGGGTTATTAATGTTAGTTATTTTTCTAAGAGGAGATTATTTTCTAGAATTATTTTAAGTGGTTAAAAGTGGCATCATAAAGAATTGTTTATACGAGGTACATACATGCCTACTTCGCTGTACATAGTACTATGTTTAGGTACCAAATGAGCAAAAACTTAGTTTCATATTTATAGTACTCTTGATTGGAAATTGTTTGGTTAAACATTAAATTAATGCATGTGCTTATGTTTATGAGACATGTTTTGGTGAGTTGATTATGTTTGTATGAAATTATTGGATTAGATTAACTGTTGGTATGGAATATTGATACAAGCATGTTTTATAGGATCGATTTATTAATCATATTGGTTTGAAGGATTGGAATTGAATGGTTTAAGTGGAATAATGAATTTATAAATTATTCCATGAGGATATTTTGTGATGTGATCATCATTGTCTTAAATAAGATTAAAAGTGAATTCCTATATATGATTATGTATGTTTAATTGAATGAGTTGGTTAATAATTAAACTTGTTGTAAACACGTAAAGTGAAACATGGATGAGCAATAAAACTTTGGAAAGTATGCCCTTTTAGAGTATTGACAATTATAGGTTGGGGTACACGATGGTAGCCCTTTACTTTTCGAGTCTTGTTTGATCAACTTGTTCTCTTTTCTTTAAATATTTATTACATTTTATTAAGAGAGTTAAATGGGATCCTAGACTAATTTTGTGAAAATTAATTGGAGTCTCGCCTATTCTTGCAGCCACACTATATTTTATTTTAAATGGTAATTTGACCAAAATGATTTTGTGGGTTAGAGAAACTTGTTTATTGCTTAATCCAAATTAAATTAATTAGATAAATAAAACATAAAGATTCAATTGATTAGAATTGGTTAGTGAGTATTTGAGGTGATTAGAATTGGTTAGTGAGAATGTTGAGGTGATTGAATTACTTAAGTGTGGAGTCTTTAATGAAGTCATGTTTTATGTTTATCTACTTTAAATTGTTGAGCATGTTAGGTTTAGTGCATTATAAATTATTGTATATACTCAGCTTTGTTGATTAATTACGTGCTTTGTTTGTGTGTTTTCTTTCGTCATGGACTTCGCCTTTCAATGACCTAGTGATGATCCAATTATATATTACACTTGTGTTATTAGGGAGAAATATTGCACATGTTAGATTATTGATGATGTGAAGTTCATGAATTTAGCATACGCATTGTGAAGGGATTGGTGTGATTAAGAGTAATCGATTCTTGTGTTGAACTTATATATGAATTTAGTTTATGCTTTGAATTTTGAATATTGGTTTGGTTTTAAATAAGGGCCTTATATATGGCTTCAATTTATAAGCTTTGACTTATTGGTTTTCTTTACTATATTATTTTATGATTTAAGTTTGGATTTTCCGCTGCAATATTACGATAAAACGTTTTAACACGTGGCGGTAACATATCAATAGTTCTCCTCTATTTTATTTAAAGTATGTGCGTGGTTTGGAAAGGGGAGAATTATAAGGGTGTTACAAATTGGTGTCAGAGCTTAGGTTACATTTTAATTACTGCTAAAGTCATTTTAAAGTGTTTAGGCACCTAAAGTTTTAAACAGTGAGTTTTTTTTTTTTTTTTTGAAAATTATTGGGAAAATCTGATCTCTTTGGTAACATTCAATTTCTTATTTTTCTCTTTGATAAATTGAGAAAAAAGTTATTATCTTTGGTAACATTGTATAATTGATATTAAGTTACATATGACATTTATGATGGTTTTTTTTTATTAAATTAAATATTTAACTCTAGTTAGGAATTTTTAATTTTTTAACAATTAAAAAATATATTTACAAAATTAAAATTTTTACTTTATAATTTTTTTTTTTTTTTAAAAAAAAAAAACTATCCCAACTCCCTCCCTAGCCCCACCAGCCACCTCCCTCCCCACCAACATCGGTACCAATGCCCGATGCCCATCCCCTGTGCTGGCGTCCAGCCTTATCCCCATCGACAACCCCAACCCCACTCCCTTCTCCCCAGCCCGAAAATCCCACTCCCTTTTCCCCTTCCCATCACCCTCCCTGAATAATTATCACCTCCAAATCCTAAATGTCGTACCAGAACCACCGACGACAACGCCACCATTAGGGTTTGCCACTCTATTGGGAGCACCCGCAATTGGAGTCGAATAAAACCCATAAATGGCATTGATAATTTGGGAAAACACTGTAAATAATTTTGGGAAGATTTTGGGGGATAAATTGAGGAAAGAAAGTGAAAAATCTTTATGCGTTTTTTTCCCAAAAATTTGTTCAAGGGTGGGGGAAAATCAGCCAGCGGGGGAGAATTCGGGACGGCAACAGGGGAGAATTCGAGGCTACGATAGGGGAGAAGATCATCCCGCGCAGGCAGTAGAGGGGGAGGGGAAAGGGTGGTCGGGTTAGTGATGGATGGGTTTTTAAAATTTATATATATATTATATATATATTATATATATATATATATATATATATTATATATATATATATATATATATATATATATATATATATATATATATATATATATATATATATATATATATATATATATAT
Source organism: Chenopodium album (assembly GCF_948465745.1). NCBI lineage: Eukaryota > Viridiplantae > Streptophyta > Magnoliopsida > Caryophyllales > Amaranthaceae > Chenopodium > Chenopodium album. Next base: position 39,228,589 of record NC_137844.1, read on the forward strand.
ATATATAACCCCTCCATCATTAACTGTGGTTATAAAACTAACTGTGGTTAAGTATTTTTAATTAAAATAACTACTATTATTGGTAATAAAAAATTCAGGTTTACCAAAGACAATAACTTTTTCCCTAATTAACCAAAGAGAAAAATAAGAAATTAGGTGTTACCAAAGAGAATTTCCCAAAATTATTTTATTTGAATAAATTTAATTCGGCATTAAAATAATTTATGTATTGATTTTCCAATTGAGAGAGATATTGAGAGAGATTTAAGAATTCTCACTATTTCTTTCGACAAAATCTATTTATTCTGGTGTGGATGGCAGGCAGGCCTATATTTCTTGGTTTTAAAGGACTCCTTATGAGCATTCTTTCTATCTACTATTATCTAAAATTAATCAAGTTTTAGATTAAATTAACATATTATGGAAGAAATGGATTAATTACAATCTTGGGAGAGATAATGGCTCGAAAAGACGAAAACTACATTTTCAGTAGCTCTCTAGCACTCATGGAGAGCTAGGAACGAATTTTTTTTTAGTTATCCTTGATTATCCAGTATCCATGTTTAACAAGTTTGCGTGTGATCTGTTGGCCACAATTAATGCATTTAGGGACATGGCAAAGAGGTTGTGATTGGCATCAACGAGATAAAGTGGAAGAAGCCTAAAGAGGGATATGTCAAACTTAATACTGACGGGACTTGGAGAAACAACGGACGAGCAGGTGCTGGTAGTGTGATTCTAGGAGACAATGGTAGATGGATTGCTGGGAAATCCCGGAAGATTTGAGCTAGAAGTTGTAATACCCGTAAATTTTGTGATTTTATAAATTTTATTTTTCTATATAAGTTACAATTTAATTTATTATTTTATTAAATTATAAAACCTATTTTAAGTCTACTAGGATTCTTTTTATAAGATATTATTTAAATAGCCTCGTAACCCTAATTATATGAAGTGAAATTTGCAGCTTTTATTAAATGCTTTGACTCTCTTCTTTTTTTTTCTTCGTTTCCTTTCATCCCTGAGTGTTTTCTCATCATCAAAATTTTGCTAGTTTGATAGTTTCCTAGCAATTTCATTCATGCGTGATTACGTGGCCTTGAATGATAATTTTTTAGTATCATTTTCTTTCTTCCCAAAAGGTAATCACACTATTAATATTTTGGAGTAGTATGTTTATATTTTTTTCTCGTAATCACCCGTATCTTAATCTTTGGAATTTTTTAATTATAGAGTATTGATTGTACATCGTACTTGTTTCGGGGATTTTTTGGATAACCCGAAAGGGGGGTATGGATTCCCGCGGGAGACAGATCCGGGATGCAACACTCGTATGGCCTGAACACCTACAAAACAACGAATCTCCGATTTACCGGAGATCCGCCTCCGACAATCAAGTTAGTGACCGGAAAACGGAATTTTAGAGAGAGAAAGTAGAGAGAAGTGAGAGCATATTTTAGGCATTGTGCCTTTGGGAATTGTGTGTTGTTTCCTTCTATCATGAAATGATGGGGTACTTATAGGAAGATGGGAGATCATGCTCCTAAGGTTTCATAACCTAGGAAGATCGGCTGCCCTATACGTGATTGACATGTGTATTAAGGTTTCCTTCATGCTAGGTATGTTTCCTTGATGGGCTTTGAGCCCTTTATTTTATGATATCTCTTTTTAGGCTACGTGTCATGCTCTTATTGGCCTTTATTTAGCTGAGCAGGATGCCACGTGTCGGCCTATAATTTGGCCACGTGTTGGCCTCTCATTTGTCTATAAAAGGGGGTAAAAATACCCCGAAACATAAGCTCCTCGAGAGGGGTGATTTCTCTTCTCAAGAGGGATTATACCTCTCGAAAATGAATTTATAACTTCTTTGGATTCGACATCTTGTCTAGTTCAATTAAAAAAGGTTTGATTAACTTGGAAAATTTTTATACCTTGGCCGGTATGATATTTTCTAAGTTAATCAATCATAATAATGATTGTCCTTGAACTAGATAGATGTCGATCATTATGCTTTTAAGCCCCACTTTGATTGTCTTGCGACTAATGGGTTACTTAAAGTACCTTTCTTACAAGATTTGATTGGCTATTAAGCTTTTTTCAATTCCTCTTATTCATGAGGTTTGCCCTATTTGGTGTATCCTTTTTAAGGATTATTTTGGACCTAGGCTTGTTAAAAGATATTTGTCATTTAGACACTTTTTCTTTAATGGCCAATTAGGCTTAGATGCTAATTTTGCATTCATTCGGCATCTAGTCTAGAAGGTTTCAATTAACTTAGACTAGGAAAATGCCGAGAAACATTTAGCACTTGCCAAGGGGCTTTGCCTCGTGTCTGTGCCGAATTAGATATAGCATTTGTCGAGATTCTTAGTCTCGTCTCTATGCCACGTGGGATGAATTTTCCTTTGTCTTTTCTAGGCGTCCAACGATTTTTTAGTTGTTTGGACTAACCTTTGAGAGGTCAATTGACATTATCTTTTTGGCCCTCTCAATAACTTCAAGTTCTTATTAACAAGAAGTTTCGTCCTATGCCCTTGTTACTTATGACTCAATTGGGCTCGGACTTAGTTGGGGCGAAAGTTGACCATCTGTCACTTCTTGCCCTTGCTTTCAGAATTCTATTTGACGCATAGGCTTTGAATTCCTGCATTTTGGAGTACCTTTGAGATTTCTATTTGACATTTCTGCCGCCTAGAATCCTTGTACTTTGGGAGTTTAAGCTATACAATGTGTTTTGTCGAGTAAATCTTCGGGATTATACTCGGTGCTTTACCATCGTATTGGGAATTTGTAATACCCCGTATTTTTATACGTATTTTCCTAATTAATTAATTAATTATTATTTTCTAAAAAGGGTATTTTAGTAATTTAACTTACTATTTAAATCTTGGAGCCAAAACAATATTTGAATTTTGGCGCCAAAAGTATTTTAAAAACAAATTAGTATTTTGGATAAGATTTATTATCCATTTATCCTATTTTAAAAACCGGATTATTTATATATTTTGGATATTTTAATTAAGGCAATAGCTATATTTTATTATTATTTTAATAAGTCCGAAAATCCCATTTATTTGGCTAATAAATTTCAGATTTTCCTAAGAGAAAATCTGATTTTATTAGTTAAATTATTTGGTATTTTATTATTTAATTATTTATTACAATAAATTTTATTTACACAATTATTTTAATTCCTTAAAACTAGCAAAATAATTTCCTAAAGTACTAAATAGGAGGGCTGAAAATATGAGCTTAGGAAAGCTCAAAAATTTTAGCCATCCCATGTAGATTTTGGGAAAAATATTTTTTGGTAAATTGTATTTTTAATTATCTCCTTAAAATCACCTATTTTCCTTAAATCTAATTCTCCATCTTTTTAGTATCCAATCATTATATTTTCTTGTCATCTATTTTTCTTAATTATTCCCCAAGTAATTCCAATTTCCTTAATATTTTTCATGACAATCATACCTTCCATATTCAATTATACACAATCTCTTCAATATCAAAACTTTCCTTAAATCTTTACTCACTTCTCCAAGTAATCCCTTAAACCCTACTTACCATAATTCTTCCCAAATTCTCTTACCAAAATTCTTGCATGAGCTAGCCTATAAATACCCCTCCATACCTCTCACATTCTTCACACCAATTCTCTTCTTTTCTTCTCCTCTTTTTACACAAATCATCCCGTTTATCTTTGAAGCCAATTTTCGGGCACTTCTGGTCAGTTTTTGGGGTATTGCTGTTTCACAAAAGATTGTTCCTCTCGAAAAATCCTTGAGGTTAGGCTCAAGAATCACCCAATTCGGAGTTATATCAAAGGAGTTGTAGCCTCTGCAAGTTCTGCCTATTCTTTCCAACGAAAATCCAATTCTTCTCTTTTCCTTGGTTTCTTATCTTTTCTCTTTCTCTTCTCTTATTCAATTATTATTATTATTATTATTATGGGGGATTTATAAAAATTATTATGAGTAGTTTTAATTATATAAATTAGATTTTTAATGATGTTTATGAAAATTAATTTAAAAGGTTCATGTACATATAGTTGGGGGTTTTTAATTTCATTGTTGTGATTATTTATTAACCTTATATTAATTAAGGTTATATTTATTTGTAGGGTGTTTTTGATTAAGCTACTTGAGAGTTCTTTTGAAGTGATTTTGGCTAAGCAAGGATCAAGGTACGTTAGGTGGCTAGATACCTTGAAAGTGATCGATTTGAATGAGCATGTTTGAATGATTTTATGGTGATTGAATTAAATTGACTTGAATTATGGTTTATGAAATAAAAGTATGTTTAAAAGATTGGTTTTAATAGTTAAATTGGAGTATTGATTTTTATAACATGTTTTGATTAATTAATTTATTATTCATGTTTAAAAAGGATTGGTTTTGAAAGCTTGTTGGATTTATAAAAAAAAAAAAAAGGGAGTTTGAATTATTATTATTAAAGATTGGAGTTATTGGATTTAAAGAGGATTTATTTAATCATTGAATTAAATTTATTATTTATGCTTTATAAGCATGTTAGTAATCCCACTATGCGGATTTGGTATTTTGATAAGGCCTTGGACTTTGTATGACCGGGTCTTTCCTCAAGAATAGCCTTGTAACATAAGGAGACTAGCTTGGGGGGTGTGCACACTTGGGAGAGGAATTGGTTAAATTGGTTTAATTGGTTTTAAAATAATTGGAATTGGTTTTATTGATTATTGGGATTTGAATATTGAGAATTGGTTTTGAATCATGAGTTTGGAATTATTGGAATAATTATTGGAATTGATTTCAAAAGCATGTTTGCAAATAAATTGAATTTAATTATCTTGCACTTACCGTACTTAGCATATTTTGCTAACCCGTATTTCTTATTTGTTTTGGTTCGCCCTGTTTACCGTAATGGTAAGCAGTGTTATTTCAGGTGGAGTGAATAAATTGATGCATTGGAGTCCTGGGATTTGGTTTCACTAAGTTAGGAATCTTGGTCTTTGTATCTATTTTTTAGTACTCATAACATTGGTTTCTATCTATATTTATTATTAATAAAGAAGAGTTTTGAAGTTTCCGCTGCAAAGTATGGTTTTGTTAGTAAGTTGGGTAGCCTTGCGTAATCACGCGGCGGTAATACGCCTAAGTCTATCTCTACGGTATAATTATACGTATTATACTGGTATTTCCGTAGAGGGAGATTTGGGGGTGTTACAAAGTGGTATCAGTTTTCAAGGTCCTAAAAAGATTAAAATTGGAATAGTAATTAAAATTATGGGTAGACTTAAGAGGGCATATATGATAGATAGAGTTTCGCATTTGTGTATGAGTTAAAAGCCTTATTTTACTTAAAAACTATTTTCCTATTTGTGGAAAGATGAATGAGAAAAGGATGCTCGATTTCTCTACGGAGGCCTATAATGGGTACGAATCTCTGTCTAGGAAAGGCTCTCCTTAACGTCGTAGGTAACTTTCCTGGAGACGCGGGCTCGACCGTCCTATAATCATGATTCAAGTACATATTTATTATTTTTGAAAATAAAAAGAATTGAAATTATTTGAAACTTGAGTATGTGATTATGTGTGCATTAAAGTTGGTGTTAAAACACCTGAAAGTGTGTATAAAGGGTCCGAAATTTTGGAGTATTACCCATGGTTGGGTGATTTTGAGTTATACTTGGTTTATTGAGTTATGAATTGCTTATTGCAAATGGATTTTGAATTGGATTATTTTTGTGATTTGACATTTAATTAATTGTTTTGCATGTGTGTGTGTGAAACAGATGGAAAAGATTGATCAAATGAGACATCAATATTTTGACATTCATTATTTGAAAGATAGTGGAGTCTCAATTAGTGAATTCATGACTAGAATTTGTACTTTGGCCTTGACCCTTTGTGAGAAGTATGGTGAGGAAGCCTTGACCCTACAACCTTGGATGGTCCTTTTGGCTTTAGCCCATTTACCTAGGATTAAGAAATACTAACCTCTCTTTGACAAATATGGGGATGTGATCAAGGAAGATGGAACAATGTGGAATGAGAAGCATCATCATGAAGGGAAGTGGTTGGCAACCATGTCTAGCCTTAAAAGGGACTTGCACTGTGTGGAGCGCAAGTATGAACCTAGGAGGAAAGTTGTGAAAATCCCCTGGATCCCAAAAGATCGAACCTTTGGACCTAATGACCAAATGTACTTCTTAAATGCCCAAGTACCTTTTTCATACCCAAAGAAGCGACATGAGTATGTGGAATCTAGTGATGAGTCCATACCACCTCTTGGTAGGAGCAAGCATTACCGTTCTCTTAGCCAAACTCCAAGCTATGAATCTTCAGAACAACCTAGCCCAAAAGTCCATTTCCATGTTGCAAAAAGGCCTAGAACTCGTTCTCAAACTGCAAAAGAAAGAGCCCAAAACCCCAAAGCTTCTTCAAGCCAACCTCGTGGGGATGTAAGCCCAACAAAAAGCCCAAGTTACACTCCTGGCCCGGACAGAAATATAAGTAAATCTGGGTCAAGCTCATCAGGCCTTATTCCAAGCTATAGTGGTTATAACCCAACTTTCATGGCCGAACCAAGTAATAGAAGTGAGGATCCGGATTATGATCCTATTGAAGATGGTTATGCTCATAGTGTTATTTGATTGAATGATTTTTGAACTATGGTTTTGTTTCATGTCTTAATAATTGTCCTAAATGATAAAGTTGTATTTTCATTAATTATTAATGAAATAAAATGAATTATTTGAAATTTCTCTATGTTGTTAAGTGAATTAAATGCTTATATGATAAAAATTGTTTTAATTTTCAAAGTGTGATAATTAAACCCAGGAAGTATGTCTCCAAGAATGAGGGATCAATTAAGGAGTAAGCGCACTAGTTCCAAAGTTGGGAAGGTCCTTAAGTAGTTAGCCCATATTACTGAGAACATCACGAAAGTGGTGAAAAAGGAACACCGAAACCCCGAGCTTGATTCCTATAGTGAAGTCTTTAAGAGGGTAGCTACAGCTAAACCACCTGTTTACTTGGGAAAGGAGGACCCAGCCAGCCTTGAAAACTGGATTAGGGAGTTTGACAAGTTGTTTGATGCTATCAATTGCCCAAATGAGATGAGGGTGAACAATGGGGTTTACTACGTACTTGAGGGAGGAAGCTGATTTATGGTGGGCCCAAAGAAAAGATGAGCTGTTGAAGAAACCAAACTTTGGGTGGGATGAGTTTAAGGAAGCCTTGAGAGAAAAGTTTTACCCTTCCTACCTGAGGAAGCAGAAGTGCATGGAGTTTACCAACCTAAGGATGGGGAACATGTCATTCAGTGAATATTACAACAAGTTCATTGAGTTGATGAGGTTTGCCCCGGAAGTAGTCCCTACTGAAACCATCAAAGCTCAGAGATTTGAGCAAGGCTTAACCTTGACCCTCCAAGGGAAGCTAGGGGGAGTGACCTTTGAGACTTTAGATGAAGTTTATGGCCGTGCAGCCCATATGTACGGAATTAAGAGGAGAGAGATGGAGCAGGTTGGAGAAAAAAGGAAGAACCCGAACTCTTTTCACGGGGGTGAAAAGAAGCACAAGCCCAATGGGAATTACCAAGGGAATTCTGGTGATAGGAGGGACAACAAGGGAAACTTTGGGAAGGGGAATGGAGGCCAGTCGTCCAACCATAAGGGGAATGGGAACCAAAGGGGTGAGAAACCCAAGAGAAGGTATTTCTGAAAGCGGTGTGAGAAAGACCACCCAGGGAAGGACTGTCAAGGAAACCCGGTAACTTGTCGTTATTGTCAGAAGTTGGGACACCGTGAGTACGAGTGTTTCAAGAAGGAAGCTGATGTTAAGTCTGGGAAGGTGAAAGAGTCTAGTGCACCTAGCAAACCACCTCAATCTAGTGGACCTACAACCAAGGCTGGAACCAGTAGCGGTGCGGGAAGTGCCCCAAAAGGTCGTGTGTTCGTGATGAATAGCCGTCAGGCTGAGTCTGCTAGTGATGTGGTAATTGGTGTTTTCTTTATAAGTTCATCTCCTGTGAGAGTCTTGTTTGATTCAGGGGCGTCGCATTCTTTTATTTCTAAGAAATTAGTTGGGAGTCTCGGTTTAGAGAGTCCTGAGTCAGTTTCTCTAGATGTGTCTATCCCGTCTGGGGAAGTGAGGAGTTGTTCAAGATTGTTTTTGAGAGTGCCTATTTCCATTTCTGGGGTAGAATTTCTGGCAGATTTGATCGAGTTTGATTTGAATGACTTCGATGTATTTCTAGGTATGGATTGGTTGGGAAAGTATGAGGCAAGGATCGATTGTGCGGCTGAAAAGGTCACCTTAACTAGCCCAAATAAGACCAAAGTGGTATACAAAAAGGAAAGGAAAAGTTCGGGGTTGAGAATTGTGTCTGCAATGCAACTACAGAAGCTGGTTAAGAAGGGTTGTCCTTTGATTTTGTGTAGTGTTCAAGAGATTGAAAGTGAGGAAAAGAAAGGTGAAGAGGGTATTCCTGTTGTAGAAGAGTTTCCAGATGTGTTTCCAGACAAGATTCCGAGTATGCCGCCAGTAAGGGATGTTGAGTTCACTATTGACCTAGTGCCTGGAACTGGACCTATCTCTAAGGCTTCATATAGGATGGCTCCAGCTGAGTTGAGGGAGTTAAAGACCCAGTTGGATAATTTATTGGAGAAAGGTTATATTAGGCCTAGTTCATCACCCTGGGGAGCTCCAGTATTGTTTGTGAAGAAGAAAGATGGGAGTATGAGGTTGTGTATAGATTATCGAGAGTTGAACAAGGTGACAGTGAAGAATAAGTATCCATTACCAAGGATCGATGATTTGTTTGACCAGTTGAAAGGAGGAGTATTTTCAAAGATAGATTTGAGATCGGGTTATCACCAGTTGAGAATTGCAGAGCAAGATATTGCAAAGAGTGCTTTCAGGACCCGTTATGGTCACTATGAGTTCACAGTTATGCCATTTGGTTTGACCAATGCACCTGCAGTGTTCATGGATTTGATGCATAGGATTTTCAGGCCATACTTAGACAAGTTTGTGGTAGTGTTTATTGATGATATTTTGGTCTATTCAAAGGATGAAGAAGAGCACAAGGAGCATTTGAGACAAGTGTTATTATGTTTAAGGGAACATCAGCTGTATGCCAAGTTGTCTAAGTGCAAGTTTTGGTTGGAGGAAGTAGCATTTTTAGGCCATGTGATTTCCAAGGACGGAGTTTCAGTGGACCCAAGCAAGATTCGAGCTGTGAGTGATTGGCCAACCCCAAAGAATGTGTTAGATGTAAGGAGTTTTCTGGGTTTAGCAGGCTATTACAAAAGGTTTGTGAAGGATTTTTCAAGGATCGCGAAGCCCATGACAAGTTTGATGAAAAATGAGCATAAATTCTTATGGACTCCAGAGTGTGAGGAGGCGTTTAAGATCCTGAAAGAAAGGTTAACCACAGCACCTGTGCTGGCCTTGCCGGATGGGAGTGATCTGTATGACATGTATAGTGATGCATCGAAGTTGGGATTGGGATGTGTGTTAATGCAAAATCGAAGAGTGATTGCATATGCCTCGAGGCAGTTGAAGGTTCACGAAGGGAATTACCCAACCCACGATTTGGAGTTAGCTGCAATAGTGTTTGCCTTGAAAATTTGGAGACATTACTTGTATGGGGTGACTTGTAGAATTTTCATAGACCATAAGAGTTACGTTTGAAGTACATTTTCACCCAGACGCACTTGAATGGGAGGCAGAGACGATGGTTGGAGTATATGAGTGATTATACATTGGATATTCAGTATCATGAGGGAAAAGCTAATGTGGTGGCAGATGCTTTGAGTAGTAAGTCAGAACATACGGTGAATGTGATGGTAGTACCAGATCAGTTGTGTGTGGAATTTCAGAAGTTGAACTTGGAAGTGATGGAGAATGGTGAAGTGGCTAGGATGTTGAATGCCTTGGTGGTTCAACCATCCATTTATGATGAGATAAGGGATAGCCAATTGGAAGATGAGAAGTTAAAAGCAATTAAGAAGAAGATTGATGAAGGACAAGTGTTGGATTTCACCATTGGTGATGAGGGAAGTATTCGTTTTAAGGGACGATGGTGTGTACCGCAGAATCGTGGTGATCTGAAACAAAGATTAATGGAGGAGGCTCATAATTCTCCTTATTCAATGCATCCTGGAGGGGATAAGTTGTATAAGGACATGAAGAAAACTTTTTGGTGGCCCAATATGAAGAGAGAAGTGGCTGAAATTGTGGCTAAGTGTTTACCATGTCAGAAGGTGAAGATTGAGCATCGCAGGCCTCAAGGAAAGGTCCAATCCTTGGAGGTACCTAAGTGGAAATGGGATTCGATTTCTATGGATTTTGTGGGAGCTTTGCCAAAGACCAAGGTAGGGAATGACACTATTTGGGTAATAGTGGACAGGTTGACGAAGTCAGCAGCGTTCATACCCATGAAGAGTACTTGGACTATGGATCAGTTGGGAAGAGCATACATGAAGTTTGTGGTGAAGTACCATGGGGTACCCACGTATATCATTTCGGATAGATATTCAAGATTTTTGTCTAACTTTTGGAAAAGTTTGCAAAAGGCGATGGGAACTAAGTTGCTAATGAGCACATCGTTTCACCCAGCGACAGATGGTCAAACGGAAAGAACGATTCAGACATTGGAGGACATGTTGAGAGCTTGTGTGATGGAGTATCAAGGGTCTTGGGAAGACCACCTAGATTTGATAGAGTTCTCTTACAACAACAGTTACCATGCAAGCATTGGAATGGCACCGTTTGAAGCATTGTATGGTCGGAAGTGTAGAAGCCCAGTTTGTTGGAATGATATAAGTGAGACTATGGTTCTTGGGCCAGAAATGATTGAAGATATGGTGAAGCAGGTCAAGTTGATCCAGGAAAAGATTAAAGCAGCCCAGGATCGACAGAAAAGCTATGCTGATTTAAAAAGGAGGGAGGAAGAATATGAAGTTGGAGAGAAGGTTTTGTTGAAAATTTCACCCATGAAAGGGGTGATGAGGTTCGGAAAGAAGGGGAAACTGAGCCCAAAGTACATAGGGCCTTATGAGATCATCTAGAAAGTGGGAAAAGTGGCTTATAAGTTGGATCTGCCTAATGAGCTAGAAAGGGTTCACAATGTGTTCCATGTGAGCCAAATTCGAAAGTATATTCCGGACGTGACACATGTGTTGCAACCAGAAACCATCGAGATGGATGAAAATTTGACTTATGAGGAAAGACCAGTAAAGATTCTTGACTCTAAGGTATGGAGCACAAGGAACAAGGATGTGAGCATTGTGAAAGTGTTGTGGTCAAATCAAAAAACTGAGGAGGCTACATGGGAAGCTGGGGCTGATATGAGGAAACGATACCCAGAGTTGTTTACCTAAGGTTAGTGGTCGAGTTACGGGGGCGTAACTCCTTTTAAGGGGGGTAGAGGGCGATAGAGTTTCGCGCGTCTAATTTTCGAATCATTTTTTGAGTGATTTCGAGTCTTATTTGAGTTTAGTTGGAGTCTTGAGTCAAGTTAGGATGTGCATGAACCAATAATTTCAAAATGATTTTCGTTTCTTTTGACTAAGTTTCGGGTCGAAACTTATTTTAAGGGGGGTAGACTGTAATACCCGGTATTTTTATACGTATTTTCCTAATTAATTAATTAATTATTATTTTCTAAAAAGGGTATTTTAGTAATTTAACTTACTATTTAAATCTTGGAGCCAAAACGATATTTGAATTTTGGCGCCAAAAGTATTTTAAAAACAAATTATTATTTTGGATAAGATTTATTATCCATTTATCCTATTTTAAAAACCGGATTATTTATATATTTTGGATATTTTAATTAAGGCAAAAGCTATATTTTATTATTATTTTAATAAGTCCGAAAATCCCATTTATTTGGCTAATAAATTTCGGATTTTCTTAAGAGAAAATCTGATTTTATTAGTTAAATTATTTGGTGAATATTTGGTATTTTATTATTTAATTATTTATTACAATAAATATTATTTACACAATTATTTGAATTCCTTAAAACTAGCAAAATAATTTCCTAAAGTACTAAATAGGAGGGCCGAAAATATGAGCTTAGGAAAGCTCAAAAATTTCGGCCATCCCATGTAGATTTTGGGAAAAATATTTTTGGTAAATTGTATTTTTAATTATCTCATTAAAATCTCCTATTTTCCTTAAATCTAATTCTCCATCTTTTTAGTATCCAATCATTATTGTTTCGGGGTTTTTTGTGAACTCCTCGGATACTGGTCACGTTCTCCTGGAAACGAGACGTGGACACCTGCAAAACAACGAATATTCCGTTTATCGGAATATTCGCCTCCAACGATCAAGTTAGAGATCGGAAATCGGAAAAGCTAGAGAGAGAAAGTAGAGAGAAGTTGGAGCTCTTTAATGCTCTATATTTATGTTATGTCACAATACACCACTCCCATCATAAATGATTGGGGTATTTATAGGGGTGGGAACATGTGCCCCTCTAGGGTTTGTACCCTAGAATGTCGTGATGTGATTAGCTGCGCAATCAGGGGTCGCCACGTGTCATGGGGGGCGCCGTTTTACGGCTTTCAAGGGTTTCTCGGGATTTGGGCCTGATGTAATCAGGGCCTTTTTCTCTTTCTGATGTTGTATTGTGTATTTAAAGATAGCTGACATGTGTCACCCTGTCAGGTGGAAACGTGTCATACTCTCATAGGGCCACGTGTCGCCTTCTTATTGGGCCACGTGTCACTATAAGATTGGGCCACGTACCTAACATTTACCCCTCAGAGGGGGTGGCTCGTACACTTACTGGCCGCCTCCTCTGATCTTGCATTCTGGACGTCCTGGTACTCTGGGTTAGGTTTACCTCCCATCTGCCCTGGACGTCCATACACTTTGGACTCAAAGCTCTCTTTGCTACCAGGACGTCCGTATATTTTGTTCTGGACGTCCTCGTAGTCTGGAGTGAGCTTGTCTTCTTGCTCATTTGGACGTCCATACTTTGTACTGGACGTTCTCGTACTCTGAGAGAGGCTTAACCCCTGGTTCATTTGGACGTCCACATACTTTGGACTGGACGTCCTCATACTCTGGGAGGAGCTTATCTCCTGGTTCATTTGGACGTCCACATACTTTGGACTGGACGTCTTCATGTTCTGGGAGGAGCTTATCTCCTAGCTCATCGGGATGTCCGCATATCTTGGACTGGACGTCCTCATACTCTGGGAGGAGCTTATCTCCTAACTACCCAGGGCGTCCTCAGCATTTAAAATGAACATCCTTGCTTTTTAGTCTGGACGCTCTCGTACTCTGGGAGGAGCTTATCTCCTAACCACCAAGAGCGGCCTCAGCAGTGGGACTAGATGTCCTCCTATTTTGGTCTGGACGTTCTGATACTCTGGGAGGATCTTATCTCCTAACTACCCAGAGCGTCCACATATTTTTGAAGTGGATTGGGCTTCCTTGATTTCAGGCGTACTCTATGGTTCTTTCATCATGCTGCGTACGTCTGAACTTTCCCCTTTGGACTAAACGTCTGGGAACTGGGTGGACGCATTTTCCTCTTAGATATTTTTAAGTTCTGGAGACTAAGTATTGAAGGTGTAAATCTCTTGAATTTGTGACTTAACTCACTTCAACTCACTTTGACGTGCCGTCAATTGTCCGTCTGATTTTTTCACAAGTTAACAGAACCCTAACGTCATTCTGTCCCTTTCTTCGAGTAATTTCTCAAAAAATTACCGTTTAAATGTTTAGGCGGGAAAGAAGGTTTTACCATTTTGCCCCCATAAGTTCATTCTATAAATATGGGAAGTGAATTCTCATTCACACTTTACCCAATTGTGAATTCTAGAGAGAAGTCAGAGCAGTCTAGTGAGAGAAAGTGATTTTCCTTTTAATCTTCAAGAGCGCCGCCGTGAGTTTGAGTTGCCCGGGCATTTTTTGAGTTTTCCGGTCAATCTTCAACAACACCAAGAACACTTTCGAAGTTTTCAGAACGTACATAGGTAGGCCGTCTACACTTCTTTCTTTTCTTGTGTTTTTCTTTTTTCTTTACTTCAATTCTGGATCCATACTCGGCTTCGTCCGACTCTCCTCATGAGGCCGGCCGTTCGCCTGGGACTGAGGAGTCTAGAGTGGACGGAGAAGAGTTGTCTCCTCCTTGGAGTGAGTCTATGTCTGATGCATACATACTCACCTCCACTTATTCTTCTCTGTCCCCATAGGCAATGGCAAGAACAATGCGTACGCGCGATCTTCATGCGGCCAGGAACCCAGACGGTAGTCTGGTTCACCCTAGGGTCCCTTATGACCCTAATAACCCAAGTACCATGGAGGTGGAGACTACCTCCACCACCCAAACAACGACCGCCTCCACTGGCTCTCATCACTTGCCCGTGGAGGTCACTTCTTCTTTCGAGGAACGCCAACAAGCTCAAGGCGCCTCGTCCACTCTTGCTCCGGGACTTAGGTTCCCTCAATTTGCCAGTTCAGTCATGGATAGGGCCGAACTGGTAGCCTGCAAAGACCATCCTACCGATCTTGGGGCAGACGCTGCTGGTTCGTCCGTCCCCTCTTCCTCTCAACCTCTACTTCAACTGGGCGGGGCGGACAGACCCATGACGGGAATCTCAATTAGGGAACCGTCCGACCTGCCAATTCGCAACGCCCCTCCTTCGGGAAATCAGGCGGACGCTGCCAAAGACAAAGGCAAGCGTCCATCAGGTTGAGGAGGGCGTTCCTTCTTCCATGGGCGTACATAGCTCAAGAGGCCGAAACTCGGCCGAGGCAGCAGACTTGGACAGGGTGCTGTCTTCAGAGTTTGGGAGTGCCCCTTCTCACCAAGTGGAAGAAGAAGAAGTTGAGAAAGAGGCCGTGGGTGAGACGGCCGAAGGTGAGGCGGCGGCCGAAGAAAACGTCACCAATATTGACAACTTCAGGGACCCGTACGCCTGTATGGTTGGAGAGATAGCCCTGAATTTCTTGAAAAAGGATTTTGAGGAGTACAAGGAGTCCCTCCATTTGGGGGAGGGATTCGAAATACAAGTCCCCAGGAAAGCCATTGCTGTGGCTACCTGGGATGATGAGAAGCCGCGCAAACGGGCGTTTTGCGTTTACAGGGCCGCTTTGGATGTAGGCCTTCGCTTCCCTCTTCATCCATTCGTCCGGACAGTTCTGGACGAATATAACATTGGCCTTTTCCAACTGACGCCAAACAGTTGGTTAAATATTTTTGGGTATTTGGTGACGTGCATCTGCAAGGGTTTCACGCGCAAACTTTGCGGTCTTCTGTGAGATGCACTCACTTACTCGGCTGGAGAAGGATACAGATGGTTGGCTCGTCTTGAGCGCGACCAGGGATTACATGGTTGTGGTCAACCGTGTCAGCAAATGGAGGGACTGGAAGCACCGATTCTACCGCATCAAAACCCAAGATGCGGAGTTCAACCTCCGCATGAACAAGTGCCGTCCGGATCCCATTCAGCTCGGACGCGGGGACCATAAACCTGACAAGCCGCCCATCCATCCAAGCCACGAGCACCAACTTGAATATTTCATGGTCAACCGAGTCAAGCGGGGTAACAAAACCGAACGTGTCCCTCGCCATTGGGTTCCTCTTGCCAATTGGCTTAGGGACACTACCTTCATGTCTGCGTACGGCCTGTACCAGAACATGCCCCAAGGTGGACACTTAGATATATAAACTTTTTATACGCACGTAGAGTTTTTAGAAAAATATTCTAACACTTTGCTTTTTTCTCTTTGCAGCGGAGGCGTACGCTATGCTTGACCCGGCTCAGAAGGGAGAGGTGGCGATGTCCGAGGTGGACCTTGCTCGATACAAGGCTCGTTTCAAGATGTACCAGCAACTCAAGGAGTTAAACACTTAGTTTATTTTTTGAGTTTTTCTTTCCTCATTGTCCGTTCTGTTATATTGGGAGGAGCCTGCTTCCCGAGTTTGCACGGACGCATTTCGTCGGTTCAGGCATGTTGGAAGGGAGCTCCTTCCCCAATTCACACGGACGCTGTAACGTCCTTTGCCTTGTTGAAATTTTTCTAACTTTGCTTGTGTTTTTACAGTCTTCTTCTACTCCGAAGGCAAGGAGGAAGCAGCCGGCTTCGTCCACTCCTGATGCGAACGCATCTAAAAGGAGGAAGACGATTGCAACCAGGACGCCTTCAAAATCCGCGGCCAAGGCAAAGTCGCAGACTGCTACAACGCAGTCTCAAGGAGAACAGCCCCGGCTGACACAAAGCGGGGTCTCCAAGCCCGTGGAACCTATTTCTGATCAGGTCCACGATTCGTCCATCCCACTGGACGATGGGGGTAAGTCATCCCCGGAAAAAATGACTGGCTCCATCTCGACTCCGCATGTCGAGGTAGTTAAAAAATCTGATTGGCTAAATGCTAATCAGTCGGCCAGTGACACTGCTGGCCGTTTAGACAACGAGGGGGACGCCTCTTTGCCGCCCCCTCCCATCAATCTCTCTCCTCCAAGCTTCTCCACTGGTTAGCCTTTCTTCCTTATTCTTGTACCATTTGATTTACTTGTACTTGCAAATGAGGCTGCCCGGCCAGTCACTGACTAGCGCGGACAGGAAGGCCATGCGCGAGGCCATGGTTCGCGCGGTTCCCCAGGCGTAGCGTGATAAGCTGCGGGGAATCAATGAGGGCTTCCTCGGCCCTATGCTCAACTGTACTGCTGAGGTATGTCTCCTTTTCTCTATACCCTTTTCTTTCCAACACTTAGCAAATTTTTCTATATTTGACTAAGCTTCCTCCTTCTGTCCGCAGCTCTTCCTCCGCCTGAACGCCTTCCTTGAATGGAAGGATAAAGAGAACGAGCGGCTGAAGCAGGCTTGGCTCGAAATCAGGAGGGCCGAGGATGCTGTGACGGGGACGGCCGCCGTCCAAAGGGTTCATTTTGAGACCCAAATAACCGCGCTGGCCGACAAGGCGGCGCGGCAAACTGAAGACCTGGTTAAACTGGGCAAGGCACTCGAAGAGGAGTCCTTGGCCAGGGAGGCCATGCGGGTTGAGAGGGACGAGGCCGTCCTGGAGAAAGAGAAATGGAGGCTGGGCTTCGAGGCGTCTGAGGCCTTGAAGAGTGAGCTGAAGTTGGCCCAAGCCAACCTTAAGTCTGCTTTGGATGAAGCGGACGCACTAAAGGCCGAGGTTGAGGCCTTGAGGAAGTCCGTTTCGGACTATGCTGAGCAACTAAAAGCTCCTCGGCCGCCCAGCGCGGAGGAAATCGTCCGCATTGAGCAGAATGCCGAAGACATGCTTAGGGCATACTTCTTCGATGCCTTCGAGTTGATGGTGGATGATGGTGAGGCCACATACTATGAAGAACGCTTTAAGAAGCGGCTGAACTATGTCTGCCTTAGGGAAGAGGCGAAGAAGGCCGGCCAGCCTCCTCCAGAGCTGGTAGTTACTTCTCCCGAGTCCGGAGAGGACGAGGGGGAGGGAGAGGATGAGGAGGAGAAGGCGGACGGTGATGCCACTCCGGCCGAAGACGCCAAGGTTGCGGAGGAGCCTGCCAAGGATGATACGGCTAAGTAGAGCTCAGGTCCTCCAGCAACCGTCTGCTCAGCTACCCAGCTTTTTCTTCTTTTTTCAGCTTTACTTAGCTTATTCTGTACTTTTTTTTGTTCTTACTTTGAGGCCGCCTATTTGAGCGGTTTTGTAAACATTTTGGCCGCCTTTTGCGCGGTCAGTTTAATGAAGATTTCGTCCGCCCGTTGAGCGGTTCTTTAATTCTGTTTCATACTTAGCAATTTTTTGCAATGTTGTGCTTTTTGAATGTTTTTTGTACGTCTCAATATTATGCTTTTTCGTACGCTCCTAGGGGTATGCCCCTTTATTCGGTGTTCGCCTAGTCCATACTCTAAGATGTTTGATTAACTTGGTAGTTTTTATGCCTTAAAGGGTATGACGACTAGCAAGTTAATCAAATCATAGTAATGATTGCCCTTGGACTAGGTGAAGCACCGAATCAATTTAATTGGCCGTTCAGCTATCTTTGTACGAGTAGTCCGTTGAATCTATCGCTCGGACGTACCCTAGAAATCCCAAGTATTATCTCAACTTAGAGATTCCTGACTCGGCCGGGCTAAACGCCTAGGTATGCCCTTGCCCTATTTGTAAAGGACACTTGCTTTTTAAACAAGTTCAGAATACCTTGCTTCAACCGTCCGCCTTGAATTGGTGCGGACGCATTGTTCTCTGAATTGAATTAGTTTTTTTTTTTTTTTTCTCGTGGCCGAATTGCTCCATCGGAAGCAATCTTGCTTCCTTTTTGCTTCGGCCACTCAGTAAGACTGATAAGCCGTGTTGCTATATTGGAAACAACTTAGTAAGTCATTTCACTCGGCCTTTAATTACAAATCACAATATGCAAATAAAGATAAGTAAAATAGCAAAATAGTTCAACAATGCTTGACTTTTCATTAATTTTGTCGAAAGTACATTGTTGCGGCCGTATGGCTTTGATTATATGGCTCGGTCAATAGACCTAGCTGTATACACAGCTTTTTGGCTAAGTACTTAGAGAAACTTAAACATGATATTTCTTCAGATTGTCAGTGTTCCATGTCCGTGGGATCTGACGGCCATCAATTGCTTCAAGGAGATATGTGCCGTCTCGGACTTCTTCCCTGATTCGGTACGGCCCCTCCCAGTTTGGGGTCAACTTGTCGTCCTCATTGGCACGGCCAACAGCTTCCATTTTCCTCAACACTAGATCCCCCATTTTGAGTGGCCGCTTAGACACTCGGCGGTTATATGCCCTTGTCATCCTTAAGTGATAAATTTCATGTCTAAGCGCCGCATTGCCCCTAGCTTCTGGAAGAAAGTCTAGAGCGGTCTTCATGGCCTCCCAATTGGCCGATTCATCATAGAGCATTACCCGCAAAGTGGGCTCGTACATTTCAATTGGGAGTACAGCCTCAGCTCCATAGACCAAAAAGAATAGAGTCTCCCCTGTTGAGCTCTTTGCTGTTGTCCGTATGGACCATAGCACATTAACCAACTCATCTGCCCATAGGCCGCCCACCTTTTCAAGCTTGCGCTTGATCCCATTTGAAATAAGCTTGTTATAGGACTCAACTTGGCCATTGGCTTGTGGTCGGCCGACTGAGGCAAAACAATGAGTTATGCCCTGGTCCCCCAACCATTCCTTGAGTTGGCGCGTCTCAAACTGAGGTCCATTGTCGAACACCATTGACTGAGGTACCCCATACCGAGTGATTATGCTCTTCCAAATGAAGGCTGAAACATCCGTCCATTTGATGCCCCGGACGGCCTCAGCTTCAACCCATTTAGTAAAGTAGTCTACTGCCACTAGTACATATCGTCTCTGGCCGGATGCAGGAGTATACGGCCCCAAGATGTCCATGCCCCATTTAGCAAAAGGAAGCGGACTACTGATGGCTGATAGACTATTTGCTGGACGATGAATAAGGGTTGAAAACCTCTGGCACTTGTCACATTTTTTCACCATTTGCATGGCGTCCGTATTCAAGCTCGGCCAGTAATATCCCAAATGTGTCGCTTTTTCAGCTAAGGCTCGTCCTCCAATATATGAGCCACAATGCCCCTGATGGAGGTCGTCCAACACATCATGCCCTCTTTCAGGAGTTATACATTTAAGATAAGGCTTCACAAAAGCTCTTTTGAATAGCTCCCCATCCTTCATCTCGAACCAGGCCGCTCTCCTCTTCATTAGCCAGCTCTCTTTTGGGTCGTCCGGAAGTATTCCATCCCTTAGATAGGAAATAATTCCGTCCATCCAGGTTAAACTTCTATCTATTATCTGAACGGGCTCGGCATCAATACTCCTTTTCTCCTTTTCTTCCCAAAACACTGATCTTGGAGTATCACATGATGCTGAGGAAGCCAATTTGGAGAGCGCGTCCGCTTGATGATTTTCTGATCGAGGAACTTGTCTGAGAGAGAAATGTTCTAGGCACTCGGCCTCATCCTTCACTAGCTGCATGTACTTCATCATAGCCGGCTCCCAAGCTTCGAAGCCACCATTGACTTGGTGGACTATTAGTCGGGAGTCCGAGCACACTTCAACTTTGGTTGCCCCGGCCGCTTTACACATCCTTAGGCCGGCCAACAATGCTTCGTACTCAGCTTCATTGTTTGACGCTTGGAACTGAAATCTCAACGCATACTCATATTTGTCTCCTTCAGGAGATTCACATATAACACCAGCACCACACCCGGTCGCTGTTGCACTACCATCCACAAACACTTTCCAGACTTGGTCCCTGGCCGGCTGAAGATCAGGCCGTGTCATTTCAGCCAAGAAATCCGCAAAAGCTTGCCCCTTGATTGCCTTCCTTGGTTCAAACACAAGTTCAAAGCCCCTGAGTTCTAAGGCCCACTTGAGCATGCGGCCACTTGCTTCTAACGTTGAGAACGGCTTCTTCAAGGGTTGGTCGGTGTAGACCACAATTGAATGTGCTAGAAAGTACGGCCGCAGCTTCTTTGATGCCATGTACAAGGCCACGCCAAATTTTTCTATTGGGGGGTACTTAAGCTCAGCATTGTGAAGTACATGGCTGATAAAATACACCGGGACCTGATGGCCGTCCCTCTCAGTAAGAAGGACGGCACTTAGAGAATGTTCAGAGATGGCAAGATAGATATATAGCTTCTCATTCTAGAGCGGACTGAAGAGGCGAGGCAATGTATGCAAGTGACTTTTCAACTGTACGAATGCTTCCTCGGCCTCCTTTGTCCACTCGAACATGGTTTTCTTCTTAATGGTTTGAAAAAAGTAACGGCACTTATCCCCTGACCTTGACAAAAATCTTTCAAGGGCTGCTAAACAGCCGGTCAGTCTTTGCACCTCCTTAATTGTTCTTGGAGACTTCATGTCAAGGACGGCTTGAATTTTTTCAGGGTTGGCCTCAATTCCACGTTGATCAATCAAAAATCCGAGAAACTTGCCGGACTCAACACCAAATACACACTTCTTTGGATTCAACATCATCTTATGCCGCCTGAGTTCGGTGAACGTTTCTCGTAGATCCTTGAGATGGTCGGCCGGCTCTTTTGACTTGATAATCATGTCATCAATGTACGCCTCCATGTTCCGGCCGATCTGGTCTCTAAAGACTGTGTTAACAAGCCTCTGAAAGGTAGCAGGGGCGTTCTTGAGGCCGAATGGTATGACTTTGTAACAGTACAACCCCTGCTCGGTCACAAACGCTGTCTTTTCTTGATCTTCTTCCCACAAAGGAATTTGGTGGAATCCGGAGTATGCGTCCATAAAACTCATTAGGGCGTGTCCGGCCGTAGAGTCAACCAAATGGTCAATCTTAGGCAAAGGGAAGCTATCCTTAGGACACGCCTTGTTCAAGTCCGTGTAGTCCACGCACATTCTCCAAGTCCCATTCGGCTTTTTCATAAGAACTACATTGGCCACCCAATCTGGGTAGAAGCATTGCCGAATGAAACCGGCGTCCGGCAGCTTTTTCACCTCTGCTGCGGCCGCCTGATTCCTCTCTTCTCCGTGATTCCTCTTCTTCTGGCGGACAGGTTTTATCAAAGGATTCACGGCCAACTTGTGCACGGCCAGGTCAGGACTTATCCCTGGCATTTCACCAACTTCAAATGCAAACACATCTTTGAATTCTCTTAAAAGCTGAACTAACTCATCCCCAAGCAATCCCAAAGCTATAGTGCCGACACTAACTGTCCGTTCTGGGTGGTTGGAGTCAAGCACTATATCCTGGTGGCTGCCGGCCGGCTGGGGCCTCAACTCATCTGGTCGGCCGACAGTCATTAATTGCTAGGCTTCTTCTGCCCTGGCCGCCTTACGCTTCTGGCCTACCTAGTATGTTGGGAGTGAGGTTCCTTCTTCCTTTGGCTCGGACAGTTTTGGGCCGCGCGCTGTTGGCTTCACGGCCAGCTGATTACATTCCTTAGCCATTCTCTGACTTCCTTGAATTGTTCCAATTTTTCCGTCCGACCTTTCAAACTTCAACAACATTAAGTGAGGCACTATGACCGCCTTGGCTGCATTCAGAGTGGGGCGGCCAAGGATGACGTTGTAGCCGGTCAACTCTTTAACAACAAGGAAGTGGACGACCATGTCTCTCCCCTCTCCCTTCTGCCCGAAACGGATTGGAAGATCAATCCGTCCGACCGGATGAATGACATTCCCCCCAAATCCTACCAAGGGGTGAGTGATATCCTGGAGAGCATCTTCTGGGAAGCTTAAATTCCTTAGGGCAGACAGGCTGATGATATCGGCCGAACTGCCCGTATCAATCAATATTCGTCCCACCTTCAAATTTGCTATCTTCATGACAAAGACTATGGGATCGTTGTGCAAAGCCCTGACCTCTCCACGGTCAGCCTAACTTATGATCACTTCGGGAAATGGCTCGGCCTTAACGGCGTCCGTTTGCATCATATTTGACAAATTTCGAGCATCCTGCTTGATTCCTTTCATGGTAGGGCCGCTTGAAGCAAAGCCTCCTGATATCACGGCCACAAAACCTGAATCAGTGCTATTCCCATCATCTTCCTTGTCATTTTTCTTATCACTTTGTTGCTTTTTCTCGGACGTGTTGTCTGTCCGTTTGTAGGTGAATTTGGACTTGGTCACATAAGGTTTCAACAGACCCTTGTCGGCCAACTTATCCAACAGCCTCTTCAGATTGATACAATCGTTCGTGTCATGACCTACATCCTTGTGGTAATGACAATACTTGTTCTTGTTTCTGTACTGGGCCGAGCCTCTTAAAGGCTGAGGCTTCTCAAACTCAAACTTGTCCTTTATTTCCATCAAAATGGAGTAGCCATCCTTGTTGAACTCATACTGAGGCTCGTACGTCTTGCTTTTCTTTGACTTGGGTTGCTTGTCATCAGCTACCCAAATTTCTTTTCTTTTGCTTCCCTCTTTCTTTCGGCCGGCCGAGTCTTGTTGATAAGATTGCTTCTTTACAGCCCCCTTGGCCGGCTGTTCTGATTTGGTGAGCGAACAAAAGTCCGCGGCCTCAATATAGGCTTCGGCTTCCCGCAATACACCTGCGTATGACCGAATCTTTTTCCTTACCAAATCAAACTTAAAACCATTATGCCTTAATCCCCAGAGAAATTCTGAGTATGCCATTTCGTCCGGAAAATTATGAATTTGGGCTTTTTCTTGGTTAAATCTTTGGACGTATGAGCGCAGTCATTCATTCTTCCCTTGAACAATTGTTGCCAAGTTGAGGCTTGTCTTTCTTGGTGGGATGTTGTATGAGAAATTTCCCACAAACAACAAACTGAGGGTAGTGAAGCAATTTATGCATCCGGCCGGAAGGCTGTTAAACCAATCCTAGGCCACCCCCTTAAGAGTGGCCGGGAAGCATCTGCACCATGTAGCATCATCTACACTTTGCAAGTACATCAAATTCCTATACGAGGTAATATGTTCCTCTGGGTTGCCCGTACCATCATAGGCACCCACTAATACACTCTTCACTTTTGCTTGTTGAGGGGACGTTAGTATGTCTTCCGAAAACGGAGGCGGCTTATCTCCCAAACTCAACAAACGCATCTGCCAATCGATGGGCTGAGGCTGCGCGGACGTTCCAGCCAAGTAGGGAGCCTGGCCGAACACTTGGCCATACGGCCCATATTGCCCAAAGACTTGGGGAGTTGGCTGTATCAACCCATTGAGTACTTGAGGGGGCTGATATTGTGATGGCTGAACTGGAATGGGAGTAATAGTATGAGCGGCTTGACTTCTGCTGGAGACGGTCGTGTTGGTGTATTGAGAGAAAGATTGGTTGGAGGCTTCATCCGGCATGGTTGGGGTAGAGGCCGTGTCAGAATATGCGGCCCTCTCCCTTTGCTTGTGCCGAATGTAATCCCTTGCGTCCTTGAAACGCTGTGACGGCTTAGTCTCAACTCTTTTCAGCTGTCTGCCCCTCCCCCCAGCCGACTGTGTTTTTGCCAGCAGACTAGAGAGATTGGTCCGTGGGACTCGGGGAGACCTTCCATGCGGACGACGGAATGGGGTATTACCAGCATCAGTTGCATTGGTCTTGTTGTGTGTTTTCTTGGAAGCACCTCCTCCCCCTTTTTGTCGGTTGGAGGCCAACTCTTTGCGGAGCTTAGTCAGCTCGGCCATTAGGGTAGCTGGTGTAACAGGAGGTTGTTCGGCCTCTTGAAATGAGGCAGTCAAAGGATTGCTAGAATGTATGGTTGTATGTAAGTCTTCTACATATCCGTCCTCGCCTGGACGAGGACCAGTATTAGGTGTCTGGCCATCTATTGCCATAACGGACGAGTATCCCCACAGACGGCGCCAAATGTTTCGGGGTTTTTTTGTGAACTCCTCAGATACTAGTCACGTTCTCCTGGCAACGAGACGTGGACACCTGCAAAACAACGAATATTCCGTTTATCGGAATATTCGCCTCCGACGATCAAGTTAGAGATCGGAAATCGGAAAAGCTAGTGAGAGAAAGTAGAGAGAAGTTGGAGCTCTTTAATGCTCTATATTTATGTTATGTCACAATCCACCACTCCCATCATAAATGATTGGGGTATTTATAGGGGTGGGAACATGTGCCCCTCTAGGGTTTGTACCCTAGAATGTCGTGACGTGATTGGCTGCGCAATCAGGGGTCGCCACATCTCATGGGGGGCGTCGTTTTACGGATTTCAAGGGTTTCTCGGGATTTGGGCCTGATGTAATCAAGGCCTTTTTCTCTTTCTGATGTTGTATTGTGTATTTAAAGATAGCTGACATGTGTCACCCTGTCATGTGGACACGTGTCACACTCTCATAGGGCCACGTGTCGCCTTCTTATTGGGCCACGTGTCACTATGAGATTGGGCCACGTACCTGAGGTATTTTTACCCTAAACAATTATAGTTTTCTTGCCATCTATTTTTCTTAATTGTTCCCCAAGTAATTCCAATTTCCTTAATATTTTTCATGACAATCATACCTTCCATATTCAATTATACACAATCTCTTCAATATCAAAATTTTCCTTAAATCTTTACTCACTTCTCCAAGTAATCCCTTAAACCCTACTTACCATAATTCTTCCCAAATTCTCTTACCATAATTCTTGCATGAGCTAGCCTATAAATACCCCTCCATACCTCTCACATTCTTCACACCAATTCTCTTCTTTTCTTCTCCTCTTTTTACACAAATCATCCCGTTTATCTTTGAAGCCAATTTTCGGGCACTTCTGGTCAGTTTTTGGGGTATTGCTGTTTCACAGAAGATTGTTCCTCTCAAAAAATCCTTGAGGTTAGGCTCAAGAATCACCCAATTCGGAGTTATATCAAAGGACTTATAGCCTCTGCAAGTTCTGCCTATTCTTTCCAACGAAAATCCAATTCTTCTCTTTTCCTTGGTTTCTTATCATTTCTCTTTCTCTTCTCTTATTCAATTATTATTATTATTATTATGGGGGATTTATAAAAATTATTATGAGTAGTTTTAATTGTATAAATTAGATTTTTAATGATGTTTATGAAAATTAATTTAAAAGGTTCATGTACATATAGTTGGGGGTTTTTAATTTCATTGTTGTGATTATTTGTTAACCTTATATTAATTAAGGTTATATTTATTTGTAGGGTGTGTTTGATCAAGATTCTTGAGAGTTCTTTTGAGGTGTTTTTGGCTAAGCAAGGATCAAGGTACGTTAGGTGGCTAGATACCTTGAAAGTGATCGATTTGAATGAGCATGTTTGAATGATTTTATGGTGATTGAATTAAATTGACTTGAATTATGGTTTATGAAATAACAGTATGTTTAAAAGATTGGTTTTAATAGTTAAATTGGAGTATTGATTTTTATAACATGTTTTGATTAATTAATTTATTATTCATGTTTAAAAAGGATTGGTTTTGAAAGCTTGTTGGATTTATAAAAAAAAAAAAGGGAGTTTGAATTATTATTATTAAAGGTTGGAGTTATTGGATTTAAAGAGGATTTATTTAATCATTGAATTAAATTTATTATTTACGCTTTATAAGCATGTTAGTAATCCCACTATGCGGATTTGGTATTTTGATAAGGCCTTGGACTTTGTATGACCGGGTCTTTCCTCAAGAATAGCCTTGTAACATAAGGAGACTAGCTTGGGGGGTGTGCACACTTGGGAGAGGAATTGGTTAAATTGGTTTAATTGGTTTTAAAACAATTGGAATTGGTTTTATTGATTATTGGGGTTTGAATATTGAGAATTGGTTTTGAATCATGAGTTTGGAATTATTGGAATAATTATTGGAATTGATTTCAAAAGCATGTTTGCAAATAAATTGAATTTAATTATCTTGCACTTACCGTACTTAGCATATTTTGCTAACCCGTATTTCTTATTTGTTTTGGTTCACCCTGTTTACCGTAATGGTAAGCAGTGAAATTTCAGGTGGAGTGAATAAATTGATGCATTGGAGTCCCGGGATTTGGTTTCACTAAGTTAGGAATCTTGGTCTTTGTATCTATTTTTGAGTACTCATAACATTGGTTTCTATCTATAGTTATTATTAATAAAGAAGAGTTTTGAAGTTTCCGCTGCAAAGTATGGTTTTGTTAGTAAGTTGGGTAGCCTTGCGTAATCACGCGGCGGTAATACGCCTAAGTCTATCTCTACGGTATAATTATACTTATTATACTGGTATTTCCGTAGAAGGAGATTTGGGGGTGTTATAGAATTATACTTGGCAATGTTTCCGTATGTATCTTCCATCTTGGCGTACTTCTTTTGGTAGGATCTCGGCACATGTGTCGTTTTGCTCTTTTTTATGACAAGTCTTACTCGAACTCGGAAGGGTGTTGTATGAACAACTAAACCTCTTCTAGAATCCTTGTACTTCTTCGGATGAAGGATTCATTCAATATATGCTTGGACCATATAAAGATCTGCATATTGCCCTATTAAGGGAGGCTTATCCGAAGGTATTAATATGTTTTACATTTGTTGGGTCGTAGCCTTATAATAAGGGACCTTTGTCCTTAATATCATGAAGTGGCTGCTCAATAAGGAATGTTTGGACCTTAGCCTTCCCTTATTGCCCCAATGGGGTGGCTTGTCTTTCAAAAACTTGAATGAAATATGACGGCTATCATTTGGTATAGTAATTAGGCCGTTTAAAAACTAGAAGGAGCTGCCCTATCTTATCTTTGATAGGATTTCTTCTATCTTCGATTATCAACTTGATTATATTGTAACGATACCCGACCTTGAAGTTATCTTGTGAGCAATGAATGCTTGCGTAGATGGTCGGACACTTAGTAGGCATCTGAATTCATGGAGGGGCTACTCGACCTAATTGAATTAGGCATTAGAAATTTGTTGTCGCTTGGGTCTTTAGTAATTAGTCGAGGCCTAATGGTCCTCGTCCACTTGGCTTTTCACAAGTGCCGCTTATTTTCCTAAAGGAAGGTTGTTTGCTCATTAGCTGGTCAGCACTTTGACTCTTCCAACTTGTCTTCCCAAAGGAGGATTATTGTTTGCTCAAGCTAGGCCTTTTGGCTCATGCATCGGCTGACCAGCTCGATCAGTTGCTTTGTTGTGCACTAAGCTTTGATATCTTTTGTGTACTAGCCCCTATTAGGACTATACGCTTGATTGGCTTCATGGCCGTTTGATTGTTTTCGTAGTGCTCGGTTTCACTTTGTTGTTGGACGACTCTTTTGCTTCCCCTTGCCCTTTGTACAAGCCTTAGGACTCTATAGTTGGCAGCTCGACATATGTGCCACTTAGCCCCTCCCCATTCTTTAAAAATCGGCTGCCTGCAACTTGGTTGGCTGCCGGCTGCTTAGTCTTTTGAAGAGGGTCGTCCATTAGTAGCTATGCTCTTGGCTTAAAGTTATATGGCACGCCTATCTTTAAGAGATAACATGCAACGTATGTCTGAAAGTCATTAGGATTCTTCAGCAATCGGCTGCCTGCAACTTGGTCGGCCTTAGCTCTTGCTCACTTGGTAATGGTTGTGCCATATGCTTGGGAATATAATTCATGTCGCCTATTTTCTCAAAGCTAGCTAGCTTCATTTTATGGCCAGCTCGGCTTCATATCCATATTCGGCGAGGGAACTAGTAGCTAGCTGTTCTACCTTGGTACTGAATTGTTTGTGTTGATCAACTTCTTTTGCAAAGGCCGCCTAGAAACGTGCATGAAGGAGGTTCCTTTGCTCAATAGCAGCTCGTTCACCTAGCTTGGCAAGACAAAGTCTGCCTAGAAATGAGAAGGTGGTCCTTTGCTAAGTAGCAGCTCGGCCACCAACACCTAACTTCATTTGGCACATTAGCCAATTCATTCCATGTACGCCTCAAAGTGGTTAGGATGTCCTTTGCTCAACAGCAGCTCGGCCACCTAGCCATGGCCGACTTAGTACCTGTCCGCCTGAAATTGGTTAGGAGGTCCCTTGCTCAATAGCAACTCGGACACCTAGCCATAACCAACTTAGTACCTGTCCGCCTGAAATTGGTCAGGAGGTCCCTTGCTCAATAGCAACTCGGACACCTAGCCATGGCCGACCATCTATGCACTCGGCTAGGTAAAGCTTGATTTTTTAATTTTTTTTTCAGAATCATAATAATGATGTCACCTCATGGTAATACTACCATTCGGCCTTGACATAAGTTCATTACAACAAATTTTCTTATTTTACTCGGCCTCATGGCCTGGGTAGCTCGGCTAGGCTTGTGTCCGCTTAAGAGACATCAGATGGTTCTTTGCTCGAAGGCTGATCGGACACCTTGTGCTGGCTGTATAAAACTTGGAACATGGTTGCGGGGTGCCGAGCAGCTCATCTTTAATGGGGCTTTAAAATATAATACACTTGGTATTTGTTATGCCGTCTCAATGCTTGGACACAAATCAGCTTCTCAATTTATATAGAGCTCGGCACCTCATAGTTTGACATTCTTCAGGAGCTTTACTTCCTTTTTCTCCACTTGGCCGAGTGTGGAGGATGCATGTGTAAATGTCACTACTAGTTAAGTACATAGCTTTGTAAATATATGTATACATGCGTCTCATTGCTAGCTGCATGCCTTATATATACAATAATAATCATTATTGTTATTATTATATAATAATAATAATTCTTTTGATTAGAAATTATTATATATTTACATCATAAAACCATCATAAAGATAGGTTTATCTCTGTAGTATGATTGCTTAGGATGCTCGAACGGTTTCTTGCTCTTGCTCGGCATTTGCCGTAACTCAGCCCTCAATTGCCGCATAGCCTTACTCTTGAGCTTGCAACCAACCTCTCAAATTTTACTCGGCATTCATTCATAGCAGTCATGCCGAGCCGCTGTGCTTTAGAGAGCGAGCTTTATTCGTTCTCTTGGTAAGGGTGTCACCAAGAAACAAAGAGGTAGGACAACTCGGCAAGGTTGCCTTTGACCGAGTTGCTATGCTTGCAAGGGCGTGCTTCTTATTTTCATTCGGACAAGTAGCTCGGCCACGTTGTTGGCCGTATGAAAGTAGGAACATAGAGCTTCACATGAAGGGCAGCTCGGCCATGCTGCTGCTGCCGACCTGCTATACTTGCAAGGACAAGCTCTCGCATTTTTACTCGGCAAAAACGCTAATGTCCAACTCGGCCATGCTGCTGGCCGTATGGAAGTAGGAACGTGGGTCTTTACGTGAGGGCAACTCGGCCTTCTACTGTTGCCGACCTGCTATGTTTGTGATGCCCATCATCACATTTTTACTCGGCCAAAGGCTCTTTTATAGTGCCGCTTAATACCTTTGTGTATAACATGACAACTAGCTTGCTGCTCCTTGGCTTGTCATTTAGACAATTGCTTAATGGGAGATATAATATTATTAACATTATAATAATGTTATTAGATTATTATGCATAAGCATAAGAATAATGCTCATGCTAAAAGCATAGTAATGGAAACTGAGCAGCTTAAGCTTTATTAATGCCGCCAATAAGCCGAAGTGCCGAACAGCTATTTCCATAGGGGGAATCTTGGCAATTCCATTCGGCCATGCGGCCGCTTAGAACCAAGGAGGACGGCTTCCTCTTATCATGGAGCTCGGCAATAATCATGCCGAGTAGCTCAAGTTGTCCAACCCACTCGACATATGGTTGTTCGACCTTTAAATGCTGCTTAACTCATAAAATGAAGTGAGCTATCTTGTCATTTTCTTGCTGCCGTTTCAGTAGCTTTTCTCTTGAAAAGATATGTATTTAATACACATCATTTATGCATATACATATATACATTTTAAATGCCCAGCTGCTTAGTATCTCGGTGGATGACTTTTCTCTTTCTATATTTATAAACAAAAATGATGATGTATGCCGCTTAGCTTCACCAGCCCCTTTGGGATTATTATCTTGAATTTGGAATTAATGCTTAAATTATCAGCTATGCCGAGTAGCTATGCCTCGAAGAGCTGACTTCGTATTTTCATTCGGCCATCTTAGCTCGGTCAGTCCTTTTGGCCGTATGGAACTAAGATTATGGCGCTTTGCGTGAGAGCTGCTTGGACAACACATTACTTAACTTGTATATCATTCAATGCCGCTTAAACTCACGTCAATGGACCACCATTATATGGCAGCTTGGCCTCTTAGGCAGCTCGAACAGGCTGCTGGCTGCACAAAATTGCAAGGGAGGTTCCTTGCTCAAAGGCAGGTCGGACACCTAGCAAAGGGCCGACCAGCTATGCATGGGAAGGCATGCTTTCCCTTTTTACTCGGACAGACACCTTGGCAAGGTTGTTGACCACCTAAATTTAAGAACATGGTGCATCGTTGAAGGGCAACTCGGCCTAGCAGCTTGTTACTCGGCATACTTGCTGGCTGCTTGGTCTACTAGCTGGCTGCTGCCGACCAGCTATGTTAGGGAGGGCATACTTTGCCTTTCTACTCGGTCAGCTTACCTTGGCCGTATGAAATTTTGAACATGAAGCTTCATGTGAGGGCAACTCGGACACCCAGCTTTGGTCAGCCGACCATCTTTGCTTTGATGGGCATGCGTTGCGATTTTACTCGTCCAAGGATGCCAAGTAGCTATGCTCCAAGGGGAGAACTTTGCAATTTTGCTCGGCAAGGTCGACCGTTTGATGACCAGCTTGCCGCCTGCTTTCTTCCTCCTCATGATTATATTATTGCCGAGTTGTTCTTGCAAATGAAGCTAACTGGTAATATCTTTTTTACTTTTCTTGACGGGAAGTTCGGCTTTATTCCCGAATAGCTTATTTACTCAAAATGAGCTCTCAAAAACTACTCAGCCCATTTTACAAGAGCTGCACTTTATTTGCTTCCCAAGTGTACTACATATATAACAAATATAATTAATAATAATAATTTTCCAATTATTATTATTAATAATATATTTATTTTTTTAAATTAAGATCACAAATATATCACTCGGCAATTATGCCGAGTAAATGCTTGAGGGTGAGCAGCTCGGCCACCATGCCGATTAGCGATGCTTGTGAGGGGCAGCTTGCCCCTTTCGCTCGGCATTCATGCCTATCAACCATGCTCTGAGCTTGTAGGCGGTAGCCATGATCGACATTTAAGCTTGTAAGTTTAAGACAAATGATACCGAGTTGCTATGCTCTAAGCAACCATGGTTTGCATTTTCATTCGGCGTCGATGTCGTCTCAATGTACAAGGCCAGCTTGCTCTCAAATTATTGTACGACCATCAAAAGCCGCATATCTTTTTGAGGTCGAGCCTTTTAGCTTAACTCGGCGTTGAGGCCGTTTATGGGCTTTGGGCTCTTTTCTCACGGCCATGGAGACGGTCAGTCGTTCCCTTTATTTCACAAGAGCTTAATTTGCTCACATGAGTTAAGCTCTCTTGCTGGCTGAATGTAGAACAAAGCTAGGAGGGTAAACTCTTGCCTTTTGTATACATACGTATATATGTTGGATACCCAACATTCTTAACTTTTTAAAATGCATTTCATTGCTGCATGCTTCATACATTCCTTGCTGCCGCATGCATTTCATATATATGCAATACTTCATGAGTATGCTACTATCAAAAGTAGTATATAAAGTTTATATATACATATATTATTATAGCCATGCACATGTATATATATGAATATATATATATATATATATATAGATGAATGTAGTTGGGCAGCTTTCTTTTTCTTTTTCTTTTTTTTATTTTTTATTTTTATTGATAATGGTTAATCATAATAATGATCAATCACTGTTTGAGCGGTTCTATGCATCATTTAGCTAGAAGCTATGTTTGACACCTATGGCCGCCTGAATATTTGTATATGCGTTTGCTCTATTGCTTGAGCCTTGGCCATTCCGCTTATATACTTTTGTATATATATATATATGTAATTTTTTTTTTTTTTTTAGTATTGAGTCCTCCCTTGACGCTATCTCTTGAACGAACTCATGAATTTTCAAGTATTTCTCAACTTGCAAATTTCTAAGGGTTCGTCCGCCTAGCTTAGGCATGCCCTTTCCCCGCTTCGGTAAAAATACCTTGAGCGATTTTTAGGACAGGCTGCTTGGCTGCCCTATACGAGTAGCTATGCTAGTGTAAGCAAGCTTTCCAATTTTGCTCATACAGGATGGTTGGCTGCCTTGTACGAGTAGCTATGCTTGTGTAAGTAAGCTTTCCAATTTTGCTTATACAGGCTGGTTGGCTGGCCTGTACGAGTAGCTATACTTGTGTAAGCAAGCTTTTCAATTTTGCTTGTACAGGATACTTGGTTGCCCTGTACGAGTAGCTATGCTCGTGTCCACAAGCTTCTTGCTTTTACAAAGTTAAGGGCCCCCTCACATTGAACTCGGCACTTGGCCGTTTCATTTTTGTATATGCTGGCTCACTTCTGTTGACAAGCTTGGAAATATCTTGCCGAGTTGCCATATTGCAAACCCATATCCAACGAAAATGAAACGGCATTATATAGCCGCCTAGCAAGCTGGTAGCTTAGCACAAGGCTACAAGCCGTGTAACTATGTAAGTGCTTGAAGGTGAGTTTTGTTCTCACATGTGCCGAGCTGCGATGCTAATGAGGGTATGCTTCGGCTTTTTACTCGGCATGAAAATGTGTGTATGTTTACACATATCCAAATTATCATATTTACTTAGTAATTATCATCTTTGGCTCATATTTGGCTGTGAACCGCATAGTGATTGCCTAAGGGATCGGAGCTTCAATTCATGGCAATTCGGCTTTCAATGCCGCCTTCAATTTACGAGATGGGCCCCTTACTCTATTGCAACTCGGCCTCCAACCTCGATCTTCTAGCTGCCGTATGAATTTAGGAAGTAAGGTCGACACTCATAGGGAGCTCGGCATTCTTACTTTCATGCATTCTTGCCAAGTTGCTACTCTCATAGGAGTTACCTCGATAGTTTTTCTCGGCACCATGCTCACGAGATTCTTGCCGAGCTGCTATGCTCTTGAAGGTGAGCTTCAGTAATTTATTCGACATAATGAGCTTGGTATTCTTGCCGACCAAGTATATAATACATACATTCCTGCTCTTCTTTTGATGGCACTAAGAGTGGCATATCATCCATCTTCCGCCTCTACATAACTACTCGGCATTGTACTACTCTTTTCACATAGAGCTTTTCTTGTTTGCTGAACATGGAGGCTCCGAGTTGCTATTCTTTGAGCCACCAAGGTTTGTATTTCTTCCGGCCTTCATTGCTTGTGCGGCATACATTGCTGGCCGCTTGCACTAATGCTGACTCCATTGGCTGGGCGCAAGATGGCTTCCAATTTGCAAGCTTTCATAGCCATGCAATAATATAGGACTTGATGAATACACCCCTCACGAACGTAGTACAGTATGTACAATACCTTGAGCATATATTTATATATGCACATTTGCATGTATGGTTGCCATGCAGACTAGTATTTTATACTACAACACATTCACAAAATAAGTTGGGCGGCTTTCTTTTTTTTTTTTTTTTTTTTTTAATCAATCATAATAATGATGTTTAATTTTACCGCCCACATCGGGTTACATTAGTAACAAAGCGCTCTACTTCATGATTTGGTGTTCGGATATGGCTTAGTGCCATTCCAGATGTGTCTCCCCACAAACGGCGTCAAATGTTTCGGGGATTTTTTGGATAACCTGAAAGGGGGGTATGGATTCCCGCGGGAGACAGATCCAGGATGCAACACTCGTACGGCCTGAACACCTGCAAAACAACGAATCTCCGGTTTACCGGAGATCAGCCTCCGACGATCAAGTTAGTGACCGGAAAACGGAATTTTAGAGAGAGAAAGTAGAGAGAAGTGAGAGCATATTTTGGGCATTGTGCCTTTGGGAATTGTGTGTTGTTTCCTTCCATCATGAAATGATAGGGTATTTATAGGAAGATGGGAGATCATGCTCCTAGGGTTTCATAACCTAGGAAGATCGGCTGCCCTATACGTGATTGACATGCGTATTAGGGTTTCCTTCATGCTAGGTATGTTTCCTTAATGGGCTTTGAGCCCTTTATTTTATGATATCTCTCTTCGAGCTACGTGTCATGCTCTTATTGGCCTTTATTTAGCTGAGCAGGATGCCACGTGTCGGCCTATAATTGGGCCACGTGTTGGCCTCTCATTTGTCTATAAAAGGGGGTAAAAATACCCCGAAACAGTACTATTGTGTGTAAATTTTATGTTTTGTCATTTGTATGATTGATTTATATATACGTGATTAGTGTGTTATATTATATGATTTAATTGTCGTATTTATTGATTGTGTTATTTATTATTGGGTTTTAACGTTGCTATCTAGGGAGTGTTATTATTTGAGGTTTTAGGGTTACTAATGCAGATTATTATTTCTGGGTTGAGAATTAATTATAATTGGGTTTTAAAACTATTTGTTGTATAAGTGTTTGAGACTTTTTATGAATCGAATTGTTGTATTATTTGGGAACATCTGCCATTGTTGATATATTATTTATTATCATGTGAACGGTAATTTGATCAAGCATGAGATCAAAAGGTTGAGAACTATTATTTTGTTCTTGGTTTGAGGCTCGGCGTTATAGACCTTAGTTCTTGGGATGCTGGTAAGGAGATAATGATCATCAGTTAAGAATAAGGTACAATCTTTATTTATATTTTTCTATGGTCCCTACGGTGGGATTTGACCCATAGTGGTCATGGTTTAAGGTGTTTTCTAATTATTGAGAGTATTCAAGTTTTAATACTTGTTGGTTTTTTATTCGAATTACCCATGTCCAAGGCTAGGTATAGAACAAAGAGCATGACACACTTATGGGATAGATGAGTTAATTGAGTAAAAGATCGTATTATTACTCGAGGTTGAGGCTGACAAACGTTATTTTCAGAGTACAATGTGTAATGTAGTTTTGAACTACATTGTTAAATTGAGCTAGTGTAGGGAATTTTCAAGCCATTAACCCTAAACTTGAACCCCACTGTGATCATAGACTAAAGCATGGTGGCGTCCAAAGGGAAGGAAGCTAGAGCAAAAGAGTCGCCAACAAGTTTTAGGAACTTGTAAACCGTTCACAAGGTGAAGATTACACCCCTTAACGATCCATGAGATCGTCAACTCCAAAAGGTCTTGAACCAAATAGGTTCGGGGATGAAGGTACAAATCCAACCTAAAAGAGATTGAACCTGCCCTAATAATAGGCCTCTACTTCATTCTTCTCGTATTCATGTGCGCTTTCTGACTAACATGCAATCAATAGGTTAACCCTAAACCTGTTTATCTATGTTGGTTGAACTTAATGCACAAATAAAACTATTATTGGCGATCACTTGAATTATAATCATATTAACCCTAAACAAGATTATTAATTATCTTATTAAGTGTGATTACAAGTACAAATTCCCTTTAAACATGCATAAAAGGCATGATCAAGCAATAACAATAATAAGCATCAAGCAACATAATAACAATAATTATAACAACTATAATCATGTTAATAATAAAGCTTAAATATAATAGCAAGATCCTAGGCATGATACTAACAAGATTAATAACAAACCCTAGCATGTCACTAAGCAATAAAGATCAAATCTTTAGCCCTAACATGGTACTAACATGCTATTAGAAAAGAGTAAAAGGCACCCTAAACATGCTACTAGAAAGCAATAAAAACATCCTAACATGATACTACGAATTAAACAAATTTAAACATGCTTTCTACAAGAATAGAGCAATAAGATTACATACTTTGATGCCTCGTGCCTCTTTCTAATAACAAAATACACGCGTTAGTAACTTCAAGGAAAATATTAAATCAAACAATTAAATTAAATAATTGAAATAGAGATTTGGGACCAAACCCTCATAAATTATAACCTTTCACGTCTAGGGCGAAGACAACTACGAACTCAGCTAGATGTTTCTAGATCTCGTGAATACGGAATTTTCTTTGTAAAAAGCTAGAGAGATGGGAGCATAGAGAGAGAAGATGATTGATTGATGAATGTAAATTGTTGATTGTTGATGATTGTCCATAAAAACGGAGGTTCAGGACCCTATTTATAAGAAAACAGTCCGGAAATAGGTAGAATTTGATAAGGAATAAAACTCCACGCTGTCGCTGCAAAACCGACCATGTCGCCAGGCGACAGGGTCTGTCGCGTGGCGACAGGCCTGTCATCTGGCGACAGCCTGGATTTTTACGCGCTTTCAAACACAGAGTCCACACATGAATCAAAATTGATTTGTAAAGTCCGTATGAAAATCGAAATCGTATTTTTCATAAAACAATATTTTATTCCAAATAAAACTTTATCAAAATATAATTATTAATTCTAATACTATTAGGATTAAAGAGAACCTTCTAAAGAATTCTAGAAGACTATAATTAATTCTAATAACTTTAGGAATAATAATTAACATTGGGCCCTCCCCTAGATCATTGGGCCGCATGTAAAGATCAAACCGGGCCCAGTTTAGTATTTTGGCCATAACTTCCTCATTATTCATCGGAATTGGGCTTATAATATATCGTTGGAAAGCTCTTTGCAAGTCCCATCCAACTACACTATTATTGGACCCTTGTCGTGGACCAAACTAAACTTGATTGACTATTTTCATAAAATAGAGTTGTTTTTCGAAAACAAAAAGAAAGAATTTTAATAAAAACTAACCGCAACACTTGACTTTCACACTTTCACCTTATTCGATTGTGATTCGACGCAAAAGGTATTCATCCTTGGGTTTGGAGTGTCTACAGCTAGTAATGTTGATTATTCTGTTACTCTGTATTCTGATATGTGGTGATTACTCAGCTTTTTGCTGACGTGTGTGTTGTTTTGTTGTGCTACTTGTGTTTGCGGCTATGTCTTTTTCCTATGGCGTCCCTACGACGATCTATTTTGGAATTTGTCCTTAACGGTGAGCAATCAAGATCGTCTAAGCAGGTTGATCAAATGATTGTAGCTAAAGGAGTTCAAGTGTTACGATTAGTATGCTATAACAAGTTTATGAAGTTGTATAAATATCTCACTTAGATTTTTTGGGTTGTATTGTTGGGATTTTGTAAGCCTTAACACTTGATAGATTGTTGAGTGTGACAGTAATACCTCCGATTTAGGTGTACGCTTCCGCGATTTTATTTAAAGGTTGTTTATTTTTTCATTAATTCTTATTTATTTTTAGTTATAAATAGAGGGTGTTATAAAAATCCCACTGAAGTTGAGCTGATTGCAATTTAGGATGGTCTGGTTATGGCAGTAGGTGCTAAGCACATCTAGGGATGTTAATTCTAAATGGATATCTGCAAACCCGATCCACCCGAAATAAATAAATGGACGAAAATCTACATAAATGGATGAAGGGCGGATGATCGATGAAGCGGGTGAAGGATCGGGTCGGATTCGGATTCGGATGGAGCTCTGTTTCATCCGTCACCCAATCCGTCATCCGTTTATCACCCGATCCGTCAACCACCCGTATAAAATATAATTTTTTCCCAATTTTCATATATATATTGTACTATGTACGTATATTTCAACAAAAAAAAAATCTTAAAATTATTTAATTTTATTTTTACATAAATATAATATTAAAGCTCAACCCCCCACCCCCATGTACTGTACTATGTACCAATTGGAAGTAAGTTTATGTTTTTTTTCTTTTATTATTGCTGTAATTTAGAATTGAAAGTTAATTAATAGTTTACTATTCCTTTTTTTTTGACAAAAGAGCTATCAAATAAAAGGAAAAAAACAATTGTCAACCCAAAAAAAACTAAAACAGATAATACAACTGACGACGCTGGGCACAACCAGCTAACAAGTGAGCAGGACTAACCCACAAACAAGGAACCTTTTGAACCTAGCAAACCAAAAGAGACTGAATTGAAACCTGTAACTCCTGAATGAGCCACCAAGCATAAATTTCCATTGAAGAAGGAGGAAGAAGAGTAAGGAGGGAAGCACGATCAGTATAAACTCGGATTTTCAAAAAGCCTTTGCGAATAGCAAACTCCAAACCCTAGATACAAGCCTGAAGCTCAGACTGCAATGCTGAACTTGCCATAAAAGCCCTACAACCACCTCCCAAGACCTCTGAAGAATGAAGATAATGGACTAGCCAACCTGCTCTCGCTCTGTAAGTAGAACAATCCCAGGCCCCGTCTACAATCAAACAAGTCGTTGAAGAATTATAAGGTAACCCATGCAGACACAGCCACTTGACATCCTGCCTAGCCTCCAAACTAACTGAACAAGAAGATCTCGCAAACCTCTTCCAATCTAGAGCCTGCATATACGAAGAACCCAATCTGACGCCAGGCCAACAATTAACCCAAGCGACCAAACAACTTTCCTAAACCTCAATTGATTACGAGAAATCCAAATCGCCTAAAAGAGAGCAAATAACGAAGCAATGCCCTTCCAATTTCTCGATGACAAGAGAAATTGTACTCGAGAACCAAATACTAAACGAAGGAAACTGCATAAGATCCCATTGGATGCCCAACGCTCCAGACAGCCAAAGATTACAGATAACATGATAATCTCTGAATGTATGAGACACAGATTCCACATCCACATGACAAAATGCACAAACTGGATTAACAGGGTGGCCTCGAGAATTGAGAATATTCGCTAAAGGACGAGCGTTGTGCAGCAATTTCCAACCAAATATTTTACACCGAGGTAAAATTGGTAAAGCCCAAAACTTCCTCCACCATGCTTGAGAGATTTGAGATGTACTACCAGACATGACCTTAGGCTCACAAAGACGAGCATAAGCAGATTTCGTTGTAAAAACACCATCCTTAGTAAACTTCCAGTAAACAAAATCATCCATTAAATGCACAAGCCGATCCAACGAAAGAATTCTAGCAGCAAAGCTAGAATCAAACAACCTGTGAATAATAGTAACATCCCACGCGCATGAACGCGGATCAAGTAAAGAAGACACGGGAGTCGGTCGAACCGACTTGGACGGAAGATCCTTAAAATGAAAGGGTTCCCCCGGAACCCAAGAATCCTCCAAAATACGAACTCGAGAACCAGAACCAACCTTCCAACACAGACCCTTCGACAACAAGGACATCCCCGAAATAAGACCTCTTCAACCCCAGGAAGGACGAGAAGCCGAGAACGAGTCAGTAGAATGAAGAGTTGGATACTTCACAGACAGAAGCAGAGAAACCAACAGTTGAGGGCATTAAATAAGTTGCCAACTCTGCTTCGCCAATAGGGAAGATTTAAAAGGGGAAATACTACGATTTCCCAATCCCCCTAAACCCTTCGAAAGATAGAGCAACGACAAAGAGCGAAGAGCCAATCCTCGATTAGAAGAAGAAGATTTCTACCAGAACCTGGCTAACAAATTATCCATTCTGGAACATATAGAATCACGAATTTTAAAAACAGACAGGATGTGATTAAAGGAAGCAATGAGCACTGAGTTGATAATAACAAGCTTAACCGCCGGCAAAAGCCAGACAGCTGTAAAGGCCTGTAGACGTTTGGCCACCTTGTCCAAGAGGAAACCAAACTCAGAGCATTTACAACGACCTAAATAAATAGGAAGCCCCAAATAAGAATCCAATCTAGATTCAGATCGTATTTTAAACAACCAGACAGATAATCTCGGTAATCCTCAAGATTATTAGGACTAAACTTGACAAACGACTTTTGCAAATTAAGCATTTGACCTGAAATATCACAAAAAGCAGAAAGCACATTCAACACATATTCACAAGCTGAAGGAGAAACCTGGAAAAATAGCAAGGAATCATCTACAAAGAACAAGTGTGAAATGGTAGGAGCCCCCCTAGCAATTTTAATACCCTAGAAAAGGCCTTTTGATTCTGCCTTACGCAGCATAGCCGAAAGAACCTCCATGCACAGAACAAACAGGTATGGAGATGGCGGATCTTCTTGACGTAGACCACGTTCAGGACGAAAACCCTTTGTAGGTGACCCATTAACCAACACCTGGTATGAGACTGTGGATACACACTGCATAATCAGATGAATCCAATAGGGAAGAAACCCAAAAACCTGAAGAACCCTACACAGAAAGTCCCACTTAACTCTTTCATAAGCTTTATTCATGTCTAGCTTCAAGGCCGCATAAAAACGGGTCCTGGCTTTGGAAGAATTCATAAATGAAAGAATCTCATGCACCATCAGTCAATTATCAGACATCAACCTACCAGGAACAAAGGCATTCTGAAAATCCGAAACTATGTATAGTAGTATCCAACGTAGACAGCAAGCAAGACACTTAGCTATGCATTTTTAAAGAACATTACAAAGTCTTATCGGTCTAATTTGAGAAACAAGTTCAAGGTGATCTACTTTAGGAAGCAAAACTAAGAATGTCCAATTCCAGTCCTTGAGCAAATAGGCATGAGCAAAAAAGAACTGGACAGCAGTCACCACCTGATCACCCACCTCACTCCAATAGGTCTTAAAAAAGGCTGAAGTAAAACCATCAAGACTTGGAGACTTATCATCAGCAATACTAAACATTGCTTACCTAATATCATCAGCCGAAAAGGGGATTAGTAAGGACTGACGGTGTCTATCAGACAAAGAAGGGAGGTGAAGGGAATCCCAAGGGAATTGAGAACCAAAGAATGAGTATCCCCCACATCTGAAACCAAGAACCTTCATTGTCCTTAAGCCCCAGAATAGTGTTCTTCCGACGTCGGGCCTGAACTGTAGAAAAAAGCAATCTAGAATGCTCATCACCAAACGCATCCCACTTTACTTTTGCTCGTTGTCTCCAAAAAAGAAATGCCGCCTCAACCTCCTTTATTTTTTCCATCCTAAAAGTACTAAACAAACAACGACTACTCCGTGAATCATGATTAAAAGAAGCATTAGTGACATCCACCAAAGCTTTCCAATCAATGCCCCACGCGTTTTTATGAGAAACACACCAAGCTAGTAGACGATGACGAAGAACACAAAGTCTTTTTAATAAGGAAAATATAAAAGACCCAGGGATATGTTCGGCAAAAGTAGTCCGAACCATAGGAGCAACATACACAGAGTGCAGGTACCGTACCAGTTTTCAATTCTATAAGGACGCTTGTATCTACCAGAAGGTAAAGTAGAGTCACATAAAATAATTGTTGCATGATCAGAAAACAAAATGGGCTGGTGATGAACTGAGGTAGCCGGCCAATCCTGAAGCCAATGGGAAGTAGCATATGCCTTATCTAATCTCTCAAAAGTGGGGTCCATAACTGTACTCCCATTAGTCCAGGTGAAAGATGGTCCAGAAAATGGAATATCAAGTAACCCATTGTCCAATTTCCTATGTATAAAATCATGACGGCCAGGAATATCCAGATTGCCTCCAACCTTATTGTAACACCCCCAATTTACTAACTGATAAAAATCAAGAATTACAAGAAAAGTAACAACTTTTAAATAAAATTGCGGAAGCATACACCTAAATCGGAGGTATTACCGCCACACTCGACAACCTGTCAAGTGCTAAGGCTTACAAAATCCCAATAATTACAACTCAATAAACTAAATGAGCTATGTATACAACTTTATAAGTTCGTTATAACAAACTTATTGAAACACTTGAGCTCCTTTAGCTACGATCACTTGATAAACCTGCTTAAACAATCTTAACTTCTCACCATTAAGGACAAATTCCATAATAGATCATCGCAGGGCCACCATAAGAAAAAGACATGGCCGCAAATACAAGTAGCACAACAAAACAATATACAC